>NC_058380.1:29275000-31683750 GCF_018350175.1 Felis catus | reverse complement strand
GATATGAATTTCTCCAGTAAAGTCAGAATCAATATCTCTAGGTAAAACAAATATCCCCCTTTAAAGTGGTGCTAGATCTCCCTAATAGAAGTCCCATGTAACCAGGAGGCAGGGGGCAAAAAATGCCTGTAGGTCTCTTCTTGACTTCCCCCATGATATTAAGGGTTAAATTAGACATAAGGGCCAAATCAAGTCCCACACTGCCAGAGGTGGTGGCCAGGAGATCAGAGATTAGTCTAGGTTTTTATTGAAAGGGTTGCTTGTTGATTTGTGGATCTATTCCTTGGCATTCATATTCCAAATTTGTGATGCCTGACTCCTGTTTTGTTTTGAGGCACAGGAGTTGGCACCTTTCTTCAAGTTTCCCGGAATAGAGTTACCTTGGGAATCTATTGATCTGTATTGATTGGCCAAATGATATCCTATTTTATATTTTGAGCATTTTTGAATAGGAGGTTTGGGTCTTGTTTTCAATATTTAAAATATTTTGGGGGTTTTAATGCTGAGGCTAATCACACTGCTTTATAGGATCCAGTCCCCACATTTTGATAAGCTTTAATCATTTCAGCAATATTAGGGTTCTGTCCCTTTAAGGGAGAAAGGATCTTCTGGAAATCTTGGTTAACATTTTCCTATATCAACTGAAGAGTTCAAACATTTTGAGCATCCACATTATCAACCTGTCTTAAGATAGCAATTTGTAATCTTTCAATAAAGGACATATAGGGCTCATTTTTGCCTTGCTGGATGGGGGCAAAGGAACCCATGTGTGTGTGAGTATCAGAGATATGGGACAAAGCTTTAGATGCCACATCTGAGATCTGGGGAAAAATTCTGCTGCCCATGTTTATTTAAGCCTGTGCAGTCATATAGGGACTCTTTCCCAAAAGCATGTCCATTCCAATAGGAATTCCATTATTTAAATTCTCCATAGCTGTAATATGTAAGGCATCTTTAAATGTTTGCAACCAGAGGGAATACTGAGCAGTATTGAGAACTGTTTTAACAAAAGTTGAGTTGATCCCAAGGGGTCATCTCATATCCTCCCCCTATTCCCTCTATAATTCCCTTGGTAAAGGTGCTTGAGAGTCAATTTTTGCATATGCTTTTATGAATATTCTTAAACACATGGAAAGGGTCATGCAGAGGTGCCTGGACTTGAGCCCATAGAACATGGAAGGCAAATCCTTCCTGTTCTTGTCCTTCCTTAAACAATCTACCAGAGAAAGTGTGGGGGTTGAGGATACTAATGTAGGATCCTCTGGCACAACCAGAGGAGGGGAGGATGGAGGAAGTGGAGGGTCCTGCATATTATTGGAGTCAGGATTAGACATATTTGGCAATGTGCCAGGGGCTACATGTTTTGGGCTCCTAGCCATAAGGCGAGATGGAGGAAGTGAATTAGGAAGCAGAGGGATTAAGTCCTGCCAACTATTTTTATCAGGTTTTTCTTGTAAAGCATGAATGGGAATGGGGCATAAGTTCCAAGTGTGTAAATGAAAGATCTTTACTGGGTGGAGAACATTTTTTAAGCAGCTCCTTATGCTCTCTCAATCAGCCAGTTCAATGGACCTCTTAGCAGAGTACCATGGGTATTGCTGATAAATGATAAAACACAGTTGGGTTTAATCTTTGTCTGGAATTTTACATCCTGATGAGTTCAAAAGCATATGGAGTTGCTCCTTATGTATATTATTCTGTTTAGATAATGAAATTACCATGAGGCAAACATGAAAACAAAACTAAAAGAGATAAGAAGATGAAAGATTCTGCACGTCTGATTGGAAAAGGAAAGATTAAGGATATTTTGTTCACCCTGTTGTGGGCACTGAATGCTGGTAGTTCCTACCTGAATGAGTGGACATGCTTTTTTCCCTTTTCTGGATTTGAGAGCTGAGGCACGCAGCCAGGAGCCAGTTGATTCTGTCAGTCCCTACTCGGGCACCACTTGTAGCCATGCACGGAAGTAAAACTTCTCTGACACTTAGACTGAGCGGATGTGCAGGGATGCCTCTGCCAGCAAAAAATAAGCAGCTGCAAACTGCACATAGTCTTTATTTCCTATTCACCAGGTATAAACATCAAAGAATGTTAAAGCATGAGAGGAAAACATAAGGAGCCTCCAGACATAGACCAAACACACATTTGGTGTTTACAGGAAAGCATGCAGGGAAGTTATGCAGTTTCAAGGACTACTGGGCAATTACATGATCTCCTGGGAGATCATGGGGCACTATTCTCATAGTGCTATTGTGCTATTGAAATCAGAACATCACTGAAGTTTCACCAATTACCCCATTCACTTTCCCAGGGCTTACAATATATTCTCTAGAAATAACTCCACATGAAATAGAATAAAAAGTTTTTAAAATAAAAAGATACAGTAAAAACAATGAAAATGAATTTTTCTCTTTCTCTATCCAAGAAAGAGAAAGGAAAAAAAAGAAAAAAGAAAACAATTTAAACAAAAATAGAAGCAAAGAAAATGAACAAATAAATGAACCAGCAAACAGAATGAAACCTGAATGAAGTTACATCCAGTTCCCCCTAAAACTGCAATTGTGAAGCAATCTATAGTCCATACACTAAGCAGGTGGAATGATGTGCTGGTCTTCTGGGGATGTGTTGGAGGGCACAGTTGGGTGGGCTTTGGTGTAACAGCTCTGTTCTCTATTATGTGGCAGTACTTTGCTTTCTGGGGGTATCACTGTGCATGCACACATGTGTGCGCATGCACACACATGCACGCACACATGTGTGCGTGCATGGAAGAGGTAGAAATGGCCTCACCCAGCTCCCTAGTCTCTGGCACAGGAACTTTGTGCTCTCACCAACTTACCATGAAGCACACCTCCCTTGTCTCAGGCCTCTATTCACTCCCCGCCTCTACCCTGTCCATGTCCAAGCTGTCCACCTGCCAGTGGGCACCTCCCTCCAGAGTTTTGTCCCACATACAGTTGTGTTTAAAAACCCCACACTTCAGTGACCCCTGTGGCTTGGACCCACACCAACTCTCTGGGGGAGGATCTCACTGAGCAATGGCCAGGTGTTGGCTTGCCCCAGAAAATGTTCATGTGATCACACAGCGACAGAGGTTCAGATGATGGCAAATCACAACACATAGCCAGCACAGGTTTCACTGCACTCTGGAATTTTTGTCTAATACCAGCAAACATGGCTGCACTCCTGGGTCCACTGAGACCTTTGCCTGTGGGGGCCTTATGGCCTCCACCAAATACACTCCAAGCAGGGTAACCACTTCTCCCTGTGTGGCAGATGGACTCCCCCCTCCCCAGATCAAGCTGCCTGCTCCTGGGGATTCTCTCTACTTCCTCATCAGAGCATTTCCAGGCACTGAGCCCTGAAACTTCAGACTCTGTGCTCCACCGCTGATAGAATCTTGGTGTATTGAAACCCTCTCCTTTCTCCCCTTCAATGGTTTTGTGGAACAGATTTCTTGTTCAGTCCCTGTGAGTGTTTTCACTCTTTCTCTTTCTCTCCTGCTATTTTCAGGGAAGTGCTTTTCTTGAATGATACCTATGTGCCATACTTTCCCCCTTCTCTTTCTCTTTCTCTTTATTTCCTTTCTCTGCAAAAATGGCTCCTTATGGGGCACCTGGGTGGCTGGGTTAAGCGTCTGACTTCAGCTCAGGTCATGATCTCAAGGTTGGTGAGTTCAAATCCTGCATCAGGCTCTGCACTGACAGCTCGGAGCCTGGAGCCTGCTTCGGATTCTGTGTCTCCCTCTCTCTCTGCCCCTCCATTTGCACTGTGTGTGTGTGTGTGTGTGTGTGTGTGTGTGTGTCTCAAAAATAAACATTTTAAAAAATTTTAAAAATGTCTCCTTACCCTCTTCTGTTTTTTCTCCCTCAGTTCAACTTTCTGCACCATGTACCTGCTGAGTCGTGTGGCTCAAGTTATGCAGATTGTTGCATTAATCTTCACAACAATATTCTAGGTGTTCAAAATGGTTTGGTACTGATTTAGTTGCCTTTCAGGGGTGAAACAAGCTCAGGGTCTTCATGCTGCTCTGACATCTTAACTCCTCCCAATTTGTATGTCTTTTATTTAGTTTTCTTGTCTTATTGCTGACACTAGGATTTCCAGTACTATGTGGAACAATGGTGAGAGTGGTGAGAGTGGACATCCCTGTTGCGTTCCTGACCTTAGAGGGAAAGCGGTCAGTTTTTTCCTACTGAGGATGATAGTAGCTGTGGGCCTTCCATATATGGCCTTTATGATATTGAGGTATGTTCCTTCCTACCCTTCTTTCTTGACGGTTTTTATCAAGAAAGGATGCTATATTTTGTCAAATGTTTTTTCTGTATATATTGAGAGGATCATATGTTTCTTATCCTTTCTTTCATTAATCTGATGTATCATGTTGATTGATTCGTGAATATTGAACCACCCCTGTAGCCCAGAAATAAACCCCAATAGATCATGGTGAGTAATTCTTTTAATGTACTTTTGAATTCGGTTTGCTAGAATCTTGTTGAGAATTTTTGCATCCAGGTTTATCAGGGATATTGGCCTGTAATTCTCTTTTTTAGTGGGGTCTTTGTATTTGAAATCAGATAGTGCTGGTTTCATAGAATAAGCTTGACAGCTTTCCTTCCATTTCTATTTTTTGGCATGGTTTGAGAGGCATAGATATTAACTCTTTTTTAAATGTCTAGTAGAATTCCCCTGGGAAGCAGTCTGGCCCAGAACTCTTGTTTGTTGAGACATTTTTGATAACTGATTCCATTTCTTTGCTTGTTATGGGCCTGCTCAAATTTTCCTATTTCTTCCTGATGCATTTTTTGTAGTGTGTGAGTTTCTAGGAATTTGTCCGTTTCTTCCAGATTGCCCAGTTTGTGGCATATAACTGTTCATAATACTCTCTTATAGTTGTTTGTATTTCTGTGGTGTTGGTTGTAATCTCCCCTCTCTCATTTGTGATTTTATCTATATGGGCCCTTTCTATTTTCTTTTTGATAAGTCTGGCTAGGGATTTATCAATTTTGATTATTCTCTCAAAGAACCAGCTCTTGGTTTCATTGATCTGTCCTGTTTTTTTGTTTGTTTCTATATTGTTTATATCTGCTCTCACCTTTATTATTTCCTTCTTCTGATGGATTTGGGCTTTATTGGATGTTCCATTGCTAGTTTTTTAGGTGTAAGTTTAGACTGTGTACTTGAGACATTTCTTGCTTCTTGGGAAAGGCCTGGATTGCTTTCCAGGCCTGGATATACTTTCCTCTTAGGACTGCCTTAGGACTAAGAGGATATACTTAGGACTGCCTTAGGACTAAGTCCTAAGTCCTGCCTTAGGACTAAGAGGATATACTAAGTATATACTTAGGATATACTTTCCTCTTAGGACTGCTGCATCCCAAAGGGTTTGGATTATTTTACTTTCATTTTAAGCAGCTTTCATGTATTTTTAAAAAATTTCTTCTTTAATTTCTTGGTTAACTAATTCATTCTTTTTTTAATTAAAAAAATCTTGAGGCTTCTGGGAAGATGGCAGCATAGAAGGACGCTGGGCTCACTGTGTCCTGCAGATCACTTAGATTTCACCCACACCTGCCTATAACCCAGAAAATTGCCAGAAGACTAGCAGAACGGATTCTCCAGAGCCAAGCATAAACAAGAGGTCCACAGAAGAGAGTAGGAAGGGTGGAGAGGTGGTGCGCGCTACAAGGACTGGCAGGAGGAAGCCGGGACAGAGGGGCAGCCTGCTGGCAAAGCAGAGCCTCCGAGTCTGGCTTGCAAAAACAGAGGGGCCAGACAGAGTATGTTCTGACAGCAAGCGGGACTTAACATCTGGAAGGTTATAAGTTACCAGATCTGCTCGGAGAACGGGAGGGCTGCAGGACAACGGGGGGGGGGGGGGGGGAGAGTGGTTGAGCCCCGGACAACATAGCACAGCTTGGCAGGGAACAAAGGTGCTCACCAGGGCCATCTCCCTCACCCATCTCCCAGCCAAAATCCCAAAGGGAACCAGTTCCTGTCAGGGAACTTGCTTGCACCACGCAAACACCCAAAGCTGTGCTTCTGTGGATCCATCCCTCTGGTGGGTCTGACTCCCTCCAGGTGCCACAGGGCCCCTCCTGAAGGGATCTCCAAAGCAAAAGCAAGCTGAGCCTGCCCCTACCCCCCCATGCACCTTGCCAGTCCACCCCAGCTAATACACCAGATCCCCAGCACCACAAGCCCTGGCAGTGTGCAAGTAGCCCAGATGGGCCATAACACCCCACAGTGAATCCCGCCCCTAGGAGAGGGGAAGAGAAGGTACGCACCAGTCTGACTGTGGTGAGTTGGGGGCAGACATCAGGTCTGACTGTGGCCCCACTTACCAAAGCAAGTTATTCAAGACAGCACAGGGGAAGTGTCCTGCAGTTCTACACAACTCCAGGGACTATGCAAAATGACCAAACAGAAGAATTCCCCTCAAAAAAAACTCCAGGAAATAATGACAGCTAACGAACTGATCAAAAACGATTTAAAAAATATAACAGAAAGTGAATTTAGAATAATAGTCATAAAATTAATTGCTGGGCTTGAAAACAGTATAAAGGACAGCAGAGAATCTATTGCTACAGAGATCAAGGGACTAAGGAACAGCCAGGAGGAGCTAAAAAATGCTATTAATGAGCTGCAAAATAAAATGGAGACAACCACAGCCCGGATTGAAGAGGCAGAGAGAAAATAGGTGAACTAGAAGATAAAATTATGGAAAAAGAAGAAGCTGAGAAGAGAGATAAAAAATATCCAGGAGTATGAGGGCAAAATTAGAGACCTAAGTGATACACTAAAGAGAAATAATCTACGCATAATTCGTATTCCAGAGGAGGAAAAGAGATGGAAAGGTGCTGAAGGTGTACTTGAAGAAATCATAGCTGAGAACTTCCCTGATCTGGGGAAAGAAAAAGGCATTGAAATACAAGAGGCACAGAGAACTCCCTTCAGACGTAACTTGAATCGATCTTCTGCATGACATATCACAGTGAAACTGGCAAAATACAAGGATAAAGAGAAAATTCTGAAAGCAGCTAGGGATAAACGTGCTCTAACATATAAAGGGAGACCGATAAGACTCATGACAGATCTGTCTACTGAAACTTGGCAGGTCAGAAAGGAATGGCAGGAAATCTTCCATGTGATGAACAGAAAAAATATGCAGCCGAGAATCCTCTATCCAGCAAATCTGTCATTTAAATAGAAGGAGAAATAAAGGTCTTCCTAAACAAACAAAAACTTAAGGAATTCATCACCACTAAACCAGCCCTACAAGAGATCCTAAGGGGGATCCTGTGAGACAAAATACCAGAGACATTGCTACAAGCACGAAACCTACAGACATCACAATGACTCTAAACCCATATCTTTCTATAATAACACTGAACGTAAATAGACTAAATGCTCCAACCAAAAGACATAGGGTATCAGAATGGATAAAAAAAAAAACAACAACAAGGCCCATCTATTTGCTGTCTACAAGAGACTCATTGTAGACCTGAGGACAACTTCAGGTTGAAAGTGAGGGGATGGAGAACTATTTATCATGCTACTGGAAGTCAAAAGAAAGCTGGAGTAGCCATACTCATATCGGACAAACTAGACTTTAAATTAAAGGCTGTAACAAGAGATAAAGAAGGGCATTATATAATAATTACAAGGTTTATCCATCAAGAAGAACTAACAATTATAAATGTCTATGTGCCGATTACAGGAGCCCTGAAATATATAAAACAATTACTAACATAAACAACCTTATTGACAAGAATGTGGTAATTACAGGGGACTTTAATACCCCACTTACAACAATGGATAGATCATCTAGAAACATGGTCAATAAAGAAACAAGAGCCCTGAATGTTACACTGGATCAGATGGACTTGACAGATATATTTAGAACTCTGCATCCCAAAGCAAAGGAATATATTTTCTTCTCGAGTGCACATGGAACATTCTCCAAGATAGATCACTTACTGGGTCACAAAACAGCCCTTCATAAGTATACAAGAATGGAGACCATACCATGCATACTTTCAGACCAAAATGCGATGAAGCTTGAAATCAACCACAGGAAAAAGTCTGGAAAACCTCCAAAAGCATGCAGATTAAAGAACACCCTACTAAAGAATGAATGGGTCAACCAGACAATTAGAGAAGAAATTAAAAAATATATGGAAACAAACAAAAATGAAAATACAAGAATCCAAACTCTTTGGGATGCAGCGAAGGCAGTCCTGAGAGGAAAATACATTGCAATCCAGGCCCATCTAAAGAAACAAGAAAAATCCCAAATACAAAATCTAACAGCACACCTAAAGGAAATAGAAGCAGAACAGCAAAGACACTCCAAAACCAGCAGAAGAAGAGAAATAATAAAGATCAGAGCAGAAATAAACAATATAGAATCTAAAAAAACTGTAGAGCAGATCAATGAAACCAAGAGTTGGTTTTTTTGAAAAAATAAACAAAATTGATAAACCTCTAGCCAGGCTTCTCGAAAAGAACAGGGAGATGACCCAAACAGATAAAATCATGAATGAAAATGGAATTATTGCAACCAACACCTCAGAAATACAAGCAATTATCAGGGAATACTATGAAAAATTATATGCCAACAAACTGGACAACCTGGAAGAAATGGACAAATTCCTAAACACCCACGCACTTCCAAAACTCAATCAGAAGGAAATAGAAAGCTTGAACAGACCCATAACCAGCGAAGAAATTCAATCAGTTGTCAAAAATCTCCCAACAAATAAGAGTCCAGGACCAGATGGCTTCCCTGGGGAATTCTACCAGACATTTAAAGCAGAGATAATACCTATCCTTCTCAAGCTATTCCAAAAATAGAAAGGGAAGGAAAACTTCCAGACTCATTCTATGAAGCCAGTATTACTTTGATTCCTAAACCAGAGACTCAGTAAAAAAAGAGAATTACAGGCCAACATCCCTGATGAATATGGATGCAAAAATTCTCAATAAGATATTAGCAAATCGAATTCAACAGCTTTTAAAAAGAATTATTCACCATGATCAAGTGGGATTCATTCCTGGGCTGCAGGACTGGTTCAACATTCGCAAATCAATCAACGTGATACATCACATTAATAAAAGAAAACAGAAGAACCATATGGTCCTGTTAATCGATGCAGAAAAAGCATCTGACAAAATTCAGCATCTTTTGTTAATAAAAACCCTCGAGAAAGTCGGGGTAGAAGGAACATATTTAAACATCATAAAAGCCATTTATGAAAAGCCCATAGCTAATATCATCCTCAATGGGGAAAAACTGAGAGCTTTCCCCCTGAGATCAGGAACACAACAGGGATGTCCACTCTCACCGCTGTTGTTTAACATAGTGTTGGAAGTGCTAGCATCAGCAATCAAACAACAAAAGGAAATCAAAGGCATCAAAATTGGCAAAGATGAAGTCAAGCTTTCACTTTTTGCAGATGACATGATATTATACATGGAAAATCCGATAGACTCCACAAAAGGTCTGCTAGACTGGTACATGAATTCAGCAAAATCGCAAGATACAAAACCAATATACAGAAATCAGTTGCATTCTTATACACTAACAATGAAGCAACAGAAAGACAAATAGAGAAACTGATCCCATTCACAATTGCACCAAGAAGCATAAAATACCTAGGAATAAATCTAACCAAAGATGTACAAGATCTGTATGCTGAAAACTATAGAAAGCTTATGAAGGAAATTGAAGAAGATATAAAGAAATGGAAAAACATTCTGTGCTCATGGGTTAGAAGAATAAATATTGTCAAAATGTCAATACTACCCAAAGCTATCTACATGTTCAATGCAATCCCAATCAAAATTGCACCAGCATTCTTCTTGAAGCTAGAACAAGAAATCCTAAAATTCATATGGAACCACAAAAGGCCCCGAATAGCCAAAGAAATTTTGAAGAAGACCAAAGCAGGGGGCATCACAATCCCAGACTTTAGCCTCTACTACAAAGCTGTAATCTTCAAGACAGCATGGTATTGGCACAAAAACAGACACATAGACCAATGGAATAGAATAGAAACCCCAGAACTAGACCCACAAAAGTACGGCCAACTAATCTTTGACACAGCAGGAAAGAATATCCAATGGAAAACAGACAGTCTGTTTAACAAATGGTGCTGGGAGAACTGGACAGCAACATGCAGAAGGATGAAACTAGACCACTTTCTTACACCATTCACAAAAATAAACTCAAAATGGATAAAAGACCTGAATGTGACACAGGAAACCATCAAAACCCTAGAGGAGAAAGCAGGAAAAGACCTCTCTGACCTCAGCCGCAGCAATTTCTTACTTGACACATCCCCAAAGGCAAGGGAAGTAAAAGCAAAAATGAACTATTGGGACCTCATGAAGATAAAAAAACTTCTGCACAGCAAAGGAAACGATCAACAAAACTAAAAGGCAACCAACGGAATGGGAAAAGATATTTGCAAATGACATATCAGACAAAGGGCTAGTATCCAAAATCTATAAAGAGCTCACCAAACTCCACACCAAAAAAACAAATAACCCAGTGAAGAAATGGGCAGAAAACATGAATAGACACTTGTCTAAAGAAGACATCCAGGTGGCCAAGAGGCACATAAAAAGATGCTCAACATCCCTTCTCATCAGGGAGATACAAATCAAAACCAGACTCAGATATCACCTCACGCCAGTCAGAGTGGCCAAAATGAACAAATCAGGAGACTATAGATGCTGGAGAGGATGTGGAGAAATGGGAACCCTCTTGCACTGTTGGTGGGAATGTAAACTGGTGCAGCCGCTCTGGAAAACAGTGTGGAGGTTCCTCAAAAAATTAAAAATAGACCTATCCTATGACCCAGCAGTAGCACTGCTAGGAATTTACCCAAGGGATACAGGAGTACGGATGCATAGGGGCACTTGTACCCCAATGTTTAAACAGCACTCTCAACAATAGCCAAATTGTGGATAAAGCCTAAATGTCTATCAACTGAAGAATGGATAAAGAATTTGTGGTGTATATACACAATGGAGTACTACGTGGCAATGAGAAAGAATGAAATATGGCCCTTTGTAGCAACGTGGATGGAACTGGAGAGTGTTATGTTAAGTGAATTAAGCCATACATAGAAAGACAGATACCATATGTTTTCATTCTTATGTGGATCCTGAGAAACTTAACAGAAACCCATGGGGGAGGGGAAGAAAAAAAAAAGAGGTTAGAGTGGGAGAGAGCCAAAGCATAAGAGACTCTTCAAAACTGAGAACAAACTGAGGGTTGATGGGGGGTGGGAAGGAGGGTAGGTTAGGTGATGGGCATTGAAGAGGGCATCTTTTGGATGAGCACTGGGTGTTGTATGGAAACCAATTTGACAATAAATTTCATATATTAAAAAAAAAAGACTGGCAACCCAGGTTGCCCACCAACATGAATGTCAACATATATGTGAAAAAGCTCAAGGACTTCCTGGCCTCCATAACCACATGAGTCAATTCCTATAATAAATCTCCTCTTACGTGTAAAAAAAAAATAATGTTTATTTATTTTTGACAGAGAGAGAGAGAGATAGCTCATGAGCAAGTTGGGGGATGGGAGGAGAGGCATGGAGCAAAGAGAGAGCCAGACACAGAATCTGAAGCAGGCTCCAGGTTCTGAGCTGTCAGCACAGAGACTGACATGGGGCTCAAATTCATGAACTGTGAGATCGTGACCTGAACCAAAGTTGAATGCTCAACCAACTGAGTCACCTAGATGTCCCAATCCATTCATTCTTTAGTAGGGTGTTCTTTAACCTCCGTGTATTGGAGGGCTTTCCAAATTTGTTCTTTTGGTTGTTCTCAAGTTTCATAGTGTTGTGATCTGAAAATATCCACAGTATGATCTCCATCTTTTTGTATCTGTGACTCAGTATGTGATCTACTCTGGAGAATATTCCATATGCACTCATAACGAATGCTACTCACAGACTGATTTCCTGGGTGTTCAAAGGAAACCCAGGGTCCCCTGGGTGTTTGAGGAAGTGATCTTACCTCAATATAGCTGTTTTTGAGGGACAAGGAAAATCCCGGTCCCCCTACTTTTCTGCCATCTTAACTCATCTCACAGGTATCATTTTAAACATTCAATTTTCAGTACACTTTGTGCATGTGGGGTGCTGGCTGTGCTGATCTTCTCAAGGAGAGGCTCACTGTGTTGGCTCAGGATCTGTCTTGCCCATGTAAATAAGCAGGGAGTGGTAACTGGTATAAGTGGGCCCCATCTCCACTGAGCGTCTCTGTGTTTCTCTCTGAAGTCCCATCATGTTGGTGTTGGGGGGGAAAATGTTGACACCCCAATATCTCATCCCCCACTATTCAGGCAGCTCTCACAGAATAGCAAGGCAGTTTTAAAACTTGGATTTAGGGGCGCCTGGGTGGCTTGGTTGGTTAAGCGTCCGACTTCGGCTCGGGTCATGATCTCATGGTCCGTGAGTTTGAGCCCCGTGTCGGGCTCTGTGCTGACAGCTCAGAGCCTGGAGCCTGTTTCAGATTCTGTGTCCCCCTCTCTCTCTGACCCTCCCCCGTTCATGCTCTGTCTCTCTCTGTCTCAAAAATAAATAAACGTTTAAAAAAAATTATTTAAAAAAAAAACTTGGATTTAAAACTTGAAGTCTTAAAGGACCTGGCATGGTGCTGGCCCATCCTCATCCTCCAGAGTAGAGCCTCTCCACGCTGTGTCTGAAGTCCTTTGTCCCTGAAAAACAGTTCTACACCTGTGCAGCAAAAGCAGCAAAAGTGGTGTGTCTTTTTTTCCATTGGATGTTCTTTCCTGCTTTGTCAAAGATGAGTTGGCCATACGTTTGTGGGTCTAGTTCTGGGGTTTCTATTCTATTCCATTGGTCTATGTGTCTGTTTCTGTGCCAATACCATGCTGTCTTGATGATTACACCTTTGTAGTAGAGGCTAAAGTCTGGGATTGTGATGCCTCCTGCTTTGGTCTTCTTCTTCAAAATTCCTTTGGCTATTCGGGGCCTTTTGTGGTTCCATATGAATTTTAGGATTGCTTGTTCTAGTTTCGAGAAGAATGCTGGTGCAATTTTGATTGGGATTGCATTGAATGTGTAGATAGCTTTGGGTAGTATTGACATTTTGACAATATTTATTTTTCCAATCCATGAGCAGGGAATGTCTTTCCATTTCTTTAAATCTTCTTCAATTTCCTTCATAAGCTTTCTATAGTTTTCAGCATACAGATCTTGTACATCTTTGGGTAGATTTATTCCTAGGTATTTTATGCTTCTTGGTGCAATTGTGAATGGGATCAGTTTCTTTATTTGTCTTTCTGTTGCTTCATTGTTAGTGTATAAGAATGCAACTGATTTCTGTACATTGATTTTGTATCCTGCAACTTTGCTGAATTCCTGTATCAGTTCTAACAGACTTTTGGTGGAGTCTATCGGATTTTCCATGTATAATATCATGTCATCTGCAAAAAGCGAAAGCTTGACTTCGTCTTTGCCAATTTTGATGCCTTTGATTTCCTTTTGTTGTCTGATTGCTGATGCTAGAACTTCCAGCACTATGTTAAACAGCAGCGGTGAGAGTGGGCATCCTTGTCGTGTTCCTGATCTCAGGGAGAAAGCTCTCAGTTTTTCCCCGTTGAGGATGATGTTAGCTGTGGGCTTTTCATAAATGGCTTTTATGATCTTTAAGTATGTTCCTTCTATCCCGACTTTCTCAAGGGTTTTTATTAAGAAAGGGTGCTGGATTTTGTCAAAGGCCTTTTCTGCATCGATTGACAGGATCATATGGTTCTTCTCTTTTTTTTTGTTAATGCGATGTATCACATTGATTGATTTGCGAATGTTGAACCAGCCCTGCATCCCAGGAATGAATCCCACTTGATCATGGTGAATAATTCTTTTTATATGCCGTTGAATTCGATTTGCTAGTATCTTATTGAGAATTTTTGCATCCATATTCATCAGGGATATTGGCCTGTAGTTCTCTTTTTTTACTGGGTCTCTGTCTGGTTTAGGAATCAAAGTAATACTGGCTTCATAGAATGAGTCTGGAAGTTTTCCTTCCCTTTCTATTTCTTGGAATAGCTTGAGAAGTATAGGTATTATCTCTGCTTTAAACGTCTGGTAGAACTCCCCTGGGAAGCCATCTGGTCCTGGACTCTTATTTGTTGGGAGATTTTTGATAACCGATTCAATTTCTTCGCTGGTTATGGGTCTGTTCAAGCTTTCTATTTCCTCCTGATTGAGTTTTGGAAGAGTGTGGGTGTTCAGGAATTTGTCCATTTCTTCCAGGTTGTCCAATTTGTTGGCATATAATTTTTCATAGTATTCCCTGATAATTGTTTGTATCTCTGAGGGATTAGTTGTAATAATTCCATTTTCATTCATGATTTTATCTATTTGGGTCATTTCCCTTTTCTTTTTGAGAAGCCTGGCTAGAGGTTTGTCAATTTTGTTGATTTTTTCAAAAAACCAACTCTTGGTTTCGTTGATCTGCTCTACAGTTTTTTTAGATTCTATATTGTTTATTTCTGCTCTGATCTTTATTATTTCTCTTCTTCTGCTGGGTTTAGGCTGCCTTTGCTGTTCTGCTTCTAGTTCCTTTAGGTGTGCTGTTAGATTTTGTATTTGGGATTTTTCTTGTTTCTTGAGATAGGCCGGGATTGCAATGTATTTTCCTCTCAGGACTGCCTTCACTGCGTCCCAAAGCGTTTGGATTGTTGTATTTTCATTTTCGTTTGTTTCCATATATTTTTTAATTTCTTCTCTAATTGCCTGGTTGACCCACTCATTCGTTAGTAGGGTGTTCTTTAACCTCCATGCCTTTGGAGGTTTTCCAGACTTTTTCCTGTGGTTGATTTCAAGCTTCATAGCATTGTGGTCTGAAAGTATGCATGGTATAATTTCAATTCTTGTAAACTTATGAAGGGCTGTTTTGTGACCCAGTATATGATCTATCTTGGAGAATGTTCCATGAGCACTCAAGAAGAAAGTATATTCTGTTGCTTTGGGATGCAGAGTTCTAAATATATCTGTCAAGTCCATCTGATCCAATGTCTCATTCAGGGCCCTTGTTTCTTTATTGACCGTGTGTCTAGATGATCTGTCCATTTCTGTAAGTGGGGTGTTAAAGTCCCCTGCAATTACCACATTCTTATCAATAAGGTTGCTTATGTTTATGAGTAATTGTTTTATATATTTGGAGGCTCCGGTATTCGGCGCATAGACATTTATAATTGTTAGCTCTTCCTGATGGATAGACCCTGTAACTATTATATAATGTCCTTCTTCATCTCTTGTTACAGCCTTTAATTTAAAGTCTAGTTTGTCTGATATAAGTATGGCTACTCCAGCTTTCTTTTGGCTTCCAGTCGCATGATAAATAGTTCTCCATCCCCTCACTCTCAATCTAAAGGTGTCCTCAGGTCTAAAATGAGTCTCTTGTAGACAGCAAATAGATGGGTCTTGGTTTTTTATCCATTCTGATACCCTATGTCTTTTGGTTGGTGCATTTAATCCATTTACATTCAGTGATATTATAGAAAGATACGGGTTGAGAGTCATTGTGATGTCTGTATGTTTTATGCTTGTAGTGATGTCTCTGGGACTTTGTCTCACAGGGTCCCCCTTAGGATCTCTTGTAGGGCTGGTTTAGTGGTGACAAATTCCTTCAGTTTTTGTTTGTTTGGGAAAACCTTTATCTCTCCTTCTATTCTAAATGACAGACTTGCTGGGTAAAGGATTCTCGGCTGCATATTTTTTCTGTCTAGCACCCTGAAAATCTCGTGCCAATTCTTTCTGGCCTGCCAAGTTTCAAAAGAGAGGTCAGTCACGAGTCTTATAGGTCTCCCCTTATATGTGAGGGCACGTTTACCCCTTGCTGCTTTCAGAATTTTCTCTTTATCCTTGTATTTTGCCAGTTTCACTATGATATGTCGTGCAGAAGATCGATTCAAGTTACGTCTGAAGGGAGTTCTCTGTGCCTCTTGGATTTCAATGCCTTTTTCCTTCCCCAGTTCAGGGAAGTTCTCAGCTATTATTTCTTCAAGTACCCCTTCAGCACCTTTCCCTCTCTCTTCCTCCTCTGGGATACCAATTATGCGTATATTATTTCTTTTTAGTGTATCACTTAGTTCTCTAATTTTCCCCTCATACTCCTGGATTTTTTTATCTCTCTTTTTCTCAGCTTCCTCTTTTTCCATAACTTTATCCTCTAGTTCACCTATTCTCTCCTCTGCCTCTTCAAGCCGAGCTGTGGTGGTTTCCATTTTGTTATGCATTTCGTTTAAAGCGTTTTTCAGCTCCTCGTGACTGTTCCTTAGTCCCTTGATCTCTGTAGCAAGAGATTCTCTGCTGTCCTGTATACTGTTTTCAAGCCCAGCGATTAATTTTATGACTATTATTCTAAATTCACTTTCTGTTATATTATTTAAATCCTTTTTGATCAGCTACCACATCTTTATTAATCAGTTAATGGACATTTGTACTCTCTCCATCATTTGCCTATTGTTGATAATGCTGCTATAAATATTGGGGTACATTACCCTTTGAATCTGTACTTTGTATACTTTGGGTAAATACCTAGTAGTGCAATTGCTGGATCATAGAACAGTTCTATTTTTAACTTTTTGAGGAACCTCCATACTGTTTTCCAGGGTGGCTGCACTAGTTTGCATTCCCACCAACAGTGCAAGAGGGTTTTCCTTTCTCCACATCCTCACCAACACCTGTTGTTTCTGTGTTGTTAGTTTTAGCCATTCTGACAGGATATTTTACATCCTTTTATGTTGTACTTCTCTTGATTGATTGTTACAGGTATACTTAATTTTTCTTTTTTCTTTTGGCTTTTGTGATTCCTATTTTTCTTACACTTACTTGTGGTTTTTGTTTTCTAGTCAGAGTCCCCCTTTAAATTTCTTGTAGAGCTGGTGTAATAATCATGAATTCTTTTAACTCCTGTTTATCTGGGTTCTGAATGATAGCCTTGCTGGACAGGGTATTCTTGGCTGCAGACTTTCCTTTCATCACTTTGACTATATCATGCCATTCCCTTCTGCCTTGCAAAATTTCTGCTGAAAAATATGCTAATGGCTTTATGGGGTTTTCTTTTTATGTAATTGTGTCTCTTGCAACATTTAAAATTATCACTATTTTTTCCTATTTTATTTATTATTTTTTTATTTTTTATTTTTATTTATTTTTTGCTGTTTCAATTACTGTGTCTTGGTGTGGACATACTTGGGTTACATTTTGGGGTCATTTTTGTGCCTCCTGAATCTGTTTCTCTCCAGGTTTAGGAAGTTTTCAGCTATTATTTATTCAAATATACTTCTGCCCCCTTCTCTCTCTCTTTTCCTTCTGGGATCCATAGAATGCATATGTTATTATATTTAATGGAATTACTGAGTTCTCTAAGTCTATTCCCATTATATAGTGTTATTTTTTGTCTCTCCCCTGTTCAGTCTGATTGCTTTCCATTAATCTATTCTCCAGGTCACTGAAAAATTCCCATGTTTCCTGTAGCCTATTATTTATTCCATCTATTGTACTTTTAATTTCATTTGTTGAATTCATCACTCTCATCTGTTATCTTTTATCTCTTTGTCAAGGGTCTCACTGATGTACTCTACCCTTTTCTGAAGTCCAGTGAGTGTCTTTATGATCATTATTCTAAATTCTGTATCAGGCATACTACTTATTTCTGTTTCACTTAAGTCTCTTGTTGTGATTCTGTCCTTTTCATTCATTTGGGGCATGTACCTCTGTCTCATTTTGTCTACGTGTGTGTGTGTGTGTGTGTGTGTGTGTGTGCTTCTCTGTGTTAGGAAAATCAGTTACATCTTCTGCTGTTGAAAGTAGTGGCTTTATGAAGAAGAGGTCTTATATTGCTCTGCACTGCAGTCCCCTGTTCACCAGAAACTGGGACTTCAGAAGAGTCTCCTATTTCTATTATTTGCATCCTGTTATTATGTCTGAGTCTTGTTTTTTCATTCCAGATATCTTCACTGAGTCTCTACCTATTGTGGGCTGTGCTCACTCTCTGTGGTGTTAGTGGGGCCCAGAAGGTGGTCTCTGAAGGGGTGTGACCACAGGAGGGCCCAGGGCAAAATAGCAGTGTTAGAAAAATTTGGGCTGCACTGCTAGTCCTAGGCTGGATCTCCTGAAGCATGGTGGCTGCTGGGTCATAGCATGTGGAGGTGAAGGTGGTGGCTCCAGGGGTGGGAGGCCTGCGTACCAGGTGGCTAGGCAGGGCATGTTTGTGTGGTATTACCAAAATTTGTGCTGAGCCCAGGGCCAAGGCCAGCAGACGTGGAGTGGACAAGTCCTCAGAAGAATGCATGGGCATGGTGCACTGCTAGCAGCTTAGGTAACAAGTGTTTGTGTAGTGGCACCCCCTGCAGATGGCCTTGTATTTAAGCTGTGGGGCAGGGAGGGAAATGATTCTGCCTGCTCCTTTGTTCCTGGAAGTCTCCCAACATGCTCCAAAATCAGTATAAACATATTTTCCACACGTTTACCCCAGGCATTGTGCAAGCTATCTCTTCTATGTTGTCTCTCAGCAGGCTACTGTCTCTTTAAGGGCATGGACCCAGCTATCACTGGCCTTTGACTCACCCAATGCTGAGTCAGCTGACTTTTAAAGCTCCAGGTTTCATGTCCTGATTGATGGTTATACAAACTCAGAGAATTTGGCCCATCTGGATTTCAGTTAAATGTTGTGGTGATTCATCTTCCCTGAGAGGGCTTCCAGATGTGAGGGACCATTTCTTTCCCCTCTCCATGCCTGCAGCTCACTCTCTCCTGCAGGCAGCTCCTGACCACTATTTCTGAAGTACCTAA
Source organism: Felis catus (assembly GCF_018350175.1). NCBI lineage: Eukaryota > Metazoa > Chordata > Mammalia > Carnivora > Felidae > Felis > Felis catus. Next base: position 31,664,902 of record NC_058380.1, on the reverse strand, counting down.
CCTCTCAAATGTGGCTTCTTCACTACATTTAGTTGTAGAGTTTGTTCTGCCTGTCTTTGGATTGATCTTTGCTTTATTTACATGGATGCAAGTGATATCTAGTAGTAAATGTGGACAGGGTGAGCTTAGGGTTCTCCTAGTCCACCATCTTCTCAAGCTTTCCAACCCTGATTTCTTTTTGAAAAGAAATTTCCACATAGCATTTTTAAGAATATTAAGAAATATTTTATGAATGTTATGTTAACCAATCCAATTGACTTGAGTTATCATTTGAAGGAGAGGTCCCAGCTTGGTACTTTTAGAATACAAGTATCCTTTGTTTTTAAAACATGCACATCGGGGCGCCTGGGTGGCGCAGTTGGTTAAGCGTCCGACTTCAGCCAGGTCACGATCTCGCAGTCTGTGAGTTCGAGCCCCGCGTCAGGCTCTGGGCTGATGGCTCGGAGCCTGGAGCCTGTTTCCGATTCTGTGTCTCCCTCTCTCTCTGCCCCTCCCCCGTTCATGCTCTGTCTCTCTCTGTCCCAAAAATAAATAAAAAACGTTAAAAAAAATTAAAAAAAAAAAGAAAAAAACATGCACATTGCACCACTTGGATTTTACAAAACATCTACATTAGTACCTTTTTTTTTGTAACTTAAAGAAATTGAAAGAGATTTTTACTTTTGTGAAAATAGCATTCAGCTTTTATTTTGCAGTGAGCCTTTATAGAGGACCAGTTCCAGTACTTTGGGGATTGGGGTTGAGTTTGATCAAAAGAACAGATTTCCTTTTGCCAGTTACTATGCATGTAAGGTTCAGCCCTTTGGAGATCAAAATAAGCCAGCTCAGCTACTATCTGAAGAGGACAATGCCTGAGAGCTTCTGGATATGGTAGGATCAGGGACTTGAACTCCAGAAATCAGGCTCTTGGTGTGTTTTTTATTTCTTTGTATTTTTCTAGAGGTGTTCATTAAAGTCTTTGAGATCTTTCAGCCAGTATAAGCTCTGCTAGGAGAAAATAAAGGGTTTTAATGAAGCATCAGAACAGCCCTGGAGTCAACAGCAGAAAATAAGCTGAGAGGATCCTAACGAGAGGGAAAAACCCAGAGGAGAGTCAGAGACTCTGGACCCAACCATCTCTCTCTGCCCAACATTTTGCTTTCAAGTCTACATTTCAGGAGTTTGTTTTTTTTAGAGTCTGCTATTGGACTAACAGGTTTGGAAATTACTGAACTAAATAAGCTTAAACAGATTACCTCATTATAATTATTTTTTTTTAATGTTTACTTACTTGAAAGAGAGAGAGAGAGAGCAGGGGAGGGACAGAGAGAAAGGGAGACACTGATTTTTTTTGATTGCCAAGTAATACTCCATTGTATATATATACCACATCTTTATCCATTCATCCATCAGTGGTCATTTGGGCTCTTTCCATACTTTGGCTATTGTTGATAGTGCTGCTATAAACACAGGGGTGCATGTGTCCCTTCAAATCAGCACACCTGTATCCCGTGGATAAATGCCTAGTAGTGCAATTGCTGGGTTGTAGGGTAGTCGTTCTATTTTTAGTTTTTTGAGGAACCTCCATACTGTTTTCCAGAGTGGCTTTACCAGCTTGCATTCCCACCAAACTACAATTCTTAAGCAAGAATTAAACACAGTCCAGCATAAGACAGATTTAAGACTGGTTACTCTTCCCCAGGTTTATTTATTTATTTATTTATTTAGAACATGTGTTCTAAACTCATGTGTTACTGAGCATGTGTTCAGTAACAGTCCATGTTGATTATTCCTTGGCTTTCTCAACGGCAGAGACTGTGTATTGTTCATCTTTACACTGCCAGTTGTTGGCACGAAGAAGTAGGAGCTTTACAGCTAGTTTTTAAATCAATGAATAAAATAACAAATGAATGAAGAGATGGCTTTATAACTGACTCTGATGGTACATATTTTCTAACAGAGACATTGGCCAAATTCTTTCATCCAGTCAATAAATATTTGTTGAACACCCACCATATGCCAAGGACTGGATTCTGTTCAGTAGTCACCAAAAAAAAAATTTTTTTTGAGTTGCTTTTTCCCTTTCTCAATCTCTAACACTCTCTGTCATGTGAAAACTATGTGACATGTGAGAAGTATGTCAGACTATACATGGACAATGTGAGACATACACCCCTTTCCTGTATGAATCCCTCAATAGCATAAATTATATTGGTTATAGGGGTGAGGGTTGTTTACTGTGAAGTGGTTAAGAGTTGAAAAGATTATGCCTCATATGAAAGAATTGCATGAACACTCAAAGGCTGGGAAACATAGAAGGTATGTAATTAATGCTAATGAATTTCTGTTTGGACACTTCAGGGCCATTTCTATTTGTCCTGCCACCCAAACACAGCTATCTCTTCCCTGTTGGAAAATATGATGTGCTCTAGGGGGTAAACATTGAGAGATTTAAGGTGAAATCTTGTAAGAAGTCAGAGGTGAGGGAACACACTAGCCTAGCCTCTTTTCTGCAGGGTAACTAGGTAGGGTTGGTATATTCCTGGATTGGGGACACCAGGGAAAACATGTAGAACCACAAGAGCCCCCTCCATGTAACCAGCAGAAAGACACCAGACATCTTCTTCACACTTCCTATCTGTCTCAACACCGTAGGGCAGTGGGTGAAAAACCAGGCCTAAGAAACAGGTGCTGATTAATCATACTGGCCTGGCCTGTGATACACAGTAAAGTTGACATGCAAGAAACTGAAATGTTAGAGTTGTGGGGAGAAGCACAGTGTAAAGGAATCAGTTCCTCTGAACACAGACTTCTGAGCACTTCTCCAAGCTTTAGGCACTTGAGAAAGTCATCCCTTTTGAAAAGTCTTGCTTGATCTAGGCCAAATCTCATGATATTTAAACCAGGTTCTTGTAATATCTAGTGCCAAATCTCCCAGGACTTCAGCATGAGCATGAATACCCAAGCTTATCCTCTTTTCTGGAGGGTGACTAGGTAGGGTTGTCATATTCCTGGATTTGGGACACCAGGGAAAACCTGTGGACCCACAAGTGTCCTATACATGTAAACAGCAGAAAGACACAAGGAATCTCCCTTATACTTCCTGACTCTTTCAGCATCTTAAGTGCAGTGGTTGAAACACCAGACTACAGAAAGAAGCGCCAATGGACCAGACTGGACAATGATATACTCAAAAGTTGACGTGCAAGAAACTAGAGTGTCAGAGGCATGGGGAGAAGCACAGTGCACAGGGATTGGCTCCTGCGAACACACAAACAATCTTCCTGAGCACTTTCCCAGGATTTGGACATTTTGGGGGAGTCTGTTTTGACTTGGCCCCCCAAAACACAGCCACCTTTTCCCTGTGGACAAACTTCACTGATTTAGGGGCAAATCTCCCAAGATCTAATGAGAAATCATGAAAGATCTCAAGGCAAATCTCACGGTAGTGAGCAGGAGAGGGAACACCCAAGCCTAGCCTCTTTTTGCAGGGTAAGTAGATAGAATAGTGATACTCCTGGATTGGGGACACAAGAGAAAACTCACACATCCACAACAGTCTCATACATGTAATAAGCAGAAAGACACAGGCATCTCCCTCATACACCCTGTCTCTCTCTGCATCTTAGGTTCAGTGGCTAAACACCAGGACACAGAAAGGAGTACCAATGGATCAGACTGGTCTGTGATACACACAAAAGTTGACATGCAAGAAACAGGAGTGTCAGAGGTGAGGGAATAAGCACATTGCACAAGAATTGGCTTCTGTGAAAGACTCCCTAAGCACTTTCCTGGGCTTTAGACATTTCAGGGCAGTCTGTGTCTGTCCCAACCCCTAAAATGCAGCCACCTCTTCCCTGTTGAAAAATCTCTCATGATCTAGGGGCAAATTCCCTGAGATCTAAGGCAAAATCTTGCTAGATCTCACGCCAAGTATCTTGAGAAGATGGCAAGAGTAGTAATATCCTCGTCCAGCCTCTTTTTTGCAGGGCAACTAGGTAGGGATGCAATATTCCTGGATTGGGGACACAAGGGAAAACTTTCAGACACACAACAGTCCCCTACATGTAACCAGCATAAAGACACCAGCATCTCCCTCAAACTTCCTGTCTCTCTCAGCATTGTAGGTGTAGTGGCTTAAACACCACATAAAGATGAGCCAATGGACCAGACTAGCCAGTGATACACAATAGGTATCTATCACTAGACCAGTGATACACAATAAAGTTGATGTGCAACAAACAGGAGTGCCAGAGGTGTGGGGAGAAGCACAGTGCATAGGAATTGGCTCCTGTTAACATAAAAATAGACTCCCAGGGGCGCCAGGGTGGCGCAGTCGGTTAAGCGTCCGACTTCAGCCAGGTCACGATCTCGCGGTCCATGAGTTCGAGCCCCGCGTCAGGCTCTGGGCTGATGGCTTGGAGCCTGGAGCCTGTTTCCGATTCTGTGTCTCCCTCTCTCTCTGCCCCTCCCCCGTTCATGCTCTGTTTCTCTCTGTCCCAAAAATAAATAAACGTTGAAAAAAAAATAGACTCCCTGGGCACTTTTCAGAAATTTAGACACTTCAGGAGAGTCTGTGTCTGTTCTACTCCTCTAAAAGACAGCCACATCTTCCCTGTTGACAAATCTACCATGATCTAGGGACAAGTCTCAGAGATCAAGGGCAAAACCTCACAAGTCCTCATGCCAAATCTTGTGAGAACTCAGCAAAGGGGGAAAACCCTACCCTAGTTTCTTTTCTGCAAGGTAAGTACATAGCTTGTGATATTCCTGAATTGGGAAAACTAGGGAAAACCCGTGAACCCACAAGAGTCCCATACATGTAACCAGCAGAAGACACAAGGCGTCTACCTCATACTTCCTGTCTCAAGACCTAAGGCCAAATCTTGCCAGACCTCAGACCAATTTCTTGGGATCTCAGAAAGAGTGGGAATGCCCTGGTCTAGACTCTTTCATGCAGGGTAAATTGGCAGGGCTGAGATGTTCCTGGATTGAGGACTGCTGGGAACAACTGTGGTCCCACACCAGCCTACAGGCAACCACCAGCACTAACACAGGAGGTGTCTTGCTCATACTTCCATCTGTTCCTGGCCCATCTGGAACCCTGGATTCTAGGTACAGTAGGACCAAACATGGACCAATGAAATGAGAAGGGATGGGCTGGATGTTCTGTTTTACATGTTAAACCACAGGAGATGGAAACTGGGGTACAGGAGGGGTAGGGAGAAATAATGTGCACAAGAACAGGCTCCTGACAACACACAACGACACTCCTTGAGAGCTTTCCCAGGCTTTGGACATTTCAGTGCAGTCTGTGTCTCTCTTGCCCCCTAAAACATAGCCAGGCTCCCCTGTTGTAAAATCTCAGGTGATCTAGGGGCAAATCTTCTGAGATCTAAGTCCAAATATCACAAGATGTTAGGGCACATATTGCAGGAACTGGGAGTAATGGTAACTCCCTAACCCAGTCTCTTAGTGGAGGGTAAATTGGCAGTGCTGGCAAATTCCTGGATTTCACAAACATACACAGATGTCAACAGTGCAAATACAGGAGGTGCCTTGCTTATATTTCCAGGATCTCAGCATTCTGGGTGCAGCAGGGCTAAACATGTACCAATGAAATAGGACCAGATGGGCCAGACATCCCATTTTTCATGCTAAACTATAGGTGATAGAAACAGAAGGGCACGAGGGGTAGGGAGAAGCAACATGCTTAGGGAACCAGCTCCTATAAACAGACTCTTTGAGAGCTCCAAAGCTTTGATTATTTCATGCAGTCTCTGTCTGTCCTGCCTCAGTAAAGTGCAGCTTGTCTACCATGTTGACAAATCTTATGTGATTTAGGGGCAAATCTCCTGAGATCCAAGGCCCAAACTGGAGAGTTCTCAGGCCAAATCTCACAGGAAGTGGGTAGGAGTTGGGACTCCCTATCTTCGCCTCGTTTGTGAAGGGTAAATTTGCAGAGATGAGACCTTCTTGGATTGGGGACTGCTGGGAACAACCAGGGTCCCACAAATGCACATAGTAGACAACAGTGCAAATACAGGAGGTTTGTTACTCATACGTCCATGATCTAGTGTTCCAGGTGAAGTAGGGGCTATACACATACCAATAAAATAGGAATGAATGAGCCAGACCACATGTTTTTCATGCTAAACTACAGATGATAGAGACCAGAGTGCATGATAGGTAGGGAGAAACAATATGCAAAGGATCTAGCTCTTGTGATCACACATACACCCTGAGAGCTTTCCCAGGCTTTGAACATTTCAGCCAGTCCTTTCCAATTCTGCTCCGCAACTCCCCCCCTTCCAAATGCAGCAGGGTTTACCTGTTGACAAATCTCATGTGATCTAGGGGCAAGTCTTGTGAGATCAAAAGGCAAATCCCATGAGATCTAACTCCAAATATGACAAGATATGGGGCCAAGTCTCACGAAAACTCTGCAGGAATGGGAACTCCCCTGCCTAGCCTCCTTCCTGCAGAGGTAATTGGCAGGGCTGGAACATTCCTGGATTGGGGTCTGCTGGATACAAACAGAATTGAACAAAATGACACAGACACCACTAGCACTAACACAGGAGGTTAAGAATTAGAAAACAATGGGTCAGACTGCTCATTTTTCATACTAAACTCCAGGTGATAAAAACTGCAGGGTATGAGGTGTAGGGAGAAAGAATGTGCATAGGAACGGGCTCCTGTGAGCACTCAGAATGGCTGAATGCTTTCCCAGAATTTTGACATTTCAGCCAGTCTGTGTCTATTCTGGCCCCCTAAAACTGAGCAAGACTTCCCTGTTGACAATCTGTGTAATCTACAGGCAAATCTCTCAAGATCTAAGTCCAAATCTTGGGAGATCCAGGCCGTATATTTTAGGAACTTGACAGCCAGGTAACTTTGCAGTTTAGCCATTTTGTGCAGTTACCCATTTTGTGTAGAGTAAATAGGGCTCAGACATTTCTGGATTGGGGACTGCTTAGAGCAACTAATGTCACAGAAATGCAAGCCAAGGGCAACAGTGCAAATACAGGAGGTCCTGCAGTCATTCTTCGTGCCACTCTCAGCCTTCTAGGTGAAGTAGTGCTAGACAAAGACAAATAAAATAGGAATGACTGGGGTGGATGGCCCATTATTCATGTTAAAACTACATGTGATAGAAACAGGAAGGCAGGAGATGTAGAGACAAGCAAGGAGCATAGAAAAAGTGTCCTGTAAATGCATAGCCTCCTGACAGCTCTGAGGCTTTAGACATTTCAGTGAAGTCTGTGTCTGTCCTGACCCACTAAAAGGTAGTCACACTTTCCTGTTGACAAATCCTGTGTGATCATGGGGTATATCTCCTGAGATCTAAGTCCAAATCTCACAAAATCTCCGGCCATCTCTTGAGGGAATATGGGATGAATGTGCACTCCCCAATCTAGGCTTGGTACTGCATGGTAAATGGGTAAGGCTGGGACATTCCTGCAATGGGGAATGCTGGGTACAAATGGGGTCAAATAAAAGCCCACAGACACCATCAGCACTAACACATGAGGTGCCTCACTCATACTTTCTGCCTCATGGCATTCTAGGTACAGTAGGGATAAACATTGACCAATGAAATTGGAATAAGTATGTTAAGCCTTCCATTTTTTAGGCTAAACTACAGGTGATAGAAACTGGAGGGCATGAAAGGTAGGGAGAAACAATGTGCACAAGAACTGGCTCCTGTGAACACAAACTCTCAGAGCAATCCTAGGATTTGGATTGTGAAGTCTGTGTCCTGGCCCCCAAAACACAGCCACACTTCGATGTTGACAAATCTCCTGTGATCTAGAGGAAAATCTTGTGAGATCTAAGGTCAAATATCATGAGATCTCAGTCCAAATCTTGGGAAATCTAGGGACAAATCTTGCCAGAAAACAGTAGGATTTGGAACAACCTAGCCTAGCCTTGTTCTTGCAGGGTAAATTGGTCATGTTTGGACATTCCTTCATTGGGTACTGCTGGGTCCAAATGGGATAAAACAAAAGTCCACAAATGTCACTAGCACTAATGAACAAGGTGCATCCCTCATAATTCCTGCCTTTTGGGCTGGACTGCCTGTTTTTCAAGCTGATCTAGAGGTGATAGAAACTGGAGGGTATAGAGGGTAGGGAGAAACAACGTGCACAGAATCTGGCTCCTGTGAATACACAGACTCCTTTACAGTTTTCCCAGGTTTTGGATATTTCAGCATGGTCTGTGTCTTTCCTGGCCCTTTAAAACACAGCTACACTTCCCTGTTGAAAAATCGCGTGTGATCTAGAGGAAAATCTCAAGAGATCTAAAGCCAAATCTTGTGAGACCTTGGGCCAAAACCTTCATGATCTTAGCAGGATCAGGAACTCCCTAGCCAAGCCTCATTCCTGCAGGTATATTGACAGGGCTTGGACATTCCTGGATTGGGCAATGCTGGGTACAAACAAGGTCAACCAAAAGCACACAGACCCCACCAGCACTAACACACATGGTGCCTTACTCTCGTGTGATCTAGGGGCAAATGTCATAAGATCTAAGGCCAAATCTTGTAAGATTTTGGGTAATGTCTGGAGGGAACTCAGCAGTAGTGGGAACTCACTAGCCTAGACTTGTTCCTGCAGGGTAATTTGGCAATGCTATGTCATTCCTGGATTCCTCCAATTCCTGGAAAATGTTGGGTACAAACAAGGTCAAACAAAAGCTCACAAACACCACCAGCACTAACACATGAAGTACCTCTCTCATACTTCCTGCCTCTTGGGGCTCTAGGTGCAGTATGGCTAAACACAGACCAGTGAAATCAGAATTAATATGATGGACCAACTATTTTCAGGCTAAACTACAGGTGATAGAAACAGGGTGGCTGAGAGGTAAGGAGAAATTATGTTCAGTGTGCACAGGAACTGGATCCTGTGAACACACAAAGAGAGCTCCTGAGAGCTTTCCCAGGCTTTGGATATTTCAGCTCAGTCTGTGTCTGTCCTGGTCTCCCAAATGTAGCCACACTTCCATATTACAAACCTCATGTGAGCTAGGGGCAAACCTTATGAGATCAAAGCCAAATCTTGCAATATCTAAGTCTAAATCTTGTGAGATTTCAGGCCAAATCTTGTGGGAACTCGGCAGCAGCAGGAACTCACTAGCCTAGCCTCATTGTTACAGGCTAAATTAGTAGGGCTGTGGACTGCTGGGTACAAACAGGGTCAAGCAAAAGCGAATAGATGCCACTAGCCCTAACACATGAGGTGCCTCACTCATACATCCTGTCTTTTGGCATTCTAGCCAACAGACAAGGCCTACAAGCCTACAAGCCTACAAGTAGGGCTAAACAAGGAACAATGAATTTGGAACTAATGTGTCACACTGCCCATTTTTCATGCTAAACTACAGGTGATAGGACTGGAGGGCATGAGGGGTAGGAACTAACAGCCTCCTCCTGTGATACACAAAGAGGCTCCCTGAGCACTTTGCCAGGTGTTGGACATTTCAGTGCAGTCTGTGCCTGTCCTGCCCCACTAAAACGTAGCCATGCTTCCCTTTTCACAAATCTTGTGTGTTCTAGAGGCAAATTATGCTTGATCTAAGGCCAAATATTATGAGATCTAAATCCAAATCTTGCAATAGCTCAAGCCAAATCTCTTGGGGAATGGGCAGGATCAGTAACACCCTAGCCTAGGCTCATTCCTGCATGGTAAATGGGCAGGGTTGGGATATTCCTGGATTGGGGCCTGCTGGTTACAAATGGGATAAAACAAAACCCACAGAGGCCGCTGGCACTAACACACATGGTGTCTCACTCATACTAATACCTCTTGGCAATCTAGGTGCAGTAGGATTAAATAAGGACCCAAGTATATAGAACAAATAGGCCAGATCACCCATTTTTCATGCTAAACTAGATGTGATAGAAACTGGAGGATACATGGGGTAGGGAGAAACAACGTGCACAGGAACTGGCTCCTGCAAAAACACAGACTCCCTGGGAGCTTTTCCAGGCTTTGGACATTTCAGCACATATAGTGTCTGTCCTGCCATGCTAAAACACAGCCATGCTTCCCTGTTGGCAAATCTGGTGTGATCTAGGGGCAAATCTTGTGAGATGTAAGGCCACATCTCAAGAGATCTAAATCCAAATATCATGAGATAATGTGCCAAATCTTGAGGGAACATGGCAGGAACAGAAACTCCCATGCCTAGCATCCTTCCTGCAGGGTAAATTGGCAAAGGTAGGACATTCCTAGATTAGTGGCTGCTGGGTCCAGTGGGGTAAAACAGAATTCCACAGACACCATCAGCACTAACACAAGAGGTGCCTCGTTCATACTTCCTGCCTCATGGTGCTTTACATGCAGTACATCTAAACACGGATGCATGATATAGGAACAAATAGACTGGGCAGCCAGTTTTTCAGGCTAAATTACAGGTAACAGAAAGTGTAATTCATTAGGTGTAGGAAGAAACAATGGGCACAGGACCTGGCTCCTGTGGACACAGAAACAACCCCCCTGAGAACTTTCCCAGGCTTTGGACACTTTAGTGCAAACTGCGTCTGTCCTCCCCCCCTAAAATGCAGCCAGGCTTCCCTGTTGACATACCTCATGTGATTTAGGGGCAAATCTTGTGATATCTAAGGCCGTACCTCACGTGATCAAAGTCCAAATCTTGCAAAATTTGGGCCAAATCCCATGGGAATGTGGCAGGAGTGTGAACTTCCTAGCCTGGCCTTATTCCTGCAGGGTAAATTTGTAGGGTTTAGACATTCCTGGATTGGTGACTGCTGGATACAAATGGGGTAAAAAAAAAAAAAAGCCCACAGAAGTCACCAGCAGGAACACGAGATGCCTCGCTCTCATGTGCTCTAGAAGCAACTCTCGTGTCATCTCAGGATAATCGCGTGAGATTTAAATCCACATTTCATGAGATCTCAGATCAAATATTTCAGGTCTCCTTAGGAGCAGCAACTTAGCATAACTGCTTTTCCTGATGGGTAAAGAGACATTCTGGATGGGGGAATATGAGGTACAAATGGGGTAAAATAAAAGCCCACAGACACCACCAGCACAAACACACAAGGTCCCTTGCTCTTGTGTGCTATAGAAGCAAATCTCCTATGTTTGAAGGCTAAATCTCATGAGATACATGTCCATATCTCACAATATCTTGAGCCAAATATTGTGAGATCTTGGAATGAGTGCGAACTCCCTAGAGTAGCCTCATTCCTGTTGGGTAAATAGCAGGCCTGGAACATTCCTGGATTGTAAACTGATGGATATAAACTGTGTCAAACAAAACCCCACAGCTACCACCAGCAGTAAACTCGGACATGCCTCACTCTTATGTGCTCTAGAAGGAAATCTCAGGAGATCTAAGGCCAAATCTCATGAAATATAAGTCTAAATCTTGAAGATCTTGTGTTAAATCGTGTGGCAACAGATTAGCCGCCCAAACTCCCTACCATAGCCTCATTCTTGATATTCCTGAATTGGGGGTGACTGGGTACAAATGGGGTCAAAGAAAAGCCCACATCCACCACCAGCACCAACACACAAGGTGCCTGGCTCTCAGGTGCTCTAGAAGCAAATCTCGAGAGATCTAAAGCCAAATCTCATGAGATCTAGTGCCAAACCTTCAGGGAACTTGTCAGGAGTGTGAACTCCCTAGGGTTGCCTCATTCCTGCTAGGTAAGTGGGTAGGGCTGGGACATTCCTGGGTTGGGGAATACTGGACAAAAGGAGTCAAACAAAATCCCACGGAGGACATCAGCACTAACATATGAGTTTCCTCACTCTTGTGTGCTCTAGAAAGAAATCTAGTGAGATCTAAGGACAAATTTCATGAGATATAAGTCCAAATCTCATGAGAGCTCAGCTAAATTTAACTGGAACAGCTCCCTAGCATTGTATCATCTTGCAGTGTCCCAGAGCTGGGACATTCCTGGATTGAGGACTTCTGGGGACAAAAGGAGTCAAAGAAAAGCTTACAGATGCCACTAGCACTAACAAGAGGTGCCTCACTCATGCTCCCTGACTCTTGGTGTTCTAGGTGCAGCAGGGATAAACACAGACCTATGAAATAGGAATGAATGGTCCAGACTTCCAGTTTTTCATGCTAAACTACAGGTGATATAAGCTGGAAGGCATGAGGGGTAGGGAGAAACAACTTGCACTGGAACTTGATCCTATGAACAAAGAGACTCCCCGAGAGCTTTCCCAACTTTGGACATTTCATCACAGTCTCTTTCCTACCCTCCTAAAATATAGCCATACTTCCCTGTTGGCAAATCTTGTGTGATGTATCTAAGGCAAGTCTGGAGAGATCTTGGGCCAAATCCAATGGAATCCAGCAGGAATGGCAACTCCCTAGAGTAGCCTCAATCCTGCAGGAAAAATTGGCAAGCAGGGGACATTCCTGGATTGTAGATTGCTAGCTACAAAGGGGGTCAAACAAAAGCCCACAGATGCCACCTGCACTAGCACACATGGTGCCTGACTCATACTTCCTGCCTCTTGGTGGTCTAGGTGCAGTAGGGCTAAACACAGACCTATGAAATAGGAATGAATGGGCCACATCACCCTGTTTTCAAGCTAAACTACAGGTGATAGGAATTAGAGGGGATGAGGGGTAGGGTGAAACAATGCGCATATGAACTGGATCCTGTGAAGACACAAACAGACTCACTGAGAGCTTTCCCAGGCTTTGTTCATTTCAGCAAAGTCCATGTCTGTCCTGGACCTGGAAAATGCAGCCATGCTTCCCTTTTCAGAAAACTCATGTTATATGGGGGCCAATCTTGCAAGATCAAAGATTAAATCTCACAAGATCTAAGTCCAGATCTTGAAAGATATGGGGCCAGATCTTACTGGGCAGGAGTGGGAACACCCTAGCCATAGCCTGGTAACTGCAGGGAAAATTGGCAAGGCTGTGACATTCCTGGGTTGGGGACTTCTGGGTTCATACAGGGTCAAACAAAAGCCCATAGATCCCAACAAAACTAACACATGATATGCCTTGCTCCTACTTCCTGCCTTCTGGAGGTTAGGTGGATTAGGGATAAACATGGGCCAATGAAATAGGAACGAATGGGCTGTACCACCCATTTTTTGTGCTAAACTACAGGTGATAGAAACTGGAGGTCAGGAGGGTAGGGAGAAATAAACAGCAAATGGCTACTTTGAACACAAACACAGACTTCCTGAAAACTTTTCAAGACTTTGGACATTTCAGAACAATCTGTGTGTCTCCAGTCCCCATAAAGAGCAGTCACTCTTCCCTGTTTACAAATCTTATGTGATCCAGGGGCAAATCCCTTGAGATCTAAAGCCAAATATCTAAGATCTAAGTTTAAATCTTGCAGTATCTCAGGTCACATCTTGAGGGAACTCAGCAGGTGGGAGAACACCTTAGACTAGCCTTGATCTTGCAATGCAAACAGGCAGGGCTGGGACATTGCTGTCTTGGAGATTGCTGGATAAAAACAGGGTATCACAAAAGACCACAAACTCCATCAGAACTAACACAAAAGGAACCTTGCTCTCATGTGATCTATGGGCAGCTCTCTCAAGATCTAAGGCCAAATCTCATGAGATGTAAGTCCAAATCTCTAGAGAACTTGGGTGATCGTGGAAACACTACAGGAGTGGTCACTAGCCTAGCCTCCTTTCCGCAGGGTAAATAGGCAAGTATATGGCCATTACCATTTTGGAGACTGCTGGGAATACATCCTGTGGTAGGGTCCCCTCCTTAAGCGAGAAAAAAAAAACCTCAAGGCAACCTGGTTATACACATACATGACAATATCCCTTACAACGTTGTGACATGAGACTACTTAATCAGACTACATGTTTGCGTGCCTCTGTATATGAGAGGCAAAGAAGTAAAAAAAATGTATAAAAAATTACACCACGTGGTGTTTGGAGGTCAGTTTTTTGGATACAAACCCAACTGAGCAGTGCCGGCATACATAAAGTTGCTTCCTGGAAAGAAAAGCCTCAGTGTCATGACTCTCTGTGTGAGAATCCTGCTACATTACTTGGAGGTTCACATCCCGGATTCGGAGACAGTGCATTTCCACTTCCTTTGCCACCAGGGATACCAACCTCAGAGCGCTGGGAGAGGTGACCTTGCCTGGCACCAGTGGACCAGGGCAAGGACCTGGTGTGCACCAAAGGAACCCTTGAGGCCCAGGAACCAGCTCAGGGAGCTCCGCCCATCAGACTGATAGAAACCTGGGTTCGTTTTGGCAGACCTTCCCCTAAGAAGCAGAAGGGGAGCCTGATCACCTCCGAGAGTTGTCCTAGTAGTTCCACAAGTGATGAGGAATGAAGACGCAACTCTTAAGGCACTGGGCAGCAGGTTGGAGTCGCTGTATAACTGTGTGTGGGGACTTGTCTCTCATTCATTTCCTGGGTCAGTGATTATGATAATTAGAGCCAACTGTCTCTGGTTATTCTACCTCAGAACGAGGACTTTAAGGAATATTCCCAAGCAGCTACCGAAACTTCTTTTGTTTCAGGGAAATTCCCTGTTTTCTCCGGACTGACATGGACTGCCTAACTCCACTAGTGGAAAACAAAACAAAAGAAAAGAAACCTGGAGTCCGCTCCTCTGTCTGAGCTGACAAGATTTAAAACTAGGAATTCTCCTTCTCTGCCTTATGCTGGCACCTCACATCTTCTGCCTTCCCTTCTCCCGCTCCTGTTTCTGCACCACCTGGGAGGTAGCCTGCATAACTGACTCCTCAATGCCTCAGGAACCATCAGCTCCTCCTTCCACCCTAGAGGTCATGGAGTGAAGACCATCCATTTCAGATTTCCCCACCAATGCTCTAGGTAAAAATTAACCATGGGGGAACAGTGTTTAAACTAATTTAAGTTTGTTGCTTTGAGATAGACAATGTTTATCAACATTAAATTAAAATAACCTTTTATTCTCCCTAGATTTGCTGAAGGTCAAATAAGCTCATGTTATCTCTGTTCCAATTTGTTAGCAAAAAGATGACTTAATGGTTAACTTTGTCACATAGTTTTCATGGGTAATGGTTAAGATTGCTTTTAAAGTCTTTAGTAACCCTACAATGTTAAAGTTTTTGCTTGCATGATAAATTGGGATTGAATTCATTGGATATCTAACAATATAAGAGGCTAAATCCTCTTACATGTAGGTTTGTGCTTTTGACTTGTTGCAGAAAAACTAAGGGTATTTGGATATGTTGGAAAACATGCTTTGTGCTTAATTGATTCATGTTTGCCATCTAAGAAATTGTGATGGAACAGTTCACAATTGGTCACTACTTAGTTTTCACTGGAGACCAAGATTTTTAAGACTTAAAATTCTGCTAAATGTAGTTAAGATTAATGAAAATAAGGAAAGCAACTCTGCATGTAAAAAGTAGATATATAAAAAATATATATAAGGAATGCAAATACATTTTTTGTTAAAGGTAAAAAAAGAGTAATTTTGTCCTAAATGAGACTGGTTGTTTGGAAAAAAAAAAAAAAGGTGGGGGGTTCTTACGTCAAAAATCTAAAAGCAAAGTTGTAAAATGTTTGTAAAGAAAAATCTTTAAAAAGAAATTTTATATATGGTCAGGAGGTCTAAGGTTAAACCTTTAAATTACGTTAAATTAGCCACTATCTTATAGACACAAAATAAAACCCTAGTGGCCTTCCTCTCATTAAATGTATGGCTATCTCCCCTAACACCCCTGAGGCTGAGATGATTGTAAAAGACAAATTTGTCACTTGATCAGCACCAGATATTCAGAAAAAAATGCAAAAACTGGCTGTTGATCTGGAAGGGACTCTGGAGGAGCTCTTATGAGCTGCCAATTGGGTATATTCTAACCAAGATCAAGAGGAGAATAAAACAAACACAAAAGGAGGCTTTTAAAAATCTGAGGCCTTAGTTGTGGCCTTACATACTACGTCAGATCAGACTTCCCGAGGTCCTGGCACCAAGTACCATTTATATGGTCATTCAGAGCACTAAAAATGAGAACGTCCTCAGAGGGGACAACCAAGATGAAAACCCCATAAGCCATGCCCCTTGTGTGGAGACAATCGCTGGTGATCTGAATGCCCTCAAGGACCTCTATCTGTGATGGCTCAGATAACCAATGTCTCTGGAAGGGACTGATGGGACCTGGGTATCCTCGCGGTAGCTCCCCTAAACCAACTATCAGAAACCTAGAGCCTTGGGTAACTAGAAGGTAACTATAGAAGGAAAACTGGTTAATTTCCTTCTTGATACCAGAGTTACCTTTTCTGTCCTCCTTTCCACTCTAGGCTAACTATCCAAATGTAGCATGAACGTATAACTAAACTTCTCTCAGCCTCTGGGATACAAATGGGAAAAACTAATTTTTTCTCATTCTTTTTTAATACCAGAGAGCTTTACTTCCTTGCTAGGAAGGGACATTATAACTAAATTAGAGACTATAGTACTACAAACTCCAAAACAAATAAACCATTGTATAAGTTTTGGGAATTACTGGATATTGTAGGCTGTAGATACCAGGGTTCAGGAAAATAATTTGCCTGCTATATCAATTATTAAAGGAGACTCAATCCCACCTACTCTTCCAAGAAAATAAACTGGGGCCTGATTCATAGACACTGTCTCCAGCACTTGGAATGGTTATAAACAGAGCAGGGCAATTACTATTATTGAGCTCACAGAACTAAAAGATCATAAAACATAGCATCAGGCCTTTCATTTAGGGAGGGACAAAACTTATCAAATGGCCCAAAAGATGTTTACTGAAAAAAAATTTGTCAAGGACAGTTTAGCGAGTACTATTGTAAGGGTTAAATTGTAGTGTAGGGCTAACCTGTAGCCTTAAGAAATAACAGCTTTGTTTTAACACTGTAGATTAAGAGATAGCCTGTCCTATCAATCAAGGGAACAAAAGTTTAAGGGAAATCAACTGGTTTAGTGTTTGATTGGATTGGGGCAAGGGCATGTCTGAACTGTTTCCACCCCCATCTGGGAACTATTTCTTTGTTCTGTCCCCAGGTGATGATAAAACAATGTGGTCGGCTATAAAAAACTCTGTACCCGGCTGTTTGAGACCGCACTCTGGTCAAGAGTGTCGGTCCTGATTGGTTGGCCTTGCCTCTCATTGCAATAAATTTTGTTGTGACTGTCACTGGTGCCCATAGCATTCTGTTTCAGGAGTCGTGTGGATGCAACAGTATCAGCCTGCGAAATATGTCTTAGAAACAATCCTTTCAACCACAAACTTGCTCTCCCAATCAAGAAACTGGAGGCTATCCAGGAAAGACTGACAATTAGGTTCACTCATATACCAAGGTCAAAGGAATTCCAACATCTGTTGGTATGGGTTGATACTTTTACTAATTGGGTAAAGGGTCTTTCCCTGCAAGACAAAAAAGGTACAAAAAGTAACAAAAGTTCTGCTTTATAAAATAATACCCAGGTTTGGCTTACCTAAAAATTTGCAAATTAATACTGATAAATGGCTGCCTTGATTCTTTCTCTAGTAGAACTCCTGGTTATTGGAAAAGTTTTACACCTCAAAATAAAGCAAACTGTCTGCTCATACTCAGAAAAACTCTAAATAACACTTCAAAAGCATTAGATGCTTTAAAAACATTTTTTAAATTATTAGGGCCAAACTCTTGAAAATAGAGCCACCATTAATACTTACTACTCCTGCTCCTCCATCACCTGGGTTATGAGTGATTCCCTGAAATATGTTGTGTACAAAGTTAGGGTCTCTCCTAGATTGTTTGACAGGTTTGGAAGCTGGGGACATTATCTTAACATACCATCTTTTTGGTCAGTGTAATCTTTACTTTGTGTTTTTCTCTTTGTATCTGCTAATGTTTATGCTGCCTCATGCCTGTTAGCCTTCCATGGTAGAACCATGCCAGGGACCACTAGACCAACCTTTGGGTAGCCTCTAATTGCTGTACCCCTACACTCTCCTTTATCAGCTAGAAGAAGCCAGAGTGGTCATCATCCCTGTTCCCTAACAGCACTTAGGGGCCCTATTCTGGGGGGGGGGGGAAATAAATAGGAAAAGAGTTAACATTAGGCAAGGAGAGATAAGGGACCTTCAGGGAGGCAGACTACAGCTGCAAGTGGAAGGCTAAAAAAGCAGATGGGGTTCTCCCTTTATGAAATCCCTTATGGGCACCCTCTCCCCATTATCAAAGGCATAAGTGGGGATCTAAATAAGATAGGCAATCTAACCCTAAGGCAACAGATGTGGGCCCTCGGCTCTACCCTAACCACCTTACACCACTGGGAGAGGGAGTGATTACCTGTGAGTCTGACCACAGATGCCCACCTTTTTAAACTAGGAGATATGATATAGATAAAGGACTAAAATGTCCAACACCTAAAATCCCTCTGGAGGGGCCTGTTCACTGTCATTTTGTCCACCCTTAATGCAGTAAAGGTAGCTGAGGTGGGTCCCTGGATTCATCAGGCAGAGTGAAGCCAGCATCTTGAAACTGAAAGTGAATTCCTGATTCATCAATGCTGTGCAAGCTGACCCTACAGAAAAAGCAATCTGCAACTCCAGAGCCTCCAGGAAATTGCAGGCCTGCTTTAGTCACTCTGGAAGCTGACTAATTTATGTACAGCAGAATCTTGAGAAATCGATGGTCTGAAAAAACAACTGTCCTCATTTTCTACATCTGTTTTCTTACTGTGACGCACTGTTTCTCACTATTATTGTGAGTCTTGCTCTACTCTTTGCCATAGGGTTGGCCAAGGTCACCCCAGCCAACTGGAAGTGAAGTGAGAGGTTTCTGTTAGCACTCACCTTCCTTTTGTGAATAGGATGCTTCGTTGGTACCAACATGGGGGAAACAATGGCCATAAGAGACTAGAAAATTAGATCCCCACAGGCCTTACAGTAAAACAAAATACCCCAGTCCTGCTACTGGGGTTTGGCTCCTCAAAAGCTCAAAGATTTGGAAAAACTGTCTTGCCTGGTGGGGAAAAAAATCATCGTCTCTGTTAAAAACTTAACATGCCTGGGCCAAAGATTTTATAACTGAACTGTCCAGAAAACCCAATGGTGGGGGGCCCCAGATCACCCTGAGCCAGATCCCCACCCTTGTCTCATCTCTGAGAGGCCTGGGACAATGTCAATGCAGCTATCAAATGGCAGACCCCAGAGGGACTATACTAGATATGTGGAAGAACAACCTATGTAGCACTTCCCTCAGTCTCATCAGGGTCATATTTGCTGGAAACTATTTATCCATCTTTCTTCTTGCTCCCACTGGCCAGAGGGAAACATTTGGGAGTTCAAGTGTATGAGGATAGGGAGACTCAAAGGAAGTGGTGTGACTTACAAATTGGCAATTAAAAAGATGATAAATGGTCTCCTGAGCACATTATCCAATATTATGGCGCTGACACCCGGGCAGAGGATGGGTTCTTGGTCTACTACACTCCCATTTACATGCTCCCACATAATCAGACTACAAGCAGTTATAAAAATTATAACCAATAAATGTGCTGGCGCTCTTAACTTATTAGCCAAGCAGCAAACCAAAACACGCAATGCTATCAAAATCACTCGGTCTTAGATTACCTACTTGTGTCTGAGAAAAAAGTTTATAAAAAGTTTTAACCTAAGCAACTTCTGCCTACAAATAGATAATGAGAAAAAAGTCATAGAGATCACAAATCAAATAAAAAGGACTACGCAAGTCCCCGTCCAGACCTGGGATGGTTGAAACCCCTGGAAGTTATTTAGAGGATGTTTTTCAACTTTTGGGAGATTCAAAACTCTCACAAAAATTATCCTCCTAAATCTGGGAGGTTGCTTAATCCTACCTTGCTTAGCTCCCCTGATTGTTCAGTCTGTCTTCAGTCTCACTGAGGCCATGATTTTAAAAAAGATGGCCACTCATGTAATGATGTTATAGAAATATAAACCTCTAAACCAAGATGATGCTCTTTGACCCAAAATAGAGAGATACAAGCATCAGAGGGGGAAATGTGGTAGGGTCCCCTCACTAAGGAAAAAAAAATCTCAAGGCAACCTGGTTATACGTGTACATTACAACATTCCTCATGACCTTATAACACGAGCCTACTTAATCAGACTACATGTTTGTGTGTTACCATATATGGGAGACAAAGAAGTAAAAAAAAAAAAAAGGAATAAAAAACTACACCACATGGTGTTCAGGGCTCAGTTGTTTGGGTATGAACCCAAGTGAGCAGTGCTGGCATGAATAAAGTTTCATCCTGGAAAGAAATGACTCGGTGTCATGACTCTCTGTAAGAATCCTGCTACAATCCAACCCCATGAAAAGCAGCCAGTCTTCCCTCTTAGCAAATCTCGCATGATCTAGGGGAAAATTTTTGTGAGATCTAAGGTGAAATCATGTGAGATTTAAGCCCAAACTACACGAGATCTCTGGAAGCATTACAAGGAAATTTGACAGGAGTGGGAAGTCCCTAGCCTAGCCTTCTTCGTGAAGGGGAATAGGCAAGGATGGCCATTTGTGGATTGGGAATAGCTGGGAACACATCTGACTCTCTTTTACGCAACCAGCCTTCCTTGTTGGCAGATCTAGAGAGATCTAGGTCCAAATCCCACAAGATCTCAGGCGGCATATCTCAGGAAGTGGGCAGGTGTGAGAATTCCCTAGCCTAGTCTCATTTATGCACAGAAAAGAAGGAACGATGGCCATTTCCAGATTGGAGATTTCTATGAATACACGTGCCCCTCCAAAGTGCAGCCAGACTTCTCTTTTGGCAAATCTGGCATGGTCTAGGAGCAAATTTTGTGAGATCTAAGTAAAAATTCGTACAATATTGGGTGATATATCAGGGGAAACTAGCAAGAGCAGGTTCCTTAGCAGGAACCTTCCATATCCTGGAAACAGGCAGGGATGGCCATTTCCAGATTAGGGATGACTGGGAGCACACCATCTCAAGAAACAGAAAAGCTTCCTTCTTGGCTAATTCCTTGAGATCAAGGGACAAATCTTATGAGCTCAAACTCCAAATCTCAGGATATCACAGGTGACATGTTACAGGAACAGGATGGGAGCAGAAACTTCCTGGTTAGCCTTGTTATTGCAGGAGAAATAAGCAGAGATTGCCATTTATGGATTGGGAACTGCTGGGAACACAGCCACCCCCTGAAAGGCACCTTGGCTTCTCTGTTGGCAAATCTCATGAGATCTAAGGCCAAATCTCAACAGATCTCTGGCAACATATTGTGGGAAATAGGCAGGGGCAGGAACTCCCTGGCCTAGCACAGTTCATACAAGGAAACTACCTAGCCTAGACTTATTCATGCAGGGCAAATATACAGGGATGGCCATTTATGGATTGGAGACTGCCTGGAACATGTGGGTCCCACAGACACTGAAAGATGGCAACAGCACAAATACCACAGGTTCTATGGTCATATTTCCTGCCTCTCTGACTTATTTTTTAATGTTTAGTTTTGAGAGAGAGAGAGAGAGAGCAGGGGAGGGGCAGGGAGAGAGGGAGACACAGAATCTGAAGCAGATTCCAGGCTCCAAGCTGTCATCACAGAGCCCAATACAGGGCTTGAACTCACAAATTGTGAGATCATGACCTGAGACAAAATTGGATGCTTAACCGACTGAGCCACCCAGGTGCCCCTTAGACTTCTCAGTGCACTAAAGGCAAACATGGACCAATGAAATAGGAACAAATGGTCTGGGTGGTCCATTATTCATGCTAAACTAGAGATGATAGAAACAGGATGATGGGAACTGTAGGAAGAAGCACCACATCCTGGAACCAGCTCTTCTTAACATACAAACACACTCCCTAAGATCTTCCACGCTTTGGACATGCCAGCATAGTCTGCATCTGCCTGGCCCCACTGAAACATAACCAGATATCCCAGTTGGCAAATCTCACGTGATGTGGGGGGAAATTTCATGAGATCTAAGGCCAAATCTCACGAGATCTTGGCCGACATATTGATGGAACTCGTAAGGAGTAGGAAATACCTAATGTAGCCTCTTCTGTACAAGGGAAAAAGGCAAAGATGGCCATCCAGATTTGGGACTTCTGGGAACACTCCTGCCTCCCTGAAATGCATCCAGGGCTACTTTGGGGTAAATCTTTCACGACCTAGGGGCAAGTCTCAAGAGATCTGAGGCCAAATCTCATGGTTCCTAAATCCAAATCTTGGGAGATCTCAGAGGACATACACAGGAACACATCAGGAATGCAAGGTACCTAGTATAGACTCTTCATTGCAGGGGAAATAGGAAGTGATGGCCATTTCAGGATTGGGGACTGCTAGGAAAACACCTGCCCCCTGAAACACAGCAAGGCTTCCATTTTGGCAAATCTTGCATCATCTGGGGCAAATTTCATGAGACCTAAGACCAAATCTCTTGTGATCTTAGTCCAACTCTCAGGAGCTCTAGGGCAATATATCATGAGAACTCGGCAGGAGCATGAACCCCCTAGCCTACCCTCATTCATGTAGGGAAAATATTCAGGGATGGCAATTTCCACATTGTGGACTAACTGGAACACCTGGGGTCCCAGGAAGGATCACAGATGGACACAGGTCATATACTGGTGGAGTCACGCTTATATGTCCTGCCTCTCTCAGCCTCATTGGTACAGCAGAAATAAACATGGACCAATGAAATAGGAACAAATGGGTTATATGTCCCATTATTCATGCTAAACTGGAGGAGATATAAATAGGAAGGTGGGAAGCATAGGGAGCAGCACTGCATCCTGGAACCATCTCTTGTTAACACACAGACTCTATGAGAGCTTCCAGGCTTCAGATATTTCAGTGCAGTCTGGGTCTGCACTGCCCCACTGAAACACAGCCAGATACCCCAGATGGCAAATATCACATGGTTGTAGGCGCAAATCTCACAAGATCTATGTCCAAATCTCACAAAATCTCAGCAGACATATCATGGGGACTCTTCATGAGTGGAAAATACCTAGTCTAACCCATGTTAGGTATGTACAGTGTGTGGTGAAATTGTAATGGACATGTGTGTGGTATCTGGTGATGGCACAGAGTATACATGGTATGCATGTACTGTGTTGCATAAGAGAGTTCAGTACGTGGCACATTCCCCATCAGCCCCGTGTACATTTTCAAACCAACACTTCTCACCTGAGGAAACCAGAAGTTACCTGGAAGATGGTTTCTTCACAGTGATTTTTCAGAGTCGGCTGTGTGCCACTTTGTGCCCAGGGTGGCCGGCATTGGGTTTCAAACGCTTCAAAGGGAGTGACACAAGAGGTTACTTGAAAGGCGGTGATCCCACCGTGTTGTTCCTCGGAGGTGAGTATAGGGCACCTGCTTCGGCTTAGGCCCCGCAAGGGATGTTCTAGCCCTCCGAAATTAGTGGAAATTCAGGGTCGTTGAACGACCACGGTTTCACCGCTCTGCCGTGTCAGAGAGTTGAGTAGCTGGCCCGCTCCGCATAGGCCCTGCAGAGTAGAGTCTTCAAATGTATTCGGCAGAGCGAAGCCAGACGGTACTTGAACCACGGCCTCCCCGCAGTGCTGTCTCACAGAGTTCAGTATGTGGCATGTTTCCATCTAGGCCTCGCCATAGGTTTTCAGACACTTTTACTTACACGAGGTGACCGTGGAAAGACGGTTTCCCGACCGCGTCCGTGGTGTTGGGTACATGGCCCTTTCCACGTAGACCCTGCATTCACTTGCCAACATTTCTGACTTCCGGAAACGATGTCTGAGTTGAAAGATGGTCTCTCCCCGCCCCCACTTCCTCCTCCGCCCTCTCCCCCCTCCCCCCTCCCAGACACACACACACACACACACACACGGACACGCACACACGCACACACACAGTGTCGTCTCACAGAGTTGATTGACTCTATGGCACTTTCCTCAGGGGCCCCGCATGGTTTTCAGACACGTGTCAGCCAAGCCAGCTGTTAGTCGAACGATGTCTCACCAACCGTGTTGTTTGCAAGAGTTGAGTGGATGGCCCTTTCCGTGTAGCTGCCCCCACAGGTGCTCAAACACTTGTAACTGTGAAATGAGATGTTAGACGACAGAGGGCCTAGACTAGATGTTAGACCACGAGGGTTGTCTCGCAGCGCTGAGTAACAAGGCCCTTTCTGCATAGGGCCTGCATTCGTTTTCAGACACTTCTAACTTAGTGAAGCAAGTGGATCGTTGAAAGGCGGTACCCCGGTGTCTCCCAGAGCTGAGTATACGGCCCTTGCCGTGGAGCACCCGCAGGCATCTCAAACACTCGTCACCTAGTGAACCAAGGTGCGAGTGGAAGGATGGTCACCCCACAGCGTCGATTCGCAGCGTTGAGCAGAGGTGACCCTTTCCACCCTTTCCGCCCTGCCTGGTGTTTCAAGCCCTTCTAGGTTCGTGACGTCACAGACTAGTGGCACGCCGGTGCCACCACCCTGGTGTTTCGCAGACTTGAGTATACGGCGCTTCCCTCCGAGTTCCTCGCAGGCCTTCACAAACAGTACCGACTTGGTGAAACGAGCAGTCAGGTGAAAGCATGGATTCCGCACCGTGTTGCTTGAGAGAGTTGAGTACGTGGCGCTTTCCCCATCGGCCCCGCGTACCTTTTCAAACGCCTGCCAGTCACATCGAGAAACCACATTTCAGTCAAAAGAGAGTTCCTCCACGGTATTTGTTTCCACACGGTGGCGCGTATTATGTCCCTTTGCCCACAGTTTTCCGCAGGTGTTTCCAGACACGTCTAACTTAGTGAAACCTGATGTTCCGTGAAGGATGGCTTCACCACCCTGTGGTTCCACAGAGTGCGGCACAGGCCACTTTCCGCGTAGGCCCCGCGTAGGTTTCAGACCACGTCTAGCTTTGGGAAACGAGATGTTAGGGGAAAGGTGCTCTCCACGAAGTGGTTCGTGGAGTCGGCACAGAGGAACTCTCGTTGTGGGCCCTACCGGTGTCTTCCAACAATTCTAACTTAGTGAAAAGAGAGGTTACCTGAGCGAGGTTTTCCCCACAGGGTTGTATCACAGAGTCGAGGGATACGTGGCACTTCCTCACCCCTACCCCCACCCCCATGGGTCCTGGGAGTTTTCGAACACTTTTCATTTAGTGAAAGCACAGGGTAGCTGGAAGAGGGCTTCACCACAATGTGGTTTCAGAGATTCGAGGTACGGCCCTTGCCACAGACGCCCCGCACGGTTGAGGTTTTCAGACGCTCCTCACCTCGTGATCCTAGCTTGGTGTTCTTTGAAAAGGGGCTTCCGCCAAGTGCAGTTTGACGAAGGGTACGGCGCTACCGGCACAGGCCCTGCATAGTTTTTCCAACACTTGCGACTTGCCCAAACGACGTGTTGGTTGAATGATGGGTTCCCCGCAGTGTTGCACCACAGAATGGAGTCTATGGCCCTCAGCGTGGAAGCCCCGCCTAGGGATTCCAGATTGGCTCACTTCGTGAGACCAGACGCTCCTGGAAAGAATTTTCTCACGACCGTGTGGTTTCAGAGAGTTGAGTTTATGGCACCTGCCTCATCTCCTTCGCCTAGGTTTTCAAACACCTGTAACAGCGAAAGCAGATGTTAGTTGAAAGGCGGCTCCACCGCAGTGCCAGTGTTGTTTCCCAGCTTTGAGGATTTTGACACTGTCCACAGAGGCCCCGCACAGCTTTGCAGACATTTCCAACTTCGTGATACGAGACGGTCGTTGCAAAGGGGTTTGTTTCTGCAAAGCGCAGTTCGACAGAGCCTATGGCCCTCCAGAGTTTTTCATAAGGTCTCTACTTAGTGAGATGACAGCTTTGTCGAATGATGGTTTCCCCACAGTGTTCTTTCCCAGAGCGGAGTCTGGGGCACTAGGGGCCTAGGGCCCGCACTGGTAGTCACACCCTTCGAAGTTAGCGAACCGTGATGCTGGTTGCGACATGGTTTCTCCCGCGTATTCTCTCACTGGGGCGGGTGTGTGTCCCTTTCCAGATGGTTCCTGCCTGGGTGCGCCTCCCATGCGAGATGGTAGCGGAAAGGTGGTTTCTGCGAAGGGCAGTTGGACAGAGTCTATTAGGTATGGCGCGGTCAACATTGGACCCATAGAGATTTTTCGGGCCCTTCTAACGCAACGAAATGAGACGAGTCTCGAACGATGGTTCCCCGCTGTTGTTTCACAGGGGTGAGTATTCGGCACTTGCCGTGTAGGCCCTGCGTACGTTTGAAGAGAGTTCGCAGCGAACCCTTGATAGACTTCGTTGGAAAGACTGTTAGGCCCCAGTGCTGTTTCCAGATGCGAGGGTATGGCACTTGCCGCATAAGCCCGGCATCCGATGGCGACACAGCAGTCTCAGTGAGACAAGACGCTAGTGGAAAGATGGCTGGCCCAGGGCGTGTCGTGCGGTGGAGTGCATGGCACCTTGGGTGTAGGTCGGCATGGGGTTTCCAACTGGTGGCTTCCCGCAACTCGGTGTCGGTTCCTAAGCGGATTCCTCCACGCTTTCGTTTCTCAGGGTTGAGTGCATGGCAGTGTCGTCGTGGGCCCCGCATGGGTTTTCAAACACTACGTAATCTTACTGACACAAGGTGCCCGTTGAAAGATGGTTTCGCCATCTTGTTCTTTGCCAAGAGGTGAGCGTACGGCCCTTTGGGGGGGGGGGTGCGGGGGGCATAGTCCTCGCACGGGTGTTCCAACACCTCTCACCTGGGGAAACCAGACGTTAGCCTGGAAGATGGTTTCTTCACAGTGATCTTTCAGAGTCGGCTGTGTGCCACTTTGTGCCCAGGGTGGCCGGCATTGGGTTTGAAACGCTTCAAAGGGAGTGACACAAGAGGTTACTTGAAAGGCGGTGATCCCACCGTGTTGTTCCTCGGAGGTGAGTATAGGGCGCCTGCTTCGGCTTAGGCCCCGCAAGGGATGTTCTAGCCCTCCGAAATTAGTGGAAACTCAGGGTCGTTGAACGACCACGGTTTCACCGCTCTGCCGTGTCAGAGAGTTGAGTAGCTGGCCCGCTCCGCATAGGCCCTGCAGAGTAGAGTCTTCAAATGTATTCGGCAGAGCGAAGCCAGACGGTACTTGAACCACGGCCTCCCCGCAGTGCTGTCTCACAGAGTTCAGTATGTGGCATGTTTCCATCTAGGCCTCGCCATAGGTTTTCAGACACTTTTACTTACACGAGGTGACCGTGGAAAGACGGTTTCCCGACCGCGTCCGTGGTGTTGGGTACATGGCCCTTTCCACGTAGACCCTGCATTCACTTGCCAACATTTCTGACTTCCGGAAACGATGTCTGAGTTGAAAGATGGTCTCTCCCCGCCCCCCACTTCCTCCTCCGCCCTCTCCCCCCTCCCCCCTCCCAGACACACACACACACACACACACACACACACACGCACACACACGCACACGCACACACGCACACACACAGTGTCGTCTCACAGAGTTGATTGACTCTATGGCACTTTCCTCAGGGGCCCCGCATGGTTTTCAGACACGTGTCAGCCAAGCCAGCTGTTAGTCGAACGATGTCTCACCAACCGTGTTGTTTGCAAGAGTTGAGTGGATGGCCCTTTCCGTGTAGCTGCCCCCACAGGTGCTCAAACACTTGTAACTGTGAAATGAGATGTTAGACGACAGAGGGCCTAGACTAGATGTTAGACCACGAGGGTTGTCTCGCAGCGCTGAGTAACAAGGCCCTTTCTGCATAGGGCCTGCATTCGTTTTCAGACACTTCTAACTTAGTGAAGCAAGTGGATCGTTGAAAGGCGGTACCCCGGTGTCTCCCAGAGCTGAGTATACGGCCCTTGCCGTGGAGCACCCGCAGGCATCTCAAACACTCGTCACCTAGTGAACCAAGGTGCGAGTGGAAGGATGGTCACCCCACAGCGTCGATTCGCAGCGTTGAGCAGAGGTGACCCTTTCCACCCTTTCCGCCCTGCCTGGTGTTTCAAGCCCTTCTAGGTTCGTGACGTCACAGACTAGTGGCACGCCGGTGCCACCACCCTGGTGTTTCGCAGACTTGAGTATACGGCGCTTCCCTCCGAGTTCCTCGCAGGCCTTCACAAACAGTACCGACTTGGTGAAACGAGCAGTCAGGTGAAAGCATGGATTCCGCACCGTGTTGCTTGAGAGAGTTGAGTACGTGGCGCTTTCCCCATCGGCCCCGCGTACCTTTTCAAACGCCTGCCAGTCACATCGAGAAACCACATTTCAGTCAAAAGAGAGTTCCTCCACGGTATTTGTTTCCACACGGTGGCGCGTATTATGTCCCTTTGCCCACAGTTTTCCGCAGGTGTTTCCAGACACGTCTAACTTAGTGAAACCTGATGTTCCGTGAAGGATGGCTTCACCACCCTGTGGTTCCACAGAGTGCGGCACAGGCCACTTTCCGCGTAGGCCCCGCGTAGGTTTCAGACCACGTCTAGCTTTGGGAAACGAGATGTTAGGGGAAAGGTGCTCTCCACGAAGTGGTTCGTGGAGTCGGCACAGAGGAACTCTCGTTGTGGGCCCTACCGGTGTCTTCCAACAATTCTAACTTAGTGAAAAGAGAGGTTACCTGAGCGAGGTTTTCCCCACAGGGTTGTATCACAGAGTCGAGGGATACGTGGCACTTCCTCACCCCTACCCCCACCCCCATGGGTCCTGGGAGTTTTCGAACACTTTTCATTTAGTGAAAGCACAGGGTAGCTGGAAGAGGGCTTCACCACAATGTGGTTTCAGAGATTCGAGGTACGGCCCTTGCCACAGACGCCCCGCACGGTTGAGGTTTTCAGACGCTCCTCACCTCGTGATCCTAGCTTGGTGTTCTTTGAAAAGGGGCTTCCGCCAAGTGCAGTTTGACGAAGGGTACGGCGCTACCGGCACAGGCCCTGCATAGTTTTTCCAACACTTGCGACTTGCCCAAACGACGTGTTGGTTGAATGATGGGTTCCCCGCAGTGTTGCACCACAGAATGGAGTCTATGGCCCTCAGCGTGGAAGCCCCGCCTAGGGATTCCAGATTGGCTCACTTCGTGAGACCAGACGCTCCTGGAAAGAATTTTCTCACGACCGTGTGGTTTCAGAGAGTTGAGTTTATGGCACCTGCCTCATCTCCTTCGCCTAGGTTTTCAAACACCTGTAACAGCGAAAGCAGATGTTAGTTGAAAGGCGGCTCCACCGCAGTGCCAGTGTTGTTTCCCAGCTTTGAGGATTTTGACACTGTCCACAGAGGCCCCGCACAGCTTTGCAGACATTTCCAACTTCGTGATACGAGACGGTCGTTGCAAAGGGGTTTGTTTCTGCAAAGCGCAGTTCGACAGAGCCTATGGCCCTCCAGAGTTTTTCATAAGGTCTCTACTTAGTGAGATGACAGCTTTGTCGAATGATGGTTTCCCCACAGTGTTCTTTCCCAGAGCGGAGTCTGGGGCACTAGGGGCCTAGGGCCCGCACTGGTAGTCACACCCTTCGAAGTTAGCGAACCGTGATGCTGGTTGCGACATGGTTTCTCCCGCGTATTCTCTCACTGGGGCGGGTGTGTGTCCCTTTCCAGATGGTTCCTGCCTGGGTGCGCCTCCCATGCGAGATGGTAGCGGAAAGGTGGTTTCTGCGAAGGGCAGTTGGACAGAGTCTATTAGGTATGGCGCGGTCAACATTGGACCCATAGAGATTTTTCGGGCCCTTCTAACGCAACGAAATGAGACGAGTCTCGAACGATGGTTCCCCGCTGTTGTTTCACAGGGGTGAGTATTCGGCACTTGCCGTGTAGGCCCTGCGTACGTTTGAAGAGAGTTCGCAGCGAACCCTTGATAGACTTCGTTGGAAAGACTGTTAGGCCCCAGTGCTGTTTCCAGATGCGAGGGTATGGCACTTGCCGCATAAGCCCGGCATCCGATGGCGACACAGCAGTCTCAGTGAGACAAGACGCTAGTGGAAAGATGGCTGGCCCAGGGCGTGTCGTGCGGTGGAGTGCATGGCACCTTGGGTGTAGGTCGGCATGGGGTTTCCAACTGGTGGCTTCCCGCAACTCGGTGTCGGTTCCTAAGCGGATTCCTCCACGCTTTCGTTTCTCAGGGTTGAGTGCATGGCAGTGTCGTCGTGGGCCCCGCATGGGTTTTCAAACACTACGTAATCTTACTGACACAAGGTGCCCGTTGAAAGATGGTTTCGCCATCTTGTTCTTTGCCAAGAGGTGAGCGTACGGCCCTTTGGGGGGGGGGGTGCGGGGGGCATAGTCCTCGCACGGGTGTTCCAACACCTCTCACCTGGGGAAACCAGACGTTAGCCTGGAAGATGGTTTCTTCACAGTGATCTTTCAGAGTCGGCTGTGTGCCACTTTGTGCCCAGGGTGGCCGGCATTGGGTTTGAAACGCTTCAAAGGGAGTGACACAAGAGGTTACTTGAAAGGCGGTGATCCCACCGTGTTGTTCCTCGGAGGTGAGTATAGGGCGCCTGCTTCGGCTTAGGCCCCGCAAGGGATGTTCTAGCCCTCCGAAATTAGTGGAAACTCAGGGTCGTTGAACGACCACGGTTTCACCGCTCTGCCGTGTCAGAGAGTTGAGTAGCTGGCCCGCTCCGCATAGGCCCTGCAGAGTAGAGTCTTCAAATGTATTCGGCAGAGCGAAGCCAGACGGTACTTGAACCACGGCCTCCCCGCAGTGCTGTCTCACAGAGTTCAGTATGTGGCATGTTTCCATCTAGGCCTCGCCATAGGTTTTCAGACACTTTTACTTACACGAGGTGACCGTGGAAAGACGGTTTCCCGACCGCGTCCGTGGTGTTGGGTACATGGCCCTTTCCACGTAGACCCTGCATTCACTTGCCAACATTTCTGACTTCCGGAAACGATGTCTGAGTTGAAAGATGGTCTCTCCCCGCCCCCCACTTCCTCCTCCGCCCTCTCCCCCCTCCCCCCTCCCAGACACACACACACACACACACACACACACACACGCACACACACGCACACGCACACACGCACACACACAGTGTCGTCTCACAGAGTTGATTGACTCTATGGCACTTTCCTCAGGGGCCCCGCATGGTTTTCAGACACGTGTCAGCCAAGCCAGCTGTTAGTCGAACGATGTCTCACCAACCGTGTTGTTTGCAAGAGTTGAGTGGATGGCCCTTTCCGTGTAGCTGCCCCCACAGGTGCTCAAACACTTGTAACTGTGAAATGAGATGTTAGACGACAGAGGGCCTAGACTAGATGTTAGACCACGAGGGTTGTCTCGCAGCGCTGAGTAACAAGGCC
This sequence comes from Felis catus, assembly GCF_018350175.1. Taxonomy (NCBI): domain Eukaryota; kingdom Metazoa; phylum Chordata; class Mammalia; order Carnivora; family Felidae; genus Felis; species Felis catus. Next base: position 31,633,744 of record NC_058380.1, on the reverse strand, counting down.
CTTTCTGCATAGGGCCTGCATTCGTTTTCAGACACTTCTAACTTAGTGAAGCAAGTGGATCGTTGAAAGGCGGTACCCCGGTGTCTCCCAGAGCTGAGTATACGGCCCTTGCCGTGGAGCACCCGCAGGCATCTCAAACACTCGTCACCTAGTGAACCAAGGTGCGAGTGGAAGGATGGTCACCCCACAGCGTCGATTCGCAGCGTTGAGCAGAGGTGACCCTTTCCACCCTTTCCGCCCTGCCTGGTGTTTCAAGCCCTTCTAGGTTCGTGACGTCACAGACTAGTGGCACGCCGGTGCCACCACCCTGGTGTTTCGCAGACTTGAGTATACGGCGCTTCCCTCCGAGTTCCTCGCAGGCCTTCACAAACAGTACCGACTTGGTGAAACGAGCAGTCAGGTGAAAGCATGGATTCCGCACCGTGTTGCTTGAGAGAGTTGAGTACGTGGCGCTTTCCCCATCGGCCCCGCGTACCTTTTCAAACGCCTGCCAGTCACATCGAGAAACCACATTTCAGTCAAAAGAGAGTTCCTCCACGGTATTTGTTTCCACACGGTGGCGCGTATTATGTCCCTTTGCCCACAGTTTTCCGCAGGTGTTTCCAGACACGTCTAACTTAGTGAAACCTGATGTTCCGTGAAGGATGGCTTCACCACCCTGTGGTTCCACAGAGTGCGGCACAGGCCACTTTCCGCGTAGGCCCCGCGTAGGTTTCAGACCACGTCTAGCTTTGGGAAACGAGATGTTAGGGGAAAGGTGCTCTCCACGAAGTGGTTCGTGGAGTCGGCACAGAGGAACTCTCGTTGTGGGCCCTACCGGTGTCTTCCAACAATTCTAACTTAGTGAAAAGAGAGGTTACCTGAGCGAGGTTTTCCCCACAGGGTTGTATCACAGAGTCGAGGGATACGTGGCACTTCCTCACCCCTACCCCCACCCCCATGGGTCCTGGGAGTTTTCGAACACTTTTCATTTAGTGAAAGCACAGGGTAGCTGGAAGAGGGCTTCACCACAATGTGGTTTCAGAGATTCGAGGTACGGCCCTTGCCACAGACGCCCCGCACGGTTGAGGTTTTCAGACGCTCCTCACCTCGTGATCCTAGCTTGGTGTTCTTTGAAAAGGGGCTTCCGCCAAGTGCAGTTTGACGAAGGGTACGGCGCTACCGGCACAGGCCCTGCATAGTTTTTCCAACACTTGCGACTTGCCCAAACGACGTGTTGGTTGAATGATGGGTTCCCCGCAGTGTTGCACCACAGAATGGAGTCTATGGCCCTCAGCGTGGAAGCCCCGCCTAGGGATTCCAGATTGGCTCACTTCGTGAGACCAGACGCTCCTGGAAAGAATTTTCTCACGACCGTGTGGTTTCAGAGAGTTGAGTTTATGGCACCTGCCTCATCTCCTTCGCCTAGGTTTTCAAACACCTGTAACAGCGAAAGCAGATGTTAGTTGAAAGGCGGCTCCACCGCAGTGCCAGTGTTGTTTCCCAGCTTTGAGGATTTTGACACTGTCCACAGAGGCCCCGCACAGCTTTGCAGACATTTCCAACTTCGTGATACGAGACGGTCGTTGCAAAGGGGTTTGTTTCTGCAAAGCGCAGTTCGACAGAGCCTATGGCCCTCCAGAGTTTTTCATAAGGTCTCTACTTAGTGAGATGACAGCTTTGTCGAATGATGGTTTCCCCACAGTGTTCTTTCCCAGAGCGGAGTCTGGGGCACTAGGGGCCTAGGGCCCGCACTGGTAGTCACACCCTTCGAAGTTAGCGAACCGTGATGCTGGTTGCGACATGGTTTCTCCCGCGTATTCTCTCACTGGGGCGGGTGTGTGTCCCTTTCCAGATGGTTCCTGCCTGGGTGCGCCTCCCATGCGAGATGGTAGCGGAAAGGTGGTTTCTGCGAAGGGCAGTTGGACAGAGTCTATTAGGTATGGCGCGGTCAACATTGGACCCATAGAGATTTTTCGGGCCCTTCTAACGCAACGAAATGAGACGAGTCTCGAACGATGGTTCCCCGCTGTTGTTTCACAGGGGTGAGTATTCGGCACTTGCCGTGTAGGCCCTGCGTACGTTTGAAGAGAGTTCGCAGCGAACCCTTGATAGACTTCGTTGGAAAGACTGTTAGGCCCCAGTGCTGTTTCCAGATGCGAGGGTATGGCACTTGCCGCATAAGCCCGGCATCCGATGGCGACACAGCAGTCTCAGTGAGACAAGACGCTAGTGGAAAGATGGCTGGCCCAGGGCGTGTCGTGCGGTGGAGTGCATGGCACCTTGGGTGTAGGTCGGCATGGGGTTTCCAACTGGTGGCTTCCCGCAACTCGGTGTCGGTTCCTAAGCGGATTCCTCCACGCTTTCGTTTCTCAGGGTTGAGTGCATGGCAGTGTCGTCGTGGGCCCCGCATGGGTTTTCAAACACTACGTAATCTTACTGACACAAGGTGCCCGTTGAAAGATGGTTTCGCCATCTTGTTCTTTGCCAAGAGGTGAGCGTACGGCCCTTTGGGGGGGGGGGTGCGGGGGGCATAGTCCTCGCACGGGTGTTCCAACACCTCTCACCTGGGGAAACCAGACGTTAGCCTGGAAGATGGTTTCTTCACAGTGATCTTTCAGAGTCGGCTGTGTGCCACTTTGTGCCCAGGGTGGCCGGCATTGGGTTTGAAACGCTTCAAAGGGAGTGACACAAGAGGTTACTTGAAAGGCGGTGATCCCACCGTGTTGTTCCTCGGAGGTGAGTATAGGGCGCCTGCTTCGGCTTAGGCCCCGCAAGGGATGTTCTAGCCCTCCGAAATTAGTGGAAACTCAGGGTCGTTGAACGACCACGGTTTCACCGCTCTGCCGTGTCAGAGAGTTGAGTAGCTGGCCCGCTCCGCATAGGCCCTGCAGAGTAGAGTCTTCAAATGTATTCGGCAGAGCGAAGCCAGACGGTACTTGAACCACGGCCTCCCCGCAGTGCTGTCTCACAGAGTTCAGTATGTGGCATGTTTCCATCTAGGCCTCGCCATAGGTTTTCAGACACTTTTACTTACACGAGGTGACCGTGGAAAGACGGTTTCCCGACCGCGTCCGTGGTGTTGGGTACATGGCCCTTTCCACGTAGACCCTGCATTCACTTGCCAACATTTCTGACTTCCGGAAACGATGTCTGAGTTGAAAGATGGTCTCTCCCCGCCCCCCACTTCCTCCTCCGCCCTCTCCCCCCTCCCCCCTCCCAGACACACACACACACACACACACACACACACGCACACACACGCACACGCACACACGCACACACACAGTGTCGTCTCACAGAGTTGATTGACTCTATGGCACTTTCCTCAGGGGCCCCGCATGGTTTTCAGACACGTGTCAGCCAAGCCAGCTGTTAGTCGAACGATGTCTCACCAACCGTGTTGTTTGCAAGAGTTGAGTGGATGGCCCTTTCCGTGTAGCTGCCCCCACAGGTGCTCAAACACTTGTAACTGTGAAATGAGATGTTAGACGACAGAGGGCCTAGACTAGATGTTAGACCACGAGGGTTGTCTCGCAGCGCTGAGTAACAAGGCCCTTTCTGCATAGGGCCTGCATTCGTTTTCAGACACTTCTAACTTAGTGAAGCAAGTGGATCGTTGAAAGGCGGTACCCCGGTGTCTCCCAGAGCTGAGTATACGGCCCTTGCCGTGGAGCACCCGCAGGCATCTCAAACACTCGTCACCTAGTGAACCAAGGTGCGAGTGGAAGGATGGTCACCCCACAGCGTCGATTCGCAGCGTTGAGCAGAGGTGACCCTTTCCACCCTTTCCGCCCTGCCTGGTGTTTCAAGCCCTTCTAGGTTCGTGACGTCACAGACTAGTGGCACGCCGGTGCCACCACCCTGGTGTTTCGCAGACTTGAGTATACGGCGCTTCCCTCCGAGTTCCTCGCAGGCCTTCACAAACAGTACCGACTTGGTGAAACGAGCAGTCAGGTGAAAGCATGGATTCCGCACCGTGTTGCTTGAGAGAGTTGAGTACGTGGCGCTTTCCCCATCGGCCCCGCGTACCTTTTCAAACGCCTGCCAGTCACATCGAGAAACCACATTTCAGTCAAAAGAGAGTTCCTCCACGGTATTTGTTTCCACACGGTGGCGCGTATTATGTCCCTTTGCCCACAGTTTTCCGCAGGTGTTTCCAGACACGTCTAACTTAGTGAAACCTGATGTTCCGTGAAGGATGGCTTCACCACCCTGTGGTTCCACAGAGTGCGGCACAGGCCACTTTCCGCGTAGGCCCCGCGTAGGTTTCAGACCACGTCTAGCTTTGGGAAACGAGATGTTAGGGGAAAGGTGCTCTCCACGAAGTGGTTCGTGGAGTCGGCACAGAGGAACTCTCGTTGTGGGCCCTACCGGTGTCTTCCAACAATTCTAACTTAGTGAAAAGAGAGGTTACCTGAGCGAGGTTTTCCCCACAGGGTTGTATCACAGAGTCGAGGGATACGTGGCACTTCCTCACCCCTACCCCCACCCCCATGGGTCCTGGGAGTTTTCGAACACTTTTCATTTAGTGAAAGCACAGGGTAGCTGGAAGAGGGCTTCACCACAATGTGGTTTCAGAGATTCGAGGTACGGCCCTTGCCACAGACGCCCCGCACGGTTGAGGTTTTCAGACGCTCCTCACCTCGTGATCCTAGCTTGGTGTTCTTTGAAAAGGGGCTTCCGCCAAGTGCAGTTTGACGAAGGGTACGGCGCTACCGGCACAGGCCCTGCATAGTTTTTCCAACACTTGCGACTTGCCCAAACGACGTGTTGGTTGAATGATGGGTTCCCCGCAGTGTTGCACCACAGAATGGAGTCTATGGCCCTCAGCGTGGAAGCCCCGCCTAGGGATTCCAGATTGGCTCACTTCGTGAGACCAGACGCTCCTGGAAAGAATTTTCTCACGACCGTGTGGTTTCAGAGAGTTGAGTTTATGGCACCTGCCTCATCTCCTTCGCCTAGGTTTTCAAACACCTGTAACAGCGAAAGCAGATGTTAGTTGAAAGGCGGCTCCACCGCAGTGCCAGTGTTGTTTCCCAGCTTTGAGGATTTTGACACTGTCCACAGAGGCCCCGCACAGCTTTGCAGACATTTCCAACTTCGTGATACGAGACGGTCGTTGCAAAGGGGTTTGTTTCTGCAAAGCGCAGTTCGACAGAGCCTATGGCCCTCCAGAGTTTTTCATAAGGTCTCTACTTAGTGAGATGACAGCTTTGTCGAATGATGGTTTCCCCACAGTGTTCTTTCCCAGAGCGGAGTCTGGGGCACTAGGGGCCTAGGGCCCGCACTGGTAGTCACACCCTTCGAAGTTAGCGAACCGTGATGCTGGTTGCGACATGGTTTCTCCCGCGTATTCTCTCACTGGGGCGGGTGTGTGTCCCTTTCCAGATGGTTCCTGCCTGGGTGCGCCTCCCATGCGAGATGGTAGCGGAAAGGTGGTTTCTGCGAAGGGCAGTTGGACAGAGTCTATTAGGTATGGCGCGGTCAACATTGGACCCATAGAGATTTTTCGGGCCCTTCTAACGCAACGAAATGAGACGAGTCTCGAACGATGGTTCCCCGCTGTTGTTTCACAGGGGTGAGTATTCGGCACTTGCCGTGTAGGCCCTGCGTACGTTTGAAGAGAGTTCGCAGCGAACCCTTGATAGACTTCGTTGGAAAGACTGTTAGGCCCCAGTGCTGTTTCCAGATGCGAGGGTATGGCACTTGCCGCATAAGCCCGGCATCCGATGGCGACACAGCAGTCTCAGTGAGACAAGACGCTAGTGGAAAGATGGCTGGCCCAGGGCGTGTCGTGCGGTGGAGTGCATGGCACCTTGGGTGTAGGTCGGCATGGGGTTTCCAACTGGTGGCTTCCCGCAACTCGGTGTCGGTTCCTAAGCGGATTCCTCCACGCTTTCGTTTCTCAGGGTTGAGTGCATGGCAGTGTCGTCGTGGGCCCCGCATGGGTTTTCAAACACTACGTAATCTTACTGACACAAGGTGCCCGTTGAAAGATGGTTTCGCCATCTTGTTCTTTGCCAAGAGGTGAGCGTACGGCCCTTTGGGGGGGGGGGTGCGGGGGGCATAGTCCTCGCACGGGTGTTCCAACACCTCTCACCTGGGGAAACCAGACGTTAGCCTGGAAGATGGTTTCTTCACAGTGATCTTTCAGAGTCGGCTGTGTGCCACTTTGTGCCCAGGGTGGCCGGCATTGGGTTTGAAACGCTTCAAAGGGAGTGACACAAGAGGTTACTTGAAAGGCGGTGATCCCACCGTGTTGTTCCTCGGAGGTGAGTATAGGGCGCCTGCTTCGGCTTAGGCCCCGCAAGGGATGTTCTAGCCCTCCGAAATTAGTGGAAACTCAGGGTCGTTGAACGACCACGGTTTCACCGCTCTGCCGTGTCAGAGAGTTGAGTAGCTGGCCCGCTCCGCATAGGCCCTGCAGAGTAGAGTCTTCAAATGTATTCGGCAGAGCGAAGCCAGACGGTACTTGAACCACGGCCTCCCCGCAGTGCTGTCTCACAGAGTTCAGTATGTGGCATGTTTCCATCTAGGCCTCGCCATAGGTTTTCAGACACTTTTACTTACACGAGGTGACCGTGGAAAGACGGTTTCCCGACCGCGTCCGTGGTGTTGGGTACATGGCCCTTTCCACGTAGACCCTGCATTCACTTGCCAACATTTCTGACTTCCGGAAACGATGTCTGAGTTGAAAGATGGTCTCTCCCCGCCCCCCACTTCCTCCTCCGCCCTCTCCCCCCTCCCCCCTCCCAGACACACACACACACACACACACACACACACACGCACACACACGCACACGCACACACGCACACACACAGTGTCGTCTCACAGAGTTGATTGACTCTATGGCACTTTCCTCAGGGGCCCCGCATGGTTTTCAGACACGTGTCAGCCAAGCCAGCTGTTAGTCGAACGATGTCTCACCAACCGTGTTGTTTGCAAGAGTTGAGTGGATGGCCCTTTCCGTGTAGCTGCCCCCACAGGTGCTCAAACACTTGTAACTGTGAAATGAGATGTTAGACGACAGAGGGCCTAGACTAGATGTTAGACCACGAGGGTTGTCTCGCAGCGCTGAGTAACAAGGCCCTTTCTGCATAGGGCCTGCATTCGTTTTCAGACACTTCTAACTTAGTGAAGCAAGTGGATCGTTGAAAGGCGGTACCCCGGTGTCTCCCAGAGCTGAGTATACGGCCCTTGCCGTGGAGCACCCGCAGGCATCTCAAACACTCGTCACCTAGTGAACCAAGGTGCGAGTGGAAGGATGGTCACCCCACAGCGTCGATTCGCAGCGTTGAGCAGAGGTGACCCTTTCCACCCTTTCCGCCCTGCCTGGTGTTTCAAGCCCTTCTAGGTTCGTGACGTCACAGACTAGTGGCACGCCGGTGCCACCACCCTGGTGTTTCGCAGACTTGAGTATACGGCGCTTCCCTCCGAGTTCCTCGCAGGCCTTCACAAACAGTACCGACTTGGTGAAACGAGCAGTCAGGTGAAAGCATGGATTCCGCACCGTGTTGCTTGAGAGAGTTGAGTACGTGGCGCTTTCCCCATCGGCCCCGCGTACCTTTTCAAACGCCTGCCAGTCACATCGAGAAACCACATTTCAGTCAAAAGAGAGTTCCTCCACGGTATTTGTTTCCACACGGTGGCGCGTATTATGTCCCTTTGCCCACAGTTTTCCGCAGGTGTTTCCAGACACGTCTAACTTAGTGAAACCTGATGTTCCGTGAAGGATGGCTTCACCACCCTGTGGTTCCACAGAGTGCGGCACAGGCCACTTTCCGCGTAGGCCCCGCGTAGGTTTCAGACCACGTCTAGCTTTGGGAAACGAGATGTTAGGGGAAAGGTGCTCTCCACGAAGTGGTTCGTGGAGTCGGCACAGAGGAACTCTCGTTGTGGGCCCTACCGGTGTCTTCCAACAATTCTAACTTAGTGAAAAGAGAGGTTACCTGAGCGAGGTTTTCCCCACAGGGTTGTATCACAGAGTCGAGGGATACGTGGCACTTCCTCACCCCTACCCCCACCCCCATGGGTCCTGGGAGTTTTCGAACACTTTTCATTTAGTGAAAGCACAGGGTAGCTGGAAGAGGGCTTCACCACAATGTGGTTTCAGAGATTCGAGGTACGGCCCTTGCCACAGACGCCCCGCACGGTTGAGGTTTTCAGACGCTCCTCACCTCGTGATCCTAGCTTGGTGTTCTTTGAAAAGGGGCTTCCGCCAAGTGCAGTTTGACGAAGGGTACGGCGCTACCGGCACAGGCCCTGCATAGTTTTTCCAACACTTGCGACTTGCCCAAACGACGTGTTGGTTGAATGATGGGTTCCCCGCAGTGTTGCACCACAGAATGGAGTCTATGGCCCTCAGCGTGGAAGCCCCGCCTAGGGATTCCAGATTGGCTCACTTCGTGAGACCAGACGCTCCTGGAAAGAATTTTCTCACGACCGTGTGGTTTCAGAGAGTTGAGTTTATGGCACCTGCCTCATCTCCTTCGCCTAGGTTTTCAAACACCTGTAACAGCGAAAGCAGATGTTAGTTGAAAGGCGGCTCCACCGCAGTGCCAGTGTTGTTTCCCAGCTTTGAGGATTTTGACACTGTCCACAGAGGCCCCGCACAGCTTTGCAGACATTTCCAACTTCGTGATACGAGACGGTCGTTGCAAAGGGGTTTGTTTCTGCAAAGCGCAGTTCGACAGAGCCTATGGCCCTCCAGAGTTTTTCATAAGGTCTCTACTTAGTGAGATGACAGCTTTGTCGAATGATGGTTTCCCCACAGTGTTCTTTCCCAGAGCGGAGTCTGGGGCACTAGGGGCCTAGGGCCCGCACTGGTAGTCACACCCTTCGAAGTTAGCGAACCGTGATGCTGGTTGCGACATGGTTTCTCCCGCGTATTCTCTCACTGGGGCGGGTGTGTGTCCCTTTCCAGATGGTTCCTGCCTGGGTGCGCCTCCCATGCGAGATGGTAGCGGAAAGGTGGTTTCTGCGAAGGGCAGTTGGACAGAGTCTATTAGGTATGGCGCGGTCAACATTGGACCCATAGAGATTTTTCGGGCCCTTCTAACGCAACGAAATGAGACGAGTCTCGAACGATGGTTCCCCGCTGTTGTTTCACAGGGGTGAGTATTCGGCACTTGCCGTGTAGGCCCTGCGTACGTTTGAAGAGAGTTCGCAGCGAACCCTTGATAGACTTCGTTGGAAAGACTGTTAGGCCCCAGTGCTGTTTCCAGATGCGAGGGTATGGCACTTGCCGCATAAGCCCGGCATCCGATGGCGACACAGCAGTCTCAGTGAGACAAGACGCTAGTGGAAAGATGGCTGGCCCAGGGCGTGTCGTGCGGTGGAGTGCATGGCACCTTGGGTGTAGGTCGGCATGGGGTTTCCAACTGGTGGCTTCCCGCAACTCGGTGTCGGTTCCTAAGCGGATTCCTCCACGCTTTCGTTTCTCAGGGTTGAGTGCATGGCAGTGTCGTCGTGGGCCCCGCATGGGTTTTCAAACACTACGTAATCTTACTGACACAAGGTGCCCGTTGAAAGATGGTTTCGCCATCTTGTTCTTTGCCAAGAGGTGAGCGTACGGCCCTTTGGGGGGGGGGGTGCGGGGGGCATAGTCCTCGCACGGGTGTTCCAACACCTCTCACCTGGGGAAACCAGACGTTAGCCTGGAAGATGGTTTCTTCACAGTGATCTTTCAGAGTCGGCTGTGTGCCACTTTGTGCCCAGGGTGGCCGGCATTGGGTTTGAAACGCTTCAAAGGGAGTGACACAAGAGGTTACTTGAAAGGCGGTGATCCCACCGTGTTGTTCCTCGGAGGTGAGTATAGGGCGCCTGCTTCGGCTTAGGCCCCGCAAGGGATGTTCTAGCCCTCCGAAATTAGTGGAAACTCAGGGTCGTTGAACGACCACGGTTTCACCGCTCTGCCGTGTCAGAGAGTTGAGTAGCTGGCCCGCTCCGCATAGGCCCTGCAGAGTAGAGTCTTCAAATGTATTCGGCAGAGCGAAGCCAGACGGTACTTGAACCACGGCCTCCCCGCAGTGCTGTCTCACAGAGTTCAGTATGTGGCATGTTTCCATCTAGGCCTCGCCATAGGTTTTCAGACACTTTTACTTACACGAGGTGACCGTGGAAAGACGGTTTCCCGACCGCGTCCGTGGTGTTGGGTACATGGCCCTTTCCACGTAGACCCTGCATTCACTTGCCAACATTTCTGACTTCCGGAAACGATGTCTGAGTTGAAAGATGGTCTCTCCCCGCCCCCCACTTCCTCCTCCGCCCTCTCCCCCCTCCCCCCTCCCAGACACACACACACACACACACACACACACACGCACACACACGCACACGCACACACGCACACACACAGTGTCGTCTCACAGAGTTGATTGACTCTATGGCACTTTCCTCAGGGGCCCCGCATGGTTTTCAGACACGTGTCAGCCAAGCCAGCTGTTAGTCGAACGATGTCTCACCAACCGTGTTGTTTGCAAGAGTTGAGTGGATGGCCCTTTCCGTGTAGCTGCCCCCACAGGTGCTCAAACACTTGTAACTGTGAAATGAGATGTTAGACGACAGAGGGCCTAGACTAGATGTTAGACCACGAGGGTTGTCTCGCAGCGCTGAGTAACAAGGCCCTTTCTGCATAGGGCCTGCATTCGTTTTCAGACACTTCTAACTTAGTGAAGCAAGTGGATCGTTGAAAGGCGGTACCCCGGTGTCTCCCAGAGCTGAGTATACGGCCCTTGCCGTGGAGCACCCGCAGGCATCTCAAACACTCGTCACCTAGTGAACCAAGGTGCGAGTGGAAGGATGGTCACCCCACAGCGTCGATTCGCAGCGTTGAGCAGAGGTGACCCTTTCCACCCTTTCCGCCCTGCCTGGTGTTTCAAGCCCTTCTAGGTTCGTGACGTCACAGACTAGTGGCACGCCGGTGCCACCACCCTGGTGTTTCGCAGACTTGAGTATACGGCGCTTCCCTCCGAGTTCCTCGCAGGCCTTCACAAACAGTACCGACTTGGTGAAACGAGCAGTCAGGTGAAAGCATGGATTCCGCACCGTGTTGCTTGAGAGAGTTGAGTACGTGGCGCTTTCCCCATCGGCCCCGCGTACCTTTTCAAACGCCTGCCAGTCACATCGAGAAACCACATTTCAGTCAAAAGAGAGTTCCTCCACGGTATTTGTTTCCACACGGTGGCGCGTATTATGTCCCTTTGCCCACAGTTTTCCGCAGGTGTTTCCAGACACGTCTAACTTAGTGAAACCTGATGTTCCGTGAAGGATGGCTTCACCACCCTGTGGTTCCACAGAGTGCGGCACAGGCCACTTTCCGCGTAGGCCCCGCGTAGGTTTCAGACCACGTCTAGCTTTGGGAAACGAGATGTTAGGGGAAAGGTGCTCTCCACGAAGTGGTTCGTGGAGTCGGCACAGAGGAACTCTCGTTGTGGGCCCTACCGGTGTCTTCCAACAATTCTAACTTAGTGAAAAGAGAGGTTACCTGAGCGAGGTTTTCCCCACAGGGTTGTATCACAGAGTCGAGGGATACGTGGCACTTCCTCACCCCTACCCCCACCCCCATGGGTCCTGGGAGTTTTCGAACACTTTTCATTTAGTGAAAGCACAGGGTAGCTGGAAGAGGGCTTCACCACAATGTGGTTTCAGAGATTCGAGGTACGGCCCTTGCCACAGACGCCCCGCACGGTTGAGGTTTTCAGACGCTCCTCACCTCGTGATCCTAGCTTGGTGTTCTTTGAAAAGGGGCTTCCGCCAAGTGCAGTTTGACGAAGGGTACGGCGCTACCGGCACAGGCCCTGCATAGTTTTTCCAACACTTGCGACTTGCCCAAACGACGTGTTGGTTGAATGATGGGTTCCCCGCAGTGTTGCACCACAGAATGGAGTCTATGGCCCTCAGCGTGGAAGCCCCGCCTAGGGATTCCAGATTGGCTCACTTCGTGAGACCAGACGCTCCTGGAAAGAATTTTCTCACGACCGTGTGGTTTCAGAGAGTTGAGTTTATGGCACCTGCCTCATCTCCTTCGCCTAGGTTTTCAAACACCTGTAACAGCGAAAGCAGATGTTAGTTGAAAGGCGGCTCCACCGCAGTGCCAGTGTTGTTTCCCAGCTTTGAGGATTTTGACACTGTCCACAGAGGCCCCGCACAGCTTTGCAGACATTTCCAACTTCGTGATACGAGACGGTCGTTGCAAAGGGGTTTGTTTCTGCAAAGCGCAGTTCGACAGAGCCTATGGCCCTCCAGAGTTTTTCATAAGGTCTCTACTTAGTGAGATGACAGCTTTGTCGAATGATGGTTTCCCCACAGTGTTCTTTCCCAGAGCGGAGTCTGGGGCACTAGGGGCCTAGGGCCCGCACTGGTAGTCACACCCTTCGAAGTTAGCGAACCGTGATGCTGGTTGCGACATGGTTTCTCCCGCGTATTCTCTCACTGGGGCGGGTGTGTGTCCCTTTCCAGATGGTTCCTGCCTGGGTGCGCCTCCCATGCGAGATGGTAGCGGAAAGGTGGTTTCTGCGAAGGGCAGTTGGACAGAGTCTATTAGGTATGGCGCGGTCAACATTGGACCCATAGAGATTTTTCGGGCCCTTCTAACGCAACGAAATGAGACGAGTCTCGAACGATGGTTCCCCGCTGTTGTTTCACAGGGGTGAGTATTCGGCACTTGCCGTGTAGGCCCTGCGTACGTTTGAAGAGAGTTCGCAGCGAACCCTTGATAGACTTCGTTGGAAAGACTGTTAGGCCCCAGTGCTGTTTCCAGATGCGAGGGTATGGCACTTGCCGCATAAGCCCGGCATCCGATGGCGACACAGCAGTCTCAGTGAGACAAGACGCTAGTGGAAAGATGGCTGGCCCAGGGCGTGTCGTGCGGTGGAGTGCATGGCACCTTGGGTGTAGGTCGGCATGGGGTTTCCAACTGGTGGCTTCCCGCAACTCGGTGTCGGTTCCTAAGCGGATTCCTCCACGCTTTCGTTTCTCAGGGTTGAGTGCATGGCAGTGTCGTCGTGGGCCCCGCATGGGTTTTCAAACACTACGTAATCTTACTGACACAAGGTGCCCGTTGAAAGATGGTTTCGCCATCTTGTTCTTTGCCAAGAGGTGAGCGTACGGCCCTTTGGGGGGGGGGGTGCGGGGGGCATAGTCCTCGCACGGGTGTTCCAACACCTCTCACCTGGGGAAACCAGACGTTAGCCTGGAAGATGGTTTCTTCACAGTGATCTTTCAGAGTCGGCTGTGTGCCACTTTGTGCCCAGGGTGGCCGGCATTGGGTTTGAAACGCTTCAAAGGGAGTGACACAAGAGGTTACTTGAAAGGCGGTGATCCCACCGTGTTGTTCCTCGGAGGTGAGTATAGGGCGCCTGCTTCGGCTTAGGCCCCGCAAGGGATGTTCTAGCCCTCCGAAATTAGTGGAAACTCAGGGTCGTTGAACGACCACGGTTTCACCGCTCTGCCGTGTCAGAGAGTTGAGTAGCTGGCCCGCTCCGCATAGGCCCTGCAGAGTAGAGTCTTCAAATGTATTCGGCAGAGCGAAGCCAGACGGTACTTGAACCACGGCCTCCCCGCAGTGCTGTCTCACAGAGTTCAGTATGTGGCATGTTTCCATCTAGGCCTCGCCATAGGTTTTCAGACACTTTTACTTACACGAGGTGACCGTGGAAAGACGGTTTCCCGACCGCGTCCGTGGTGTTGGGTACATGGCCCTTTCCACGTAGACCCTGCATTCACTTGCCAACATTTCTGACTTCCGGAAACGATGTCTGAGTTGAAAGATGGTCTCTCCCCGCCCCCCACTTCCTCCTCCGCCCTCTCCCCCCTCCCCCCTCCCAGACACACACACACACACACACACACACACACGCACACACACGCACACGCACACACGCACACACACAGTGTCGTCTCACAGAGTTGATTGACTCTATGGCACTTTCCTCAGGGGCCCCGCATGGTTTTCAGACACGTGTCAGCCAAGCCAGCTGTTAGTCGAACGATGTCTCACCAACCGTGTTGTTTGCAAGAGTTGAGTGGATGGCCCTTTCCGTGTAGCTGCCCCCACAGGTGCTCAAACACTTGTAACTGTGAAATGAGATGTTAGACGACAGAGGGCCTAGACTAGATGTTAGACCACGAGGGTTGTCTCGCAGCGCTGAGTAACAAGGCCCTTTCTGCATAGGGCCTGCATTCGTTTTCAGACACTTCTAACTTAGTGAAGCAAGTGGATCGTTGAAAGGCGGTACCCCGGTGTCTCCCAGAGCTGAGTATACGGCCCTTGCCGTGGAGCACCCGCAGGCATCTCAAACACTCGTCACCTAGTGAACCAAGGTGCGAGTGGAAGGATGGTCACCCCACAGCGTCGATTCGCAGCGTTGAGCAGAGGTGACCCTTTCCACCCTTTCCGCCCTGCCTGGTGTTTCAAGCCCTTCTAGGTTCGTGACGTCACAGACTAGTGGCACGCCGGTGCCACCACCCTGGTGTTTCGCAGACTTGAGTATACGGCGCTTCCCTCCGAGTTCCTCGCAGGCCTTCACAAACAGTACCGACTTGGTGAAACGAGCAGTCAGGTGAAAGCATGGATTCCGCACCGTGTTGCTTGAGAGAGTTGAGTACGTGGCGCTTTCCCCATCGGCCCCGCGTACCTTTTCAAACGCCTGCCAGTCACATCGAGAAACCACATTTCAGTCAAAAGAGAGTTCCTCCACGGTATTTGTTTCCACACGGTGGCGCGTATTATGTCCCTTTGCCCACAGTTTTCCGCAGGTGTTTCCAGACACGTCTAACTTAGTGAAACCTGATGTTCCGTGAAGGATGGCTTCACCACCCTGTGGTTCCACAGAGTGCGGCACAGGCCACTTTCCGCGTAGGCCCCGCGTAGGTTTCAGACCACGTCTAGCTTTGGGAAACGAGATGTTAGGGGAAAGGTGCTCTCCACGAAGTGGTTCGTGGAGTCGGCACAGAGGAACTCTCGTTGTGGGCCCTACCGGTGTCTTCCAACAATTCTAACTTAGTGAAAAGAGAGGTTACCTGAGCGAGGTTTTCCCCACAGGGTTGTATCACAGAGTCGAGGGATACGTGGCACTTCCTCACCCCTACCCCCACCCCCATGGGTCCTGGGAGTTTTCGAACACTTTTCATTTAGTGAAAGCACAGGGTAGCTGGAAGAGGGCTTCACCACAATGTGGTTTCAGAGATTCGAGGTACGGCCCTTGCCACAGACGCCCCGCACGGTTGAGGTTTTCAGACGCTCCTCACCTCGTGATCCTAGCTTGGTGTTCTTTGAAAAGGGGCTTCCGCCAAGTGCAGTTTGACGAAGGGTACGGCGCTACCGGCACAGGCCCTGCATAGTTTTTCCAACACTTGCGACTTGCCCAAACGACGTGTTGGTTGAATGATGGGTTCCCCGCAGTGTTGCACCACAGAATGGAGTCTATGGCCCTCAGCGTGGAAGCCCCGCCTAGGGATTCCAGATTGGCTCACTTCGTGAGACCAGACGCTCCTGGAAAGAATTTTCTCACGACCGTGTGGTTTCAGAGAGTTGAGTTTATGGCACCTGCCTCATCTCCTTCGCCTAGGTTTTCAAACACCTGTAACAGCGAAAGCAGATGTTAGTTGAAAGGCGGCTCCACCGCAGTGCCAGTGTTGTTTCCCAGCTTTGAGGATTTTGACACTGTCCACAGAGGCCCCGCACAGCTTTGCAGACATTTCCAACTTCGTGATACGAGACGGTCGTTGCAAAGGGGTTTGTTTCTGCAAAGCGCAGTTCGACAGAGCCTATGGCCCTCCAGAGTTTTTCATAAGGTCTCTACTTAGTGAGATGACAGCTTTGTCGAATGATGGTTTCCCCACAGTGTTCTTTCCCAGAGCGGAGTCTGGGGCACTAGGGGCCTAGGGCCCGCACTGGTAGTCACACCCTTCGAAGTTAGCGAACCGTGATGCTGGTTGCGACATGGTTTCTCCCGCGTATTCTCTCACTGGGGCGGGTGTGTGTCCCTTTCCAGATGGTTCCTGCCTGGGTGCGCCTCCCATGCGAGATGGTAGCGGAAAGGTGGTTTCTGCGAAGGGCAGTTGGACAGAGTCTATTAGGTATGGCGCGGTCAACATTGGACCCATAGAGATTTTTCGGGCCCTTCTAACGCAACGAAATGAGACGAGTCTCGAACGATGGTTCCCCGCTGTTGTTTCACAGGGGTGAGTATTCGGCACTTGCCGTGTAGGCCCTGCGTACGTTTGAAGAGAGTTCGCAGCGAACCCTTGATAGACTTCGTTGGAAAGACTGTTAGGCCCCAGTGCTGTTTCCAGATGCGAGGGTATGGCACTTGCCGCATAAGCCCGGCATCCGATGGCGACACAGCAGTCTCAGTGAGACAAGACGCTAGTGGAAAGATGGCTGGCCCAGGGCGTGTCGTGCGGTGGAGTGCATGGCACCTTGGGTGTAGGTCGGCATGGGGTTTCCAACTGGTGGCTTCCCGCAACTCGGTGTCGGTTCCTAAGCGGATTCCTCCACGCTTTCGTTTCTCAGGGTTGAGTGCATGGCAGTGTCGTCGTGGGCCCCGCATGGGTTTTCAAACACTACGTAATCTTACTGACACAAGGTGCCCGTTGAAAGATGGTTTCGCCATCTTGTTCTTTGCCAAGAGGTGAGCGTACGGCCCTTTGGGGGGGGGGGTGCGGGGGGCATAGTCCTCGCACGGGTGTTCCAACACCTCTCACCTGGGGAAACCAGACGTTAGCCTGGAAGATGGTTTCTTCACAGTGATCTTTCAGAGTCGGCTGTGTGCCACTTTGTGCCCAGGGTGGCCGGCATTGGGTTTGAAACGCTTCAAAGGGAGTGACACAAGAGGTTACTTGAAAGGCGGTGATCCCACCGTGTTGTTCCTCGGAGGTGAGTATAGGGCGCCTGCTTCGGCTTAGGCCCCGCAAGGGATGTTCTAGCCCTCCGAAATTAGTGGAAACTCAGGGTCGTTGAACGACCACGGTTTCACCGCTCTGCCGTGTCAGAGAGTTGAGTAGCTGGCCCGCTCCGCATAGGCCCTGCAGAGTAGAGTCTTCAAATGTATTCGGCAGAGCGAAGCCAGACGGTACTTGAACCACGGCCTCCCCGCAGTGCTGTCTCACAGAGTTCAGTATGTGGCATGTTTCCATCTAGGCCTCGCCATAGGTTTTCAGACACTTTTACTTACACGAGGTGACCGTGGAAAGACGGTTTCCCGACCGCGTCCGTGGTGTTGGGTACATGGCCCTTTCCACGTAGACCCTGCATTCACTTGCCAACATTTCTGACTTCCGGAAACGATGTCTGAGTTGAAAGATGGTCTCTCCCCGCCCCCCACTTCCTCCTCCGCCCTCTCCCCCCTCCCCCCTCCCAGACACACACACACACACACACACACACACACGCACACACACGCACACGCACACACGCACACACACAGTGTCGTCTCACAGAGTTGATTGACTCTATGGCACTTTCCTCAGGGGCCCCGCATGGTTTTCAGACACGTGTCAGCCAAGCCAGCTGTTAGTCGAACGATGTCTCACCAACCGTGTTGTTTGCAAGAGTTGAGTGGATGGCCCTTTCCGTGTAGCTGCCCCCACAGGTGCTCAAACACTTGTAACTGTGAAATGAGATGTTAGACGACAGAGGGCCTAGACTAGATGTTAGACCACGAGGGTTGTCTCGCAGCGCTGAGTAACAAGGCCCTTTCTGCATAGGGCCTGCATTCGTTTTCAGACACTTCTAACTTAGTGAAGCAAGTGGATCGTTGAAAGGCGGTACCCCGGTGTCTCCCAGAGCTGAGTATACGGCCCTTGCCGTGGAGCACCCGCAGGCATCTCAAACACTCGTCACCTAGTGAACCAAGGTGCGAGTGGAAGGATGGTCACCCCACAGCGTCGATTCGCAGCGTTGAGCAGAGGTGACCCTTTCCACCCTTTCCGCCCTGCCTGGTGTTTCAAGCCCTTCTAGGTTCGTGACGTCACAGACTAGTGGCACGCCGGTGCCACCACCCTGGTGTTTCGCAGACTTGAGTATACGGCGCTTCCCTCCGAGTTCCTCGCAGGCCTTCACAAACAGTACCGACTTGGTGAAACGAGCAGTCAGGTGAAAGCATGGATTCCGCACCGTGTTGCTTGAGAGAGTTGAGTACGTGGCGCTTTCCCCATCGGCCCCGCGTACCTTTTCAAACGCCTGCCAGTCACATCGAGAAACCACATTTCAGTCAAAAGAGAGTTCCTCCACGGTATTTGTTTCCACACGGTGGCGCGTATTATGTCCCTTTGCCCACAGTTTTCCGCAGGTGTTTCCAGACACGTCTAACTTAGTGAAACCTGATGTTCCGTGAAGGATGGCTTCACCACCCTGTGGTTCCACAGAGTGCGGCACAGGCCACTTTCCGCGTAGGCCCCGCGTAGGTTTCAGACCACGTCTAGCTTTGGGAAACGAGATGTTAGGGGAAAGGTGCTCTCCACGAAGTGGTTCGTGGAGTCGGCACAGAGGAACTCTCGTTGTGGGCCCTACCGGTGTCTTCCAACAATTCTAACTTAGTGAAAAGAGAGGTTACCTGAGCGAGGTTTTCCCCACAGGGTTGTATCACAGAGTCGAGGGATACGTGGCACTTCCTCACCCCTACCCCCACCCCCATGGGTCCTGGGAGTTTTCGAACACTTTTCATTTAGTGAAAGCACAGGGTAGCTGGAAGAGGGCTTCACCACAATGTGGTTTCAGAGATTCGAGGTACGGCCCTTGCCACAGACGCCCCGCACGGTTGAGGTTTTCAGACGCTCCTCACCTCGTGATCCTAGCTTGGTGTTCTTTGAAAAGGGGCTTCCGCCAAGTGCAGTTTGACGAAGGGTACGGCGCTACCGGCACAGGCCCTGCATAGTTTTTCCAACACTTGCGACTTGCCCAAACGACGTGTTGGTTGAATGATGGGTTCCCCGCAGTGTTGCACCACAGAATGGAGTCTATGGCCCTCAGCGTGGAAGCCCCGCCTAGGGATTCCAGATTGGCTCACTTCGTGAGACCAGACGCTCCTGGAAAGAATTTTCTCACGACCGTGTGGTTTCAGAGAGTTGAGTTTATGGCACCTGCCTCATCTCCTTCGCCTAGGTTTTCAAACACCTGTAACAGCGAAAGCAGATGTTAGTTGAAAGGCGGCTCCACCGCAGTGCCAGTGTTGTTTCCCAGCTTTGAGGATTTTGACACTGTCCACAGAGGCCCCGCACAGCTTTGCAGACATTTCCAACTTCGTGATACGAGACGGTCGTTGCAAAGGGGTTTGTTTCTGCAAAGCGCAGTTCGACAGAGCCTATGGCCCTCCAGAGTTTTTCATAAGGTCTCTACTTAGTGAGATGACAGCTTTGTCGAATGATGGTTTCCCCACAGTGTTCTTTCCCAGAGCGGAGTCTGGGGCACTAGGGGCCTAGGGCCCGCACTGGTAGTCACACCCTTCGAAGTTAGCGAACCGTGATGCTGGTTGCGACATGGTTTCTCCCGCGTATTCTCTCACTGGGGCGGGTGTGTGTCCCTTTCCAGATGGTTCCTGCCTGGGTGCGCCTCCCATGCGAGATGGTAGCGGAAAGGTGGTTTCTGCGAAGGGCAGTTGGACAGAGTCTATTAGGTATGGCGCGGTCAACATTGGACCCATAGAGATTTTTCGGGCCCTTCTAACGCAACGAAATGAGACGAGTCTCGAACGATGGTTCCCCGCTGTTGTTTCACAGGGGTGAGTATTCGGCACTTGCCGTGTAGGCCCTGCGTACGTTTGAAGAGAGTTCGCAGCGAACCCTTGATAGACTTCGTTGGAAAGACTGTTAGGCCCCAGTGCTGTTTCCAGATGCGAGGGTATGGCACTTGCCGCATAAGCCCGGCATCCGATGGCGACACAGCAGTCTCAGTGAGACAAGACGCTAGTGGAAAGATGGCTGGCCCAGGGCGTGTCGTGCGGTGGAGTGCATGGCACCTTGGGTGTAGGTCGGCATGGGGTTTCCAACTGGTGGCTTCCCGCAACTCGGTGTCGGTTCCTAAGCGGATTCCTCCACGCTTTCGTTTCTCAGGGTTGAGTGCATGGCAGTGTCGTCGTGGGCCCCGCATGGGTTTTCAAACACTACGTAATCTTACTGACACAAGGTGCCCGTTGAAAGATGGTTTCGCCATCTTGTTCTTTGCCAAGAGGTGAGCGTACGGCCCTTTGGGGGGGGGGGTGCGGGGGGCATAGTCCTCGCACGGGTGTTCCAACACCTCTCACCTGGGGAAACCAGACGTTAGCCTGGAAGATGGTTTCTTCACAGTGATCTTTCAGAGTCGGCTGTGTGCCACTTTGTGCCCAGGGTGGCCGGCATTGGGTTTGAAACGCTTCAAAGGGAGTGACACAAGAGGTTACTTGAAAGGCGGTGATCCCACCGTGTTGTTCCTCGGAGGTGAGTATAGGGCGCCTGCTTCGGCTTAGGCCCCGCAAGGGATGTTCTAGCCCTCCGAAATTAGTGGAAACTCAGGGTCGTTGAACGACCACGGTTTCACCGCTCTGCCGTGTCAGAGAGTTGAGTAGCTGGCCCGCTCCGCATAGGCCCTGCAGAGTAGAGTCTTCAAATGTATTCGGCAGAGCGAAGCCAGACGGTACTTGAACCACGGCCTCCCCGCAGTGCTGTCTCACAGAGTTCAGTATGTGGCATGTTTCCATCTAGGCCTCGCCATAGGTTTTCAGACACTTTTACTTACACGAGGTGACCGTGGAAAGACGGTTTCCCGACCGCGTCCGTGGTGTTGGGTACATGGCCCTTTCCACGTAGACCCTGCATTCACTTGCCAACATTTCTGACTTCCGGAAACGATGTCTGAGTTGAAAGATGGTCTCTCCCCGCCCCCCACTTCCTCCTCCGCCCTCTCCCCCCTCCCCCCTCCCAGACACACACACACACACACACACACACACACGCACACACACGCACACGCACACACGCACACACACAGTGTCGTCTCACAGAGTTGATTGACTCTATGGCACTTTCCTCAGGGGCCCCGCATGGTTTTCAGACACGTGTCAGCCAAGCCAGCTGTTAGTCGAACGATGTCTCACCAACCGTGTTGTTTGCAAGAGTTGAGTGGATGGCCCTTTCCGTGTAGCTGCCCCCACAGGTGCTCAAACACTTGTAACTGTGAAATGAGATGTTAGACGACAGAGGGCCTAGACTAGATGTTAGACCACGAGGGTTGTCTCGCAGCGCTGAGTAACAAGGCCCTTTCTGCATAGGGCCTGCATTCGTTTTCAGACACTTCTAACTTAGTGAAGCAAGTGGATCGTTGAAAGGCGGTACCCCGGTGTCTCCCAGAGCTGAGTATACGGCCCTTGCCGTGGAGCACCCGCAGGCATCTCAAACACTCGTCACCTAGTGAACCAAGGTGCGAGTGGAAGGATGGTCACCCCACAGCGTCGATTCGCAGCGTTGAGCAGAGGTGACCCTTTCCACCCTTTCCGCCCTGCCTGGTGTTTCAAGCCCTTCTAGGTTCGTGACGTCACAGACTAGTGGCACGCCGGTGCCACCACCCTGGTGTTTCGCAGACTTGAGTATACGGCGCTTCCCTCCGAGTTCCTCGCAGGCCTTCACAAACAGTACCGACTTGGTGAAACGAGCAGTCAGGTGAAAGCATGGATTCCGCACCGTGTTGCTTGAGAGAGTTGAGTACGTGGCGCTTTCCCCATCGGCCCCGCGTACCTTTTCAAACGCCTGCCAGTCACATCGAGAAACCACATTTCAGTCAAAAGAGAGTTCCTCCACGGTATTTGTTTCCACACGGTGGCGCGTATTATGTCCCTTTGCCCACAGTTTTCCGCAGGTGTTTCCAGACACGTCTAACTTAGTGAAACCTGATGTTCCGTGAAGGATGGCTTCACCACCCTGTGGTTCCACAGAGTGCGGCACAGGCCACTTTCCGCGTAGGCCCCGCGTAGGTTTCAGACCACGTCTAGCTTTGGGAAACGAGATGTTAGGGGAAAGGTGCTCTCCACGAAGTGGTTCGTGGAGTCGGCACAGAGGAACTCTCGTTGTGGGCCCTACCGGTGTCTTCCAACAATTCTAACTTAGTGAAAAGAGAGGTTACCTGAGCGAGGTTTTCCCCACAGGGTTGTATCACAGAGTCGAGGGATACGTGGCACTTCCTCACCCCTACCCCCACCCCCATGGGTCCTGGGAGTTTTCGAACACTTTTCATTTAGTGAAAGCACAGGGTAGCTGGAAGAGGGCTTCACCACAATGTGGTTTCAGAGATTCGAGGTACGGCCCTTGCCACAGACGCCCCGCACGGTTGAGGTTTTCAGACGCTCCTCACCTCGTGATCCTAGCTTGGTGTTCTTTGAAAAGGGGCTTCCGCCAAGTGCAGTTTGACGAAGGGTACGGCGCTACCGGCACAGGCCCTGCATAGTTTTTCCAACACTTGCGACTTGCCCAAACGACGTGTTGGTTGAATGATGGGTTCCCCGCAGTGTTGCACCACAGAATGGAGTCTATGGCCCTCAGCGTGGAAGCCCCGCCTAGGGATTCCAGATTGGCTCACTTCGTGAGACCAGACGCTCCTGGAAAGAATTTTCTCACGACCGTGTGGTTTCAGAGAGTTGAGTTTATGGCACCTGCCTCATCTCCTTCGCCTAGGTTTTCAAACACCTGTAACAGCGAAAGCAGATGTTAGTTGAAAGGCGGCTCCACCGCAGTGCCAGTGTTGTTTCCCAGCTTTGAGGATTTTGACACTGTCCACAGAGGCCCCGCACAGCTTTGCAGACATTTCCAACTTCGTGATACGAGACGGTCGTTGCAAAGGGGTTTGTTTCTGCAAAGCGCAGTTCGACAGAGCCTATGGCCCTCCAGAGTTTTTCATAAGGTCTCTACTTAGTGAGATGACAGCTTTGTCGAATGATGGTTTCCCCACAGTGTTCTTTCCCAGAGCGGAGTCTGGGGCACTAGGGGCCTAGGGCCCGCACTGGTAGTCACACCCTTCGAAGTTAGCGAACCGTGATGCTGGTTGCGACATGGTTTCTCCCGCGTATTCTCTCACTGGGGCGGGTGTGTGTCCCTTTCCAGATGGTTCCTGCCTGGGTGCGCCTCCCATGCGAGATGGTAGCGGAAAGGTGGTTTCTGCGAAGGGCAGTTGGACAGAGTCTATTAGGTATGGCGCGGTCAACATTGGACCCATAGAGATTTTTCGGGCCCTTCTAACGCAACGAAATGAGACGAGTCTCGAACGATGGTTCCCCGCTGTTGTTTCACAGGGGTGAGTATTCGGCACTTGCCGTGTAGGCCCTGCGTACGTTTGAAGAGAGTTCGCAGCGAACCCTTGATAGACTTCGTTGGAAAGACTGTTAGGCCCCAGTGCTGTTTCCAGATGCGAGGGTATGGCACTTGCCGCATAAGCCCGGCATCCGATGGCGACACAGCAGTCTCAGTGAGACAAGACGCTAGTGGAAAGATGGCTGGCCCAGGGCGTGTCGTGCGGTGGAGTGCATGGCACCTTGGGTGTAGGTCGGCATGGGGTTTCCAACTGGTGGCTTCCCGCAACTCGGTGTCGGTTCCTAAGCGGATTCCTCCACGCTTTCGTTTCTCAGGGTTGAGTGCATGGCAGTGTCGTCGTGGGCCCCGCATGGGTTTTCAAACACTACGTAATCTTACTGACACAAGGTGCCCGTTGAAAGATGGTTTCGCCATCTTGTTCTTTGCCAAGAGGTGAGCGTACGGCCCTTTGGGGGGGGGGGTGCGGGGGGCATAGTCCTCGCACGGGTGTTCCAACACCTCTCACCTGGGGAAACCAGACGTTAGCCTGGAAGATGGTTTCTTCACAGTGATCTTTCAGAGTCGGCTGTGTGCCACTTTGTGCCCAGGGTGGCCGGCATTGGGTTTGAAACGCTTCAAAGGGAGTGACACAAGAGGTTACTTGAAAGGCGGTGATCCCACCGTGTTGTTCCTCGGAGGTGAGTATAGGGCGCCTGCTTCGGCTTAGGCCCCGCAAGGGATGTTCTAGCCCTCCGAAATTAGTGGAAACTCAGGGTCGTTGAACGACCACGGTTTCACCGCTCTGCCGTGTCAGAGAGTTGAGTAGCTGGCCCGCTCCGCATAGGCCCTGCAGAGTAGAGTCTTCAAATGTATTCGGCAGAGCGAAGCCAGACGGTACTTGAACCACGGCCTCCCCGCAGTGCTGTCTCACAGAGTTCAGTATGTGGCATGTTTCCATCTAGGCCTCGCCATAGGTTTTCAGACACTTTTACTTACACGAGGTGACCGTGGAAAGACGGTTTCCCGACCGCGTCCGTGGTGTTGGGTACATGGCCCTTTCCACGTAGACCCTGCATTCACTTGCCAACATTTCTGACTTCCGGAAACGATGTCTGAGTTGAAAGATGGTCTCTCCCCGCCCCCCACTTCCTCCTCCGCCCTCTCCCCCCTCCCCCCTCCCAGACACACACACACACACACACACACACACACGCACACACACGCACACGCACACACGCACACACACAGTGTCGTCTCACAGAGTTGATTGACTCTATGGCACTTTCCTCAGGGGCCCCGCATGGTTTTCAGACACGTGTCAGCCAAGCCAGCTGTTAGTCGAACGATGTCTCACCAACCGTGTTGTTTGCAAGAGTTGAGTGGATGGCCCTTTCCGTGTAGCTGCCCCCACAGGTGCTCAAACACTTGTAACTGTGAAATGAGATGTTAGACGACAGAGGGCCTAGACTAGATGTTAGACCACGAGGGTTGTCTCGCAGCGCTGAGTAACAAGGCCCTTTCTGCATAGGGCCTGCATTCGTTTTCAGACACTTCTAACTTAGTGAAGCAAGTGGATCGTTGAAAGGCGGTACCCCGGTGTCTCCCAGAGCTGAGTATACGGCCCTTGCCGTGGAGCACCCGCAGGCATCTCAAACACTCGTCACCTAGTGAACCAAGGTGCGAGTGGAAGGATGGTCACCCCACAGCGTCGATTCGCAGCGTTGAGCAGAGGTGACCCTTTCCACCCTTTCCGCCCTGCCTGGTGTTTCAAGCCCTTCTAGGTTCGTGACGTCACAGACTAGTGGCACGCCGGTGCCACCACCCTGGTGTTTCGCAGACTTGAGTATACGGCGCTTCCCTCCGAGTTCCTCGCAGGCCTTCACAAACAGTACCGACTTGGTGAAACGAGCAGTCAGGTGAAAGCATGGATTCCGCACCGTGTTGCTTGAGAGAGTTGAGTACGTGGCGCTTTCCCCATCGGCCCCGCGTACCTTTTCAAACGCCTGCCAGTCACATCGAGAAACCACATTTCAGTCAAAAGAGAGTTCCTCCACGGTATTTGTTTCCACACGGTGGCGCGTATTATGTCCCTTTGCCCACAGTTTTCCGCAGGTGTTTCCAGACACGTCTAACTTAGTGAAACCTGATGTTCCGTGAAGGATGGCTTCACCACCCTGTGGTTCCACAGAGTGCGGCACAGGCCACTTTCCGCGTAGGCCCCGCGTAGGTTTCAGACCACGTCTAGCTTTGGGAAACGAGATGTTAGGGGAAAGGTGCTCTCCACGAAGTGGTTCGTGGAGTCGGCACAGAGGAACTCTCGTTGTGGGCCCTACCGGTGTCTTCCAACAATTCTAACTTAGTGAAAAGAGAGGTTACCTGAGCGAGGTTTTCCCCACAGGGTTGTATCACAGAGTCGAGGGATACGTGGCACTTCCTCACCCCTACCCCCACCCCCATGGGTCCTGGGAGTTTTCGAACACTTTTCATTTAGTGAAAGCACAGGGTAGCTGGAAGAGGGCTTCACCACAATGTGGTTTCAGAGATTCGAGGTACGGCCCTTGCCACAGACGCCCCGCACGGTTGAGGTTTTCAGACGCTCCTCACCTCGTGATCCTAGCTTGGTGTTCTTTGAAAAGGGGCTTCCGCCAAGTGCAGTTTGACGAAGGGTACGGCGCTACCGGCACAGGCCCTGCATAGTTTTTCCAACACTTGCGACTTGCCCAAACGACGTGTTGGTTGAATGATGGGTTCCCCGCAGTGTTGCACCACAGAATGGAGTCTATGGCCCTCAGCGTGGAAGCCCCGCCTAGGGATTCCAGATTGGCTCACTTCGTGAGACCAGACGCTCCTGGAAAGAATTTTCTCACGACCGTGTGGTTTCAGAGAGTTGAGTTTATGGCACCTGCCTCATCTCCTTCGCCTAGGTTTTCAAACACCTGTAACAGCGAAAGCAGATGTTAGTTGAAAGGCGGCTCCACCGCAGTGCCAGTGTTGTTTCCCAGCTTTGAGGATTTTGACACTGTCCACAGAGGCCCCGCACAGCTTTGCAGACATTTCCAACTTCGTGATACGAGACGGTCGTTGCAAAGGGGTTTGTTTCTGCAAAGCGCAGTTCGACAGAGCCTATGGCCCTCCAGAGTTTTTCATAAGGTCTCTACTTAGTGAGATGACAGCTTTGTCGAATGATGGTTTCCCCACAGTGTTCTTTCCCAGAGCGGAGTCTGGGGCACTAGGGGCCTAGGGCCCGCACTGGTAGTCACACCCTTCGAAGTTAGCGAACCGTGATGCTGGTTGCGACATGGTTTCTCCCGCGTATTCTCTCACTGGGGCGGGTGTGTGTCCCTTTCCAGATGGTTCCTGCCTGGGTGCGCCTCCCATGCGAGATGGTAGCGGAAAGGTGGTTTCTGCGAAGGGCAGTTGGACAGAGTCTATTAGGTATGGCGCGGTCAACATTGGACCCATAGAGATTTTTCGGGCCCTTCTAACGCAACGAAATGAGACGAGTCTCGAACGATGGTTCCCCGCTGTTGTTTCACAGGGGTGAGTATTCGGCACTTGCCGTGTAGGCCCTGCGTACGTTTGAAGAGAGTTCGCAGCGAACCCTTGATAGACTTCGTTGGAAAGACTGTTAGGCCCCAGTGCTGTTTCCAGATGCGAGGGTATGGCACTTGCCGCATAAGCCCGGCATCCGATGGCGACACAGCAGTCTCAGTGAGACAAGACGCTAGTGGAAAGATGGCTGGCCCAGGGCGTGTCGTGCGGTGGAGTGCATGGCACCTTGGGTGTAGGTCGGCATGGGGTTTCCAACTGGTGGCTTCCCGCAACTCGGTGTCGGTTCCTAAGCGGATTCCTCCACGCTTTCGTTTCTCAGGGTTGAGTGCATGGCAGTGTCGTCGTGGGCCCCGCATGGGTTTTCAAACACTACGTAATCTTACTGACACAAGGTGCCCGTTGAAAGATGGTTTCGCCATCTTGTTCTTTGCCAAGAGGTGAGCGTACGGCCCTTTGGGGGGGGGGGTGCGGGGGGCATAGTCCTCGCACGGGTGTTCCAACACCTCTCACCTGGGGAAACCAGACGTTAGCCTGGAAGATGGTTTCTTCACAGTGATCTTTCAGAGTCGGCTGTGTGCCACTTTGTGCCCAGGGTGGCCGGCATTGGGTTTGAAACGCTTCAAAGGGAGTGACACAAGAGGTTACTTGAAAGGCGGTGATCCCACCGTGTTGTTCCTCGGAGGTGAGTATAGGGCGCCTGCTTCGGCTTAGGCCCCGCAAGGGATGTTCTAGCCCTCCGAAATTAGTGGAAACTCAGGGTCGTTGAACGACCACGGTTTCACCGCTCTGCCGTGTCAGAGAGTTGAGTAGCTGGCCCGCTCCGCATAGGCCCTGCAGAGTAGAGTCTTCAAATGTATTCGGCAGAGCGAAGCCAGACGGTACTTGAACCACGGCCTCCCCGCAGTGCTGTCTCACAGAGTTCAGTATGTGGCATGTTTCCATCTAGGCCTCGCCATAGGTTTTCAGACACTTTTACTTACACGAGGTGACCGTGGAAAGACGGTTTCCCGACCGCGTCCGTGGTGTTGGGTACATGGCCCTTTCCACGTAGACCCTGCATTCACTTGCCAACATTTCTGACTTCCGGAAACGATGTCTGAGTTGAAAGATGGTCTCTCCCCGCCCCCCACTTCCTCCTCCGCCCTCTCCCCCCTCCCCCCTCCCAGACACACACACACACACACACACACACACACGCACACACACGCACACGCACACACGCACACACACAGTGTCGTCTCACAGAGTTGATTGACTCTATGGCACTTTCCTCAGGGGCCCCGCATGGTTTTCAGACACGTGTCAGCCAAGCCAGCTGTTAGTCGAACGATGTCTCACCAACCGTGTTGTTTGCAAGAGTTGAGTGGATGGCCCTTTCCGTGTAGCTGCCCCCACAGGTGCTCAAACACTTGTAACTGTGAAATGAGATGTTAGACGACAGAGGGCCTAGACTAGATGTTAGACCACGAGGGTTGTCTCGCAGCGCTGAGTAACAAGGCCCTTTCTGCATAGGGCCTGCATTCGTTTTCAGACACTTCTAACTTAGTGAAGCAAGTGGATCGTTGAAAGGCGGTACCCCGGTGTCTCCCAGAGCTGAGTATACGGCCCTTGCCGTGGAGCACCCGCAGGCATCTCAAACACTCGTCACCTAGTGAACCAAGGTGCGAGTGGAAGGATGGTCACCCCACAGCGTCGATTCGCAGCGTTGAGCAGAGGTGACCCTTTCCACCCTTTCCGCCCTGCCTGGTGTTTCAAGCCCTTCTAGGTTCGTGACGTCACAGACTAGTGGCACGCCGGTGCCACCACCCTGGTGTTTCGCAGACTTGAGTATACGGCGCTTCCCTCCGAGTTCCTCGCAGGCCTTCACAAACAGTACCGACTTGGTGAAACGAGCAGTCAGGTGAAAGCATGGATTCCGCACCGTGTTGCTTGAGAGAGTTGAGTACGTGGCGCTTTCCCCATCGGCCCCGCGTACCTTTTCAAACGCCTGCCAGTCACATCGAGAAACCACATTTCAGTCAAAAGAGAGTTCCTCCACGGTATTTGTTTCCACACGGTGGCGCGTATTATGTCCCTTTGCCCACAGTTTTCCGCAGGTGTTTCCAGACACGTCTAACTTAGTGAAACCTGATGTTCCGTGAAGGATGGCTTCACCACCCTGTGGTTCCACAGAGTGCGGCACAGGCCACTTTCCGCGTAGGCCCCGCGTAGGTTTCAGACCACGTCTAGCTTTGGGAAACGAGATGTTAGGGGAAAGGTGCTCTCCACGAAGTGGTTCGTGGAGTCGGCACAGAGGAACTCTCGTTGTGGGCCCTACCGGTGTCTTCCAACAATTCTAACTTAGTGAAAAGAGAGGTTACCTGAGCGAGGTTTTCCCCACAGGGTTGTATCACAGAGTCGAGGGATACGTGGCACTTCCTCACCCCTACCCCCACCCCCATGGGTCCTGGGAGTTTTCGAACACTTTTCATTTAGTGAAAGCACAGGGTAGCTGGAAGAGGGCTTCACCACAATGTGGTTTCAGAGATTCGAGGTACGGCCCTTGCCACAGACGCCCCGCACGGTTGAGGTTTTCAGACGCTCCTCACCTCGTGATCCTAGCTTGGTGTTCTTTGAAAAGGGGCTTCCGCCAAGTGCAGTTTGACGAAGGGTACGGCGCTACCGGCACAGGCCCTGCATAGTTTTTCCAACACTTGCGACTTGCCCAAACGACGTGTTGGTTGAATGATGGGTTCCCCGCAGTGTTGCACCACAGAATGGAGTCTATGGCCCTCAGCGTGGAAGCCCCGCCTAGGGATTCCAGATTGGCTCACTTCGTGAGACCAGACGCTCCTGGAAAGAATTTTCTCACGACCGTGTGGTTTCAGAGAGTTGAGTTTATGGCACCTGCCTCATCTCCTTCGCCTAGGTTTTCAAACACCTGTAACAGCGAAAGCAGATGTTAGTTGAAAGGCGGCTCCACCGCAGTGCCAGTGTTGTTTCCCAGCTTTGAGGATTTTGACACTGTCCACAGAGGCCCCGCACAGCTTTGCAGACATTTCCAACTTCGTGATACGAGACGGTCGTTGCAAAGGGGTTTGTTTCTGCAAAGCGCAGTTCGACAGAGCCTATGGCCCTCCAGAGTTTTTCATAAGGTCTCTACTTAGTGAGATGACAGCTTTGTCGAATGATGGTTTCCCCACAGTGTTCTTTCCCAGAGCGGAGTCTGGGGCACTAGGGGCCTAGGGCCCGCACTGGTAGTCACACCCTTCGAAGTTAGCGAACCGTGATGCTGGTTGCGACATGGTTTCTCCCGCGTATTCTCTCACTGGGGCGGGTGTGTGTCCCTTTCCAGATGGTTCCTGCCTGGGTGCGCCTCCCATGCGAGATGGTAGCGGAAAGGTGGTTTCTGCGAAGGGCAGTTGGACAGAGTCTATTAGGTATGGCGCGGTCAACATTGGACCCATAGAGATTTTTCGGGCCCTTCTAACGCAACGAAATGAGACGAGTCTCGAACGATGGTTCCCCGCTGTTGTTTCACAGGGGTGAGTATTCGGCACTTGCCGTGTAGGCCCTGCGTACGTTTGAAGAGAGTTCGCAGCGAACCCTTGATAGACTTCGTTGGAAAGACTGTTAGGCCCCAGTGCTGTTTCCAGATGCGAGGGTATGGCACTTGCCGCATAAGCCCGGCATCCGATGGCGACACAGCAGTCTCAGTGAGACAAGACGCTAGTGGAAAGATGGCTGGCCCAGGGCGTGTCGTGCGGTGGAGTGCATGGCACCTTGGGTGTAGGTCGGCATGGGGTTTCCAACTGGTGGCTTCCCGCAACTCGGTGTCGGTTCCTAAGCGGATTCCTCCACGCTTTCGTTTCTCAGGGTTGAGTGCATGGCAGTGTCGTCGTGGGCCCCGCATGGGTTTTCAAACACTACGTAATCTTACTGACACAAGGTGCCCGTTGAAAGATGGTTTCGCCATCTTGTTCTTTGCCAAGAGGTGAGCGTACGGCCCTTTGGGGGGGGGGGTGCGGGGGGCATAGTCCTCGCACGGGTGTTCCAACACCTCTCACCTGGGGAAACCAGACGTTAGCCTGGAAGATGGTTTCTTCACAGTGATCTTTCAGAGTCGGCTGTGTGCCACTTTGTGCCCAGGGTGGCCGGCATTGGGTTTGAAACGCTTCAAAGGGAGTGACACAAGAGGTTACTTGAAAGGCGGTGATCCCACCGTGTTGTTCCTCGGAGGTGAGTATAGGGCGCCTGCTTCGGCTTAGGCCCCGCAAGGGATGTTCTA
This sequence comes from Felis catus, assembly GCF_018350175.1. Classification (NCBI taxonomy): domain Eukaryota; kingdom Metazoa; phylum Chordata; class Mammalia; order Carnivora; family Felidae; genus Felis; species Felis catus. The sequence goes on along the minus strand of NC_058380.1, from coordinate 31,602,687 downwards.
GCCCTCCGAAATTAGTGGAAACTCAGGGTCGTTGAACGACCACGGTTTCACCGCTCTGCCGTGTCAGAGAGTTGAGTAGCTGGCCCGCTCCGCATAGGCCCTGCAGAGTAGAGTCTTCAAATGTATTCGGCAGAGCGAAGCCAGACGGTACTTGAACCACGGCCTCCCCGCAGTGCTGTCTCACAGAGTTCAGTATGTGGCATGTTTCCATCTAGGCCTCGCCATAGGTTTTCAGACACTTTTACTTACACGAGGTGACCGTGGAAAGACGGTTTCCCGACCGCGTCCGTGGTGTTGGGTACATGGCCCTTTCCACGTAGACCCTGCATTCACTTGCCAACATTTCTGACTTCCGGAAACGATGTCTGAGTTGAAAGATGGTCTCTCCCCGCCCCCCACTTCCTCCTCCGCCCTCTCCCCCCTCCCCCCTCCCAGACACACACACACACACACACACACACACACGCACACACACGCACACGCACACACGCACACACACAGTGTCGTCTCACAGAGTTGATTGACTCTATGGCACTTTCCTCAGGGGCCCCGCATGGTTTTCAGACACGTGTCAGCCAAGCCAGCTGTTAGTCGAACGATGTCTCACCAACCGTGTTGTTTGCAAGAGTTGAGTGGATGGCCCTTTCCGTGTAGCTGCCCCCACAGGTGCTCAAACACTTGTAACTGTGAAATGAGATGTTAGACGACAGAGGGCCTAGACTAGATGTTAGACCACGAGGGTTGTCTCGCAGCGCTGAGTAACAAGGCCCTTTCTGCATAGGGCCTGCATTCGTTTTCAGACACTTCTAACTTAGTGAAGCAAGTGGATCGTTGAAAGGCGGTACCCCGGTGTCTCCCAGAGCTGAGTATACGGCCCTTGCCGTGGAGCACCCGCAGGCATCTCAAACACTCGTCACCTAGTGAACCAAGGTGCGAGTGGAAGGATGGTCACCCCACAGCGTCGATTCGCAGCGTTGAGCAGAGGTGACCCTTTCCACCCTTTCCGCCCTGCCTGGTGTTTCAAGCCCTTCTAGGTTCGTGACGTCACAGACTAGTGGCACGCCGGTGCCACCACCCTGGTGTTTCGCAGACTTGAGTATACGGCGCTTCCCTCCGAGTTCCTCGCAGGCCTTCACAAACAGTACCGACTTGGTGAAACGAGCAGTCAGGTGAAAGCATGGATTCCGCACCGTGTTGCTTGAGAGAGTTGAGTACGTGGCGCTTTCCCCATCGGCCCCGCGTACCTTTTCAAACGCCTGCCAGTCACATCGAGAAACCACATTTCAGTCAAAAGAGAGTTCCTCCACGGTATTTGTTTCCACACGGTGGCGCGTATTATGTCCCTTTGCCCACAGTTTTCCGCAGGTGTTTCCAGACACGTCTAACTTAGTGAAACCTGATGTTCCGTGAAGGATGGCTTCACCACCCTGTGGTTCCACAGAGTGCGGCACAGGCCACTTTCCGCGTAGGCCCCGCGTAGGTTTCAGACCACGTCTAGCTTTGGGAAACGAGATGTTAGGGGAAAGGTGCTCTCCACGAAGTGGTTCGTGGAGTCGGCACAGAGGAACTCTCGTTGTGGGCCCTACCGGTGTCTTCCAACAATTCTAACTTAGTGAAAAGAGAGGTTACCTGAGCGAGGTTTTCCCCACAGGGTTGTATCACAGAGTCGAGGGATACGTGGCACTTCCTCACCCCTACCCCCACCCCCATGGGTCCTGGGAGTTTTCGAACACTTTTCATTTAGTGAAAGCACAGGGTAGCTGGAAGAGGGCTTCACCACAATGTGGTTTCAGAGATTCGAGGTACGGCCCTTGCCACAGACGCCCCGCACGGTTGAGGTTTTCAGACGCTCCTCACCTCGTGATCCTAGCTTGGTGTTCTTTGAAAAGGGGCTTCCGCCAAGTGCAGTTTGACGAAGGGTACGGCGCTACCGGCACAGGCCCTGCATAGTTTTTCCAACACTTGCGACTTGCCCAAACGACGTGTTGGTTGAATGATGGGTTCCCCGCAGTGTTGCACCACAGAATGGAGTCTATGGCCCTCAGCGTGGAAGCCCCGCCTAGGGATTCCAGATTGGCTCACTTCGTGAGACCAGACGCTCCTGGAAAGAATTTTCTCACGACCGTGTGGTTTCAGAGAGTTGAGTTTATGGCACCTGCCTCATCTCCTTCGCCTAGGTTTTCAAACACCTGTAACAGCGAAAGCAGATGTTAGTTGAAAGGCGGCTCCACCGCAGTGCCAGTGTTGTTTCCCAGCTTTGAGGATTTTGACACTGTCCACAGAGGCCCCGCACAGCTTTGCAGACATTTCCAACTTCGTGATACGAGACGGTCGTTGCAAAGGGGTTTGTTTCTGCAAAGCGCAGTTCGACAGAGCCTATGGCCCTCCAGAGTTTTTCATAAGGTCTCTACTTAGTGAGATGACAGCTTTGTCGAATGATGGTTTCCCCACAGTGTTCTTTCCCAGAGCGGAGTCTGGGGCACTAGGGGCCTAGGGCCCGCACTGGTAGTCACACCCTTCGAAGTTAGCGAACCGTGATGCTGGTTGCGACATGGTTTCTCCCGCGTATTCTCTCACTGGGGCGGGTGTGTGTCCCTTTCCAGATGGTTCCTGCCTGGGTGCGCCTCCCATGCGAGATGGTAGCGGAAAGGTGGTTTCTGCGAAGGGCAGTTGGACAGAGTCTATTAGGTATGGCGCGGTCAACATTGGACCCATAGAGATTTTTCGGGCCCTTCTAACGCAACGAAATGAGACGAGTCTCGAACGATGGTTCCCCGCTGTTGTTTCACAGGGGTGAGTATTCGGCACTTGCCGTGTAGGCCCTGCGTACGTTTGAAGAGAGTTCGCAGCGAACCCTTGATAGACTTCGTTGGAAAGACTGTTAGGCCCCAGTGCTGTTTCCAGATGCGAGGGTATGGCACTTGCCGCATAAGCCCGGCATCCGATGGCGACACAGCAGTCTCAGTGAGACAAGACGCTAGTGGAAAGATGGCTGGCCCAGGGCGTGTCGTGCGGTGGAGTGCATGGCACCTTGGGTGTAGGTCGGCATGGGGTTTCCAACTGGTGGCTTCCCGCAACTCGGTGTCGGTTCCTAAGCGGATTCCTCCACGCTTTCGTTTCTCAGGGTTGAGTGCATGGCAGTGTCGTCGTGGGCCCCGCATGGGTTTTCAAACACTACGTAATCTTACTGACACAAGGTGCCCGTTGAAAGATGGTTTCGCCATCTTGTTCTTTGCCAAGAGGTGAGCGTACGGCCCTTTGGGGGGGGGGGTGCGGGGGGCATAGTCCTCGCACGGGTGTTCCAACACCTCTCACCTGGGGAAACCAGACGTTAGCCTGGAAGATGGTTTCTTCACAGTGATCTTTCAGAGTCGGCTGTGTGCCACTTTGTGCCCAGGGTGGCCGGCATTGGGTTTGAAACGCTTCAAAGGGAGTGACACAAGAGGTTACTTGAAAGGCGGTGATCCCACCGTGTTGTTCCTCGGAGGTGAGTATAGGGCGCCTGCTTCGGCTTAGGCCCCGCAAGGGATGTTCTAGCCCTCCGAAATTAGTGGAAACTCAGGGTCGTTGAACGACCACGGTTTCACCGCTCTGCCGTGTCAGAGAGTTGAGTAGCTGGCCCGCTCCGCATAGGCCCTGCAGAGTAGAGTCTTCAAATGTATTCGGCAGAGCGAAGCCAGACGGTACTTGAACCACGGCCTCCCCGCAGTGCTGTCTCACAGAGTTCAGTATGTGGCATGTTTCCATCTAGGCCTCGCCATAGGTTTTCAGACACTTTTACTTACACGAGGTGACCGTGGAAAGACGGTTTCCCGACCGCGTCCGTGGTGTTGGGTACATGGCCCTTTCCACGTAGACCCTGCATTCACTTGCCAACATTTCTGACTTCCGGAAACGATGTCTGAGTTGAAAGATGGTCTCTCCCCGCCCCCCACTTCCTCCTCCGCCCTCTCCCCCCTCCCCCCTCCCAGACACACACACACACACACACACACACACACACGCACACACACGCACACGCACACACGCACACACACAGTGTCGTCTCACAGAGTTGATTGACTCTATGGCACTTTCCTCAGGGGCCCCGCATGGTTTTCAGACACGTGTCAGCCAAGCCAGCTGTTAGTCGAACGATGTCTCACCAACCGTGTTGTTTGCAAGAGTTGAGTGGATGGCCCTTTCCGTGTAGCTGCCCCCACAGGTGCTCAAACACTTGTAACTGTGAAATGAGATGTTAGACGACAGAGGGCCTAGACTAGATGTTAGACCACGAGGGTTGTCTCGCAGCGCTGAGTAACAAGGCCCTTTCTGCATAGGGCCTGCATTCGTTTTCAGACACTTCTAACTTAGTGAAGCAAGTGGATCGTTGAAAGGCGGTACCCCGGTGTCTCCCAGAGCTGAGTATACGGCCCTTGCCGTGGAGCACCCGCAGGCATCTCAAACACTCGTCACCTAGTGAACCAAGGTGCGAGTGGAAGGATGGTCACCCCACAGCGTCGATTCGCAGCGTTGAGCAGAGGTGACCCTTTCCACCCTTTCCGCCCTGCCTGGTGTTTCAAGCCCTTCTAGGTTCGTGACGTCACAGACTAGTGGCACGCCGGTGCCACCACCCTGGTGTTTCGCAGACTTGAGTATACGGCGCTTCCCTCCGAGTTCCTCGCAGGCCTTCACAAACAGTACCGACTTGGTGAAACGAGCAGTCAGGTGAAAGCATGGATTCCGCACCGTGTTGCTTGAGAGAGTTGAGTACGTGGCGCTTTCCCCATCGGCCCCGCGTACCTTTTCAAACGCCTGCCAGTCACATCGAGAAACCACATTTCAGTCAAAAGAGAGTTCCTCCACGGTATTTGTTTCCACACGGTGGCGCGTATTATGTCCCTTTGCCCACAGTTTTCCGCAGGTGTTTCCAGACACGTCTAACTTAGTGAAACCTGATGTTCCGTGAAGGATGGCTTCACCACCCTGTGGTTCCACAGAGTGCGGCACAGGCCACTTTCCGCGTAGGCCCCGCGTAGGTTTCAGACCACGTCTAGCTTTGGGAAACGAGATGTTAGGGGAAAGGTGCTCTCCACGAAGTGGTTCGTGGAGTCGGCACAGAGGAACTCTCGTTGTGGGCCCTACCGGTGTCTTCCAACAATTCTAACTTAGTGAAAAGAGAGGTTACCTGAGCGAGGTTTTCCCCACAGGGTTGTATCACAGAGTCGAGGGATACGTGGCACTTCCTCACCCCTACCCCCACCCCCATGGGTCCTGGGAGTTTTCGAACACTTTTCATTTAGTGAAAGCACAGGGTAGCTGGAAGAGGGCTTCACCACAATGTGGTTTCAGAGATTCGAGGTACGGCCCTTGCCACAGACGCCCCGCACGGTTGAGGTTTTCAGACGCTCCTCACCTCGTGATCCTAGCTTGGTGTTCTTTGAAAAGGGGCTTCCGCCAAGTGCAGTTTGACGAAGGGTACGGCGCTACCGGCACAGGCCCTGCATAGTTTTTCCAACACTTGCGACTTGCCCAAACGACGTGTTGGTTGAATGATGGGTTCCCCGCAGTGTTGCACCACAGAATGGAGTCTATGGCCCTCAGCGTGGAAGCCCCGCCTAGGGATTCCAGATTGGCTCACTTCGTGAGACCAGACGCTCCTGGAAAGAATTTTCTCACGACCGTGTGGTTTCAGAGAGTTGAGTTTATGGCACCTGCCTCATCTCCTTCGCCTAGGTTTTCAAACACCTGTAACAGCGAAAGCAGATGTTAGTTGAAAGGCGGCTCCACCGCAGTGCCAGTGTTGTTTCCCAGCTTTGAGGATTTTGACACTGTCCACAGAGGCCCCGCACAGCTTTGCAGACATTTCCAACTTCGTGATACGAGACGGTCGTTGCAAAGGGGTTTGTTTCTGCAAAGCGCAGTTCGACAGAGCCTATGGCCCTCCAGAGTTTTTCATAAGGTCTCTACTTAGTGAGATGACAGCTTTGTCGAATGATGGTTTCCCCACAGTGTTCTTTCCCAGAGCGGAGTCTGGGGCACTAGGGGCCTAGGGCCCGCACTGGTAGTCACACCCTTCGAAGTTAGCGAACCGTGATGCTGGTTGCGACATGGTTTCTCCCGCGTATTCTCTCACTGGGGCGGGTGTGTGTCCCTTTCCAGATGGTTCCTGCCTGGGTGCGCCTCCCATGCGAGATGGTAGCGGAAAGGTGGTTTCTGCGAAGGGCAGTTGGACAGAGTCTATTAGGTATGGCGCGGTCAACATTGGACCCATAGAGATTTTTCGGGCCCTTCTAACGCAACGAAATGAGACGAGTCTCGAACGATGGTTCCCCGCTGTTGTTTCACAGGGGTGAGTATTCGGCACTTGCCGTGTAGGCCCTGCGTACGTTTGAAGAGAGTTCGCAGCGAACCCTTGATAGACTTCGTTGGAAAGACTGTTAGGCCCCAGTGCTGTTTCCAGATGCGAGGGTATGGCACTTGCCGCATAAGCCCGGCATCCGATGGCGACACAGCAGTCTCAGTGAGACAAGACGCTAGTGGAAAGATGGCTGGCCCAGGGCGTGTCGTGCGGTGGAGTGCATGGCACCTTGGGTGTAGGTCGGCATGGGGTTTCCAACTGGTGGCTTCCCGCAACTCGGTGTCGGTTCCTAAGCGGATTCCTCCACGCTTTCGTTTCTCAGGGTTGAGTGCATGGCAGTGTCGTCGTGGGCCCCGCATGGGTTTTCAAACACTACGTAATCTTACTGACACAAGGTGCCCGTTGAAAGATGGTTTCGCCATCTTGTTCTTTGCCAAGAGGTGAGCGTACGGCCCTTTGGGGGGGGGGGGTGCGGGGGGCATAGTCCTCGCACGGGTGTTCCAACACCTCTCACCTGGGGAAACCAGACGTTAGCCTGGAAGATGGTTTCTTCACAGTGATCTTTCAGAGTCGGCTGTGTGCCACTTTGTGCCCAGGGTGGCCGGCATTGGGTTTGAAACGCTTCAAAGGGAGTGACACAAGAGGTTACTTGAAAGGCGGTGATCCCACCGTGTTGTTCCTCGGAGGTGAGTATAGGGCGCCTGCTTCGGCTTAGGCCCCGCAAGGGATGTTCTAGCCCTCCGAAATTAGTGGAAACTCAGGGTCGTTGAACGACCACGGTTTCACCGCTCTGCCGTGTCAGAGAGTTGAGTAGCTGGCCCGCTCCGCATAGGCCCTGCAGAGTAGAGTCTTCAAATGTATTCGGCAGAGCGAAGCCAGACGGTACTTGAACCACGGCCTCCCCGCAGTGCTGTCTCACAGAGTTCAGTATGTGGCATGTTTCCATCTAGGCCTCGCCATAGGTTTTCAGACACTTTTACTTACACGAGGTGACCGTGGAAAGACGGTTTCCCGACCGCGTCCGTGGTGTTGGGTACATGGCCCTTTCCACGTAGACCCTGCATTCACTTGCCAACATTTCTGACTTCCGGAAACGATGTCTGAGTTGAAAGATGGTCTCTCCCCGCCCCCCACTTCCTCCTCCGCCCTCTCCCCCCTCCCCCCTCCCAGACACACACACACACACACACACACACACGCACACACACGCACACGCACACACGCACACACACAGTGTCGTCTCACAGAGTTGATTGACTCTATGGCACTTTCCTCAGGGGCCCCGCATGGTTTTCAGACACGTGTCAGCCAAGCCAGCTGTTAGTCGAACGATGTCTCACCAACCGTGTTGTTTGCAAGAGTTGAGTGGATGGCCCTTTCCGTGTAGCTGCCCCCACAGGTGCTCAAACACTTGTAACTGTGAAATGAGATGTTAGACGACAGAGGGCCTAGACTAGATGTTAGACCACGAGGGTTGTCTCGCAGCGCTGAGTAACAAGGCCCTTTCTGCATAGGGCCTGCATTCGTTTTCAGACACTTCTAACTTAGTGAAGCAAGTGGATCGTTGAAAGGCGGTACCCCGGTGTCTCCCAGAGCTGAGTATACGGCCCTTGCCGTGGAGCACCCGCAGGCATCTCAAACACTCGTCACCTAGTGAACCAAGGTGCGAGTGGAAGGATGGTCACCCCACAGCGTCGATTCGCAGCGTTGAGCAGAGGTGACCCTTTCCACCCTTTCCGCCCTGCCTGGTGTTTCAAGCCCTTCTAGGTTCGTGACGTCACAGACTAGTGGCACGCCGGTGCCACCACCCTGGTGTTTCGCAGACTTGAGTATACGGCGCTTCCCTCCGAGTTCCTCGCAGGCCTTCACAAACAGTACCGACTTGGTGAAACGAGCAGTCAGGTGAAAGCATGGATTCCGCACCGTGTTGCTTGAGAGAGTTGAGTACGTGGCGCTTTCCCCATCGGCCCCGCGTACCTTTTCAAACGCCTGCCAGTCACATCGAGAAACCACATTTCAGTCAAAAGAGAGTTCCTCCACGGTATTTGTTTCCACACGGTGGCGCGTATTATGTCCCTTTGCCCACAGTTTTCCGCAGGTGTTTCCAGACACGTCTAACTTAGTGAAACCTGATGTTCCGTGAAGGATGGCTTCACCACCCTGTGGTTCCACAGAGTGCGGCACAGGCCACTTTCCGCGTAGGCCCCGCGTAGGTTTCAGACCACGTCTAGCTTTGGGAAACGAGATGTTAGGGGAAAGGTGCTCTCCACGAAGTGGTTCGTGGAGTCGGCACAGAGGAACTCTCGTTGTGGGCCCTACCGGTGTCTTCCAACAATTCTAACTTAGTGAAAAGAGAGGTTACCTGAGCGAGGTTTTCCCCACAGGGTTGTATCACAGAGTCGAGGGATACGTGGCACTTCCTCACCCCTACCCCCACCCCCATGGGTCCTGGGAGTTTTCGAACACTTTTCATTTAGTGAAAGCACAGGGTAGCTGGAAGAGGGCTTCACCACAATGTGGTTTCAGAGATTCGAGGTACGGCCCTTGCCACAGACGCCCCGCACGGTTGAGGTTTTCAGACGCTCCTCACCTCGTGATCCTAGCTTGGTGTTCTTTGAAAAGGGGCTTCCGCCAAGTGCAGTTTGACGAAGGGTACGGCGCTACCGGCACAGGCCCTGCATAGTTTTTCCAACACTTGCGACTTGCCCAAACGACGTGTTGGTTGAATGATGGGTTCCCCGCAGTGTTGCACCACAGAATGGAGTCTATGGCCCTCAGCGTGGAAGCCCCGCCTAGGGATTCCAGATTGGCTCACTTCGTGAGACCAGACGCTCCTGGAAAGAATTTTCTCACGACCGTGTGGTTTCAGAGAGTTGAGTTTATGGCACCTGCCTCATCTCCTTCGCCTAGGTTTTCAAACACCTGTAACAGCGAAAGCAGATGTTAGTTGAAAGGCGGCTCCACCGCAGTGCCAGTGTTGTTTCCCAGCTTTGAGGATTTTGACACTGTCCACAGAGGCCCCGCACAGCTTTGCAGACATTTCCAACTTCGTGATACGAGACGGTCGTTGCAAAGGGGTTTGTTTCTGCAAAGCGCAGTTCGACAGAGCCTATGGCCCTCCAGAGTTTTTCATAAGGTCTCTACTTAGTGAGATGACAGCTTTGTCGAATGATGGTTTCCCCACAGTGTTCTTTCCCAGAGCGGAGTCTGGGGCACTAGGGGCCTAGGGCCCGCACTGGTAGTCACACCCTTCGAAGTTAGCGAACCGTGATGCTGGTTGCGACATGGTTTCTCCCGCGTATTCTCTCACTGGGGCGGGTGTGTGTCCCTTTCCAGATGGTTCCTGCCTGGGTGCGCCTCCCATGCGAGATGGTAGCGGAAAGGTGGTTTCTGCGAAGGGCAGTTGGACAGAGTCTATTAGGTATGGCGCGGTCAACATTGGACCCATAGAGATTTTTCGGGCCCTTCTAACGCAACGAAATGAGACGAGTCTCGAACGATGGTTCCCCGCTGTTGTTTCACAGGGGTGAGTATTCGGCACTTGCCGTGTAGGCCCTGCGTACGTTTGAAGAGAGTTCGCAGCGAACCCTTGATAGACTTCGTTGGAAAGACTGTTAGGCCCCAGTGCTGTTTCCAGATGCGAGGGTATGGCACTTGCCGCATAAGCCCGGCATCCGATGGCGACACAGCAGTCTCAGTGAGACAAGACGCTAGTGGAAAGATGGCTGGCCCAGGGCGTGTCGTGCGGTGGAGTGCATGGCACCTTGGGTGTAGGTCGGCATGGGGTTTCCAACTGGTGGCTTCCCGCAACTCGGTGTCGGTTCCTAAGCGGATTCCTCCACGCTTTCGTTTCTCAGGGTTGAGTGCATGGCAGTGTCGTCGTGGGCCCCGCATGGGTTTTCAAACACTACGTAATCTTACTGACACAAGGTGCCCGTTGAAAGATGGTTTCGCCATCTTGTTCTTTGCCAAGAGGTGAGCGTACGGCCCTTTGGGGGGGGGGGTGCGGGGGGCATAGTCCTCGCACGGGTGTTCCAACACCTCTCACCTGGGGAAACCAGACGTTAGCCTGGAAGATGGTTTCTTCACAGTGATCTTTCAGAGTCGGCTGTGTGCCACTTTGTGCCCAGGGTGGCCGGCATTGGGTTTGAAACGCTTCAAAGGGAGTGACACAAGAGGTTACTTGAAAGGCGGTGATCCCACCGTGTTGTTCCTCGGAGGTGAGTATAGGGCGCCTGCTTCGGCTTAGGCCCCGCAAGGGATGTTCTAGCCCTCCGAAATTAGTGGAAACTCAGGGTCGTTGAACGACCACGGTTTCACCGCTCTGCCGTGTCAGAGAGTTGAGTAGCTGGCCCGCTCCGCATAGGCCCTGCAGAGTAGAGTCTTCAAATGTATTCGGCAGAGCGAAGCCAGACGGTACTTGAACCACGGCCTCCCCGCAGTGCTGTCTCACAGAGTTCAGTATGTGGCATGTTTCCATCTAGGCCTCGCCATAGGTTTTCAGACACTTTTACTTACACGAGGTGACCGTGGAAAGACGGTTTCCCGACCGCGTCCGTGGTGTTGGGTACATGGCCCTTTCCACGTAGACCCTGCATTCACTTGCCAACATTTCTGACTTCCGGAAACGATGTCTGAGTTGAAAGATGGTCTCTCCCCGCCCCCCACTTCCTCCTCCGCCCTCTCCCCCCTCCCCCCTCCCAGACACACACACACACACACACACACACGCACACACACACGCACACGCACACACGCACACACACAGTGTCGTCTCACAGAGTTGATTGACTCTATGGCACTTTCCTCAGGGGCCCCGCATGGTTTTCAGACACGTGTCAGCCAAGCCAGCTGTTAGTCGAACGATGTCTCACCAACCGTGTTGTTTGCAAGAGTTGAGTGGATGGCCCTTTCCGTGTAGCTGCCCCCACAGGTGCTCAAACACTTGTAACTGTGAAATGAGATGTTAGACGACAGAGGGCCTAGACTAGATGTTAGACCACGAGGGTTGTCTCGCAGCGCTGAGTAACAAGGCCCTTTCTGCATAGGGCCTGCATTCGTTTTCAGACACTTCTAACTTAGTGAAGCAAGTGGATCGTTGAAAGGCGGTACCCCGGTGTCTCCCAGAGCTGAGTATACGGCCCTTGCCGTGGAGCACCCGCAGGCATCTCAAACACTCGTCACCTAGTGAACCAAGGTGCGAGTGGAAGGATGGTCACCCCACAGCGTCGATTCGCAGCGTTGAGCAGAGGTGACCCTTTCCACCCTTTCCGCCCTGCCTGGTGTTTCAAGCCCTTCTAGGTTCGTGACGTCACAGACTAGTGGCACGCCGGTGCCACCACCCTGGTGTTTCGCAGACTTGAGTATACGGCGCTTCCCTCCGAGTTCCTCGCAGGCCTTCACAAACAGTACCGACTTGGTGAAACGAGCAGTCAGGTGAAAGCATGGATTCCGCACCGTGTTGCTTGAGAGAGTTGAGTACGTGGCGCTTTCCCCATCGGCCCCGCGTACCTTTTCAAACGCCTGCCAGTCACATCGAGAAACCACATTTCAGTCAAAAGAGAGTTCCTCCACGGTATTTGTTTCCACACGGTGGCGCGTATTATGTCCCTTTGCCCACAGTTTTCCGCAGGTGTTTCCAGACACGTCTAACTTAGTGAAACCTGATGTTCCGTGAAGGATGGCTTCACCACCCTGTGGTTCCACAGAGTGCGGCACAGGCCACTTTCCGCGTAGGCCCCGCGTAGGTTTCAGACCACGTCTAGCTTTGGGAAACGAGATGTTAGGGGAAAGGTGCTCTCCACGAAGTGGTTCGTGGAGTCGGCACAGAGGAACTCTCGTTGTGGGCCCTACCGGTGTCTTCCAACAATTCTAACTTAGTGAAAAGAGAGGTTACCTGAGCGAGGTTTTCCCCACAGGGTTGTATCACAGAGTCGAGGGATACGTGGCACTTCCTCACCCCTACCCCCACCCCCATGGGTCCTGGGAGTTTTCGAACACTTTTCATTTAGTGAAAGCACAGGGTAGCTGGAAGAGGGCTTCACCACAATGTGGTTTCAGAGATTCGAGGTACGGCCCTTGCCACAGACGCCCCGCACGGTTGAGGTTTTCAGACGCTCCTCACCTCGTGATCCTAGCTTGGTGTTCTTTGAAAAGGGGCTTCCGCCAAGTGCAGTTTGACGAAGGGTACGGCGCTACCGGCACAGGCCCTGCATAGTTTTTCCAACACTTGCGACTTGCCCAAACGACGTGTTGGTTGAATGATGGGTTCCCCGCAGTGTTGCACCACAGAATGGAGTCTATGGCCCTCAGCGTGGAAGCCCCGCCTAGGGATTCCAGATTGGCTCACTTCGTGAGACCAGACGCTCCTGGAAAGAATTTTCTCACGACCGTGTGGTTTCAGAGAGTTGAGTTTATGGCACCTGCCTCATCTCCTTCGCCTAGGTTTTCAAACACCTGTAACAGCGAAAGCAGATGTTAGTTGAAAGGCGGCTCCACCGCAGTGCCAGTGTTGTTTCCCAGCTTTGAGGATTTTGACACTGTCCACAGAGGCCCCGCACAGCTTTGCAGACATTTCCAACTTCGTGATACGAGACGGTCGTTGCAAAGGGGTTTGTTTCTGCAAAGCGCAGTTCGACAGAGCCTATGGCCCTCCAGAGTTTTTCATAAGGTCTCTACTTAGTGAGATGACAGCTTTGTCGAATGATGGTTTCCCCACAGTGTTCTTTCCCAGAGCGGAGTCTGGGGCACTAGGGGCCTAGGGCCCGCACTGGTAGTCACACCCTTCGAAGTTAGCGAACCGTGATGCTGGTTGCGACATGGTTTCTCCCGCGTATTCTCTCACTGGGGCGGGTGTGTGTCCCTTTCCAGATGGTTCCTGCCTGGGTGCGCCTCCCATGCGAGATGGTAGCGGAAAGGTGGTTTCTGCGAAGGGCAGTTGGACAGAGTCTATTAGGTATGGCGCGGTCAACATTGGACCCATAGAGATTTTTCGGGCCCTTCTAACGCAACGAAATGAGACGAGTCTCGAACGATGGTTCCCCGCTGTTGTTTCACAGGGGTGAGTATTCGGCACTTGCCGTGTAGGCCCTGCGTACGTTTGAAGAGAGTTCGCAGCGAACCCTTGATAGACTTCGTTGGAAAGACTGTTAGGCCCCAGTGCTGTTTCCAGATGCGAGGGTATGGCACTTGCCGCATAAGCCCGGCATCCGATGGCGACACAGCAGTCTCAGTGAGACAAGACGCTAGTGGAAAGATGGCTGGCCCAGGGCGTGTCGTGCGGTGGAGTGCATGGCACCTTGGGTGTAGGTCGGCATGGGGTTTCCAACTGGTGGCTTCCCGCAACTCGGTGTCGGTTCCTAAGCGGATTCCTCCACGCTTTCGTTTCTCAGGGTTGAGTGCATGGCAGTGTCGTCGTGGGCCCCGCATGGGTTTTCAAACACTACGTAATCTTACTGACACAAGGTGCCCGTTGAAAGATGGTTTCGCCATCTTGTTCTTTGCCAAGAGGTGAGCGTACGGCCCTTTGGGGGGGGGGGTGCGGGGGGCATAGTCCTCGCACGGGTGTTCCAACACCTCTCACCTGGGGAAACCAGACGTTAGCCTGGAAGATGGTTTCTTCACAGTGATCTTTCAGAGTCGGCTGTGTGCCACTTTGTGCCCAGGGTGGCCGGCATTGGGTTTGAAACGCTTCAAAGGGAGTGACACAAGAGGTTACTTGAAAGGCGGTGATCCCACCGTGTTGTTCCTCGGAGGTGAGTATAGGGCGCCTGCTTCGGCTTAGGCCCCGCAAGGGATGTTCTAGCCCTCCGAAATTAGTGGAAACTCAGGGTCGTTGAACGACCACGGTTTCACCGCTCTGCCGTGTCAGAGAGTTGAGTAGCTGGCCCGCTCCGCATAGGCCCTGCAGAGTAGAGTCTTCAAATGTATTCGGCAGAGCGAAGCCAGACGGTACTTGAACCACGGCCTCCCCGCAGTGCTGTCTCACAGAGTTCAGTATGTGGCATGTTTCCATCTAGGCCTCGCCATAGGTTTTCAGACACTTTTACTTACACGAGGTGACCGTGGAAAGACGGTTTCCCGACCGCGTCCGTGGTGTTGGGTACATGGCCCTTTCCACGTAGACCCTGCATTCACTTGCCAACATTTCTGACTTCCGGAAACGATGTCTGAGTTGAAAGATGGTCTCTCCCCGCCCCCCACTTCCTCCTCCGCCCTCTCCCCCCTCCCCCCTCCCAGACACACACACACACACACACACACACACACGCACACACACGCACACGCACACACGCACACACACAGTGTCGTCTCACAGAGTTGATTGACTCTATGGCACTTTCCTCAGGGGCCCCGCATGGTTTTCAGACACGTGTCAGCCAAGCCAGCTGTTAGTCGAACGATGTCTCACCAACCGTGTTGTTTGCAAGAGTTGAGTGGATGGCCCTTTCCGTGTAGCTGCCCCCACAGGTGCTCAAACACTTGTAACTGTGAAATGAGATGTTAGACGACAGAGGGCCTAGACTAGATGTTAGACCACGAGGGTTGTCTCGCAGCGCTGAGTAACAAGGCCCTTTCTGCATAGGGCCTGCATTCGTTTTCAGACACTTCTAACTTAGTGAAGCAAGTGGATCGTTGAAAGGCGGTACCCCGGTGTCTCCCAGAGCTGAGTATACGGCCCTTGCCGTGGAGCACCCGCAGGCATCTCAAACACTCGTCACCTAGTGAACCAAGGTGCGAGTGGAAGGATGGTCACCCCACAGCGTCGATTCGCAGCGTTGAGCAGAGGTGACCCTTTCCACCCTTTCCGCCCTGCCTGGTGTTTCAAGCCCTTCTAGGTTCGTGACGTCACAGACTAGTGGCACGCCGGTGCCACCACCCTGGTGTTTCGCAGACTTGAGTATACGGCGCTTCCCTCCGAGTTCCTCGCAGGCCTTCACAAACAGTACCGACTTGGTGAAACGAGCAGTCAGGTGAAAGCATGGATTCCGCACCGTGTTGCTTGAGAGAGTTGAGTACGTGGCGCTTTCCCCATCGGCCCCGCGTACCTTTTCAAACGCCTGCCAGTCACATCGAGAAACCACATTTCAGTCAAAAGAGAGTTCCTCCACGGTATTTGTTTCCACACGGTGGCGCGTATTATGTCCCTTTGCCCACAGTTTTCCGCAGGTGTTTCCAGACACGTCTAACTTAGTGAAACCTGATGTTCCGTGAAGGATGGCTTCACCACCCTGTGGTTCCACAGAGTGCGGCACAGGCCACTTTCCGCGTAGGCCCCGCGTAGGTTTCAGACCACGTCTAGCTTTGGGAAACGAGATGTTAGGGGAAAGGTGCTCTCCACGAAGTGGTTCGTGGAGTCGGCACAGAGGAACTCTCGTTGTGGGCCCTACCGGTGTCTTCCAACAATTCTAACTTAGTGAAAAGAGAGGTTACCTGAGCGAGGTTTTCCCCACAGGGTTGTATCACAGAGTCGAGGGATACGTGGCACTTCCTCACCCCTACCCCCACCCCCATGGGTCCTGGGAGTTTTCGAACACTTTTCATTTAGTGAAAGCACAGGGTAGCTGGAAGAGGGCTTCACCACAATGTGGTTTCAGAGATTCGAGGTACGGCCCTTGCCACAGACGCCCCGCACGGTTGAGGTTTTCAGACGCTCCTCACCTCGTGATCCTAGCTTGGTGTTCTTTGAAAAGGGGCTTCCGCCAAGTGCAGTTTGACGAAGGGTACGGCGCTACCGGCACAGGCCCTGCATAGTTTTTCCAACACTTGCGACTTGCCCAAACGACGTGTTGGTTGAATGATGGGTTCCCCGCAGTGTTGCACCACAGAATGGAGTCTATGGCCCTCAGCGTGGAAGCCCCGCCTAGGGATTCCAGATTGGCTCACTTCGTGAGACCAGACGCTCCTGGAAAGAATTTTCTCACGACCGTGTGGTTTCAGAGAGTTGAGTTTATGGCACCTGCCTCATCTCCTTCGCCTAGGTTTTCAAACACCTGTAACAGCGAAAGCAGATGTTAGTTGAAAGGCGGCTCCACCGCAGTGCCAGTGTTGTTTCCCAGCTTTGAGGATTTTGACACTGTCCACAGAGGCCCCGCACAGCTTTGCAGACATTTCCAACTTCGTGATACGAGACGGTCGTTGCAAAGGGGTTTGTTTCTGCAAAGCGCAGTTCGACAGAGCCTATGGCCCTCCAGAGTTTTTCATAAGGTCTCTACTTAGTGAGATGACAGCTTTGTCGAATGATGGTTTCCCCACAGTGTTCTTTCCCAGAGCGGAGTCTGGGGCACTAGGGGCCTAGGGCCCGCACTGGTAGTCACACCCTTCGAAGTTAGCGAACCGTGATGCTGGTTGCGACATGGTTTCTCCCGCGTATTCTCTCACTGGGGCGGGTGTGTGTCCCTTTCCAGATGGTTCCTGCCTGGGTGCGCCTCCCATGCGAGATGGTAGCGGAAAGGTGGTTTCTGCGAAGGGCAGTTGGACAGAGTCTATTAGGTATGGCGCGGTCAACATTGGACCCATAGAGATTTTTCGGGCCCTTCTAACGCAACGAAATGAGACGAGTCTCGAACGATGGTTCCCCGCTGTTGTTTCACAGGGGTGAGTATTCGGCACTTGCCGTGTAGGCCCTGCGTACGTTTGAAGAGAGTTCGCAGCGAACCCTTGATAGACTTCGTTGGAAAGACTGTTAGGCCCCAGTGCTGTTTCCAGATGCGAGGGTATGGCACTTGCCGCATAAGCCCGGCATCCGATGGCGACACAGCAGTCTCAGTGAGACAAGACGCTAGTGGAAAGATGGCTGGCCCAGGGCGTGTCGTGCGGTGGAGTGCATGGCACCTTGGGTGTAGGTCGGCATGGGGTTTCCAACTGGTGGCTTCCCGCAACTCGGTGTCGGTTCCTAAGCGGATTCCTCCACGCTTTCGTTTCTCAGGGTTGAGTGCATGGCAGTGTCGTCGTGGGCCCCGCATGGGTTTTCAAACACTACGTAATCTTACTGACACAAGGTGCCCGTTGAAAGATGGTTTCGCCATCTTGTTCTTTGCCAAGAGGTGAGCGTACGGCCCTTTGGGGGGGGGGGTGCGGGGGGCATAGTCCTCGCACGGGTGTTCCAACACCTCTCACCTGGGGAAACCAGACGTTAGCCTGGAAGATGGTTTCTTCACAGTGATCTTTCAGAGTCGGCTGTGTGCCACTTTGTGCCCAGGGTGGCCGGCATTGGGTTTGAAACGCTTCAAAGGGAGTGACACAAGAGGTTACTTGAAAGGCGGTGATCCCACCGTGTTGTTCCTCGGAGGTGAGTATAGGGCGCCTGCTTCGGCTTAGGCCCCGCAAGGGATGTTCTAGCCCTCCGAAATTAGTGGAAACTCAGGGTCGTTGAACGACCACGGTTTCACCGCTCTGCCGTGTCAGAGAGTTGAGTAGCTGGCCCGCTCCGCATAGGCCCTGCAGAGTAGAGTCTTCAAATGTATTCGGCAGAGCGAAGCCAGACGGTACTTGAACCACGGCCTCCCCGCAGTGCTGTCTCACAGAGTTCAGTATGTGGCATGTTTCCATCTAGGCCTCGCCATAGGTTTTCAGACACTTTTACTTACACGAGGTGACCGTGGAAAGACGGTTTCCCGACCGCGTCCGTGGTGTTGGGTACATGGCCCTTTCCACGTAGACCCTGCATTCACTTGCCAACATTTCTGACTTCCGGAAACGATGTCTGAGTTGAAAGATGGTCTCTCCCCGCCCCCCACTTCCTCCTCCGCCCTCTCCCCCCTCCCCCCTCCCAGACACACACACACACACACACACACACACGCACACACACGCACACGCACACACGCACACACACAGTGTCGTCTCACAGAGTTGATTGACTCTATGGCACTTTCCTCAGGGGCCCCGCATGGTTTTCAGACACGTGTCAGCCAAGCCAGCTGTTAGTCGAACGATGTCTCACCAACCGTGTTGTTTGCAAGAGTTGAGTGGATGGCCCTTTCCGTGTAGCTGCCCCCACAGGTGCTCAAACACTTGTAACTGTGAAATGAGATGTTAGACGACAGAGGGCCTAGACTAGATGTTAGACCACGAGGGTTGTCTCGCAGCGCTGAGTAACAAGGCCCTTTCTGCATAGGGCCTGCATTCGTTTTCAGACACTTCTAACTTAGTGAAGCAAGTGGATCGTTGAAAGGCGGTACCCCGGTGTCTCCCAGAGCTGAGTATACGGCCCTTGCCGTGGAGCACCCGCAGGCATCTCAAACACTCGTCACCTAGTGAACCAAGGTGCGAGTGGAAGGATGGTCACCCCACAGCGTCGATTCGCAGCGTTGAGCAGAGGTGACCCTTTCCACCCTTTCCGCCCTGCCTGGTGTTTCAAGCCCTTCTAGGTTCGTGACGTCACAGACTAGTGGCACGCCGGTGCCACCACCCTGGTGTTTCGCAGACTTGAGTATACGGCGCTTCCCTCCGAGTTCCTCGCAGGCCTTCACAAACAGTACCGACTTGGTGAAACGAGCAGTCAGGTGAAAGCATGGATTCCGCACCGTGTTGCTTGAGAGAGTTGAGTACGTGGCGCTTTCCCCATCGGCCCCGCGTACCTTTTCAAACGCCTGCCAGTCACATCGAGAAACCACATTTCAGTCAAAAGAGAGTTCCTCCACGGTATTTGTTTCCACACGGTGGCGCGTATTATGTCCCTTTGCCCACAGTTTTCCGCAGGTGTTTCCAGACACGTCTAACTTAGTGAAACCTGATGTTCCGTGAAGGATGGCTTCACCACCCTGTGGTTCCACAGAGTGCGGCACAGGCCACTTTCCGCGTAGGCCCCGCGTAGGTTTCAGACCACGTCTAGCTTTGGGAAACGAGATGTTAGGGGAAAGGTGCTCTCCACGAAGTGGTTCGTGGAGTCGGCACAGAGGAACTCTCGTTGTGGGCCCTACCGGTGTCTTCCAACAATTCTAACTTAGTGAAAAGAGAGGTTACCTGAGCGAGGTTTTCCCCACAGGGTTGTATCACAGAGTCGAGGGATACGTGGCACTTCCTCACCCCTACCCCCACCCCCATGGGTCCTGGGAGTTTTCGAACACTTTTCATTTAGTGAAAGCACAGGGTAGCTGGAAGAGGGCTTCACCACAATGTGGTTTCAGAGATTCGAGGTACGGCCCTTGCCACAGACGCCCCGCACGGTTGAGGTTTTCAGACGCTCCTCACCTCGTGATCCTAGCTTGGTGTTCTTTGAAAAGGGGCTTCCGCCAAGTGCAGTTTGACGAAGGGTACGGCGCTACCGGCACAGGCCCTGCATAGTTTTTCCAACACTTGCGACTTGCCCAAACGACGTGTTGGTTGAATGATGGGTTCCCCGCAGTGTTGCACCACAGAATGGAGTCTATGGCCCTCAGCGTGGAAGCCCCGCCTAGGGATTCCAGATTGGCTCACTTCGTGAGACCAGACGCTCCTGGAAAGAATTTTCTCACGACCGTGTGGTTTCAGAGAGTTGAGTTTATGGCACCTGCCTCATCTCCTTCGCCTAGGTTTTCAAACACCTGTAACAGCGAAAGCAGATGTTAGTTGAAAGGCGGCTCCACCGCAGTGCCAGTGTTGTTTCCCAGCTTTGAGGATTTTGACACTGTCCACAGAGGCCCCGCACAGCTTTGCAGACATTTCCAACTTCGTGATACGAGACGGTCGTTGCAAAGGGGTTTGTTTCTGCAAAGCGCAGTTCGACAGAGCCTATGGCCCTCCAGAGTTTTTCATAAGGTCTCTACTTAGTGAGATGACAGCTTTGTCGAATGATGGTTTCCCCACAGTGTTCTTTCCCAGAGCGGAGTCTGGGGCACTAGGGGCCTAGGGCCCGCACTGGTAGTCACACCCTTCGAAGTTAGCGAACCGTGATGCTGGTTGCGACATGGTTTCTCCCGCGTATTCTCTCACTGGGGCGGGTGTGTGTCCCTTTCCAGATGGTTCCTGCCTGGGTGCGCCTCCCATGCGAGATGGTAGCGGAAAGGTGGTTTCTGCGAAGGGCAGTTGGACAGAGTCTATTAGGTATGGCGCGGTCAACATTGGACCCATAGAGATTTTTCGGGCCCTTCTAACGCAACGAAATGAGACGAGTCTCGAACGATGGTTCCCCGCTGTTGTTTCACAGGGGTGAGTATTCGGCACTTGCCGTGTAGGCCCTGCGTACGTTTGAAGAGAGTTCGCAGCGAACCCTTGATAGACTTCGTTGGAAAGACTGTTAGGCCCCAGTGCTGTTTCCAGATGCGAGGGTATGGCACTTGCCGCATAAGCCCGGCATCCGATGGCGACACAGCAGTCTCAGTGAGACAAGACGCTAGTGGAAAGATGGCTGGCCCAGGGCGTGTCGTGCGGTGGAGTGCATGGCACCTTGGGTGTAGGTCGGCATGGGGTTTCCAACTGGTGGCTTCCCGCAACTCGGTGTCGGTTCCTAAGCGGATTCCTCCACGCTTTCGTTTCTCAGGGTTGAGTGCATGGCAGTGTCGTCGTGGGCCCCGCATGGGTTTTCAAACACTACGTAATCTTACTGACACAAGGTGCCCGTTGAAAGATGGTTTCGCCATCTTGTTCTTTGCCAAGAGGTGAGCGTACGGCCCTTTGGGGGGGGGGGTGCGGGGGGCATAGTCCTCGCACGGGTGTTCCAACACCTCTCACCTGGGGAAACCAGACGTTAGCCTGGAAGATGGTTTCTTCACAGTGATCTTTCAGAGTCGGCTGTGTGCCACTTTGTGCCCAGGGTGGCCGGCATTGGGTTTGAAACGCTTCAAAGGGAGTGACACAAGAGGTTACTTGAAAGGCGGTGATCCCACCGTGTTGTTCCTCGGAGGTGAGTATAGGGCGCCTGCTTCGGCTTAGGCCCCGCAAGGGATGTTCTAGCCCTCCGAAATTAGTGGAAACTCAGGGTCGTTGAACGACCACGGTTTCACCGCTCTGCCGTGTCAGAGAGTTGAGTAGCTGGCCCGCTCCGCATAGGCCCTGCAGAGTAGAGTCTTCAAATGTATTCGGCAGAGCGAAGCCAGACGGTACTTGAACCACGGCCTCCCCGCAGTGCTGTCTCACAGAGTTCAGTATGTGGCATGTTTCCATCTAGGCCTCGCCATAGGTTTTCAGACACTTTTACTTACACGAGGTGACCGTGGAAAGACGGTTTCCCGACCGCGTCCGTGGTGTTGGGTACATGGCCCTTTCCACGTAGACCCTGCATTCACTTGCCAACATTTCTGACTTCCGGAAACGATGTCTGAGTTGAAAGATGGTCTCTCCCCGCCCCCCACTTCCTCCTCCGCCCTCTCCCCCCTCCCCCCTCCCAGACACACACACACACACACACACACACGCACACACACGCACACGCGCACACGCACACACGCACACACACAGTGTCGTCTCACAGAGTTGATTGACTCTATGGCACTTTCCTCAGGGGCCCCGCATGGTTTTCAGACACGTGTCAGCCAAGCCAGCTGTTAGTCGAACGATGTCTCACCAACCGTGTTGTTTGCAAGAGTTGAGTGGATGGCCCTTTCCGTGTAGCTGCCCCCACAGGTGCTCAAACACTTGTAACTGTGAAATGAGATGTTAGACGACAGAGGGCCTAGACTAGATGTTAGACCACGAGGGTTGTCTCGCAGCGCTGAGTAACAAGGCCCTTTCTGCATAGGGCCTGCATTCGTTTTCAGACACTTCTAACTTAGTGAAGCAAGTGGATCGTTGAAAGGCGGTACCCCGGTGTCTCCCAGAGCTGAGTATACGGCCCTTGCCGTGGAGCACCCGCAGGCATCTCAAACACTCGTCACCTAGTGAACCAAGGTGCGAGTGGAAGGATGGTCACCCCACAGCGTCGATTCGCAGCGTTGAGCAGAGGTGACCCTTTCCACCCTTTCCGCCCTGCCTGGTGTTTCAAGCCCTTCTAGGTTCGTGACGTCACAGACTAGTGGCACGCCGGTGCCACCACCCTGGTGTTTCGCAGACTTGAGTATACGGCGCTTCCCTCCGAGTTCCTCGCAGGCCTTCACAAACAGTACCGACTTGGTGAAACGAGCAGTCAGGTGAAAGCATGGATTCCGCACCGTGTTGCTTGAGAGAGTTGAGTACGTGGCGCTTTCCCCATCGGCCCCGCGTACCTTTTCAAACGCCTGCCAGTCACATCGAGAAACCACATTTCAGTCAAAAGAGAGTTCCTCCACGGTATTTGTTTCCACACGGTGGCGCGTATTATGTCCCTTTGCCCACAGTTTTCCGCAGGTGTTTCCAGACACGTCTAACTTAGTGAAACCTGATGTTCCGTGAAGGATGGCTTCACCACCCTGTGGTTCCACAGAGTGCGGCACAGGCCACTTTCCGCGTAGGCCCCGCGTAGGTTTCAGACCACGTCTAGCTTTGGGAAACGAGATGTTAGGGGAAAGGTGCTCTCCACGAAGTGGTTCGTGGAGTCGGCACAGAGGAACTCTCGTTGTGGGCCCTACCGGTGTCTTCCAACAATTCTAACTTAGTGAAAAGAGAGGTTACCTGAGCGAGGTTTTCCCCACAGGGTTGTATCACAGAGTCGAGGGATACGTGGCACTTCCTCACCCCTACCCCCACCCCCATGGGTCCTGGGAGTTTTCGAACACTTTTCATTTAGTGAAAGCACAGGGTAGCTGGAAGAGGGCTTCACCACAATGTGGTTTCAGAGATTCGAGGTACGGCCCTTGCCACAGACGCCCCGCACGGTTGAGGTTTTCAGACGCTCCTCACCTCGTGATCCTAGCTTGGTGTTCTTTGAAAAGGGGCTTCCGCCAAGTGCAGTTTGACAAAGGGTACGGCGCTACCGGCACAGGCCCTGCATAGTTTTTCCAACACTTGCGACTTGCCCAAACGACGTGTTGGTTGAATGATGGGTTCCCCGCAGTGTTGCACCACAGAATGGAGTCTATGGCCCTCAGCGTGGAAGCCCCGCCTAGGGATTCCAGATTGGCTCACTTCGTGAGACCAGACGCTCCTGGAAAGAATTTTCTCACGACCGTGTGGTTTCAGAGAGTTGAGTTTATGGCACCTGCCTCATCTCCTTCGCCTAGGTTTTCAAACACCTGTAACAGCGAAAGCAGATGTTAGTTGAAAGGCGGCTCCACCGCAGTGCCAGTGTTGTTTCCCAGCTTTGAGGATTTTGACACTGTCCACAGAGGCCCCGCACAGCTTTGCAGACATTTCCAACTTCGTGATACGAGACGGTCGTTGCAAAGGGGTTTGTTTCTGCAAAGCGCAGTTCGACAGAGCCTATGGCCCTCCAGAGTTTTTCATAAGGTCTCTACTTAGTGAGATGACAGCTTTGTCGAATGATGGTTTCCCCACAGTGTTCTTTCCCAGAGCGGAGTCTGGGGCACTAGGGGCCTAGGGCCCGCACTGGTAGTCACACCCTTCGAAGTTAGCGAACCGTGATGCTGGTTGCGACATGGTTTCTCCCGCGTATTCTCTCACTGGGGCGGGTGTGTGTCCCTTTCCAGATGGTTCCTGCCTGGGTGCGCCTCCCGTGCGAGATGGTAGCGGAAAGGTGGTTTCTGCGAAGGGCAGTTGGACAGAGTCTATTAGGTATGGCGCGGTCAACATTGGACCCATAGAGATTTTTCGGGCCCTTCTAACGCAACGAAATGAGACGAGTCTCGAACGATGGTTCCCCGCTGTTGTTTCACAGGGGTGAGTATTCGGCACTTGCCGTGTAGGCCCTGCGTACGTTTGAAGAGAGTTCGCAGCGAACCCTTGATAGACTTCGTTGGAAAGACTGTTAGGCCCCAGTGCTGTTTCCAGATTTGAGGGTATGGCACTTGCCGCATAAGCCCGGCAAAGATTTTTGACCAACACGGTGCCTATATGGTGAGTGCCATACACTCAACTCTAGAAAACACTGTGGGACCATAATCCTTCATTTAAAATTGTTTCACTTTTTTGAAATGTTTGAAAACCTATATGTAGCCTTTGCACAAAATGCCATTTTACTTTTATTTGTCAACAACACCATGCTGAAATTATCTTCTAACTGACCTAAAGTTTCCCTAATTTAAATGGCTTTGAAAACATTTGCTTGCATTTTTGATGACCTGCCATATACCCAGTTCGGTGAAATAACACTGTTAATATCATCTTTCAAATATCCCTTTTCATGAACTTCGTAGCTTTTCAAAACCTTCACATAAAATAGCAAGAATGGTATAGAGTCATCTGTGTGAAATAACATTGTGGGGGACCCATCTTTACTATGTTTTTGTTTCACTAACAAATGCCTGGGTGACTATGCGGGCTACTATGATTTAAGTGCCATATACTCTTTGAAAACACTCTGTGGACAAACTGTATTTCCACAACAGCATCTTTCACAGTTAGGAGGGACTTTAATTCTAGGCTTAAATATATAATGACAGTGCCGTGCACTCAACTCCTTGAGGCAACACTATGGAAAAAGCATATTGCAGCTGACATATTGCAGCATGTGTGGTGTTTGAAACCTTTTACAGGGAACTATAACCAAAGGTGTTATGCTTCATTCTGAACAAGTGCTTTTGCGAAACAATCTTTCAGCCAACTTGCTTCACTATGTTTAGACATATAGGAAAACGTGTCCTGGCAACTGCAAGGAACGTGCCTTGTACTCAACTCGGTGAAATATTATAGAGGAGGAACCATCCTTCAACGATGTCTTTGTTTCACTAGTATTTGTTTGGAAACCTATCCTGGGACCTAAGCAGTGATATTTTCTCCACTTTGTGACAAAACCCGTGGAGAAATCACCCTGCTCTAAAAACTTCTTTCACTAAGTGAGAAGGGTTTGAAACAGTACGGGGCGAACTCTAAGGCAAGTGCCATCTACTCAACTCTGTTTTACCAACAACACAGTGGGGAAATGGCTTGTCAATTAACTTCCTCCTTCACTGAGAAGTGTTGGAAAACCGAGAAAGGAACACTAAAGCAAGTTCCTTATACTCACCTCTGAGAAAAAAAAGACACTTTGGAAAAATCATTTGACAATTAACTTCTTGCTCAGGTTTTTTTTTTAATTTTTTTTCAACGTTTATTTATTTTTGGGACAGAGAGAGACAGAGCATGAACGGGCGAGGGGCAGAGAGAGAGGGAGACACAGAATCGGAAACAGGCTCCAGGCTCTGAGCCATCAGCCCAGAGCCCGACGCGGGGCTCGAGCTCACAGACCGCGAGATCGTGACCTGGCTGAAGTTGAATGCTTAACCGACTGCACCACCCAGGCGCCCCAGCTTCTTGCTCAGGTTTAAAGCGTTTGAAACTCTATGCAAGAAACGATAACAAAGTGTCCTATACTCAATTCTGAAAAAACACAGTTGGGAAAGCCTCTTTCAACACACATCTTCTTTCTCTAAGTCAGAAGTTTTTGAAAATCTAGGCCTAAATGTATAACAAGTGCCACTCAACTTCTTGTAATAAAACAGCAGAGAAACCCTGTTTCAGGGAACATCTGGTTTCAAATTGAGAGACAACCCTATTTCAACAAACATCTAGTTTCAAAACGAAAGGGGTTTGAAATCCTTTATACATTACTGTAAGCAAAGGGCCGTATACTTAATTGTGAAAAAAGAAAAAACACTATCGAGAAACCATCTTTCAACCAACTCCTTGTTTCACTATGTTAACCTATCCTGGGAACTATAAGGAAAGTGCCTTATACTCAACTCTGTAAAAAAATCTGGAGGAATCCAATCCCTTAATTCACTAACAATGTTTGAAACTATGCGTGGAACTATGAGGACAGTGAGTTGACTTCAACTCTTTGAAAAAGAATAGCGGAAAAACGACCTTTCAAATAAAGTCTTAGTTCGCAAAGATAGATGTGCTTGAAAATCTAGGCCTCAATGCAAAATGAGAGTGCTGTATGCCCATCTCCTTGAATTAAAACCTTGTCAAGAAACCATCTTTCAAATGATGTTTCCAAGTTAGAAGTGTTGGAAACATTTACAGGGAACTGGTTTAAAATCTTAACTCTGTGAAAAAACAGTGGGGAAATGGTTTGTCAATCAACTTCTTGTTTCACTGGGTCAGACTTGTAGGAAACTACCATAGACTCGGCTTTGTGAAATAACAGTGTGGGGAAACCACCTTTCAACTAACCTCCTGTTTCCCTAGGTTAGGTGTTTGTTAACTTGCACTGAGTACTAGAAGGAAAGGATATTACTCTGAGAAAGCACTGTGGCTAAAACGTCTTGCAACCAACTTCTTGTTTCAATAGAAGTCTTTGACTCATGCGGAGAAGTAAGTGTAAGGAAAGGGCCATGACCTCCTCTCTGTGAATCCACACCGTGGAGAAAGCTTCTTTCTACTACCTGCTTCCTTCACAGTGTCAGAAGTGTTTGAAAACATATGCGGGGAGATATACGGAAATTGCCATCTACTTAGCTCTGTGCAACAGCACTATGCGGAAACTGTCTTTCAAATAACTTCTTGTGAATGGACTGCATTTCGAAAATCAATGTGACATAATAGACGGAAAGTGTCGTATATGCACTCTGTGGAACAAACTGCTGGATGGGAGGAACCCATCATTCAACAAACATCACGTTTCAGTAAGTCGATTTCCAAGAAAATGACACTGGTGATCAGGTCTTTCAACAACCTTCTCGTTGAATCAACTTCTTCACTACACATGTTTGAAAAAGCCTGTGTGTGGAATTATAGGAAAGTCCATGTACTCAGTTTTGTGAGGTAATGTGGGGAAACCATCTTTCAAACAACTTTTTATTTCAAGCACTTTGAAGTCTTTGAAAACCTATTCAGAAAATATTGGGCAATGGCACTGACTCACCGCTATGAAGTATTGTGGGGCGACACCTGTCTAGTCATTTCTTGTTTCACGAAGTACAAGTGTCTGAAAACCTATGCCAGAAACTATGAGGGAAGTATATATACTCAACTCTGTGAAAACATACCTTGAAGAAAAGACCTTTCAAACTACAATTTTGTTTCACTGCCGCAGAAGCGTTTGAAAATGTACGTGGTTAGCTCGAAGGCAAGTGCCATAGATTCAACAGTGTGGAGAAACCATTGTTAAACTAACATCGTGTTTCGTTGAGAGAGGTGCTTGCAAACTTATGCGGGGAACATTCAGGAAAGTTCCATATACTCACCTCTCTGAAAAAACACTGGATACACCACTTTTCAGCTAACATCTTGTTTCACTGAGTTGGAAGTGGCTAAACATCTAGGACTATATTTATAATGGCAGCACCAGACCCTGAACTCCTTGAAGGAAAACCATGGAGAAAACATATTTCAACTAAGGTCTGGTTTCAAACTGAGTGGTGGTGGAAACGCTTTGCAGGGAACTAGAAGGAAAGGGCCTCATGCTTAATTCTGAAAGTGCACTATGGCAAAACCGTCTTTCAACCAACCTCTTGTTTCACTAAGGTAGGCATGTTGAAAAACCCTATCTTGGCAACTATAAAGTGCCATCCACTCAAGTCTATGAAATAACATTGTGGAGGGACCATCCTTCAACTAGTTCCTTGTTTCACTAACAAGTGTTTGAAAAACTGGGCAGAGAATTATGAGGACAGTGACCTGACCTTGACAGGAAAAAAACGCAACAGGGATACCACTTTCGACTAACGTCTTGTTTCACTAAGCTAGCAATGTTTGAAAAAGGAAGCAGCAAACTCTAAGGCAAGTGCCATCTACCCAACCCTGTTTTACGAACAACACTGTGGAGAAACCATTTTTACACTAACATCATGTTTCGTTGGGTGAGAGGTGTTTGAAAACTTAAGCAGGGAACATTCAGGAAAGTTCCCTATGCTCATCTCTGTGAGGAAAACAAAAACATACTTTGGAACACGCATTTGTCAATTAACTTCTTTTCCCTAGGTCTGACGTGGTTGAAAAACTATGTGGGAAAATAACGAAAGTGCCATAGACTCAACTCTGAAACAACCCAGTCGGGAAAGCCTCTTTCACCGAACATCTTCTTTCACTAAGTCAGAAGTGTTTGAAGTTCTAGGCCTAAGTGTATAATGAGAGGGCTATATGCTCAACTCTTTGAAATAAAACCGTGTGTCCACTAACGTCTTGTTTCAGGGTTAGAAGTTCCTTTACAGGAACCAATAAGGAAAGGGTTGTATACTCTGTGAAAAACCACTGTGGGGAAACTCTCTTTCAACCAACTTGTTTCCCTTAGACGTGTTTGAAAACCTGTGCGAGGCATTATAAGAATAGTGCCATATGCTCAGTTCTGTGTAATGATCTTGTGGAGAAAAGTTTGCTTCAAATAACTTCTTGTTTCAGTAAGAAGACTTTCCAACCTATGTAGAAAATATGGGGGACTGGTGTAGACTCACCACTGAAAAGTATCGTGGAGGAACCATCTTTCCACTACTTGCTTCTTTCACTATGTAACAAGTGTTGGAAAACCTATGCAGTAACTATGAGGAAAGTGCCGTGTACCTAACTCTGTACCTAACTCTAATCCTTATTCTCTTGTAGAAACAAGGTTCTTCCCGCGATCGGTTCAGAGTCAGTGTCTCACGGTCCTATCCTCTGCCTTCCACCAGGGACTCTGACCCAGTCCTTGAGACCGTGGGAGGGATTTTGGCCACAGGGCTCCTTCTTCATTAATTCATCGGGTTCCAGAAGTATGTGGTCATTCAGAGACCCAGGCCAATGGAAGGGTCCCAGCAGAGAATGTTTGTGTGTCGGTTGGGCGAGAGACTCAGACACAGGAGTGACCTTCTCCTGGGCCCAGGGCACACGAAGTAGGACACCTTCTTTTCAAGTGGAACCCAATTCCCACTGGATACATCGAGCTTTGGCCCTCCTCGTGCCCATTTCCTTCACCTTGCTGCATTTCTAACAGGTTTTTTTTTTCCTCCCTTAGGAGCTAGGGAGCTATCAGAAACTCAGGTAGCTCACCTGGGTAGGCATCAAACTCTCACTCTGCTCAGTGCTCAGTGTTCAGTGAGAGCTCTCAGGCTCTGAGCTAACAAAGGAAAGTTGGCCTTTATTCCCTGGAAGATTGATGATTGGCCTGCTGTGGTATGGAAGGGGAAGGGGAGGCCAGCTTGTCTCACTGTCCTGGATGACTGTGTTGCCTTCATTCTGAGAAGCAGTTTGCACATGAGCAGTCGGGACAAGGAGAGGGTCAGCACAGGGGAAGCCTTTTCCAGGAACAGGGAATGATTTCCTTGTTCCAAACTCATAAGAACCAGCAGAACCGAATACCTAGAGCTCAAACCTGGGGTCGACATCAACAGATAGAAGGTGTGGGAGGGAGAAATATTGCCAGAAATCTCTGTCTCCTAAAATGCAGAATGCAGGACTCCCAGCCAAATTCCTGCAGAGGGCTCCCTTTGCCTCAGCCCACAGGTATTTCTTATTCTGGATACAACCATCTTGATAGGAGACTGTGCTGGGTACTTATTCTTAAACGTCTCCACATCTCATGTGTGAGGAACAACTCTGGCCATCTGTGTCTCCATGTCCACTCATTACCCTGTTTTTGCATAAGGTTCTGAATGGAATGTATTCAGAGCCATTGACTTAGAGTGCCATTCCCTTCTTTCAGCTTGTGAGTCTGGTGGTATCTCTGGGACGGTGAGATAGGTATTGCAATGGGCCATTCTCAGTTTGGTTTCAGAATGATGTGACCATCGCCAAACCTAGGGTGTGTGAAGGTGCCGAGGCCGAATACTTGTGGGTAGGCTCAGCCACAGGTTAGGGGACGTTCCTGCCTCATGTGTGGGAAGAGGGTAGATAGATTATGTCCTTCCTCGATTTGACCCATACCCATTTGAATTCAGAGCTTTGACTGACCTGGGAGTCATAACTAACCCATTGCTGCTTCTCTAACTGGATCTCAATTCACACACCAACACCTTGGGGGTGTCCCGTACACAACCAATGTCCATGGATTGGAGGTGAGTTTCCAGACAGGTCCTTTGCCAATGAAGACCTCTAAGATTCTGATAGCTGAGAGAAGAGCTAGCACTCCTGTCCCTGAGCCCTCAGTGCTTAGCAGGCTACAGTCATCGTGGGAATGGGTAGCCACATTGGCTCCCACCCCTCATAGATGGAGACACCCTCACTTGGAAGAACAGGCAATCTGTGCATGCCCACTTTGCTGCATGACCTGATCAGCACACAAAATGCCTTTTGAAAACATAGTGCACTAAGGCCTCGTTCCCGCCTCTTGATCATCACATGGAAACACCTTCATACCTCGGGGTCACTGCTGTCCCTATCTATTGACACAATGGGCAGAAACACACCAAATTCCCTCTATTTCTTATGGGAGAATGAGGGTCTCTTGCTCACAGGGCTCCAAGGGGCGTCTGTTGGCGTCAACCTGTAGCCAAAGCCCACAAAAGATTTCTCTGACTCCTGACCACGCCTGCTTCCTCCTTTACTGTCCTGGTCAGTGTTTTCTCAGCATCACGCAATTTTCATCCTGAATGAATATCTCTGATCCTAGGAGTATCAAGGTTCATGAGAGTGCTTTAGTCTCCATCAAGGTTCCTCTTGGGGTCCGTACAATTCTGTCAGAATAATAGCTCAGGCCTGCAAAGGCCCACTGTGGACCAACCTTTGTGTCTGTTGGGACAGGTTGAGCTAAAGGGGCCCTGGCATTTTGGTTTCAGGGCCCCATGGACTTGCAGAGCCCTAGGCCATTTGAAGGGGTCCAGCTGAGAACTGTTTGGGTGGAGGCTGGGCCAGCAGTATGAGAGGGGAGCTGGCCTCCTGCTGGACCTAGGAATAATGAAGTTCAACCTGTCCTTTTCACACTGATCACATTCACACTGGCTGGACATATCGACACATTCCCTTTGGTCCTGGCTTCAGCCGGTCCCATTTGCTTCCTGTCGTTTTGACTCAGTCTTTGCTCAACGTTAGGAGCCCTGGGGCTGGCACTCATGCACAGGGCACCAAGGGATGGGCTTTGGATGCCCACTCAGTCCCTGGCTCAGAGACAGCCATGAGCATGGGCTATCTGAAAGAGAATAGCCCTCCAATCCCTGTGCTTGGTGGTTGGCTGTTTGTAGCAGGGCCGGGGGGTGGGGTGGGGAGGGGAGCCAGTTTGCCTCATTGCTCTTCCTGGTGGAGGGGCCTTCCTTCTGAGTAGCAAACTGTTCACACGTGCAGGAGGCACCAGAAGCTGGTCAGCCCAGAAAGAGCCCTTTATCAGAAGATGGCCCCAATGCCCCTTTCCACACTTTGCAACAACAGCTGGGGGCACCTCATGGCTACAGCACTGTCACTGCTCACTCCAGTGCTGGGAAACCAAGAAAAGCAAAGTCCCAGGGTTCTCTAAGTCCTTCTGAAGGAATAAGGCAGGCCTGTTGCTCACAGGGCTCCCAGATGCAGACTCTAGAGGCCTCGTTTGCCTAAGTGCTCAGGTGTTTCTTCTTGTTCTCATAGCCAGTTTGCCAGGAGCAGGTGCTGGGCACCTCTTGCTCCATATACATCCCCTATATATCCCCTTCCTATCTCTGGAGAGCTCTGGCCCTCCTTGCCATGATCACGTCTTTGCTCATTTTTAGAAACAGGGTTCTTCCCACAATCCCTACAGAGTCAGTGTCTCACAGTCCTATCCTCTGCCTTCCACCAGGGAGTCTGACCCAGTTCTTTTGAATGTGGGTGAGATTTTCCCACAGGGCTCCTTCTTCATTACTTCATTGGGTTTCAGAAGTATGTGGCTCTCGATAGGCCCAGGGACTTCTCGTTGCCCAAAAGAGCGATGTTTGTGTGAAGCCTGGGCCAGATATTTGGGCAGGGAGATGGCCTCCTTTTGGCCAAGGGCCAGTGAAGGAAGACAGCTTTCCAAGTAGGTCCCAATTTCTACTGGAAATGTCAAATTTTGCCCCCGTTCCTTGGGCCCATTTCCTTCCTCTTGCTTTCTTTCTGACTTTTTTCCCCCTTAGGAGCCACAGAGCCATCACTCACTCAGCCGGCACCCCCTGGGTAGGCATCAAACTCCTGTGCTCAGGGAGAGTTCTCAGGCTCTGATCTAGCAAAGGAAAGATGGCCTTTAGTCCCTGGCTGCTTGTTGTTTGGCTTGCTGTGGTATGGGAGGTGAAGGGGAGCCATCTTTCCTCCCTGAGCTGGATGATTGAGTGGCCTTCATTCGGGGAAGCACACAGTTGGCATGTGGGCAGTATGAACCAGTCCGTGGTCAGTAGAGGAGGATCCTTGTCCACGAATAGGGAACAAAGTCCTTGTTCCAGACTCCTGAGCAAGAGCCAGTAGAACCCAATAGCGACACCTCAAATACTGTTGGCTCCATCAGGGACAGACATAGCCAGACATCTCTGGCTCCGAAAGAATGAATGGATGTTTGTTGCTGACAGGGCTTTCAGGTGTGCCATTTCAGAAGGCTCCCTTTGCATAATCCCACAGACATTTCTATTTCCAGATACAAGCAGCTTTCTAGGAGACTTGTGCTGGATACTTCATTCTTGACATTCTCCCAATCTCAAGAGTGATGAAGAACTCCGAGAGTCTATGTCTCCATTTCCACCACTTAGCCTTTTTTGTCCAAAGAGTTTCTGTGTAGACTTTATGCAGAGCCAGTGACTTCGAGTACAATCCTTTTCTCTCAGCTTGCCTGTTTGGCTTTGTCCTTTGGATGGTGATGTAGGTTTTACCCTTGGTCCTCCTCAAGATCGTTTTAGAATTTCTGGCCAACACCACACCTAGGATGTGTCAAGATACCCAGAGAGAACACTTGAAGGTAGTTGAAGCCAGCGGTTAGGGGAGGATCCTGCCTGCTGTGTGGGAGATGAAGGGATGATAAAGATATCTCCCTCTTCTAATTGCCCCATGCCCAGTGGAATGCAGAATGTGGTCTCAACTTCCTATCCCGTTGGTGCTTTGCTCCCTTGGTCACAGTCACCCACCACAACCATGGGGCTGCCATGTCCACAACAAAATCCCAAGGATTGGAGGCGAGTTTCCAGTCATTTCCAGAGTCAAAAGAGGCCTGAGAGTCTGATATCCCAGAGGTCAGCTGACCTTCTGTCCCATAGCTCTGGTTTCTTAGCAGGGTATTATAGCAAGAGTAAATAACTGCTATTCGTTGGCAACAAGGTTCTCCCTGGAATCTTGTCAGAGCCAGTGTCTCAGAGTCATATCATTTCTTATGAAGTGAGGAGTCTGGTACAGTGCTAGTGAGTGGGCAGGAGGTTTGGCCACAGGGAGCGTGGGAATTGGGTTTCAGAATTTGTGGGCATCACCAGGCCGAGGGTATCTGCAGGTGCCCAGTGGAGAATGCTTGTGTGTAGGCTGGCCAGAGGTTTGAGGAAGGGAGCCAGCCTCTTGTCTGGTTTGAGATTTCATTCAGAAAGATCTCTCTTTCCTAGATGGGTGCCATTCTCTTTGGAGATGCCAACTTGGGAACTGCTATTACTCATTCCCATGCCACTGCTGCTTTTCTATCTAGGTCTCCTTTCACATTCCAGGAGCATGGGGCTGTCACTTACACAGCAGTGGCTGTATGAATGGTGCCAGTTTCCCAGTCATATCCTGAGGAAATCGAAGGCTCTCTGGGTCTCATATCCCAGAGGAAACCTTCCCCTTCCATCGCGGTGCACATGGTGTTGCTTAGCTGGCTAAGGTATGCACGGGCATGGGTAGCCAATTGGCATCCTTCCCCTCACTAATGGAGACCACTTTGTTTGGAAGAACAGCAGGTTTTCATGTAGGCAGGAAGCTCCCAGATCTGGTCAGCCCAGAAAGTACCTTTGGACGGAATCCTGCACCAAGTCCTGCTTCCAAATACTTGCCCATCAGCCAGGAGCACATCCCTGATACAGCTGTATCACTGCTGCCCTTATGGACTGATGGCAAAGGCAGGACACACACCCAGAGCCACGTCTTTCCCTATGATGCTGAAAGAAGAATCTGGGCAGGCTTCTTGCAGACA
Source organism: Felis catus (assembly GCF_018350175.1). Classification (NCBI taxonomy): domain Eukaryota; kingdom Metazoa; phylum Chordata; class Mammalia; order Carnivora; family Felidae; genus Felis; species Felis catus. The sequence continues at coordinate 31,568,446 of NC_058380.1, read as the reverse complement.
GGGCTCTCAGCTGGAACTTACACATGGCACCCGTTGCCAAAGCCCACAGGTGTTTCTCATCCCTGAGTCATCAGTCAGTGAGCTCATGGAGATGCTGCTAGTCATTCTTATCCCTGATGCACAACTCTGGCCCTCCCTCTATCCATTTTTCACCCCTTTGCTCTAGTTTCACTCTGAGCCCTCCCTGGGCTCCATTCCAGGTGAGTGGCTTAGAGTGTGCCATTTCAGGTGTGCCCTCTACTGGGAATTCTGGTCCATTCCTTGGGACCGTGGCATGTGTTTGGCCAGAGGGCCCCTGGATCTTCAGCAGGGATAGTCTTCTCTGTATCATGGTTTCCCCTCTACATGAGTCTCTCAGTTCTCGGATTTCTGGCCAAGGAAGGAGGCCTGTCTTTTTGTGTTTGTATGTGTTTGGCCACAGGGACACAACCTCAGAGCCTCTCAGGCTTTCAAGTGTATTGAAAAGACAAGAATAACTGTAAAATGGAAAGTTGTTACACTATCTGAATGATGCTCAGGGGCAAGATCTATTTATTTTAAACCAATGCAGCCATAAAGATATGTGAACACGCAAGGCAACCCTGCTCTAGTATCTCCCTCTGCATTTCTTCCAGGCATATTGCACACTGGCCAGCATCTTGACTCAGTTCATCCTCATTATAGGTTATTGCTGGCTTTGTTCAACACATCACATCATGTGTATCCCTCTCCTGTGAGGGCACATTAATCTTCCAAAAGTGGGATGGGAGAAGTGAACTAGTAAGGAAACTGCCCTCCTGGGTTCCACCCTATTGGCCACTCCCTGCCTTCTGCCACTATCCTTGGGGCTCTTGTAAACATCCTGCCGGCCAGAAATGTCACCATTGCTACTGTTGAGCATACTGAAGGAGGACAGAGCTGCACAGAACAATGCCATGTTTGCCACCCCATGAGCACACGGTGGCTTTGCTGGGCTGCTTAGGCAGCTATGGCACTGCCTCATGGACAGGGCTGTTCACGCCTTAGCCCCTGACCCACAAACTTCCTTGTGGCCATGCCCTGCATGCAGCACTGATGCCTGTGTTCCCGATGACCCCTCTGCCCCAGCTGGAAGGTAAATCCAAGTCCGGGTAAGTGCAAGTGCTGCCATTAGCAGTGGCTCGGCTGCCTTGCTTGGTGCCCACCTTCCATATGCACAGACTTGTGCGAAAATCTATCCCTGGGCACTGGCTGAGTGAATGACAGCCCCATGGCTCCTAAGTCTAACCAGGGACATAGTTAGACATAGAGCCAAGGAAAGGGAATGGCCTTACAGAGCCAAAGGTCAATATCTCCAAAGGCAACGGGATCAACCTGGAAAGAGGTTATGCAACTTCTTTCCCCCTCAGCCAAGAAAGGAGGCCAGCTCCCTTCCTAGCCCTCTGGCCCAGGCGAAGTGCCAACCCTCTCTTCTGGACACTTCCAGCACCCTAGGCCTCTGAATGCCTGCGTGGTTTTGACACAAACCTACCAGGGGCCCTGTGGCCAAACCTACTGCACAGTCACAAGCTCTCAACTAGGATCTCCAGTGGAATGCCAAGGATATTCTGCTGAGAGACTACATGCAATGGATCCCTTTCTAGCTTGGAAATAGAGCAAAAGGGTGAAAATGGATCCACAGAGGGCCAGAGTTCTTTGTTAGGGATGACAATGGGATGATGTGGAGAATAAAGTGACAAGTGCCATGTTCTAGCAAGCTGGCTGTCTCAGGAAGAAGCAACACCTGTGGGCTTTGGTGAAGGGAACCCACCACAGGCTACACCTGGAAGCCCTGTCAGCAAGCAGTCTGCATTCTTCATACCTTACCAAAGGTAAAGGCTTTGCGTGTGTTCTTTGCCCTTTCCTACTAGGAGATGGGCAGCAGGGATTCAGCTGTGGCTCATGGTCAAATGGTTAGAACCCAGCCTGGTGCAGTATTCCTTTCAAAGTCCCTTTGTGCCCTGACCAGGACCTGGAGCCTGGTGTGCATGCATGAATCATCTCCTCTGCAGGATGAAGGCACCTTTGTCAGCCAGGGAAGGGAGGCCAGTGGTCTACCCATCCCCGCAATTACTCCAGCTGGCTAAGCACCAAACCCCCAGTGACAGAGGGGCCTGCTGTCCTCTGCAATACCTGGCACTACACTGAGAGCTGTCCATTGGCTCAGGAACTGACTGGGCACTCCACACCAGTGTTTGCATCTGGGCTGTGTACCTGACACAGACCTATGGATCCTAGAATTTTCTAGTTTAAACAGAGGACATTCTTCTGACACTCTTCCTCCTAATGGCTCCCAGATAGCACCAATTTGTTGAACAAAGAGCAATAAAATGCATATAGTCACCTGGAGGACTAAAGTTCTTCCTTAAAGAACAGAATGGGCTAAAGTTAGAATTAACTGCCTACTGCTATCTCCTGGCAGGCTGGCTATCTGGGCTGTAAGAAACACTTGGGGGCTGGTGTCAAAGGAAACCTCCAAGGCTACACCTGAGAGTGACATTATGCCAGAGCTGTGGATTCTTCCTTCAGAAACAGAGGGAAAAGTGGTTTGGGTGGTTTTTCCTTGCTTCCCATCAGGAAATAGATGCAGCATTGATTCAGAGGCAAGGTCTTCCTGCTCCCAGCTGGTGATCAAGTGTTTGCAATGTTGACCTGATACAGTAGTTCTTGAAAGGGCCCTTTTTGTGCTGACCTGGTTCTAAGGCCTAGTGTGCATATGGCAGCCATCTGTGACTCAAAATGAAGGCATCTCTGCACTTGACTGCACTTACCACAGCTGGCCAAGTAACGAGCACTCAGGGACAAGAGGGCCATCCTTCCTCTGATAGAAAGGTACTCTTTGCTGTCACAGAGCACAGGACCAGAGCAGAAGTTGAGCACCAATCTTTGGGCTCTGCCTGTGTGACGTGAGTGAGAGTCCAATTGTCCCTGAATGTGACCCAAGATTTCGAAAACAGCAAATTGATGGGAATGGCTATAAAGGAAGCCAAGGCTCTACATGACAGATGGGAATGGGATAATGCTGCTGGGTGTCTCTCTCTACCTTTTCTCTAGCTGCATGTGTAAGGCCAGTCCCTCCTAAAACTCTGGGACCACCTACATGCATCCATTCATGCACAGCTTGATATGCCCTAGGCCTCTCATTGTGAACAGAGTTCTAATGGGAAATTACAAGAGGTCCCATTGCCAGTCTGTTCAGAGTTCCCGGGACTCAGCCAGAGCCCACAGTTTAAAGTCAAAGATATTGCTCTGAGACATGGACTCTGAATGGACTCTAGCGAGATCCTGCTTTGAAAAAAAAAAGAGCAAAAAGATGGAAATAAATACGAAGAGGGCCAAAGTGCATCCTTACAAGATGAAGAGAGTGGGATGAAGCTGAGAAGGAAGTGTCTAGCACAATCTCCCGAGAAGATAATTGTTGTCTGTAGTAGGAAACACCTGTGGGCTGGGGCAAAGGGAACCATCCATTGCCTACACCTGGGTACCCAATTGGCACGAGGCCTGCACTTTGCTTTCAGTAAGAGAAGGAATGCTTCTGACCTGGGATCCTTTGCATGAACTACCTCTCAGGGCATAGAAAGTGCCCTAATTCAGTGATTCAGTGGTTGCAGGCCCCGGCTCCCGTTTTGCTCTAGATTTTGTAACCAAATCACAGGGCAGCATTCCCTGACAGGGCTTTTTAGGGCTGAATAGTCTTGCGGTCTACTGTGCATGCCTGATCCATCTGCCTTAGAGAAAGAGGATATTTCAATCAGCCAGGGGAGGGAGGCAAGCTGACTACCCATCACAGAGATTGCCAGGGCCAAACAAGAAGCATTCATGCACAGGAGAATCATTATTCTCTGGGAAAAAGTAACTGCTCTCACATAGCACAGGCCCAGAGTGGTAGCTGATCAGAAATCATGGTTGTTGGCTGGGTGGCTGACAGACCAATTCCTCCTGGTTGTGACCCATGACATCATCATAAAAACAGAAAACGGATTGGAAGGGCTGTATGGAAGGCAAAGGCTCTCCATGACAGAGGAGATAAGGATAAAGCTGGGAATGAAATGTCTCACATCGTTTCTCCTCAACCAGCAGTGAAGCCAGTTCCCTCCCAAACCCTGGCATTGCCTACACATGGACACTCTGCTGGGCACCCTCAAGTGCCCTGTACCTCCCATTGTCCACATAGTTCTGAAAGGTAAATAACGAGGGGTTCTGTGTCCCAACCTATGCCCGAACCACAAGGATCTGGCCAGATCCCCAAACTTAAAGGGAAGGCTAGCTCTCAGAGTCACTGGCTCTGAATGGCAGCCAGGGAGGAACTACGTTGACAAAAGTGTGTGTGTGGGGGGGGGTGGTAAACGTATTGAAATGGAATGGCAGAAAGCCAAAGTGCACGATTATAGATGGGAATGGGACAAAGATTCCAATGAAGTGTCAGCACAATTTCCTTGCAAGGTACTAAGGAGTAAGAAACACCTGTGGCCAGACACAAACTAAACCTCTAACGGGTAACCTCCTGACAGCCCAGTCTGCAAGAGGTTTGCATATTTCCTTCTAAAGGACAGGGAAGAGGTCTGCATATTTCCTTCTGGCCTTGGCTCTTTTTCCTGCCCTTCCCATCAGGGGATAGGGGCAGCAGAGATTCAGGGGTAGCGGCTCCATGCTCCAGGCTGCTGCTCAAGTGTTTGGAAACTCGGTTCCTGTGGCCCAATAGTTTTTAATGGCCACTTTCTGCATTGACTACATCCTGGAACATACCTCGTATGCATGGATTATGTTCTCTTCAGCATCATAAGCCAAGCACTAAATGCTCTCTCACAGTAGGGCAATCTTTCCTTTGGGTTGTTAAACAGGCATTACTCTTGGTTAGCACAGAAGCAGAGTGAGAACTCACCACCAGTCCCTGGGAGCTCACTGTGTGATTAACAGCCTCACTGCCCCACCCAGCCTGCAAACCAAGTCCTAGTTTGCAAATAGCACCTCTAGGAGCCATTCCTCCAGCACTCCGGCTACCCAAGGACAAAAGAAAGGACAGAAAACAAGGGGTTAAACTGGCAGAGCCGCCATCCATTTACAAGTATTTTAGTAAATTACAAGAAAAAGGCAGGGGCCTTATCTTCAGAAACCTCTGGACTTCGTTGCCTGGAGCCCCAACATCAGCCTGCCCTCCATAGTGATATGAGGCACAAATAAACATTAAAGAAAGAGAAAAAGGATGGAAATAGATACACCGAGGGACAATGTTCCTTCTGAGAGATGAAAAGGGGATAAATCTGAGGGTGAAATGACTAGTACAATCCCCTGGCAAGCTGATGGTCTCAGGAATAACAAACACATAGATTAGAAACACATATGGGCTGGGACAAAGGGAAACCTCCATCATCTACAGGGGGAGCCCAAAGGCAAAATGCCTGTATTCTTACTTCACAAAGAGAGCCAAAGCTTCTGGTGTTCATCTTTTCCCTTCCCATTGTATCAGAGGGTAGAGGCAGCAGTGATTCAAAAGGTAGCAGGTTTGTGCTCCAGGCTAATGCCCAAGTGTTTGGACCTGGGCTGTGGTGCAGTGGTTCCTGAATGTTCTCTTTCTGTGCTAAGCAGGTCCTCAAGAATACTGAACCTGGGTGAAGCAACTGCTCTTCAGGCTGAAAGCATCTTTAACGGCCAGGGAGGGAAACAAGTTGGCTAACCATCATTGCTTGTATCAGCCAGCCAAACACCAAGTACTGACAGGAAGGCAATCTTTCCTTTGGGATATCAGAAACTGATTGCTCTTGGTTAACACAGACCAGAGTCAGCGCTCATTAGGAAGGGCTGGACACTCACTATGTGGAGGACAGCCTCATTGCCCTTGCTTGGGACCCAAGACATCCTTATCAATACAGCCAGGGAATTGGAATGGCTATGCGCAGGGCCGAAGTTTTTCATTTCAGCAGAGAATGCGATCAAGCTGAGAACGAAATGTCTAGCTCCATGGTCCTCTTGTGCCACAAGATGGAGGGTAGCTCCATCCCAATATCGGTGACCCTGACTACACATGGGCATTCCTGCTGGGTGGGCACTTTGAAACGCCCAGGGCTTACCTTTGTCAACATAGTACTGAAAGGCAATTTTTGAGGGACTTGTGGCCCAATGTAGCCCGGAGTGACAAGAATATGGCCCGACACCCACATTAAAAGTAGGAAAAAATGGCTCTGAGACACTGTCCCTGAATGGACAACAGGGAGAACTTTGTTGCAAAAGAGAAACAGGATGGAGAAGGATACAGAGAATATACAAAGTTGTTTCTTAACAGAAGACAATGCGATAGAGAAAAAAAATGAAGTGACTAGCACAATCTCCTGGCAAGGTGGTTGCCTCAGGAGAATGAACAATGTGTGGGCTAGGACCAAGGGAAACCTCCTGCACTGTTCCTTCAGAAAGAGACGGAAAGTTTCTGGCATTGGCGTTATTCCCCCCTGTCCTTTGAGGCCAGTAATGACTCATAGGTAGCAGATACTGGCTTGTGGCTTACCCTTAGGTATTTGGAAAGTGGCTCTGGTGCACTATACCTTGAATGGGCTGATTCCTGCACATAGCAAGTCCTGCACATAGCAAGTCCCATACTGCAAATGGGGGAACTGTCTGCTCTTCACAATGAAGGCATCTGTAGCAGCCAGTGGGTGGCGTTCTGCTGTCGACCTGATGAAGTTTGGGGGTGATGGTGGGGGTGGTCCAGAGCCGATGACCAAGAAAGATTTCTTGAAGACATCTTTGGTGCACAAAAGGTGGTTTTATTAAATCATGGGGACAGGACCCATGTGCAGGAAGAGCTGCACTGGGGTTCTGACGGGGAACTCATCATTATATACCATCAGATTGGCAGGCGGTCAGGGATGGAGTAAGTCACTAAGGAATGTTGGAAGCAAGGTTTTCAGGACCATGAGGGGCTAGCTGTTGCTAGGGACACACCATTTATTACCATTTACTAAAACCTCAGTCATGAGACCCATTAGATGTATATTGGGGGGGGGGGCGTCAGCTTGGAGTATGATTGCCAGCATATATCTTGGGTCAGTTGCAATACAAGAAGTTGACTTACATGGTCCTCGAGGTTGGGATAATGTTAAGCTAAGGTTCTCTTTTGCCCCTAGCAAAGTGTCATCATCGAGGCAGCTGAGCAGCTAGAGGGAGGTCACTCTGCCCATTCCAGGGACTTGTCAATGTGCTATAGGCAGTAAGGGAATTTAATGTTTCATTTGCCTTAGTTTCCCACATCACCATGGCGAGGGCTGAAGCCCCTTTTCTTTGATCTGGGGTAGTCAAGAGTGTCCAAGGAATAACAGATCCCACCTGGGGTGGGGGTGGGGGGCTAGCTTGGGCTTTACCCCTCAGCCTGCCTCATGCTCCCTCATCATATCCCCCCTGAACAAGGTCAACCCTTACATCTTTAAGGTTGATGAAGATGGAAGGTTTCATCTCTTGTATCTTCTTTCTGCTGACTAAAGGCATAGAGTTGTCCCTACCAAATTTGGTCAATATTGGTCTGTTGGGGAACGTATAGAGGAGATACAAAACGTGGTGGCAGCTGAATCCAAGGTGCACCTTCTTGAGTAGCAAGGCTCATCTGTTGGCTTGATGTGATTGTAGTGATGGAGTCTTGGCACCAGGCAGAGAGGCATGGGAGAAAGCAGCAAAACATAATTAGAATAACAAGAGAGAAGCTCCAAGAAAAGTCCTTGGGTAGTTGACAAAAATCCTCCAGTCCAGGAGTTTAGTCAATCACTAAAGGAAAGAGAGGGATTGTTTAAAGCACCAATTTCAGTGTTCATGTCAGTTAGAAATCCAGGAATATTTTTGCAGTAATCTGTCATGTATACGCAGCATTTTGTTAAAGCAAATTACAAACTCAGTGTCTACCAGTGCTGCCAGTGAGGTTTTTAGATGGCAGGCTTGAAGCTTCCTCAGATGGGAGTGGCAACCGACAGCAGGAATCACAATGGTCTTTCCAGTTGGGAATTCAAATGTCTGTGGTGATCATCTGAATGGCCCATCGTAAGAAGGAACTGTTCGCATAAACTGGGAAAGGGAAGTGAAAAAGAAAGGTACAACCATCATAAGAGAGGTTTGAGGTCTTGCACAGGTTCCCGGGAATAAGAAGGCACATGAGTTTGCTCACTGACTTCCTGTAAACGGGGAACAGGTTTTATTTCCATACAGGAGCCCATGAAGAATGCCCCTCTAGCTTACTGCAGTGGGAGTACATACCATGACCCAGTAGGGGCCCTTTTATTTTGGAATTAAGTCCCCTGTTGCATGAGACTTTCCATGCTTGGAATAGACCAGGTCTTTGGGGTTTATATGGGGTGGGTTTCTGGTAACTGTCAGATCAGGTTTTGGGAGGACATGGCCTGCATAGTTAGAGATTTGTGAATTAACCCAGCCTCAAGTAAATAATAAAGCACTACTGTCTTTATCGATTGATAGGTCTACAGCGAGAAAAGTCCTTGCCTACAGTGTTTGGGGGAATCCATCCCATTTTCCAGTTGTTTCAATAATATACCCACGGGGTCGAATTACTATCCCCACAGAATAACCTGTGCTATTGTGACAGGATCTCTCAAGTTTACCTCAAGTGGTCTAGGCAAACATTTGAAGACAACTTGGATTTAACACCCATAAACGTGCATTATTTTTCTAAATCCCTCATTTCCAGAGATAGCCAAATCAAGACTAATTCATTTGTAAAAACAAGTCCAGTCTTGCCAAATTTGGCCTACGTATTTACATAAGCTCAGCACGAATAGTCATTGATCATAAGGATCTTTTAAAGTTTTCTTTCCTGGAACCCTTTATAAAGAATCTCCAGACTGAACTTTTGGAGCCTCTCGAGGCCAGAAGCCAAACCGAGTACTTCCTGTCAGGCCTGCAATACCTGTGGAATTGGATGAATTCCTTTTCACGAGGTCCCCAAGATATCCTGAGTTTCCTGCACCTGCCAGGAAGTGACATTCTCTTTACTCACCTGGTGAGGCTGCTGGGAACTCTAAGCAAGGTATCCAGCCAAAATTTCCAAGGGGCTTTATTGGCTCCACGTTTCATAAAGTCAACCTCAGTTCCTTAAAGCTGTAGGGTCATTTCCGAGTCTATGCATGTCTCTCAAATAGGACCTTCCAGCAAAGCCTTAGTAAACTAGCAGTATTTCCAATGGTGCCCTGTTACAAGGAGAAGATTCTTATTGCACTTATGCAAATCACTGTAATGGCCAAGAAAGAAAGAATACTCAATGCGAGTGTTTGAATTTCAGATGGTTTAGGTAGAGAGAGAAGTTCAACGCTTCAGTTTACAAGTGAATATTTGATGACATCTCTGTATATAATAGATATCTGAAGAGAACGTCTCCTTAATCTGGAAGAGCAAACATCAGAGAACCAGCAATATTTCCAACAAGAGACACTAAACGATAATCTTCCTCAATTCATTTAGTCCCATGTTCCTAATTCTTGCTCCGTTTGAATGCAGCTTTTTTAGTTCTCGAAATTCTTACCCATTTTAGTATTGATCTGAAAGATTTCAAACGCCTGGGTTTGTCCTAGAAGTCCTTGTCTTGTGAATCTCCCAGAAGATGAAATATGTCTTGTGAGAGAATAAGAACAATTATAAATCATAAAATCTCAGAAATGGACATTGTTAACTACCTGATGAGAGTTCATTCATTATGATGCAATTGACAAGGGAATTCGGTTATTTCTGTGGCACATAACACTTTGATAATCAGAATATTGAGGAAGGACCTTACAGCAGCACAAATTAAACTTTAGGAATTCCATGTATCTTTGAGCAGTGACAACATTTACCCAAGCAATAGAACCTAAGGTTTACCATTATTTGGCAATGCTTCTCCAACTTAGCGTATTGCTCAAACAGATTTCATTTACAATGGAAATCTTGGGGAAGTTTGTTCAAACCTTAGAAACTGAGAGAGCGCATTCTAAATAGGATTACAGAGCATTACAAATCTTACACTTTAAATTATTTAACCAAGATGGCAATTAGAGATTCCAGAGGCAAATATGTAGCATCATATATTTGTTAGCAAAACCTGGCTCCTTTACCATTGAGAAGTTTTAACTTGAAGTAATCAGACTTGATAATCACGAAAGCTAAAGCTCTGGTTTTCCTGGGAGACCAAAGAGGAAAGAAGGGGAAAACAAAACACTCTCCATTTTCTTATCAAGAGCAGATCAACAATCCAAGAAAACTTTGTCTTTCCAAAAGAGAGAAAAGCAGAATTTTAATCTTCTCCCAGTGTAGTTTTAAAATCCATCCATGGCAACCTTAGTCCTTCTTTACCACACATAAAATTCCTTTCCAAGGATTTGCCTTCATGACCCTTCTACAACTTTCCTTTGCCTTCAGATTTTGTCCCAAGCCATTTCTCTTCAAACAACCTGTCTGATGTAGCACAAAATTACTTTCTTGTACCCCCAATGAAAAATGTATTCCCATTCCTTATATCTTTCTTACATACCTCCTACTTTCCTACACACAGAGCCACTTGCCTTATTTCCCTCAGTTGTAAGTACACTTAACAGAAGGTAAACTGCTAGAAATCTTAGTCTCCAATGAAAACCTAGTAGCCAGTTGAGAACTATTTACAGCAGAATTCTTTAGATGGCAAATTCATGAATAAATTAAGCACAGAGCATGTTTTCCAATTGACCCAAATGGCCTTAGTTCCTCTGCAATAAAAGTGAAAAGCACAAACCTACATTCAGTAATCAAAGCTTTGCACTGCATTCCCTTTGGAAAAGACCTAGATGTCCCATGAATTTCATCTCATTTGCCATGCAAACTTTAAAGTGAAACGTTAAAGTGTCAGGTTGCCACAGACTTTGAGAGCTATCTTAGCCAGTACCCATGAAGACTTTGAGAGAGTCGAAATTAACCCTTATTTCAAGTCGTTTTGCGAGAAAATTGCAACCGAGATACAATGAGCTTATTTGACCTTTAGTAAACGTTGGTAGAATAAAACTTTCTATATTGATTGCTGGTAACTCGAATGACAGCTTAATTCAACCAGCAAACTGAAATTAGTTTAAATACCGAAATGTTTCAGCTACGTCCACTTAAAAGACAATCCATGTGCTCCCCATTCTCAGATTTTACCTGGGAGTACAGTGGGCAAAACGGAAGTGGGTGGTCCAAGGAGGGGGGTGCTCTTTGTTCCTGGACATTTAGGGTGGGAAGAGGAGCCTATGGTGTCTGAGGCACTGAGGATGGGCTAGGAACCAGTTACGTGTGCCACAGCCAAGGTGGTGCAGAAACTGGAGGAGGGTGAAGGGAAGGCAGAGAAGGAAAATTTCCCAGTTCTAACCTTGCCAGCTGGGACAGAAGAGCAGACAAGTCTTTTGTTGCACCAGAGTGGAATTAGGCAGTCCATGTCAGGCTGGAGAAGACAGAGAATTTCCCCCAAATGAGTGGACTTTTGGCAGCTGCTTGGGAATATTCCTTAAGAGTCCCCGACCTGAGGTAGACTAAGCAGTTGACTCCAATTACAGCCCTTAACCCAGGAAAAGAATTAGGGAGAAGCCCTCACATCTAGTAGGCAGAGGAACAGAGAGAAAGAGTCAGCGTCCCCTTTTCATGGATGGCTTGTGTTCCTTCAGCGACTGAGTTCTATAAGGAGGAGGCCTGTTTACAGATTTATCACCAAATATATTGGGGAGGGGGGGAGCTTACTGGTCTGGTTACTGACCAAACACATCCTGCTAGAGGCCCCGGAGTCCGGGTAGCTGTGAAGGCCTGGACCTAGGGTAACCTCCGTCCATTTCCCCTGTTTAGTAAGGCCATGCAGTGTTAGAGAATCAGTGCTTTCTACGTTTTGCAATCCAAATTGTTTCCAGTGGATTAAAAAGGCATCCCAAGGGCTCAGGTCCTGATCTCAGGGTCGTGAGTTGAAGCCACCCCCTCCTCCCTCCCCCCCCTTTGCTCTTGCAGCGTGAAGCCTCCTTTGGATCCTCTGTCTCCCTCTGCCCATATCCCGCTCAATATCTTAGTAAATTACAGGAAAAGAGCAACCTTATCAACAGCCTAATATCCAGAAACCTATCAGCTCAGTTTCCTGAAGCCCCAACCTCACCCTCCTCTCCACAGTGATGTGGGAAACAAAGACGAGGAAATGGCAGATAAAATAGAGGTTCCTGCAGCGCCTAGGTGGCTCAGTCGGCTAAAGCTTCCAACTTTGGCTCAGGTCATGATCTCCCAGTTCCTGAATTCCAGCCCCATTGTCGGACCCTGTGCTGACAACTCAGGTTCTGGAACCTGCTTCAGATTGTGTCTTCCTCTCTCTGTCTGCCCCTCCTCATGCCTTTTCTCCTTCTCTCTCTCTCTCTCTCTCTCTTTCAAAATAAATAAATAAACATCTAAAGAAATTAAAATTGAATTTCCTTGTTACCTGCAGCTCACGGACAAATATTTGAGGCTCCTAGAGTCCAAAGTTTCTCCAGGAACTCCCTATTGTCTTAATGTTAATGCTTTGCTATAGGGAAAAACCACCTTAGCTTGACAATAGCTGGGCCTCTGGTGTTCTGTGAGTCTTTAGCATGTGAAAGTCTCCTTGGAATCTTGCCAGTGGACTTTACCTTCCCCAAGTCTATAGTATATAACCATCACTCTTCACAACCCCAGAAAGATTCACCTTTTGGCACCAAAAAAGTCTTCAAGAATTCTGTCCTGGCCGTCAGCTCTGAACCCCACAAACCCCACCATCACGCCCCAACACTTTATCACGCAAAACGTGAGAGCCTTGCCTGCAAGTTCTCTACATTCTTACCTCAGATAGGTCAAGGAGTCTTTGGGCCCTCACCTTTTGTCCAGCCCTTTCCTTCAATGGATAGAGGGAGTGGTAATTAGGTGATGGTGGTGTTGGTTCTCAGCTAACACTTAAGTGTGTGGAATGGAGCTCTGGTTTTATACACTTTGATTGATCTTTTTCTTGGCTGACCAGCTCAGGCGTTGCAATATGCATAGGCAAAACTTCAGCTGCTAGGAATGCGGGCATTTCAGGAAGTAGGGGGAAAGTCTCAGCAGGGTGACCATTGTCATGCCAATCACAGCCTGCCAACCACCACCTTCTCAGTAAGAAGATGACAATGTTTTCTCAGTGCTATCAGAAACAGCTTTGTCCAGGTTGGCACAGGAAGGGAGTGGGAGCTTGCTGTCAATTGCTGGGACAGCTGCATTGCCCCTGACTCCTTACTGCTGATATATTTACTTTGCCCTAGAAGTAAGGCAGGCTGCTTTCAACACAGGCTAACTTCTTGTGCTGGGCGCTTTCCAGCGCCCTAGGGCACCTGCTTCCTGTTGGCAATGTACATTTGGCAGGGAAGCCCATGAGGCACCCATTGTCCAAGCGATCTGACATTCAGGAAACTTGCTATAAAAGACTTGACAATTAAAATCATAGGAGACAATTAAAATCCAGACTCCTTCCCCCAAAGACCCACAGTGACAACTGGTTAACAAAAATAAACATTAATAATAATAAATTTTTAAAAAAAAGAAGAAACATACTGAGGGCCAAAATATTCACCTTAGGTAAAAATGGAATGAAGCTGGGACTGCTGACATGAGCTCCATTTCCTAGGCAAGCTTTGTGTCCTGACAGTAAGAAGGGAACTCCTGTGGGGTTGTGATGGAAGGAAGCACCAGCCACCAGAACACTGCATTCTGACCTTGATAGCTCAGGAAGGCTTGTGGCTCTTGCCTTACTCTTCTATTTAGTGGGTGGAGGCACTTGTGATCTCTCTGAATGTTGGCTTCTCTGTGCTGGCTGACAGCCATGTCTGTGGAATTGCGCTGTGGTCTCAGAGTCCTTGAATGCCCTGACCATCTGGGGAAGAACAATCCTCATCCTCCAACTTTGATCGTCTCAGAATGCAGGAACATCGCAGGGCCAGTGGGAACAGAGTAACCAAACCCCTGAGGCCAACAGAAGCCTGCCAGGCACAGAGGTCTCCGTAAAGGAGGGCAATATGTCCTTAGGAATGGCCACGTGTTAGCTGGTTGTGAATGCTGGGCACTAACAGTCACATGGTTCCTGACTCTGACCTCTGATCTCCATCTCCCCATGCACAGAAGTGAGGATGGCTCTCTCCCAATGACACTTGTCCCTTTCCCATGCTCTTTCCTTCTGTTGCCAAGATAGGTCTCACAGGTGAGCCTGTGGAGAACTCATTGCCTGGATTTTAGGGGAACTTAGCAGGACTCCGTAAAGTCACAGAGAAATACTTGCAGGCTCAGACTCTCAATGCCTGACAGGAAAACCTGTTTAGAAAGAGATCAGGGGAATTGGAAAAGATGTACTTGTGTCCAAATTCTTTGTCTCAGACGACCATGGAATCATGCTGTGAATGAAGTGACTGGCATGATTCCCCAGGGAAGCTTGGTGTCCTATGACTATGGAAAACCTGTGGGCTATAGAGAAATGGGACATATCTGAGCTACACCTGGGAGCCCTAATGTAACACAAGAAACCCTACAATTGACCTCAAACAGTGCAGGAGGTCATTGGGCTCCTACCATCTTTACAAGTTTTCCTGTCAGTGGGTAAAAGCAGTGATGATTTGGAGGGCAGAGTCTGAATACAGGCTGCTTCCCAAGACTATGGGACTGGGTTCTGATTTTGTTTAGTTTTTTGAGTTTTTTCTTTCTACCTTCACCTGTTGGCAAAATGACTGGGCATGCTGGATCCCTTACAGTCTCAGAAAGCAGGATATTCAGACAACCTATGGCAGGAGCAGAGAGCACAGTAATAGTCACTGCACAAACATGAGACTTCGATGCCTCAAATTTTTAGGAGGGCAACATGTTATCCTTTATATCAGAAATTAGTTGTTGTGGGGGTAGAATACAACCTTCACATATGCTCACTGGGAGTTAATCAGCCCGATCTGCAATGAGAAAGAATGAAATCTTGCCATTTGCAGAAACGTGGATGGAACTGGAAGATATTATGCTGAATGACATAAGTCAGTGACAGAAGGACAGATATCATACGCTTTCACTTATATGTGGTTCTTGAGAAGCTAACAGATTCCATGGTGGAATGGAAGGGGAAAAAATAGTTGCAAACAGAGAGGGAGGGAGGCAAACCACAAGAGACTCTTATATACAGAGAACAAACTGAGGGTGGAATGGGGGTGTGGGAGAGGGAAAATGGGTGATGACCATTGAGGAGGGTACTTGTTGGCATGAACACTGAGTGTTGTATATAAGCCAATTTGACAATAAATTATATTAAAAAATAATAATTATTGACTTTCTCTTCTTTGTTTATGAAGCAGCTTAACCAAACCAGGTTACATTTGCCAGCAGCTTCGTGCATTATTTGGAAAGACAAAATACAGATAATGAAGAAAATACAAATCCTGGCATTCCAAGACAATCACAGGCTAAACTATTTTTCTAAATATGAGCATTTTTTTTCACAGTGTGGAATTGTTAGGGAAAACTCTGTTGTATGATGGCTGACAGGTCTGATAAGGAAATTTTAGGCCCTGCCTGAAGACTTCCCTTCTGGGTTCTTGTTCCCACCCTGTTTGCTTCACCTGAAGCAAACTAATGAGGAATGCAGAAGTAACAGTCTATAAATTGTCCCCTCTATTGATTCTCTGGGCTCAGACCTCTGGAGAATCATCTCCTCTGAGCCCACCAGTGTAAAATAAACCCATTGCCTTCCAAGATCTCTGAGTGCCACTTGGTTTTTCTGCCAGGTGATCCAGACCAGTTTCCCTAATATTTGGTTCCCTGGCCAGGAAACCCAACAACATTGGCCCATTGTTGCCACCAGTTTGGGAAAATGGTGAGGTGGTGATGAAATGAGGCATCACAACAGAGAAGGTGCTCCCTGCCCCAATTTTGGCAGTATCCAAAATTGGACTTGAGGAGACTTGGCAGTGTAGGATCTGGACTTGACATTGGATATCGGTAAAGCTTGGGACCTAATTTTGTCCTGTCCTGCCCACCCATAGTGGTGGAAGAGTGACCTGATCACTCCCTGGAGACCTCAGTGGTCTCACAGATAGGAAATCTTGTGCGGCACCCCATCAGCCAGCCCATAGTGGTGGAATGGAGACCTGATCACTCCCTAGAGACTTCAGAAGTCTCTCAGTTATGGGGTTCCAATTCTGTCCTGTCCTGCCCACCTATAGTGGTAGAAGGGGAATGTGATCACTCCCTAGAGACTCCAGAGGTCTCTCAGTTGTGGAGCTCCAATTCTGTCCAGCCCACCCATAGTGGTAGAAAGGGGACTTGATCACTCCCCAGAGACCTCAGTGATCTCATCTGTAGAAATTCTGTGGGACAGAATGTAATAACCTCTGGTGTGTATACGAGTGTGAATGTGTGACTCTGTCTTGCTTGCCCGCCGAGTTCAATTCTGTGGCTCCATGGGCAGGCACCCTTAAGGTCCCCCAAAGCCTACAGAGTCTGAGTGGGCCCATCTGAAATTCCATGGTGAATGGCATATATCAGAATAGTTTCTGATCATAAGTCACAAAGCTGAGACCACTACAGCTAAGCGTCACCTAAGTTCCTTCAGGACATGGCCAGATGGCCATCTGACTGGTCTCATTAGAGGGGGCACCCCATCCCTCTGTCTGTCTTTGCGACTCCTCACAGGAACATTATGGGCTTAGAACAGAGCAAAGAAGGGGTTTTTGGGAGACTATGGAATTAAGATAACCCCTGGCAAGTTAAGTACACTATATGAGTTAGAATGGCCCACTTTTGGTGTAGAAAGGCCCTCAGAGGGAACCTTGGATGTCCCAATGGTCCACTGTATCTGACATGTTGTAGCCAGAGACCCAGGTTACCCTGATCAATTCCTGTGTAAGTCCCGACCTCCACAAATTCTCGAGGGTGAACCGGAGGAAGAACCAATCTTTCTCCCACCATATGAACCTCCTGGTTCCCAATACTCCACCACGTTTGGTCTCCCCACCACCTCTGGGCTTAGCAGATTCTCCATCCCTCAGACCAGTGGCCAGATTGCACCCTCTGCCAGGCACAGGTGCTCTCCAGATGCCAGTCCACAGCCACCGGTACCAAGAGGCTCTCCTGTGGGGGATTTGAGCAGGGGTGAAGAAGCCCATGAACATGCCAAGCCCAATGAGAATCTCCTGGGTGTTATTATGAGAGACTATGTGAGGCTTACACCCCATTTGACCCTGAGGCACAAGAGAGCCACAACAAAAGGATGGGGAAGGTCTAGCTCCAAAAGAGGGGAGACTCAAAACCTGAGGAAAGGATCCATGTGGCTGCTGCAGGGAGAAAGGATATTAAAGCAAGAATAGTTTCAGATTGAGGGGGAACCAGCTCACTTCTTCTAGGCCCCCATGAGCCCATGGTCAAAATAAAAGTAGGGGGCCAAACTATGACTTTTATGGGAGTTCTGAGGCCATATGGTATGGCCTGAATTCCTCTACCTACCTGAGTGCCCCATCCCTCTCCTCAGCTGGGATATACTCTCAAATCTGGGGGCCCAAATAACCTTTGAGCCAATGGGATGCACCAACATCTGACTTGCTCCAAATGGAGGTTATTCTGTACCCAGGCCCAACCAAGTGGCTCACCTGAATTCAGGACTACCTTCCCCACTGTATGGGCAGAGGACAACCCCCAGGACTTGCGCGCAACTGGGCCCTCATCATTGTAGAGTTAATCCCAGGAGTTCAACTACAGAGACAGTGGCAATGCCTTCCCCACAAAGGGCAGGGCAGGCATCCAAGAAATCAGGCATTCTGGTTGACAGCCAGTCACCCTGGAACACCCTGCTCTTGCCAGTCAGGAAGCCGGGAGGAGGGTAGTGACCAGTTCAAGTCTTGGACTCGGTGGTCCCAAACCTGTACACCCTCCACAGCTAGACCAAACCAGACACGGTGTCAGATGCAACTGTCTTGGATGTGCTTCCCACAGGGGTTTAAAACTCACCTTCCCTCTTTGGGGGGGCAAACTGGCCAGAGACATTGCCAGCTTCCAAGGGAGGCCACATGCTACACCCTTCTCCAATATGTGGATGACCTCCTCCTCTTTGCCAGAAATACCTGAGAAAATTTCACAGAGGGTACAAGCGCCCTCCTCCAACTCCTGTCAGACTCAAGGCATCAAATCTCATGGAAAGAGAGCACTAGAACTGGAGAAAAAGTTCATCACCTCCCTACCGCAAACTAAGAGGGGGCTATGAGAATTCCTGGGGGCTGCGGGATTCTGCCGAATCTGGATTCCCAGATTGTCAGCAATAGAAAGACCCCTCTATAATCTCTTGGTAGGGCCAGATCAAGAACCCCCTGACTGGACAGAGTCCAAAGCTGCCTTCCTAGAGATAAAGGCTGCCTTGGAGCAGGCATCAGCCCTTGGCCTGATGAATATTAGAAAAGCCTTAAAGTGACTTTCAGAAAAGGTGGCACAGCCACTTCCATCCTTTCCTCTGCCCCTCGCTCCTGCATTTTCCTACATCTCCAGCTATGGCTGGGAGTGTGGTTGCCTCTCTGCCCAAGGAGCACAGTGTTATGGAGGGCTGAGAGATTGATTCATTCTGTGAAGTCATATCTCAATACCTGCTTGGATCAAAGAGATATGTGTTTCAGAAGCCCAAGGAGGGGGCCAAGACTGTGCTGGGGTGACTCTTGATGGTGGAGTGGATTTATGCTTTGGTGCTCATTTAAGAGAATTTTGCTGTGTTTGAGCCTGGGAGAGGTGGCAGCTCTCAGCCCTGGCTGAAAAAGGAAGGCCACAGAGACCCAGGGATTGTCACCCCTTACTGCCACTGTCTGCAGAGCCAGAACTGGGCTCATCCTGGGGGAGAAGGAGAGTTGCTAGACAGTTGTGTTGTAGGTTGGTGGGGGGCTTACTGCTCTCAGATTCCAGGTGATAAGGTCGATATACCACTGTGCATCCTTGAGGGTCCCTTGCCAGCAGGTTTTGGCTGGCCACAGACTGTTTCAGTGTGGAATCTCTTCGTGCATGAGAAGAAATTCTCATGCCTCTCCAACTCTCGGCTAGCACAATACCAGGGGCTCCTCTGTGAGAATCCACTGGTCACTCTTAAAACAGTGCAGATGCTGAACCCTGCAACTTTCCTACCTTCTGAGGAAGGGAAACCAGATCATGAATATTCAGAGGACACCGATGAAGTATTTGCAATTGCCCAAATCTGCGTGACCAGGCTGAACAGAACCCAGACCTCACCTTGTTCAGTGATGGTAGCAGTTTCATCACAGAGGGTGTTCAAAAGGCAGGGTATGCAATGACATGCCTTAATCTGAGCCCTTGCCATTCACAAGGACAAATGAGTCAACCGACTCACAGTACGCCTTTGCTACTGTACAAAGAGAGGGCAATCTACAAAGAGAGGGGCCTCACCGTGGCGGGGAAGAAAGCTTCTCGCTGCTGTCTGGCTTCAAAAAGAAGTTACAGCTCTACACTGCAAAGGACACCAGAATGGAGACAACCCTACAGCATGAGGAAATCATCTAGCTAACAAAGCAGCCAAGATAGCAGCTAATAAGGAGCTGCTGGGCATGATGATTGGGGCTGGAGTTGTGGTGCTGGTCACAGCCATATTCATCCACCTGCTGGTATGCAGACTGTGAGTGAGTGCAGAAAATTCCAGTCCCAGATGGCCCCAGGTATTGAAGATCCTGTACATCCAGTAAGAGGCACCAATACTGCAATGGAAGGAGCTTCCACCTGCAGTGCTTGAAGCTGACTTGTGGGTGACCTTGATAACTCCCACTTGCCCACTAAGGTGCTCTACATGCTCAAGAATGTCCAGGTGCTGCACCACTTTGAGAAGCTGCTCTTCCTGGAGTTCTGCTGACACATGGTCTTCCAGCGGCTCAGCCAGGGTGCCTACATCTTCCAGCCAGGCCAGCCAGATGACATTATCTATGTGGTTCCAGATGGGCAGCTGGAGCTCTGTCTGCCAGGGCCTGATGGAAAAGTAGTCCTTGGGGACAGTGTCAACAACATCCTGAGTATCTTGGACATCATTACCGGCCATCAGCATCCCCAGGGCACGGTGTCTGCCCGGACAGCCTGAGACTCCACAGTGCTGCAGCTGCCACTGGATGCTTTCTCTGCTGTGTTCACCAAGTGCCCTGAGAGCTTAGGGTGGGTGGTGCAGATCATCATGGTGAGGCTGCAGTGGGACCTTCAGCCACAAGATCCAGCCCCTGTGCTTCTTCCCCAGCCCCAGCCTCCTGGACCGCACCAACCCCATGCGTGGCTCCAAGTGGGTGGTCAGTGCCTCAGCTACTGAGGAGCCAAGGGATACTCTTAGCCAGCAACCTGACCATAGTGGGGCCCCACTACCTGGACCTGCAGAAGACCTGGTGACCACTCCCTCCTGAACAGCTGGGTCTTGCCATCATCACCCGCCAAGATGACCAAGATGTAAGCCTACACTTTGTGCTGTGGGGCTGCCTGCGCATCTAAATCCCCTCTCATCTGGGAGTTGGTCAAGGTCAAAGACTGGAAAAAGACCCTCTCAAGCCACAGTGGACTGGGCTTCATACAGGTCTCACTCCATGGGCCCACCACTCCAGAGTCAAGAGGGCCAGGCTTGAGGAGCCCCAGACTTGGAAGACTGACCCAAATCCTATCTTCAGTCCTGATCCAGACACACCCCCGAAGCTGGCTGGTCTACGCATGGCAGAAGCTTGAAGAATTGCCAGTCCGGTAAAGTAGACTGTCTTTACTCCTTGCCATTGGATTGACAGAGGTTGCCCAAGAAAGCTGGGGAAATAGCAAGAGGTTTCTGTTCCCACTCACCTTCCTCTATGGATAGGATGTTTTGTTGGTATTGATTTCCTCTAATCTGGGCCTCATTTGTAAGTGTGGGGCACATTGAGTGGAAGACTCTGGGGGTTTTAAAAGCTTAAATGTGTTGTGACCTCGTTCAGTCTGCTGGTTTGCCTGCCAGTAAGCAGGTTGACAATGCCATTTTGGGGAAGTGTTCACAATGATGTATGTGCCTCAAGCTTCAGGAAAAAGGGATTAAATAATTCTCAGAATAAAAGTTGGTGCCTAGAATAACCTTCAACCTTAAGGCCTAGGCTAAATGAGTGGTGTTACTACCCGTTCGCCTGGGGCAGGAATAGCCACAGAGATAGGGACTGGCAAAGGAGACATAGGATTTTCTGTGAGACTAATGAGTGGCTGACTCCCTAGTGTCCTTACAGAGCCAAATAAGTTCCCTGGCAGGAGTTGCCCTCTAGAACAGATGGGCATTTGACCTCACTGCCAAGAAAGCGGCACCTGCATCTTCCTTGGGAAAAAAATGCTGTTACTTTGTAAACCAGTCAAAATAATCACAACCGAAGTCAGGGAACTAAAAAAAAGAACCATCCCATAATAAATGAAGCCGATGACCTCTAATACTAGGTCTGTTTAAAGGGGCATCAAAGGGCGGAAAGTTAGGGAAAAATCTGTTATATGATCGCCAACAGGACTGATAAGGAAATTTCAGTCCCTGCCTAAAGACTTCCCTTCCGGTTTCTTGTTCCCACCCTGATTGCCTTAGGTGCCAAATTACTACTAATGAGGAATGCAGAAGTAACAGACTATAAATTGTCCCCTCTGTTGGTTCTCTGGGCTCAGACCACTGGAGAATTATCTCCTCTGAGCCCACTGGTGTAAAACAAACCTCCTGCTTTCCAAGATCTCTGAGTGCCACTTGGTTTTTCTTCCAGGTGATCCAGACCAGTTTCTGTAACAGAATCACAATGTGAATTTGGTTATTTGGTTGGGTAAAATGTTTAGTTTTAGTTTTAGTTTTGTTTTCATTTTAACTGAGTAAACCCTACTCCATATAGTTATACATGGATTTATATTGGTTTTCCATTTTTTTTACTCTACTCATCATAGGGAAAAACTTCACCTGCTGACAGTGCCCTAAATAGTAGACAGAAATGAGAACAAGCAACCATAGAAGGAGGAGTGCTCTCTAACATTTTCCTTCAAAAAACATAACAGAGTGCACCAGTTTACATTCCAACCTACAGTGCAAGAGTGCTCCCCTTTCTCCATATCTCACCAACAACTGTTGTTTCTTGCGGTGTTAATTTTAGCCATTCTAACAGGTGTCCAGTGGTCTCTCATTATGGATTTGCTTTGCATTCCCTAATGACAGTGATGTTGAGCATCTTTTCATGTGCTTATTGGGGATCTCGAAGTCTTCTTTGGGAAAGTGTCTATTTATATCTTCTGTCCATTTCACAACTTGGCTCTTTGTTTTTTGGGTGTTGTGTTTGATATGTTGTTTCTGGATTTTGGACCCTAACCCCTTATCAGATATGTCACTTGCAAATATCTTCTCCCATTCTGTAGGCTTCTTTGAGTTTTTTTATTATTTCCTTCACTGTGCAGAAGCTTTTTGTCTTGATGAGAGTATTGCCCAGGCATCAAAGATCATGAATTCTTGCCATTCATTACTACATGGGTGGAACTATAATGTATTGTGCTAAGTGAAATGAGTCCATCAGAGAAAGACCATTTCATACCATTTCACTTCTATGTAGAATTTAACATATGGGAATGTGTGGAAGAAAAGAAAGGGAGACTCTTAATGATAGATGACAAACTGAGGGTTGATGGCCAGAGATGGGTGAGAGATGGGCTAGATGAGTGAAGGGTATTAAGGAGAGCACTTGTGATGAGCACTGGGTGTTTGTGTAAGTGACAAATCACTGAATTATACTTCTGAAACCAACAGGTTAACTAATTAACATTTAAATTCAAAAAAAATCTTTAACAGCCCATTCACTTCTTCATGGTCCATTAAAGGGTTTTGACAACAGTGTGAGATATTCTGTCTGACACCATTATTTTACATGACTCTATCATGGTCCTCCTGCCAGAGGAAAGGGTTCCTCTCTGCCTCAGGAGGTGTCCCATTCAGGGCTCTTAGTGTCAAAGCAGAGAAGACACATGCCTACATGAATTCTTTGTGCAAATCTCCAATTCCTGACTTTTGTTTCTAGAAGCAGACCCCTCCCACCAGAATTAAAGGTGATGGCAGCTGAAATCATGGCAGTAATCAGCCTCCTGTAACAGAGTTGAGGCCTCTCTCACTACTGATAAATGAGTGCCCCATCTCTAAAGCACAATAAGGGATCTAGTTTCAGGGGTTTGGTGAAATATTTTTACTGGTTTGGTGGATGAGAAATTCCATCAAATCCATTGTCCTATGTTCACTTTTGTAATGAGGAGTGAGGCTGTACGTTCATCACTTACAGCCATTTCCAAAGTGTACCCAATGTTCTCATTTCTGGGATGAACCAGCTGAGAACACTCTCCTGGACTTCTGCAGGGGATGCAGACAGTGATCCATGTCCAGCCAGTAACTTCACTCCATGTGAAACCACTAAGCTGTTAGTGACAGCTGTTAGTGTTCTAACCAGCAGAACAGAGTTGGAGCGATGGGAGGACAGTTTCAAGATTCCATGACATAAATTCTGTCACTTTCTTCTTTTTTCTGTGTTTGTTCTATCTCTATGTCTCTCTCTAGTCTCTTTCTCTCTCTCCCTATCCTTCCCTTCTCTCTCTCTCTCTCTCTTTCCCTCTCCCTCTGCCCTGTGTCCTCATTTGCTCCCTCTGTCTCTTCTACACATGAAAATGGGGGATCAAGCACTTAAGTTAGGGGCTACCATATGAGACCCCTATATGGAAGAGAATGATAAAAGTTCCCAGGTCAAAAGATTGAAATAGGCTCTCAGTTTAAACTGAACTCTGACATTGCCAGCGTGAGTAAATATGGGAGTAAAATATCACCCTGTTGAGTCTCTTTTGAGATCACAGCCCTGGCTTCATAGAGACTCTGAGGCAGTGTCACACAGTTATGCTGTGCCTGGATTCCTCTCCCACAAAAATGTGAGCTATTAAATATTTTTAGCTTTAAGAGTCAAGGTATTTGGATAATGCTGTCAGAGAGGAATGAATAATGAACACTCTACTAGGTCCCAGCATCTAGTCTATGTTCTGCCTCCTCCCTGCCTCTCCCCACCCAGTAACCCACAGCCACATTTTCTACCTTCCTAATGATTCTAATGGACAAACTCAGTTCTGTCTCCTAGTCTCCGTACCACCAGTATCTTCTCCCTGACACACTGCAGACGTGTGCAGTGTTTTTCCCTCTTGTCATGCTGGGCCCAGAAAATGTTACCTCAGTGAGGCCTCTCCTACCCTCCAGTGACTCCCTACCCTGTCCTCACAGCACACTCATTCTTTTCACTATTACACTTCTTGCCCTTTCTTAACAAGTCTTGTCTTTCATACCATTGTCCATCTCCCCTCCAGACTGTGAAGACCAGGCAGGCAGGGACAACTTTGTCATTGTAAGCCTTGCACTTAGGCACACCAGATCCCTGAGCACAAGGTGAGTGGTTGGAGAAGTTACTGCATGAATATATAGATGCACCATGGAGCCTTCCATCCAGATTTTGACCAGCTTTATCTGTGGAGTAATGGCCAGTAATGGGAGATTCCTGTTGTATCTGAGACACGAGAAATCCAGAATGACCTCTGCATGACCTTTCCCTGATCCAGTTTCCAGGAAATCTCAGTGGGCCCTGCTGACACAGGAGGCTGCCTGTTCCCTGGTGTCCAGAACTAGCACTGGAGCCACAAGCATGAAGAATCCCAAACATAACCAGCATCTTTATGTGGTTAACATGAAGGCAGTGGCCCTTTAAGGTCCCAGGGTAAAGATCTGGAACTACAGGCTCCAGGGTTTGCAAGGGATCTCAGGCTTCTGCCATTTCCCTTTGTCTGCCCATCCCCAGTGTATACTCTTTATTCATGGGGCACACTCATGTCAGCCAGGACAAAGACCCCCCCCCCCATTTCCAAATGAAAACCTTGGGGGCATAAGAAGGACTGGTCTTGTGCTATGACACCAGACTCATTTTACAGTGCTCTGGCATGTCCTTCCTATATCAAGTCCTCACCAACTCAAGCCTCCAAGCCTCTCTTGTCTAGCAAAGACTTTCAGTAAGTATAAAGCATTTTTCTAATAAATCAGAACACAGTGAGTCATTGATGGAGAACCAAGGCCAATTCACCCTTTATGATTATACGGAACTCTGGAGAAACAAAACACCCTACAGGAGAACGCTGAAGCCTTTTCTTCCATAGCTATTGTCTAACCTAATGGGAGTTAGCTCATCATCATTCCAGGTGTCCACAGAGTTGGACTGTAATATTCTAGTCCTTTCGTCTGAAGGCTGGGCCAAGGATGGCCCTGGTCCAGCAGAATCCTGCCAAGATTAGGAATTCCTTGCCCATCTTTGGGTCTTTGAGCATACAGGTAAGATAATGGATCTGAGGTCCCATGGCAGAGCTCTCTCTAACCTCTTTCTTTCTTGTCACTTCCCCAGTGTCTGCTCTTTCTTGAACACACTGTAAGTATGTGTGTGCCAGTGCACATGTGGGGATTTGGATAGTAAAATGGTCCCAAATGGAGAGCAAGTGCACTTGATTCCTCCCAGAAGAGTAGAGTCTATCATTTCTAAAGCACACGTGTTTGGAGGGATTTGAGCCATGGCCTGAAAAAGCAAAGCCTAGTCATATCCCTTGGACTCTTCCCAACTTCTATGATCTGGGCCATTCCTAGTCTCTTGATCATTTCAGTCACCCCACTGTATCATGAGAGCTTGGGTGCATAACTATAAAAGCCACTTCTCCACAGGATGTGATGTCAGGCTCCATTAACACTAGATAGTGTGTCAAGTCAGGAGTGTTCAGACACACCTGTATAGTAAGTATACCAGTTTCTGTTAGATAGGCATAAAAACCTGCATAAAACAGTCAAGTGTTTGGAGCCAATGAGGAAAAATCAGGTCTGTGTCCACCACCAGGTCACCAGGATATCACTAACCCAGCATAGCATGAGTGTGCTCCCTGCCTTATGAGGCATGGTAATTCGCTAAAGCCTCTTCTCAAGAAGTAGGTCTTAAGCAACCACCCACCGCACTACCACCTACTGTTCCCAGTAGAGAAGGCATGGATATCAACCAGGCAGAGCCTATGTCTCAAAATCATAGAGTCTACTTCCACACCTGGCTCTGCTGCTAGGCATACAGAGATCTATCCTTCAGGGAGACAGAGATCCTTTCCAAAGTCACACAATACTCCAATGGTAAAGCTCTGCTTTGGTTCAGGGTGACATCTGGGCACCTGCAGTAGATGTCAAAGAAACAGTGGCACAAACAGAATACACATGTGTTTCTTCTTCATATAAATAAACCCCAGATGTGGCTAGTCTGTAACTTATTATGGATTGCCCACCATGGGAGATCACATTGATCTCCCTGCTCTTACATCTCAGTATACTATTTCATTTCTTAAAATTTAAAAAAGTAGAATCTATACTTAATGCATTGTGCTGTAGCTAGATTATCAAGTCATTGACATAAAAAATAATGGGACCTGAAAAAAATTTTCATTAATTACAAAAGGAATTCAGATAAACTAAAAATTGAACATTGAACTATACATTTTTTAATTGATCAAGTTATTGAAATGTTTTATTATTTTTCCCTGCAAAACACTTTATCAAAAGACATCCTATTTGTATATTTCTGATTTCAATGTTTATTAAGCCCTGCACCAAAACAAAGTTGTTTGTGTGCGTGAGTTAATTTCTCCAAGGTAAAATGTCTTAGGATAGAAGGGTCAAAATAGAGGTGTAAAAAAGGCTAGACCACAACATCTGCTTATGATTTTCTTAGTTTTTGTTTTCCAAATTTGTATTGAAATTCTCGTTAGTTAACCGACAGTGCAATATTCATTACAGGATTAGAATTCAGTGATTCCTTACTTACAGACAACACCTAATGCTCATCATAAAAAGCGCCCTCCTCAATATGCATCACCAATCTATCCCACCCCCTGCACACCCACCCAGAAAAAGAAACCAATGAATCGATCCCATTGACAATTGCACCAATGATACTTCATAAAATACTTAGAAATCAACCTACCCAAAGAGGTATAAGATCTGTACTCTGAAAACTTATGAAGGAAATGGAAGAAGACACAAAGAAATGGGAAAACATTCCACACTCATGCTTTAGGAAGTATAAACAGAGTTAAAAGATCTATGCTATCCAAAGCAGTCTACACATTGAAGGCAATCCCTATCAAAATACCACCCCCACCTTTCACACAGGTAGAACAAACAATCCTAAAAATTTGTATGGAATCACAAAAGACCTGAAGTGCCAAAGTAATCCTGAAAAAGAAAAGGAAATCTGGAGGCATAATTGTTGAACATATTCCAAGGAAAACTTAAGAAAGAACAAAAGAAAAAGAAAAATGCTTCCTAATGATTTATTGTGACTGACTCACTTATTCCAAGAATGCTTGCTTGTATTTTGTCTTTATGCTTATAGTTAAGCACTAGTATAATAAAATCAAATATTTGCCACTCAAATCTTTAGACAAAATGAAGACACAAATGAAAACAGAATGTTTTATTATGAAGTTTCAATGTTTCTTTATGACATTTCCTAATCAAAAGTGTTTCAAATTATTCAAACTCCTCATTTCTAGGTGCTAGTTCATAGAATTTTACAAAATTCAGAAGCCACGAATGACAGATTGCCTTTCACGTGAATTTAGGTCTTTCTATATTTGTGTCAGGTATCAGTGACCTGTTCAGAGATCACACAGAATTACTCAAAGTCCAACCTCTGAATGGCTTCCCACATTAGTGAAATATGTTAGTGTAATATCCATGTAGCCGAAGCCATAAAAACAGTGATGTGCTCCTGTGTGTTTAATGCAATGCAAAGACAGGTATCATGCTGCAAATCAATCAGGTTAGATGTTAAATGGAGTAGAGAATATAAAACCCAAATGCACTTCAATGCGGGTGGTGCTGCAAAGAGCCCACCTGCCTTCAGGGGTAAGAAGAGACTGAGATCAGGGGTTAGAGTCAGGAGCAACTGGTCTGTCTTCAGACAGTGACAAGAAAAGCTAGGCAAGCTCCCACTCTGGTGGTGTGCTACCACACAGCAATTAGGTTTTGATGCTGGGGAAGAAAGCTTGTTCTTCCTTTACTGAGAGCTCAGTGCTTGGCAGGATTGTGTTGGCTCCGATGGTCACTCCCTGCTCTCTACCAACTTCCTGGAATGTCTGAACTTCCTTCATTTGGAGATACTAATGGTTTAACCATGCAATGTCCATAGCTTGAAGAGGTAAAGACAGAAAAACTAAAAATAACTACAAGACCAAAGCCCACTTCCACAGACTTGGATGTGAGCCAGGAGCCAGACAAGAGCCCCAAAATCACCACTGCTCCTTCACTGAAGGAAAGGATTTGAAAATAGTGACAGCCTTTTGCACACAGGGCTCCTAAGTGTAGCTAAATGATATTCCCCTTAGATCTGGACCACTCATCTTCGTGATGACACCAAACTTGCCTACGGCAAAGT
This sequence comes from Felis catus, assembly GCF_018350175.1. Classification (NCBI taxonomy): domain Eukaryota; kingdom Metazoa; phylum Chordata; class Mammalia; order Carnivora; family Felidae; genus Felis; species Felis catus. Next base: position 31,539,986 of record NC_058380.1, on the reverse strand, counting down.
GCTAGTGGCTTCATGTGAAGCTTTATGCTATTTTCATGGCAGAGGAAGACATTTGGCCCTCGGTACATCCCTTCAGATTTCCTTGCTCTGTCATTCATGAGGATTTCATTAGGGGACATTCACAGACATCCTCTGGGAGCATTTTCTGATGTTAACCATGGAGTTGTGACTAGTTCTCAGTAATCTGGGAGAGCCTGGGCAACAGGAGTCCGTGGAACTCTTCTGTAAGCTATACCTAGGCAAAAAGAGGCACAGGGCACTTGAAACTCTTCACCAGAAGAGGTTTGCATGTGCACAGGGGCAGATGATGTTGGGAAGGATTTGATCTCTTTTCCAGAGCAAGGGCCTAGGGTCAAATACAGGAGCTACAGGGCTGTCACCGAGACAGCGCCCAGTCCTTCCCGGGGACCCTGCACTCACACCGTGTGTCATCATATAGCAATTAATTTCTGATATCAAAGTGTAAAAGTTGACCTCTTGCAGGTAAGAACTCTGTGTGTGGCAGGATTCTGTTGGCATGGGACCATTGCTCTGCTTTCTGTATCCCTTTCAGGAAAGCCTGAGCTCCCTACCTCCCAAGACATTCAGGGTTCATGCATGTAAAGTCCATTCACCAAGCAGGTTAGGGCACAAAAATTTTCAAATACTAAAGTATCAGAGCTGAATCTGAAGACTTGCCAGGAGCAAGATCCTACCTGGTGAGTCATAACTATGCCCACAGATAGGAAGGGCTTGAAAGCTGGCAAGAGCTTGACACATTCCTGACCTGATTGAAGTTGGGGTGCATGACTTTTGCCCACAGAACTCTGCGGTACAACTAGTGGATGTTCCACCTGTCCTCAAGCCACAGGTCTTTCTTACTCCTTGGACACCAAACTTGCCCAAGGAATTGTGCTGGTAACATTATCTACAGCTTCATTCTGGTCTCATCTGAGATGAAGGACCTTAGCCCTCAGTGTATCTTTTTCAATTCCCCGTACACTTATCCAAACTATGTGTTCACTGTGAGACATTCAGTGCCACAGTCTGGCAGGCTTTTTCTCCCATTTTAATTGTGGAGTCATGTCAAGTTCCCATATGTTTGGAATCACCCCAAGGAACAGGTGTCCTGGGGTATCTGCCAGATCTACCTTGGAACAGGAGGTATTGGGGACTTGAATGTGTTCAGCACAAGAAGATTGCTTGTGGGTAGGGACAGGTGATATTTGGAGTCAGTTGGTTTCACTTCAGTGGCCAGTGCTGATGGAGATGCAGCCTTTAGGGCCACAGTCAGAAGTAAAAAAAAAAAAAGCCACAGTGATAGGGCTGATTACCTGCGAATGAGCATACATGAAGGCTGTTTTTTACCTCACAACAACTAATTTCTGATATCAAGGGAACAATTGCCCTCCTGGATACTTGGGGCATTGATGCCTTATGTGTGTGCAGTGACTATTACTGTCCTCTGTGCCCCTGCCATAGACTGTCTGAACATCCTTATTTCTGAGTCTCTAAGGGTTGCCACATGCCCAGTCTGTTTCCACAGCAGGTGAATATAATAGAAACTACTCAAAACCTGAAAATCAGAACCCAATGTACAGATTTGGTCAGCAGCCCATAAGGAGACTCTGCCCTCCAAATCCTACTGTTTTTACCCCCTGGCAGGAAAAGCTGCAAAGCTGACAAGGGCCCCAAACCCTCCTACACTGTTTGAGGTCAATAGTAGGGTTTTTATGCCACTTTAGGTTTCCCAGCTGGAGGTAAAATATGTTCCATTTCTCTATAGTTCACAGGTTTTCCAGTCATAGGACACCAAGCTTCCCCAGGGATTTGTGCCAGTCTCTTCACTCACAGTTTTATTCCATGGTCATCTGAGACAAAGAATTTGGACACAAGTGCATCTCTTCCAATTCCCTTGATCTCTTTCTAAACAGGTTTTCCTGTCAGGTATTGAGAGTCTGAGCCTGGAAGTATTTCTCTGTGATTTTAATTGTGGAGTCCTGCTAAGTTCCCCTAAATTCAGGATAATGTTGGCAATGGGTTCCCCACAGCTCACCTGTGAGATCTATCTTGGCACCAGAAGGCAAAAAAACATGGGAAAGGGGCAAGTGTTATTGGGAGGGAGCCATCCTAACTTCTGTGCAAGGGGAGATGGAGATCAGAGGTTACACTCAGGAACCATGTGATTGTTAGAGAGTGCCCAGCTTTCACAGCCAGCTAACACATGGTGTTTCCTACTGATATATTGTCCTCCTTTATGGAGACGTCTTCACTTTGCAGTCTTCTTTTGGCCTGAGGAGGGTTGGTTACCCTGATCCCACTATCCCCTGTGGTTTTTCTGCATTCTCAGAAGATCAAAGTTTGAGCATGAGCACTGTTTTTCCCCAGATGGTTAAGGAAGAGAGTCTATTAAAGGACTCTGGGACCAGAACCCAATTCCACAGACATAGTTGCCAACCAACACAGAGAAGCCAACTTTCAGATAGATAATGAGTGCCTCTACCTTCGAATAGAAGAGTAAGGTATGAGCCACAAGACTTTCTGCACTATCAAGGTCAGGAGGCAATGTCTTGTGGCTGGCGCCTCCTTTCTTCCCACCCCCCCCCCCGGGTTTCATTCTTACTCTCAGGACACCAAGTCCTAGGAAATAGTGCTCATGTCAAAGGTCCCAGCTTCATTCCATTTTCACCTGAACTGAAGAGCAGTTAGATAAGAAAATAAGGCAAAAGGTATCCAAATGATCTCTGTTGGTAGATGATATGAGATTATATATGGAGAAAAAGCACAAAGATTCCACAAAATACTATCCGAGCTACTAAATGAATTTAGTAAAATAACAGTATACACAACCAACATACAAAGAAACAGTTGCATTTATATACACAAACAATCCAAAATGTGGAAAGCAGATGACAAAATAAATCCATTTACAATAGCATCAAAAAGAATAAAATACTTAGGAACCAACTTAACCAAGGAAGTGAAAGACCTATACAATGAAAACCACAAACATTCCTACAAAAATTTTAGAATGATATAAGTAATGAAAGCACATCCATGTTTATCTTTTTGTAAAGCAATATTGTTAAAATATCTATGCTATCTGAAGTGGTCTACAGATTCAGTGCAATTCCTACTAAAATCTCAACAATGATTTATGCAGAAATTAAAAAATTCATCTTAAAATTCCTATGAAATCATGAAGAAGCCCAAATAGCCAAAAAAATTCTTATAAAAGAAGAACAAAATTAGATGAGTCACATTTCCTGATTTGAAAACCTACTGGAAAGCTACAGTAATCAAGATAGTCTGTTTATACAAATGGACATATACACCAATGAAATAGAACAAGAGCCCAGTAACAAATCCTCACATATATACATGGTCCAATGATACTTGACAAAGGTACCAAGTCTATGTGGTGAGGAAAGAATAGTCTTTCCAACAAATGCTGCCAGAAAAGCTGGATATCCACACCTAAAAGAATAAAGTTGGATTCTTACCTAACACCATATGCCAAAATTAACTCAAAAATGGATCAAGGACCTAAACATAAAACATAAAAAAACTCTTAGAAGAAAATATAGGACAAAAGCTTCACTATATTGAATCTGGCAATGAGTTTTTGGATATAACACCAAAGCCACGGGTAAGAAAAGAACAATAGACAATTTGACTTTATGAATTTTAAAAAATTATGCATCAAAAGACACTATCAATAGAGTAAAAAGGTAATGCACAGAATGGGAGAAAATTCTTGCAAAGTACATATCTAAGGGATTAATACTAGAATATATAGAGAATTCCTAAAACTCAACTGCAGCAATAACAATAACAACTAACACAACCCAAACCAAAAATGGGCAAAAGACTCAAAAAGAAGATACACAGATGAAGATTTACAAATGGTCAGTAAGCACATGAAAAGATGCTCAATATTATTAGTCATTAATAAAGTGCAAATGAAAACTATGAGGTAACAATCTTTTACCCATTGTTATGGTTACTATTAAAAGAAAAAAAAAGAAAACACCATGTGTTGGTGAGGATGTGGTGAAATTAGAATATTTGCACACTGTTAGCATGAATGTAAAATGGTCAAGCCACTATGGAAAACAGTATGGTAGTTCCTTAACTCTAAAATAGAATTCCACTTCTGGGTATGTATCCAGAACTGAAATATTTGTACAACATGTGTATAGTAGCATTATTTACAATAGCTAAAATGCAGAGGCAGCCCAAGTGTCTATCAATGGATAAATAAAATGTATATACATATAATGGGATATTATTCAGCCTTAAGAAAGAAAAAAATCTGGAATATGGTACAACACGGATGAAACTTTAGAACATTAAGCCTAATAAAACAAGCAAGTCAAATATAAATATTGTATGATTCCATTTATATAGAGTGCTTAAAGTAGCCAAAATCATAAAGGGAGAAAGTAGAATGGTAGTTGCCAGAACTGGGGGGAGGGGAGAACAGGGGAGACCATTGAACATTGTTCAATGGTGATAAAGTTTGAGTTGTACACAATGAGAAGAGTTTCAGGGGTGGATACTTATGATGGCTGTACAACAATGGAAATATATTTAATACCACTGAACTTTATGCCTAAAATAATTAAAGCAGTAAGTTTTAGGTTATGTGTATTTTACCAAATATTTTTTTAATTATCCAAAGTCTTCAATAGACACCTCACTGAAGAAGATATAAAAATGTAAAATAAGGACATGAAAAAAATGTTCCAAATTGTATGTCATCAGAGAAATGAAAATTAAAACAATAAAGAAATACTGCTTCACACCTATTATTATTTTTATAAACAAAATCATCAGGCATCTACCATGTATTATTCTTTACACTAAGAGCTGAAAATATAGCAGGAAATTTAAAGAAAAATATGTTGTTCTCTTGTGTTATTTAAATTCCAATGATAGCAATAGCTGGATCTTTGTTTTTTTGTTTTATGTGCTTTTTTAAAATAAAATTTATTGTCAGATTGGTTTCCATACAACACCCAGTGCTCATCCCAACAGGTGTCCTCCTCAATGCCCATCACCCACCCTCCTGTCCCTCCCACCCCCCCAATCAACCCTTAGTTTATTCTCAGTTTTTAAGAGTGTCTTATGGTTTGGCTCCCTGCCTCTCTTTTTTTTTTTTTGTCCTTCCCCTCCCCCATGGCCTTCTGTTAAGTTTCTCAGGATCCACATAAGAATGAAACCATATGGTATCTGTCTTTCTCTGTATGACTTTCTTCACTTAGAATAACACTCTCCAGTTCCATCCAAGTTGCTACAAAAGGCCATATTTCATTCTTTCTCATTGCCACGTAGTATTCCATTGTGTATATAAACCACAATTTCTTTACCCATTCATCAGTTGATGGACATGTAGGCTCTTTCCATAATTTGGCTATTGTTGCTATTGTTGCAAGTGCTGCTATAAACATTGGGGTACAAGTGCCCCTATGCATCAGCACTCCTGTATCCCTTGGGTAAATTCCTAGCAGTGCTATTGCTAGGTCATAAGGTAGATCTATTTTTAATTTTTTTAAAAACCTCCACACCGTTTTCCAGGGCAGCTGCACCAGTTTGCGATCCCAACAACAGTGCAAGAGGGTTCCCGTTTCTCCACATCCTCGCCAGCATCTATGGTCTCCTGATTTGTTCATTTTAGCCACTCTGACTGGTGTGAGGTGATATCTGAGTGTGGTTTTGATTTGTATTTCCCTGATGAGGAGCGACGTTGAGCATCTTTTCATGTGCCTGTTGGCTATCTGGGTATCTTCTTTAGAGAAGTGTCTATTCATGTTTTCTGCCCATTTCTTCACTGGATTATTTGTTTTTTGGGGTGTGGAGTTTGGTGAATTCTTTATAGATTTTGGATACTAGCCCTTTCTTCCATATGTCATTTCCAAATATCTTTCCCATTCTGTTGGTTGCCTTTTAGTTTTGTTGGTTGTTTCCTTTGCAGTGCAGAAGCTTTTAATCTTCATGAGGTCCCAATAGTTCATTTTTGCTTTTAATTCCTTCCCTTGCCTTTGGGGATGTGTCAAGTGAGAAATTGCTGTGGCTGAGGACAGAGATATTTTTCCTGCTTTCTCCTCTAGGGTTTTGATGGTTTCCTGTCTCACATTCAGGTCCTTCATCCATTTTGAGTTTATTTTTGTGAATGGTGTAAGAAAGTGCTCTAGTCGCATTCTTCTGCAGGTTGCTGTCCAGTTCTCCCAGCACCATTTGTTAAAGAGACTGTCTTTTTTTCCATTGGATATTCTTTCCTGCTATGTCAAAGATGAGTTGGCCATACTTTTGTGGGTCTAATTCTGGAGTCTCTATTCTATTCCATTGGTCTATGTGTCTGTTTTTGTGCCAATACCATGCTGTCTTGATGATTACAGCTTTGTAGTAGAGGCTAAAGTCTGGGATTGTGATGCCTCCCGCTTTGGTCTTCTTCTTCAAAATTACTTTGGCTATTCGGGGTCTTTTGTGGTTACATACAAATTTTAGGATTGCTTGTTCTAGCTTCGAGAAGAATGCTGGTGCAATTTTGATTGGGATTGCATCGAATGTGTAGGTAGCTTTGGGTAGTACTGACATTTTAACAATATTTGTTCTTCCAATCCATGAGCGTGGAATGTTTTTCCATTTCTTTATACCTTCTTCAACTTCCTTCATAAGATTTCTATAGTTTTCAGCATACAGATCTTTTACATCTTTGGTTAGATTTATTCCTAGGTATTTTATGCTTCTTGGTGCAATTGTGAATGGGATCAGTTTCTTTATTTATCTTTCTGTTGCTTCATTATTAGTGTATAAGAATACAACTGATTTCTGTACATTAATTTTGTATCCTGCGACTTTGCTGAATTCATGTTTCAGTTCTAGCAGACTTTTGGTGGAGTCTACTGGGTTTTCCATGTATAATATCATGTCATCTGCAAGCTGAAAGCTTGACTTCGCCTTTGCCTATTTTGATGCCTTTGATTTCCTTTTGTTGTCTGATTGCTGATGCTAGAACTTCCAACACTATGTTAAACAACAGTGGTGAGAGTGGACATCCCTGTCATGTTCCTGATCTCAGGGAGAAAGCTCTCAGTTTTTCCCCATTGAGGATGATATTAGCTGTGGGCTTTTCATAAATGGCTTTTATGATGTTTAAGTATGTTCCTTCCATCCCAACTTTCTCGAGGGTTTTTATTAAGAAAGGATGCTGAATTTTGTCAAATGCTTTTTCTGCATTGATTGACAGGATCATATGGTTCTTTTCTTTTCTTTTCTTTTCTTTTCTTTTCTTTTACTAATGTGATGTATCACATTGATTGATTTGTGAATGTTGAAAGAGCCCTGCAACCCAGTAATGAATCCCACTTCATCATGGTGAATAATTCTTTTTATATGCAGTTGAATTCGATTTGCTAGTATCTTTTTGAGAATTTTTGCATCCATATTCATCAGGGATATTGGCTTGTAGTTCTCTTTTTTTGCTGGGTCTCTGTCTGGTTTGGGAATCAAAGTAAATGCTGGCTTCATAAAATGAGTCTGGACGTTTTCCTTCCCTTTCTATTTTTTGGACCAGCTTGAGAAGGATAGGTATTATCTCTGCTTTAAATGTCTGGTAGAATTCCCCAGGGAAGCCACTTGGTCCTGGACTCTTATTTGTTGGAAGATTTTTGATAACTGGTTCAACTTCTTCGCTGGTTATGGGTCTGTTTAAATTTTCTATTTCTTCCTGTTTGAGTTTTGGAAGTGTGTGGGTGTTTAGGAATTTGTCCATTTCTTCCAGGTTGTCCAGTTGGTTGGCATATAAATTTTCATAGTATTCCCTGATAATTGCTTATATTTCTGAGGGATTGGTTGTAATAATTCCATTTTCATTCATGATTTTACCTATTTGGGTCCTCTTCTTTTTCTTTTTTGAGAAGCCTGGCTAGAGGTTTAGCAATTTGGTTGATTTTTTCACAAATCCAACTCTTGGTTTCATTGATCTGCTCTACTGTTTTTTTTTTTTTTTTTAATATTCTATGTTGTTTATTTCTGCTCTGATCTCTATTATTTCTCTTCTTCTGCTGGGTTTGGGGTGTCTTTGCTGTTCTGCTTCTATTTCCTTTAGGTGTGCTGTTAGATTTTGTATTCTTGTTTCTTGAGATAGGCCTGGATTGCAATATATTTTCCTCTCAGGACTGCCTTCGCTGCATCCCAAAGCGTTTGGATTGTTGTATTTTCATTTTCATCTGTTTCCATATATTTTTAAATTTCTTCTCTAATTGCCTGGTTGACCCATTTATTCTTTAGTAGGGTGTTCTTTAACCTCCATGGTTTTGGAGGTTTTCCAGACTTTTTACTGTGGTTGATTTCAAGTTTCATAGCATTGTGGTCTGAAAGTGTGCATGGTATGATCTCAATTCTTGTATACTTATGAAGGGCTGTTTTGTGACCTAGTATGTGATCTATGTTGGAGAAAGTTCCATGTGAGCTCGAGAAGAAAGTATATTCTGTTGCTTTGGGATGCAGAGTTCTAAATATATCTGTCAAGACCATCTGATCCAGGGTATCATTCAGGGCCCTTGTTTCTTTATTGATCCTGTGTCTAGATGCTCTATCCATTGTTGTAAGTGGAGTATTAAAGTCCCCTGCAATCACCACATTCTTATCAAAAGGTTCCTTATGTTTGTGATTGTTTTATATGTTTGGGGGCTTTTGTATTCGGTGCATAGACATTTATAATTGTTAGCTCTTCCGGATGGATAGACTCTGTAATTATTATATAATGCCCTTCTTCATCTCTTGTTACAGCCTTTAATTGAAATTCTAGTTTGTCTGATGTAAGTATGGCTACTCCAGCTTTCTTTTGACTTCCAGTAGCATGATAGATAGTTCTCCATCCCCTCACTTTCAATCTGAAGGTGTCCTCAGGTCTAAAATGAGTCTCTTGTAGACAGCAAATAGATGGGTCTTGTTTTTTTATCCATTCTGTTATCCTATGTCTTTTGGTTGGAGGCTTTAATCCATTTACATTCAGTGTTATTGTTGAAAGATATGGGTTTAGAGTCATTGTGATGTCTATAGGTTTCATGCTTGTAGTGGTGTCTCTGGTACTTTGTGGTCCTTGCAACATTTCACTCACAGAATCCCTTAGGGTCTCTTGTAGGGCTGATTTAGTGGTGATGAATTCCTTCAGTTTTTGTTTGTTTGGGAAGACCATTATCTTTCCTTCTATTCTGAATGACAGACTTGCTGGATAAAGGATTCTTGGCTGCATATTTTTCCTGTTCATCACACTGAAGATTTCCTGCCATTCCTTTCTGGCCTGCCAAGTTTCAGTAGATAGGTCTGCCACTACTCTTCTGTGTCTGTTTGTAAGTTAGAGCCTGTTTATCCCAGATGCTTTCAGAATTTTCTCTTTATCCTTGTATCTTGCCAGTTTCACTATGATATGTCATGCAGAAGATCAATTCAAGTTACGTCTGAAGGGAGTTATCTGTGCTTCTTGGATTTCAATGCCTTTTTCCTTCCTCAAATCAGGGAAGTTCTCAGCTATGATTTGTTCAAGTCCACCTTCAGTCCCTTTCTCTCACTCTTCTTCTTCTGGAATTCCTATGATACGGATATTGTTCCATTTGATTGCATCACTTGGTTCTCTAATTCTCCCCTCATACTCCTGGATTTTTTTATCTTTTTCTAAATTTCCTCTTTTTCCATAATTTTATCTTCTAATTCACCTATTCTCTCCTCTGCCTCTTCAATCCGTGCTATGGCCACCTCCATTTTATTTTGCACCTCATTTATAGCATTTTTTAGCTCTTCATTACTATTTCTTAGTCCCTTGATCTCTGTAGCAATAGAAATAGATTCTCTGCTCTCCTCTATGCTTTTTTTCAAGCCCAGAGATTAATTTCATTATTCTAAATTCTTGTTCGGATATATTGCTTAAATCGTTTTTGATCAATTCGTTAGCTGTTGCTACTTCCTGGAGTTTCTTTTGAGGAGAATTCTTCCGTTTCATCATTTTGGGTAGTCCCTGCCGTGGCTCCAGACTGCAGGGCACTTCCCCTGTGCTGTCTGGAGTAACTTGTGTTGGTGGGCGGGGCTGCAGTCAGACCTGATGTCTGTCCCCAGCCCACCACTGGGGCCACAGTCAGACAGATTTGTACCTTATCTTCCCCTCTCCCAAGGGCAGGACTCACTGAGAAGTGGTGTGGCCCCTGTCTGGGCTACTTGCACATTGCCCGGCTCGTGGTGTTGCTTTGATGTGATCTGGCATATTAGCTGGTGTGGATCCGCAAGATGCATAGGGGCGGGAAGGGCAGACTCAGCTTGCTTTGCTGTCGGTGGTCCCCTGTGGGAGGTGCCCTGCAGCATTGGGAGGGAGACAGGCCTTTGGAGGGATGGATCCACAGAAGCACAGTGTTGAGTGTTTGCATGTGCAAGCAAGTTTGGTGACAGGAAATGTTTCCCTTTGGGAGTTTGGTTGGCGATTGGGAGAGGGAGTTGGTTTTGCCAGTGCCTTTTTCCCTGCCAAGCTGAGCTCTGTCTCTGGGGCTCAACACCCCCCCCCCCGGTGTCCTCTCACCCTCCCCGCTCTCTGAGAGCAGAGCTGTTGACTTTTAACATTCCAGATGTTAAGTCCCGCTAGTTGTCAGAACTCATGCAGTCATGCCTCTCTGCTTTTGCAAACTAGAATCAGGGGTTCTGCTCTCCACTGCCCCAGTTCCCTCCTGCCAGTCTGTGTAGCATGCACCACCTCTCCATCCTTCCTACCCTCTTCCGTGGGTCTCTTGTCTATGCTTGACTCTGAAGAGTGTGGTTCTGGCAGTTTTCTAGGTTATTTAGGCAAATGTGGGTGGAATATAAGTGATCAGCATGATGAGGTGAGCCCAGCGTCCTCCTATGGCACCATCTTCCCCAGATCCCCCTTTTTTATGTGCCATAGCTGGATCTTTAAAAAACACTACACATTAGAAGGGCCAAAATCCAGAACACTTACAACACTGAATGCTGGTGAGGTTTTGAAGCAACAGGAACTGTCATTCATTGTTGGTGGAATCCAGAATGGTATAGACATTTTTGAAGATTATTTTACAATTTTTACAAAACTAAACATACTCTTACTACACAAATCAGGAAACCACACCATGGTGTTTATCTAAAGAAGTTGAAAACTTTTATCCATAGAAAATCTTGCAAAACCATCTTTAAAGGAGATTTACTCGTAGGGGTGCCTGGGTGGGTCAGTCAGTTGAGCATCTGACTTCGGCTCTGGTCATGATCTCACAGCTCGTGAGTGTGAGCCCCGCATTGGTCTCTGTGCTGACAGCTCGGAGCCTGGAGGCTGCTTTGGATTCTGTGTCTCCCTCTCTCTCTGCCCCTAATCCACTCACATTCTGTCTCTGTCTCTCTCAAAAATAAACAAAAAAAAATTTTTTTTAAGACTTTTACTCATAATTGTCAGAATTTGGAGGCAACAAAGATATCCTTCAGTGGGTGAATGAATAAACTGTGGTACATCCTGGCATTGGAATGTTAATCATCCCTAAAAAGAAATGAGCTATTAATCCATGGGGAAAAAAACATGGAGGAAACTTAAATGCATATTACCAAGTAAAGAAGGCCAATATGAAAAAGCAACATGTTGCATGACTGCACCAATATGACATTGTGGAAAAAGAACAGTTCTGGAGACAGTAGAAAGATCAGTTGTTGCCAGGTGTCAGGGTGTTAGAATGAGTAGATAGAGCACAGAGAATTTTCAGGGCAATAAAAATACACTGTATTATATTATAATGATGGTTAAATATTATTTACACTATTTACATTATGTATTATTTACATTATATGTAAAGTATGGACTTTGGGTGATAATCACATGTCACTGTAAATTTCCCATTTGTAACATAATCGTCCTCCACTGTGGTGGAGGTTATCAGTAATAGGGGATGTGTGGAGGTTATATGAGAAATCTATGTACCATCCTCTCATTTTTTCTGTAAACCTAAAACTCCTCTAAAAACATATCTTTTTAAAAAACTGAACAAGTAAAAAAAGGAACAGAGTAAGATATATAATTGTGTTGATTTGTCCACAACATAAGGAGCTCTGTGATCTTGCCTACATCAATCAGGGCGTCATCATGTAACTTTCATAGCCTCAAAAACAAATACACTATTAATTTCACAAAATGTAATGAAATAACTTTCTCCAAAGCAGTGAGAAAAGAATTACCATCCAGTGATAAATGGGAAAAATTGACCAAATAATGTGATGTTGTGTCTTAGGTAGCCAGATAAGGACAAACTCAGAGCATACAGTGCAAGGCCTCCCAACCCTTCTTCTCTGATCTCCCCACAGACTGTGTCTGTCCTTAAAATAATGAGTTGATTCTTCCTATTCTTTTAAAAAAATATATATACTACTTAGTATCATACAAGGAAGTACATGGTGAAATGCTCAGAGTTAAATGATGAAAAGAAAATTATTCTCTTTTGCTGCAATTAGTCAATATAATTGCTGTCAAGGAAAAAAAAATATATATATGTATAGCAATATATGATAATATATATGGTGGTAAAATGACATATACCCTAAAACTGTTCTGTGGTTTAATCAATTAAAATTTGGAAAAGTGTTATAAAATCTCTTAATTTAAAATAATGCATATATCTATTCTTATATTAAACATCATATCATATTGTAGTATAGATGCAGTGATATAACCTATGAACATTAGAAAAAGCTTGCTATTTTGGGGAGGAGCCAAGATGGTGGAACAGTATAGAAGTTTTGTTGTATGTCTCGCATCCATCAAATACAGCCAGACCAACATCAAACCATCCTACACACCTAGAAAACTGATTGGAGGATTAGCACAACAATCTACACACCTGAACCACAGAATTCAGCAGGTACATGGTGCAGAGAGGTAAACTTAGGGAGAGAGAAGAAGCAGGAAGGGAGGTGCTTTTGTGAGGGGAGAGAGGACAGAGACTGGGGGGAGGGAGAACACGGGAAAAGCACCCCTCCCCAAAAGCAGCTGGAGAGAAAGTGGAAAATTGGAAACAGCCACAGGGACTAAACTAAAAAAGGAGAAGGGAGAAAGAATAAAGAAGAAAGGAGAGGGTTTAAATTCCATTAAAACTGTAAACAAGGGGAGTGCAAAGTCTGCAACTCTGCAGCTCAATATCTGGCAGTGCTCTGTGGGAAGGGTGAATCCCCAGGAACAGAGTGGGGTCTGGGAGGTTCTCAGGCCACATGGGGAAAAATAGTTCCAACTGCTGGAAGGACATTTGGTAGAGATTGTTGAAGCCACCTGGTCCTGAGAAAATGGCCACATTCACTGGTGCTGGAACAAGGTCATTAAGGGTGAAGGCTGGTGCCAGATGTGTGCTGTGATTTTCCATAATCCCTGAAAAGCTGCTGCTACACTATCTCGTGAACTTTTCTGGGGTGGGCTGGCACCTGGCCGCAGTCTCAAGGCACCAGCAGCAGCAGGGTCCAGCAAGCGTTCCTGGGTGCAGCTGACATTTGGCCATTGCTCATTCAGCCATTGCTCGGTGAGACCCTCCCACAGAGAGGTGGAATGGGTCAGAGCCACAGTTCTTCAGAAGTAAGGGGCCAGGGAAAACAGCAGCACTTGAGACAAAACTCAGGAGAGAGGTACTGCCTGGGGCCTGGTCACGGAGAGTGAAAAAAGCAGAGTGGATGAAAGCTGAAGAAAGAGGACAAGTGCATGATTGCTGATCCAGGAGAACAGAGTTCCAAATCTAGAGACTGTGTAGCTGAGTGGAGCCATTTTCACAGCTCCCGCACTTACAAGCGCCACAACACTCCACCCCAGTAGGCTAGCAGCGCCATCTAGTGGAGAGCACAACTCTTACACTGAGCCCCGCACAACTGGGCCAACTTCCCTCTTCAAGAATACAAGTCTCACTTCCTGCTTAGTTTATGGACTATAAAGCGTTACATAGCCTGACTTCTAAGGGAAAACGAAGTAATTTCAGTCCTACTTCAATCTGTTAGCAGGCCCATCTATTCAATTTTCTTTATTTCTTTTTCTCTTTTACACTCCCTTTCTTTTTCTTGAACAAAGAAAGAGAAAAAAATTCATTTTTATTTTCATTTTTATTTAAATTTTTTTCTTTAATTTTTATTATATTTTTTACTTTTGTGTAATTTTTTTCAAATTCTATTTTACTTCTACCATTTTATTTTAGTGTACTTCAGTACACTAAATGTACTGAATAAATTAAATAAATAAATTAAATAAATTAAATAAATAAAATAAATTTAGTGTATGCACCTTTTCAAATTTTCAAACAATTTCCTTTTTTCCTTTTTCATTTTTTCTGTTTCATTTCTTTACTTTTTCTTGAATGCAGGAAGAGAAAATTTTCATTTTCACTTTCAATTTCTATAAAAATCTTTTTCTTTAAATTTTTTTACCATATCTTTTGCTTTTATGTAATTTTTTTAAATTCTATTTTACTTATATCATTTTATTTTAGTCTGCTACAGTGTATCCACTTTTTTAAATTTTCAAATGATTTCCTTTTTTTCTTTTTTAAATCTTTTTTCTCTTTTTTATTTCTTTTTCTTGAATATATAAAAAGAAAAAATTCATTTTTATTTTTAATTTTTATTAAAAATATTTTTCTTGAATTTTTTTCTACTATATTATTTACTTTTGTGTATATTTTTTCAAATTCTATTTTACCCCATCATCTCATTTTAGTCTACTTCAGTGTATTCATTTTTTCAAATTCTCAAATGATTTCCTTTTATTCTTTTCCACATCGCTTTTTTTTCTCTAATCTGTCAAACCAGTTTCAACAACCAGATCAAAACACACCTAGGATCTAGCATCATTTATTCTATTTTTGTCTGCGTGTGTGTTTTTAATTTTTTAGTTTTAATATTTTTTAATTTTAATTTTTTAATTTTAATTTTTCTACCTCATTAATTCCTTTTCTCCCTTCAAAATAACAACATGAAGAAATTCACCCCAATAGAAAGAGCACGAAGAAACAACAGCCAGGGATTTAACCAACACAGATGTTGAACCAGATGTCTGAACCAGAATTTAGAATCATGATAATAAGAATACTAGCTGGAGTCGAAAATATATTAGAATGTTTTTCTGCAGAGATAAAAGAAGTAAAATATAGCCAGAATGAAATTAAAAATGCTATAACTGAGCTGCAATCAACCGATTGATGCAGCAGTGCTAAGGATGGATAAGGCAGAACAGAGAGTCAGCAATATAGAGGAAAACTTATAGAGCATAATGATGCAAAAAAAGAGGGAGATTAAGGCAAAAGAGCATGATTTAAGAATTAGAGAAACCAGTGACTCATTAAAAAGGAACAACATCAGAATCATAGGGGTCCCAGAAGAGGAAGAGAGAGAAATATGGGTAGAAGGGTTACATGAGTAAATCATAGCAGAAAACTTTCCTAACCTGGGGAAAGACACAGACATCAAAATCCAAGAAGCACAGAGGGCCCCCATTAGTTTCAATAAAAACTGACCATCAACAAGGCATATCATGGTCAAATTCACAAAATACTCAGGCAAGGAGAGAATCATGAAAGCAGCAAGGGAAAAAAAGTCCCTAACCTACAAGGGAAGACAGATCAGGTTTGCAGCAGACCTATCCACAGAAACTTGGCAGGCCAGAAAGGAGTGGCAGGATATATTCAGTGTGCTGAATCAGAAAAAAATATGCAGCCAAGAATTCTTTATCCAGCAAGGCTGTCATTCAAAATAGAAGGGGAGATAAAAAATTTCCCAGAAAAAAATTAAAAGAGTTTGTGAGCACTAAACCAGCCCTGCAAGAAATTTTAAGGGAGACTCTCTGAGGGGAGAAAAGATGAAGAAAAAAATATATATATATAGCAACAAAGATTAGAAAGGTCAAGAGAACACCACCAGAAACTCCAACTCTACAAGCATCATAATGGCAATAAATTCATATCTTTCAGTACTCACTCTAAACGTCAATGGACTTAATGCTTCAATCAAAAGACATAGGATAAATAGAATGCATTAAAAAAAGATCCATCTATATACTGTCTACAGGAGACCCACTTTAGACCTAAAGATACCTTCAGATTGAAAATAAGGGGATGGAGAACCATGTGTCATGCTAATGGTCAACAAAAGAAAGCAGGAGTAGCCATACTTATATCAATCGACACTTTAAAATAAAGACTGTATCAAAAGATGCAGAAGGGCATTATATCATAATCAAGGGGTCTATCCACCAAGAAGACCTAACAATTGTAAATATTTATGTGCCAAATGTGGGAGGACCCAAATATATAAATCAATTAATCACAAACATAAAGAAATTCATCAATAGTAATACCATAATAGTAGGAGACTTCAACACCCCACTCACAGCAATGGACAGATCATCTAATCAAAAAATCAACAAGGAAACAATGACTTTGAATGACACACTGGACCAGATGGATTTAACAGATATATTCAGAACATTTCATCCTAAAGCAGCAGAATATACATTCTTCTCCAGTGCACATGGAACGTTCTCCAGGATAGACCATATACTGGGACACAAATCATCCCTAAGTAAGTACAAAAAGATTGAGATCATACCATGCATATTTTCAGACCACAATGCTATGAAACTTGAAATCAACCACAAGAAAAAATTTGGAAACGTAACAAATACTTGGAGACTAAATACCATCTTACTAAAGAATAAATGAGCTAACCAAGAAGTTAAAGAGAAAATTAAAAAGTTTATGGAAGTCAATGAAAATGATAACACCACAAACGAAAACCTCTGAGACACAGCAAAGGTGGTCATAAGAGGAAAATATATAGCAATACAGGCCTTACTAAAGAAGAAAGAAAGACCTCAGATACACAACCTAACTTTATACATTAAGGAGCTGGAAAAAGAACAGCAAATAAAACCCCAAACCAGCAGAAGACAGGAAATAATAAAGATGAGAGAAGAAATTAATGCTATCGAAACCAAAAAAAACAGTAGAACTGATCAATGAAACCAGAAGTTGGTTCTTTGAAAGAATTAACAAAATTGATAGACCACTAGCCAGTTTGAACAAAAAGAAAAAGGAAAGGACCCAAATAAATAAAATCAAGAATGAAAGAGGAGAGATAACAACCAACACAGCAGAAATAAAAACAATAATAAGAAAATATTATGAGCAATTATATGCCAATAAAATGGGTAATCTGGAAGAAATGGACAAATTCCTAGAAACATATACACTACCAAAACTGAAACAGGAAGAAATAGAAAATTTGAACATACACATAACCAGTAAGGAAACCGAACTAGTAATAAAAAGTCTGCCAAAAAAAAAGAGTCCAGGGCCAGATGGCTTTCCAGGAGAATTCTACCAAACATTTAAGGAAGAGTTAACACCTATTCTCTTGAAGCTTTTCCAAAAAATAGAAATGGAAGGAAAAGTTTCAAACTTTCTATGAAGCCAGCATCCCCTTGATTACAAAACTAGACAGAGACCCCACTAAAATGGAGAACTATAGATCATTTTCCCTGATGAACATGGATGCAAAAATCCTCAACAAGATATTAGCCAACTGGATCCAACAATACATTAAAAAAATTATTCACTACGACCAAGTGGAATTTATACCAGGGATGCAGGGCTGGTTCAATATCCACAAAACAATTAACGTGATTCATCACATCAATAAAAGAAAGGACAAGAACCATATGATCTCTCAATAGATGCAGAGAAAGCATTTGACAAAATACAGCATCTTTTCTTGATAAAACCCTCAAGAAAGTAGGGATAGAAGGAGCATACCTCGAGATCATAAAAGCCATATATGAACAACCCAACGCTAATATCATCCTCAATGGGGATAAACTGAGAGATTTCCCCCTAAGGTCAGGAACAAGACAGGGATGTCCACTCTTGCCACTGTTATTCCACACAGTATTGGAAGTCTTAGCCTCTGCAATCAGACAACACAAAGAAATAAAAGGCATCCAAATCAGCCAGGAGGAGGTCAAACTTTCCCTCTTCGCAGGTGACATGATACTCTATATGGAAAACCCAAAAGATCCCACCAAAAAACTGCTAGAACTGATTCAAGTATTCAGCAAAGTTGCAGGATATAAAATCAATGCACAGAAATCAGTTGCATTCCTATACACCAATAATGAAGTGACAGAAAGAGAAATCAAGGAATCAATCCCATTTACATATGCACCAAAACCCATAAAATACCTAGGAATAAATCTAACCAAAGAGGTGAAAAATCTGTATGCTGAAAAATATAGAAAGCTTATGAAAGAAATTGAAGAAGACACAAAAAAATGGAAAAAGATTCCATGCTTCTGGATAGGAGGAACAAATATTGTGAAAATGTCGATGCTACCCAAAGTAATCTACATATTCAATGCAATCCTTATCAAAATAACACCAGCATTCTTTACTGAGCTAGAACAAATAATCCTAAATTTTATATGGAACAGAAAAGACCTCGAATAGGCAAAGTGATCTTGAAAAAGAAAACCAAAGCAGGAGACATCACAATCCCAGACTTCAGGCTATACTACAAAGCTGTAATCATCAAGACAGTATGGCACTGGCACAAGAACACTCGGATCAATGGAACAGAATAGGGAACCCAGAAATTTACCCACAAACGTATGGCCAACTAATCTTGGAAAGAATATCCAATGCAGGAAAGAATATCCAATGGAATAAAGACAGTCTCTTCAGCAAGTGGTGCTGGGAAAACTGGACCACGACATGCAGAAGAATGAACCTGGACCACTTTCTTTCACCATACACAAAAATAAACTCAAAATGGATGAAAGACCTAAATGTAAGACAGGAGGCCGGCAAAATCCTTGAGGAAAAAGCAGGCAGAAACCTCTTTGATCTTGGCCACAGCAACTTCTTACTCAACACGTCTCCAGAGGCAAGGGAAACAAAAGCAAAAATGAACTACTGGGACCTCATCAAAATAAAAAGCTTCTGGACAGCGAAGGAAACAATCAGCAAAACTAAAAGGCAACCTACAGAATGGAAGAAGATATTTGTAAATGACATATCAGATAAAGGGTTAGTATTGAAAATCTATAAAGAACTTATCAAACTCAACACCCAAAAACCAAGTAATTCAGTGAAGAATTGGGCAAAAGACATGAATAGACACTACTCCAAAGAAGACATCCAGATGGCCAACCGACACATGAAAAAATGCTCCACATCACTCATAACAGGGAAATACAAATCAAAACCACAATGAGATACCACCTAACACCTGTCAAAATGGCTAACATTAACAACTCAGGCAATAACACATGTTGGTGAGGATGAGGAGAAAGAGGATCTCTTTTGTACTGAGGTGGGAATGCAAGCTGGTGCAGCCACTCTGGAAAACGGTATGGAGGTTCCTCAAAAAAACTAAAAATAGAACTAGCCTATAACCCAGCAATTGCACCACTAGGCATTTATCCATGGGATACAGGTGTGCTGTTTCAAAGGTACACATGCACCCCCATGTTTATAGCAGCACTATAACCAATAGCCAAAGTATGGGAAGAGCCCAAACGTCCATTGATTGATGAATGGATAAAGAAGATGTGGTATATATATACAATGGAGTATTACTCGGCAATCAAAAAGAATGAAATCTTGCCATTTGCAACTATGTGGATGGAACTGGACGGTATTATGCTAAGTGAAATTAGAGAAATACAAAAATCACATGACTTCACTAATTTGAGGGCTTTAAAAGTCCAAGCATATGAACATAAGGGAAGGGAAACAAAAATAATATAAAAACAGGGAGGGGGACAAAACAGAAGAGACTCATAAATATGGGGAACAAACTGAAGGTTGCTGGAGGAGTTGTGGGAGGGAGGATGGGCTAAATGGGTAAGGGGCACTAAGGAATCTACTCTTGAAATCATTTTTTCACTATATGTTAATTAATTTGGATGTAAATTTTAACAAATATAAAATAAAATTAAAATATACCCTCAAAAAATTAATAAAATAAAAATATTTTTTTTGCCATCAAAAAAAAAGAAAAATCTTGCTATGTTAGTGAAACATGTTTTAGTGGAAAGCATACATCATGAACAAAGTGTAGCACTAGAATTCCATAGTAAAGGGTGCCCCACACTTTCTATCTAATTAAAGAGAGCATTTGTTGGGATGAGCACTGGGTGTTATATGTAAGTGATGAGTCACTGGGTTCTACTCCTGAAGCCAATACTACACTGTATGTTAACTAATTTGAATTTAAGTAAATACATTTTTAAAAAGAATTAATGATTCCAATTTAGTGTATTTCAATCTATTTTCTGTTTACAATGGATTGGTCTAAATTATAATGTTAAATTCTAGTTCAACTACCAATTTAGTATTTAATTTATTGGACTTCTTACTATCTGCATATTTCACCCACAGTGGGAATATATTGCCCTACAACTTTTCAATGAATTTCAATGGTAGTATTTCAATGAAGGGAGTACTCAAGTCATTAATAAAGTCAGGATTTTGGCAGACAATAAATTAATTTGAATGATTTCTGGCTCAGAGAAAGAGAGAAAAACAAGTTCCTGATCTCAATCAGACTGTTTCATATCTCTTTAGGTAATGCCGAGAATATCATCCCCATACTTTTTTTTTTTAATTTCACACACTCAGAGGAAAATATGGTTGTTATTTACACATAGGACATTCAACTTATAAGGCTTAATAAGTATTTATTATTAGATATATAATAAATTTAAAACAGACTACTGTTTCAGCAAGTGTAATAGGGAACCAATACTAGCTCAGACTACTAAACTTGTGTGTGTGTGGTCTCATTTTCTTAGTCTTTTGTATAAATAATCTTGGAACAGATAGTTGTCTTAAGGAAATAATAGGGAAGAGAAAAACAATAATTTTATTAGCACTTTCTCCTTTGAAGTGTATTTCAGAGTTTAACAATCTTTTTTAAATAAGTGATATTTAGGGGGGCCTAGGTGGCTCAGTCGGTTAAGTGTCCAACTTCAGCTCAGGTCATGATCTTGTGGTAGCTCATGGGTTCGAGCCCCACGTCGGGCTCTCTGCTGACAGCTTGGAGCCTGGATCCTGCTTTGGATTTTGTGTTCCCCTCTCTCTCTGCCCCTCCCCCACTCACACTCTGTCTCTCTCTCTCTCTCTCTCTCTCTCTCTCTCAAAAATAAACATTAAAAAATTTTAAAAAATAAGTAATATAAGTATATAAGTAATATACTTATATACTTATATAAGTATATAAGTATATAAGTAATATAATTTTAAGTTAAATAATAGTGCAATATTTTTAAACAAAGATTCCAAATTTTAATTCAGAGGGCTTTAATTTCTAAAATAATTTTACTATTTTGCTACATATTTATTCATTTCAAAGTTTATCTCTTTTGCAAAATTACATATACAGGCAATTTAAGATGCAGCATATAACAAAAGTGTATAAATTTTGTTAAATGTATTATCTGAAACTCAATCTCAACCCAGAAGAAATATATGTTAAAAGAATATTCAATTCCTGTAAATCAAGAGTAATTCATACTTTCTATCTCAATTTTTGTTTAATTGAAGCAAAGTTTACATAACACAAAATAACCATTAACCATTTTAAAGTGTACAATTCAGTGGCATTAATACCTTTACAATGTTGTGCAACTCTCATTTCTATCTAGTTCCAAGTCATTTTCATCACTCCAAAAGCAAATTCCACATCCATTAGTTACTTCCCATTATTCTGTCTTCTTCTAGTTCCTGGTAGTCTGCTTTCCATCTTCATGGATTTACTTACTCGGGATGTTTTATATAGGCATAGTCATGAAATATGTGGCTTGTTGTGTCTTTCACTTTGTACAGTTTTTGATGTTTATAGATGTTACAGCATATATCAAATCTTTATTCTTTTTTGTGGTTGAATAGTATCTCTTTTCTGGGCATACCACAATTTACCATTCATCCATTGGCGGAAATTTGTGTTGTTTCCACCTATCATCTATTATGAATAGTGCTGTTGTAAACGTGTATATATTTATTTGAATATCAGTTTTCAATCTTGGGGGTATATATTTATTTGAATATTTGTTCACAATTCTTTTATACTCAAAATCCAAAGCTTCAGTCTACATTATTCATCAACAGGGCCTTATATTTGAATGAAGAGAGTGTAAAATGAGTGTAGGACCTTCTAAAATGGGTGTAGGACCATGCCAAAGCCCTGGCCATGGCTGACACATTGTTTTACTATCCATACCTTGTTTATAATTACAACCTTATTTCCAACCCAGTATTTATGAATTTCAATTTTTCTAGACTAACAGCTGCCTGACTTTACAATGTGTTTTATTTTTTGTTTGTTTGCTTGTTTTTAGCTTTTATTTAAATTCACATAAGGTAACATACACTGTAATATTACTTTCAGGTAGACAGTATAATGTTCAACACTTCCTCAGTGCTTATCACAACAATGGCAGTCCTTAATCCCCATCACCCATTTAACCCATGCCCCCACCTACCTGCCCTCTGGTAACCCTCAATTTGTTCTCTATACTTAAGAGTGTGTTCTTAAGTATAGAGGTTTGCCTCTCCTCTTTTTTTGTCCCTTTACTCATTTGTTTTGTTTCTTAAACTCCACATATGAGTGAAATCATATGGTATTTGCCTTTCTCTGACTTATTTCACTTAGCATAATGCTCTCTAGTTCCAACCATGTTGTGTCAAATGGCAAGATTTCATCCTTTTTTATGGCTGAATAATATTCTATTATATAGATACAGATATAGATATAGATGAAATATAGGTGATAGATATAGATAGATGATATAGATATAGATATATATTCTACTTCTTATCCATTAATCAGTTGATAGACACTTGGGCTGTTTCCATAATTTGGCAAATATAGATAATGCTGCTATAAACATCAGGGTTCATGTACCCCTTTGAATTAATATTTGGATTATTTGGGTGCAATTTCTGCCTTCTAGTGTTCTATTTTTAACTTTTTGAGGAAACCCTGTACTGTGTTCTACAGTGGCTGCACTGTGGTAGGATTCCCTCCCTAAGGAGAGAGAAAAAAAAAAGGGAGAGAAAACTTGAAGGTAACCTGGCTATGCACCTATGTGACAACATCCCTCATGACTGCATGTTTTGTGTATTACCATATATGGGAGACTAAGAAATAGAAAATATATACAAAACTATGTCACGTGACATTTGGAATGCCGGCAGGAATAAAGTTGCTTCCTGGAAATTAAAAAAGCCTCAGTGTCAAAACTCTCTGTGTGAGAATCCTGCTACACTGCTTGGGGGCTCACGTCTGGGATTCGGAGACAGTGCGTTTCCACCTCCTTTGCCACTGGGGTATGAGCTTTGGAGCACCAGGAGAAGCAACCTCACCTGGTGCCAGAGGACCACTTGATCCATAGGAAATTAGCCTACCCTGGCACACAGGGGCAAAGGCCCTGTGTGCTAATGGAACCCATGAAGCCCAGGAAACAGCTTAAGGAGCGCCACCCCTCAGACTGGTAAGAACCTGGGTTCGTTTTGGTAGATCTGCCCCTAAGAGGCAGAAGGGGAGTCTTATCACCTCCCAGAATTGTCCTAGTAATTCCACAAGGGACGAGGAATGAAACTGCAACTCGAAGGTGCTGAATGTAGGGTGTTGAGCGGAAGTTGTTGAGTGAATGTGTGTAAATGAGATGGACAACAGGAAGTTTCTGACCTGACCAAGGGCCAAAGCGAGTGTTGAGTTCTGATCTGTGGTTCTGTGGTGACGTCATATGGCTTAAGGTAGCGTCAGACTTCCTCGGGAGTCTGATCTGGGTCAGGGATTGAAACTGAACCCACCAATGCTAAGAGGCACCTGAAATATCTCCAAGAGGAGAGTGGCTGGAAATGGACAAAGCGAGTGTGTGTTTTCTCCAAACTAGTCCCCCTCCTTCCTTTGTTTTCCCTCCTCATGTGCATAAAAGTAGTCTGTTAGGGGTAGGAAATGGGTGGAAAGCAGAGTAAACCTACTCCCCTAGAATGTATGTTGAGAAATCTCAAAAAAATATATATTCAGGAAATTATGGTGTGAAATTAACTCCTGAAAAGTTCCGAACATCCTGTGAAATTGATTGGTCATCATTTGGGGTGGACTGGCCCTCCGAGGATTCACTTGATAAGGAACTAGTTGGCCAAGTGTTCAGGGTCATTGCAGAGGACCCAGGCTAACCTGACCAATTTCCTTATATTGACTGTTGGGAAGAGCTGGTCCTATCCCAGCCTCTTTGGCTAAAAGTCTGCATTGAAGAGAGCTGTAAAGTTATGATGGCTCCCATCATGGCTTCCTCCAAATACTGGCCATAAATGAAAAAGCCCACAGTCAGGAGAACCTGAAGAAACCCCACCACCATATGTCCCATTTGTACCCCTCACTGCCATGCCGCCAGCAGTCCTAAATGCAGAAACTTCATCGGAGTCTGCCCCCAGCCCCAAGGCCTCACCATCCCTAGCACTTCCCCGAATGTGACTGACTCCCCTTGGCCACCAGTCTTAATGCTGCATATGCCTCCTGAACAGAGACTAGAGAATCAGGCCAGCAGAAGCAGCCCCTCCCTGCAGCCACACAGGAGAGCCATACAAATGCCACTGAGGGAAACCAAGGGATCCATCTATTATGATCAGGAAGGCTAGATCCAAGGAGGCCAACGTGTTTTTATGTACCAACCATTTACCACTATGGATCTCCTAAATTGGAAGCACCATACCCCCTCCTATACAGAGAAACCCCAGGCTATGATTGACCTAATGCAGTCCATAATTCAAACCCACAAACCTACCTGGATGGAATGCTGCCAACTTCTTCTGTCCCTCTTCAATACAGAGGAGCATTACTCAGGCAGGCTTAAAATGGTTAGAGGAAAATGCTTTGGCTGGGACACTAGACCCCCAGGCCTATGCTCAGGCTCACTTCCCTGGGAAGGACCCCAAATGGGACCCAAATGATTCAAGTATAGGTGGAGGGTTTGCAAGGACTAAACAATATCAAAAAGCCCTTATGAATGGCATAAAGAAGGGGGGTGGAGAAGCACATAAATATGAGTAGAACATCAGAAGTGCTCCAGGGATCCAAGGCAAGCTTGAGCCAATTTTATGAGATTGTGTGAGGCATTTCATCTCTATACTCCCTTTGATCCAGAAGCACCCACCAACCAGTGGATGATTAATGCAGCTTTCTTAGGTCAGGCCCAGGGAGACATTCAGCACAAGCTGCAAAAACTTGAAGGTTTCACTGGCATGAATACCAGTCAGTTGCTAGAAGTAGCAACCCAGGTGTTAGTTCACTGTGACCAGATGGCACGGATGGAAGAACGCTGAAAGATACAAAAACAGGCAGACTTGTTAGCTGCCACCTTGGTGGAGCAGTTGAAACACCCCCAGAAGAGTGCCCTGCAGGGAAAGGGCCAAGGCCAGAAAGTGGAGTGGCAGGGAGGAGGGTCTTGCCCTAGACCAAAAATAGAATGGAATCAGTGTGCTTTCTGCCATCAGGAGGACCACTGGAAAAGTGAATGCCCCAGCCGGTACAGTTGTACCAGCCGGTACAGCTGGTACAGACCAGACAGTTCTCAGCAAGGCCCCAAGCAGAAAAAAAAAAAAAGAGGTCCAGGGCTGGTACCAACTGTCTCCATAGTCTATTGGGGTCCCCAAAAACGATTATGTGGAGCTAGAAGCCATGGAGGACTATGAGGAGGACTAGGAGAGACCAGGCTCTATTTCCTTATGCCCCCAGGATCCTATGGTCCAAATTAATGTGGGGGGCTGACCCATTGACTTTATGGTAGATACTGGAGCAAAACACTCAGCAGTGACTCGACCCGTGGGTTCCCTCTCACGGAGACAAGCCACCTCTGGCAGTCAGTCACGCCATCCCTTTCTGTTGCCTCGGCAATGCAATTTAGGTAGCCATGAAGTCATCCATGAATTTCTGTACCTCCTGGACTGCCCCGTGGCTCTACTGGGTCATGACCTATTGGGAAAGCTGCAGGCCCAGATGACTTTCAACTCTTGGGGACAGGCTGCTCTGACCCTACGAAAACCAGATACAAAGATTATGACACTCATGATTCCCCAAGGGAAGGAGTGGCGTCTCTAGTTTCAAGAAAAAAACAACGGGTGCCTGAGCTTCCCTTTAAGGTCCCAGGGGTGTGGACTGAAGACAACACACCAGGACTGGCTGGAAACATACCCCCTGTGGTTGTGGAATTAAAGCCCGGGGCAGAGCGCACCCACCAGAGAAAATACTTCATCCCTCGCAGGGCACAGGTCGGGATCCAAAAACACCTGGAGAGACTTTTAAAGTATGGGATCCTCCAGCCATGTCAGTTGCCTTGGAAGACGCTTCTCTTGTCTGTCCAAAAACCAGGCACAGATGACTACCGGCTGGTTCAGGACCTGTGAGCAGTAAACCAGGTAACTGTCACCATACACCCAGGTCCCAAACCTCTATACACTTTTGGGGCTCATTCTAGCTGAAGCCACCTTCTTCATCTGTTTGGACCTTAATGATGCCTTTTTCTGCATCTATCTGGCTCCCCAGAGCCCATTGATCTTTGCTTTCCAATGGGAGGATACTGAAAATGGTGACAAGGGCCAATTGACTTGGACCAGGTTAACTTGGATCCTGGGTTCAAAAACTTCCCAACCATTTTTGGCACTGCATTAGCCTCTGACTTAAAAGCCTTCCCAGTGGGTCAATATGGCTGTGTCCTGCTTCAGTAAGTCAATGACTTGCTGCTAGCTGGAAGGTTCCAAGAGGGTTGCATGGAAGGGACTCAACAGCTCCTTACCCTCTCCTATGGAAAACTGGTTGCAGGATCTTGAAGAAAAAGGCCCAAATCTGTCAGGAAAAGGTTAAATATCTTGGCTTCCACCTGTCTCAGGGGAAGTGCCAACTAGGTCCAGAGAGGAAGCAGGCTGTTTGCTCAATCCTGGCCCTGACAACCTGACACCAGGTTTGAGAGTTTCTTGAGGCTGCAGGTTTCTGTAGGATCTGGATACCTAAATTTTCAGCCCTGGCAAAACCCCTCTATGAGGCTAATAGGGGAGAGAGGGAACCCCTGATGTGGGAACCAGTATAGCAAAAGGCCTTCGAGAAAATAAAGTAAGCCCTTACTAATATTTCTGGTTTAGGGATCCCAGACCTGACCAAGCCTTTCTTTCTGTATGTCCATGAGTGCACTGGTATTGCAGTGGGAGTCCTAACTCAGATGTTAGGATCATGGCATTGCCCGGTGGCATATCTCTCCAAGCAACTTGACTCTGTGGCCCAAGGCTGACCTCCCTGCCTATGGTCACTGGCAGCCACAGCTCTCTTAGTGTCCAAGGCTGACAAGTTAACTATGGGACAGAAATTGACATTTCAAGTGCCACATTCAGTATTGACATTAATGGAATACAAGGGGCAATACTGACTAACCAAAGCCAGGATGGTCAGATTATCAGGGAATGCTATGTGAGAACCAGTGCATTCATCTAGAAGTAGTGTGGACCCTGAACTCTGCAACCCTATTGCCTGTTGGGCCAGGCCAACCAGACCATGACTGTATTGAAGTCATGGATGAGGTGTTCTCCAGCCGACCAGACTTGAGGGATGAGCCCCTCAAAGACCCCTACACTGAATATTTCACTGATGGTAGCAGTTTTGCAAAGAGGGGAGAGCATCTTGCAGGTTATTCCGTGGTGACCCTGAGCTCTGTCATTGAAGCAGAGCCCCTGCCGAAGGGGACTTCAGCACAAAAGGCAGAATTAATAGCTCTAACCTGAGCCCTCCAACTGGAGGCAGGGATACGTGTTATTATATACACAGCCTCTAAATATGCCTTCACCACCCTCCATGTACATGGGGCCTTATACAAAGAGAAGTGTCTAATAAACTCAGGAGGAAAGGACATAAAATACGGTAAGGAAATCCTTGAACTCTTAGATGCTCTGTGGTCTCCTAAATGTGTGGAAGTCATGCATTGTCAGGGACATCAAAGGGGAGACACCAAAGCTGCATGCACACTGCTTAACAAAGGCAGATGGAGAGGCAGACCCTGGCTCCAGCCTTTGTTAAGCAGTTCCATCAGGAAACTCACATTGGCCTGACAGCCCTTGAGACAATGTTAAGCTGATATTTCTACATCCCTCAAATCTCCAGCATGGTCTGGGTGGTATGTGAGCAATGTGAAATGTGTGCCCGGAATAACCCACGTCAGGGACCCAAGGCCACTCCTGGGGTGCAGAGTGTCAGGGGAGCCCCATTTGAAAATGTGATGGTGGACTTCACTGAGCTCCCCCGGGCCAGAAGCTGTAAATATCTGTTGGTCTTTGTATGTACTTTCTCAGGGTGGATGGAAGCTTTCCCTCCTCAAACAGAAAAGGCACAAGAAGTGGCTCAACTTCTTCTAAAGGAAATTATCCCATGATTTGGGATTCCTATGGGTTCAGATAATGGGCCAGCATTCATGGCTGTGGTGGTGCAGTTGGTGGCAAAAGGGCTAAAGATCACCTGGAAGTTGTATACTACATACTGACCCCAGAGCCCCAGAAAGGTGGAACAAATGAACTGAAGCTACAATTAAGTAAACTGTGCCCAGAAACACACCTGCACTGGGACCAGGTGTTGCCTATAGTCTTGTTAAGAATCAGGTGTAGCCCCAATAAGCAAACAGGGCTTTCCCTTACGAAATCCTTTATGGGCGCCCTCCTCCAATTATTAAGGGGATAAGGGAGGATTTAAATGAGATAGGCAATCAACCCTAAGGCAGCAGATGCAGGGCTCTGGGCTCTACTCTAACCACCCTACACTGATGGGTTAAAGAGCAATTGCCTGTGAGTCTGACCACAGATGTTCACTCCTTTGAGCCAGGAGATGCTGTGTGGGTAAAGGAGTGGAATGTCCAACCACTCAGACCCCTTTGGAGGGGCCCATTCATTGTCATTCTGTCCACCCCTACTGCAGTAAAAGCAGCTGAGGTGGGTCCCTGGATTCACCAGAGCAGAGTGAAGCTGGCAACCTGGGACTGGGAGTGCATTCCTAATCCATCCACTCTCTGTCAGCTGACCATTTGAAAGAAGTAATCTGCAATGCCAGAGACTCTGGCAGGAGACTGCAGCCCTGCTTTAGTCACTCTGGAAGCTGACTAATCTACGCATGGCAGAAACTTGAGGAATTGCCAGTTCGGTGAAATAAATAGACTGTCCTTATTTTCTATATCTGCCTTCTTACTGTGATGCACTGTCACCCCTTGTCTATCACTGTTATTGCAATTTTTGCCCTACTTCTTGCCATTGGATTAGTGGAGGTTGCCCCAGCAAGCTGGAAATGTGGTGAGAGGTTTCTGTTACCACTCACTTTCCTCTTGTGGGTAGAATGTTTTGTTGGTATTGATTGCTTTTAATCTGGACCCCGTTTGTAAACATAGATCTTTCATCATGTGACCCATGTATTCACATAACCAGGTCAGGGCAAGGAGTCACCTGGACCTTACTATACCATACCCATTTCTCATGCCAGAGAAAGACCCTGGGGACATGCATACTCCATCTTCCAATGGGGGGGGGGTCAATACACTTGGTCCCCAAATGAAGGTTGGTTAGAAGTCCAATCCTACTGGGCGAGGGGGGGGGGGGGCTTGATCAGCCAGACATAAATCACTAACCCCAAGTGTCCAGTGTCAATACTGCTTGATGTATGGGGAAGTTATAGGTATAGGCCCAGAGACATCTGTCATAAGAAAAAAGTAGGCACTTGTTATGGAGGGCCAAAGGACTCTTGAGGACCATGTGCAGGTTTAGATTGGGAGAAAAAATACCGACTCAATGGCAAACACGTATGAGGAAAATGGTTTATGTGCCTATACACTTGAGTTTTTATGTCCCAGTTGGAGCTGTGTTTTATGGGCTACTTGGAAAAAAAAAAGGCACAACAGCACTCCTTCAGAAGAGGGCAACCCTACAGGTTGTCAGTCAAAAGCCAGTAACCCTGTTAATTTCACTAACATTAACCCAGAAGACTACAAATGGCAATGGAGCACCCGAATTAGCATCCGAATCTATAGGCAAGGCAGAGACCCAGGGACTGCGCTGTATTTCAAGAGGATCACTACCACCCATCCAACCACATCTCATCAACTCTTCCACTCCTTCTATGAAGAAATAAGAAGTAGTCCCCCTCCCATTTCAGTCACAGCAAGGAACTTGTTTCTAGCCCTGGCAGAGACTATAGCCCAGACCCTAAAGGTCTTGCTATGTATGTGGGGGAACCAATGTGGGGGATCAATGGCCATGGGAGGCCAGGGAATTAGCCTTATAATTCCTTATAATTAGCCCACAAGCCTTATAATGGAACAAAATACCCCAGTTCTACTACCAGGGTTTGGCTCCTCAAAACCTCAATCATTGGGATGAACTGTCTTGCCCAATGGGGAAACAAAACTTCACCATCCATGTTGGAAAGTTAATGTGCCTAGGCCAAAGGTTTTATAATTCAACCGCCTGGGAAACCCAATGGTGGGAGTCCCTGGGTCACCTTGAGCCAGACTCTTACCCCTTGTTTTACTTGTCTCATCTCCAAGAGGCCTAAGACAACCATTTGCATTGATGCAGCCATCGAATGGCAGGCCCCAGGTGGACTATACTGGATATGTGGAGAACAACCTATACAGTACTTCCTTCAGGCTTGTCAGGGTCATGTGTGCTGGGGACTATCTGTCCATCTTTCTTCCTACTCCCACTTGCAAGGGGAGAACATCTGGTAGTTCAGATATATGGAGATAGAGAGGATCAAAGAAAGCAGTGTGCCTTGCAAATTGGCAAGTGGAAAAATGATGAGTGGCCTCCTGAACGTATAATCCAATATTATGGCCCTGCCACCTGGGCAGAGGATGGGTCCTGGGGCTACCACACTCCCATTAACATGCTAAACTGCATAATTAGACTGCAAGCAGGTGTAGCAATTATAGCCAATGAAACTGCCAGAACTCTTACTAGCCAAGCAGCAAACCAAAATGCACAATACCATCTATCAAAATCGCTTGGCCTTAGATTACCTGCTTGCCTCTAAGGGAGGTGTTTGTGGAAAATTTAACCTGAGCAACTGCTGCCTACAGATAGATGATGAGAGAAAAGTCATAGAGGAAATCACCAAATGAGAAAGGTTGCTCATGTCCCAGTCCAGACCTGGAAATGTTGGACCTTGGGGAGTTATTTGGAGGATGGTTTTCAACTCTCAGGGGATTCAAAACCCTCATGGGGATTATCCTCCTAATTTTGGGAGGGTGCTTGATCTTACCCTGCTTATCTCCCTTGATTGTGCAGTCTGTCTCCAGTCTCATAGAGGCTATCGTTGAGAGAAAGACAGCCATTCAAGTAATGATGTTATGGAAATATAAACCTCTAAACCAAGATGATTCTCTTTGACCCAAAGTAGAGGGGTCCGAGCATCAAAGGGGGGAATGTGGTAGGGTCCTGTCCCTTGAGGAGAGAGAAAAAAAAAGGGAGAAAACTTCAAGGTAACCTGGCTATGTGCAACATCCCTCATGACCTTGTAAACTGAGACTATTTAATCAGACTGCATGTTTATGTGTATTACCATATATGGGAGACAAAGAAATAGAAAACGTGTAAAAAAGTATGTCACGTGACATTTAGTACTCAGTTCTTTGGGTACGAACCCAACTGAGCGGTGCCGGCATGAATAAAATTGCTTCCTGGAAATTAAAAAGCTTCAGTGTCATGACTCTCTGTGTGAGAATCCTGCTACAACACCAGTTTGCATTCCCACCAACAGTGCAAGAAAGAGGTTTCCTCTTTCTCCACATCTTTGCCAACACCTGTTGTTTCTTGTGTTGTTGAATTTAGCCATTGTGACAGGTGTCAGGTGATATTTCATTGTAGTTAAATTTGCATTTCCCTGATGATGAGTGATTTTGGGCATCTTTTCATGTGTCTGTTGGCCATCTGGATGTCTTTGGAGAAATGTCTATTCATGTCTTTTGCCCATTTTAATTAGATTATTTGTTTTGAGGTGTTGAGTTTTATGGTTTTTTTTAAATATATTTGGGATACTAACCCTTTATCAGGTAAGTCATTTGCAAATATCTTCTCCTATTCGGTGTGTTGCCTTTTAGTTTTGTTTCCTTTGCAAATCTTTTTATTTTGGTGTAGTCCCAATAGTTTATTTTTGCTCTTGTTTCCCTTGCCTCAGGAGACACATCTAGAAAAATGTTGCTATGGCCAAAGTCAGAGGCATTCCTGCCTATAATTTTTTCTAGGATTTTTATGGTTTCAGGTCTCACATTTAGGTCTTTAACCCATTTTGAATGTATTATTGTGTATGGTGTAAGAAAGTGATCTAGTTTTATTCTTTTGAGTATAACTGACCAGTTTTCCCCAACACATTTTATAGAGGAGACTGTATTTTTTCATTGCATATTTTTTCCTCTGTGGTCAAAGATTAATTGAATTATAAGAGTGGGATTATTTCTGGGCTTTCTATTCTGTTCCATTGATTTGTGTATCTGTTTTGTGCCAGTACCATACTATTTTGATTATTACAGCTTTGTGGTACAACTCGACATCTGGAAAAGTGATACCTCCAGTTATGTTTTTCCTTTTCAAGATTGCTTTGGCTATTCAGGTTCTTTTGCATATATCCATACAAATTTTAGGATTGTTTGTTGCAGTTCTATAAAAAATGCTGTTGGTATCTCAATTGGGATTATATTAAGTGCATAGATTGCTTTGGATAGTATAATGATTTTAACAATATTTGTTCTCCCAATCCATGAGCATGGAATGTCTCCATTTCTTTTGTGTTGACTTCAATTTCTTTTATCAGTGTTTTATTGTTCTCATAATACAAGTTTTTGACCTCTTTTGTTAGGTTTATTCCTAGGTATCTTATTATTTTAGGTGCAATTGAAAATGGGATGACTTTTTAAATTTATCTTTCTGCTGTTTCATTATTAATATGGAGAAATGTAACACATGTGAGGCTTGAGAAGATGGTTTATTAGGGGGATTCTAAGCTCACCTTGTCCCATATTTTTTACTTGATATCACTGTCACACAAGTGAATAGACAAGGGAGCAATTTGAAGACTGGAAAAACAAACTCCACAACTAAAGGTGGAAAAAAAGCCATATCATAGAGATTAAGAAGGGCAGAAGTGGTAGAAGATTAAGAAGGACACAGAGGAGCTGTCTACAAGAGCTGTGGTTGTGAACAGCACAAACTACCAGGGAGCCTACACAGGGAAAA
This sequence comes from Felis catus, assembly GCF_018350175.1. Lineage (NCBI taxonomy): Eukaryota > Metazoa > Chordata > Mammalia > Carnivora > Felidae > Felis > Felis catus. The sequence goes on along the minus strand of NC_058380.1, from coordinate 31,506,687 downwards.
TGAATAACCATATTGTGTGACCTTGAAAACCAGAGGGGCTGAATTCTGTGAGTTTCTATAACCATTAGAAACTGGAGCCTTGAGTTTTAAATGTCAGCTGACTCAGCACTGGATGAACAGGTAGGATGAGTGATAGACTGTCCCCATCATAACGAGACAACAGCCCTAGGAGAGGCTACATAGAGGTGACAGCTTGCAACAGCATGGAGATATGTTTATCTTGATTTTGGTGTGTGTTGGTAGATTTCTCTGGGAATAAAGGAGTTAGCAGGTACTATTTCCCATCCCTACCCCCCAGCATAAACACTGAGCCATCTGCAGGAGGTGACACTGCACAGGCACTGCACAGGCAGTGTGCCCTACCCACCAGTTCTCCTGAGAACTCATCCACTCCAAGACTGCTGGCCTTGGCCCTGGGTTCAGTACAAATTTTGTTAATGTTGTGTATTCCCTGCTCATTTGCTGAATGCACAGATATCCTATGCCCCAGCCACCATGCTCTGTGCTGGTTGCCATGCACACAGATGCCATGTGCCATGGCCAGATTCCAGGTGCACAGATGGTGCACGAGGCCATCACAAACACAGATTTCATACCCCTGGCCACCACCACTGCCATGCAGCATGCTCCTGCTGCCACTGTGCTTCCTGGAATTCTGCCTAGGACTAGTGACTCAGTGCAAATTTTGATAATGCTGCACAGGCCCTGCCCAGCTGCCATACACAGAGACAACACATGCACTCAGTTCCCAGCACCACCACCACACACTGCACACCCATGACCAGCCAGCTGGAAGGGAACCAGCCCAGGCCTTACAGCTGAGTGAAAATTTTGCTAACATTGCTGCCTTGCCCCTGAGCTTTTCTATGATCACACCCCATCAGAGCCTGGGTCTCACAAACATCCCAGAGAGAAAACACAGCCCACAAAATGCAAACAGTCTTTGTAGACATCTGGGCTGAAATGGAAAGTGACTCAAACACAGGACACAAGCAACACACATAAGAGAGTCCCTAATGTGTCAAGTTCTGGTGAACAGGGTAGAGTGCACTGCTGGGCAGTATAGAACCTATCTTCATAGAGTCACTGCCTTCAAAATCAGAAGATGTAGCTGACTTTCCTAACACAGAGAAATACACAGAGAGGTAGACAAAATGAGGAGCCAGAGAAATATGTCATAAGTGAAAGAACAGCAAAATCACAGCAGGAGATCTAGTGAAAAATAAATAATATGCCTGATACAGAATTTAAAGTAATGATTATATGAAGAGTGCAATAAATGAGATTAAACATTTTGTTGCAATGAATAGCAGGCTGCAAGAAGCAGAGGAAAAATTAGTGACCGAGAAGACAAAGTAATGGAAAGCAATAAAGCTGAACAAAAGAGAGAAAGAAGAGTTATGCAATATGAGAATAGGGAAGTCTATGACTCCATCAAATGTAATCACATTTGTATTATAGGAGTCCCAGAAGAAGAAGAAAGAGAAAGGGGGGCAGAAATGTCATTTAAGAAGTAATAGCTGAGGGGTGCCTGGGTGGCACAGTCGGTTAAGCGTCCGACTTCAGCCAGGTCACGATCTCGCGGTCCGTGAGTTCAAGCCCCGCGTCGGGCTCTGGGCTGATGGCTCGGAGCCTGGAGCCTGTTTCTGATTCTGTGTCTCCCTCTCTCTCTGCCCCTCCCCCGTTCATGCTCTGTCTCTCTCTGTCCCAAAAATAAATAAAAAACTTTGAAAAAAAATTTAAAAAAAAAAGAAGTAATAGCTGAAAACTTCCCTAATCTCAAGAAGGAAACAGATATCCAGACCCTGGAGGTGCACGGAACGTCCATCAAAATCCACAAAAGCAGATCCATACCAATACATATTGTAGTTAAATTTACAAAATACAGAGAAAAATAAAAAAAAACTTTAACAAGAAAAAAGAATTCCTTATAAGAGACAACTCATAAGGTTAGCTGGAGGTTTCTCAATAGAACCTTGGCAAGCCAGAAGGGAGTAGCATATTATATTCAAATGGCCAAGTGAGAAAAGTCTGGAGCCAACAATACTCTATTCAGAAAGGCTATCATTAAAAATAGAAGGAGAGATAGAGTTTCCCAGACAAACAAAACTAAAAGAGTTTATGAAAACTAAACCAGTTCTGCAAAAAATATAAAAGGGGACTCTGAGTGGAAAGGAGTGAGCAAAAGTGACAAAGACAAGAAGGGATCAGAGAAAAAAAATTTCAGAAACGATGAAACAAGCAAGAAACTGGCAATGGATACATATCTATTAATAATTACTTTGAATGTAAATGGACTAAACACTCCAATCAAGAGACATAGCATGTCAGAATGGATAAAGAAACAAGATTTATCTATAGGTTGCCTATAAGAGACTCATTTTAGACCCAAAGACACCAGCAGATTGAAAGTGAAGAGATGAAGAAACATTTATTATACAAATGTATGTCAAAGGAAGCTGGTTTAGCAATACTTACATATGATAAACGAGATTTAAAACTAAGACAATAACAATAGACAAAGAAGAGCAATATATAATCTAAATGGAACAATCCAAAAAGATCTAACAGTTGTAAATATTTAGGTACCCAACATGAAAGAACCCAAATATATAAACAGTTAATAACAAACATAAAGGAACTAATTGATAATAATACAGTAATAGTAGGGGAATTTAACACTCCACTTACACTAGTCAACAGATCACCTAAACAGAAAATAAACAAGGAAATAAAGGCTTTGAATGGCACACTGGACGAGATAGGTTTAATAGATATATTCAGAAAATTCCATCCTAAAGCAGAAGAAAAGAATAGACATTCTTTTCAAGTGCACATTGAATATTCTCCAGAATAGATCATATAATATATACTACATCATAAATCAGGCCTTAATAATTACAAAAAGATTGAAGTTATAAAATACACCTTTTCTGACCACAATGCAATGAGTCAACCAGAAGAAAAAATCTGGAAAGACCACAAATACATAGACGTTAAACAGCAGGTTAGTAAACAATGAATGTGTTAACAGAAAATGAAAGAAGAAATTTAAAAAATACTTAGAAATAAATGAAAATGGAAGCACAGTGGTCCAAAACCATTGGGATGCAGCAAAAGTGGTCCTAAGAGGAAAGTCTACAGCAATTGAGACCTATATCAAGAAGCAAAAACAAAACAAAACAAAAACTCAAATAAAACAACAAAACTTTGCACCTAAAGGAACCACAAAAAAAAAGAACAATAGATGAAACCTAAAGTCACCAGAAGGAAGGAAATAATAAAGATTAGAGCAGAAAGAAATTGTATAGAAACTAAAAAAACAAAACAAAACAAAAAACACAATAGAACAGATAAATGAAACCAGGAGCTGGTTTTTGAAAATATCAACAAAACTGATAAACCTCTAACCAGACTCATTGATAAAGAGAGAGAGAGAGAACTCAAATGAAGAAAATCCCAGGTGAAAGAGGAGAAATAACAACCAACTCCACATAAATACAAATAATTGTAAAATGATATTATGAAAATCTATATGCCAAAAATTGGACAACCTAGAAGAAATGGATAAAATTTAGAAACATATAAATTTCCAAAATTGAAGCAGGAAGAAATAGAAAATTTTAATAGACCAATTTCCAGCAAGAAGATTGAATCAGTAATCAAAAACTCCCAACAAACAAAAGTTAAGGAGCAGTTTGCTTCACAGATGAAATCTACCATACATTTAAAGAATAATTCATAGCTATTTTTCTCAAAAAATTGCCAAAAAAGAAGGGGAAGGAAAATTTTCAAATTAATTCTTTGAGGCCAGCATTATACCAAAACAGATAAAAATGCCACACACACTCTCTCTCCCCGGTATCTCACTGCTGTGTCAGTGCAGTTAGGCATCAGCAAATTAATGAGAGGAGAGAGGAGGCCCCTGCTCTTGGGCACCCGCAGGAACTTACTCCAGCTCCAGACACACCGTAAACACTTTCATCTAATGGAAGATAAGCTGTGAAATCGGATTTCTGAACCACAAGACACTTGTGTAAAAACTGCATTCCATGCCAGGCCTGAAATGTTCCAAAGCTCAGTTCGCTATCAGCATCCCAGGTGGTGCAATTAATAAAGAGCTAGCGTGGGGCCACTGGCACAAACAAGGCAGGTCCTTAGAACCTGAACTTCCTATTTGTTCCATTCCTTGGGTAGATAATGCCTGTTAATTACTCTGGAGGTTTTGTTAGAACATTCTATCTGGTCTCGCTGGATCAAGCTCTCCTCTCCAGATCGCCCTATATGGGGAACTGAAAATAATCCTCGTTTCAATGATTCCACCTACACCTGCCTAAATAACCCAGAAAACCGCCAGAGGATTAGCAGAACAGAGTCTCCGGAGCCAAGGGCAGACGAGGCCAATGGAAGAGGGTAGGAAGGACGGCGAGGCGGTGTGCGCTCCATGGACTGGTGGAAGGGAGCTGGGGCGGAGGGGCGGCTCACCCGCCAAGCAGAGCCCCCGAGTCTGGCTGGCAAAAGCGGAGGGGCCTGACTGACTGTGTTCCGACAGCAAGCGCGACTTAGCGTCTGGGAGGTCATAAGTTAACAGCTCTGCTTGGAAAGCGGGAAGGCTGGAGGACAAAGGGAGGGAGAGCTGCTGAGCCCCCGGACGACAGAGCTCAGTTTGGTGGGGAACAAAGGCGCTCGCCAGCGCCATCTCCCCCACCCATCCCCCAGCCAAAATCCCAAAGGGAACCAGTTCCTACCAGGGAACTTGCTCGCTCGGCGCAAACACCCAACTCTGTGCTTCTGCGGAGACAAACCTCCGGCAGCAGATCTGACTCCCTCCCGCTGCCACAGGGCCCCTCCTGAAGTGGATCACCTAAGGAGAAGTGAGCTAAGCCTGCCCCTCCTGCCCCCATGAACCTTGCCTACCCACCCCAGCCAATATGCCAGATCCCCAGCATCACAAGCCTGGAAGTTTGCAAGTAGCCCAGAGGGGCCACGCCACCCCACAGTGAATCCCGACCCTAGGAGAGGGGAAGAGAAGGCACACACCAGTGTGACTGTGGCTCCAGCGGTGGGCTGGGGGCAGATATCAGGTCTGACTGCGGCCCCGCCCACCGACTCCAGTTATACACCACAGCACAGGGGAAGTGCCCTGCAGGTCCTCACCATGCCAGGGACTATCCAAAATGACCAAGCGGAAGAATTCCCCTCAGAAGAATCTCCAGGAAATAACAAGAGCTAATGAACTGATCAAAAAGGATTTAAATAATATAACAGAAAGCGAATTTAGAATAATAGTCATAAAATTAATCGCTGGGCTTGAAAACAGTATAGAGGACAGCAGAGAATCTCTTGCTACAGAGATCAAGGGACTAAGGAACAGTCACGAGGAGCTGAAAAGCGCTTTAAACAAAATGCAAAACAAAATGGAAACGACGACAGCTCGGATTGAAGAGGCAGAGGAGAGAATAGGTGAACTAGAAGATAAAGTTATGGAAAAAGAGGAAGCTGAGAGAAAGAGAGATAAAAAAATCCAGGAGTATAAGGGGAAAATTAGAGAACTAAGTGACACACTAAAAAGAAATAATATACGCATAATTGGTATCTCAGAGGAGGAAGAGAGAGGGAAAGGTGCTGAAGGGGTACTTGAAGAAATTATAGCTGAGAACTTCTCTGAACTGGGGAAGGAAAAAGGCATTGAAATCCAAGAGGCACAGAGAACTCCCTTCACACGTAACTTGAATCAATCTTCTGCATGACATATCATAGTGAAACTGGCAAAATACAAGGATAAAGAGAAAATTCTGAAAGCAGCAAGGGTTAAACGTGCCCTCACATATAAAGGGAGACCTATAAGACTCGTGACTGATCTCTCTTTTGAAACTTGGCAGGCCAGAAAGAATTGGCACGATATTTTCAGTGTGCTAAACAGGAAAAATATGCAGCCGAGAATCCTTTATCCAGCAAGTCTGTCATTTAGAATAGAAGGAGAGATAAAAGTCTTCCCAAACAAAAACTGAAGGAATTTGTCACCACTAAACCAGCCCTACAAGAGATCCTAAGGGGGACCCTGTGAGACAAAGTACCAGAGACATCACTACAAGCATAAAACATACAGACATCACAATGACTCTAAACCCGTATCTTTCTATAATAACACTGAATGTAAATGGATTAAATGCGCCAACCAAAAGACATAGGGTATCAGAATGGATAAAAAAAACAAGATCCATCTATTTGCTGTCTACAAGAGACTCATTTTAGGCCTGAGGACACCTTTAGATTGAGAGTGAGGGGGTGGAGAACTATCTATCATGCTACTGGAAGCCAAAAGAAAGCTGTAGTAGCCATACTTCTATCAGACAAACTAGACTTTAAATTAAAGGCTGTAACAAGAGATGAAGAAGGGCATTATGTAATAATTACAGGGTCTATCCATCAGGAAGAGCTAACAATTATAAATGTCTATGCGCCGAATACTGGAGCCCCCAAATATATAAAACAATTACTCATAAACATAAGCAACCTTATTGATAAGAATGTGGTAATTGCAGGGGACTTTAACACCCCACTTACAGAAATGGATAGATCATCTAGACACACGGCCAATAAAGAAACAAGGGCCCTGAATGATACATTGGATCAGATGGACTTGACAGATATGTTTAGAACTCTGCATCCCAAAGCAACAGAATATACTTTCTTCTCGAGTGCACATGGAACTTTCTCCAAGATAGATCGTATACTGGGTCACAAAACAGCCCTTCATAAGTTTACAAGAATTGAAATTATACCATGCATACTTTCAGACCACAATGCTATGAAGCTTGAAATCAACCACAGGAAAAAGTCTGGAAAACCTCCAAAAGCATGGAGGTTAAAGAACACCCTACTAAGGAATGAGTGGGTCAACCAGGCAATTAGAGAAGAAATTAAAAAATATATGGAAACAAACGAAAATGAAAATACAACAATCCAAACGCTTTGGGATGCAGCGAAGGCAGTCCTGAGAGGAAAATACATTGCAATCCAGGCCTATCTCAAGAAACAAGAAAAATCCCAAATACAAAATCTAACAGCACACCTAAAGGAACTAGAAGCAGAACAGCAAAGGCAGCCTAAACCCAGCAGAAGAAGAGAAATAATAAAGATCAGAGCAGAAATAAACAATATAGAATCTAAAAAAAACTGTAGAGCAGATCAACGAAACCAAGAGTTGGTTTTTTGAAAAAATAAATAAAATTGACAAACCTCTAGCCAGGCTTCTCAAAAAGAAAAGGGAGATGACCCAAATAGATAAAATCATAAATAAAAATGGAATTATTACAACCAATCCCTCAGAGATACAAACAATTATCAGGGAATACTATGAAAAATTATATGCCAACAAATTGGACAACCTGGAAGAAATGGACAAATTCCTAAACACCCACACGCTTCCAAAACTCAATCAGGAGGAAATAGAAAGCTTGAACAGACCCATAACCAGCGAAAAAATTGAATCGGTTATCAACAATCTCCCAACAAATAAGAGTCCAGGACCACATGGCTTGCCAGGGGAGTTCTACCAGACGTTTAAAGCAGAGATAATACCTATCCTTCTCAAGCTATTCCAAGAAATAGAAGGGAAAGGAAAACTTCCAGACTCATTCTATGAAGCCAGTATTACTTTGATTCCTAAACCAGACAGAGACCCAGTAAAAAAAGAGAACTGCAGGCCAATATCCCTGATGAATATGGATGCAAAAATTCTCAGTAAGATACTAGCAAATCGAATTCAAAGGCATATAAAAAGAATTATTCACCATGACCAAGTGGGATTCATTCCTGGGATGCAGGGCTAGTTCAACATTTGCAAATCAATCAACGTGATACATCACATTAACAAAAAAAAAGAGAAGAACCATATGATCCTGTCAATCGATGCAGAAAAGGCCTTTGACAAAATCCAGCACCCTTTCTTAATAAAAACCCTTGAGAAAGTCGGGATAGAAGGAATATACTTAAAGATCATAAAAGCCATTTATGAAAAGCCCACAGCTAACATCATCCTCAATGGGGAAAAACTGAGAGCTTTTTCCCTGAGATCAGGAACACGACAGGGATGCCCACTCTCACCGCTGTTGTTTAACATAGTGCTGGAAGTTCTAGCATCAGCAATCAGACAACAAAAGGAAATCAAAGGCATCAAAATTGGCAAAGATGAAGTCAAGCTTTCGCTTTTTGCAGATGACATGATATTATACATGGAAAATCCGATAGACTCCACCAAAAGTCTGCTAGAACTGATACATGAATTCAGCAAAGTTGCAGGATACAAAATCAATGTACAGAAATCAGTTGCATTCTTATATACTAACAATGAAGCAACAGAAAGACAAATAAAGAAACTGATCCCATTCACAATTGCACCAAGAAGCATAAAATACCTAGGAATAAATCTAACCAAAGATGTAAAGGATCTGTATGCTGAAAACTATAGAAAGCTTATGAAGGAAATTGAAGAAGGTTTAAAGAAATGGAAAGACATTCCCTGCTCATGGATTGGAAGAATAAATATTGTCAAAATGTCAATACTACCCAAAGCTATCTACACATTCAATGCAATCCCAATCAAAATTGCACCAGCATTCTTCTCGAAACTAGAACAAGCAATCCTAAAATTCATATGGAACCACAAAAGGCCCCGAATAGCCAAAGTAATTTTCAAGAAGACCAAAGCAGAAGGCATCACAATCCCAGACTTTAGCCTCCACTACAAAGCTGTAATCATCAAGACAGCATGGTATTGGCACAAAAACAGACACCTAGACCAATGGAATAGAATAGAAACCCCAGAACTAGACCCACAAACGTATGGCCAACTCATCTTTGACAAAGCAGGAAAGAACATCCAATGGAAAAAAGACAGTCTCTTTAACAAATGGTGCTGGGAGAACTGGACAGCAACATGCAGAAGGTTGAAACTAGACCACTTTCTCACACCATTCACAAAATTTAACTCAAAATGGATAAAGGACCTGAATGTGAGACAGGAAACCATCAAAACCTTAGAGGAGAAAGCAGGAAAAGACCTCTCTGACCTCAGCCATAGCAATCTCTTACTCAACACATCCCCAAAGGCAAGGGAATTAAAAGCAAAAGTGAATTACTGGGACCTTATGAAGATAAAAAGCTTCTGCACAGCAAAGGAAACAACCAACAAAACTAAAAGGCAACCAACGGAATGGGAAAAGATATTTGCAAATGACATATCGGACAAAGGGCTAGTACCCAAAATCTATAAAGAGCTCACCAAACTCCACACCTGAAAAACAAATAACCCAGTGAAGAAATGGGCAGAAAAAATGAATAGACCCTTCTCTAAAGAAGACATCCGGATGGCCAACAGGCACATGAAAAGATGTTCAACGTCACTCCTTATCAGGGAAATACAAATCAAAACCACACTCAGGTATCACCTCATGCCAGTCAGAGTTTCCAAAATGAACAAATCAGGAGACTATAGATGCTGGAGAGGATGTGGAGATACGGGAACCCTCTTGCACTGTTGGTGGGAATGCAAATTGGTGCAGCCGCTCTGGAAAGCATTGTGGAGGTTCCTCAGAAAATTAAAAATAGACCTACCCTATGACCCAGCAATAGCACTGCTAGGAATTTACCCAAGGGATACAGGAGTACTGATGCATAGGGGCACTTGTACCCCAATGTTTATAGCAGCACTCTCAACAATAGCCAAATTATGGAAAGAGCCTAAATGTCCATCAACTGATGAATGGATAAAGAAATTGTGGTTTATATACACAATGGAATACTACGTGGCAATGAGAAAAAATGAAATATGGCCTTTTTAGCAACGTGGATGGAACTGGAGAGTGTGATGCTAAGTGAAATAAGCCATACAGAGAAAGACAGATACCATATGGTTTCACTCTTATGTGGATCCTGAGAAACTTAACAGAAACCCATGGGGGAGGGGAAGGAAAAAAAAAAAGAGGTTAGAGTGGGAGAAAGCCAAAGCATAAGAGACTGTTAAAAACTGAGAACAAACTGAGGGTTTTTGGGGGGTGGGAGGGAGGGGAGGGTGGGTGATGGGTATTGAGGAGGGCACCTTTTGGGATGAGCAGTGGGTGTTGTATGGAAACCAATTTGACAATAAATTTCATATATTAAAAAAAATGCCACACACACACACACACACAAAGATGACAGGCCAATATTTTAGATGAACATAGAGGCAAAAATCCTCAATGAAATACAGCAAACAGAATTCAACAATACATCTGAAAATAATTCACTAAAATCTACTAGGATTTATTTCTGAGATGCAAAGGTGGTTCAATGTTGCAAATCATTCAACGTGATACATCCCAACAATAAGAGAACTGACAAGAACCATATGATCAGAAAAACTAAGATGGATGCAGAAAAAGCATTTGACAAAATACAGCATCTATTCATGATAAAAGTCTTCAACAAAGTAGGTTTAGAGGGAACATACCTCAACATGATAAATGCCTTATAGGAAAACCCATAATGAATATCATATTCCTGAGGAAAAAACTGACAGCTTTCTCCCTAAGGTCAGGAACAAGACAAGGATGTCTGCTTTCAACTCTTTTATTCAGCATAATACTGGAAGTCCTAGTCATAGTAATTAAACAACAAAAAGATATAAAATTGGTAAGAAAGAAGTAAAACTTTAACTATTTGCAGATGACATGATACTGTATATAGAAAATCCAAAAGAGTCCCCCCAAAAATGATAGAACTAATTAATGAATTCAGTAAACTCATAGGATATAGAATCAATGTGCAGAAATTTGTTGCATTTCTATAAACTAATGAAACAGCAGAAAGAGAAATCAGGAAAACAATCTTATTTATAATTGTCCCCAAAATAATAAGTTACTTAGGAATAAACATACCAAAGAGGTAAAAAGATGCGTACTCTGCAAAATATAAAACATTGGTGAAAGAAATTAAAGATGACACAAAAAAATGGAAATTCATTTTATGGTCATGGATTGGAAGAAAAATATTGTTAAAATGTTTATACTACCCAGAGTGCCTGTCTGACTCAGTGAGTTGAGTGTCCAACTTTTGATTTTGGCTTAGGTCATGATTCCAGGGTCATGGGATCAAGCCCTGCATCAGGCTCCACACTCAGCATGGAGTCTGCTTGAGATTCTCTCTCTCCCTCTGTGGGGAATAAGTTTAGGAATTCCCTGGGTTCACACCAATGAGTTAACAAGGCATAAAGAAGTACAAAGCCATAGGATGTTCACACCTGAGTTTGGGTAAACAAGATTAGGTGAATAAGGATAGAGTAGGGGGGCTTAGACCCTCCAGAATAGAGTAAAGGGGGGCTGGGGCCCCCAGAATAAAGTAAGGAGGTGCAAGTCACCCAGAATAGGGAGGGGTAAAACCCCAATATAGAACATAGGTATATGAAATAAACAAGATTAAGTATTCAGGGCAGAAGCGCCCCGCCCCCCTCAATTTAGTACTATAGCAGAAAGCTGCTTTCACAGGAAGGAAGGAGGAAGTTAGGTAAACAGGTAAATTGAGCTATGAACTGCTGCCCTGTGCTCTGAGTGAAGCTGCCCAGGGCAGAGATGATTAACAAAAGAAAAGGTGCCTTGTTAACCCTGAGGTTATTTGTTCTGTCTTATTCCCTAGGCTAGCTAAAATAAACAGGCAATGTGCCTCCTGTCTGCTGTTAACCATCTGCCCATCTGCCCAGCACCAGGATTTTGTTTTATATTGACCCAAACTCCAAACACTGCATATCTTCAAAACCCCCTTTTTCTCGTGCCCATCAGTTAATGTTCACCGATTCATTGTCTCTTTATGCAAATGTGAAGGCATCACACTTGTAAGCCTTCTGATCTTAATAAATATGGGGCAAGGACCCTTATTCAGGGCTCTTGTCTTTTCCCAGACATTAACCATCTCTCACATAATAATCCTATGTCCCGCTCTCTTGCTAGAGAGAACTTTAGACCCAGAGTCTACAACATGCCTCTGCCCATCTCCCCCACTTATGTGCTTGCTCTCTCTAAAAGAAGAAAAGAAGAAGAAGAAGAAGAAGAAGCCTATACTACTCAAAACAATCTACAATCTACACATTTAATGCAATTCCTACCCAAAAAATGACAGCCTTTTTTCAGAAAACTAAAAGAAATAATCCTAAAATTTATATGGATCCACAAAGGACTTCAAATTGCTAAGGGAATCTTGAAAAAGAAAAAGCAAAGCTGGAGGTATCACAATTCCAGACTTCAGGTTATATTACAAATCTGTAGTAATTTAAAAATTATGGTACCCTCACAGAAAAACAGACATACAGTTCAATGGAACAGAATAGAAAGCCCAGAATAAATCGATGTCTATATGGTCAACTGATCTTCAACAAACCAAGAAAGAATATGCAATGGGAAAAAGACAGTCTCTTCAACAAATGATGCTGGGAAAACTGGACCACTTTCTTACACCATACACAAAAACAACTCAAAATGGATTAAAGACCTAAATGTAAGACATGAAGCCATAAAACTTCTAGAAGTAGACACATGCAGGTCTCTGACATCATCCATAGCAACGTTTTTCTAGATATGTCAAATAAAAACAAAAATAACTATTGGGACTATATCAAAATAAAAATACTCTGCACAGTAAAGGAAACAATCAACAAAACTAAAAGGCAACCCACTGAAAGGGAGAAGATATTTGCAAAGGACTTATCTGAAAAATGGTTAGTATATATTAAAAACTACAAATTAAAAACTACAAATATATTAAATATAGTATATATTAAAAACTACAAATTAAATACTACAAATACATTAAAAAACTACAAATCAACACCCCCACAAAACTAATCCAATTTTTAAAATGGGCAGAATAAATGAACAGAAATTTCTCTGAAGATATCCAGATGGCCAACAGACACATGAAAAGATGCTCAATATCACTCATCATAAGGTAAAGTGCAAATCAAAACTAGAATGATATATTACCTCACATCTGTCAGAATGGCTAAATCGAAAACACAAAAAATAACAACTGTTGGCAAAGATGTGGAGAAAAAGGAAGCCTTGTGGACTGTTGGTGGGAATGCAAACTGGCCCAGCCACTGTGGAAAACAGTATGGAGGTCCCTCAAAAAGTTAAAAATAGAACTATTCTATGATCCAGTAATCACACTACTGGGTATTTATCCAAAAAAATTACAAAAACACTTATTCAGAGGGATATGTGCACCCTTTTGTTTACAGCGGAATTATATACAATAGCCAAATCATGGAAGCAGCCCAAGTGTTCATCAATTGATGAATGGATAAAGAAGTAGTGATGGGGGCACCTGGATGGCTCAGTCAGTTAAGCATCGGACACTTGGTTTTGGATCAAGTCATGATCACAGTTTTGTGAGTTCAAGTTCCATGTCAGCTTCTGGCTGACAGTGCAGAGCCTGCTTGGGATTCTCTGTCTCCCTCTCTCTCTGCCCCTCCCCTACTTGAACTGTCTGTGTCTTTCTCAAAATAAAAAAAAACTTAAAAAAAGTAGTGATCTATATACACATACATAGTATTATAATATTATATAAGTTATATATAATATATTTAATACATAATAATTATAATTGCAAATGTAATTTATAAGTATAAAATATAATTACAAATATAAATATGATATATTATATAATATTATAATGCTTAGTGAAATGTCAGTCATAGAAAGACAAATACCATATGATTTCATTCATTTGTCAGATTTAAGAAACAAAACAAGTGAGTGAAAAAGAGAGGAAGAGAAAGAGAGAGAGACTGAGGCAAGTCAAGAAACAAACTCTTAATTATTACAAGAGGTTACAAGAGGGTACTTGGGTGGGGATATGGGTTAAATAGGTGATGGGGATTAAGGAGTGCACTTGTGACGAGCACTGGGTAATGTATGGAATTGTTGAATCACTATATCATGTACCTGAAACTACTATAACACCATATGTTAACTATACTGGAATACAAATAAAATTAAATAAATGATGTTTCCTTTATTCACATTTACATTTCCCCCTATTCATCATGATTGTTCCTCCAAAGCATTGCTGATCAAAATTGGAGTTTTCCACATTTGGTGTTTTGTTTTGTTTTTCACTCACTGCCAGGAATGACCTTTTTTGATTGCATGTCCCACATAAGAAGGAAAATTCAAAGATGGGAAACTGTCTAGTCCATATTGCATAACAAGTGGAGGAGGGAGAACTCTCAGACATGTTTTTATATACAGTGTATCCCTTTAAGGGCAAAAGTGGTAGAGATTATCTGAAAGCACTGAGTTAGCCTCACCTTTGTGGGTATATTACCTCTGCAAATGTTTGATAGGGAATAAGCACAGAGCTTAAAAGGAAGTATAAAATGTAAGTTGAAGAGAAGAACGATGACTCCAATTTGTGTAATAGTGTGATATTATGTGAGATGCCATCCCATCCTAAAGGGGTCTTTTCTAAAAACCTTACAAGTAAGAGTTAGCCCATTTGTATTTCCCTTGGTTGCAGGGAAACAGATCACATTCAGGTAAGACCTTTGGGGAGAGCAAGGGTCATATGATTAACAAAGATGGAAGTATTTATCTGAGCCAGTATGGTTATGATGGAGGAAAGATTGAAACAAGATATGAGAACATAAGGTCATAATAACCTTACCTGATAGCTAACATTCATACACTTATGGGTATAATTGGCAATGGCATTTGAGACTAAAGACATAATGGTTACAGGTAAGACCAAGGGGTCTTCAACGTTGTGAACAAATAAGAGTTTCTGGTTACAGACCCAACAGTCAGATAGGTTTTTACCTTTTGTAATAGACTGAGAAACACAGATAAGAACATTGTCTCTCCAATAGAAATGGAAGGAAAAATATGTAAGAAGCAGCAGTGAGAAAAAGGTATGCAAGTCTGGTCTGGTCATCTTGAGAAAGTTGTCTCCTTCAACTGACGTCTGCTTAAATTCCTAGAAATCTTTACTTTCAGGTCACCAGTTTGTATGCAGGGCCAGTCAGATTTTGGTGCTTTCTTTAAATGTGACACGTGTTTACAAAGGACTGTTCCTTGGAGTTTGGTGGCACAAAGTTGGTTAATATTACCTGATAAAGGCCTTCCCAACAGGATTAAATGGAGTTTTTTCTGGAGATAACTTTTCCAATAAATAAAGTCCCAAGGTTGCAAGGTGTGATGTTTAAGATCTTCATCTCTTGGGAGCATGCTGTGAAACTATTGTTCTATTAAAACATGGTTATTTAAAAAAAATTTTTTTAATGTTTATTTATTTTTGAGAGAGAGAGAGAGACAGAGTGTGAGTGGGGGAGGGGCCAAGAGCGAGGGAGACAGAATCTGAAGCAGGCTCCAGGCCCTGAGCTGTCAGCACAGAGCCTAATGCGGGGCTAACACCCACGAACCATGAGATCATGACCTGAGCTGAAGTCAGACACCCAACTGAATGAGCCACCAAGGTGCCCCAAAACATGGTTATTTTTAACAGACACCACTAGGTCTTTACAATATTAAAGTATAGTTACTTTTTATTAGCCATAGATTGAAAAAAGCAGGAGCTAAGTATAAAGGGCAACCTGTTACAAGGAGAACAGATTGAATTTATGCAAATACATGCATCGTCATGAAAAATAAGAATATTTAATAAGAGCTTCTGAATTCTGATGGGATCAGGTAAGGAGAAAAAGATAACTGCCTCAAACTTTTTGTAATGATACACTTTACCAAATTGCTGTACGTTACAGATAGGTTACTGAAGAGAAAGAGGTCTATTAACTCTGGAAAACAAAACACTACAACAATGTTTTCCATTAAAGTTTTAGAAATCATTATACAATTCAAAGTTAGTATCTTAAATTTATCAAAATATGTATTCTAGTGTATCTGTCAAAGTCTTTTTCATGAATCGCTTTAAGGATAAAGCACTTAAAACAATAGCTGTAAATGACAAAAGACTTTAAAAAGCAACGATTAGAAATTTGAGGAGATTAGAATTAATTATGATGTCATTGACAAACAAATTTGTTTATTTCTGTGACACACAACATTTAAGATAGTAACTAGGATTATGACTAGCATTATACCAGAACATTAGACTTTTAGGAATTTTATATAATTTCTAAAACATTTATATTAATAAAATATATTCATAAAAATATAGTTTGAGAAAGTATAGAATCATTTATTTGATAATGCTTATTTGATCATTTAACAACCAAATAAATCTAATTAGTTTAATCCCTCATTTTTTATAAAAAGAGAGAACAAATCTAAGATGTTCTAGGGACCCTCAGGAATACCTCATATCCCAAAGTTAGTTTTAAGTCAAAAAAGACTTCATTTAGAATTTGATTTTGGGAAGTGTGTCAAAAACATCAAAGGTTTGGACACAGATAATTATGAAACACACGTGGGGCACCTATGTGACTCAGTCGGTTAAGTGTCCAACTTTGGCTCAGTCAGGATCTCTTGGTTTGTGAGTTTTAGCCCCGCATCTGGCTCTGTGCAGATAGCTGGGAGTCTGGAGCCTGCTTTGGGATTCCATGTCTCCTTCTTTCTTTACCCCTCCCCCGCTCATGTTCTGTGTGTGTCTCTCTCTCTCAAAAATAAATGAACATGAAAACATTTTTCAAAAAGAAACAATATTTATTTAACTAAAATGACAAAGATTTCTTTTTCTGTATATTGTTTTTAACGTTTATTCATTTTTTGATAGAGACAGAGCATGAGTAGGGAAAGGGCGGAGAGAGAGAGAGAGGGAGACACAGAATCCAAAGCAAGCTCCAGGCTTTGAAATGAGAGCACAGGGCCCGTCACGGGGCTTGAACTCATGGATCGTGAGATCATGACCTGAGCTGAAGTTGGACACTTAACCAACTGAGCCACCCAAGCGCCCCAAATGACAAAGCTTTCAAAGGGAAATATAGAACATTATGTAGTTCTGATAAAAACTTAGCTCTTTTAATATCCAGGATACTCAGCTTATTTGTGTAATCAAAGACCTGATGGAAAAGATAATATAAATTACAGAAAATTATTTTGTTAAAACACAAAGTCTTTTTTAATGAAAATGAGCTTTATTACATCAAGTCATAAATACATAAAAAGATGCAAATAGTTTTAGTCGTTTTCTTCTGGATGTTTGAATCAACTTATAGGAAAAGCAGAACTGAAATCCACACAGTCTGAGTAGGAAAATTTTCAGGGGTTCATGTTAAGTTAGGTTTGGTAGGTTGCTCTTTCTTCTGTTTTTATAACTTGTGTGTTTTTAAAAAATTGATCTCAAAGCACTAATAGTCATGCAAGCAAATGCTGTAGCACAAAAGAAATTACATTAAGCAGAATCCACACCATGTGGCAAATGTTTGCGCTAAAAACAAAACCCTCAGAGTTGTATTAGCACATGAAAAGGAACAAGGAACAATCTGGGTAACATAACTGTGTTCAAAAAAGGATGAAATAGAGACACTGGTATCTTTGATGTGAGATAGGTGTCTTTTACATGCTTTATTTATTTATTTACTTATTTATTTATATTTTATTATTTTAATGTTTGTTTTTTGAGAGAGAGAGAAAGAGAGAGAGCAAGCAGGGGAGGGGCAGAGAGAGAGACACAGAATTGGAAGCAGGTTCTAGGCTCTGAGCTGTCAGCACAGAGCTCAATGCGGGGCTCAAACCCATGAACCATGAGATCATGACCTGAGATGAAGTCGGATGCTTAACCAACTGAGCCACCCAGGCACCCCAAGTTATTTATTTATTTTAAACTAAGTTTATTTATTTATTTTGAGAGAGAAAGAGAGAGTGAGCAGAGGAGGGGCAGAGAGACAGGGAGAGAGAATCCCAAGTAGGCTCCACACTGTCAGCACAGAGCCTGATGCAGGATGTGAACTCACAAACCTTGAGATCATGACCTGAGCAGAAACCAAGAGTCAGATGTTTAAGTGACTGAACCACCCAGGCACTCTATTTATCTTTTTTTAAGTTTATTTATTTATTTTGAGAGAGAGAAAGAGAGAGAGAGGCAGGAGGGGCAGAGAGAGGGAGAGAAAGATATAATCCCAACCAGTCTGACATACGGTTCAAACCCATGAACTGTGAGATCATGACCTGAGCCAAAACCAAGTAAGATGCTTAAGTGACTGAGCCATGCGGATGCCCTTTTAACATGCATCTTTTCAATCAATGTTTAAAAAAAAACAAAAGCAAAACTATTCAAAATATAAATCCTATTCAACTGCAAAATATTTCTCAATCTCAGAGCCTCATGAACTATGAAAGGGACATGTGAAAGAGAAACCTTCCCATCTTGGAAGAAAATGGAAAACCTTCCATGCTAACAGGCAGCTAGGATCTGACATTCCATTCCATTTCAGCCAAGCATCTTGAACTAGTCCTCCAGCATGAATGATGCCTTGTTTTAGTCTCTTCATGGTGCTCTTGCTCCCTGCAGAGATGAGTCTAATCTCTTTCCCCAGCTCCTCGATGATGACCAGCAGCTCAGCCTATTTGTTTTGGGGTAGCTGGCTGTTCCCAGTTCCCTGAGTGTAGCCTAGAGATGGTAGCCTGTAGTCACTCAGCAGATGGCAGTAGTGTGAGGATGTCTCCATAGTGGTAGAGAGTGGGTGGACACCTCCAGCAGCATTGAGGGAGGCAGCAGGCACAGGACAAACATAAAAGCTTGCTTTCTTAAGAGATTACTTTATTTCTTTTTCTTTTTTAAAATGTATTTACATAAATTCAAGTTAGTTAATATACAGTGTAGTCTTGGTTTCAGGAGTAGAAGAACCCAGTGATTCATCACTTACATATAAAACCCAGTGTTCATCCCAACAAGTGCTCTCAACACCCATTCAACCCATCCCTCTACCCACATCCCCTCCAGCAACCCTCAGTTTGTTCTCTGTATTTAAGAGCCTCTTATGGTTTGCCTCCCTTTTCTGATTTTATCTTATTTTCTTTCCCCTCCCCTATGTTCATCTGTTCTGTTTTCTTAAATTCCATATATGAGTGAAATCATATGATATTTGTCTTTCTGACTGACTTATTTCACCTAGGATAATACACTCTAGTTCCATCCACGTTGTTGCAAATGGAGATTACTTTAAAAAGTAAAGCAAACCTTTCACAATATCTTATCAAAAGCAGACCAATAGTCCAAGAAAAGTTTATTTTTGAAGAGAGGAAGGAAAATTAAGCTTTAGTTTCATATAAGTACACTATTGATATTAAAGTTTAATTTAATTTTTTTTAACGTTTATTTATTTTTGAGACAGAGAGAGACAGAGCATGAACGCGGGAGGGTCAGAGAGAGGGAGACACAGAATCTGAAACAGGCTCCAGGCTCTGAGCTGTCAGCACAGAGCCCGACGCGGGGCTCGAACTCACGGGCTGTGAGATCATGACCTGAGCCGAAGTCGGCCGCTTAACCGACTGAGCCACCCAGGCGCCCCTTAAAGTTTAATTTTAAAGCCCTTATAATAACAATTTAAATTTTAGCCAACTTGACCATATATGAAATTCCTTTCTCAAAATTTCTTTTCCATAAACCATACACAACTTTTAAGGTGCATTTAGGTTTTGTCCCTTTTCTTTCTTGTTCTAGAAAGTCATTTTATTTTAGGACAAAATTACCTTTTTCTTACCAAAAATTCATCTTCATTCCTCATACCTTTTTTAAACATGAAAATCATATACCCTATTTTTCATATACATTTTAAAATTCTTATTATTTTTCTAGTAGGTTTGTTAAAAAAAACAATTTTTTTGCTGACAATTTAAACTTTATTAGTTCAGATGTTATTTTCTCTTTTTTTAATTTTTTAATGTTTATTTATTTTTGAGAAAGAGAGAGATAGAGCGCAAGCAGGGGAGGAGCAGAGAGAGGGAGACACAGAATCCAAAGCAGGCTCCAGACTCTGAGGTGTCAGCACAGAGCTCAATGTGGAGCTCCAACTCATGAACTGCAAGATCATGACCTGAGCTAAAGTCGGTCACTTAACTGACTGAGCCACCCAGGCACCCCAGATGTTTTTTTAATTTCAAAAGTTTATAAATCTTCCCTAGAAAAGAAATGATGCAAGGCAGTTATTACAGAATAATCACATAACTGCTTATACATTACATTAAGTGAATATTAACTTTTATGTAATATAGCTAAAATAAACCATATGCTTTTTTGAAATCATTGTGAGATTCACTTATGTCTATAGGCTTATTCTGATATTTCTCTGTCAGACTGGGAATAACTGAACAGGCAGTGGCAACAGAATCCCCACACTATTTCTGAAGAGTTCTGCTTTGAGTTAGGGAGGCAGAATAAAGATTTGAACATGGGACAACCTCTAAACTTATGGCAGAACTATAACTATCTGGGGAGCCATCATTAGAATTTCCAAACTTGAAGTAGTTATAAGAAATGAGGGAAGTTCTTTTAAATAAAGATTCCTGCCTGGCTGCAAATCTGAAAAGACAAGGCAAAGAATGAGCCTATCAAAGAGTGATTATCGACTCCCTTTGAAGAGTTAGCACTGTGTGTATACAGGACAGAGGGTGGCTGTTCTTGTACTGGCCTTTTCATCTGATCAGACAAACCCTGCTGTTGTGCAATACAATGTGGTATAAGTACAGTGGCTTTCAAACATGTTGGGTTGTTTTATAATAAGAAATATAGTGTATAGGGGTGCCAGGGTGGCTAAATCAGTTACATGTCCAACTTCAGCTCAGGTCATGGTCTCGCAGTTCATGAGTTCAAGCCCCACATTCAGCTCTGTGCTGACAGCTCAGAGCCTGGAGTCTGCTTCAGGTTCTATATCCCTCTCTCTCTGCCCCTCCCCCACTCAAAATCTGTCTCTGTCTCTCAAAAATAAATAAACATTAAAAATAAAGAAAGGTATAAAAAAAGAAATATAGTGTATAGCATGTCTCAGCAAATACTTATATATGTAAAAACATATGAGCTACCAAAAAAAGTTTAATAAACTGACACATATTTTGTTTATTTTTAGTGTATACCATTCATTCATTTTATTTTGCATTTTATGAAATTATCTTCTGCTTAGATATAGATAATAAATACATCAAAAATAAATACATATAAATTATAAAGTTAAAGATATATATTATTCATTTATCTCTGTAGATATGGATAGTATACATATTTTCTATTTATTTGATATTAGTCATAAATCAACAATGGCCTTGGTCATACTTTAAAAAACAAGAAGTTTCAGTAAATTCTTCCATAGTAGGAGAATAACTCTCCTGGGGGTGTTGCAGGGAGTATGGCCTGAGTCACAAAAGATGAGTCCGCAAAGTGCAGTTAAGTGAAAGTCCTCATACTGGAGTCAGAATGAGGCCCTGACTCCAGAATGACGTTTCTTTTTATTTGGATAATTGCTAAAGACTACATTCATAAAGTCAGCTAATCAAGTGTGTTAATCAATCTAATGGTTTAGCTTTTCAAGGTTGAATTTCAAGTTAATTGGTTTCTATAACATTAGGAAGGGTCAGGTGTGAAGGAGGATCCAGCCCTCGACAAAGTTAATGGCTCTAGGCATTCCTTAGGAGAGGAGCTGCAGCCATGTTCAGCTATGTAAACATGTCCTAAGGCCTTGCACCTTCTCCAGCCCTTCCCTTTTGATGCTTCTCTCCTGCATCTCCCACATGGGGGTTTCAGTGTTTCTTAGATTCCAAAAGGGTGCCTGTTTTGCCTTCATTCTCTCAGCACCGATGTGCACAGTTTGTGCAGAATTAATGTATATTTATTAATCTTAGTGTTTTGACATTTTCTTTTTGGCTCATTTTGTATCTTAGCTCTTCTTCCAACATTTTAAACTATTTGTAATGTTTTCTTTACAGTGAAAAGTAGGAAGCAGGAAATTGTGAACTATTATTTATTAATATCCTATAGTAGATTAGCAAACAAATACATTTCAAAAGTTTAGAAATATTTTATTTCTCATAATTTTTTCTGAGTGTGGCATAAAATGTGTCTATTAAGAGACCTAAATATCTTTTGTCTCTTTGTAAGAATTAAAAAGCCAAAAGTAGATGAACTTACATGTAGCATTTAATATTTACCTTATCTGGATATGATTTAGATATTCAATGAATATTAGCTTAACTTAGTATAAAATTTGATCATATTTACTTATTTAAAGTACTGGTTTTTAACAGTTATGCTTGGATAGGCTTTAAATAGTAAACCATCATCTTAAGTTATTTTTCTTTTTAAATTTTTTTTAACGTTTATTTATTTATTTATTTATTTATTTTTGAGAGAGAGAGACAGAACACAAGCAGGGCAGGCCAGAGAGAGAGGGAGACACAGAACTGGAAGCAGGCTCCAGGCTCTGAGCTATCAGCACAGAACCCGATGTGGGGCTTTAACCCACAAGCCATGAGA
Source organism: Felis catus (assembly GCF_018350175.1). Lineage (NCBI taxonomy): Eukaryota > Metazoa > Chordata > Mammalia > Carnivora > Felidae > Felis > Felis catus. The sequence goes on along the minus strand of NC_058380.1, from coordinate 31,484,235 downwards.
TCATGACCTGAGCTGAAGCCACCCAGGCACGACAGTTATTTTTCTTGTTAATAAAATTTTAACACATGTCTGTTTTTATTAAACCTACAAATGTAGATTAGTATCTATTTATCAAAATTTATCCCAGATCATATAAACTTGAAAAACATTTGAGATAGTTTCTATATTTCTGGGAGTATCCTTGACTTATATAAATGCTCAATTTTTTTTGAGCTAATTAAATAAAGCTCTTTAAAAGTTAATTTTGGCAATACCACCTACAGTTAAAGAAATATTACTTGTATACATAGACACAGAGATCTTATAGCTTTTGTTTTATAAAATTTTAGCCATGTCTCAGGGACAAAACTCAAAAGAACAGTTGAATCCAAATTGTATTTCTGGCAGAGAGACTAAGTTAAGGTTACCTGCTCAGATGATCAAAGTCTCCTTCCCTTCCCTTTCCTCATGCTGCAAGCATCCTTTTAGAATTGATTTTGAAGTCATTTTGTCTTTTAGAAACTTCTGCATACAAATCAAAGAATGCATCCCATTGTTTCTAAAAGTTTTAGAATCCTCTATTTTAAGGGTACCCCTTAAGATGGACTTATATCTAAAACAGTTTCCCCATAATGGCTATTCCAATTCCAAATCATCAAAAAGTTCACCCATTTTTTGATAAAGGCATGAGAGCCTGGCCCACAGGCCAGGTGCAACTTATCTTGCTTTTGTAGTCCTTAAAATATCTCTACTATTAAGGACGCTGTTTTCCAACAGCTGTTTTAAAACACAGGGAATCACATGTTTTCACCTTTTGAACAGGATAGGTGATGTACCAAGAAGCTTTATAAAAACAAAAATAGATCCTGAATAAAGTCAGAGAGCTCAACCAAAGAAGAAAACTGAGAGGAGGACAAAAACTGAAAGGACAAAGATAATCCATGGAAGCAGAGACATCACAGAGAGCTCAAGTGAATACCTCATACAATTCAGAGTTCCTAGTTCCTTGGGGGTTTGTTTTTTTCAGATCCCACTTCTGACAATTATGTAAGATCAAGCTTAAAAATAAATTAGCAAGGGGTGCCTGGGTGGCTCAATTAGTTAAGCCTCTGATTCTTGATCTCATCTCAGGTCTTCATCTTGGGGTCATGAGTTCAAGCCCTAATGTGGGACCCTGCATTGGGCATGAAGCCTACTTAAAAAAAATAGCAGTCATTTTTCCAGCAAAATGAGATTATTCAGGAATAGTGGGAGACTTGCAATTTGAGACAAGCAAACTAAAATGACTCATAGGCAAATCTGAAGAGACAAAGAGAAGGTCAACTTTTATTAGGCTTGAGGAGGAAATTAGAGAGGATTGTTTTAAACAAAAGTACACTGGAAAATAAGAGTTTGATGTGGTGGTTTCTCATTGTTTACAAGCAGTGGTTAGTGCATTGTTGCTGGAGCAGGAAGGGATCTTCCTTATTTTTCTTAAAAGCAAGAGATGGAATTTCTATTTGAAAAATGTCCACCTTTGTCAAGACAATTTTTATCTTCCTTATTCCTACTGGTTATGCAGGTTTCAAGTAATATGTTCATGAGAGCTCCTTCAGGGTTTTCTGACTCCATGTTAAGTGGTATTTTCTTTATTTTTACACATATTTTATTAAGACAAGTGTATTACAGATATTTCTCTGTACCTCCAACCACCCACCTTCCCAAAGCTGTAGTTTCCCTTCTCATTTCTTTGTTCTTGAATAGCATATGTTTTAAGTTCTGATCAAGCCCAGTTTATATATAGTTGTTTTCTTTTATACTTCATACATTTGTGTTCTATTTAAGAAATATTTGCCTTAGTGAAGATCATTAAGATTTTCTAAGTTGTCTAGGGGCGCCTGGGTGGCGCAGTCGGTTAAGCGTCCGACTTCAGCCAGGTCACGATCTCGCGGTCCGTGAGTTCGAGCCCCGCGTCGGGCTCTGGGCTGATGGCTCAGAGCCTGGAGCCTGTTTCCGATTCTGTGTCTCCCTCTCTCTCTGACCCTCCCCCATTCATGCTCTGTCTCTCTCTCTGTCCCAAAAATAAATAAACGTTGAAAAAAAAATTTTTTTTTTAAATTAAAAAAAAAAAGATTTTCTAAGTTGTCTTCTAGAAGTTGTACAGTTTCAAGCTTTACATTTATTTTTATAATCTATTTCCTTTAAATTCCTCTATGGTATAAAGTAAGAGTTTGATGTCATATTTAATATGTATACCCAATTATGTCACTGCAATTTTCTCAAAAGATAATTCTTTCTCACATTGAAGTTCTTGGCACTTTTGTAGAAAATAAATTGATTATATGTGGATCTGTTTCTGAACTTACTATTTGATCCCTTAATCTATTTCTATATTTTGACACAGATGCCACAGTCTTTTGATGTAGATTTTTATGAAATTTTGAAATATGGCACATTAAGTCCTTATGCTATTTTAAATTGTTTTGCTATTATGTGGGGAATAAGCTTAGGAATTCCCTGAGCCTGCATTGATGAGTTAACAAGGCATAAAGAATTGGAAAGCTATAGGATGTACACACCCAAGTTTGAGTAAACAAGATTAGGTAAATAAGATTAAGTAAGGCCCCCAGTACAGGACAAAGATGTAGGAATAGGGAATCTCAAGATGAAAACATCCAAGATGAGGTAAACAAGATTAGGTATTCAGGGCGGAAATGGCCCCCAACTTAGTACAATAGCAGAAAGCTGCTTTCACAGGAAGGAAGGGCCAAATTAGGTAAACAGGTAAATAGGGCTATAGACTGCAACAGAATGAAGTTGCACAGAGCAGACCTAATTAGCAAAAGAAAGGTGCCTTGTTGACCCTGAGGTAGCATGCTCAGTCTTTCCTGTCCCCTAGACCAGTTTAGGTAAACAGAGGGGGCGCCTCATGTTTGCTGTAAACAACCTTCCACCCAGCACCAGAATATTGTTTTGTATTGACCCAAAGCCCTAACACCGCATATCTGCAAAACCCCTATTCCCCATGCCCATGAGTTAATGCTCAGGATTTCATTGTCTCTCTGTGCATGCCCATCACACTTGTAAGCCTTCTGATCCTAATAAAAATGGAGCAAGGACCTTTACTCAGAGCTCTTGTCTCCTCCCTGACATTAGCATCTCTTGCATTTTTAATCTTGCATCCTGTTTTCTTGCTGGACAAGAGAGAACTCCAGACCCAGAGTCTACAACAGATGGTGACCCCGACATGACTGGAGGCAAGAGGACTACAGGCCAATGTAGATCAGGAGCCAACTTGGCCAGGAGGAGGACAACACAAGGACTACAGGATGCTGCAGAATGACTAAAGAGCTCCAAGAAAAAAACCTCACTGGTTGACAGTCTTCCTGACAAGGTACAAGATAAAGTGAAACTATATTAGGATTCACTGCTGTGGAACTTTTGAGAGATTTATTATGGGAGTCTCCCTATCCCCCAAACAGGAACAATACATTCATATTTTACAATCATTGGAAAAGGTGGTTGACACTATCCTCAATCAGAAAGCACTCCTTAAATTATTAATGATTACCTAGCAACACTGCCCTTGGTTCCCAAAACAAGGAACTTGTGATTTTGATGTTTGGGAACAAGTAAGGAAAACATTTAAAGCTCAGCATTCTGAGGGGGCTAACGTCCCCCCTAAGATAATCCTCACTTAGTCCATTGTCCATACTGCCCTTTTCCCCTTGAGTTCTGACGGTGTACATAAAGATGTAAAATTACCCAAAATAGAGGGAAAACTGGAGCTTTTTTATAGTCCACCTGTGCCTTCAGTGCCTTAGAGCCAAAAGATACTCCCCCTCCTTCAAAAGGATGAGACGATATTGAGCCTCTACAAACCTCACTGACTGGTTCTGATAAAGTCCTCACCCCAATCCAAAAGTACATTAAATAAGCACCTAAGGCCAGTAAATTCCAGCCGTTTCCCAGTCAGGCAAAATGGGCAATACATCCATAAAGGCCTGTTCTTTCCAATATTACAGAAATTGCAAGAATCAGGTCAGCTGTATGTCCATTACAACCCTTTCACAATTGGCATTTTAGAAAATATTTGTGGTACCTGGGACTGGGGCTCTTTTATGAACATCATTCTGACCTCAGCCCAGTATGCTGTCTATGCCCAAGAGTTTCATAATGCTTGTGAGACTCATGCTGTGCAAAACTTAACTCTGTTATTGAGAGACTAAGAGAAAAATTACCAGGTGTACTCACAACTGCAAAGAAAAGACCTCCCCGCCCCCTCCCCTCCCCCCCCCCATTCCGGAACCAGCCAGAGCGTGCCTGGTTGGGGTCTGACCTAAAGGCGGTAACCAATCAAGTTCTGCTGAGTGGTTTGAAAAAAAGGCGGGAACCAATCAAGTTCTGCTGAGCGTTCAAATTTAAATGTCAACCAATAACAGCTCTGTAACCGCAAAAAAAATCCCTAACTTGTTTGTGCCTGTCTATAAAAGAAGCTGTAAGATCCTCGCTCGGGGCCTCTTAGCATCACCGGCAACGAGTGCGCGGAGGACCAGGTTCGAACCTGCAATCAACGACCCTTGCCGCTTGGCTTTGACTCTGGACTCTGGTGGTTTGTTTTCGGGGGGGGGGGGTCTCTCGAATCAGGGCATATCACTATTCCGGTGTCTTTTTTTTTTTTTTTAATGTATACTTATTTTGGAGACAGTGAGAGACAGAGCATGAATGGGGGAGGGTCAGAGAGAGAGGGAGACACAGAATCTGGAGCAGGCTCCAGGCTCTGAGCTGTCAGCACAGAGCCCTACATGACACTCAAACTCACAGAGGGTGAGATCATGACCTGAGGCAAAGTCGGACACTCAGCAAACTGAGCCACCCAGGCACCCCTATTCCAATGAACAACTGTGTGACACGGGGCAATATTCCCAATCAAGGTAGCAAGCCCAACTTCCAATCGTTGTCAGGAAAGCAATGCATATTGTGACATTTTTTACACAAGCCATCCCTAATATAGGGGATTCTAACTTTCTCACTGTTTCTCCCTATACACTCCGGTTACTCTAACTATATGTTGGGGCTTCTCCCTCATTCATTTCCTGGAATAATAACTCTGATGATTAGAGCCGATTGTCTCTGGCTAGTCTACCTCAGGATAGAGATTTTAAGGTATATTCCCAAGCAACTGCCAAGACTCCTTTTGTTTCAGGAAACTTCCCTGTCTTCTCTGGCCTGACATGGACTGCCTAATCCCACTAGTGGAAAACAAAATAATACAGTACAAAACAAAAACTGGTATCTGCTCATCTATCTGAGCTGACAAGCTTTAGGACCACTTGAACTCTTTTCTCTGTCCTCTGCACCTTTATCTGCCTTCAGGCCTCTTGGGGGCACCTCACCTTTTCTGCCTTCCCTACCCCCTCCTCCAGTTTCTGCACCACCTGCGGTTCAAACTGCATACCTGGCTCTTCAATGCCTCAGGTAGCATCAGATCCTCCTCCTCACATTGTCAAAAAGCAAAAAACACCCACTTGGACTTTCAGATTTCCTTACCGTCTCCATGGGAAAAAATTGACAATGGTAAACTTTTAAGGGGACACAGATAAAATACTATTAAGATAGACCTGTCTTTTAAATTATAAAACTCTATTCTACTAAGGTTTACTAAAGGTCAAATAAGCTCATGTTATCTCTGTTCCAATTTGTTAACAAAAGGATAAATTAAAGTAATGGTTAACTTTGTCTGCCTCATAGTTTTCACGGGTAATTGTTAAAATAGCTTTCAGGGTCTTTGGTAACGTAAAACTTGAACATTTAGCTTAGATGCTAACTTGAATTATGTTCATCAGACATTTAGGCCTCTTCCAAATCAAATGGAATGCTGAAGCATTGCTTACTAAACATAGGTTTATGCTTTTGACTTCTTAGCAAAGAAAAAAAAAAACAAAAATAAAAACTAAGACTATTTAAATCCATTAAAAACCATGCTTTATTCTTAATGGATTCTTAGTCTACCACCTAAAAAATTTCTGATGTAACAGACAATTCACAATTAGTTACTACTTAGTTTTCACTGGAGACTAAGGTTTCTAAAATTCTGCTAAATATAATTAAAGCTAATGGAAATAAATAACTTCGTATATAAAAAAGTAAGAGATATGTAAGAAAGATATACAAAATGAAAATACATTTTTATTAATGGTAATAAGTAAATAAATATAATTTTAACAAAAACTGTAAAAAAAAAAAGGGTAAAATGACAACACGCCCTTTTTGAGTTGTTTTACATAAGCCTTGGTTGGAATAACCCATTCCTTATAACCACAAAGCCAAACAATTGTAAATGAGCACATAATATGCTCAAAAACATGTTAAAAAGGCGTGGGTGGAGATACCCCTGGCTGTCTGCATTACAACCTCAGCTCCTTCTTGATCATGCTATGATTTCTCTTAAATTTTTTAAATCTTAATTCCAAGGACTAACTACAGCTGAGTGACACTGTTCAAAATAAGATAAACCCTCTCACCCTATGGTGCTATACAAAACTCCTGAAGGGGACCCACATGGACTGGGCCCACTAAACTTCTCACCTGGGGTGGAGGATATGCTTATGTTCTTACAGATTCTGGACGTCTGTGGATCCCCACTCGGTTAGTGAAGCCATACCATGGCATGGTGGATACCCCTAAGATATCTTCTAGTGAAGCAAGACCTCCAGAGAATGACTCTGAGTGAGCAGCCACTGGCCCCCGTTTTCAAGACGGAAGAAGCCTCTTCATGGACTCCTCATCCTGAAGTCACTATACAAATGCAAGTCCTTGACCCTGATATAACATAGGGAAGCCTTAAATACCTAACCAGGCCAGCGTCCTCTTACAACACAATGGTATTGCATACACCGCTGACTCGCACCTGATGGCCATGATCTCCATCACTGACAGGAATTCGATATGGGTAACCCTGATTATACTTCTTGCCCTCATTTGTTCAGGCCAAGCTCAATATTCATATTGGGCTCATCTCCTTAACCCACCTATATGTGACAGCTAGCCTGGGATATTCCTATTAGCAATAATGATAGAGTTCATGGACGGAGCCAATCTTAACCCACCCTTCCAAACTGAACAAGAGCATTGCTTTATATGCCAAGACCTCAATGGTGCCTTCCTCCAGCACCTCCTATGTGTGTTACTAAGCAACTTATCTGATTGTCTCCAACTAAAAATCAACTGGGTTTTGCATGTACAGCCCAAAACCTCTACAAGGCCAGACAATTTTACCTTTTTCTCAGCCACAAGTTTTGATATACCTCAAAAAACAAACATATCTCATACTGCTAATGTTATAGCTTGCTCTAATGTCAAATATTCAGACCACCCCTGGAATAATATTCCTTGGACAACCTGTTATGGAGAGATTGAGTATAATCTTCACTGGAGTAATTGGACTATTATTGACAAGGGTCCTAGAGGACATCTTGAAACAAAATATTCAAATAAGACCATATCCCTTGACCAGTCTAGTAGGGAGAATATTTTTTGGAAAGATGGAGGCTTGTCTGGCCCTCTAATTTCTGCATATAAAGGGAAATTAAAAGGACCTTGGCTTGTTAATCTTTGGAAGCTAGGCCTTCTCTTCTTCACTAGTACTATTAGCCATGGTGAAATTTATGTAAATCGATATATTAACATAACTCAGGCCTCCCTGCACAATGATCAATTTGCATGGATCACTATTTGTGTCCCTTCTCCCTACGTTCTCTTTGCTACCTCCACTTTACAGATCAAACAACTAGAAAATAACTATAATATCTCTAACTCCCAGGGCTGGTTTATGTCCTGCATAAGTAATGATAACATCACCCAATTAAATATCTCCTCTTTATTAGTACTTAAACAGCGCGCCTCAACCTGGGTTCCTGTTAATAGCTCTGAACCCTATATGTATCCATCAGGAATAGGCCCACTTTCCAAGCTTGTTCAACACTGGCACTCTGCTGTAAGGCAAAAAAGATTTGTTGGCCTGTTAATCATGGGCATCCTAGCAGCAGTAGGTGTTATCGCCACTGCCACTATTACTGGAATCAACCTGCATCATACTATCCAAACAGCTCAGGTCCTTAATAAATTTATGGTCAACACTACCAAAGAATTTATAAGCCAGACTTCCATTGATAGGCAAGTTTTGGCCTGCCTCGAAGCTCTTGAGGCTGCAGTGGAGTTTATTGGAAAAAGATAGGATGCCTTGTTCCTCCACTCTAAACTGTGGGGAATAAGATTAGGAATTCCCTGAGCCTGCACTGATGGGTTAACAAGGCACCTTTCTTTTGCTAATTAGCTCCGCTCTGGGAAACTTCACCTCACCGGAGTCTATAGCCCTATTTATCTGTTTACCTAATTTGGTCCCTCCTTCCTGTGAAAGCAGCTTTCCACTATTTTGCTAAGTTGGGGGGCATTTCCGCCCTGGATACCTTGTTTACCTCATCTTGGATGTTTTCATTCCCTTTTCCTATACCTTTGTCCTATACTGGGGGCCTTTGCCCTGCTTGTCCTATACTGGGGGCGTTTGTCCCATTTACCTAATCTTATTTACCTAATCTTGTTTACCCAAATTTGGGTGTGTACATCCTATAGCTTTCTAATTCTTTATGCCTTGTTAACCCATCGGTGGAGGTTCAGAGAATTCCTAAGCTTATTCCCCACACTATTATTTTTTCTTTACCTTTCTACATAAATTTTAGAATCACTTGTCATTTTCTCTAAAAACCCTGTTGACATTCCATTAAGAATATTACTTTAATGCTATAGTTAAGTTTGGAGAGAACTTATATATTTATAATATTTAGTTTTCTGACCCATGAAAGTGGACTATGTCTCATTTATTTAGATCACCTTTAATTTACTTTTGCAATTTTTCCCTAATTTTTAGTGTAGTCAGACATTTTGTTAAGTGTGCCTTTAAATATTTCATTTCTATGGTGGTATTGTCAATGTAACTTGCAATTGTTTATTAGTAAAATTAGACCTAGAGTTGGTGTATGTATATTCATGTCACATCCTCTAACATTGCTAATCTCACTTTTTAGTTCTTGGTGTTTGAGAGACTCCATGTTACATATATATGACAATGTCATCTGAGAATATGGACATCTTACTTCTTCCTTTTTAATCTGTATTAATTTTATTCTTCCTCTTGCTTTATTAAACTGGTTAATATGGCCAATATTGAATGCAAGTGCTGAGAAAGAATATCTAAAATATTTGTATCATTTTGTTCTACTGGCAGTGTGAGAGTTCTATTGCTACACATCCTCATCAGTCTGTTTGTTAAGAATTTTTATGAGTAAATTTTAAAGGGATATTTATTCATATATTCCTTTTCTTGTAATATATTCTGATTCTTGTTTCATGGCAAAACTTACCAAAGAAAATGACTTGGAAATGTTACCATCTCTTCTATTTTCTAAGTGTTTGTGGAAAATTGACATTTAAAAAAAATTTTGGTGAAACTTGCTATAAAAGCCATCTTGGTCTGGAGATTTTTGTGTGTGCGTGGAAAGTGTGAAACAGTGGTCTTGGTATATGATTTGCATTATTATTAAATGTTTTTTTTTTTTAATTTTTTTTTCAACGTTTATTTATTTTTGGGACAGAGAGAGACAGAGCATGAACGGGGGAGGGCCAGAGAGAGAGGGAGACACAGAATCAGAAACAGGCTCCAGGCTCTGAGCCATCAGCCCAGAGCCTGATGCGGGGCTCGAACTCACGGACCGCGAGATTGTGACCTGGCTGAAGTCAGACGCTTAACCGACTGTGCCACCCAGGCGCCCCTTAAATGTTTTTAATAGATGTAGTGTTATTCATGTTGTTTATTTCTTCTTGGGTACACTTTTGATTATGTTGTTTAAAGAACATGTCTGTTTCATCTAGATAATTAAATTATTAGCACAATATTGTTTATAATATACCTATTATCAATTTATTGTTTAAAAAATCTGTAGTGATATTCCCCATCTTGTTCCTATTTTGAGTAATTTGTGACTTTCATCTTTTGTTTCTTTCCTGATCAGTCTGACTAGGAGTTTATCAACTGTATTGCTCTTACCAAAGAACCAGGTTTTGGTTTCATTGATTTTTCTCTATTGTTTTTCCTTCTTTTACTTCATAGTTTTTAGTGTTTTTCTTTATCATTTCACATCTTTTATTAATTTGCATTTAATTTATTCTTTTTTAAGATGGAGGCTGGATCAGTTATTTATATATTTATTTTTTGTTAATGTATGTAATGGAACTGATAAATTTGCCTCCAGGCACTCCTCTAGCTGAATCTCACAAAATTTTGTATGCCGTTTTCATTTTTATTTTGGTCACAATATTTTTTTCTTCTTTAATGTGTTGATTATACAGATGTATGGAGTTTATTTTCCAAATATTCGAGAGTCTCCCAAGTTATTTCTGTTATTGATTGAATAAGTCTCTTTTCAAACCCCTTAATTTAATAGCCAGGTCCACATGGTCATTGCCTTCATTTGTTTTATTTCCAAGCTCAAAAAAATATTTTGGCCTCTGTCCAACCTGCTATTCTGGGAAACTTGTCATCCATTAATTAAATAGTTTTTTGGAGGCTATGTCTTGGGTTGTTGGAAAGTAGAAGAGAATTGGTAATGTATCCTCCAGAGTTAGAAGTCACTTTCATACTGAAAAAAACAAAGCAAACCACCCCATACCATTTACACAGAGTTTGATTCAGGGTAACTTACTGACGAGGGCAATTGGGCAGTCAGTAGGTGGATAAATGATCCAGAGTGCTAACAGCTATTCTCTGAAGTTGTCTGGACCTTAATTAGCAGTTTTATGAAGTGAGGGATATTGTGGTGAGGTCCCAAGGTAGTTACCTAATGTGGTGCCATCTTTGTGACAGAGGGGAAGAGGGGAGAACAAGATGGAAGACCAAAAATGGAATCAGTGTTGTTAGCACTCCACCCCTAACATCTTTGTCCCATACAGTTTTTCGCACATCATTCTTCCACAATGACCCTAGAACCAGATATCAGAAGGTAACTCATATCCCTATGCCACAGTGGCAATATAAAAAGCAACATGATATTCCTCAGTGACCTTTCCTCAGACCCAACAGTCAGAGTGATTGTGAACTTCAACATAAATGATGGCCCACAAGAGGAAATGTCCTGATGCATCAGGAAAGAATATCAGCATTGTAAGGCTAGGGTCATAAGACAAATGTTTTACAGGCATTAGACATGGCAAATCTTACTTTAGCAACAACACTGTAGCTATTTGGTACCCATGAGCCAATACCACCCCAGGATTTTCATCATTTCCCATTCTTGAGGGATAGGAATGAACACCACTCTGGCTACTTCCTACTAACAAAGGGCATAAATCAGGATTTGAGGAATAAAACTGCTTTGCATCCAATTGCAGATATTCTCTAGTACTCAGCTGAGCCCCCATGTTTTATAAAGTCATATTTTGGAACTGTCACGTGTAGTCATTCTGAGACAGCATCTTATTCCATATTTCATAATGAGGTAAATTAGGTCAGTTCAATTTAACAATGGTCTCAATTCAGAAAGTGGTTCTACAGGTAAGCTTTCAAAGTCAAGTCTATAGTGTACAAACAATCAGGTAGAAAACTAACCAGCTATTCAAGGAAACCAGAAGAATTCAGGATCTAGCCCTGTTTTATAGATAAACAATAAACATTCTAGGACAATCAATCATAACTAGAATCTAATATCCATAAAGGTAACATAATTATTTTTCCTCTCTAAAATAACCCTCATTTTAGCAAAGGTAGCCAAATTAAAACTGTTTTGTTTATAAAATTAGTCCAGTTTTAACAAACTTGGCCTAATTATTTACATAAGTGCAGGAAAAATAGTGACTGGCCATTTAGATTCTTTTAAATCTGTATTGTTGAGACTTCTCAGAAGGAATTTCAGATTGTGCCTTTAACAGCCTTTCAAGGCTAAGACCCAGGCCAAATCGCACTGCAATACCTATAAATATGGGTTATTTCCTCTCTTCTCAAGTTCCCTAAAATATCCTGAGGTTCCTGAACCTGTCAAAAAGTTACCTTTCTTATCCACCTGATATGGCTCCCAGGAACCCAATAGGCAAGGTATCAGGCTGTTTTTCCAAGGGGCTTCATTGGCTCTATAAAATCAACCTTAGTTCCTTGATGCTATCTGGTCATATCTGAGTCCACACATGTCTCTCTCAAATATGACATTTCAATCAAAATCTTAGTAATATTACTAATGTTTCCAAGGTGTCATGTTACAAGGAAAACAGATTCTCATTGAACTTATGCAAATAACTATAATTGATTTCCTATTTTGTTGTTGCCACAAGCCCTAGCCAAGCACTTCTGGATATAAGCTTACATCTAATTCGCAACACATAACTGGTATTAATACCCTCCAGGGGCTGTACTTGTTTTTACCACCATTTTTACCTTTAATAAAGTCTCTTGTTGATTAGCACTTCAATCCCATTGGCTTCCCTTCCTAATCAAGGCCTAAAAAGGGCTTAATACCTGCTATATGGGGAATAGAAGGTCTCCAGTAACCCAATAAACCAGCAAAAGACTCCCTTTACCATTTTAGGAATTGGGAAGGCTTGCATTTTATCAATGATCACCTCTAGCATCAGTTTTGTCTTACCAGACCAGATGACCCCCAGGAAATTTACTAATTGACCCAGCCCTTGGATCTTGTCAGTATTTGCCTCTCATCCTCATGTCTTTAAGCATGTCTGTAATGACACAGATGCTTGAGACATCACAATCGTCACAAGATATGCAACCTAAATTCTCCTGTTGTAGTTAGATCTAGATCCTACAAAACATCTCTACCAAAATATACTCAGGAATGGGAGAAATATGCACTAGAAAACAGTGGGGAGGAAGCCTACTGATCTGTAGGTAGAGACTAGTTTGTCTGACCTTGATAAGCATAATGTATTTTATTTCCCTCCAAAATTTCAAGAGGTGTTCATGCATAAGTATGAATTCAACTCCAGCGTCTATTAGAGCTGGTAGAGTTTGCTTGTTAATGCAAAAAAACAATAAATAATTAATTCAACAGGCCTCTGGTTATTCTGTATTACACTCACTAGAGGACAACATTGAACTAACACCTAGTATCTAGGGGTAGCAGGGTGTCAACTCGTGAAATTTCCCCACTAGTGAGAGGAGCACCCAGCAACACACCTGGTTTTTTTGAGCCTTCCTTCAAAGGAGTAAACTGCTTTCCCTTGGAAGGCAACACCTTCCATAGACTTAGCAAGACTGAATTATTTGTTGGCTTATATTTTGCCTCAGGGTCCCAAATAATATTAGATATTGTTACAATTGTTTATAAGAGATCGTGATGGGCCCCCTTTATGCCATTTTATAGCCAGCAGGATTATTTGTTTTCTGTTTTTCAACCCATATATTTCCCTTATGATGGATTCTTTGTTTCACTGCAATCAACCATTATAGCAGCTGCTGTAGCAATAGGCCATCTAATCATAGAGGTAAGGACAGATACTAAGATCCTATGCCATAACCCCAGGGCTGACCATAAGATTTTGTCTTTCATACCAGAGGAACATAATTCTTCATCTGGGCTTCTAAAAGGCTGAGTGTAAATGGCACGTTTCCTTCCCTGTCCATGTATATTTCTTGTACGTCTTTCATAAAACTGTATTATAATGGAAGGGAGGAAGCATCCCTTTCATTATACCCTATTATCTTAATGCAAGCATTTATCTAATAAGTCAAATTAGATAAGCACCTAAGTTTTGCACTGATGCCTGTGACATATAATCTTTGTTGAAAGGCAGATTGAACAGTGACTCAGGCCATTTTTGACATCTCAAATCCATTTAACAAAATGCCATTTACCCCAGCAGTATCCCACAGTCATAACACTCAAGTAGACATCCTTTCTCAGTTCTTTTGCTTAAAGTAGCTTGTTAGATTCACTAACCCAACTTACAGTCATTTTCTGGACTAGTGGGAATTTCTACTCAGTTATCCCCAGGCTCATGAGTGGCCCAGGTCTCCACTTAAATAAAAAAGCATGCCTGAAAATAATTTTTCTCCTCTATAATAGTGTCTTCATCAGAGGAATCATCACCCCAGGGATCCCATGCCTCAGGGTTCCAACTCTTCCAAGATACAATAGTTTTCACTTCAGTGTGTGGCAGTCTATGTCCATGCATATTTGCTATCCCATGTGCCATCCTTCCATTGAATTCTTTGGGACATAATGTCCATATTAGAGTAACATACAGGTTATATACATCCCACTCTAAAGTCTATGTTTCTCTGGACTATTTCAATTTTCTCCTTAGTCACAATTTCATTTTCTACTATCTTTCCCCTACCATTTTGGATAAAATAACTAATAATCTCTTGGGCATTTTTGGCATGTTCTTGTACTCATTCACTAGTCTGGAATGCTTAGCCAAGTCTCCCTGACATGGTGATGGCTGGCCAGCTTAGGATTTCACTCATGGACAATGGAATTTCCCCTGGTATGGTCCTTTTCATTTTCAGTGTCCTGACAATTGTTAGGAGCTGAAGGAGAATCAGCTCCAGCCTGAGAAGGCACTTTAATACCAAAAAAATGAAGAAAGTCACTCCATACTATTTACAGTTTTATTCAGGGTAACTTACTGATAGGGATAATCAGGTGGGTGGACAGATGGCCAGGGCACTACACAGCTTTTCTCTGAGCCTGTTCTCCACCTATTCTCCACAGCTATCTGGACTTTAATCTACAGTTTTTATAAAATGAGGGGCATGGTGGTTATGTCCACAGGGTAGTTATCTAAAGTGCCACCACCTATGAACCAGAAGGGAGAACAAAATGGCAGGGGGGGCAAAGATGGAGTTGCTATTGTTGGCACTCCTATGGAGCAAAAAAGAAAATTATCCTATCAATTGAACAAATAGATCACTGTGATCCCGGTAGACTATCTCATTATCCAGGTTCTCGTGTTTTCCATTATAAGTTCAGATCAGGGTTTTATGGTGGCCATAACGTAATTTCATCTTTCCCTGTTGTTATCCACAGAATGTCGGTATCCTATTGTTTCATTATGGAGATGAAGACCCACTTCAAAAAGTCCTGATCAGTCTTTACATGTTCTTTTTGCTCATGTCATTAGCCAGGTTGGTGGTGGGCATGATGGCTTAGTGCATAGTGTTGATCATTGGTGATTAAGTGATTTCTAGTTGTCATCCAACAAAACTTGCATGGCTCCCTTACCTGCTAGTCAGATGAACCAACCTTCTATTTCCTAATTGGCATTTTGCCATAATCTCCCTCTAACTGCCCTTTTCCCACTCATTTTAAGAGTGCATCTCATTTCATCTCTGAGTAATGAAACTCTCCCAAATCACTAGGGAGTATTTTATCTGTAGTTACCACCATGGGCCAGAAGGAAATGGGTCTGTTTTCCTGGTAGTACAGAAGGGTGAGCAACAACCACAGATTTTAAAACTTTGTGATATCCTTCCTTCTCACCTGTCCTCTATCTCTAGCCATTTATACAACTCAACAACAGATGTCTCCTGGATGACAGTTAAAAAACACTTGTTTCCTTGCCACTGAACACTTCATCAACTAGATGAAATACTGCTTGCCAGATTCCTATTCCATACCTTGAAAGTATGGAATACTTCCTTTCTACAAAAAGGCACTGTGATCTTTTTCAGCCTTTAAAACTGGGGGTTGAAAATCAAATCTAGCTAACCTATCAGGAGTAGGTGGAGCCAAAGTTTTTCTAATGTGGTCTATTATTGAAACTGAATGGATCAACTTTGCAGAAGTTACAACTTTTCTACCAAGAGAATTCTTTAGTTTGTTAAAGACAGCATTTTTATCTTTGTCAGAGAAATTTAGTGTTCTGAGTCTACCTGTTTTGAGAAATTTTGTAAGTCAAATCAAAGCAGGATCTTGGATTTTCATGGGGTTTATAAGTTGTTACTAGAGATGGGGAGCCAAGCCACTAAAATAGATTTTTAAATTGCTAACCAACAAGATATCACTTATAAACTAAAAATTGGGGACATAAGAGGAATTTTTTAAAAACACTTCGTAAATGTTTACAGTTCAAACATGTAACATATGAATTCTAATTTTACATTTTTATAATACATATAATTAATCATTTAATAACCCCATTTACAACATAATTTAACCTATTTTTTCTTTATTACAAAAATTTAACCAAACTCTATTAGCCATTTTTAAACAGAAACATAGACTAATGAGTTTACACAGACACTTCAGGAGTTACTGAGTACCTGCTAGAAAAATATCTTCACAGCTAGAAACTCATGAAATAGGGGTGAGTTGAGGATCAGGCAGTTCCTACCAGTTAGTACAACTTTGTATTTACTTTTTTAATTGACATTATTAGTTGCAGGTATACAACATATTGACCCATAATTCTATACATTAATCAATGCCCACCAACCTAAGTGTAGTTATCACACAATGCTATATCAATGGTATTGACTATATTCCCTATGCTGTACTCTCCATCTCTGTGATTTACTATTTATTTTATAACGGGAAGTTTGTATCCCTTCATCCTCTTTATCTATTAACCCATTCCCACATCCACCTTTCCTCTGGCAACAACCAGTCTATCCTCTGTATTGAAGAGTCAGTTTGTTTGTTTGTTTGTTTGCTTTGCTTTTTAGATTCCACAAATAAGTGAAATCATCCGGTATTTGTATTTTCTCTGATTTATTTCACTTAACATAGTATTTTCTAGGGCCATGCATGTTTTCACAAATGGCAAGATCTCACTCATCTTGCATCTGAGTAATATTCAATTCAAGATATTCAACTCAATTCACATCTTTATCCATTCATCTATCAATGGACACAGGTTGCTTTTATATATTGGTTATTGTGAATAATGCCACAATAGACAGAGGAATGGATATATCTTTTTTGAATTAGTGTTTCCATTTTCTTTGGGTAAATATCCAGTAATAAAATTATTGGACCATATGGCATTTCTTTTATTTAACTATATGTTATTATTTTATTTTATTTTATTTTTATTCCAGTATAGTCAACATACAGTGTCATATTAGTTTCAGGTGTACGATATAATGATTCAACAGTTCCATTCATCACACAGCGCTCATCATGCAAGTGCACTACTTAATACCCGTCACCTGTTTCAGAATTTCCCACCACCCATCAGCCCTCTAATAACCATTATATTGTTCTCAATAGTTAAGAGTCTGATTCTTGTCTGGAATCTCTTTTTCTTGTTTTTTTTTTTTTTTTTTTTTCCCCACATGTGGGGTTTTTGCCCTTGGGGAGTCAATAAACCCTCTTCCAAATGTACTCCAGGGAAAGGGACAGTTCTCTCCCAATGTGCCTCAGAGATTGCTACACCATGCTCTGCACTCCAGGGCCAGCTCCCTCCACTCCAGTGGCATGCACAACAGCTCCCATATGGAGAAAATCATGCACTTCCAAAACCTGAGTTGGAGCTCCAAATGTTGTTTGCAAAAAAGAACTGGGACACTCAGTACTTCTCGCTCCCCAGTCTGTGGTCCAGAGAGGTTTTCCTCTTATGCTAACTCAATGCTGCACTTTCTTAATGCCCCCTCTCTCTCCCTTTTGTCTCTCAACAGAAAGTGTTCTCTTCCTTCTGCACCTCTGCAATTTTCCTCCCCCAATTCACGTTTATAGACCTATTATCTTTCAATTTGTCTCCCTCCAACTGTGTAGATCCTTCTGTCACTCTAAAGATCTATTTCCTGGGTGTTCCAAGTAATCTGCTTGATACAGTTGTGTTTGATGGACAAGAAAAACCCAAGGATCCCATATTTTCCACCATCTTAACTCCTTCTGTAGTTTTGTTTTTTTTTTTTTTTTTTTAGTTTTTATATGAATTCCAGTTAGTTCACATACAGTGTAATATTAGTTTCAGGTATACAATATTGTGATTCAATACTTCCATACAACACCTGGTGCTCATCACAAGTGCACTAAAACAGTAGTGACAAAGAAAATAATGTAAAAGTAGCAACAGAATAGAAAACAACTATATACAAGGGAAACCACATAAGGCTAGGAGTGGATTTTTCAGCAGAAACTTTGCAGGACAAAAGTGGCATGTTATATTCAAAGTGCTGAAAAGGAAAAATATGTAGCCAAGATTATTCTATCCAGCAAGGCTATCATTCAGATTAGAAAGAAACATAAAGATTTCCTCAAACAAAAGTTAAAGGAGTTCACAACCACTGAACTAGCCCTACAAGAAATATTAAAGGGGATCTTTGAGTAAAATGGAAAGATCATAAGTCAGAGTATGAAAATTATAAAACAAAAGCAGTAAAAATAAACACTTTTATAAAACAGTCAAAGGTTGAAAATACGATGCCATATTCCTAAAATGTCGGGGAGACAGGAGTAAAAGATGGATTCAAACTTTAAATATAGACTGCTATGCAGAAAATGTGACATATAAAGTTAATGGTAACCACAAATAAAAAACCAGTAGAAGATGTGCAAAGTATAAACAGAAAGGAATAGAAGTATAACACTAAAGAAAGCCAGCAAACGATGGAAGACAGTAAGAGAAAAAGGATTGGAGAAAAACTACAAAAGTGACGACAAAACAAGTAAAAAAAAAAGGTAATAAATAAATATCTATCAATACTTTGAATGAAAATGTACTAAATGTTCCAATCAAAAGCCACAGGGTATAGGATGCATAACTGGCTCAGTCAGTAAAGCATGCAACTCTTGAACTCAGGGTTGTGATTTCAAACCCAATATTGGGCCTAGAGGTTACTTCAAGCAAACAAAAAAAGACACAGGGTGACAGAGTGAATGAAAAAAAATACCATATATGTGCTACCTACAAGACCCATTTCAGACCAAAAGACTCCTGCAGATTGAGAGTGACAAAATGGAGAAATACTTATTATGCAAATGATTGCCAAAAGAAAGCCCAGGTGGCATACTTATATAGACAAAATAGACTTTAGAATAAAGGTTATAAAAGAGACAAAGAGGACACTATGTAATAATAAAGAGGACAATCCAATAAGAAGATATATTAATCGAAAACATTTATGCAACCGACATAGGAGTATCCAAATACATAAAGCAATTAATAACAAACATAAAGGAACAGAGTGGTAGAAATACAATAATAGTAGTGGACTTTACCACCCCATTTACATCAATTAACTGATCATCTAAACAGATAATCAACAAGTTCACAGTTCTTTTGAATGACACACTCAACCAGTTGGACTTCACAAACATATTCAAAACATTCCATTGCAAAAGAGCAAAATACACATTTTTTTCAAGTATACATGGACATTTTCGAGAATACATCACATATTTGGCCACAAAGCAAATTCAAATTTAAAAAGATTGAAGTCATAACATGCAAATTTCTGACCACAATACTATGAAACTAAAAATCAACCACAAGGAAAAATATGGAAGAACACAAAAATATGGAGGTTAAATAATATGCTGCTCAAGAATAAAAGGGTCAACTAAGAAATCAAAGAAGAAATAAAAAATTATGTGGAAACAAATGAATATGAAAACACAATGATCCAAAAACTTTAGGATGCAGCAAAAGCGGTCCTAAGAGGGAAGTTTATGGCAACTACCTCAAGAAGCAAGAAAAGTCTCAAATAAACCATCTACCCTTACACCTAAAGGAGCTAGAAAAAAGAGCAATAAACAAAACCCAAACCCAGCAGAAGGAAGGAAAAAATAAAGATTAGAGAAGAACCAAGTGATACAGAAACAAACAAATAAAACAATCTAGCAAACAACAGAACAGATCAACAAAAACAGGAGCTGGTTCTTTGAAAAGATGAACAAAATTAGTAAATCCCTAACCAGGCTCATCAGAGAGAGAGAAAGAGAGAGAGAGAGAACCCACAAATGAAAGAAGAGAAATAACCAAAAATCCAAACAATTGAAAGAAAATATTATGAAAAATTATATTCCAATAAATTAAACAACCTAGAAGAAATAGATATATTCCTAGAAATACATAAACTACAAAAACTGGGCAGGAAGAAAGAGAAAATTTGAACAGACTAATTACTAGCAATAAAATTGCATCACTAATCAAAAAACTCCCAACAAACAAAAGTCCAGGAACAGACATCTACACAGGTGAATTCTACCAAACATTTGAAGAATTAATTCTTCTCAAATTATTCCAAAAAAATAAAAGACAAAGGAAAACTTCCAAATCCATTCTATTAGAACAGTATCAACCTGGTAGCAAAACCTGGTAAAGCTACAACAACAACAACAAAAGAACTACAAGCCAATATCTATGATGAAAATAAGAGCACAAAGTCCTCAAAAAAATTAAAAACAGAATTCAACAATACATTTAAAAAATTATTCACCACAATCAAGTGGGATTTTTTTCCCCAAGATGCAAGGGGATTCATATTTGCAAAACTATAAATGCAATATGTCACACTAAAAATAAAAACGATAAAAACCATACAATCACTTCAATAGATGCAGGAAAAGCATTTGACAAAGTACAACATCCATTCATGATAAAAGCTCTCAACAAAGCATGTCTAGAAGGAACATAACGCAACATAATAAAGGTCTCAACGCAACATAATAAAGGTCTTACATGTCAAACCCACAGCAAACATCATATTCAATGAGAAAAAACTGAGAGCTTTCCCCCTAAGTTCAGGAACAAAACAAGGATGTCCACCTTTACCATTTTTTATTCAGCATGCTACCAGAAGTCCTAGCCAGAGCAATCAGACAACAAAAAGAAACAAAAAGCATTCAAATTGGTAAGGAAGTAGTAAAACTTTCACTATTTGCCAATGACATCATACCACATACAGAAAACCTAAAGACTTCACCAAAAATTAACTAGAACTGATGAATGAATTCAGTATAATCACAGGATACAAAATTAATGTAAAGAAAAATGTTGCATTTCTATACATTAATAATGAAACAGCAGAAAGAAATTAAGAAAACAGTCCCACTTACAATTGCACTAAAAACAATAAATTATCTTGTAATCAACTTAACCAAAGAGGTGAAAGACTTGTACTCTGAAAATTTTAAAACATTGATGAAAGAAATTCAAGATAACACAAAGAAATGGAAATACATTCCATGGATACAAAGAACAGATATTGTTAAAATGTCTATACTATCCAAAGCAATCTACACATTTAAGGCAATCCCTATCAAAACACCAACAGCATATTTCACAGAACTAGAACGAACAATCAAACATTTGTATGGAATCACAAAAGACCCTGAATAGCCAAATCAATCTTGAAAAAGAAATACAAAAATAGAGATATCACAATTCCAGACTTCAAGTTATATTACAAAGCTATTGTAATCAAAAGAGTATGGTACTGGCACAAAATTAGACATATAGATCAATGGAACTGAATAGAAAACCCAGAAATAACCCTACAATTATATGGCCAATTAATCTTCAACAAAGGAGAAGAAAAATACATGAGAAGAAAGAGACATTTCAAAAATGGTGTTGGAAAACTGCACAGGTATATACAGAGGAATGAAACTGGACCACTCTCTTATACCATATACAAAAATAAACTCAAAATGGATTAAAGACCTAAACTATAAAAATTCTAGAAGAAAGCTCAGGCAGCAATGTCTCTGACATCAATCAGAGCAACATTTTTCTAGATAGGTCTCCTGAGGTAAGGGAAATAAAAGCAAAAATGAACTATTGGGACTATATCAAAATAAAACGTTTTTGCACAGTGAAGGAAGGAATCATAAAACTAAAAGACAACTGATGGAATGGGAGAAGATATTTGCAATGACATATCTGAAAAGTGTTAGTATATAAAATACATAAAGGACTTATAAAACTCAACACCCAAAAACCAAATAATCCAATTCAAATTGGGCAGAAGAAATGAACAAACATTTCCCCAAAAAGATATCCAGATGCCAACATTCACATGAAAAGATGGCCAACATCACTTACTATCAAGGAAATGCAAATCAAAACTAGAATGACAGATCACCTCACATCTGTCAGAATGACTAAAATAAAAAAAACACAAGAAACAATAAGCAGTGGTATTTGGAGAAAAAAGGAAGCCTTGTGCACTGTTGGTGGGAATGCAAACTAGTAAAGCAACTGTGTAAAACAGTATGGAGTTTCCTCAAAAAGTTAATAATAGAACTACCTTACTATCCATAAATCACACTACTGGATATTTACCCAAAGAATACAAGAACACTAATTCAAAGGAATACATGCATCCATATATTTATAGCAGCATTATTTGCAATAGCCAAGTTATGGACACATCCCAAGTGTCCATCGATAGGTAAATGGATAAAGAAAAAGTGGTATATACACACAATGGAATATTATTCGTCTATAAAAAAGAATAAAATCTTGCCAGTTATAATAACAGAAGGAGCTACAGAACATAAGGCTAAGTGAAATTTGTCAGAGAAAGACAATTACCATATGATTTCACTTATATGTGGAATTTAAGAAACAAAACAAACACACAAAGGAAAGAGAGAGAAAGACCAACAAAGAAACAGACTCAACTATAGAAAACTAATTGATGCCTACCAGAGGAAAAGTGGGGAGAGGAGGGGATATTGGGGTATGAAATAGGGAATGGGGATTAAAGAGTACATTTATCATAATGAGCACTAAGTAATGTATAGAATTATTGAATCATTATATTATACACCTGAAACTAATATAACACTGCATGTTAACTATACTGGCATTAAAATTAAAAATTAAAATAAAAGAAACCATACAATTCAGACCAGCAAGGTTTTCAAAAAAAAAATAGATCTAAAAATGCTATGAATAAATAAATAAATAATTGCTCATTTTACCTGCTGACAGAGGAAGTTCTGGTTTATGGAAGCAGAGAGGATAAGCAACACTCCCCAGAACAAAAACAAATGTTTCAGATGGATAATCAATCACACACTGTTGACTAGACAAATACAAGTTTTATAATTCACCTTAATTTACTATGGTTTGATTTTATTTTTTTAATTCCTGGGCACCTGGGTTGCTCAGTTGGTTGAACATCTGACTCTTGATCTCAGCTCAGGTCTTAATCTCAGGTTTGTGAATTCAAGTCCCTTGTTGGGCTCCTTGCTAGGTGTGGAGCCTACTTAAAAAAAAATTCCAGTATAGCTATCATACAGTGCTATTTTAGTTTCAGGTGATTCAACAATAACATCCATCCCCTGGTGTTCATCATGACACGTGCACTCTGGATTAATTCCCATCACCTATTGCACCCAACCCCCACTCACCTTTCATCTGGTAACCATCATTTTGTTCTCTATAGTTATGAGTCTGTTTCTTTGTATCTCTCTCTCTCTTCTATTTCCTTTGTGTGCTTGTTTTGTTTCTTAAATTCCACATGTAAGTGAAATCATATGGTATTTGTCTTTCTCTGACTGAATTAATTTGCTTAGCATCACATTATTCTCTCTAGCTCCATCCATGTCATTCCAAATGGCAAGATTACATTCTTTTTATGACTGAATAATATTCCACTGTATATGTACATTACTCCTTCTTTATCCATTCACCTATCAATGGACACTAGGTCTGCTTCCATAATTTGGGTATTATAAATAATGCTGCTATAAAAATAGGAGTGTATGTATCCCTTTGAATTAGTGTTTTTGTATTTTAGGGGTAAATATCAAGTAGGGCAATTACTAGATCATAGGGTAATTCTATATCTAATTTTTTAAGGAACCTCTATATTGTTTTCCACAGTGGCTGCACCAGTTTGCATTCCCACCAACGGTGCACAAATCTTCCTTTTCCTCCACATTCTCACCAACACTTGGTTGTTTCTTGTGTTTTTTATTTTAGCCATTCTAACAGATATGAGGTGATATGTCATTCCAGTTTTCATTTGCATTGCCCTGATAATGAGTGATGTTCAGCATCTTTTCATGTGTGTGTTGGTCATCTGAATGTCTTTTTTGGAGAAATGTCTGTTCATTTCTTCCACCCATTTTTTAAAATGTTTTATTTATTTTTGAGAAAGAGGAAGATAGACACAGTATGAGCAGGGGAGGGGCAGAGAGAGGGAGACACAGAGTCTGAAGCAGGCTCCAGGCTCTGAGCTGTCAGCACAGAGCCCGACATGAGGGTGGAACCCACAAATTGCGAGATCATGACCTGACCTGAAGTCGGATGCTTAACTGAGTGAACCACCCAGGTGCCCCTCTTCCACCCATCTTTAATTCAATTATTTAGTTTCTGATTGTGACTTGTATAAGTGCTTTATATATTTTGTACATTAACCCTTTATTTTGTATATGGTGTAGAAAGTGGTCCAGTTTCATTCTTTTGCAAGTAGAGACCAGTTTTTCCAACACCATTTGTTGAAGAGATTGTCCTTTTCTATTGGATATTCTTTCCTGTAATTTTCTATTTTTTTAAAGCATGTATTTTAATTAAAAATGTCAGTAAAAGTTGATTATCTAACGTATAGTAGAAATATCTCTATTTACAAGTCAGGATTTCATCATTTTTAAGTTTATTTTCCTTCATGCTTAAAACTTTTATTGATGATATAAACTGCAACATGGCTTAGATCCAGTTCTCTCAATTTCATGTGTATACATCCAAACATTATTAAATGCTTAAATTTAAAAAAACATGAAAAAGAAGCTTTCCAATTACAAATTGATCATATGGAAAGAATATACAAGATGTGATTCTGAGACAAGTA
This sequence comes from Felis catus, assembly GCF_018350175.1. NCBI lineage: Eukaryota > Metazoa > Chordata > Mammalia > Carnivora > Felidae > Felis > Felis catus. The sequence goes on along the minus strand of NC_058380.1, from coordinate 31,459,466 downwards.
GGGGAAATTTCTTTCTACTCTAGTCTCTTGTAATTCCATTTTTGTTTTGTTTTGTTTTATTCCAAATTTTATTTAAAGTCTAGTTAGTTAACATACAATGTAATATTGGTTTAAGAAGTAGAATTTACTGGTTCATCACTTACATATAAACCCAGCGCTCATCATAACAAATGCCATCCTTAATACCCATCACCCATTTAGCTCCTCCCCCATCCACCTCCCTCCATCAACCCGCAGTTTGTTCTCTATAGTTGAGTCTATTATGGTTTGTCTCCCACCCTCTTTTTTTCCTTCCCATATGTTCATCTGTTTTGATTCTTAAATTCCACCAATGAGTGAAATCATATGGTATTTTCTTTCTCTGATTGACTTATTTCACTTAGCATAATACCTTCTAGCTCCATTCATGTCATTGCAAACAGTAGAATTTCATTCTTTTTGATTCCCAAGTAGTATTCTATTTTATATATACCGCATCTTCTTTATCCATTCATTAGTCAAGAACATGGGCTCTTTGCATAGTTTAGCTGTTCATAATGTTGCTATAAAAATTGAGGTTCATGTGCCCCTTTGGATCTGTATTTTTTTATTCATTGGGTAAATACCTAGTATGGCAGTCCTGGATCATAGGGTACTTTTATTTTTAATTTTTTTGAGGAAACTCCATAGTGTTCTCCAAGAGGCTGCACCAGTTTGTATTCCCATCAAAAGTGCAAGGGGGTTCCCCTTTCTCTGCATCATCACCAACATCTGTTGTTTCCTGCATTGTTAATTTTAACCATTCTGACAGTTGTGAGGTGGTATCTCATCATGGGTTGGATTTGTACTTTCCTGATGAATGATGTTGAACATCTTTTCATATGTCTGTTAGCCATCTGGATGTCTTCTTTGGTAAAGTGTCTATGTATTCTGCCCATTTTTAAACTAGATTATTTGGTTTTGAGCTGTTGAGTTTTATAAATTCTTTATAGATTTTGGAAACTAACCCTCTATCAGATATGTTATTTGAAAATAATCTCCCATTTTGTAGTTTTGTTAACTACAGAAGTTAACAGTTGTGCAGAAGCTTTTTATACTGATGAAGTCCCAATAGTTCATTTTTTCTTTTGTTTCTCTTGCCTCTGGATACATGTCTAATGAGAAGTTGTTGTGGCCAAGGTCAAAGAGGATGCTGCCTGTGTTCTCTTCTAGAATTTTTATTGTTTCAGGTCTCATATTTAGATCTTTCATACATTTTGAATTTATTTTTGTGTATGGTGTAAGAAAGTGGTCCAGTGTCATTCTTCTGCATGTTGCTATCCAGTTTTCCCAAAACCATTTGTTAAAAAGACTGTTTTTTACTCGTTGTATATTCTTTTCTGCTTTGCCAAGATTTAGTTGACCATATAGTTATGAGTCGAATTCTGGTTTGTTCCACCGATCTAATGTGTCTGCTTTTATTCAGTACCACACCGTCTTGATGAGTACAGCTTTGTAATATACCTTGAAATACAGAATCATGGTTTCTTCAGCTTTTCTTTTCTTTTTCAGCATTTATTTGGCTATTTGGGATCTTTTGTGGGTCCATACAAATTTTAGGATTGTTTGTTCTAGCCCTGTGAAAAATGATGGTGAGTGTGTGTGTGTGTGTGTGTGTGTGTGTGGAGATTGCATTAAATGTATAGATTGCTTTGGGCAGTTTTAACAGTTTTAACAGTTTTAACAGTTTTAACAATGTTTGTTTTTCCAATCCATTAACATGGAATATTTTTCCATCTCTTTGTGTCCTTTTCAATTTTTTCATAGTGTTCTATAGTTTTCAGAGTACAGATCTTTTACCTCTTTTGTTGGGTTTATTCCTAGGTATCTTACTGTTTTTGGTGAAATTGTAAATGGGATCGATTCCTTGATTTCTTTTTCTGCTGCTTGATTATTGGTGTATAAAAATGCAACTGATTTCTGTATATTGATTTTATACCCTGTGACTTTCCTGAATTCATATATTATTTTTCATAATTTTTTTTTGTGGAGTCTTTTGGGTTTTCTACATAGAGTATTATGTAACATGCAAATATTTGAAGTTCTACTTATTCCTTGGTGATTTGGATGATTTTAACTTCTTTTTATTGTCTGATTACTGAGGTTAAGACTTCCAGTACTATGTTAAATAACAATGGTGAGAGTGGACATCCCTATCTTGTTCCTGACTGAAGAGGAAAGGCTCTCAGTATTTTTCCTGTAGAGGAAAGGCTCTCAGTATTTTTCCCCAGTGAGAGTCATATTAGCTATGTTTTGTTTTTGTTTTTGTTTTTGTTTATGTTTTTGTTTTGTCTTGTATATGGTCTTTATGATGTGGAAGTATGTCCCATCTATACATACTTTTTAAAGGGTTTTTATTAAGAATGTATGCTGTATTTCGTCAAAAGCTTTTTCTGCATCTATTGAGAGTATCACATGGTTCTTATTCCTTCTTTTATTAAGTGTATTGCGTTGATTGATTTGCAGCCCAGGAATAAATCCCATTTGATCATGGTAAATAATTGTTTTAATGGACTGTTAGACTTGATTTACTAGTATCTTGTTGATAATTTTTGCATTCAGGTTCATCAAGAATGTTGGCCTATAATTCTCCTTTTTAGTGGGGTCTTCGTCTTGTCAAAAGAAAGCCTGAGTAGCCATAGTTATGTCAGACGAACTAGATTTTAACCCATAGACTGTAACAAGAAGATGAAGAAGGGCACTATACCATAATTGAAGGGTCTATCCATCAAGATCTAACAATTGCCAATATTTGTGCCGCCAGCTTGAAACACTCAAATATATAAATCAATTAATAACAAATACAAAGGATTTTAATACCCCACTTATAGCAATGGACAGATCATCTAAGCAGAAAATAAATAAGGAAACAATGGCTTTGAATGACACACTGGACCAGATGGACTTAACAGATATATTCAGAACATTGTGTCTTAAAGCAGTAGAATACACATTCTTCTCAAGTGCACATGGAACATTCTCCAGAATAGATCACATATTGGATCACAAATCATCCCTCAACAAGTACAAAAGATTGAGACCACACCAGGCATATTTTGAGACTACAATGCTATGAAACTTGATGTCAACCACAAGAAAACATTTGGGAAGACCACAAACACATAGAGTTTTAAGAACATGCTACTAAAGAATGAATAGATACACCAGGAAACTAAAGGAGAAATTAAAAAAAAATACAAGGAAGCAAATGAAAATTAAAACACAACAGTCCAAAACCTTTGGGATGCGGCAAAGGCAGTCCCAAGAGGAGAGTGATTGCCATACAGACCTACTTCAAGAAACAAGAAAGCTTTCAAATACACAACGTACACTTACACCAAAAGGAACTAGAAAAGGAGTAGCGAATAAAGTCTAAGTCAAAGAGAAGAAGGGAAATAATAAAGATTTGAGGAGAAATAAACAATATAGAAACAAACAAAAAAAGCCAAAACAGTAGAACAGTTTAATGAAACTAAGAGCTAATTCTTTGGAATAAAATTGATAAACCTCTATTCAGACTTATCAAAAAGAAGAGAAAGGATCCAAATAAATAAAATCACAAATGGAAGATGAGAGAGCTCAACCAACACTACAGAAATACTAACAAGTATAAGAGAATATTATGAGGGGTGCCTGCGTGGCTCAGTGGTTAAGTGTCCAACTTCAGTTCAGGTCATGATCTCATGGCTCATGAGTTCAAGTCCTGAGTTTGGCTCTGTACTGATACCTCACAGCCTGGAGCCTGCTTCGGATCCTGGGACCCATCTCTCTTTCTGCCCCTCCCCTGCTTGCACTCTGTCTCTCTCAAAAATAAATAAACATTAAAAAAAGATTTTTGGGGCACCTGGGTGGCTCAGTCGGCTGGGAGGTCGACCTCAGCTCAGGTCACGATCTCGCGGTCCGTGAGTTTGAGCCCCGCGTCGGGCTCTGGGCTGATGGCTCAGAGCCTGGAGCCTGCTTCCAATTCTGTGTCTCCCTCTCTCTGCCCCTTCCCGGCTTGCTCTCTTTCTGTCTCTCTGTCTCAAAAATAATAAACACTAAAAAAACATTTTTTTAAGATTTTTTAAAAAATCACAACAGTATATTATGAAAAGTTATATACCAACAAACTGGGCAATCTGGAAGAAATGGATAAATTCCTAGAAACACACAAACTACCAAAATGGGCAGAGGAAGAAACAGAAAATTTGAATAGTCCCATAGCCAGCAAAGAAATTGAATCAGTAACCAAAAATTGAGGGGGAAGTAGGTTCTACTTACATAAATGGGTTAGAAAAAAGCTTAGGGTGGAAAGCCACCACCATGAGGTGAAAGTGCCCGATGTTAGCTAGCGAGATATTGTAATGGGATGATGAGTAACTTGTTATATCACCTGCAGGAAATTACTTTCCATCTGGCACTAATATACCTTGATCACAAACACCACTTGCTCCCCAGACCCTTTGCTTCTCACACATACAAGATAATGATTACTGTCTGTTTTCTTCACATTTACCACATATGTAAGATCTTGAGAGCTCAATAAATATGGAGACAAAACCACTGTTGAGGGCTCTTGTCTCCTTCTAGACATTAGCCTCTCTTATATTCAATTCTGTGTTCACTCTCTTGCTGGACAAGAGAGAACTCCAGACTGTCTGCAACAAAAAATTTCCCAACAAACAAGATGACTAGATGGCTTCACAGAAGAATTCTACTAGATGTTTTAAAGAGTTAATACCTATTCTCAAACTGTTGCAAAAAGTAGAAATGGAAGGAAAACTTCCAAACTCATTCTATGAGGCCAGCATTACCTTGATTCTTCTGGTTACCTTTTAAATAACTTTTTTTTTTAATTTTTTTTCAACGTTTATTTATTTTTGGGACAGAGAGAGACAGAGCATGAATGGGGGAGGGGCAGAGAGAGAGGGAGACACAGAATTGGAAACAGGCTCCAGGCTCTGAGCCATCAGCCCAGAGCCTGACGCGGGGCTCGAACTCACGGACCGCGAGATCGTGACCTGGCTGAAGTCAGACACTTAACCGACTGCGCCACCCAGGCGCCCCACCTTTTAAATAACTTTTAAAATGTACTTAAAGGAGAACAAATAGCCAATATTTCAGCCTCATTTCATGTGTTAACTTACATTTGAAGACAAATTCCTTATTTTTACTTTTGCCACTTTGCTACAAGGATATTTTTCTATTTGATAGTTCTAGAGTATCATTCTAATTCAAAGGCACTATCACTAACATAAAAAATGACAAAGTAATCATTTCCCCCTCCTAACAACCACAGAGCTATCTATTACTACTATTATCAGAAATAATAGAACACTTTGTACTACTTTTTAACAACATGGAAAGCTAATGAAAGATACCCTAAGAATTACATTAACACTTGTAAAGTAAGCAGAGTATCATCTGTAAAGTCTGACTAAACTTCAAATGATCTGTTTATACAGCTTGAAAGCAATTCAAAACACAATAAACAAAAATAAACTTCTTATTTCTGACATGTAAAGAGCTTGACAGTCATCACATGCATCCTCACAATAAGAATAAAGCTGAACAAACTGAAATGCAACAATTCTTGATTCATCAAAGAATTGAGAACATAAGACAAACTGTGATCCTGAAAACTAAATAAACAAATAGGGAATTATAGAGAATTAGAACTTACCAGGAACAGAAGCCCATAGCTTAGGTCAGTATATTTAAACTATAATTGATGAATTTCTGGAGTCTTTGTGCAGACTAAGCTTAGAGCTTAAAACTCTGAAGGAGCCTACTCTTAAGCCCTACACTTTCCATAATTTTTCTTGAAATATCCCTACCAGTTTTTCACTATGAATATCAGAGAAAAAACTGTAGTGCTTCTCACAGGGGAAAATAAAAGCAACCATTCTCAAATATATATAGAGGTTTCTTCTCCTTAAACAAGGTCTTACTTCAAGGAAATTATTCTACCATAACCTAACATAAGAGAATTTTACGAAAGACTGACAAACCTGGCAAAGGAAACTCTCAAGTCCATCTCTCTTTAGATTTTGACAAAGAGGAAGGAAAATGCATAATTTAGGCCCATGAAAAGAATAAAACCTAATTATAGGACTACACCAGTCTTGCTTACTCTCCTCCCATACATTACCACCACATCAGTAGAACTCCTGGGTTATAGCTGAAAGAATTGAAAGCCTCAGACCTTATTATGGGGTCTATGGATAACTAAAGACAATATGGGAGACAAAAACAAGGACAGTAGAGGAAATTTTAGCCTCTAACATCACAGCTAGAGCAAATAGTAAACACAGTCTAACTTTTAGCCAGACAAACATAAAAGCTTACATTAAAGACCAATCTACTTCAGTGCCTTTCAACTAATATTAATATATATATCACACACACACACACACACACACACACACACATATAACTGTTAAAGAAAATTACAATGCACACTAAAAGGCAAAACGGTCTGAAGAAACAAAGTAAGCATTAGAACTAGACTCAGAATTGGCAGAAATTTTGGAATTATCAGACTTTGAGTTTAAAATAACTATGATAAATATGCTGATGTATTTAATGGAAGAAATGGATAACATGAAAGAACAGATGGGTAATGTAAGCAGAGACATGAGAACTCTAAAAAAGAATCAAGAGAAAATGTTAGAAAACAAAAATACTATAATAGAAATGAAGAATGTATTGATGAACTCAACAGACTAGACAGAATCACTAAATTTGAAGATATGTCAATGGAAACTTCCAAAAGTTAAATGCAAAGAATAAAAGAATAAAAACAATGGGATAGAATATCCAAGAACTGTGAAATAATTACAAAAAGGTCTAAGATATACATAATGGGGTATCAGAAGGAAAGGAGAGAGAACATTAGAAATATTTGAAGTAATAGTGGCCGAGAATTCTCTAATTAACAGACACAAAACTACAGATCTGAGAAGCTCAGAAAAAGTCAACTATGAAAAATACCAGAAAATATACACCTTGGAATGTCATATTCAAACTTCAGAAAATCAAAGGCAAAGAAAACATCCTGAAAGAAGCCAGTGGTAGTTGTGGTGGGTGTAAAACCTTAGATATAGAGAAACAGAACAAAAATTACTTTGGAATTCTCTTCAGAAACCATTCAAGCAAGAATAAAGTGGAGTGAATTATTTGATGTTGAAATAAAAACCACACCAATGTAGACTTTGTATATGATATACAACTACAAATTTTATAACCTACAAATTTTATAACCTAGATAAAATGAACCAATTTCTTAAAAAACACATTCATTAAGAAAGAGACCTGGGAATATGGCAGTGTAGGAAGACGCTGAGCTCACCTCGTCCTGCTGATCACTTAGATTCCATCCACATCTGCCTAACTAAGCCAGAAAACCACCAGAAGACTAGCAGAATGGATTCTCTGGAGCCAAGTGTAGACAAGAAGCCCATGGAAGAGGGTAGGAAGGGTGGAGAGGTGGTGTATGCTACATGGACTGGTGGGAGGGAGCTGGGGTGGTGGAGGAGCAGCCCACCCCGGCAAGGCAGAGCCCCTTGCAAAAGCAGAGGGGCTGGACTCCCTGAGTTCTGACAGCCAGTGGGACGTAACGTTTGGAATGTGAAAAGTCAACAGCTCTGCTCTTGGAGAGTGGGGAGGTCAAGAAGATGCTGGGAGGGAGAGTTGTTGAGCCCAGGAAGACAAAACTTAGCTCAGCAGGGAAACAAAGGTGCTGGGAAGCACCATCTCCTTCTCCCATCTCCCAGCCAAACTTCCAAAGGGAACCAGTTCCCATCACCGAACTTGCTTGCACTGAGCAAACGCCAATGCTGTGCTTCTGTGGCTTCTGTGGATCCATCCCTCTGACAGGTCAGCCTCCCTCCTGGTTCTGCAGGGCCCCTCCTGCAGGGAACCATGGAAGGCAAAGGGAGCTCAGCCTTCCCCTCCCACCCCTGTGCATCTTGCAGATCTACCGGCTAATACACCAGATCCCATCAAAGCAGCACCACAAGCCTGGCAAAGTGCAAATATCCCAGACAGGGGCCACACCACTCCACACCCCTGAGAGAGGGGAAGATAAGGTGCACACCAGTCTGACTGTGCCCCGCCCACCAACACAAGTTACTCCAGACAGCACAGGGGAAGTGCCCTGCAGTCTGGAGCCACGGCAAGGACTACCCAAAATGATGAAACGGAAGAATTCTCCTCAAAAGAAACTCCAGGAAGTAGCAACAGCTAACGAATTGATCAAAAACGATTTAAGCAATATATCCGAACAAGAATTTAGAATAATGAAATTAATCTCTGGGCTTGAAAAAAAGCATAGAGGAGAGCAGAGAATCTATTTCTATTGCTACAGAGATCAAGGGACTAAGAAATAGTAATGAAGAGCTAAAAAATGCTATAAATGAGGTGCAAAATAAAATGGAGGTGGCCATAGCACGGATTGAAGAGGCAGAGGAGAGAATAGGTGAATTAGAAGATAAAATTATGGAAAAAGAGGAAATTTAGAAAAAGATAAAAAAATCCAGGAGTATGAGGGGAGAATTAGAGAACCAAGTGATGCAATCAAATGGAACAATATCCGTATCATAGGAATTCCAGAAGAAGAAGAGTGAGAGAAAGGGACTGAAGGTGGACTTGAACAAATCATAGCTGAGAACTTCCCTGATTTGAGGAAGGAAAAAGGCATTGAAATCCAAGAAGCACAGATAACTCCCTTCAGACGTAACTTGAATTGATCTTCTGCACGACATATCATAGTGAAACTGGCAAGATACAAGGATAAAGAGAAAATTCTGAAAGCATCTGGGATAAACAGGCTCTAACTTACAAACAGACACAGAAGAGTAGTGGCAGACCTATCTACTGAAACTTGGCAGGCCAGAAAGGAATGGCAGGAAATCTTCAGTGTGATGAACAGGAAAAATATGCAGCCAAGAATCCTTTATCCAGCAAGTCTGTCATTCAGAATAGAAGGAAAGATAATGGTCTTCCCAAACAAACAAAAACTGAAGGAATTCATCACCACTAAATCAGCCCTACAAGAGACCCTAAGGGATTCTGTGAGTGAAATGTTGCAAGGACCACAAAGTACCAGAGACACCACTACAAGCATGAAACCTATAGACATCACAATGACTCTAAACCCATATCTTTCAACAATAACACTGAATGTAAATGGATTAAAGCCTCCAACCAAAAGACATAGGATAACAGAATGGATAAAAAAACAAGACCCATCTATTTGCTGTCTACAAGAGACTCATTTTAGACCTGAGGACACCTTCAGATTGAAAGTGAGGGGATGGAGAACTATCTATCATGCTACTGGAAGTCAAAAGAAAGCTGGAGTAGCCATACTTACATCAGACAAACTAGAATTTCAATTAAAGGCTGTAACAAGAGATGAAGAAGGGCATTATATAATAATTACAGAGTCTATCCATCCGGAAGAGCTAACAATTATAAATGTCTATGCACCGAATACAAAAGCCCCCAAACATATAAAACAATTAGTCACAAACATAAGGAACCTTTTGATAAGAATGTGGTGATTGCAGGGGACTTTAATACTCCACTTACAACAATGGATAGAGCATCTAGACACAGGATCAATAAAGAAACAAGGGCCCTGAATGATACTCTGGATCAGATGGTCTTGACAGATATATTTAGAACTCTGCATCCCAAAGCAACAGAATATACTTTCTTCTCGAGCTCACATGGAACTTTCTCCAACATAGATCACATACTAGGTCACAAAACAGCCCTTCATAAGTATACAAGAATTGAGATCATACCATGCACACTTTCAGACCACAATGCTATGAAACTTGAAATCAACCACAGTAAAAAGTCTGGAAAACCTCCAAAACCATGGAGGTTAAAGAACACCCTACTAAAGAATAAATGGGTCAACCAGGCAATTAGAGAAGAAATTTAAAAATATATGGAAACAGATGAAAATGAAAATACAACAATCCAAACGCTTTGGGATGCAGCGAAGGCAGTCCTGAGAGGAAAATATATTGCAATCCAGGCCTATCTCAAGAAACAAGAATACAAAATCTAACAGCACACCTAAAGGAAATAGAAGCAGAACAGCAAAGACACCCCAAACCCAGCAGAAGAAGAGAAATAATAGAGATCAGAGCAGAAATAAACAACATAGAATATTAAAAAAAAAAAAAAAACAGTAGAGCAGATCAATGAAACCAAGAGTTGGATTTGTGAAAAAATCAACCAAATTGCTAAACCTCTAGCCAGGCTTCTCAAAAAAGAAAAAGAAGAGGACCCAAATAGGTAAAATCATGAATGAAAATGGAATTATTACAACCAATCCCTCAGAAATATAAGCAATTATCAGGGAATACTATGAAAATTTATATGCCAACCAACTGGACAACCTGGAAGAAATGGACAAATTCCTAAACACCCACACACTTCCAAAACTCAAACAGGAAGAAATAGAAAATTTAAACAGACCCATAACCAGCGAAGAAGTTGAACCAGTTATCAAAAATCTTCCAACAAATAAGAGTCCAGGACCAAGTGGCTTCCCTGGGGAATTCTACCAGACATTTAAAGCAGAGATAATACCTATCCTTCTCAAGCTGGTCCAAAAAATAGAAAGGGAAGGAAAACGTCCAGACTCATTTTATGAAGCCAGCATTTACTTTGATTCCCAAACCAGACAGAGACCCAGCAAAAAAAGAGAACTACAAGCCAATATCCCTGATGAATATGGATGCAAAAATTCTCAAAAAGATACTAGCAAATCGAATTCAACTGCATATAAAAAGAATTATTCACCATGATGAAGTGGGATTCATTACTGGGTTGCAGGGCTCTTTCAACATTCACAAATCAATCAATGTGATACATCACATTAGTAAAAGAAAAGAAAAGAAAAGAAAAGAAAAGAAAAGAAAAGAAAAGAACCATATGATCCTGTCAATCAATGCAGAAAAAGCATTTGACAAAATTCAGCATCCTTTCTTAATAAAAACCCTCGAGAAAGTTGGGATGGAAGGAACATACTTAAACATCATAAAAGCCATTTATGAAAAGCCCACAGCTAATATCATCCTCAATGGGGAAAAACTGAGAGCTTTCTCCCTGAGATCAGGAACATGACAGGGATGTCCACTCTCACCACTGTTGTTTAACATAGTGTTGGAAGTTCTAGCATCAGCAATCAGACAACAAAAGGAAATCAAAGGCATCAAAATAGGCAAAGGCGAAGTCAAGCTTTCAGCTTGCAGATGACATGATATTATACATGGAAAACCCAGTAGACTCCACCAAAAGTCTGCTAGAACTGAAACATGAATTCAGCAAAGTCGCAGGATACAAAATTAATGTACAGAAATCAGTTGTATTCTTATACACTAATAATGAAGCAACAGAAAGATAAATAAAGAAACTGATCCCATTCACAATTGCACCAAGAAGCATAAAATACCTAGGAATAAATCTAACCAAAGATGTAAAAGATCTGTATGCTGAAAACTATAGAAATCTTATGAAGGAAGTTGAAGAAGGTATAAAGAAATGGAAAAACATTCCACGCTCATGGATTGGAAGAACAAATATTGTTAAAATGTCAGTACTACCCAAAGCTACCTACACATTCGATGCAATCCCAATCAAAATTGCACCAGCATTCTTCTCGAAGCTAGAACAAGCAATCCTAAAATTTGTATGTAACCACAAAAGACCCCGAATAGCCAAAGTAATTTTGAAGAAGAAGACCAAAGCGGGAGGCATCACAATCCCAGACTTTAGCCTCTACTACAAAGCTGTAATCATCAAGACAGCATGGTATTGGCACAAAAACAGACACATAGACCAATGGAATAGAATAGAGACTCCAGAATTAGACCCACAAAAGTATGGCCAACTCATCTTTGACATAGCAGGAAAGAATATCCAATGGAAAAAAAGACAGTCTCTTTAACAAATGGTGCTGGGAGAACTGGACAGCAACCTGCAGAAGAATGCGACTAGAGCACTTTCTTAAGAACACCATTCACAAAAATAAACTCAAAATGGATGAAGGACCTGAATGTGAGACAGGAAACCATCAAAACCCTAGAGGAGAAAGCAGGAAAAATATCTCTGTCCTCAGCCACAGCAATTTCTCACTTGACACATCCCCAAAGGCAAGGGAAGGAATTAAAAGCAAAAATGAACTATTGGGACCTCATGAAGATTAAAAGCTTCTGCACTGCAAAGGAAACAACCAACAAAACTAAAAGGCAACCAACAGAATGGGAAAGATATTTGGAAATGACATATGGAAGAAAGGGCTAGTATCCAAAATCTATAAAGAATTCACCAAACTCCACACCCCAAAAAACAAATAATCCAGTGAAGAAATGGGCAGAAAACATGAATAGACACTTCTCTAAAGAAGATACCCAGATAGCCAACAGGCACATGAAAAGATGCTCAACGTCGCTCCTCATCAGGGAAATACAAATCAAAACCACACTCAGATATCACCTCACACCAGTCAGAGTGGCTAAAATGAACAAATCAGGAGACCATAGATGCTGGCGAGGATGTGGAGAAACGGGAACCCTCTTGCACTGTTGTTGGGATCGCAAACTGGTGCAGCTGCCCTGGAAAACGGTGTGGAGGTTTTTAAAAAAATTAAAAATAGATCTACCTTATGACCTAGCAATAGCACTGCTAGGAATTTACCCAAGGGATACAGGAGTGCTGATGCATAGGGGCACTTGTACCCCAATGTTTATAGCAGCACTTGCAACAATAGCAACAATAGCCAAATTATGGAAAGAGCCTACATGTCCATCAACTGATGAATGGGTAAAGAAATTGTGGTTTATATACACAATGGAATACTACGTGGCAATGAGAAAGAATGAAATATGGCCTTTTGTAGCAACTTGGATGGAACTGGAGAGTGTTATTCTAAGTGAAGAAAGTCATACAGAGAAAGACAGATACCATATGGTTTCATTCTTATGTGGATCCTGAGAAACTTAACAGAAGGCCATGGGGGAGGGGAAGGACAAAAAAAAAAAAGAGAGGCAGGGAGCCAAACCATAAGACACTCTTAAAAACTGAGAATAAACTAAGGGTTGATTGGGGGGGGTGGGAGGGACAGGAGGGTGGGTGATGGGCATTGAGGAGGACACCTGTTGGGATGAGCACTGGGTGTTGTATGGAAACTAATTTGACAATAAATTTCATATTAAAAAACACATTCATTAAAACACACCCAAAATAAATATACAATCTTAATAGGCCAATATATATATATTAAATATTTTGATCAGTAGTTAATAGCCTTTCTAAAAAATACTTCAGGTAATATTGTTTCACTGGTGAATTCTACCCAAAAATTAAGGTTAAAATGTTATCAATTCTATACAATCCCTTTCATAAAATAGAGTGGAGAAAACGATTCCTAACTCATTCTCTGAGGCCAGCATTAGCCAGCTAAAACCAGACAAAGATATTACAATTCAGAAAAAAGTACAGAATACGTGAATGTAAATGTATAACCCCTCAACAAAATTTAGCAAAAACTTAATCCAAAAATGTATAAAAGCAATGATGTACCATAACCAAGTGGGATTTATCCCTGGTATGCAAGGCTGTTTTAACATTGAAAATCAGTTAATGCAATCAATGATATCAACAGAATGAAGAAGAAAAACATACAATCATATGAATAGAAACATAAAATGCATTTGACAAAATTCAGCACCCATTCACGTACACACAAATGTCTCTGGAAACAAGGTGCAGAGGAGACTTCTTCAACTTAATAAAGAACACCTGCAGAAACGGGCAGCTAATTTCATAATTAAATGCTGACAAACTAAATGATTTTTTCCAAGATAGAGAACAGAAGAAAGATGTACCCTTTCATTGCTCCTACTCAACACGGTACTGGAAATCCTAGCTAATGTAGCAGAACAAAATAAATAGATGATAGATACATAGATAAAAGGCATACGGATTGGGAAGAAAGAAATAAAATATCTTTGTTCAGAGATGACATTATTTTCTATGTCAAATAATTTACCAGAAAGAAACATACGTAACTAAAAAGTGAATATAGGAAGATTGCAGGATACAATGTCATTATATAAAACTCAATTGCCTTCCTATAAACCAGCAATGGACAACTGGTATTTGAAATGAAAAACACAATACAATTTACCTTAGCACCAAAACATTAAAATGCTTAGAAATAAATTTAACAAAATATGTACATAATCTATATGAGTAAAACTACAACATTCAGATGAAATAAATCAAAGAAGAACTAGATGGAGGTATTCCATGTTAATGAATAGAATTCTCAATATTTTAACATGTCTTTTCCAACTAACTTGATCGATAGATTCACTCAATCTCAATCAAAATCACAGGAAGTTATTCGTACATACCATCAACTGATTCTAAAATTTGTATGGAAATGCAAATTGTCCAGAAAAGTTAAACCGGTATTGAAGAAGTCAGTCAGAAGACTGACACTACTTAATGCCCAAAACTACTATAATGCTACAATGATCAAATCAGTGTGGTGTTGGAGACAGAATTAACCAAAAATTTAAATGAAACAGCATACAGAGCCCAGAAATAGAGTCATACAAATATTGTCAACTGATGTTTGATCATACAGCAAAGACAAATCAACAAACAAAAGACAGTCCTTTAAAACAATGGTGATAGAACATTTGGACATCCATATGCAAAAAGATAACACAGACCTTACACATTAACTCAAACATTAACTCAAAATGGATCAGAATTCTAAAAATAAAATGCAAAACTATAAAACTTCTAGATTATAACATAAAAGAAAATCTAGGTGACCTTGAGTTTGGCGACCAATATTTAGGTAACATCAAGGCTCAATCCATTAATGAACAAATTGGTCAGTTTAACCTCATTAAAATTGAAATTTCTGCTGTGTGAAAGAATGTCAAGAGAATGAAAAGAGAAGCTACAGACTGAGAGAAAATATTTGCAAGAAAATATCT
Source organism: Felis catus (assembly GCF_018350175.1). Classification (NCBI taxonomy): domain Eukaryota; kingdom Metazoa; phylum Chordata; class Mammalia; order Carnivora; family Felidae; genus Felis; species Felis catus. The sequence goes on along the minus strand of NC_058380.1, from coordinate 31,444,431 downwards.
GGTGAAGGAATTTTATCTAAAATATATAAGAACTCTTAAAATCCAACAATAAGACAATGAACAACCCAATAAAAAGTGGATGAAGGAGTTGAACAGATAACTCACAAAATAAGATATACTTATAGCAATACGCATATGAAAAGCCCAGTGTCACCTGGTATTACAGAATTGCAAATTATGAGATACTACTACACACCTATGAGAATGGCCAAAATCCAGTGCAGTGACAACACCTAAAGCTGGTGAAGATATGGAGCAAGGGAAACTCTCATTCACTGCTAGTGAGAATGCGAAATGACACATCCACTTTTGGCAGACAGTTTACCAGTTTCCTGTAAATTTAAACACAGTCTCTGCTACACAATCCAGCATTGTTTTACTTGCTATTTCCTCATTGCTTTGAAAAGTTACGTCCATGCAAAAGCCTACACACACACACACACACACACACACACACACACACACAAGCCCTTTTATTTTGTGATTGCAAACACTTGAAAGCAACCAAGATGCTTTTCAGTAAGAGAGTGTATAAACAAACTATGCACATCCATATAATGGAATTTATTCAGCATTAAAAAATAAATGAGTTATTAAGCCACAAAAAGGGAGAAAGCCTAAATGCATATTCTAACTGAAAAAAAAAAGCCAGTCTAAAATATTTTAACTATATGACATTCTGGAAAAGGCAAAACTATTGAGATAATGAAAAGAAAAATGGCTGCCAGGAGTTCAAGAGGGAAAAGCCAAAGGGGAGAGGTTGAATAGACACAGAACAGGTTTTCCAGGCCAGTGAAACTGTTCTTTATGTTTTAGGGCAGTGAGACTGTTGTTCTCTATGATAATGTAATAATGGGTATTACAGTAGATGAGATTATTCATGTAGCAAAACCCATAGAACCATACAACACAAAGATTGACTGCCAATGTCAACTATGGATTTTAGGTAGTAATAATATATCACTCATTTTTTTTTAATTTTTATTTTTTATTTTTTTTTTCCAACGTTTATTTATTTTTGGGACAGAGAGAGACAGACCATGAATGGGGGAGGGGCAGAGAGAGAGGGAGACACAGAATCGGAAACAGGCTCCAGGCTCTGAGCCATCAGCCCAGAGCCCGACGCGGGGCTCGAACTCACGGACCGCGAGATCGTGACCTGGCTGAAGTCGGACGCTTAACCAACTGCGCCACCCAGGAGCCCCTATCACTCATTAATTGTAGAAAATGTACCACACTAATGTAAGATGTTAATAATAGAGGACACTATGTGTGGGGTATATGGGAACTCTACTTTCTTCTCAATTATTTTGTAAACCTAAAAATACTCTTTAAAAGTCTACAAATAATTTGTTTTTGTGTCCTTAGGTCTCTAATTTGTTAGAGTCTGATGTGTGCATGCATTAATTTTGAAAGAAAGTTTACTCGTGGAAATGCAAAATTGATAAAATTAATTTTCTTACTGTGGGTTATATATATTTTCATGTATTGTGTAATTTTAAACAGCTAGCTTACCCACCTCCACCCCCCAGATAAATCCTGCCAAAATATGACTCTTTTTTTGTTAATGCTTGCCCTGTTTTCTGGTATTTGTTCTATTGCACAGCAGTATTCATAAGAGATACTTGTGTATACCCTTGAAACTTTATTTTAAAAGATATACTTCTTGGGGCACCTGGGTGGCCGAGTCAGTTAAGCATCTGATTTCGGCTAGGTCACAATCTCATTTTTGGTAGGTTCAAGGCCCATGTAGGGCTCTATACTGACAGTGCAGAGCCTGTGTGAGATTCTCTCTCTCTCCCTCCCTCTCTGCCCCTCCCTAACTTGAGCTTTCTCTCTCTTTCAAAATAAATAAATAGACTTAAAAAAAAAAAAAGATATACTTCTGGAGGGGAAGTAAGCTCTCTTTAACCCTCCTCCCACCACCAACTCATCGTCCCTGCTCCCATTTTTACTGTGTATTAAAAATAAATTCAAACATTCTAGATATAGTAAAATGAGCATCGTATGCACATATTACAGATTTAACAATTCTTAACTTTGCCATATTTTCTTTTCTGTTTTGCTGCATTTTAGAAAGTAAATTATAAATATATGATTTAATAATTGAATTTTTTTTTATGTTTCAAGTTTCTATTTAAATTCCAGTTAGTGAACATTTAGTGCAATACTTTCAGGAGTAGAATATAGTGATTCACCACCCACACACAACACCCAGTGCTCACCACAACAGATGCCTTCCGCAACACTCATCACCCATCCTGCCCATCCTCTGCCCACCTCTCCTCCCAGTACTCCCAGCACCCGCCAGTCCCCACAGTCAAGAGTGTCTCAGGGCCCCTGGGTGGCTCAGTCGATTAAGCATCTATTGATTACGCTCAGGTCATGATCCCAGGGTCATGCTCTCTCCTGCTCTGTCTCAAAATAAGTAAGTAAAACTTAAAAAAAAAAAAAAGTCTCCCATGGTGAACCCCATCGCCCTTCTTATCTTTTCTTCCCCTGTGTACATCTGTTCTGCCCCTCAAACTCCACATTTCTTTAAGTATCTTTAAAAATAAGAACAATTTCCTACATTGTACAAATAATCACACTAACCAAAGTAATGGTAATTTTCCTTTATATTTCTAGTATCTAGGCTATATTCATGTTTCTCCAATTGTAGTCTCTTGTAGCTGTTGTTTTTTTCCAACTAGAATCTGAGAACCATGCTTTGCAATATGTTGTCATGTCATAAAGTTAAAGTCTAATTCACGTATCTGGAGACTTAGGAAAAGTCTTCAAGGGTCAAGTCCAGTTGTCATGTCCCAAGGCGCTAATTGCGGGGGGGGGCGGGGAATGGGGGGGAAGGCTTCTAACATTACTTCCTGCATTTTCCAAGTTTTGTGGGAAATGTAGTCTTTTTTTAATGTTTATTTATTTTTGAGAGAGAGGGAGTGTGTGAGCCTGGGAGAGGCAGAGAGAGGGGGAGGGAGACAGAGGATTTGAAGCTGGCTCTGTGCTAACCGCGGGGGGGGGGGGGGGGGCGCGGTGGCGGGAGGCGTACTGGACCGCAGGAAGGGTGAGATCACGACCTGAGTCAAAGTGGGATACTTAACCTACTGCGTCACCCAGGCCCCCTGGGAAATGTAGTTTTAAACGTCACGGGCCTACCGCGCAGCATTCTGGGAATCCAGCTTGGGGGCTCATTCTGCGCAAGTGCACATCCAGCCCTATCTCTTTCCGCGGGCCTTCTCTGCCTGAAGAGGACAGGATCTCGGCTTCCTTGGGTCTGTGGGGGAATAGAGGCTGCGCGCCGGGGGTGAGAGCACTGGGGACACGGCTTCGCGAAGTGTGGGGCTCTGCCAGGTCGGGTAGGTTTGTGTGCGGCGAAAGCCAGGGGGAAGTTCGAGGAAGCTCCCGGAAGATTCTCCCCTCCTCCAGCCTCTGTGCATGTGCGGGGGGGGGGGGGGGGGGGGGGTTGGTTCCCACCTACTTCTGCGGAGCAGGTGGGGCTGAGTCCCCTGTCTGGAGAAGGTACTTCCTGTGGGCTCTGGGTGCTGGGACTGTGGGCAGTGGAAAGGGAATCCGCCTTTATGATGTTTTCGATGAACACGAGGCTACCAACAGTAGCTTGTGCATTAGTCTGAGAATTAAGTGTGTGAGTTGCTGTCACAAGATGCTTTGTTCCCTTTGGTATTTTATTTAAGCCTCACAATTGCCTTTAACATTCCATGTTAAAAAGTGAAAGGAACTTACTGGGGACGGAATGATATACCTGAGGGCACGGCTGGTAGGTGAGAGAGGCTGGAATAAATACAAGTAGATTTTACTCCCTACTTCTTACTCTTTCCAATATCCGTTCTGCCCCAAACCCAGAGGTGAAACCTCTGGAGCTCTTAGCAGAATCCCCAAATTTTCAGAGGAGATATGATTGTGAAGTGAATATGGACAGAACCTCACAATGTGGTAAATATTTCCTGGGATTTGTGGATTCTTTTTAGAGCCGCTCCTTCAGACAGAGACTCTTGAACCTTCCTGCGCTAACCTATCTCCATCCTCAGAGGCACATTCTGATAATCTAACGCAGTGCTGGCCAGTAGAAAGATAACACAAACCAAACATAATTTAAAATTTTTCAGTAGCGACAGTGAAAAGATTAAAGAGGTGAAATTTGTTTTACTGATGTGTTTAACTCAGTATATCCAAATTACTATTTTGATTTGTGAGTAGGCACACTTCAGGTGCAGTAGTTGCATGCAACTAATGACTACATTACTGGATTTGAAGTGAATTCCAAAGTCACGTTTAGAGTGTTAAATGGAGATTTCAAATGCAGTAAATTTGTTTCTCAGACCTGGATCCAAGCCCCTCTGGAGGAAAGTAGGTCTTAAGATAGGAAAATGAGAGCCCTAGAAACCATTGTCAGCTCTTCTGACAGATCCTTCATTGGAGTTTCAGAACAGAGGCAGAAGGTTCAGGAAAGGCACAGGTCCTGATTTTCTATACCAGAAGCAGTTCTTGATCCCTGTACAGCATGAGTGATGTATATTCAGGAGTATTTTCATGAATTGTGTAATTTTAAACAGCTAGCTTACCCCACCTCCACCGCCCCCCCCCCAATAAATCCTGCCAAAATATGACTCTTGGTAATGTCATCACACCCCTGAAGCCATCACAGACTGGACAGTGGCACTGGACCTCCTTGCAGAAGGTGGTAACTTGAGGTTGAGAGGGGTGGGTTACTGTCATGCTGCACAGGAACAGGCACGTCACTGGATGGCTGGTGAGGACATGATGCCCAGGGACGATATAACCAGTCAGAACTGGTGAAATCTTAAACAGCACCCAGTTTCCTTCATTCTCCCTTCTTTCCAGATTCTGAGCTGCCCTCACTCTATGTCCATCAGCACATATGGCATCTAGTTATGCGATGCTCCCTCTTTCCTGAATGTAGGTAATAATAAAAGGAGAGTAGAAGAAAGGCTTTCTATATTGGACACTTTGGAAGCCCAAAATATTGGGCCTGAAAGAATGATTTTTGTAAAGACACCCAAGGCAGAATCAAGAACTAAGCACAGTACTGTTTACTTAAATAGATAAGTACTATAGGCATCTTATTAAAAAATATGTCTTATAAGTTGCAACCAAGTTAGAACAAAAAGTTAGAAAATATATTTCTTGCATAAAGCATCCCATCTTTATTTTGGAGTTTTCTGGGGAAGTTCTAACTCAAGGTATAAAGACAACACAAACTTGATTAACAATCACATCTAAGTAATTTTTTTAACAGTTTAAATGAAGGTAGAAGGTTTTACCTTTGTATGCCTGAATTTGTTTAACCAATCTCCTTTTGTTTTATTTTGTGTTTTTTGTTGTTGTTCTTAATTAGAAGGGGACATAAATTGTTAATTCATCGACTTTTGAGTTACACAGCAGTGAAAAGACAAGTTTAAGCCGACATAATCATATTGGAGATGCACTTGTTCAGGTACTGCCTCTGTGTGGTCCCTCCTGTTCCTTCTCAAGAATGTCAAAGGGACATTCTTCTATAGGGAAACCTTTTTTTCTAGCTGGTGTTATGGAAATTTTTAGGCAAATGAAAATAGTTGTAAGGCAGACCAGGTGTCTCATAACTCTATTTTTCTTTCCTCTTCCTCAGGAGAACCTTTTCATTTCTTTACATTCTTCATGGAGCAGCAGAAAATGAACATAGCTCAGGTGAGTTCTGTTTTAATAATCTGTTTGTTTTATAGTAGATTTTATAAGGGCTTAGGTATCTATTCACATGGAAAAGTAAAAATAGAAATGGATCAGATGCCTTCATAGGTGGAAATACAGATGAAGAGCAGAGCAAAGGTAGCCTGTGGATATATGTAGATGCTCTTGTATTACAATTTTATCAAATTGGAGCTCTAAATCTATTTTTGAATTTTTGGTAGCCATGTCAGAGTGTTAGACAAACAATGCTTTTAAAGGTCAACACTGATGAGATGATTACGCAAACTGATACCTCATAGAATGTTAAGACATTTGAAGTTCAAAAAAAATCTGTTTTTCTTTTGTTTTTTTTTAATTTTTTTTTAACATTTATTTATTTTTGAGACAGAGAGAGAGCATGAACAGGGGAGGGTCAGAGAAAGAGGGAGACAGAATCTGAAACAGGCTCCAGGCTCTGAGCTGTCAGCATAGAGCCCAACGTGGGGCTCGAACCCACAGACCGCGAGATCATGACCTGAGCCGAAGTCGGACACTTAACCGACTGAGCTACCCAGGCACCTCCCCAAAAATCTGTTTTTCGAGTAGGTGATTTAGTTAACAATTTGTCAGTAATAACTCTAAAATAATATAGAACATTGTCTCTACTTGTTCTTCAGTAAAAGTAGAAGACATAATGCTAAATGTGAACTTGGTCAATTCTGTTTTCCAGAAATTCAAACATAAGAGTTGAATAAGACATTTTTTCTGATGAATCAACTGAATATCCTTAAAATTACTGTCCATAAATATTTTGAGTACCCTTGGTATTTGGATTGCTCAGCAGACAGTTTAAAATTGTGTTCTGTTTCAAATGTTTAAATACTTTCTATTCACACTTGGTTTCTCTCCCACTTGCCTATCATATCCAGTGACCAGAGACTTGACTGTAATCACATCCTTGAGTCTTGTCAAGTCCTTTCTTTACCTGACTTTTCTGAGCACTTGTCTCTGCTTCTCACTCTGCCCTTCTGGAAAATTTCTTTGTTAGTGTCTGTGACACCCTCCGCTGGCTTTTTCCTTCCCCTGCTGCTATCTTTGTGGAGTCATCTACTTTCCCTTGTACTTTCATGTGGCTCATCCCCCATTTTTGTCCTTGGCCTTTAATTTGCTCTATTATCTTGGTATGGTTTTATTCTCTTTATTTTTTTCTGAACTTTATTGAGATTCAGTTCATATACCATGCCATTCACCCATTTTAAGTGTAGAATTCAATGATGTTTTAGTGTAAATGTGCAGATATCACCACACTCAATTTGAAAATACTTTCATCACCTTAAAAAGCACCTCTACATTTTATCCCTTCTCATCTGCTCATTTGCCTCTAAGCCCCAAGCAACCACTAATCTATTTTCTGTCTGTATAGATTTGCTGACTGTATTATTTCTTGTAGGAGGGTTCTGCCTATGACAAATTTTGTTTTTGTTTATCTAGGAGGGTTTTAATTTTTCTATTTTTACTAGTTATATAATTCTTGGTTGACAACTTTTTTTCTTTCAGTATTTGTCATACATCATTTCATTACCTTCTGTCCTCCATGGTTTCTGATTAGTAATCTGTTTTTAATACTGTTGTACATGATGAGTCACTTCTTTCTTGCTACTTTCAGTATTGTCTCTTTGTCTTTGTATTTGACAGTTTGATTTCCATGTGTTTAGGTGTGGATCTCGCACTCTAAATTTATCCTACTTGAAGTTTGTTGAGCTTCTTGGATTTGTAGATTAATGTTTATCATGAAATTTGGAGACTTCTTGGCCATTGTTTCTTCAAATATTCTTTCAGACTTTCTGTTTGGGACTCATGCATATGTTGGTAAGCTTAATGCTATCCCATATTTCATTTTCTGTCATTATTTTTTCTTTGTTTCTCACACTACATAATTTCAGTGGGCATATTGTCCACTTTTTTCTTTCTTTCACCTGCTCAAATCTGCTGTTGAACCCCTCCGGTGAAATTTTGATTTAGTTCTTATATTTTTCAACTCTTGAGTTTCTATATAATTTGTATTTGTTATATTTCTATCTCTTTATTGATATTCTTTATTTAGTGAAATTTTTTTTATATTGTCCTTTAGTCCTTGGACATTGTTTTCTCTAGGTATTTGACCATATTTAAAATAGCTGATGTAAAGTTATTGCCTAGTAAGTCTAATGTCTGCTTCCTTAGGAGTAGTTTCTATTAATTATACCTTTTCTGCATATATGTCTTTCTTTCTTTTCTTGTTTACTAATATTTTTGTTGCAAATTGGACATTTTAAATAAAATAATGTGACAACTCTAGAATTTCTCCTCTCCATAGGGGTCATTGTCAAAATTTATTTTGTTCAGTGACTTTTTAAAAAATTCTGTAGAGCCTGTGTTTCTTGTCATCTGAGGCAGCTAAAGTTGTCTACAGAAATTTCTTTAAATGCCTAGAACCAGTAAATTTTCCAGTCTTTGCTAAGGAGATCTGTGCATGTTTGGGAATTCCTTCTACAGTCAGACAGGCAGTTAATAACTTTGCATTAGCCTACACTTCCTTCTAATGCCAAACTCAGAGTCACCTAGAATTGACAGCTTAGACCCTTCTCACATCTTTCCTGAGCATACTCACAGCCTTGGGTGTATGCACAGCTCTGTGCAAGTATATGACCTCCTAGATTTCAGGAATATATCAGAGCTTTTCAAAACATTTATGGACATCTCATTATCCAGCTTTTCCTTTCAAGCTTCTTAGTTAAGCCATTAATTGCCCCAGCTGTTATCTACCACCTCAGATAGCCATTAAGTTAAACAAATGCCTTTAGTTGTTGTTGTATTTAATGTTTATTTATCTTGAGAGAGAGAAAGCATGTGCATGTGGGAGGAGCAGGGAGAGAGGTAAAGAGAGAATTCCAAGCAGGCACCATGCTGTTCGCACAGAGCCATTACAGAGCTCAATCCCACAAACTGTGAGATCATGACCTGAGCCAATACCAAGAGTCGGACACTTAACCGACTGAGCCACCCAGGTGCCCTGCCTTTAGTTGTTTTTGACAAATGCCTGTGAAAATAAGGCTTTTCATGCTCTGAGCTAGCTCAAATAAAGGCATCCTGATAACCAGGGTCTTTTAGGAAACCACCAAACAGGTCAAATAATGACAGTTTTCTGTGAATGAGGCTTTGATGGATCTCCAACCCAGTTCTGCTGTTGTTGTGGTTGCCAGGCTTCTGGTTGCAGACCATTGGTTCTCAAACTACTGCAGAGTTGGGAGAGAGAGGGATGGGAACAGGGTAAGTTAAAAGGATATGGATCACCATCCTTACTATGATTCCGCTGGTTTTTTTTAATGTTTTGAAGATAGCCTTTGTTAATTTCTATAATTTTGCCAGTTTTTTCATTGTTATTTATGGGCAAGAGAAATTTCTTAGATCCTTACTTCAACATTTATATTTACGTCACTTGTCAGCTTATTTTTTTTTAATCCAAGGGATTTCATTAAGTCAGATAGTAAAGAGATTGGCAAAATGAAAGCAATGCCACTTTTCTCACTAATTTTTTTAGTTTTGGAGGATATAATTAAAAATTTTTTTAGATTAAATTTTATGAGGGGTATTCCTGTTCTTTTGTTTGTTTTAGTTACCAGCTACTGAGTTTCACACACAGGAGGTACTCACTTAGTAATACCGAAGACATGAATGAACAAATAATTGGATACATAACACTGGGGGGAAAAACTTGCTTCTATCCTATTATTTCTTAGTCTTTTTCTTTTTCTTTCCTATTTATAATTGTGATAAGAACACTTACATGAGATCTACTCTCTTAGCACATTTTTTATGTGTATAGTACAATACTGTTAATATAGGTGAGCTACACAGCAGATCTCTAGAACTTAATGATTTTGCATAACTGAAACTTTTTACCAGTTGAACAGCAACTCCCCAATTTCCCCTCCTCCCAGCCCCTTTGAAGTGCTTTGTTGTGGAAATTTTCCCTTTTCTCATTTTCTAAGATTCTACCCTTTCCTGACTCTTACTACTTTTCAGAAAACTTTTTATTTAGCTTTGTGGCCTATACTTTATTTGCCACCCTCTTTAATATTCAGGCTTCCTCAAATACTGTTTGGTATTTTTCTTTCCTCGGTCCCATATGGGATACATAGCAAGCATATAGCTCAAATTGTTGTCTGTTTGCCTCTTAAAATTTTAGGTACAACCCAAATTGCTAATAATTCCTAACTTCTTGCCGTCATTTTAGACCTCGCTTCTGTGTTCTAAAACCATGTGTATACTAGTTTAAGAGATAGGTCCAGTTTTATGTTCACAGACCCTTCAAGAACATGAACAGATCTGTTCACTAAAACTTCTAACATTTATTTTCCTTTTGTTTTCTAAATGTCAGTGTTTAGCATCAACATTCCAGAAGCTGCTCGTACAGTTAGACTAGGTGTTTGCACAAGAAGGTAGTTATCAAATTGGTTGTTGCTGCTGCCCTGTGATTATATCCCTATCATTATATTCATTGTTGTTACTTCAGTTAAAATAATGTTCTCTTATATTGCTCTCTATGGTTCCAACTCCCTGGTAAGTTGTTCTTTGCTCTTCATGAGCTCTAGATTTATGTTATCTTTATGTATTTATTTATACCTAAGTTTGATTGTGTAAAATATTTTCACAGCTTACATGTTATCTCTTCTTTGTCTCTCATTATTTACAATGATCATGCCTGAAGAGGGAATGAACATCTTAGAATTCTCTAAATACCCACGGTAATCACTTGGGATGTAGGGGAAGAATTGTAGGAAGCCTCTATACATTGAATTTTTTTGTCTTAAAAAAATCTATGGTTTATAAACAGATATAAATGAATTATAGTAAGTTAAAAATCTTGATAACTGAATAACTCCACAAAGACAAAATTAGGTCAGAAATAGATGCCTTTTAAACCATTTGTTTTAAAGCTTAAAAGTAAACAGGAAAAATAGTAATTCTCAAAGATACTTTCTTTTCACTTAATTCTGAATCCATGAATAAAATGTATTGTCACAGGGGTCTGTGTCATTCGAAGACGTGGTGGTCGAATTTACCCAGGACGAATGGCAGTACATGAGCCCTGCTCAGAGGACACTGTACAGAGATGTGATGCTGGAGAACTATAGCCACCTCATCTCAGTGGGTAAGCATACCTTAGTATGTGACTTCCTCTAGGTTACATTTACTTTTTTTAAAAGTTAACAAAACACATGGACTCTTTGTAGAGATTAATGTTGTACAGGCTTTTGAGTAAGAGGTCCAAGATAACTGAAGCCTTTAAGGAAACAGAAACAATGTTTATGTTACTACTTTCCATGGAAAACTTCAATTGAGCACATTATTTTGCTTCTCTTGCTGCTGTTAACTTTCTACACCTTTGGAAACCAAAAAGCCAATGGATCTGGTCTATATATACCCTCAATTGTCATGTTTACAGGGTATTGCTTGACCAAACCCAAGATGATCTTCAGGTTGGAGCAAGAAGAAGAGCCCTGGTCCTTAGAGGAAGAATTCCTAAACCAGAGGTACCCAGGTGGGTGAGCACTGACAAAAGGAAACACTTGGGGTAGTTCAACTTAGGGGAATACCTTGGAAAGTTTGTTTTATCCTTGTAAACAGCTCTATTGAGATAGTTTACATATTGGACAATCCACCCATTTAAAGAGTACAATTCGGTGGCTGTTCATATATTCACAGATATGTGTAAACATAACCACATTCCCATTTTCATCACCTCAAAAAGAAACCTTATACCCTTTAGCTATTGTCTCCCTTCCTCCTGTCCCCTACAGCCTTAGCAATCACTGATCTACTTTCTGTCTCTATAGATATGCCTATTACATTTCATGTAAATGGAATCACACATTATGTGGTCTTTTATGATTGGTTTCTTTCACATAGGATTACAAGATTCATGTGTATCAATATTTCATCCTTTGATTGACAAAATAAGGTCTCATTGTTTGTTCATTCTTCAGTCATTAGATGTTTGGGATTCTACCTTTTGGCTATTATTGAATAATGCTAATAGAAACATTCATTTACAAGTTTTTGCATGGATTTATGCTTTTTTTTTGACATGTGTTTTTATTTATTGAGTTATACTTAAGAATGGAATCACTGGGTTTTATGGTAACTATTTCAGGAACCTCCAGACTATTTTTCACAGTGCCTGCACCATTTTTCATTCCTAATGACAGCATATGAGGGTTCTGATTTTTCCACATCTTCACCAATAATTGTTATTATCTGACTTGTAGCCATCCTAGTAAAAGAGAAGTGATGTATTAGTGAAGTTTTGATTTGCATTTCTATATTAGTCATCTGGCCTGGCATAATAAAATACCATAGTCTGGGTGGTTTAAACAACAGAAATTTTTCATAGTTCTGGAGGCTGGAAGTCCAACATCAAGGTGCCAGCATAGTTAATTTCAGTGAGGCATCTTCCTGGCTTGCAGATGACTGACTTTTGACTATGCCTTCATATGGCCTTTCCCGTGTACTTGCATGGAGAGAAAGAGAGCTGTGATGTCTCTTCCTATTCTTCTAAGGACACCAACCCTATAAGAGTTGGAGCTCTACAATTATGACTTCATTTAGCCTTAATTATTTCTCCAAAGGCCTTATCACCAAATTACATTGAGGGTGAGGGCTTCAACATATGAATTGCAATTCAGTCTATGACAATTTACCTGTTCACTAGTGATGTCAAGCATTTTTTCATGTGCTTGTTAGTATTTGTGCAAACTAATAAACAATTTCAAGAATTTCAAAAATTATAGTTTCAATATAACTCTTAGAGCAAAAAGGTAAAATCATCCTGAGCGTGTTTACTGAAAGTTTTTGTTGTGAAACTATTAAAACAGATTGTGTAACATAAAAATTGACATAAATTTTGGACCATGCATGTTTCCCAGTCACTAAATATAAATGATTTGATCATATTAGTTAGCTAAAAAAGATATTCCTAAATAAGTATCTTTGAAAGATTGTAATAAAAGGATAGTAAAGTTATTAAGTCAAAAATAAAATAGTATAGGGTTTCATGTTCTCATTCAGGTTTGAATTTAGGCAATAAATGCATAACTTAAAAAAAAACGCCCTCTAGTCAAGAGCACAAGTTATGCATTTGAATGACTACACCAAACAATATCATACCAATTATCATAAAACACAAAATAATGAAGTACTAAGAATTTAAAATTCACCAGGATTAGGAGGTAATAATGTACTTTATCTGATTATATTAGACATGCTATGAACATTAAATAAGTATGCCTATATAAACGTAGATGATATTTATATTAAAGGGAACCATATATTTGTACATGTATCCTAAAATCAAAGAACAAGCCTTTCAAGTTCCCATGGATTTATTATAAGATAGTGAAATGCAATATTAGTCTAAAAAAGAAAACCTCAATAAATCCAAATTAGAATCCCATAAATAGTAATCTGAACATATTTTGATAAATCTAGAAATTAATGATAACATGAGTAAAAAAAATCTATTGATATGGATATTTCAAAGATTACCTCTTTTAAACAACATATAAATACAAAAGGATATCAAATCCAAAATTGTATGACATTTATAAAAATAAATATGCATATTATTAACATTAGGATATGTGTAAGTTAATGAACAGAGGTAAATTGGTAGTCTCCTAGTAATAAATTAAGCAAGAACAATAACAAAAATGTACTAATACAAGCAGAATTTAAAAGTGAAATTAAAAATTAATAAACTGGAGGATTGAGAAATTGTTGTATGTTTCTTAGAATAAAAAACAGTAAAATGAATGAAATTTGAGCTAACCCTAACAAAAACAAAAGAAAAGAAGCACTTATGTGATAAATTCAAGATTGTAAAATTTAATGCAATATCAAAGCAAATCTTATTCATAGAAGTGATGTGATAGGATTTGCTCTGTTAGATATGTAAAGCTGTGAGAGTTAAGTAGTATGAAACTGGAGGTGGGATAGTTTAATATAATAGTGAAACAGAAAAGAAAGGTCAAGAAAAACACATATGCTTTATAGATAATTGGTCTTTGACAGGTGGTTCTATTCCCACAGATCAGTGGAGAAAGAATGTTGAGGTAATCTTTTGGATCTACATGAAAAATGGGATTCAGGTGGCTTAAAGTCCTGATTTTCAAAGCAAAACTAGAAATATTCTATATGATAATGAGAATGTGTTCATGACTCTGCTTAGGGAAGAAATTAATAGGATATAAAAAGTATTAACTGGGGGAAAGATGGAGTAATGTATTTTGTTTTACTCTGCCCACTAAGTACAGCAAAATGTATACGTGTGTGTGTATGTGTGTGTGTGTGTGTGTACAGACATAAACATAGACCTATATATGTATATGTATATGCATATTATATATAAAAGTATATATATATATATATATATATATATTTGTGTGTTTAGAGAGAGAGAGGGAGAAAGACAGAGACAGAGAGAGAGGGAGAGAGGGGAAATGTAACATTCTGATAGATAACAAAACAATGAAGGTGAACTAGGGGCCTTGGCACTTGATAAAATACAGGGTGGTTAGTGTTAGGAAAATGCTGGTAGGGACCCTGATCTCTTACCCTTCTCCATTGTTAATAGACCAGCCCACTCCTCCAACTCCCAAAGGTGTCTGTGGAAGTTTAGTCCACACTTGGCAGTAGTGAAGCTGCAATCCACTTCTTTTGTTGGCATGATTTCAGAAGAGGTTGGCTAATACTGAACATTAATTTTGATAAGTCCTATTTATTAATTTTTTCTTAAGGATCATGCATTTATTGTGCTGTCTAGAAGTATCAAAACTCAAAGTAACACAGATTTATTCATGTTTTCTTCTAGAAATTTTTAAATTTCACATTTTATATTTTATGATCCACTTGGTAGTTTTCATAGACAGGATGAGTTATGTGTTAAGATTAAATTTTTGAAAAGGGGAGTCTAGTTATTCTAGCACCATTTTATTGAAAAAATTATCATTTCCTATTGAATAGCATTTCCATTGTTCTTAGAAAATGGATGAACATATATTTTGTATATGGTACATAAGTATAAATATATGTGTATATTTGTACTTTTATTCTGTACATTTAAGACTATATATTTCTGTGGTATCTCTATTCTTTTTTATTTATCTACATATTTATTCTTCCCCAGTACCACATTAATTTTATTACTCTAGATTCTTAATTAGACCTTGAAGTCAGGTAATGTGAGTCCACCAATTTTCTTCTGTATAAATTTTAAAATGATCTTCTTGATATTTACAAAAAGCATGCCAGCTATTCAACTGGGATTGTATTGAATTTATAGATCAAAAGAGGATTGATATCTTAACAATATAGATTCTTCCAATCAATAAAGAACATATACATATCCTTTTATTTATGGTTTCTTTGATTCTTTTTATCAGTAGTTTTCAGCAGATACCAAGTATTTTGTTCTTTGTTTTTTCAGCACTATGGTAAATCATATTCCTTGTCAGATTTAAAATTCCAGTGATAATTGCTTGTATATAATTGGCTTTTGTATATTGGCTTTGCATTTTGCCTTGCTGAAAACAGTTATTAGTTAAGGAGCTCTTTTGAAGATCTTCTTGGGGCTCTCTGGGTAGACTTACTGTGTATCGTTTATTTCTATTCTTGCTTTATTGCATTGGTTGGAACTTCCACAGTCTGGAATAGAAGTGCTGAGGGTAGACAGCCCTGTCTTTTTCCAATCTTAGTATTCAGTCTCTTATTCTTAAGTAAGTCTCTTATTTTTTTTTTTTTAATTTTTTTTAACGTTTATTTATTTTTGAGACAGAGAGAGACAGAGCATGAATGGGGGAGGGTCAGAGAGAGAGAGGGAGACACAGAATCTGAAACAGGCTCCAGGCTCCGAGCTGTCAGCACAGAGCCCGACACGGGGCTCGAACTCACAGACCGCGAGATCATGACCTGAGCCGAAGTCGGCCGCTTAACCGACTGGGCCACCCAGGCGCCCCAGTAAATCTCTTATTCTTAAGTATGATATTAGCTACAGGCTTTCTGTATATTCCCTTTATAATAGGTTAATGGATGGAATTTGAATTTTGTAAAATATTTTTTCCCTTAAATGATGTGATTTGTCTTCATTCTTTAGATGATTAAGATGATGGATTACATTGATTGACTTTTAAATATTGCAATAGTTTGTATTCTTGGGATGAACCCCCACTTGATCCTGATAAATCATTTCTTTTCATATATAGTTCTTTTTGATGCTTTTTTTTGAGGATTTTTACATTTATGTCATGAGGGATATTGGTCTGTCGGTTTCTTTTCTTGTGTTTTCTAGAAGAAATTATGTAAAATTGGTATATTATTATTATTATTATTATTATTATTATTATTACTTTTAATGTTTGGCAGAGTTCACTAGTTACTACCATCTGATCCTGGAGCAGTTTCTTGGAACTACATCTTTGTCGATCACATATTCAGTTTCTCAGATGCTGACCTATTGTGTTACCTCTTCCTTCATGAATTAATTTGGTAGTTTTTTCAAATGAAATTTGTCCATTTCACTTAAATTGTCAAACTTATGGGCATAGAGCTTCCCCTAATATTCTTTTACTGTCTTTTTAGTATCGTATCAGTATTTATGTCCCCTCTTGCATTTTTTTCTGTTATTAATACTGTGTGTCTTCTCTTTTTTCTTCTTGGTTTTAGCACTTAAAAAAAATCTTCAATGAACTAAGCTTTGGTTTCATTTTTTTCTCTGCTTTCCATTTTCATTTTCATTGTCATCTTTAGTCTTTATTATTTTCTTTTTTTCTTTCTTTAGATTTAATTTGTTCTCTTTGTCAAGTTTGTTAAAGTAGAAGCTTAGGTGACTGATTAGAGGTCTTTCTTTTCTAATATAAAAGATTGTAAGCTATGAATTTATCTCTGAGAACTACTTTAGCTGCATCCCACATATTTGTATATGTTCTAAACAGTTTTTGTTTTCATTCAATTCTAAATATCTTAATTTCTTGGGAGATTTTCTCTTTGACTAATGGATTAATTGGAAGTATATTAACTTACAAATATTTTGTGTCTCTCCAGGTAACTTTGTGTTAATCATTTCTAGTATAATTTCTCTGTGGCTTGAGATTATACTTTATACAATTTCTGTTCTTTTATATTTGTAAAGATTTTTCTTGTAGTCCATGATGTGGTCTGCCTTGATGAATATTTTATGTATATTTAAGAATAATATGAATTCAGCTATTTTTAAAATGTTCTTGGGTTTTGAGAGTATAGTTATTCCAAATGCTGCTGCATCCCTTCTAGCTATAAAATTGTATTCCTGCCTCTTTTCCTTCCCCTACCTGCTGTGTTGCCACAAGTACCCTAAAACAGATTTATTTCTTTTGCAGATTCCATAGAGTAGATAGGAATGTGGTTTTAGGAATAGTTGCAGTAGTGATTGTTGTTACCATCCCTGAATGTCCTATGAATAGAACTTGCTTAGGATTCTTCATGATCTTTCCACTTAGCTCTTGGTTTGGCTCATGGAAAGAAATTTTGCAAGTGTCCAGTCCTTTATACCTGTGGCAATGGAACTTTCATTTCCTGTTAAACCTATCTAGAACCACAGGGAAATATTCCATTTTTGTTAGGCTTGAGCAGGGTGCATATTGTCAAAAAGATTTTCTGTTCTGTTAGACTATCTTTATTTCAGACCTTTGGCCAGAAGGAATAGGGTTTTCTTGTAGCTCTTTTTGTCTGTGTGTTGTTGACTTTGGATTACAGGCTTCTCCAACACTCCAGTACCCCATATAAGAATTATGGGAAACAGAAAAGCCTTGAAATCCTCTGCCATGTCATTTCTTGAGTCCCAAAGTTCCACATTCCATTTTGTAGCATCTTACTTACTTTTTTATTTATTACTGATTGATTTATTGATTTTCCAGGGATATTTTAATTGTAAGAGAGAGGACTTAGGAAGATAGATACTCCATCTTGGCCAGCTCTGGAAATAATACCTGTTTTCTTTAAATAACATGGATGAAGGGAGAGACAGTATATTTCTTTTTCTCTGTGTGTATGAATTACTAATCTCTGGGAATGTGACCTGTAACAGTAGATTACAATACATAACAAACATATAGCTATAAATTCCTTTCCATAAGAAATGTAAGATACAGAGATGTTTTCGATTTTTCTCATTTTAGGATATCTCAGCATTGATATTCACATTGAGGGGAACCAGGAAAAACAAGAGAAACCTCTGTGGCAAGTAATATTCACTAATAACAAAACATTGAGTAACGAAGAGCAGAAAGTCTTAGAAAAACCGTTTAATCTGGATATAACTCCAAATTCTTCAGGAAATATGCCTTGTAAATATGACTCATGTAGAATGAATTTGCCAGTTGTTTCTGAATTAATTATTTGTGATAGAAACTATTCAAGAAAGAAGGCTGATTACATGGATGTATGCAAAAAATTGAAGCTTGATACTAAGCATGAGAAAACTCACACTGGAGAGAAGTCTTACAGATATAATAAAAATGTAAAACCTCTCAGTTATTGGAAAAATCATCAGAAACTTCAAACCCTGGAACAATCTTTTGAATGTAATGAATTTGGGAAAATTTTACATGATAAGACTGTTTGTGTTATAGGAGAGGAATCCTATAAGGGTGATGAATTTAGGAAAAACTGTGATAACTACATGAGAACTGGCACAAAAGAGAAATGCTTTCATCTTAATGAATGTAGGAAATCCAAAACCACTATTGAGAATTACAATAAAGTTCACATGGCTGTGGCACACTATGAATGTAATGAAAGTGGGAATAACTTCAGCAGTATCTCATCTCTCACTCAATCTCAGAGAACTGCTACAGAACAGACTAGTTTTGCAAGCAATAAGTGTGATGAAAACTTGAGCCAGAGCTCAGCCCATATAGTACAAAAAAAGACACAAACTAGAGATGAATTTTGTGTGTATAATGGATGTATAAATACCTTCTACCAGAAATTAGACCTTATAGTATGTCAGGGAACTCACACAGAAGAGGAATTGTACCAGCGTGGTAAATACAGGAGGTCCTTCCATCAGAACTTAGCCCTTAGTGTACATCAGCAAAGTGAAACTGGAGAGAAGTCATTTGAATGTAATAAATGCAAGAAATCCTTTTACCAGAAAGTACAACTCATTCATCATCAGAGGACCCATCCAGGGGAGAGACCTGAGGAATGTGGGGAATCTTTTTGTTCAAATTCATACCCTGTTCATTATCCTGGAACTGATATAGGGGTCAGTCTCTATGAATGTAGTAAATGTGAGAAAACTTTCTGTCAGAAGTTAAACCTCAGTGAAAATCGGACAGTTCACACAAAGGAGAAACCTTATGATAATAGTGGATGTGGGAAATCTTACAAGAAGTCTGCTCTCGTAGTATGCCAAAGAACACACACAGGGATGAAACTCTGTCAAAGTAATGTATATGGAAAAACATTCTCCAAGATGTCACATATCAGAGAACATCAGAGAATTCACACAAGGGAGAAATCCTACAAATGTATTGAATGTGGGAAAGCTTTCTCTAAGACATCACATCTCAGAGCACATCAGAGAATTCACACAGGTGAAAAACCCTACAAATGTGTTGAATGTGGGAAAACTTTCTCTAATAAGACACACCTTAGTGCACATCAGAGAATTCATACCGGGGAGAAACCCTATGAATGTAATGGATGTGGGAAAACTTTTGCTGATAATTCAACCCTCAGAGCACATCAAAGAATTCACACAGGGGAGAAACCCTATGAGTGTAATGAATGTGGGAGGCCTTTTACCCATATATCTGTTCTCAGAGCACATCAGAGAATTCATACCGGTGAGAAACCCTATGAATGTAATGACTGTGGGAGATCTTTTGCCCATAATTCAGCCCTTAGAGCACATCAGAGAATTCACACAGGAGAAAAACCCTATGAGTGTAGTGACTGTGAAAAAACTTTTGCCCATAATTCAGCTCTCAAAGTACATCAGAGAATTCACACAGGAGAGAAACCATATGAATGTAATGAATGTGCAAAAACTTTTGCCCATAATTCAGCCCTCAGAGCACATCAGAAAATGCACACAGGGGAGAAACTCTATGAATGTAATGAATGTGGGAAAACTTTTTCACAGAAGACACACCTCAGTACACATCAGAGAATTCACACAGGTGAGAAACCTTATGAATGTAGTGAATGTGGGAAAACCTTCTCTCAGAAATCATACCTCAGTGGACATGAAAGAATTCACAAAGGGGAAAAACCTTATAAATGTAATGAATGTGGGAAAACATTTGTTTATAAGGCAGCTCTCATTGTCCATCAAAGAATTCACACAGGAGAGAAACCCTATGAATGTAATGAATGTGGGAAAACTTTCTCCCAAAGGACACACCTCTGTGCACATCAGAGAATCCACACAGGGGAGAAACCTTATGAATGCAATGAATGTGGGAAAACTTTTGCTGATAATTCAGCCCTCAGGACACATCAGAGAATTCACACAGGGGAGAAACCCTATGAGTGTAGTGAATGTGGGAAAACTTTCTCCAAGACATCACACCTCAGAGCACATTTGAGGACTCAAACAGGGGAGAAACCCTATGAATGTAATGAATGTGGGAAAACTTTTTCCCAGAAGTCATATGTTATTGCACATCAGAGAACTCATACAGGTGAGAAACCCTTTGAATGTAATATATGTGGGAAACCTTTTGCCCATAATTCAACTCTCAGAGTACATCAGAGAATTCACACAGGTGTAAAATCCTATGAATGTAATGAATGTGGGAAGACTTTCTCCCAGAAGTCACACCTAAGTGCACACCAGAGAATTCACACAGGGGAGAAACCCTATGAGTGTAATGAATGTGGGAAAGCTTTTGCACAAAATTCAACTCTCCGAGTACACCAGAGAATTCACACAGGAGAGAAACCCTATGAATGCAATGAATGCAGAAAAACTTTTGTCCGTAAGGCAGCTCTTAGAGTACATCACACCAGAATGCACACCAGAGAGGAAACCCTTACATGTAGTGAATTTGGGAAGTCCTAGTGGGACTCAGATCTTATTGGATAACATATATTAAAGAAGCTTATGTCACATAGACTGGCAATCTGTTTCCTTTTCCACTAGGCACATACATAGCTTGTCTAATTTAACAATCTGTCCTTCATTCAAGTGATGCTGGTCATGGAATATGACACTATTACATTTAATCTAAGTCTAACCTTCAAAAGTCACCTTACATTCTTTCTGTCCTATATTATACTGTATAGAGATATTTCCAGGGCAGACTTCAGTGCCATGTATTAAATATGGTAGAACATAAGGTGAAAGAAGCCAAATCTGAATAACTGGGTGAAACAACATCTCCACTAACATCTTCACAAGTTGGCTTAAAAGAAAAACATCAAATTGTACTCTGTTGAGCTTTTACAGATTTTGTTCTATTGGTTAAACACACATAGCTTAGATAATTCTGTTATGGTCGGACAAAACCCTATGAATATAAATGTCAGGAAGACCTATAAAATTCAGCCTGTCACTATGTATCAGATTTCATATGAGGAGAAAAGCTGTCAACATCTTGAGTGATCAGAAGCCTTCATTAAAAATTAGAGAAATCTCAGGGAAAAACACAAAAGCCTTTACTAGATGTTAAACATAAAATAATTAAGATTTGACCAAAATCTTATAATTTGATAATTTATATTTTAATGAATATTGAACAGTTGTTTCAGATTTTTTTCCTGAGGAAATGTATCAGTTTCAGAATTGAAGATAAAATCTTCACCTAGAACTGTTGTACCTAAATTTGTGATTTATATATAACTTCAAGTTTTATAGAAACATATAATAAAATATTCACCTGTACAGAAACTCACTGTGGAATGTGAAGTTTTAAAGATGGAGGAATAACTTAAATTCTGTGTACAACCCCAATAAATGTTTGTAGCTAGTCTCTGAGCTATGTGGTACATCTGTATTAGTTTGTGTAATAATTCATTATTGGTTATGAGTTCTAGTAGAAGACAGCAACCAAACCTCCTCTGGACCTAATCCATTTTCCTTTTTGATTTATAATTTATGTTCTTCTGTTGGCTTCCTTCAGCTTGATGCTGTTGATGCTATGAGATTTTGGCCTGCCTGCTAGTGTGGACCTGTTTTTCTAGGATATTGGAGATCCATAAGATTTCCTAAGTATCCTCGGGTATCTGGATGGGTGAGTGGGCTGAATGTTGATTCTTACATGGTTTTTTGGCCTTCATTATATCGCACAAGTGGCTTATTTTGCACTGTGTAATTATAAAGGAAATCATCTCCTCATCCCTCTTGTATGCATGTAGCCTGGGTATCTCATGTAGGCTCGTTTTCCAACCTCATAATGTATGCTCACACTGCAGCGTTGCAAACCAGTGTTATTTCTATCCTGCTTGGACAGTAGGTTTTGGAATTGGAATGAAAAAGGCTACTTTCATGTCATAAGTACCACACTGATATTGAAAAACAGACTAACTTGAGAACAGGTATTTTTTTGACAGTGGGTGGTTACCACCCAGCAGCATCACTACCAAAGAAAGCCATTGGATGAAGGCTGTATCATCATAGTACCAGGGCTACTACACCAGCCACTGAATCAGCACTCCTTGTGACAAGGAAGTTCCAGCAGCTAAGAAAATGTTTGCTCTTCCTCAGTCTCTGCTCTTCCTCAGTCTCTGACACCTTGATGCAACTTGAGCTTATTGCACAATGTTCAAAGGGAAATGAAAGAAAAAAACATCTCTTTCCACATGTCTGATTTTTTCAGAAAACTGTATGAAAAGGAAATTATCAAATCTTGAATACATTAAAAAAATTAACTTCAGTTTAGAATAGTGTTAGATTTAAATAATTACCAATACTAGGTCCTATATACTCACCCAGTTCCTCTTATTAACATCTTTTATTACTCTGGTATATTTGTCTTAACTAAATAATGACACTGATACATTATTAACTAAACATCATTTTTCAGATTGCACTGTTTTTTCCAGTTTTTTTTTTTATATTTCAAGATGCCATTCAGGATACCACATTACATTTAATAGTCATGTCTCCTTATCTTTCACTAGTCTGTGACAATTTTTTAGACCTTCCATGTGTCAGTTACCTTGACAGTTTTGAGAAGGACTTGTCAAGTATTTTATAGAATACCTCTCGATTTTGATTTCTTATATCTTTTTTTTTTTTAATGATTGCACTGGCACTACAGATTTGTTTTGTGTATTCATTTTATTTTGTAGGAAGATCACAGATGCTATTCTTACCATATTAACAGTATATGGTATCAACATGAATAATCACTGACAATGCTAAGCTTGATCACCTGGTTTAGGTTGTATCCCTCAAAATTGTGTAGGTGAGCACTATGCTACTTGGTAAAAAATTATTTTATCTTATTTAGTTTATATTGTACACAAACTAATATCAGAATCCTTTTTATATATTTCTGATTTTAATGTTGGAAACTATAAATACAGATAGGTAAAAATTATAACACCAAGAATTTAAAAACTTCACACTGATCCAGTATATAGTCCAAAATTTGTGTTTTTAGTGTTTATTGGAATATGAATCATTGCCCTTTGACCCCAAGGATTTAATTTCAGAATTTTATTTCCATACATCATCATCAGAGTAGTGCCCAATTCTTCTAAACTAATTGCTAAAGCTTGGACTTTGAGTAATGAAAAGACTGAAAGAAAGTTTGTGTTTCATGAGCTTATCAACCCAGATCATTGCATTAACCCAGATAACAATAGGAGATATGAACAATGACCAGCCATCATAACTAAGAAATCTGATAATAGGAGAAATAAGTAAAACTTAGAAAGGTGGAGTATTAAAAGCTTTTAGCTTGTATAGGGTCTTTCAAAAGCATTGATAAATTGGATGGTACTAGTCAGAAGATTTAAAAGGAATGGGTGTGTTATCATTAGAAAGCTAAGTTTAGAAATATATGCTAAAGCCATAGGTAGATGACATAGATATATAAAGATGAAGGAGCAGGTTACACCCAGATAATAACTAAACAATGGAAGGATCATAGAGAAGCAAGAGCTACTAGTGAAGCAAGAACACATGGGCATATGTTACTGCACACATATAATGCATATTGTCCAACATAAGTGTGAATGAAAATCTAATAGGAATTCTTATAAAAGCAACACTTCTGGGAGAAAACTATGCTGAATGGAGTACATGTGGAAAACAGTTTTGTTGATAAACACGTTCTCAAAACAGGCATATGCCTCTGATAGAAGATAGTAATGCAATAGCACAGGTAGAATGTAATTATGTCCCTATTGAGATAAACAAGAATATGACACTTACTACACTACTCTGGAATCCAGAAAAGATTGTTGATGGCCAGAGTGCAGTAAATCCAAGAGAAATAGATCAGAAACCAGCAAGAACAGTGAGAAAGTTGTTAGCATAGAAAATAAGGCAACAAAACACTAAATAAACAACATAAAAAAAATTATACATGACTTGTGACCAGACAAGAGAAAGAAAAAGTTACACATTGAAAAATGAACACAAAGTCTAAAATGACAATACTGCCACATTGCCAGAAAATGTGGTGCACTAACAATGACAGTTAAACAGGATTAAAGTGCTGAAGAAGACTCATAGGACCCAAAATGACAATGCTGACAAGTGTGCAATTTATTAAGGGAAAGGGACGCAATATAGGATGTCATTATTTGCATCACAGCCAAAGGCTGCTTCATACCACAAGGTTTGGATAATGGCCAGGCATCAGCTCCCATTTTCCTCCATTGTATGAACACAATTTCACTGCCAGAAAAGAGCCATGTGCACAGAATCACTCTGAAACTCAAAATGGGTTTACTGCTGAGGTTTCTTTCCCCTGCCAGATATGTAGGCATATTCTTGCTATGTAATCAGCCCCAAAAGCAGAGGACTTTGAAGGTCTCAGTGAAATCATCAATCACACTGTTATTAATAAACACTGTTGATAAGTTGTTAAAATCTGCCTCCAAACATTTTGGACTGCTGGTTACAAAGAAACATTGTTAATATATTTCATTCCTTAAACAACAGATAATGATGTGCAGATACCTTAGCTCAGGACTATTCTGGGTCTGCAGGACTTAACCCTCACAGCAAAGTCCACCATCCTGATTTTGGGTCAAAGCCTTTTATAACAAGAGTAAAAACAACAACAACAAAATTCATTCTTAGTTTGATAGCAATCATGTAGATGTGTCTTTCAATAGCATATAATCAAATAGATAATCAAAACACATATACATATTTCCAAGAGTTGTAATAATCAGGGAGGGTTTGTATCATTTAAACCATCCTATAATGCAGCACAAATTGTCTTATATTTTTATATTTTTCCCTTTTATTTGCCTCCCTGATCTATAGCTATCTGTACTTTTTGGTATATATCTATTGAATAATTAAGAACCCTAGTCAATCTATCATCACTTAAGTCTAAATCTGTAGGCCAATTCTGTTTCATAGAATAGTATTCTGTGAAATGAAAACCATAAGAGACAGACACATTAGTATTATTCCACATAGTCATTGTCTGAGCTCTGGTCTATTTGTTGATTAGGAGTACATAAAACCATCCTGGAAGTATGTTTATTAAATTAGCCATTGTACAGCTCCCTCGTTTTTTTTTTATTAAAAAAAATTTTTAATGTTTATTTTTGAGAGACAGCATGAGCAGGAGAGGGCACAGAGAGAGAGGGAGACCTAGAATCCGAAGCAGGCTCCAGGCTCTGAGCTGTCAGCACAGAGCCCAACGCACTCAAACCCACGAACCGTGAGATCATGACCTGAGCCAAAGTCGGAAGCTCAACTGACTGAGCCACCCAGGCGCCCCAGCTCCTTCGTTTTTTAGAAGAAGAATTTTGGTAGTCTTTGTCCCAAGGGACATCTAAATCTAAGCTAAAAGAGCATATCATTCACTTGTTCTGAACTTTTCAAAAGGCACCAGAGTGATCTTAGATTTTCCTCCCTTGTAACACCCAAAGGTTGGCTACTTTCCACTAAGCAACAATCTCACATTGTACTCATTTACCATTAATTGAAAAATAAACCTTTCTCCTTGAAGTCAGTGATGGTAATGGTAACAAGATGAGATGACCAGGCCTTATTCTTTGGGCCATTCCCAATCATATAGAGTTGGATTGGATAAATACAGAGAAATATATCTATTCAACCCACTAGGCAACAAAATATTTGCATAGTCAAGCCCAACTAGGTGAAATATAAAGAGAATTTTGTCCATCCCATCAGTATCTTGGGAATTCTTGTTATTAGTCAAATTAATACACATAGTTTCTGGTTTTGGAATGTTTCTTGCACCTTAATTTTAGCCCAGTTAGGGCCTTACAGATATGGCATTTAAAAAAGAAAATTGTAAAGTATAGATGAGTTGTATGTAAACTTATTTTTCATCCCCTATGATATGGACTGAATGTTTGTGTCCCTACCCACCCTCACCCCACCCCTGAATCCATACTTTGAAGGCTTAATTCCCCAGTGTGGTAGTATTTGAGATGTCGAGCATTTAGGAGGTAATTAGGTTTAGTTGAGTCATGAGGATGCAGCCCCCATGTTGGCTTAATGTCCTTATAAGGGGAAGAGACCAGAGCCCTCGCACTTTGCTCCATGTCAAGATATAGCATGCAAGGAAGCTATCTGTAAACCAGGAAGAGGACCTTTACCAAGAACCCCCACCATGCTACCAATCTGATCTCAGACTTCCAGCCTCCAAAACTGTGAGAAATAGATATTTGTTATTCAAGGCACCATATGTGTGGTGTTTTGTTATAGCAGTCTGAATTAAGACATCGTATTCTATCTTCCCAGTACTACCAATAAAACAGTGATTTAACTAATCAAGACTCAACTTTAAGTCCCTCATGTTAAATTGCAAAACAATGCTGAAGGTTTGTAGATTAGTGCTTCTATCTTTTGTTACCCCTGTGTATTGAAGCAGATATTTAAATTGCTAATTCTGATAGTTTATTAAATGGTCACTAAATTAACCACACTTAATCCAGTAGTCCAGTTAGTATATCCTTTTAGTTTGGTATATCTTTTAGTTTCACAGGAACTTTCAACCACCATCTTATACACTTCCTCCCAATTTTCACTGTTATTTTCTGTTTCCAGTTTTGGATTCAGTTCCTGGAGAGAAATGTCTGCCACATTCACTCCACTCCACACAGTCACACTTGGGACACCATGTTCTTCCCAAATCCATCCATGGCAGCTGCTGGGTTGAATGCCAAGTTTTTTCAGCCATAAAATAGCTAAATCTAACAGAATCCAGATTACACCCACTTCCTCTAGGTGACATATGTGGGAATATCTGCTGGGTTGGAAACCATAATTATGAATCAATAAGGGCTGTATGTGACTATCTGAGGAATAATGAATTTGAAGACATTAACATTCCTCTGCACCGGATTGAGATGGCTCTTTCTCTACTGCTGGCGGACTCCTGTAGTTATCACCACAATCTTAGAACTGGCAGTCACAGGTAATCCTTATCTGTCATGTCACAACTTCAGGTGTCTGAAGAAATAATGTCTCATGTTGCAGATCCATCATTTCTCCTTTGAGTTTATCTTCCAAAATGCCCACAGGGCAAGCTCATCATCCTGAGGCTTTCCCAAAATACTGATGGCACACACTGTACCAACATCCACTACAGTGATCTTATTGTTTGAGACGGTTGCCTCTTCTACAACTGGTGTAATCAGTTTTTCCTTAAGAGTTGCCATTGTATCCAGGAAAGAAATGTCTGTAAAAGTCATGTGAAGGAGACAATGTCTCATAGCCTTAAGAACTATGAAGAATAAATGTTTTTTTAAGCCATCTAATCTATAATTTATTATAGCAGCCTGAACTAAGGGCCCATCCATATAACCTCATTTTCCTTAATTACCTCTTTTAAGGCCATGTTTCTAAATACAGTGGCATTCTGAAATACTGAGAGCTAGGATTTCAACATATGAATTTAGAGGGGCTACACTTCCCTCCGTAATATAGATGAATCTTAAAGACACACTTAGTGAGATAAGCCAGAGACAAAATAATAAAAATTGTATGATTTCACCTATATAAGGTACCTACAATAGTCAAATTTATAGAGACAGAAAGTAGAATATTGGTTACCAGAAGGTGGAGAAAGAGAGGAATGGAGAGTCATTTTTTAATGCGTACAAAATTTCAATTTGGGATGATGACAAAGTTCTGAAGATTGGATGTTGTGGCAGTTGCACACCAATGTGAATGTACATAATGCCATTGAGTTTCATATTTTAAATTATTGAAATGGTAAATTTTATGCTGTGTATTTTACCACAATAAAAAATGGTAGAAATAAAACATACAGTAATTGAAATAAGGGATGCCTTTAATGTGCTCATTAGTGTACTCATGATAGCCAAGAAAAGAACAAAAAGAATCAGTGAACTTCAAGGTATGTCAATACTTCAAAGAAGGAAAGTGTGAAATTAAAATTAAACCTTTAATGTTTTTACTTTTAATTGATCTAAAACATGTTTTTAAAAGCAATAACTATCACAATGTGTTGGGTGATTATAGGATATAGGTAAGTAAAATGAATGACAGGAATGTCACAGGGACATAGGGAGAACTAGGGAATACTCTTATAAGGTATCTATGATACATGTGAAATCATATAGTGATATTTAAAAGTAGACTTAGAATACATTTTAAGCTGTAGGGCAACCATTAAGAAACTATAAGATAAATATAATTTTTCTTCATATATTTTCCCTCTGCTATAGTGGGTTGTAATTGACAAAATTGTATACATTTAAAGGGTACAATGTGATGATTTGATATATGTATACCTTGTGAAATGATTATCACAATCACAATAACTCATCTATCACTTCACATAGTTTTGTGTGTGTGTGTGTGTGTGTGTGTGTGTGTGTGAGAGAGAGAGAGAGAACTCCTAAGATTTACTCTCTTAGCAAATTTTAAGTATACAATACAGTATCAACTATAGTCCACATGCTTTACATTAAACCCTCAGAACTTATTTATCCTATAACAATATTTGTATCCTTTTACTAACATTTCCCCATTTCCTCCATCATCCTGGCAACCACCATTTTATTAGTTCAAAAAAAAAATTTTTTTTTAGATTTCACATCTACATGATACTATACATTAATTGTCTTTGTCTGGCTTCATTACTTAGCATAATGCCCTCCAGTTTCATCCATGATGTTGCAAATGGCAGGATTTTCTTTTCTTAAGGTTGAATACTATTCCATTGTATATATACATATACTACATTATCTTTACACATTCATCCATCAGTGTACACTTAGGTTGTTTCCATACCTTGGATATGAACATAGGAGTACAGATATCTCTTTGGGGTAATGATTTTGTCTCCTTCAGATATACACCCAGAACTGGAATTGCTGGATCATATGGTAGTTGTATTTATTTTTTATTTTTTTAAATGTT
This sequence comes from Felis catus, assembly GCF_018350175.1. NCBI lineage: Eukaryota > Metazoa > Chordata > Mammalia > Carnivora > Felidae > Felis > Felis catus. The sequence goes on along the minus strand of NC_058380.1, from coordinate 31,415,117 downwards.
TATTTATTTTTGACAGAGAGATAGAGCATGAGTGGGGGTGGGGGGGCAGAGAGAGAGGGAGACACAGAATCTGAAGCAGGATCCAGGCTCAGAGCTGTCAGCACAGAGCCCCACGTGAGGCTAGAACTCACAGACTGCGAGATCATGACCTTAGTGGAAGTCGGACGCTCAACCAACTGAGCCACCCAGGCGCCCCTATGTTTTTTCTTTTTAGGAACCTCCATACTGTTTTCTATTGTGGCTAGATAGTTCACATTGCCACCAAAAGTGTACACAAGTTTCCTTTTCTCTACATTCGCACTAGTGTTTATTATTTCTTATCTTTTTGATAGTAGACATCCTAACTGTGAAGTAATATCTCATTGTGATTTTGATTTAGATTTCCCTGATGATTAATAATTTTGAACATCAGTTCATGTCTTGTTAGCTTTGTATGTATTCTTTGGAAAATGCCAGTCAGGTCCTTTGCTCATTTTTTAGGCAGAATTTTATTTATTTGTTTATTTATTTAGCTATTGAGTCATAGAAGTTTTGTATATATTTTAAATATTAACTCCTTATCAGATGTATGGTTTGCAAATATAATTTTCCAGTTCATAGGTTACATTTTTCTTTTGTTGATTTTTTTCCCTTTGCAATGTAGAAGCCTTTTAGTTTTATGTAGTCCCACTTTTTTGTCATTGTTTTTGTTTTGTCATTGTTGGCTTGTTTCATTTTTGCTTTAGTTTCCTGTAATTTTGATGTCATACCCAAAAAATTATTGCCAACAACTATAGCAAGGAGATTTTTTCCTATGCTTTCTTCCAGGAGAGTTACAGTTTCAGATCTTTTATTTAAATCTTTAATTCATTTAGGGTTAATTTCTGTGAGTGGTGTAAGATAGGGGTTCAGTTTCATTCTTTTGCATGTGAATATCCACTTTTTCCAGTAACATTTATTGAAGTGACTTTTCTTCTCCATTGTGTTTTGGTGCCCTTTTCAAATATTAGTTCATCATATATGTGTGGGTTTATTTCTGGGCTTTGTATTCTATTCCATTAGTCTATATGTCTGTTTTTATGTCAATACCGTACTGTTTTGATTAGTATAGATTTGTAATATAATTTGAGGTCATGAAGTATGATACCTCTACCCTCATTCTTCTTGCTCAAGATTGATTTGGATGTTTGGGACTTTGGGGTTCCATATAAATCTTAGGAATTTTTTTTCTAGTTCTGTGAAAAATGCCAGTGGAATTTGATGTGTATTATATTGAATATGTATATCACTTTGGATAGTAAGGATATTTTAACAATATTAATTCTCCTAATTATGCACATGGAATATCTTTTCCTTTATTAATGTCTTCTTCAATTTCTTTCATTAGTACCTTAAATTTTCCATGTACAAATCTCTCACCTCCTTGGTTAAGTTTTTTCCAAGGCATTTTGTTGTTTTTGATTCTATTGTAAATAGTATTGCATTCTTAATTTATCTTTCAGATAGTTTATTTCAGATAGCTATTGATGTGTAGAAACAACTGATTTTTGTATGTTGATTTTGTATCCTGCAAGTTTATGGAATTTATTTATTAGTGTTATAGTTTTCTAGTGGAGTCTTTAGATTTTTTTATATATAACACCATCATCTGCACATAGAGGCGATTTTACTTCTTCCTTTTTAATTTAAGTGTTTTTTTTTCTTTTTTTCTTTTTCTTGCCTGGTTTTCTGGCTAGGACTTCCAATACCATGTTTAATAGAAGTGGCAAATGTGGTATCCTTGTTCTTGATTTTAGAGGAAAAGCTTTTAGTCTTTAATTAAGTACGTTGTTTGCTATGGATTTATCATATATGGTCTTTATTATGTTGAGGTACATATCTTTTATACTTAATTTGTTGAGTTAGGTGGGGAATGGGCTAGATGGGTGATGGATATTAAAGAGGACCGTTGTTATGATGAGCACCAGGTGTTCTATGTAATTGATGAAATCACTGAATTCTACTAAAACCAATATTGCACGGTATGTTAAGTAAAATTTAAATAAAATTTTGGAAAAGGATGTTGAATGCTGTCAAGTGTTTATTTCTCCATCTTAAGGTTATTACATAATATCTATTCTTCCTTCTGTTAATGTGATATATCATATTTATTGAATTGTGTACATTGAACCATCCATGCATTTCAGGGATAAATTCCACCTCATTATAGGTTATTCTTTTAATGTGCTGTCGATTTGGTTTGCTAGTATTTTGTTGAGGATTTTTTCATGTGTTTATTAGGGATATTGGCCTATACTTTTCTTTCCTTTCAGTCCTTGTCTGGCCTTGGTATCGGGGTAATGATACTTTGTAAAATGAGATTGAAAGTGTTCCCTCCTTTTTAATTTTTTTGGGAGACATTGAAAGGACTTGGTGTTAATTCTTCTTTAAGCGTTTGGTAGAATTCACTAGTGAAGACATCTGGAACAGGCTTTTTTGTTGGGGATTTTGTTACCACCTTAATATTCTTACTTGTTATTGGCCCATTCAGATTTTAAATTTCTTCATGGTTAATTTGGGGTATATTATATATTTCTAGGAATTTATCCATTTAACCTAGGTTATTCAATATTATTGACCTACAGTTGTTCATAGCAGACTGATTATCCTTTGTAGTTCTGTGATATCAGTTGCAATGTCTTATTTTTCATTTCTGATTTCATTTATTTGAATCCATTTTTCCCTTAATCTGCTAAATGTCAATTTTGATTATTTTTTTAAAAAACAAACAAACAGATGTTATTCCAATAGGAAAGATCTTCTATTTTTTTTTTCTAGTCTCTATTTCATTTATTTCCTCTCATCTTCATTATTTATTTATTTATTTATTTTTTGCCTTCTGCTAACTTTGGGCTTTGTTTATTTTGTAGTTCCTTAAAGAACTTCATGAGCAAATTATTTTCCTATTATTTTTCTTTAAAGATAATTGAGTGCTTAAACATAACAATATCACATTATTATAATACATGTATAAGTAAAATATATAGTGAACAAAACCATATGGATTGAAAGGAGAGAAGTGAGGTGCACTATTGTAGTGTTCTGATGCTATATGTAAAGTGGTATATTAGTTGAAGTTAGATTGCAATGAATTTAAGATGTATATCATTACATCTTGGGTAATGAGCTTATAAAATGAGATAAAATGTAACAATAAAAATATCTAATCAAAAGGAAATCAGAAAAGAGGAAAATAAAATAGGTCAGCAACAAAAAGCAAAATGAGCCATATAAATATTGACATTAAAAATGTAAGTGGTTTCAACACCACAGTTAAAGTGGTCAGATTGTCAGATTAATAAAAAGAAAGAAATAGAGAAGGAAAGAGAGAAAGAGAGAAAGGAAAGAAGAAAAGAAATAAAAGAAAAAAGAAAAGGAAAAGAAAAGAAAGAATCAAACTCGACTGTTGGGTGCTTACAAGAAACACATTTTTTTAAATAAAGAAATAAATATTCTTTGGATAAATACCTACTAGTGCAATTGCTGCATCATAGAGTCGTTCTACTTTTTAAATTTTTGAGGAACCTCCATACTTTTTCCCACAGTGGCTGCACCAGTTTCCATTCCCACAAACAGTCCAAAAGGAGTCCCTTTCTCCACATCCCCACTAAAATCTATTATTTCCTGTGTGGTTGATGTTATCCATGCTGACAGCTGTGAAGTGATATCTCATTGTAGTTTTGATTTGTATTTTTCTGATGATCAGTGATGTTGAGCATCTTTTCATTTGTCTGTTGGCAATCTGGATATCTTATTGTGATAAGCACCAGGTGTTGTAAGAAAGCCTTGAATCACTATATTGTACATCTGAAACTAATATTACACTGTATTTCAACTAACTGGAATTTGAATAAAAACTTAGGGAATATCACATGAGGCATGGGGTGAAATAAACTGGACACCTCCCCCAAAAAAGAAAGGAATAAGCTAAAAGTAAAGGGATGCAAAATACATATCATGTTAACAGAAATCAATAGAGAGCTGAAGTGTAAATATTAATATTAGACAAAGTAGGTTTCAGAGCAAAGACTATAACTAGGGGAAAACATTATGTACTATGTGATGGACCATAAAATAAACCACAACCAATGGGTTATTTAATTAAATCAATTAAACAAAAAGATTAAATAAGTTGAAAAATTAATTATGTATTTAATTCATTTCAAAATGTAATTAAGTAAGTAATTAAAATCACTTATGTCATATAAAGTATGTTTTCTGATTACAATTAAAATCAATAACAAAAAGTTAACAGGATTTTCTTTTTTTAACTTTCTTATTTTACTTATTTTTTTTAATATAATTTATTGTTCAAATTGGCTAACATACAGGGTATACAGTGTGCTCTTGGTTTTGGGAGTAGATACCTGTGATTCATCGCTTACATAAAATACCCAGTGCTCATCCCAACAAGTTCCCTCCTCAATACCCATCACCCATTTTCTGCTCTCCCCCGCCTCATTCACCCTCAGTTTGTTCTCTGTATTTAAGAGTCTCTTATGGTTTGCCTCCCTCATTTCTGTTTGTAACTTTTCCCCCTTCCCTTCCCCCAGTCTTAACAGAAGGCTGTTAAGTTTCTCATGGTCGACATATGACTGAAAACATATGATATCTGTCTTTCTCTGACTGACTTATGTCACTTAGTATAATACCCTCCAGTGCCATCCACATTGCCGCAAATGACAGGATTTCACTCTTTCTCATTGCCTAGTAGTATCCCATTGTATGTATAAGCCACATCTTCGTTATCCATTCATCAGTTGATGAACATTTTGGCTCTTTCCATAATTTGGCTATTGTTGAAAGGGTTTCTATAAGCATTGGGGTGCATGTGCCCTATGAATCAGCCCTCTTGTAACTTTGGATAAATTTCTAGTAGTGCTATTGCTGGTTCATAGGGTAGTTCTATTTTTAATTTTTTGAGGAACCTCCACACTGTTTTCCAGAGAAGCTGCACCAGTTTGCATTCCCACCAACAGTGCAAGAGAGTTCCCATTTCTCCACATCCTCACCAGCATCTATAGTCTCCTGATCTGTTCATTTTGGCTACTCTCAGTGTGGTTTTGATTTGTATTTCCCTGATGAGGAGTGACATTGAGCAGAATTCATGTATTGGGTTTAGCAGACTTTTGGTGGACTCTTTTGGGTTTTACATAGAGTATCATGTTGTCTGCCAAAAGTGAAAGTTTGATTCTTCTTTGACAATTTTGATGCCTTTGACTTCCTTTTGTTATCTGATTGCTGATGCTAGGACTTCAACACTATGTTAAACAACAGTGGTGAGAGTGGACATCCGTGTCATATTCCTGATCTCAGGGGGAAAGCTCTCAGTTTTTCCCCATTGAGGATGATATTAGCTGTGGGCTTTTCATAAATGGCTTTTATGATGTTTAAGTATGTTCTTTCTATCCCAACTTTCTCGAGGGTTTTTATTAAGGATGCTGTATTTTGTCCAATATTTTTTCAGCATGTATTGACAGGATCGTATGGTTCTTATCCTTTCTTTTATTAATGTGATGTATCACACTGATTGATTTGCGAATATTGAACCAGCCCTGCAGCCCAGGAATGAATCCCACCTGATCATGGTGAATAATTCTTTTTATATGCTGTTGAATTTGATTTGCTAGTATCTCATTGAGAATTTTTGCATTCTGTTCATCAGGGATATTGGCCTATAATTCTCCTTTTTTGTGGGGTCTCTGTCTGGTTTGGGAATCAAGGTAATGCTGGCTTCATAGAATGAGTCCAGAAGTTTTCTGTCTGTTTCGTTTTTTGGAACAGCTTGAGAAGGATAGGTATTAACTCTGCTTCAAATGTTAATTCCCCTGGGAAGCCATCTGGCCCAGGACTCTTATTTGTTGGGAGATTTTTGATAACTGATTCGATTTCTTCAACAGTTATGGGTCTGTTCAAATTTTCTATTTCTTCCCATTTGAGTTTTGGTAGTGTGTGGGTGTCTAGGAATCTGTCCATTTCTTTCAGGTTTGTTGGGATTTAGTTTTTCATAGTATTCTGTGATAATTGCTCATATTTCTGAGGGATTGGTTATGGTAAATCCATTCTCATTTGTGATTTTATCTATTTGGGTCCTCTCTAATTTATTTTTGAGAGTCTGGCTAGAGATTTATCAATTTTACTTTTTCAAAAAACCTGCTCTTAGTTTCATTGATCTGTTCTACTGTTGTTGTTATTTTTTATTTTTTGGATCCTATATAGTTTATTTCTTCTCTGATCTTTGTTATATCTTTTCTTTTGCTGGCCTTGGGGTTTCTTTGCTGTTCTGCTTCTAGTCCCTTTAGGTGTGCTGTTAGATTTTATATTTTGGATTTTTCTTGTTTCTTGAGATAGGCCTGGATTGCAATGCATTTTCCTCTTAGGAATGCCTTTGCTGCAGCCCAAAGGGTTTGGATTGTTGTGTTTTCATTTTCATTTGTTTCCATATATTTTTAAATTTCTTCTTTAATTGCCTGGTTGACCCATTCATTCTTTAGTAGGATGTTCTTTAACCTCCATGCATTTGAAGGTTTTCCAGACTTTTTCTGTGGTTGATTTCAAGTTTCCTAACATTGTGATCTGAAAATGTGTGTGGTATGATCTCAATTCTTTTATATTTATTGAGGAGTGTTTTGTGACCCAGTATGTGATCTATCTTGGATAATGTTCCATATGCACTGAATATATCTGTCAAGTCTATCTGGTCCAGTGTTTCATTCAGGGCCACTGTTTCTTTATTGATTTTCTGCCTAGATGATCTGTCCATTGTTGTAAGTGCAGTATTGAAGTCACTGCAATTACTGCATTCTTATCAATAAGGTTGCTTATGTTTGTAATTGTTTTATGTATTTGGGTGCTCCAAATTGGGTGCATGAATATTTATAATTGTTATCTCTTCTTGATTGATAGACCCCTTACTTGTGATATAATGCACTTCTTCTCTTGTTACAGACTTTAGGTTAAATCTAGTTTGTCTGATATAAGTATGGCTATTCCAATTTTCTTTTGACTTCTAGTAGCATGATAGATGGTTCTCCATCCCCTCACTTTCAAGGTGAGGGGTCCTGAAGGTGTCCTCAGGTCTTAAATGGGTCTCTTGTAGACAGCAAATAAATGGGTCTTGTTTTTTTATCCATTCTGGTACTCTATGTGTTTTGATTGGAGCATTTAGTCCATTTACATTCAGCGTTACTATTGAAAGATTTGGATTTAGTGTCATTGTGTTATCTGTAGGTTTCATGCTTGTGCTGATGTCTCTGGTCCTTTGTAGTCTTTGCAGCATTCTACTCACAGAGTTCCCCTTAGGATCTCTTGTAGGAGTAGTTTAGTGGTGATGAACTCCTTCGGTTTTTGTTTGGGAAAACTTTGATCTCTCCTTCTATTCTGAATGACAGCCCTGCTGGATAAAGGATTCTTGGATGCATATTCCTCCTATTCAGCACATTGAGTATTTCCTGCCACTCCCTCTGGCCTGCCAAGTTTCAGTAGATAGGTCTACTACTACCCTTATGTGTCTACCTTTGTAGGTTAAGGCCCATTTGTCCCTAGCTGCCTTCAGAATTCTCTCTTTATCTTTGTATTTTGTCAGTTTCACTATGATATGTCATGCAGAAGATCAATTCCTGTTACATCTGAAGGGAGTGCTTTGTACCTCCTGGATTTCAATGTCTGTTTCCTTGCCCAGACTGGAGAAGTTCTCAGCTATTATTTGTTCAAGTACATGTTCCTCCCCTTTCTCTCTCTCTTCTTCTTCTGAAACTCCTATGATACAGATACTATTATGTTTTATTGAATAACTTAGTTCTCTAATTCTCCCATCATGGTTTAGAATTTTTTATCTCTCTTTTTCTCAGCTTCATCTTTTCCCATAATTTTATCTTCTATTTCTCTTTCATCTCCCCTCTGCCTCTTCAATCTTCACTGTCACTGCATCTAGTTTTTTTTTGCACCTCATTTACAGCATTTCTTAATTTGTCATGACTATTTTTTAGTTACTTGATCTCTGTAGCAATAGATTCTCTGCTGTCTTCTATGATTTTTTCAAGCCCAGAGATTAATCTCATGACTATTATTCTAAATTCTTGATCATATATACTGTTTATATCTGTTTTGATCAATTCTTTAGCTGTCATTTCTTCCTGGAATTTCTTTTAAGGAGAATTCTTCCATTTTGTCATTTTAGCTAGTTTTCTGTCCCTAATGTGTTTTGAAAGCTTGTTATATGTCCTGTACCTGCGAGTGCTACTATATTAAAGGGGGGTCATACACTCACTGTCCAGGGCCTGGCCCTTCAAGAGGTGTTTTTAGGAGTATGTTACATGTTGTCTGTTGTTCTGACTCTGGTTGCTTTATCTCCCTACTTGTTGTGATGTTTTGGACCTTCCACCAGGTGTGCTTTGATTTGTTCATTTGATACAGCACTGGAAAAAAAAAAATTAAAGGCAGGGAGGCGGGATGATGGTGGTGGAAGAGGCCTTATCCCATACAAAGAGAGAAATGACAGGGTCAGGGAAAAATAAAATTAAAAAAAAAATGACCAGAAACTATACTATTTAGCCCAGAGAGACAGAGAGGAGAATAAAGGAGATATAGAACAGGTATAAAGAGAATATATTAAATATGTCTGTTAATAAAACCAACAACAAGAATAACCAGACTAGAGGAGGAAAGAAATAAAAAGGAGAAAAGGAATAAAATATATATACATATATATACATATATGTGTGTATATATATATTTTGTCCAAGAATTGTCCAAGAATTAAGTCAGAAAATGCAAAACTGCTGGGTGTTTTGGAACCAGTGGCAGTGCTGGTCTGGAGGAGGGGCTGTCTGTTTGGTCAATTACAATCTTACTCCAGTAAATACCCAGTTACTAGGCATGGAGCGGCATGGTCTGATGTAGGTGGGTTCCCTCCTCCATTGTGGGCCCACTGTCCAAAGCCCCACCTTGTTGGTGATGGGGGAAAAATGGTGACACCCCAGTCTCTCCTCCCCAGTCCGGGTATCCCAAACCACTCTGTTCAGGCAGTCCTCACAGTGCTGTGTGGGCACAAGCAGGCCATTTTTTGGTTTTTGGTTTTTGTTTTTACACTCCACAGTCTCCGGTGCCTCCCTGGGGCTCAACTGGGAATCAAACCCAGATGTCTTAAAGGGTCCCACTCTGCATGCCCTGGTTCCAGGGAAGTGCCATTCCACCCCACCAATGAAGAGCCTCCTCACAGTGCCGCACAGGTGCAAACAAGGCAGTTTATCCCATTCCACCAACTCCTGTACTTCCCTGGCGCTCAACTGGGATTCAAACCCTGGTGTTTTAAAGGGCCCTGCTCTGTCCACCCCCATTGCAGGGAAATGCACTCTGCCCCACTGATAAATGGCCTCTGGCTGGTGGGCGCAGGCAGGGTCCTTTGTCCTTTAAACAACTATATACCTTCTTCCCACGGCAATAGAAGGAGAGGATTGCTTTCTCCCACTGCAGACTATGCCTCTGAACTAATTACTGAGCCAAGGGCTGGCTTCCCTGCTCCCCAGATGTGCAAACAGGGCACCCAGCACCAGTCCAGAGAAAGCCTGGAAGTTAGAGATTGGATCTTTCGCCAATTTTTTTCTGATCCCTGGTCTGTGGTTTTTCTCTTTTCCAAATACAGTCCTACACTTCCACAACCTCTCTTTCTCTTCTCTTTGTCTCTCTGAAGAAGGGGATCCCTCCCCTCTGTGCCTATGCTGCCCATTTTTATCTCTCCCGGTTCGCAGTCACAATCCTGTGGCCTGCCAGTTTGTCCCTTTGGGCCCCTGGAGATGTCTCTGTCACTCTGCAGACCAGACTTGTAATTCAAAGTCCTCTGGCCTCAAAACTGCTGTGTTTGAAGGACAAGGGAACTTTGGGTCCCCCTACTTCTCAGCCATGTTGGATCTCCTCTTAACAGGATTTTCAAGATGGCATTGGAGTGTGAAGACCCTAGGCTCATCTTCTCCCATGAACACAACTAGATAACAATCACATCATCCTAAATACCCCAGATATAGACCTGCAGACTGACAGAACATACTCCACAGCTAAAGGGAGAAAAGGTGCAACAGCAAAGAAATTTTATTTTTATTTTATTTTGTTTATTTATTTTGATGGTGGGGGGCACAAGAAGAGGAGGGGCAGAGAGAGAGGAGGAGAAAGAGAGAGAATCCCAAGCAAGCTCCATACTGTCAGTGCAGAGTCCAATGCAGGGCTCAAATTCATGAACTGTGAGATCATGACCTGAGCTGAAATCCAGAGTTGGACACTTAACTAACTGAGCTACTCAGGTGCCTCCAAACCCTGGGATTTTTTTTTTAATGTTTATTTATTTTTTGAGAGAGAGGCAGAGCACAAGCAGGGGAAGGGCAGAGATAGAGGGAGACACAGAATCCAAAGCAGGCTCTAAGCTCTGAGCTGTCAGCACAGAACCCAACAGGGGGGCTTGAACCCATGAACTGGAGATCATGACCTGAACCGAAGTTAGACGCTTAACCAACTGAGCTACCTAGGTGCCCCCAAACCCTGGGTTAGGTGCCCCCAAACCCTGGGCTTTTAAAGGTTAGCAGGTTTGGTGGGGTTAGAAACCAGTGAGCATTGCCCTGCTCCTGGTGAAAAGGCAGACAAATGACCCAAGGGTAGACAGTGTGGAAATAATGATCTAAAGAATGCCTGGGGCACACAGTGGGCAGATTATTTGCACTTATTAGAGTGCATCCCTGAGAGGCAGAGTTCATGGAGACACCTCTTCAGGAAGAAAGGAGCTGGCTGCAGCCATTTCACTCCCCCACCCCTCAGCATAAACCCAGAGACGCTTGTGGGAAGCAACACAGCACCAAAATTGCCCACCTAACCTGCATATGCCAAGCCCCATGCTCTGAATTCTGGTGGGAAAGCCTTTCTTAATTAAGCTTACTTCAGTCGCAGCATGGCAGGCCCCTTCCCCAGAAGACCAGCACAAAGGCCTGTCCAGACCGTGTCACCAGGTCAGAGTTCTGCAGGGCTAAGTTCCAGTGTAGGTAGTGGTAAGTCTTATTTCACAAGCATACCAGAGCATGCCTAGTTAAAACTTGCCATATTCGGCCCAGGAACCAAACACTGCCCACAGAAGTCAAGGAGAGCCTCTACAAATGACTGGCCTGAAGGATAGAGAAGCCAAAACACAATAGCAGACCACATGAAGCACACACTGGAGACACTTCCTGAAGTGCCAGGCCCTGGCACATGACCTCTTCTTCATAAGGCTATTATTTTCAGGAGCAGAAGACATAGCTGGCTTTTCTAATACACAAAAGAAGGCAGAGACATAGATTAAATGCCAAGATGGATGATTTTATCCCAAATAAAGAACAAGATAGAGCCACATCCAGATTACTAAGTGAAACTGATACAGGTAACATGCCTGATGGAGAATTCAAAGCAATAGTCCTAAGGATACTCACTGGGCTAGAGAAAAGAATAGAAGACATCAGGGAGACTTATCACAGAGATAAAAGACTAAAGAAGAATTAATCAGAGATGAAGAATGCAATAAATGAGATGGGAAACAGATTTGATGCAATGAATAGCATACTGGAAGAAGCAGAGGAACAAATTAATGAAGGCAAAATAATGGAAAGTAATGAAGCTGAACAAAAGATAGAAGAATTATGCAACATGAGAATATACTTATGGAAGCTAGTGACTCAATCAAATGTAATAACATTGATATTATAGGAGTCCCAGAAGAAGAGAGAGACAAGGGGGCAAAATATTTATTTCAGGAACTAATAGCAGAAACTTTCCTAATCTGGGGAAGGAAAGACATGCAGATCCAGGAGGCACAAGCAGCTCCCATCAAAATCAACAAAAGCAGGCCAACACTAAGACTATGGTAATTAAACTTGCAAAATATAGCAATAAAAAAATCTTAGAAGAAGTTAAGATGGTGTAGTAAGGGGACCCTGGGCTTGTCCCATCCCTTGAACACAGCTAGATCAACATCAAATCATTTTGAACACCTAGCAAATCAAAGGATTAACAGAACAATCTGCATAACGTGAGGGAATGAATGCAGGTGGTACACAGTGAGGAGAGGTGAATTGGGGGAGAGAAGAGCCGTGGTGCTGTGGAGGGCTAGGAGCCCCTTTCACAGAGAGGAGAAAGAGACAGGGGAAGATTGAGCAGTACATTGGGTTCACACAAGAAAAGCACTCCCCCTGAAAGTAGCTAGAGAGAAAGAGAGAAGTGAAAACATACACAGATGATTGCACAAAAAAACTGTTCCCCAAAACCATTGATGGGGGAACAGGAGAGGGTTTCAATACCACAAGGTTTTATAAAGTGAAGGACAGAGTCTGAAGTTTCAGAGTTCAGTGCCTGGCAGAGCTCTGGCAAGGAAGCAGGGTGGAGCCCTAGGAGTGAACAGCATGGTCTGAGGATCCTCTGGGTTGCATGGGTAAAAGCAGTTCTCCTGTTTGGAATGCACTTGGTAGAGGCAATATGGCCTTTCTGAGGCCAAAGACATGGTAAGCACCGTAGAGCTGCCCCAACCACCAGTATAGGAACAAAGAAGCTGGGAAGGGGCAGCAAACCCTGGTGCCGGCTATGCATTGTGATTTGCCGTAAACTCTGAGCTGCTGCTGCTGTGTGGTCACTTGAATATTTTCTGGGACAAACCAGTACCAGACACAGTGCAGTGAGAACCTCCCTCAGAGGAAAAGTGCAAGTCCAAGCTGTGGAGGTCTCTGAAATGTGGGATTTAGAAAGACAGTCAAGTCTGAAATGAAACACAGGAGAGAAGTGCCACCTGGCAGGCAGAAAGCTCAGACACAGGGGGAAGATAGGGAGCTGATGGAAGTGTGAGACACAGGAAAGGTGATTGATTATGTGTCTGTGAGGCTTGAACTTCCTGTGCTCCAGAGATTAGAGAGTGGGGTGAAGACATTTTCACCATTAGCCCAATACTGATTTTCCCCAGTGAGCTAAACAGTGCCACCAAGTGTAGAATGGAGCCATTGCACCAAGCCCTACTCCCCTGCACCCTCCAAGTACATCTCCACTAAGGCAAGTTAGCCTGAGAATCAAAGCAGCAGGCCCCTTACCCCAAAGACCAGGACAAATCTCTTCCACGCATTTAGTCTACTGATCATAGAGTGCTCCAAAGTTTCAGCTCTGGGGGATTTTGATCTACCTTCATTGAGCTTTTGTTTGTTCATTTGTTTGGGGTTTTTTTTTGCTTCTATTTTTGTTTTTGTTGTTATTTTTTCTTCTTTTTTTTTCTTGACTACAGAAAAAGCAAATTTTTTATTTTATCTTATGATTATTTTTTAACCTTTTTCTTTTTTCTTTTCTTTAATCAAGCTTCTCTTAACAAGCAGGCCAAAACACAACTAGGATCTAACTTCCTTAATTTTTTTTTAATTTTTACGTTTTTATTTCATTTTCTTTTCTTTTTTCTTCCTCCAAAATGACAAGATAGAATAATTCACCTCAAAAGAAAGAACAGGAAGAAATGATGGCCATGAATTTAATCAATAAAAATATAAGTAAGATGTCTACACTAGAGTTTAAAACAACAATTATAAGGATACAAGCTGGCTTTGAAAAAAGCATAGAAGACACAAGAGAATCTCTTTATGCAGAGATAAAAGAACTAAAATCTAGTCAAAAAGTAAAAATGCTATAACCAAGATGAAAACTCAAATAGAGGGCATAAAAAATGAGGATGGACAAGGCAGAGGAGCAAATAAGTGATATAGAAGATCAATTTCTGGAAAATAATGAAGTTGAAAGGAAGAGGGAAGCAAAGGTCATGGATGACAAAGGCAGACAAAGGGAACTCAGTGACTTACTAAAACATGTAACATTCATATCCTAGAAGATCCTAGAAGATGAAAGAGAGAGAAAAAGGAGCAGGTTTATGTGAGCAAATTATTGCCAAAAACTTCTCTAGTCTGGAGAAGGACACAGACATCAAAATCCAAGAAGCACAGAGACCCCCCATTAAATTCATCAAAAGCCAATCATTGCCAAAATATATCATAGTCAAATTCACAAGGACCCTCAGGGCTCTATCCCAGCCATTCCCACTGACAGTTAAATTTCCAGGCTTTTGGCACCACTCGTTGTGAGAACTCAAAACAATTAGCCCCTCTCATTTTCCCAGCCACTGGCTCTGGGGAAATACTCTCCTTGTGTGTTCCTTGTGTGCTCTACTCTCTCTCACCCTTCTCTGTGACCATGGCTCCCTCCCTTCCTCAGTACCCACAATTCATTTCTCCCCTAAACCACATCTCCACACCGCTACCTTCTTCAATGTGGCTTCTTCTCTCTCTTTAGTTGTGGAGTTTGTTCTATCAGTCTTTAGGTTGATTCTGGTGGATTTAGAATGATTTTATAGTTATTTAGTTGTATTCATGGGATGAGATGAGGCAAGGGTCTTCCTATTTTGCCACCATCTTCTCTTCTTCACATTTCCTTATTTTTTTATTTTTTAGGGCTAAAAAATATTCCAATGTGTGTGTATATATCACATTTTATTTATTCTTCCATTCATCAATGGACACCAGTTGTTTCCATACCCTGGCTAGTAAGAATAATACCATAATGAACATAGGAGTACGGATATCTCTTCAGGATAATGATTCCCTTTCCTTTGGATCTCCACAAGTGAGATTGTGGGATCATATGATATTATTCTATTATTAATTTTTTTCATTTATTTCATTTCATTTTATTATTCTATTATTAATTTTTTGAGGAACCTCCATACAGTTTCTTTTAAATTTTTTTTTTTCAACGTTTATTTATTTTTGGGACAGAGAGAGACAGAGCATGAACGGGGGAGGGGCAGAGAGAGAGGGAGACACAGAATCGGAAACAGGCTCCAGGCTCTGAGCCATCAGCCCAGAGCCCGACGCGGGGCTTGAACTCACGGACCGCGAGATCGCGACCTGGCTGAAGTCGGACGCTTAACCGACTGCGCCACCCAGGCGCCCCTCCATACAGTTTCTTATAGTGGCTGCACCAATTTACATTCCCACCAACAGTGTAGGAGAATTCCCTTTTCTCTACATCCTTTCCAGAATATGTTACCTTTGCTTTTTTGATAATAGACATCCTGATAGATGTGCTATTATACCTCACTGTGGTTTTAATGTGAATTTCCCTGGTGATTACTGATATTGTGTAGTTTTTCCTGTACTTGGTCACTTGTTTATCTTCTTTGGAAAATGTCTTTTCATGTCCTTTGTCTAAATTTTAAGTGAACTGTTTGTTTTGTTGTTATTGAGTTGTATGAGTTCCATGTATATTTTGGATATTAACCCCTTAGTGGATATGTGATTTGCAAATATTTTCTCCCTATCTATAGGTTGCCTTTTCATTTTGTTGATGGGTTTCTTTCTTGAAAAGAAGCATTTCAATTTGATATAGTCCCACTTTACTTTTTATTTTGTTGTGCCATTGTATATTTTTGGCTTCTTTCTCAAAAATTACCTGACCATATATGCATGGATATATTTCTGGGCTATCTATTCTGTTACATTGACCTCTGCATCTGTTTTTATGCTAATACAGTACAGCTTTGTAGTGTAGTTTAAACTAGGAAGTATGATGCCTCCAGCTTTGTTTTTCTTTCTCAAGATTGCTTTGGCCAATTGGGGTCTTTGTGTTTCTATACAAGTTTTAGGATTATTTGTTCTCTTTGTCTCAAAGACACCATTAGAATTTTGATAGTGATTATGTTGAGTCTGTAGATCACTTTGGATACTATAGACATTTTAACAATATTAATTCTTACAATCCATGGGCATGGATATATTTCCATTTATTTTTGTCTTCTTTATTTTATTAGTGTGCAATAGTTTTCAGTGTACAGATATTTCACATCCTTGGTTAAATTTATTCCCAAGTATTTTTTGATGTTATTGTAAATGAGAATGTATTCTTACTTTGTCTTTATGATAGTTTGTTTTTAATTTATAGACATAGAACTAATTTTCACATATTGATTTTGCATCCTGAAACTTTACTGAGTTTATTAGTTCTACCAGTGTTTTGGTGGCATCTGTAGAATTATTTATATATAATCTGATTTCATCTACAAATAGAAATAGTTTTATTTCTTCCTTTCTGATTTTGATGCCTTTTATTTCTTTTTCTTTTCTTTTTTTTTTAACAATGTGGTTTATTTTTTTTAAATCTTTTTAAATTTATTTATTTTTGAGAGAGATAGAGCACAAGCAGGGGAGGAGCAGAGAGAGAGGGAGACACAGAATCCAAAGCAGGCTCTAGGTTCTGAGCTGTCAGCACAGAGCCCAATGCAGGGCTCAAACCCACAAACCACGAGTTCATGACCCTAGCTAAAGTTGTATGCTTAACTGACTGAGCCACCCAGGAGTCCCTTATTTCTTTTTCTTGCCAAACTGACTTGACTAGGACTTCCAGTACTATGTTGAATAAAAGTGGTCAGAGTGGGCATCTTTGCCTTGTTCTTGGCCTTAGAACAAAAGGTTTCAGCTTCTGAACATTAAGTATGATTTTTCTATGGGGTTGTAATATATGGATGTATTGTGTCGGGGTACTTTTGCTCTATACCCAGTTTTTTTTGGGGGGGAGTGGGGTTGTTTCTTTTAGTAACTACAATCATGCTGTGTATATTGTTCTTTGATGTTCTTATTGGAGATGTTCCCAGCCCAGCATACTCCTTTCACCCATTACATATTTCACAGAATTAGTGTCATCGTTTGTGTTGCTTCATTTTGCTATTATAATTATGCCCACCTTTGTGTGCAAATTTGAGTACAAGGGATGGAATTTGAGGAGAGTCTCAATTCAGAGTCCTGTTGATCTGAGGTGAAAGCTTGTGGGCTTGGCACTGAACAGGCAGCTGACAGTGCACACTGACCTGGGTAGGAGGGCAGTTGAGCTGTGGATTTGGAACTGACAGACTAATGGCACAGTGTGTGATGGAGAAATGGCTGGTTTCACTCCTGGTTTTGTGCTCATAAATTCCTTCAACTTTTGTTTGTCTTAGAAAAAATATCTCTCCTTCTATTATGAATGATAGCCATACTGGATAAAATATTCTTGGCTGAATTTTTTTTTCTTTAAGCACTCTGAATGTATCATGCTGCCCCTTTCTGACCTATAAAGTTTCTGCTGAAAAATCAGCTGATAGCCCTATGGGGTTTCCCCTGTATGTAACTGCTTTATTTTCTCTTGCTGCTTTTAAAATTCTCTCTATATCACTACTTTTTGCCATTTTAATTACTATGGGTCTTGGTCTGGACCTCCTTGGGTTGATTTTGTTAGGGTAATCTCTGTGTCTTCTGGATCTGGATTTTTTTCCTTCCCCAAATTCAGAAAGTTGTTAGCTATTATTTATTCAAATAAATTTTCTGCCCTCTCTTCTCTCTTTTCTCCTCCTGGGATCCCTATAATGTGACTGTTATGTTTGATGATGTTGCTGAATTCCCTAGGTCTGTTCTCATTTTTCATAATTTTTTTCTCTCAACTGCTCACCAGCTTGATTACTTTCCATTGCTCTGTTCTCCAGGTTGCTGATTCATTCTTCTGATTCTTCTTATCTACTATTTATTCCATGTAGTGTGTTTTTCATTTCATTTACTGTGGTGTTCACTTCTGATAGGTTCTTTTTTATCTCTTCATTAAGGGTCTCACTGATGTTCTCCAATATTGTCTCAAGTTCAGTTACTATCTTTATGACCATTATTTTAAATTTTCTATCAGACATATTACGTATCTCCATTTTGGTTAGGTCTCTTGCTATGATTTTGTTGTGTTATTTCACTTGGGACATATTCCTTTCTCTCCTCACTTTGTCACATGTTACGAAAGTCAGCTATGTCTTCTGCTTTTGAAAGTAATGACCTTATGAAGAAGAGGTCCTGTACTGCCCCGCAGTGCAATGTTTCCTTTTCACCAGAAAATGGCACTTAAGGGGTGTCTCCTATGTGTGTTGCCATAGGAGTGTCCTACTATTGTGGCTGAGATGCATTTGCCTTCAGTCCAGTTATCTGAAATGGCTCTCTTTGCCTGTGTTGGGCAGTGTCTTGTCCCTGTGTTGTTGGGGGGTCAGTCTGGGGCTGACTTGGGCTTTAGTTGAATCAGACCAGGCATTTGCTAGAAATGAAGTAGCACTGCACTGCAGGGTGCTTTTCCTGCATTGTGCCCTGAGAAGCATTTGTTGGTGGGTAGGGCCTGCAACAAGCTATCTGTACCCAGGCCACTGCTGGGGCTACAGTCAGACTGGTGTGCACTATACCCATGGTTTTAAAGATTTTTTATTATAAAAGAATGTTTAATGCTGTGAAATACTTTCTCTGCATCTATTGGATAATCACGATTTTTATTTTTTATTTTGTTAATGTGGTATATTGTGTTGATTGATTTAAAGGTTGAACCATCCCTGTATCCCTGGTATAAATCCTACTTGATCATGGTGTATGATCTTTTTAAAAAATGTATTTATTTAAATTCAAATTAGCTAATATACAGTGTAGTACTGGTTTCAGAGTAGAACCCAGTGACTCATCACTTACATATAACACCCAATGCTCATCCCAACAAGTGCACCCCTTAAAACCCATCACCCATTTAGCCCGTCCCCCTCCAACAACCCTCAGTTTGTTCTCTATTTAAGAGTCTCTTATGGTTGGACTCCCTCTCTATTTTTATTGTATTTTTCCTTCCTTTCCCCTATGTTCATCTATTTTGTTTCTTAAATTCCACATGAGTAAAATAATATATTTGTCTTTCTCTGACGTATTTTGCTTAGCGTAATACACTCTAGTTCCATCTAGGTTATTGCAAATGGCAAGATTTCATTCTTTATGATTGCCACATAGTATTCCATTGTGTGCATGTATATATACATACCACATCCATTCATCAGTCTATGGACATTTGGACTCTTTCCATAATTGGGCCATTGTTGATAGTGCTGCTATAAACATCGGGGTGCATGTGCCCTTTCAAATAAGCATTTTTGTGTCCTTTAGATAAATACCTAGTATGCAATTACTGTGTTATAGTTCTAATTTTTAATTTTTTGAGGAACCTCCATACTGTTTTCCAGAGTGGCTGCACCAGTTTGTATTCTCACCAACAGTGCAAAAGTGTTCTCCTTTCTTCACATCCTCACCAACACCTGTTGGTGTCTGAGTTAATTTTAGCCATGCTGACAGGGGTGAGGTGGTGTCTCATCATGGTTTTGACTTGCATTTCTCTGATGATGAGTCATGTTGAACATCTTTTCATATGTCTGTTTGCCATCTGGGTGTCTTCTTTGGAAAAGTGTCTATTCATGTCTTCTGCTCACGTCTTCAATGGATTATTTGGTTTTGGGGTGTGGAGTTTGATAAGTTCTTTATACATTTTGGATACTAACCCTTTATCTGTTATGTCATTTGCAAATATCTTCTCCCTTTCTGATGGTTGCCTTTTAGTTTTGCTGATTGGTTCCTTCATTATGCAGAAGCTTTGTATCTTGATGAGGTCCTAATAGTTAATTTTTGCTTTTGTTTCCCTTACCTCCAGAAACATGTCTAGTAAAAAGTTCCTGGCTAATTGTTAACAAAGCAGGAAAGAATCTCCAATGGAAAAAAGACAGTCTCTTCAACAAATGGTGCTGGGAAAACTGGACAGCAACATGCAGAAGAGTGTAAATGGACCCCTTTCTTACACCATACACAAAAAAATAAGTTCAAAATGGATGAAAGATTTAAATGTAAGACAGGAAACCATCAAAAATATATGGGAAGAAACAGGGAGCAACCTCTTTGACCTGGGCTACAGCAATTTCTTGGTGTATAATCTTTTTAGTGTACTGTTGAATTCAGTTTGCTGACATTGTTTTTTTGTTACATCTATGTTTATGAGAGATATTGGCCTTTTGTTTTGTTTTCTTTTAGTGTCCTTGTGTCTTTGGTGTCATTTTTGCTTTTGTTTCCCTTGCCTCCAGACACATGTCTATAAGGGTAATTCTGGCCTTACAAAATGAGTTTGGAAGTGTTCCCTCATCTCATATTTTTTTCAAAAAGCTTGAGAAGGATTGGTATTAATTGTTCTTAAATGTTATAATTTGCCAGTGAAACCATCTGTTCCTGGTTTTTTGTTAATGGGAAGTTTTTAATTACTGATTCAATCTCCCTACTAATAGTTTGTTCATGTTTTCTAATCTTCATGACTTAGTCTTGTAGGTTGTATATTTCTAGGAATTAATCCATTTCATCTAGTTGTTCAATTGTTTTATATAATTATCTATAGTAGACTCTTGTGGTCCTTGTATTTCTGTGGTATGAGCTCTGGTATCTCCTCTATCATTTATAACTTTATGGATTTGTATTTGTATTTATTTATTCATTTACCTACTTACTTATATAAAAGTCTAGCTGAAGTTTTATCTCTTTTGTCTATATTTTCAAAAACCAACTCTTAGTTACATGATCTTTCCTATTTTTTAGTCTCTATTCCATTTATTTCCAATTTGATCATTACTATTCCTTTCTCCTACTAACTTTCAGCATAGTTTTTTCTTTTTCTAGTTCCTTAACATGTAAAGCCAGATTGTTTATTTGAGATATTTCTCTTTTTATTAATGTGTTTACCACTGCAAACTTCCTTTTTGGAATTGCTTTTGCTGCATTTCATAAGTTTTGCCATGTTGTGTTTTCATTTTCTTTTACCTCAAGATATTTTTTTATTCTTTTTTCATTTCTTTTTTGGCCCATTGGTTATTCATGAGCATATTGTTTGTTTGTTTAATTTTTTTTAACGTTTATTTGTTTTTGAGACAGAGAGAGACAGAGCATGAACGGGGGAGAGTCAGAGAGAGGGAGACACAGAATCTGAAACAGGCTCCAGGCTCTGAGATGTCAGCACAGAGCCCGACGCGGGGCTCAAACTCACGGACCGTGAGATCATGACCTGAGCCCAAGTCGGCTGCTCAACCAACTGAGCCACCCAGGCGCCCCAAAATATTGTTTAATCTCCACATACTAGTGAATTTTCCAGATTTCTTCTCATAATTGATTTCTAATTTCATACCAATCTTGTTGCAGAGACTTTTGGTTGGTTCTTTTAAAGAGCTCTAACAGCTTGGGATTCCCGACTTAATATTCTTTTTGTAATATTAATTTATAAAGTATTATGTACATTAGAGTATTGTTAGAGTTGTTAGGTTATCATTCATTTATTTTACTAGGTTAGTAAACATTTACTAAAGTGTGTCACAAGCCAGAAATTGAGCCAGTTGTTGAAAATTCATAAATGAAGACAGAGCTCTTGGTCTCATGTAGTTCTAACCTAGTGTGGAGATTACATAAAGATGATTACTAACAGTGCTCCATTCCCCTCTGTCTAGTATCCTTGCTGGATACTGGTGATTGTGTTCTTTTACAGTGAACTACACAGGATCCCTGTGATAACATTATTCATCAACAATGAATAATGAATTTTCTATTCACAATTCTGTAAAGCAGAATTTACTATTAACAGAGTTGATGCCTGCTAAAGGGAAATCAGTTATTAGAGTGTCAAAAGAATTCATCAATCAAGATTCCCCTTAATAAGGTGATACAATGCCATATGTAATGAAAAATATATTATGATGAGTCTATAATATGGCTTTTTATTATTCTTAACACTATTTAAAAACATGATAAAACAAAGTATTATTGTCTACTTTTCTGGCTTCTCCTTGCAGTTTCCTGATTGATTTACCCCCTCTGGTCCCTTTAAACTGTGGGTGATCCACTTATATTCTCTTTCCCCTCTCTGTCCTTGTTATATATCTACTGTCATGTAAAATACTCATTCCCCACTTTTCTCAGTTACTAGCTATTTTTTATTTTGTACTTTTACTTTTTAATAGTAATTATCTTTATCTGAATTTATCTTGTTTGTGCATTTAATTTATTTTCTGTCTGTCTTCTATACTAGAATTTAAGTTCCATTAGAACAGTATACTTGTCTGTCTCATTCCTTGCTATATCTCCAACATGATACTGTCTTCTATATTAGAATTTAAGTTCCATTAGAACAGTATACTTGTCTGTCTCATTCCTTGCTATATCTCCAACATGATAGGTACTTATAAATTATTGGTTGAATGAATTGAGGAATGAATGAGTCAAGAGAGATTTACTCTGAAGGATGCAGATAGAAAATAGATTATGATTTCAGGATACCAACTATTCAATTGAGGAGACAAGATATCTACATATGAACATGTACAGCCAGGGTGTGGTCTATAGAATGACTGACAGGTGACTGCTGTAGATGATCAGGGGAGGAAGCTAGCATTGAGGATAGGTCCAATCAAGTCTTCATAGGGTACATGTAATTTGCCTTTCAAGGGGACTTATCCCACAAATCTTCTAACCTGGGATCTAAAAATGAATGATTATCACTGCTTGTGAGACCAGGTATGGCTATAAAGAGGAAATGTCCTCCATGACTGTGCCCTACCAACCTCATATGTTACAGTTTTTTACGACTAATTCTTGTTTAAGGGCTTTTGCATTTGTTGCCTCATTGATCTGTTCCCCCAGATGAAAGAGTTCACTTCTGTATTTTCCAAATTTTACTCTAAATTACAATCTCTCAGAGTACATGCGATCCAAAAATTTCTTGTCCATGTTTTTTTTTTAATTTTGTAACTATCTTCTGTGTCTTATGCTTTACATTATTCCCAACAGCTAAATGATGCTAGGAACTGTGTTAAGTTTTGATAAATGAACTAATGAATAACTTTGAAGGATGGGCTTTGAAGAAAATTGTGCAGCAGGAGGAGATTAAGGGGGAAAAAATGAGGACATACCAGGAGATGAGAGGGCAGAAGTTAAAGTTTAGAGATAAGAAATAGCTGTGGTAGGCTAGAGTACCAGGAGCAAGCATAGGAAGGGTGCAGAGGTGAACAGGGATTGGATTTTTGATAGCTTGAGCTCTATACTTTTGACAGGGGTTGGGGGCCATAAGAAGACTTCAAGCAGAAGAAATACGCAGTCAGATTTAGGCTTTCAAAAAGTCTTATCCACATATCAATTTAACCCAGTTCAGAAAAATACTAATAAGTGACAATCGTAATATCACTGTTTTTACTGCTGGCTATGTTAAAGAGCTAAAGTTGAGACTAATGAAGCAAGCAACATTGATGGGACTCTTTCCATTGGCATAAAAGAATCTAAAACCATTTTATGCTTAATATTATAAGACTTAACATGCTTATTATAAAAATTTTTAATGATAGAAAAGCATTTCTCCTTATAACATTCCATTTGTTCAAACATTAAGAAGGAACTAAGATATCCTTCAATAAGTTAATGAATAAATAAATCATGATGAGATGTTTACAGCAGAGTATTAATTATAAATAAAAATAAATGAACTATAAAGTCATAAAATAGATGGAAGAAACTTAAATACATATTGCTAAATGAAAAAAAAAACAGTCTGGAAAAGTCACATACCATATAATTCCAACTATATGACATTCTTAAAATGGCAAAACTATGGAGACAGTAAAATCATTAGTGGTTGCCAGGCGGTTGGGGTAAAGGAAGGGAGGAAGTAATTGATGGAACACAGGGAATTTTCGGGGCTATGAAACTAGTTGTAAAGATTAATAGAAAGTACAACACAATAGGGTGCCTGGGTGGCTCAGTTGGTTAAGCATCCAACTTCAGCTCAGGTCATGATCTCATAGTTCATGAGCCTGAGCCCCACTTTGTGCACTGTGCTGACAGCTCAGAGCCTGGAGCCTGCTTTGGATTCTGTGTCTCCCTGTCTCTTTGCCCCTCCCCTGCTCGTGTTCTCTCTCTCTCTCTCTCTCTCTCTCTCTGTCTCTCTCAAAAATAAGTAAACATTAAGAAAAAGAAAGTACAACACAAAAAAAATAAACCTCAATGTAAATTATGGAATTTAGTTAGTGTATCAATATCGACTCATCATTGTTATAGATTACCACACCAATACAGAGCATCAATAATAGAGAATACTGTGTGTGGCGACAAAAAAGGGTATTTGGAAACTCTGTATTTTCCCACAAATCTATCTGTGAACCTAAAGCTGTTCTAACAAATTAAGGTCTATTAGTTAGTTAAAATACTGTTTTGGTTATTTTAAAAATAACATGAAAAGGACGTGAGTGGAAATGGGACTACTAACTGGGAAGGTATCATCAGTTAGATAAGGAGTCCTGGAGGAAGTTGGTGGTCAAGAATTGGAATAGGGGCCTCTTGTTAGCACGAATAACTCATGTTGATGACTATGACAAATTACACCACCAAATTTAATACAGGTAAAATTTTAATAAAATGAATAAGTTTGGATGAGAAAAAAATGGAAGTCTGTGTATACAGAAGTGGAAGAGACCTATATTACCAGACAAACATTTCCAATAACTCAGCAAAGGATTGGCCAAATACTCATGAGCCTCAGGTCTACTGTGTCAGCTAGTGGTGCCCCCAACTCTTCAGTGTCCTCATTCAACCACACAATTATTGCAGCAGGATCATGGAGGTACCTTCAGAAATCTCTCAAATGTAACAGCCTGGAGGATAGTATTTAAGATCCCCAAGCAAAGAGACTGCCTTCCTAGTCCAGTAAGAAAAACAAACTGCTTATTATTTGAATCTCACTATACCAAGGTCTCTTTGGAGGATTGGTTCTCACATATATCCACATAGGCAACACTTGCATATGGCATATTTTTAGGACCATCTCTATGCTGGGACTGGGAGCTTCTCCATATGTGCAAATCACCAAGTAAGATACGGCAAATCTATTGGAATACTATTTCAACTTTAATCCTGACTTGTGACAAAGACACACAGGAGATGTTAACAAGGCTTTGATATGCTATGGTAATGGCAGTCTACTTTATGATTAGGCGTGAGTAGTTATTAATTGGTTTCTTTCCTCTGGTATTTATTGTACAGTTGTCCCTGTCTTTATTTCCTAACTACATTTCAGATTATTAAGAATATTTGGTACTTGTATATTGTATTGTAATTATTAGTATATTGCAATAGCATCCCCTTTTGTCAGCATTTGGCAGATCTGATCGTGATGTTCAGCTACAGGCCTGTATGGACATGAACTGAATAGAAATGTTTGGAGGATAATTGTCATACTGTATAAAGAGTGGTTGAAACACTTCAGATCTACTTCTATTCAATAGTAAAGATGGCCAGGTTCAATCATAATAAGTAGATTTTGGGTGCTTTTAATGAACTCTTGTGGTAGATGAGCCATGTCATGGTTTGATGGTAACTTTAGCACATGCCAGGGCATCATTGCTATTCTTTATTGCATTCTGTAGCTGCATTCATGGGAACTGCTTTGCAGGTGTTCCTAAATCTTTCCTGTCATAGTGTGGTTTCAAATTCAGCAAGGCCATGGATTATTTCATTATTTATTATCATTGTTTTGTTTTGTTTTGTTTTGTTTTGTTTTTAATGGTCCAATCACTTCACTGAAGAAATATTCTTGAATGACCACCAAGATAAGTTTCCTTATCCTCATTTTACAAACAAAGATACCAGAGCTCTGTAGAGAAGACTTTGCTCATCCAGGGTTTCCAAGCTGGCTGTGAATAGCAATGTATTGTCTTCATAGAGGCATAGATTGTCTACTAGAAAGCATTGAATTTGTCAATGTCTCTAACCCTCTTTCAGTATGAGTTTCTTTTTCATATCCTTGTGTCCTTTACTAAACATATTAATTCTAATATAATGTCAATATTAACATGTATTAAAGAGTAAACAAAGAACAATTTTCATACTGGAAAGATGGCTCTGTTCCTTGGATTGAAACACAAAGTTCTTACTGCAAGTTTTTTACACACATAAAATCCATGAGTCTTCTAAATCCATGAGTCTTCTATGCCCTTCTGCATAGATTCAAGAAAAATGTTAAGTATAATTCAGATGGACAAATGCAATGAGAATACCAATAATGTTTGTAAACAATTACTTTAAGGAATTTTGATCTAATTTTAGAATAATATACTTTCTTTTTCAGATTATTTGAGGCACATGAATGATGCTTTTTATTTAAATGATAGTAGTCTACATCTTCTGATTATAAAAGTAATCCATGCATGTGATTGATATTTAAAATTCAAAATAAAATAAATAATTTTCTATGCAGATGTGTATTTTGTACACTCGTTATATGTTGGTTGTTTTATGTATCATTAAACATACTTCAAAACGTTTTTAATGGCATCGTAGCATTTCATTGTATGGATGTATGAACTTTTAGGTTACTTATGCTATTTATACTTATATTATTATAACTATGAATGTGTAAAAGATTCATGCTTTTTGTAGTAACAAGTTTCTTTCCTCAGCAATAAATCATCAACTAAAAATTTTTAAATCATGTGCACATTTTAAAGATTTTGATAATATTGTCAAATTGACTTCCTAAAAGTTGTCACATTACCTCTGAAAGGGTGGACACTACCTCAAGCTTTCTCTAACAGTAGGCATTTATTTCATTTATTCATTTGTTTACATGTTAATTCATTTTATGGAAAAATAGTATCCTTGTCTTATTTTACTTTACATGTTGGATTATTAATTTGGCTGAACTTACTTATGTTATATGTGCTAACTCTATGTCTTCTTTCAATAAGATTTAATACCAAGGTTACATTCATTTGATTGGCTTTTCACTTAAAAATAAATATTATTCCTTTATGGTAGCTTATCCTTACCAATAAAAGAAGCCATTTATACATATTTGCATTTTAGCAGATATGTTTTGGATTTTGTCCCATCCTTGGAGAGTTGACAAAATAATTACCAGAAAGGTTTTGCTATAATCCTGTTACAGAATTAACCGTGATGTAATAACAGAGCAGTATCAATATCGATATAGTCTAGCTCTACAATACCAAATTTGGCAAGTGTATTAGGTATCTTTTTTGTGTGTTTGTGAATAAGTATCAGTAATGGATTAATGATAGCAGGGTTTGTGGGAGGACCATCAGATGCAATTACAAAATATTTATGGTATAGTTTTCAGGAGACTTTTCAGCAAAATTAGAATATATACTATATATTTTAAGTGTAAACCACATAATGTATATATAATTCATTTCAGTAGACAATTAAACAGTGGGACCTATTAAACATCAAATGGAAGATAAAGTTAGTCTTTTGATATTGCCATTAATATAATTGTTTTGCATTATGCACCAACATATTTGCTTGAAAAGTTCTTTAAATAAGCAATGAAAATGTAAATATATTAGAGTTCCTTGGGCTGTATTGCCTAACTTATAGGCAAATGCTAATTTCATACATATTAAACGCTTTTATTATATATTACAAAATTATTACAAAATGTGGAAAAGCAATGTTAAAAAATTACAAATTAGGAATCAGTCATACATATTCTAAGTGAAATTGCAAGTTAATTATTAAATCACTTAATCTTAAGCCTCTAAAATGTAGACTTGTCTAGTGGATGAAAATGACACCAGTTATTTCCAATAACAAAAATATTGTGTGCTTTTAATATCAAATTTCAACTCTTACAGATGTGAAAAATTATGGTCTAGGAAAAGTTGAGGCAGTAGTAGCATTTGTAACAGCACTCCAAGGGGTAACACACTCCTTACTTGTTGACCTAAGGCCCTTGATCCATAACAGAACTAATTTACTTTCTTTGATATTTACAGACCAGTAGCCTTGAAAATGAAGAACAAGAATTCTCCTAAGCCACAGAGGCCAGCAAGGCTGCTTGAAGCCACCTCGGCTTTCCAATTAACTCAGCAAATTTTTAGCAACAATGTTTTTTGTTGTTTTTGTTTTGTTTTGTTTTGTTTTTTAGGTCACACAAGTGATTTTACTAACCTCCCTACATGCATCTGTAGACTTTGCCCTCCTTTGGAGAAAGAACAGAAAGTGCTGCATATCACAAAAGGGAAACTGGATCCCCCTCCCAGCACAACTCACACCCACATAGCAGGGAGATAATGTTTGTATGAAATCAAGTCTGGCATCGAGTCTGCATGAAATCAAGAAATGTTGCAGACTGTGGTACTCCTTTTGCTAATTAACTCTCTCTCTCTCCTTCCCTCTGTCAAAAATAAATAAACATTAAAAAAAAAAAAAAAAAAAAAGAGAGAGGGGCGCCTGGGTGGCGCAGTCGGTTGAGCGTCCGATTTCAGCCAGGTCACGATCTCGCGGTCCGTGAGTTCGAGCC
This sequence comes from Felis catus, assembly GCF_018350175.1. Taxonomy (NCBI): domain Eukaryota; kingdom Metazoa; phylum Chordata; class Mammalia; order Carnivora; family Felidae; genus Felis; species Felis catus. The sequence continues at coordinate 31,386,869 of NC_058380.1, read as the reverse complement.
CCGCGTCAGGCTCTGGGCTGATGGCTCAGAGCCTGGAGCCTGTTTCCAATTCTGTGTCTCCCTCTCTCTCTGCCCCTCCCCCGTTCATGCTCTGTCTCTCTCTGTCCCAAAAATAAAATAAACGTAAAAAAAAAAAAAAAAGTTAAAAAAAAAAAAAAAAGAGAAACAAAGCTCACCTTATCCCATAGATTGTATTTTTTCTGGCACCTTGCAGTGTAAAATATACTCTACACTATAATATAATGCTATAGTCATAAAAGTCCAAGTGACACTTTGGTAAAAATTAAACTTTGGTATAGTAAGTGATTTAAAAGAGTAATATTTGTGAAAAAAAGATTTAAAATAAAAAGTTGTTTTAATAATAAATTGACATATACATTATTTGGTCAACAAGAATATCCATTCAATTTCTTCCTCATTATACAGGCAAATCCTATGGAATTATGTATTATAACCTCATAATGATAGATAAATGATCCAATCAATATTTTACTAAAACTAAACTTCTTTTTATTTCCATGAAGCTTCATGATAATTAGGAACTTGAGTGGTGGAGAATTAGAGATGCTAACAGAGAAGTTGCAGATTATAGAGGAAATTCATCTAAACAAAGGACATATAAACCTGGCTAACATGGCTATTTGGCTTTCAAATTTACTGTTCAATCCTGATGGGATTTTTGAGAAGTCATAATGTTTAGAAGATTGAAACTGGTTTTTATTCAGCATTAAAGAAATGTGAGAATGTTAAAATACAGATTTATAGTATAAAGTAACAATTATTAGTATACTCAGGCACTTTTATAAATTTTCTTCTTATATATTTTTATACAGAAAAAATATATATTTCAAAAAGAAAAAATTTACATGCAGAATTATTCACCACAACACTATTACAAATACTGATAACATTTTATCATAATAAATTTTAAATAGAAAAATTGATTGTTACTCTTTTATTCTCCTTATGTTTAGAATCCTCAATTTGCAATTTATATAGCTCTCACAGTCCACAATTTAAAAAAAAAATTTTGGGGATTACCTTCTTTTGTTCTACTTCTTTGGCACTTTGAATTTGTAGCACAATAGAACTAGTATTTTGAAATCAGAGTTCTTTTACCTTATTATTTTATAAACAGCTAACACTTTCAATTAAATTTTTCTAAAGCTGTAAGGATATTCATATTTGACTCATAAAATAAAGGGCTTGGATTTAAAGATTTAGAAATTTCTTTACTTCACTTACTTTTGATTACTTTTTTAAATTTTACTTTAACAGATTGTTCTCATTGCATTGCTTGAAAGTGTTAAAATCTCTCTTTTATGTGATTATAATTTAGGCATAAGGTAGATTAGAGAACATTTATTCATTTATTTATTTGTGAATGTTTATAATAATAAGCATTTATTAACTATGTATATAACCAACATTATGAAAAATACTCAGAATCTGTTCTGCCTACATGTTGCTAATAACTCACCCGGAAAAACAGTATCAACATATATGCTGGATGTCACAGTGAAAGAGATACTACTCTCAAATGTAATAGAATTTGTTATATTTAATATTATAAAATAAATAAAATAACCAAAATATTGTGTTAGAACTAGGGCAACTGCACACGTCCTTTGATTTTATGTGCACAGCAAGATGGACTTTCTTGCCCTCACCCAAATACTTTTCCTTCTTTCTTTTAAGATTATAATTTCTTTCTTTCCTTTTCTTTCTTTTTTTTTTCATCTTTAATTTATTTAATTTCAACTTAGCATACATTGTAGTATTGGTTTCTGGAAAAAAAGAAAAAAACAAGATTATAACTTTAATCAATACTGGGAGTTCTATTCAAGATTTCTATTCATATTGGTTAAGTAGGTTGATTCACCTCCCCACTCTCACCATTTCACAGAATCCTACTGAAAAAGCAGTAACTAAAAACAAAGGGAAATAGTCATAAAAACAAAGTGGCTTGAATAGCATTCAGGATATTAACAAGCAGTTTTGGAAGAAAAATGGCAGATGAATTCATTTTGATTTTAAAAACTACAGCTCAGAGCCCCTCAGGAAATTGCTGCAGTGTCAAGTTGCAAGAATTTCAAACTTTACTGAATATTCTACTGACCTTAGCTTAATATTGCAAGCATACTGGAGTGCCACAATGTGTTAATAATAAGGAATGTGTCAAATAATAATGTCTCTACTTCAGGAAATTATTTGTTAATGTAGACAGTGTACACTGGGTCAACCATTAGCTGTGCCTAATGTCATACCCAAAGTGACTGATTTGGGATCAGAAGTGAAGTATTCTTCCTGTACACTGAAAACTATAGAAAGCTTATGAAAGAAATTGAAGAAGACAAAAAGAAATGGAAAAACATTCTATGCTTATGGATTGGAAGAAAAATTTTGTTAAAATATCAATACTACCCAAAGTAATCTATACATTCAATGCAACCCCTATCAAAATAACACCAGAATTATTCACAGAGCTAGAACAAACAATTCTAAAATTTGTATTGAACCAAAAAAGACCCTGAATAGACAAAGTAATGTTGAAAAAGAAAACCAAAGCTGGAGGCATCACAATTCCAGACTTTAAACTGTGTTACAAAGCTGTAATCATCAACAGTACAGCACTGGCACAAAAACAGACACATAGATCAATGGAACAGAAAGAGAACCTAGAAATGGATCCCCAAATGGATGGCCAACTAACCTCTGGCAAAGCAGGAAAGACTACCAAATGGAAAAAGGGTAGTCCTTCAGCAAATGGTGCTAGGAAAACTAGACAGTGACACGCTGAAGAATGAATCTAGACCACTTGCTTACACCATATGCAAAAATAAACTCAAAATGATGAAAGACTTAAATGTAAGACAGGAAATCAAAATCCTAGAGGAGAAAACAGGCAACAACTTCTTTGGCCTCAGTGGCAGTGATTTCTTACTTGACATATTTCTGGAGGTAAGGGAAACAAAAGCAAAATGAATGACTGGGACCTCATCAAGATATAAAACCTCTGCACAGTGAAGGAAACAATCACCAAAATGAAAAGGCAACCATCAGAATGGGAGAAGATATTTGCAAATAATATGTCAGATAAAGAGTTAGTATCCAAAGTCTATAAAGAATTTATCAAACTCAACACTCAAAAACCAACTAATCTAGTGAAGAAATGGGCAAAAGACATGAACAGATGCTTTTCCAAAGAAGAAATCCGGATGGCTAACAGACACATGAAAAGATGCTCAACATCACTCATCATCAGAGAAATACAAATCAAAACCACTGTGAGATACCATCTGACACCTGTCAGAATGGCTATAACTAACAATTCGGGAGACAACAGACGTTGGCAAGGATGCAGAGAAAGGGAAACCTTTGCACTGCTGGTGGGAATGCAAACTGGTGAGCCACTCTGGAGAACAGTATGAAGGTTCCTCAAAAAGTTAAAAATAGAACTACCCTATCACCCAGCAATTGCACTACTAGGTATTTATCCAAAGGATATGAAAATGTTGATTCAAAGGGGCACATGTTTATAGCAGCACTATCAACAATAGCCAATGTATGGAAAGAGCCCAAATGTCCATCGACTGATGAATGGATAAAGAAGATGTTGTATAAATATACAATAGGATATTAGCAATCAAAAAGAATGAAATCTAGCCATTTGCAACAATGTGGATGGAACTGGAGTGTATTATGCTATAGAAATGCTATAAATGAGATGCAAAATTAACTAGATACAGTGGCAGCAAGAATGGAAGAAGAAGGAGAGGATAGAATAGGCTAAATAGAGATAAAATTATGGAAAATGATGAAGCTGAAAGAAAAGAGGGAAAAGAAATTACTAGATCATGAGGGGAAAAATGGGGAGCTAAGTGAGTCCATGAAATGAAACACTATCCATAGCATAGGAGTTCAAGAAAAAGAGGAGTGAGATAAAGGGGCAGAAGGTTTATTTGAACAACTTATAGCTAAGAACTTCCTTAATCTGGGGAGGAAACAGTCTTCCAAGTCCAAGAGGTACAGAGAAATCCCTTCAAAATCAACAAAAACAGGTCAACACCATGACATATCAGAGTGAAACTAGCAAAATATAAAAATAGAGAATTCTGGAAGGAGCTAGGGACAAATGGTACTTAACCTACAAGTGTAGACACATAAGGGTAGTAGCAGACCTGTCCACTGAAACTTGAAGGAGTGGCAGGACATATTCAGTGTGCTGAATAGGAAGAATATGCAGTGAAGAATCCTTTATCCAGCAAGGCTGTTATTAGAAGGAGAGATTAAGGTTTTCCCAGACTAAACAAATGAACTAACTAACTAAAGGACTTCAAGACCACTAAATCAGCCCTGCAAGAGATCCTAAGGGAGACTCTGTGATGGAAAGCAGCAAAGACTACAAGGGACTGGAGACATCACCACAAACACAAAACCTACAGATAACACAATGACACTAAATCCATATCTTTCAATAATCACTCTGAATGTAAATGGACTAACTGCCCCAATTAAAGACATAGGTTATCAGAATGGATAAAAAATAAGATCTATCTATATGCTGTCTAAAAGAAACTCATTTTAGACCTGAGGACACCTGCAGATTGAAAGTGAGGGGATGGAGAACCATCTATCATGCTAATGGAACATGAAAAAGAAAGACAGAGTTGCCATACTTATATCATACAAGCTAGATTTTATTTTACTTTATTTTTTTCTTTCATAATTGAGTTTTTATTTGTTGTTCTGAGGATCAGTACAGGCAATTCAATTTGTACATAATTCTTAACGTATGTACCGAAAACCTAAAAAAACCCATGTAGCTGTGGTTTTTTTCTCAAAGTTATTCCAGTGACCTTCCAGCTTAAAATTTGGAGGCAAATTTCCCTTAACAGTATATCAAGTACCCGTATCTTCAAATGTTGATACGCTGTTACACTGTTGAGTCCCATTAATTCACAATTTAATATCATATACACTACATACTCAAATTTTCAATCTCGCACAACAGATTAACAAAGTTACTAGGAAACTGGACTACCACGACCAAGATGTTACAGAATGCACAAAATTCTGACAGGGAGAGCCAAGATCAAGGAGTGGTTTTCTTTAGGAAACAATTCTACCAAAAACAACATGGGAATAGAAGTAATTTAAAATGTTCAAGACATTAAATGCACGACTGACTCCAAATTGCCATTTAGTATGCTTGGTATTATACGATATAAAAACTACCCCATCTATGGAATGTTAAACTGACACCCAAGACGATCAAAGCCTCCCATATTCAATATCCCATATTCTGGTTGTACCAAAAAATAAACAACCAGCAAATTATTTCACCTCTTAAAAAAAAGCATTTACACTTAAAAAATGGGATGCGGTGAGATTGCCTCCTTCTTAAAAATGTTTCTAGAGCTACTAAAAAACTTGCATTTACAAAATAGTTGATAAAAATATTCCTCTGGATTTTACAAGAAGGGAGACAGGGACCACTGGTAAGACATGGGATATGATACTAATCAGACTTGGCTTCTTTCTCTCCTGCTTCATCAGAGGCTGGACTCTCCTAGTTTTTAGTTTCTCCGTTTTCTGCAGGTAAGTTTTCTTTTGTTTCTTGGTTAGCCACTTCAGCCTGTTTTCCCTTTGCTCCCCTTTTCCCCTTTGCACTTTTTTGTCTGAAGATTTCTCCTTTCCCGCCGCCTTTTTTGGTTTCACTTCCACTTTTGCAGGAGCAGGTTTAGCTGACAACCTCGCAGACCTCCTCTTAGGGTCCTCCTTCGCCACCCCCTCGGCGGAGCTGACCTTCCTCTTGGGCATCGTGGCGGCGGGGTGGGCACATGCAGGGTGCCGGGTGCCTGCGGGCCGCCACGCGCCAAGAGCCTTCAGGAAGCTGGGCTGCCTGGCCGCTACCGCTCCTCCCACCGCCCGAGCTGCTGCGACCCGCGGCAGAGGCCACAAACTAGATTTTAAAACAAAGAGTGTAGCAGTGCCTGGGTGGCTCAGCTGGTGAAGCATCTGACTCTTGATTTCAGTTCAGGTCATGGTCTTGCAGTTTGTAGGTTCAAGCCCTGCATCAGGCTCATGCTGCTGATGGTGTGGAGCCTGCTTGAGATTCTCTCTTCCCCTCCACCACTCATGTTCTCTCTCAAAATAAATAAACTTTAAAAAAAAAACAATAAAAAATAAAACACTGTAACAAGAGATAAAAAAAAAGGCATTTTATCATAATGAAGGGGGCTATCCATCAAGAAGATCTAACAATTGTAAATGTTCATGCCCCAACATGAAGCACCCAAACATATAAATCACTTAATCACAAACATAAACCAATGTATTGATAATAATACTGAAATTGTAGGTGACTTTCATACTCCACTTACAACAAAGAACTGATCATCTAGGCAGAAAATCAAAAAGGAAACAATGGCTCTGAATGACATATTGGACCATGTGGACTTAAGACATATTTTCAGAAATTTTCATCCTAAAGCAGCAGAATACACATTCGGCTGCAGTGCACATGGAACATTCCCCAAAATAGAAAACATATTGGGTCAAAAAACAGTCCTCAACAAGTACAAAAAGATTGAGATCATACCATATATATTTTCAGATCACAATGCTATGAAACTTGAAATCAACCACACACAAAAAAATTGGAAACCCCCAAATACATGGAGGTTAAAGAACATCCTACTAAAGAACTAGGAAATTAAAGAAGGAATTAAAAAATACATGGAAGCAAATGAAAATTGAACACGACAGTCCAAACCTTTTGGGATACAGCAAAGGCAGTCCTAAGAGGAAAATATATTGCAATTCAGAACTATCTCAAGAAGCAAGAAAGGTCCCAATACACAATCTTACACCTAAAGGAGCTAGAAAAGCAGCAGAAAATAAAGCCCAAAGCCAGCAGAAGAAGATTAGAGCAGAAATAAAGTATATGGAATTAAAAAAAATTGTAGAACAGATCAATGAATCTAAGAGCTAGTTTTTTGAGAGTAAAGAAAATTGATAACCCCCTAGCCAGATTTATCAAAAAGAAAAGAAAGAGTACTCAAATAGATAAAATCACGAATGAAAGAGGAGGGATTGTAACCAACACCACAGAAATACAAATATTAGAGAATACTATGAAAAACTATATGCCAACAAACTGGACAATATAGAAGAAATAGACAAATTCCTAGACACCCACGCACTTCAAAACTCAAATGGGAAGAAATAGAAAATTTGAACAAACCCATAACCAGCAAAGAAATTGAATTGGTTATCAAAAATCTCCCAACAAATGAGAGTCCTGGGCTAGATGGCTTCCCAGGAGAATTCTACCAGATTTTTTTTTTCTTTTCTTTCTTTCTTTCTTTCTTTCTTTCTTTCTTTCTTTCTTTCTTTCTTTCTTTCTTTCTTTCTTCTTTCTTTCTTTCTTTCTTTCTTTCTTTCTTTCTTTCTTTCTTCTTTCTTTCTTTCATTTTTAAATTTACATCCAAGTTAGTTAGCATAGAGTGCAACGATGATTTCAGGAATAGATTCCAGTGATTCATCCCCTATATATAACACCCAGTGCTCATCCCAATAAATGTCTTCCTTAATGCTCCTTACACATTTAGCCCATTCCCCTACCCACAACCCCTCCAACAACCCTGTTTATTCTCCATAAATGATAGTCTCTTATGTTTTGTCCCCCTCCCTGTTTTTATATTATTTTTGCTTCCTTTGCCTTATGTTCATCTGCTTTGTATCTTGAATCCCTCATATGAGTGAAGTTATATAATATTTGTCTTTCTTAGACTGACTAATTTTGCTTAGCATAATATCTCCTGGTTCTATCCATGTAGTTGCAAATGGGAAGATTTCATTCTTTTTGATTGCCGAGTAATACTCCATTATATATATATATATATATATATATATATATATATATATATACCACATCTTCTTTATCCATTCACCTGTCAATGGACATTTGGGCTCTTTCCATACTTCAGCTGTTGTCAATAGCACGGTTATAAACATTAGGGTGCATGTGACCCTTTGAAACAGCACCCCTATGTCCCAATACAAATATTTATCCAAATACCTAGTAGTGCAATTGCTGGATCTTAGGGTAATTGTATTTTTAACTTTTTGAGGAATCTCCACACTTTTTTCCAGAGTGGCTGCACCAGCTTCCATTCCCACCAACAATGCAAAAGAGATCCTCTTTCTCTGCATCCTCACCAACATCTCTTGTTGCCTGAGTTGTTAATTTTAGCCATTCTTACTGGTGTGAGGTGCTATCTTATTGTGGTTTTAATTTGTATTTGATTATATCAGACATTTAAAGCAGAGTTAATACCTATTCTTCTCAAAGTGTTTCAAAAACTAGAAATGGAAGGAAAGCTTCCAGACTCATTCTATGAAGCCAGCATTACCTTGATTCCAAAACCAGATGAAGACCCCACATAAAAGGAGAATTACTGGCCAATATCCCTGATGAACCTGGATGCAAAATTCTCAACAAGGTATTAATAAATCAAATTCAATAGTACATTAAAAGAATTATTCACCACAATCAAGTGGGATTCATTCCTGGGCTACAGGGCTGGTTCAATATTCACAATTCAATCAATGTGATATACCACATCAATAAAAGAAAGGATAAGAACCATATGATCCTTTTCAACAGAGGCAAAAAAAAAGCATTTGACAAAATACAACATCCTTTCTTGATAAAAAAAAAAGGAACCCTCTAGAAAGTAGGGATAGAAGGAATATACCTTAACATCATAAAAGTCATATATAAAAGGCCCACAGCTAATATCATACTCAGTGAGGAAAAACTGAGGGCTTTCCCCCTGGGATCAGGAACATATCACATATGTCCACTCTCACCACTGTTTTCAACATAATACTGGAAGCCTTAGCCTCAGCAATCAAACAACAAAAAGATGCAGAAGTCCAAACTGGCAAAGAAGTCAAACTTTCACTCTTTGCAGATGACATGATACTCTACATGGAAAACCCAAAAGACTCCACCAAAAAAAAAACAACTAGAGCTGGTACATGAATTCAGCAACATCACAGGATATAAAATCAATGTATAGAAATAGGTTGCATTTCTATACACTAGTAATGAAGGAAAAGAAAGAGATATCAGGGAAGCAATCCCATTTATAATTGCACCAAAAAAAAATATTTAGGAATAAACCTAACCAAAGACATAAAAGATCTATACATTGGAAACTATAGAAAGTTTATGAAAGAAATTGAAGAAGATACAAAGAAATGGAAAAACATTCCATGCTTATGGATTGGAAAAACAAATATTGTTAAAATGTCGATACTACCCAAAGCAATACACACTTTCAAGGCAATCCCTATCAAAATAGTACCAGCATTCTTCACAGAGCTACAACAAACAATTCTAAAATTTGTATGGAACCAGAAAAGACCCATGTAGCCAAAGCAATGTTGAAAAAGAAAACCAAAGCTGGAAGCATCACAATTCCGAACTGCAAGCTGTATTACAAAGCTATAATTATCAAGACAGTATGGCACTGGCACAAAAACAGACACATAGATCAATGTAACAGAATACAGAACCCAGAAATGGACTCACAAATGTATGGCCAACTAGTCTTCGACAAAGCAGGAAAGAGTATCCAATGGATACAGTCTCTTGAGCAAATGGTTCTGGGAGAACTGGACAGTGACATATAGAAGAATGAAACTGGACCACTTTCTTACACCATACACAAAAATAAATTCAAATGGACAAAAGACCTAAATGTGAGACAGGAAACCATCAAAATCCTACAGGAGAAAACAGGCAGCAACCTCTTTGACCTCAGCCACAGCAACTTCTTACTTGACATGTCTCTGAATTTAAAGGAAATCAAAGCAAAAATGAACTATTGGGACCTAATCAAGATAAAAAGCTTCTGCATAGTGAAGGAAACAATCAATAAAAGTAAAAGGCAACCTACAAAATGGGAGAGTATATTTGCAAATGACATATCAGATAAAGGGTTAGTATCCAAAATCTATAAAGAACATGCCCAACACAACACCAAAAAAACCCAAATAGTTCACTGAAGAAATGGGCAGAAGACATGAATAGACACTTTTCCAGATGGCTAACAGACACATGAAAAGACGCTTAACATCTCTCATCATCAGGGAAATACAAAGCAAAATCACACCTGTCAGAATGGCTAAAATTAACAACTCAGGAAACAACAGAAAATCTGAAGCAGGCTCCAGGTTCTGAGCTGTCAGCACAGAGCCCGATGGGGGCTTGAATTACCCTATTACCCTATGACCCAGCAATTGAACTACTAGGAATTTATCTAAAGGACACAAAAAATGCTGATTCCAAGGGGGCATATGCACCTCAATGTTTATAGCAGCACTATCAATATCAATAGCCAAATTATGGGAAGAACCCAATGTCCATCAACTGATGAATGGATTAAAAAGATATATACATATATTTATTATATAATCCCAGTGGAAATATAACATGTGTGTATACACACACACACACACACACACACACACACACACACACACACATATCCAGTGGAATAGTACTCAATGATGAAAAAGAATGAGGTCTTGCCATTTGCAACAACGTGGATGGAACTGAAGAGTATTATGCTATTTAAAATAAGTCACTCAGTGCTAAGTGAAATAAGCCATATAGAGAAAGACAGATACCATATGGTTTCACTCTTATGTGGATCCTGAGAAACTTAACAGAAACCCATGGGGGAGGGGAAGGAAAAAAAAAAGAGGTTAGAGTGAGAGAGAGCCAAAGCATAGGAGACTGTTAAAAACTGAGAACAAACTGAGGGTTGATGGGGTGTGGGAGGGAGGGGAGGGTGGGTGATGGGTATTGAGGAGGGCACCTTTTGGGATGAGCACTGGGTGTTGTATGGAAACCAATTTGACAATAAATTTCATATATTGAAAAAAAATAAAATAAAATAAGTCACTCAGATAAAGACAGATATCATATGATTTCACTCTTATGTGGAATTTGAGAAACTTAACAGATGATCATAGGGGAAGTGAAGGAAAAATAAAAACAGAGAGGGAGGCAAACCATAAAATACTCTTAAATACAGAGAACAAACTGAGGGTTGATGGGGATGGGGGGGGAGGGTTGGGAAGTGTGTTAAATATGTGATGGGCATTAAGAAGGGCACTAGTTGGGATGAGCACTGGGTGTTATTTGTAAGTGATGAATCACTGGGTTCTACTCCTGAAGCCAAGACTACACTGTATGGTAACTTGAGAATTAAAAAAAAAGTTGTAAATTTTTATAAAAATGCAAATAATTGCATTGGTGTCCTCCACTCATTTTTTATATGAAACTATTGTCAAAATCATATACTGTCAACATTATTCTTTTATTATTAGAAAATGTTTAGGGGACCCTGGGTGGCTCAGTCGGTTAAGCACCCGACTTCAGCCTAGGTCACAATATCGCCGTTTCCCGAGTTCAAATCCCGCATTGGGCTCTGTGTTGACAGCTCAGAGCCTGGAGCCTGCTTCAGATTTTGTGTCTCCCTCTCTCTCTGCCCCTCCCCATCCCACTCTCTCTCTCTCTCAAAAATAAAATAAACGTTAAAAAAAATTTTTTAAGTGTTTACATTTCAGGATCACTTTCTCATTTTTCCTCAGATATTTCCATGAAGAAATTTGAAAAGAAAGTGAAATTTGTCTGTGATTATATCCAATCACCTATGAAGAATATCAAATTATTCTCATTTATTGGCCATCCCAATGGCATACCTGTAAGGCTGACAAGAACACAGAAAGGTAATAGTGCTCCTTACCAATCATGGTTTCGGGAGTGAAGCCCTGATATTTACAACCTGAATATCCTCTATATTAATCCATGTGAACATATTAGGTCACTGTAATATTAAGCGTTATTGGTAGGTGCCCCATGTACAACTATAGGTGGCTTTCCCTACAAAATCTGCACACTATCCATCCTGTTCTGCCTGCATTGCAGCGCCCCCCACCTGCCGTAAGAGATGTGCATGCTGGTGTTCAGCATTCTCCAACAGGAGGCTGCCCTGTATTCCTTTGGGGACTTTTTACCCTTGCAGCTCTGCAGCCATGACAGGCCCTGTGATTGCTCCATTCTACCTCCTTTCTATTATAACTGAATCTGACCTTTCTGTCTTATCTGACACAGCCATTGCAATGTGTGGTGTCTGCTGCAGAATGAGGGAAAATGATTCACAAATGGGAATGTAATGGAGAAGTGGGCTGATGGGGCTCCTGATTTTCAAGAGTTTGATGAAACAGCTTTTTCAGCTGGTATTTGTGGCCTCACTCTCTCTTGATATAAGTCCCACATGTAGATTTGCCTGGTAAAGGAATCCAGGACCCAGAGGTATGCTGGATTCTAGGCCTGTTTCTTTAAAAAGATCTGGAATCTGGATCCATCAGTGTACTCCATCATTTGTGTTATTCTTCTCATTAGAAGATAATTTTTGAGCATGCATTTCCAATTATGTGTACTCATTCATTTGTAAGTTGCATGGCTATCATACTTTTCTATAATTTTGTTATTAATATTACAAAAATATAAACATTTTGAAGGAAGAGATAAAATAAATAATAATTTGAAGTTTTGATGTTTTCTTTCTGTATCCCAGCATTCTGTCTTGTTCACTCACCTTGATCTGAATACTTACTATGTTGAGGCCACCACTCTCAGTGAAGCTTCTTTATGTAAGAGGCAAGCTTGTGATGGAAGGGAACAAAGGAGGAAATGTATCTCCCAAAACTGGGTTTGATGTAATTTTAATGTTTAAGTACCTCCTTCTCTCAGAATCTATAATGATTACCTTGAACTTTAGTAGCAACATTGAGAGAAATATACACTTTTCATAATGAAGTTTACCTGGAAAGATGGATAGAACTCTGAATTTTGAGGTGATCCCCAAGATTCCTACCCACTGGGATACATACTTTAGAGTATGGGTGGGACTGTAAATACGGTGGATTTCACAACTGTGATCAGATTACAAAGGTGAAGGGATTTAAAGACCTAATGAAAATCTGAAATGAGCTGACTTTTGGTTAATAAAAAGGGAGATTATCCTGGATGGGCCTGATATAATTAAGTGGGCTCTTAAAAGGTATTGGATCCTTCCCGAAGAAAGATTTGAAGCAGCAAAGACAATTTTCTGTGAGCCTTTAAGAAACAAACTGTAAATCTATGGAGAAGGCCCTGTGGCAAGGAAACAAACTCCAAGGAACTGAATTCTACCAATTGCCAGTGAACTAGAAAGAGTACCTAAAACTCAAGGTAGCGTTTCTGACTGACACCTTGATTTTAACCCAGTCAAACCCAAAGATGAGGAACCAATTAACTTGTGCCTAGACTCTTGACTCATGGAAACTGAGACCATAAATTTTGTTATTTTTTTCTAAGCCACAAAATTGTAATAAGTTGTTATACAGGAATAGAAAACTAACACCAGAAGTAAAACACATCATACTTGATTGTTATTTCATGAAAGTTAATAAAGTTAAGTTTCCTTCATGTGACATTATATATCCTCTAAATAACAAATTGCTATCATGAGTATTTTCTGTACTCTGAAATATTTTACTTAAAAAAACAAAGTGAATTAACCTGTATAGGATATTTTCATTTTTGTGCATTGAAACTATATTTTCCTTGCTCTGGTGATAGTGGAAAGCTTTTATTCTAGGGATACGTATCAACTGAATTATTAATGAAGTCATTCTTTTAAATTGGTTGGAGCAAAAAAAGCGTTTAGCTTGGGTGATGAGACATTAGTGTGTTGTTTGGGGTATATCTCTTTGCCTTTGTGTCCATTAGTTATTTTAACTGACTGCACTAAGACATTTACAACCTCCTAATTTAAATAGCATTGTTGAGGTATAATTAACATATTATAAATTATACATCTATTTAGTGTAGGTTTGGTACATTTTGGTGTATGATCGTATCCTTAAAATCATCATCACCACCAAGATAATGAACATATCACCCTAAATTTTTCCTCATACTCTTTTGGAATACCTCTTTATTATCCCACTCCACCCCCCCCATCCCCCAAATCCTCAGGCAATGTCTGATTTGATTTTGTTACTATAGTTTTTATTTTCTAGAATTTTATATAAATAGAATTAAATAGATTTAAGATTTAAATAGATTTAAGTTGACAATATTTTGTCAACTTCTTTCATTCAGAAAATTTTTTCAGACTCATATATATTGTTGCATGTGTTTACAATTAGGTTGTTTCTAATTTTGAGTTATTTAATATAAAGTTTCTATAAATATTCTGGTCAAGTCTTTGCACAGACATAAGCTTTACTTCTCTAATGTTAAATATCAAAGATTGGAATGGCTGGGTCATATGGTATGTTTGGTCTGTTATGGACCTGCAAAATCATTTTTACATTCCCTCCAGTGTTCCAGTTGGTCCACATTTTTGCCGGCACTTGGTATGTTCAGTCTTTTATTTTCCCTCTTCCAGTAGAAATTCATACCAACAGTGTGCTTTAATTTTTTTCCAGCTTTTCTGAGGTTTAGTTAACAATTAAAATTGTAAGATATTTAAAGTATGCAACATGATGATTTGATATATGTTGCATTGTGGAAGGATTATACCCAACACATCCATCACCTCACATATTTACCTTTGTGTATATGTGTGGGTGTGAATATTTAAGTTCTACTCTCTTAGCAAATTTCAGTTATACAATACAGTGTTATCAACTGTAGTCATCATGTCATACATTATATTATATCTTTGGTCCTTATTCATCTTAGAACTGAAAGTTTGTACCCTTTTACCAAACTCTTCTTTTTCCTTCACTTCTCAGACCCTCAAAACCACATTTCTACCCTAAGTTCAACTTTTTTTCTTTTTTTTTTTCCTTGGGACTCCACACATAAGTGATACCATATAGCATTTGTCTGGCTTATTTCATTTAACACAGTGTCCTCCAGGTTTATCCATGTTGTCACAAATGACAGGATTTCCTTTTTTTGGTAGGAAATGTTTTAATTATTTTTTGATAGGAAGTATGGACTGAAGTTAAGTTTTTTTGAGTATAGATACCCACTTATTTAATCACATTGTTGAACTTTTACATTTAGTTTTATTATTTATATAATTTAGTTTAAATATATCACTTTATAATTTATGTTCAATTGTTTCATCTTTTTCCACCTGCTGTTGAGGTTTGATTTTGTTTTTAGCTATTCCATTCAATCTCCTTTGTTGGCTTATTAGCTATAAATCTAATCAGTGATTGTTTCAGTTGTATAGTATACATCTCTAACCTAATACAGTTTACTTTCAACAGACATTATATCCCTTAATGTACAATATAAAATATTTACATTTATAAATTTCAATTTCTCCCCTCTTGGCTTTTATGCTGTTTTCACACATTTTACGTGTTATACTATACCACATCAGAGAATTATCTTTTAAAGAGATTTAATTAGAATAGAATAGAAACCCCAGAATTAGACCCACAAAAGTATGGCCAACTAATCTTTGACAAAGCAGGAAAGAATATCCAATGGAAAAAAGACAGTCTCTTTAACAAATGGTGCTGGGAGAACTGGACAGCAACATGCAGAAGAATGAAACTAGACCACTTTCTTGCACCATTCACAAAAATAAACTCAAAATGGATGAAGGACCTGAATGTGAGACAGGAAACCATCAAAACCCTAGAGGAGAAAGCAGGAAAAAACCTCTCTGTCCTCAGCCGCAGCAATTTCTTACTTGACACATCCCCAAGGGCAAGGGAATTAAAAGCAAAAATGAACTATTGGGACCTCATCAAGATAAAAATGTTCTGCACTGCAAAGGAAACAACCAACAAAACTAAAAGGCAACCGACGGAACGGGAAAAGATATTTGCAAGTGACATATCGGACAAAGGACTAGTATCCAAAATCTGTAAAGAGCTCATCAAACTCCACACCCGAAAAACAAATAATCCAGTGAAGAAATGGGAAGAAAACATGAGTAGACACTTGTCTAAAGAAGACACCCAGATGGCCAACAGGCACATGAAAAGATGCTCAACGTCGCTCCTCATCAGGGAAATACAAATCAAAACCACACTCAGATACCACTTCGCGCGAGTCAGAGTGGGTAAAATGAACAAATCCCAAGAGAAACGGGAACCCTCTTGCACTGTTGGTGGGATTGCAAACTGGTGCAGCCGCTCTGGAAAACAGTGTGGAGGTTCCTCAAAAAATTAAAAATAGATCTACCTTATGAGCCAACAATAGCACTGCTAGGAATTTACCCAAAGGATACAGGAGTGCTGATGCATAGGGACACTTGTACCCCAATGTTTATAGCAGCACTTTCAACAATAGCCAAATTATGGAAAGAGCCTAAATGTCCATCAACTGATGAATGGATAAAGAAATTGTGGTTTTATACACAATTGAATACTACGTGGCTATGAGAAAGAATGAAATATGTCCTTTTGTAACAACGTGGATGGAACTGGAGAGTGTTATGCTAATTGAAATAAGTCATACAGAGAAAGACAGGTACCATATGTTTTCACTCTTATGTGGGTCCTGAGAAACTTAACAGAAGACCATAGGGGAGGGGAAGGGAAAAAAAAGGTTACAGAGGGAGGGAGCCAAAACATAAGAGACCCTTAAAAACTGAGAACAAACTGAGGGTTGATGTGGGGGGTGGGAGGGAGGGGAGTGTGGGTGATGGGTATTGAGGAGGTCACCTTTTGGGATGAGCACTGGGTGTTGTATGGAAACCAACTTGACAATAAATTTCATATAAAATAAAATTAAATTAAAATAAAGAAAGAAAAAGATTTAATTATTAAAAGATATTTTACACTTACCCCGTTCCACAACTTCAGCTCTAGGTAATGTTCAATAATATGTTTCCT
The DNA here is from genome assembly GCF_018350175.1 of Felis catus. NCBI lineage: Eukaryota > Metazoa > Chordata > Mammalia > Carnivora > Felidae > Felis > Felis catus. Next base: position 31,369,928 of record NC_058380.1, on the reverse strand, counting down.
CTTCTGCCCTTTCAGATCTAGAGGTGGAATGTTCTTCCTACTGTTACTAGTCTCTGCCTTCCATTTCTTGCTAGATCCTTCATCTCTCACATAGCTCTATAAGCAAAGCCTTTATTACATGTTCTTCAGAAGACCACTTTGTGCCATCTGTTTCTAGAATGGTAATGTACTGATATACAATTTAAACACAATTCTTCTCTTTTTTCTATGAACCCTTGGAAAGGCAGCTTTTGTGGATTATCCCAGGGGTGTCCATTTACATAGCAGTTCCTGAGAAAACACTGGTCTATCTTTCAGATACCATCCACTTACTATTTTCAAGATCAAGTCACATGAAAAAAAAGTACGTTCATGTACAGAGACCAAGATGTTTTGTTTATATCAGTCATTCCACAAACGTTTATTAAATTTTTGATCAGCCTGAATAGATTTTTGTGAATACTACAGATTTCTCAAAGAGCAAGATTTTAGTTTAATAGTGATTATTTTTATTGAACTGTCATTGAAATAAAATGTTATATTATTTTCAGGTGTACAACATGTGATTTGACAATTCTGTACATTGTGCAATGCTTACCACAATAAGTATAGTTACCATCTGTCACCATGCAGTTATTACAATATTATTGACTATATTCCCTATGCTGTACTTTTCATCCCAGAGACATTCATTTTACAACTGGAAGTTTGTACTTCTAAAAAAAATTTTTTTTAGCGTTTATTTATTTTTGAGAGACAGAGATAAAGCACGAGCGGAGGAGCAGCAGAGAGAGAGGGAGACACAGAATCCGAAGCAGGCTCCAGGCTCTGAGCTATCAGCACAGAGCCCGACACGGCCTCAAACTCACAAACCGCAAGATCATGACCTGAGCAGAAGTCGGACACTTAACCAACTGAGCCACCCAGATGCCCCTGGAAGTTTGTACTTTTTAATCTCCTTTATCTTTTTATCTATCTCTTCACCCCCACTTTGCTCTGACAACCACCAGTTTGTTCTCTATTTACAAATCAGTTTCTAATTTTTGTTTGTAGGTTGTTTTGCTTTTTAGATTCCACATATAAGTGAAATCATATGATATTTGTATTTCTCTGACTTATTTCACTTAGCATAATACCCTCTAAGTCCATCCATGTTGTCACAAATGGCAAGATTTCATTCTTTTTTATGGCTGAACAATATTCCATTGTGTGTATACACCACATCTTCATCCATTCATCTACTAATAGGCACTTAGGTTGTCTCCATATCTTGTCTATTGTAAATAATGTTGCAATAAACATAAGGGTGTGTGTATCTTTTTCAATTAGTGTTTTTGTTTACTTTAGGGAAATTCCCAGCAATGGAATTACTGAAATGTATTAATTTCTATTTTTAACTTTTTGAGTAAACTCCATACTGTTTTCCATAGTGGCTACTACAATTTACATTCTCACCAGCACTGTATAAGGGTACCCTTTCTCCAATCCTTGCCAACACCTGTTATTTCTCATCTTACTGTGGTTTCGATTTGCATTTTCCTAGTGATTAGTGATGTTGAGTATCTTCCTATGTATGTTTTGGTCACCTGTATATCTTCTTTGGAAAAATGTCTATTCAGATTGTCTACTCATTTTTTAATAGAATTGTTTGCTTTATTGGTGTTGAGTTGGTTTTATTAATGTTTTCTAATTTTTTGGTGTTTTCTATTTCATTGATTTCCACACTGATATTTTTAATTTACTTTACTCTTTATACTTTTGGTTTTATTTGATCTTCTTTTCTGGCTTTTAAGATGGAATCTGAGGTCATTGATTTAAAATCTTTTCTAATATATTTAGTACTATAAAATTTCTTCTAAGTACTTGATGAGGGAGATTCCACTAATATTGAAGTGTTTCCTTTTTTTTATAGTTACACAGAGTGAGCCAGGGCTGGGCAGGGAGAGGGGGAGAGAGAGAATCCCAAGCAGACTCTGTGCTAGTAGCACAGAGTTGATCAGGGCTCAACCAAGAGTTGAGCTTGGTTGAGTTGGTTCAGCTTGTGCTGAAACCAACGCTTAATCAACTGAGCCACCCAGGAGCCCCAAAGTGTTTCCTTTTTTAGTATACGTGCTGCCCAAGCGAGCACAAGTGTTTCCTTTTTCATTCAGCTCAAGATACTTTCTTGTTTGGCTCTATTTTAACCCATGAGTTATTCACAAGTGTTTTACTTGATTTTCAAGTATGTGAGGAAATTCTAGAGATCTGTTTTTACTTCTAATTAAATTCCAGTATTGTTAGAGAGCATACATTGTAAAAATGGAATCATTTTAAGTTTATTGATACTTATTTTGTAGCCTAGAATAGTTAAATGTTTATTACGCATTGCAAAGAATGTGTATTCTATAAATGTCTATTAGACCAAGTTCATTGGTAGTGTTTACCAAGTCTTCTATGCTAGTATTGAATTTCTGTCTACATGTTCCATCTTATTGAGAAATGAGTATTGAAATCTGATTATAACTTGATTTTTCTGAAATTCTATCAGTTTTATCTTAAGGTATTTTGAAACTATGTTATTAGGCACACACACATTTAGCAGTGTGTGTCTGCTTGATAACTTGGCCCTTTTATCATTATAATTGTGAAAAAGTAAATGAATGCATAACTCAGTTGATCAATTAGTTTAAAGAAATTGGCATAAGAATAAAAAGATCTAGAGACCAGATGGAAGAAGCTTTGCTTATATTTTTAATTTTTTTTTTAATGTTTATTTTTGAGAGAGATAGAGGCAGAATGGGAGCGAGGGAGGGGCAGAGAGAGGAAGAAATAGAACTTGAAGTAGGTTCCAGGCTCCAAACTGTCAGCACAGAACCAGACACGGGTCTCCAACTCACGAACTGCCAGATCATGACCTGAGCCGAAGTCAGACGCTTAACCGGTTAAGCCAGCCAGGCGCCCCTGTTTATGTTTTTAGAGGGAAGGTCTTCTGTGTTTTTAAATTATTGAAAATGTAATCAACAATGTTGATGTGGCTGTATTAAAAATGATACTTCTATGAAAAGTTAGAGAAAGAAAAAACAAGAAAAAAGCATTCTGCATGTTTTCCAAGGAACAAACTTTCTTCTTTGCTGTGCAATAATAGAGGTTTGGTACAAAAATAACCACACAAAGTGAAAGGAAAAAATCAATAGTATTGTTATCTTCACAGCTAAATTCTTAACATTTTTTCTGATATATATTAAAAAAGGAAAATTGGCAAATATTTTAGGTTAAGTACCAATGTTTAAAAAAAACAAACAAAATGGGACTAAATCCCTAGATTTACCAATTTCAAAAAGAAAGTAACATTTTATAAATTAAAATTTTATGAAATAAATGCAATTTTATAAAATTTGTAAATTTAGGCAATAAATGACTTGCCCAAGTAATCTAGTAGGTGGAATCCAAGGGCCAAATTCTATAAAACATATTTATTGACTCTATGAAATAAATTGGACATAGCAAATAGCTATGTAAAGAGTTACTATATAAAATTGTGGTGGAAATAAAAAGTTCAGTTATCTTCCTCCTGTAGTATCAGAAATACCTGACCCATCTGAGATAGGTGAGTTTTAGTGGTCACTGTAAACACATGGTAGAGATTGTGAAATCACAGAGAGCAGATGCTGTCAATTCCAGCTTCTGGACTCAGAGAAGGAAGAGTGGCAGATGCCGTTACAGTGAATGAGGGTGAGAAACTCTAAAAAATCAGCTTCATTTCCCCCCATCCAGGGGGCCATCTAATGCACAAAAATGCCTAGAACCAAAGAGCTGTGTAATCCACGTTTCCTACAAAAGATGTTAGCATTTTCTAAATCCTCACCTACTGTGCCTGGCAGGCATTACATGACACTTTTCTGGAAGTTTCATCAGTGTCATGTGCACATCTGTGACACAATGTGTCTGTGCAGAGCCCAGAGTGGACATCCCTGAGTAAATGGACTCTTCAGGTTACTACAGCCGGTGACCAGCCAGGAAGGGGTACAGCAGCAAACTAAGGAAGGTGACTTGCAGCTGTTTGGAAAATACAACGGTTCACGTGACGAAGACCAATCTCGTGCCAGAAATGGTTGAGTCAAACCGACTTCAAATAACTGGTGGCAGTTATGAAGCCCCTGGATTATCCAGATACGGATGTTCCTTACTGTGCCCATGGTGTGACCGCAACATAGTAGCTGTATATATTTGAGAACACTTTCAGAAATGTATTTCTCTGGCAGTTAGTTATAAAGTGAGTGAAACTAAAAATATAATCTATCAAGAAGAATCGCTGTTTGGGGTTAACATTGTAGAACGACTACTTTGGAAGAGATCTTTATTCCTTGGAGTATTAAGAAGGCATCACATAATTGCTGTCTTTGCACATTGTGTTCTAGAGTGCCTGGTTTATTGAAATCAGCATGAGGCCAGTTGTAAATATTTATCTTAAATCCAAATTTATAATATATCTTAAGTATCATGTAAAAAGTATTTCATCTGTAGATTAAGAATCACTTCATTTTCAGCAAAATGTTTTTATATAAAACTTCTTGAAAACAAAAGGGATCTGTTTTTGTTTTTTTCTCTAATTTTTGATACCAATTTCTTTTGGAAATATATAAATGGTAAAACTTCTTTTAAGATTTTAAGATAGGTGAATCTCACTAAAAGTAAAATACAGATGGCCATAGAGTCTGGAAAAACTAATATATATTTAATGGATTGATACCCCTTGATTTCTTATTCTGAGGAAAATGTGCAAGTTTATTTCATGAAACCATCTGAAGCAATGTATGTAATATGCAATGATTGAAGGAAATTCTTCTTTAATATACATTGTTCATTATAATTTTGCACAACTTAATGAACTGTGAATTACTAGTGAGGAAAAGCACATTCAACTTATTACAGCAAGAAAGTACTTACTATGGACATTTCCCATGTTTCCAGACTTTCTGGCCACCCTGAGCAACTTTAATTCAAAAGACTAAGGAAAAATCACTTATTTTAACCATGTTAAAATAGTAACTTGAAAAAGATATTTTCCTGTATAAACTTTTCCTAATTGAGCCCATTTTGTTCTGATCAATAAACTTATCTGCATAACTTGTGCTATAAAAAAATGATCTGATAGAATGCTAAATGACATCCATGACCATACTCCATTTTATGATTCAATGATATCATAAAGGAATAAAGTAGAAAAAATTAACAAAAAAAGAAAAAAATAATAATAAAGTAGAAAAATTAATAATTATAAATTGTTTATGTGGGAAAAATGAATTTCTTGTTAAAATAGACCAAAAGAGCCCTTGTGTCAGCCTTGCTCCTCTTAGAGAAAGAACTGTGATGTCATCATCCCAATGGAAAATCTGAGAGACTTAACCTGTGATACATCTTGACAGCTGTCATTGAAATTTTATCAAAGACAATACATTGCTTACGAGCATTGAGAAATACGTAGTCTCATTGTAATGTACCCTTTGGAAAATGCTGGATATATAACAAATGAAGCTTCATTATTCATGATAATATAAATATTGATTAAAATGATTAAATCAATTAATATGTTAATATATCCCTTGCTCAGTAATTTTTAAGCTGTCTATATATCTCAAAAAAGACATATTTCATAATATTTCAAATTTATTCTAAACAATGTGTTCTTTTTTAGCCCTGTAATAGTATAAAGTGGATCTTAACTGCCTATCTTAGAAAATGTGCATTTCATAGAATTAAAAATGAATCCTTCCCAATAGTTTGTCCTTTTTTTTAAATGTTAGCTGAACATTAGGACTGTGTTATATACTGAAGACATGTATAATAATATCATTTATCATTGAAGCAATAAAATAATATAAAGAAGTATAATTTTGCTAGATGATATAATAGGAATATTACCAGGAATTTCACTTATTTGTGAAAAATATTCACCGATAGATAGCTTGTTAAAAAATAAAACCCACAAACCTGATGCAAACTGTTAGGTGCAAAATAATGTGCTAATTACATAGACCTCTGCAAGACAAGTATGAATCCAGACACCTCTTTCCTGGTTTATTTCATTTCTAGAGTCCATTTGTTGCAGGTCTTTATTATGTTTTCAAAGTAAATAAGTAATCCATTTGGAGTTCAGGTCTTGTCCCCAAGAGAATAAAAAAAATATGCAACAGTGACACCATTTGGCTGAATAATAACTAAAACTGGACAAATAAGATATTTTCTCTCATTGGAGACTGTTTTAGTTGTGTTTAAAAATTGTGATTCTCAAGTTAATGGGCACCTGTGGAAATTCATTTTGCAAATCTACACGTAGAATCAGTAATTCTTTTGTTCAGAGTCAATAACATTACAAAAGAAAAAAATTCCCAAGCATTTCCCCAAGCAGAGACCCCCATTTAGCACAATGCTGACAATGCCTGAGTGTTTTGAGGATTGCAAGAGGGGCATAACTGACAATCCCTCTTGTGCTGCTACTATGCTAGTTTCATATTTACCAAGAAGGACTTGTCAATATTTGTCTGCTTGGGATCTTGAAAAATGGATGCGAGGTCTCTGTGAGGTCTTTGTGTTGAGTCTCTATGGGGTATCTGTGTAAGGTCTCAATGTGAAATGTCTGGGCAGCAGTGAAAGATTTCTGTGCACTGTCTGTAGATGTCTTTCTGTGAGGTTTCTATGTGAGGTCTTTTTGAGGCTATGTGATGTCTCTGAGTGTTGTTTCTGGGTGAGGTCTCTGCGTGAGGTCTGTATGGAAGGTACCATTGGGAAGTCTTGATAGGTTTGCCGTTAGGTCTCTGGAAAATCTCTGAAATCTGTACTAGGTTTCTGTCTGAGAATCTGTGGGGCAACATGAAGTCCCTATACGAGGTCTCAGTGTGAGGTCTCTGTAAGGCAACATGCTAGTCACCATGGAAGGTGTCTGTGTGAGAGAGGTCTCTGTTGAGAGTTGTCTCTGTAAGGTCTGTGTGTTCTCTTTGCTGGGAAGTGTCTCTGTGTTGTCTCTGCATGAAGTGTCTCTGTGTGGGTGTCTCCATTTCTGGCCTTGCCACACCTTATGGAAATCTGAACAACAGAAGGGTGAAGGCACTTGCTTCTTTGTGTTTGAGGGGTGGGGGTGGGGGAGGGGTTCTGTTGTTATTTGTTTGTTTTCTGTTCCGTCAGCATCCCCATCTGCAGCACTTCTGGCAGGGGCTATGTGGTCCACATCTAGCCCCTACTCCTGTCCCAGAACTCAACTCTCAGTGCCCCTTGAAGACTTAATAGCAACCAGGATCAGGGCCCCTTGCTCTGTCCCACCCTCTCCTAATCTCCCAAGGGCCCCAAGGTGCTGTCTGTGCTGGGTCCCAATCCCTTTCCACAGGTCTTGGCTCCACTTACATTGCTGGACCCACTCTGGAGGCTGACTCAGGAATTGGGTCCCAGAGGCAAGACCTGGCTCCAGGGAGAAACCAGTGACACAAGCAGGCTTAAACCCACTCTCCCCTCCACCCCAGGTCCCACATGTTGGGCATCCTGACAGGCATGGGGGACAGGGCCCATTCCTGTTATCCTCTGGATCAAGGGCATCTCCTGGAGCAAGACTCTCTACCATGGGAATGATGCCCTCTGCAGCTGTGCCTACTGTGCACAAAGCACAGACTAACGCTAGAGAAATTGCTCATCTTCTTGCTTTCTCATAGGGATAGGGGCCAGGGAAGGGGGAAAGCTGTGCTAGAAGTGGAGAGAGCAGTGGACCACTCCTGAGCTATACCTCCCCATTTGGAACAGGTCATTTCCATGCTCTCCCCAACTCCCATTTCACAAATCCTGTCTGATGGCCTCATCTGCTGGACTCTGGAGTATGCAAGGACTGGGAGCCAGACGAGACTTACTACATGATTGCAGGCCAGTCTCTGGGCCTTTTAACTCCCCACCACTCCTTGAGGAGCAGTTCTACAGCCCTGTGTTTAAATAAAGGTCACCAGACTGGAAGTTACATCTGAAGCTTCCTAATCCTGGCTTTTCCACCTGTATTCTTGAATTCAAGAGGTGATAATGTGTAAGTGTATTAAATATATTATTAAGAGATTAACCTTCCCTCATTTGCTTTACATCTACAAATTTGACCATCTGTTCTGGATATAAAAGTGGCTTCTCTATGTCTGTGATCTTAGAGCTGAAGTGGGGTGGAGACCATGATGGGGTATGATGAGCCACTGGGCCCTTAACTTTTTCTTTCCTCCAGGCGTGTAGATGGTGGTGAGATATCAGAGGCTCTTCATTCACTGCAAATTTATAGGCACCATGTGTCCCTTTGCCTTTTTCTTTGGATCCAAACTTTTCAACTTGTCTCCCACATCCCATTCTAAGTTCATAGTATTCAACCGTCACATAGTTACTACATACAGATACTCTCAATCCTGTTTCATTAATCCAAAACTCCTTCTCTGGGGTTAACATAGAGGGAAAGCAGGTGACCCTTGAATATTCATTTGGGGTAAAGGTGAACATAGCCCTTAGCAACTTCCCTGATGTTCTCTCACTTACATATACTCAGAGCTGGAAGTGCCATCCTCATCACTGGAAGTACAGGAAAGGCAGAGGTGGAAGAGGGTGACATTAAAGCTAAGCTCAGAGGGGTTCACAGGGCCTAACTCAACCTCAGCTCTTCACAAGAGAGAGAAGGGGCTCTCAAGAGCAAGTGCCCTCTATTCTTCACCAAGAGATCCAGGAAAAAGATTTCTCCTGCTTCTGAACTTTAGGCCTAGTACCCTCTACCAAATTTCAATCCACTTGGTTCTGATACTTCCTGGAGCCTGAGTGGGACCCTGAGTCCAGCCCCATGATGTTTGGAAACCTATCCCCTATAGCTGTATAAATTTCAAAATAGAGTGGAAGTAGGAGAAAGGCAAGTTGAGCCAGATCTTGGGTAAGGTCTTCATAGGTATTTCTCATCTTTTTAGGGTAGTTTTTGTTTGCATAATGACAGTATCATGAAAACAATGTATAATGAAAGGATAAGGAGCAAGCCTACAATGCCCAAGGCCAAAATCCCTCCATTCTCCTCCCTTCTAGAAGCCAAAGTACATACTGAGCACAGCACAGACAAAAGCAACCATACTACCCTCTTTTGGGGGGAAAACATATATATTGGGGAATATTAGGTATTTGGATGTGCTAATGAGAAAAAAAAACACTTTCTTTACATGGACTAATTTTTTTCTTGAAGACATATTTTCCTACTAGGAAAGGCTAAAGAAGTATTTTATGATCGACCAAACAGGGAGGCCTGAAGAAGACAGTGCCGTGGACAGTGTTGATGGTAGCCTGGGGCACCTAGCATCCTTGGCCTATACTGGCAGGGACTGACTGGAGACAAAGTCTTCTTGGGAGGCAGGGATGGGAGGTGCCTTGGGTCCAGTTGCTCATCCTCGAATCTTACACTTTTCAAGGACTGTCGGTGTTTAACGTGCCTTTCCTTGAAAGAGCTACTCTGACCATTGGAGGTGTCTTGATGATTGTGGGCTGTATAACTCATTCTCCCATGCACTGGGTAGAAGGGAACCCTGTGGTAGCAGAAACACCCACATACTGGTGCTTGGAGTTCCTGTTTGTGCTCATTTAACTTTGTGCCATGAAGTCCATGGTGGATTGCCATTTTCTCCTCTAGAATTTGTCCAACAGCTGTCATGAGGGCCTGAGCCTCAGCAGTCTCATTAGCCATAATTGATCTGCTTTTGACTGGTCCTTGGCTCTGGGCAGAGGCTATTACTGGCTTACATTTTTGCATAGTGTTCTGACCTTTGACTTTTCTATTGGGGAAAATCCATTGAAAAAAGTGCCTCATCCTTTTTCTGAAGAGGTTTTCTGGAGGACCTTGTTTCTTCTCTGGCAGGAACTGTATGCATCTGTTCCTAACAGAGTCTACTATTCCTCTGACTGGGGAAAGGTGACTCATACTTTCAGCTTGAGAGGTCCTCAATTCTTCAAACCGTTCTTTATTCGTTCCTGAGTTGGGCCTCCTATAGTCCTCTCTCTTATAAGTAGAGGCAGTCATCTTGCTCTGGCTCTTCCATGAGTCCTGAAGTCCAGAGTTCATGGGATCTTGCTGCCTTAAGCAGCTCCTTTGGTTTGCCATTAAGCCATACAGCATCTGGGAAGCTATCTTGTCTCCAGTAGGCACTGTCTGGGGATAACACTGAGGTGCCTGAGAAGCCAAGTTGTCTACAGCAAGGATCACGTGTGTAGGACAGTCTTGAGACTGGTTCTCTGGCTTTATCTTCAATTTGGACTTAAATTCACTAACCTCTGTGTTAAGGCATGACTCTCCAGGATCTTGGATAGCAGACATTCTAGAAAGTTTTTTACTGGTATCTAAACCCCCCATATGTGCATTTATGGTTTGGGGTTTTGTGAGCACATTGGTTCCCAAGATGGGTCTTGGCTGAAGAGTAGGAGGCTTGGCCTCCACTGCCTCCCTGGCCTTTTCAGACCTAAGATATTGGGGTCCTAAGTTGATCTTCAGCATTGCTACCCTATGGCAGGGGTCTTGTGAGGCCCAATCCTCATTCTCCTCTCTTGGCTCATTCCCGGCCATTGCTGAACTGGGACTCAGCTCTAGGCTGCTCTTCTCAGCCCATTCTGCAAAATCACTCTGCGGAGTTCTGCCCATGAGGTTGAGTGTGAAGGACTGAGAAGGTGGCCTGCTATCCTGTCCAGTCAGAGAGGCCTTTGAGGACCCCTGGTTGTCGTCAGATGGGGTCCTTACCAGGGCCCTCTGGATTTCCTCATACATAGGTGAAGGGGCAAGGAGAGGCTTCTCCAGGGTGAGACCTGACTCTTCTGCTACAACTTTCTTTCCCAGACATGCCTGAGAAGGTCTTCCCAGGGATTCAGCAAATTTGATTATTGAGGCAGTTCCAGACACACAGGTGGCTGAGGGGTTAAAGGCAAACTGCAGAATGGGCAAAGGTTGAACCTTTTTCAACTTAAATAGATTTATGGGCTTAAGAGCCTTGAGGGGTAGACCCCACCTGTGCCTCACCCAAAACCTTATAATATGTGCTTCCAGCACTTCTTGAATGTCTGGATTGAGGAAGGAAACCCTGTGGGAGGTGTTCACATATGGTCCCCAACACTTCAAGATTCCTAGGTTTCTGATTTCCTTGTGAGTGTTGGACTTGGGAAAAGCATGGTTGACTGCAAGCCAGGATTTGTGCACACTCACAGGGATCAAACTCCCACTGATCTTCCCCAACTTCCTACCCAAATGGTCTTTCAGGATGTTTTCTAGATTCTTATCTAAGCTCTTTAGCAAATCGCTCCCTGAGTCACTCATTGACAACCCCAAGTCACATTCTGACTCTCCAGAGCTTACTTCCTGAAACCCCATTAGGGAGCTTTCTGAGTCCCTGGAGAGATCTTTTGGGACCTTCCCCAAAATATACCCCAGGCCCTTGCCCATGCCCTGGCTTAGCTGGAACTCCACTTTCTGTGTATCCTTGTTGCTTTTACCTGCACATGCAGAGGGACGTGAGGGTCCATGCTTGCCCTTTGCCTGACATGTCCCTGGTAATTCACCCTGAAGCTGCCTTAGTTCCAGAGACTCTTGGATCTTACGGGGCAGCTCCCACCGGTGTTCAATAAGCCACTTTTGTAGGTGTTGCTCCAGTTGCTTACGGAGTTCAGCACTGATTGGAAAGTTCTCAGGAAGGAGGGAGACTGCCCAACTGTCCTCAGGAAGATTGGAAGTGAAGACACTAAAGACTTCTTGAGATCTTTTGATTACAGAGGATAAAGCCCACCCACTTTCTAGTTGCTTCTGCAACAAAGGCCATTCTGGATGTTGAATCTCAGGTGGGATGAGAAATTGTGACTTATCCTGGGCTATAAGGCAAGATACTTCGCAGGCCTCAATCTGAGGTGGCGAAGGTGATAGGATTGGAAGAGAGGATTGGCGATGATCCTGGGTCAGGATCTGAGCCAGAGACGGTGGTTGAAATTGAGGTACAGATGAAACCAAGGGTTGAGATTGGAACTCCAGTTGGGACGGGGGCTGGGACTGAGAAAGCAGTGGAGATAGTTTAGCCTGCATTTGAGTTGGGCAGGCACTTGAGATTCCATTGAATAAGAAAGAAGAAGACTGTGGCACTGAAGAGCCCTCAGAGATCCAGGCAGTAGCTACCAGAGATTCGCTGTGTAGAGAGGGGAGACCCCAGAAAAGTTGGTTATATTTCTGCTGTAGATGGTGTCCCAAGACCTTAGGATATGAGAGCTTCTGATGACCAGGCAGCTGCTCTGGTTTTCCTTTTGTACTCCAGAAGTGTTGGAGGCTTGTGTTCTGTTCAGGACTCAGTGACTTCAACATATTCCCCAAAGAATTCAGGTGGTAGTCTGGGCTTATTTGTTTTGGATATGATTCATCTTTTTCTTTTTCTTTCCAAATCTTGACCCTGACTCTCTTTGTGACTTGTATTTCCAGGAGCTTCTGATTATCTGAGCTCAGCAAAGAGGGGCTAGCAGCTCCTACCTGTCTGTTGGTGGGGTTTCCCCAGAATGAGGCCTCTGGTGAGTGGTGGGAAAGGTGTTCTTGCTGAGACTTACAATTTGATGAGGTTGAGAGGCACAGGGCTTTGGCAGCAGTGTGCCACCATGACAAGGCTGAAATGGGACAACTTGAGTGGCCAAGGCCTGAGATGGCTGGAACAGCAGAAGCTGACCAAGGGGTGTGAGATGACCTCTGTGGAATGGTGCTCAGTGGGAATGCCAAGGAGTCACATTGAGGAAGAGTCAGAATAGAGTCTGGAGGTTGTGGGGCAGAGGAGGTTCTCAGAGGTGGAGGGCAGGCCTCTGGATTAAGGGGACATGGAGGCAGAGGGGAAAGAGCAAGTGGCTGGGGCAAAAGGCTGTTGAGGGGAAGGAAAGGCTCTGGTGGCGAAGAGGCACTCAGAGATGAGTGGGAATGAACAGAAACTGAAGAGGTCATTGAGCCAAGAAGTAGAGGGCGCTGAGTCAGAGGAACTGGGGTAGCCAACAGGGACATGGTGGGAGCAGCAGCATCCATAGGCTCCCTGCATGGCTGGTGGGCTCCAGCAGGCACTGCTTTGCACACCTCACCAGGGATGTCTTGACATAAGAGTTGATGAAAGCCACCCTTGTCAGGGAGCCTCCCCAGGCAGCTGCAGGAGACAGGAGGCACAAGCTGCAGCTAGAAGCTGACAGGGCAAGGAGGGCAGGGCAGGCTGGGCAGGGATAACACCTGCAACCTACAGACCTCCACAGTCTCCATACTGATTTCACATTGCTCCTGCTATTCCTTACCCCAGAGCTTTATCCATACTTTGTTTCTGTGGCTCCCCCTCCCAGGGTTCCCTATGGACCAGGGGTCAAATCATAAACTCTGGGACAAAGGAGGACCAAGGAAAAGGGGGAAAAGGGGAAAAATTCTTTACCTTTGCAGAAGTGAAATCAGACTGCGAGCTCCCTCCAGTTCTTTCAGGCAATTTCTGCAAGCTGGAAATAAGGAGGCTGGGTTACAGTAGTGAAAGTAGGGCCCTAAGTGTTTTAGGGGAGGCTGAGTGCAGGGGGGAGCTTTTAGGCTGAGCTTTTAGGGGGAGACTGTTGGGAGATTAGACTATGGAGCCCAAGCATCACTGTTCAAAGCCACATGATCCCTCACAGTGATGGCCAGGTTTATTATGGGGAGTACTTTGTCATTTACATTACCCCCCAGAGCCCTCACAACTACCTTGTTGGGGAGAAAGGACAGGGGTCACCTCACAAAAGAATCTGAGTGAAGTTAAACCACTTATCAACCCGGAAGTTCCACCTCTGGATCTAGGCATTAGTGGTCTACTACCGCCCACACACCTCTGCCAGCTGACACCCATTTCAGCCTCTATCAACTTCCTTCCAAGCATGGAATCTGGGAAATATACAGTAGCTGATCTCCTTCCCAAGAGCCTCTCTGAGGGCTCTTTTTCCCGAAGGATGGCCTCTGCCCCTGGCATCCTTGGAGACCATGGAATTAGACCCTCAGGAGCAAGAGAGATGGAGAATAACTTGGCACATGTAGGGCTAAATGGCATAAGCTTACCTTTCAAAGCTCCGCTTTTTTTCTTACTCTTGCTCCTCCTCCTCAGCTCCACTTGATGCTATGAGAAAAGATGAGGGACTTGGACTCAATTATCTCTTCTCTCTAGATGATTCACAGATGCTCAGTGTTCATAAACAATATGACTTTCTACATTTCTACATATAATGGAGCTCTGTGGCTTTCTTTTCTTTTACTCATCTTTAAAATGAATAAAATATTTTTAGTTTTTCTTCTTTGAAAAATGTAAAAATGGATTTTCTATGTGAGATCATTATGAATTTCTTCCATCACTATTCCTCTACTCAAGAAATACACACACACACATACAGGTCCTTCTATGCTCCACTGGATAAGACTCTGTTTCCAGAGTTCAGACCCCCACTCTAGCCCTTTAGAGGCTCTCAGGTTCAGCACTGCCTTCAGATCAGCCCAACACAGAGGAAGAGCTCACCTGAGACACCTGCCACAGGAAGGGGAAAGTGGCTGGCAAAACAATGTTTAGGAGTCTGTTCTTCTGCAGACAATGAACTCAGTATACAGTCCTCACTCACTGGTCACTGAATCTGGGACTTTGCCCAGGAGACCTAGGGTCTGGAGATCTTGGGATAGAAACCCTTGTGCCCACTCTAAGCTTTGCCTGGCCTAGCTAGTCCCTAGAAGGATGATGTTCTATTCTTTCCTGAGATTTCCCATCTCACAAGACTCTCTAGATGATTTAGAAAAGTGGATATAAGAATAAGGAAAAAAAAGAGATAATCCCTGTTGGGGTTTAGCTAAAGTTTCCTTACCTTCCTGATATTTCTATATTTCTTAGCTGGTGATAAGGATGAATTACTCTGAAAACAAGGCAGTAACAGAAGGAAGAGCCCCAGTCCACACAGGAAGGCAAAGATGGCATCAATCACCCAGGAGGTGGGACCAGAGCTCAGCCAGGAGGTACCAGTGCTTCTCAGGGAAAAGAAATTCTCCATCTTTGGAAATCTGTTGTCCTCAGGCAACTGAGCACTGGTAGTTCACTTGGGGACAGAGCTCTAGGCCTGCATCACAGAGCTAAAGCCTTGTCACAAAGGGTTCCTGAGAATGGGGGAGGGGGCGGTGAGAGGACCCAGCTAGAGCATCACCCCTCCCCCATCATTCAGTCCCACAGATCCCTGCACTTTCCTGAGCCTTCTAGATTCCACCTTCCAACTCTACTGTCATGTCAGAGAGACCTTAGCCAATTTTCTATTCATTCCATCTAGAACTCAGATATTACCTGGTCCCTTTGTCCATTAGGGGTCTTGACTCAGGGCCCACTAATTTTATAACCCTTGAAAATCTGAAGTTGACCCTAGAATTTTGGCTATTTCCCGGGGAAATTTTCTTTTGGAATTTTCTCTGTCCTCAACTCTAGTTTCCCATATAATGTTCTTGTCTTGTATAAACCCAAGCCCATAATTTAAATTTCTTTTGCAGTTAGTTTTATGAATTTTAGTGTTTGCTTTGTCTCATTTTCAAAAGGACATATACACAAAAAATAAGATAATTATTCAAAATTCATAAAGTATGAAAGTTACTTTCTAAGTTTGTAACATTTATAATTCTAAAGTTAGTAAAGCTTTAAACTTTACTACAAAGACTTTGGGGACATGTGGATACATACACACATTCACAGACACATACACACACTTATCCTTTCGCAAACCAATCCAGTATTTCCAAATCCAAGAATCCACACTTTCCAACTGAAAATATTTTTTCATATGTTGTCTTGACCTGACTTTGTATTTTATTTTATTTGTGTTTTATTTTTATTTTTTAAATTTTCCACATAAGTTTTAAAACGTTGTTTTAGTTCATTAGGGCTTCTATAACAAAATACCACAGAACAAGGTAGATCAAACAACAGAAATGTATTTCTCACAATTCTGGAGTCTAAGTCCAAGATCAAGGTGCCAGTATGGTCACATTCTGGTGAAGTCCCTCTTCCTGGTTAATAGCGCTTTTTCACTGTGTCCTCATATGGTGGGAAGGGGCTAGGAATCTATCTGGAGACTTTTTGTAAGGCACTAATCCTCTCCACAAGGGCTCATAAACATGTTCCAATTATCTCATCTCCTCTTTCTTTAGGAGTTAGAATTTGAATATATGGATTTGGGTGAGGGGACACATACATTCAGACAAGTACACATATGCTACACTCAGAAGTCAGGAATGGGTTAGTTTATTCATACTCCTTTATAATAATCTCACCTCAAATTAAAATTTTATCAAAATTTAGACTTAGGTCTTCTTTGTATTCATATTTGCCTTCTATATTTTCTTTATTACTTTATTTTCAATATGCTTTGTTTGATGGGTTTTTTGATATTTAAAATCTTATCTGATAATTTTAGCTTGATTAATTGCTGTTTTCTTTATGATTTATTTCTGCCATATTATTTTGATTATTTTCCATATTTTCTTTATTGTTTCTTTTTTCTTCTCTTTTTGCATCTCCCACTTTATAAATCAAATGTTCTGTTTGTTCAAAATTTGGAAGTTTTTAAAATCCTAATGGTTTTATAACATTAATTATATTAATTTCCTTCTCAGTTTCTTACATGTCTCAATACGCATATTATCTCAGCACACCAAAGAGTACTCTTGCCTTCTCTGATTTTGCTTTCTCTGTCATGACAGCCCTTATTTCATGAGGGTATTACTGGAGTTTCGCTTCTGGGTTATTCTGTATATGCCACAATTTCATGTATTTTTTATGATACAGTAAACATCACTAACATCAACCCTTATGTCCACACACCTGCATGTTCCTACACTTATTTTTCATCCTCCTTGAGAATTTCCTCTAAGAATATTTTCCAACAGACTTATGTAAAATAAAGCTTTCCTTTTCTTCTTTTTTTAAATGTTTATTTATTTTTGATAGAAACAGCATCAGTGGGAGGGGCAGAGAGAATGGGGACAGAGGATCCAAAGAAGGCTCCATGCTGAAAGCAGCAAGGCCAATGAGGGGCTCAAACCCACAAACAGCGAGATCATGACCTGAAGCAAAGTCCGAAGCTCAACCAACTGAGCCACCCAGGCACCCTGGCCTTATTTTCTGATAACATCTTTTTCTCTGCCCTCATATTTAAAATATCTTGGCTGCATATAATTCAAAGCTTAAAATTTCTTTCCTTTCAATTCTTTAAACATATTACTCCATTCCATCCTTGTCTCCAACATTGCTGTTGAAAAGCCTTATATCAATCAAAATCACATTTTCTTTAAAGAATGATCTGACTTTTTATCATTTTAACAGGATGTTATAAAAAAAAGGAGTGTAAATCACTTTGCAACTATAAACTTAATTAAGTTTATGGTTTAATTATAGTTTAAACCTAAGTAAATTTAATTCCTTTCAATATTAAAGGGTATTTAAGTACACAAGAAAATTAATTATTATACACCCACTTAATTTTAAAAAATTTAAAATAAACTTAATAAATAAGAGTCATTAGATTCAAGTACTTGGGATAGTGCAAAAGAAGAAACAAAGGCAAGATGATTGGAAGACTAAGTATACCAAGAAACCCTTTCCTAAAAATGTGTATGATAAAATATTAAAAGCATCTCAGTATGACTGAGTATTGGGAATTATTGGGAAGATGAAGATGGCAGTGGAGTAGTCCACTACAGTGGGTGGATGTGCCTGGCTTAAAGGTGCTCAGGTGGTAAAGTGGGACAGAATCCCAGAGTAACAGCTTGTGATCCCCCAGGGTCACAAGAAGAAAGGGTGGTGCCAACATGCTGTGCTTTGCCAGGCATAGGAGCAGGGACTGGGGCTGAGGGCAGCAAGCAAGCGTGCTGGCTTTCTACTCTGATTTGACATGAGCTCTGAACTGTTGCACGGTCATGCGACTGCTTTCTTCACAAGGCAAAAGCACAGTGAGACCCCCTCCCAGAGGAACAGAGTGGGTCTGCACCTCTGAAGTCCCTAAAATTTGGAGTTTTGAAACTCAGGCACATGCCTGAGATAAAAAAGCATGGACACAGGCAAGGTAAATGCACAGTTCCAATGGAAATTGGGGACAAAAGAGGGATGATTGCTCTTCTGTGAAGGTTTCCTGAAGACGGGAAGTTACGATCTTTTAGATCTGGGGCTAAAGAGTGGGACACCACTATATTCTTCCCACCCGTCAGCACTGAAAGACTTCAGGGAGAAAAAAAGCACCACTTACTGGATGCTGGAGCCATTTACACCAAGTTCCACACCCCTGAACCCTTTAGGCACACTTCCACTGAAACAACTTAGCTTAAGAATCAGCACAGTAGGCCTCCCCAGAAGACCAGAACAAAAAACTCACCCACACCAAGTCTATTGATCAGAGTACTACAAAGCTTCAGTTCTAAGGGAAGTAGGAACTAGCTTCCTATTTACTTTTATTCTTTATCTTTTTATGATTTTTTTCCTTTATTTTATTTTTTAAGTTCTTTAAAATTTTTTTATTTATATATATAATTTTTGTTTGATTATTTTTATTTTATTTTATTTTATTTTTATTTTTGCACCTAGGTTCTTTTAAGAAGCAGACAAAAACACATCCCGGATCTAATTTGGGTTTCTTTCATTTTTTGCTTTGTTTTTGTTTTATTGGGGGGGGGGGGTTGTTTGTTTGTTTTGATTTTTTTCTTTCTTTCTTGTTTTCTTTTGTGGACAAAATGACGAGATGAAGAAATTCACCCCAAAAGAAAGAACAGGAAGTAAAAATCACAGCCAGGAATTTAATCAATACAGATATAAGTAAGACATCTGAACTAGAATTAAAACAACGATTATAAGGATACTAGCTGGGTTTGAAAAAAGAATAGAAGGTACCAGAGAATGCTTTCCTGTAGAGATAAAAGAACTAAAATCTAGTCAGACTGAAATTAAAAATGTGATAACTGATGTGCAAACCTGAAAGGGTTCCATTACAGGGAGGATGGACAAGGCAGAGGAGTGAATTAGTGATATAGAAGATAAAATTATGGAAAATAATGAAGCTGAAAACAAGAGGGTGACAAAGGTCATGGATGACAAAGGCAGACATAAGGAACTCAGTGACTTACTAAAATGTAATAACATTCATATCATAGATATCCTAGAAGATGAAGAGAGAGAAAAAGGAGCAAAAGGTTTATGTAAACAAATTATTGCTGAATATTTCTCTAATCTGGGGGAAGGACATAGACATCAAAATCCAAGAAGCACAGAGAACTCCCATTAAATTCAACAAAAACCTACCATTACCAAGGCATGTCATAGTCAAATTCACAAAATTCACAGAGAAGGAAAGAATCCTGAAAGCAGCAAGGGAGGGGAAAGTTCTTAACTTGTAAAGGAAGACAGATCAGGTTCCAAGCAGATCTGTCCACAGAACTGTGGCAGGTCAGAAATGAGTAGCAGGCTATATCCAACATGCTGAATGGGGAAAATATGAGCCAGTAATTCTTTATCCAGAAAGTCTGTCTTTCAGAATAGAAGGAGAGATAGAGTTTCCCAGACAAACAAAAACTAAAGGAGTTAATAACCACTAAACTAGCCCTGCAAGAAATTTTAAGGGGGACTCATTGAGTGGAGAAAAACACAAAAACAAAAAAGACCAAAAGCAACAAAAACTAAAAAGGACCAGAAAACAACACTAGAAACACCAACTCTACAGGCCAAAAAAAAAAAAAAAAAAAAAAAGAGAAAAAGAAAAAGAAAAAAGTCACTAAATTCATCTTTCAATAATCACTCTGAGGGTAAATGGACTAAATGTTCTAATCAAAAAAGATAGGGTATCACAATGGATAAAAATAATAATAATAATAAGACCCATCTCTATGTTGCTGGCAAAAGACTCATTTTAGGCCTAAAGACACCTGTAGATTTAAAGTGAAGAAAGAGAAATTGCTATGGCTGAGGTCAAAGAGGTTGTTGCCTGCTTTCTCCTCTAGGGTTTTGATGGTTTCCTGTCTCACATTCAGGTTTTTCATCCATTTTGAGTTTATTTTTGTGTATGATGTAAGAAAGTGGTCTAGTTTCATTCTTCTATATGTCACTGTCCAGTTCTCCCAGCACCACGTGTTAAAGAGACTGTTTCTTTTTTCCATCAGATATTCTTTCCTGCTTTGTCAAAGATTAGTTGGCCATACTTTTGTGGGTCCAATTCTGGAGTCTCTATTCTATTCCATTGGTCTATGTGTCTATCTTTGTGCCAATACCATACTGTCTTGATGATTACAACTTTGTAATGGAGGGTAAAGTCTTGGATTGTGATGCCTCCCATTTTCGTTTTCTTCTTCAGTATTGGCTATTTGGTGTCCTTCGTGGTTCCATACAAATTTTAGTATTGTTTGTTCTAGCTTTGAGAAGAATGCTCGTGCAATTTTTATTGGAATTGCATTGAATGTGTATATTGCTTTGGGTAGTATTGACATTTTAACAATGTTTATTCTTCCAATCCATGAGCATGGAATGTTTTTCCATTTCTTTGTGTCTTCTTTGATTTCCTTCATAACATTTTTATAGTTTTCACCATACAGATCTTTTACATTTTTGGTTAGGTTTATTCCTAGGTATTTTATGGTTATTCATACAATTGTAAATGGGATAAGTTTATTTCTCTATCTGTTGCTTCATTATTGGTGTATAAAAATGCAGCTGATTTATGTACATTGATTTTGTATCCTGTGACTTTGCAGAATTCATGTATCAGTTCTAGCAGACTTTTGGTGGAGTCTTTTGGATTTTCCATGTAGAGTATCATGTCATCTGCCAAAAGTGAAAGTTTGATTCTTCTTGCCAATTTTGATGCCTTTTATTTCATTTTGTTGTCTGATTGCACAGAATCAACCCAAAATATCAATGGTATAAAAGCTGAGACACCCTGCTTTAAAGGATATCTCTGACTTGCATCTTATTCCAATCTTTAGAAGCCAAATAAAGGATACATTTTCAATGGACATGCACATCACTGTACTGAGCAACTGTTCATTATGCTATCCTTTTGAAAATTCTTAAAATTTAGGAAAACTCTTTCCTGGTGGAAACTTGACTGCCTTCAGTCACACCCCTGCCTCTCCATCAAACAGGCAGCTCATCTACAAACCTGGAGAATGTCCTTCCAAGCATGACTAGACTCAAACAGCTCTTCCATCTATCTCTGTCCACTTAGGCAGCCCTTCCACCTGCCTCATCCTCCCCATTGGGCTTTTAGCACAGAAGAAAAAAGAAACATATAACATCAGGAAATGAAATGAGTCCATAAGTTGGTTCCTGTGTCCAGAAAGGAATATTCTTTTTTGTTGTTGTTATTTATTTGTTTGTTTGTTTATTTTTCTTCCAAATTTTTATTTAAATTCTAGTTAGTTAACATACGGTGCAATATTGGTTTCAGGAGTAGAATTCAGCTATCATCACTTACATACAACACCCAGTACTCCTCACAAGTGCCCTCGTTAATGCCCATCAATCATTTAGCCCAACCCCCCACCAACCTCCCTCCATCAACTCACAGTTCTCTATCATTAACAGTCTTTTACGGTTTGCCTCCCTTTCTCTTTATTTCCCCCACCTCCCATATGATTATCTGTTTTATTTTTTAAATTCCACATATGAGTGAAATCAGACACATAGGTTCTTTAGATGTCTATTTTAAAATACTTGAAAAGTCAACACTTTCCTTGTCTTTTTCCAAAATTTCATTGTGGAAAATTTCAAACATATAGCACACTTGAAAGAATTTGCAGAAAACACCCATATGTCTACAATTTACACTTTGCCTTTGAAATATCCTTACTTTAGCATGTCTACCCTTCTATACCTATCTATTTAGCCATGAATCTATATTTTTAACGAACTTTGTTTATAATTTTTCTTTTTTCTGGCATTTTTCCTGGCAGCTTTTATTTGTTTGTTTGTTTAATTTAAATTCAAGTTAGTTAACATATAGTGTAGTCTTGGCTTCAAGAGTAGAATCCAGTGATTAATCTCTTATATATGAGACTCAGTGCTAATCCCAAAATGTGTCCTCCTTAATGCCCATCATCCATTTAACCCATCCCTCCATCCACCTCCCTTCCAGCAACCCTCAGTTTGTTCTCTGTAATTAAGAGTCTCTTATGGCTTGCTTCCCTCTCCGTTATCTTATTTTTCCTTCCTTTCCCCATGTTCATCTGTTGAGTTTCTCAAATTCCACACATGAGTGAAATCATATATGTCTTTCTCTGACTGACTTATTTCACTTAGCATAATACCCTCTACTTTCATTCATGTTGCAAACGGAAAGATTTCATTCTTTTTCATCACCGAGGAGTATTCCATTGTATAACATAACACATCTTCTTAATCCATTGATCAGTTGATGGACATTTGGGCTCTTTCCATAATTTGACTATTGTTGATAGCATTACTACAACATTGGGATGCATGTACCACTTCGAATCACAGTTTTGTATCCTTTGGATAAATTCCTACTAGTGCAATTGCTGGGTCATAGGGTAGTTCTACTTTTAATTTTTTGAGGAAACTCCATACTGTTTCCAGAGTGGCTGCACCAGTGTTCATTCTCACCAACAGTGTAAAAGGGGTCCCCTTTCTCTGTATCCTTGGCAACATCTGTTCTTTCCTGAGTTGGTTATTTTAGCCATTCTGACAAGTGTGTGGTGGTATCTCATTGTCGTTTTGATTTGCATTTCAAATCAAATGGTATATCATGGGGTTTTGTATTGGTATATGATTGGTGGTATATCACTATGGTTTTGATTTGCATTTCCCTGATGATGAATGATGTTGAGCATCTTTTCATGTGTCTGTTTGCCATCTGGATGTCTTCTTTAGAAGTGTCAATTCATGTGTTCTGCCCATTTCTTCACTGGATTGTTTTTGGGGTGTTGAATTTGATAAGTTCTTCCTAGATGTTGGATACTAACCCTTTATCCATTATGTCATTTGCAAATATCTTCTCCCATTCTGTCAGTTGCCGTTTAGTTTTGTTGATTATTTCCTTTACTGTGCAGAAGCTTTTTATATCATGATGTCCTAATAGTTCATTTTTGCTCTTATTTCCCTTGCCTCTGGAGACATGCCAAGTAAGAATTTGCTGCAGCCTAGGTCAAAGAGGTTGCTGCCTGTTTTCTTCTCTAGGATTTTGATGGTTTCATGTCTTACATTTAAGTCTTTTATCCATTTTGAATTTATTTTTGTGTATGGTGTAAGAAAGTAGTCTACTTTAATTCTTCTGTATGTCACTGTCCCAGTTCTCCCATTTGCTAAAGAGACTCTTTTCCACTGAATGTTGTCTCCTGCTTTGTTGAAGATTAGTTGTTCATTTATTTGTGGGGAAATTTCTGGGTTTTTAACCATTTGTAGTTAGTTTCAAGATCTGGTTTGAAGAACATTTTACCATTTATACTTTTAAGTTTTTATTTAAATGCCAGTTAGTTAACATACAACATAATATTAGTTTAAGGTGTACAATATAGTGATTCAGTACTTGCATACAACACCAGGACCTCATCATGACAAGTATACTCCTGAATCCCCACCACCTATTTAACCCATTCCCCCCCACCTACCCACCCTTTGGTAACCATCAGTTGGTTCTCAATAGTTAAGAGTCTGTTTCTTCGTTTGCCTCTTTCTTTCATCTTTTCCTCCTTTGCTGGTTTGTTTTATTTCCCTTTCCTTTCTTTTTTTTTTTTTTTTTGAGAGAGAGAGAGAGAGCAAGTGAGCATGAGTGGGGTAGAGGGTCAGAGAGAGAGAGAGAATCCCAGGCAGGCTCCATGCTCAGTGCAGAGCCTGACACAGGGCTCGATTCCACAACCCTGAGCCAAAGTCAAAAGTTGGACACTCAACTGAGTCACCCAGGTACCCCTGTTTTATTTTTTAAATTCCACATCAGAGTGAAATCATATGGTCTTTGTCTTTCTTTGGGGTTTTATTCTCTGGAGAGGTCTTTGAGTTGCAGGATGCCAGGCACATACCCTGACCCTAACATACTTTCTTGATTTTACATTTAGTATTAGTTTCAAATAGCAAACAGTTATATCATTGTGAGTTTTTGAATCAGACTAACCTGGGTTTGATTCCTACCATTTAGCTGCTGTTTGAAGTTGGGTAACTTTCTTAGCTAGCATGATGCTCAGTTTCCTTACCTGTTAAATGCAGACAATAACCATTTTTCAGATATTTCTTTATGGATTAAATAAAATAATATATGTAAAAAATGGATCAAAGTTCCAGGCACATAAGAAGGACTCAACAAATCCTAGTTTCTTTTCTGGCTCAGGTTTTGAGGTCAGAAGTTTGGTTAGATTTTTGCTTTTCTGCACATCTAAGACATCTACAAGTTTCTTAGCATATTACATCTCCCTTGAAGGAATGCTTCATCTGTAACTTTTGTTAGAATTTTTAAAATATGTATACTTTAAGGAAAGAAATGTATTCTCCAGCAAACTCTTGGTCTGCATATTATTATATATTTTCTAGTTTGTGTTTTTAATCTCCAACATCTGAACACAGTATCAGACATCTAAACACAAGAACTCTATCTAATAACCTTTTGTGAATATACTTTTGTTTGTATGATTGAATATAAGAAAAGGATGCTGTCTTGCCAGGCAATCAGAAATGCCCTCTAACTCAAAAAATTCTTGCTCGCGTTCTAATTCTGTGAGGGTTTAAAAAAAAAATTGAACTCTGTTGCCAAAAGAAAAATACATTTCTCCCCATCTTTTTCTTAGAGAATTTTATCATGAATACTTGTATTTGCAAATCTTTTGTCTTTTCCCTTTGATATGTAGGTTTTGTGCCCTTCTTTGCTTTTTGCTTCTTTCTTTTTTAATGCTCTGGGTTTGTCTTAGGCCATGCTTTTCTTCCTCTTTTTACTTCTCCTTTTTTTTCTCTTAGTTACTTGTCATTTTGATATAATTTCAGACTTACAGGAAATTTTCAACAATACTACAAGGATCTCTTACATATTTTTATCCAGATTTACCAATTGTTTACATTTTGATCAACTTTAGTTATCATTATCTATCTCTCTGCATTTTGTTTTGAGTCACTTGAGAATAAGTTGCAGACATGGTGTCACTTTACCACTAAAAAAAATACTTCTTTAATACTAATGATACCACTTTTTCTAGCAGCTTTTAAAGAAATTGTCTGTTTCCCCCATTTATTTATTCTTTTATATTTTTGTATCATATTTATGTGAATATAAACTCATAGTTTCTCTTTTTGTGTGTGATAGTTTTAAAATCCACTCTCTTAGTAACTTTCCAATATGTAATACAGTATTATTAACTATAATAATACAGCAGGGTACAGCATAGATTCTTATTTTACCTCATGGATTGCAATCCATTACTATCATCATTTATTTTGGTATTCCAATGGTCCCAGATTTGGCTGGCTTCCATGTCTGTTTGATAGGTCTCTCATTTTTAAGTATTTCCTTACTTTCTGGTAAACCAGATTTCCAGGCTTATCTCATACTTTCCCTGCCTTGAATAAATCTTTTTTTTTTAAATGGACTATCGTTCATTTTAGTGGAGATTTGTACTTAGAAACCAAGGTCTGAACATTAATAGTGCTTACTGCTCCTGGTTTGTCATATCTCTTAGGCCTTTTTTTAAAAAATTAAGAAATGTATGCATGTGTATATGTGTGTATATTTAAACATACTTCTTTTTTATTTTTATTTTATTTTTATTTTTTTATTATTTTTTATTTTTTATTATGAAATTTATTGTCAAATTGGTTTCCATACAACACTCAGTGCTCATCCCAACAGATGCCCTCCTCAATGCCCATCACCCACTTTCCCCTTCCTCCCACCCCCATCAACCCTCAGTTAATTCTTAGTTTTTAAGAGTCTCTTATGGTGTGGCTCCCTCACTCTCTTTTTTTTTTCTTCCCCTCCCCCATGGTCTTCTGTTAAGTTTCTCAGAATGAAATATGGCCTTTTGTAGCAACATGGATGGAACTGGAGAGTGTTATGCTAAGTGAAATAAGTCATACAAAGAAAGACAAATACCATATATTTTCACTCTTATGTGGATCCTGAGAAACTTAAACATACTTCTATTTCTCTCCATATTTATATCTATCTACCTATCTAATCAATTATCATGTCTTTACCTATCTATATTTCTATCTACCATTATCTATCTAAAAGATCATAATCCTACAGATGTTTCCATTTCCATTCTGACACCATAGGGTATAATCCATTAAGTATGTTCTTTTGTGTCTGGCTTCTTTCACTTAGAATAAAGTTTGTGAGCCCTGCTCGTTTGTGTATCTCTTGGAACACAACCGTTTTCCTTTTTCTTTTTTAAGTTTTTATTTACTTATTCTGAGAGAGAGAGAGAGAGAGAGAAAGGGAGAGAGAGAAAGAAAGCACAAGTAAGGGAGGGACAGAGAGAGAGGGAGAGAAAGAGATAATCCCAAGGAGGTTCCGCACTGTCAGTGCAGAGCCCAATATTGGGCTTGAACTCAGGAACCATGAGATCATGACCTGAGCTGAAGTCAGATGCTTAAAATACTGAGCCACCCACGCACCCCCTAGAACACAACTGTTTTCAATATGTAGGTCTCATTCTTATGAGTATATGTTTTAAACAGGTTATAAATATTTTATTTCTATTTTCCTTAATCAAATATATATTTTGAATGGAAATTTAAAGTGTTGGAGTTTTGTCTAAATAATATTGTAAATAATTTCCAAGTTCTGAATCTGTCATACCTTGAAACTAATCAGAAGCATATAAAGCATTTTAACATTTAACATGAAAAAATGTTTTTCAGAAGTAGCAGCATTCACATTACTACAGGTAAAGCCATGGGCTAAATTGAGATTTTTAAATTTTACATGTTTCTACTCTCTCAAGAATAACTGAGCTTGTGCATGCCATTTAGTATTTGAACCTAGATGCTATCAAATGATAAAACAACAAAATAAAATATTATTTCCTGATGTTATCAATCTGTCAGAATCAGAAGTTTATTTTCAAAGATGAAGGATCTCTGTGAGAGAATCTCTCGGTCTTTCTATAGTTCACAGCTCTTAATAATTTAAGAACCATTAGAGTAACTTTACTCGAATTAGACATTGCCATTAAAAACCAAAGGAAAAAGGAATTGAATTTTATAAAGAGTGAATGGAAATGTAATATAAATTATATCAAGGCAGATATTTTCTTTTTCCAGAAATTTTCATAGCAAAGTAGGAGACAGCAAACACACTTTGAAATGTTAGAAAGAAGCTGGCATTCAGATAACTGGGTCTCTAGTTAATCTGCTCTATTCCTAATTAGTTGTATGACCTTGAGTAAGCAGCTGCAGTTTTATTTATTTATTTATTTATTTATTTATTGGATTTCAGTCCTTCTGATCTAAGAGATTTGGAGAGACAGGAATCCAAAGTGTATGATCTACATGAGCTTGATGGCCCATGCGATGTTCAAGCACTGAAGGGAGAGAGGAGCAAAATCAAAAGCATAAAACGTTGAGACCAAATCTCTTTAGCCTGAATCAGGCTCTGTGCTGACAGTGCAGAACCTGCTTGGGATTCTCTCTCCCTCTCTTTCTGTCCCTCCACTGCTTGTTCTCTTTCTTTCTACTCTCTTTCTCTCTCTCTCTCTCTCAAAATAAATAAATAAATAAACTTTAAAAAAATAATAAAATTTATTTTTCAGACTTCTGTTTATGATCAATTTGGCTTTATAGGTGACCACTGAAAAGTAAGATATATTTGATTTACATTTTTGTGGATGGAATATATATTGAAATCTTTTAGGCCTCAGTTATTTTCAGGATCATATTTCCATAATTTTAAAACCATCAACAAGACTAATGCAAAAATGGTGAAGGAAAAATTAGCAATGCTAGAGTCCAAAAGCTCCAATAGAAAATGCCCAGCTGGGGGCACCTGGGTGGCTCAGTTGGTTAAGCGTCCAACTTTGGCTCAGGTCATGATCTTGTGGTTCATGGGCTTGAGCCCCGCATTGGACTCTATGCTGACAGCTCAGAGCCTGGAGCCTGCTTCAAATTCTATGTCTCCCTCTCTCTCTGCCCCTCCTCTGCTCATTCTTTGTTTCTCTCTCTCTCTCTCTCTCTGTCAAATTTAAACAAACATTAAAAAAAAATTTTTAAGCCCCAGCTGGATCTTAGACATTGTCACTGATATGGATAGGCTAGGAGCAGAAAGCTGCATTCCTTCCCACAGTGCTTGGGGGTGGACACTGTCCACTGTGAAAATAAAGGTCATGGCACAGCCCAGGGAAGTTTTCTATAAAACCTAGTCAGTTTTCTCTGAAATCAGGATAAGAAAAATTTATCACTTAAATATAAAAATGATAAATTGACAAGACAATGTTTTGCCATCATTTTCAAAAAGACATAAACTTGTAAACATAAAAAAATGCCTAGAGAAATTTAGAGGAAAAAGATTTTCTATTTCATGGAAGAAACATTTTTTTTCTGTAGTCTCAGCTAATATGTGATTATAATGTAATTTCTTAAGAAACATACAATTTTTCTGTCTGGTTATAACAACACTTGCAAGTGAACAAAACACTTCTATTATCAGTTACATATTACATCTCTTGACAATACTCTTTTTCCTAATGAAATTAGCTCTTTAAAACACTGGCATAACTTTGTCAAACCATTATTTTTTGAGTTAAAATCACATTTTAGAGGAGAGAAAGGAAGGCAGGAAGGAGGGAAGGAAGAAGGGAGAGAAGAAGGAAAATTATTAAGGCTTACTGTATGACCAGCCAGTTCTCCTGGTAGTTTGTCTTTAATCTCTGAATAAACAAGTAGGATTTATCTGAGCAACACAGTTAACACTATGGATTCCAAAGACAAATATATATATATATATATATATATATATATATACACATATGACCTCCAAAATATCATGAGAATTTAGTAGTGATGGCCAGGAGGCAGCTTGGGGCTGCCTGGGGCAGCTTGGGGCTAAGCATGGCTATTCTCTGTCACAGCACCACTGACTGGGTCCTTGAAGATGCCAACAGTCGTAGGCAGTTTCTGGTATGCCCTCTGCACTTCACTGGCCAAGACCATAATCATGATGAATGGGAAAGATAAAACAGGGAGATCATGAGCCATTCTGGAGTAGCGCACAGAGTTGTGTTGGTTTGTGAACTGAGTTATGTGTGTTCAGCAGCTGAGGGGTCCATGTGCATGGAGCCTGAATCTACAGAGGCTGTGACTCTAGAGATGTGTATGGAGCCCTGCACTCTGTATCCCAGCTGTGTGCATAACACCTGTGCTCAGAAGGCCTCCCTATGATTGTCTATCATTATCTGACAAATTCATGCCATGACCATTATTTTTGTTCACTTAATAAATATTTATAAAACACTTGTTAGGCATTTAAGAATAAAAGTTCCTACTTGTGTGGAGCCTACACTTGTGAATGCATTATATTTTTGGAGTTATTACTTTATTATTATTATTGCTGAGATTCCTCAACTTGAGAATGCTGGTGTGAAGTCTATATCTTAGTGAGGCACTCATGTCATTCAAGTTAAGTTAGAGGACCAGAATCTCCCTTTAAAAATAGGGCAAAGCCTCAAAGACAGCAGCTCCCCCTGACTTGTCAGTGGCTTCTGATAGGGATGTGATGAGAGATCTTTAGCTTATACATCCAGCTTCTGTGGTTCGATGCATTTTGGACACTCCAGGTCAGGGTGACCCTAGACAAGCATTCAGGTACTGGCTTCCTTGATCCTATGGGAAATGTGTCACACATCAGCCACAAAGCCCAAATGTTCAAAGCCAGCATTGAACTAGTGAAGATTTGAGACATGATTATCAGCTTTAGGACACACAGTCACCACCACCAACCTCCCCCGCCCCGCTCCAAAAAGTAAGGTTTAGTTCCCACCACCCAGAACAATAGATTTCATGGAGTTAGAAACAAGCTGAGACTTCCCTACTCCAGCACTAAGAACCAACATGTAGCCCCCTGGGTGGAGAGGAGGGCTTTCTGCCAGATAGCTGGTCAGCATGACCACTTTCTCCCTGCTACCCTTTCCATATGGGTTAGACTTGGGTAAGACCAGCAGTGCCGGCCAGTGGGAGAAAAAGTATGACTTTTAAGTGGTGCATGTTGCAAACTATTTCCTCTTCCCCACCTGCTGATGTTACCCAAAGGTTCTCCTACTGCAGTGTTCCATGGGGTTGGATCCAAATGAACCTCTGATGTGCTAGCTCCTGAGGTTGCTATTTTAACCCCAAATATGGCAGAGAGGCCAGAGAAGGATGAAGCTCCACACAACAGAGAAGCCATTCTCTGAAGCAAGAAGCAGCCAGGCTTCCGACACAGCCAAAACAGTGGTTTACCCTAAGAATTGTGGGAAGAAACCCCAACACTTACCCAGACCTCCAGGTCTGGTTTGATGGGCCCCAAGATACTGAAATTAGCAACCCTGTTAACAACTATTCCAGAACAGCTGGAATGTCTCAAAACAACCTGCTTAGCTATGCAAAATGTGGGTGGTATAATTTAGCACAATTCGTTCACAAAGCAGTTTCAAGTGTACATCAAGAGTAATTATACTTTGGGGCACCTGGGTGGCTCAGTTGGTTAAGTGTCCAACTTCAGCTCAGGTCATGATCTCATGGTTCATGGGTTCAAGCCCTGCATCAGGCTCTGTGCTGACAGCTCAGAGCCTGGAGCCTGCTTCAGATTCTGTGTCTCCCTCTCTCTCTGATCCTCACCCACTCATGCTCTGTCTCTCTC
Organism: Felis catus; assembly: GCF_018350175.1. Taxonomy (NCBI): domain Eukaryota; kingdom Metazoa; phylum Chordata; class Mammalia; order Carnivora; family Felidae; genus Felis; species Felis catus. The sequence goes on along the minus strand of NC_058380.1, from coordinate 31,339,106 downwards.
TCAAAAATAAACATTTTTTAAAAAAGGAGTAATTATACTTCTATATCCCTTGACCCAGTGACCTCACTTGAAAGATGGTGCTGATGGTGGTTCGTGCTGATGCTGCTGAACATGCTGATGACCATCATTTATTTGGCTCTTATCATGTGTTAAGACTTTTATACACCCAGCCACTACCTTGCTTTTCACTCAGAACCTTGGATACAAATGTTTATTTAATGGAAATCATGGCTTTTTGCACTGTTCAGTTGATCATAACTTAATAATTCCAATGCAGTGGGTCACATCAGCAGATTGCAATTAAAATCAACAGGAAACCTTTGGAAATTCACTTTTTCCTGGAGTCCATTCTCCCAGAGGTTCTGATTAAATTTTTCTGGGAATGTGACCCAAGGATAGGAATTTTAAGAGCCCTCCAGGTATCCTAATGTGAGTCCAGGGTGGAGATTCTTGCTGTACTGTGCAATCAGGTGGTTGTATTAAGGGCCATGGAATAACATTTGAGAACTGAAGCCCAGTGGCTGTGTGACTTTAGCATCAATTTTCTCATCTGTGAAGTAGTAATGAAATAGTAATAGTGCTCCCATCCTGGGATTGATGTGAAGTTTACATGAAGTAAGGCAAGTGCGTCGCTGAACTTAGTGCCAATCTTACAAGAAATATTCAGTAAATTCTTGACAAATAAAATAATTACAATTTCCTATTTAGGAACATTAGTCATTTCTTCAGGGATAAGTTTAATAAGAACATTTCTGCTTATAGAAATATTATTAGAACTGACCTAAGGTAAGTTTGTTGACCTACTTAGAGACAAATGATTCCTGAATGTGAGCTTTTATCACTGATGGCCAAATGATAGGAGTAGCTCTCTCTAAAGGCAGTTCTCAATTAAGGCTACAAATTAAGGTTCTCAATTAAGTCTACAAATTGGAATCACCTTGAGAGTAAGAGAGAGAGAGAGTAGTAAGGTGAGGACTTTCAAATGATAAAGAGCTTAGCAAATCCTCTCCCCAAAAAACAATGATAAAACTGGACAAAATTTTCAAAAATAATTGGAGGACTTGAGGACTCTGGAAATCGACCAAAGACATAAAGCACATTGAAAAGCATTTATTCAATAAAAAGTACTGGACTTAAGGAAAAAGAGTGAGAGTTTCTGGCTTTCTTGCCTGGAGTTGTTCCCACCCCACTCCCCACATCCCTTCTCCACTTCCAGTCATCACAGTATTTCTACCAGGGCAGGGCAATTGGTGGAAATCAACAACTCCACTGCCAGAAGGGACACTTTTGATTTCATGTGGAACTCAGAAAGCCCAGAGGCAATGATGAAAACAATAGCAATTTTGGTTGCAAATGAACAATAGCAAGTATAGCTAGATTGAGATTCCAGTTCTTCTAGGAACAAGCAATAAAAGCAGCTAAACAGCCATAGCAGACTTTAATGACCTCAGACATATCCCTGATGGTCTGGAAGTGTGAGAGCAAAGACAAAAGTGCAAGTATGCACAAAGCTGGGAAAGAGCAAGAGACCAGAAAGCAACCTAGCTGTCCACTTATCCTTGACTCAACAAGAGGTCATGTGATTATGCAAAAAACAAACAAAACAAAACAAAAAATCCATCCACAAATGAGAAGATGTGAGGCAAACCAAAAACTGGTGCAGACTTGCAAACTCTAAATTTTGAATGTATTTTTTTTTAAACCAAACTTAGATCCAACAATGAACACTGAGAGGTTTATTGGCTCAAGGTCTTTGAACACAAAGTATGATAATTCATTGGCTGGCTACTAAGCTCAAAGACATAGGGGCAGGCCCTAAATATAAAAACAAGAGTAACAATTAAAAATGAGCAGAGACATTAGCAGTTACACACCAAAGCAGAAAAAGTCTCCACAGATTTAGTCTAGGCAAGTTATTAAACAAGAATAACAAAAGAAGAAAAAGGAGAAGAAGCAGAAGTAGAAATAAGAGGAGCAGGAGGAGGAACGGGAGAAGAAGAAGAAAGAAAAAAAGGAAGATGAGGGGGATGAGGAGAAGAAAACAACAATGGCAGAGGAGGGGAAAGAGAAGAAATAACAATGCTCTGGAAGGAAAATCAGAATCCAAAGTTGGTTACAGTATACTATCTTAAATGATCCGTTTTCTTAAAAAAAAAAAAAAATTACAAAACATATAAAGTAAGAGAAAAGTGTTACCCATTTTCTGGAAAAACAAAAGTGAAGAGAAACTAAGTCTGAGAAACTAATTCTGAGGGGACCAGATATTTGACTTAGCAAACAAAGACTTCAGGATACCTATTATAAACGTATTCAAAAACTTTTAAAGAAATGTATAATAATTACATGAAAGTATGATAACACATACATAACAGATAGTCTTAAAAGAGAAAAATGTAAAAAAGAACGATGGAAATGTGAAGTTCAAACCTATTAATACTAGAAATAAAATATTTAACTGAGGGCCTAGTAGCAGATTTAAGCAGGCAGAGAAAGAATCAGAAAGTTTAATGGATCAATAGAAATTATCTATATGAAAAACAAAAAGTAAAAAGAAGAAAGCACTGTTCAATGAAGAAAATTGAACAGTGCTGTAGAGAACTTAGGACATTATGAAACATACTAACATGTTTATAGTTGAAGTCCCAGAAGGCAAGAAGAATGAGGAAAACAGGAAAAAAAATCCAAGAAATAATAGGCAAAACTTTCCCAATATGATTAAAAAAAAATTAATCTACATATCCAAAAAGTTCAGTTAATTCAAAATAGAATAAATACAAAGAGAAATAAATCTAAATACATCATACTAAAACTTTTGAAAGCCATAAAGTGAAAAATATTGAAATGCCCACAAAAGAAAAGTGACCCATTACCTTCAGAGATAAAAAATACAATTAATAGCTGATTTCTCATCAAAAACAGTGCATACCAAAGGCAGGGGGGGGGTGACATATTCAAGATATAACAGTTATAAAAGTATACACACTTAACAACAGAGACCCAAAATGTATGAAAGAAAAATCAGTAGTATTGAAAGGGAAAATAGGCAATTCAACAATAATAAAGAGTTCAACACCCCAACCTTTAGAATTAATAGAACAAACAGACAATAAAACAGCAGATATATAGGAGACTTTATAACATTATTAACAAACTTTACCTAAGCTTACCTCTATAAAACATTCCATCAAAAGAATACACATTATTTTTATGCACAGATAGAACAACGCTAAACATAGTAGAACAATGCTAGTTCATAGACTGAGTTTCCATAAAAAGGTGGATATTTGGAAAGATCAATGAAATTGACAGATCTTTAGCTATATTGACAAAGAAAAAAGAAAAAAGACACAATTTATTAACATCAGATATGAGACGACATCAATACTGATCATACAGAATTAAAGGTATTAAAAAGAATATTATGAAGAACCTTAGATCAACATATAACTTAGATCAAGAGAACAAATTCTGAGGAAGACCCAAAATACCAGAACTAACAAGAAGTAGAAAATATGAATAGACTCATAACAAGTAAATACACTTAATTAATAATTAAATTTTTCCCCATAATGAAAAGCTCAGGCCCAGATGACTTCATTAGTGAATTATCTCAAATATTTAAAGAATAAATAATGCCAATATTTCATAGGTTCTTTCAAAAATAAAGGAAGACTAAAAACTTATCACTCTATGAGATCAGTAACACCTAGATATCAAAGTCAGATAAAAACATCACAAGAAAACTACAAACTAATATCCTTCGTGAACATAGAAAAAATCCTCAACAAAATATTAGCAAAGTGAATATACTAACATATAAAAAGGGAGCATTTATGCCAGAAATGCAAGAGCAACTTGAAAAAGAAAAGTCAAGCTGGAGACATCACAACTCCAGACTTCAAGTTATATTACAAACCTGTAGTTATCAAGACAATATGTGGTACAAGAACAGACACGTAGATAAATGGAAAAGAACAGAAAATCCAGAAATGGACCCATAACTATATGGACAACTAATCTTCAACAAAGCAGGAAAGAATATCCGTTGGGAAAAAGACAGTCTCTTCAACACATTGTATTGAGAAAACTGGACAGCAACATGCAAAAGAGTGGAACTAAACCACTTTATTACACCACACACAAAAATAAATTCAAAATGGATGAACATGAAATAAATGTCGGGCAGGAAAACATCAAAATCCTAGAGGAAAACACAAGCAGTAACCTCTTTGACATTGGCCTCAGCAACTTCTTTCTAGATATGTCTCCTGAGGCAAGGGAAACAAAAGTAAAAATAAACTATTTGGATTTCATCAAGATAAAAAGCTTCTGCACAGCCATAGAAACAATCAACAGAACTAAAAGGCAACTGGTGGAATGGGAGAAGATATTTGCAAATGATATGTTGGTTAAGGGTTAGTATCCAAAATATGTAAAGAATTTATAAAACTCAAAAACAAAATAATAATAATAATAATCCAATTAAAAATGGGCATAGGACATGAACATTTTTCCAAAGAAGACAGTGAGATGGCTAACAGACACATGAAAACATGCTCAACATCACTCATCATCAGAGAAATACAAATCAAAACTACAATGAGCTATCATCTCACACCTGTCAGAATGACTAAAATTGACAAAACAGAAAACAAAAGATGTTGGTGAAGATGTGGAGATAGATAAACCCTCTTATGCTGTTGGTGGGAATGCAAACTGGTACAGCCACTCTGGAAAGCATATGGAGTTTCCTCAAAAAGTTAAAAAAAAAAAGTTAAAAATAGAACTACCTTATGACCCAGCAATTGTACTATTAGGTACTTATCCAAAGAATACAAAAATACTGATTCAAAGGGACACATATGCCCCAATGTTTTTAGCAGCATTATCAACAATAGCCAAATTATGGAAAGAGCCCAATGTCCATCAACTGATGAATGGATAAAGAAGATGTGGTATACGTATATATACACACACAATGGAATATTACTTAACCATAAAAAAGAATGAAATCTTGCCATCTGCAACAACGTGGATGAGCTGGAGTGTATTATGCTAAGAGAAATTACTCAGTGAGAGAAAGACAAATACCATATCATTTTACTCATATGTGGAATTTAAGAAAGGTAGTAGATGCACACAGTGAGGGGAAAAGGAGAGGCAAACCATAGTATAGTATAGAGAGGTTAGCAGTGGAATGGATTAAATGGGGTATGGGTATTAAGGAGGGCATTTGTTGTGTGTTGTTGTTTCTACACCTGAAACTAATATTACACTGTATGTTAACTAAATGGAATCTAAATAAAAAGAAGAAAAAAAGAAATGCATGATCAATTCAGCATACAAAAATCAGTTAATCATGATTCAGCATGTAAAACATTTGGAAGTTGTCACTCACACTCAAACAAGAAAAAAGCTCAACAAACTGAAAATCAACAACTCTTTTTAAAATACATCAGTGAACTACTTGGATGTCAAACAGGCACCTTCAATTCAAATTTGCTGTGTCCCAACTGAACTCATCATCTATCCCCCTTCTCCTCAGCTGTCCTTCATCCTATGGTTTCCATTTTGGTGAATGGCACCACATTCCAATAAATTTTTCAAGTTATAAAGAAATAAAATCATCAATCCAGACTACTAAAAAAAAAAAAAAAGGACCAAAAGGAATAAGCAGAGCACAGGCCACTGACACTCTTAGATCTATAGGGATGAAATGAGATTAAGAATACAGAATGCTGGGGCCCCTGGATGGCTCAGTTAGTTAAGCGTTCGATTTTGGCTCAGGTCATGATCTCAGAATCCCTGAGTTCAAGCCCCATGTTGGACTCTGTGCTGACAGCTCAGAGCCTGGATCTTGTTTCAGATTCTGTGTCTCCCTCTCTCTGCCCCTTCCCCACTCAAGCTCTGTCTCTCTGTGTCTCAAAAGTAGATTAAAAAAAAAGAATACAGAATGCTGATGGGGTGCCTGGGTGGCTCAGTTCATTGTGCATCTGACTTTGGCTCAGGTCATGATCTCACAGTTTGTGAGTTCCAGCCCGACGAGCTCTGTGCTGATAGCTGGGAGACTGGAGCCTGCTTCAGATTCTGTGTCTCCCTCTCTCTCTGCCCCTCCCCCGCTTGTGCTCTCTCTCTGTCTCTCAAAAATGAATAAATGTAAAAAATTTTTTTAAAAAGAAAAAAGAATACAGAATGCTGAGTCATATAGAAACAGCCACCTATGAAAGAACATTGACTTCCAGTGGAGGGCTAGAAGGAGCCAGGGAGGAAAAACTCTGATGTCACTCTCTGCTGTCCTCCAGCCTCTTGCAGAGCTCCTAATTGGCTAAATTGGAAAAAAGATGGCAAAAAGCAGAAAAGAAAAAGGATCTGGAGAGGCAATAGGAAGATTCCAGCTCAAGGATCCTGGTGAAGCTGTGCTGATTCAGACTCTCTCAACAACTGAAAACAACAACAACAAACAAACAAACAAACAAACAAAAACAACTTTAAGTTCTACCATATTTGATTCTATGATAAGATTTCCTGATGAGTTCTTTGAAACTGCCAATTTTGGAGGCCTCCAGGGATAATGTTTTGGACTAACCATATCCTAGAAAACAATGATGACCTTGAAACTGCACCAAGAAAAACAGTGATAATAAAAATAACTTCAGTAAGTGAGAAGTTTTATCACTGAATACCATGCAGCCTTGTGAAAGACTGGGATGCAAACTGAATACCATGCAGCCAGGTGAAAGATTGGGATGGATTTATGTACTGATGAGAATATCTCTACAGTATGTTATTGTGTGTAAAAGCTAGGTACATAATAATGTACACAGTATCATTCTTTTGGGGTAAAAACAAGGAATGAAAAAGAATTATATATATTTTCACTACAAAAAAATACATCAGTGAACTAAAGTCAGTGGTCCGCAAAGTGGAGAAACAGATAGGAGGATAGAGAATCACAACTTACCATAGAAACTTCACTGGAAACCAGTACCAGGGTACCAAAAAAAATTAAACTGTAATTGACAAAGCTGGAGGCTCACTATGGACAAGTTTGAGAGTTAAAAGGCATCAGGGCAGACCAGTTTTAAGGAAGACCCCATATTTCTGTGAGTTTTATTTCCAAGGGCCCCTACCATGCTCTCAGTAAAGATCTGGAAAATTCTCCTAATACTTCCAGAGAGGAGGGGAAAGAGCCATTCTGGAATGCACACACAGCATTCTGTTCTCATTAAGCCTTTTCCTCAAGAGAAACTATTTTGCCAAACTATGACTGACTGAGGTTTTACCAGAGCCTAATTAACCAGGGGAAAGAAAATACCCAAATCCAGCCCCCCACTTGGTATTCCTGTCCCACCTAATGGATGGAAAATTGAGAATCGCCTGTGAAGGTCATAACTCAGGGTCATGGGATCACCAAAAGTCTGAGACTTAAGCATAAACCTATAGACCATTCCCCTTCCCCTTCATATCTTACTACCATATCAACAAAGCTCCTGTATAACAAGAGAATACAACTGAACACTGTCTCAAGTGTTGTTTAAGAAGTCTCTAAGGAAGGGCACCTGTCCATTAAGCAACCAATTCTTGATCTCTGCACAGGCATTGATCTCAGGCTCCTAATCTCAGGGCTGTGAGTTCAAGCCCAGAGTTAGGTTCCACTCTGGGTTTGGAGTTTACTGTGTTAAAAAAAAAAAAGTCTCTAGGGAAATCCAATAACAACAGAAGACAAAAACAAAGATACCAGAGAAAATTTTAGCCTCTGACACCTACAGCTACAGCAAACAGTAAACACAGTCTAACTTGTAGCCAGATAAATAAAACCCCACACTAAAGGTTTACTTACCTCAGTTCCTTTTATCCAGTATATTATGTTTGGCTTTCAGAAGAATTATACAGCACATCAAGAGGAAAAACATATAGTCTGAAGAGAAAGAACAAGGATTAGAACCAGACTAAAAGATGGAAAAGATTTTGGGATTATCAGACCAGGAACTTAAAACAATTACGATTTGGAGCTCCTGGGTGGTTCAGTCGGTTGAGCATCTGACTTTGGCTCAGGTCATGATTTCTCAGTTTGTGAGTTCAAGCCCTACATCAGGCTCTGTGCTGACAGCTCAGAGCTTGGAGCCTGCTTTGGATTCTGTGTCTCCCTCTCTCTCTGCCTCTCCCCCACTCATGCTCTTTCTCTCTCAAATAAACATTTAAAAATAATAATAAAATAAAATAAAACAATTATGATTTATAAGCTAAGGGATCTAATGGAAAAAAGACAACAAACATAAACATATGGATAATGTAAACAGAGAGAAAACAGATGTAAAAGCCCACATATTATATGATTTCATTTCTATGAAACATCCAGAAAAAGGTAGTAGTGGGGATTGACTGCAAACTGGCAAGGGGAATCTTTGTGGAATGATGAGAGTGTTCTGAAACTTGATTATACTAATAGTTGCACAACTTTATGAATTTACTTTAAAAAATCATTAAGCTGTATACTTCAAATAGGTTAATTTAAGGTATATACACTATATCTCAAAAAAATTGAGAAAACCTCCTCCAGAGATTCTAATTTGATTAGTCTATGGTTCACTCTGGTTATTCATAATTTTAACATATATTCAGATAATCCAATGTGCAGTGAAGGTTGAAAAATCACTATTTTAGATCTGGGTTATCCAATCTGCTTACATTTTCAAAAAATAATAAACAAGGATGGAGTTAATATGACAGAGCAGTAGGGGGATCCTGAGCTTGTCTCATCCCTGAAATGCAGCTAGATCAGCATCAAACCATTTTGAACACCTAGGAAATTGATCTGAGGATTATTGCAATAATCTTTATAATTTGAGCCAGAACTTGGCAGGTAAGCAGTGCAGAGAGGTGAATTGGGAGAGAGAAAAGCCTCAGAGCCTCAGAGGGTTAGGAGTCATTTTTTCAGAGAGAAGACAGAGAGAGAAACAGTAAGGGGGAGAGTGCTCCCCACAAAAGTAGCTGGAGAGAAAGAGAGAGAAAAAGTGAAAATACTTGCAGAGGCCTGAACAAATCTGTTCCCCAAAACGATTGACAGGGGAAAAGGATATTTCAACATCTCCATGATTCTATAAACAGTTGAGCAAGAGTCTAAAGGTTCAAAACTCAGTGCCTGGTGATACTCTAATGAGGAAGTAGGGTGAATCCCCAGAAGCAGATGGCATGGCCTGAGGTGTCCATGTGCCACATGGGGAGAAGTGGTTCCCCTGCTTGGAGTGCAGTTTGGTAGAGGCCAAATGGCCTCCCCTTGGGCAAAAGTCCCAGTGGACCCTGGAGAGCTGCCATATTTATTGATATTGGAACAAAGACACCAGGGTGCAGCAAAACCTGGCACCAGCTGTGTATTGTGACTTACCATACACTCTGAGCTGCCACTGCGTGATCATGCATATATTTTCTGGGACAAGCTGGCACCTGGCCATTGCTCAGTGATACCCTCCCCCCCCCCCCCCAGAGAATCAGTACAGGTCCAAGTCACAGGGATCACTGAAGTGTGGTTTGGTTTGTTTTTTTTTTAAGTTTTATTTATTTTGGAGACAGAAAGAGAGACAGAGAGAGACAGAGGGGGTGAGGGAGAAGGGCAGAGTGGGAGACAGAGGATCCAAAGCATGTTCTGTGCTGACAACAGAGAGCCCATTGCAGGGCTTGAACTCACAAACCATGAGATTATGACCTGAGCTGAAGTTATATGCTTAACCAACTGAGCCACCCAGGTGCCCTTGAAGTGTGGGGTTTTTGAAACATAGCCCCATCTGAGATAAAACTCTGGAGGGAGGCTCCACCTGGCAGGAAGACAGATTGGATACAGGGTAAAGGCAGGGAGCTGACAGAAGCCTGAGACAAAGGAGGGGTGCTTGATCACATGTGTGTGAGGGCACAAAATACGCACACCAGAGACTAAAGAGCTGGGTGAAGCCATTTCCACCTCTAGCGTGCAAGCACTCAGGAATTTACCGCAGTGAACTAAGCAGTGCCACCAAATGGAGAATAGGGCCATTACACTGAGCCCTGCCCACTTGTACCCTCCAAGCACATCCCATAGAAGACCAGCATGAATCCCTTACATCTGTTTAGTCTATGGGCTATAGTGTGCTGAAAAGTTTCCGTACTAGGGGAAATGAGATGTAACTTCATTCAGATTTCATTCTGTTTGCTTGTTTGTTCATTTTCTTTGCTTCTGTTTTTGTTCATGTTTTTCTTTTCTTTATTTTATTTCTTTTTCTTTCTTGGAGACTGAAAGAGAATTTTTTTTATTTTTTATTCATTTTATTTTCAGTATTTTATTTTATTCTATTACTTAAATTATTTTGTTTTTAAATTTTTAAACTTTTTCCCCTTTCTCTATTTTCTCTATTCTATCAAGCTTCTCTCAACAAGCAGTATGAAACACACCCGGCTTCTAGCTTCCTTTGATTTTGTTGTTTGTTTTGCTTTGTTTTCAATTTTTTAATTTTAATTTTTTATTTTATTAGTTTTTAATCCCTCCAAAATGACAAGATGGAGGAATTCACCTCCTCCAAAAAAAAGAATAAGAAGAAATAAACGCCAAGGATTTAATCAACAAGATATAAGTAAGATGTCTGAACTAGAATTTAATACCATGATTATAAGGATACTAGCTAGGGTTAAAAAAAGCAAAGAAGATACCAGACAATCCCTTTCTTCAGAGATAAAAGAACTAAAAGCTAGTCAGGCCAAAATTAAAAATGCTATATCTGAGATATACTCTCGAATTGATGTCATGATGACAAGGATAGATAAAGCAAAGCAGCAAATCACTGATACAGAAGATAAAATTATGGAAAATAATAAAGCAGAAAAAAGGAGGTAAATAAAGGCAAAAGATCACAATAGAAGACTTAGAGAACTCAACAACTTATTAAAGAGGAATAATATTCATATCACAGAAGTTACAGAAGATGAAGAGAAAGACAGGGGCAGAAGGTTTATGTGAACAAATTATACCTGAAAACTTTCCTAATCTGGGGGAAGACACAAAAAGCAAAATTCAAGAAGCACAGAGAACTCCCATTAAATTCAATAAAAACTGAACATCACCAAGGCAAATCATAGTCAAATTCACAAAATACACAGACAAGGAAAGAATCATAAAGGCACCAAGGGAAAAAAGTTCTTAACCTACAAGGGAAGAGAGAACAGGTTTGTGGCAAATCTATATCTGAATCTGTCCAGAAACTTGGCAGTCCAGAAAGGAGTGACCGGATATATTCAACGTGCTGAATTGGAAAAATATGCAGCCAAGAAATCTTTATCCAGCAAGTCTGCCATTCAAAATAGAAGAAAAGATAAAGAGTTTCCCAGGGGCACCTGGTTAGCTCAGTCAGTTAAGGATCCAACTTCAGCTCAGGTCATGATCTCACAGTTCATGGTTCAAGCCCCATGTCAGGCTCTGTGCTGACATCTCAGAGCCTGGAGCCTCCTTCAGATTCTGTGTCTCCCTCTCTCCCTGCCCCTCCCCTGCTCATTCTCTGTCTCTCTCTGTCTCAAAAATAAATAACTGTTAAAAAAAAAGGTTTCCCAAACAAACAAAAACTAAAGGAGTTCATGGCCACTAAACCAGCCCTGCAAGAAATTTTAAGGGGGACTCGAGTGGAAGAAAAAAAAAGCAAGATAAAAAAGACCAAAAGCAACAAAGACTGGAAAGGAATAGACAACATTACCGGAAATACCAAATCTACAGACCACACAATGGCACTAAATTCACATCTCTCAATCTAATTTAGACTAAATGCTCCAAACAAAAGATATAGGGTATCAGAATGGATAAAAAAAATAAAATTCATCAATACACTGCTTACAAAAGACTCATTTTAGACTTAAAGACACCTGCAGATTGAAAGTGAGGGGATGGAGAACTATCTATCATGCTAATGGACATCAAAAGAAATCCAGAATAGCTAACCATACTTATATCAGAAAAACAAGATTTTAAGCAAAGACTGTAACAAGAGATGAAGAAGGGCATTATATCATAATTAAGGGGTCTATCCACCAAGATCTAGTGATTATAAATATTTATGTCTCCAACTTGAAAGCACCCAAATATATAAATCAATTAATTACAAACATAAAGAAACTCATCAGTAATGATACTATAATAGTAAGGGATTCAACACCCCACTTACAACAATGGACAGCAATGGACAGATCATGCAAGCAGAAAACCAACAAAGAAACAATAGCTTTGAATGACACACTGGACCAAATGGACTTAACAGAAACATTCAGAACATTTCAACCTAAAGCAGCATAATACACATTTGTCTCGAGTGCACATGGAACATTCTCCAGAATAGGTCACATACTGGGTCACAAATCAGCCCTCAACAAGTACAAAAAGCTCAAGATAATATCATGCATATTTTCAGAACATACCACTATGAAACTTAGAGTCAACAACAATAAAAAACTTGGAAAAACCACAAATACTGGGAGATTAAAAAACATTTTACTAAAGAATGAATGGGTTAACCAAGAAATTAAGAGCAAATAAAAAAGTACATGGAAGCCAATGAAAATGAAAACAGAACTGTCCAAAGCCTTTGGGATGCAGTAAGGGCGGTTATAACAAGCATATAGCAATCCAGGACTTCTTACAGAAGGAAGAGAAGTCTCAAATACACAACCTAACTTTACACCTAAAGGAGATGGAAAAAGAACAGCAAATAAAGTCCCAAAACAACAAAAGAGGGGAAATAATAAAGATTAGAGCAGAAATCAATGATATTGAAAAAAAAACAAACAGTAGGAGCTGGTTCTTTGAAAGAATTAAAGTTGATAAACCTCTAGCTGGATTCATCAAAAGAAAAAGGAAAAGACCCAAATAGATAAAATAATGAATGAAAGAGGAGAGATCACAACACCACAGATATACAAAAGAATATTATGAGCAATTAAATGCCAAAAAATTGGGCAATCTGGAAGAAGTGGATAAATTTTTAGAAACATAAACTACCAAAACTGGAACAGAAAGAAATAGAAAATTTAAACAGACCCATAACCAGTAAAGAATTTGAATCAGTAATCAAAAATCTCCCAACAAACGATAGTCCAGGGCCTAATAGCTTCCCAAAGGAAGTCTCCCACACATTTAAAGAATAATTAATACCTATTCTTTTGAAGCTGTTCCAAAAAACAGAAATGGAAGGAAAACTTCCAAACTCATTCATGAGGGCAGCATTACCTTGATTCCAAATCCAGACACAGACTCCACTAAAAAGGAGAATCACAGACCAATTTCCCTGATGAACATGGATGCAAAAATTTTTAACAAGATACAAGCAAATTGAATCCAACAATACATTAAAAAAAACTATATGCCATGAACAATTGGCATTTATTCATGGGCTGCAGGGATGGCTCAATATCCACAAATCAATCAATATGATACATCACATTAATAAAATAAAGGATAAGAACCACATGATCCTCTCAATAGATGCAGAAAAAAATTTGACAAAATACAACATCCTTTCTTCATAAAAACCTTCAATAAAGTGGGGATAGAAGAAACATAACTCAACATATTAAAGGCTATATATGAAAGACCTACAGCTAACATCATCCTCAATGGAGAAAAACTGAGAGATTTTCCCCTGAGATTAGGAACACAACAGGGATGTCCACTCTCATCTCTGTTGTTTAACATAAAGTTGGAAGTCCTAGCCCTAGCAATCAGACAACAAAAAGAAATAAAAGGCATTCACATTGTCAAGGAAGAAGTCAAACTTTCACTCTTCACAGATGACATGATACTCTACATGGAAAACCTGAAAGACCACCAAAAAACAGCCAGAGGTGATACATGAATTCAGCAAAGTCTCAGGATATAAAATCAACATACAGAAATTGGTTGCATTTCTATACAGCAATAATGAAGCAGCAGAAAGAGAAACCAAGGAATCGATCCCATCTACAATTGCACCAAAAACCATAAATACCTAGGAATAAACCTAACCAAAGAGTAAAAGTTCTGTTAACTGAAAACTAAAGAAAGATTATGAAAGAAACTGAAGAAGACACAGAGAAATGGAAAAACATTTCATGCTCAATGGATTGGAAGAACAAATATTCTTAAAATGTTGATACTACCCAAAGGAATCCATACATTCAATGCAATCCCATTCAAAATAACACCAGCATTCTTCACAGAGCTATAAAAAACAATTCTAAAATTTGTATGGAACCAGAAAAGACCCTGAATAGCCAAAGTAATGTTGAAAAAGAAAACCAAAACTGGAGGCCTCACAATTCCAGACTTCAAGTTATATGGCAAAGGTGTAATCATCAAGACAGTATGGTACTGGCACAAGAAAACAGACACATAGATCAGTGGAACAGAATGGAGAACCCAGAACTGGACCCACAAATGTATGGCTAACTAACTTTCAACAAAGCAGGAAAGAATATCCAGTGGAAAAAAGACAGTCTCTTCAGCAAATGGTGTTGGATAAACTGGATGGCGACATGCAGAAGAATGAACCTGGACCACTTTCTTACACCAAAACCAAAAATAAGCTCCAAATGGATGAAAGTTCTAAATGTAAGACAGGACACCATGGAAAGCCTAGAGGAGAAAATAGGCAACAACCTCTTTGACCTCAACCACAGCAACTTTGTACTAGACATGCCTGCAGAGGCAAGGACAACATAAACAAAAATGAACTATTGGGACCTCATCAAGATAAAAAACCTGTGCAGTAAAGGAAACAATCAATAAAACTAAAAGGCAACCAATGGAATGGGAAAAGATATTTGCAAATGACATATCAGGTAAAGGGTCCAAAATCTATAAAGAACTTATCAAATTCAACACCCAAAAAAACACAAATAATCCAGTGAAGAAATGGGCAAAAGACGTGGACACTTCCAAAGAAGACATCAATGTGGCTAACAGACACATGAAAAAAATGCTCAACATCACTCATCATAAGGGAAATACAAATCAAAACCACAATGAGATACCACCTCACACCTGTCAGAATGGCTAAAATTAACAACTCAGGAAACAACAGATGTTGGTGAAGATGCAGAGAAAGGAGAACACTTTTGCACCGTTTGTGGGAATGCAAAGTGGTGCAGCCACTCTGGAAAACAGTATGGAGGTTCCTCAAAAATTAAAAATAGAACTACCCTATGACCCAGCAATTGCACTGCTAGAAATTTATCCAAAGGGTACAAAAATGTTGGTTTGAATGAGCACATGCATCCCAATGTTTATAGCAGAGCTAGCAACAATAGGCAAATTATGGAAAGACCTCAAATGTTAATCAACTGATGAATGGATAAAGAAGATGTGGTATAAAATGTCATACTACTTGGTGATGAAAAAATGAAACTTTTTTTGATGTTGCCATTTGCAACAAGGTGGATGGAACTAGAGTGTATTATGCTAAGCGAAATAAGTCAGTCAGAGAAAAACAAATATCATATAATTTTACTCATATGTGGAATTAAAAAACAAAACAGATGAACATTGGAGAAAGGAAGGAAAAATAAGATAAAAACAGAGGGAGTCAAACCATAAGAGACTCTTAAATACAGAGAACAGACTGAGGGTTGCTAGAGGGGTGCTGTGTGAGGGGATGTCTAAATGGGTGATGGGCATTAAGGATGACACTTGTTGGGATGAACAGTGGGTATAATATGTAAATGATTATATGTATAAATATATATATACATATATATTTGTTTAGCCAAGTCCTTCCCATAAATTTGATTATTGTTGTGAACTGGCAAACAGCTTATGTCATATTCTTATAATGTATCCTGTATATGAAGAGTATATATCTATGAAAGTAAAATATGCATTTCCAATATTAAAAAATAATAAACAAATTGTCTTTCCAAATATCACAACAAATCCCATTGTTTCTCATTAAACTGAAGTAAATATTAATCCTTAAAAGAAACTATCTCTTCATGAACTCCTTTTTATATGAATTGGGTTTTATTCTTCTAAAATGTGTCCATGCCAAGCTTATGCTTACCTAGCATTTGTTGCATATATGTCACTAGCCCGCTCTGCCAGGACAACTTATTTAATTTTGATTACTGTGAGATTAGTGCCAAGAAGGCTGATGAGAACTGTCAGCAACTTCTCTAGTGATGCTGAGGGCCTCATCCATCTGTCCTTCAGGAAATGGCCTTTTATTGGCTTCAACACTTTAATGTGTAAGAGTTCTTGTGAGGTGTCTAAGAGAAAAAAATTACAATTTCAAAGTTTAAAGCAAACATCTTCTATTTTAATCCCTTTTAAACTAAGAACTTGACAATTGTAGTCTGTTTTTCCCCAATACCTAAAGGAATTTATCAAGTCATACTTCAGTGAATAAAATTCAGAATCCAGTGTGGTTTCCTTCCTTCTTACACTGTTCCCTCCTGCAGTATACTATTCTGTTGAACACATTATTGTCAGAGGAGATGCCAGCAAAATGGCAGACTAGAAGGCTCTAAGCTCCTGTTCTCTCACAGAAACACTAAAAAAAAAAAAAAAAAAAAAAAAAAAACTGAAACAACTTTGCCAAGAGCTCTAGAAAACAGTAAAATATTTACAACAACCAAGAAAATGCCCAATCAAGAAAAAGTCATCTTCAAAATATAAGGAAAATTTTGTTACATATTTATTCATCCTTGTGCCACTACCTCCCCAGCACAATGGCAGTCCTGGTCTTGATTGGTAGCAGCAAGTTTGCCAGTTCCTTACCATGGTCCAGAGAAGGCAGACTTTATTTCCAAATTACTATGTGCATCTATTCTAACCTATCCAGGGAATACTTAGATGATTGATACAAGATGCTCATCTCTGTTTTATGTAACTTAGAACTCAGGTAGAGAAACAGTGGACGTTGCTTATAAAAGCCACAAGGTGCCTACATCAAGAGATTCCAGGTGAAGATATACAATAGACCATCTGAGGCATGGAGGAAAAGCTAAGGTAAGACTATTTGGGAAATTAGGACATTCAAAGCAGCAGCAGTGTACATTGGAGAATTCAGAAAGCTATTCATATGCCCAGGCAAGAGGCATGCTAAGAAAAGATCTGAGAAGACTTTGAGCTTTCACCTTGGGTTGATCTCTAGGGTCAGAGCAAGCCTAGATAACTGTTGAAGGTGTGTTCTAGCACAGAGCTAATCTGTAAATATTGGGAGAGCTCCTGGCATTCAGGAAATCTGTCAAAACATTAGCTGAACCTGACCTAAAGGAACAGAGACTTCAGTGGTAAGACACAACAACTAATGGTCTTTGAAAAAAATAGCTTTGAAATTTTTCAAAACAAAACAGACTAATATAACCTTCAACAATTAAAAAAGAATCAAACCTTGGGGACGGCAGTAAATCTGATTTTCAGAGTTACCACCTTATAATAGTCAAATGCCCAATTTTCAACAACAAAAAAATCACAGGCATGCAAAGAAACAGGAAAACATGGCTCTTCATAGGAACAAAATAATTGAGAGAAATCATCCCTGAGGAAGAGCAAACATTAGATTTACAAGACAAAGATGTTAAAACAACTGTCTTAAATAAGCTTAAAAGGCTAAAGGACAGCATATAAAGAGAACAAAAGGAAATCAGGAAAATGATGTATGAAAAGAGAATATCAACAAAAATATATAAATCATGTTTTAAAAAAAGAACCAAACAGAAATTCTAGAGCTAAAAAGTACAATAACTCAATTGAAAAATTCACAAGAGGGATATAACAGCAGATTGCAGCAGACAGAAGAAAGAATCAGCCAACTAAAGACAGGACAATTGGAATTATTGTGTCTGAAAAATAGATTTGGGTAGATGATGTCCAGGCACCTGTGAATATCCTATTTGCTCCTATTTTTCCCCACATACCTTATATGTATCTGAAATATAAATTAAAATTGTACATGTTCTCATTATCATCTCTCTAAAAAATTTTTTAAGTTATACTTAATACAGACTAGTGTGGTGATGTTTTTCATTTATTTATTCCTACGTCAAAGCAATGGACATACTTTCTCCCTTCATTGTTTTTGCAATTACAAAAGCAACATATGCCTATCAAAAGAAAAAAAATACACTTTTGTATAAGGAAAAGAATAAAAGTCTCCTGTTTGACCATATTGCTGAGACAACTACCATTAACAAACTTGGTGTATATCTTCTCACTTTTTCAACACGTATCTGTCATATATGCTTATGTGAAATTTAAAACACATAGGTAGCCTGTATTGATATGTAAATGAACATATTCATTTTACAAAGGCTAATTTATATAGCTCTTTTTCCCACTTACAATATATTATGAAACAAACACATAGATACTACTCAACCACTTTTTTTTTTAATTTTTTTTTTCAATGTTTATTTATTTTTGGGACAGAGAGAGACAGAGCATGAACGGGGGAGGGGCAGAGAGAGAGGGAGACACAGAAGCGGAAACAGGCTCCAGGCTCCGAGCCATCAGCCCAGAGCCCGACGCGGGGCTCGAACTCACGGACCACGAGATTGTGACCTGGCTGAAGTCACTTAACCGACCGCGCCACCCAGGCGCCCCTATTCAACCACTTTTTAATGGCCACCTAGGAAAATCTGTTACAAGAATTCCCAGACCAACCTTCTCATCCAGTGGATTTAGGGTCTCTTAGCACTTTTCAAAGCTGCCCTTGCACCAAATGTCACTGCCTTAAAACTCCAAGTAAGGGTAGTAGAAATAAGTCCAATGACTCTTACAGAAAGGGCTTGATCCCGTGGTTCTCAATCCCTAGAGATGGGCCAAACCACTGACCTGAATTTGCCTCTCAACAAGAAGGGTCTGGGTACCAAACAGAACACCAAACTGATATCATTATATCTGCCCTCTATCATCACCTTCCTACCTCTCATCTGTTAGAGAATGCTGGGAGCCTGCAATAAAGAGACACAGAGGCAGCTGGACACTGTAAAGACACAGCATTAGGTTCTGAAGTTTATGGGCTTTAAACATACCCCATAAGCCTGCTTGACATGTCTAATCTTTCTATACCAGCATATTGTAAATTTACATCATAATTCTTTTAACCAGTGTCCTGTGTTAGGCTTGAATTGGTTTCCAATTCCTTGCTGATTACAATGCTATTCTGACCACATATCATACACATATATCCATGTCCAATTAACGATCATTTCTGTTGGATTAAATTCAAAAAATGAGATTCCTAAGTTAACTTGCTAGGTAAAATGTTGATACATGTTGATAAAAAACCCTCTGAAAAAGACTTTTTTTTTCATTAGAAGGTTAAGTTTCAGTAGCTTTTTTGAAAGGCAATCTAATGTCATTGCCCAAAATATAAAAGGCTGTTTTCATCAGTGTGGCTGCCATAACAAAAATACGATAGACTGGGTTGCTTATAAACAACAGAAATTTATTTCTCACTGTTCTAGAAGCTAGAGGTCCAAGTTTAGGGTGGCAGCAAGGTCAGATTCTGCTGTATAATCAGAGCCCCCTTCATGGTTCATAGATGACCTTCTCCTTTACATGTTTCTTCACATGGCAGAGGGAGTAAGGAAGTTTTCTGGGGTCTCTTTTACAAGGGCATTAATTCAGTCAGAAGATTAGTGAATGACCCTCATGACCTAATCACCCTCGTGACCTAATTACATCCCAAAGGCCCCCACATTCAAATATCATCACATTGGATGGAGATTAGATTTCAACATATGAATTTGGGGGGGGGGACAAACATTTGATATATGATAGGGGCCGTGTTCATTGACCTAGCAGTTCCACCTCAAGGAATCTCTCTTATAGAAATAATTAAACCAGAAACTATTTACAGGGAAGCTTAAGGGCCACTCACTTGCATAAACCACAGCAGCTTTATATTTTTAATTGCATAATCATATTCCTAAAGACCAATATTGTATAAGCTAAAGTACTCACAAAGTCTGGATCTACCACTGACATGCACAACATGCATAAAGATGTAAGTATATATATGATTGATTAACAAAATCTAAATAACTGGAAATAAGGAAAATTTTATGTTATAGAATTTTCTGACCTCAGCACTATTTACATTTTTTTTTAATAAAGGGACTTTTATTATTTTTTAAGAGAATTTATATAGCCATTTATACAGAGCCATTTGTCAGTACTTTTTTCTTTCCACTTACGAAACTGGAATACACCATGATGAGGATGGTAACAACAAAACAAGATTGCTGGCTGATCACCTAGAGTACAAATACACACTTACTTGTTTGACATTTTATTGAACATAAAGCAAGATTAAGCATCTTCATTTTACACAGCTGAAGCAGGAGCCCAGGTAGGGGAAGACTGCATGGCTTTCCTTGTCTGGGAAGATGTGAGTCCCTGAAGTCCCATCTTGTTGTGGTAAGACTAACCCATGTTCTGTCGGTTGCCATAGCCTCTGGGATGGGTGTCCTTCCAGTCATCCCACTCCCGAACTCTGTGGAGTGTTTCTTCCCCCTCCTCCTCCTCCTCTTCCTCCTCCTCTGCCTCCTTTTGTTTCTGATCTTCCTGTTGCTGAGCTGCTCTTTTGAGCTCTGGTGTTATCTTGGCTATGCCCTGATCTGGTAATGCTCCATATTTCTGATGCTGATCATACCAGTCATTCACCGTCATAGATGCCAGACTTGGATAACCAGCTCCAAATACTTTGGCTTGGGCCACATTCCGAGTGAGAACGAAGGGTTTCATTGGAGGCCTGTCCTGAGGAGATGAGTAAGAAGTTGATGCGTCTTTTGAGGAGTCGTCTTCTCTCAGGATCTTCATCTCCTGGTCAATGCTCTCAATCTCTTCTAAGCTAATACCGATCCACCTTCGAAGGTGAAGAAGGTAATATTCACGAACACACTCATCATCTGCTTGACCACTTTCCACAGCAGATTTCAGTGCAAACAACCTATGCTCCACCTCCTTCTTCTGCTTGTATCTCTCTATTTTAGCCTGTCTTTCAGATGCCACAGCAACGAGGCTAGGACACGCCATGGAGGAACTAGCAGTATTATTATCAGCTGAGTTGGTTTGGGGCAGCTCAAACTCTGCCACATGATAATACTGGCACTGAGTTAAGTAGTTTAAAAAGTGTTCTCGAGCCCACTGCAAATGATCTAGACGCTTGCTGGGGTTGACTTGTTTCATGGCGAGCGCTCCTTGAAAAGCTGAGACCATCAGGTACTTCAGGTCTGTGGAAGCAATCTCTTCCAAGTCTTCATTTCGGCTGAACAAGTCGAGCTGCGATAACATTTCAGCAGCCTTCTTAAGGAGGTCTAGTCCCCTGAATACCTTATCTTGAATTATCTGGGAACCGGTGGGTTCAGTCGCTGCTTCCACTTCGTCCAGAAGCTGCTTGCTGGTTTCGAACAGCGCGGGGAGCCGCAGTAGCAGTAACGCGTCTCCGGCTGTTGCCATCTTGGGGGAAGGAGGAAGGCGGAAGCAGCGCTATTAACTTTTGACCTCAATATTCTTTGCAGCAGGCTCCTGTCCTGTGAATTGAAAATGTGTTTACCAGGGTCTCTGACTTCTCCCACTAGACGGCAGTAGCACCCCTTCCCTCCAGCAAAATGTCTGTAAACATTATCATAGGTACTCTGGGAGGCAAGATGTCCCCCTCCCACTGATTATCGCTATAACCATACCAAGGCAAACTATGCAACTATTAAAAGGAGTGCCATCATTGTACAAGTGGATGTGGAGAAAAGATAAATACATCTGTTTAAGTGATGAAAGCAAGTTGATGATCTGTACAAGTAGTACAAGTCCGCTCAGTAAGAAGCGTATCATATATGGGTATATGCAGATACATTTGCATGCACATGATAGAAAAACACTAGAAAAATGCACAGCAAATTGGTAGCTGTGGTTACATCTAGCAAGAAGAATGAAATGGGAGCAGCGTGGGAAGAAACGGTGGTGAAGAGAAACATTCATGTTTAAACACATCATTAAACACATTCTCACTATTTCAATCTTTTACACCAGTAAATCTTTACACCGATGTTTTACTCATTAGAAAATTAAAGCAAATTATTTCCTAAAAATGAATGAAAGTTATGGTACATGCTTTTTAAGCCAGGCTCCCACCAGAAGAGTATAAGAATTTCTGCTTCCCCACATCCTAGCACTGGGTGTCATCAATGTCTTTATCATCAAATACCTGAAAATATTTTAGTATTAGTTTACTTTGTATTTCTTTAATATTGAGGTTGGTTGGATATTTAAATATTTATTTAATCTCTGAATTTCTTCTAAGACCTGCCTATTCTTTTGCCCATTTGTTGTTGCCCACTGTTCTTAGATTATTTATCTTTTGCTGATTGACATTAACCTTTTATCTGTCATTACGTGGCCATATAGAAAGAGGTTTCAACAGTGAAAGAGACCTCATGAAAAAAAATGTAATCACCCCTCATTTATAATTATAGTCTTGGAAACCAAACCATCAGGACACAATAAAGATAAAAATAAGATTTTCCTTGACTTGTGATATTTTTTTACTCACATTTGAAATCTCAACTTACGTTTATTTTCTTTTTGTTTAATTAACAGATATTTCAAATGACCTCTACATGCCAGGCTTCTTGGCTGTAAAAGTGGAGTTTTAAATTATGGACTTTCAAGTCCTTAGGAGTCTTAGAAGACATTTTCCCATCCATTCAATTTATAGATAACTAAGATTCTGAAAGTTCAAATGCCTGCTTGACCTCAGTCAGGAACCCTGTTGGGAGCAGACATTTGGGAGGTCCCTGGCTCCCACCACCATGTCCATTCTCTTTTCATTTATTCAGCAGACACTCCACACCTTATCCATGCTGTACACAGTCAGCTAATTTTAGAGTATTTACACAAATATTGTCAGAAGAATTGTTTTATTGCACAAAAGCAGATAAAAAAGAAAGCATAATGATACTAAAATATGTCTGGTGACAAGGATTCTGGCTCACTTTTGGGACTATCTGTTCATAATGATTTTCCCATAAGACAATTCTTACTGCCATTAACAAAGCACTTACTTGAACAGCATGCTTTGAGGCTTTATCTGCTTCCTACAAAACAATCTAATAATGTAAATGTAATCAGAAGTATTCTTGATTTCATTGTATTATTTGCTTTCTTAGCAAATCTTACACTACAAATCAGCATGCAATTAAAAACCAGGTTCATCCATGTTTCATATTAGATAAATAAAAGGAACTCTCCACACTTTTAACTATGTCTATCTTGGCTGCTCAAGCACTGTCAAAGTTTTGGGGAGCATACAAATGTGAATTACATGCAGTACATGCATGTGAATCACATGCAGTACAAAGGACAAGATGAGCATCCTCTATTTTTAAGCCTTAAGTGATTCCACTAGTCAGTTAAAATAAGACTCCATGTTAACAACAGGTTTACTCATATATATAAACACTTATAAGTTCCTAGTTGAGACTGCATTTGCCTAATTTGCTTTGTACCATGTCCAGCACAATGTCATGTCCTTGTGCAATGTTTACTTAATATTATTAGATAATGACATATATAGATTTAATAATTTGCTTGAGGGAAAAATGAAATTAGTTCTTTGTTTAGCACCTTTTATCTGAGAACTTCAATGTAATTTTCTAGCATCCATCTTTAAGATGCATGGGAGATGAGGGTGGCAAATAGTAGCTTTACTTTGCAGATAATAAAGAAAGTGACATTGAGAAGTGAATCTGCCTGCCGAAAACCAGATTTTGAACTGATAATAATACCAAATGCCTTTTAATCATTGCTGCTATTGTATTAGTATCTAAAAATGAATTGACACCAGCCATAATTCTGTATATACTTTCATACACCCTGTAGAACCCATATTTTTTTATGTTTGCTATTCGTTGGATTTTCCTGTCTTAAGTCAACCTATGAAACAACAATTTAATAATATGAGACGATTCATAATTAAGGGATAAGACTTGAATCTTTGGCATAATAACCATATAAGAAAAATACTTTCCAGAACAATTACAGACAGATAGAGATACACAAATTGAAAAATGGATAAGAGATACACAAATTGTATTGGATTGCACATCTAGGACTCTTATCTCAATCATGCTAAATAATATCTAACAGGATTTTGGAGACATTCCAATCTTGCTTCCCAGCTAACTGCTGATCATTTATGCATGGTGGCTTTGCCTCAACCTCAGCTTCAACACAGCTAAAGTCTAATTTGTCATCCACCCATCTAAGTCACCAGCTCATCCTGATGTTCCTGATTCTGTCGGAGGCACTGCCAGGAATCCTGTGGCATCCGAGATCCCACTCTCTTGCCATCCCCTCCCTTCCATCAGCCAGCAATCCTGTTGATTTGTGCAAAATGCTATGTCTTACATCTCAGAATATGTTTTATTAGTTATTTAATGTGAGTATGCAAATAGGTCCATTAGGAAATCCTTTGCATTGTATTAATTCAGCGTTTTAAATGATTATATTTCACCTTAAATGCTAATGAAGTTTATTTATTAATGTGTATCTTCCACTTTCAAGCTTGTGAAAGTTCTTTTTAGCATATCAATTTCTTTAAAAGTTAAGCTGACTTTTTTTTTTTCCCACTGGACTTTTGTTCTGATCTGTTAACAAATCTAAACTTTATTATCCAGGAAAAGGAATGAGATAAAGAGGTCTATTTTCCATCCTGCTCTTTCGTAATTCACATTAACGTTAATGGGAGTTGTGCACACCTATTAAAAGAAGAAGAGAACCCTAATTAAACAAATAAACCTTTTGGTTGACACTCTATGTGATCATTTATTATGAAAAGTATAAGAAAATCATCTTGCTTTGGACAGTCATAAACAGAACTACAGAGGAATCGAGATTACATATGGTAGGAGGGGAAGATGATGAACAGCAATCAGCTTTTAAAATGATTTTAAAAACAAGCTGCCCATACATTTTCATATTAATTAACTCCATTTATGCCCCTTGCTGCTCTATGAACATATACTGAAAGAAAACGATAGGATGATTAACAAACATTTGCAGACATGTGTGACAGCAAAACAAAAAAATATTATTAAAGTCAGACACCAAATAAACTCTGTATGCTGGGTAAAAAAATAAAAATAAAATAAATAAAATAAAATAAAATAAAATAAGACTCCAATCTTGCTGTTAGAGCCACTGGCATGTTCTCCATTTGAAGTCACTGAAGTTGCTGGATGTCTTTTTAGCAGGAAATGATGATAATTGATGATGATGATGATGATGATGATGATGGGTTCTGAGACCACCAGTACTGAGATAGATCATTCCAGGCTACACCTCCCATTCTGGGGGAACTGTGATGGGTATTAAGGATAAGGAACATTGGTAAAGAAATAGGATTCCTCTTTATTTCTGAATGCCTCTCCCCAAACCTCCCTCCCAAGCTTTGCAGTCTTTTAGAGCAGCCCTCCTCATCTGAGGCACAGGCTTAGAGCAAAGCTGTGCACTGCACTTAGAGCAAGGGAAGGTGGAGGGGGGTTTTAATCTCAGGAAGTACTGCACATCTTAACACATGTTCTTAGCAGCTTAGTGGAGTGGTTCAAACTGGAGTTGGCAAATGTTTTCTGTTAAGGGCAATTCTGTTGTTGCAGCATGAAAGCCACCATAGCAACAGTGTGCAAATGAATGAATATGACTTTGTTCCATAAAACCTTATTTTTGAAAAGAAGTATCATTAGAATTAAAGCCAGGGGGTGCCTGAGTGGTTCAGTCAGTTAAGCCTCTGACTCTAGTTTTTTGCTCAGCATTATCTCACGTTTTGTGAGTTCAAGCCCCACATCAGGCTCCAGCCCTGACAACCTACTTGGGATTCTCTCTCTCTCCCTCTCTCTGCCCCTCCCCCACTGGCTCTGTCTCTTTACAAATAAATAAACTTAAAAAAAAAAAAAAGAATTAAAAACAGGTGTTTGGGGCATCTGGGTGGCTCAATCAGTAAAGGGTCTGACCTCAGCTCAGGTCATGATCTCACGGCTGGTGAGTTCAAGCCCCACATCAGGCTCTGTGCTGTCAGCTCAGAGCCTGGAGCCTGCTTTGGACTCTATGTCTCCCTCTCTCTCTCTTCCCCACCCCTGTTCACACTCTGTCTCTCTCTCAAAAATAAACATTAAAAATTTTTTAATTAAAAAAAAGCCATGTCTTAAAAAAATTTATACACAAATTTTAATAGCAGTACTATTCATAATAGTCAAAAGGTAGAAACAACTCAAATATCTTATCAACTGATGAAATCATAAATAAAATGTGACATAGCCATACAACAGAATGTTATTCATCCATGAAAAGTAATCAAGTTCTGATACATGCTAGAATATGAATTAAACTTGAAAACATTATGGCAAGTGAAAGAAGCCAAACACAAAAGGTCACATATTGTGATTCCATTTATGTGAACTATCCAAAATACAATATTCCCCTCTTATCCATGGGAGATATGTTCCAAGACCCCAGTGGATGCCTGAAACTGAAGGTAGTACAGAGTCCTATATATATTATATTTTTTCCTATACATGCCTACCTGTAATAGAGTTTAATTCTCAGGAAGAGATTAACAGCAATAGCTAATAATGTAATAGAACAATTATAACAATATACTATAATAAAATGTAGGTGAATGTGGTTTTTATCTCTCAAAATATCTTATTATACTATACTCCCCCTTCTTGTGATGATGTGAGATGATAAAATGCCTATATGATGAGATAAAGTGAGGTGCATGACATACACATTATAATGTAGTGTTAGGCTATTCTTGACCCTGGACAATATGTCAAAAGGAGGATCATCTTCTGGAGAACAGTTGACCACGGGTAACAGGAACCATGGAAAGCAAAACCACAGATAAGGAGGGACTACTGTAGATAAATCCATAGACAGAAAGGGGATTAGTGGTTGCCAGGGACTGGGGAAGGGAGGATAGAACTGACTGCTTAATGAATATGGGATTTCCTTTAGAGGTGATGAAAATGTTCTGGAACTATATAGTGGTGATGATTGCACAACATTGTGAATATACCAACTGTCACTGAATGGAACATTTTACAATGGTGAATTTTACACTATGTGTATTTAACCACAATAAAAATAAATAAATTAAAAAGAGGCAGTGGGCCAAATTTGGCCTAGGGGCTATAGTTGCTGATCCCTGGTGATCTGTGTGACTGCAAGCAATTTATCTAGCCTCTGTTTCTCAGAAGATCGAATGAGGATTAAAAGAGTTAATACTTAGAAAGTTTAAAATAACACTTGGAATATAGGAAATATTCAATAGATGTTAGATGTTATTATTGTTGTTGTTGTCAGCAAACTTTTTAGAGTCATGAACCCTTTGAGGATTTGAGGAAAGTTATGACCTTCTCTTTAGAAAATAACAATGTATAGATGTACACATATAAAAGTTCCCCAAGATCACAAGCCCAGAAAAAAGGCAAGGGCTTAACAAAAGCCCCTAGACTTCTCTGCCACCCCAACTTCCTCTTGCTGACACCCTTAACAGGGTTTACTGGCTAAGAATGGGAGAGGCCTCGGGGGGTCTCAGCCTGAAAAGATACAGCCATCAAGAGAAAGCTGGAAGAATGGGAAATAAAGGGGTGAGACCTTTATGAGAAGACAGGAGGATTCCAGAGTTAGACTCTGCCCAAGTAACCACTTATCTAGAAGCTCCAGTGGCCAGGTTTCTGGGACCATTCACAGTGACCAGGTATGCCCAGATCATAGTCAGTGGGGGTGCAGGGCCAACACCCCATGCTTTGAGCTTAGCTGGCACAGCATTAGAAGCAAGAGGGAATATATAGAAGTTATACAGGAGGGTCTACTAGCTGTTATCTTAACTGTATTAACTATATTTTCTTCTTTTTTTTTCTTTCTTTCTTTCTTTTTTTTTTTAAATATATATTCCTGATGCTCTAGCCTTTGGGGCTTTGGTCCTGAAGAGATTGTGCCTCCTAGCTAATTCCTAGAGACAGCAAATTAATCCCTTCTAGCACACCCTTTATATACAAATCAGCCAATACAAAGCCCACATCCCCATTGCCTCCTCTAAAAAACTATCACATCCCAAGCCAATATTTACCCTGCCCTAAATCACCCCAGAGCCAGGTACCCAACAACTAGGTACCACCCTTATAGTCTTCAGCTGGCCAAAATTATTCAAACTAGCCAATCCTAAACTTATTCAGAATACCTTGGTTACCTCACCCGTTTCTTCACTAAAAAAAAAAACAAAAAACAAAAAAACAACAACAACAACACTAAAGGCTCTAGGCCTCGCTCTCCCCTCTCATGCCTCTCTGCCCCTGACTGATCCTGGTCCTTTCCAATGTGGCTCTGGGTCCATGAAGTGCCATACCTCCTAATTCTAGAGATCTATGAGTATCTTTTCTTTTAAAGTTTATTTATATATTTTTGAGAGGGAGGGAGAAAAAGAGAGCACAAGAGGGGAAGGGGAAGAAAGAGAGGGAAACACAGAATCTGAAGTAGGCTCCAGGCTCTGAGCTGTCAGTACAGAGTCTGACATGAGTCTTGAACTCACAAACTGTGAGATCATGACCTGAGCCAAAGTCAGACGCTTTAACTGACTGAGCTACCCAGGCGCCCCATCAACTTCTTCTTTCATAACTCATTTCCATGTTTGTCTGCCTTACCATACCTGGTGAAAACAAGTCCCAGGTACAAATTTTAACCCACATATCTGACAGCTAAACTGGAACTGGTTATCATAAAACAAAGGAAATAGAACTCAGACTAGATACCTGGTAGTGGGGGAAAAGTGCTGGGGAAGGTCAAGTACTGGCTGACTAAAACACAGGCCCAGGCCATGGTCAGATTAAGCCATCAGTGCCTTGCAATACAAGATTTTAAACCAGGCAGTTTGAAATAAAACATCAGGTGAGAGACTTCCAATTTTACACTTGTTAATGAACAGGTTTCTCCTTACCTTTCATTGGCATTTGATTCCTTCATGATCACCTTCACCTCCAATCCCAGCTAGTCCCAGAGGGACTCATTCCAAGAGCTCATCTGCGAATCTTCTAGGTTGGAACTAAGAACTCCCAGACATGTATGCTCAAGAGAAGAGAGTCAGGGCTCTAGTTTACATCAGTCCTCTCTCACTGGCAAGGCTGCTGTGGCCCATTTGGTGGCAGATTGTTTTAAAGTAAATATGGGTGTAATTTTCTTCTACAGAATATTTCTCCTTCTGTGCTTTTTCTTTTTTGCTTCCTTTGCATCTAATCTGTCAGGCCCCAGAGCCCAGTCTGTGTGCATGCCTCTGCTAAATGCAGGTGACTCTCAGTAAACCTTGGAGCATCCCTTCTGTTCTCTGATGCAACCCCAGAGAGGCAAAAACATTAAAGTTCAAAAAGTGAAATGGCATGAATTCCCTGTTTCAAAACAAGGAGAAAGAAGGAAGGCTGTGGCTAATAATAATATTAATAATAGTAATAATGGCAACAATCTATTGAGTGAATGTCTGTGCCATGAGCTGTGCTGGGACATCCCACACTAATTCTTTTTTTTTTTTTTTAATTTTATTTATTTTGGGAGAGAAAGAGAGCATGAGCAAGGGAGAGGCAGAGAGGGAGAGAAAGAATCCCAATGCGGGGCTTGAACTCACAAGCCATGAGATCATAACCTCAGGCAAAATCAAGAGTAGGATGCTTAACCAACCAAGCCACCCAGGCACCTCATCCCACATTAATTCTTAAAACAGACTCCCTGGTGAGTATTTGAAGAGGCTCCCCCTAACCAGATGCCCCTACTTTGTTTCTGCTCCCATGTAGATGCTGCCTTGACCAAAGAGTTTTTCCGGGCCCTGATGTACCTTCCAGGAAGAGGGATCCTGTAGGAGTCTGACCTGAGCACATGTTGTATTATGTTTTCTTCTTTCTTCCCCTTTTTTCACTATAGGGGAATGAATGGTGGAAACACATGGGGCTTGGGACAGAGACATGCTTCCTTGTAAGTGAACATTTCATTTGAGTAAAAGCTTGAAAGTTGGACAGCCCGAATTCAGATTCCAATTCTGCCACTTTCTAGCTGTGAGACCTAACCTCTCCATGCCCCTCTCCTCCCAATCAAATAAAATATAAAAGTAAGATCAAAATTTGGACATGCAGATACTTATAAATTAAAACCACAGTTGAACTAGGAAGAACACAAATCTCATTCTTTAAAGTATAACAAATTATTAATTGTGCAAAATTCCACGTTAGTAGAATAGGAATTTACAGAATTGTCATAAATGAGGTGAAATAATACTACAAAAGAGTATTTTGATAACCTTTCTCTTGGAATCTTGCTAATG
Source organism: Felis catus (assembly GCF_018350175.1). Classification (NCBI taxonomy): domain Eukaryota; kingdom Metazoa; phylum Chordata; class Mammalia; order Carnivora; family Felidae; genus Felis; species Felis catus. The sequence goes on along the minus strand of NC_058380.1, from coordinate 31,308,759 downwards.
GCTTAAATAAAGACTGAGGAATCTCATGTAACCAAAATGATTGTCAGGGCCTTAGGAATATCAGTGATAAAGAGAAGGACTACAGAGAAGAGCGAGAGGGGTAGAGGGCAAAGTGAGAGGGAAGGAAGGAAGGAAGGAAGGAAGGAAGGAAGGAAGGAAGAAAGAAGGAGGGAGGGAAGGGAGGAAGAGGGGAGAAGGAAGACATGGGGGAAGGGAGGAAGGGGAAAAAGACTGTCATCTATGTCTTCTGCTAGTTATTCAGTTTTCACTGTACTTTCTTAAATGGTGTATATGTAAACTTCACTTCTGTGATTTCAGTGTGCTCCTTGGAAATATTTTGTATTGAGGTTTTCTCTTTTATACTGTTGGTTTTGTATAGGTGGTACCCTGCAGAATGGTTTCAGAATTAACTCCTCTCACTCTTAATGAAAAAAAATCTCATCTCTAAAATTTGGTTCTGCTATTAAAGTAGGCATCCAGTTGAAAGTAAACCGGCTTGTTAAATGACTTTCATAGACCAACATTAAATATTACCACTTCAGCAAGATAAAATTTGAATATCAATATTGGTCAAGATATTGTCACATGTCATGTAAGTTATAAATTTCTAACCCACTGAACCAAGTAATAAGTATTTAATTAGTAGCATGGTAGAAGGAGTTGATGAAAACCAGAGCTATTTTTGTTATCAGATGAGTGACTATTCTAAATGTTTTTCCTAAGGACAAAATGTGCTCCTCCATAATGGGATAAGAGCCACTCTAAAATGAGAAGTCAATCTCACTTGGATGCATTTTATTGGAAAACACTCACCAGAGGTCAATTCCTGCTCCAACTGGTTAGAGAACTAAGCAGACCGTGATATGTCATCACCAGATTCCATTCAAGGATTAATGGCTCCAAAGAACAAGATGCCTCTCTAAGTCTTCCTGTAATATTACACCCAAAAGTGACTTGTCCCACCATTCCAGTCCCTTGTGTTTACCGAGGGTCAGAGGATGGCTTTTCACAAGTCTCAGAAGAACAGGGTACATGGATAATCCAGTACATGTTCTAAATCATCACTCTTAGTTCAGGCCAAGTCATAGCACTCATGGGACCAGCCAAAACAGAAGCTTGTCTGCCCTGAGCAGGTCAGGTAGCAAGAGATGGAATTTATTTAGGGCTATCTCTCACCACAAGTGAAGGCTGCAATGTCCCTGAAAAGATATTGTCTGATTCTGCTACTAATTAGGCTCAAGTGACCTTGAAAGTCTCAGGGATTTCTGTAACTCCTCCACTCCTATATAAAGGGCTGTAACAATGAGATTGTAGGACAGTGCCCGTGATCTTCACAAATCAGAGCTGAGGAGTCAGGAGCAGGTCTGTGAAATTTACTCTCCTTTGTACCCCAGCAGGATATCAGCTCACCTGCAAATTCATCTTTAAGGTACAGTGTGTTGAACTTGTGTTGTCAGGTGTGGGATCAGCTCACATTTGGGGCTGGGAATTGAGACACACTCCTTATACGTTTGTCTTTTTTTGGCCACTTGGGCTCATTTTCTCTCTACTTTGAACACCTACCTTGCACCAGTTTGGGAATAGATTTAGACAGAGGCTTTCCATGTCTGATTTCTATGTGTTAACAATGCATGAATTTCAAGTTAAATAGTATATTTTAAAAAAGAGAGAAATCTGTGCTGATCTCACAGAGTAAATCTCTCTTAAGATTAAACAAAATGTAGAATATATCTCATATTGATTGATGGATAACTTAGTCCCAAAGAAACATTCACCATAGCTCCCCAAACCATGGAGGCTTCTTGGAAAACTGGCAGTCAGAAGGATTAATCTTTAATTTTGGGTTTTCACTTGACTGAGTAAATTGGGATTTATGAGATTAAACTGCAGAATTTTCTTTCGTTTTAGTTTCTATGATTGGCCATCATGTAATGCCCTGAAAAGATGTAGCTCTTCTTTAGATAGACATAAGTACATGATTCTCACACGAAGTCAAGGTTTAATAAATGATATTTGATTAAAGTGATATTTATTTAAAAGGAGTTTCAGTACTTTTTAAGTGTAAATTAATCTATAAAGTAAATTTAAGAATTGCCATTGGAATTATGACTTTTCAAACTAGTAATGAATTACTGCCAATAAAACTAACCCTCTCGATAGATATAAACTTTAGTTTAAAAAAACAACAACTTTTGCTGTAAGGAATACAGAGAAATAGAACTGTTCATTTATCAGAGAATAGCTCCTTTTTGCTAAAGGTCTAATTATTGATATTTGCCCTTCACTTATATGCAAGGCAATCAGGTATTCTTTCTCATCTGGGAGTGAAGAAACTGAAATACAAAGCCCCTGTACTGTTGAAGACATAGATTATTCCATTGAACTTGATGCTGATGGATTTCCCTATTAGAGCCAGAGGGAATGTCAAAGAACCTCCATTCACAGATGAGGAGACTGAAGTGAGATATCTTTGCCAAAATCTAAAATAAAAAAGAAATATTTTAAACAGAATATGACACTCATAAAATAATACACATTTAAACATATATAAGAAATAACTATATGGTTAATAATAATATAGTTGAAATAACATAAGCTAAATACCATCCAAAGAAAATAGGAGAAATAGAAATTTTAACTGGCCATTTCAACATATCCACTATTAGAACTTTGAGCATTTCTTTTTCTTATCTCAAACTATTTTAGAACAAAATATCAAAACAATTCTTTTTAGCACAAGAATGCAATAAAACCGGTTAAAATTTATGTTTGTTTGAATGATGAGTACTTTTTATGTTTGAAACATAATTTCATTGAAGCACATACTGACTGTATATCAGCATACCATGATTTGCTTATTCATTAATTCAGCAAATATTTTTTAAGTGTCAACTACTTTCCATGGTCTGTCTTGGGGTGGCACATCTAGGTATGGTCTCCTAAGTACAAGACCAAAAGCTGTGCTTTGCCTTTTCACAAAGAACTGAATGCATTGGTCTTTTCTGCCCTAGTGGAGACTAGAAGTACTTCTTCATTTTTTTTTAATATTTTTTTATGTTTATTTATTTATTTTTTGAGTGAGAGCAAGCCAGGGAAGCACAGGAGAAGAGAGAGAAATCTCAGCAGGTTCCGTGTGTCAGTGCAGAGCCCCATGTGGGGCTTGAACTCTCGAACTGTGAGATCATGACCTGAGCCAAAATCAAGAGTTGGACACTTAACCTACTCAGCCACCTAGCTGCCCCTGGAAGTACTTCTTTTTTTTTTTTTTCCTTAATGTTTATTCATTTTTGAGATAGAGACAGAGCATGAGCGGGGGAGGGGCAGAGAGTGAGGGATACATAGAATCTGAAGCAGGCTCCAGGCTCCGAGCTGTCAGCACAGAGGCAACGCAGGGCTCAAACTCATGGTCCTGGCTGTGAGATCATGACCTGAGCCGAAGTCAGACACTCAACTGACTAAGCCACCCAGGCGCCCCGGAATTACTTCTTTAGAAGAGGGCGTTGGGGCACCTGGGTGGCTCAGTCTGTTAAGTATCTGACTTCGGCTCAGGTCATGATCTCACAGTTCATGAGTTTGAGCCCTGCACCAGGCTGCGTGCTGACAGCTCCGAGAGCCTGCTTCGAATTCTGTGTCTCCCTCTCTCTCTGCCCCTCCCCCACTCACACTCTGTCTCTCTCTCTCTCTCTCTCTCAAAATAAATAACCATTAAAAATTTTTTTTAAAAAAATGAAGAAAGAAAGAGGGCCTCTAAGTCCATAAATATTCCAACACTCATGTAACTGCAGAGGGCAATATTATACACTCAACATATGAACAGAAGTTTATGCTCTACATATACTTATATATATGAACAAAATGTATGATTCACTGCAATTTTTATTACTAGATCCAGACAGGAATTAATTTAAATGTCCATCAATACAAGAATGATTAAATAAATCATGGAATATCCCTAAAAAATGGGGACTGTAAAAAGCAAGGTGGGCTAGTAAGGAAATATTTTCTTAAGTGAAAAAGCAAACTTCAGAACAATACATGCAGTATGGTCCTATTTGCAAAAAAGAAAATGTTATATACACATATGCATGTGTGGTAAGGTCCCCTCCCTAAAGAAAGAAAGAAAAAAAAAACCTCAAGGCAACCTGGCTATGAGCATACGTGACAACACCCCTCACAACCTTGTAACATGAGACCACTTAATCAGATTGCATGTTTGTGTGTTACCATATATGGGAGACAAAGAAGTAGAAAATGTATAAAAAACTACACCACGTGGCATTCCAGGCTCAGTTCTTCGGGTATGAACCCAACTGAGCCGAGCTGACACAAATAAAGTTGCTTCTTGGAAAGAAAATCCTCAGTATCACGATTCTCTGTGCAAGAATCCTGCTACACATATGCACATAGGCTTTCATGAAAATGGAAATATCATCATTAACAGTGGATATCTTCAGGAAGTATAGCTGGCTGCAATGAGGAAGGAGGAGAAAGACTTTTCATTTTGTATCCTTCAGTACTTTTTTGAAGTGTTCTGCTATGTACATGTACTATATTTACATTTTTTAAAATGCAGTCTTAAAAGACCATCTTTGTTAATTGTGTAAAACTTTGTAATCCATTGGCCAAATTATTTGGGAGATTTCCTGCTGAGAAATATTGAATAAATTATGTGATGCAGTAATTATCATACATGTCCCCAACTACATGGACCATCACAACAAAAAGAAACAAAGAAAAAACACTGTCCTACAATATCCAGGGAGAAAAAGGAAAGTGAATGCACCTCTAAGTCTCCATATTTCTCCTCTCAAGTGTCCTATTTTCTTCAGTACTGTCACCAAGTGTGCCAGCAGTGTTTGCTTTTGTTGTCAGCTCTGCTGCTCCCTGTCCCTCCTCCCACTCCAAACTTCCTGCTGACTTTGTACATTTCGACACAGCCGCCTCTCACACCTCTTGAGTTTCCAATGAATTATGCTTTATTGATCACAATATTTTATTCTCACTCAACAGGACAATAGAAATGATAAAGGTGGATTTGTTCCAGACATTCCATTTGCTAAAAATTAAAAAAAAAAAAAGTTTCTGGAAACAATGATTTGGAGAAGTTGGAATCTAGTTAGAGCCCGCTCTTTCTGTTCAGAAAAAAAACAATAAAAATAACTAGTGACAGTCAGCCACTGGGCTGGGATTTTTGGTAAAGGCAGGGAGGAGAGAAACAATATTTTAGCAAAATTTTGTATTTTAACCAACTTACCTTTCAAAGTTTTTAATAGGAATAGAATATAAAATTTGCTAAAGAAGCTATCATTTTTAGATCAAAATTCTTTGGGGATTTTTAATTGACCAGATGAGTGGTGTCAGCACAAAAGAATTATAGGTGCTTTGTCTATTGGACAAGCAAGTCTAAAATGCACCCTGTGAAGGGTACCCTATCAAGCAGGCTCCTTGCTTCAGAGTAGTTTAGAGCCCCGTTAATGGGACAAGAGTATGGCGATCTAGCTCCTACTCCCAATTCAGCCGGGTGTGGAAGCTCTCCATTGTTTCAAAGGATTTGGGAAGACACAAACCCAGGGACCTGTGGGATGAGTTTAATGGCTTCTCAGTTCCCTTCCAGCCCCAATTAGGTGATCAAATGGAACCACCTAGAGGTGACCAATATAAATCTGCAGTGGTTAACAGTGACCTGGGAGGTGGAGGAGGCTACATTCTGTTTTGGTTTGTTTTGCAAGGTTTTATTTTAACTTTACACATGTCCAGGGTATGTTTGTTTTGGAATCGAAAACATAGCTACATTGCTCATGGGGAACTCAGGTTTTCCCTGTTAGTCCCTATAGGGTTCAAAGACTGGTGACCAAAGGCCAAATCCACCAACAGACATATTCTGATGTTTCATACAATACTTTAAAACATCTTAAATTCATTACTAACTTTTTAAAATAAGGAGATTATATGCATTTTTAAAAAATCAAGATTTCCAGCTTCTCTTGGAAAGCTCAAATATCTGGTAACACTGGGAACGTGCTCCACTGGCAAGTCAGTTGGAGCTGAGCAGGTCCTTCAAATGGACCATACATTCTAGAATTGGCCACAGGGAGCGGCCAGTGTTCTAAGCAGAGTGTTCTAAGCACATCTGGACCACACAGCCTTCTGAATCTGTGGCCTTTGATTTGTAGGTAATCAACATTAATTTATAGATATAAACTAGACAACCCAGGATTTTGTTAAGCATGTACTGTGTCAGTTACTAAATATTTACCACAGCAGCTTTTTCAGTTGAAATTCATTAACTTTGTGAAAATACATATGGTTTTATTTTACAGATGAGAAAACAGACTTATTTCTGTTGTTGGGTAAGTAACTTGCCCATATGGGATGCAGGGGTCTCCTAACTCCTAGTGCAAACTGTTTCCATGACACAGGTAGGGCTGTGCTCCATGACACTGTTGGCTCTGATAGGATTCCTTTGTGTGCATTGAAAACACTCCTCAGCAAAGAATGGTCCATAACTGTCCACAACTGTCCATAGTGTCAAATGTATGCTCTTGTATAAAGGCCTTTTTTTTTTTTTTACTTTTTATTTTGAAGTCATTTTGGATTTAGACAGAGTTACAAGCTTGTCACCCAGTTTACTCTAATGTCAACATCTTAAATAACCAGATACCCTTATCAAAACTATGAAATTAACATTTGTATAATAAAATTAACTGCAGACTTTATTTGGATTTCTTTAGTTTTTCCACTAATGTCCTTTTTTTTCTGTTTGAGGATCCAATCTAGGATACTACATTGCATTTATGTGGTAGATGATAGATAGATACATACATACATACATACAGATAGATAATGATAGATAGATGATAGATAGATCATATATTTACATTACAATGTCTCCTTAGTCTCCAATATGTGACAACTTGTCAATATTTCCTTGCCTTTTGTAACCTTGACACTTTTAATGAGTCGTGGTCAGGTATTTTGTAGAATGTTCTCAAATTTTAATTTATCTGCAGTATTTTCATGAATAGATAATTTTCTGGTGTTAGGAGAGGTATACCACGGAGGCAATGTGCGCCTCTGTCAAACCATATCAGGGGCATATAATATCAACATTGCTCATTACCAGTGATGTGCACCTTGATCACATGGGTAGATTGGTGCTTTTTTTCTCCACTGTAAAGTTACTATTTTCACTTTAGTCACCGAGTCATGCCAGATGCAAGGAGAGGAGAATTCAGCTCTACCTGTGGTCATATGTTAAAACCACCACAATAGTGGGGCACCTGGCTGGCTCAGTCAGTTAAGCGTCGGACTTCGGCTCAGGTCATAATCTCGCGGTTCGTGAGTTCAAGACCTGCCTCAGGCTCTATGCTGATGGCTCAGACCCTGGAGCCTGTTTCAGATTCTGTGTCTCCCTCTCTCTCTGACCCTCCCCCGTTCATGCTCTGTCTCTGTCTCAAAAATAAATAAACGTTAAAAAAAATTTTTTTAATAAATAAATAAATAAAATAAAACCACCACAATAGTTAGTTAATTTGGGAAGGAATATTTTTGAGGCTATGCAAATATCTTGTTTGTCTTCAAAGTTTCATCTGCTAATTTTACTATTTATTAATAGATCCTGCCTGTAGCAATTATTATTACTGTGGTGTTCTCATGGTGATTTTCTATTCCCCTCTTTCCTTCTACATTTAATTCATCAGAATTCTCCTGAAAAGAATAATTGTCCCCTCTCCCTCATTTATTTTTTTCAATAATGTATACCAGTTTGGATTCACTCTTTGGATTGTAACTAATATGAGGTTATATATATTTGTTGCTTTGTAATTGAGGGTTCTTCCAGGGTACCTGGGTGGCTCAGTCAGTTAATGGTCCGACTTTGGCTCAGGTCATGATCTGGCTGGCAGCTTGGGAGTTTGAGCCTCACATCAGGCTCTCCACTCTTAGTGCACAGCCTGCTTTGGATCCTCTGTCTTCTTTTCTCTATGCCCTACCCCCGACCCCAAAGATAAATAAACATTTTTTAAAATGTAATTGAGAGCCTTTTCAAGTTGCCTCCTCAGTTTCTTGCAATGGCTCCATCTATTTTTTACTTTCTTACTTTTTGGCATTATAAAATACTCAGTACAGGGGCGCCTGGGTGGCTCACTCGTTTAGTGTCTGACTTCAGCTCAGGTCATGATCTCACAGGTCTTGGGTTTGAGCCCCACATCGGGCTCTCTGCTGTCAGCACAGAGCCCACCTTGGATCCTCTGTCTGCCTCTCTCTTTGCCCCTCCTGCCTCATGCTGTCTCTCTCCTCTCAAAAATAAACACTAAAAAAAAAAAATTTTTTTTAAATAGTACAAAAAACTTTAAAAGGTAAAGTGTGTGTAGGGATTATTTACAGAGCTTAGTGATCTGAATAAGAAGTTGGGAATAAATGTGAGAGAAGAAAGCTAAATAGCAATTTTTCTCTTGAAAAGAGAGAAAATTAATTTTTATTTTTTTAACTTTTTATTTGGAAATAATTTCAAGATTGTGGAACATTACAAAACAGTTCAAAAAATTCCCATATACCTTTAACTCAGGTATTCCTATCACCACCCTGTTTGCTTTACTGTTTTACCTATCTACCTATTTTTTCTGAACTTTTTGAGAATTAGTTGACTCATGAGCCTTCACCTCTAGCTAACTCAGTGGGTACTTCCTAAGAAGTCATTCTCTTCCATAATCACAGCACAGGTGTTAACTGCAAGAAATTTAACACTGATATGATCATGTTATTGTCCATATTCCAATTTTGTCCATTGATTCAATATTGACCTTTATAGCATTTTGAAATTTGATCAACTAACTATATTGATGTTCCTGATCTTACTGGCCCTCATCTCCAGCTGGATGCCCAGAGCTCTCTCCTCCACAAGCTGCTGTCTGCTCTAGTTACCAAGGCTCCTGACCAAGCCCACAGGGACTCTCAGGACAGACAGTGTAGGTTGGACCTGGGTGGATCCAAGCAATATTCTTGAAGAGCATCTTGGGGTAATTATATCTTGGGGTAATGATAGACACTAATTAGTCCTTTTTTTTTTTGGAAGGTAAACTTTTCCCTAAATGACGGGGGAAAGTGGTTCAAACTGTGGGAGGTGATGACAGGATCTTTGGAGTCAGACAGAGTAGTTTTAGAGCTCAGCTCTGGCATTTACTGGTTCTGAGATTTGGACAAGAACTTAAACCTTCTAAGCCTGGCTTCTTGTCTGTTGTCTGGGGAAATAATACCTACTTCCCAGAGCTATTGATATCATTAAATGAGATAATTTTCAAGATCTCATTAGCAACTGCAAAACATGATTCATTGCTCACCGTTACTAATACATGATGTCAGCACCCGATGCCTGAAATCGACAGGTCTGGGCTAGATCTCTGGCTATCCCCCTTGTTACCTCTGGAACTAGGGGAAAGTCACTTAACCTCTCAGATTCACTTCCTCATCCTCAAATAAGGGAATAATAAAATCTAGCACAATATGTTGAGAATTAAATAACATTTGGTACTGTACTCAATGTGGGTTGCTAATATGAATATAAATGATGATGATAATGAGCATTTTTCCATAGACCAGATATTATGTTCAATGCATTGGTTGGTAATCTCATTTAATTCTTAGAAAAATCCATTTTTTTAACATGAGAAATTTAAGCTTTAGAAAGGTTATGTAAGTTTCCCAAGATCACATGGACTCAAAGCCCCTTCTTTATTTATTTAATTATTAGTTACTTGAATAACAATTGTTGGTCTCCCCTTTTAATGACTTATTGTCATCCCAGTTAATTCAGACAAACCCCACAGAACACAACAGGGCTGAGTTATTATGGACACATTCAATACAAGTATTTTTTTTTTCTTACATATCTTCTTTTAGTTAAAATTTCCAACTACTCAAGAACTCACTCATACTGCCCCAGGTGGCTTTTTATTTCACCTGCGCCTTTTCTTAAGACACAAATGTCACACTGTGGGCAAAATCTGAAGTGGCTTTGAAGGATATTTATTGGAGGAAAAGCTGTAGAGAGAGACTCAAGACTTAAATTCAAATAACCCGACTGGATTTTGGAAGGCAAGTTAAAAAAAAAGTTTTTTCTGAAAAGATGCTACACTGAGGAGAACCACTTTCACATAATCCTCCAAATTCCATATGCGAAGGAGGAGAGGAGAAGAAAACTCATTCCACTCTCTGTTCAGTGGGGCCTAAAGATGGAATGGGAGGAGAAACTCATCAAAGCATTTTAAGCCTATAATCAGCTGCTGTCATCTTAGCAACTGGACCTAGAAACATCATTCCTAAAGATATTTTCACTGAAGGTGAAAAAAGACCACCTGAGAGGAAATGGGCTGGTGTCTGTGTTCCCCAGTAACTATAGAGGCAGAATCTCCAGATGACAGAACCAGCATTTGGCAGAATGGTAAGAAGAAGGTTACATTTTACTATGTACTGGTATAGGAGGAATCAGTGCCCTGTGTGTGTGTTTGTTTTAGTCCTTATCATGACACATATAAAACTGATAACAGTGGGCACCTCTGACAAGGTATAAGAAAGGAGAAAGGAAGTTTGTCATAGTGCAATAAGCCTGGAATAATCTTGAAAAAAAAGTTAATCTAGTTCTGCCTTGATAAAGAATTGATGACTTGCACATTGCTTAGAACAAACTTAACCAGATGCGTGCTTCTCATGTGACCCAGTTCTTCCCAGGATCTATCGTCTTTCTGGCTGGCTGACTGGCTGGGTAGTATGACAGTGGCAAGCACAGGCTTTGAAGCTGGGTAGGGTTTCAATCTCAGCTCCATCACCATGGAAGTGACCTTGGGCATCAATGACCTTGGGCAATGGCTTGCCTCTTTGTACCTCCTCTGTCAAATGTGGATAAGAATAAGATTGTGAGAGTTGAATGCAAGATGTAAAGCACTTTGAAGAGTGAAGTGTATTCAGTTAGTATTCAATAAAGCCAGAGATCACAGATAAGCAGCCCACCAGCCAGTAGGTGAATGTGTGGCAGCAAGTTTAATGGCGCATTGGTGGGGGGAGGCCTACTGCATCCTTGGACTCACTTCCACTCTTTGTTGTCTCATAAGGGCTGAGTATCCATTGCCAATACCCTATTGTCTATTTTAAAAAGAAATAACTCTCTGTATTCAGGGTTTTTTTAAATCAGAATTAGAGATACAAAAATGATAAATGCAGTGAATCTGATATATATTTTTAAAGGAGGCGAAGCAGATACCATTCCTAAGTGTTAATTATGAAAATACCCAGAATAACTCATTTATATGAATTTCTGGCCACTAGAGTTATCTAAATTTGCTCCTCCCGAATTTTGAGCCATGGGGGGTGAATAATACAGCTCTCTGAGTATTAAGAAAAAGAAATTATCCTATATTCTTAGAGAATATGTTCTCTATATTCTTAGAGAATCTCAGGATTAGAGTGGGACCAAAAATAAATCTGAAGCACTCAACACTCACTTGAGAAGCCTATTCCTCTCCAATCTGCACCTATAGTGAGAAGAAAGCAGCAAACTAAAATTAAGAAAGGATGAATGTAAAGATCCAAACTTGGATTTATAAAAGAAAAAAAAATCACTTGCACAAGAATAGAAGGAAGACACTTGAGTTTGAAAAGTCCCTCAGTAAAAAATAGGAACTTAATCTCAAAATCTTTAAAAGTGACTCAGGAGATTTCAGGTAATTGACAGGTTTATGTGTCCTCACATTCCATAGTATTTTTATTTTGTGACTATAAAAGCAGTACCAAACTGTCCCACAGGAGATCACAGAGGCTTTCTCTTCTTCCTGATCCCACTCAGAACAACTTGGGAAAGTAATGTCTTTTCACCCTCATTGGAGCATCTATAGGGCAGCACCATATACATAGGGCATATAGTGGGTGATTTTCTCTGCCTGGACCAGCTACAAGTGCAGAGAGAGTAACCGTCAGTGCTTAGGTTTCTCATCAATACTCCCAGGGAAAAATAGACTTTTTAAATTTTCTGTTCCCTGCCTTATTTATATACATTCTTAAACATACTGGGCATCACTCAGTGAATGTGATTATAGGATCTGGCCACAAAGATCCCCAAATATAACATCTTAAGTGATGTAAGAGTGAAACTCATCACCAAGAGCTTTTGCTAAAGGCTTCTCTGTATGCAGTCCAACACTGGACCTCAGACAAGAAGGGAAGCATCTTATCCCTGAGATCTAAGGAGTTCTAATTCTGACAGCCCAGCAACAGATAAATAAACCTTAAATACATGCTGAGTCAATAAGGAGCAAAGCATTTAATATCATGCATAAACTAAAGACAACAAGAACTTGTTTAGGTGGTAGTTCAAATTCAGTTAACACTTTTGATCTCTTACCAGGGATAGGACAACAGATTGTGAGCTCCCCAAAGACAAGCATGTACTGGGTTGGTATATGAACATTTAGGGAGTGAATGGCAATATATTTGGCACTTTCATCCATATTACCACATTTCATCTCCACTTTGTGGATGATAGAACTGGGTCTCAGAACACATGAAGGGCTTATTGCCCAAAGTCACAATAGTGACAACAGTCCTGCCCTCTTATTCAGCTCCCTGGCCATCCTGGCTGTCAGGGCATGGCCACCAGGGAAGGTGACTGAGGTAGGACTGCAGTTGTGTTGGCAGGCAGGACAGCTGTCTCCACACATCCCCTAGTAGGCGAAGCAAGGCTTGGTGAAGAGTTCCGATCCTAGTTGCTTCAGGGATGACAGCAAGAGAGACTGGCCAATAAGGACAGTATCCCATGCTCAGGTGCAGAGGCAGGAAAGGGGCTACACAGAGAAACTCAGTAGGAAGGAAACCAGCAGAGAGAAAGTAAAATAGTTCAAGATGCCCTGCAGGGAGAGCACAGGGAAGAGGTTTTAAGAAAGCTAAAGAAAAAAACCATAGTGCCAAAGCTGCAGATAGAGAATTCATCCCTTAAGAAGGGCAGTGAGGGAGGGAACCCTCAGACTGCATCAAGGAAGCCATCCTTCTTTCAGCCAGCACAGTGTTCTGTGCTTGAATGAGGTGTCTCTACAGATGACCACAGTGCCCATTGCTTTCTGTAGTGCAGATCCAATAGCTTTACTCCTTTACGACACCTGCCTGTTCACTGAGAGTATCTAAATTTATGATTCTTGAAGTCTTCTCAAAGATCACAGCCCTTTGGAGGGAACAAGAAGTAGAGGCAGCATGCATCAGATCCTTCAGATCCTGCTGCCTGATTTCCTTAGGTCTCACTTTGATTTAATTTATTCCTTGAGTGTATGAATACCACACTGCTTACAACTGCTTCTCTTAACCTAGCTCATAATTATGCAACTACAGTGTCTGCTAGAATAAATCTTCCTTCCATATCCAAACCACACCTTTTTCCCAAATTGGGTAAATGTGAAATGACAGGATGATGTGAGCAGTCTGTGTGCCTGCATAGGCCTCTTTTTTTTTTTTAATGAAAAAGTCTTTAGAATAAAATGTTAATTGTAAATTTCAAGAAAAGAAAAAAATTCCAGTGAGTACCTATTTGGCCAAACTATGTTTTCTCTGAATACCAGATATCTAATATGAACTTGAAATGTTTAGGAGCATTTTGTAATAAAGGAGTGTGTGTATAAGTCATGCATTATTACTCTTGGTATACTTAAGTTACATGTTTGCATCAATGCCTTATTCCCTGCTCAAAGCAAGCACTATTTTCTTATCTAGCATTTATACAGGCAGAATCATGTAAGGAAAATAAGAAAATTTAAGACACCTCCGCAGCTTGAACTAAATCTATAGGAAACTAACTGCTATAGGTGAGGGCAGGGAAACTATGGCTTCATGTGTGGAAGTTAGAGGTGGTTGGGGCCATAGACTCAGGATTGGTTGACATGCTTAGAGCAGACCTTTTGTTACCTCTAAGAAAAGGCTAGCTCTGGGCCTTTCCATGGCCAGCAAGCTTCTTATGATGTCAAAACATCATAAAATATAGAAAATTCAAGACATGATTAATTTATCTACTCATTCAGTCTTGCCACCACCTACCTACTCTAGTTCTATGAGTTCTGATGTATATTTTTAACAAGTCTTTCGATGTTGAGTGACTAAGAATTTCTTCAAATTCTGTGCACTGAATCCATTAGCCTGGGGGAGAAAATAAGTGGAAAATAAGCTCGTAGTAGATGGAGTCTGTGCTACCTCCAGGCCAGAACTTCAGAACTCAAGCAGGGCTCAGACAAAATCTGGAGAGGCTCTCTCAGGCACAACACAAACCTCCTGAAACTACAGAAGGCAAATATATTTGAGCACATCCCCTACTCAGAAAGTACAAAAATCGCCTTCCAGACCCTCCCTCAGCATCTGAGATAGTTCAGAGGGGCCATTGGCAATTCCAGGCCAGCTTTTTTTAGAAAAAAATTAGCTTGACAAGGGTCATTTAATTTAATGAAGAATAACTGAGCACCTATTTTTTGTTCCAAGATATCAAAAACAACAGCAAAACAGTAAGGTCCAGGTCCTTCCTAATCTCCAGCCAGAGCTAGAGCCAGAGCTCTTGTCTGAGCCAGTGCTCATCAGACGGATCTTTTCTGCAGTCCTTTGCATCTACCTGCCTGTCAAGCAGGCAGAGACGGATCTTTTCTGTAGTCCACTGCATTTAGCTCCCTGCCAGAGCCACTAAGATCTGGAAAATGGGCAATGTTCACATAAAAAGTAAACACTTTTTAGCATTAAACATGTGCACTTTCACGGGACACACACACACACACATGCCACACGAGCTTGCTCTGTATATGGCCATCTCCAGATATAGTGGCCATTTCTTGTGATGAGAATCTCAGAGCCAAGAGTACCCACTTTGAAGATGGACAGACCTAGGTTCAAAGTCCCACTCTACCACATTCAGTTATGAGATTAGAGGCAAATTTTATTTCTCAGTTTCCTCATCTGAACAATGAGTGTAGAATCACCCACCTCCAAGAGTTGTAGGGAGAATCAAATGCAAGTGTGTATAGAAGGCCTATCACACATTATGTGCTCAACAAATGGTAGAGGTTATTGTTATTCTGTGAGGAAAGATGGAAAGAGCTTAACATTTGTTGATTGCATATTTGCCATGTTTAGAGCTTCTGCGTGTATCATCTCATTTTATATACATATATACACAACTGTGAAGTAACTGTCAAGACTTCTTTCTTTAAGTTAAAATCACAACTATCATAAAAATAAAATGAACAAGAAATAAATTAAATAAATAATAATAAATTAGTCAAATATTTTATTTAATTTATTAATTAATGGAAAACTAGTAAGGTATCACAACTAATTCAAAAAGAATTTTAAAAAAACATACAGATGTAGGATATCAAGAATACTGAAATGAATTAGAAGTAGATTAAAATTGCTTGGTATCCACACAACTATCAGTTGCATTCCCCTGGACAAAACTTATTTGACTCTTTATGTTCAAGAATCATTTGCATTACTATATTTTTTTCTATAATTTCAGAGTTGTAAAATAGCTCAAAGAGAATAAAATGGGTAGGCCCCTGGTAGAAGAAGATAATCTTTACGGGTTATTAGACACCTTTTTTGTTTTTGTTCATTTCAAAATTTTTTTATTATATTTTCTGACAGAACCATTATTATTCCCATTTGCAGTTGAGAAAACAAATCATAGTGACTATGTAATTTGTCTAGAGTCACAAAAAGTGTAAACGGAAGGGTCTAGATTTAAACTCACCTTTCATCACTCCAAAATTAGAATGGCTCTGGGATTTCTTTTTCTTTTATTTTTCAGGGGATGAACAATCAATATATCCGTCGGGAAGTCTTCTGCTGTGAAACGTGTCACGAACTCAAAAGCTTCTGGGAAAAAGAAATTAGCAAACAGACTTGTTACAGGGAACTGGAGGAAGACCGTCAGGGAAGGAGTGCCCTGAGAAAGTATGTGGATTATTTCTCTACTATTTTTTAAATTAGATTTCTATAGAAATACACCAGATTGTGAATATGAGAGACTGAGTTCTATTCATTATTACTGTTCTAAGAATGCAAATGTTCAGTATGGTATGGTAACGTCAGTGCAGCCATGAGAATAAAGGAAAACAAGACTTGGATGAAGATTATATTCACAGGTCTCAGAGGAAGGGTCACCACATACTATTTAGGGCCACAGGGGAAGCAAAAGACAGAAGCAGGGGAACATCTAAGCCAGAGTTTTTATTGGAGTTCCTGAGCAAAAGGCAAGGCAGAGCAGAGTAAACAGTTTAGCACTGTCTAGTTTGAGTAATTCCAGAGGGCTCTGGCTATAGATGTGCTCTCTAGTTGTATGGAACCTAGCCCTGGGGTGATTTGGGGCAGGGAAAATATGGCTTCACATGTGGAAGTTAGAGGTGATTGGGGCCATAGACTTAGGATTGGTTGACATGCTCACAGCAGGCCTTTTGTTACCTCTAAGAAAAGGCTAGCTCTGGGCCTTTCCATGGCCAGCAAAGTTCTTATGATGTCAAAACATCATAGAATATAGAAAATTCAAGACATGATTAATTCATCTACTCATTTAGTCTTGTCACCACATTTACCAGGGTTTCCAAATCTAGCATTATTGCCATTTAGGGCCAGATAATGCTTTGGGGTCAGGGGGCTATCCTGGCTTTGTAAGATGTTTATCAACATCCCTCAAAACATTACATTCCAGTAGGACTCCCATTCCCATTGTAACAACAAAAAATATCTCCTGATGTTACCAAGTATCCCCTCAAGGGCAAAGCCACCTCTGATTGAGAACCAGTGACTCATAAATAAGGTTGAGCCTTTTTTGTATATAAACAAAAATGAAGTTCTATTATTTATATCTTGATAAACTGAAAAAATCTTTCCCCCACCTTGCCTCTGTTGTAATCCCCAGCACATGAGGTACACTAAATTTAAGTCAACAGAACAGAACTATGAGAGATCTCACATTTGGGAAGATACATATTAATATTCTTGGGGGAAGGCAAAGATGGTATTCCCCTCTTTGGCAAGTAAACTTGTTGTTCTAGCCAAAGGAACCTGTGGAGAGGAGAACATATCCTTATGTGAGAAGACATGTGTCACATGTGTCAACATCACTTTGAAAAAAAGAGCCAGCACCTGCTCTCACATGTGCAGAGCCTTAGAGCAGACAGATCAACTCAACTTTTCAGAGACTATCTGGGTTCTCTATCCCTAAAATGGGAACAGCTCAGTCAAGTTGTCTATTTTGCTAAGACACCCACTCACAAGTGGAGTGGCAGCTAAATATTCTGCTGGCCAGCGAGGCACTATGTCTCTATGTTTCTGAACATGCTAAGCTGAAAACATGTGTAGTTCACATGTGTTGAACCAACATCAACTTCTAAAAATCTTGATTAACGCCTGAGGGGAAATAACTTCTCTCCTAGCCAAAGAAGAGCTCTGCCATCATTCCAGCTACATTCCTATTTATCCAGCAAGCAAAATCAGGCTTTTCTAGATGCTAGAAGAGTCACACACTAGAGCATCCAGTCCTGGAGATTCCAGGAGAGTGAGGAAAATCAGTTGTGTGGTTCATGCCACCTTCTGCCCCCAAGTCCTGGCCCACAAGCCAGGGAGCCAGATCCCATCATGAACCCTATACCGCATCTTCCCGTCCAGAACCCTCAAGGTATGGGATTAAAAGCATAATTTGTGATATCATTTTATTTTTGTCAAAATACATACACAGTCTACCTGTATATACAAGAAAAACATTAAAAGAAAATATGCTGATACTGAGTGATTAGTTTTGATTGGCAGAATGGCAGATTTTGTGTGTATGAGCTCTCCTAGCTTCTCCAAAGTTTCTACAACGATACTGTGCCATTTCTAATTAGGCAAAATGAAGTTATAAAAAAGGCAACTGATTGCAAATGGTCCATAGAACAAATGAATTTACAAATAATTAAACAATTTTGTTTAAAATGTTAAAATACATGTTTAAACAAATCATTCTCCAGATTCCCATGTGCCTCAGAAATGACCCCCTTCCAAGTGGGTGCAGTTTTCTCTCCCCTCTATAACCAAGAGAATAAATCTTCAAAATGTGCTCATCATGAAACATTTCATCATTGTGTCCCACAAATAAATGTTAAAGAATTGGACACAGCCTCTGCATTGAAAATCTTAAGGAGTGAGGAAGTAGAGGCAGCTTCCTATGGTTTGTTTGCTCCTCTGTTGTGGAGTCTCATTAACCAGAGCTATTTCCCTTGTCAGCTGTGAAAAAAAGACCCAAAACCTAGTGGTTTTGTTATTATTTTTGTTAAATATCCCAGATTTATTTTCATACCAAGAGCAGAACGTTGGAATATTTGTTTAAATCCTGCTGATCTGAGAAAATAGTTTGAAACAGAGTAAGAGTGTACCTTCCAACATACACTTGCAGACCAGTGAATATCATAAACCCTGAAGTCCCTATCCTATCCCTGTGGCCTATATCTCCCATACTCCACTATACATAAGTACACTGGACACACATACATAATACTCAGGCTCTTTTTTGATTCTACTCTCCACTTATAAAGGCAAATTCAAGCCTGTGAACAATACAGAAATATTCAGAGTGAACACTAAAAGACAAAAACCCTAAAAGTTCCCACCAACACCTTTGCTGATAGAACAAAATCAATATTGCTTTATGTTCTTCTCGGCAGATCTGACTAGCAAGACTTGTGGCAAAGCAGGGTAGAGTGGAAACAGGTGTTTCACCATGGACATGCTTGTTAGCACACTCTCCTGCAGGTTCACTGACAGAGGAATTCAGCCAGAGCTGCAGAGAATCAATTTATCCTGGCAACTGGTGCGTCTAGCAGAGGCCTTGGAGGCGAGATCATGAGGCGAGATGAGGGACCTCAGAACTGGAAAGCCCCTTACTCTCTCTGACAATGGCCAAAAAGAAGCAACACAACAGGAATAGGGGTGGTCCACAGAGAAGTTGAAAACTGTTTGCAAATAACTGATGGAGACAATCTGAGGAAAATCAAATGCAGTGTAGGTACTAGGACTAAACCTCCTGGTTTGTTGGGGCAGTCCAGGTGTACGTCTATCATTTTGTTACGGTTATGGATCATAATTTTCCTTTTTATTTTAAAAGTATCTCCATTTAGGGGCACGTGGGTGGCTCAGTCAGTTAAGCATCTGACTCTTGATTTCTGCTCGTCATGATCTCACAGTTCATGAGTTCGAGTCCCTCATCGGGCCTGTACTGAAAGTGTGCAGCCTGCTTGGGATTCTCTCTCTCTCCCTCTCTTCCCTTTCAGCACTCTCTCTCTCTCAAAATAAATAAACTTTAAAAGTGGGGTGCCTGGGTGGCTCAGTTGGTTAAGCATCTGACTTCGGCTCAGGTCATGATCTCAGGGTTCACGGATTTGAGCCCCACATCAGGCTTTGTGCCGACAGCAAGGAGCCTGTTTTGGATTTTCTGTCTCCCTCTCTCTTTCCCTCCCCTTCTCATTCTCTCTCTCTCTCTCTCTCTCTCTCTCAAATAAGTAAATAAACAAATAAAATAAATGTTAAAAAAACTTTAAAAAAAAAGTACTTCAGTTTAGATGATAAATTATATGGACACCTAAGTCTAAATGATCAGCCTATAATTATAACTGAGAAGTTAAGGAGAGTCATCAGAAGGTGATATAGGTCCAACCTCCAGGAAAGAGAAAGGGAAGGAAGTGGATGCTCCCCACAGCAGCAACTCTGAGCGGTGCATTTTTACACCCATCATACCCAAGAAAAGTTAAAGCCCCTTTAATTAATGAATGTATCCACATTATATTAAAAAGTCCATTGAGTTCCATGAAATACACAGACTGCAGTCCTTATTAGTGAGCTTTAAAAGATCTCAGTGACAAGTCATGTACATTTGGAGGAAGATTCAGTTATAGAAACTTTCAGAGATGCTTATAACAAGGCAGCAGTTTGGTTACAAATTAAGATGCATACTTAACAAGTATAATGGAAAATATAGCTTATGAAAATTACAATAGGTGGTATCAACAGGTCATATAAGTTCAATAAATCATCACTTCTTTTTTTTTTAAGTTTATTTATTTATTTTGAGAGAAAGAGCACAAGCAGGGTAGGGGCAGAGTGAGAGGGAGAAAGAAGATCTCAAGCAGGCTCCTCACTGTCAGCACAGAGCCACGGACCCACGAACTGGTAAATCACGACCTGAGCTGAAATCAAGAGTCACCGACCCTTAACCAACTGAGCCACCCAGGCACCCCAGAAAATCATCACTTCTTAGATAAACCATGCAAGGACCTCTGAGGCAGTTGCCTGCTTATGAGAGAGAAGCCATTCTATGTTTTATCTCATCTTTCAAAGAAGCAAACTGTATTTTTATGTCCATTACCTTAATTTAATCTAAGGTAGAGTGAGGGTAGGTCTTATCATTATTCTCCATAACCCTCACTCTTCTCTCAATATTTCAACTTTCGATCTTTAGTTGCTAATGTAGCTAAGCAACAACTACACCTAACAACAGGATGACACTCCAGATTCTTTCCATTCTTTCCTGGGCCCATAATTGAGCAGAGTTTTAAGTGAGAACTTTCCAGAAGCCAACTTAGTAATAGGTGCCTGGAGCCTTCAAAATATTTATACCCTCTAAATTACTTGTCTCCAGGAATCCCTCTGAGGAAAATAGACAGGTATATGAAAAGAGTAATAAGTATTATCATTACTCATTTTAGGGTTATTTGTAAGAGTGAAAAAATTAAGATTGAATCCAACTTTTTAAAATTCTTTATTATATAGTCTGATCTTCCTGCGTTAAGCATGCATTACTTTGCTTTAGCATTGTTATGAAATGAATTGTGTACCTTCACACATTCAGAGTGTGACTGTATTTTGAGATAAGGACATTAAAGAGGTGACTTGGTTAAAATGAGACCTTTAGTGTGGGCCCTAATCCAATCTGACTGATAGCCTTTAAAAAAGAGGAGATTAGGATGCCCAAAGGGATACCAGGTATGCACACACACCAGAGAAAAGGTCACATGAGAGTGAAGCAAGAAGGCTATCTGCAAGCAAAGGAGAGAGGCTTTGGGAGAAACCAAATCTACTGACACCTTGATCTTGGACTTCAGCCTCCAAAGTTGGGACCAAATAAATTTCTGTTGTTGAAGACCCCCATTCTGTAGCATTTTGTTATGGCAACTCTATCAAACGAATGAAAGCATTTACCCAATCTTTTTTTTTTTTTTTAATTTTTTTTTTCAACGTTTATTTATTTTTGGGACAGAGAGAGACAGAGCATGAACGGGGGAGGGGCAGAGAGAGAGGGAGACCCAGAATCGGAAACAGGCTCCAGGCTCCGAGCCATCAGCCCAGAGCCCGACGCGGGGCTCGAACTCACGAACCGCGAGATTGTGACCTGGCTGAAGTCGGACGCTTAACCGACTGCGCCACCCAGGCGCCCCTACCCAATCTTTTCATTGTGGTTGTTTTTATTCTTATGAAACTAACACAAACACATTTTGTTTAATTCAAGCATCACAAAAGAATATATAATTAGAAGGGAGTTCCTTCTTACTTGGGCTCCTAGACTTGCTCTCTAGGGAAAGCTGACATCAACAGTTTCTTGTATATCTTTCCCAAAAAACTTCAAAATGAATAATCAAATAAATATGTGTGCTATATTTTTATGCAAGATGAGACTATACTTCTGCACCTTGCTTTTTTAAATTACTTGGAAGTTTTTCAATATCAGCACATTCAGTTCTTCTTTAATGTTTTCCATTACAATGATGTTAACAATTAATTTAACCAATCACATTAAAGAACACTTAGGTTGTTTTTTGTTTTCTGGCTTCACAAACAATGTTGTAATAAGAATACTTGCACATACATTTTTGCATACATGGACAAAAATTATGGGATATGTTCATAAAAATTAAAAAGTCAAAAGATGAGTTGTTGTTTTTTTGGTTTTTTGGGTTTTTTTAATTTTGATAGCTCTTGATTTCTTGTCTTGCAGAGAAGTTGTATTCATTTAAACTCCCACCCTGAGTATGGGAGTGCCAGGTGGAAAGATTGCTCACACTGTGTATTGTCAAACTCTTAATCACTATTAATCTGATGGGTGAAAATAGCATCTCACTGTTTTAAACTGAATTTAATTAATTATAAGTTTGGTTGAGATCTTTTTATATGTATAGGAAACAACTGGATTTCTTCTTCTGGTACAGCCAATTTATATCCTCTGCCCATCTTACTGTAGATTTTTTCTTAATTGATTTATAAGCACCATGCACTTCTTTTCATGTATGTACAGTTCTATGAGTTTTGACAGGTGCTTAGAGTCATATAATTACCACAATCAAGATATGACATGGTTCTGTCACTCTGAAAAATCCCCTCATGCTGTTCCTTTATGGTCATTTCCTCTGCCAGCTTCCAGCCCCTGGCAACCACTGATGTGTTCTCCATCCCTATGATTTTGCTTTTTCCAGAGTGTAATAAATGAAAAATATAGTATGTATTCTTTTCAGTCTGACGTTTTTCACTCAGCAAAATGTATTTGGGATTAATTCTTGTTGTGTGTGTCAGCTGACTATTCCTTATCATTCTGTTATATGGATGTATCACAGTTTGGTGATCCACTCCCACTTGAAGGACATTTAGGTTACTTATGGTTTTTGATGATTTGAATGAAACTGCTGTAAACAATGACATACAGATTTTTGTGGAACACAAGTTTCCATTTCTCTCGAGTCAGTACCCAAGACTGAGATTGCTGGGTCATATGGTAAATGCCAAACTATTTTCCCAAATTACTGTTCTATTTGGCATTTCCACAGCAATGTAAGAGACTTTCAGTTACTCAGCATCCTGACCAACACTTTATCTGCATTTAGTTGTAAGGGTTTTTTTTTATTTTGTTGGAGTTTTTTTGATGGAGTGGGTTGAAGGGGGACATTGTTTATTTGTTTTCCTTTGTGTGTGTGTGGTCATTCTATGAGGTTAGTGATAACTTATTGTGTTTTAATTTGCATTTTCCTAATTATGTTAAGCATTACTTTTATGTGCTTATTTGCCATCCATACAACTTCTTTGGTAAAATATCTGTTCAAATTTTTTACCCACTACATTATTTTCTTATCATTCAGTTTGAACTTTATATATTCTAGAAACAAGTCCCTTAACAGATATGTGATTTGCAAATATTTTCTCCATTTATGGTTTGCCTTTTATTCTCTTTACAGTATCATTCATAGAGCAAATTTTTAATTTTGATACCCCCAAATATTCTTTTTTCTATGAATCATGCTTTTTGTGTTGTATCTAAGAATTGTTTTTCCCTAATCCAAGGGAAATAATGAATATGTTATTTTGTGGGGTTATCTTCCAGAAGCCTTAGCTGACAGCAGGATTCTTGCATAGAAACTAGTGACACCTTTCTGGCCTTTCTTCCCAGGAAGCAACTTTATTCATGCCAACATGGTCTCAGTTGGGTTCCTACTAGAAAAATTGAGCCTCGAATGCCACCTAGTGTAGCCTTTTATTAATTTTCTACTTCTTTGTCTCCCATATATGGGTAATGTAAAGACATAATCTGATTGGCTGGTCTCATGTTACAGAGTCGTGAGGGATATCACAAAAACATATAGCTAGGTTGCCTTCCCTTATCTAGAGGTCTTTTCATACAACATTTCTTAGGGAGGGGACTCTACCACATTGTCTTACATTTTATATTTAGGTCTGTGATCCATTTTGAGTTCATTTTGTATAAGATGTGGAGTATAGACTAAAGTCCATTTTTTGAATATAAACGTATGATGCTCCAGCACGATTTGTTTTTAAAAAAAATATCCTCTCTCCATTGAGCTGCTTTTGCCTCTTGTCAAGAATCAATTGGCTGTATTTGCACATACTTATTTCTGGATTCTATTCTGTTCCACTGATTTGTTTGCTCTTTCATCAGTGCCATACTGTCTTGCCATACTTGTCACAGAATCAAGTAATGTGAGTCCTCCAGCTTTCTTCTTCAAAATTGTTTTGGCTAATCTACTTCTTTTGCCTTGCCATATAAAGTTTATCAATATCTACCAAAAGGTCCTTCTGGGATTTTGTTTGACATTATATTGAATCAATTTAGGAAGGAATAAATTATAAAAGCACATATTCATAGACTTTGCTCATTTATCTATTGATTTCTTCATTAATTTGTAAAAGCCATGTGTTTCTCAAAAATATTTGTTAGAAGGAAAAACAAAAGACTTCAATTGGACCATCAGATGTGGAGGTAAAAGCAGTAAGCATTTGTATTTTTCCTCTCCTCAGGCTCAGAGAAGAATGGAAACAGAGACTGGAGAAAAGGCTACAGATGCTGGACAATCCTGATGAGAAGAAAAAGCAGACAAATACGGTGGGCTGAGAGCCTCCTGCTTCATCCACTTCAAAGATAACAAGCCACCAAGGGCACTCTTCTAGGAGAAAAATCTAACACCCAAGTTATGTTGATTTACTAAGCAGGGCACTCTCTATTTGCTTTCCCATTTGTAAGGGATTTACATGTGAAAACTCCCCCCAGTGCTAATGGGAGTCATTATCCAACTCAATCCTCTCTGCCATGGACAGGGTGACCGCCAGTGGGACAGGGAAGCTCAGGTTATTTAATATAAAAAGCTCTTAGAATTAGCACTCCCCAGGTTTCAATGATCCATGTTGTGTAATTTATTTCCACATTTTCTTTTCATTTTGAAATCTGAATGTTTGATCTAGCTTACCAAAGGCGATGATCTGGATGGGAATTTGGCTTCCCTTGGTCTTCTAGAAAAACAGAGTCAATCTTTTCTTCCTGTCACTGCTTTTTGCGAATATAGCTATTATTATGAAAATAATTGGTAAAAAATACAGTTTGAAAATGAACTGAACTAATTATTTTTCCCTTCTCTTCATATGAATTCTTTTCTCATAAACATCTTTAACTAGAAACATGCAATGAAAATAAAATAATGCTTAATAAACGTGGTTGCCCTCTCTGGTATGTGCCCTGTGTTAACTCCCTCACGCCTGTCTTGTTTAGCAATCTGGTGCTAGAGCAGCTCTGCTGGCCCCAGATACATTCTGGAATTTACAGTCACCCTCACTGTAGCCCCTTCTCGGTTACAGAGCATGACCGCAGGGTGGGAGAGGTTCTATCTGTCACAGTAGCTAGGGCTCTTCTGCCCATGGTTCCTCTCTAGGGGACAGAGAGAGGAGTCCTGAGCACCAAGGAATGCACATGGCCAGAGAGACCCTGGGAAGATAATCTGAGACAATGCTGGGGAAGGCATCCATCCCTCATAAATGCCATATAGTAGCATAAACTGCTTTCCTTGGAAAACTAAAAGGGCTTCTCACAGCTAAGAAAGCCATGGAGTGGCAAGAGGGTTGGAGAGGTGATTTCACATCCCCATAGTTATAAGATCCAGGCCCCTGCTACAGGCTCTTCTCCAATTTGGATATAAAATATAAGCAGTAAACTACAGCTGGGAAAAATCTGAGCAAAGTTTGGAAAAAGAGGTTAATAATAAAATACAATTTTAGTAAGGACAGAGAACTATGGGAATACATAGGGGGTTCAGGTATGGGAATACATATTTCCCTGAACATAGGCAGTTCAGGGAAAGCCCACTGGGAAACTGCTATTTAAGCTGAGACCTATAAAATGAGTAAAAGTCCATCCGCGAAAAGAAAAGGGGTCAAATGTCCTGGACTGAGGAGAATGGCACATGTGAAGAGCCAAGAGGAGCATTGAACTGCAGAGCAGAGGGGACTAGGAATTCACAGGGAAGTAAAGAACTGGGAAATGTGTGTCTGTGACACAGACTGAAGAGGGAACTGTTTTATAGGAGGGTGGAAAGATGAGCAGTGGCCTCTAGAGCCCAGGCTAAAGATTCCCAATTCTGGGGGCACCTGGGTGGCTCAGTCGGTTGAGCATCTGACCTTGGCTCAGGTCATGCATGATCTTGCAGTTCGTGGGTTCGAGCCCCGCATCGGGCTCTGCACTGACAGCTTAGAGCCTGGAGCCTGCTTCGGGTTCTGTGTCTCCCTCTCTCTCTGCTCCTCCTCTGCTCATATTCTGTCTCTCTTTCAAAAATAAATAAATATTAAAAGAAAAAAAAAGATTCTCAGTTCTGGATTTAACCATTGACACAGGTTTTAAGGTAGAAGAATGAAATAATTAGACTTATATTTTTAAGTTTTTCGAATTTTGTAATTCACATACACATATATATACTTTCATATAAGTGCATAAATGATTATACCATACATGTTGGTAGGCTTTTATTAACTGTTTCTCCTTTGTTTTCACTGTCTTAACTTGCCCCCCTCCCTTTTTCTGCACTCCCTACCATCTGCCACCCCTGTACCCTGTAACCCATGTTAATAGCCTGGTTTGAGTCCTCCTGTATTTTCTCCATGTTCACATGGCTGTATACAGAGACACACATTCACAATTACATTTACTTACACATTCACACAGACATACACATACACATACACACACATACACACACTCTATATCTAAGGGGCATTGTGTGAATGTGTTTATGTAGTAACGTTTTACAAAATAAGATCACTTTTCTGCATCTTGCTTTCCTCACTCAACCATTCCTCATATAAATGCTTCTAGGTGGGGCACCTGTGTGGCTCAGTCTGTTGAGTGTCTGATTCTTGGTATCAGCTCAGGTCAGGATCTCAAGTTTCCTGGGATATGACCCTGCCTTGGGCTCTGCACTGATAGTGCAGAACCTACTTGGGATTCTCTCTCTCCCCCTCTCTTTCTGTCCCTCCCCACCCCCTCTCTCTCACTCAAAACAAATAAATAAAACATTAAAAACATTTTTTTAAATAAAGATAAATCAATACATAAAATAAATGCTTCTAGGTCAATTTAGCTCCAATTCATATTTTTCATGGGATCATATTATACCCTGATGTGGATGTTCCATAATAAAGTCAACAATTCTTTTAGAGATGGACAGTCACATAATTTTCAGGTTTTTATCATTCAAACAATGAAGCAGTAAATATTCTTATTCAAAAGTCCTTTATTCTAGTGGCTTTATGCTAGAAAATAGATATATTCCCAGGAATGGGAAATGAGAACAAACAGTATTGCAGTTCCTACTTATAAGATGCTTTCCAGACAGGCTGGCAAAATTCCCATCTGAACAAGCAGTCAATAAGAGTTCACCCTTCTCCCCATATCACTGCCAGGAATAGCTGGCAGTCATAGCTGCTCTTTGTATTTTCTGATCTGAGGGATGACGTCACTTGATTTGTTTGGCCACTAGTGTTGGGGTTTTCTTTTCACTTGTTTGTTTATTAATTTCCTCATCTGTGAATTATTTAGTCAGACTGTAATTTTTCTAAGGTTTGCCTTTCTAAGTCAATGTGTATAAACTATACATTATAAAACCTGACCCATGAATTATCATTTGCATTAGCAGTCTAGAAGGCAGGGATGGCTTGCTTAAACATCCATTATCAAGTCTGAAAACCTCGAAGCTATAAGGAAAAAGTAGACATAATTGTCTACGTAAAAACGAAAACCTTATATGTGGTGAAACATACCCTAAGCAGTCGTTTTGGCAGATCTGCAAGTTTAAATGATCATTTGACTGCAATTGGGAAAACAGATTAAAGGAGAAGTGGCAGGAAGTGAATTCCAATGTCTACATGGCCAAGAACAGGTTTGAGCAGATAGAGTGGACAGGTCATGCCAGTTAACTGAATGTAGGGGAGCAAGGAATGGAGATTATAAAAATATAAATGTTAACTTATTTTAACTAACATTTAATTAACATAGGTTAAGTAAAAAGAATATGAGCTTAGAGAGAGTACAGCTGGATCTGTCACCACTGGAGACCTACCTCCTCGGAACAAGGGTGAAATCCCTGAGCTATGCTTTCCTTAACTATCGTAATGGGCATACTATCCCCCATTTCTCACAGTGGTTGGGATTAAATGAGCAGATGTAAAAGCCTGTAGAGCAGGACCTGGTACAAGGCAAGACCTTATGTACCTCACCTCTCTTCCTCGTCCTATCTCTTCCTGGCTCTCACTAGGCTGGGCTCACAGAAAATTGCCGGAGCCCAGCTCCAGCAGGTCCAGGGGTCCCTGAAGGATGAATGGCATCGGCGAGAATAACAAATGGACACAGACAACAGCAGTGTGTTAGACTGGTGACTTTATTGTGGCAAGTGTGGCATTATATGTGTTAGCAATTTCCTTGTAGCGTGCGTCATCTATGTTTCTCGGCTTTACCTAATTCTAAAAATGTTCCTTTGTGTAATCACCCATTAAAGAACTTCATGCTTATTTCTTTGTAACGTTTCCTCCTGCTTTTTTGTTTATTGATTAATTTCTTCATACTACTTTCATTATGTATCTACGTTTATTTGTAGTTTATAAAGCGTTTGCTTTGCTATTTTCATGAAAGGTCATCTAACTCTCAACACCTCAAGTGGAACGTTTACAGGGACATGACTTCTTAATTGTTCCTTTGAACCATTTGTGGTACAAGAAACAAAAGTATTCGCTTTGGTCTGGGGTGCCGGGAGGGAGCCAAGAGGGCCCTGGGAATCCACGCCCTATGTGCTCCCAGAGAGACAAGGTATACCTGGGAACTAATGAACCATTCTGTACCTTAACCCACCAGATCCAGTTATCATTAGGAATGCCTCCTGGGGGCCAAGTGGGCCTAGGGGCTGGAGTAACTTGTATCCATGGATACATTCCTTTGTTGCTAGAGTGGGGATTTCAAACCCATTTGTCCCCCTCCTTGGCTGGGAAATATATGGGGCTATCTTTCCTTTAGGTAGAGGATGGGCAGGTAGGCGTGGCACCAGCTGGATATAAGGTTTCTTTTTTGTCCTGGGGGTCATCCCCAGAAAATATCCCCGAGTTTGCCCCCATGGGTTTATTTTGATTCATCAGTGCCAATTGGACATTGGGAATGGCCATGATGAGTAACAGAAGGGATACCAGTAGCTTCCCATTCGGAGGGTCGCTGTGCGTTGCCCTTCTGCCAACCACCTGGGCTGTCACATCAGGAAGGCTGGATGGATGGTGGTTCATGTGGGGCAGTAGTAACCAAGCCTGCTTGCTGGTCAGAATCACTTTTTTGAATTTATAGATCCCTGGGTTCCACTCCCAGAGATTCTTTTTTTTTTTTTAATGTTTATTTATTTTTGAGAGAGAGACAGAGCACGAGTGGGGGACAGACAGAGACAGAGAGGGAGACACAGAATCCAAAACAGTCTCCGGGCTCTGAGCAGTCAGGCTCCAAGCTCTGAGCTGCCAGCACAGAGCCCGACGCAGGGCTTAAACTCCGGAACGGTAAGATCATGACCTGAGCTGAAGTTGGACGCCCAACTGACTGAGCCACCCAGGCGCACCTCCACTCCCAGAGATTCTAATTCTGTTGGTCTGGTGTGGGACTCTGGAAATTTTGTATTTTTATCAAGATTTCCAGGTGATCGCAATAATTAGCCAGACTGGGAAACAGCTTTCCCAAACGGCATAGGATCTAGTGGAAAAGACAAACGGTTAAAACCAAGCCAGTCACCAAGCTGTACATTAAATCACCAGAATTTAGTCATCCTGCACAACTGAAACTTTGTGCCCTTTGGCCAACATCTCCATTTCTGACACTGCTCAGTCCCTGGCAACGCTGTAGTTAATAACACTGGATTGTATACTTGAAATCTGCTAAAAGAAAAGACTTTAAGTGTTCACACACACACACACACACACACACGCACACACACACGCACACACACACAAGGTTTATGTGAGGTGATGGAGATGTTAATTAGCTTGATTGTGGTAACCATTTCACAAAGTATGTATGTATCAAAACATCACTGTTGTGTACCTTAAATATATACAATGTGTACTTGTCAATTATACTTCAATATAAGCAGTGGTTTTGGCAGACCTGCAAGTTTAAATGATCATTTGATTGCAATTGGGAAAACAGATTAAAGGAGAAGTAGCAGGAAGTGAATTCAGAGGTTGTTTATTGAATTATACTTCAATAACAGGGGGGAAACTGAGTCAGGGTGGTATGGCCATAAGAAGGGCATGTGAGGTGCTATGAATGGTCCGGCCTCAGTGAGGTGTGGAGGTCTCACAGAGGGGGTGAGATCAGATCCTTAAAGAGAGAATGGACTGTGCTGTCAGCAAGGGAGTTGAGGGAGGGAAAGGAGAGGTAGGTTGAGGTTAAGTGGGAGGCTCTTGAAATGCTGGCTAAGGAGTTTGGACTTTAGCACAAAGGCAATGGAGACTCATCAAACGTTTTTAAGCAGGGCAGTAACTTGCTAAGAACTTGTCTTAGTAACTGAGTAAAACAACCCTGGCAGCTCTGTGGAGAATGCACTCTACAGATGTTAGGGATTGTCTTTGTTAAAACTATGATTATGCAAACAGCCTGATTTGGAAAATATACCCCTATGTGATCCTCCATTCTGTTCAAGGTGAGTGGAAGTACAAATAATAGTGTGGTCAAAGTGATGAAATATTGGGAAAAACACAGCAGCAAATTTGCCTCATGCCCTGTCTCAAGGTAAATACCTTTAAAGTTCTAGCTTTTTATTTTGAAATTAATTAACACTTTTCCTTTAATAACCTTGCAGAGATATAGACTGAAAAATAGCAAAATCTTGAATTGCGCCAATTTAGAAGTGAGCTCAGCTGCTCAAAAAATGCTTTACTGAATTTAAACCACAGCTTTATATTTGCCAATGAGTAGTAATAAAAGATCATTTTGTCTGTTGGACAAATGATTCAGTATTAGTGAAGGAAGAAATTAGAACACAAAGTGTATTTTTCACAAAGCAATTCAAAGTTAAAACTGTGAAGAGCCCTTGACTTCCAGCCCAGTACCCAAGTCCTTGTGCTGTTTATGATACAGACAAGCTGAAATGGGTGTGCCCAGCCAGGAGACACAATGGCACTTGGAGGCTTTGCATGGGAGCTATCATAAATGGAGAGGAGAAGGGAGAGGGAGAGAGACACTGGTTAGAAAGATTTACTGTCCTAGTCATCAGATGAGATGGGCAACACCCAAAGACTGCTGGGTAAATTGGAGGGTTACTTTCAGGTGGGCCCCTCCCCCAGCATGATAAGCACTGCTAAAGTGCAAGGGAGGCATGGAGCCAGGCCTCTCCAGACCACCACAGCAAGGATGGAAGAAGAAGGAGGAGCTCCAGTCAATCCCCTCAGCCCCTGCTTCGCCAATATGCTCCTTGAGAACATACAGATTCCAAAGGAAAACAATAGGATTCTCTCACACCAGGCATCTTAGCTTAGAAAATAATGAGTTTTCTTTGAATAATAAATAATGGCAATTTTTTCCAATTACAAAAATATACATGTTTATGGTAAAAATTTAGAAAAGCAAAAGCTTATAAAAATTACCCAAAGCCCCCCACCCAACAATAAACACTGTTAATATTTTAAAAACTTGTTGCCAGATTTTTTACCTCAATACCTGGGATTTGTTGTCTCGCTGCTTCAAAGAATGAAGAGGTGGATGCAGAATAAAATGAGCTGCAGGCAGAAGTTTATTAGAGTATAAGCTTAGAAAGTAAGAATAGTATGAAAGCTCTCTTTACAGAGAGGGGGCATTCGAAAGTGAATACCGACGGACTTCAAGCTGTATTACAAAGCTGTAATAATCAAGACAGTATGGTACTGGCACAAGAACAGACACACAGATCAATGGAATAGAATAGAGAAGCCAGAAATGGACCCACAAACATATGGCCAACTAATCTTTGACAAAGCAGTAAAGAATATCCAATGGAATGAAGACAGTCTCTTCAGCAAGTGGTGCTGGGAAAACTGGACAGTGACATGCAGAAAAATGAACCTTCTTATACTTTCTTATACTATACACAAAAATAAACTCAAAATGGATGAAAGACCTAAATGTAACACAGGATGACATCAAAATCCTCAAGGAGAAAGCAGGCAAAAACCTCTCTGACCTTGGCCGCAGCAACTTCTTACTCAACATGTCTCCAGAAGCAAGGGAAACAAAAGCAAAAGTGAACTATTGGGACCTCATCAAAATAAAAACTTCTGCACAGTGAAGGAAACCATCAGCAAAACTGAAAGGCAACCGACAGAATGGGAAAAGATATTTGCAAATGACATATCAGATAAAGGGTTAGTATCCACAATCGATAAAGAACTTAGCAAACTCAACACCCAAAAAACAAATAATTCAGTGAAGAAATGGGCAAAAGACATGAATAGACAGTCCTCCAAAGAAGACATCCAGATGGCCAACCAACACATCAAAAAAATGCTCAACATCACTCATCATCAGGGAAATACAAATAAAACCACAATGAGATACCACCCTATACCTGTCAGAATGGCTCACATTAACAACTCAGGCAACAACAGATGTTGGTGAGGATGCAGACAAAGAGGATCTCTTTTGCATTGCTGGTGGGAATGCAAACTGGTGCAGCCACCCTGGGAAATAGTATGGAGGTTCCTCAAAAAATTAAAAATAGAACTACCCTATGACCCAGGAATTGCACTACTAGGTATTTATCCAAGGGATACAGGGGTGCTGTTTTGAAGGGGCACATTCACCCCAATGTTTATAGCAGTTCTATCAACAATAGCCAAAGTATGGAAAGGACCCAAATGTCCATCAACAGATGAATGGATAAAGAAGAGGTGGTATATAAATACAACGGAGTATTACTCGGCAATCAAAAAGAATGAAATCTTGCCGTTCACAACTACGTGGATGGAACTGGAGGGTATTATGCTAAGTGAAATTAGTCAGTCAGAGAAAGACAAATATCATATGATTTTACTCATAGGAGGCTTTTAAGATACAAAACAGATGAATATAAGGGAAGGGAAGCAAAAATAATATAAAAACAGGGAGGGGGACAAAAACATAAGAGACTCTTAAATATGGAGAACAAACAGGGTTGCTGGAGCGGTTGTGGGAGGGGGTTGGGCTAAATGGGTAAGGGGCATTAAGGAATCTACTCCTGAAATCATTGTTGCACTATATGCTAACTAACTTGGATGTAAATTAAAAAGATAAATTAGGGGCGCCTGGGTGGCGCAGTCGGTTAAGCGTCCGACTTCAGCCAGGTCACGATCTCGCAGTCCGTGAGTTCGAGCCCCGCGTCGGGCTCTGGGCTGATGGCTCAGAGCCTGGAGCCTGTTTCCGATTCTGTGTCTCCCTCTCTCTCTGCCCCTCCCCCGTTCATGCTCTGTCTCTCTCTGTCCCAAAAATAAATAAACGTTGAAAAAAAAAATTAAAAAAAAAAAAAAAGATAAATTAAATAAGGGCACCTGGGTGGTTCAGTCGGTTAAGTGTCTGACTTTGGCTCAGGTCATGATCTCATGGTTCATGAGTTTGAGCCCCGCATCAGGCTCTGTGCTGACAGCTCAGAGCCTGAAGCCTGTTTCGGATTCTGTCTCTGGCTCTCTCTGCCCATCGCCGGCTTGTTTTTCTAAAATAAATAAACATTAAAAAAAAGTAAAAATTAAAATTAAAATTAATTGAATAAAAATTAAAAAAAAAAAGAAAGAAAGTGAATACCAAGGACTTTAGGCAAGGGTCTTTGTTTTACAGGGCTTTTGGTCATTCCCCTTCACCTCCTCCTTGTTCCTTCTTAGGGTCTACTCTTAGTGGCTAGGTAACTCTAAATGCCTAGTCATTCCTTTTTGATTAACTAGTTTCTATTGTATGAGAGGTGGTCTACTGCCATAACTTTCCACGTGGGTTCTACATTTTTTATGGTCTACTTATTTTTATTCAGGTCTTTTGTTTGTCAAATTCCTGAGGGACCCTGAGGGGGAATAGGTGGTGTCTGTTACATTCTTAAGAAGAACTTTACACCTGAGGGAGTTTGCCTGAGGTCAGACATTCCCAGAAGTGTTTTAAAATTTGTGTTTTTCCTCACCCAGAAATCTTTAAGCCCTAGGCTCTCCCTTTCTGCCTACTGAATTCTATCATTCCCTATCACACTATCAAACATCTCTCTATTCATATAAACTAAAAAAGATAGTTTTCAAAAGTGGACTCTTGTCACAAATAATTTTTGTAAGCTATTTTTCCATTCAACACTATGTTTTGGACATCCAAAAATTGACAATTACAGTTATACATCCTCTTTTTGTCAGTTGCATAATATTTGGATGTGTAGGGGACAAGGGCAGGCTGCCCCAAGATGGGCCACTTCAGCATGAACATTATTTTGACTTAAAAGCAATCAAACCCAGCAGATTCAGGAAAACATTTTTACCTCCCCCTCAACTGCCTGCCTATGTCAGGATGAGACCTATTAACAGAGATTCCTCTTTACCTAAGAACTTAACTATATAAGAACAACCTTTGTTTTCTAGACATCTCCTTTCACCTTCCTACTAATGGCCTTCCTCCCCTTTGTATCCATAGACCCTGCCCCTCTCCTTAGCTCATATAAACATGTTGCCTGTCTTTGGAATTTCCATGTCTGTGTGGATTCCCCACATGTACACTGTTAAATATGATTTTCTCCTGTTAATCTGTCTCATATCAAATTGATTCTTAGTCAAGCTAGAAGGATCTTCAAGTGTGTAAGAAATGCTTTCTCTCCAACAAATGAAACTAATTCATTTAAACAATTCTCTTTTGATAGACTTTCTACTTTTCACTACAATCAGCAACATTCCAATAAATATAATCTATCTATCTAAATGGATAGCTTGGGGGTTTTTTGGCTTTCTTGGGGCTTTTTTGCTGTTCTTTTGTTTGTTTTTGCATGTGTGTCCAATTACCTGTATAGGATAAACTCTAAGAAGATAATCACCCATAAAGTCAACACCTCCTGCCTCACATCCACCTCCCTGCTCACCTCCAATAGCAGAGCTGTGGGTTTTGCCTGACAAGCCACTGACCCGCACCCTTAGAAAACAGGCTGTATCTGCAGGGGAGATGCAGATCTTCAACTCACCTTTCATGTGAAAAAAGGAGGGCTAACTCCACACCTCAGCCCATCACACAATCCTGGCAAATCAAAGAAGTACCAGAGATCAGCTCAGGAAGGCCCATGATTCAGATGGGTCCAGAGAGAGGCGGGGCTGGGGCCTGGCCTGGAACTATAGGGTCTGTCAACACTAAAGCCTGGAGCTTCTGTCAGTCACCACAGGGAGAGTGTTCTCCAAGAATGAAGCCAATACAGAGGAAAGCAAAGTTGACAGATGGTTTTATTTTGGTCCCTGGACTCTGGAGCCAGCTTTATTTCCTGTATCCTTTGATTTTTTGAGCTGATATACGTATACCCTCCTTTTCCTCCCATACCCCTCAAATCACTGTAGTCTCTCTATCTCATAATTAAAAAAGTCCTTCTCAGGGCCCAGCCCCCAGTATACAGGCACTGGCCTCAGGGCCCTGACTAGGTGGCACCCTAGTGATCCTGCCCAGTTGTCTGGCCTCAGTGGCTAATCTCAAGCCTGACAAATGCCGGGAGCCTGGCTGGCCAGAGACAGGAATACTTGGAGACAGGCAGGTCAGCAGCTGATCTGGGAAGGGACGTTCCTCCCATTCCTACACAGAGATGCCCACGGAGGCTTTTCTCACTTCCTTATATGTTTTGCAGAATAATAATCTCATTTTAAAAGGCAGGGACAGGGGGTTTATTGTCAACTAAGTATGAGAAACTCTGGACTGAAGAACTATAAACAACTTTGATTTTAAGTGTTTACTGCTGAACTTCTCAGACTCCTTAACATGCTAATATGCATCAGGACTCTCCAATGGTCCCACGTGGTCTGGGCTTGGAGAAGCCAGCCAGCCCAAAAGCTGCCAGGTGAGAGTCCTGGGCTACACCTTCCAAACCGAAGACTTTAAGCAAGTCACTAACCTCTCTGAGCCTCAGTTTCCTCATCTCTAAAATACCTTCTTCTTAGAGCTGCTGTGAAGATTTCATCAGCAAAGTGTTTGAACAGCACTGAAACATCAAAAGTCTGCAATAAATGTTAGTATTAACATTTTAGCATTAAAGTCCACAGTGCACGTTTTCCATTATTGCCTTATCTTCTTGATCACCTTTCTTCTTGATCAAATGCATAGTCCCCTCCATTCTCTTTGTACTTGTGTTTATATCCCCAAGTACAACCCCAACAGGGCAGGGAGCACTTTGTGCTTACTGTTTGCTACTATGGCAGGAGGCCTGTTGACAAGAGGTGATGGTGGAAGGGTGTGGTTTAAGCAGTTAGATCGAGTCTGCTGGGAGCCAAGGTCACCTTGACTTCTGACCTCCACACTGGCTTTAGCCCATGCTGAGGTTCTTCATGTGTATACTGTGGTCACAGTGCATCTGCCAGAGGGGGGCTTCTCTTCTCAGCTGAGGTTTAATTAGGGTATTTTTCTCTTTCCTTTCTTTGTGCCTTTGGAATTTACAGTCTTAGAAATGTTTCCATTCAAAATAAAGTGGGTTTTTTTGTTTGTTTGTTTTTGTTTTTTTTATTTTGAGGGAAAGATAGAGTGTGAGCTGGGGAGGGACAGAGAGAGAGGGAGACAGAATCTGAAGCAGGCTCAGACTCTGAGCTGTCAGCACAGAGCCCAGCATGGGGCTCAAACTTGTGAACCCCAAGATCATGACCTGAGCTGATGCTCAACCAACTAAGCCACCCAGGTGCCCCTACAACGAAGTTTTTTATTAGAATAGTGCATACTGGAGTAACTGGGATAAATGGAGATATGGAGTGTTCTAGATCCCACACATCCTGCTCCCTTGAGAAAGAGGCAGGTGGGTAGGATGGTGGGATGTGTATAAGTACATTGAATTTCAGAAGGAAACTTCTTGAGGTGATGACTTTAACAGATCAGATGCCCCTGCCTGTGAACTTCTGCCAAGGAGTCAATATTTTAAATATCATTTGTTTTTGGCTGGTCCCCAAATATATTACAGTTCCTCCCAAGGAGAAATTTTTCATCTCTTTGGATACCTCCTTGAAGTTCAGGCAGCACCCCAGTGCAATAAATATGGGCTGGCTCCTTAAAAGTCCTATTCAATCCCAGGCAGGTGGTGCAATTTTTAGAATCCTTGGGTGAGGGGGTCTCCTTACTTGATTGCAATTGGTAACCAGTATTTTCAATTTTTGTTTATTTTTCACCAGTGCCTACTATGTGGCAATCAGACCAACAGTGGTCAAAGGCTTCTTTTTTCTTTTTAAAAAAATTTTTTTGGTAATGTTTATATATTTTTGAGAGAGATAGAATGTGAGCAGGGGAGGGGCAGAGAGAGACGGAGACAAAATCTGAAGCAGGCTCCAGGCTCTGAACTGTCAGCACAGAGCCTGACACAGGGCTCAAACTCTCGAACTGCAAGATCATCACCTAAGCCAAAGTTGGATGCTTAACTGACTGAGCCATCCATGTGCCCCAAAGGCTTTTTTTTTTTTTTAGTTTATTTATTTATTTTGAGAGATAGAACAGGGGAGTAAGTTGTGGGGTTTTTTTTTTTTGCTTGTTTGTTTGTTTGTTTGTTTTTTGAGAGATAGAGAGTGATGGGGTTTTGGGGTGATGGTGGGACTCAGAGCTGATGGCCAAGAAAGAATTCTTGAATAAGTCTTTGGTGCAAAAAGGTGATTTTAGTAAAGCATGGGGACAGCACCCATGGACAGAAAGAGCTGCACTGGAGTTGTGAAGAGTGACTAGTTATATACTATGGAATTAGGGGAGGTAAAGTCAAAAGGGAAGTTTCCAAAGAGATTTTCATATGATAAAGACTCACAGATTACTGGAGGCCTAGCTATTGTCAAGCTAAGGTTGTTTTTCCCTCTAGCAAAGCATTAACATTATGACAATAGGGAGTTCCTGGACTTTAGGCTATTGATAAGAGTCCATCTTTTTTTTTTTTTTGTAATTGTACTAAGATATTTGTAAACTGATGGGAGACTCATCTGTTTTCTGTCCTTTCCTTTGTTTTTGGACAGCCAGTTGCTCCTGAGAAATATTACACATATCCCATCTTGTGGGAGGGGGCGTGTGTCCTAACTTGTACTTTGTCCCCAGTCTGCCTTATGCTGTCTCATCTGAGAGCAGGAGCAAGGGAGGGGCAGAGAGAGATAGAGAGAGAATCCCAAGCAGGTTCCACACTGCTATCATGGAGCTCAAAGCGGGGGGAACCATAAGATCCTGACCTAAGCCGAAATCAAGAGTCGGACTTAACCAACTGAATATTTAAAAATGCTTAAAAGATGTGTACACATATTAATATATTGATAAAATCTGATTGAGAAATGTAAAGTTGTTTCATTAAAAATGCATTTATTTAAATAAAAGAAAGTGAGCACATTTTTAAAAATATTTAGCAAATAACAAAACAGATGGTGCACAGATATGTCAAAACTTGTGTGCCCGGGCACTGGCACAGCAGAGGTTTGGGGCCCCTGCCCCAAAGCAGGAACAGGAAGGGAGTCTACCCCTTGCTCTGGGCTGATGCATGTCTGTGAAAGCATCCTAGTCACTCTAGAGCATGAAACAGGTGTTGGGCAGTTGCACATGTATTTCACTATATTAAAAATTCAAATAGTATCATACACCCAGTTCAAGTGTTGAGGAATACAGTGCAAAGGAAGGCTCCCTCATAGGCCCTACCCAGGGGCTCCA
This sequence comes from Felis catus, assembly GCF_018350175.1. Taxonomy (NCBI): domain Eukaryota; kingdom Metazoa; phylum Chordata; class Mammalia; order Carnivora; family Felidae; genus Felis; species Felis catus. Next base: position 31,270,064 of record NC_058380.1, on the reverse strand, counting down.
CGATGCAGGAAGTTGAGTGAGTTGCAAAGGGAGGACCAGTCCTAAAGACTGAATTTACAAGGATCAACATCTTAAACATTGATTCTTTTCCTCCCCCCAGTTTATAAACTGTTTTTCTGTAAGTATTCTTCTCTTTCTCTAGTTTAAAAGGGAAAGGAAGAGAAAGCTGAACTTTTTAGACCAAGCAACTAACCTTTTTCTGCAGAATTCACTTTGCAGGCACCCTGTCATCAAGTTCACCAAGCCAACACTCCACAGTGCCACCTCCTGGATGTCTGTCCCAGTCAGTCTTCCCTCCTCCGCCAGTGGTGGAGACTTCAGGCAGATCCATTTCTGTTTCCAGGTCAACCACAAGTGCCCTTCTTCCCTCCAGAGTTTAATATGACACTGTTAAAAAACAAAATTCAACCAAGTGAAGTTTGAAGATCTCATTGGCTTTATTGAATGATTCATAAATTGGGCAGCATTCTACCTAGCAAGTACAGAGATACTGGAAGAGTTGTACAAATGGAAGGTTTTTTACTGGAAGGAGGACCTGGCAAGGAAGTTATTACCAAAAGAAAACAAAAGGATTGTTTCAGGCTGGGAGGAAAGACCCAGCAGGGTTTGTATCATGCAGATTACCTCACAAAGTGCTGATGAGTAAATTTCAGATGGATTGTTAAAAGGTCACATTCCTGGGACAGGTTGAAACTGTAATTAAGTCTTGGTTTGCTGGGGGTGGGGGGATAGGTTCCATCTGGGGCTTGTTGCTTCTTTTTTAACACATATACTATCTGACTCTGAGGATTTGCTCATATACACAGCTGTGAATAGAGTCTTGGTGCAAAACAGAATCAATGACAATGACTCACAATCAGGTCAGAGCTGAACCTTCTCTTCCTGGCCTCACCCTAGGAGAGTATCCAGGTCACAACCGGGCATTGTTTACCCAGAAGCAGAGGGAAGAACTTTAAGCTTTCTTATAAGACCATTTGAAAATGAATCAGAATGGCAAGGACTCCTCTTTGGGAGAATGTCAGGACTGAGCAATGTGGTGGCAGATGGGGTTGGAAATGTTTGCTATCTGCAACAAAGAAATCACAGAGTTTGGAGTTATTCTAATATTGGGATTTCCATTCAGTTTTCTTTGGTTTGCATTTGCCAGGTATTCCTTTTCCATCCCACTATTTTCCACTGCCCTGTGTCTGTCTGACACACACTGAACATAGGATGAAACACCAGGACTCTGACATCATTCTTGTCTTTTCCACCTGCCAGCTCAGCCACAAACACTCAGTGAGGTGCCCCCAAATGCAGCACAAAGCAGGCACCCTGTGTTGCTGAGCGGACAGGTGGGGGTCCCAGAAGATGTCACCTGAATCTTCATTGACTAGTCTTTCTCCTGTCAAGTCTTTTGATTGGGAGAACATGCTAAGTGATTGAGTGTTAAAACTTCATTTAAAAAGTAAAAGAGGTTAGGGGCGCCTGGGTGGCTCAGTCAGTTGAGCGTTAGACTTCAGCTCAGGTCTTGATCTCAAGGGTTTGTGAGTTCAAGCCCCGGGTCGGGCTCTGTGCTGACAGCTCGGAGCCTGGAGCCTGCTTCAGGTTCTGTGTGTCTCTCTCTCTGCCCCTTCCCCGCTTTGTGCTCTATCTCTGTCTCAAAAATAAGTTAACGCTTAAAAAAAAAAAATAAATAAAAGAGGTTAACTAGAGCTAACTTCTTACCAAGTGTGGCCTAATAATCATTCTCTTCCAAGACTTTTCCCAGGATTAAGTTCACAGTATTATTTAGGTAAATATTTAATAATTAATAGGCAACAGTCAATATGTATCTATCCTGTGTGGAACAATAGCTGGGAGAGTGATTAACAAAGAAACAGAAATCTACAAAACCTACAAATCTATAAGTGTTGCTTGCTGGGAATGTGACCAAGACTCAAATACAAAGTCATTATTAGTAGAGCCTGGGGATTAAGTGCATGGGCTTTGTAGTCAGGCAGATCTGAGAGCTAATCTGTCTGCCATTTATTAGACATGGTAGCTAACTTCTGTAAGCACAAGTTTCCTCACTCTCAGGATGGGGACAATAATTCTACCTCATAGGAATTTTGGAAGGATCACTTGAGAAAATGTACATGGTCTGCTTTAAAATTGCAGCCTCAGTTTATCTCAGTACAACACTTGGGAGAGTGAGGAGTCAGGTCTTGCATTGAAGGGGCTGTTTTATCATGTATAACAGAGAAGGCTTGCATCCAGAATATCCTAAAAGTCATGAGATGAGCAGAGAATTGGGGGGAGCAATGAGCAAAAGAACTGAACAGGCACTTTTCAGGGGAAGACACCCAGGTAACCAATGAACATAGAAGAGGGTAGGCATTCAACTGCACTGTATTGGGAAATGCAAAGCAAAACCATGATGGGCTGCCATACACACTCACCAGCACAGCTAGCAAGAAGATGACTGACAATACCAAGTGTTGGTGAGAGTATAGTGTGGGAATGAGAATTAACGCAGCCACTCTGGAAAATAGCTCAGCATTGTCTTCTGAAGTGGAGGATGAACATGGCCCACAGCCCAGCAATTCCATGTACATCAGGAAATGTCTGCAAGAATGTTCAATGATCATAATCTGGAATTGGCTCAGATGCTATTCAACAGTAAAGTGGATAAGTGGATTTATTTTCATGCAATGGAATGTTATATGTCAATAAAGATAAAGATAAATTAATTTCTGCTGCATAAAACAATGAATCTCAAATGTGATATACAGCAAAAGAAACTGAACACAGAAGAACACATAGTGTGAGATTCCATGTTTGTGAAATTCACAAACTGCAAGACAAAACCCAACTGGGGAAAGACAAATTTGGTGATGAACAATCAAAAGGAACAGGGAAGTGATTACTTTAGATGTGAGAGTAGAGGCTACCTTTGATGGGGAACGTGGGGTTGGTGAGAAGGGAGGTACTTTCTGGAGGGCTAGCCATGTTGTATTTCTTTTTTAATATAAGCAACATTTATATGAGTGTTTGCTTTGTGATAATTCTCTCAGATGTATATTTTTGTTCTGTAAACTCTTTCTGTATGTGTGTCATATTTCACAACAACAAGGCTAAGGAAAAGAAAATGCATATAAAATCTTCAGCACTATGTTGAGTTCTCATTAAATAATGTAGTTGTGGGTTTTCTTAATGTTAATTTAGCAATGCTTCGCTAGAACTGCAAAACTAGATGAAGGACTTCAAACTGACACCTCTCTTTCTAGTAGTAAAAGCTAAGAATGAGACAGAATGTGCCCAGCCCATAGGTGCATCAGGAGATACAGCCAGACAAGGACTTTTTCCCCTGGTGTTAACCAAACAAGCAGGCTGCAGGCAACTGTAAGGCACAGCACCTTGTGAGGTCATGTCCAGCAGAACCCAGAATTACCTAGGCTGGGTAAACAAGATTTTCTGAAGGTAGGGACAGCTGTGGGCATTTTACCAAACCTTCACTGGTGATTCTAACCTGCAGCCAGGGTTGAGAAATCTGTACCCGGCCTGAGGTGGAGAATGGCAGCTGCTGCCACAGGAGCATCTGCTGCTCCCAAGGATAATAGATACCCCAGAGATGGAGCAAAAGAGCCTGCAGCAGATACCATGCTCTCAAGGAATTTTGTGTGGCAGGCTGAGACGAGTAGTGAGGGGTGGGGGGAGAGCTGGTCCCCAACTCTGCCTCCTCCGGGTGACGAGTTGACCGAAGTTTGTTTCTTAAGGCATCAGAGCTTCTGTGTTCACAAGTAGTACCTTATGTCCCCTTCAATGCTTGATACTGGAATTAATTTTTCAGAGAAGGGTATAGGCATCCCTCAGGTTCAACATTATCCTGTGTAACCGCCCATATACTGGATGAACAGACATAAGTTGTTGAAAACGTGATTTTCAGACCTCCTAAGAAATTTTGACTTTTTAACTACTAAAAAAGTTATAAGCTATTTCAATGCTGTAGCAATACCCAAAAATGTCAATTTACATATTTATGAGTCTTTCCCAATACATATGTGCCTCTAGAGACAAAAGACATGAATGAAGAAATGAAATGAAGATAAGAGAAACTGAGCTTACCTGGGGGATGTGGCCCGGAAAGGATCCAGAGAACACCAGGGCAGCGTAGGTACGTCTCTGCACCTGCCATGAGTACAGCCTTTGTGTACAGCAACTCTGTTCAAATCTGATGCAAACACCTGGAGTTAGCATCAGCCTCCACAGGTTAGGGGGCATGGTACCCAACAAGACTGTCCCCACTAAGATGCCAGCCACAAATTCAGGGATCCCCAGGCCATCTGCACTTCTGACCAAATGACAACAAGTCCAGGAGGTTCCCATTCCCAACTCTCCACCTTTGTTTCACTAATTCACTAGATCAACTCAAGGAGTTCAAGAAATCACTGTACTTAAAAACACAGTTTTTAAGATTTTAAGATTGAATAAAATATTCAAATCAGGGCAGGACAAATGAAAAGATACATAGGGCAAGGTCTGAAAGAGTCATAAACACAGAGCTTCCATGCCCTCTCCCCAGGGAATGAGGGCACATCACCTTCCCAGCACATCAATATATTCACCAATCAGGAAGCTCTACCAAACTTCAGTGTCCAAAATTTTTACTGGGATTTTGTCACATAGCCATGATTGATGGAATCGTTGGTCATGTGATTGAACTCTATATCAAGCTTCTCTCTCCTCCTAGGAGGTCAGGCTGGCTCAAAGCGCCAAACCTGCAATCACATGGCTGGCCTTTCTGGTGACCAGCCTCCATTCTGAGTCATCTTAAGATAAACTCTGGTACAATCCAAGGGGCTTATGAGTAACGAATTCCTATTATCCAGGAAATTCCTAGGAGTTAGTCTCATTCCTAGGAATGAAGGACAAAGGCCAGGCAAATTCCTTATATAACAAGCTTCATACTTTAGGACACCATGTTGTAGAAGAGGTAAAAGAGGATAGTTACATTACAAAGACTGAGCTTTTGTCTAAGAGCCATACGTAAGGGAATACTTAAACCAACCCTGATATGGAATGGGACTTTAGATAGACCAAATGGTCAAATTCAAAATGTTCTTTGTAAACCAAAATACTGTTTGTTAGCTGACAAGTTCAAAATGCACTGCCAGTCCACAAATTGTAGGCTCAGGGGGAAGATCAAAGCAGTTTCAAGGTTATGGAACTGACTAGCATCAACCAAATTTACCAAAGAATTTATATAAATCTGAGTAACAATATAGCAATTTACAACAAGGACTGTTTTGATTAGGTGATGGAGAATGATTGTACCAGTTTTTTGGTAATTCTTCCACCTACAGCAAAGCCAACATTCAGAGATAAATTAAATAAAAGAATTGTGCTTGGTGAGTATGGAATTGGAACAAAGGCAAACCCCCATGTATTCTCACCTTTTGACCCTCTTTCCTACACTCCAGATGTACTATCACCCTTCTGTTTTCATAGTAGAATCTTTCCTTGGTCACGCTTATAATATTTGTTTATATGTAACCCTCACTTACATCCTATTATATTTTTTCAAGGACACATACAGGTCATCTTAATTGACATTTGTCAGCCAAGATTTAACAAGTTTCCCTCAGTACATATTTGCACTAAACCGTAAGGCTTATCTCATACTCATATCCACTTTTAAATCAGTTATGACCAGTAACTTCTGGAGCATCAATTTCTGATTTTACCCCAGAATTTGGCCTGTACACCTTTGTATACCATGGAAGAATTTGGTCTGTGAGTATAATTCAAATTTGCCATTCAAGCCAGCCAGTGTTTACTTCTTCAGGCATGTGTGACTAATCATAGGCATTTATTACATGCTTAGTTGCCTAAGTGGTATGTCCTAAAGCTAGAGCCTTTTAAAATGTTGTTTTCTTGACATTTGGTTGTCCAACTGAAGCCTTTACATATCTTTCATCAGCAAAGCATGAATAAAGAGTGGAGTTACTTCAGAATGAGTCTGAGACAGTCCCAGGATTATGGAGAGGCTAGAGAGGCAGGAAGGAGAGAAGCTCAAAAATACAATGTTACTTCTGCCTGGATTGATCTCCAATGTGTACGTTTTTTTATTTTCCAAAATCATTAAATGAAAAGGCAGCTGTTCCAAGGATTCAAGCCCATGACCAGACATGATACTTTGCTTCAGTCATTCATTGCCAGCATCTGCTTGATATGCTGACATTTCAGAAGCCTTCATGATGGTTCATCCTTGGATCTAAAGGACTAGAGTTGGACACACAGATGGCATCCCAGCTGTGTATACACAACCCTGTTTTATCTGCCACCCACACCACATACAGTTTTGTCAAGATTCTGTCACAATGCCAATGTAGCTTCTTTGGGAGCAACCATTAGAAGAAGAAATTGTTTTTGTCAGCTGCCCAGTGGAGCAGGCCAGCCTGCTGAATGAAGCAGCCTGGGCGTTCCATCTGTTTTCTCTTGGGAGTGGTCATGATACTTCTCATGAAGTATCTCAGTGGTGTGAGGCATGTGACAGATATGCCTCAGGGAACAGCACTGTGCTGTGAGCCAGGTAGTAACACCAAAGACTGTCAGAAATCAGTGTGGGCCTTGGTGAACCCTGGGTCAATGCCCATGTGGAGGAGCTCTTGTACTGGCAGCAGCAAAGCTCCTAAGGCCCACAGACTCATCATGTCAAAAACAAGAACTGTGATCCACCTCTCCAAACACCTTCTCTCTGTGCTTCCTGTCCCAGTCATCAGCACCACCATCTATCAAGAAACCAGAAATCTCTCTTGGGTCACCTTCCCTCACCTCTCAGCAACCCATCGAGTTCAGCCATATGCCCTCTGAATTTTCTCAAATCTATCCACTTTTCTCCATCCCTAATGCCCTAGTTCAACTGGCATTGGGTATCTCCCTCCTGAAAAACTCTGACAGCTTCCTAACTGATCATCTTCATCTGCTGCCCCTCTGCTTGGTCTCCACCCTAGTCCAGGGTGATTTTTATTTATTTATTTTTTTTTAATTTGAGAGAGAAAGAGAAAGAGCACAAGCATGAAGGGAAGAGCAGAGAGAGAGGGAAAGAACTGTAAGCAGGCTCCAGGCTCAGCACAGAGCCCGACTCTGGTTCGGTCCCATAGACCCTGGGATCATGACTTGAGCTGAAATCAAGAGTCAGACGTTCAACTGACTGAGCCACCCAGGCACCCCAAGGGTAACTTTTTAAAATACAAATACATCACTGCCCTGATGAAAGTCTCCACAATCTCCCACTGGTTTCAGAACACAGATCATCAATATCCAGGTTTGATGCCTCTGCTTGCAACTCCACCTTCATCTTGGGCCACCTACCACCTCCCTCAAATCTTGACAGACCAGCTTTGCTGGCTTTGCTCTCAAATGTCTCACTAGACATGTCTACCAGCTCTTCCTTCTGCTTGCAGCAGAACCTTCTCAACACCATCCCCCTCTGTTTTATTATCGTAAAATAGACACAACATAAAATGTACCATTTCAACCATTTTAAGTATACAGCTGAATAGCATTAAATACATTTGTGTTGTCATGCAAAAATACAGAACGTGTCACTAGTTGCATGTCAGTCTTACGCAGGGACTATGCTAATCTTCACTGTATTGTTCCAGTTCTAGTCTATGTGCTGCTGAAGTGAGTACTCACCCTCTTCTGACTATCAAGTCTGACCCATCCTGCATATCTTAGCTTTAGTCACTTATTCAGGGAAGCCTTCTAAGACCAGGCCCATCCCTTGTCACATGAGTGACATGATTGTCTGATTGGTGTCTGCTCCCCTCACTAGATTGTGAGTGAGCTCCATTAGGGCAGAACTCAGGACGTAGAGGAGTGGTAGGCACATAGTAGCTCAGAGCATCCTAGTTAAATCAGTAAGTGAATGAATGAATCAATGAAATAATGAAGAAATGCAGTTCAACCCACAGTAAAGACCACCTTGGCACTATTGTAGAAAACAATAAAATTCTACATTGTCTTAAACTCCATTCCAGAGTAGGATCTTGGCTTCATCTTTGGAGAGGGTTTTTTGTTTTGGGTTTTTTTTTCCCTTTTCTCAAATAGAAAAATTACTAATTTGGGCTTTACCTCTCATAAAAAAAGAAAATACATGGTAGTCTTTAAATAGTGTGTTTTCCTTTCATTCTATTTATTGAGGTTTTAAAACAACTGAGTCTAGTGTTAGAGCTCTGCAGCAGTTTGTAATTTCTAAAAACTAATGTAAAGTAGAGCTTATCTGGCACAAGTCTGCAAGACACTAAGCATGATCCTGCCCCACAATATCTGCACAGAAGCCCCTACCATCCATCAGGCTACTAGTGGGGTCTGGAGATGGCTTCCCTTGGAACCTGAGGTTGTCTGCACCCACCAAGTTCACAGAAAACTCATCATGCTCACCTCCAGGAAGCCCTGCTGTGGGCCAGAAATAGCAGATCTAGGCTTTCATGGGACCAAGGACTCCAACCCTGAGTTACAGCAAGGACAGCTGACACACACATTACCCTTCACACTTTATGTGTTATTCATAACACCAGGAGCTAGGGATCAACATCATCATCAACAACAGTATCCTAATTTTACAGATGAGGGGAAAACATTCAGAGGTCAAGCAGCGGGTCCAATATCTCTCAGTTGGGGCTTTTTCTTTTCATTTCATTTTGCTCTATATGACATTAACTGCTGCACTTTCAGAGGCAACTTCTATTATAATGGAACCCTTGAAGTGGTATAAACAAAGATTCTCTGGCCACTGTGCACTTGGACAAAGCCATAGAAAGTAGAAAGAAATGTGGCCTATGATTATAAAGCCCTTGAATATGACTGAACACTTAGCACTGATTGTACAGTCTGGTTTTTCAATGTGTGTTGACTCACCGGCTGATGAAAAGTCTGAGAAGAGGTATCACATAGTGATCAAGACTGCCTGGTAACACACAAAACCCTAAAAAGCTCTGGGCCCAAGAACTGTCCCCCAGGCTCTGTGTCCACTGCAGAGTGTCCTTGTGCAGACACAGGCTGGGAGCTGGTTCCTGTCCTGGCTTTCTGCCATTTCACTTTATCTTGGGGGAAAAGCTAGAATGCTCTCTGCCTCCAGGCATAGCATCTGGTAGGCGGGTCCCCCGGGTTTCCTCTAAATCCTGACTGTCCCCACCCTCTTCATGGAGAAGGTGGTAAAGAGCACACTAATCTCTCGGATCAAAGCAAGAACGAAATGCATAACGCTCCCACTGCAAGATCAGAGCGTGCTTAGATAACCCCGTGGGCTCTTGGCTGAGGAGGCGATGAGAGAGAGGCGCCTGTCCTGAGGTCACAGACTGAAACCCTCTGACACCTGTCCTTTTGCCACCACCACCCCTGTCCAGCCTTGGCACCACTGAGCCAAAGTTTCCAGTGACCAAAAATGTCCCTCAGTCTGGCATCTCCCATCTCCCCATTAGGTTTTCCTTTTTTTGTATCTACAAATCTGCCTTTCATCACCTCTGCCTCGTGTTCTCCTCAGCACCACACTCCCTGTGACCCTCACCTCCTCTTCCCTTGGCCACAGCTCATTTCTTTTCATGTCCACTGTCAGAACTCCAACTGGAGCTGAATGTGAGTGACTTAGCTTTATTAACATAGCAATGTGTACTTACATCCCTCAATTCTTTATTATCTACTTCCATCTTATGTTTTCCAAAGTTCCTTTGTTTAACAAAGAAATCTTTCCAGAGTTCCTTCATCTTACTCAAGTAAGATGGTCTCACTTCCACTTAATGCAGAAAGGTCTTCAAATTTGGGGATGGGGAGCATGTTATTTTCATGATTTTTAAAAGTTACCATCACTATTGTTACTATGATTATGATTAAGCATTAATTCCCACTGTGATTCCTACTTATAAAATTCTCTTCTGATATAAAAAGCTTCTGTTTTTGTATTTCCTGAAATAAAGGGTTTTATGGTTGAATCTTAACTTTGTCAGCCTAAGAACAATTTCCACTCACCGCATATTACCTACCATCCATACCTGTTCATTTTCTCCCTAAGGTGTGTGTTCTCACACAAGGACACATTGTGTGTGTAAAAGGCACCAAGAACATGCCTGTGGTCAAGGAGAACAACACCCTGCTTGTTCAGGTATTTATTCCTGTTCTTTTAACTTTTCCTTGCTTTTCAGAAAAAATTAATGCTCTGAGAAAACCACAAGTAGTTGTAGAGAAAAATACTAATGATTTATTGAGGGGAAATTCTTACAATATCCATTATCAAGTGCTTATTTGCTCTTAGTACTTACAGTTTAAGTCATTTAAAATTATTCATGATCATGTATTTTGAAGTGCTCATTTAACAAACTTACTGTTGAAATTATGGAATGGAAAGGCTGCAGAAGAGGCATTGAAGATGGACACACTGAGTTGGAAACCTCTGTGCAGCTTTCTTCTGCTAATGCCAAAAGGGCTAATCTGAAAGCCCTTTTGCAAAGGGGCTACAAAGCATGGCATCATGCTGAGAGTTAAATTTCTTAGTTCACTGAAAGCAAAATGAGTGATTGCCATGCATTGCTATGTGTGATCATTCAGTGTGTGTAGGAGGATTTGTGTCTTGTAACAACAACAAACTAACTCTGGAAGCTGAAGATGAGGGGCCCGTAAGCACAAGTAGCTGGCTAGGGAAGCAGATGTTAGGCATTGTCCTAGCCAGACATTTATCATTGAGTGAGTATCAACCTGACTTCTTGATGCTTCAAAAGTATAAACAAGATGATTTATAGGGACTTGAAATCTCGTTTGTAAGAACAAAATTAGTATAATGAGCCCAACATGCAACTGGTTAGAGGCTAAGAAGTTTTCCTGAATAAGGGGCAGTTTCCTTCTACTTCTTTCTCATTATTTCACTTTGCCAAGCATCGTCCTCCATTTTTGTGCCTTGATTTGCTACTATGGAAAAATTCCCCCCAAAATAACTTTATTATGATGCTCTCATTCTTACTCAGTAATTTGTTCTCTTACCTATCACCCCTATAGAAAACCTATTCTGAACATGTGGAGACTTTGTACTTATTGGGGGTCCAAAAGTGGGAAGAGACAACTAGAAATTTAATAACATAGTATTATTGCTAGCCCTTTTTACTATCAGGCCTAAATATGTTCTAATTTAAATAATGCCTTATACACAGCACTCAATACTGGTTTTCCAGATTAGAACATAAGATATAAACAAACATTTCAATCATTTAGAGTTGTGAAGTATACCCTTCAAATGTAACCACTAACCCTGAAGACAGATATTATCTATCGCTATATAACAAATTACCCCAAAATTTACTGGTTTAAAATAACAATAAACATTAATATCTCTTACAGTTTTGTGGGAGCAGCTTAATCAAGTGGTTCTGCCTCCAGATCTCTCACAAGGTTGTAGTCAAAATGCAGATCAGGGCTTCAGGAATCTGATGGTTTCAAAGGCTGGAAGACCTATGTGCATACTGGCCAATTCACAGTGCTGGCAAGTTGGTACTGGTTGTTGGTTTGAGTCCTCATTTCCACACCATGTGTGTTCTCCTCAAGGCTGCTTGAATGTCTCCATAACATAATGGCTGGCTCCCTACAGAGCAAACAGATTCTAAGAGAGAGAAGTTAGTGGAACCTACATCTTTTTATGACCTAGAATTGGACATCAACACAGCATCACTTCTGTTCATTAGAAGTGAGTCACCATGTCCTATCCACATTGCAGGGGCAAGGAATTAAGCTCCACATGTTGAGGAGAAGAGTGTCAAACAATTTGCAGGCCTGTTTTAAAAATATCATTGGTTATATGGGGTGCCTGGGTAGTTCAGTCAGTTAAGCATCCAACTCTTGATTTTGGCCAGGTTATGATCTCACGGTTCATGAGCTTGAGCCCCAAATTGGGCTTCTTGCTGACAGCACGGAGCCTGCTAAGAATTCTCTCCCTCTCTCTGTCTGCCCCTCCCTTGCTTGCACGTGCTTGCCCTATCTCTCTCTCTCTCTCTCTCTCTCAAAATAAATCAACATTTTTAAAACGTATCAGTGAGGGGTGCCTGGGTGGCTCAGTCGGTTAAGCAAGCGCCCAACTTCGGCTCAGGTCATGATCTCACGGTCCGTGAGTTCGAGCCCTGCGTCAAGTTCTGTGTGTCTCCCTCTCTCTCTGACCCTCCCCTGTTCATGCTCTGTCTCTCTCTGTCTCAAAAATAAATAAACGTTTAAAAAAATTAAAAAAAAGTATCAGTGTTATAGATAAATGTAAATTATCTTTAAATCCTTATAGCTTATTTTGAGGTATAATTTATATAAAGTAAAATTCATAAATCTTAAGTGGACAGCTGAGTGACTTTTTATATGAGTATATACCCATGTAATCACCATCTAGATAAAAATATATAACATTTTCAGTTCCTTAGAAAGTTCCATCATATGAATTCCTTTGAATTTTTTATGTACGCAATCACCATCTACAAATAAAGACACCTTTAATTCTTCCTTTTTGACCTTTATAATTTTCATTTTTTTTTCTTGACTTTCTGTACTGTTAGGACCTCCACTACAAGATTGAGTAGAATGTGATATGAGTGAACTTCCTGGTCTTTTTCTTGACTTAGGGGGTATATATTTGGTATTTCACCATGTTTATCTGTAGGTTGTTTTATAGGTAACTTTTATCAGATTGAGGAATCTCTGTTCTACTCCTAATCTGATTAAGCTTTGGCAGCAGAAGCATAAATGGAATCACAATTTATGATTTTACTATTGTTCATTGCTTTACACATTAGTCAGGGTATTGCCTTTAGCTACTAATATTCTTTATCTAATTTAGAAAAAAATCATGCCAGGTCTGTACATAAAAAAATATTGCGCAGGTAGTCCTCAAGTTCCAAATACACTGATCTTCAAATGTACATTTGTCAGTTCTTTGGAAATTGCAAGACTTTGCCATATGGAAGCTTAATTATGCTTGGTGCTTAACCATGGAGGTCAACTACAAAAAGAGTATTGAATCCACTTTAAGTGCAAAGTATCATCTGTGCTACTGATGGGGGTGGCCATGGCATTTTGAAGAGAAATGGGAGGAAGAACAGATGAAACCCAGCAGCAGCAGCAGCAGCATGTTAGGAGGGTAGTGCTCACCTCCACAGACTCCCAGAGCTGCCCCAAAGCTAGATGTGGCTGACAATTGTGAATCAGCATCATAGGATGCTCTCTGAACCCTGCCACATGTGGTAAAGAATTCTTAAGAGTCGCAACCTGCAATTTACACAGCTCTAAAAGCAATAAATTTTAAAATGAGACCATTTGAATAGCACTGACAAAATGTTCTTAAATTTATTGTCACATTTACTCTTCACAGCAACCCTGTGAGGTTAACATCTACATTTTTCAGAAGAGGACACTGAAACTTGGAAACATTCAGTGACTTGCTCAAGATCTCCTGGCTTACGAGGACTACACCCAGAACCTGACGCAACACTCCAGGTATGTAATCTTTTTGCTGCATTATGTTGGTAACTGTTTGCCTGACAATTTTTAATGTTTTTTAATTGCTTCAGCAGGGGTGTTCATGCTTAATGTAATTTTAATGTTGCTTTCCTTAGTGTAAATTGAAGGAAGTGTTTTTAGATTCCCAGCTCTTGGTCTCAGTACATTTAGCCATTTGGATGAACAAATAGAGAAAGTCTTTCTTCCTCCTCCAGCACATGAACCTTTTTCACATTTTAAGAATTCTGCTCCAGGCATCAAGGAATGAGAGTGTAACAAAGCTGATAAGAGAATAATTCTATAATTTGGCAACTAATCTAAATATGACACACCTAATAATGAATGAAATGACTAATAATAAATGAAAATCATTAAGCAGCATCATTTCATTCATGTCAGCACATCTGTTTCCCATCACCATGTTGAAGGCTCTGTCTTGGGCACTATTAGAGATATGACTAAATCTTCAGATAACAAATTTCAATTTATGAATACTTCCTAATGTAGATGTCAGCATCATCCTTGTGTTTCAGGTAAGATAAAAAACCACAGAACACACACAAGAACACTGTAGGATATACACATTTTAGTGTATTTTTTTATTTTTAATTTCTTTTTAAAAATTTTTTAATGTTGGGGCGCCTGGGTGGCGCAGTCGGTTAAGTGTCCGACTTCAGCCAGGTCACGATCTCGCGGTCCGTGAGTTCGAGCCCCGCGTCAGGCTCTGGGCTGATGGCTCAGAGCCTGAAGCCTGTTTCCGATTCTGTGTCTCCCTCTCTCTCTGCCCCTCCCCCGTTCATGCTCTGTCTCTCTCTGTCCCAAAAATAAATAAACGTTAAAAAAAATTTTTTTTTAATAAAAAAAAAATTTTTAATGTTTACTTATTTTTGAGAAAGAGAGAAAGAGAGACAGAGAGACCATGAGTGGGGAGGAGCAGAGAGAGAGGGACACACAGAATTTGAAGCTGGCTCCAGGCTCCCAGTACAGAGCTGACATAAGGCTCAAACTCATGACTGTGAGATCATGACCTGAGTCAAAGTCTGACGCTTAACTGATGAGACACTCACCTGCCCCAGGACATACACATTTTAGATTCAGATTGATTTTCAGAGTAAGTTGTGGTCTGCAGTGCTGCTGGAGAGGCTGCTTTGATACCAGACCAGGAGGCAGTGGTGAGCCAGATAGGGATGTCTCAGGCATCTATGTAGAGTGAAAGCCTTGTTTAACACAGGACACTTACATGAGCCAGAGGAGAATGGCATTAGGGCACAGAGAAACCCAGTGAGCTAATCACTAGGTGACCCTGAGGTTTCTGAGGTGACTGCAGATCCATCTAAAGGGCTGGTCAGAGGGCAGCTGGCTGGGCTGGGTGTGTGCAAAGGTAGCTCTGATGGACAGACCCAGCAAGGACAACAAAGGGGCTCTCAGTGTTTACATAATAAATGATGGCCTCTAAAGAAGGCAGACTCATACTTTCTCAAGGTTTTCTATTTGTATCAGATGCACTCAGTGTCAAATATGAAAGAGCATCTTTCCAAAGGCCATGAATATTAGTCTCGTTTGCTTTGTAAACAAGGACTGAAGGCTTCAAAGTCATTATGTCATCACTTCTTGGATTCTGAATGTTCGAGTAGAGCTAATTGCTCTGTCTTTGCTAATATTCTTCTTAAATCATTGATTGGATCAGCCCATGAAACATGAGAGTTCAGAACAAAGATAGAGTTTTCCAAAAGTGGATCTGCAGCAGGATTTGAGTTTGACTTTCACCTCCTTAATTTTCTGTCATTCCCTTGGGGAAGAACCCCATGATCTAAATGATCTAAACAGTTGGTAGAAGGCTCTTTCAGGGCTCTAGATAGTCTGAAACCTTTTTTTTTCTTTCAACTCTTCTAGACATTTATATCGAAGTGCCCCTGCCATGTCTTGTATGACTGTCTACCTAGGTTTCAGACAGTTCCCCTGTCCAGCATGCAGTCAGGCATAAATCACTTCCCACAGGTAGAAGGGTGACAAGTACCCCTACCCACGTCCCCCCACCTCAGGAGCATCAGAAGACGAAGACTTCTGCAGAGGACTTGGTCCTCACTGGAGGTCCTCACACTAAAGTCTGTTCGTTCATCATTTCCTGACAGGTGATTATTTCTTGAGCTAGTTACTTTCTCCTTTAAACAAGATCTCTATACAGTATCAGGGGAAATGAGTTTTAGACTCTTCCACCAGGCATTTTTTCAAGGGCTTTCCAATGACATTTTCATAATTTCCACACTCTCATCTATTTACAGTTTGTGGAGTTCTCTGAGCTCTGGTTTATATCTCTGTATGCTCTATTCTTGTCCTTTGAGATAATGCTTTCAGAGCTTTGCCATTCTGCTGTGAGGCCTGTGTCTTACTCATATCAGAAGAATTAATGCCAAGGAGGCAAGGTCCCGGTTGTTTAATTTGGAAAGGCTCATTGTTGTTCATTCCTCTGAGGTCCTGCTTGAGACAGGTTTATCAAGTTCCTACATGTGATTTTTATGGCTCTTCCATCTAAGTACAAAAGTAGGCGTCAGTAATCAAATAAACTGACTCAGAACTTTAATTAAGACTAATATAAGTATGTTAAGACCTAAATTTTTTTCTACTCTATTACTTTGTTGTTTAATTACTAATTTATAGTTAAAGAGCAGTATTAAAAAGAGTAGTACAGAATCAAATAGTAAAGAATGTGGTTAAACTCTGGCACAGGAAACCTCTCAGTAAACACTTTAAAAGGACATAGATTAAGTCTCAGTGATGCACAGAAAAACTACAGGCTTTGATTACTCTCATTGCTTTTCATCTCTTTCCATTATTTACTGTTTGGGCCTCTTTAGTGAAGGGGCTTTGTTCTGTTCCTAATTGTCAGTCTTCCATAATTTCACAACAGCAAGTGAGAAATGTCTTAAATGAGAAAAGCTCATTTCTATTTAGCTTTCTAGTCATTCTGCAGAACTGGAGTATTATATAATTTGAGATTGCTTTGAGAGTCTTCTATTACCCATTACTCTGAGTGTTTTCTAATCACTAATCATGGCTCACTAAATGTCAAATGTTCATCTAATGATTTATGTTCTTGTTTCACAGATTTCCTTAATTGTTTCTACATAAACCCAAGAAATAGTACTTTGAAGAACTGGATGTTTTGGAAGATATATCATTAGTTTACAATCTCCTCTGATAAAACCTGAAGTACTGGACCAACAGATATGAAGCAGTGTGTTAGTCACAGGACCTTGCCTCAGAGGAGACCATGTTTCCAGTGTTGGGACAGTAGATGCAAAAGAGTCCACTTACTTCCTAGAAATGAGTGCTCTACAGCAAGAAACTGTGTGCTCTCAGCCTTTCCTGTGGGATCAAATGCACTAGCGACAAATAATAACATGATATCCTTTTCTGCTTTAATTTTTTTATTGAAGTATAATTGACATCCCATGTTATATTAGTTTAAGGTGTACAACATAATTATTCAACACTTAAACATATTGTGAAATGATCACCACAATAAGTCTAGTTATTATCTGTCACCATACAAAGTTATAAAAAAAATTTCTGTGATAAAAACTGTTAAGATTTGCTTTCTTAACAACTTTCAAATTTGCAATACAATAATATTGACTATAGTCACTATGGTGTACCTTATATCCCCATGACTTAATAATTGCATAACTGGAAGTTTGTACTCCTTGATCCCCTTCACCCATTTCGCCCACTCTTCCAACCCCTTTCCCTCTAGCAACAACCAGTCTATTCTTTCTATCTATGAGTTTGGTTTGGTTTTGTGTGTTCATTACCTTTGCTTTTTATGTTCCACGTGTAAGTGAAATCATATGGTATTTGTCTTTCTCTGTCTGGCTTATTTCACTATTATGCTAACATAATGCCCTCAAAGTCAATTCATGTTGTTGAAAATGACAAGATTTTATTTTTTGTGGCTGAGTAGTATTGCATATATATATATATATATATATATATATATATATACACACACACACATATACCTTTTCAAATTAGTATTTTATTTTCTTCAGATAAATACTCAGAAATGAAATTGCTGGATTGCATGGTAATTTTTTTTTTCAATTTTTTGAAAAAGCCACTGCTTTCCATAGTGGCTGTACCAATTTATGTTCCCACCAACAGTACACAAAAGTTTCCTTTTCTGCACATCCTCACAAACATTAGTTATTTCTTGTCCTTTCAATAATAGTCATTCTGATAGGTGTGAGGTGATATTTCACTGAGTTTTTGATCTGCATTTCTCTGATGATAGAGGATGTTGAGCACCTTTTCATATATCTGTTGGCTATTTATGTATCTTCTTTAGAAAAATATCTATTTAAGTACTTCACACCCATTTTTTAATTGGATTGTTTTGTTTTTATTTTTGTTTCCTATTGAGTTGTATGAACTCATTACATATTTTGGATATTAACCCCTTATCAAATACATAGTTTGAAAATATTTTCTTTCATTCTACAGGTTGTCCTTTTTTTATATAAACAAAAAAATCTATGGTTTATTTAACTGACATATAATAAGCTGAACATATTAAAAGCATAAAATGTAATCAATTTTAGCATTTATATATATCCATGAAATCATCACCACAATCAAAATAATGAACACATCTACATACCCCAAAAGTTTCTTTTTGTTTTTTAAATATAATTTATTGTCAAATTGGCTAACATACAGAGTGTAAAGTGTGCTCTTGGTTTTGGGGTAGATTCCCATGATTCATTGCTTATGTACAACACCCAGTGCTCATCCCAACAAATGCCCTCCTCAATGCCCATCACCTATTTTCCCCTCTCCCCCCACCATCAACCTTCAGTTTGTTCTCTGTATTTAAGAGTCTCTCATGGTTTGCCTCCCTCCCTCTCTGTTTGTAACTATTTTTTCCCCTTCTCTTTTCCCATGGTCTTCTGTTAAGTTTCTCAAGATCCACATATGAGTGAAAACATATATCTGTCCTCTGACTGACTTATTTCACTCAGCATAATACCTTCCAGTTCCATCCATGTTGCTGCAAATGGCATGATTTCATTCTTTCTCATTGCCAAGTAGTATTCCATTGTATATATGAACCACATCTTCTTTATCCATTCATCAGTTGATGGACATTTAGGCTCTTTCCATAATTTGGCTATTGTTGAAAGCGCTGCTATAAACCAAGGGCACATGTGCCCCTATGAATCAGCACTCCTGTATCCTTTGGATAAATTCCTTGTAGTGCTATTGCTGGGTTGTAGGGTGGTTCTATTTTTAATTTTTTGAGGAACTTCCACACTGTTTTCCAGAGTGACTGCACCAGTTTGCAATCCCACTAACAGTGCAAGAGGGTTCCTGTTTCTCCACATCTTCGCCAACATCTGTTGTTGCCTGAGTTGTTAATTTTAGCCACTCTGACTGGTGTGAGGTAGTATCTCACTATGGTGTGATTTGTATTTCCCTGATGAGTGACATTGAGCATCTTTTCATGTGTCTGTTGGCCATTTGGATGTCTTCTTTGGAAAAGTGTCTATTCATGTCTCCTGCCCATTTCTTCACTGGATTGTTGTTCGGGTGTTGAGTTTGGTAAGTTCTTTATATATTTTGAATACTTACCCTTTATCTGATATGTCATTTGCAAATATCTTTTCCCATTATGTCAGTTGCCTTTTAGTTTTGCTGATTAATTCCTTCATTGTGCAGAAGCTTTGTATCTTGATGAGGTCCCAATAGTTCATTTTTGCTTTTAATTCCCTTGCATTTGGAGATGTGTTAAGCAAGAAATTGCTGTGGCTGAGGTCAAAGAGGTTGTTGCCTGCTTTCTCCTCCAGAGTTTTGATGGTTTTCTGTATCACATTTAGGTCTTTCATCCATTTTGAGTTTTGTTTTGTTTTGTTTTGTTTTTTGTATGGTGTAAGAAGGCAGTCCTGTTTCATTCTTCTAAATGTTGCTGTCCAGTTCTCCCAGCACCATTTCTATACACCAATAATGAAGCAACAGAAAGAGAAACCAAGAAATGCATACCATTTACAATTGTACCAAGAACCATAAAATACCTAGGAATAAACCTAACCAAAGATGTAAAAGATCTGTATGCTGAAAACTAGAGAAAACTTATGAAGGAAATTGAAGAAGACACAAAGAAATAGAAAAACATTCCATGTTCATGGATTGGAAGAATAAATATTGTTAAAATGTCAATACTACCCAAAGCAATTGACACATTCAATGCAATTCCAATAAAAATTGCACCAGCATTCTTCTCAAAGCTAGAACAAACAATCCTAAAATTTTTATGGAACCACAAAAGACCCTGAATAGCCAAAGTAATACTGAAGAAGACCAAAGCGGGAGGCATCACAATCCCAGACTTTAGCCTCTACTACAAAGCTATAATCATCAAGAAACTATGGTATTGGCACAACAACAGACACATAGACCAATGGAATTGAATAGAGAACCCAGAATTGGACCTACAAATGTACGGCCAACTAATCTTTGACAAAGCAGGAAAGAGTATCCAATGGAAAAAATACAGGTTGTCTTTTGATTTTCTTTCTTTCTTTTTCTTAAAGTTTATTTTTACTTATTTTGAGAGAGGGGGAGAGAGATTATGGGAGGGGCAGAAAGAGAGGGAAGAGAGAATCCCAAGTAGGCTCAGCACTGTCAGCACAAACCCTGATGTGAGGCTCAAATTTACGAACAATGAGATCATGACTTGAGCCAAAATCGAGAGTTGGACGCTTAACCAACTGAGTCACCCAGGCTCCCCACCTTTTCATTTTCATTTTAGATGTCCATATTGTCCAACATTGAGTCCCTGGAAGCCCATCCAGTCAGAACACATGTGCCTGATGTTTCACCAGCAACACAGACATCACACATGGAATTAAATTTTCCACAAGCTCAAACTACCTTCTAGTTTGGAGGCACCTATACCATTCATTTCTCTTGAGATGTTGCTGTCAACTTGGAGTGACTTTGCCTTCCAAGGGACATTTGGAAATGTCTGAAGACATTTTTGTCACAGTTGGGGAGGTACTAGAGATTCTACTAAACATCCTACAATACATAGGATGGCTCCCACAACAAAGAATTATCTGACACAACTAGCTCTTTTACCTGTGTAACTGCAAGCTGCCCACCCAACTCTTATTTGGTCTCCATTGCACACTAATGGCAAAACCCTGTAGCCACATGAGTGCACACTGACAGTGTCAGTCCTCTGACTTTGGTCTTCTTTAATATTGTGTTGATTATTCTGTGTCTTTTGCCTCTCATTATAAACTTTAGAATCAGTTTGTCAATACCAACAAAGTAGCTTTTCAGATTTTTTATCGGAATTATATTGAATCTAATCTTGGTAACTAAATTGGGAATAATTAACATCTTGACAATATTGAATCAACACTGAGTTCATATTCCATGCATTATAACATTTTATTATATTGTATAATCTTTCATAGTTTTTTTTTTCAAAATGACTTTAAAGTGTATCTTTGCTACTCAAAACAGCTCAGTGAAATAAATATCCTTAATCTTTTTTTCACCCTTGAATGCTGCTAGAAGTGAAATACAATGAAGAATGTTCTACTGGGAAAGGACTAATATTGAAGGAGCTTTTTAGTTTTCTGGTTTAATTCATTTATCTTACAACAAGAAACTTGAGACCAATACAAGTGAAGTTCTTTGTTGTTGTTGTTGTTGTTGTTGTTGCTATTGTTGTTGTTATTGTTTGTTTGGTGGGACCTTTTTTTAAAATATAATTTATTGTCAAGTTAGCTAACATACACTGTATATATACAGTGTGTTCTTGGCTTCTGGAGTAGATCCCCATGATTCATTGCTTACATACAACACCCAGTATTCATCCCAAGTGCCCTCCTCAATGCCCATCACCCTTTTTTCCCCTCTCCCCCAGCCCCCCATCAACCCTCAGTCTCTTCTCTGTATTTAAGAGTCTCTTATGGTTTGCCTCCCTCCATGTTTGAAACTATTTTTCCCCTTCCCTCCCCACCTCATCTTCTGTTAAGTTTCTCAAATTCCACATGTAAATGAAAACACATACCACTTGGGTATAAGTGGACCCCACAGTTCAAACCTGTGTTGTTCAAGGGTCCACTGTATATAAACTTTGGACCTTAGTTTTCATCTCAAAATGGTAATAATAGTAGTTCCACTTTACAAGGTAATTTCAGTATTAATAAGAAATATTATATAAAATGTCTAAAACAATGTGAGTGCAAATAAGTGTTAGAGCCTGACCCTTATGGAAATGTTTTTGGTGTGACAAATACTGGGGTTATTATGGGGACAATGGAGCAGTATATATGAAGTCAGGGTTTTTCTGAACTATTGGAACCTCTGAAGGCCATCTCAGCTTTCCACTCCCTCTCTTCTCAAACCCTCTCTATAACCATGAGAGCTTGATTTCTCATGGAGGGCAGTAATTTCCCTGTGTTTCTTATTTTTCTGTATGCTCTACTTGTTAAAGAGGAGCCTATCACAAATGTCATCAGCTTAAAACAGGTTCAGCATGTGCCATCCCGAGTGGTACACCATACAACTATCTCTTTCCATGAAACTGTTAGTATATTCAATAACTCATTCTCATGACCATCTTCCTAAATACCCTGACTGTGCTACTGGAAATTGCCATTCTGAGCATTGTGGAAGACACGCTCAAAATTACTGCTTAAGAAAACAAAGCATCACTGGGCTTACCCAAAATAAAACCTATGGATGCTGAACTCTTATACTTTAGATTCCTCAAAAGCTGCTGAAGGGAACACATCTAAGTTAATTTGCATCTGTCTCCTGAATAAGCTTTTTAATCAAAAGTATGGGGCGTCTGGGTGGCGCAGTCGGTTAAGCGTCCGACTTCAGCCAGGTCACGATCTCGCAGTCCGGGAGTTCGAGCCCCGCGTCGGGCTCTGGGCTGATGGCTCAGAGCCTGGAGCCTGTTTCCGATTCTGTGTCTCCCTCTCTCTCTGCCCCTCCCCCGTTCATGCTTTGTCTCTCTCTGTCCCAAAAAAATAAACGTTGAAAAAAAAAATTTAAAAATAAATAAATAAATAAATAAAAAACAAACAAACAAAAAAAAACAAAAGTAATCTGGGGGTGGGGGGGTGGGGGGGTGGGGGGAGCGCCTGGGTGGCTCAGTCAGTTAAGCATCCAACTTTGGCTCAGGTCATGATCTCGCAGTTTGTGGGTTCGAGCCCCACCTCAGGCTCTGTGCTGACAGCTCACAGCCTGGAGCCTGCTTCCAATTCTGTGCCTCCCTCGCTCTCTGCCCCTCCCCCCCACACACTCTGTCTCTCTCTCTCTCTCTCTCTCTCTCTCCCTTAAAAATAAATTAAAATGTTTAAAAATTTTTTAAGTAATTTGTTATGAAGCATATTGAAATATCTTGCCTTTGCAAGGGGTGAGATTGATTTATTCATATGCCTTTGCAATATATGGTCATATATAGTGCTTTACTACACTTATAAGTGAATTAGCAAATAGGCCACTTATTTGTATTCTCACAATGCTCAGAGCTAGAGGGTTTACTGTTTCTGTGAGTGCTAGCTTGTGGGTTAGTATGGCATTTCTTTGGTTATTATTATTGCAAAAGATACTATTTATCAAATAGGAAAGCAATCTTGAAATAATGTATGCCAATATCATTAAGACCTCATCTAGGACATCATTCATAAGCCCACATGAATATTTACCCAGTCCTTACTACCCAAGGGCCTGTGGTTCATACACCAGCAGCATTGACATCACATGAGAGTGTGTTAGAAATGCAGACTTGTAGGCACCACCCTCAACTGAATCAGAACCTATACCAAAATCTCCAGATGATTCATATGCATATTAATGTTTGAGAGGCATCATCTTCAACCACCCAGGTTTTAATATTTTTTTGAGCCATTCCTCCAGATGCTTTCACAAACAGATCCAATTCAGCTCTTATTATCTACATTCCACAGAAGAAAAGAAGACTCAGCAAGACTGAACCATGTGTATTAGAAGTGCTGACACATGAAGAATCAAAATTCAACCCACCCCTGTGAGGGGTTCTGCACTCTGCCTAAGGATCAGAATAACCTTGGGATTTATAAAAACTCAGTTGCTGAGGTCCTTTTCACCTATTAAATTATAATCTCCAGGGACTAGGTTGCTGGGATCTGTTTATTGAAAAGTTCCCAGCCTTGGGTGCCTGGGTGGCTCAGTCATTAAGCATCTGACTTCAACTCAGGTCATAATCTCATTGTTTGTGAGTTCATGTACCACACAAGGTGAGCTAGAGCCCTGCTGCAGGTGAGCATGAGCCCTGATTCCAGTGAGCATGAGCATAAATAAATAAATAAATAAATATCCCAGCCTCATGCAGCCTACCTAGGAGCCTGCATGCAAGAGCCATCATCCCCATCCAGCTACCCAATGGGTCTTCAGAGAAAGCCAGATTTTAAATAGTTGATAATATTTGACATGGCAGCTTTCACTCTGTAGTTGGGAGATTTAAAAGCATAAGTCATTGTGTTCTTTTCCCACACACCCCTTCACTGAGAGGTCCAGAAGGTAGCAACTGACTAAGACATGTTCACCTTTGTATACTTTGGCCCAGCACAGTGTCACATCTAGCAAATGCTGGGTAAGTGTTGATAAGTGATGGTCCCAGTGGCCCTCATTCTATATGGTCTCCCAGCAGCCTCTGATGCTGTTGATCTCTTCCTCCTTCCAGAACAGTCTCCAATCTGGGCCTCTGAAATAACTTCTCTCCTGATTTCCCTACTGTATCTCTGATCTAGCCATGCCTCATCTACCTTCTTTTAGGCTCTTCCTTCTCTACCCTCCATGACATGTGGGTCTCACCAAGACTCAGTCTTAGCTCCTCCTCTCATCACCCTGAGCTTTCTTCAACCACATGCGGATGCCCTTTTAAATCTCTAAGTTGGACCTCACCTCTGTCTCACAGAGCTCAATGTCTCAAATGCTGAATAACTCAGCATTTTCAGTGAAGTGACCCAGAATCTTAGGTTGCTTGCATGCAGTTTCTATGTCACTTAATCAAAATGTAATTCTTTTTTTTTCTTCCTTAATTTTTTTTCTCATGTTTTCTATATAATGAATGGTACTACCATCTATCCAATGCACAAGGCAAATATCTAGGAATTTTCCATAACATCTCTCCCTTCCCTACTTCCCCCATGTTTAATCTACTGGTAATCTATTACCCAACAATTTTACCTTCTAAATATGTTCCCCTAGGGGCACCTGGATGGCTCAGCCAGTTAAGCATCCAACTTCAGCTCAGGTCATGATCTCACAGTTCGTGGGTTTGAGCCCCGCATCGGGCTCTGTGCTGACAGCTCAGAGCCTGCAGCCTATTTCAGATTCTGTGTCTCCCTCTCTCTCTGCCCCTCCCCCACTCATTCTCTGTCTCCCTCTGTCTCAAAACTAAACATTAAAAAAAAATTTTAAATATGTTCACCTGGTGTTCACTATCACCACTACTACTGCCCTAGTCTAAGCTACAATCTGCAGTCATCTCTTGACTTGACTTCTACAATAGCCTCTGAATTCTGCTCTCTACATTTGCTCTGACTTCTCTAATGTCTTCACACTGCAGTAGGTAGCCTCTAAAGTGACTCCCAGTGATTCCTGCCTGCTGGTGTTCATATCACTGTGTAATACCTTCTTCTTGAGTGTGGGCTTTACTAGGTGACTTGCTCCTGTGTCTAGAATTTGGCAAAAGTGATGAGATGTCACAACTGAGATTAGGTTACAAAAAGATTGTATGTTCTTTCTTTTCTTTCCCACTCTGAGGAAATCAAACTGCCATGTTACCATGTTGTGCATAGCCCTATGGAGCCCCACATGGCAATAAACAGAAGTCTCCAACCAACAGCTAGTGAAGACCTGAAGCTTGACAACAGCCATGTGACTAAGCTTGGATGTGGATCCTCCCCTAGATGAACCCTGAGATAACCACAGCCCCAGCTGACTTGGATTATAGCCTTGTGGGAGATCCTTAGAGGCAGAGGAACCAGTTAAGCTATGCTCAAATTCATGATCCACAGAACTGTGAAATAATAATGTGAGTTGTTTTAAACCATGACAAATTGGGATAATTTCTTATGCAGCAATAGATAACTGATACACCTATTATGCCACCCTCTGATTTACTTCAAAACCACCCATTTAAGAATAAAGACTAAAACCTTTAAGGCCTTTCTGGCCTGGTATCTGGGAACTTCTGTACTTCATCTGGTATGAGGCTCCTTTGCTTCCATAGTTCATGGAAGAAGTTCTACTCTCTCTCAATACAAGGCCTTTGCACTGGCCCCATCTGGCTTCCTTCAACTCTCAGAAAAACTGTCACTTGCTATGAGAAGTCTTCCCTGACTCTGCTGATGCAGGCTGGGTTCCACTGATAAATTCTATTGTAGACACCCGTTCCTTGTTCCTTGATTTTACAGGACTGATCAACTGACTTGTAATTATATACCTATATTTGGGACTATTACACTAAGGTCTATCTCCCTCACTAGACTATAAATTCCAGAAGAACAGAAACCATGTAGCAAGGCCCATATCTGTTTATGTCACCTTTGTTTCCCCACTACTTGGCACAACAAAAATTCTCAATAAGAATCTAATAAAAGAATGAGTAAGCCTATGTCTTTGCTATTCTGCCATGCCGGAAAGCTTTCCATCTTCCTCTCCTAATCCAGGCATCAGTACTTATACTGGAGTCATTCCCAAGGACTTTGGTGATGTTGATGGGGGAAAGGCCAGTCACACAGAGTTGTGTGAGCCATAGTAAAAGATTAGCATTTTATTCCAAGTGCAATGGGCACCTTCTGTATGCCAGGCACTGGGTCAGATGGTGGCAATATAATGGTAAGGAAAACAGACCCAGCCTTTGCTCTCATACAGTTTGTAGTCTGGTAGAAGAGAAAATGATTATCAAATCATCACACCAATAATAATCTGTGATGATGCAATGTGTAGGCACTATGAAAACATCATGAGAAGGATAGGCAAGTCTAGTGATAAGGGATCACCCTTTATAAGTGACTCCAGTCTTTTACTGCCCATCACACAGGTTCGCTATTCCAAGTACAATTGCTATCATGACCAACTCTTGAGTTTCTCTTTCCCAAACTTCACTGTCCCCCCCCCCTTCATTCCCCATCATTACTAATGCTGTGAATAATTAAACTGACATATTACAGGCAGGGCACACTTTCCTTGTCATCTCCATATATGTATCTGGCTGTTGTTGTTTTTCTTTAAAGCCAGAGAGAAAAATATGTATGGTGGAGTGGGACCCAAAATCTTTACTTTGCAATGATACACAATAGTACATCTAGATGTATACAGTGAATAACATCCATAAAATAATCCAAATCCTATTAATAGAAAATCTTTACACTCAGATTTTAAAATTTAAGTCAGCCAACATCCTAAAAAATACTTTTCCTTTTAAATAAATGGGGTACAGTAAGAATGGTTTCATTACTTCTGTTTTGAAGCTTAAATGCCTTGATAGAGAAAGTAGAAAAATATTTCTCATTCAAAAGTAAAAGTTAGGAAGTCAAGCTTGGTATTCAGTAGGTTCACTGACTAACAGCCATACATTATAATAGAATGTATATATGAATTGTTTCAAATGCCACCTGAAAAAGAAAAATGAAACATTTCTCTTTGATGAAATACTAATATGTCTTACCTAGACCACTTCTCCCCACAAAAACTGAATAAAAACTAGCAGAAATAAATGAGCTTCAAGTTGCCAACCTTGCAGGAAGTTCTGAAGTTTGCTACAAGGAGTAACTCCCAGGTAGGGGAAAAAAAAAAGAGATGTGGTGAGAGGAAGGGAAATTCAAAAGGAACCAAGACATGGAAAAGTGACTGGTAGCCCAGTTAGAGTGAGAATTTAGGTGTTTCTTGCTTTCTTCTCAAAGTCCTTCTCAAAGTTCTTTAAGTCCTCGAAGTCAAAGCAGTTACTGTCTGCTTCTAATTTTTAGTGTTGAGGTTATAAAGTATCAGACATCAGAGCACAGACAGCAGTTTTCCATAAGACCTCTTGTCCCTGTGCTCCACTGCCTGGTTCCACTGCTCTGCACAGACGGCAATTTCCAAGAGTGATTTGAGTTCATCACAGGAAAGAGATCAATACTCTAATTTGTCCTGGAGATGAAAGGTCCCATATGATGGTGTGAGGTTCATGTGTCTGAGGAATAACTGTCATCTCTCAGGCAGTTGGAAATGTCCTGCCAGGAGTGGGTGTGCCTGATCACATCATGCATTTTGACACAGTAAAGATAACTGACAGTACTATAGAAATAAAAGACAGTACTGTCTTTCCTCAGGACCATTTTGGATTTTCACATGGTTTAAGATATTTCATGGGTTCATTTCCTCTTTCCCCACCCTTTGAATATGTAATTCAACTTTTCAAATCACCTAGTGTGTATAATGCAAGCAAACAGCACCATCTAGTTTACTCCTCTTGCTGGCTTCCTTCAACAAAATGTATATGTTTTTCCAGTCCTCCTGGCTAACTAGAAGTTCTTTTATTTTTTAAATCCATGTAAATCACTTCTTTTATTTAATTTTTTTTTAGTTAATATACAGTGCAATGTTGGTTTCAGGAGTAGAATTCAGTAACTCATTATTCACATACAACAACCAGTGCTCATCACAAGTGCCCTCCTTAGTACCCATCACCAACCTAGCCCATCTCCCACACACTTTCCTCCATCAACCCACAGTTTGTTCTCTATCATTAAGAGTCTCTTGTGGTTTGTTTCCTTCTCTTCTCCTTTTACCCCTCTTCCCATATGCTTATCTATTTTGTTTCTTAAATCCCACATGTGAGTGAAATCATATTTGTCTTTATCTGATTCACTTATTTCACTTAGAATAATACATTCTAGCTCCATCCATGTTGTTACAAATGGCAAGATTTCATTCTTTTTGATGGCTTAATAATATTCCATTATGTGTACCTTTACCTTCTTTATCCATTGATCAGTCAGTGGACATTTGGGCTCACTCCATAGTTTGACTATTGTTGATAATGTTGCTATAAATATTGGGGTGCAAGTACTCCCTTTGAATTTGCATCCTCTGGATAAACACCTAATAGTTCAATTGCTGGATCCTAAGGTAGTTCTAATTTTAGCTTTTTGAGGACCCTCCATATTGTTCTCCAGAGTGGCTCCATCAGTTTGCCTTCCCACCAACACTGTAAGAGGATTCCCCTTTCTCTGTATCCTTATCAACACCTGTTGTTTCTTGTGTTGTTAATTTTAGCCATTCTGACAGGTGTGAGGTGGTATCTTATCATGGTTTTGATACGTATTTCCCTCATGATGAATGATGTTGAGCATCTTTTCATCTGTTAGCCATCTGGATGTCTTCTTTAAAAAGTGTCAGTTCATGTCTTCTGCCCATTTCCTAACTCAGTTATTTGTTTTTTGGGTGTTGAGCTTGATATGTTCTTTATAGATTTTGGATACTAACCCTTTATCAGATATGTCTTTTGCAAATATCTTCTCCATTCCATAGGCTGCCTTTTCGTGTTGATTGTTTCCTTCACTGTGCAGATGCCTCTTATCTTGATGTAGTCCCAATAGTACATGTTTGCTTTGGTTTCCCTTGCCTTCAGTGATGTGCCTAGTTGATCCAGTTGAGGTCACAGAGATTACTGCCTGTGTTTTCTTCTAGGATTTTGATGGTTTCCTGTCTCACACTTAGGTCTTTCATCCATTTTGAATTTTTTTTTGTGTGTATGGTGAAGAAAGGGATCCAGTTTCATTCTGTATGTTGCCATCCAGTTTTCCTACTATCATTTGTTGAAGAAACCGTCTTTTTGCCATTGTATATTCTTTCCTGCTTTGTCAAAGATTAGTTGACCATATAGTTGTAGATCCATTTCTGGATATTCTGTTCTGTTCCATTGATCAATGTGTTTGTTTTGGTGCCAGTATCATACTGTCTTGATGACTACAGCTTTGTAATATAGCTTGAAAACCAGAATCATGATGCCTCCAGTTTTGTTTTTCTTTTTCAAGATTACTTTGGCTATTTGGGATCTTTCGTGGTTCCATACAAATTTTAGGGCTGTTGGTTCTAGCTCTGCAAAAAATGCTCGTGGTGTTTTGATAGGGATTCCACTGAAAGTGTAGATTGCTTTGGGTAGTATAGACATTCTAACAATGTTTGTTCTTCCAATCCATGAGCATGGAATTCTTTTGCATTTCCTTGTGTCTTCTTCAGTTTCTTTCATCAGTGTTCTTTAGTTTTCAGAGTGCAGATATTTTACCTCTTTGGTTAGGTTTATTCCTAAATATCTTATTTTTTTGGTGCAATTGTGAATGGTATCAAGTCCTTGATTTCTTTTTCTACTACTTCATTATTGGTGTATAGAAATGCAACAAATATCTGCTTTTGGATTTTATATCCTGCAAGTTTGCTGAATGCACGTATCGGTTCTAGCAATTTTTTGGTGGAGTCTTTTGGATTTTCTACATAGAATAACAAAATAGTGAAAGAGTATGCAGATAGTGAAAGTTTCACTTCATCCTCACCGATTTTGATGCTTCTTATTTCTTTCTGTTGTCTGAATGCTGAGGCTAGGACTTCCAATACTATGTTAGATAGTAACCTTGTCTTATTCCTGACCATAGGGGAAGGGCTCTCAGTTTTTCCTTATGAGGAAAATCCACTTATTGAGGATGATGTTAACTGTGGGCCTTTCACATATGGCCTTTATCATGTTGAGGTATGTTATCTCTATCTCTACTTTGTTGAGGGTTTTTAATTTTTTTTTCAACGTTTATTTATTTTTGGGACAGAGAGAGACAGAGCATGAACGGGGGAGGGGCAGAGAGAGAGGGAGACACAGAATCGGAAACAGTCTCCAGGCTCTGAGCCATCAGCCCAGAGCCTGACACGGGGCTCGAACTCACGGACTGCGAGATCGTGACCTGGCTGAAGTCGGACGCTTAACCGACTGTGCCACCCAGGCGCCCCTGTTGAGGGTTTTTATCAAGAATGATGCTGTATTTCATTAAATCCTTTTTCTGCATCTATTAAGAGAATCATATCGTTCTTATCCTTTCTTTAAAAATTTTTTTTAATGTTTATTTTTGAGAAAGAAAGAGTGCAAGCAAGCAGGGGAGTGGCAGAGAGAGAGGAGACAGAGAATCCAAAGCAGGCTCCAGGCTCCAAGCTGTCAGCACAGAGCCCAATCTGGGGCTCAAACTCATGAACCATGAGATCATGACCCCAGCCGAAGTCAGACACTTAACCAACTGAGCCACCCAGGCACCCCATCCTTTCTTTTATTAATGCGGTGTATCATATTGATTGATTTGTGAATATTGAACCAGCCCTGCAGCCCAGGAATAAATCCCACTTGATCATGGTGAATAATCCTTCTAATGTACTGTTGAACTCAATTTGCTAGTATTATTGAGAGTTTTTGCATCCATGTCCATGAAGGATATTGACCTGTAATTCTCCTTTTTAGTGGGATCTTTGGATTTGGAATCAAGGTAATGTTGGCTTTGTAGAATGACTTTGAAAGTTTTTCTTCCATTTATATTTTTTGGAACAGTTTGAGAAGAATAGGCTAAAAGTTCTTCATTTGTTTTTATGTCCCTGTTAATCTAAGAAACATTATGAGGAAGATCTCTGGAAAGATGATGGAGTAGGAGGATCCATAGCTCACCTCATCCCATGGACACGCTGAGATAACAGCTACACCTGTGGAACTAACTCTGAAAATGACCCAAAGACTGACAGAACAGACTTTCCACAGTTAACCATAGGGAAAAAGCCACATTGGAAAGGATAAGAGGGGCAGAAACAAGGTTGAAAGCCAAGCCTCCAACAATACTAACCACAAATAGAAGGGACACCACAAGCACAGAAAAGTGAGAGGATCAGACCCCACACCAGGCACTCCATGCACAGGAGACCTGCACTGAGCAGGTAAGTCTCTGTAACTTTTAGCTTTGAAAGCCACTGGAGCTTAACTTTGTGAGTCTCTATAATCATTGCTGGAAGCCGAGCTATCCCAGCCTGATGGCAAGGCCCAGGCTGTGGACGGATTGATGACTGCAAGGCAGCCCACCAACAGTGAAGCTTCTTGTACTCCCGCTTGTAGGTAATTTGGCCTTAATAAGAGTACCTGGGGTATTGGGGTGTTGTGTGTTGGGGAATTGCCCGCGACAGGCCCCCTGAGAAAAGAACCATTAGGAAAGAAAATAAGGTTCCACAAGAAATTGTGCAGCCCTACATTTAGCCCTTACCATCCCCTATGGAGACTCCTCTACTTACAGGAAGGACAGCCTCATACATTTGTCAGCAAAGGAGGCCAATAAAGGAGAGGCATATGTATTTGAAAGCCTCACTCCGGCAACTAAGGAGTGTATCTACAGGCACAAGTCACTCTAACCCCTAGGCCCACTTGGCCCCCAGGAGGCATTCCAGATGATGATGATTGAATCTAGTCGGTTAAGGTACAGAATGGTTCATTAGTTCCTAGCTGCATTGTCTCTCTGAGAATGTATGAGGCATGGGTTTCTAAGGCTTTTATGGCCCCTTCTTGGCACCTCGGACCGAGGCAAACACATTGTTCTTCTGGCTTCAAGTGGTTCGGGAAAAACAACTAGGAGGTCATGTCTCTATAACTGTTCCACTTGAGGTGTTGAAAGATAGATGACCTTTCATGAAAACAGCAAAGCAAATGCTTTATAGATTATAGATAAACATAGATGCGTAATGGAATAATGTAAGAAATTAATCAATAATCAAAGGGTATGAGGGAACATTATGAGAAAATCGCCATGTTACTTCTTAAAGGTTGATTACACATAGGAATATTTTCAAAATTAGGTAATGTTAGAAAAACATAGATGACGTATGCTATAAGGAAATCACTAGCAAATACAATGCCACATTTGCTACAATAAATCGGCCAGTTCAACACACTGCTGTTGTCTGTGTCCATTTTTATTTTTTGTTTTTATTTTAGTTTTGTTTTATTTTCACTTTTTCGCCAATGCCGTGCATCCTTCGGGAACCCCTGGTTGCTGGAGCTGGTCTCTGGCAAATCATCAGGGCTTCACTCCAAGCACTTTCAAAATCAGGGGGCTTAGCTCCAGGAAGACCAGGGGGCAATAGGAAACTGAGTCCCCTTCCTTAAAGAGCCAGCATAACAAATAAGCCAGCTAAGACACAGCACAGAAGCAGTAATTTGAAAATTAGCTGGGGTATATATAAAGACTCATGTACTAATCTCAGAGTGTGTGCTGGAAAGGCAAGGATCTTTAAGAGACTATTCCAAAAACAAAAGTGCTAACAGGCACCATTTCTCTTCCCCACCCCAGGCTACATAGTTGGACTTGTGGACCCAGTGTGAACACTCTCCAACAATGTTGCCAATACTGCATACCTCACCCCCACATTCTCCTAAAGATCCACCCCACTCAAAACGCATCAGTCCAAAGCAGTTTCTGCCCTGATACATCCTGCAAGTAACCTCAACAGGGACTAGTACCACTCCAAAATGACTTCTGCCCTGGGGAGAAGGGATGATAACCATACACAAAAGTGTACCTACAGTCCCAGCAACCAAAACTTATAGCTGATAGTGCAGAGAGCTTCCTGTCCATCAGTGCAACTGTAGCCCCAGCTGGCAGACTGATGGCAGTCATCTGGTCTGACTGCCAGCCTAACCCACCAACAAAAATCTCTCAGGAGGCAGCGCAGGGAGAGTGCCCTGAAGTTTGGCATGATGTCACCCTGGCAGATGGGCTGAGGGCAGGCATCTGGTTTGACTGCTGACACCACCCAACTATAAGCCCACACAGCCGTGAACAGGTCCCTTAGCGGTGCAGGGACCAAACCCTGCCCCATGCACCAGCCAACAGAACTGAAAGCAAACACAGCTCAGCAATAATAGTAAGGTGCACACAGCCCACGTAGGAAACACCCATGGAGTACCTGGTTCTGGTTACCAGGGCGCACCATGGAACCTCTTCTTCATATAACCACTATTTGCAGGATCAGGAGACATAGCTGATCTTCCTAAAATATAAAAACAAACACAGAGAGTTAGGCAAAATGAGGAGACAGGAGAATGTGTTCCAAATGAGAGAACAGGATGAAACAGCAAAAAAGCTAAATAGAATAGAGATAAACAATATGCTTAATAAAGAATTTAAAGTAATGGTCATAAATATACTCAATGGACTTCAGAAAAGAGCACAAGATCTCACTGAGACCCTCAACAAAGAGATAGAAAATATTTTAAAACACCAGCTGGAGATGAACTCAATAACTGAAATTTCAAAAAATACATAATAAGGAATCAATAGCAGATTAGAGGATGAGGAGGAATGGATCAGTGATCTGGAAGAAAATTAATCAAAAACAACCAAGCTGAACAGCAAAAGTAAAAAAAAACAACTTTTTCTTCATACAAAATGAGGATGATCCCATGAAGTTGTTGGTAACTACTTGGCCCAGCCTCTGAACTGTAAATACATGGATATGATCCTAAATATAATTCCACAGGCTTTGAACACTCAACTGCATGGTAGACCAATCCTGGTCTCAGGCTTGTCACTAAAAGTGGTCATGAAACACTAATCCAAATAGGCATGCCAATGTTTTCACAACTGACAATAGAATACAGTTCACTGAAGGAACTGGCAGATTGATTCTGACCTGGATGATTGCTGGTCAAACAACAACAACAAAGACATTATCTTGAGGTTTTTTTGTTATGTTTTTTTTTTATTAAAAAAATTTTAACTTTTATTTTTTTTTGAGACAGAGACAGAGCATGAACGAGGGAGGGTCAGAGAGAGGGAGACACAGAATCCGAAACAGGCTCCAGGCTCTGAGCTGTCAGCACAGAGCCTGATGCAGGGCTCAAACTCACGGACCATGAAATCATGACCTGAGCTGAACGCTTAACCGACTGAGCCACCCAGGCGCCCCTCTTGAGGTTTTAAACAAGACCCAGATTCTCATAAAATAATACCTAAAATATCCAGGGTACAAGTAAGAATAACTCAGCATTTAAAGAATGAGGAAAATCTCCATTAAATTTTTTTTAAAAAGCAGGGGGTGCTGCCTGGGTGGCTCAGTCAGTTAAGCATCCGACTTCCGCTCAGGTCATGATCTCAGAGTTCACAAGCATTGGGCTCTGTGCTGACTGCTCAGAGCCTGGAGCTTTCTTTGGATTCTGTACCACCCCCTCTCTCTGACCCTCCCCTGCTCACACTCTGTCTTTCTCTCCCTCAAAATAAATAAACATTAAAAATATTTTTTAAAAAATAAAAAAATAAATAAAGAATGAGGAAAATCTCAGTGTGCAAGGAAAAAAAGAAAAAGACAGTGACAGATACCAACCATGAAATAACACAGATATTGGACTTTAAAGCAGCTATTATGACTTTTATTTCTTTATTTCTAACTTATTTATTTATTCATGTACTTATTACTATTTTATTATTAACTTATTAACTATTGTACTATTTATTTAAAGCACCTATTATAACCCAAGTAAGGACAAATATTCTTGAAATGAAAAGAAAGATAGAAAGTATCCACACAAAATAAAAAGATAAAGAGCAACACAGAAATTTTGTAACTAAAACAACCATCACTGAAATAAAAATGCCACAGGATGGGCCCATAGCAGAACAGAGATGACAAAGGATAGAGTCAATGGATCTGAAGGTAGATCAATACAAATTATCCTATATGAACAACAGAGAAAAGGAATTATTAAATGAACAGAACTTCAGGGACCTTTGAACAATACAAAAATATCTAACATTCACATCAGTGGAATACTACAAGGAGAAAAGCACAAGCATGGAGCAGGAAAAAAAAATTTTTGAAGAAATAATAAATGAAAACTTCCAAATGTGTCAAAAAACATAAACTTACAGATCCAGTAAGCTTAGCAAACCCCAAACAAGATAAGAAAAAGTAATAAATAAATAAATAAATAAATAGGCTTAGATAACAAAATTGTTGAAAACTAAAGACCAATAAAAATAAAAATTCCCTGAAGGAGTCAGAGAATCCCCAAGGTACAGACCAACTCCCATGGACCCAGACTTCAGGCTAACCCTCATGTTAAGCCAGCCCCCATAACCCAGCCTTCAAGTTGGCTCCTGTGCACCCAGGCTTCCAGTCTGCTCCAACTCCACAAAACCAAATACCAGGCCCACACAGTAATCTCTGGCACCTGGTTAGCCTCCACTGACCCAACATACAAGCAACACATGCTGACCAGATCCTAGGCCTATCATGCGGACTCAAGTACCAAATCCACTTCAGTAAGCCCAGACACCAGACAAGCCCTCATGACCCAAGCACCAGGACTGCCCCCACCTGAGGATTCCAGCAGCAAGCCAACTTCAGATATGACCAGATGACTCACCCAGAATCTCTGAATAAACCGACTGGCAAAGGCCCTTCCTTACCAAAGCTAGTCTATAAAGATTGACAGAGAGGCCTTCTTCTTCAAATGCACAGATACCAGCACAAGGCCATTAGGACCATTAATAATCAAGGAAACATGACAAAACTAAGGAAAATTAATAAAGCTTTAATGACTGATTCCAAAATTAAATGGAGATCTATGAAATATCTGACAAAGAACTCAGAATAATCCTCTTAAATTCCATAAACTACAAGAAAACACAGCTAGACAACTAAAGATTAGTTGATTAAGGAAATAATGCATAAACAAAATGAGAGGTTCAACAAAAAAATACAATTATAAAACTAAACAAAAACCTTAGAGTTAAAGAATACCATGATTTATCTTCAAAGGCATTCAACCAAGCAGAAGAGAGAATTAGTAAATTAGATGTCAACTATTTGAGATTATCCAGAGGAAAGAGAGAAAGAGAGAAAGAGAAAGAAAAAGAAAGGAAGGAAGGAAGGCAATAAGGGAGGAAGAAAAGAAAAAAAGAAAGGAAAGGAAAGGAAAGGAAAGGAAAGGAAAGGAAAGGAAAGGAAAAGAAAGGAAAAGAATTTTATGTACTACCAGGAAAAGAGAGGAATGGAGGGAAGAAATCTTATTTAAATAAATAATAGCTGAGAACTTCTCAAACCTGGGGGGAGATCTGGACAACCAAGTTAATGAAGCTACTAGGTCACCTCAAAGTTTCAATCCAAAATGATCTTCTCCAAAACAAAAATCAAAGACAATTTTAAAAATATCATGAGAAAAAAAGGTATTCACCTATAAGAGAACTTCCATAGCTTCAGTGAATTTCTCAACAGAAATCTTGCAGGCCAGTAGAGGATGGGATGATATATTCAAAGTGTTGAAAGAAAAACTGCCAACCAAGAATGCTTTATCCACAAAAATTGTCCTTCAGAAATGAAGTAATGATAAAAATTTTTCCAAACAAACAAAAGCTGAGGGAGCTTAGCCTTAGGAGAAATGCTAAAAGAAGACCTTCAAGCTGAAATGAAAGGATACTAATTAGCAACATGAAAACATATGAAAATGTAGAATACACTGATAAAAGTAAGCATATAGACAGATTCAGAATACTCATACTATCAGATGGTATGTGTTAACCACTGGTCTAGTATAAAGATTAAAGAAAAAAAGTATTAAAAATAGCTATAGCCACAATAATTGGTTAATAGATACACAGTATAAAAAGATGTAACTGTGATGTTAAAAACATAAAATATGTAAGGAGGGGGTAAAAGGTTAGAGTTTTTAATACAATCAAAGTTATGTTGTTCATCTTCTAAAAATATACTGTTGTATCAATAAGATATTTCAAGTATGCCTCAGCATAACCACAAAACAAAAACCTATGTAGATAAACAGAAGATAAAAACAAGGGAATCAAAGTTTGCAACTACAGAAAACCATCAGTTCACAAAGGAAGACAGTAAAGGAGAAAGAAAGAGAAAAAAAGGCACTACAAAACAGCCAGAAGACAATAAGATGTCAATAGTAAGTCCTTACCTATCAATAAATACTTTAAATGTAAATGGATTAAATTCTCCAATAAAAAGGCAGAGTGGCTGAATGGATAAAATAAAACAAAACTCAACTATATGCTATTTTCAAGAGACTCACTTCAGCTTCAAAGACACACATAGACTCAAAGTGAAAGGAGGGCAAAAGATATTTCATCCAAATGGAAACCAAAAAAGACCAGCAGTAGCTATACTTATATCAAACAATACAGACTTTATTTTATTTATTTATTTATTTATTTATTTATTTATTTAACTTTTTTAATGCTTATTTATTTTTTGAGAGAAGAGACAGAAAAGAGCAAGCATGAGTGGGGGTGGAACAAAGAGAGACAGAGAGAGAGAGAGAGAGAGAGAGAGAGAGAGAGAGAATGCCAAGCAGGTTCCACGCTGTCAGCACAGAGCCCAGTGCAGTGCTCAAACCCATGAACTATGAGATCATGACCTGAGCTGAAATCGAGTTGGGTGCTCAACAGACTGAGCCACCCAGGCATCCCAAAAAATGCAAACTTTAATTCAAAAGTTTTAACAAGAAATTTAAAAGTTCATTACATAATGATAAAGGGATCAATTCCCTTTATCCTCAAGAAAATATAACCATAGTAGATATATAGGCACCCAACATTGTAACATTTAAATATATTAGGAAAATTCTAGCAGATCTGAAGGGAGTAATAGACAACATTATAGTAAGTAAGGGACTTCAATGCCCCACTTTCAGCAATGGATAGATCATCCAGATAAAAAATCAGTAAGGAAACATCACTTGAAATATACTTTAGAACATATGGGTCTAAGAGATAGATACAGAACATTCCACTCAACAGCAACAGAATACACATTCTTCTCAAGCCCACATGGAACATTCTCCAGTATAGGTCATATATGTTAGGTCACAAAACCATTTTCAGCATATTATAAAAAGATTGCAAAGATAGTAATTATCTCTTCTTTTTAAGTTTATTTATTTATTTGTCGGAAGAGAGGCAGACAGAGGGGGAGAGAGAGAATCTCAAGCAGGCTTTGAGCTGTCAGTGCAGAAAAAAAAATGGAAAATACATAAATATGTAGAAATTAAACAACACACTCCTAAACAGCCAATGGGTCAAAGATGAAATCAGAAGAGAAATAAAAAATATCTTGAGACAAACAAAAATGGAAACACAATACACCAAACTACTGTGATGCAGAAAAGCATTTCCAGAAGGGAAATTTATTGCAGTAAATCCCAACATTAAGAAAAAATAGGGGCGCCTGGGTGGCGCAGTTGGTTAAGCGTCCGACTTCAGCCAGGTCACGATCTCGCAGTCCGTGAGTTCGAGCCCCGCGTCGGGCTCTGGGCTGATGGCTCAGAGCCTGGAGCCTGTTTCTGATTCTGTGTCTCCCTCTCTCTCTTCCCTTCCCCCGTTCATGCTCTGTCTCTCTCTGTCCCAAAAATAAATAAACGTTGAAAAAAAAAATTAAAAAAAAAAAAAAAAAAGAAAAAATAAAGTTCTCACATAAGCAATCTAACTTTATACCTCAAGAAACTAGAAAAATAAAACAAAATAAGCCCCAAATAAGCAATGGCAGGAGATAGCAAACATCAGAGCAGAAATATATCAAATAGAGAATAGAAAAACAATGAAAAGAACAATGAAACAAGGTTATTTTTTGAAAAGATAAATAGATATTTAGCTAGACTTACCAAGAAAAAAAGAGAACTCAAATAAATAAAATTACTTGTGAAAGAGAGACTTTACAATGATACTACAGAAACACAAATGATCATAAGAGACTGCTATGAACAATTATATGCCAACAAATTGGACAAATTTAGAAAAAATGAATAAATTCCTAGAAACATACAATATACTAAAACTGAATTATGAAAAAATAGAAAATTTGAATGGAACAATAATGAGTAATGAATTAAACCAATAATCAAAAAGTTCCCAACAAAGAAAAGCCCAGGACTGAACATTTTACCAAATTCTACCAAACATTTAAAAAAGAATTAAATTCAGGGGTGCCTGGGTGGCTCAGTTGGTTTAACCATGTGACTCTTGATCTCAGCTCAGGTCATGATCTCATGGTTCATGAGTTTGAGCCCTGTCTGCCTGTCTCTCTCTCTCTCTCTCTCTCTCTCTCTCAAAATAAATAAAGTTAAAAAAAAAAAGAATTAATTCCAATCCTTCTCAACTATTCCAAATGACTGAAGAGAAGGAAACACTCCCAAATTCATATTATAAGCCCAGCATTACCGTAATACCAAAGCCAGATAAGAATACCTCAAGGGAAAAAAAAAAAAAAAAACTACAGGCCAATACCCCTGATAAATACAAATGCAAAATTCTGGACAAAGCACTAGCAAACCAGATTCAAGAGTGCATTCGAGGATCATATACCATGATCAAGTGGGATTTATCCCCGAGATGCAAGGATGGTTCAACACCCACAAATCAATATGTGTGATACACCACATTAATAAAATGAAAGATAAAAATCATATGACCATCTCAACAGATGCAAAAAAAGCATTTGAAAAAATTCAATATTCTTTCATGATTACAAATACTCTCAAGAAACAGTAGAGAATGAACATGCATCAAACATAATAAAGATTATACATGACAGCTAATACCACACTCAATGGTGAAAAATTAAAAGCTTTCTATCTATGATCAAGAAACAGATGGGGCACCTGGGTGGCTCTGTCTGTTGAGCGCCCAACTTTTGTTCAGGTCATGAGTTCAAGCCCCACGTCAGGTTCTGTGCTGACAGAGCAGAGCCTAGAGACTGCTTTGAGTTATGTGTCTCCCTCTCTCTCTGCCCCTCCCCTGCTCATGCTCTCTCTCTCTCTCTCTCTCTAAAACAAACATTAAAAAATAAATTAAAAAAAAGAAACAGACAAAGATGCCCACTGTTACCACTCCTATTCAACATAGCATTGGAGGTGCCAACCAGAGAAATTAGGCAAAAAAAAAAGAATTAAAAGTCATCTAACTTGCAATGTACAAAGTAAAATTATCTGTTTACTGACAACATGATATAGAAAATCCTAGATATTCCACCAAAAATTATTAGACCTAATAAATGAATTCAGTAAAGTTCCAGGATACATCAAAATACAAAAACCAGTTATGTTTCCATATACTAACAATGAACTATCTAGAAGGAAAAAAAACATTTTTAAACCATTTTCATTTATAGTAGCAACAAAAATACTTAGGAATAAATTTTACCTGAAAGTGAA
Source organism: Felis catus (assembly GCF_018350175.1). Taxonomy (NCBI): domain Eukaryota; kingdom Metazoa; phylum Chordata; class Mammalia; order Carnivora; family Felidae; genus Felis; species Felis catus. The sequence goes on along the minus strand of NC_058380.1, from coordinate 31,229,290 downwards.
ACCAAAAACTGTAGGAAAATGATGAAAGAAATTAAAGAAGACATAAATAAATGGAAAGGTATCTCACATTCATGGAGTGGTAGAATTAACATTGTTAAATGTCCATACCACCCAAAGCCATCTATAGATTAAATGTAATCCTTATCAAAATTCAATGGTGTTGTCACATAAGTAGAAAAAAATTCTGAAATTCATATGGAACCACAAAAGACCCAAAACTGCAAAAGCAATCTTAAAAAAGAACAAAGGTGAAAATGTCACACTTCCTGATTTCAGACTTTATTACCAAGCTATAACAATCAAAACAGTATGTTACTAACATAAAAAGACACTTAAGCCAGTGGAACAGAAGTGAGAGCCCAGTAATAAACTCATGCATATATAGTCAACTAATACATACATAAGTATGTGTTTATGTATATAGGTATCTACGTATGTATGTGTATGTGTATATAATGGAAGATCATTCAGCCATTAAGAAAAAGGAAATTCTGCCATTTGTGACAACAGTCTACTTTTTCCTGCCTTTTCTTCCTACAGATACCTTATACTCCAATCTTCCCACCCTTTAAACACACAATGTGCTTCCAATTTTGTCACTGTGTCAGTGGTCCCCAAGACCACTCCCAGATTCTATAATTTGCTATGAATACACAGGACTCAGCATACAATATACTCATTTATTTATTACAGTGAAAGGATACAAAACACAATCATCAAGACCAAATTCTGGAGGAAACTAGGCACAAACTTCCAAGAGGCCCCAGTGGAGTACACAGGATCCACTAATTCACACAGCAATAAATGTGACAGCATGTGTGAGATGCTTTTTACCAGGAAAACTCATTAGAGATTCAGTGTCCAAGATTTGTACTGGGAGCTGGTACTCTCTGCCTAACACATACCAAAATTCCAGATTCTCAGAAAGAAAGTAGGTATTCAGCATAAACCATATTGTTTGCACACTCTAGTCATGATGAGCCATTCCTACCATTTAGAAAAAGTTTCATATTAATGCAGAGAACTGTTTACCAGTTCATTCCCCAGACACTAGCCAAGCACCAGCCTTGTCAGCCTTCCTAAGGAGGGCAGTCTCAACACTACTTCATTAATTCTGCACACTCACCTTTGTATATACTGTTTCCACAGCTTGAATGGTCTTTCCAATCTTCAAGATTTATCTCAAATACCACATTTTCCATCAAACTTTTCTTTTTCTCCTAACAGGAAATAACTCTTTCCCCCTTCAATCCCAAAGGCATTTGAACATCGCTCACAGTAATGCCTCACTTTATTTTGTACAATAGTTATTATTTTCATTCCTGGTGTCTTTCCACGATAGCAGAGTATAATATGACTTCATGGGGCCCAAAGCTCAGGTTCTCTGCGATGATTTCCTAGGTGAACTCTAGTTATGGGGAGTTGATGGGTAGCTTCTCTCTTTCTGGGTTTGAATTCTAATTTCATATAAAGCCATGTAATCTTGGTCATATTTCTTAGCTTCTCCGAACCCCAGTTATCTCACTTGCAAATATGTTAGAATTATGCAAAATACTGTATGAAAAATATAGCTTGGAAATAGTCACCCAATAATTCCCTTCTCTCTCCTTTCTACTTTAGAAGGTCACTCGGCACACAGATTGTTCTTCTAACTTTGAATTTATCTTCTTGCAATTCAGCAGTGTCAACCACGTCCCATCTTGTCACCATTTCCCTCTGCTGCTATGCAATCAACTCACATTTGTTGAGATGGGTATCAGAGATCAGGAATATTGGAGAAAGTTTATCTGATCAGCCCAGCCTGAAAGCTTTCAAAGCTAAATTGCAAAGATATGAAATACCTTCAGATTCTACAAAGTATATTCAACAAACCAGAAATGATGAGGTGAAGACCGGTGGATGTTGGCACAGCCACAGAAGCATCAGAGAAATGGTGCAGGCTGAGGTCCAGCCTAATGGATGAAGGGAGATTTGGGTAAGTAAACCAAACCAAAGAGGACTCTAGGCAAGGGAACTTACAGAAGCAAAGACCTGTAGGGGTGAAATAACCTATGATCTGTGAGGATTAAAAAAAAAAAATCTGTTGGTTAGAACGGATAGTTTGTGATGAAGGGCTATGAACAAAATTTGAGTAGATGATTTGAGGACAAATGCCCAAAGGGAAAAGAAACATTTTCTTCCATTAAACACATTAAATATTAAATAATTTTATTCAAGTGCATCTTCCTGTAACAATCGAATTTTAAAAGTAATTATGTGGGGCGCCTGGGTGGCGCAGTCGGTTAAGCGTCTGACTTCAGCCAGGTCACGATCTCACGGTCCCTGAGTTCGAGCCCCGCGTCAGGCTCTGGGCTGATGGCTCGGAGCCTGGAGCCTGTTTCCGATTCTGTGTCTCCCTCTCTCTCTGCCCCTCGCCGGTTCATGCTCTGTCTCTCTCTGTCCCAAAAATAAATAAATGTTGAAAAAAAAAATTTAAAAAAAAAAAGTAATTGTGTGCAAATGAGCACAAGGGATCTTTTGGGGATGATGAAAATATTCCAAAACTATTGTTATGATAATTTAATTACACACTTAAAATAGGTAAATTTTATGATATGTAAATCACCACAGTAAAGCTGGGGGTTATTTTTTAAAACAGATAATTGGACAAAAGAGTACATGTAGTTATTACCTCTGATTGTCAATTCATGCTAGGTCTATGATGATTTCTTATCATCTCAGTTGCTCAAAGTAGACCCTGGATACATATTTACTGAGTGAATAAATGTTTTATAGAGTGCCAACTAAATATTTATTTTCTTCCTCATCTGTTTTATACTTAGACCATTGAGGAAATTTTCCTTTTTAAATATGACTTTTAAATTCCTGTTAAAATTTTCAGAAAAATGATTTTGTAAAAAAAAAAAAATTATTTTCTGAGAAAAGAGCTTTAAAGGTATAATCATGGCATCTATCTTCACCGTATCTCAGAGAAGGGCTGAGATCTGAACTAACAGGCGGTGTATCTAGGCAAGGAAACTATCAAAAATCTTCCAGCCCAACCATGATGTTCTTACTCATGGGAGAAAGGAAGTAAGAAAACACAAGAAGAAACTATACTGAAATAATTACTGTACGCAAGATAACAAGCCTCATGAGGAAAAAAATCACAAAACCCTTATTTAAAAAATAAAATGTATCCTCCCAGACTAGCAACGAATTGCAGGGCTTGCCAAGTTCAGATACCATATAAGAGCACAGTGTTGGGCTGTCATCTAGTGGCTGAATTGCAAATGGTAGATACGAATGTTAAGAAATTGAAACCGAATATTTCTTACCAGAATCTACTCTAGAATATACTGGTCTTAGATCACTTTGTTTCTTTATGCATTGCAGATCCTCTCATGATTGCTGGTTATTTTTCTAGTGCTACAAACCCTGCAGGTCAACTATCCAAATAAACTAAGTTTATCTTTGTCAGGGTCTTATAGCCCTTTTTTAAAAAATGTTTTTGTTTGAGTATAGTTGACACACAGTGTTACATTAGTTTCAGGTATATAGTTTAGTGATTTGACAAGTTTATAAATTATGCTATGTTCATCACAAGTGTGGCTACCATCTGTTCCATTGCATTGTTATTAGAATATCGTTTGCTGTATTATGCTGTACCTTTTATTCCTGTGGCTTATTCATTGCATAAATGGAAGCCTATATCTCCCCCTCCTCTTCACCCATCTTGCCCAATCCCTCACCACCCTCCCCTCTGGCAACCATCATTTTGTTCTCTGTATATACAATTCTAATTCTGCTTTTTGTTTGTTTATTCCTTTGTTTGTTTTTCAGATTCCACTTATGAGTGGAATCATATGGTATTTATCTTTCTTAGTCTGACTTATTTCACTTAGCATAATATCCTCTAGGTCCATCCATGTTGTCACAAATGGCATGATTTATTCTTTTTTATGGCTGCATAATATTGCATCTCCTTTATCCATTCATTTATTTATGGATACTTGAATTGTTTCATATCTTAACTATTATAAATAATGCTGCAATAAACATAGGGGTGTATATATCTTTTGGGATTAGTATTTTTGTTTTTTGTGGGTAAATGCCCAATAGTGGAATTATTAGATCATATAGTATTTCTATTTTTAATTTTTTTTAATTGTTTAAATTTACATCCAAGTTAGTTAGCATATAGTGCAACAATGATTTCAGGGGTAGATTCCTTAATGCCCCTTACTTTTTTAGCCCATCCCCCCTCCCACAATCCCTCCAGTAACCCTCTGTTTCTGCTCCATATTTAAGAGTTTCTTATGTTTTGTACCCCTCCCTGTATTTATATTATTTTTCTTCCCATCTATTTTTAATTTTTTGAGGAACCTCCATACTATTTTCCACAGTCGCTGCAACAGTTTACATTCTCACCAACAGTGCATGAGGGCTCTTCTTTCTCCACATCCTTGACAACATTTGTTATTTCTTGTTGTTGTTTAAGTTTCTTTTTTTATTTTGAGAGACAGAGAGAGAGAGCACAAGTGGGAAAGGGGCAGAAAGAGAGAGAATCCCTAGCAGGCTCTGCACCACCAGTGCAGAGGCCTGGTGCAGGGCTCAAACTCATGAACCATGAGATCATGACCTGAGCCAAAGTCAGACACTTAACCAACCCAGCCACCCAAGCACCCCTTCCTTGTCATTTTGATTTCAGATCTTCTTTTCCTCCTGCTTTATCTTCACACACTGACACCCTATCTCCTGATCCTTCCATGCAGCAAACGCTGCCCTCCTCCACCCATTAATCCCACACATATTTGTCCCCTTATATGCCCATAGCTCAACCCTAGCTTAGTGAGGTGATCAGAGGAAAGCCTGCAGACCACAACAAAGTGGGTGTGGCTGCTGGTTTTAAGTTAATTGTGCCAGTTAATCAAATAAATCCCTAATCAGAAGTTGACACACAATGACAAAGTGAAGAATTTCAGGGGAAATATTCAGAGGCAACAATTACTTCTAAGAGCTCCTTCAAGCCTGGCTCTGCCCCAAGAGTGTGTTTAAGGAGAGATAGGAGGGGAAGTCAAACCTTCCTTTTCAACTTTGAAAAATAGGCCCACAGAAGCATATACCCACACTCACTGCAGGGGCAAAGTCCATTCTCACCATAAGAGCCCAGAGGTTGAACAAGGTAGGAGCAGGTCATTGACATCCATGAAAGATCTAAAATCTAGGTGAGATCCAGGACAGCCATCCTGTGACACAACAGACCTCATTATTATTTTTTGTTTGTTTGTTTCTGCTCTTCCTCTAACAGCCCCCATCCCCTCAGTTCTTCTAAACAATAGAAATTATATCATCAGCCCAGAGGATTAGCCTGCATATCATAGCCTGTCAATCATGCATGTAGAGTCTTGTTCTGACCAAATAGCCTACACCAGGAACAAGCCAAACATTTCATTTCTTTCCCTTTTTGTTGTTGTTCTAAGTGCACATTCCTAAAGCAGAGGAATGAGCAATAACAAACATGTCTGAGAGACAAATTTATGGTTGACTCAGTAGCATAGTATTATATTGACAAAAGGAATGAAATGCACAGATAATCCAAAATTTTAGAATTGTAAGAAACTCTAGAAATCTAGACTCTAGATGAGAGAGTCTAGAGAAATGAGACTCTTTCAGGGAAGAATCAACCCAAAGAGTTTAACTGACCCAAAGTCACACAACAGTGTCAGGGACCACAGCAAAACTGGGGCCAGAGCTCTGGCTCCACCACAGTCTTCATTTCAGTAAATACATGTGTGCTTTTAGCCAACCCTACCTGTTCTTTATAGGAAAATATTATATCTAAAATTATCTTAATAGGGAAATTTCTTTTCTAATTTGGTATATTGTTAATAGAAACATACTTGACACAGCCACCTCCATTATATTCTCTCATGATCTAACATTCTGAGTACTTTCAGGCGAACTGTGTGCAGCAATCACTGCTCTGAATATTAAAATGTAAATGTACATGCATTTTTGCGTCAAAGTTGGGCTTCAGATCTGTTTTTTTCCACAAAGTTCTACTTTAAGCAGACTGACTTAGATGAATGTATAAAAATAGAAGTGTCTATTAAATGGCCTCAATTGTAATAGCTTTATTTTTTATAAGTGTATTACTTTAAATCATATGAAATGGCTATTGTTTCTGGCCAGTAATAATAATAATGGAATATTGGCAGATTTAAAGTTTCAACCTAATACATTGGGTAAAGAGTAAAAATTCAGAGAATTTATTTTGTGAAAGAATTGTTTACATTGGCTTAACATTTTTTAGCAGAATTTTTTTGCTATTATTCACAAAATTTTGCTCTTATTCTGGTATTCAGGAAGTTAGTTCTACAGGTGTTACCAGAATACAAGAGTTTTATTTTGGCAGAAAATAAGATACGATATAAATAGTTCCAAATAATCTATACATATTCTTTTTTTTTCTTCCAAAGGAAAATAATGTCTTAAAGAGATTATACAATTGTCTTACCATCACTTTGAGGCAAACATCAACAAATTAAGGAGATGAGAGAAGAAATCTATTATTATATCACAAGTCAAACGATACCAAATGTAGTTCCAGTTGAGTCTGCTGACCCTGTCAAGTTGGTGTTAGTTTTTACCTATTTATTCTTATAAAAGTCACGGCTCTTCTACTTTTTCAACCTTTCTGCAATCTGACTGGGATACTCATAAAACCTAATATAAATCCAAGAGAAAAAGTTCTAAAATTCTTACAATGAAAAGAGGCAAAAATATATCCATATATGTTCTTTGGGTAAATCTAACATTTTCTGTTCCATGTTCTGGATAAAAAACATGGGCAGTTTCTTTTCATACAAGTGTGCATGTAACTATGTGCATACAATTCATTAAATTTTTTCATCATTCTGTCAAAGAGACAATTATTTCATGGGCATCCATCCATACCAAAATATGACTTAAAGGTTTCTGGATTTGGATGTAGTGACATGGAAGGTAGTCTGTGGTATGAGTAAAAACTCAAGCTGCAGAAAATACATGTATTATGATACCATTTTTATAAAACAAAGACTGCACATAACCAAAAACATATATAGGTGTATAATGAAAAATGTTAGCGTCCAACTCTGAGTGTGGAACTGGGGGGTCATGACTTAAAATACTTTGAAGTATTGCTTGCATTTTTTAAATGAGCACATATTCTCTTTATGTTTAAGTTCATATGTTTCCATGTTTCAGTTCCATGGCCTTGAATACTTCTCTGTTCTCTGGACTGATGAAATTCTGTACATCTCAGAAGAGCCGAGTCAAATGTCTCCTTAATGTCTCATCAGTAAAAAGCAATTGCTTCTTGCACTGATTTGGTAGCACCATGTATTTACCTCTATTCTGACATTTAATGAAAGCAGCTGTTAGATTTTAATTTTGATATCTCTGCATCCCCTGTCCTTAGCACATTGCCTTGTCTTTAGTAGAGCTTAATAGATATTAAATGAAAGTTTACATGAATAGTAGGTAGCCGGATGAAATTCAAATTCAATTCATTTAGACTGTCAGACAATTATTAGGCACTGGCCTGTGACACCTGCCATACTACATGCTCCCTGGGGGTACAATAATGAAAAATGCTACCCCTGCCCTGCAGAGACTCAAGATTTATCTAGGAAGATGATCACAACAGACTATTGCGACACATTTTAAAGACTTATGATAGAGGTGAGCACATATTTGGGCAGCTAGGCCAGAAAGATGAGGAAAGATGGGGCACCTGGGTGGCTCAGTTGGTTGAGCGTCCGGACGACTTTGGCTCAGGTCATGATCTTGCCGTCCAGGAGTTCGAGCCCCGCATCGGGCTCTGTGCTGACAGCTCAGAGCCTGGAGCCTGTTTCAGATTCTGTGTCTCCCTCTCTCCCTGCCCCTCCCCTGCTCATGCTCTGTCTCTCTCTGTCTCAAAAATAAATAAAGACATTTTAAGAAAATTTTTTTAAATAATAAAAAAAAAGAAAGATGAGGAAAGAGAAAGGTTTGAAAGGGAAGAAATGAAACTGAAACTATATCATAAAAGGTAAGCAGAAGTTCAACAAAGGAAGATGAAGTAAGAAAAGCATTCTAGGCAGAAAGAGCCTGAGAACACACATTCATTCCAAGGGCTCACTGCCCTGGCTGCAATGAAGGGACCTGCTGGGGAATTGGTTTGAGCCAGGGTCAGAGACGCAGGAGGGATCAAATCAAGGTGAGCCTCGTTTGTCACTCTATAGAGTCTGGATGTGATGCTGTTATCAGTGAAGAGGGTGTGATATGCATAATTTACAAATTATGGAAAGCATATTTGACCCCAAACCATTACCTATGTTTGCTGTTATTGGATAGTATTGTACAAGGAAAAAGAAACAATCTGTATTAATAAACATGATTTTTCTCTTAAACCTGTGAACATGTTTGCTTCATCACCAAGAAGTACATGTTTATATAAACTGCTTCCAAAACAAATGTAAGCATATGGCTACCTGGTCCTTAAAAGATAAGTACCTGCTATCGATTTAAATTGTAAATAACCTTAACATTTTAAACATGTTTATGTAAAATATAATTTATTAGTAATATTTCTTGTTTATACCCTGGTTTACAAGGAGAATGAAGATACCAAATGGAATGATGTAAACTTTAAACAATAGAGTAGGGTATGTTAAAAAATAATTGGGTTCCATTACCACCTTGACATAATAAAAGTCATATATGAAAAACACAAAGCAAACATAATACCCAATGGTGAAAGATGAAACTTTTCCTTCAAGGTCAGGAACAATGAAAGAATGCCCACTTTCCCTACTTACATTCAATATATTACTGGAATATGGCAAGGAAAAGAAATACATACAAGAAATACATACAAAAGAAAGGCATACAAATTGGAAAGGAAAAATTATCTGTTTGAAAAGGATATGCTCTTAGAAGTAGAAATCCTAAGAATGAAAAATAACTATTAGAACTAATAAATGAATACAGCAAAGTAGGAAGATATAAAATCAATATACAAAGATCATTTGCATTTCTATACACCAAAATAAAAAATATTTAAAATAAATTTAGAAAATAATTCCATTTAGGGGTGCCTGGGTGGCTCAGTCAGTTGAGCATCCAACTTCGGCTCAGGTCATATTCTCTCAGTGAGTTCTAGGCTTGTGTCAAGCTCTGTGCTGACAGCTCAGAGCCTGGAGCCTGCTTCAGATTCTGTGTCTCCCTCTCTCTCTGCCCCTCCCCAGCTCACACTCTGTCTCTCGCCCTCTCCCAAAAATAAAATAAAAACATTAAAGAAATAATTCCATTTATAATAGCATTTAAAAAAATTAAATACTTGGCCAAGGATATGGTAAAAACTACAAATGATTGCTGAAATTAAAGAAGATATAAATAAATGGAAAGACATACCCCATTTACAGATTGGAAGCCCCAATATTGTTAAGATGTCAACACAATCTAATAGGTCTACAGATTCAGTGTAACCTGTATCAAATTCCTAGTGGCAATTTTGGGGGAGCAGAAGGGAAAATCCTCCTAAAGTTCATAGGGAATCTCGGGGAATCCCAAATAACCATAACAATCTTAAAAGAACAAAGTTGGTGGTCTCGCATTAGATTTCAAACTAACTATAAATCTACAATAATCAAAACAGTGTGATATTGGCATAAAGACAAACATATAGGTCACTGGAATAAAATAAAGAGCCCAGAAATAAACCCTCACATATATGATCAATATTTTTTTATATGGGCATCAAGACCATTTAATGGGGAAAAACAGTCTTTTCAACAAATGGTCTGGGAAAACTGGATATACCCATATGAAAGAATGAAGTTGGACCCTTATATAATATGATATACACAAACTAATTCAAATGAAAAAGACCCAGGCATAAAATTTATAGTATGAAAACTGTTCAATGAAAACATAGAGTAAAATTTTCATAACACTATATTTAGCAATGATTTCTTTGCTATAATACCAAAGACACAGGAAACAAAAAAAAACAAATTGAACTTCACCAAAATTAAAAACTTTTCTTCATTAAAAAAAACATTATCACCAGAGTAACACAAAACCCATCAAGTGGGAGAAAATATTTGGAAATCATATATCTGATACAGAATTTATATCCAAAATATATAGACAGCTTCTAAAACTCAACAACAACAACAACAACAACAAAACAACTTAATTCAAAAATGGGTAAGACCAGGGGCACTTGGATGGCTCAGTTGGTTAAGTGTCTGACTTAGACTCAGGTTATGATCTCATGGTTCATGGGTTTGAGCCCCACATCGGGCTCTGCACTGACAGCTCAGAGCCTAGAGCCTGCTTCAGATTCTGTCTCTCTCTCTCTCCCTCTCTCTCTCTCTCTCTCCTTCAAAGATAAATAAACATTAATTTAAAAAAAAATGGGTAAGACTTGAATAAACATTTCTCCAATGACAAACGGTCAATAAGCATATGAAAAGATGTTCAACACCACTCATCAAAACCACATTGAAAAACCACATCACACCCATTACAACGGCTACTATCAAAAAAACAGAAAATAACAAGTCATGGTGAAGATGTGTAGAAATTGGAATCCTTGTGCACTATTGGTGAGAATGTAAATGGTACAGCCATTATGGAAAATGGTTCCTCAAGAAATTAAAAATAGATATACCATATGATCCAGCAATCCCACTTCTGGATATATATCCAAAATAATTAAAAGCAAGATCTCAAAAGAGATATTTACACACCCATGTTCACTGTAGCATTATTCACAATAGCCAAGAGGAGAAAGCAACTCAAATGGTCATTGATGGGCAAACAGATTTTAAAAATGTATATACATACAATGGAATATTATTTGACCTTAAAAAAAGAAGAAAATTCTGTTACATGCTACAACATGGATAAACTTTGAGGACATTATATTAAGTGAAATATGCCATTCACAAAAAGACAAATACTGTGTGATTCCACGTATATGAGTTATATAAAGCTGTCAACTTCATAGAAACAAAAATTAGAATGTTGGTGGCTAAGGACTGGGGTAGAGAGAAATAAAGAGTTGTTGTTCAATGATTATAGAATTTCAGTTTTATAAAATGAAAAAGTTCTGGAGATCTGTTGAACAACAATGTGAATACATTAATATTACTAATATGTACACTTCGAATGGTTTAAATGGTAAATCCTGTTATCTTTTTTTAATACAATTTAAAAAAATAAAGGGAGGTTATTGTGAAACATACTAGAACATGGGTGAACCCTGAGGATGTTACACTGAATGAAATAAGTGAAATAAGCCAGTCACAAATGACAAATATTGTATGATTCCACGTATATGAAGTACCTGAAGTAGTCAAATTCATAGATACAGAAACTAGAAGGTGATTGCTGGGAGAACTCTGAAAAACAATAAGAGGTTTACAAGCAACCCAGAAAAAAATTGCTGAATCAAGAAAAAGGCAAATTAAAAACAGTAGGAAAGGTCTGTGGCCCTTTTACCTGCCCTTGTTCCACCCCCTTCCCTGGCTCAGTGACAATTGTAAAGACCATGATCCCAGTGAGTAACTCTGGTCTTTGGTTGTGGGGGCCAGAGCAGACTTTATTCTCAAAGTAATCTGTCTGGGGGCAACCTGAAGGGCTGTTGAAAGGTACTTGTCTCTCTTTTACCTAACTCAGAACTCTCTCAGGATGGCAAAGTCATGGGCAATCCTTGAGAATGTTGTAAGGCAAATGAATAAACAGCAGCTGCCTGGGGATGCAGTAGAGGCAAAAATAGAGTGCTGAAAACCTGAGAAGAAAATCTGGGGAGTTTCTTTGGGAAATTAGGACATTGAAAAGTGCCAGTATATACCTGGGGGATTTAGAATGCTACTAGCAGGCATGGGACATGATACATGCTCAGAAAAAGACCTGAAAACATCCTAAGTTTTTACCTCTAGCTAAACATTAGGGTCAAGCAGGAAATAAAGAAGAAGGCAGAGTTGCAAATGGCCTAGCTAAGCACTGCAGAAAAATCCCAGCATAGAGCCAATCTGCAAAGACTGGGAATGACTCTCTCTCTCTGTCTCTCTCTCATCACTTACCTCTCTTTATATCTACCTACTTCCTGGTGTCCAAGAAAACCTGTCCAAACACTAGCTGAACATAAGCTAAAGGAATAGAGACTTCAGAAACCAAACATGACAAGGAACATAGACGTCACCAAAACAGTTTAGAAAAGTCGTTAAGCAAACAGCTACAGCCTAAGGCAAGCAACAAAAACAAATTCTGAAGAGGGAGAACAGTCAGATTTCTGGTGTCACCAAGTTACAATATCCAAAATGCCTAAGTTTCAACAAAAAAGTATAAAGCATGCAAAGAAACACTAGCAATGAACAACCTGAAGAAGAAATTTAAATAGCATCCACAAGTATAAAACACCTAGTAATAAATTTAACCATGTAGCTCACGTGAAAGACTTACACCCTGAGAACTACAACATGATGCTAAAAGAAATTACAGAAGACACAAATAAATGAAAAATACACATTGTGCTCATGGATTGAAAGATATAATTATTTATTTATTTGTTTATTTACTTATTTAGAGAAAGAGCATGTGATGCACATACATGTGGGGGAAGGGGCAGAGAGACAGGAAGAGAGAATCCCAAGCAGGCTCTGTGCTCTCAACACAGAGCCCAACATGGGGGCTTGATCTCACAAACCATGAGATCATGACCTGAGCTGAAATTAAGAGTCGGATGCTTAACTGACTAAGCCACCCAGGCACCCAAAAAGATCTAATATTAATAACATGGTAATATTAGCCAAAGTGATCTAGATTCAGTGCAATATTTATCAAAACCTCAATGGCCTTTTTTTTCCTTTCTCAGAAATGGAAAACTTGATCTCAAATTCACAGAAGTCCAATGGGTCCCAAGTAGCCAAAACACTCTTGAAAAAGAACAAAGTTGGCGAATTTAACCTTCTTGATTTCAAAACTTACTACAAGGCTACAGTAAACAAAACAGTGCATACTAGATAAAGATACACATATATCAGACCAATAGAATAGACTGGAGAGTCTAGAAATAAACCCATATGTGTGACCAGTTAATTTTTGGCAAAGATGTTAAGACCTTTCAATGAGGAAAGAATATTCTCTTCAACAAATGGTACTGGGAAAAGTGAATATCCACATGGAAAAAAATTAACTTGAGTCCTTACTTCACACCATGGGCAAAAATTAACTCAAAATGGGTCAATGGTTTAAAATAATAGCTAAGACACCTGTTGGAATGAGCACTGGGTGTTGTATAGAAACCAAATTGACAATAAATTTCATATTAAAAAAAAAGAAAAAGAAAATAATAGCTAAGATCATAAAACTTTTAAAGAAAACATAGGGTAAATCATCCTGATCTTGGATTCAGCATTGGATTCTTAAATATGGTACCAAAAGCATGAACAACAAGAGAGCAAATTAGGTAAATGGTGCTTCATCAAAATTAAAAATGTTTATGCATCAAAAGACACCATCAACAGAGTAAAGAGACCTTGCTCAAAAATATATTTCTAAGGGTGTCTGGGTGGCTCAGTCGGTTAAGTATCCACCTCTTGATTTCAGCTCAGGTCATGATCTTACCATTCATGAGATAGAGCCCCACGGTGGGGAGTCTGCTTAAGATTCTCTCCCTCTCCCTCAACCTCTCCCTCTACTACTACTCCACTTGCACATGCTCTCTCTCTCTCTCTCTCCCAACAAATAAACATATATGTATATGTATACATATATATATATGTATAGCTATTGATGACAATAAAAATAATCAGATTGAATATAATAAACCTGTGTATATGTCTCTATGTTCAACATGATTAGCCTGTTGAGGGATTCAACAAAGACTTGAATAAGTGGAGACACCATATTGTTCTTCTCAGAAAGATGTCATTTCTCACCAATTAATTCATATTAATTTAATAGATTGCTAAGCTGAATCTCAACACAATTATTTTATAGGTTGAATGCTAAAACTTATTCTAAAGTTTATCTTGATACATAGTATGAGAGAATAGCCAGGAAAAATTCTGAAAATAAATAAATGGTTCAATGATAGACAAATCAAGGGAACAGAATAGAGAGTCCACAAATAGATCCAAGTCCATATGGACTTTAATACATACAAAAGTGGGTTTTCAAATTAATTTAAAAAATAATAATGGATTATTAAATAAATTATGGTACACTCTATCAACATTAATTTGGGAGGAAAAATCTGTATCACTCTTTCAATTCTTATTCCAAAATAAGTTAAATGCATACAAAGATTTAAAGAAAACACATAAAATATTAGAAGAGACAATGGGTAAATATTTATATATCTAGAATTTGGATAGCATGATAATAATGAAAAAGAAAAAGACTTTGTGAAAACTTAACACTTTCACTGGCCAAACACAACCATAATAAGAAGTTTTAAGTAATTACCAAAGACAATGCCCGACATAGACTGCAGAACACTTGGAACACATATGAGGAAGAGCTCATTTATAAAGTGTTTTACCCATCAAAGAGAAAAATTATACAAACACAATAAAAATGTGAATATACAAAATAAATTCTTCTCACCTCTGTAATAATATCCAGTGTTGGAAAGTGTGGGCGGAAACAACATAAACTGGCAATCTCTGGAAGACTATTTGTTAACATCTTTCAAATTTTTACATGGGTACACATTTCAATGGAAAAATTCTATATTTTTGGCATCTGCACAGCAGAAATCACACAAATATGCAAAGACATATGGACAAAGATATTCACTGCACATAATTTATGATAATGGTAACTGGAAAGAAAATACTTACCAAAAAAGTATTTAAATAAATACAATACACCTGCATAGAATAATATGCAACTAGGAAAAAGACCAAGATATGGTCATCCACAAAGCATGACCAGACAAACATGGACCACAAAACAATGTTAACTATAAAAATAAGTGAATAAGTAAACATAGAGGTTTTTAAAAAAAAAACAAAACAAAACAAACCAACTTGTGTTTATTTTTGTCTGCACTGAATAAAGTCCAGTTAACATGGGTTATGTTTGGAAAGTGGAGTTGAGAGTGAGAGGAAATTTCCTTTATCCCACTGTGCATTGAATTTTGATCAATTGCTCATACATTTATAACTTTTAAATAAATGTTTAAACAAAGAAGTGTTTAAGGAATAACAGGGTTATTTAACAGAGTTGTTCAGCATAGAACTTAAGGAGGATGAAAAAAAAACAATTTGCAAAGTGTTGGTGCTCAGGGCAAGACACCCAAGATAATGCTATTGTGAAATATTGATTATTTAAAATTAAAATTACTTAAGAAACAGCCAGTGCAAGAATGAATGACACTCTGACCCTGCTTTGTCTCCAGAAAGCAGGATAAATCTCCCAAGTGAAGGCACCCTCCCACCCTCCTGGCCACAGAAGGTAGAAAGACATTCTTATCACCAAAGATAGGGCATTCAAAACCAGGAAGTCTGTATACACAAATTCTGCCTAGATTCCTCACTAATTTAATACCCAAACCTCTTTGTCTTGTCAATTCCTCACAAATTTATTATTTATTTTTCTAAAAAGTATAAAAGCTGCTTATCTTGGTCACCTCTTAGGTCCCATAACTATGAAACTTCTAGATGTATGGAATTAATTTTTTTTTCCTCCTGTTAATCTTTTGGCAATTTAATTAGATCAGCCAAAAGAACTCAAGAAGGAGAGGAATTTCCCCCTCCCCACAAAAGCTTACTCTTAATTTTCTAAGACAACATAAAAACGAAGAACAACCTGTTTGCATAAAATGAATAAACACTGGTGGATCGACACTTTATTAAACTGTCTCTACTACCGCATTTACCTTCTGCATTAAAGGTTCATGGTTTTGCGTTTTCTGCCTTTCCCCAAGGAAGCCACATGATACCAAATAAGGTCCATTTTTGCAAAATACGGAAAATTCAGTCCGCTTAACAGAGCACATCCACGACTGACACAGAGGACTCGGTTCCCAGCCTGATAGACCGAGGCCGCTTCACCGTATCCGGGGAACAGCCGGGGAGGCACACCATCCCCACTCCCCACCCCCGCGCCCAGGTCTGCACGAGAGCCTGGCGCACCGCTGGGGAACTCTCCCAGTCCCAGCAGAGCGAGGTAGCAAGACGCGCACGAGAGCTTCCATCTGAACACGTGCCCCGTCCCCCACCCCGACCCCCGACGCCCCCGCCTTCCCCTGACCTCCCTCGCCCCCTGGCGTGCACTCCCTTCGCATCGGCTCCCACCCTCTCCCCCGCCCGCGTCCCTCACTCCTGACCTTGCGGGAGGCTGAGGTGGCTGAACGGGCCCTTCCAGACCTGACGCTTGGGCGCTGAGCGAGGCTTGGGGCGGGTACCCAAGTGCAGTTTTCTAGAAAAGCTGCTGAGTATTAAAGCTTTACGCTTGTGTTCACAAAGATTGCACTAACTTCTTGATGACTATTCACTTCTTCCTCCGATTTGAATAGGATCCATTTTTTAAAAATCTGCCCTTGTCATAGAAGAAATAATTAATGTAAAATAATATTAATATTGAGCAAGAACATGTTCAATATGTGTAATGAATAAAAAACAAAAGATGTTCCTATAATATGCCCATCTCTGGAAGATGCAGGATTGTATAATAAGCACGTTCTAACTTTCTTTGTATTTTCACGTATTACTTCTGTGTTTTTGAAAAGCTATCTTGCTTTTTTTTTTTCTTTTCTGAGGTAAAGATGTTGGGTCACAGATGGTATTATTTTATCATAATGCTGTTCTATGTTCTACCCTTATTTCTACATTTCACACCTTTATTCCCAAGAAATGTGTCCCTTGGCTTCTTTTGACGGTTTTGAGTTTAAATGGCACACTAGTAGAGGAAATTGTATTTTTGAAGTTTTATTTCAAAGAAAATTTTCTACTACAAAATTTTTCAAACAAAATTAAAACATAGGGAAACAAGCATACATATATATTTTCTCATTTTATAAGATTTTAAAACTTTGTTCTGTTTTATGTGCCTAATTGTTTGAGAATTGTAAAATTACAGGTTTCACTCCTAAATACTTCAGTTGGCATAACTCTTAAAAATAAGCAAGTTTTCCTACATAACCTAACATTATTTTCATAATTAATAAGAATGATAAAAATAAATGAAGTAAACATTGTTGCATCACCTAAAATAGAAGGACTTTGAGGAAATGGGATCTATGCAAGCCTCCTGTCTCGAGTCTCAGAAGAATGATGAATTTGGCTTGTAAAATTGCAAAAATCCTGAATGAATATCAGCAGCATGCAAGAATGGATTTAAATGGACTTTGTGCCTAGCACTAATCTTACCAACCAGTTATATACAAAAAGTGTTACTGGAATCTTGCCAGTATCAACCATAAAAAAAAAAAAAAAAAAAAAAAAAAAAAAAACTTATGTAATGTGCCTAAAATTCATCCTTTGCCTTTAAAAACTGTAAGTCCCTCAGAACATAATTGAAGTTTCTGCCTGAATTTTTATCTCCCCAATTGCAATTCCTAAGACCCCAAATAAGCACTTTCTTTTACAGCTTTGCTTTATTGTTTTACAGCCTTGTCTTTTCTTATTTGGCAAAAGATAACTGTAATTTTCCTTAATATCTCCAATGTCCAGACTATATTCAAGTTTCACAGACATCTTCTAAACTTTTTTTTGTTTATGTATTTATTTTGAGAGTGGGGGAAGGGTCAGGGAGAGAGGGAGAGAGAATCCCAAGCAGGCTCCATGCTGTGCTGGTAGGAGACAACCATGAGATCATGACCTGAATGGAAACCAAGAGTCAGTTGCCTAACTGACTGAGCCACCCAGGTGCCCCTCAAATGTTTTTAAAATGCAGAAAAGCCATAGAAATCACCTCAACCTCAGGGGATGAGGTTTGAATGTAGGAGTAGTAGCCTTGAATCCCACTGACTCAAGTACATACTTCTGGGACCATTCTCTTTGGCTTCTTTTGCATTTGTGCATCCCTCATTCCACCTCCCTTTTCTGGTATTCACTGGTAGGGCATCTCTGAGCTTTGTTGTGTTTGCTCCTGTGCAGGGTGAGCACCAGGAGGTTACCCCTAGGACCTTTTGGGGTCTGCAGCAGGGGGAGTGACCCCAGCCCTTTCAGCTCTGTCTGGACACAAGTGGATCCAGACTCTTCCTCTGGAGCAGGTGTCCTTGAGGGCTGGATGTATGGACCCTGTGCTTGAATTCCACCTCTGTCACCTTTAAGCCAGGTGACAAATCCACAATGACAGAAAGAACCTGGGTAAGTCTTATCTGAAATTTCTTATCTGGGTTTCTTATCTGAAAATGAGGACATTTATAATGACTGTCTCTTCACTATTAGAGGAATGTCACCTGAAAACCACATAGCCAAGTATCTTCACTAAGAATAGTGATAACTGCTATTGTTTTTGTTGAATGGTTATTAGATCTCACAACTATTTTGTGAGGTAGGTATAATTATCTGCATTTTTAAAAATTAATGTATTATTTATTTTTTTATTATTTATTTTTTATTAAATTATTATTAATAAGCATTAAAGCTTATTTATTTTTGAGACAGAGACAGAGTGTGAGTGGGGGAGGTGCAGAGAGAGAGGGAGACACAGAATCTTAAGTAGGCTCCAGGTGCCCCCAAAATAATGCACTATTTAAAAAACGAACTGTGGGAACCCTGGGTGGCTCAATCGGTTGAGTGATTGACTTTGGCTCAGCTCATGATCTCACAGTTCATGGGTAGGGCTCTGTGCTGACAGCTCAGAGCCTGGAGCCTGCTTAGGATTCTGTGTCTCCTTCTCTCTCTCTGCCCCTCCCCTGCTTGCACTCTGTCTGTCTCTCTCTCTCCCTCTCTCTCTCTGTCTCAAAAATAAATAAACATAAAAAAAAAACAAAACACTGAGGTCCAGATTGGTGGAATTATATGCTTAGGTCACAAGCTAGCCAGTGATAAAGCTTACATTCAGAGAATAATGTCTTTTACACCCAGTCTCATAACTCTTCCTTATATCACAGCATCCAGAAGACTCAACTGTCCCTAAATCCCCAGCGGTAAAATTCTAAGTAAATATGGCTGGGATCTCACCATGTGACAAATATATTTTCAGATTTCTAATGTCGCTTCAGATCCCTTCGTCTATCCTGGTCCCTTCTGCTCTGCAGGCAGTTTATGTTTTAAGTCTGATATTCCAGGAGAGTCAGGCTTGTGATCCTAAAATTAATTTGATTCCAAGGCCCAGGTCCCAGCTCCCTTGGAACAAAGCCACTCTTGTAGGAAACCAGGGACCTCTGATAACAAGAACACCATTTTGACCTCAGATCTCTCTTCAAAGCTTCAGAGCAGAGGCAGAAGAGCCCAGAAGGGAGCAGACACTAGATTTTCATGGCCAGAAGCAGCTGTTGATCCCCTTACCCAAAATGAGCCAATTTTGGTGATGATGCCACCTCCATAAGTCACCACACAGTGTGCCAGTGAGCAGACTTGGACCTCCCTTGAGATGAGTGAGGTGAGCAGGGATGGCCCAGGGAAAAGCTGCTTAGGAAAGGCCACTTCACTGGGAAGCTTGTGAGGGTGGGGTCTTGGGGTAAGAAATAACCAGGCAAAGGGAGGAAATTCTGTCTTCACTAACCCCTGAAAGGCCCCTAGTCCCTCCTTTCTCCACTCTTTATAAATGCTGTGCTGCACTCACACATGTATACTAGTGACTTTATCCTGACCTCACAGAATCCCAGAATGATAGTTCATGAAGGGTTTCCTTAGTCATCTCTATCTCATTTAAAAGCTTTAAAGAAATTGGGCCTCAAAACATCAGTGAATTGTCCAGGGACACGTACTTTGTGACAAAGCGAGGAGGTAAAAACAGTGCTCTTCTTTCCCTTTTCACAGGTAAGTCACCAAAAACATCACAAGAGCCTTTTGAGAAACTTCAACCAATTTAAAAGTTTAAAAAAAAGCCCTTAGGGGGCGCCTGGGTGGCTCAGTCGGTTGAGCATCCGACTTCGGCTCAGGTCATGATCTCGCGGTCCGTGAGTTCGAGCCCCGCGTCGGGCTCTGTGCTGACAGCTCAGAGCCTGGAGCCTGTTTCAGATTCTGTGTCTCCCTCTTTCTCTGACCCTCCCCTGTTCATGCTCTCTCTCTCTCTGTCTCAAAAATAATAAAATGTTAAAAAAAATTTTTTTTAAATAATAAAAAAGAAAAAAACCCTTAGCTTAAAGCACCCATATCAATTTTAATGAAAGAGTAAGTAGCCTCCCACCAGTTGCTATTTTCATAGATTTGATTTTAATCATGGATATGCATTGAGTTATATTGAATACTTTTCTGTATCTATTGCATTAAAGGTTTAGCTTATCTTTTCATGTACTTTAATTTTAATAATTCTCTGTTTCTTTGTTTTTCTATTAATCATAAGAACACATTAATTATTAAGTCAATAGAAAAAGAGTTTTTCCCCAACCAATGAAACGCTACGGGTTTAAATTCCCTTGATCACTTCACATCCACACATGGATGAGGGGTGCCATCTTTACATGGTTCCTTCCCATGGTTTTTCAAGTTCCAAAGGGCCTTTTCCTATGGGGCAACTGCCCCCCAGAGGGGGTGCTGAAACTTGGGGAGGTGAATGTATCAGTTGCAAGACAGGCCAGATCTCATGGTACCCTCCTCTTTCTTTCTCCTCAGCTGGACCACAGTTCTCTACACTCTCTTGAGACTCAGAAAAAGAACACATCTCAGGTGAGCCTTACTTTGTGTTTTAATGAACTTATGAAGTTTGAAGGATCCATGTAGTAAATGGAAAAGTAAGAATAGAAATAGATCAAGTAAACACTGAGGGGAAAATATACACAATTTCCCCCATTAACTCTGATGTTTGCTGTTGGTTCTTGGTAGCTAGCCTTTGCCAGGCTACCTAGGTTCCCTCCAGTTTGCTTATATTTCAACTTAGTCATAAATGTGCAATGAGTTACACTGAGTGCTTTTTCTGTATCTGTTGAAGGAAAAGCATAATCTTCTTTCATTAAGATATGTATCTATAAAGGTATTTATAGAAGCACATGAGAACAGCCCTCTGCTTAACACTCTGACACTACACTATGTATAGACCATTTGCCAAGTAACATCTTTTTTTATTAAGAAATAACTGTTTGTAAGGAATGTGTAGAAGCATATGGGAATGGCCCTGTGCTTAACTCATTGAATTTACACTGTGTAGAAACCTTCTTTCAAGTAATTCTATTACGATATAAATGTCTATAAATGTGTGTGTAGATGCAAATGGAAATAGCTATATGCTTAATTCATTGAAAGTATATCATGTGTAAACCTTCTTTCAAGTAGTATCTCCTGTCATTAAGGTACAAGGGTTTGTAAAAGCATGTGTAGAAGCGTATGGGACACACTGTATGCTTTAGTCATGGACACTACACTGTGTATAAACCATCTTTCAAGTAACAAACATCTTGTTTCATTAAAATATAAGTGTTTTTAAAGTTAAGTATAGAAGTATATGGGAATAGCCACATGCTTACCTCTTTGAAACTACACTACATATAATGCATCTTTCAACTGACCTCTTCATTAAGACATTGTTTGCAAATGTGTGTATAGAAGCTAATGGAAATAGCTATATGCTTAATTCATTAAAAGTACATTGTGTTTTAAAAAATGAAGGAAAGGTATAATGTATTTTCTTTATAAATATTGTGAACATATGATAGATTTTCTAACATAAACTTATTCTGAATCGCTGCATAGACCCTACTAGCAATCAAGTGTGGTATATATGTATATGTGTATATATATATATATATATATATATATATATATAGACACTGTGGAGATCTTTTCCCTAATACTATTTTTGGAATTTTTATTTCTATATCACAAGTTAGTTCATCCTATAATTTTTTAATATGTCTGCCCAATTATAGTATCATGCTTTTAGGCTCATAAAAGGAACTGGGATACATTTCCCTGCTCTTTCTCTACTTTGTTTTTTCTAATAATTTATATGAGACTTTTTGTAGACTTTTCTGAAACTCACTTACAATGAAGGTCTTGTGGGGGCTACAATATCTATCACACAAAAGTGAAGATTTTGATTTTTGAACTACTTTATTAAGTGATCATGGGTTTATCTTTCATTTCTACATTTTAGTATTTGTCATTAGTTTCATAAAAATTATAGTTTTATGTTTTAATGTGTTTTCTTAACCCAGTTTATAGTATTCTCATGATTTTAAAGTTATTTTCTGTGTTATATCAGCAATTCCTATTTGCGTTATTTTTGAAATTTCATTTTAATGCAGAGACTGTTAATTAAAAAAGAAGAAAATATGTTCTAGTTGGCCTAATCAAAAATCCAGAATTTCCGTATTTGTGCGTGGTCTTGGAATTTTCTGCCAGCAGCATTGTCTAACTGCTGAAAGTAGAGAGGACTCACACTCACCATTTTAGTGCTTTGCAACTCCACCCCCAGCTGTCAGCATTTTTGTTCTATTTTGCATAAATAGCCTATTCATAAGGTTATAAAATCTAAAAAGGCATTGCAGTTTGAAAGGTCCACAAGACCACCTACAAGTTCAATCATTTGCTAGGGCTTACGAACTCAGAAAAGTCATTATACTCAAGGGTATGGTTTATTACACAAAAAAAGATACAGAATAAAATCAACAAACAAAAGACATACATAGTGCAGAATCCAGATCTGAACTTTCAGTTGTCCTTTCCTAGTGGAGTCATGTGGACACTGTATACTTCCAGCAACAATGTGTGGCAACATACATGAAATATTGCTAGCCAGGAAGCCCACTCAAACCTTGATGTCCAGAGATTTAATTGACAATTAGTCACAGAGGCATGGCTGACCTTTGTCTTCAGAGGTCAAACTGATACTGCATGACCCAAGGCCTGCATCATAAATTACATTGTTAGCATAGACTATGGCATATAACACAGTCCTTTAGGCAAAGAGACTCTTATCAGGCAGGATATCCCCAGGGCTTAGAGAGTACCTCCCAGGATCTGGAAAAGAGCCAAACCTTTCTTTGGACAGGGTGGATCCCCTACTGCAAAAGTGTACATTAAAAAATCCCATGGCCATCCCTGTCTTCATCTATCCCAGTGTCCTCTGCCTGCTGTAAGAAACCACTTTTGTTCTAAGGTTTTTGTATAACCTTTCAATTTTTAATTATGAAAAGGCAAGCAAAGATGGTTATGTTTATCCTAATTTTTAGCCAACAATTTGTATTCTATATATCCTGTTCCATTCCTTGTTTTTTTTAACATAATATATTCTAGACACTATTCCTATCAGCACTTAGTGAAATTTTTTTCTTTCTGAAGCTATATATATATATATATATATAACACATATATGGAATTATATATATATATATATATAATTCCATATATGTGTGTCCAAGGCTAGGGAAAAGTGAATTATAGGTTAAATGCTAGAAGTGGGGTTACCTGGTCAGAGGTAAATGCATTTTTAATTTTGATAAATATCGCACTATTGTCTTCCATAGAGATTGTAACATTTTGCATGCAAAGTATTTGTTCATTCATCATTCATTTAATTGAACATTTACTATGCACCAGGCACTGTTCTAGTCACTGGTAAGACAGTAGTGAACACAATAGACAAAAATTTTTCCTCATGTAACATGCATTCCAGTGACTAAAAAAACAGATAATAAACTTTTAAAAGTACATCATAGTTGTCACAGACTTTTAGTCTGGAGTTCTCTCTTGTCTAGCAAGAGAGCTGACAAAGAATTAAGTGTGAGAGAGGCTAATGTCTGGGATGAGACAAAAGCCCTGAGTAAGCGTCCTTCCTCCATTTTTATTAGGATCAGAAGGTTTACAAACATGATGAACGTGCAGAAAGAGACAAGAAACAGTGAACATTAACTCATGTGTGTGAGACAAAAGGTGCGTTTTGAAGATATGCGGTGTTAAGAGGTTTGGGTCAATAGAAAACAAAATCGGGGCACCTGGGTGGCTCAGTCGGTTAGGCATCTGACTTCAGCTCCAGTCATGATCTCAGGCACAGAGCCTGGAGCCTGCTTCAGATTCTGTGTATTCCTGTCTCTCTGCCCCTCCCCCACTCACACTCTGTTTCTCTGTCTCTCTCAAAAATAAATAATAAACATTAAAAATTTCTTAGAAAAGAAAAGAAAGAAAAAAAGAAAAGAAAAGAAAAGAAAAGAAAAGAAAAGAAAAGAAAAGAAAAGAAAAGAAAAAAGAAAAAAAAGAAAAGAAAAGAACAAAATCCCGGCACCAGGCAGATGGTTATCTTAGCTAGCCTAGAGGATAAGACAGATACAGCATGCTACCTCAGGGTCAACAAGGCACTTTAATTTTACTCATTAGCTTTGCTCAGGGTAATTTTACCCTGCCGGCCATCTATAGCCCTGTTTACCTGTTTACCTATTCTGGACCTTCTGTCCTGTGAAAGCAGCTTTCTGCTTTTATACTATGTTGGGGTACTTCCGCCCTGTTAATCTTGGGTGCTTTCATCCTAAATCGTGTTAACCCATTGGTGCAATCTCAGGGAATTCCTAAACTTATTCCCCATATATAGTATGTCAGAAGTTGAAGAATTGCTGTGGGAAAAAATTAAGCAGCAGAAGTTGCATGGA
This sequence comes from Felis catus, assembly GCF_018350175.1. Taxonomy (NCBI): domain Eukaryota; kingdom Metazoa; phylum Chordata; class Mammalia; order Carnivora; family Felidae; genus Felis; species Felis catus. Next base: position 31,204,572 of record NC_058380.1, on the reverse strand, counting down.
TGGGGGCTAGAAGGACAGATTATAATTTTAAATAAAATAAATAGGCTTCCATGAGAAGGTGTTTGAGAGAAACTTTACGGAAAATGAAGTAGTAAGCCACTGAGGTATCTAGAGTATGTTTTATCCTGAGAAAGTAATTAGTGCAAATGTCCTGAGACAGTAATGCTGGAGGGGTTCCAAGACAGCAAGCAGTCCAGTGTGACTGGAGGCGAATGAGTAACAGGAGAGTAACAGATGAAGAGGGTGGGTTATGTGGGGCCTCAAAGGCCATTGCAAGGAATCTGGCTCCTGCTGGAGCAAAATGTCAAACCAGCCATTGTGAAGGATTCCCCCAGACCCTAAGAGCATGGCTCAAGTGCAGATGGTATGATGTAGAACAAACTCCCAGGAGGAAGAGGTGTGAGGATACAAAGATTAAGACAGGAAAGAGGGAAAGCTAGTCTAAGAGTGGTCACAGTGATCACAGTGGGTCGTGGGCTCACTTTCTGTGGGAACACTCCAAGGAAGCACAGGGGATGCCTTTCAGAGGGTTCCTCCTGGGAAAGGAGGTGGAGCATTTTGTCCCCTGGTTTTTGTTCTTAGTTGAGGGCTGTTCCTAGGCGCACTCAGCCCCCTGCACTCACTGCTGCATTAATCAATACTAGTTCCTTCGGGCTGGTAAACTTACAGAGTGGAATCAGTTACTACTTTTTAATGGCTAATGTCTCCTAAATTTTTGTCTTCATCTTAGACATCCCTTGTGAGCTCCAGAATTATATAAAGTGAAGTGGATAATTCCACCACTTTGTTCATAGATATTTTGAGTACAGTATGAGCACGATTGCCTCACTATGACCCTCTGCCCAATGCCATTCTCCTGTTCTTGCAATCTCTGTTTATGGCATTATTAGCAACCACCCAACTGCTCATGCATCTTTTCTCTGTAGATACCCAAGAAATTAATGACCGGGTTTTGTTTTTCTCTCTTATAGATTTGGTTTCCTTTGCTTCATCCCCATTACTTTGCCTTACGATAGCTGGTCATCCTTTAAGTTGATTTTTTTCTGTGTTAAGATATTCTTCACTCCTGTTCTAGAGCATTGTTTCTGAAAGACAAATCTGGTCATACATAATACTGCCGGGGTTTACATGTATCTCTCTGTTGGTTCCCCATTACCCTGGCAGAGAATCTGAATGGGGTAAATGTCCTCTAGAGGAAAACAGGAAACCTATTTATAATTTTATCTTAAAAAAAAATAAAGCACTAAGCTTCATTAATGTATTAGTTTTCTGTTGCTGCCTTAACAGAACCACAAATTTAGTGGCTTAAAACAACATAAAGTCATTATCTTAGAGGTCTGAGGGTCAGAAGTCTCATACAAGCCTCTCCCGGCTAAAATCAAAGTGCCAGCAGATCTGCATTTCTTTCTGGAGTCTGTAGAGGAGAATCTGTTCCTTTGCATTTTCATTGTTTCCAGAGGCCACCTCCTATTCCTTGCATGATGTGCATCTTCCTCCATCTTCCGAGCAAGCAATGTCACATTCCCTGAGCCATCTTTTGTTGTCAGAGACCCAGCTCTGACCAAAGCTAGGAAATGTTCTGTTTTTAAGGATGCATGTGATTAGGATGTGCGTACCCAGATAATTTAGGATAATATCCTCATTTCAAAGTACTTAAACATTTTTTAAAATGTTTATTTATTTATTTTTGAGAGAGAGGCAGAGTGAGTGAGTGAAGGAGGGGAGAGAGAGAGAGACAGAGAATCCAAAGCAGGCTCAATGCAGGGCTCGAACTCACAAACTGTGAGATAATGATCTGAGCCAGTCAGATGCTTAACCAACTGAACCACCCAGGAACCCCCTCAAAGTACTTAACCTTAATCAAATCTGTAAAGTCCCATTTACCATGGAAGGTATATATTCACAGGTAGGCCACAAACATCTTTAAGGCACTATTATTCTATGTACCAAAATCAGTATTTTATTAACTGGAATTATATGTATATAATATAAATAAATACAAATTAAGGAATGAGAAAAATATTTGTACAATGTATGAGTGCCTCAAAATATAAGACAAAGGGCCATAATAATCATCTTTAACAACAGTCAACAGTTGTAACAACTATTACAGGCAGCAGTGTCCTACAAGGACATGACTACAGAGTTTACCCAGGAGGACTGGAAGCAGCTGGACCCTGCTCAGAGGACCAGTATAGAAATCTGATGCTGGACAACTACAGCCACTGTCCCAGTGGCAAGCACACCTTACCATGTGACTTCCTCAAGAATGTATCTATTTGTTCTTTTTTAATATTAATCGCATTTGTAGAAGTATATTTAACAGCAATTTTTATTGTCCAGTTCACTGAATTTTGAGAAATAAATGCAGTTGATTTCTACCACCAAAATCATAGTGTCCTTGTAACCCTTGCTGTCATTCCCATCCTTGTTCTATTCCCGCCCCTCAGGGCCCTAGCAGCCACTAGAAACCACTCTTCTGCTTTCTATCATAATTGTTTGGACTTTTTTACAATTATATATAATGGAATGATACAGTGTATACTCTCCTTTGGTTTATTTCACTTGGCATAATGCTTTTATAAGGCATGTTGATTGTAGATCAGTAGTTTATTCTTTTTATTCCTGAGTCATATTCATTTGTGTACATATACCACAATCTGTTATCCACTTCACAATTGATATATATTTAGGGTTTTTTTTCCAATTTGTGGTCATTATGAATAAAACTTATGAATGCTTGAGTGCAAACCTTTGTGTGAACATGTCATTTCTTATGTGTAAATACTGAAGAGTTGACTTCCTGGGACCTTTTTTTTAGGTTTACTTATTTATTTTGAGAGAGACAGAGACATCACAAGTGGGAGAGGGGGAGGGAGAGAGACAGAGAGAAAGACAGTGAGAGAGAGAGAGAGAGAGAGAGAATTCCCAAGCAGGCTCCATGCTACCAGCGCTGAGACTAGCTACAGGGCTAGAACCCACAAAGCTGCAAGACCATGACCTGAGCCAAAACCAAGAGTCAGACACTTAACCTTCTGAGCCACCTAGGCACCCCCAAACTTCCTGGGTCTTAAGGTAAGTGTATAAGTAACTTTACTAAAAATCGTTGGTGTTTCTAAGGGGCTATGCCATTTCTTATGCCTATTAACAATGTATGAGAGTCCTAGTTTCTCTGCACCCTTACTAACATTTGGTATTCTAAGTCTTACTAGCTTCACCACTCTGTTGGGTGTCTAAATGCAGGTTCTTAGGTTTTAATTTGCATTTCCCTAATAACTAATGAGGCTGTACATGCTTTTTGTGCCCTATTGCAGAGATCTCTGTCTAATGTAGAGTCACTAAGTGCAGTTTGGGAGGCCCCTGCACAAATCACTAGAACAACTCACAGAACTCAGAAAAGCCATTGTACTCATAGTTATGGTTTATTATAGCAAACAGATGCAGACTAAAATCCACAAAGAAAAGAGACACGAGGTATACCTCACTTCCTATTCCAGTGAAGTCATGTGGGAAGTACTCTTTGTCCCCAGCAACAATGTATGGCAGGGCATGCAGAGTATTGCCAACCAGGGAAACTCAACCCAAGCTTTGCTGTCCTAGGTTTTTATAGGGGGTCGTAATATGGGCATAGCTGACCACCTGCTTGACTAACCTCAGTCTCCAGCCCCTCCAGAAGTCAGGTGATACCATGTGAACCAAGCCCCACCCACCATAAATCATATAAACAAAATCTGATCAACTAGGGCATCCCAAGAGCCTAGAGCTTACCTCTCCGGGATCTGGACAAGGGCCAGACCTTTCTCTGGGTAAAGTGAATCCTCTACTGCATACTAAGGTTTTTCTCCTGTTTTCTTTGAAAATTGCATAATTTTAGGTTTAATATGAGGTTTATAATCCATTGCCAGGTAATTTTTCTATAAGATATAAAACTGGAATTGGAGTTCATTTTTCACATTTTGCTATCCAATTGTATCAACAATAATTGATTGCACAGATTATTCTTTCCCCATTGAACTGCCTTGACACCTTTGTCAAAAAAATTAATTGACCATAAGGTGTATGAGGGGTCTGTTTCTGGACTCTGTTTCATTGATCTATATGTCTATCTTAATGCTAATACTACACTCTTAATTAATGTAGCTTATAATACATTTTAAAATCAGGAAGGCTAAGTCCTCCAACATTGTTCTTTTAAGAACTGTTTTGGAACATATGGATTCTTTGTGTTCCCATATAAATTTTAGAATTATTTGCCGTTATCTTCAAAAACCCTCCTGGGATTCTGATTGGGATTGCCTTAAATCTGTGCTCAATTTGGGAATGACTCACATCTTAATAATATCGAGTCATTATGTTCCATGAAATGATGTACTTTATTTTGATCTCCTTTTATGATTCCCTGTGATTTAGGATTTTTCTTTATCTTTGAAATATTTTATAGTTTTCACTGTACGTGTCTGTGTTGGTTTCCTAGTACTGCCATAACAAAATACCACAGACTGAGAGGCTTAACCAACAGAAATTACTTTCTCACAGTTCTGAAGGCTAGCTGTCTAAGATCAAGGTATCATTTGGTTTTTCCAGAGGTTTCTTTCCTTGGCTTACAGATAGCCACCATCTGCCTGTGTCTCCATACGATCTTTCCTCTGTACACACATCTTTGTTGTCTTCAGATATGTCTAAATTTTCTCTTATAATGACAAAATCCAAATTGGATGAGGGTCCATAGCCTCATTTTAACTTAATGACCTCTTTATACACAGTCACATTCTTAGGTACTGGGGATAGGGCTTCAGCATAAGAATTGAGAAGGAGGGACACAATTCAGTCCATCACTCTATCTTACACATATGATGTGAAGTCTATTCTCTGTATCTTTATGATGTTTTTAAATTTTGATTTCCAGTTGTTTATTGGAAGTGTCTAGAAATATAATTGATTTATGTATATTTTTCTTCAATGAACTGGTTAGGGCTTCCAATAACATTGAATACAAGTTGTGAAGGGGCACCTGGGTGGCTCAGTTGGTTAAGTGACCAACTTTGGCTCAGGTCATGATCTCGTGGTTCGTGGATTTAAGCCCCACATCTAGCTCTGTGTTGACAGCTCAGAGCCTGGACCCTGCTTCAGATTCTGTGTTTCCCTCTCTCTTTAACTCTCCTCTGCTCATGTTTTCTCTTTCTCTCTCTCTCAAAAATAAGTAAACATTAAAAAAAAAAAATGTTGTGAGAGGAGGCATCCTTGCTTTGTTCCTCATCTTAGAGGGAAGCTTTTGATCTTTCAGCACAAAATACAATGTTCCCTATAGGTTTTTCACAGTTGTCCTTTGTCGGGTTGAGGAATTTGTTCTCCTCATACTTGGCTCAGATTTTTTTCTTTTTTATATTATCAATGGGCACTGAGTGTTATTAAAAGCTTTTTCTTTATCTTCTGAGATGATTGTTTTTTCTTTTTCATATTATGAATTACATTGATTTTATTATAATAGTTTGAGGTATGTTGCATAGCAGAGAATTCATCCATTTTTAAGTGTATAATTCAGAATTTTTTAGTGTATTCACAGAATTGTACAATCACTTCAATTGATTTTAGCACATTTTCATCACCCAAAAAAAGCCTTGTACCCTTTAACTGTTACACACACACACACACACAGAGTTGTTCCCATTCCTCCCAGCCCTGGACAACCACTAATCTATTTTGTGCTTATAGATTTGCCTGTCCTGAACATTTCAGATAAATGAAATCTTACAAAATATGGTCTTTTGTATCTGGCTTCATTTATTTAACATGTGTTGAAGGTAGATCTAGATTATGGAATCTATCAGTGCTTACTTTATTTTTATTGACAAATAATGTTTCATTGTATGGATAAACTATATTGTATCTATTCGTTCATCAGTTGATGGACACTTAGATTGTTTCTGCTTTTTGGCTATTATGAATAATGCTGCTATGAACATTCATGTATACATTTTTGTATAGACATATTTTCATTTCTTTTGGGTATATAGCTAGAAATGGAATCATATGTAACTTTGTGGTGACATTTATGTTTAACCTTTTGAGCAATAGCCAGACTCTTTTTCAGAGGAGCTAGACCACTTTACCTTCCAACCAGAAATGCATAAGCATTTCAATATCTACACAGCTTCACCAACACTTATTTCCTATGTTTTTATTGTGGCCATTTGAGGTGGATGTGAAAAGGTATCTATTATGGTTTTGATTTGCATTTCCATAGTGACTAATAATGTTGACCATCCTTTCATGTGCTTATTGGCCATTTATGTATATTCTTTGGAGACATGTCTATGCAGATCCTTTGCCTATTTTTTAATCAAGTTATTTGTCTTTTTATCATTGCATTAAAAATTTATTTTTTGGGGCCGCTGGGTGGCTCAGTTGGTTAAGCGTCCGACTTCAGCTCAGGTCCTGATCTCACAGTCCGTGAGTTTGAGCCCCATGTCAGGCTCTGTGCTGACAGCTCAGAGCCTGGAGTCTGCTTTGGATTCTGTGTCTCCCTCTCTTTCTGCCCCTCCCCTGCTCATGCTCTGTCTCTTTCTGTCTCAAAAATAAATAAAACATTAAAAAAAAATTATTTTTTTAGCTTTCCTTGAATTTTTATTTTATTTTTATTTTTTAAAATTTATTCACCGAATTCAAGTTAGTTAACATACATGTAGTATTGGTTTCAGGTGTAGAACCCTTACATATAACACCCAGTGCTCATCCCAGCAAGTGGCCTCCTTAATTCCCATCACCCATTTAGCCCATTGTCCCACCCATCTCCCCTCCAGCAACCCTCAGTTTGTTCTTATGGTTTCTTATGGAGCCTCTTACGGTTTGCCTCCCTCTGTTTTCATCTTATTTTTCCTTCTCTTCCCCTACGTTCATCTGTTGTTTCTAAAATTCCACATATGAGTGAAATCTTATGGTGTTTGTTTTTCTCTGACTTATTTTGCTGAGCATAATACACTCTAGTTCCATCCACGCTGTTGCAAATGGCAAAATTTCATTCAGGGGCACCTGGGTGCCTCAGTTGGTTGAGCGTCCAACTCCTGGTTTAGCCTCAAGCCATGATCTCTGGGTTGTGGTGAGCCCTTGAGCCCTGCACCAAGCCTTGCCCTGAGCATGGAGCTTATTTAACATTATCTCTCAGGTCACCTGGGTGGCTCAGTTGGTTGAGTGTCTAACTTCAGCTCAGGTCATGATCTCACTGCTCATGGTTTCGAGCCCCGCATGGGGCTCTGTGCTGACAGCTCCCAGTTGGGAAACTGAAACCTGCTTCACATTTTGTGTCTGTCTCTCTGCCCCTCCCCCTGCCAAATATAAATAAACATTTAAAAAATTCTTTTCTCTTTCTTTCAAAAAAAAAAATAAACACTAAAATTTCCTTTGTAGGGGTGCCTGGTTGGCTCAGTTGGTAGAGTATGCAACTCTTAATCTCAGGGTCATGAGTTCAAGCCCTGTTTGGGGCATTGAGCCTACTTAGAATTAAAAATAATAATAAAATAAAGAATAAAATAAAATTTCTTTAGATATTCTAGTGGTCAGAAGTGGAAGTCCTCATGCAGTGTCTTTTTTAAAACCCAGTACACATGGATGTTTCCAGATTTAATGTTATTTAGGCTTATGATTCAGGGGTTTAAGGATATTGATAACTTTTGAGCATCAGAATATTTTTTTTTACTATCCCCAAAAGGGATCACATAAAGCTGGACCTTCTTTAACATTCAGAAATATTGAAGCCTATGCAATTGGCCAAAAGTTTACATTATTTGCCTTTTACAGGGTATCATTTCAAAAACCTAAAAGTGATCTTCAAGTTAGAGAAAAGAAAAAATCCATGGTTATTACATGGATTATCACAGGAAGAATTTCTAAGCAGAAGATCCTCAGATGAGTTACTGAGTACTAACAGATGGTATCTAAGGGAAATTAGATGCAAAGTAGACAGAGATGAGCATCTTCACAACCTTTATCTTTGGAAAAATTGAAAACTAGATCCAAAAAAACAGTGGAAGGGGAAGAGTATGACATAAGGGATGCAATATAAGCATGTTCATTTTTTCATCTTTATAACTGGGATCTCATTTATAGCTGACAAATTAAATAATGCAGTTATATTTAAAAGAAAAAAAACTAAGGTTATAAAAGCAATTAAAATTTGTATAAAATATAGAGGTGGGGGAAGATGACGGCACAGTAAGAGGATCCTAGGCTTGCCTTGACCCATGAATACAACTAGATAAATATCAAATCATCCTAAATATCCCAGAAATCGACCTGAAGACTAGCAGAAAACTCCACAACTAAAGGGAGAGAAGAGGACATATCAACGAAGGTAGGAAGTACAGAGACTGCTTGGGAGAGAAACAGTTCTTGGCAGCTGTGTTGGGGAGGGTGTCATGGTCATGGAGAAGTATAAGAGACATACTAGCACACATGGGAGCACACGGGGAAAACAGACCCCCATAGTAATTGGCTGACAGAGTGAGAGGACCTGAATTTCATGAGTTCTTGCAACCAGTGGCACTTAAAGCCTAGAGTTTTAAAGGTCAGCATGCTCTGAGAGAGCACAGAGGACATTGGAGCTGCTCATGAAGACAAGGGAGGGCAAACATCCTACAGACATACAGTGTGAAATAGTGATCAGAAGAGAAACGGGGGCACACAGTGGGGAGGTTAGTTGCTCATCTTAGAGCATGTCCCACAGAGGCAGCGTTCATGGAGAAACCCTCCAGAAATAAAGGAACTAGCCATTTCTCTCCCTTGCTCCTCAGCATAAGCACAGGGCCACCTGCAGGAACCAGTCACTTCCTAATTGCTTACACCAAGCCCTGCTTTCCAGTGCTTTGGTGGAACCATCATTCCCAGTCATGCTTGTCTCAATCACAGCATAGGAGACCTCTTCACCAAAGACCAGACTAAACCCCTCCAAATGCTGCATCTTCCAACCTGGGAATTTTGTGAGGCCTTGCTTCCAATGGCAGAGGTGACAGATCTCATTTCACAAGCAGACCAGAGCACACGCTGTTGAAAGGTACCACATTCAGGCCAGGGACAAAACACTGCCCAGAACAGGTAAAGACAACCTCTGCAGATGACTGGCCTAAAGGATAAAACAGCCAGGACACAACAGCAAAGTGCATGCAACATGAATTGGAGACATTCCCAGAAGTTCCAGGCCCTGGGGAACAGAGGACACTACATGGCAGGACTCTACAGGACAAATAAGATAAATGAGAAGACAGAGGGCCAGAGATCTAAGCAAAACACATATAAGTACATGCCTGGTGGAGAATTTAAAGCAATGATAATAAGAATACCCACTGGACTTGAGAAAAGAGTGGAGTACATCAGTGAGACTATTAATACAAAAATAAGAAAAACATAGCATAGCAGGGATAAAGGGTTAGTAAACAAAATGAGAAATATGCTTGATGGCATGAACAGCAGGCTGGAAGAAAAAGATGAATGAATCAATGACCTAGAAGACAGAGCAACAGAAAGCAATAAGCTGAACAAAAGAGAAAAAAAATTTTTTCTTGGAAAATAAGAAAAGACTTAGGGAACTCAGTGACTCCATCAAATGTAATAACATTTGTATTGTAGGAATCCCAGAAGAAGGAGAGAGAGAAAAGGAGGCAGAGAGTTTATTTTAAGAAATAATACCTGGTGAACCTGGGTGGGTCAATCTGTTAAGTGTCCAACATGAGCTCAGCTCATGCATGATCTTGCAGTTGAAGCCCCATATTGGGCTCTGTGCTGACAGCTCAGAGCCTAGAGTCTGCTTCAGATTCTGTGTCTCCCTCTCTCTGTCCCTCTCCTGCTCACTCTCACTCACTCTCTCTCTCTCTCTCTCTCTCTCTCTCAAAAATAAATAAACATTAAGAAAAAAGAGAAATGAATAATACCTGAAAACTTCCCTAATCTAGGAAAAGAAACAGATATCCAGATCCAGGAGGCCCAGAGAAACCCTAACAAAATTGACAAAAGCAGATTCATACTAACTTATATTGTAATTAAAATGTAAAAATCTAGTGATAAAGAAAAAATTTTTAAAGAAATACAAAAGAAAACAGTTACAGACAAAAGAAACTCCATAAGTCTACCAGCAGATTTTACAGCAGAAATTTTCCAAGCCAGAAGGGAGTGGCATGATATATTCAAAGTGCTCAATGAGAAAAACCTGTTAGCCAAGTATATTCTATCCAGCAAAGCTATCATTCAGAATAGGAGACATAGAGAGTTTCTCAGTAAAACAAAAACTGAAGGAGTTCATGACCACTAAGCACCCTACAAGAAATATTAAAAGGGACTCTTAGTGAAAGGTAAGACCATAAGCAAGAGTATAAAAAAAAAACACAAAAGAAGTAAAAATAGGTATACTTGTAAAAATCAGTAAAGGTATTCACAAAATAAAAGGATGTAGAATATGCCATATACCTAAAATCTGGAGAAGAGAGGGGTAAAGAATGAGTTCAAGCTTAAGTTCAATCAATATAGGCTACTATATGCAGAAAATGTTAAATACAAACCTAATGGTAACCACAAATTAAAAAAACACTAATAAATATGCAAAGAAGAAAGAAATAAATCTAAATATATCACTAAAAAAACCCCAGCAAACCATGGAAGAGAAAAAGACAAGAAAGGATCAGAGAAAATCTTCAGAAACAGCCACAAAACAAGTAGCAAATGGCAATAAGTCCATGTCTATAAATAATTACTTTGAATGTAAAAGGACTAAATGCTGTAATCAAAAGACAAAGAGTATCAGAATGGATAAACAACCAAAACCTATCTATATGCTACCTACAAGAGACTCATTGCAAACCTAAAGACACCTACAAATTGAAATTGAGAGGATCCATTACCATCTATCATGCTAATGGATGTCAAAAGAAAGCTGGATTACCAATACTTGTATCAGACAAAATAAACTTTAAAACAAAGACTATAACAAGAGACAAAGAAGGACACTACATAATTTAAAGGAGACACCTAGCAAGAAGATATAACAATTTTAAATATTTGTGCACCCAACATGAAAGCACCCAAATATTTAAAAGAGTTTATAACAAATATAAAGGAACTAATCAATAATAATACAACAATAGTAGGGGACTTTAAAACCCAACTTACATCAATGGACACATCATCTAAACAGAAAATCAATAAGGAAGCAATATCTTTGAATGACACACTGGACCAGATGGATGTAAGAGATACATTAAACCATTCCATCCTAAAACAACATAATAATACACATTCTTTGCAAGTGCACATGAAACATTCTCCAGAATAGATCACATATCAGCCCAAAAAACAAGTCTCAACAAATACAAAAGGATCAAAATCATACCATGCAACCTCTCTGATGACAATGCTATGAAACTAGAAGTCAACCACAAGAAGAAAATATGGAAAGACCACAACTACATGGAGGTGAAATAACATTTTACTAAACAATAACTGGGTCACCCAGAAAATAAAAGAAAAAATATTTTAAGTATATGGAAACAAAAATGAAAACACAATGGTTCAAAATCTTTGGGATGTAGCAAAGTGGTTTGAAGACAGAAGCTTATAGCAATACAGGTCTACATCAAAAAGCAAGAAAATTCTCAAATACACAACCTACCCTTACACCTAAAGGAGTTAGAAAAAAAACAACAAAACCTAAAACCAGCAGAAGAAAGGACATAATAAAAATTACAACAGAAATAAATGCTATAGAAACTAAAAAACAATAGAACAGATCAATGAAACCAGGAGCTGGTTCTTTAAAAAAATTAATAAACCTCTAGAGAGATTTATAAAAAAGAAAAGAGAAAGGACCCAAATATATAAAATCACAAATAAAAGGTGGTGGGGGTTGAGGGAGGGGCAGACTCAAAGCCAATTTCCAATGAACTAAAGTCTTACCAGCTGGGAGGTCTTGTAGCAAATGCAAAAGGAATCGTCCTCCAGCCTTGTAGGCCTCAGACCTCCTAAGGATACCTGAACCTCTAACACCTAACCTGGGGTGTGTTGGTTAGGTGTTCATGTGCTAATCTGTCCTACTATGTGCATGGCATTAAGAAGTCAAATGGTCTCTGTTAGTCTCTGAGATTAGATGGTCCACTGAGGGAGTCTTCTGGTGACAGAGTCTTTAACGTGTTTTTTATTAGCCCATTCACCCTTGCAATTAGGCCTGCAGCAGTGGGACTGTATGACAGGTGGAAAGTCCATAATATGTCCCAGGCCTCTGTGCATTCTTGGACTTTATGGCTGGTAAAATGTGTACCTCGATCTGAGTCAGCATTCCCTACATATTCTCTAGTCCTGTGGTAGTGTCCACACAGATTAGTGCATACTTGGGCCCTTCTGATACCAGCAAACAGCCTATGTAATCTATTTGCCATCAAGAAACAGGGCATATAGTCCACCCAATATGACCCGAGGTATAGCACAATGGCTCTCATCTGAGGTGGCACTGGGGGCACTACTTGTCAGCAGCTGGTAGATCAGAATATTTTAAAGGCAAATATAATCTCTTTACTATTTCCTAAGTCGTTTTGGGATCTCGGTGTCCTGATTTATCACGGACCCATTTTGCTACATCAGACAGAGTCAGCATTTCCTCCAGCAGAAGGTGTGTGCCTGAGCTAGAGTGGCTGCTTCATAATTGCCTGGTAGTATGGATGGGGAGTACGTAGACATGTGCCATACTTGAACAGCTGCATCCAGTTTAGTGCATACTTTCCCAATACCTTTCCATAGTTCTGCTCCCCACAAGGGAATATTTAACACAGACCAGACTTTTCTATGCCATTGTGGCATCCATGTTGTTAACCCTTTCCACTCTTCCCAGCTATCAGTGACCAAATCAATGGGCATGGTTTCATGTGTCAACACAATTAATATTGCTCTTAATTCTGTGCACCAGACTACTTTTAGTTCCTTCTTCAAACCAAAGTACATCACAGTCCAGGAAGACAGCAGAGGAAGACCAAGTAGGGGAGTTTCCCAGGCAACTGCCATAAGTGCACCACTACCCCTTTCTTTACTTGAGTGAGGGGAGGCACAAAGTCAATGACTGGAAGTTGGGTGGGGTCAACCTAAGTGACCAGCCCTAGTAACAAGTGCAGTTCATGAGATGGGGGGGTCCGGGGGGGGGGGAGGATTGTAAGTGCTCCTCTGCTGTAGATAAGTGTGCCATTTCTGTAAGGTGTTTACGTGAGCACCGGCACTCTTAGGTTTGCTGAACATGTATTTAACCTGTACCCTTACTGAGAAGGAGGTTCATACTGTCACAGGCAGGTGGCTGTCAGTCCTTCCATCTGTTGCAGGGCAAGATAAACAGCTAATAATTGTTTCTGGGAGGGAGGTGAGGTCTATGCCTGGTTTCTCTTCCATAATTAAGGCCACAATTCTAATGGGATTCATTTCCATTTTATCATTGCCACAGACCACAGCCAAACCCTTCTGGATATGAACTCACATATAATACACAATTCACATCTATCGTCAATACCTATAGGGCCTGTACTCATCTTACTGCCATTTTTGCCTTTTAGAAAGCCTCTTGTTGGTTAACACCCCAATCCCATCAGCTTCCTTTCTTAAGTAAGGTATACAAAAGTCTAAAGATCTGCCTAGATGAGGACCAAAAAGTCTCCAGTAATCCAATAAGCCAACAAAAGCCTGTAATTCCTTTACTGGTTCAGGGATTGGGAAGGCTTGTATTTTATCAGTGACTGCCTCTGGCACCACTTTTGCCTTACCTGCCCAGATGACACCCAGGACACTGGTCCTGCCCTTGGATCTGGTCAGTATTTACCTCTCATCCTTGTGACTTCAAGTGCACCTGTAATGACGCAGCTGCTTGAGACAGGGAGGATTAATCTTCACAAGTTAACATTACATCATCCATATAGTGATAAAGCACCATCTCCTCTGGCAATACCCAGTTTTCCTCTGGCTACCATTCTATGACAAATTGCAGGACTATGGAGACACTCTTGGGGCAATGCCTGAAAGAACCATCATCTCCTATTGCATGTAAAGGTGAACTGGTCTTGGGATTCAAGTTCTAATGGAATGCTGACGAGGGGGTTAGATAGGTCCAGTACATAATGATATGTCTTAATAGATGCTGTGATTTTTTTTTTTCTAACAATAAGGCTATATTAGGCAGCATGGCATGGCTACATGGAGTAACTTTACTGAGTTCTCTATAATCTATTGTCATTCACCAGGTTCCATTAGATTTCTTTATAGGCCGAAGTGGACAATTTTTTTTAACTTTTATTTAATAACTTTTTTTTTTTATTTTAGAGAGAGAGAGAGAGCTCTTGAAAGTCGGAGAGGGACAGGGAGAGAGAGAATCTTAAGCAGGGTCCACGCTGAGCATGGGGCTTCATCCCACAACCCTGGGATCATGACCTGAGCTAAAATCAAGAGTCAGATGCCCAACCCACTGAGCCACCCAGGTACCTCCAAAATGGATTAGTGAATGGGATTGTTCAGTAGGCCTTATTACACCCACCTTTTCTAACTCTCTAATATTGGCAGTGATTTCTTTATGCCCCCCAGGTAACGTAAAATTGTTTTATAGTTATTACTTTCCAGGGAACTGGCAGCTGTATAGGTTCTCATTTTGCAGGACCCACATAATGGGTTTCACTACTAAATTTGCCTGTAGCTGTAGTTTGATCCAGATCTTGTATAGATGTTTATTTATACCCAAAATATATTCTGGAATAGGGGAAATATGCACTAAAACAATAGCAAGGAGGAAGACTGACAGTCTGTAGGTAAAGACTAGTTTCTCTGACCTTGATAATTTGTCTCCCATAACTATCAATTGCCTTTATTTCTCCCTGAAATATTGAAGGGCTTCCATAGATAAGTGTGTATTGAGCTCCAGTGTGTATTAAAGGTAGTACAGTCTGATAGTGGAAGACTAATAAATGGTTAATGCAAAATGGGGCCTCCAGTCACCTCCTCTTGCACACACTACAGGGCAATGTTGGTCTAACCCCTAGTCTTTAGGGGTAGGGGTATCCGCCCTGAAATTCCTCCACTAGTGGAAGTGCATTTGGTGAGATATCTGGCTTTTTTGAGTCTTCCTTCCAGGAAGTAAACTGCTTTCCCTTAGGTTTAGCAAGACCAAACTGGGTTGTTTGCTATATTTTCTTCTGGGATCCCAGATAATATTAGATCTTGCCACAATTGTTTATAAGAGACCTTGATGGGCCCCTTTCTGCCATTTTATGGTGGGCAAGATCCTTTGTTTTTCCATTTCAACCCATCTGTTTCCTTTATCATGGATTCTTTTGAGGTCACATTAAGTCAACAACCATAGCACTTACTATAGCAATGGGCTGATTAACCATAGGGGAAGAGACAGATACTGAAGTTCCATTCCATACCCCTGTGGCTGACTCTAAGATATGGTCTTTCATATCAGAGGAATATAATTCATCTGGGCCTCTAAAATGTTGGGCGTAAATGGTATGTTTGATTCCAAATTCACATACAATTTCTTTATAGTTCTTCCATAGAGGTCTAGCACAACAGAGCTGGAGAAACATTCCCCTCATTAGGCTAAGTCATCTTAATGCTACCATTTATCCAATCAACCAAATTAGCTAAGCACCTGCAATTCTCACCCATGCAGGCGGCACAAACCTTTGTTGCAGCGTGAGTTGTGCAGTAGCTGACCAAGAGGCCAAATCTCCCCACATGGCAGTAGCTGACTAGCTTGAGATTTCTCCCACAGAAAACAGGTTTTTTTCATATGGCCTTTTTTACCCATGCTTGTTTCATTTTCTTGGCTGGCTCAATAATTGTTAGAAGGTTGAGGAGGGTCAGGAAAGTATCCTACAGACTGAGAAGGCACTTTAAGACTGAAAAACAAAAGTAAGCCACTATATGACTATTTACACAGAGTTTTATTCGGGGCAACTTACTGACAGAGGGGATCAGGTGGAAGGACAATACAGGCAGCATACAGCCATTCTTTACTCCCATTCTCTACCAAAACTGGACCTTAATCCCCAGCTTTTCTAGAATGATGGTGCAGTCATAGGGAAATTATCTAAAGTGGTGTCATAATGAGGATCTCTACTCATTATCTAAGTGGGGCATTCATGTACCACTCATCTCTACTATTTACCTAAAGTGGAGCCTACTGTGTGACACTTTAGGGAAGACCAGAACAAGCTCTTCCATATTCTGGTCAGGGCATACAGTAACCTCCATGGGGCCTGGAATACATAATGTGGGGAAGGTCTTTGCATGGGCATAAACAAGATGGAGGGCCAAAGATGGAGTCAGTGTTATCAGCACTCCTACAGTAGGATAATTAAATAGACCCATGGAATAATAAAGAGCACAAAAACAAATATGCCTTAATCAGTTTTTTCCTGAGAAAGTATGGCAGAATGTATGGGAGAGCTATTCATATGAAAAATGACACTGTACCCATGCAATTTTCCATATAACATATGTCAATTTGGGGGGATTAAAGGCTGGCTCATATAAAGCAAAACTATAAATATTTTAGAACATAATATAGGAGATATAACCTTTATTACTCTGGATAGGGAAAGATTTGACACTAAAAAACACTAACTATACAGGAAAAGATTGATAAACTTAACTATATTAAAGTTCAGAATTGTAGACATCTAAAGACACCATTGAAAGAGAAAGAAGATTAGGTACAGAATAGCAGAATCTATTTTAGTACATGGAACCAAGACAGGACTAGTATCCAGATTACATAAAGCATTTCTACAAATCTTTGAAGAAGAAGGAAAGCAACCTAGCAGAAAAATGGGCAAACGACTTAATTAGTAACTTTTACAAAGAGGAAATCTGCGTGCCCAGTAAAGATGGAGAAAGATATTTAACCTCATCAGTTATGGGAGAAATACAAAATGAAACTGCACCATGGTACCACTACAAATTTATAAAATTGGCATAAATTAAGAGTCTGACAATATCAAGAGTGGATGAGGACGTGAAGTATCAGACTTCATCCACTGCTAGTGGAGTTAACTAATATGATTGCTTTTGAAATCAGTGGGCATTCTGTAGTAAATTAAAGATATATATACCTGTGGTAAACAGCAGTCTTAGTTCTAAAATTTTTCAATTACTTGGTAGAGCGATTAAGATTGCTAATCAATGACCTTAAAATAGGGAGACTATCCTGGATTATCCAAATGGGTCCAAGGTAATAACACGGGCATTTAAAAGTGGAAGAAGAAAGCAGAAGAGTCAGAAAGATGCCAAAGGGAAGTGGAGAGATTTGAAGCCTGGAGGGACTTGATCACCATTGCTGACTTGAAAAACAGAGAAAGGGAGCCATAAGCCAAAAAAATGTGGGTATCCTCTATAAACTGACTGACAGTGAACAGGAAAGAAAGACTTTAGTCCTCCAACCACTAGAAATTGAATTCTTTTAAACAACAGAAATAAGCAAGGAAAGAGATTGGCCCCCAAGTATCTCCAGAAAGGAATACATCTGTGGCAGCACCTTGATTTTAGCCTAGTGAGAGCGGTGCTGTACTTCTGACCTGCAGAGCTGTAAAATAAGAAGTTTGTGTTGTTGAAGCCACCATGTTTGTGTTAGTTTGTAGATAACCTCACAGCCAGGCTATTCTGCTCCTGACATAGTCTATGGAGTATCATTGTAGCAAAGGGAATGGACCAACTTATTGCTACAAACAAGATCATGGATAAATCTCGCGATGTTAAGCAAAATAACCAAGACAAACATGATTATAATAAACTGTAATTCAATTCATATAAAGCAACTTATAAAACAAAGCTGTATTTTTGTAGGCATATATACGTGGGTTGTAAAACTTAAAGAAAAGGTAGGAAGTGATTATAAAATTCATGAAAGATGGGACCCGGAAGCATGAAAAATTTGTGCTCAAGAAAGAATACGTGATACTTCACAAATCTAATCACTTTATATTTCTTAACCTGGATGGTGATCCCTTAAATGTCCATTTTATGCTACTTGGTAACCTGCACAGAGTAGTTTTTGCACATTTGTTAGGTTTCATGTTTGTAAAAAGGCAAAATGAGATAAACCAATGAATGGGAGATGTCATCTGTTACAGGTACAACCCACACAGGGTTTGCTTTTATAAAAGACAAAGAATTCAGACCTCATTTTCTCAGTATTGCCTTCTATGACCACTCTATTTAAAATCCCTCACTTCAGTCTACTTTTCCCTTCCTTGTATTTATTCTCTGAAACATTCATCACCTCTTATTACCCCTGAAATCATGTATTTCAGAATTTCCAATTCTCTGCCAAAATTGAAAATTTTCTGTGGCACCACTTCTCTCCCACATAACTGTTCTGCTTCATTTGATGGTGCTTATCATGCTTCTTAAAATCCATCCAATTTGGGGTTAGACATGCTTGCCTAAATGCTTATTCTAATCTAGTCTGCCTTGTTTAAAGTTGTATTTCAGTGCCTAGAACAAAGTAAAGTGCCCAATAGGGTGTGGTAGGCTGAAGAATATCCCCAAGAGTTACCCAGGTTCTAATCCCTGGGAACTGTGAATGTTACTTTATCTAGCAAAAGAGACTTTGCAGCTGTGATTAGGTTTAAAATCTTGAAATAAAGAGATTATTCTAGATTATCCAGGTGAGCCCTAAATGCAAGTGCATACATATATTCCACTGCCAGTTTCCTTTTTAAATAATTGTTTCTAAAGAATGAGAATGCAGGCATTATGTATTTGGTATTACTTTATTGTTGGAAAACTGGACCGGAAACCAGAGTCAAATAAAATAATACATAATAATATTTATATAAGCTCCATTCCAAAAGAAAAATGTTGAATTTCATACAGTGTTTCCAATTTTCTTATTTTTAAAAGATTGCCAACTTGATAACCTTTTCAAGAAGTGTCCAGAAAATTAAGACAAATGTTTGTAGGAAATTTCATTTACCAACGACAACACATTGAGAAGGCAAGTCTAACAGTAAGTACATTGAGAGTTCCCAAAGGGGAGAAATCCTATAAATGTAATGAATGCTCACGTTCAGTATGACTAAAATTTTCAGCCATAAATCAAGCTTCACAAATTATCAGAGTATTCACACAGGGGAGAATCCTTACAAATATACAGAATGTAAGAAAACTTTTAGAGATAAGTCAACCCTCATATACATCATAGAACACACACACAAGGGAAACCTTAAAAATATAATGAATGTGGAAAAACTTTCAGCCACAAATCAAGCCTCAGAGATTATCAGAAAAATCCACACAGGGGAGAAATTCTATGAATGAAATAAATGTGGGGAAGCTTTCAGCATAACAACACGTCTAAGAACTCATTTAAAAAACTTTATGAACGCAATGGATGTGGGAAATTTTTCAGTCACAAGTCATACTTAAGAGAATACAAGAAGACTAACATAGGGGATTAAGCATATGACTGAAATCATTAGGTCAGAAATCAAGTTTCAAAAGGTATCAGACACACACATAGACACACACCTATGGGTGGATGAGTATGAGAAAGATTTCAGCCAGAGGTCTGGGCTAGAAAATCGAAGAAGTTACACACAGAAGCAATCTTATGAACTTAATGTACATAGAAAAATCTTCTATAAGAAATCACTATATATCAGATAACTTACATAGAAGATAAAATCTTGAAATCTACTGTGGATGGGTGATTTTTAAGCCAGAGCACAATCCTCATTGGGTATCTGAGCATTCTCCCAGGAAAGGTCCCTTGAAGGCAGTGAATATAGGAAATAATTCTGTATGAACTCAATCCTCAACAAACTGACACTGTGAAGAAAGTTGTAATAACCTACAAACTTTCTGACAGTGACTAAACTTTGTTGAACACCACATAAATCACACAATGAAGGAAAGTAATAAATGTGTTGGCTAAAAGCCAATTTGTAGTATAAAAGAAATACATAGATGGGAGACACCTCATGGTATATCAAAACACAGGAAAGAATACAACATTTCAATATCTAGAGAGAAGATTTTATCAATAAATTATTTCTCTTTTTTTTTAATTTTTTTTAATGTTTATTTTTGAGAGAGAGACAGAGACAGAGCGCTAGCAGGGGAGGGGCAGAGAGAGAGAGGGAGACACAAAATCCAAAGCAGGCTCCATGCTCTTAGCTGTCAGCACAGAGCCCAACACGGGGCTCGAACTCATGGACCACAAGATCATGACCTGGGCTGAAGTTCGGACACTTAACTGACTGAGCCACCCAGGCACCCAAGAAATTATTTTTCAATGAAAGATCACTAAAATGTAAATGTTTTGGATGTATGAAAGTTCTCAACAAAGCTTCAGACTTTATTATCTATCAGTGATTGTACTGGGGGGGAAAGGCCAGAAAAAAGTTGCATAATTAGAACTGCATCGGATAAAATGTGAATATTCTCTGGTTCCTCAGCATTTGTGAGGACGTACATGTGTACAAGCCACTTAGTTATTTGTTGTGTATATATTAGAATCCAACATCATTGTAGAAATTTAAAACTTTAACCTTCTTATTATTTTAACAAAACTATGACTTTCTACATATACATTAATGACAAATTACCCTTATGGAAAATACTTGAAAATGTCAACCATATCATATCCTATTGTCGTCTGACATGTCTATATAGGGAAAGTTAGTGTTGCTCAGCTGTCTCTTCTACAAAGAAGACAATGTCTTCTATATAGTACAAGCAGTGCATTTAGTATAAACAGTATTGATATAAAATATTAAAAAGTTGCACAATTATTGAAAGAACAAGCTTTATTAATTTTTAGAGCAGCTGTGAACAGTGATGTTCAGTAAGACAAAATATCCCTATCTTCCATATTTGATATGAAACCAGTGAGGTGCTTATAAATGTGGGATTGGGTAAATCTTAATTCTCTGTAGCCCCCTGAAGTTTCTGTGTTTGTACTTAGTTATATAGTGACCTCTGTGAGTTTCCTTCTGGTGTTGACATGACACAGTAGTTGAGAACCTGTACTTGGAACCACAATACCCATATTGAGTTCCCAGATCCCTGTGAAACATTGAGTAGGTTATGTAAACTTGGTATCTTAGTTTCCTTAGCTGCAAAATGGAGACATCACATCATCAGATCATTAGGAGGCTTAAAGAAGTTAATCTAGCTAAATTAAATGGAAGAACACATAGCATGTGGCTACAGTTATGCACATGTTAAGTATTGTCACTGTCACTACCATCATCATCATGGCCAATATTTCTTCAATTTACTTGAAAAAAAAGTAGATATTTTAATAGATTTAATTGAATAGATATCTACAAATCATTCCCTCCTTCTTCCTCACTGCTGAGCACACTCCCTCAAAGATAATAGGAATAAGCCCTTATTTTGAACTAAGTGTGGAAATTCACCCTCCTTATATCTGTTGCATAGAGTAGTGTTTCTCCACTTTTTTTCTCATTATTACTTCCCCATGGAGGCCTTTTAGATTTTTTTTTCCTAATTGTCCTATCCCAACAATAAGATCAGGTCAAAGATGTGTTGTATATCTATTTATGTACTGTATATTTGTGCTTTATACATAAAATGTAAGATTTTTTAAATCCCCACCCTACCTCCCTTACCCCAAAACCAATTTTCTGACTCCTTGACAATATAATTCCTGTTGGGAATACTTGGTTTAGAATGATTATGACTCAGTTATCTCCAGAGAAACCTTGAAGAATGTAGGGGTTTCTTCAATGATTATATAAATTATTCATAATATTACTGTGTAAAATAAGCATTTCTGTTTCATAGCTGCTGTTCTAGCACAAGAGGTTTTCTTAGTGAATTTACATGGTGTCAAGTTCCATGTAAAAGATATACAACACGTTAAATTGAGTTATCCTTTACACTGTATGTTATGGCTTTTTTGATGGGGCATGAGTAGGCATCAACAGATATTTTCTTTGGGTGAATAGTTAGTTGTCCTTATACCATTAGATTATTCCATACCATTCCCACTGACTTGGAATACTTTATTTCTTATGATGAATTATCAGCTGTAGTGGTATAACAAATGTCTGCTAAGTACTTCCCCCACTGTCTGCTAATAATAGATCCTGCAACAGGGCAGCAGACAACCCAGATGAGCCAAAAATCATATCTCATCCTTCTGCTTCCTCATTAATTCCAGACAAGGAATTTAATCCAAGATGTGCCAATGAGCATCCCCCTTGGACTTCTGAAATGAAATAGAAGGAAATAAAGTTTTATGTAGTGAAAAGCAGATACACCAGGCAGTGTTTGATCCCTGAGGACTGTAACATCCATGGTCTTTCTGTGGTTTTCTTATATAGCCAATGAACTCTGATAACTTATATATACCTTGATCCATTTCTGAGTTATTTTTTCTCTCTAATTAAAAAAAATATATGATTTATAGAAAAGTTGGAAGAATACAAAGTATGACTTTCACCTTGACTTCCCAAAATGTTTACATTTTACTACATTTGCTTTACCCACACTCCCATAGAGAGATGAATGGATGAATAAATGGAGTTTATAAGTTTTCCTGAAATGTTGAAGTGCAAGTGGCAGACATGAGGCCCCTTAGATACTTCAGTGTGTATAACCTAAAAACAATTAATTTTCTTAAATAATCCCAGTACATTTATCAAAATCAAAATTGATATTAGTAAAATAGTATTATTATGTAATCTATAGACATTATTCACATTTTACCAGTTCTTTTAATAATGTCCTTTACAGAAAAAAAAAAATAAATCTAAGATTATGCATTGCATTCTGTAGTCATGTATCTAGTCTCCCTTCAACAGTCCCTCAGCCTTTCTTTGTATTTCACAACACTGGTATATTTGAAGAGGTCAGAATGTGTTCTGCTGAATGCTGTTCAGTTTAGCTTTGTCAGATATTCCTTTGTGACTAGATTTAGGCTATGCCCCTCTGGGAGCAATGCCACAGAGTGCTGCTGGGTTTTCTCTACCGGTGAAGGTATGTGCCATCAGTTAAATTACTGGTGATATTAATTGATTAATTTTTTTTATTTTTAATGTTTATTTATTTTTTGAGAGAGACAGAGACAGAGCAGGAGCGGGGGAGGGACACAGAGAGGGGGAGACACAGAATCCAAAGCAGGCTCCAGGCTGTGAGCTGTCAGCACAGAGCCTGATGCGGGGCTCGAACTCACAAACCGTGAGATCATGACCTGAGCCGAAGTCGGACGCCCAACCGACTGAGCCACCCAGGTGCCCCACTGGTGATATTAATTTAGAACATGTTGTTAAAGGGGTATCTTCTAAGATTCTCCACAATGAAGTTACCCTTTTACTCTGTATTAATAAATAGGAGGAGAGAATTTAAGGCTAAATATGTCCTCTTACTTCTCAAACATTCACCCATTAGTTTTAGCATTTATTTATGATCCCTGCTGAAATCAATTTTGATAATTGTCAAAAAGTGATCTTTTTTTAAAGATTTTTTATGGGGCGCCTGGGTGGCGCAGTCGGTTAAGCGTCCGACTTCAGCCAGGTCACGATCTCGCGCTCCGTGAGTTCGAGCCCCGCGTCGGGCTCTGGGCTGATGGCTCAGAGCCTGGAGCCTATTCCGATTCTATGTCTCCTTCTCTCTCTGCCCCTCCCCGTTCATGCTCTGTCTCTCTCTGTCCCAAAAATAAATAAACTTTGAAAAAAAAACTTTAAAGATTTTTTAAAAATGTTTATTTATTTTTGAGAGAGAGAGCACACATGCATAAGAGAGAGGGACGGGCAGATAGAAAGGGAGACAGAGGATCTGAAGCAGGCTCTGCACTGTCAGAGCAGAGCTGACTTAGGGCTCGAAGCCACAAACCACGAGATCATGACTTAAACTGAATTCAGACACTTAATTGATGGAGCCACCCAGGCGCCCCAAAAATGATTTTTTTAATTCCATCATTCCTTCTGCATTTATGATGACAGGAAAGTTTTCTTCCCCATTTCTTTATTTATATATGTCTCTATAAAAATATATATATATTAATATATGTATATATGTATATATATATATGTAGGCTTAGAGACTTTTTACTTTATTTATTTATTTACTTTTAAATTTTTTAAAGCTTATTTATTTATTTTGAGAGAGAGACAGAGAGCGCACAAGTGGGGCAAGTTCACAGAGAAGGGGAGACAGAATCCCAAGCAGGCTCTGCAACATCAGTGCAGAGCCCAATGTGGAGCTCGAACCCACAAACCGTGAGATCATGACCTGACCCGAGATCAAGAATTGGAGGCTAAACCGGCTGCGCCACCCAGGTGCCCTTTACTTTATTTAATAAGTTATAATCTTTGGAGCACCTGGGTGGCGCAGTCGGTTGGGCACCCAACTTCGGCTCAGGTCATGACCTCATGATTCGTGAGTTCCAGTCCGGTGGGCTCTGTGCTGACAGCTCAGAGTCTGAAACCTGCTTCAGTTTCTGTGGCTCCCTGTCTCTCTGCCCCTCCCCCACTCATGTTCTGTCTCTCTTTCTCTCTCAAAAATAAACATTAAAAAAAATCTCCCAACAAATAAAAGTCCTGGGCCTGGGCCAGATGGCTTTCCAGGGATATTCTACCAGACATTTAAAGAAGAGTTAATACCTCTTCATCTCAAACTGTTCCAAAAAATAGAAATGGAAATCTTCCAGACTCATTCTATGAAGTCAGCATTACCTTGATTTCAAAGCCAGATAAAGACCCCACTAAAAAGGAAAGAATTACTGGCCAATATCCCTGATAAGTCTGTAAAAATTCTCAACAAGGTACTAGCATATCAAATTCAACAGTACATTAAAAGAATTATTCACTATGATCAAGTGGAATTTATTCCTGGGCTACAGGGCTGGTTCAATATGCACAAATCAATCAATGTAATATACCACATTAATAAAAGAAAGGGTAAAAACCATAAGATACTTTCAATAGATGCAGAAAAAGCATTTGACAAAATACAGCATGCTTTCTCGATAACAATCCTTAAGAAAGTAGGGATAGAAGGAACATACCTCAACATCATAAAGGCCATATATGAAAGACCCACTGCTAAAATCATCCTCAATGGGGAAAAACTGAGAGCTTTCCCCTTAAGGTCAGGAACATGACAGGGATACCCATTCTTACCACTCTTATTTAACTTAGTACTGGAAGTCCTAGTCCCAGCCATCAGACAACAAAAAGAAATAAAGATGTACAAAGTGACAAGGAAGAAGTCAAGCTTTCACTCTTCACAGATGACATGATACTTTATGTGAAAACCTCAAAGACTCCACCAAAAACTGCTGGAACTGATACATGAATTCAGCAAAGTCACAGGATATAAAATCAGCATACAAAAATCGGTTGCATTTCTATATGTCAATAATGAAGCAACAAAAAGAGAAATTAAGGTATCAATCCCATTTACAATTGCACCAAAAACCATAAGATACCTAGGAATAAACCTAACCAAAGATATAAAAGATCTATACATTGGAAATTATCGAAAACTTATGGAAGAAATTGAAGAAGACACAGAGAAATGGAAAAACATTCCATGCTCATGGATTGGAAGAAGAAATATTGTTAAAATGTTGACACTACCCAAAGCAATCTACATATTCAATGCAATCCCTGTCAAAATAACACCAGCATTCTTCACAGAGCTAGAACAAACAATTTTAAAATGTGTTTGGAACCAGAGAAAATGCCAAATAGCCAAAGTAAGGTTGAAAAAGAAAACCAAAGCTGGAGGCATCACAATTCTGGACTTCAAGCTGTATTACAAAGCTATAATCATCAAGACAGTATGGTACTGGCACAAAAACAGACACATAGATCAAGGAACAGAATAGAAAATCCAGAAATGGACCCACAAATGTATGGCCAACTAATCTTCGACAAGG
Source organism: Felis catus (assembly GCF_018350175.1). NCBI lineage: Eukaryota > Metazoa > Chordata > Mammalia > Carnivora > Felidae > Felis > Felis catus. The sequence goes on along the minus strand of NC_058380.1, from coordinate 31,178,654 downwards.
CAGGAAAGAATATCCAATGGAAAAGAGACATTCTCTTCAGCCAATGGTTCTGGGAAAACTGGACAGTGACATGCTAAAAATGAAACTGGACCACTTTCCTACCCCATACACAAAAATACATTCAAAATGGATGAAAGACCTAAATGTGAGACAGGAAATCATCAAAAGACTAGAGGAGAAGACAGGAAGCAACCTCTTCGACACAGGCCACAGCAAATTCTTACTAGACATATCTCTGGAGACAAAAAAAAATAAAAGCAAAAACGAACTATTGAGACCTTATCAAGATATAAAGCTTCTGCACAGCAAAGGAGAAACAATCAGCCAAACTAAAACCAACCAACAGAATGAAGGAAGATATTTGCAAATGACATATAGGATAAAGGGTTAGTAACCAAAAGCAATAAAGAACTTATCAAACTCAACACCCAAAAAAACAAGTAATCCAGTGAAGAAATGGGCAGAAGGCATGAATAGACACTTTTCCAAAAAAGACATCCAGATAGCTAACAGACACATGAAAAGATGCTCAACAGGAGCACCTGGGTGGCTCAGTCTGTTAAGTGTCTGACTTTGGCTCAGGTCATGATCTCACGGTTCGTGGGTTTGAGCCCTGTTGGGCTCTGTGCTGAGAGCTCAAAGCCTGCAGCCTGCTTCAGATTCTGTCTCTGGCTCTCTCTGCCCCTCCCCCGCTTGTGTTCTCTCTGTCTCTAAAATAAATAAACATTGAAAAATTTTTTTAAAAAAAAGATGCTCAACATCACTTATCATCAGAGAAATACAAATCAAAGCCACAATTACATGCCACCTCACACCTGTCAGAAGGCTAAAATTAGCAATGCAGGAAGCAACATATGTTGGTGAGGATGTGGAGAAAGGGAACACTTTTCCAATGCTAGTGGGACTGGAGACTGGTGTAGTCACTCTGGAAAACAGTAGGGTAGTTCTTCAAAAAATTAGAAATAGGACTACCCTACGGCCCAGCAATTGCACTGCTAGGCATTTATCCAAAGGATACAAAAATGCTGATTCGAAGGGGCACATGCACCCCAATGTTTATAGCAGCGCTATCAACAATAGCAAAAGTATGGAAAAAGCCCAAATGTCCATCAACTGATGAATAGATAAGGAAGATGTGGTTTATATATATACAATGGAATACTACTTGGCAATCAAAAGAATGAAATTTTGCCATTTGCAACAGCATGGATGGAATTAGAGTGTATTATGCTCAGCACAATAAGTCAGAGAAAGACAAATGTCATATGGTTTCACTCATATGTGGAATTTGAGAAACACAACAGATGAATATAGGGGAAGGGAAGGAAAAATAAGGTAAAAACAGAGAGGGAGGCAAACCATAAGAAGATAAGGAAAAAGATAGAAAAGAATAAAAAAAAGTCTTATCCAAAAGAAAAAAAGAGAGAAGAAGAAAAAGAAATTAAAAAGACAAACAAGAAACTATGAGCCTGATTCCAAGAGAAAAAAAAGAAGAAAGAAAGAAGAAGAAGAAAAAGAAGAAAGAAGAAGAAAAAGAAGAAGAAGAAGGAGGAGGAGGAGGAGGAAAGTAAGCTTGGCCCTATTTCCACCAGAACTGCATGTGGCACTTGAAAGCATTGAATTTTCAATATACATGGTTCATGTGGGGTGGTTGCCATGATGGTTTTCTGGAGTAGAGGTTCGCTGTGTTGGCTCAGAGGAGTCTTGCCCCAGTAAATAAGCAGTTGCCAGGCACAACTTGGGGCTTGGTGTCAGTGGGTCTTGCCTGCATGGAGGGCCACTATACTGCTCTCTAAAGTCCCACTGTGTTGGTGTTTAGGGGAAACACCCGATCTGTCCTCCCCAGAGTGGGGATCTCGCACCCTCCTCTGTCCACGACGACTCCTGAACTTAGTGGGGCAGTAAACTCGCCCTGTGCCACAACTCTCCTGCATTTTTCTTTGGCGCTCAGCTGGGATTCAAAATCCAAAGTGTTAAAGGAGCCTGCACTGCATGGATCCACCCCCTTCCTCCACAGTAGAGCCTCTCCATGCTGTATGAAGTCCTCTGTCCCCAAGAAACAGTCCCACGCCTGCACAGTGCACAGAATCTATGGTGTAGCACTGCTAAAAGCATCAAAGGTTATATGCCTCCTTCCTCTGCTGATGAAAGGCCTTTTGCTGGCACCTGCAGGGTCTTTTGACCTTGGGAGGCAATAAACCCTCTTCCAAAAGTGCTCTAGGAAGAGGACTGTTTCCCAGTGCACCCCGGAGATCGCTACACCAGGCTATGCACTCAGGGGCCAGCTCCCTCCTTCTCAGGAGATCATGCCACAGCCCCCTCCAGAGAAAGTTGCACACTTCCAAAAACTCAGAGTTTGAGCACCAAATACTGCTTGCAAAACAAAGTCTGTGACACTCAGTACTTTTCACTCCCCAGTCCATGGTCCAGAGAGGTTTCCCTCTGGGTGTGAATTTGATGCCACACTCTCTCAACCTCTCTCTCTCTCTCTCTCTCTCTCTCTCTCTCCTTTTTGTCTCTCCACAGAAAGGGTTCTCTCTCCTCCATGGCACTACAGTTATTCTTTCACACATTTCACTTCCTTGCACCTTGCACCTGCCACGTTGTCTCCCTCCAACCGTGGAGATCCTTCTGCCACTCCACAGATAGATTTCCTGGGCATTCCAAGTGATATGACCTCAATATAGCTGTGTTTGAGGGACAAGAAAAGCCCAGGATCCCCTACTTCTCCACCATCTTAACTCCTCCCCCCAAAACTTTTCTTTTCAATGATCTGTGAACATTACAGAATTTCATATATTTCTCAAAAAAAAAAAAAAAACAGGTTTAGAGCAAGACCTCTGTGTCAGATTTCCAGATCACCCCCAGGCTTGATGATTCACTTGAAGGACTCACAGGACCCAGAAATTGTTATACCACATAATTAATGTTTATTATAGCAAAAGACACAGAGGAAAATCAGCAAAGGAAAAAGGCACATGGAAAAAAGTCCAGAGGAATCTAGTCACAAGCTTCTGAACATTCTCTCCAAGTGGACTTGCATAGAACAGGCTTAATTCCTCCTGCACTGATATATGACAACAGGTGCAGAGTGTTGCCAACCAGCGTAGCTCATTAACGACAGAGCTCAAGGTGAGGGGCTGGTCACATATATACCCTCTGCCTACTATATACTAAAATTCCAGATCCCCAGCAAGAAAGGAGGTGTTTAGCATATACCACATTGTTTGTACAAAGTTTAGGCAAAATGAGCCACACTTATCAGAGTTTATGAGAGCTGATGCAAAATCCAAGTTCTAAGATACCAATCAAGGGCTGTCCTTGCGAGCAGGCCTTTCTAAGGATGATATCCCAGGCCTGCTATGGTAATTCTTTTCAGTAAAGTCCATCCCTTGGCCCTTGGCCAAACTGTCTTTATAGCAAAATAATTATCAGTAGGACTCCGTGCAGCAGGGTGAGATCACTTATTATTATTGATCTCAGTTATACCCCTTGAGGTTTAACACAAATCCCATTAGTTATAAAGCTCTATCTTAGAAAGGCATGTGGCTTCCTCCACAAGTTTCTGTATGAATCTTTTTTATGTGACCTGAGGCACGAGTTCAGGCACAGAATCATCCTGGCTATAGGTTGAAGCTAATCTAAATGGCTGCCAGCTGAGGCAGTGTCATAAATGATGAGGAGCCATCCAACCTCTCAGGGCGTACTTTAACTGTTAGTGCAACCTAAGCAGGCCACATGTGGGCCCCCAAGTTAACAGAACACTCAGTGGGTCCCCACTGAGGCCTCCAGCCCCAGGATTTCCAGTTCAGTTGGAAAAATTTAGTCGAGTCCTTGGTTTTAGAGGGACTGCAAGAAGGCACTCAGTTACAGTTTTGTTTGGCTGTGACACCAGCTCACCCACCCCCTGAGTGTGTTTTGCACTAAAAGTCCAAGAGCTGGGGCCACCCAAGCTGTCCCATAGCCAGCACTGTTGGATGTGATCTAGCTTCCTCAGTCTGAATCAGAACTTTCTCAGCAGTTTGGAAAGGCAGCACAACTAGTTTCCTTGTTTCCTTCCGGAGAAGGTGAAAGCTTCCAGGAACAGTTTTGGAAAACAAAGGTCATTAATGCTGCCCCCAGCTCCACTGACATCCAGATTTTGGTTTTGTTTTTCTCATTGTTGCAAAATCAATGTGTCCTTTTCAGCAATCATAAATTTATGTTTTTTAATCATCCCTTACTCTTATCCAGACATTTCATCAAGAAGAGTTGTATGCAAAAGTAATAAATGTATTTTCACAGGAAAAAATATTTTTATACAACTCGAATAGAAAGACAGGTCGTGTCCAGGAATCCATCAGGAGAAAATCTTGAATTTTTAAAAATTTCAAAGTGGGTTTTCATAACCTCCCACCCCTTCCCTCCTGATGATGTATCCAGTAAACACCTAGAAAAAATTGATCCTTTTTGAGGGATTGCTGCACTTAATGATCTGTTTGCTGTACTAAAGTATGTGTACTAGGAGAAAAACAAGGAAAATTGGGTCAGCTTAACAGTACTGCTGCTGATCCACAAAGCCAAATATAATCATCAACAGGGAGCTGCCCCTGAGAGGGGGTCAAGAGTCCACTCCACCAGGAGTAGGCAGAAAGTTCACAGTCCCTGCAATGCGTCCCCCACAAACTTATACGTAGTTCTTGGAAGAAATCAAAGGTTGGAATGCAATTCGTTTTGTGTCAGAAATATAAAGCCGATCAGCAGCCTGATTCCAAATGGTCCAAGTAGGGAACAAGCCCTTTCCTGTAGACACTTGCACGTGACCCAGGCAGTCCAGACAGCGTCCATGGTGTTTTCCGTTTGTGGCCCCACACAGGGGTGTTCTGAATCTGCAACGATCCCTCAGCCTGAGAGATGTCTGCTTTTCATCCAGCACACTTTGTGCTGAGGCTGAAATAGCCCACAGCGGATGGTTTCAGGTTTCAGTTTACAGTCAGGCTCAGGCAATTAGAATCTGTGAGTTAGAATTCCAGGAAAAACCCATCAGCTTTTGTTCTGCAGCAGCAAAACAAAAACCCTGCACAGATAGCAGCTGGGTTCTAAATCCAAGTGACAACTAAGGCTTTCCTAAACCCTGTTAATCTTGTTTTCTTAGAATCCAAACTGATCCATTCAAAGATATGCACAAAGGCCAGAAAATTATCAGTCTCTATCAGAGGTCTGATTTTGTAAGAGCTCATTAGCAAGCAAAAACTGCTTTTTTTTTTAATTCTAAAAATACATCTCCATTTAGAGACTAGCTCTCTCTTTTTTTTTTTTTTTTTAATGTTTATTTATTTTTGAGAGACAGAGCATGAGCAGGAGGGACAAAGAAAGAAAGGGCAACACAGAATCCAAAGCAGGCTCCAGGCTCTGAGCTGTCAGCACAGAGCCCAACGCGGGGCTCAAACTCACAAGCCATGAGATCATGACCTGAGCCAAAGTCAGGTGCTTAACGGACTGAGCCACCCAGGTGCCCCAAGACTACCTCTCTTTTCAGGTTACTTTCCTTCTTTTCTTTATAGCACATGCCACACATGGTACACAAAAATTAAACCAAAATGGATCATAAAAACATTATCCTAAGTGGAAGAACCCAGAGACAAAGGGCCAAATTTATATATAATTTGTATAAAATATCCAGAGTAGGCAAATTCTATGTAGACAGAAAGTAGATTAGTGGTTATCACTAGGTGGGATGAGGTGTGGCAGCTAACAGGTACTACGTTTCTTTGGGGAAGAATAAAAATGTTCTTGATGGTCCCACAACTTTTTTGCATATAATAAAAACTGAATTGTACACTATGGTATGTGAATACTCAATTTTTAAATACTTAGTACTTTAAAAAAGTTCTCAAGGCAGTGTTTTTAAGTAGAGAAAATTAGGAAGTAATCTCCAGATAGGAAACTTGTAATAAATTTTGTCAGGTTAACATGACAGCATATTTTTCAGATGTTAAAATTATGTTTAAAAAGACCTTTTGTACAACACTAAAGGTGCAATTCATTTTTTAAAAAAGGACTTGATAAGCCGGACTTCATTAATTAAATATGTCTTCTCTATAAAAGACAACATCAAGAGAATGAAAAGACAAGCCACAGACTGGGAGAAAATATTTGTAAAAGACATACCTGATAGAGGACAGTTTTCCAAAATATACAAAGAACTTAACAATAAGGAAACTAACAACTCAATTAAAAAATGGACCAGGGCGCTTGGGTGGCTCAGTCCATTAAGCATCCGACTTCGGCTCAGGTCACGATCTCGCAGTTCGTGAGTTCAAGCCCCATGTCAGGCCTGGAGCCTGCCTCAGATTCTGTGTTTCCCTCTCTCTCTGCCCCTCCCCTGCTCTCTCTCTCTCTCTCTCTCTCTCTCTCTCTCTCTCTGTCAAAAATAAATAAACATTAAAAAAAAAAAAAATGGGCCACTAAGACCTTAACAGAGACCTCAACAAAGAAGATATACAGATGGCAAGTAAGCATATCAAAAGACACTCTACATCATATGTCACGGAAATGCAATTAAAGCAACAATGAGATACCACTGTACATCCATTAGAATGGCCAAAATTCATAATATTGACACCATCAAAAACTGGTGAAGATGCGGAGCAATAGGAACTCTCATTCATTGTGATGTCACCAGCTAGAACCCAAGATCTGACCTTTATTGCCCACCTGCTTGTACTCACCCACCCTTGTTCCACATTTTTCCCTAAGCTCTTTCCAGTTTATCTCTTAACTCAGGCAGATGCAAAGTGAAACCACCCCTCCAGCGATAGCCACTGCTCTGACAAGACCTCCAGCCAGACCAGACCACCGAGACCAGTTTGAGCTTAACCCCTGACTCACATCTGCACAGATGGATGATGGAGTGACTTCTAGAATGAGTGACAACTACTTTTACTTCCTTATAATACTAAAATCTCCACCCAAGGAGGAGCACAAGCCTCATATACATAACATACAATGTGTGTATAGGAATGTTTCCTTAAAATGCATGCACAACCTTATGCCCACCTCTACACACAACAAGACTTCTCTATCTAAATATTCATCCCATCCCTGAATAAAAAGAACGTATCCATCCTTGTTTGAGGCGTTATGGCTTTGGAAGCCATTCCTGCGATCTCCTTATTTGCTGCAAATTAAGTTTTCTTTGCGTAACAACTCAGCCTAGTGCAGTTTCTGACTCACCAAGGAACGAACTCATGTTGGTTCAGTTACGCTGGTAGGAATACAAACTGGTACAGACACTTTGAAAGACAATTTGACAGTTTTTGACAAAACTAAATATATTCTTACCATAGAATCTGGCAATTGAGTTGTTTGGCATTTACGCAATAATTTGAAAACTTATGTCCACACAAAAACCTGCACATGGACACTTATGGCAGTTTTATTCATAATGCCAAATTCAGCACTAAAAATAAAAATTCAGTGCCATAATTCAGCACTAAAAATAAATGAGCTATCAAGCCATGGAAAGACATGGAGGAATCTTAAATTCCTATTACTAAGTGAAAAAAAAAATCTAAAAAGGCTCCGGAAGTGTATGATCTCAACTATGTGACATTCTGGAAAAGACAAAATTATGGAGACAGTAAAAAAGATCAGTGGTTGCCAGGGGGATGGAGGAAGAGAGGGATGAATAAATAGAGCACAGAGGAATTTTAAGTCAGTGAAACTATTCTGTATGATACTACAATGCTAAATACATGTCATTAATTTTTTTTCAAAACCCATAGAATATACAACACCAAGAATGAACCTTAAGGTAAACTATGGGCTTTGCCTGATAATGATGTATCAATGTAGGGCCATGGATTGTAACAAATGTACCACACTGGTGCAGGATGTTGATAGCGGGGAAGGCTTACATGTGTGGGGGTGGGGTTATATGGGAACTCTCTATAACTTCTGCTCAACTTTGTGGTAAACCTAAAACTGCTCTAAAAAATAAAGTGTGTATATATATATATATAAAGTATATATACGTATACTGAATTCTCTGAATTCTTCAGATAAGCTACATTTGATCAGCGTATATTGTCCTTTTTATGTATTTCTGGATTCCACTTACTAATACCTCACTGAGGATTCCTGTATATATTCGCAAGGAATTTTGGTGAATTAATGAATTGATGATTTAATGATTTGGTGATTTTAGTTTTATTTTCTTGAAATATCTTTGTCTGGGTTTGTTATTAGGATAATGCTGGCCTCCTAAGTGAATAAAATATACAACCATATAAAGGAGTAGCATGTAGCAATGAAAAGGAGCTACTAATACACATAACGGTATTGATAAATCTTAAAAGATTATGTTGAGTGAAAAAGGCCAGACACAAGTGAGTACAACTCTATAAGTCTGATTATACAAAAACTCTAGTAAAGATGAATCTAATCTAGAAGGATAGAAAACAGATTAGCAGTTGCCTGGGGGTAGAGGTGGGACTTGACTAGGTAGGGAAACAGGGGACATTTTAGGATGATGGAAAGGTCTAAATATAGATTGTGGTGGTGATTACACAGCTGTATAAATTTTCAAAACTCATCCAAGTATATGGAAAATTATACACATTATGGTATGTAAATTATACATTGGCTGGTTTAAAAAATGATATAGGCGACTCATTTTGTGGGGAGATATTCGATTCTGAACTAACCAAATTGCTTGGTTATTATTCCCTGCCCCCTTCCAGATGGCTACTTGATCTTGGGCAAGTCATGTTTCATCCAAAAAACTCGGTTCCTTCCTCTGTGAAATGGTAATGGTTACTATTAACCACATTCTTTTAAGGAATGTGTTCTGTGGTCATCTACACCAATCACTGAAAACAATGCCTGACATAGAGTAAGTGATCAGAAAGTAAGAATTCTCACTGTTACCTATTTTATTAGTGTTATTAAAAATCAGAGTAATGATCTGTCTTCTTTAAAGGAGTTTGACATAACATCATAGCTCATATAAAAGAAGAGAGTAGGGGCGCCTGGGTGGCGCAGTTGGTTAAGCGTCCGACTTCAGCCAGGTCACGATCTCGCGGTCCGGGAGTTCGAGCCCCGCGTCGGGCTCTGGGCTGATGGCTCAGAGCCTGGAGCCTGTTTCCGATTCTGTGTCTCCCTCTCTCTCTGCCCCTCCCCCGTTCATGCTCTGTCTCTCTCTGTCCCAAAAATAAATAAATGTTGAAAAAAAAAGATTAAAAAAAAATAAAAAATAAATAAAAAAAGAAGAGAGTAAAGTTAGGGCTAAAAAAAGATACTCTCGAAGGTGACAACTGTGCAGGAGGTCCTCATGCCATGGGAACATCAGTTTTTTTAGAGTACTCTTTACCTGATGATACTCATTCCTTGAAATCTTGAAACATTAGGCTTTATGTATTTCTGTCAACAGGCTGACATGATTCACCTCAAAATACTTTCAACAGATATAGTTCTCTGGAAACTTATTTTCCATAAAGGTAAGAAAAGCTCCCTCTCTATAGGGCACTGTTCCCCTGGAAGCTTTTAGACACCACAGGGAGCCGGGTGGGCCATAAGTCAGTCCTGGGTTCTCTGTGATAGTCTGTGGTAACAACTATAAGCCAGATTAAAAGATTTTAGAGGGAAAATGCACTTGAGGGTAGTGCTTATATCAATCACACGCATACATCTTAAATGCCCTAACCTGTAATGGAGGTGATTTTATTTGTTTCCTGTGGTTCCATTTAACCCATGAATTTGTCCAGCATTCTCTTGGGCTAGTGGAATGACAGTACAGTGCCCTCTCTGTTGAAAGAAAATTCAGTGACTGGCCGCTGCTTTGGCTCTGACTCACTGTCAAAAGTTGAAAAACTTCATGACTTTAGTAGTTACCTATTGCTACATAACAAATTACCACAAACCTAGCGGCTCAAAACAACACACATTCCTATCTCACAGTTTTTCCTGGAAGGAGTCTAGACACAACTAAGCAATTCCTCTGCTCCAGGGTCCCCCCTAAGGCTGTAATTCTGTTGTCTGACAGGCTTGGCCAGGAAAGAATTTGCTTTCACGCTCACATGGTTTTTGGCAGAATCTCAGTTCCACAAGGGCTTCTGCTCCTGGTGACTGTTGACCTGAGGCTGCCCTTAGCTCCTTGTCAAATGGGGGTGTGAAATTTCTCAGTCCTGTGCAGTGTAGGAGAGGGCATGTGCGCAGACAGCACCTGAGTGCTTTATAGAGGTAATCCTGGGGAAGGAAGCACTGGCTAAGTGTGAAACTATCTATCTAAATGGAACAAAATTGGTACTGAGAGGGCAAACTCATTATCTACTGATAAATACTTCTTTGCCTAAAATAACTATTTTGCTTAATTTTTTAATTATTGCTTATTTCCCCAACTGTTGGATGTGGACCGCCCATCTTTGCGAATGAAAATGTGTAAGGCCTTCCTACAACTGTAATTCTGTCCCAGCTAAGGCCCTGCATTTCTCATTTGTTTTAATTTCAAAGGAATACATTGAAAAAAATATATAATACGTCAAAATACAAAATAATATAAAAAGAATCTCCTAATCCTATCACTACTAGAGATAGTTTGCTACCTATTTTCATGGACCAGAGTTTCTCAACCTCACTATTCACTTTTTGAGTCAGTTAATTCTTTGTTGTAGGAACCGCCCTATGCACTGTAAGGTGTTTAGTAGCATCCTGGCCTCTACCTACTAGATGCCAGTAGCACCCTTCCTCAGTCATGAAATTCAAAAACATTTGCAGACATTGTCAAATGTCCCCTGGGAGGGCAGGGCAAATCTCTTCAGGTTGAGTACCACTGTTCCAGATTTTATGCATATACCTACATCTACATGTCAAAGTACACACACACACACACACACACACACACACACACACACACACACACAGTTATCTTATTTTGTTTTTTAATAGAATCATATTGTGAAGTGTTCTAAAGTTTGTTTTTTGCACTTAGAGTTATCTCATATCCTTGATACATTTCTATTACATACAGATATAGTTCCTTCTTTTATTTATTTTTTTTAAAGTTTATTATTTATTTTTGAGAGAGAGAGAGAGAGAGAGAGAGAGAGAGAGAGAGCAGGAGTGGGGAGGGACAGAGAAAGAGGGAGATACAGAATCTGAAGCAGGCTCCAGGCTCTGAGCTGTCAGCACAGAGTCCAATGTGAGGCTCAAACTCACAAACTGTGAGATCGTGACCTGAGCAAAAGTCAGATGCTTAACTGAGCCACCCGGGCGCCCCCAGTTCCTTCTTTTAAACCATCATATGTAGGGGCACCTGGGTGGCTCAGTCAGTTAAGCGTCTGACTTCAGCTCAAGTCATAATCTCATGGTACATGAGTTCAAGCCCCACTGCACTGACAACGTGGAGCCTGCTTGGGATTCTCTCTCTCTCTCTTCTCCCCCACTCAAGATAAATAAATAAAACCTTTAAAAAATTTTTTAAATAAACCATCATATGTAACCATAATTAAATACTTCCCTACTGATGAACATTTAGTTTATTTGCAGGTTTTTTGTGTTTTGCTGTTTTCGTTTGGGGGGGGGGGCTTTTTTGCTATTACAAACTGTGCTACAATTAAAGTCTTTGAAAATGTTAAATATGTAATCTCCATATTTATGTAACTATTTTGTAGGATAAAAGTGGATTTGCTAAGGCAAATAGTATGTACATTTTTAAAATTATAAACATTTCCAATTTTTTGGTGAAAAATTGCATCAATTACCAGCAAATTTCCATTTCTCCACACTCTCCTCAACCCTAAATATCAATCTTTTTACTTTTGCAAAACCGAAAGATTAAAAATAGAAAGATAGTTTATTTCAATTTGCCCTTCTTTGATTATGAGAGGGTAATCATCCTCTGTTATTTTTGTCTCCTTTTGCTCATACTCAGAACAAGACAGGCCATGATGTGGAATCCATGGTGGGAACAGGGTTTACCCTGTAATTCCTTGACTCAGAATGTTTTCATCAGAGTAGCAAAAGCAAGGAGACATCAATGTCATCTAAGACAGCTGCAAATTGAAATGTTTTGGAGGACCCTGCAGGAAAATGCAAATAAATGCTGAAGGGGAATCAGTAGAGTTTGGTGAGGGTTTTGATAACTGGAGAGTGGTGACATTTTCACATTTGTAAAGTGTTAATGATTATTCAAACTGAATAACACCTGTCTATGAGCCAGATTCGGCCAGGAATTTGCAACCCCTGATCTAAAATGATGAGCCTGATTGTCCAAAGAAATACATCTAAGTACTAGATTTTGGCTTCTGTAGAAAAAAAAAAAAATTCCTTATGTTCAATATTCTAATATTTAGCTAAACTTTTTGTTTTACATTTTAAGTTAAGGTTATGACTTAATTTTTGTTCAAAAATTAAGAAAAAACTTAATTTTTTAGAAAACATATGAGTGCTTTTTTTTTTTTTTTTTGCCTCACCTACACGCATAAAAGATTAACTGAAACTAATTATGAATTTGCCAGGAAGCAAGTATTAGGAATTTGCTTCTTTAGTATTTATCTATGTTTTTATAGATACATTCCAATTAAAAGAATTCTTGGGGCGCCTGGGTGGCTCAGTTGGTTAAGCTTCCAACTTAAGCTCAGGTCATGATCTCACGGTCTGTGAGTTTGAGGTCCACATCGGGCTCTGTGCTGACAGCTCAGAACCTGGAGCCTGCTTCGGATTCTGTATCTCCCTCTCTCTCTCTGTCCCTCCCTGACTCATGCTCTGTCTGTCTCTCTCTCACACAAATAAATAAACATTAAAAATTTTTTTTAAAATACACTGGATGGAATGAATGGTAGACTAGAGACTGAAGTGCTAATACTCATATGAATTAGTTTATTTATTTTTATTAGCTGATTCAAACTTCTTGCTTCATCTTTTTGTTTGATTGCCTACTCATGCGGGAGCCAGGTTTTGGTCGAGCCTGCACCAAAGGAAACAGCGGTATCTCTATAAGGGTCTGCTTACAGGGTCAATGTCATTCAAAAGTTCTTCTCTCTCCCAAAATGCCTTTTTGGCTCTGACTAGAAATAGTAACACTGGCAGGCAAAATGTTTTCTGTTGCTCTGAGGTATGAAACATTACCTGTTCGGTGAAGCAACATTACATAACTGCTGTGCCAGGCCTCTTCCACCAAATGATTCATCAGTTTCATGGAGTCATTTGTCAACATCATTATCCTGATCACTACCAATTAGCATTTGTAGAGCATCCACACAGAGATGACACTATACTTGGTGCTTGACAGATTACAAGGAAGACAAAGAGTACAATTTATAAAGTATACTGCTGGAACTGTGCATTTGAATATGAAACATAACACAAACATACCTGTAAGTCCAAGCCTACCTGGGCCACAGATAGTGGAATAAACTCATTGAAACTCACCACTGAGCTTCACAGTAGCTATTTGTGCTGCATCAGAGGACGGAGCATATGGTCCTTTCACAGGAAAGATCCAGAGAAAGGTTCCCAGTCTCCTTGGGGATCCCAGAATCAGACTAAAGATTCGGGAGCGCTTTTGCTGAAAAGTTGAAATCTCCAGAATCCTTTTACAATGCCTCTGGCCAGTGAGTGACCACCAAGTCTCTAAAGATTTGGGGAATTTGAAGATTCCAAAGAAGATTCAGTAGGTAAGCCATGGGAATTTCAAAGAGCTCTACAAAAAACTCTGGAACACAAACACACTTGAAATTATCAGAGGAGAACTGTTGTACAAACGTTTTCAGTTAATAGCTTTAATTAGAGACAAAGTAGGCACTAGAGTTGAACCAAGACTATTTTTCACCATTGTCACCATTCTCATTTTAAATTATCCTTGCTGCTTGTATATCCTCTTGTGCTAGATAGAGACAAAATAAAAAAGCTGAAGAACAAAATCTAGTAGTGCCTATCTGAGAAGCTCACTGAAAGCTTACTAGGGGAGTAAACAGGGTAACCCTAATTGACAAGCAGGTTGTATGCCCTTAGTGGGTGTCCAATGGGATGTTTGAAAAACAAGATGCATTTTCCCCAGGGACTGAGTGCTTGGTGGTTAGGCACCGAGGCTGGTACAGGATAGCCCACTTGCCAGGAAGTCTATCTGAAGTCACCCAACAGAAGTCACCCACACAATGTCACCCAACAGACCCTAACCCCTATGGGCTACATGATCTCTCTGGGAAGCTGGGCACACAACCGTCCCAGTGCAGTTGATCAAGGCTTGCCCTTCTTCCAGCTGCCCAGAGTGGGGCTGTGGGAGATGTGGGTTCTTCCCAGCACCCCAACAAGATGGGGCAACCTGGGAAAGAGGAGAGATAGGGGTGGCATCCAGGTGGCCTCTGGGGCCGGAGTGACCTTGTCTATCCTAGTGGATTTCCCATCACCCTTTGTTCTCCCAGCCCCACAGACCTGCACAGGGTTCCCTTTACACTAAGGATTTCGAAGTGGCCACTTGGGAGAATGCCCTTCCCTGTGAAGGTTTCCTGAGTGTTTGTCATGGGTAATGAAGCAGAAGGGGATAAGAGGACAGTCCCTCTCCCACTCCTTGGTACATGCTAGTGCACAGGACTAAAAGGAGGCTTGGCTGCCAGTTCAAACAAATCCAGGTTTTGGTCATGCAGGGTCTCTGGTCCTAGGGCTGCGAGCACAGGTTCAGGGACCACAAGCAGGGCTGGGCTGTCCCTCTGCAGCCAGGAACCACCCACTCCAAGATGGATGCCAAGGAGCAGGGGTATAAGCAGGTGCTCTGTGCTCTCCTTTTCCTCCCAAGACCCCGCTTCCCCACTCGGCACTGTGAGAAACAGACCAGCCTTTGCATGTCCTCAGCAAGCTGGCAGGTGGAAAGGAGACAGCGCCTCCAGGGGGCAGACAGAGAAAGAATGGCAAGCATCAGTGGCCATCAGTTTCAAGTGGGCCATTTGGTAGGAGAAAACACTCAAGCAGTTTTAGAAAAAATAAACTTCCAAATTATTCACTGAGTTTTTAAAAATATACTTCTATACATTTATAAGGAAAAGATCAATGACCCAATAGAAAATGGGCAAAGGACATAAACAGTTTTTTTCAGAAAAAATACAAATAAGCAATATGAAATTATAACAAAATGCACTGATAATCAAAGATATAAATCTCAAAAGCATTGTGCTAAGTGGAAAAAGCCAGACACAAAAGAATACAGACTGTATGAGTCCATTTATATGAAATTCCAATAAAGGCAAAGCTATAGTGGCAGAAAGCAGTGAATGCCAAGCACCGAGCTTGTGGGGGAGGGGATGGATGGCAAGGGCAGGAAAGGAACTTTGTGGGATGATGTGGTGATTATACTACTGGGTTCATTTGTTAAAAGTCGTCCATCTGTACACTTAAAATTGACAAAATTTGGGGTGCCTGGGTGGCTCAGTCAGTTGAGTGTCTAACTCTCAGTTTTAGCTCAGGTCATGATCTCACAATTTCAAGGTTCAAGCCCCACATCAGGCTATGTGCTGACAGTGCAGAGCCTGCTTGGGATTCTCTCTTTCTCCCTCTCTCTCTGCCCTTCCCCACTCACACATCTCTCTCAAAATAAAAAAATAAACTTTAAAAAATGTTTTTAATTAACAAATTTTACTGTTTATAAATGATATCTTAAAGCCGACAATAAAAAAAATATTTTAAAGCCTAATTATGGATATAAAGCAAACTCATAATTCTAGACTTTTTTGCCTTGAAATAGTCTTTAGAGACCATCAGGTATAACTGCTTCCCTTTATGTCAAATAAGTGAGGAAATGAAGGTCCGCAGAGAGATTATGTCGCTTATTCAAAATGATACATCCTGCTGGTTGTGGAACCACATCCCATCACCCAGTCTTTTCAGATTTATCTCTATCCTGCCATCCTCCCCCAGCACATTTAAACTGTAATTGTATCATGACATCACACAATTCATAGGTACCCATAAAATACCTTTCAGCTATATAGTACTTTTCATTTTTAACACACCATCATTGTGTCCAACCAGAGAGGCAGAACCAGTAAGAGGTAAATATAGTAAGTTTTATTGGAAGGAGTTAGTTCATGTGATTATGGGGCTGGTTAGGCAAGTCCAAAATCTGTGGGGCAGACCATCAGGGGAAACATGCTAGAACTCTCAGGCACAACTAAGTCCACAGATGGGATATCTTTTTTCTTAAGAAGGACTCAGCTCTGCTCTTAAGATCTTGCATCTGGACCAACCAGACTATCTAGGGTAATCTCCCTCACTTAAAGTCAACTGATATAAACTTTCTTCAGCATAGCAATATCTAGATTACTGTTCAGTTGAATAGCTGGGGACTAGAGCCTAAATTGGCACATAAAACTGACCATCACATTCATGTAATAGATAAAAACAATATTACCACTTCCATTTTTCTACTATGGGAATGGAAGCACAGAATGTTTGAATCATTTGCCTAAGGGCACACAGCTATCTCACATTTTGTGGTGTTTTTTTGTTTTTAAGTGTGTATTTATTTATTTTGGGGGGGGGCAGAGAGAGAGACACAGAGAGAGAATCCCAAGAAGGTACTGCACCATCAGCATAGAACCCCACACGGGGCTCGAACTCACACACCATGATACCACGACCTGAGCCAAAATCAACAGTGGGACACTTAACTGGCTGAGCCACCCAGGCACCCCTCATATTTCGTTTTTCAATTGTAAAATGGTTAGCAATTCTTACCTCACATGACTGTTGTGAGGAATAAATTAAATCACTTCCAACTGTGTATGTAAAGTCTCTGCACATTGAGTTCTCAATGTTGTAAAACAGCAATTAGATGACATTTTGCTTATAAATGAGATGGTTTACAAATTCTGAGGAAATGGAAATTTTCATTTGCTACAGGAGGGAATACACATTGGAATCACTTTTTTCAGCAAGTAGCTCCATTTTCAGAAGTTAGTTTTTGGTTTTTGGGGTTTTGGGTTTTTGTTTGTTTGTTTGTTTTTTTGAGAGAGAAAGAGAGAGGGAGAGCACATGTCCACGCAAGCAGGGGAGGGAGAGAGAGAATCTTAAGCAGGGTCCACGCCCAGCCTGGAGCCCTACTTGGGGTTCAATCTCATGATACTGAGATCAAGACCTGAGCCGAAATCAAGAGTCAGACACTTAACTGACTGAGTCACACAGGCACCCCCAGAAGTTAGTTTTATAATATTTACACACATCTATACAGATACATGTGTGAGGATATTCATTGCGGTAGTGTCTGTAAATGAAAGAAACAAATTCTAAATGCTCATAAATAAGAGAAAAGGAGAGTGTTTAGGTCATTATAGTATGGGTGAACACTGGAATGCTCTATGTGTTATCAAGGTAAGGTATCTATGCTATAGTATTAAATCTAAAATAGAAGAGTTTGTATTATTTGGTGCCATAGACATTTTGCCAATTGCTTTGGTGGTGAACAGGAGATGGATTTTGTGCCCATTCTGTTCAGGTGAACATTTTGCCTCCTGAGAAAGAACTCTAAGGTAGTGACAGTGTTTTGGTTAAAACTTCAAAGGCTGCACCAAATGCTACTGACTGTCCTCTCAGATCAGAATATCAGCTCTTGTTTTCTCTGTGTACACAGGAGGACCTACAAAGGTTAATAGTGAGGTCACCAGAGGGACTCTTTGGGAGGGCAGCCTTAGGGTCAATTGTGCAATGAGGTGATTCCTTCAAAACTGAGACCAGGCAGTAGGTCACAGTCAAATGAGCTAGAGCTGAACCAGGTGACAAACAATGGATCCTATGGTTAGGGCAGAAATACCTGAATCAACCAGACACATCTGATCCATGATAGAGGGCACTATGTAGCCTTGGTTGCAATGTCTTTTATTTCATGTTGTTCAGAACTCTTTTTCCTGATGAGATCTGGAGAAGAGGAGGCTGCTATATTTTCTTAGTCTCCCTCTATCAAGAGGATGGGATGATTACATGGGAATCTCACCACTTGGGGTCCCACAAAATGAGAAACTGCCAAGACTTTTAGGTCAATGGCAAAGAAAGAAAGCACAAGTCCACATATTATCCAACAGGAATATTTGCTTCATACCTACTACTTCATTGGATGTAAGCTCCTCCATCACAGGGAATATATCAGTGTTTGTGCATCCTTGATTCCTCAGAACAGGACCTGACATAAAAGGGACTCCATAAAGATTCATAGAGTGAATGGCAAAACATCATTTCCTGAATCCAGCCATTGTACTGTCATCCCAAGCTCCCCTGCCCTTCCCATTCCAACACCTTATACAGTACCCTAGGAGGAAGAGAGTGCAGGTCATTTGCAAAGGAAGAAATAGAGAGGACACCCAATCTCACAGGCCTGGCTAGAGAGCTAGCAGTAAGGGCAAGGGCCAGTCTTTCATGTTACTCTTGGCTCAGGCCTGGCGCTCTCAGCCAATGCTGAGCCTCAATTCCTCAAGACCTTCATCTCACACCTACCACTTTTCTTCAAATAAAATATATTTTACAATTCTATCATTGTTCTTAGAGGATTTCAAATGCATTCATAAGTCCAAGTGAATCCCTGGAGGGGAGAGCTTCCAAGGACAATAAGGTAAAAAATGGAAGAAATCTGACAGAGAATCATCCAGAATAGGAAGGATGCCAGCTCCCATGGTTTTATGATTCCCTGACTCAAGTTACAAACTTCTCTAAAACTTTACAAGAGGATTCTAGATATGTAAGAATGGCCAAAGCACGATCAGTATACAATATCTCAATGAGAATAGTTTTTGCTGCAATTGGATTGAATGTTACTTCTCAAAGATACTGCAATTTGTAAGGCAGAAATTCTATAAATGGCTGCTTATATCAACACTCATATTATCTCATTTAGTTTTTAATACAACCTTATGATGTCATTAGTATTATCCACATTTTATAATAGGTGAAACCAAGGCTTGGAGAGGGTAAATTATTTGTGCAAGGTTTATGCCTATCAAAGATAAGATTGGAGTTATCTGCAGTACAAAGACAGGGCAATCAGGTAGTAAATTGTGTCCAGAAGTACTGGAAATTGTTGCTTTTATTGGTCTGTCATTTTTCCATTGACTGTTTTAATACAGATATGGTTGTAACATCAAAAGGTTTTAAAATAGAAGCTCTGGAATATTCTTTATTTTTAGTTATTAAAGTTTAGTATTTCCAGCAAACATCCTTATTTATCAGCTCTCTCCTCTACCTCAACCAAAATAATAAAGAAAAAAACATTAATGGTTTTTCATTGCTTCTCCAAATCCAAAAAGATAAAACAGAAATGAAATTCAGTTAACTCCCCAACTTTCTCCCCTTTCGTAAATTGGGCAAAATGACCAAATCATCTGTTTTTAGATGTCAAGTCCCCATTGTGCTTACAGAAAGGTTTCATTGCCTGTTAAGTGCAATGTCTAGATCTTCGGAGTTCTCAATAGGGGGAAATGCAACAATATTACACCAAATGACTTTATTATTATTCTCATATTCTTAGAAATCAATAAACAATTAATATGATTCTTCCCTTCATGCTTATTTTTACCATTTCTCTCATGCACCCCAAACTACTTATTTTTCTCCTCAGCGTCCCACTAGGTTTCACCAAGGAAAGAAACAGTAGAAAAGGGTCTCCACTCCCCAGGATCAGGCAGGCCATGGTAGCCACTTGGCTACATCACAAAAAGTCACCCACAAGGACCTCTTGCACTACCCTGGTGGACTCCAACAGAGTTCTAGAATCCACCCTAAGGATGGAGTGTTCAGGCCTTACGAGACTTTTGATGGCCAGTTTCTGTCTTGGGAACTCTCTAAGGATTGAGGTAGTTCTAAGCTCCTTGTGGCATTTCTAAGCATCTCAAGGACAGTAAGGAGGATCTAGGATTCTGTGTCCTGGGAGCAAGAGAAGTTTCCTAAGTACACCTGAGACCCACTAAACTCTGGGTCAAGTGCGATAGTCCCCAGGGAGCTAAGCCAAATTGGCAACAATTCTTCTCTTGGCTCACAAATTGCCATTTTGCAGTGATATTTACATTTGCAGTGATATCTATCACACTCTGGGGACATCAATACTATAAAACAAAGTCTTTGTCCCTTGAGACACTTTTGTTGGGGAGATAAGACATGTAACTTAGTTTCGCTTGTCCTCCTGATATAACTAAAACACTTTCTCATGTCATTCAAATTTTCATTTAGTTCCATTTCCCTCTTTGAACTTGGAGGAAAAACTCTTCTTTTACCACTTCCCAAATTCTTTCAGTCAAATTCCACTTACTTTCCACAGTCATGAAAACCATCACTTGACACATCAAGTGTCACTTCTATACTGAGCCCATGGAAATGTACAAACTAGGCAAATGCGAGGGGTAGGGTACTGTGAAAAGGAGTGAGTGGATTTATAAGACACACATGCCATATCCACAATGTAGATGCTAATTAGCTTTGGAATGGCCACCTTGTGTGATCTTGCTCCCTGGATGAGAAACCTGGGATGATGGGCAAGGAAACATTCAATCAGTCAGGACACCAGACTCCAAGCCTTACTAATTCAAAGTGCATGGGAGCTACAACCTGAGGGGACTTGTGCATTCTGAAATGTGCCTGATTTATCCTCCTGGAGTGGAAGAACACTATCTGGGCACAGGATTCTATTAATAATAAAATGCATTTAAAAGGAGTAGTTGTAAAAATAATAATAAAAGAAAATAAAGAAAATAAAATAAAATAATAACATAACATAACATAACATAACATAACATAACATAACATTAACATAACATAAGTAGTTGTTAGGGTGCCTGGGTGGCTCAGTCGTTTAAGCATCTGGCCCTTGATTTTGGCTCAGTACATGATCTCACAGTTCATGGGATCGAGCCTCATGTTGGGCTCTGTGCTGACAGCTTGGAGCTGGCTTAGGATTCTCTCTCTCACTCTCTCTCTGCCCCTCCCCTGCTTGTGCTCTCTCTCTCTCTCTCAAAATAAATACATTTTTAAAAAAAGAAGTAGTAGTGCTTTGTTGAATCAGAACCATCTATTCTATACTGAACTCTTACATGCTATTTCGTCTGACCATGTTAGCAGCAATCTTGAAGAAAAATCAGATTCCTTATTCAAAGGGTAAGTTAGTTCTCAAAAATGAAATCTGGGTTCTTCGGTGGATGCTATGGATTTGAGGATAAACTGTGGATTTGAGACCACAGTTATAGGTCTGCTTTGAGGACAATGAAATCAAGATAGGGAGGCAGCAACCATTGGGTGGTAGGTGGTTGATGAGCAAGGGTAGAGAGGGAACACAAGACAAAAGAGAAACAAACATAAACCACCAGAGTGGAGTCAGTGACTCAGCAAAATTACCAAAGCTTCTGGTTTTGGTTTTTGGTTTTTGACAGGATCATATAGGGAATTGGGGATGCTTGATTGTATAGTTTTATTTCCTTTTTATGGTCTCAAATCTTTTTTAAAGAAAGCTTTATGTATGTGTTTTTAGGATTGGTGAATGAATGAACCTCACTTTTTTAATACCTGAGCTTCCCAAAACCATGAGTCATCAGCATTGTCATCAGAGGTAGGCTTAAAATCTGATAATGAATTGACCATAGCTAAGGTACAGTTTTTGTCTCCAAGAAATGATCAAGCAAGGAAACACCTAGGAGGCACAGGGCAAAACACCTTCCTGGAAGTTGGTGGAGCAGGAAGATGCGGGGGCCCAGCCCAATAAGGGCAGCAATGCCTTCTGCATGACTCACCTGTCTCCCCTCCTCTCAGCCTGATGCAAGGTAAGCCTACATTGAAGTCCAAGTGGAGAGCCTGGCCCTGGGGAGCTTTAGCACTGTATCTCGCTATGGCCTTGGTGTGCACATTTCATTTCTCTTGCTGCATCTGGAACCCAGAGTCCAGTTTGCCAAATAGGTAATGGGGACTGGGGCTTAGGGAGGAGGGCAAAGTCCCCAAAGCCCAGCTTCCTTTTCTAAGCCCTGGTGACCTAAAGTACATTTAAGTTCTTTCTTCACTCCAGAGAGGAACCCACGCCACTCTTGATTTTGTATACCCCCTGCCATGACCATCCCCATCTATAAAATGGGGTGTACAATAGCACCTATCTCCTCAGGCAGGGGTTCTCAGAGTGGGTCCCCTAACCAGTAGCATCAGCATTGCTTGGGAACTTGTTAGAAAAGCAAATTCTCAAACCCCACTGCAGACTCACTGCATCAGAAATTCGGGGGTTGGAGGTCACCAATCAGTTCTCACAAGCCCCCAGGTAATTCAGATGGTCTCTCAAGTTTGATAACTGCTATAACAGGGTTGTTGTGATGAGTAAATGATGGAGAAGCTAGAAGATGCTCAGTATGATGCCTGGCACCTAAGTGTTATCTAGCTGTTAGTATCCTCATCGTGGTTACCATCATCATTATCATCATCACAATCATCATCATCGCAAGAATCCTTTCTAATAATGCTTTAATTTCCAGGAGTAATGAGTCCTCTCATATGAAGATGCTTTTCCTGTGGAACAAACCCCTGGCACATGCATGTGCAAGCTGACTCTTAACAGTACAGAGGTCTTTTCTGTCTTGACCACTTACCATAATGATGTAGGGTGTCAGGGGGAAAAATGCAAGAATGTACATTTGTAAGGAAAGACTTTATTAATGGGGACAATTGCTATAGGAATATGCTCAAAGTCTAAAACCAGAAATGTCTTCAGGAAGGAATGGATAAGCAATGCTTTTATATGCAGAGAACCTGAAATGATGGGTGGCTGTGGAATGAATAAGGAGGGATGGGGCGAGGAAGAGGTAATAAAAACTGTGTGGGAGTCTTGAAATTTAAAAAGCTATGTCAAACATTGATTGCACTAACAGTCAAGGCAGGAAATGTCCGTAGTCAGGGACATCAGCAAAGTTACAGAGTGGGAAGTTCGCATAGAGTTTAGGGCCTGGTTGTCCTAGTCAAGTAAGCCTAAAGATGTTAAACACAAGTTGTGATCAGCCTTGTCAAGAAAATTAGTATGTATGTATGTATGTATGTATGTACTTATTTATTTATTTTTAGAGAGACAGCACAAGCTGGGGAGAGGGGCAAAGGGAGAGAGAGAGAATCTTAAGCAGTCTTCATGCTCAGCACAGAGCCTAAAGTGGGGCTTGATCCCACAACTCTGGTATCATGACTTGAGCCAAAATCAAAAGCTGAACACTCAACTGATGTGGAAACTGAGCCACCAAGCACCCCAAGAAATTAGTTTTTATTTATGCCATGTTGCAGTTGACTAAATAATGGTCCCCCAAAGACATCAGATCTTAATTCTTGGAACCCATCAATGCTACCTCACATGGCAAAGAGTTTGCAAATGTGATTAAGGATTTGGGGAGGGATATCCTGGATTATCTGGATGAGCTCTAAATGTAATCACAAGGGTTCTTATAAGAGGGAAGGGGAGGGAAATTTGACACAGACAAAAGAGGAGAAAGCAATGTGACCACAGAGGCAGAGATTGGGGTGATGTGCCACAAACCAAGGAGTGACTAAAGCCACCAAAAGCTAGAAGAGAAGAACACGTTTTCCCCTAGAGCCTCAAGAGGAAGCACAGCTCTATGATACCTGGTTTTCAGCCCAAGTGATACTGATTTTGGACTTCTGCCCTCCACTAACTGTGAGAGAACAAATTCCTATGGTTTTAAGCCACGAAGTTTGTGGGAATTTGTTACAGAAGCTGTAAGAAACTAATACATCTTGTTTCATGAAAAGACTCTTCAGATTTGAGGAAGAGATCCTCTGGGAGCCAAAGGAGAGTTTGTGGATTATAGTTTTGGCGATAGGGAAAATCCCACAAGTCAGCTCTTTTGGTACCTACTGGACCAAGAAGTTTCGCCATGTTATTTAAATGATAGTAGGCTATGCTCATATGTTGTAAAATCAAGATTACTGTAGTTAGGGGAACCTGGGTGGCTCAATCAGTTAAGCGTCTGATTCTTGGCTTCTGCTCATGTCATGATCTCAAGGTTCATGAGATCAAGCCCCGTGACAGGCTGCATGCCAAGAGTGGAGCCTGCTTAGGATTCTCTCTCTCTCTCTCTCTCTCTCTCTCTCTCTCTCCCCCCCCCCACTCACATGTGTGTTCTCTCTCAAAATAAATAAATAAATTTAAAAAAAAGATTACTGTAGTTAATCTCAGATTTTAAAATGGAAAGGCTGAGTTTCAGTAAAGCTGTTAGTGAAGTTATATGTAGAATGTATCTAAGTAAATGCATAAACTACACCAGAAGACAATGAGCACCAACTAAGAGTTTAATTAATTCTTGTTAATTGATTTATTTAATAAATTGGCTGACTGTTTAACCCTATAGGAAAAGCAAGGTTATAGTAGCTCAAAAAAATAATTTCATAAGTCGCTTCATATAAACATCCAATCATAAACAGGCTTTTTTCCATAAAATTATTAATTATAATAAACCGCTTTACAAATTAACAGTTGCCTGTTATGTAATGTGTTTAAAAGTAAGTCTTGGCTCATTGAAATTTAAACAAATTGGAGAGGTTGTTATTTTGGGGAGAGGTGTTAAGTGGCCTCAGGGTCTTGAAACCATCACATTGGATTTATTTATTCCTCTATGGTTTAAAACTTCCAGAGATGAGGTATAGAATTATACCTTGTTTTGCCAGTGAGCAAAAGAAATCTGGACATGCACATGAGAATATACTTTCACAGAGACTGAATTTTAAATAGGAATTGGAAAATTCTGCCAACTGAATTTTATTAAAGGCAGAGCTAAGTCTTGGTTGCTTGACTAAAATGTAACTATTTTAATACTAGTACTCATCTAAGTTATTTGGCAAAGGAATAGCAATAGAATATGAAGAAAAAGAACACAATGGTTAGTAATACACATTCCTGCGATACTTTATTTTACAGATTATGTATATGTAGATGTCATGAGTTGGAGCAATAATATCTTCTACTCTTTTGCTTAAAAGATTTTCTCCTATATTTCTCCTAAATATATACATTTTTTATTTAAGTTTAGGTTTTGAGCATATTTGCTAGAGAGACGATTTCCCCTACAATGTGAGGTTGTATCACATTCCAGGAAACAAAGGTGATGTCATTCTTTGGAGCAGCACCTGCCAGGCAGCCTCCCATTCAGGCTATTGCCTAAGGTGCAGGAGGAAGTCAAGCAGTAGCAGGTTTTTCCACCTGTGCAATCCTTTGGAGCTGTGACCCCCAAGGCAACTGTAAAACCCACGTGTTAGAATAATTTAGATCTCTTATGATAGACTGAGTAAACAAGCAAACAAAGGCCAAACTTTACATGATGAAGAACTCTAACCCACAAAAGAAACTTCTCCAGCAACCATTTTGGAATAGTCAGGCCTTACTTGCTCAATGGCTATCAATCTATTTTTGCCTCCACTTCCAACCCAGGACAAACCAGAAAAATCCAAATATTCTCCCCAAACCAACCACATAAGATGTTCCATTTCTAGTTATTCCTTCTCCGGCTTCCTCTTACAGAAGTCTCCCTGTTTTGTCCTTGTAAAGCTTTTCCTCACCCTGGCTTCTTTTGAATGGTCTCCTTTTTGTAGCAAGTTATCATGTGGGTGGTCTTCCTTTACTTCCACATGTGGATGCTTGTGTTGACCACCATGATTAATTTTTTTTTTAAGCATAAAACAAAATCAAAGTTCAGCCATATGCAATACACTTTTGTAACCACGTGAGAACTTTGGACTCCCAGCTGTGTGCGAGAGGAAAACGATTCCACTTCAAAGGATATAAAATGAAATCTTCAATAAGTTGACTTTTAGAAATACTTGCCTGATTGTGCTTCTATATAAGTTATCAATTTAATTTTAACTAAGTACAAATCGACATGCACTATGACTCCATAAAACATATAGATAGATCGATCTATAGATAGATATAGATATATCTATAGATAGATCTATCTATAGATAGATATAGATATATCTACAGATAGATATAGATAGATCTATAGATAGATCTATATACATCTATATACATATCTATCTATATCTATCTATAGACATATCTATCTATATCCATATATATCTAGATAGATAGATATAGAAAGAGAGAGAGAGAGGAAGGAGTTATGGGGAAAAGGACAAGGGTGCTCATTTTCTAAAATATGTTTTCTTGGGGCACTGGGGTGGCTCAGTCAGCTAAGTGTCTGACTTCTGCTCAGGTCATGATCTCACTGTGAGATCAAGGGCCGCATCCGGCTCTGTGCTGACAGCTCAGAGTGTAGAGCCTGCTTCAGATTCTGTGACTCCCTTTCTCTTTGCCCCTCCCCTGCTCACGCTCTAAAAATAAATAAAAATTAAAAAAAAATTTTTAATATATTTTCTACAATAAATATGCTCCTTCTGCAATTAAAAAAGAAACTTTTAGAAACATTTCTGATTTCCTTAAATCTCTATATAGAGTTAACCCTTGACAGGGTTTGAAATGTGTTCACTTACACCCAAATTTCTTTTGATTAATACATTATAGTACTATAAATGTATTTTCTCTTCCTTGTGATTTTCTTAGTAACATTTTCTTTTTTCTAGCTTACTATAAGAATACATAATATATAACACATACAACATACAATATATGTGTTAGTCAACTTTCATAATATTGGTAAGGCTTCTGGTAACCGGCAGCTAATTAGCAGCTAAGGTTTTGGCTGTTGAAAAGTTATAATGCAGATTTTCACCTGCAAGGGGAGTTGTTGCCCCTAACAACCATGGTGTTCAAGAGTCTGTATATAAACACACACATACACACACACACAAAAATATATTTATATCTATTTGTTCTCCAACGGAAACACTTCTTCAAAGTGCATAACCACGTTAAGTGTTATTAAAGTATGTATATTCCTTATATCTCAAGAGAAGCACTTTGGATACTGAGTAAGACCTAACAATCAATCTCTAATGCAGAGTTTAAGTAAATTAGTTTCCCCCCTTCTCAACCACTTTTCCCCTTTTTATGAAACCATTTTTTTTTCCTGTAAGTAATTCCTTTCTATTGGTTTTGTGAATGGCTCGAGAGGTAAGGGAGGGGGCGGGGAACAGAAGAGAAGCATTACGAAATGGCCATACCTCTGTACACCCATCCAGTCCATCCCCTTTCCTTCCAAGGACTAGGTCTTGCCCATTGCGTCCCATATTGTGGGGATTTCCAGTCCTCTCCAGATTCTTCCAAAACCCAGAGGCATCCCATCCTGAAACACTGATAACAAATCTGTCTGTGGGTTCTGCATCCTCCACCCGCCCCATTTTTGCTTGGAATAAACAGGAACCACTGGACTAGAATATACCGTTCTCAGTCCTCCGGGAGATTTTAACCAAAAACTTCAGCACCTAAGGACCCGCAAAGCGACGCGCTAGGGGCTCCAGTACGACCACCCGCCGATCTCATGAATTCGGGGTAGTAAGTTGATCCGGGTCCCCAGTGAGGTGCCTCACCCCCTCCTCAGCGATGTCCGGAGCGCACAGAAGCTAGGCCCAGCAGTCCTGGGACAAGTTGAGACTGAGCCGCGTCACGCGCTGGGAGTCCCAAGCCTGGAGGCCCCGCCCACAGGCCGGCGCAGCCAATCGCGGCGCGAGCAGACCGTAAGGGCGGGCCAGGCGTGCAGAATTCCCGAGGCCTTAAAGGCTGAGTCAGGAGCAGCTGGGCCACAATCCCCGGCCTCGGCGATCTGGG
Organism: Felis catus; assembly: GCF_018350175.1. NCBI lineage: Eukaryota > Metazoa > Chordata > Mammalia > Carnivora > Felidae > Felis > Felis catus. The sequence goes on along the minus strand of NC_058380.1, from coordinate 31,150,954 downwards.
AAGGGTTGTGTGTGTGTCTGTGGAGTGCGCCTGCGCAGCTGTGGACGCCGTAGGTCAGCTTCTTGGTCTGGCGACCGGTACTGGAGGAGGGGATTCACCCCAGGGCACGGGCAAGTGTCGGGCGCGACCCGCGGGAATAAAAACATCTGCCTGGAGTTGGTGAGGCTGAGCCGACGCTGCCTGGATCCTGTAAGCCTTGAAGATGGGAAGTGGGGGCAGGGCGGTTCGGGGAACCCAGGGCGTCACTGAGACCACGGGGAGGTTCTAGGCTGTGCGGGAGTCGGTCCGTCTCAGGGCCGTGGCGGGCACAGGTCTGGCAGCCGGGCCCCCACGGGACTGGGCCTGGCCAGGAGGTACAGGGCAGGCTGACCTCCGCAAGAGCTGTGGGGCCCGGCGCTCTCTGTACCTCGGTCTGTGAACATCGTCTGGAAGCTGAGGGAGGCGAGCGGGGCGGAGAGCCTCCGGCCTGGCCCCGCCTGCAGTGTCCCTCTGGGCCAGGCCCGAGAAGGTGCTCTGAACTCCAGGAGAGCGTGGCCCTGTCCCGGTCGGGAACTGGGGCTCTGGACGCCCTCTTGCCTCGTGATTTCTTCCTCAGTTTGGGGGTAGTTAATGGCGGTGCTGGCGGCAGAGACCAAATGTGGGGACAGCAGAGCACTGGGTGCAATCCTGCCCACCTTCTGGGAAGGTCTTTCAGAAAGCTTTCAATTCAAGAAGCATGTCTCACCCCTTGCTGTATATTTGTCAAAAGAAAGATGTGAAGTGGCTACCTAACCCCTGGGGATCCCTGTCCCTACTTGGGATCAGGTGTTCTGATAAATAAGATTTCCTGGGTCACCTCGGTATTTTCAGTAAAGAACTTGGACCAACAGCTTCTTAGTTGCCTTAAGATTCTGAAACTCTGATCAAAACCTAAATTATCATTGCACTATTACAATGAAGTCTGTTTCAATTCCTATAGCACTTGTCAGCCTGTTTTTAATTTTGATGGCTGAATCATATACCTCCAAGTCCTTGGCCTGTTTTTCTCCACCCACATCCTTAGCCTTCTTCCAGGGACCTGTAAACATTTGCGAAGGTACTTTAAATGTTTTTACTCTACAACATCTCAGGAGAAAATAGGATGGCTTTTTTAAAGGATTGGTCTCATCAAATACTGATTTCATTTTCCCTTTTAGGTTTTTGAAACATGAATCCTTCACTCTTCCTGACCGCCATTTGCTTGGGAATAGCCTCAGCTGCTTCAAAATTCGATCAAAGTTTAAATGCACAATGGTACCAGTGGAAGGCAACACACAAGAGATTATATGGCATGGTAGGTAACATATGAAACTGTCCAAAGGGACCCCCAAAGAGAAAGAGTCCCTTGTCGTTGGGAGTTTATAGCCAGAGAGTAGCACGTAGAAGTCAGCTTTCACCAAGGCAATAACTTCATGGCACCCATTATTGAGCACAATATGGGGCATAATTCCTGTTGTGTGGTTGCTAGAGAACAGCTCCCAGAAATATAAGCCATCCTGGGCCATGGTTTTTTTCCCTGTCTGCAAATCCACGAGGTGAAGATGGGCTGGTTTTAAGTAGGAATAAAGATGGTAAGTTATATATTTGCCTCTAGAATGAAGAAGGATGGAGGAGAGCAGTGTGGGAGAAGAATATAAAAATGATTGAACTGCATAACCAAGAATATAGCCAAGGGAAACATGGCTTCACAATGGCAATGAATGCTTTTGGTGACATGGTGAGTGTCAGCGTGGATTGCTGTGCTTTTTGTGCTTCCTGTCCTCTGTACTTTAGCAAAATAACCTCTTGCCTTTTCAACATTTTACTTACTTTTCCTTAAAGACCAATGAAGAATTCAGGCAGGTGATGAATGGTTTTCAAAACCAGAAGCACAAGAAAGGGAAAGTGTTCCAAGAACCTGTATTTGCTGAGATCCCCAAATCTGTGGATTGGAGAGAGAAAGGCTATGTAACTCCTGTGAAGAATCAGGTATGATAATATTTAGCAGATCTCCTTCCAAGAATAAAGCCAAAAAGGAATTAGTGTCCTTGCTTTGGTAGACAGTGGAGTTTGTTTTGTTTTGTTTTGTTTTGTTTTAAGAATATTCGGGTATATGGGTTATTGTGAACCTTTGTATTTATCTTATAAACTGATAACTTTTTTATTTTCAGGGTCAGTGTGGTTCTTGTTGGGCTTTTAGTGCAACTGGTGCTCTTGAAGGACAGATGTTCCGGAAAACTGGCCAACTTGTTTCATTGAGTGAGCAGAACCTGGTGGACTGCTCTCGGCCTCAAGGCAATGAGGGCTGCAATGGTGGCCTAATGGATAATGCCTTCCAGTATGTTAAGGACAATGGAGGCCTGGACACAGAGGAGTCTTATCCGTATCTTGGAAGGGTAAATGGAGCTCCTTATCTTGTTATTCCAGCTCAGCTTTTGAAAGCTGAACATTTTCAAAGATAACAGACACTTTACTCAGCATTCACATTTTAGATGCAAACTGACAGAACTGTCACTATAAATTATCAGCCTTAGCACAGGTTCTGTGATTAGATGGTTAGCACATAGCTGTCCTTAATTCTGTGTAACTTGGAGGCTTTTTATACACCATTCTGCACATAATTTCTGCATAGTGAAAAATTTCTTATGGACAAGTAGGCCTAAGGGGTTTCACTGAAGATAACATCTGCTAAGTTTTCAATTTCAAATCAGAAACATTTGGCTATTAACTCACAACAAAGCTGACTTGGAAATCATTAAGCTGCAAACTGCTGAGTCTTGAGGTCCTAGAACTGGAGGTGTGGATGGTAGTGATCAAGTTTCTTTCCCATTTACCTTTAAAAGGACTCAGAGCCCTGTAACTACAAGCCTGAGTGTTCTGCTGCCAATGACACCGGCTTTGTGGACATCCCTCAGCGGGAGAAGGCCCTGATGAAGGCAGTGGCAACTGTGGGGCCCATCTCTGTTGCTATTGATGCAGGCCATCAGTCGTTCCAGTTCTATAAATCAGGTAGGTGTTTGTATTTTTATTATAGAAGTTCAGGCAGGCAAAATTGGAAAACACCACCATAATTGTTTGGTGTTAGGTTTGGAGTCCTGCTTTCCAAGACTGTAGAATTTTGAGTGTGTGCATTTAATATAGTGATGTTTCCATTTGACATATTTTAGACATTTTCTCATGACAAGCTCTCCTTAAGTATTTTTAAATGGCTGTGTAATTCTGCAAATACAAATAATTGATGTAAGTATTCTCCAGTTGTTGGACCTTTTTTCCAAATAATGTTTACTATTGAACTGTAAAGAAGCCTGTGGCTCAAGTGTTATGTTGTGCTGTTTCCTTAGTTGGCATTTTAGAAGTAGAAAGGATTATGCTAAGTAATATTAGTAGAAGTAGCTAAATCGTCTTAGCCTTGATAACTAGATCTTATTATTGGAAATCCTTTTCGAATAGAAAATATTTTGGGTTTAGTGGAATTTTGTTGATTTCTAGTGAGTTGAGTTTATTAGTTACCATAACTATTTTTGGTAAATATTTAAGCTTTATATGTAATTTGCTAATGGCATTTCATTGAATTTTGAGATGTCTCTTAACCGTGGTAGATAGGGTGAGTTACAGTCATGTGTCAATTGAAGCTTCTCACCCCAAATTTTACTCCTCTAGGCATTTATTATGATCCAGACTGCAGCAGCGAAAACCTGGATCATGGTGTTCTTGTAGTTGGCTATGGCTTTGAAGAAACGGATTCAAGTAAAAAATTTTGGATTGTCAAGAACAGGTATAAAACTCCAAATGTTATATATTAAATTGAAAAGGGAGTGCTTGTTTGGAATCAGTATTTGATTTCAAATCCAAAACTCATTTTGAAATCCCAGAACTTAGAGTGAACACTCTTGACATTTTTTATAAGGGTAAAATGTACTGATGTTTGATTACAGGATTCTGTAGCAAGCTTGTTGGACTTATTATTACATATTTATAACATTGCATTTCCAAATTTTGAAAACTTTATTCAGAAACACATCTGGCCCCAAGAGTTTAGATAAAGGATTTTGCACCTGTAAGGTTAAGGGCTGGTTTCCTTTTTTGTGTCCAGTTTTTCAACAAGGTATACTGAGCAGAAACAACTGCTGATTCTTTTAACTCTGAAGGATTTTCTAAGAGTCCAGTGGGCTCTGTATGTCCTTCCTGTTACCATTTGTTGCCCTGCCATTTTATTCTACTTCCCAATTCCCAGAGGCTTTGAGGTCATCTGGATCCATTTTCACTGCTAAAGTTCTTTGAGAGGGGGTATAAGATAGCCTGCAGAAACAAACTGCTACATTGGAATCCTAGCCCTGCCTCAGTTTCCTATCTTAAAAAGTTAAGGACCTGTGGGAATTGATATACTTACCAATATATGTAATAGCACTTAGAATAGTGCTTGATAGCACCTGATATGTGGAAAGCCCTATTTTAAGTATTAGCTATTACTAATGAAGCTAATATGTACTTGATACTTTGTATAAAACAAAAAACATCTTCTTTTTTCAGTTGGGGTCCAGAATGGGGCTGGAGTGGCTATGTAAAAATGGCCAAAGACCAGAACAACCACTGTGGAATTGCTACGGCAGCCAGCTATCCCACTGTGTAAGCTGGTGGATGGGGATATTAGAGGACTTAAGGACAGCATATCTGGAGGAATTTTTATCTTAAAACTGACCAAACCCTTATGTAAGATAAGACACTTGAATCATTGAAGATCCAAGTTGTGATTTGAATTCTGTGACATTTTTATAAGGGTAAAACTTTACCACTACCTTAATTGCTGTTATAAATAGCTTTATAATGTTGAAGACTCATTACTTAATTCTAAGACTTTTGAATTTTCATTTTTTCAAAGGATATATAAAACTTTACCTTTTAAAATAAATTTTAACTCAACATGTAGAGGTGGAACTTCTCTGTTTTCAATGCATTAACTTTTTGTGTAGTTATAAAATCTAATTGGGGGGCGCCTGGGTGGCGCAGTCGGTTAAGCGTCGGACTTCAGCCAGGTCACGATCTCGCGGTCTGTGAGTTCGAGCCCCGCGTCAGGCTCTGGGCTGATGGCTCGGAGCCTGGAGCCTGTTTCCGATTCTGTGTCTCCCTCTCTCTCTGCCCCTCCCCCGTTCATGCTCTGTCTCTCTCTGTCCCAAAAATAAAATTAAAAAAGTTGAAAAAAAAAAATTTAAAAAAATAAATAAATAAATAAATAAAATCTAATTGGGCTATAAAGATATAACTGGATACGCCAGTGGTGCATTAGAAGGACGCTGGGTGGTTCTCAAGATTTTCCAATTAACAAATATGCAGATTTTATGTCAGCTGCCTATTGGCTGTGTTGACCCAACCCTGAATCTAGCAAAACATAACAATCTGGAAGGGCAAAGGTAAATTGTTTTAATAATTTAACAATTCACTCTTTAGGAAAGTGAGAAGACATTAAGATCTTAGGTTTTAGACACTAGAAAAGGAGATCCTCTTCCTTTGACTCAAGATGGTTAAAACCTAGTAAGGCTATGGGAAAAAAGTCTCAGAGCCAGTTACTGAAGCATCTCCTTGAATTGCTGGTAAAGACCATGTGACTACTTTGCAGTTGAATAAGGACCAGATTCTGGATTACCAAGTCTGTTTTATCTTTGTTCTGCCAAATCTCTGATGGCTTTCACATAACTCTTCTAGGAAAAGCCTCATTTGTTGCCTAGTGTTAGCAAAAGTATATTTAATGTCTATGATGAACAAGTCTCTCATGTTTGATAGTAACTGGAAAAATGTGTTAAAGATCCACAAGAGATGAGTGTGGACTACAAAAATAGGCTTCTGGCCTAGGAAGATCACTGGGTCAAAATTGGGGGCTTAGCTAGCTACATAATCTCTGAATTAAAACTAAACTTGGAAGGGAAAAAAACAGCCTAAGCATATGGTTGCACAGGTAGTAAATACAAATAAGACAATATATTTGTATATTTAAAAGATGGAAAGAAAATATGCCAAACTTTTGAGTGGGTTATGGATGATTATTTTCTTTAACCTGTTCCATGGAAGACATGTGTTTTTATTAGTAGGGGGAAAATTGTGAAAATATACCTACATTCTGCAGGCCAAAGAAGCAGGTGTACGTGTGTTTAAAAATCTCATGCTCCCAATCAATAAGAAAACACATGGACTAAGCTGGTGAAATATTTAATATAGCCATACTCAATTATGAAGGGAATGAGAGACTGAAGACAACTGGAACCTTATAGCCCACAAAACCTTCAATAATTTTTGTCCATACATCAATATAATGTACCATATTCAATCTGAGTTTTCTCTAAGAAAGGATTCCTTCATCTTGCTTTGCCCACAGCAGGCTAACTCAGTGGTGTCCACAGAATCCTGGAACAACTCAAGACTCTAAGGAAACATCTGGGTGCTAAACTGAAGGGAAGCATGATGGCTTTGTATTTTAAAAAGTTTCAAGTCTGTCAAAGCAGAGGACACCTCAGATGTCTAAAGTATTTGTTTTTGTAACTTCCAAAGACCTTTATATTTTAAGTTGTGAAAAGTTCCAAACCACATCTATCATCTAAAAGAATTTCAAAGGAGCCAATAGACTTGAAATAAAGAGAGCTGGAAATAAATTTTATCACTACAAAATCTAGTCTGAAGAACAGGCTACCAGTATTTCCTATAGTCCAGACATCCAAATAGTTATCCTAGTTAATATTTCAGAGGAAGTAAGGAAAAGTGAGACAATTTGGCAAGTTATGAGGGAGGAATTGGCTTACGTGGATTTGTAGCTGTTACACATGGACATCTTGTTAGGGGAGAGAATGGGCTCAGAGTATAGCAGTCCCTCCTTAATTGCAGTTTTGCTTTCCATGGTTTTAGTCAACCACAGTCCAGAAGCAAATGATCCTCCTTTTGACAGGTGAGTAGGAGGTCAATAGTAGACTGATGCTATATCACAGTGCCTGTCATTCATGTCACTTCATCTCATCACATATTATATATATATATAATATATATATTATATATATTTATATATTTATATATAATATATATATTTATTTATATATATATAATATATATATTTATATATTATATATATAAATATATATAAAATCACCTCTCACATCACAAGAAGGATGAGTATGTACAATAAGATATTTTGACAGAGACCACATTCACATAACTTATTACAATATACTATAATTCTATTTTCATGTTGATTTTATCCTATGCCTAATTTACAAATTAAATTTTATATATGTATAGGAAAAAACAATGCAGTTGATCCTTGAATAACGTGGGGCCTGGGGGTGCCAACCCTATCCCCATCTCATGCAGTTGAAAATCTGTATAGCTTTTGAATTCCCGAAGTCTCTTTTTGATTCCCCAAACCTTAACTAATAGCTTAGTGTTGGCCAGAAACTTTACCAATAATACAATTAACATGTATTTTAGATGTTATACATATCATATACAGTATTTTTACAATAGAGAAAAATGTTAAGAAAATCATTAGGAAAATACATAACTGTAAAAGAATCCACGTGTAAGTGGGCGTACATGCACAAGATAAGCCGTATGCTTAAACCACTGATACCACATTGCATATATATAACTTCAGATAACATTTTTGAGATATAAGTCTGTAAACTTATATGTAGAAGCATATTGGAATACTCCTGTGCTTAACTCACTGAAAGTACACTTTGTACAATATATCTTTCAAGTGACATTTTCATTAAAATACAAGGGTTTGTAAACTCTTGTGTAGAAGCATGTGAGAGTAGCATCATGTTTAACTCATTAAAACTATACTGTATAAAAAAAAGTGGGCCTACACAATTCAAACCTGTGTTGTTCAAAGGTCAAACGAGTGAATTTGGTACTATCTGCAGTTTCAGGCATCTACTGGGAGTCTGGGAATGTATTACCCACAAATAAGGGGAAACTACTGTAATTAGAAAACTCATTTTTTGCACTTAATTTTCATCACCATCTCCAAGGTATACTTACAAAATCTTAAGTATAGACTTCCCTATTTCTGTTAGTGATTTATGATTGATGAAAGTTACAGTTAAGTTACAGTTAAGACCACATTTATATGTTTTGCCTATAAAATTTGAAATTGGCTGTTTCGTAAACTCAGTTACCTTTTGGCTGATATAAAAATCTAAAACAAAAAACTTGTGGGAGTTTAAAGAAAAGCAAGTATTAGTGTATATATACATGTTTACATACATACATATGTGTGTATGTGTGTTTATCTCCCATCACTTTACAGAATTTCAGAAATGTTCATGGTCATCACTATTTTTAAATAACTTAATAAGAAACTATTACCAAGAGCTGCTCCATGGTCTCTTTTCTCAGTACTACATATTAAAACTTTTGTAGTTAATATATTTCCTCATTCAACGGTGCTGTCGGTTCTGGGGACACAAGAACAAAGGTATAGTCACAGTCTGTCTCTTGTGGAGCTCACATTCTCATATTGCTGAACCCATGCATAACCTTCATCTTTTACCGTAGCCACCATTCATGAGCCCATTTGCAATCACAGGAGTGGCTGGGGAAAGAATGGTAGTCACAGAACAGGTCATTTTATTCACTTGATTTACTGAGGTTACCTTTGGTGAGCATTTGCATGGGACAAAAATATAGTCATGCTTTTTGCGCATTCAGAGAGCTCTATTCACACACCTCTTCTCTAGATCTCTTTGTCAGCAATTTTCCAACCATGTTTCTTCCAAGACCCTGATAATCCAGCCAAACCATGGTTACAGCTCATGAATTAGTATATAATAGCACTTCTGGCCATTTTTCCTTCCAAGCAAAATGAACAACCAGATGTTCAACGTTCTGCTCACAGGGAGGATTTCCCTTCACCACTGTCCTTTAGGGATGTCCCAAAAAGGGGTCATAGTGTGCTACAGTTGTCCACTTCAGTTAGTGTCTGCATATCACATAGAACCATCTATAAACCAGCCCAAGCTTTCTCTTCCTCAATCAACTGATTTTAGAGAATGCCCTGTGAGACCATAGGTTGAGGCTGGGAGCGAGAAGGCAGGAGTGGGGGCCATGAGCATTTGGCCCCTTCCTAATGTAACTTCTGCCTTGAGGGCCTGCTTAGACCTAATCCCATATATACCACTTCTACTTAATGATGGAGTGCTGCAATGCACATTTGGCTTTGTGGCTTGGTGGGTCAGATAATACACAGTTCATGATGAGCAGCTCATGAAATTGGTGGCCCATTTTTAAGCATTTATTCTCTAATACCCAGTAGCCAAGCTAAAAGCTGTTTTTCGAAAGGAGAATAGTTATCTGCAGAGGATAGCGTGACTTCACTCCCCAAATCCTTAAGGGTCTGCATTATTATTTGCCTATTGGAGCCTATCAGTGGCTCCAAACAGCATCTCTACTACTGATACTTCAAGCATCATTGAATCTACTGAATCATATGGTCCAAGGGGCCCAGCAGCTTGCATAGATAGCAGCCTGGACCTGTTGCAGCCTTATCTTGTTCTGAGCCCCACTCAAAATTTAACAGTGTTTTTGGGTTACTCAGTAAATGGACCAGAGTAGCATACTCAAGTGAGGAATATGTTGCCTTCAAAATCCAAAGAGGCCCACCTAAGCATTCTCTTTTTTGGCTATAGTGGAGCCAGATGCAACAATTTATGCTTCATCTTAGAAGGGATATCTTGACATGCTCAACATCACTGAACACCTAGAAATTTTACTGAGATGGGAAGCCCTTAAGTTTTTGTAGGATTTATTTCCCACCCTCTGACATGCAGATGTCTTACCAATAAGACCAGTAAGTCTAGAATAGTTGCTACTTCCTGCTCACTAGTTCTATTTAGCATAATGTCATCAATGTAATGGACCACTATGATGTGGGGAAAAAAGATAATCAAGATCCCTGAGAACTAAATTATGATGTACAGCTGGAGAGCTGATATGCCCCTAAGGTAAAGGTGTATTGTTGGCCTTGCCAACTGAAAACAAACTGCTTCTGGTGGTCTTTACTAATAGGTGTGGAGGGGAAAAAAGCATTTACCAGATCAATACCTGCATACCAGGTAGTAAGGGATACGTTAATTTGCTGAAACTATGTAACCAGATCTGGAATAGCAATTGGAGTTAAGTTTATGGTTAGTTTATGATAATTCACAGGTTAAGTTTATGATAATTCACTGTCATTCTTCAAGATCCATGTGTTTTTTTCACAGGCCAAATAGATGAATTGAATGGGGATGTGGTGGTGAAAATCACGATCCCTGAATCTTTCAAGTCCTTGATGGTGGCCCTAATTTCTGAAATCCCTCCAGAAATGTGTCACCGCTTTTGGCTTACTATTTTGCAAGGTAGAAGCAGTTCTGGTGAATTCCACTTGGTCTTTCCTACTGTAATACCCCTAACTCCACAGATCTGGGAACCAGTGTGGGAATTCTGCCAGTTGCTGAGAATGTCAATTCCATTTATCCATTCTGGAACTGGGGGGAAAAAACTATACTGAACCCACTGAGATGGACCTGAGCAAAAACTCCATTGATCACCCTTTCTCCATAAACCCCTACTCTGATGTATGAGGTTTGGGTCTCCTAGAATTAGTGTCAGTTCAGAGGCAGTATTGAGTAGTTCCCAAAATGTCTGATTGTCTTATTTTTTCCAAAATATATCACCTTTGTAAAAGGCTATCAGCCTCTTTGGAAAAGCCTGGGAGAAAAAATGAACAGTAAAAAGAGTATAAACAGAATAAAAATCAACAGTGTAGTGGGGACCCAGTTTCCCTTTCAGTTAAGGGTTTGGAGTCTGTAAACTGTCTCAAGTTCTGGAATTAATTGAGGGGCTGTAACTCTTTTTTTTTTTTTCAAGTTAGACTTCTGCTGTTCAAGTTAGACCTAGAACTCATCTGCTTTTACAGATGATATGAGAATTTAGTAGACTGCCCACCTGTTTCTCTTCTAGGGACACTATTATCAGCTAGCCAGTGCCATAGGTCCTTGCAAGTCAGACTGTTCTAACTACTGCAGCAACTCTGCTGTCCACTTTGGTAACCATGTCCACTGTGGTGTGTTCCAGTTGGGTGGGGGCCAGTGGCACTGGCAGTGAAAGAATTCACCCGAGCCAGAACAAAGGAGATAGAAATTTATTGAACACACTGCAGTGGAGCAGTGGGCAGGACAGCAAAGGAGAAACTATCTGCCACATTGGTGAGGGACTATAGTTATAGAGTGGAGTGAGGAAATATGGGAACATATGGAATTTTCCCTTTTTTGGTACCTGTGCCTGGTTGTAAGTAGCTCATTGGTCAGTTAGGGCCTATGGCTATGGCGAGGTTGGTCACTCAGCCTGTTTACATCCGCTCGGTAGTCACTGTGGGCCCTTTTGTCTTGCTCAAGTTTCTATTGCTCAAGCATGTCACCTAAAAGTGGCCTCTACATCCACCTTATCTTTGGTGATTAAGTGCCACCATTTGGCTCCTGCCACCCAGGATCCACTTACCCCATTGCATTTAAGAATCTCAATTCAGTGGCAGCATTTTCCACTGTAATTTCTAATCTGTTGAGAGGAGTGACCACAGAGCTTTTCAAAGATACTAGGATTTCCCTCACAAATTTATTTCTTACAGTCATAGTGGAAGAAGGTGTGTCCTCTATACCCTTCTGTGGTGAGTGAGCATTGTTACATGACAAATCCACTCTAACATTTGAAACTCCCAAACCTTTGGATACCTTTTCTTCTACAATATACCAAAAGCATCCAGACTACATTTAGTGTAGGTGTAGGAGAGCAGACTGATTCTTTGGCCTTCCATCTTGTTCCTGTCCCTGCAATGATCTCCCTCAGGGATACTTGTTCCAGCTCCTTGGAGGTTTATGTATCCCCTAACCAGAATGCAAGAAGGCTTAATCTGATCATCCCTAAGGTTTAGATAACTAGTAGAGATAACATCATTTCTTCCCTTCCCCCACTCTGGTGCACAGATGATCTGTTAAATGTTAAACACTTTGACCCCACAATGGCCTCTGCACACCCCCTTGCTCTATAAAATCTGTGGATTAAGCTCCAGACCTTGCAGACAACAGCTGCAAAGCACCTGGATCGTCATCCACCCAATCCCCATATCAGTAAAACTGTGTGTAAATGGTATGGAGTGGCTTACTTCATTTTTAGGTTTCAAAGTATCCCAAAGGATACTTTACTGTTCCTCTTCCATCTTCTAACAATTGGTGAGCTAAGCTAGAGACCTAAAACAAAACAAGCAGAGATAAAGGGGCTCTGTCAGGGGAAAGCCCATAGTCGGTGGGGGAAATCCCAAGCTGGCCAGCCACTGTCATGTGGGAAGACTCAGCTAGGTTTTTTGAGCATTTTGGAGCAGTGCATGAATAGGGGGATACCCTGAAATGGCCAAAAGGATTGTTAGATATCCTATCTAGAATGGTAGGGAAAAGGGAAGGGAAAGTGAACAAGCTATTGTGGCAGTAGCTTGGCCAGAGATATGTGCATTATGAGACACTGCAGAATTATAAGTAAGGAGAGAATTAGAACAGACTAGAGAAGCATTGACTTTGGAAAAGGATGTACAAGCCACATCTAATATGGATATTTTATCCACAAGAATACAACAGCAGGAGAAATGCTTAGAAAGTATGGCATGTACAATGGCAAAGATGCATGGGTGCAGGCTACCATACACTAAAGTGAGAATTATTATATTTCAAGAGAATTGGGACCCTAAAGCTTAGGATCCCTGGAATAATGACTCCGCTTATGGGGAGGATATTATAATAGAGGAGGAAAATGACTTACAGTCATACCCTTTGATTCAAACAAAGACCCAGGCCCCTCATGAGCCTTGAGATAACCAAGAATAAATTCCGACAAGTCAGAAAATGACTATGAGGTGAATTAGTGGAGCTAATGAGGCATTTTAAGCAAAAAGGCCAAGAAGGGATGCATCTTGTATGTTACAACTGTGGAATATTGGGACAGATGGTATTGTGTTAGAGAGTCTGAGATGTCAAAAATGGCCTCAGTCACTGCTCAACCTGCCTTGGAACAGAGGTTATATACCATGCCGCAGGCATGGGTAAGTGCTTAGCTAATTTGATTGATTTGATAAACTCTAGCATTAAAATGACCTGGCCTACAAAGTATGGAAAAAGCCCAAATGTCCATTGATGAATGAATGGTAAAGAAGATGTGATATATATATATATATATATGTATATATATACACATGTATATGTATATGTATATATATGTATATGTGTGTATATATATACACATGTATATGTATATGTACATATATGTATATGTATATATATGTATATGTATATATATATGTATATATATACACAGTGGAGTATTACTCGGCAGTTGAAAAGAATGAAATCTTGCCATTCACAACTACGTGGATGGAACTAGAGGGTATTATGCTAAGCGAAATTAGTCAGAGAAAGACAAATATCATATGACTTCACATACATCTCCCTTCTAAGATGAAGCATAAATTGTTGCATATGAAGCCCATATGACATTTGGAAAAAGCCCAAATGTTCATTGATGAATGAATGGTAAAGAAGATGTGATAGATATATATATATATGTGTATATATATACACATATATATACACATATATATGTATATATGTATGCATATATATGTATATGTATATATATGTGTGTATATATATATATAGTGTGTATATATATACATGTATATACTGTATATATATATATACAGTGTGTATATATATATATACACATATACATATATATGTATACATATATACATATATATACATATATACATATATACATATACATATGTACATATATATGTGTATATATATGTGTATATATATATATATATATATACACACTGTGGAGTATTACTCGGCAGTCGAAAAGAATGAAATCTTGCCATTCACAACTACATGGATGGAACTAGAGGGTATTATGCTAAGCGAAATTAGTCAGTCAGAGAAAGACAAATATCATATGACTTCACTCATATGAGGACTTTAAGATACAAAACAGATGAACATCAGGGAAGGGAAGCAAAAATAATATAAAAACAGGGAGCGGGACAAAACATAACAGACTCTTTAAATATGGAGAACAAACAGGGTTACTGGAGGGGTTGTGGGAGGGGGATGGGCTAAATGGGTAAGGGGCATTAAGGAATCTACTCCTGAAATCATTGTTTGCACTATATGCTAACTTGGATGTAAATTAAAAAAAAAAAAAAAAAAAAAAAAAGATGACTTGGCCTAATGAAGGGGATTTTTCCCTACCCTCCATTACACTGGACCTCTATGGAAGAACTATAGGAAATTATATGAGAACTGGGAATGAAACATGCCATTTACATTCAGCCTTTTAGAGGACCAAATAATTATTTTCCTCTTATATGAAAGACCATGCCTCAGGGGCATGTTATGAGACTTTAGTATCTGTCCTTGCACCTATGGTTAATCAGTCCATTGCTATAGTAGTGGCTATGGTGGCTGACTTACATGAAACCAAAAGAATCTGGCATAGGGGAAATAGATGGGTTGAAAAATGGAAAAACAAAGGATCCTGCCAATAATAAAATGGCAGAAAGGGGGTCCATCAGGGTCTCTAGTAAACGACTAGATTTACTAGTTGTAAACTCTAATATTATCTAGGACCCCAAGAGGAAATACAGACAAACAATCCAATGGGTCTTGCTAAGCCTATGGAAGGCATTGACTAAAGGAAAGCAGTTTATTCCCTTGAAAGAAGGCTCAAAAAAGCCAGATGTGTTCCTGAGTGCCCCTCTGCTAACAAGCGAATTTAGAGTATGGGTACTCCTTACTCCTAGAGATTAGAAGTTAGATCAACATTGCCCTCTGGTGAGTACAATAGGGGTGACCAGAGACCCCATGTTGAATTAATCATTTATTAGTTTCACACTAACAGACAGACTGTACTAGCTCTAATGTACACTGGAGCTGAATGCACACTAATCTATGGAAACTCTTTGATATCTCAGGAAGAAATAGAAGCAATTGATACTATGGGAGACAAATTATCAAGGTCAGACAAACTAGTCTCTACCTACAGATTGGCAGGCTCCCACCCTGCTGTTTTCTAGTGCATGTATCACCCATTCTTCAGTATGTTTTGGGTGTAGATGTTTTACAGGATCTAGACCTAACTACCATGACAGGCAAATTCAAGTTGCACATTGGAGTCGTAAAACCCATCACTGTGGGTTCTGCAAAATGGGAATCTATACAGCTGCCAGTTCCTCTGAAGAATAATAAGCATAAAACAATATAAAGTACGGGGGGTGGGGAGCATAACAAGTTTACTGACACCATTAAAGAATTAGGAAAGGCAGAGGTAATCAGGCCTGCTCAAAGCCCATCCAATAATAGTCTAGTTTGGCCTGTAAAGAAATCTAGGGGCGCCTGGGTGGCTCAGTCGGTTAAGTGTCCAACTTTGGCTCAGGTCATGATCTCATGGTTCATGGGTTCGAGCCCCACATTGGGCTCTGTGCTGACAGCTCACAGCCTGCAGCCTACTTCAGATTCTGTCTCTGGCTCTTTCTGCCCCTCCTCAGCTTGTGCTCTCTCTGTCTCTAAAATAAACATTAAAAAAAAAAAAAAAGAAATCTAATTGGACCTGGTGAATGACAATAGATTATTTACATGCAACAGGAGACAATGGCTCTTCCAGGCATTGCCCCAAGAGTGCCTCCATAGTTCCGCAATTTGTCATAGGATGGTAGCCAGAGATCTGGAAAACTGGGTATTGCCAGAGGAGATGGTGCTTTATCACTACATAGATGATATAATGTTAACTTGTGATGATTTATCCTCCCTGTCTCAAGCAGCTGCGTCATTACAGGTGCACTTGAAGTCACAAGGATGGGAAGTAAATACTGACCAGATCCTTCCTGGGTGTCATCTGGGCAGTGTCCTGGGTGTCATCTGGGCAGGTAAGACCAAAGTGGTGCCAGAGGCAGTCATTGATAAAATACAAGCCTTCCCAGTCCCTGAACCAGTAAAGGAATTGCAGGCTTTTGTTGGTTTATTAGATTACTGGAGACCTTTTTATCCCCATCTAACCCAGATATTAAGACCTTTCCATGCCTTGCTTAAGAACGGAAACTGATGGGATCAGGAGGCTTTCTTAAAGGCAAAAATTGTAGTAAATATGTTGCTTAGGGTCTTAGGGTATCCCATTTTGTAACTATGAGTTGGAATTTCCTTCTGGTGTGATAAGGAAGCTCAAAATTTTTCTTCCTTACTTTATTTTCTTTTCTGCTCATCCCTTAGTAAAGAAATGGCTAAGTACAATTCCTCAAGCAGATTTATTACTTAAGCACTCTTTAAAACCAGCCTTGGGAGAAGGGGTTCTCCTAAAAAATGTTCAAAAGTCAGTGGATGGAAAATTGTGAGTTCCTAAATTGTTTTCTTGGCCAACCATGTCATTTTGTAACCAAAGTTTTACTTGAGACACTTAAATTAATCCACATGACTTTGAAAAGAATAAACCCAATAAAACAAAAATAAAATAAAATAAAATAAAGTAAAATAAATAAAATAAAACTCTCAGGTTGTTTTGTGAGTCATTTTCTCGAAGTCAGTAGATCTTACAGCAGAAGAAGCACATAGTAATGCCTGTGACATATACATCTCAGGTAAAAAAGCAAGTTGTAGATCAGTATGAATAATTTGTTACAATTTTTTTAAAATACAGAGACAGGGGCATGTGGGTGGCTCAGTCAGTTAAGCATCAGACTTTCGCTCAGGTCATGATCTCACAGTTTGTGAGATCCAGCTCTGCTTCCAGTGAGCTCAAGCCCCGCTTCAGGTGAGCCCCACTTCTGTCCCTCTCTCCCTCTCTCTCTGCCCCTCATTCACATGAGCCCTCTCAAAAAAAAAATACAGAGAGACATACACATTTTTGTATGTATTTTTAAAAGTCTTCAAAAGTTATAAACCAGGTATGCTTCCTGGAGCATAAAAAGAGATACTTTCTCTTTCTGCTGTATTATTCCAATTAAAAAAAATAATATACATTCTTCTCATGAGGTAACAGATTCAGAAGTATACAGTTCAATTTAAAAAACCTAAGAATTGGTAAAGGAAAAGGAAGAGGAGAAAGAGGGGAAAACAGACTGTCTTTAGATAGGTTAAATCAAGGCAAGTCTCCTATTTGGAGGATTTATCTTTCCGAGATTTGCACTGTCATTGCTCAGCCAGTCCATTCACACAACATTCACATGAGGAACTGCCACTGGTCAGTCATTAGCCATGCAGTCTCAATAACACAGAACTTCTCTGAGAGCCGTGGGCTGTTGGCTCAAAGTCATTGGGCTCAGCCCAAGGGGCTAGAGAGGGATTTTGCTAAGAGCCAAAGAGAAGTGGACAATAAGGGAATATACCAAGAGACAATTCTGATTAGACTGCTTTAGTGAGAAGATAAAACTAACTCTTGTGTGAATTTCAGAATACATATTCTCTTTACTTCCACCTGCATCCCATATCCCAACATTGGGACAGAAGTGTCCTTTCCTCAGCTTTCTGTACCCTCTCCTCTTCCTCCACATCCAGGAACAGCACTAGATTGTTAATCACACAACACTCAGAGGGAGGGCCAATATAGGTAGAAGCAAAAAAACAAATCCTCGCTTGTGGATTCTCTATTCTGCTTTTAAAAATTATATCAGGGGTGCCTGGGTGGCTCAGTCTGTTAAACATCCAACTTCAGCTCAGGTCATGATCTCACAGTCTGTGAGTTCAAGCCCCGCATCTGGCTCTGTGCTGACAGCTCAGAGCCTGGAGCCTGCTTCAGATTATGTGTCTCCCTCTCTCTCTGCCCCTCCCCTGCTCATGCTCTGTCTCTCTCTCTGTCTTGAAAATAAATAAAAACATTTAAAAAAAATTATATCAGAGCAGGACACCTGGGTGGCTCAGTCAATTAAGTGTCTACTCTTGCTTTTGGATCAGGTCATGATCTCAGAGTTCGTGGATTCAAGCCCTGCATCAGGCTCTACACTGATATTGTGGAACCTGCTTGGGATTCTCTTCCTCTCCCTCCCACTCCCTGTTTCTCTGCCCTTCCCCCACTTGTTCATGCGCACGCTCTCTCTCTCTCTCAAAGTAAATAAATAAACTTTAAAAAATTATATCAGAGCATTTCACAGGGAAGGTCATGAAGGAACTTCCAAAGTGATGATAATATTCTGTATCTTAATAAGAATTTGGGTTATATAGGTGTATGCATTTGTTAAAACTCAAAGATTTGTGCAGTTCAGGGGCACCTGGGTGGCTCAGTTGGTTGAACATCCAACTCTTAATTTCAGCTCAGGTCATGATCTCAAAGTCATGGGATTGAGCCCATGTCAGGTTCTGTACTGGGCGTGGTGCTGCTTGAGATTCTCTATCTCCCTCTCTTTCTGCCCCTCCCCCACTTGTGCTCCCCCTACTTTTTCTCTCTCTAAAAAAAAAAAAAAAAAAAAAAGATTCGTGCAGTTCCTTACATGTAAATTTTACATAAAAAGAAAAATATTGTAAACAAATATTGACTCCTCATCCATGATATGCATACTAAATCAGAGGAAGCACTAATGTCTGCAGGTTGTATTTTTTCATTTTGGTGATAAAATATGCATAATATAAAATTCATCATTTTAACCATGTACAATTCCGTGGCATTAAGTATATCCACAATGTTGTACACACATCACCACTTTTCACTTCCAGAACTTTCTTACCATCCCAATCAGGAGCTCTGTACCCATTAAACAATAACTCCCCATCCTCCCCTCCTCCCAGCCCCTGGTAATCTCTACTCTACTTTCTGTCTCCATAAGTGTGCCTATTCTAAGTACCTCATATAAGTTAAATCATACAATATTTATCCTTTTGTGTCTGGTTTATTTCACTTAGCATGGTGTTTTCAAGGTTCATCCATATTTCACATGTATCACAATTTTATTACTCTTAAAGACTGAACAAAATTCTGTTGGATGTATATACCATATTTTATCCATTCAGGTGTTGATAGACATTGGGATTGTGTCCACCTGTTGGCTACTGAAGAATGCTGCTATGAACACTGTTATACAAGTATCTGAGTGGAATTGTGGGATCAAATGGTAATCCTGTATTTAACTTTTTTTTTTATTTTATTTTTTTAATTTTTTTTAACGTTTATTTATTTTTGAGACAGAGAGAGACAGAGCATGAACGGGGGAGGGTCACAGAGAGAGGGAGACACAGAATCTGAAACAGGCTCCAGGCTCTGAGCTGTCAGCACAGAGCCCGACGCAGGGCTCGAACCCACCGACTGCGAGATCGTGACCTGAGCCAAAGTCGGACGCTTAACCGACCAAGCCACCCAGGCGCCCCTGTATTTAACTTTTTAAGGAACTGCCTGCCAAGCTGTTTTCCACAGCAGCTATCATTTTACATTCACACCAGCAATATGACCTGGATTTAAAAAAAACTAAACCATGGTACCCGGAATAGTGTTAATTACTGTCAATTTTCACTTGGTTTCTGGTGGCAAAAAGCCAGGCTTTATCCTAGACCTGATCTCCCTCATTGACTTTTATCAGACATTTAAACAAACACAGTGGCAGCCCTGATAAGACACTTGACAGAACTTCTTACACACACACACACACACACACACACACACACACACACATCCATCCTACCCCACTAAGCCACCCTAAACACACATAAAATACAAATAAAAACTATGTTTCCTATGGAAAGACAGCTCCAAAATAAATCTGAGCCACCAGCACCTCCTATGAGAATATGATTGTCCAAGCCATAGTGACACAATTTTCAGGGATGGTCTATTAAACAAGATTCTTGGCGGAAGTGACAGAAATCATTTTTTTTTTATTTTTTAATGTTTATTTATTTTTGAGAGAGAGAGAGAGGCAGAGCATGAGTGGGGAAGGGACAGAGAACAAGGGAGACACAGAATCCAAAGCAGGCTCAAGACTGAGCTGTCAACACAGAGCACAATGGGGGCTAGAACTCATGAACCATGAGATCATGACCTGAGCCAAAGCCTGACAACTAACCAAGTGAGCCACCCAGGCACCACAAACAGAAATCAGTTTTAAACTGGCTTACACAAGAAAAAGACTTCTTGGCTGCAGACATGCCTGGATCCAGGGCTCAACAAATGTCACAAGCACCCCACTGTTTCCCACCATGTGCGGGATCTTCTACCTCCACATTGGACACACCCAGTCAGGCTATCTCTCTGATTCTCTTTGGAGGAAAGTGTTTTTCCCAGTTGTGGACAGGGCTGGTGTCACTAGGCCCTGCCTGGGTCACATGCCTTCAACAGGATTTGGAAGGTGGTCCACCCAACTAAACCAAATGGATTGCTTTTGGAAAAGCAGTGCTTCTACAGGAAAACCAGGGCATCATCACTCAGTAGGCAAAAAGGATATATGCCCATGATAGAGACTGTATACTCTAAATAAAAGAATCAAGATTGAAAAGAATAAAGAGAAAAAAAAAGGATTTCTAAACCCTAGAAAGACTGAATCTAATACAATGAAATTCATTGTGCATAAAGTTCTACATTGAGATTAAATGTTGGTATATGTTAAAATTTAAGAATGTGTGTATATATAACAATTATAGGATGAGGGAAAAGTGGTTTAATAGTACCCCTAAAATTAATTTTTGGTACCAGTAATTTTGAAATGACTAGGAACATGATTTGGGTACCCCAGAAGATTGCATAATGGAATTTAAGGGTAGAACAAAGAAGATAGTGATGTTAATTTCATGATGTCATGTCTAGAATATTGTGTTCAGGCCTGGCAGCCACCTTTTAAGAAGGATGCTAGTAATCATCCAGAGAAGGATGAGTATCTACCTAGGAATGGCATGTTTCTGATGAAGTGACGTGAAGTGCTTATTGCTGTGGAAGTGTAATCCAGAAAGAAGGCTGTACGATGGATAACACAGAGAGAATTCCTGCTTTAAATAAGAAGGTTGTGTCTTCAAATTGGCAGACCAGGTATGTCTTGTGGGCCTCCTATAAAACCCATGGCTGCATAAGTCAGGCTGCAAACCTTGAGTGATTTTCTGGAACAGTCCTAGAAAGGGCTCTTGAGGATCAGAAGCTTCTGGGATTTCTAGTACATGTGTTTGTTTGTTTGTTTGTTTGTTTGTTTGTTTGTTTGTTTGGACAGCAACAATCCTGGGCAAGTTATGAAGTATCTATGGCCCCCATGGATTTCAGGGGGTCTGGGAGTCATGGCAGTTGGTTTTGCTGGTCGGCTCCATGCACCACTGAGGCTGTCAAGCAGTGCTTCCCACACACAGGTATCTTCTGCATGGTCTCTGAGAGCAAGAATGGCCCCAGCACCTGTAGGAATGCAAGGCAGCTGCACTGCAGACACAGGGTATGACTTTAAACTCTTGACCACACCCGAGCATGTATTCAGTAAGCTTAGGCACTTCACACTGGCTCAATAGAGATTTACCAAGGGAAGGAGTGCTCTAACAACATTTCTAACAAACACACTGTTATTTGTTTTCGTATTATACAATATATTTTGCATGGGGGAAAATGAATACAATTTTTAAAATGTATTACTATTAGTTCTATCAATTGCTGAGAATGACTATTGGAAGACGCCAACTATTGTGAATTTCTGTTTCTCCTTTCAGCTCTGTGGGATTTGTTTTGTGTATTTTGAGGCTATGTTGTTGGTGTGTACACATTTGGGTTTATTATGTCTTCCTGGTGAATTGATCCTCTTATCATTATGTAATGTCCCTCTTTGTCTCCAGTAATATTCTTTACCCTGAAGTCTACTTTATCCTTCCTGTTTAAATTAACAATTTTTTCCTTTTACTTCTAATCTACCCATGAACTTGTATTTGAAGTGAGTTTCTTGTAAAACAGTGTACTGTTAGATCATGTTTGTTGTTAATCCACTTTGCCAATCTTTCTTTTTTTTAAATCCAGTAGAGTTAACATACAGTGTTATAATGATTTCAGGTGTACAATATGGTGATTCAGCAGTTCTGTACATTACTCAGTGTTCATCAAGATAAGTGTACTCTTAATCCCCTTCTTCTATTTCAGCTATCCTCCACCCACCTCTCCTCTGGTAATCATCAGTTTGTTCTCAATAGTTATGAGTCTGTTTTCTTGTTTGTCTCTTTTTTTTTCTTTATTTATTTGTTCTGTTTCTTAAATTCCACATATGAATGAAATCATATGGTATTTGTCTTTTTCTAACTTATTTCACTTAGCATTATACTATCTATATCCACCCATGTCATTGCAAATGGCAATATTTTATTTTTTATGGCTGAATAATATTCCAATACTCAGTAATGTACAGAACTGTTGAAGTGTCTGTGGGCCATTTGTATATTTTTGGAAAAGTATCTTTTCATGTCTTCTGCCCATTTCTTCACTGCACTATTTGTTTTTTGGGTGTTGAGTTTGATAAGTTCTTTATAGATTTTGGATACTAACCACTTATCAGATATGTCATTTGCAAATATCTTCTCCCATTCAGTAGGTTTTCTTTTAGTTTTGTTTATTTCCTTTGCTGTGCAGAGGTTTTTATTTTGATGTAGTCCCAATAGTTTATTTTTGCTTTTATTTCCCTTGTGTCAGGAGACATATCTAGAAATATATTGCTATTGCCAATGTCAAAGAAATTACTACCTCTACACTCTTCTAGGATTTTTATGGTTTCAGGTCTCACATTTAGGCCTTTATCCATTTTCAGTTTATTTTTTTGTATGGTGTAAGAAAGTGGTTCTGTTTCATTCTTTTGCATGTAGCTGTCCAGTTATCCTAACACTATTTGTTAGACTATTTTCCCATTGCATATTCTTGCCTCCTCTATCAAAGATTAATTCACCATATAATCATGGGTTTATTTCTGGGCTCTTTATTCTGTTCTATTGATCTATGTGTCTAGCTTTGTGCCAGTACCATACTGTTGTGATTACTACAGCTTTGCAGTACTGTTACCGGCTACTGGAATTCCTCAGTTCTTTCTACTTGAAGGAAAGGATTCAGTCAAGAGACCTGATAAAGAGCTAAAGTGGCAAAGTTTTTATTTAGCATAAAGCAACAGTACACTGCAGCAACAGAGGAGTGGGCTGACCTGAGGATGGGTGGCCACATGCTGAGTTTTTCATTGTGTTCTTTTATGGGGATTTATTTGGTCTCCTCCCTCCCATCTTGTTATTTTCACTCCACACTTGGATCCACTTTGGTTCCCTCCCTTCAAACCTCTTACACAAACTTGTGTTAGTCATCTCCCCATGAGGGCCTAAGCACAACTCACTGGGGGCACCCAAACCGCAATGCAAATATTATAAAGCTTTGGAGTTACTAGCGAACAAGGTCTTTCTTAAGTGTTCATGCTCCAAAGTTGGGGAAGTCCCTGTAACCTATATCTTCTGTTTATCAGTTGGTGCCAAATCAGAAAAGGTGTTTGTCTAAGGGAGATGGGGCAGTCTCTGGATGGAGACTGGGTGGTCCTTTTTCCCCACCTGCTCATGTCTACCTAACTGCCTACTCTAACAATATAACTTGAAATCTGGGATTGCAATCCCTCCAGTTTTGTTCTTTTCCAACATTGCTTTGGCTATTTGGGGTCTTTTGTGGTTCCATACCAATTTTAGGATTATTTGTTCTAGTTCCACAAAATAATACTGCTGGTATTTTGATAGGGATTGCATTAAATCTGTAGATTGCATTGAGTAGTGTGGACATTTTAACAATATTTGTTCTTCCAATCCATGAGCATATAATATCTTTCCATTTGTTTTGGTTATCTTCAATTTTCTTCATCAATGTTGTATACTTTTCAAAGTACAGGCCTTTCAGTTAAGGCCTGTTAAGTTTATTCCTATGTATTTTATTCTTTTTGGTGCAATTATAAATGGAATTATTTTCTTATTTTCTTCTCTGCTATTTCATTATTAGTGTATAGAAATGTAATGGATTTCTGTACATTGATTTTGTGTCCTGAGACTTTATTGAGTTCATCTATTAGTTCTAGTAATGTTTTGATGGAATTTTTAGGATTTTCGATGTATAGTATCATGTCATTTGCAAATAGTGAAAGCTATATTCTTCTTTACCAATTAGGATGCCTTTTATTTCTTTTTCTTGTCTGAAGTGCAACTTGCTGTGGCTAGGGATCTCAGTACCACGTTGAATAAAAGTAGTGAGATTGGACATTCTTGTCTTGTTCCTGACCTTAGGGGAAAAGCTCTCAGTTTTTCACTATTGAGTATGATGTTCACTGTGAGTTTTTTATATATGGCTTTTGTTATGTTGAGGTATGTTAGCCCTAAACCTACTTTGTTGAGGGTTTTTTTGTGATAATGAATATTATACTTTGTCAAATATATTTTCTGAATCTTGAAATGATTATGTGGTTTTTATCCTTTCTCTTCCTGATGTGATGTATCATATTGATTAATTTGCAAATATTGAACCACGCTTGCATTTTGGAACTAAATCCCACTTGATCGTGATGAATGATTTTTTAAACTTGTTGTTGGATTCAGTTTGCTAATATTTTGTTGAAGATTTTTGCATCTATGTCCATCGGAGATTTTGGCCAGTAGTTCTCTTTTTTTGTAGAGTCTTTATCTGGTTTTGGTATTCTGGTAATGTTGGCCTCATCGAATGAATTTGGAAGTTTTCCTTCCTCTTATATTTTTTTGGAATAGTTTAAGGAAACTAGGTGTTAGTTCTTCTTTAAAGGTCTGGTAGAATTCACCAGAATTCTCTACCTGTAAAGCCATATGGCCCTGGACTTTGGTTTAATAGGAGTTTTTTAATTGCTGATACAATTCCATTGCTGGTAATGGGTGACTTAAAATTTTCTACTTCTTCCTTATTCAGTTTTAGCAAGTTATATATTTCCAGGAATTTATCCATCTCTTCTAGGTTATCCAATTTTTTAGCATATAATTTTTCTTAAAACTCTCTCATAAACCTTTGTATTTCTGTAGTGTTAGTTGTTATTTCTTCTCTTTTATATCTATTTTGTTTATTGGAGTCCTCTATTTTTTTCTTTATGAACCTGGCTAAAGATTTATCAATGTTGTTGAACTTTTCAAAGAACCAGCTCCTGGTTTCATTGATCTGTTCCATTGTTTTATTAGTTTCTATTGAATTTATTTCTTCTCTAATCTTTATTATTTCTTTCCTTCTACTAGTTTGGGGATTTGTTCATTTTTCTCTATCTCCTTTAGATGTAAGATTTGGATGTTTATTTGAGATTTTTCTTTCTTCTGGAAGTAGACCCATATTACTAGAAACTAGCCTCTTAGAACCTTTTGTTGCATCTCAAACATTTTGGATCATTGTGTTTTCATTTTTGTCTCTATGTGTTTTTTGATTTCCTCTTTGACTTCTAGGTTGAGCTATTCATTGTTTAGTAGCATGTTATTTAAGGTCTATGTATTTATGCTCTTTCCAGATCTTTCCTTGTGGTTCATTTGTAGTTTCATAGCATTGTGGTCAGAAAAGATGCATGGTATGACTTCAATATTTTTTAATATTGAGACTTATTTTGGGGCCTAATATGTGATCTATCCTGGAGATTGTTCCATGTGCACTTGAAAAGAATGTGTACTCTTCTTTTTAAGGATAGAATGTTCCAAACATATCTGTCAGATCCATCTGGTTTGATGTGTCATTCAAAGCCAAATGTTTCCTTGTTGGTTTTCTGTTTAGACGATCTATCCATTGATGTAAGAGGTGTGTTACGTCCCCTACTATTATCGTATTACTATCAATTGCTTCCTCTATGTTATTAGCTTTATGTATTTGGGTGCTTCCATGATGGTTGCATGAGTATTTACAATGATTATATCTCCTTGTTGGATCATTCTCTTTATGATTGTATGGTATCTTCATCTTTTGTTACAGTTTTTGTTTAAAAGTCTATTTTTTCTAGGGGGCCCTGGGAGGCTCATCAGTTAAGCATCCGACTTTGGCTCAGGTCATGATCTTGCAGTCTGCAAGTTCAAGCCCTATGTTGGGCTCTGTGCTGACAGCTCAGAGCCTGGAACCTGTTTCAGATTCTGTGTCTCCCTCTCTCTCTGCTCCTCCCCCACTCGCTCTCTCTCTCAAAAAGAAATAAACATTAAAAAAAAATTTTTAAGTCTATTTTGTTTCATATAAGTATTGCTACCTAGGCTTTCTTTTGACATCCACTTGCATGATAAATGTTTCTCCATTACTTCACTTTCAATCTGCATGTGTCTTTAGGTCTGAAATGAGTCTCTTGTAGGCAGCATATAGATGGGTCTTGCTTTTTTATCCATTCTGTCACCCTATGTCTTTTGATAGGGACATTTAGCCCATTTACACTCGAAGTAATTAGTTATAGGTATGTATTTATTGCCATTTTGCTACTTACTTTATGGTTGTTTTTGTAGTTATTCTCTGTTCCTTTCTTCACTCATTCTCTTCTCTCACAGTTTGCTGGCTTTTTTTAGTGTATACTGGGATTTATTACTCTTTATTTTAGGCATGTATATGACTGGGCTTTGAGTTGTGCTTAAAATTAGGTTTATATATAACATCTTCTGCATATAGCAGTCTATATTAAGTTGATGGTCACTTAAAGTTCAAACCCATTCTTTACTCCTCTTCTGCCCACATTTTAAGTATATGGTATCATACTTTACATCCTTTTATTTTGTGAGTCCTTTGACTGATTTTTACAGATATATTCATTTTTAGGGGTGCTTGGGTGGCTCAGTCGGTTAAGCCTCTGACTTAGGCTCAGGTCATGATCTCATGGTTCATGGGTTCAAGCACCGCGTCAGGCTATGTACTGACAACTCAGAGGCTGGAACCTACTTTGGATTCTGTGTCTCCCTCTCTCTCTGACCCTTCCCTGCTCACTCTCTCTCTCTTTCTCTCTCTCAAAAATAAACATTAAAAAAGTAAATACACTTATTTTTACTGCTTTTGTCCTTTCTACATTTCTTTTTTCTTAACATTTTCCCATTTATTTGCTGCTTTCTCTCTTCCCTCCCTCCATTCTTGATCCACCAATTTTTTTTCTTTAAATTTTTACTTAAATCTAGTAAGTTAATGTATAGCATAATTTGTTTTCAGGAATAGAATTTACTGATTCACCACTTACATAAAACACCTAGTGCTCAACACGACAGGTGCCCTCCTTAGTACCCATTACCCATCTTCCTCCATCAACCCTCAGTTTGTTCTCTGTTGTTAAAAGTCTCTTATGGTTTGTTTCCTTCTACTCTTTTTCTCCCCCTTCCCATATGTTTATCTGTTTTGTTTCTTAAATTCCAAAAGAGTGAAATCTATGGTATTTGTGTTTCTCTGACTGACTTATTTTGCTTAGCATAATACGCTCTAGCTCCATCCACGTCATTACAAATGGTAATATTTCATTCTTTTTGATGGCTTAATAATAGTCTTTCATATATATAGATAGATATACATGTTAATATAGATAGATATAGATATCACATTTTCTTTATCCATTCATCAACTGATGGCCATTTGGGCTCTTCCCATAGTTTGGCTACTGCTGATAATGCTGCTATAAACATCGGGGTGAATGTATCCCTTTGAATATCTTTTTTTGTATCCTTTGGGTAAATACCTAGTAGTACAATTGCTAGATTGTAGGGTACTGCTATTTTTAACTTTTTGAGGAAAATTCATACTGTTTTCCAGAGTGGCTGCACCAGTTTGCATTCTCACCAACAGTGCAAAAGTGTTCCCCTTTCTCCACATCTTCACCAACACCTATTGTTTCTTGTGTAGGGTTAAAATTAGCCCTTCTGACAGGTGTGAAGTGGTATCTCATCGTAGTTTTGATTTGTATTTTCCTGATGATGAGTGATGTTTAGCATTTTTCCATGTGTCTGTAGTCATCTGGATATCTTCTTTGGAAAAGTGTCTATTCCTTCTTCACTGGATTATTTGTTTTGGGGGGTGAGTTTGACAAATTCTTTATAGATTTTGAATACTAACCCTTTATCAGATAGATCATTTGCAAATATCTTCTCCCATTCCATAGGCAGCCTTTTACTTTTATTGATTGTTTTCTTTGCTGTGCAGAAACTTTTTATCTTGATGAAGTCCCAACAGTTCATGTTTGCTTTTGTTTCCCTTGCCTCCAGTGACATGCCTAATAAGAAGTTGCTGTGGCTGAGATCGAAGAGTTTGCTGCCTATGTTCTCCTCTAGGATTTTGATGGTTTCCTGTCTCACATTTAGGTCTTTCATCCATTTTTGTGTTTATTTTTGTGTATGATGTAAGAAACTGGTCCAGTTTCACTCTTCTGCATGTCGCTGCCCAGGTTTTCCCCATTGAGGATGGTGTTAACTGTGGGTCTTTTGTACATGACCTTTATGATGTTAAGGTATGTTCCATCTATCCCTACTTTCTTGAGGTTTTTTTTATTAAGAAAGGATGCTATATTTTGTCAAATGCTTTTTCGGCATCTATTGAGAGAATCATATCGTTCTTGCCCTTTCTTTTATTAATGTGGTGCATCAAGTTGATTGATTTGTGAGTATTGAACAAGCCCTACAGCCCAGGAATCAATCCCACTTGATCATCATGAATAATTCTTTAATGTACTGTTGAATTTTATTTGCTAGTATCTTGTTGAGAATTTTTGCATCCATGTTCATTAAGGATATTGGCCTATAATTCTCCTTTTTAGTGGTATTTTTGTCTGGTTTTGGAATCAAGGTGATGCTGGCCTCATAGAATGAGTTTGGAAATTTTCGTTCTATTTCTATTTTTTAGAACACTTTGAGAAGAATAGATATTAACTCTTCTTTAAATGTCTGGTAGAATTCCCCTGGGAAGCCATCTGGCCCTGGACTTTTGTTTGTTGTTAGATTTTTTATTACAATTTCAATTTCTTTGCTGGCTATAGGTCTGTTCAAATTTTCTATTTCTTCCTGTTTCAGTTTTGTCAGTTTATAGGTTTCTAGAAATTTGTCCATTTCTTCCTGATTGCCCAGATTGTTGGCATACAATTTTTCATAATATTCTCTTATAATTGTTTGTATTTCCGTGGTATTGGTTGTGATGTCTCTCCATTCATTTCTGAGTTTATTTATTTGGGCCCTTTCTTTTTTCTTCTTGTTTAGTCCAGCTAGGGGGTTATCAATTTTATTAATTCTTTCAAAGAACGAGCTCTTAGTTTCATTTATCTGTTCTACTGGTTTTGTTGTTGTTGTTGTTGCTGCTGCTTCTATATCACTTATTTCTGCTCTAGTCTTTATTATTTCTCTTTTCTTGCTAGGCTTTAGGCTTTATTTGCTATTCCTCTTCTAGTTCCTTTAGGTGTAAGATTATGTTGTGTATTTGAGACTTTTCTTGATTTTGTTTGTTTTTGTTGTTTTCTTTGTTTTGTTTTGTTTTGTTTTTTGAGAGAGAGAGCACAAGAGCAGTGAGGGTCAAAAGGAGAAGGAGAGAGAGAATCTCAAGCAGCCTCCATGCTCAGCATGGAGCCTGATACAGGGCTTGAGTTCACAACCATGAGATCATGACCTGAGCCTAAATCAAGAGTTGAACACTCAACCAACTGAGCCAACCAAGTGTCCCTGTTTTTCTTTTCTTTTCTTTTCTTTTCTTTCTCTCTTTCCTTTTTTTTTTTAGAGAGAGAGAAAGAGACCATTCTTGCTTCTTGAGGTAGGCCTCTATTGCAATATACTTTCCTCTTAGGACTGCCTTTCCTGCATCCCAAAGGTTTTGGACAGTCAGGTTTCCATTTTTCTTTGCTCCCATGTACTTTTTTATTTCCTCTTTAATTTCCTCATTATTTATTAGGATGTTCTTCAACCTCCAATTATTTGTGGTTTTTCCAAATTATTTCTTGTAGTTGACTTTAAGTTTCATAGTTTTGTAGTCTGAAAATATGCAGGGTATGATCTTGATATTTTTTTTACTTGTTGAGGGCTGCTTTGTGACCCAATATGTGATCTATTCTGGAGAATGTTCCATGTGCACTCAAGAAGAATGTGTATTCTTCTGCTTTAGGATGAAATGTTCTCAGTATATCGGTTAAATCCAGTCCAGTGTATCACTCGAAACCATTGTTTCCTTGTTGATTTTCTGCTTAGATGATCTGTCCACTGTTGTAAGTGGGATATTAAAGTCTTCTACTTATTGTATTATTCTCAATGAGTTTCTTCATTTTTTTGATTATTTATTTATATATTTGGGCGGTTCCAAGTTCAGGGAATAAAATTTACAATTGTTAGATCTTCTTGATGGATATGATATGGTGCCCTTAATTATGATATAATCCCCTTATTCATCTCTTGTTACAGTCTTTGGTTTAAAATCTAGTTTGTCCGGGTCACCTGGGTGGTTCAGTTTGTTAAGGAACAGACTCTTGGTTTTGGCTCAGGTCATGATCTCACAGTTCATGGGTTCGAGCCCCACATCTGGCTCTTTGCTGACAGTATAGAGCACCTGCTTAGGATTCTCTCTGTCTTTCCCTCTCTGTCTGCCCCTCCCCTGCTCTCTCTCTCTCTCTCTTCTCAAAATAAATAAATAAACTTAAAAAATAAAATCTAGTTTGTCTGATATTAGTATGGCTGCTCTGCATTTCTTTTGGTGTCCATTACCATGATAGATGTTTTTTCGTTCCCTCACTTTTAATATGTTGATGTCTTGATGTCTAAAATGAGTCTCCTTTACTCTTAAAAACTGAGAACAAACTGAGGGGTTGATGGGGGGTGGGAGGGCGGGGAGGGTAGGTGATGGGCATCAAAGAGGGCATCTTTTGGGATGAGCACTGGGTGTTGTATGGAAACTAATTTGACAATAAATTTCATATAATAAAAAAAATCAATTATATGTTATCTGTGTATTATACATAGATAATTCTAGTACAGTTAACATACAGTGTTATATTAGTTTCAGGTGTACAATATAGTGATTCAACAATTCTATATTCAGTGCTCATCATAAGTGTACTCTTAATCCCCTTCACCTATTTCACCCATACCCCACCCACATCCCTTCTGGTTACCATCAGTTTGTTCTCAATGGTTAAGAGTCTGTTTTTTGGTTTGGACCTTTCTCTTTGTTTGCTTATTTTGTTACTTAAATTCCACATATGAGTGAAATCAGATGATATTTGTCTTTCTCTGACTGATTTATTTCACTTGGCTTATACCTTCTAGATCCATCCATGTTTTTGCAAATGGCAAGATTCCATTCTTTTTTATGGGTGAGAAATACTCTATTGGAGATATATATATCTATATATACGCCATCTTCTCTATCCATTCATGTATCAATGGACACTTGAGCTACTTCCATATTTTGGCTATTGTAAATAATGCTGCAATAAACAAACATAAGGGTGCTTATGTCTTTTAAGTTAGTGTTTTTGTATTCTTGGGGTGAATACCCATAGTGGAACTGCTGGGATCACATGGTGGTTCTGTTTTTGATTTTTCGAGGATTCTTTACACTGTTTTCCATGGTGGCTGCGCCAGTCTGTGTTCCCACCAACAGTGGCTGAGGGTTCCTTTTCCTCCACATCTTCACCAGCATGTATTGTTTCCTGTGTTTTTTATTTTAGCATGGCTCATACTCTTAGCTAATCTGCCTTCTACTTTTCCCAGTATCCAGATATTGACCAGCACTTAACAGATGCTCAATAAAGTCTTGTTGACTGAAATGTTAAAAAAATAAAAAATAAAATAAAATAAAATAAGTCTCCTGTAGGCAGCATATAGATGGGTCTTGTTTTCTTTTTTATCCATTCTGATACCCTATGTGTTTTGATTGGATCATTTAGTACATTTACATTCAGGGTGATTATTGAAAGATATGAGTTTAGTTCCATTGTGTTACCTATAAAGTTGGTGTTTCTGGTGATGTTCTCTGTTCCTTCCTAGACTTTGTTGCTTTTGTTTCGTCCACACACACTCAAATGTTCCCCTCAATATTTCTTGCAGGGCTGGTTTAGTGGTCATGAATTCCTTTAGTTTTTGTTTGTCTGGGAAAGTCTTTATCTCTCCTTCTATTCTAATGACAGTCTTGCTGGATAGAGTATCCTTGGCTGCATATTTTTCCCATTCAGCATACTAAATATATCCTGCCAGTCCATTCTGGCCTGCTGAGTTTCTTTGGACAGACTTGCAGTGAACTGACCTGTCTTCCCTTATGGGTTAAGGACTTTTTTCCCTTGCCCTTTTCAGGATTTTTTCCTTGTTTGTGTATTTTGTGAATGTCACTATGATGTGCCTTAATGATGGCTGGCTTTTGTTAAATTTAATGGGAATTCCCTGTGCTTCTTATATTTTGATGTTTGTGTCCTTCTCCAGATTAGGGAAGTTTTGAGCTATAATTTGCTCACATAAACCTTCTGCTCCTTTTTCTCTCTCTTCATCTTCCTACAATATGAATGTCATTCCATTTTAATAAGTCACTGAATTTCCTAAGTCTACTTTCATGATCCAATGTCTTTGTTTTCCTCTTCTTTTTAGCATCACTATTTTCCATAACTTTATCTTCTATATCTCTAATTCATTTCTTTGCTTCATTCATCCTTACTGTCAATATGTCCATTAGGCTTTGCATCTCAGTTATAGCATCTTGATTTCAGCCTGACTAGAGTTTAGCTCTTTTATCTCTGCAGTAAGAGATTCTCTGGTGTCATACATGCTTTTTTGAAGCCCATCTAGCATCCTTATAATTGTTGTTTTAAATTCTAATTCAGACATCTTACTTATATCTGTATTGATTAGATCCCTGGCTGTCATCTCTTCATGTTCTTTCTTTTGGGGTAAATTCCTCTACCTTGTCATTTTAGAGGAAATAATAATAATTGAATTAAATTTAAAAAATTAAAACATCAAATAAAGGAAATAGGTCCTAGGTGTGTTTTGGTCTGCTTGTTAAGAGAAGCTTGATAGAAAGAAGAAAAAAAGAGAAAGAGAAAAAATTAAAAATAAATAAATAAAATAAAGTAAATAGAATAAAAATTTGCTCTTTCTGTATCCAAGAAAAAAAAAAAACAGAGGCAAAAACAAACAAAAACCCCAAAGGAAGCTAGATCCAGTTTACCCTAGAGCTGAAACTTTGCAGTACCCTATGATCAGCAGACTTAGTATGTGGAAGGGATTTTGCTGATCTTCTGGGGGAGGAGCCTGCTGCTCTAATTCTCAGGCTGACTTGCCCTAGTGGAAATGTGCCTTGAGAGTGCAGATGGTGTGACTTGATGTAACACCTCCATTCTCCACTTGGTGGCAGTTTATTTAGCTCACTGAGGTCCATCAGTGCTGGTGGGCTAATGGTGAAAATGGCTTCACTCCACTCTCTAGTCTGGAGTGGGATGTTCACACCTTCACAGACTCATGATCAATCACCCCTCTTGTGTCCCCAACTTTAGTCAGCTCCCCACATTCACCCTATCTGTTCCAAGCTGTCCACCTGTCAGGCAGTGCCACCCTCTTGAGTTTTATCTCAGGCATGGCTATGCTTCAAAACTCCACACTTCAGAGACCTCCACAGCTCAGATTTGCTCAAATTCTCTGGGGGAGGGTTTCACCATGCTGTGGCCAGTACCAGCTTCTCCCAGAAGATGGTTGTGTGACCACTTGGCTCAGAGTTTATGGTAAATTGCAACACAGAGCCAGTGCCAGGTTTTGCTGCCCTTAGCTGGCATCTCTGTTCCTATACCAGTAAATGACACAGATCCATGGTGCCCACAGGGTCTTTTGCCCACAGAGAGGCCTTATTGCCTCTACCAAATACCTTCCAAGCAGGGGAAATACTCCTTCCTACATGACCCAATGGATTTGATTTTCAGGCCCCACCACCTGCTACCAGGGTCCCACCCTGACTCCTTGCTGGAGCACCACCAGGCACTGAGCTCCAAAACTTCAGACCCTGTGCTCCACTGTTTATAAAAAACTGACAGTATTGAACCCTCTTCTTTTTCCCCCATCAATGGTTTTGGGAAGCAGATTTTTTCACTCTTTCTCTCTTTCTCTGTAGCTACTGTCAGAGGGAGTGCTTTTCTTGTGGGAACCTGACTTGCTGCTCTCTGTCCCCTTCTCTCTTCTCTCTATGAAAAGGGTTCCCTCCCCCCTCTGTAGCACCTCTGCTCTTCTCTCCCCCAACTCACGTGTTCACACCACATACCTTTCCCTTTCTCAAATTTTGCAGATTGTTGTCTTAATCCTCACATCGATTTTCTAGGTATTCAAAAATGGTTTTGTGTTGATATAGCTGTGTTAAGGGACACAACAAGCCCAGGGTCCCCTTACTTTTCCTCAATCTTAACTCCTCCTCTTCTCACCTGTTACTTTGATTGCTTTCCATTATTAGGTCCTCCAGGTCACGTATCTGGTCTTCTGCTTCCTCCATTCTATTATGTATTGCATGTAGAGTAGTGTATTTTTAATTTGTTACTGAGTTCTTTATCTCTGATTGGTTCTTTTTTATGTTTTCTATCTCTTTGTTAAGGGTCTCACTGAGGTCTTCCACTGTTTTCTCAAGTCCAGTGAGTATCTTTATGACCATTACTTGGAATTCTCTATCAGGCATATTACTTATCTCCATTTTGTTTAGGTCTTTTGCTATGATTTTGTCTTGTTCTCTCATTTGGGACACATTCCTCTGTCTCTTCATCTTGCCTGTTTCTATTTGCATGTGCTAGGAAAGTCCGCTATGTCTCCTACTCTTGAAAATAATGGCCTTATGAAGAAGATGTCCTGGAGTGCCCTGAAGTGCAGTGTCCCCTAGTTGCCAGAACCTGGCATTTCACGTGTGTCTCCTATGTGTGTTGTACGCACTCTGCTCTTGTGGTTGAGTTGCTTTTGCCTTCACTACAGTCATCTGCTATGGATTCTTCACCTGTTGTGGGCAGGGATTGGTCCCTGTGTCATTAGTGGACCAGTCTGGGGCCACCTTTGGCTTGAGTTGAGTCAGACCAGGTGTTTGCCAGGGATGAAGGAGCCTCACACTGTGCTTGTCTCCTGAGAAGTTTTTATTGGTGGGCAGGGCCTGAAGTCAGACCAAATGTCTGCCCCCAGACTACTGCTTAAGCTGAAGTCTTATTGTTGTGTGTGGTTATCTTTCTCTCTTCTCAAAGCAAGCGTCACTTTGGAGGCTGGCCCCTCTAGAGGCTACTACACATTGCTTGTGGTACCACTGTGGATTGACTTCAGCCAAGACCATATTAGAGGGGACAGATTCACTTAAATGGGGGGTGGGAGGGGAGATGTACATGGAGGAAGGGCTGCACACTCAGTGGGAGTAAGGTTTATGCAGGTCTGCTGTGGAAGGAGACCTGGAGCTGAAGTCTGGTTGAAGGGGTGTGTCTGCAAGGGAACATGGGGCAGGGTGCACTGTTAGCAAATGAAGTAATGTCAGTACTGCACTGGTTCCTGCAGATGGCTGTGTATTTATGTTGGGGAGCAGGGGAGGAAAATGGTGCCTGCCAGCTACTTTGTTCTGGAAGTCTCCCAATGATCCCTACCCCTCCAGCACACTCTCTGAGATGAGTAAAGAAATCTCCCTACCATATGTTCCAGACATTTTTCCAACTGCTGCTTCTAGGATCTCTCTCCATGGGCTCTTTGTTGTGCTGTCTCTTTAAGGGCAGAGACTCAGTTTCCTCACCCTCCCACTTCTCCCAGGGCCAAGCCCACTGATTTTTAAAGTTCCAAGTTTTAAATCCCACTGATTGTAAGAAATCAGGAAATTCATCTTTCTCATGTGGGCTCCGTTGTGTGGGCAACTGTTTCTCTCACTTCTCCGTGTCTGCAGTGTTCCTCCCTCCCGGGGACAGTCTCATCGCTCATTTAGCTCCAGGCTGTGTCTCTGCCCTTCCTTCCCTCTTCCATGCAAACTCTTCTCTATATTTAGCTGTGGAGAGTTTGTTCTGCCAGTCTTCAGGTTATTTTCTGGGTTATTTACACAGATGTGAATGTTATCTAGTTGTATTCATGGGACAAGGTGAGCTTAGGATCCTCCTACTCTGACATCTTTCCCAGATGTTGTCTCTTTTAATTAGTGTATTTAGACTATTTACATTTAACACAATTCTGATATGTTAGGGTTGATGTCTGCCATTTTATTATTTGCTTCTGTTTGTTTCATATGTTTCTTGTTCCCATTTCACTTTTCTTACCTTCTGATGGGTTATTTGAACATTTATTAGGATTCTACCTTGAGTTACTTAGGGTATTCTGAATATATAGCTTCATGTAACTTTCTTAGCCATTGCTTTAGGTGTTTCAATATATATGTAACTTATTACACTGTACTAATATTGATGTTTACCCTTTCTAGTGAAGTATAGAAACCTTACTTCCAACTAGGTCACTTTACCCTCCCTACTTTTTTTAAATTAATTTTATTTTTTTTAATTTACATACAAATTAGTTAGTATATAGTGCAACAGTGATTTCAGGGGTAGACTCCTTAATGCTCCTTACCCATTTAGCCCATCCTCCCTCCCACAACCCCCCCAGCAACCCTCTGTTTGTTTTCCATATTTAAGAGTCTCTTATGTTTTTGTCCCCCTCCCTGTTTTTATATTATTCTTGCTTCCCTTCCCTTATATTCATCTGTTTTGTATCTTAAAGGCCTCATATGAGTAAAATCATATGATATTTGTCTTTCTCTGACTGACTAATTTCACTTAGCATAATACCCTCTAGTTCCATCCACATAGTTATGAATGGCAAGATTTCATTCTTTTTGATTGCCGAGTAATACTCCATTGTATGTATATATATATATATATATATATATATATATATATATATATACCACCTCTTCTTTATCCATTCATCCATCGATGGACATTTGGTCTCTTTCCCATACTTTGGCTACTGTTGATAGTGCTGCTATAAACATGGGGGTGCATGTGCCCTTTTGAAACAGCATCCCTGTATTCCTTGGATAAATACCTAGGAGTGCAATTGTTGGGTCGTACGGTAGTTCTATTTTTAATTTTTTGAGAAACCTCCATACTGTTCCCCAGGGGGGCTGCACCAGTTTGCATTCCCACCAGCAGTGCAAAAGAGATCCTCTTTCTCTGCATCCTCGCCAACATCTGATGTTGCCTGAGTTGTTAATGTTAGCCATTCTGACAGGTGTGAGGTGGTATCTCATTGTGGTTTTGATTTCTATTTCCCTGATGATGAGTGATGTTGAGTATTTTTTCATGTGTCAGTTGGCCATCTGGATGTCTTCTTTGGAGAAGTGTCTATTCATGTCTTTTGCCCATTACTTCACTGGATTATTTGTTTTTTGGGTGTTGAGTTTGCTAAGTTCTTTATAGATTTTGGATACTAACCCTTTGTCTGATATGTCATTGCAAATATCTTCTCCCATTCTGTCGGTTGCCTTTTAGTTTTGCTGATGGTTTCCTTCGCTGTGCAGAAGATTTTTATTTTGATGAGGTCCCAGTAATTCATTTTTGCTTTTGTTTCCCTTGCTTCCGGAGATGTGTTGAGTAAGAAGTTGCTGTGACCAAGATCAAAGAGGTTTTTGCCTGCTTTCTTCTCTAGGATTTTGATGGCTTCCTGTCTTACATTGAGGTCTTTCATCCACTTTGAGTTTATTTTTGTGTGTGATGTAAGAAAGTGGTCCAGGTTCATTCTTCTGCATGTCACTGTCCAGTTTTCCCAGCACCACTTGCTGAAGAGACTGTCTTTATTCCATTGGATATTCTTTCCTGCTTTGTCAAAGATTAGGTGCCCATACGTTTGTGGGTCCATTTCTGGGTTCTCTATTCTGGTCCATTGATCTCAGTGCCTGTGCTTGTGCCAGTACCATACCTTCTTGATGATTACAGCTTTGTAGTATAGCTTGAAGTCCTGGATTGTGATGCCTCCTGCTTTGGTTTTCTTTTTCAAGATTGCTTTGGCTATTCGGGGTCTTTTCTGGTTCCATACAAATTTTAGGATTATTTTTTCTAGCTCTGGGAAGAATGCTGGTGTTATTTTGATAGGGATTGCATTGAATATGTAGATTGCTTTTACCCTCCCCACTTTTTAAACATAATTGTCATCTTTCCTACTTACATTTCAAACACCCCATGAAATGGTATTATAACTTGCTCTTGCTTCAACAATCAAATATGGTATAAAAAACTCATAAAATTTTTAATAGTCTTGTGTATTTACCCCTATTTTTACCTATTTTGATGTTCTTTCCTTTCTAAATGTCTAAGCCTTTCTTTTGGAGAACTTTCTTCAGCCATTTTTTAAAGAGTAGGTTTGCTACCCTTAAAATTCTCTTTGGTTTACTTCATCTGATAGTGTTGTGATTTTTGCCTTCATTCTTGGAGGATATTTTCACAAGATATAGAGTTCTGGTTTGAAGTTTTTTCCTTCAGTACTTTCTTTGTACACAGGATTACAGAGGAGAAATAGGCTGTTATTCAAATTGTTGTTCCCCTATGAGTAATGTGCTGTTTCTCTCTGGATGTTTTCAAGATTTTTTCTTTTAGTATTCAGACATTTAATGATGATGTA
The DNA here is from genome assembly GCF_018350175.1 of Felis catus. Classification (NCBI taxonomy): domain Eukaryota; kingdom Metazoa; phylum Chordata; class Mammalia; order Carnivora; family Felidae; genus Felis; species Felis catus. The sequence goes on along the minus strand of NC_058380.1, from coordinate 31,112,393 downwards.
TCTTGGCATGGATTTCTTTGAATTTATCCTGTTTTATCCTGAATTTTCCTGATCATGTACCTTCTTGAATCAGTAGATTTGTCTTTTTCCAAATTTGAGAAGTTTCAGACATTATTTTTTTAAATACTTTTTCAGTCCCACTCCCTCTTCTCTCTTTCTGGGTTTCTGTTAACACCTATGTTAGCCCTTTTTTTGCCCTAAGCGTCCTTGTCCCCGAGAAGCCGTCTTTTTTTTTCCCCCTGTCACTCACATTGGGTAAATGCTTTGATCTGTCTTCAAATTTTCTGAATCTATCCTCTGTTATGTCTACTCTACTATTTAACTTATACAGCAAATTTTTCATTTTGGTTATTATATTTTTTGGTTCTCTAATTTGCATTTGCTGTCTTTTTATAATTTGTATTTCTTTCATTAGATTTTCTATATTTCATTTGTTTCAAAAAAATTTATAGTTGCTTGCTGAAACATTATGATGCCTTCTTAAAAACCCTGTCAGATAATTCTAGTATCTAATTTATCTTGATGCTGGTGTCTGTTCATTGTCTTTTTCTCATTCCTGTTGTAATTGCTATGATAAGTGGTTTTTTTTTTTTACTAAATCCTAGATATTTTTTGTCTTATATTAGACTGTGGATCCTATTTAATCTTTTTAGCAGGTATAATGCAAGGACTAGGTGAGTCAGGGCTAGCAAGGGCTAGCTTCTTATCAGGCTCCTCCAAACTTTCCTGACCAAAATTGGGCACTATCACACTGCTTTATTACAGATGGGTAGGGTGAAAGTTCAAGTCCCTCTTTACCTCACTGTCACCTTCCTGGCAAAAGTGCACTGACTCATACTACCTGCAGTCTCTGAGTGGGGTTGTATGAGCAGCTCACTATTTGTCTCCACTGCCTCCAAGGCGGGAAAGTGGGGTGAGTTGACCACTTTGTTGCTGTGGGTAGGGGTGGAGGGTCAGCTCTTCACTGGACCCTCTTGCATGAGGGGAAGGGGGAAGCAGCTTGTCAACTACCCCTTCTTACACCACTCTATTCTGCCTTGTAAATACCAGGAAAGGTGGAAGGTCAGCTCCCCAATGGGCCTTGATGACAGGGCAGGAGAGTGGAAGCCTAGTTGTAACTAGTTCTGCCTTGTACTGGCTTGTGAAGTTTCATTGCCACTGTGTGGAACCTCAACTCAATACTTGATCCCATTAATACCATCATGAGGTAGGGGGAGATCAGACCTATCTACTTCCAGATAAGTATGGAATCCTAGCCCCTTCAATACTATGTTCTCTGTTGTGTGTAGAGTTGAAAAATATTGTGGCTTTGCCTTCTGAGATGTCTTGTCTTTATTCTCTTCCCTCACATTAGTCTAGACCTTCTCTTTCCATCATCTCTGTTGTCCCTGTTCTGCTTGATTTTAATGCCACTATAAGCAATTTCTTCTCAGTGTGGCGCCTTGTCCTAAAAGGAAACCTTGGCAAGTCAATTTAGAGTTCATAGAGGTTATACTGCTCTATCCCTTTTGGTCCATCTCAACACAGGCATGTGGTACTGGAGACAACAAACCTCCTTTTATAGCTCTTGTTCTCCAACTCTCTCCCATCTCATTGCTTTCCTTGCTTCTTCCTACATAGATTACTAGTAGGCAGGGGCGTTGTCTCCACAACCCATATTTTGGGATTTGTGGGGATATCTTTTCATCTTTTTATTTTATAAATTTGTTTCTGTTGTCTAATGTTTATTTATTTTTGAGAGATAGAGACAGAGCACAAGACTGGGGGTTCAGAGAGAGGAGACACAGAATCTGAGCTGTCAGCACAGAGCCCGATGTGGGGCTTGAACTCATGAACCACAAGATCATGACCTGAGCTGAAGTCAGATGCTTAACCAACTGAGCTACCCAGGCACCCTTCTGATGTTTAATATTTAGTCTTGTTTTGACATCTAGTTGCTTTACCTTTTTTTATGTGGCAATTCAGAGTAACTAAACAACTTTGCTGCTCTTTTGTCATATTACCAGAATCCTGTCCCTCCTTCCATTCTTCATCTGCTATAGTCCATTCTTTCCTGAACAACCAGTTTGGTGTTCTCTCTGAATTGTTCATTCATAGGTGAAATGGCATTACATTACATGGGTGAAATGGTGTTCATAGGTTACCCAAACAGAAAAGAGAATTCTCATATTGAGTCAATGACTGATTTATGCCCTCCATCTAAGTTCAGTGATAACAATTGCAGTAAAGGAAAAACTTCAGCTAGTCTTTTGGGACATCAAGCACATAAACTGAGATGTGCTTTTTGAATTTAAAATTTCTATAATGGCATTGACATTTCACAATTACACCTAATAAAAATAAATACGTATGCAGTTAAAACAATCATATAAAACTCTAGCCACAGGACCAAAAGATTGATTCCTTCTTACTGATGTTTTTGTGAATTTTTTTAGTCAGAGCCTTGGTGAGTCCATAGTTTACAAGGAATAGAAATTAAAATAAGTAATGAAAATCATCTTTTAAAATGAAACGGGAATATGTTCATCGAGGAAGTAATATAATCTCTGTAATTGAGAATTAAAGGATAATTCAAAATCCTTGATTAAAAGAAGCCTATCCTTCTTTAAGAAATGCCCAATTTTTTATTGGTGCTCAAGCTTAAACAGAATTTATTATGTGAAATTTGCATAAGAGAATAATGAAAAAAGTACTGGGCAAAGGCTACTAATATGGCTTTATTATAAATAATAATGGATGAATATGCTCAAATTCCACATAAGCAAGGCTGCTTCCCTGTGATAACTCCATAGTAGTGTGTGTGTGTGTGTGTGTGTGTATTTTTTTAATGTTTATTTATTTTTGAGAGAGAGAGGGGAAAGGCCAGAGAGAGAGGGAGACACAGAATCCAAAGCAGGCTCCAGGCTCCGAACTGTCAGCACAGAGCCTGACACGGGACTCGAACTCATGAGCCGCCAGATCATGACCTGAGCCAAAGTCAGACGCTTAACTGACTGAGCCACCCAGGTGCCCCAGTAGTTTTTATTTTTAAAAACTAAAATCTAATCACCTTTCTCGTAGCCTTTAAAATCACTTTCTTCACTAAATATAGAATCTTAAAACACAAACTGACTTAACTCTTTAGGTCCTTTTTTGTTGAATCTATTTTTCAGTCACCTCAATCTATGAAAATTTCAAACCACTGGCTAATGAAATTCTGAACACTCTTAACATGAATATGATTTTCCTTATTATTTTTAGATCTCTGATAATTATTGTCAGAATAAGTAAATGTTTATTAGAAAATAAAAAGTCTCAAATCAACAATCTAAGCTTCCACCACAAGGAAATAGAAAAAGAAGGAAATAGAAAAAGTTTTGGTTTTTTGAAAAGATAAAATTGTTAAACTTCTAGCAAGACTGACAAATATAAAAGGGAGATGAAGTTTTCAAACATCAAGAATAAAAGAGGAATTCTAACTACAGAACCTACAAACATTAAAAGGAAATTAAGTGAACAATACAAACAAGCCTATATGTAGAAAGTCAACAACTTACACAAAATTGCCAAATTCCTTGAAAACCACAAACACAAAACTCACCCAAGATGAAATAGATCATTTAAGTAGTCCTACATTAAATGGACTGAATATGTAGTTAAAGCTGCCAAAAATGGAAATCTCCAGACACAATTGTCTTCACTGGTAAATATACCAAACATTTAAAGATGAAATAATGTGTAGAATCTAGTCAAGTTCATGGAAGCAGAGAATAAGAATTATGGTTGCCAGGGGCTGGGAGGAGAGGGAGATGGAGAGATGTTGGTCAAGGGGTACAAACTTTCAGTTATGCAAGAGGAATACGTTCAGGAGATCTAATGTACAGCAATATGACTACAGCTAATAAAACTGTACTGTGTGCTTAAAATTTGCTATGAGAGTAAATTTTAAGTGTTCTTACCACAAGTAGGAAGAAAGAAAGAAAGAAAGAAAGAAAGAGAAAGAAGAAAGAAAAAGAGAAAATGGTAATTATGTGAGATGATAGATATGTTAGTTAACTTGATTGTGATGATTATTTTACAATGTATATGTATACTCAGAGCTGGGATGGGGGAGATGAAATAACACCAATTCAATACAAACTCTCCCAGAAAACAAAAGTGGAGGGAATGCTTCCCAGCTCATATAAGGCCAATATCAAAGTCAAACAAAGACAGTAAAAAAGAAAACTACAGTCCAATTTTCCTTATGAACATAACACAAGTTTTCAACAAAATATATCCATTAATATATAAAAAGAAAGATATACTACAACCAGGTATACTTTATACTGTAAGCACAAAGCTGGCTCAATATATGAAAATCAATCAGTGTAATCTATCATTTTGACAGGCTAAAGAAAAACCATATGCTCAAATCAGTTGATGCAGAAAATCATTTGACTAAATCCAACATCCATTCATAATAAAACTCCCAGCAAACTAGAATTAAAAGGAAATTTCCTCAATCTGATAAAAAAACACAAAATTACTAATGCTAACAGCACATTTAATGGCTGGAGTCTTAATGGTTTTCCCCCTAAAATTAAGACCCAGGTAAAAGTCTCCACTTTCCCTAAAACAATTTATATAGTACTAGAAGTCCTGACCATTTCAATAATGCAAGAAAACAAAACAAAACAAAATTGGAAGATTGGAAAGGAAGAACAAAACCTATCCTTATTTGTAGATTGCAGGATTCTCTACATAGAAAATCCCAAGGAGTCTACCAAAAATTCCAGAAGTATCAAGTGAGTTTAGTAAGATCACTGAATACAAAGTAAACACATAAATATCAATCATACTTCTACATATTAGCAAAAAAAATTGGAAATGAAAATTAGAAATGTGGTACTATTTAAAATTGCTCTAAAAAATTAAAACAAATTTAACAAAACATGTGCAGGATGTATATAGCAAATAATTCAAAATGCTGATTAAAATATCAAAGGCCTAAATAAATGGAGAGTCATGCCATGTTCATAGATTGGAAGACTCAATATAGCTCAGGCTCCCAGGATTTTGGAGTAAAGTATGCCTTTACTTCAATGATAACTATCCTCCATTTGAAAACCAGCTTCTGATTTGCTACTGGGTTCCCCATAGAGACTAAACTCCCTAAACATGGGATAGCAAGTGACTATGTGACTCAAAATATCTATCATGAGCATGATAATCTATTTCACTGAATCAAAGTATTGGATGTATGAAAGACAATTCCTTTGTTAAATGGAATGGTAATTACAAGACCAGAAGATACAAGCAAACTGTATAAGCAAGTGGTGCACACTCACATGGTACTAACTCCTACTACCTTAACACCTGATCCTTCATGCTCCTTAGAGCCCCATGGGAAGTCCACTATAAACATTTGACATTTCCAGAGGAGGAAAAACACCCTCCTTGGGTTATAGATGTGTCTGCAAGGTGTGGTGACATCATCTGGAAGTGAATGGCTGCTGCATTACAGCCCCACTCAGAGTTAACCCTGAAAGACTCTGGTAAAGAAAAATTCTCCCTATGCACAGAGTTTTGAGAGGTATATTTGATTTTTCATTTTGTATGGAAGGAAACATTTGTTATTTTTTTTTATTTGAAACACTTCACGAATTTGCTTGTCATCCTTGCTCAGAGGCCATGCTAATTTTCTCTATATCGTTCCAATTTTAGTATATCTGCTGCTGCAGCTAGCACAGAAGGAGACATGTTAAGAGTCATATTGATTCATGACCAATGGCTCAGTGAGTTGATTGGTATTCCAGGGCTAAGAAGAAATATAACTGGAAAATTAACAAGGAGCTCTGGAGGAGAGACTATGTGGATGTGCTTCTAAGAATTGCACAGAGTAGGGGAATGTTAATTCTCATTAGGGGATAAGACATGAGAGGGTGGAAAGCAAATGAAGTTTGGATGTTTATACCTTTGGCTCCTTATGCTGAGACTTGAGTTGGCCACAATGTTCCTATTAGTAAGGTCACAGCTCCCTTAGGTGCCCTCTTTTCTGCCAGGTTGTAGTTAATACTTCCTGCCTCCATAGCAGTTCTTGTGGTGATAATGGCCCCCTACTGTCACTAGTCACAGGTGATTCATCAACCCTGCCCGTGTTTTTTATTAGATCTCAAGTATGCCATTGTTTCTTAATTGACCACAGCAACCCTGATCATAAACTACACAGGAGTGGAAATTTTTATTGACTATTATCCCAGTATCTAGAATGATGTCTGTCACACTGCAGGTTTTCCATAAATGTTTGTTGAGTGAATATGTGTTTTGTCCACTTTCCTTCCATTAAAACATGAATAGCAATTTCTTAAACATCATTAATAATCAGTTTTCAAAAATGCATGGTATCTGGTATTAAAATAGATGTGAGGAAACAGTGTAAACTGTTATAACCTTTCTGAAGACTATTTGCATTTATCAAATATTTAACAGGTACACATTTTAACTGGGTAAGTCTATCATTTGGACATTTGTGCCAAAGAAATAATCACATATATATATATATATATATATATACAAAAGATGTAGGGACAATGATGTTTGCTATGTATTATTTATAATAGTGAAACTTGGAGACAAGCTGAACATCAATCACAAAGATTGATTGAACAAACCTGATACGCCCTTACAATACAGAAAAGAATGATAGTTCTACAAAGCCTGACCAAATAACCAGATCAGAAGATAACTTAAGTGTAAAAACAAGTTGTAAATACATAGTAACCATTTCCTTTGAAAAATGCATTGTTAGCTTTAGCATAAAGTCTAGAGCTAAGCTTCAGTTCATATTGGTTTTATTTGGAAAATGAGATGGAAAGAAGGGAGCTTCCATTAGCCCATCATCACTGCTATATTTTGATCAAATTGAGCATGTATTTACATTTTTAAAAGAAACACTTAAATATATTTATATTTAAAAGATAAACAAGAGCAACTCAAGTGTTTAAAAAGTAAGTCTTGCTCAGCACACAACTTAAGGGCAATAAAATATCAAATTGTAAAGCGTATTACAAAACAAATAAATGGGGTGAAACTGTCACATTTAGCTTTCTCATTTACAAGTGCAAGGTTTTTGTCCAGAAAGCTGCAAGAAGGGTATTTCACTATTAAGGAACCAATTACGGCGTTTATGGAAAATAACGCCTTTTGACCCTCCTAAAAACAAATAAACAAAACACATTATCAGGGTCCATTTTTGCAAAGATAGAAAACTCAGTCTGATTAAGGGGACATATCCACGACCCTGAGGAATTGTCCAACAGAGAACACTCTTTTCCCAGCAGGAGTAAACCCAGACTCTTCTCACGTTGGCCCGGGACGTGGCCGTGGGAGGAGGAGCTAGACGGGAAAACATCCCCTGACTCCACCCGCTGGGAGGAAGGACGCGCCAGCACCCGCACCGCCCAGGCCGCCTCGGAAGAGCTAGAACTGAGGCCCACCCTACCTCCCGGCCACCTCTAGACTCCGCGGAGCTAGGCGGCAGGGCAAGGCGAGAAAGCGGCGGCGGCTGGGCTGGGGAGCCCCTGGAAGAGCGCGTCACCACCTGCTGAGCTCCGCCCACCACCCGCTCCGTGAGTCTAGAACCTCGGAGTCCACACACCCCTCGGTGGGCTTGGGAGAGGCTAAGAACGGCGCGCCCGAGGGGCGGGGTTCTAAAGGGGGGGAGGGAGAAACAAGAGTTTCCTAGAAAGAGTAAAGCTTTCTGCGTGTGTTCATATAGATTGCAACTAACTTGTTGATGACTGTATACCTTTTCCCCCCATCTTATAAGTAGGGTCCAGTTTTAAAAAATCATTGTCATAGGGGTGGCTGAGTCGGTTAGGTGTGGGACTCCTGATCTCAGTTCAGGTCTTGGTCTCAGGGTCATGAGTTCAAGCCCGCAGTTTTGCTCGGCGCTGGGCGTGAAGCCAACTTAAAAAAAAAAAAAAAGGGAAGGAAGGAAGGAAGGAAGGAAGGAAGGAAGGACGAGAGAAACAGTAAAAAAGATGTTCTTATAATATTATGACTGTGTGGCCATAATTTGGTTTTTTTTAAAAAATCAACAAAATGCGCATTATAAGGTTTAACCAGGATCTTCTCCGGCAAATGTGTGATTTGCTTGATAACCATTTTATTATTTTCCATTGTATGTTCTTTCGTATATTATGTATTCTTGAAATTTGCTTTTTTTTTTCTCCTTTCCTGGGATAAACTCTATTGGTCACACTTTCTTTTATACTACTGTTGTTGTGCGCCATATTCAAGTGTCTGTATTTACATTTCTCAACCTTATTCTCAACAGATATTTGTATCTTTATTTCTCTGAGCAGCTTTGCGTTTTTGTTTTTGTTTTTTTTTTTAATTTTTTTTTTCAACGTTTATTTATTTTTGGGACAGAGAGAGACAGAGCATGAACGGGGGAGGGGCAGAGAGAGAGGGAGACACAGAATCCGAAACAGGCTCCAGGCTCTGAGCCATCAGCCCAGAGCCTGACGCGGGGCTTGAACTGACAGACCGCGAGATCGTGACCTGGCTGAAGTCGGACGCTTAACCGACTGCGCCACCCAGGCGCCCCATGAGCAGCTTTGCGTTTAAAAGGTACATTGATGGAGAGAGAATCCCTATTTTTTCTTTGTATTACAAAAATTTGAAAAACATAAGAAAAGTAGAAAATGGTAAAATGAACATATATAGCCAGCCATGCCATTGACTTAAGAAACCTTACTTAAACTTTTGCCATATTTGCTGTTAGTTTTTGATGAAATTTCGTAAAGCGAATTAACAAAGTTAATTTCAGTGCTAAGTGCGGCGCTATACATACCTTTATAAAATCAATACATTTTGGGGCGCCTGGGTGGCTCAGTCGGTTAACCGTCTGACTTTGGCTCAGGTCATGATCCCACAGTTCGTGAGTTCAAGCCCCGCGTCGGGCTCTGTGCTGACAGCTCAGAGCCTGGAGCCTGTTTCAGATTCTGTGTCTCCCTCTCTCTGACCCTCCCCTGTTCATGCTCTGTCTCTCCCTGTCTCAAAAAAAATAAATGTTAAAAAAAATAAATAAAAAATAAAAAAAATAAAATCAATACATTTTCCAATATAATTCCACTTAACAGTTAGCTGTAATGTTCCTTAATATTTCTTATTGCCAGTCCACATTCAAATTTCTCAAATCGTTCCCGACGTCCTTGGCGATAGTTGCTTTTCCGTTTGGGGTTTGATGGAGGACCACACATTGCATTTCGCTTTAATGTTCAAATTTAACCTCTACACCTGGAGGCTCTGAGCGATCCTGGGTAGGAGACACTATCAAAGACATTTTCCAACCGTCTAATAAGAAACTGCAAAGTAACGTCAAGGCGTGGAGGTTTATGGCAAATGTGATCTTGAATCTGGCTGGCTCATCGTGCAACAGTCTGTGCACGAACGGTCTGTGCCACACCCCCGCGAGTGCAGGCCCTGCTCTGCCTTCCTGCTTCTAAACTCTCTGCCCTGGTGGGGAGATGCTGCCTAGGCCTTGGTTGTACACATCTGGAATGGAAGGCGGGTGTGGAGACTGCGCTGCCTGGAAACACTGAGTGGAGTGGGCTTGTGGCCCAGACTGCGGGAGCAGGAAGTCTTAAGGACCATCCCCCTCACTCCTACCCCCACCCCTGGGCTCAACCTCCAGGTCAGGCTTCCGGATGCAGTTGAGACTGAGCACACGTCAGGAACAGGTGTTCGGTGCACGCTGGGATCTGCGGGAATCGGTGCCCGGCCCCACCTGCAGCACAACCAGAAAAAAGCCCCCGTTGGTGGCAGGAAGGTAAAAAGTATTTATATTGTAGACTGTGGGCGTGCCAAAGAGCACCAGAGGTGGGTCTGCGGTGGTACCCAAGCTCTGGAGCCAGAAAGACCGAGGGGGGGGGGGGGAGGGGTAAATTCCAGCTGTCACCTGTAAGCAGGGGCTAGAAAAGGAACCTGGATAAGAAGTATCTCAACTGACAACGAAGGTATTAATAACTGTCTTATGGTGTTGTTTTGAAACGTAAGTCTAAGTTGTAAATCAAATAGGCTGGTTCAGGGTACTAAGCCCTGAGTAAGTGACAACTGTTGTTTTGTATTTAGAAGACATTTTGTTCCTTTTAATTGGGTGGTTTATGTAAACCTCACAACCATTCTAACCATTCTGTGAGGTGGGTATAATCATTTGCATGAAAAATAACAACCAAGGCTCAGGTTGGTGGAGTGAATGTGCCCAGGTCAGAAGGTAGCAGGGAGGGAGTTTGGATTCAAGGGCAGGTATGCTTTACTTCTAACCTCAGGCTTTGTGTAAATGTAACACCTGCCTAAAAACAGCACTGCAGCCTTCAGAGCACTTAGCAGAGTGACCTGTCCCTAAATCCCCAGAGATATAATGGGAAGTGAATGTAAGATAGAATCTACCATGCCTCAAATGTATTCTAGGATTTCTGGTGTCTCCTCAGATCCCTTGAGTCAGACAGAGCCTTCTAGCCCCCCATGCACTAGCAGTCTGTATTTTCAGTCTGAGATTATAGTGAATTCCAAGAGGCTCCACTTTGTGGCCTTAAAATTAGTTCCTCGGGCTCAGGAGCTGGGGCTTCTAGGTAATTCATTTTAGAGCAAAGCAGCTTTTAAGAAGCAGGAAGCAAGGGACTCTGGTAATAAGAGTCTTCCCTGGAAGAGAGCACCCCTTCACCTTAGACTTCAATCCAGAATTTCAGAGTAGAGACAGGAGAAACCACAAAGGTCTGCACAGCCAGAAGCATTTCTTGATCCCCCTGTCAAGAATGAGACAGACTGGAATGCAAGCTGGTGCAGCCACTCTGGAAAACAGTATGGAGGTTCCTCAAAAAATTAAAAATACCCTACGACCTAGCAATTGCACTACTAGGCATTTATCCAAGGGATACAGGTGTGATGTTTCAAAGGGACACATGCACACCCATGTTTATAACAGCACTTTCAACAATAACCAAAGTATGGAAAGAGCCCAAATGTCCCTCGATGGATGAATGAATAAAGAAGAGGCGGTATATATATATATATATATATATATATATATATATATACACAATGGAGTATTACTTGGCAATCAAAAAGAATGAAAACTTGCCATTTGCAACTACATGGATGGAACTGGAGGGTAGTATGCTAAGTGAAATTAGTCAGTCAGAGAAAGACAAAAATCACATGACTTCACTCATATGAGGACTTTAAGAGACAAAACAGATGAACATAAAGGAAGGGAAACAAAAATAATATAAAAACAGGGAGGGGGACAAAACAGAAGAGACTCATAAATATAAAGAACAAACTGAGGGTTGCTGGAGGGGTTGTGGGAAGGGGGATGGGCTAAATGGGTAAGGGACATTAAGGAATCTACTCCTGAAATCATTGATTCACTATATGCTAACTAATTTGGATGTAAATTTTTAAAAATTAAAAATAAAATTAAAAAAAAAAGAATGAGACAGACTTGGTGATGCCACCACATTCAGAAGTCACAACATTGTGTGACAGTGGGAAGTGTGGGCCAGCTTTGAGAAGAGCAAGGTGAGCAAGGGGTAGGTTGCTCAGGAAAGGCCACTTTGTTGGAAAGCTTGTGAGAACGAGGTCTGTGGGTACCCTTAACCAGGAAGAGGAAAGAAAGTCTGCCTTCACTTTTCCTAAATGGCCCCATGCTTTACAGATGCTGCTGTCACATGTGTCCATCACCTCACATGATGATTCATGAAGAGTTTCCATGCTCATCTACCTCTGACTTATTGAAAACTTTAAAGAACCTTTAAAGATCCGAGAATGTCAATCAATTGTCCAGAGTCACCTATATGACAGATCTGGAAATCAAAGTGCCATCATTTGGTGTCAGGTCCATGTTTCAGTTCATTTATGTTTAATGAAGAGTAGTGATCTTTTGTGTGGCCGTTCACAGTTTGTTTATCCATTCACCAACTGATGCATATTTGGATAATTTTCAGCCATAAACATTTATATACAGGTTTCTATGTGTGGACATATATCTTCACTCTCTTGGGTGAATACCAAGGAGTGAATGACATTGCTGGATCTCATAAGAAGTGTATGTTTAGCATAATAAGGAGCTGTCATACTTTTTCAAAGTGGCCGTACCATTTTTCATTTCCATCAGCAATATGTGAGGGGTCTAGTTGCTCTGCATCTTCATCTGAATTTAATGATGTCAGGTTTTTCTACTTGAGCCATCATATTGCTTTGTAATGGTATTACATTTTAGTTTTAATTTGATTTTTCTAATGTATAATAATGAGTATGTTTTTGTTTGTCATCTGTTCCTTTTTGATAAAGTGCCTATTTGATCTTTTCCTCATCTTAAAAAGTTGTTTCTTACTGATTTCAAGAGTTGTATATATGCTACAAAGGTTTTTCCAAAGATAAATGATTTGTAGATACTTTCCCTCAGCTTGTGTTTTTTCATATTCTTAATAGTATTTTTCTTTTTTTTTTTTTAAAGTTTTTTTATTTATTTTTGGGACAGAGAGAGACAGAGCAGAACGGGGGAGGGGCAGAGAGAGAGGGAGACACAGAATCGGAAACAGGCTCCAGGCTCCGAGCCATCAGCCCAGAGCCTGACGCGGGGCTCGAACTCACAGACCGCAAGATCGTTACCTGGCTGAAGTCGGACACTTAACCGACTGCGCCACCCAGGCGCCCCTATAGTATTTTTCAAAAAGCAGAGGTTTTTTACTTTAAGGAACAAGAAAAACCTCAAATAAACTAACCTTAAACCTAAAGGAACCAAAAAAAAAAAAAAAAAAAAGAACAACCACAACAAATGAGGCTGAAAGCCAACAGAAGGAAGGGAATAATAAAGATTAGAGCAGAAATAAATGATATAGAAACAAACAAAAAACAGTAGAACAGATCAATGAAACCATAAGCTGGTTCTTTGAAAAAATTAATAAAATTGATAAACCCCTTGCCAGACTTATGAAAAAGGAAAGAGAAAGGGCCCAAATAAATAAAATCACAAATGAGAGAGGAAACATTTTAAAAAGAGTTAATGCCTATTCTTCTCAAACTATTCCAAAAAAATAGAAAAGGAAGGAAAATTTCCAACCTCATTCTATGAGGTCAGCATTACCCTGATACCAAAATCAGATAAAGACTCCACTAAAAAAGAGAACTACAGGCCAATATCCCTAATGAACATAGATGTAAAAATTCTCAGCAAAATGCCAGCAAATCAAATCCAAGATTCACTCACCATGTTCAAGTGGGATTTAGTCCCAAAATTCAAAGGTGGTTCAATAGTCACAAATCAATGAGCATGATACACCACAATAATACAAGAAAGAATAAGAACCATATGATCCTTTCAATAGATGCAGAAAAAGCATTTGACAAAGTACAAACATCTATTCATGATAAAAACCCTCAACAAAGTTGTTTTAGAGGGAACATACCTCAACATACTAAGGGAGCCATATACAAAAAATGCACAGCTAATATAATAATCAATAGGGAACAATTGATAGCTTTTCCTCTATGGTCAGGAACAAGATAGGGATGTCCTCTCTCACCACTGTTACTTAACATAATACAAAAGTCCTAGCTATAGCCATCAGACAACACAAATAAATAAAAGGCATCTAAATCAGCAAGGAAGAAGTAAAAGTTTATTTGCAGATGACATGATACTCTATATAAAAAACCTGAAAGACTCCACCAAAAAATTATGAGAACTGATACATGAATTCAGTAAAGTCTCAGGATACAAAATCAACATAAAGAAATCTGATGCATTTCTATACACCAATAATGAAGCAGCCGAAAGAGAAATTAAGGACTTTATCCCTTTTACAATTGCACCAAAAACCATGAGATAGCTACTAGTAAACCTAACCACAGAGGTGAAGGACCTGCACTCTGGAAACTATAAAACAGTGATGAAAGAAATTGAAGAAGACACAAAGAAATGGAAAGACATTCCATGCTCATGGATTGGAAGAACAAATATTGTTAAAATGTCTATACTACACAAGGCATTCTATACATGCAATGCAATCCCTATCAAAATACCAACATCATTTTTCACCGACGTAGAACAATCCTAAGATTTGTATGGAACTGCAAAAGACCCCAAATAGCCAAAACAATCTTGAAAAGAAAAAACTGAAGGCATCACAATTACAGATTTCAAGTTATGTTACAAAGCTGTAGTGATCAAAACAGTATGGTACTGGCACAAAAATAGACACAGATCAATGGAACAGAATAGAAAACCCAGAAATGAACCCACACCTATAAGGTCAATTAATGTTACACAAAACAGGAAAGACTATCCAATGGGGAAAAGACAGTCTCTTTAACATACGGTGTTGGGAAAACTGGACAGCAACATGCAAAAGAATGGAACTGGAGTACTGTCTTAGACTATACACAAAAACAAATTCAAAATGGATGAAAGACCTAAGTGTGAGACAGGAAACCGTTAAAATACCAGAGGAGAACACATGCAGTAACCCTTGTCATCAGCCACAGTAACTTCTTTCTAGATATGTCTCTCCTGAGGCAAGGGAAACAAAAGGAAAAATAAACTATTGGGAGTTCATCAAAATAAAATCTTCTGCACAGCAAAGGAAACAATCAACAAAACTAAAAAGCAACCTATGGAATAGAAGAAGATATTTGCAAACAACATATCTGATAAAAGGTTAGCATACAAAATATATAAAGAACTTAAACAACTCAACAGCTAAAAAACAAATAATACAATTAAAAAATGGGCAGAAGATATGAATAGACATTTTTCCAAAGAAGATATCCAGATGGCTAACAGACACATGAAAAGATTCTCAACATCACTCATCATCTGGGAAATACAAATCAAAACTACGGTATGACCTCACACCTGTCACAATGGCTAAAATCAACAATAAGAAACAACAGATGCTGGTGAGGATATGGGGAAAGGGGAACCCTTCTACACTGTTGAGAATGCCAACTGGTGCAGTGTTCTGAAAAATGGTGTAGAGTTTCCTCCAAAAGTTAAAAATAGAACTCTTTGACCCAGAAATTGCATTACTGGTATTCACCCAAAGAATACAAAAATACTACTTCAAAAGGATACATGCACCCCAATGTTTGTAGCAGCATTATCTACAACAGCCAAATTATGGAAATAGCCCAAGCATCCATTGACACATGAATGGATGACAGATGAATATATATATATATATATATATATATATATATATATATATATAATGGAATATCACTCAGCCATAAAAAAGAATGAAATCTTGCCATTTGCAACAATGTGGATGGAGCTACAGAGTATTATGCTAAGCGAAATAAGTCAGTCAGAGAAAGACAAGTATCATATGATTTCACTCATATATAGAATTTTAAGAAACAAAACAAATGATCATAGGGAAAGAAAAAGAAAGAGGGAGGCAAACCAAGAACCATACTCAACTATACAGAACAAACTGATGGTTACCAGAGGGGAGGTATGTGGGAAACAGGTTAAATAGGTGATGGTGTTAAGAAGTACACTTGTGATGAGTACTGGGTGTTGCATGTAAATATTGAATAACTGATTTGTACACCTGAAACTAATATTATACTATATGTTAGCTAACTGGAAATTAAATAAAATCTTAAAGAAAAAAAGAGCAGAGGTTTAAATTTATCAATTTTCATAATTTTCAATGCTTTTATTTCATGGGTGTATTAATCTATTTGGACTGCCATAACAAAATACCACAGATCAGGCAGATTCAACAACATAAGTCCAAGAGCAAGATGTGATCAGTATTGGTTTCTGGTGCAATCTCTCTTCCTGGCTTGCAGAGGGCCACCTTCTGTGTCCTCACACGGCCTTTTATCTGTGCACACACACAGAACGAGAGTGTTCTCAGGTGCCTCTACCTCTTCCTCTAAGGACATCAATTCTATCAGATCAGGACCCCACCTTTATTACCTCATTTAACCTTAATTACCTCCTTATGGTCTGGCCCTATCTCCAAATACAGCCACATTAGGGGTTAAGGCTTCAACATACATGGGAGACACAGTTCAGCCCATAACAGTAACTTATACTTTTTTCTTATCTAAGAAATATTTGCCTAATATGGTCACAAGCCTGTCACTTTTTTTTTCCTTTTATAAATTTGAAAGTTATAGCACCATTTGTTGAGAAGTATATACTTTCTCTGTTGGATTGCCTTGGTTACCTCTGTTGGGAATCAATTGAATATAAATATGTGCCTCTGAAATACAAGCATGGTTCTGAGTACTACCTCCAGGGTTTAAATGGATCTCTTTATTGATTCCCCATTACCCTAGCAGAGGACCCAGAGTGAGGATGTGTGTACCCTAGTGAGTCACTGGTATACAGGAAATGATTATGGGAAGCCTATTTATAATGACTTTATCTTTAAGAAGGTACTAAGTTTGGGGCACATGGGTGGGTCAGTTGATTAAGCGTCCAACTTCAGCTCAGTTCATGACCTCATGGTTCATGGGTTCGAGCCCCGTGTCAGGCTCAGTGCTGACAGCTTGGAACCTGGAGCCTGCTTCAGATTCTGTGTCTCCCTCTCTCTGCTCCTCCCTTCCTCTCTCTCTCTCAAAAATAAATAAATATTTTAAAAAAATTTAAGGCACTAAGTTTTATCAGTAGTAATATTAACTGGTAGCATATGTACATATTTTTGAAATATATACAGATGAATTAGGACATGAAAATAATATTGATACTAATTGTGTGATGCCTCAGAGTATAAGACAGAGTTAGGTTTTTAATAACATTTTATAATTTTATTTATTTTCTATTTTGTTTTAAACTGTTAACAGTAAACATTATATAAGAGTTTTCAGAGGTCATGTCACCAGTTTCTAAACACTCCAGATTGATCAGAAATGTGCTGTTACAGGCAGCACCATCATTCAAGGATGTGACTGTGGAATTCACCAAGGAGGAGTGGAAGCATCTGGGCCCTGCTCAAAGGACCCTGTATAGACACATGCGCATCCCGGTGGATAAGCAGACCTTGCCACGTCATTGCCTCAAGAATGCAATCCTGTTTTTCATGATTGCTACTTTTATCATATGTGTCATATCCTGTTCTGTTTCTACTAATTAACATTTCTCCTGGTTAAGGGTCATATGTGCCTTCTTTGCATGCTTTGTAATTTTTTTTATTAGATTCTAGTTGTTATGGATTTTACATTATTGGGTGCTATATTTTTTGGTATTTTAAAATGTTTTGGGGCTTTCTCTGGAATAAAGCTATGTTATTTGGAATTAGTTTGATCCTCTCAAGGTCTGCTATTAAGCTTTGTTCTGTAGGATTCAGAACACCTTCTGGTTTAGGGCTAATTTTGTTCCAGTACCAATTTTGTTCCTGTAGCCTTCAGGTTATTCTACATATCCTCCATTAATTAAGAAACCTTTCCACTCTGGCTGGTGGGATAAAAAACTTCTTTTTTTTTGTATTTTCCACTCTACACCTTCCCAGCAGTTCTTTCCCTAACCTTGAATAGTTTTCTTACATGCAAGCACAAGTCCATACTCAGCCAAAGATTCAGAGAGACCTTTCTGCAGATCTCATGGCTCTCCAGTGTTTTGTCTGGCAAATTCTAGTTGCCTCAGCATTCTAAACTCCTAACATTGTCTCCTCAACTTATTGAGACTGTCAGGCTTTTTTTTGGAGGCATGGTGGGCGGGGCAGGGGGGTCCCTTTGTTATGCTGTGCCATAGAAATTTTCCAAACTCTGGCCAAAATAGGGTTCACCCAAGTTGTTTCCTTTTTCCTAAGAGTTCCCTGTCATTGTCTGATTTTGCACTGCCTATTGTCCAATTTTGTATGGTTCTCTGTTTGACATGAGGAGGTAAAGTGAAATCCCTATGTGGTCCCTTTTATAAAACCCAAAGCACCTGGGCCATTTTTAGAAGTTAATATTATTTTGTCCTGAGATTCAGGGATCTAAGGAGATTCATTCTTTTGTCATCTCCTCAAAAATGAGCACCTCAGATGAATCCCATCAATGTGCAGCTCTTAAGCTATAGCTTCCTTTACATTCAGAAGTATTGAAGCACATGCAGCTGATCTAAGTCCTAAATTATTTTCCATTTATAGAGTACAGTATTAGAAAAACATATGTGATCTTCAAGTTGGAGGAAGGAGAAAATCCATGGTTATTAGAGGAAGAATCTCTAAATAGGAACCAGACAGGTGAGTTATTGAGTACTAGCAGAAGGTATCCAGGGAAAATTAAATCCAAAGTGATCAGTTACAGATGGGAATTTTTAGAGGTTTTTATCTTTGGAAATTAACAAAGAATGGATCCAGCATACTATGGAAGGTGAAAGTGTAACATAACCAATGCAATGTAAACATATTGATTCTTTCATCTTTAGAAGCTAGAAGCCCAATTATATCATTTACAACTGACAAATCAAGTTATAGATTTATATTTAATAGTAAAATGATAAAAACTGAGAAACATTTTAAAAGGCACTAAAATAGGGATTAAAGGATGGTTAGAAAGAAAGAAAAAACATTAATTTTATCATTGGTTCTGTAATATGGAATTATTAGATACTATGGAAATAGAAGATTCATAAAATACAAAAGTTTATAATTATAAAGGTACTTAGTAGAGCAGAACACAATATTTTGTAATTATTAGAAGAAAAATCAATGGAACAATAAGAACAGAACTATTACTAAAAATATTTTTTCTTTTACTTTTTTACATTATAATTCAACATAAAGTACAACAAATTTATCTGCCACATCAACTAATATAAAGTTACCTATTAAGTGCTCTCAGATTGTAAAAAAGAAAGATATCCAAAAATAATGCAGACTGTTTGAAATATAAAATAATACATTAGTAAGCTAATAAATGTACAAATAATTCAGGGTTTATTTACCTAGCTGCCACATGTTGAATTCAAACAAAACAATATTAAATCAGAAAACCAGCACTCAAATGATGTTTTTAAAAGACCAGTTTCAAGGGATAGTAAAAGTTTTAAATATCTGTGTATCAAATAAGTTATCAGGATCCATAAAAAAATTGTAAGAGATATAAGGATAAAGGGAAACAAATTAGGTATAGTAGACCTTAATATACTCCCGGATTTTATACCAAATGTAGTAGAGAGCAATTGAAGTTCTGGAACAAAGGTTGGCAATACAGTACAATACAATACAAACAATACAATACAAAGGTTGGCAATACAGTGCAATAACTACAGCCTTGAGCCGAATTCAACCTGATACCTGTTTTTATAAATTAGGATTTTGGAACTCAGCCACTTCAGTTCTTTTATGTATTGTCAGCTACTGCCTTTATACTACAAAGGCATAGTTGTCTAATGACAGGGACCACATGGCCTACAAAGTCTGAAATATTTATTATCTGGCCTTTTACAGAAAAACTTTTTGTTAATCCATACTCTAGAACAATGGTGCTCAACAGAAGCTGATTTTGCCCACCACAGGACATTTAGCAATCTCTGGAGATATTTTTGGTTGTCACAACTGAGAGATGATACTACTAGTATTTCATGTAGAAACTAGGGATGCTGCTAAATATCTTATAAAGCACAGGACAACCACAACTACCTCCATCATACATGCACACAACCAAGAATCATCTGGTCCAAAATGTTAATAGTGACAAATTTGAGAAACTCTGCTCTAAAATATATACATAGAATATTTAAAAAGTGAACCTAATAAATATCTAGATGTGTCTTTTAAACTGTGTGCTCTAAAAATAATTAACCAATGTTGATGGTACATTCAGAAAATATAAAAGTATATTAGAACCAAAAAAAACTTTCAATAAACTCCACAAAATACAAATATCACAGTTCAGTAAAATTAGAAATTGAAAATAATGTAAAGAAAACTAAAATCTGATCATTTAAAAATCTTGAAATGAAATGAAATGAAATGAAATGAAAAATCTATTCAGATATGTAAGCACAACTATGGAGTAGGAGGCTCCAAGCTCTTGTTTCTCCCATAGAACTACTGGGGGGGGGGGGGGGGAGGAACTTTGTCATAGCTGTGGAAAAAGTCAAAGGTTTATAGCAATCAGGCAAACATCTGATCAAGAAAAAACATCTTCAAACTAATAGGAAAGTTTTGTGACACTTGTACTCATTCCTTCCCCTTGCAGTCATGACAGTGATTTTGGTGTTGAAGCAACAGCAGTTCAGTTTCCAGTTCCCTTCCTTGAGCTGGGAACAAAGCAGACCTTTCTTGAAAGTTGTGTGTACCTGTTTTAAACTGGGAGATACAAGGCACATGTCTGTTACATGTAACTTGGAAGTTGGGCAGATACATGGTGGGAGCTGCTCTTAGTACCTATAAGATTCACAGATGTCTGGGGCAAGAGATTACAAGTGAAAATATATAAGAAGCCATTTGAGGTCTAGAGAAGCTGAGGTGAGACTGTTTAAGAAATTAGAACATTCGGAAGCAGCCATGTATACAAAGGAATTTAGAAAGCCACATGCATGCCCAGAAAGACCTAAGAAGACTTTAAGCTTTCACCTTGGGTTGATTCCTAGGCTCAGGACAAACTTAGCTAAGTGCTAAAGGACTACTCTAACTAACATAAGGTCAATTTGCAAAGCCCAAGGGGAGTTCTTGGTATTCAAGGAAATCTTTGTTAAAACATTAGCTAAACATGAGCTAAAGGAATAGAGACTTCAGTTACCACACAGAGCAAATAGCAGTTTTTGCAAAAATAGATGAAAAGTCTCAAAAAATGGAGTACTACAGTCTTTGACAATCAAAAAACTAAACACTGAACCCTAAAGAATGGGGAGAATCTGAATTCCAGAGTTACCATGTTATAATAGTCAAACAAATAATTTTCAACAACAACAACAAAAAATCACACATAATATGGTGATCCCAGGAGAAGAGAGAGAAATAGAAAGATTATTTTAAGAAATAATGGCTGAAATTTCCTCAAATTTGCTGAAAGATACATATCTACAACAAGGTGAACAAACTCCAAGTTGGATAAACTCAAAGAAACTCAGCTTGGGACACAGTATAATCAAATTACCAAAAGACAAAGACAAAAAAAATCTTCAGAGCAGCAAGAAAGAAACAATTCATTACTGCTTCATTGATAGTCTCAGCCTATCAATAATGACAGCAGCTAGGAATTCCTGAGGCACTCCCTTGGGCACATGCTGCTTGTGACACTTCCTAGCTGGAGCCAATGTTGTAGTGGGACCAGCCCTGGCAACTCTTATATGATTATAAGCTGCACCTCAGAAACAACTGTCAGGGAACTTTGAAAAAACAAGGCTTTCTGAAAGGGGAACTCAATGGGTGGAGGAGGCTTGACTCCTTATTTAGTTGTTTAGCCAGTAGTTCTGTCATACTGGGGGCAGTATGTTTATTCAAGATGGATATCTTTGAAATGGATGTCTCCAACAATCAAAGCTTAATATCAGCCTCTTACACTATAATCAAAAAAGCTAATGTCAGGCACTTACACTACAATTACTTATAAGGGATCTTCAAGGAAATTATCAGGTAATTTCTAATAAGAAACCTTGGAAACCAGAAGACAATAGGATTGTATATTTAAGGTGCTAAAAGAAAAAAAAAATGTCCAACCTGAAATTCTATATCCAGCAAGACATTTACTGAAAAACAAGGCAGAAATTAAGACCCAGATAAACAAAAGCTGAGGGCAGTCATTACTACTACACATGCCCTTTTAGAAATACTAAAGGAAATCCTTCAGGTTGAAATGAAAGAATGCCAGACAGTTATTGGAAGCCACATGAAGAAATAAAGATCTTTAGTTAAAGTAAACATGTGGACAAGTACATACACCAATATTATTGTAATTTTGGTTTTTAACTTTTTTCTACTGATTTTAAGAGACAGATACATAAAAAATAATTATGTCTATGTTATTATACACATAATGTATAAAGATGTAATTTCTGATATCAGTAACATCAAGAGGAATGGAGCTATTTGGGAGTAGAAGTTTTGTATGTGATTGAAGTTAAGTTGGCATCAATTAAAATTAGATTGCTCCAACTTCAACATAATATATATAACATCTATGGTAACCACAATAAAAATATCTATAAAATATACACAAAATGAAATGAAAATGGGTTCAAAGTGTATCACTACAAAAATCAAGTAAACACAAATGAAGGATGTAATGGAAGATATGAGGAGCAAAAAAACTGTAAGACTACAGAAGGAAATAACAGAATATTACAGGTAAGCCCTTGTTTATCAGTAATTGCTTTCAGTGTAAATAGATTAAACTCTCAAGTGGGTAGTGATTAGCAGAATGAATTTTAAAATGATCCAAGAATATGCTGCTTACAAATGACATACTTTGGATCTATTTCAACAAAAGTGAAGGGATAGAAAAAGATGTCCTATACCAATAGTAACCAAAAGACAGCTTGGATGCCTATACTCTTATCAGATAAAATAGACTACATCAGAAACTGTCACAAGAGACAAAGAAAGGTGATATTTTATTGATTAAAGAATTTATTCACTGAAATAAATAACAATCACTAATATACATGCACTGAACACCAGACCTCCAAAATTTATGAAAAAATTGACAGAATTGAAAGGGGAAATAGGTAATTCTACAATTACAGTTGGAGACGTCAATACACATAATCAGTAATGAATAGAACAACCAGTCAAAAGATTAATAAGGAAGATTATTTGAACAACCTGCAAACTAATTAAGCTTAACAGATGTATAAAGAACACACCACCAAATAACAGCAGAGTATATATTTTTCTCAAGTGCATGTGGGTCATTGTCCAGGGCAGATTATATGTTAGAACACAAAACAAATCTTAATAAATTTTAAAAGAATGGGGGGGGGGGGCGCCTGGGTAGCTCAGTAGGTTAAGTGGCTGACTTTGTCTCAGGTCATGATTTCACGGTCCGTGAGTTCGAGCCCCGCATCGGGCTCTGTACTGACAGCTCAGAGCGTGGAGCCTGTTTTGGATTCTGTGTCTCCCTCTCTCTGACCCTCCCCCATTCATGCTCTGTCTCTATCTCAAAAATAAATAAACGTTAAACAAAACAATTTAAAACAATAAAAGACTGAAATTATAAAAAAAAAAACTCTTCTCATCACAAACCTAGAAAAAAAAAACAAAGAAAACTTTAAAATTCACCAATAAATGGAAATTAGACAACACAACACTCTTTAAAAGCAAAAAACAAAACAAAAACAAAAAAAAACAGAAGACAAGAAACGTCCCAGTCAGTAAATCAACAGCATCAGGGTAAGCAAGAAAAGGACTTCACAAAGAGACTGACATTTACATTTTTTGACAAAACTGGAATACACTGAATTACAGAGCAAATTCACTAAAACAATAAAGAAAATCTGTCCTTGTGAAGGTTATATTTTTACCCCCCCAAAATTGTTTCGATTTTGATAATTACACCACACACTGGTTAAGAAAATAAAGCATGGTATTTAGCAACAGGACAATCCTAACTACCTTGAGAGACACTGTGCTCACACTCACTGGCAACCACTGAAGTCAGCAGGGCCAGGCGCATAGATGGCCACCTATTTCTCTGCATAAGCCACTGCTGTCTCCTTACTGAAGCCCTGGATGGTGAGATCACAGACCACCTCCTCTACTTTTTTCAGATCATACTTGAAGCCATCACAGCAATTCCTCAGGGAGTCGTTTTTTGGGTTGGGAAGGCAGAAGCTAGAATTCAGTTCATTAATGAAAGTGTAGATGTGGAGGATCTGGGAGTAGCCTCCAACAGTCACACTGTTGACAGAGAGCCTTGAAAATTCACTGGCAAGAATTAGAACTCCTGAAAGATGATCTTCTACATCCAGATGAAATCCTTTCTCCCAATATGGCTCAATGCCAAGAACTTCAGTAACCACTTCTGGAGTCATTAGTGTTTCTGATTCCAAATACACAACAAATGTTACCAAGAAGACCAAAAGCTGCAGCACAAACCCCCAGTGCTCATGAAATCCGTAATACTGTTCAGCAGAGAACTTGGTCTCTGAAGACATTAAATGTGTTTTTACTGTACCAAAGTGTTCTCAAGCTTTCAAACACCTCTTTGGAATATCCTGAAAACCAGGACCCTGCTGGACCCCTTGCAGTAGAGTTAAAATCGCTTAAGCTGTTTGTTATAAACTTTGTACAACTTTTCAGATTTCCTCTTAGATGTCCTGCTTGGCAGCCAAAAAGCCCTGCAGCTCCACGAAGATCTCACTCACAGACATACTGCCAGCTGCACAACAATCAGCCAGTGCACACAAGTGTGACCACCAAAAAGTATTTCAGAGACCACCAGCACATCAGTCACAATACCCAAGGCCACCACCATGTCCACGAGTTCCTATGCTTAAACGACACTCTTAACGAAATAGTGGGTCAAAGAAGAAATCACAGGGAAATTAACAAATACAAAGCAGTGCTGAGTTAAATTTATAGTTGTAGGCTTCTCGGGAAAGTGGAGGAGTAGGAGGATCCTAAGCTCACCTCATCCTATGGATACAACTAGATAACACCCACATCAGTGTAAATAACCCAGAGAATAATCCAAAGACTGGCAGAACTGACTCTCCAAAGCCAAATGTAGAAAAGAGGCCACATCAAGGAGGATAGCAAGAGCAGAGATATGGTTGGGAGCTAAATGGACCTGCAGGACTGTCTGAGGGAGGGACACCATGGGCTCAGAAAGGGGAGAGAACAAGACCCTCATTCCCAGCACTCCAGGCATGGGGAATCTGCACACAGAAGATGAATCTCCTAGAATTTGGCTTTGAAAACCAGAAAGGATGAATTTCATGAGTTCCCATAATCAATGGGGCTCAATACCCAGAACTTTAAAAATCAGCAGGCTTGGCTCTGATAGAGCCAGAAGAGCGAAAAGAAACTCATTTGTCACCCTTAAAAAGAAAGTGCAAATAACAGCCCACAAAGATACAACAAAGAAGAAGCAGTTTGAAAAATCACTAAGGTATATGAAAGGGAGCAGATTTCAGAGCATGTGCTGGAGGGGCAAAGATCATTGGGAGACTTTTCCAAGAACAAAAGAGCTGGCAGGCACCATTTCCCTCTTCCACCCCCCAGTCTAGGCACACAGACACCTGAAAGAACTAGTTCAGCACCAATATTCACCACCTAAATTTCTAACAACATGCCCCTACCCCCTCTAATATGCCTTGGCTGGAAGCTATCCAAAACAATGCCACAAGCCTGGCAGTGTGCAAACAGCCCCAACAGGGACCAGCACTAATCCAAAGTTAACTCTTGCCCTGGGAGGTTGGAAACGTAATCACACGCATCAGTTCAACTATGCCCCAGGAGTGGCCTGGGGGAAGATATCAGATCTAACTACAGGCCCCACCCACCAATGAAGGCCTCTCAGGGGACCATGCAGGAAAAGCTCTCTGCAGCTTGGTGGTACTATATCTCTGGCAAACACCTGGTTTGACTCAACTCAAGGCAAAAGCAGCCCCAGACTGACCCACTGATGACACAGGACCCAAACCTTGCTGATAACAGGTGAAGAACCATTGCAGATGACTGTACTGAAGGCAAAAGCAACTCAGCCACAACAGCAGGGTGTGTATAACACACAAAGCACACACCCCTGAAGCACAATGTTCTGATAAACAGGTGACAATGCACTGCAGGGCACAACAGGATCTCTTCTTCATAAGGCCACTACTTTCAAGAGCAGAAGACATAGCTGACTTTCCTAATACATACAAACAGACACAGAATTAGACAAAAGAGGATACAGATGAATATGTCCCAAAATGAGAGAACAGAACAAAATCAAAGCAAGAGACTCAAGCGAAATGGAGATAAGTAATATGCCTGATAGAGAATACAAAAAAAGAAAAAATGGTCATAAAGATACTCACTGAACTTAAGAATGGAGGACCTGGTGAGAATCTTAACAAAAAGATACAAAACATAAAAAAGAATGAATCAGAAATAAAGAACTCAGCAACAAATTAAAAATATACCACACACAATACATAATAGATTGAAAGAAGCAGATCAGTGATCTGGAGGACAGGGTAATGGAAAGAAAGAAACTGAACAGGTGAGAAAAAATATAATGAATCAAAATAGACTTACGGAATTCAGCAACACCATCAAATGTAAAAACATTCCCATTATAGGAATCCCAGAAGGAGAAGGCATAAAACTTATTTGAAAAATTAATACCTGAAAACATCTTGAATCTGGGTAGGAAACAGAAATCCAGATCCAAGAGGCACATACAGCCTCAAACAAAATCAACACAAAAGTCTGCAATAAGACACAAAGTACTTAAAATGGCAAAAAACAGTGATAAAGAGAGAATTTAAAAAGCAGCAAGAGAAAAGAAAACAGTTACATACAAGGCAAACTCCACAGGGCTATCAACTGAGTTTTCAGCAAAAATTTTTCAGGCCAGAAGGGAATGGCAAGATATATTCAAAATGCTGAAAGGAAAAAAACCTGCAGCCAAGAATACTCTATCCAACAAGGCCACAATTCAGACATACCAGAAAGATAAAGACCAAATAGTAACACAAATCAAAAACCAATAACAGATATGCACTAAACAAAGAGAAAAGAATCCAAGTATATCACTAAATAAAGCCAGCAAACCATGAGAGAAGAGAGCAAGAAAAGAAAGTAACAGAGAAGAACTACAAAATCAACCATAAAACAAGTAAAACAAACAACAAAACAAGTAAAACAAGTAAAAACAAAAAAAAGTAAAAAATAGCAATAAGTACATGTCTACCACTAATTACTTTGAGTGTAAATGGGCAAAAGTCTCCACTCAAAGGATATAGGGTGACAGAATGGATAAAAGAGCAAGTGCCATCCTTACACTGCCTACAAGAGACACATTTCAAACCTAAAGACACATGCAGATTGAAAATAAAAGGATGGAGAAGTATTTATCATACAAATGGATGTGAAAATGGGTAGCAATACTTGTATTGAACAAAATAACAAAAATTGTAACAAAGAAAGACACTATATAATCATAGAGGGAACACTCCAACAAAAAGATATAACATTTGTAAATATTTATGCACCCCAAATGGAAGACCCAAATACATAAAGCAGCTAATAACAAACCTAAAAGAAGTAATTGATAGTAATACCATAAAAGTAGAGGAGTTTAACACCAATTTACATTGATGGATAGTTCAATCAAATAGAAAATAAACAAGGAAACAGTGTTGTTGAATCACACAGATCTAACAGATATATTCAGAACATTCCTCCTTAAAACATCAGAATATACATTCTTTTCAAGGGCACATGGAATATTCTCCAGAATAGATTGCATATTAGTCCACAAACAAGTCTCCACATTAGGAAATATCAAATTATACCATGCATCTTTTTGACAACAATGCCATAAAACTAGAAATCAACTGCAAGAAAAAACCTGGAAAGAGTACAAATAAAGGGAGATTAAATAACATGTTACTAAACAATGAATGGGTCAACAAAGAAATCAAGGGAAAATAAAAAAATAACTTGAGACAAATGGAAATGAAAACACAACAGTCCACAATCTTTGGAATGCGAGAGAAGCGGTACTAAGAGGGAACTTTCTAGCAATACAGGAGTATAAGTAAGAAAAATCTCAAATAAACCACCTAACCTTACACCCAAAGGAGGTAGAAAAAGAACAAATGAAACCCAAAACCAATAGAAGAAAGGAAATAATAAAGATTAGAACAGAAATATGAAAAAGAAACTTAAAAAAAATAGAATTCTGTTCTATTCTATTCTATTTCTAATGAAATCAGGAGCTGTTTCTTTGAAAAGATCAACAAAATTGAAAAACCTCTAGCCAGATATATCCAAAAGAAAGAGAGAGAGAACTCAAATAAACAAAATCAAAAATAAAAGAGGAGAAACATCAATCGCCACCACAGAAATACAAAGGATTAAAAGAACATTTTATGAAAAATTATATGCCAATAAATTGAACAACCTAGAAGAAATGCATAAATTCCTAGAAATGTATAACATTCCAAAGCTGAAGAAGGAAGAAATAGAAAATATGAACAGACCAATTATCACAATGAGATTTAATCAGTAATCAAAAAACTCACAACAAACAAAAGTCCAGGACCAGATGATTTCACAGCTGAATTCTACCAGACATTTAAAGCAAACTTCTCAAACTATTTCAAAAAATAGGAGTGGAAGGAAAGCATTCATTCTATGAAGCCATAATTACCCTTGATACCACAATGAGATAAAGATACTATACACACACAAAAAGAGAGAATTACAGGCCAATATCTCTGATGAACATAGATACAAAAATCGACAACAAAATACTAGCAAACCAAGTCCAACAATACATTTAAAAAATTCATTCACCCCAATCAAGTGGGATTTTTCCCAGGATGCAAGTATGGTTCAATACTTGCAAACCAATCAAAGTGATAACACTATGAAGAGGATAGAGACACAGTGTGGAGAGACTCTACTCTGGAAGAGGGGAATGGATCTGCGTGGTGCCTGGTCTTTTAGGACTTCAAGTTTTGAATCCCAGCTGCACGCCAAAGAAAAAACGCAGGAGAGCTGAGGCACAGAGCGAGCTGACTGCAGTCACTATTCTGTGAGGGCTGCCTGAATAGTGTGTGGGGTGTGAGATCCCCTGTCCACGGACAAAAGATTGGGGTGGCACCATTTTTTCCCAACACCACCACGATGGGTCTTCAGAGAGCAACACAGCAGGCCCCAGTGAAGGTAGGCCCCGCTTACAAAAAACTCGCCCCCTGTGCCTGCAACTGCTTATTCACTAGGGCAAGAATGACTCTGAGCAGACACAGTGGGCCTCTCCTCCAGAAGACCACCACAGCCAGCACCCCCCATGCACCAAGGGCACTTAAAATCAATTGCTTCAAAATGACACCTGCAGTACTAGTGGAAATAGGACCAAGCTTACTTTCCCACCCCCCCACCCCCTTATTCTTTTTTTAATTTTTTCTTCTTTTTTCTCTTGGAATCAAGCTCATAGTCTTGTTTTTGTTTTGTTTTGTTTTGTTTTGTTTTGTTTTGTTTTCATTTTCTTTTCTTTTTTGGGGGGGACAGACCAAGCTTCTTTCTTCTTTGTTTTTCCTTCTTTTTCCTTTTCTTCTTCCTCTTCTTCTTCTCCTTTCTTTTTCTTTGAAATCAGCCTTATAGTTTCTGGGTTCTCTGTTTTTTTTCTTCCCTTTGCTTTCCTCTTTTTTGGGGGGATCGGGGTTTGTTTTAGTGTTCCTAAACACTAAGTTTCCAGGCTTATTTTAACAGACAAATCAAAGCAAACCTAGTTAAATGTCCAAAACCCATTGCAAACAAGGCTGAGCTGTGCAGAGGACTGACCAGTGGAAAGAGCAACCAAAACACATTTTGGCAGAGAAACAGTGTACGTAGCAGAATGCATACAGCATACACCATAAACACTTCCTGAAGTGCCAGGCCCTGTACAGTGGATGGTCCCTTTTTCATATAGCCTAGCTCTCAGGTGCAGAAAACATTACAAGCTTTCAAAACACACACAACAAAAACCCTAGAAACCTAGCCAAAATGACAAAATGAAGGAATTATCCCCCAAATGAAAGGTAAAGAAGAAATCACATCCAAGGTGTGGATGCCCAAATCCACAAAACAGATATAAGGAATTTATCTGAACAAGAATTTAGAACAGTCATAAGACTACTAGCTGGGCTTAAAGAAATGTAGAAGACACCAGAGAAACCCTTGCTGGAATGATCAAAGGCCTAAACTAGTCACACTGAAATAAATAATGCTATAACTGAGATGCAAAACCGACTGGATACAGTCACAATGAGGACTGAAGAAGCAGAGAAGAAAACAGGTAATACTGAAGATAAAATTGTGGAAAATAATCAAGCGGAAAAGAAGTTGGAAAAGAAATTATTAGATCATGAAGGGAGACTTAGAGAACATAGTGATTCCATAAAATGAAACAGTATCCATATCATAGGAGGCCCAGAAGAGGAAGAGCAGGAAAAAGGAGCAGAAAGTTTATTTAAAAAATTATATTTGATAACTTCCTTAATCTGGGTAAGGAAACAGGAATTCAATCAAAGAGGCATAGAGAACTCCTCTCAAAATCAACAAAAACAAGTCAACACCATAACATATCATAGTGAAACTTGCAAAATACAAAGATAAAGAGAGAATTTGGAAAGCAGTTAGCAACTAAAGATACTTAACCTAAAAGGGTAGACACATAAGGTTAGCAGCATACCTGTCTACTGAAACTTGGCAGGCCAGAAGGGAATGGCAAGAAATATTCAATGTGCTGGCTGGGGAAAGTATGCAGCCAAGAATTCTTATCCAGCAAGACTGTCATTCAGAATAGAAGGAGAGATAAAGAGTTTCCCAGACAAAAACTAAAGGAATTTATGACCACTAAACCAGCCCTGAAAGAAATTTTAAAGGGAATCTCTGAGTACAGGAAGAAAAAAAAAAAAAAAAAAAAAAGGAGAAGACCAAAGCAGCAAAGACTACAAAGGACCAGAGAACATCACCAGAAATACCAACTCTAAAGGTGACACAATGGGACTAAATTCATGTCTTTCAATAATCACTCTGAATTTAAAATGACTAAATGCTTCAATCAAAAGAAATAGGGTATCAGAATGGATAATAAAAAACAAAACCCACCTATATGTGACTCATTTTAGACCTAAAGACAACTACAGATTGAAAGTAAGGGGATGGAAAACCATCTATCATGCTAATGAACATCGAAAGAAAGCTGGAGAACCCATACTTATACCAGACAAACTAGATTTTAAAACAAAGACTGTAACAAGAATGTCATTATATCATAATTAAGGGGTCTATCCATTAAGAAAAGCTAACAATTATAAATATTTATACCCTTAACTTGATAACACACAAACATATAAATCAATTACTCACAAATGTAAAGAACCTCATTGATAATATTACTATAAAGCTAGGGGACTTTAATACCACACTTACAGTAATAAACAGATCATATAAGCAGAAAACCAATAAGGAAACAGTGGCTTTGAATGACACACTGGACCAGATGGACTTAACAGGTATATTCAGAACATTTCACCCTAAAGCAGCAGAATTCACATTTTCCCTAAGTGTACATGGAATATTCTCCAAAACAGATCACATACTGGGTGACAAATCAGCCCTCGACAGGTACAAAGGATCAAGATCATAGCATGCATATTTTCAGATCACAATGATATGAAATTTGAAATCAACCACAAGAAAAAAATTGGAAAGTCCTCCAATACATGGAGGTTAAAGAACATCTTAGTAAAGAATGAATGGGTTAACCAGGAAATTAAAGAAAAATTTTTTTAAAAATACATGAATGCCAATGAAAATGAAACACGATGGTCAAACCCTTTGGGATGCAGCAAAGGCAGTCCTAACAGGAAATTACATTGCTATTCAGGGCTACCTCAAGGAGCAATAAAGGTCCCAAATGCACAACCTAACATCACACCTAAAGGAGCTAGAAAAGATGCAACAAATAAAGCCTAAACTCTGCAGAAGAGGGGAAATAATAAAAATTAAACCAGAAATAAACAATATAGAAAGAAAAAAATAGAATAGATAATGAAATTAAATGCTAGTTCTTTGAAAGAATAAATAAAATTGATAACGCCTCTACCCAGACTTATCAAAAAGAAACAAGAGAGGACCCAAATAGATGAAATCACAAATTAAAGAGGAGAGATCACAACCAGCACTGCAGAAATACAATTATAAGAGAATATTATGAAAACTTACATGCTGACAAACTGGGAAATCTGGAAGAAATGCATAAATTCCTAAAAACTCACACACTACCAAAAATGAAACAGGAAGAAATAAAAAATTTGAACAGACCCATAACAAGCAAAGCAATTGAATCAGTTATCAAAAATCTCCTGGGCCAAATGGCTTCCCACGGAAAATTCTACCAGACATTTAAAGAAGAGTTAATACCTATTCTTTGCTAACCGATCCAAAAAATAAAAATGGCAGGAAAGCTTCCAAACTCATTCTATGAAGCCAGCATTACCTTGGTTCCAAAACTAGACAAACACCCCACTAAAAAGGAGAATTATGGGCCAATATCTCTGATGAAACTGGATGCAAAAATTCTCAGCAAGAGACTAGAAAATCGAATTCAACAGTACATTAAAAGAATTATTCACCCTGATCAAGTGGGATTCATTCCTGGGCTTAAGGACTGGTTCAGGATTTGCAAATCAATCAACATGATACACTACATTAATAAAGGAAATGACAGGAACCATAGAACCCTCTTAATAGATACAGAAAAAGCATTTGACAAAATACAGCATCCTTTCTTGATAAAATCCCTCAAGGAAGTAGGGATAGAAGGAACATACCTCAACATCAAAAGCCATACACAAAAGACGCAAGGCTAACATCATCCTCAATGGGGAAAAACTGAGAGCTTTCCCACTAAGGTCAGGAACACAATAGGGATGTCCACTCTCACCATTGCTATTCAACACAGTACTGGAAGTCCTATCCTCAGCTATCAGACAACAAAGAAAAGAGAAAAGGCATCCAAATAGGTAAGGAAGAAGTCAAACTTTCACTCTTCACAGATGACATAATACTCTACATGGAAACCCCGAACAACTCTACCAAAAAACAGCTAGAATGGATACATGAATTCAGCAAAGTCACAGGATATAAAATCAATGTACAGAAATCGGTTGCATTTCTGAAGCAGTAGAAAGAGAAATCAAGTAATCAATTCCATTTACAGTTGCTTCAAAATCCAGATACTTAGGAATAAACCTAACCAAAGAGGTAAAGGATCTATAGCCTGAAAATAATAGAAAGCTTATGATAGAAACTGAAGATGACACAAAGAAATGGAAAAACATTCCATGCTTATGGATTGGAAGAACAAATATTGTTAAAATGTCTATACTACCCAAAGAAATCAACACACTCAATGCAATCCCTATCAAAATAACAGTAGTATTCTTCACAGAGGTAGAAAAACAATTTTAAAATTTGTATGGAACCAAAAAAGACCCCGAATAGCCAATGTTGAAAAAGGAAATCACAGCTGGAGTCATCATAATTCCAGACTTCAAGCCTTATTAAAGCTGTAATCATCAAGACAGTACAGTGTTGGCACAAAAATAGACACTCAGATCAATGGAACAAAATAGAAAACCCAGAAATGGACCCACAAAGATGGCCAACTAATCTTCAACAAAGCAGGAAAGAATATCCATTGGAAAAACACAGTCTGTTCAACAAATGGTGTTGGGATTACTGGACAGAAACATGCAGAAGAATGAAACTGGACCACTTTCTTACACCATACGCAAATATAAATTCAAAATGAATGAAAGACCTAAATGCAAAATAAGAAATCATCAAAATCCTACAGGACAAACTAGGCAGCAAACTCTTTGACCTTGGCTAAATCAACTTCTCACGAGACATATCTCCATAGGCAAGGGAAACAAAATAAAAAATGAACTATTGGGACCTCATCAAGATAAAAACCTGCACAACAAAGGAAACAATCAAGAAAACTAAAAGGCAGGCAACAGAATTGGAGAAGATATTTGCAAATGACATATCCGATAAAGTGTGAGCATCCAAAATCTATAAAGAACTTGTCAAACTCAACACCCTAAAAACCAAATAATCCAGTGAAGAAATGGGCAGAAGACATGAACAGACACTTTTTGAAGACATCCAGATGGCTAACAGACACATGAAAAGATGTTCAACATCACTCATCATCAGGAAAATACAATCAAAACCACAATGAGATACCACCTCACACCTGTCAGAATGGCTAAAATTAAGAACTCAGGAAACAACAGTGTTGGCGAAGATGCTGAGGAAGGGGAACTCTTTTGCACTGTTGGTGGGAATGCAAACTGGTCAACCATTCTGAAGAACAGTATGGAGATTTCTCAAAAAATTAAAAATAGAACTACCCTACAACCCAGAAATTGCATTACTAGTTATTTATCCAAAAGATGCAAAAAGACTGATTCAAAGGGACATGTGTACCCTGGTGTTTATAGCAGCATTATCAATAATTGCCAAATTGTGGAAAGTGCCCAAATGTCCATCAACTGATGAGTGGATAAAGAAGATGTGGTATATATATATATACACACACACAGTGGAATATTACTCAATGATCAAAAAAAATGAAATCTTGCCGTTTGCAACAATGGATGGAACTAGAGTATATTATGCTAAATGAAAAAAGTCTGTTAGAGAAAGACAAATATATGATTTCAGTCATATGAGGAATTAAAAAACAAAACAGATGAACATAGGGGAAGGGAAGGAAAAAAAGAGACAAAAACAGAGAGGGTGGTAAACCATAAGAGACTCTTAAATACAGAGTACAAACTAAGGTTTCTGGAGGAGAGGTCAGTGGGGAAAGGGCTAAATGGGTGATAGGCATTTAGGAGGGCGCTTGAGATGAGCATGGGGTGTTATGTATAAGTAATGAATCACTGGGTTATACTCCTGAAACCAATACTACATGATATGTTAATTAACTTGAATTTAAATAAATATTTTTTTTAAACATTGCATTTAAAAAAAAAGAAGAGGGGACTCCTGTGTGGTTCAGTTGGTTAAGTGTCCACCTCTGAATTTTGGTTCGTCATGATCTCATGGTTCGTGAGATCAAGCCCCATGTCAGGCTCTGTTGTGACAGCACAGAGCTTCCTTGAGAGTCTCTCTTCCTCTCCCTCTCTCTTTCTCTGCCCCTCCCCCAATTGTACTCTCTCACAAAATAAATAATAAACACTTTTAAAAAATAAAAAATAAAAATAAAAAAGAAGAGGATAAAAACCATGCAATCATTTCAATAGATGCAGAAAGGTATTTGACAAAATACAACATCCATTCATGATAAAAACCCTTAATGGAGTAGATTTAGAGGGAACATAGCTCAACATAATAAAGGCCATGTATGAAAAACCCACAGTTAATATCATCTTCATTGGGAAAAAACAAATAGCTTTTCCCCTAAGGTTAGGAACAAGACAAGGATATCAACTCTCACTACTTTAATTCAACATTGTACTGAAAGTGCTGAGACACAACAGTCAGACATGAAAAATAAAAGACATCCAAACTGGTGATGAGGAAGTAAAACTTTCACTATTTGCAGATGACATGATACTGTATATAGAAAGCCTTAAGGACTTCACACACACACAAAAAAAAAACAAACCAAAAATGACTAAAACTGATAAATGAATTCAGTAAGGTTGCAGGACACAAAATCAATGTACAGAAACCTGTTGAATTTCTATACATTAATAACGAAGTAGCAGAAAGTGAAATTAAGAAAATATTTCCCATTTACAATTGCACCAAAAAGAATACTTGGGAATAAACTTAAACAAGAAGTTGAAAGACCTATTGGATTCAATTTGCTGTTTTATTGAGAGTTTTTGCATCATGTTCATCAGGGATATTGGCCTGTAATTCTCTTTTTTATTGGGGTCTTTGGTTTTGG
The DNA here is from genome assembly GCF_018350175.1 of Felis catus. Lineage (NCBI taxonomy): Eukaryota > Metazoa > Chordata > Mammalia > Carnivora > Felidae > Felis > Felis catus. The sequence continues at coordinate 31,076,795 of NC_058380.1, read as the reverse complement.
AATCAAGGTAATGCTGGCTTTCTGGAATGAGTTTGGAAGTTTTCCTTCCATTTATATTTTTGGAACAATTTGAGAAGTAGAGGTATTAATTCTTCTTAAAATGTTTGGTAGAAGTCTTGTGGGAAGCCATCTGGACCTGGACTTTCGTTTGTTGGCAGATTTTTGATTACTGATTAAATTTTACTGGTTATGGATCTGTTGAAATTTTCTATTCCATTCTGTTTCAGTTTTGGTAGGAATGTTTCTAGGAATTTATGTTTCTATCTTTCTAGGAATTTATCCATTTCTTCCAGATTGCCCAATTTATTGGCATATAATTTTTCTAGTGTTCTCTTATAATTGTTTGTATTTCTGTGGTGTTGGTTGTGATCTCTCCTCTTTCATTCATGATTTTATCTATTGGGTCCTTTCTTTTTTCTTTTTGATAAATCTGGCTAGGGGTTTACCTATTTTGTTAATTCTTTCAAAGAACTAGCTCTTAGTTTCATTGCTGTGTTCTGATGTTTTTGTTCTTGTTGTTTCTATATCACTTATTTCTGCTCTAATCTTTATTATTTCCCTTCTTCTGCTGGCTTTAGGCTTAACTTGTTCTTTTTCCAGCTCCTTTAAGTGTAAGGTTAGATTTTGTACTTGAGATTTTTGTTGCTTTTGATGTAAGCCTGTATTGCTATAAACTTCTCTCTTATGACTACTTTTGCTGCATGGCACAGATTTCGGACCATTGTGTTTTGACTTTCATTTCACCTGTCAGAATGGCTAAAATTAACAATAAAAGAAACAACAGATGTTGGTGATGATGCAAAGAAAGGGGAACCCTCTTATACTGTTGGTAGGAATGCAAACTGGTCAACCACTGTGGAAAACAATATGGAGATTCCTTAAAAAGTTAAAAATAGAGCTACCCTATGATCCAGAAATTGCACTACCAGGTATTTATCAAAAACATACAAAAATACTGATTCATAAGGACAGGTGTACCCTGATGTTTATAGCAGCATTATCAACAATAGCCAAATTATGGAAAGAGCCCAAATGTCCATCAACTGATGAGTGGATAAAGATGTGGTATATATACACAATGGAATTACTCACCCATAAAAACAAGTGAAATCTTGACATTTGTAACAATGTGGATGGAGATAGAGTGTATTATGCTAAGTGAAAAAAGTCAGAGAAAGACAAATACCACATGATTTCACTCATATGTGGAATTTAAGAAATAAATGAGCAAAAGGGGAAAAAAAGAGAGAGAGAGGCAAACAATAAAACAGACTGAACTATACAGAAGAAACTGATGGTTACCAGAGAGGAGGTTGAGGGGATGGGTTAAATAGGTGATGAGAATTAAGGAGTGCACTTGTTGTGAGCACCATGTATTGTATAGAAGTGTTGAATCACTATATTACACACCTGAGACTAATATTACACTGTATATTAACTAATTGGAATTTATATAAAAATTTTTTAAACCCTACATTGTCCAGTATTAGTACAACCCCTCCATCTGTCTGTTGGTTGTTATTTGCATGGTATATCTTCCATTTTTTTGCTTTCAACCTGTGTGTCTTTGAATCTAATGTGTGTCTTTTGTAAATTGTTATAGTTGGATCTTACATTATTACCTATTTTGCCAATCTCTGCTTTTTAGTTGGGTTGTTTGGACAATTCATATTTAGTGCAGTTGTTAATAGGGTCAGAGTTACAGTTGCCATTTTGTTATGTCTTTAACTGTCTTGTTCCTATTGTCCTCCCTTAATAACTTCTTTTGTATTAAATAAATCTTTTAGTATATCATCTTAATTCCTCTAATAATTTTTTTTACTATATTTTTAACCATTTCCTTAGTGTGTGCTCTAGAAATTCCAATATGCATCTTAACTCATTACAGTTTATTTCAAATTGATGTTAACTTGATTCCCATGAAATATAAAATATTTTCTCCAACATAGCTCTATTCTTTTCCCCTCTTGTGCTATTATTTTCATATATATTACATCTGTATATTTTACAAAACCAACATTACAATGTTATAATTATTTATTTACACAAAGTTATATATTTTAAAGAATTTAACAGAAGAAATGTGAAAATATATTTAGATTATTTTATTTTTAACATGGATATTGATTTCTTCTACACTTTTCATTTCTTCCAGTCAATTTGAGCTACCATCTGGTGTCATTCTCTTCTACATTCCAAAGAATTTTCTTTAGTATTTTTCATAAATCAGTTCTGATATCAAGGAGTTCTCTCAATCGTTTTAAATTTTGGAATGTCCTTATTTTACCTTTATAACTGGTAGATAGTTTCACTGGATAAAAAATTCCTTATTAGCAGTTTTTTCTTTCAGTATTTTGAATATATCATTCCACTGCCTTCTAGGGTCATTTTTCTCTGATGGGAACTTAGACATTTTCTATATTGATGCACCCTTGCACATATTAAGTTTTCTCTTGCTTCTTTCAAGATTTTTTTCTTTGTGTGTGTAGCTTTCAACACTTTGGCTATGATGTGTCTAGGTATAAATCTCTTTGAATTTGTCCTAATTATGGTTCGTTAAACTTCTTGGATGCGTAAGTTAATATTTTTTTAAACAAATTTAGGTAGTTTGAGGCCACTATTTCTTCAAAGAATCACAGTTACTATTGTACCCACACACCTTGAGGAAGTATATTAGATGAAATTTTAGACATTTATTGGGAAAGTCTAAGAACTAGGAAATTGGAATGAGTACATGTCTTTGAATTCAAACCATTTAGCACAATGAGTACGTCTTGATCCCATAAGCAGTTTTTTCTCCCTGTGTGAGTCTGTTTCTGCATTGCTGGAATTCAACTAGAAGATGAATTTCTAAATTATTACCCTGAACTTTTAAAAAGCCACCACAAGGGGGCGCATGGGTGGCTCAGTCTGTTAAGCGCCCAACTTTGCTAAGGTCATGATTTCACAAGGTTCTTGGGTTGGAGCCCCACATCCGCTCTGTGCTGTCAGCTCAAAGACTGGATGGAGCCTGCTTCAGATTCTGTGTCTCCCTCTCTCTGCCCCTCACCCGTTCACATTCTGTCTGTCTGTCTCTCTCTCTCTCTCTCTCTCTCAAAAATAAATAAACATTTTAAAAAAATGTTTTTTAAAGTTACCGCAAAATAGTATACACTATGTGATTCCTTTTGCATGAAACTCTAGAGAAGACAAAACAAATCTATAGTGACAGAAATCCAGAAAGAGATTTCCAAGATGGAGTTGACTCAACAGTTTAAAAAGTGATCCAATATATTTGGGCTCTCAATAGATGGAATTTATGTCATGTATTCATTCAGATAAGGTTTGAATACAAGAATATCTTCAAGAGAGACATTACAATTCTGTAATGTCATTTATAAAATGATCACTACCCATACGGGGATGGATGTCAGGTAATTACACTTTCTCCCCCAATCCCTGGTAGAGTGGACTTAGAGTAAGGTCAAGATCAAGGTGACGATCTTTGACAAAGCAGGAAAGAATATCCAATGGAATAAAGACAGTCTCTTCAGCAAGTGGTGCTGGGAAAACAGGACAGCGACATGCAGAAGAATGAACCTGGACCTCTTTCTTACATCAAAAACTCAAAACAGATGAAAGACCTAAATGTGACAGGAAACCATTAAAATCCTCAAGGAGAAAGCAGGCAAAAACCTCTTTGACCATGGCCACAGAAACTTCTTCTCCAGAGGCAAGGGAAACAAAAGCAAAAGTGAACTATTGGGACCTCATCAAAATAAAAAGCTTCTGCACAGTGAAGGAAACAATCAGCAAAACTAAAAGGCAACTGAAGGAGTGGGAGAAGATATTTGCAAATGACTATCAGACAAAGGGTTAGTATCCAAAATCTATAAAGAACTTAGCAAACTCAACACCCAAAAAACAAATAATTCAGTGAAGAAACGGGCAAAAGACATGAATAGACACTCCTCCAAGGAAGACATCCAGATGGCCAACTGACACATGAAAAAATGCTCAACATCACTCATCATCAGGGAAATAGAAATCAAAACCACAATGAGATACCACCTCACACCTGTCAGAATGGCTAACATTAACAACTCAGGCAACATCAGATGTTGGCGAGGATGTAGAGAAAGAGGATCTCTTTTGCACTGCTGGTGGGAATGCAAACTGGTGCAGCCCCCCTGGGGAACAGTATGGAGGTTTCTCAAAAAATTAAAAATAGAACTACCCTACGACCCAGCAATTGTACTTTTAGGTATTTATCCAAGGGATACAGGGATGCTGTTTCAAAGGGGTACATGCACCCCCATGTTTATAGCAGCACTGTCAACAGTAGCCAAAGAATGGAAAGAGTCCAAATGTCCATTGATGGATGAATGGATAAAGAAGAGGTGGTATATATATACAATGGAGTATTACTCGGCAATCAAAAAGAATGAAATGTTGCCATTTGCAACTACATGGATAGAACTATTATGCTAAGCATAATTAGTTAGAGAAAGACAACTATCATATGACTTCACTCATATGAGGACTTTAAGACACAGAGCAGATGAACACAAGGGAAGGGAAGCAAAGATAATATAAAAACAGGGAGGGAAACAAAACATAAGAGACTCTTAAATATGGAGAACAGGGGCGCCTGGGTGGCGCAGTCGGTTAAGCGTCCGACTTCAGCCAGGTCACGATCTCGCGCTCCGTGAGTTCGAGCCCCGCGTCGGGCTCTGGGCTGATGGCTCAGAGCCTGGATCCTGTTTCCGATTCTGTGTCTCCCTCTCTCTCTGCCCCTCCCCCGTTCATGCTCTGTCTCTCTCTGTCCCAAAAATAAATAAACGTTGAAAAAAAAATATGGAGAACAAACAGAGGGTTACTGGAGGGGTGGTGGGAGGTGCTAAATGGATAAATGAGTAAGGGGCATTAAGGAAATTACTCTTGAAATCATTGTTGCACTATATGCTAACTAACTTGGATGTAAATTTAAAAAATAAAATAAAATAAAAAAATTAAGAAAACATTTAAATCAGTAAAAAAAAAAAAAGATCAAGGTAAGGAAATTATGTTCCTTCACTTAGGTGGATTATCTGGTATCCAGGAAGCCCAAAGTTATTATCAGAAAAGAAGGATATGGTCAAATGTCTATTAGTAGTTGGTCGAAATAGCTATTCTCTGCTCTGTACACTTTGCCTTTGGTGTACAACTAGGATCAAAAGCAAGTTAGGGGCACCTGGGGGGCTCAGTCAGTTGTGCATCCGACTTTGGCTCAGATCATGATCTCACGGTCTGTGGGTTCGAGCCCCACATCTGGCTCTGTGCTGACAGCTCAGAGCCTGGGTCTTGCTTCAGATTCTGGATTCTATGTCTCCCTCCCTCTCTCTCTCTCTCTCTCTGTCCCCCCCTTGCTTCTGCGCTCTCTCTCTCTCTCTGTCTCTCTCTCTCTCTTTCTCCCTGTCTCTCTCTGTCTCTCTCTCTCTCAAAAAAAAAAAAAAACAAATTAGGTCTTTGAGGCTTACAAGGTAGTTCAGGTTTCATTGTACTTGGCACACTCTGCAATTTTAAGGCTTTTAAGATTTACTAAAAATCGCTGTTTGTGAGGAGCTGAGAAAAAAAAGGAAGGTTAACTGACTTCTGACAGTGGCTCTCTTTCTCTCTAAATCCTAAGGGGTGGCCCTAATACAACTTACCCCTAAAAAGGAATGCACGCTGTCCTCAGGCTTTGCCTGTACAACCTCCCTTGCTGGCTCCAGGCCTATAGTGAGAATAAAAACCCAGCTATGCTCAGAAGGAAAATTGCAAGGGCTAATCCAGAAATTAACACACACACACACACACACACACACACACACACACACACACACACAAACTCAAGATCTTGCTCAATAGTATAAGCAGAAACTAGGTAGCATATACGAAGGTGGATCCTTAGGGTATTAGGACAAGAAGGATGAATTGTTTTTGGACAAGGCCAAATTTATCAATAGATGTATATTCACTATGGACTCAGGAGCAACCCATGGTGCATTTCATACCAAAGAAATATATACAGACATAACTCATTTTATTGCACTTTATTGCACTTTGCAGATATTGTGTTTTTTACAAATTGAAGGTTTGTGTCAACCCTGCATTGAGCAAGTCTATTAGCACCATTTTCCAACATCATTTGCTCACTTCATGCTTCTGTGTCACATTTTGGTAATTCTCACAATATTTCAAACTTTATTATTCTATTTGTTATGGTGATCTGTGATCAATGATTATGTGTTGCTGAAAGTTCAGATGATAGTTAGCATTTATAGCTATAAAATATTTTTAATTAAGATATGTACATTGTTTTTTAAGACATAATGCTATTGCTCATTTATCAAACAATATAGTATAAATATAACATAAGTGTTATACATTGGGAAACAAAAAAAATTCATTTGACTCACTTTATTGCAATATTCACTTTATTGTGGTAGCCTGGAACCAAACCCACTATATCTTTGAGATATGCCTGTGTTTCTCTAATGGGATCCTGACAAATATTTTTTAAAAGCCCTCTGAGTAGTTCTCATGTGAATTCATCTTTTTTTGGTGACCCGAAGGGATCTGCAGTGGTGGCTCTTTGATCCATTGAAATTAAGTAGGTGGCTACCTTATTAAGATATTTCTTAAGATATATATCTATATATGAAATTCTGGGTCTTGGGGCAGGGAGCTGGGTGGCGAAGTTGGTTAAGCATCCAACTCTTGATTTGGGCTCAGGTTTTGATCTCACAGTTCATGAGATCAGGCCCTGTGTCAGCCTCTGCTATACTGAGAGTGCAGAGCCTGCTTGGGATTCTCTCTCTCCCTCTCTCTGCCTCTTTCTCTCTCTAAATAAATAAATAAATAAACTTAAAGAAAAAAAAGAAATTCTGGGTCTCATGGGAAGAAAACTAACACAAGTGATTATAACAGGGATTCAGATACTCTTTCCCAGTCCTTGGTATCTCCTACTTTACAGACAGGAAGCTTTGACTGAAGGGCAGACTGGGTTCCTTTGACAAAATTCCTCATAACTTAGTCATAAGTACATACAATTAATCATTCCCCAAGAGTCCCCAAGGGAGACCTGTGACTATATACCAGTCAAATTTACTTCAAATTGAGTCTACAATGTAGAGTGTCATCATTGGAAATATGGCTTCTGCAATTACAGTCTCACTTAGCAGTGGCTCTGAAATGTGTGTTGAAATCTTCCCAGTGGGCAGAGTTTAAGTAGGTATATTTAGTTACTCACTTTGTGAAGAAGAGATATGTCTTAAGTTTATATTTATATGAATTCATATCCAATAGTTCAATTAGTTGTTCAGTGGTAGGGTGCTAGACAAGACTTGAAATTTGGTGACAAAAAGGTCTGGAGAAGATATGTGTGGATGGAATTCTAGAACAGGTATTGAATGAGGTTTATAAATACTTAACTGAGGATAGGGCATTAGAGGGAAGAGTACAGTGAGGTTTGGATATTTATTCCTTTGGCTCTCTGTGCTGAGCCATGTAACAGCCATTATGATGTTTCTCTTCCTAAGGCCACAGCTCTCATAAGAGTGGCCTTTTCTGCCAGATTCTGGTAATTACCTATAGTCACTATGGGCCTGGTGGTGATAATGCCTCCATATCATTACTAGTTACAGGACACTTTACCAACCCTACCCATGTTTTTCAAGGCCTGTTTATTAGACTCTCCTCAAGGTCCTATTGTTTCTTGACAACTGACACCTCTTTCTTGAGGAGACCTATTAGTCTCCTCATGTTCAAAACAATTCTGATCACAAAGTCCATGGGGATAGGGAATTTAATCTTTTTTATTTGATGTTGTTATCCCAGCATCTAGAATGATGTCTCTTGCACAGCAGGTTATCAATAAATGTTTCTTACATGAACATATGTAGTGACCACTTTCTCTCCATTAGCGATCTTTATGTTAAAGTCAATTATGACTGATTGATTTAATATAGTTTGACCAGCATTTTTGTGCTTCTATTTGTAATTCCTTACAGAATGACAAAGAATTATAAACGTCAACAAGAACAAGCAAACTGGTCTATGCACATGGAAATTGAAGATGACATAAAAATTTGCTGAAATAAGAGAATTCACCAATAATGTTAGTGTATAAAAACCAACAGCTTTCCTATATACATTTACAACTGCAGCACCCGTCTTGACCCCCAGCAGAACCTCTAAATTGAGCTCCAAGGGCACCAGGACCTGTGGCGATAAACGGACAGGATGGAAGTCCCAGGTTGAAAAATTATAAAATTATAATTTTACAGCTGTATCATTTCAATCCTAAATCAGTTGTCACGCCAATTTTTTTTACACAATTACATAACTTCAATTTTTTTTCACACTTCACCTAAGTAACCATCATTTTAGTATTTTCAATATTCAATCCATATTCACATTTCCCCCTTGTCTCCAAATATCCTGAGGGAGGAAAATACATCAGTCGATAGCCAATAGAGGAGCACCCTCTATTCAAGTTTCACCCTTAACCTATTTGGGCCCAGAGAAAACCTGGGCAGGAGACTATTAAGAACACCAACCTCTAGCTTTCTAAAATGCGGAAATGCCAAAAGAGAGACTTCAAAAGTGGCCGTGGAGATCTATGGGAAATGTAGTCTTGAATCCTTAGGCTTCACCGCGTGGCACTCTGGGAAGAGAATTCGGGCCTCCTTCTACGCTAGCGTAGTCGTAGCCCCGCCTCCTCATTCGTCTCGGATCTGCTGGCCAGCCGTTTGGGAGCCCACAGGTTTGCTCCGAAAGTAAAGGATGCGCACCTGGGGTGAGAGTCCAGGGGAGGTCTCTATGGGAGAGATGCGCTTGCGCCTGGGGATGGAAGCGGGAAATCTTTGGGACACCCCTGGTAGGCGCCCCGGCCAGCCCTCGGCCGCCGGAAGGCCGGTGGGGGCGTAGACTGAAGAACCCCGGCCCTCGGACTTGGGGCGCGCCGATGGGGCTGAGCCCGGTTCTGAGCAGGTGCTCGGTGAGAGCCTAGGTGTGCCGGGACCGTGTGGTCGGGCCGGCCTACTGCCTGACTTAGTGTTGGCGGGAGGGAAAGTGCATTTATAAAGCTGTTGGTGACCGTGAGTCTGCGGTGACAGCCTGAGCTTCGGAGCCAGAAAAGGCCCGGGTACATTTCAGCAGAGACGATGGAAGGAATCTGGCAGAGAGTCAGGTTTCTCATCTCAAAATGATATTATTAATATGACTGCTCCATGGGGTTGATTTGAAACTTAGATCGAAGTCATAACTTAGACAAGTGCCAAGCCCTACTCACTGAGTAAATAACAACTGCTCTTATAGTTAGAAGACACTGTGTTCTTTTCATTTCATTTCAACCGCTTAAAACAAAACAACAAAAAACAAAACAAAACAAAACCTAGGCTCAGCTTGGTTGAACGATGTGGTCAAGTTTGTCAGGTCACAAACTAGCTGTGAGGAAGTTTGGATTCAGGGGCAGGTGTGCTTTACTTCCAACCTCAGGCATTGTCTAAATATCACATCTGCCTAAAACCAGCATTGCAACACAGCACAACACAAAGTGGCCTGCCCCCAAGTCCCCAAGGATATAAGGGAAAGTGAATGTAGATGAAATCTGATGATGTGTCAAAGTATTCTGAGATTTTTAGTGTCTTTTCAGTCCCTTGGGTCAGACAGAGGTTCCTGACCCCTTCTGCATTGTCAGGCTGTCTTTAAGTCTGATATTATAACGAATTCCAAGAGTCATAGTTTTGCCCCTCAAATGAATTATTTTTTAGGTCCATGTCCCAATTGCCTTGAAACAAACCCTTGTGAGGTAGGAAGCAGAGGACCTCTGTGAACAGGAGTCTTACCTGGAAGAGAGGACGCCTCTGACCTTAAGACCTCTCTCTGGAGCTTCAAAAAGACAGAAGGGCCCAGAAAGGAGCAGATCCTAGATTTTCAGGGTCAGAAGCAGTTCCTGATCCCCTTGTCCAGAATAAGCTAGACTTAGTGATAACACCATCTTCAGAAGCCACCACACTGTGTGACAGTAGGGAGTTTGGGCCAGCCTTGAGAAGAGTGATGTGAGCTGGGGTGGCCTGGTGGGGGCAGGCTACTCAGGAGAGGCCACTTCTTGGAGAGCTTGTGAAGGCGAGGTCTGGGGGTACCCTTAACCAGGAAGAGGGAGAAAATTCTGCTTCCCTTAAATGGCCCCCACTCTGCAGATATTGTACTGCTGTCACACCTGTCCATCACCACATGTGACACTAATGATATTATCCTCACCTCACAGGATCTCAGAGCAGTGATAAGGAAAGTGTTTTCTAAAGTTACCTGCTTCTCTTTCGAAAGCTTTAAAGACATTGAACCTAAAAGGTTGAGTGACTTATCTGGGAAAACCCAGTTTGTGAGAGAGGAGAGTACAGTTTACTCTCTCATACATAAGTCACCAAAAACATCTTATCAAAGGGGCCTTTTGAAAAATACATAACAGCTGAAACAAACAATTAAAATTTCCTGTCTTGAAGCAGCCAATGTCTTTTAGTAGGATTGTCTATACCAGGCGGTAAATAATGTTAGTGAGAAAAATAATGTAAATGATGCATGCAAGTTAATTTTACTGGAAGTAGTGTCTCATTCTTTGGTGTATTTTAATTCAACTAATCTTCTGTTGCTTTTCTTTGTGTCAGTCAGAAGGACACATGCATTATTGTTAAATCAGAGTTTATGTTTGCTCAGTATAAAACTGCAGATTTAAGCCCATGATCATTTTAGAGTCACACATATGCTGCCTGTACATGATCCTTCTTATGCCTCTTCAACGTCCAGAGGGCCCCACACCTGCAGGGAGAATGATCCTTGACTGAGGTGCTGAGATTTGGAGAAGTGAATGTAGGAGCTGTAAGGTCAGATCTCAGGACCCCTGTCTTCTTTCTGTCCCCTCAGCTGGACCACAGTTCTCTGCACTCTCCCAAGAGCCACAGAAAATGAACACACCTCAGGTGAGCTCTTCATTTATTCCCCACTTATTATATTGGATTTATGAGGTTTAGAAGGATCAGTGCATTAAATGGAAAAGGAGAACTAGAAATAGGTCACATCAGGGCACCTGGGTGGCTCAGTCGGTTAAGGGTCCGTCTTCTGCTCAGGTCATGATTTCGTGGTTCATGAGTTCAAGCCCCACATCGGACTCTGTGCCTGGAGCCTGCTCTGGATTCTCTGTCTTCCTCTGTCCCTCTGCCCTTCCCCTGCTCGTGCTCTGTCTCTCTCTCTCTCTCTCAAAAAAATAAATTAATAAACATTGAAAAGTTAAAAAAAAGAAATAGGTTGCATCAATCTTGAGTAAAAATATACACTGTTTTACTATCAACTGTGAAGTCTGCCCTCAGCTTTTGGAAGGAAACCTTTGTTAAGGTAGGGTTAAGTTCCCTCCATGTACCGGTTTTCTAAGATTTCATGTTAGTCATAAATATACATTGAATTATTGATTACCTTTTGTGTATGTATTAGAATAAAACTATAGCTTATTTCCTTTAATCTAGAAATACTGTAAATAGTGTATTTTCTAATTTTAACTTGAATTCCTGTATAGATCCTCATTGCTAATAAGTGTGGTAAGTTGCTTCTAACGTATTTTCCTCAGGCTTTTTGCTAATGCTATATTCAGGGTTTTTATGTCTGTATCCACAAGTTGGTTTAGACTCTACCTTCTTGTTTTTCTGTCCAATTATGGTATCATGGTCATAGTCTCATGAAAGTAAGTGGAGAACTTTTCTGCTTTTCTTTTCTAGGAATTTAGATGAGAAAATTGTATTACATGAGGATTTTGTAAAATTCACTTATAAAGTTGGACCTTACACAGGTGTTTTGCATGGATGTTTGGTTGTTGACTTGTTAGTCATAAGACTATACTGGATTTGTATTTGTATTTTTTTCTTTTAAAGACTTGCAGCCCCCTCCCCCCCCCCCTTTTTTTTAATTTTAGAGAGAGTGTGCATGAGCAAGGAGTGGGGCAGAGGGAGAGAGAGAGAGAGAGAGAGAGAGAGAGAGAGAGAGAGTCTCAGACTCCGTGCTCAGTGCAGAGCCTGGGAAGGGGCGCAATTCCATGACCCTGGCATCATGACCCAAGCTGAAATCAAGAGTCGAACGCTCAACCGACTGAGCCAGCTAGACACCCTGTATTTTTTTCTTAATATAATTTTTGTCATTACATTTTCATAGAAAATTGTCCATTTTTATTTGCATTTTTACATGTATTTTCATGTACTAATTAATAGTATTCTCTTAGGATTTCAAAATCTTTGTTGTATTAGTAATTCCTTCTTTGATCAGCTTTTAAATTTTATTTTAGCATAAAGGCCGCTAATCAGAAAAACAAAATAGATTCTAGTTGGCCCAGTCCAAATCTAGAATTTCAGGGTCTAAGGGTCTTAATATTTTATGCTGGCAGGAGACTCTAAATATTGGGAATAGAAGAACATATACTTGCTGTATTGTGCTCTCTACCTTTGCATATCCACCTCTCAGCACCCTGTCTTGACAAAAATATACTTTCTCCATTGAGTTACCTTGGCATCTGTGGGAAACCAATTAGTAATGCATGTCTGAGTCCAGAATAGAGTCTGGACTCTATTCACTTCTGATGATCTGTGTTAATCCTTTTGCTAATACCATACTACCTTGATGACTGTCTCTTAACAGTAACTCTTGAAATCAGATAATGTGAGTCTTCCAACTTTGTTGTTTTTCTAACTTGTTTGGGATATTCTAGGTCCTTACTTCTTTGTAGACAGTTTTGAAAATCAGCTTGTCTATCTCAAAAAAAGCCTGCTGAGCTTTTGATTTTGATTGCACTGAATCCACAGTGTCTGTAATGTAGATCAACTTAGGAAGAATTAACATCTTGATCGTAATGAGTCTTCCAATTCATGAACACAGTATCTCTTTCTGTTTAGTTAGGTGATATGGAGGATTTTGAGGGTTTTGGGTTTTATCTTTCTATGTCAAAAGGATAATTTTGACTACAGTTCACAAGAATAATACTGTCTACTATCTGAAGATAGACTCTAGACTAGAAGTGGGAACAATATAGGAGCCTACTTCTATAATCCTACCAAGAAATGATGATCGTAAGGGTGTTAGTTACTTTGAAGTGGTCCAACTCTGGATGTAATTTAGGTTAGAGCTAACAGTCTGAGAGTATGTGTTTCTTTTCTACAGCCTTGCAAATAGAGCATGCTGTTAAATTTACCAAATTTTTACCAATGTGATTTTAAAGATCTGTTTCGTTTTGTAAGCCTTTCTCTTCTCATGAGTGAGGTGTGGAACATTTTTTTTTGTTTGTAATTCATTTATATTTCTTTCTTGTTGAACTGTTTATCCCTTGCCTGTTTTCCTATTGATGTGCTGATTTTAATTACTGTATCCAGTATGTCATTATAGCGTCTTTTCTGTAATATAAATTGCACAATTTTCCTGAAGTTTTTTGCAGTTTTGCCTTGCTCATGTTTTTTTTTTTTTGTCATAAAGGCCTTTGATTTTTATGTCAAATTTAGCATTTTTTTTCATTTATGATTCCTAGATTTTCAGTCATAGTTGGGTATTTCCCACTCTAACATTGTAAAATAATTGCTCTGTGTAGTACTCTGGAATTTATTTTTTACATTTAGATCTTGAATACATTTTAATTTTTTTTAATGTTTTATTTATTTTTGAGAGAGAGAGGGCATGCGCATGAGCTGGGGAGGGGCAGAGAGAGGGGACAGAGGATCTGAAGCAGGCTCTGTGCTGACAGCAGAGGGCCCGATGTGGGCCTCGAACTCACGAACCATGAGATTGTGACCTGAGCCGAAGTTGGACGTTTAACTGACTGAGCCACCCATGCACCCCCCATTTTAATTTTTATCCTGCTGTGTGGTACAAGGTATAGATTAGTCTTTTCCCAGATGGCCATCTGGTTACCCTGTGACATTTTTTTTGTATAGTCTTTTTTCACTCATTTGAATGATGTCACCTGTATTCAAATAAGAAATTTACTCTGTTAATTATTCTTCCTATTACACACTTGGTTCTAGGTCATCTTGGATGTCTTTTCACACTCTTATCATTTCCCTGCTACTTCTGCCCACTTCTATGTTTGTATTAGATTGTGACCAGCATTTTCCTGTTTTGCTTATTTAATACTATCTTACCCACTGTCTTCCAGAATTTGTTAAGATTTTCAGGCCTTCTGCTGGGGTATTTCCCTGTGTTTCTCTTTTGTCATGCTTTTATAGTAGGTTTTGTATTTTACCTGACTGTGGTTTGAAGGCAGGGATGTACTCAGTCTATTCCTTGAACTAGAGGAATCATGCTTATAATTCTCTTTTCTCTTAATTTCTAGTACTCTAGTCTTTCCAATTTCTCCTTCTGCCATTTCAGAATTCTTTCTCAGCCTTCATGGCCTTTCTTTTTCTACCTGCCTCTTAAATTTTGGTATTTCCTTGAATTCCTTACTTGGTCCTTTTCTTTCCTGTTTCTCTGTTCTTTTTGAGCCATTCCTTTTTCTCTGATGACTTCAGTTATCATCTTTAAAATCTTCATTTTCATTTTAGACCTCTCTCTGTTCCAAAATCATGCAACCAGCAATGAAATAAATAATTCCATCTGTATGTTCCACAGGTGTTTTGAGTACAAATGAAGAACATCTGCCTCACCATGAGCCAACCTCTGATCCTTAATTGTTCTTCCAGTCTCTGCATATGACATCAATATACCCAGTTGCTTGTGTAGCATCTCTGTATATAGTTGCACAGGAAAATAATGACCAGGTTTTGTTTCTTGTAGGGATTAGTTTCCCATTTTTCATCATGCCTGAGTATAATTTATGTCTTAAATTGGGTCTTTTGTTTTGCTGTTTAAGACATTGTCCACTGTTAATATAGATCAGTGATTCCTAACTGGAGTCAGTTTTGCTCCCCAGAAGACATTTGGCAATGTTTGGAGATATTTTTGATGGTCACAACTGGGCATGTGGCTGGGATCTAATCAGTAGAAGATAGGGATATTGATAAACATCCTAAAACATACAGGACAGTCTTCCACAAAAATAGCATTATCTAGTCCACATTGTTGGTAGTGCTGGGTTGAAGGAATCCTGTTCTAAAGCATTGCTCCTGAAATATGAGTCTGGTGGTGGGTAAATACTCCCCCAGTCTTACATGTATCTCTTCATTGGTTCTCTATTACCCCTGCACAGATCTCCAGGTTGGGATGTGTATAATCTACAGAGTGCTCAGTGTAATCTGTTTGTGTAGAGGAAATGTATACAGGAATCCTATTTGTAATAACTTTACCTAAAAAAAAAAGACATTAAGCTTTCTTATTATATTAAGTGACAATATATGTATGTAAATTAAAAGTAAATATAAGTAGGGGAGCGTTGGTGGCTCAATCAGTTAAGTGTCCGATTCTTGATTTCGGCTTAGGTCATGATCTCTTGGTTTGTGAGTCCGAGCCCTATGTAATGCTCTATGCTGACAGCACGGAGCCTGCTTGAGATTCCTTCTTTCCCCCTCTCTCTTTCTGCCCCTCCCCATGTGCGTGCACATGTTCTCTCTCTCTCTCTCTTTCCCTCTCTCTCTCTCTCTCTCAAACTTTAAAAAAAAGTAAATATAAATAAACCCAAGCACGAGAATATATATATTTTTTTACTAATCATGTGCATATCCCCAAAGTATAAGACAGAGTTAGGGCCATGATAGTTATATCCTTTATAGCATTTTGTTTTAAACTCTAAAACAGTAAACATAGTAAGACTTAGTTTCCAAAAGTTTTTTCCATGTCCCTGATTCTGGACAGATTTATTAGAATTGTGCTGTTAACAGGCATCAGTGTCATTCAAGGACATAACTGTGGAGTTCACCCAGGAGGAGTGGCGGCAAATGGACTCTGCTCAGAGGACCCTGTACAGAGATGTGATGCTGGAGAACTACAGCCACCTGGTCTCAGTGGGTAAGCAGACCTTACCATGTGACTCTCTTTCAACTGCGTATTCTGGTTTTTATTTTTAAAATGTTAATCACTTTTGCTGAAGTATAAATGATACAATGATATAATGAGGTATAAATAATACATATTATATCATTGTAACCTCTTTTCTGTAATATAAATTGCCTTTTCACCTTGTTTCCTTTGCTGTCCAGAGGCTTTTTTAGTTTGAAGTAGTCTCACTTGTAATTTTTGTTGCCTGTGCTTCTGGTATCATATCCAATAAACAATTGCCAACACTGATGTCAAGGAGCTTTCTCTCAATGTTTTCTTCTAGGGAGTTTTAGGATTTTCAGGTCTTACGTTTAAGTCTTTAATTCATTTTGAGTTTACTTTTTTATGTAGTTTAAGAGTCCATTTTCATTCTTCTGCTTCTGGATATCCAGTTTTCCCAGTACCATTTATTGAAGAAACTGTTCTATTTCCATTGTGTATTCTTCATACCATGTTTAAGACCAGTTAACTATAGACGTATGGATATATTTCTGTGTCCTCTGTACTACCCATTGGTCTAAATGTCTGTTTTTATGCCAGTACCATACTGTTTTCATTATTCTAGTTTTGTGTAGCATATTTTGAAGTTTGGAAGTGTGATGCTTTTGCAGGATTTTTTACTTCATTACACGGGGTTTGTTATCTCACCACTTCAGGAATGAAGAGGTATACACAAAATGAGCAGCAAGCAAAAGTTTATTAGAGTATAAGAGCAGAAAGGAAGAATAGTATGAAAGCTGCTTACATTCACTTTCAAATGCCCACAGACTTTAGGCAATGGACTTTGTTTTATAAGGTTCTAGTGGTGCCCCCCCACCCACTTCCTTCCCCCTTAATCGTTCTCAGGTTCTACCATTATTGGCTTGATAGCTTTAGATGCTGAGTTGTCCATTCCTGATTGACTCAGTTCCATTGTATGAGGGGTGTGGCCATATCATTCCTTGTGGGTCATGTGTTTTATGATCTACTTATTATTAGTTAGGTCTTTTATCAAATTCCTGAGGGAAACCTGAGGGGAGTAAGTGGTGTCTCTTACATTCTTAGGAGGAGCCTTATGCCAAGGGGATTTGCTGTGGTCAGACACTCCCAGCATTGTTCTAAAATATGTGTTTTTCCCCACCCAGGGACCTCCGGTCCCAACCTTTCTCTCTCTGCCTACTGAATCCTATCTTTTCCTATCATAAGCTTCCAACATTGTTCTTTCTCAAGGTTGCTATGGCTGTCCAGGGTCTTTGTGGTTATGTATGAATTTTAGGATTTTTTTGGTACTTCTGTAAAGAATACCATTGGGATTTTGATAGGAACTGCATTGAATCTGTAGATCACTTTGGATACTAGGGACATTTTAACAGTACTAATTCTTCAATCCATGAATATGGAATGTTTTTCCATACATCTGTATCTTCTTTTTTTTCCATCAATATTTTATAATATTTAGTATACAAGTCTTTCAGCTCTTTGGTTAAGTTTATTCCTAAGTATTTTTAAATTTTCTTTTCAGAGAATTCATTGTTCATGTATAGAAACTATGTTCATTTTGAACCCTCCAATGATACTAAATTTTTTAGTTTTAATAGGTTTTTAATTTTTATTTTAATTTTTATTTTTTAATGTTTATTTATTTATTTTTGAGAGAGTTTGAGCACAAGCAGGGTAGGGGCAGAGAGAGAGAGGGAGAGAGAGAATACCAAGCAGGCTCCATGCTGTCAGCACAGAGCCCGACTTGGGGCTCAAATTCACAATCGGTGAGATCATTACCTGAGCTGAAATCAAGAGTTGGCAACTTAACCGACTGAGCCACCCTGGCGCCCCAACAGGTTTTTTTTTTTTTTAGTTGAGTCTTTAGGGTTCTCTACCTATAGAATCATGTCATCTGCAAACATAATTTTACTTTTTCCCTTCAGCTTTAGATACCTTTTATTTCTTTTTCTTGTCTAATTGCCTTGGATAACATTTCCAATAGTATGTTGAATAGAAGTGGTAATGGTGGGCACCCTTGCCTTCTTCTGGATCTTACAGGGAAAGCTTTCAGTATTCCCCCATTGATTGTGATGTTAACTATGGGCTTTTCATATATGCCTTTATTGTATTGAGGAAATTTACTTCTATACCTATTTTGTTGAGAATTTTAATCATGAATGAATGTTGAGCTTTGTCAAATGCTTTTTCTCTGTTTTTTGATATGCTAATATGGTTTTTTTTTCCTTTCATTTCTTTGTATGGTGTATTACATAGATTGATTTGCATGTAAACAACCTTGTGTCCCAGGGATAAATCCTACTTGTTAATGATATAAGATCCTTTTAAATGTGCTATTAAATTCAGTTTGCTGGTCTTTAAGAATTTTTGAATCTGTGTTCATCAAGGATATTAGCCTATAGTTTTCTTTTCTTGTGATGTCTTTCTTTGGATTTACAATCGGGGTGATGGTGGTCTCACAAAATGAGTTTGGAAATGTTCTTTTTTCCATTTTTTGAAGGAGTTCAAGAAAGATTGGTATTCTTTAAATGTCTGGTAGAATTCAGTTGTTGAGCCATGTCACCCTGGACTTTTCTTTGTCAGGAGATTTTTGATTACTGATTCAATCTCCTTATTTGTCATTAGTCTGTTTAAGCTTTCTCTTTCTTCTTCTTCCTTTTTTTTTTTTCTCTTTGAGAGAGAGTGCACATGTGCTCATGCACGCACAAGAGGGGGAAGGGGCAGAGAGAAAGAGAGAGAGAGAGAGAGGATCTTAAGCTGGCTCCACGCCCAGTGCAGAGCCCGACACAGGGCTTGATTTCACAACTGTAAAATGAAGAATCAGATGCTTAACCAACTGAGCCACCTAGGTGCCCCTCTGTTTCTTCTTTATCCATTCATCTATTTATTCATCTTCTATATTTTTAGGAATTTATCCATTTCTTCTAGGTGAATTTGTTTGTATAGTTGTTCATATTAATCCTTTATGATCCTTTTTATTTGTGAAGAATCTGTTGTAATATCTCTTTTCATTTTTTATTTTGAGTCTTTTGTCTTTTTTTAGTCTAAAAGGGATTTGTTCATTTTGTTTATTTTTTCAAAACACCAACTGTTAATTTTGCTCATTTTTGTATTCTCTTCTCTGTTACATTTATTTCTGCTCTAACCTGTATTATTTCCTACCTTCTTGGCTCAGTTCTTCTTTTTCTAGTTCCTTAAGATGTAAACTTGTTTATTTGATTTTTTAAATTTTTTAATGTAGGCATTATTGCTATAAACTTCCTCCTAATACTGCTTGTGCTGTATCTCGTAACTTTCAGTACATTGGGTTTTTGCTTTTACTTGACTCAAGATACTTTGTACGTTACTTTTCCTTTCTGACCCAGTGTTTATTCAACTTTGTTGTTTAGCTTCCACATTTTTGTGATTTTTCCTATTTTCTTGCTGTGTTGATTTATAGTTCAGAAAAGATACTCAGAATGATTTCAGTCTTCTTAAATTTAAGATTTGTTTTGTGACCTAACATAAGATTTATCCGGGACAGTAATGTGTATACTGGAGAAAATGTGTTTTATTTTGATGGATGGAAAGTTTTGTATATGTCTGCTAGATCCAGTTGATCTATCGTGTTGTTCAAGTCAGCTGTTTCCTTCTTTATTTTTATGTCTAGATTCATTACCCATTATTGTAAGTGAAGTACTGAAGTTACCTACTTTAGTAATGAAGCAATGAAAATTGCTCTCAGCTTCTCTCTTTAGATCTATTTGGACGTACCTCAGAGATTTTGCAGGTTCAATTCCAGACCATCACAATGAAATGAATACTACAATACAGCAAGTCAAATGAACTTTTTGGGTTCACAATGCATTATAAAAGTTATGTTTACGCTATGCTGTAGTCTATTAAGTATGTAATAGCATTATGTCTAAAAAACAATGTACATGTCTTACTTAAAAAAAAACTGTTGCTGAAAAACTGCTAATCATCTGAGCTTTTAGGAAGTCATTATCACTGATAACAGATTGCCATTAACAAAAATAATAATAATGAAAGGTTTTTTTTAATTTTAATTCCAGTATAGTTAATATACAGTGTTCTATTAGTTTCAGGAGTACAGTGTAATAATTCAGCAATTCTGTACATTACTCAGTGCTCGTCAAGATAAGTGTACTCTTAATCCCCTTTACCTATTTCACCCATACGTCCCTCCACCCATCTCCCCTCTCCTAACCATCAGTTTGTTCTCTAATCTGATGGTTTTTTGTTTTTTCTTTTTTTCTTGTTCATTTGTGGGTTTTTTTCCTTAAATTTCATATATTAGTGAAATCACATGGTATTTGTCTTTTTCTGATTGACTTATTTCATTTATTAGCATTATACCATCTAGTTAGTTCCATGTGTGTTGTTGCAAATGGCAGGATTTCATTCTTTTTTAAGGCTGAGTGATATTCCATTGTATGTATATACCATACCTTCTTTATCCATTCATCAATTTGTGGACACTTGGGGTGCTTCTATATCTGGGCTATTGTAAATAATGCTGCCCTAAACATAGGGCACTTCTTCCACTACTGGGTGGAATTACTTGATCATATGGTAATTCTTTTTTTTTTTTTTTTTTTTTTTGAGTAACCTCCATACTGTTTTCAACAGCTATACTAGTTTACATTGCTACCAACAGTGCACAAAGGTTCCTTTGCTCCATATCCATTGTTTCTTGTGTTTTTGATTTTAGCCATTCTGATAGGTGTGAGGTGATGTCTCATTGTGGTTTTGATTTACATTTCCCTGATGATGAGTGATGTTGAGCATCTTTCCATTTGCTGTTGGCCATTTGTATGTCCTCTGTAAAGAAATGTCCATTCATGTCATCTGCCCATTTTTAATTGGATTATTATTTCTGTGTGTGTGTGTGTGTGTGTGTGTGTGTGTGTGTGTGTTGAGTTGTAGAAGTTCTTTCTATGTTATTATTAACTGCTTTATGTGTTTGGGTGCTTCAATATTGGGTGCATAAGTATTTAAAATTGTTATATCTTCTTATTGGATTGTTCCCTTCACAATTAAATAGTGTCCTTGTTACAGTCTCTGTTTCAAAGTGTATTTTGTCACTGGTTACCAGAACAGAAGTGGATGTGGGGGATGGATTAAATAGGTGATGGGGATTAAGGAGTATACTTCTTGTGATGAACACTAGGTGGTATATGGAAGTGTTGAATCCAGGTGTATATTATACATCTGAAACTAATATTAGATTGTATGTTAACTAACTATAATTTTAAAAAAGCTAAAAAAATAAAATAGTATATATTGACTATTTATTAAATAAATAAAGTCTATTTTGTCCAATATAAATATTGCTACCCTATCTTTCTTTTCACATCCATTTGCATGATAGATACTTCTCCATCCCTTCATTTTCAATCTGCATGTGTCTTTAGGTCTGAAATAAGTTTCTTGTAAGCAGCATATTGATGGGTCCTGCTTTTTTATGCATTCTGTCAACCCATGTCTTTGATAGGAGCATTTAGTCCATGTACGTTCAGTGTAGTTATTGAAAGGTATGTACTTCTTGCCATTTTGTTGCTTGTTTTATGGTTGTTTTTGTCGTTCTTTGTTCCTTTCTTCTCTTGCTCTCTTCTCTCACTGCTTGCTTGCTTCTTTAGTGATGTACTGGGATTCCTTGCTTTTTATTTTTTGTGTATCTATTACTGATTTCTGGTTTGTGGTTACCATTCAATTTGTATGTAACATCCTTTGCATATATCAGTTTATATTAAGTTGATGGTCACTTAAGTTTGAACCCATTCTTTACTTCCCTCCACCCCATTTTAGGTGTGTGTCACATTTTACATCCTTTTATTTTGTGAGTCCCTTGACTGATTTTTATAGGTACATTTATTTTTACTGCTCTTGTGCTTCCTACTTTTCTTTTCTTTTTTATTTAAATACAAGTTAGTTAACATATAGTGTAATAATGATTTCAGGAGTAGAATTTAGTGATTCATCACTTACATATAATACCCAGTGCTCATCCCAACAAGTGTCCTCCTTAATGCCCATTGTGCTTCCTACTTTTCTTACTCCTACTTAGGGTCTTTTTTTTTTTTCCCCACATGAAGAGTCTCCTTTAACATTTTGTTGTTATTTGTTGGTTTGTTTATTTTGAGAGAGAGTGAAAGCAGGTGGGGGAGGGGCAGAGAGAGCATTCCTAGCAGGCTCTGTGGGGCTCAATCCCACAACCATGAGATCATGACCTGAGCTGAAATCAAGAGTCAAACACTTTAACTGGCTGAGCCCCCAATGCCCCATTTCTTTCAAGGCTGATTATTGGTCATGAATTCCTTTAGCTTTTGTTTGTCTTGGAAACTTTCTGTTTCTTCTTCTATTCTGAATGATAGCCTTGCTAGGTAGAGTATTCTTGGCTACAAGTTTTTTTCCTTTCAGCACATTAAATATATCATGCTACTCCCTTGTTGCCTACAAAGTTTCTTGCTGAAAACTCAGCTGATAGTCGTAAGGGGTTTAACTTGTATATGACTGTTTCTTTTCTCTTGCTATTGAAATTCTCTCCTTATTACTACTTTTGCCATATTAATTACTGTGTGTCTTAGTGTGGACCTATTTGGGTTGCTTTTATTCAAGACTTTCTGTGTCTCCTGGGTCTGGATTTTTGTTTTCTTCCCAGGTTTGGGGAGTTTTCAGCTATTTCTTCAAAATTTCTGCCACCTTTTCTCTCTGTTATTATGCTTGATGATGTTGCTGAGTTTCCTAAATCTATTTTCATTTTGTATTACTTTTTTTCTCTTACTGTTCAGTTTGATTGCTTTCCATTACTGTGTCTTCCAGGTCACTGATCTATTCTTCTCCTTTCTCTAGGCTGCCATTCATTCCATCTAGTGTATGAACAAAAAAAATTTTTTAATGTTTATTTATTTTTGAGAGAGAGAGACAGAGCATGAGTGGGAGGTTGGGCACAGAGAAAGAGAGGGAGACACAGACTCCAAAGCAGGCTCCAGGCTCTGAGCTGTCAGCACAAAGCCCGATGGGAGGCTCAAACGCAAGAACTGCGAGATCATGACCTGAGCCAAAGTTGGACCCTTACTGACTGAGCCACCCAGGCGCCCCTCCATCCAGTGTATTTTGAATTTCATTTTTTGAGTTCTTTATCTCTGATTGGTTCTTTTTTATGTTTACTGTCTCTTTGTTAAGGATTTCCTGAGGTCCTGTGAGTATCTTTATGACCATTACTTTAATTTCTCTATCAGGCATGTTATTTGTCTCCATTTTGCTTACATCATTGTGATTTTTGTCCTGTTCTCTCATTTGGGACATATTCCTTTGCTTATTTTGCCTGACTCTCTGTGTCTGTTTCTGTATTAGGAAAGTAAGCTGCATTTCCTGCTCTTGAAAGTAATTGCCTTATGAAAAAGAGGTTCTATAGTGTCCTGCAGTGAAGTGTCCCTTGATCACCAGAATCTGGTGCTTCAAAGGTGTCTCCTATGTGTGTTGCTTGTGCTGTCTGTTGTGGCTGAGCCACCTTTCCTTCAGTCCAGTTGTCTGCAATGTCTCTCTGCCTGTTGTGTACAGGGTGTGGTCCTAGTGGTATTAGTGGTCACTCTGGGGCTGCCTTGGGCTTGACGTGAGTCAGACCAGCTATTTGCCAGAGATGCAGCAGCATTGAACTGCAGGTAACTTTCCCTGTTTTGTCCCCTGAGAAGCTTTCTGTGGTGGGTGGAGCCTGCAGTCAGACCAGCTGTCTGCCCCCACTGGGCCATAGTCTATTTTATGTGGTTATCTTTCCCTCTCCCAGGGGCAGGAGTCACTGTGGAGTGTTGCTGACCCTTGTGTGGCTGCTTGCACACTACCAGGGTTGTGGCAGTGCTTTGGATGGGCTCTGGCCAGGAGTATATTGGCCACAGAAGTGCAGGAGATGGAGGTTGGGGGTGGGATGCACTGTGTTAACAAGGTTTGGAAGGGTCTTCTGTGGAAAGAGAGCTGGAGCTGGCTGGAGGGGGTGAGTCCACAGGGAAACGGGGCTGGGGGTTCACTATTAGCAAGTTTGGTAGTGAATGTTGGCACTGTGCTGGTTCCCACATGTTGCTTTGCTGGGGGGTAGGAGAGAAATGGCACCTGCCAACTCCTTTATTCCTGGAAAAGTCTCCCAATGATCCCTGTCCCTCTGGCACAGGCTGCAAGATTAGTAAACAAATTCCCTCCTATATACCCCAGGCTGTTTTTAAACTGCTGCTCCTGTGTGATATCACTGCAGGACTGTTTGTTGTGCTGTTTTTAAGGATGGGGACTCAGTTTCCTCTCAACCCCCTGCTCTCCCAGAGATTAGGCTATTGATTTTTAAAGTTCTAGGTGTTAAATCCCATTGATTGTAAGAACTCAGGAGATTTGGTTCCTCTGTTTTTTTTAAACATTTATTTTTGAGAGAGAGAGAGAAGTGGGTGGGGGAGGGGGAGAGGGAGAGAGGGAGAGAGAGAGAATGAGTAGGGGAGGGGTAGGAGGAGGGGAACAGAGGTTCCAAAGCAGGATCCACACTGACAGCAATGAGCCTGATGTGGGCTCAGACCCATGAACTGTGAGATCATGACCTGAGCCGAAGTTGGATGCTCAACTAACTGAGCCATCCGGGTGTCCCAGATCCTCAGTTTTTAAAGCCAAATGTTACAGGGATTCATCGTTCCCATGTGGACTCTGCAGTATGCATCTGTTTCTCTCTCTTGACATCCACGCTCTTGGCATCCTTCCCATCTTGTTCTATACTCTTGGCATCCTTCCCGTCCCATGGGCCATTTAGCTCCTGACTGCATCTTTGGCCTTCCTACCCTCTTCCATGTGGCGTCTTCTCTACCCTTAGTTGTGGAGTTTGTTCTGCCAGTCCTCAGTTGTTTCTGGGTTACTTACATTAATGTGAATGTTATCTAGTTGTGTCCATGGGGTGAGGTGAGCTTAGGGTCCCCCTACTCTGCCATCTTCCTTGGAAGTCCTAATGAAAACATCTGAAATATTTTGAGAATTACCAAAATGTGATACAGACACAAAGTGAGTGAATACTATTGAAAAAATGGCACCAATAGACTTCTCAGTGCGGGGTTGCCACCAGCCTTCAATTTATGCAAGGTGCAATATCAGTAAAGTGCAATAAAGCAAAGCACAATAAAATGAGATAAGCCCATACGTGCGTGTGCGTGCATACATTCTGATGTTAGGTGTGTATATAATTGTGATACCTTCCTGTCAAATTGATCCTCTTATCATTATGTAGTGACTTAGTTTCTGGAGAGTTTTTCACTTTATTTCCATTTTGTTGGTACAAGTATAGCCACTCTGCTTTCTTTTTGTTGCTATTTACATAAAATATCTTTTTCCATCCATTCTCTTTCAGTCTATATGTGTCCTTAAATCTAAACTTAGTTGCCTATAGACAGCCTGTCTCTAGGTCCTGTGTGTGTGTGTGTGTGTGTGTGTGTGTGTGTGTGTGTGTGTTTAATTCATTTAGCTATTCTATGCCTTTTCAATTGGGGGTTTAATCTGTTTACATTTAACTATTGATAGGTGATGACTTATGGCATGTTGTTAAATTGTTTTCTGTCTTTTTGTGGGTTTTTTTTTTTTTGTCCTTTTCTTCTTGTCTTGCTGTCTTTATTATTTAAAGATTTTTTTATGTCATTTGCTTGGATTTTTTTTTTATCTTCTGTGTATCTATTATAGATGTTTTGTTTGTCGTTAGCTTGACTATTGCATAAAATGTCTTGTAGTTATAACCATCTATTCTAAATTAATAACAACTTAACCTCAGTTGCACATAAAAATTGTACTTTTACTCTTTCTCGCACAATTTATGTTTTTGTCAGAATTCTCTTCATACTATATATCCATTAACAAATTTTTAAATTAGTTAAAAGTAATTTACATACCACTATTACAGTGTTATCATATTCTATGTTTGGCCTATTTATTTTTATTAATGAGCTTTATGCTTTCATATACTTCTGTGTTTTCATTTTGATTTGAAGAATTCCTCTGATTAAGTGTTTCTTGTAAAGCAGATCTAGTGGTAATAAACTCCCTTGGTTTTTGTTTGTTTGGGAAAGATTTTAATCTCTTCTTCATTTGTAAAGGATAATTTTGCCAGGTAAGGTATTTTTGGTTGGAAGGCTTTTTCTTTTAGTATTTTTGAATATATGATCCCACTCTCTCCTAACCTGCAGGGTTCCTGCTGAGAAATCTACTAACAGTCTTACCTTCTATTTGATGAGTCACTTTTTGCCTGCTGCTTTCAGAATTCTCTTTGTGACTTTTGACAATTTGATGATAATGTAACTTGGTGTGCTCTTATTTAAGTTGATCTTATTTAGGGTTCTTGGAGCTTAATGAATCTGGATGTCCATTTCCCTCCCTAGATTTGAGACCTTTTTAGTCATGATTTCTTTAAATAAACCTTACGTCTCTTTCTCTCTTCTCCTGGGACTCCTAGAATGTGTGTATTGGTTCTTTTGTTGGTGTCCCATAAATCCCAAAGGTGTTCTTCACTTTTTTTCATTGCTTCTTCTTCTCTGACTAGATAATTTCAAATGACCTATCTTCAGATTTACAGATTATTTCTTCTTGATGAAGTCTGCTGTTGACATTCTCTATTACATTCATTGTGTTCTTTGGCCTCAGAATTTGTTGGTTTTTAAAAATTTTTTACTTTTATGATTTCTCTTTGTTGAACTCATTTTGTTCGTGAAATATTTTCCTGGTTTCACTGAGCTATCTGTGTTCTTTTTTAGCTTGCTGATATTTTTTAAAACAATTATTTTTAATTCTTTGCCAGCCAGTTCGTAGATCTCCATATCTTTGGGGTTACTGTAAATTTATTCCTTTTTTTTTTTTTTTTGGTAGTTTCATGTTTGTTGAGTTACTATAAATTTCTCTCTTTTGGTAGTCTCATGTTTGTTTTGTTTCTCATGTTCCTTGTAGTTTTGTGCTGATGTCCTTTGTAGGAGCATTCACTTCTTTTAAGCTTACAGACTGGATTCAGTAAAGAAAGACCTTTACTTAAGGGTGGGTATGAGGGGACTAGTTGGGTCATGTATGGAAGCTGCATCCCTGGCAGGGGTGGGCAGCATACTGTGGACTTAGGGCAGCTCTATTAGCTGAAGTCAGCACCGGAGATTGTTGGCAGTGAAGGCTGCAAATGTCTATAGCAGCAGCTAGAGCTTCTGGGGTCCTGGTGACAAAGGCTGTTGGACTGCCCCTGGTCTCCGTTGCCCCATTGATGGATATCATGGCCATGAGGCTCTCTTTTGGTGCCAGGGTGCAGACACACAGAATGGCAGCACCAAAGTCCAGGACTCAAGCATGTGTTTGGTATTGCCAGGGTGCCATGGCTCCAGCCCCAAAGGGAACACAGTAGTGTCTCCTGCTCCAGAGGGTTACAACAGCATGGACTCTGGGCAGCATAGGCAAAGACTAGAGGTGTCCTTATTGGAGAAGGTTGCAAGCTGTCTTTTGTGACAGTGAGGACTGTTAAGGTTGTTGGTAACAAAGGAGGTCCTTTCTGCTCTTCTTTTTCCCTAACAAAGGAATATGGTTGAGGGAATTCCTCCTGGCACCAAAGGGTGCCATGCTAGAACATGGGGTAATACATGTAAGATGTTTTCTGTGCTTTTCTATGCCACTGTCCTCAGTTTTTGCACTCTACTAGGTTGCTACAATGTGTTAATTATACTCTAGAGCTGACCCAGATCTATTTTCATCAATGGATAGTTGTTAGATCATTATTGGGAAACAACAGCTCGGACCTCCTAGTCTACCCTCTTACACTGGAGTCTTCTTCACTTTTTTTTATGATTACATTTTCATGATTTATTTATTTTAAATTAGAAATTTGTACCTTTTAACTCCCATCACTTATTTCAAGCCCCTTTACCCCCTGCCTGTGACAACCACCAACCTATTCTCTGTATCTGTGCACTTGATTTTTGTTTTTAGATTCCACATATGAGATCATATCCTGTTCATCTTTCTCTGTCTGAATTATTGTACTTAGCATAATGCTGTCAAGATCCATTAATGTTGTCACAGATAGCAATATTTCATTCTTTTTTAGGGCTGAATAAAATTCCATCTAAATAAATAAGTACAAATATATATAAATACATTTTCTTTTTTTTTTTTTTCAACATTTATTTATTTTTGGGACAGAGAGAGACAGAGCATGAACGGGGGAGGGGCAGAGAGAGAGGGAGACACAGAATCGGAAACAAGCTCCAGGCTCTGAGCCATCAGCCCAGAGCCTGACGCGGGGCTCGAACTCACGGACCGCGAGATCCTGACCTGGCTGAAGTCGGACGCTTAACCGACTGCGCCACCCAGGCGCCCCTATAAATACATTTTCTTATCCATTTGCTTATCAGTGGACACTTGGGTTATTTCCATTTTCTTGGCTGTCAGAAATAATGCCAAGTGAACATGGGGGTTAATATGTCTCTTCTAGTTAGTGTTTTCATTTTCTTCAGATACTCAGAAGTGGAATTGCTGAATCATATGGTAGCTCTACTTTTAATTTTTGAGGAAACTCCATACTGTTTTCCATTGTGATTGTACCAATTTACATTCCCATCAACAGTGCACGAGGATTTCCTTTTCTCCCCATACTTGCCAACACTTGTTATTTCCTATCCTTTTGATAATAGCCATTCTAACAAGTGTGAGGTGATAACTCATTTCGTTTTGATTTTCATTTCCCTGATTACTAATCATGTTGACCACATTTTCATGTATTTGTTGGCCATCTATGTGTCCTCTTTGGAAAAATCCATTCAGTTGCTCTGTCCATATTTTATTTTATTTTATCTTGTTTTTATTTTTTTAATATTTATTCATTTTTGAGAAAGAAACAGAGCGTGAGCAGGGTAGGGACAGAGAGAGAAGGAGACACAGCAGGCTCCTGGCTCTGAGCTGTCAGCACAGAGCCCGATGCAGGGCTTGAACTCACAAACCATGAGATCATGATCTGAGCTGAAGTCAGACACTTAACCGCCTGAGCCACCCAGGCACCTCTGCCCATATTTTAAATAAATTGTTTGGGTTTTGCTGTTGAGTTGTAGGAGTTCTTTATATATTTTGGATATTAATCCCTTATCAGATATATGGTTTTCAAGTATTTTCTCCCATTCAAATAGGTTGCTTTTTTCATTTTGTTGATGGTACCTTTATTGTGCAGAAGCTTTTGTTTTATGTAGTCCCATTTGATTTTTTGCTTTTTTGCTTATGCTTTTGATGTTGAATCCAAAAAAGTCCTCACCAAGACCAGTGTCAAGGACCAAGCCTTTGTTTCCTTCTAGGAGTTCTATGGCTTTAGGTCTTAAATTCAAGTTTTTAATCCATTATCAGTTAATTTTTGTATATGGTTTAAGATAATGGTCCAGTTTCATAGTTTTACATGTGGCTGTCCAGTTTTTCCAACACCTATTTAAGAGACTGCCCTTTCCCTATTGTATATTTCTTGGCTCTTTTGTAGTGAGTTGATAGACTATATATGCATAGGTTTATTTCTGGGCTATTTCATTGCTCTGTGTGTCTGTTTTTGTGCCAATACCATACTATTTTGATTACTGCAGCTTTGTAATACAGTTTGAAATCAGGGAGTGTGATGCACCTAGCATCTTTCTCAAGATTGCTTTGACTCTTTGGGGTCTTTTGTGATTACATACAAATTTTAGAATTGTTTCTTCCAGTTCAGTGAAAAATGCCATTGGAATTTTGATAGGGATTGCATTGAATTTGCAGATTGCTTTGGGTAGTATGGACTTTTTAACAGTATTAATTATTCCACTCCATAAGCACAGAATATCTTTCCATTTATTTCTCTTCTTTAATTTTTTTCATCAATGCCTTATAGTTGTCACTGTATAGGTTTTTCACCTCTTTGATTAAATATATTCCTAGGTATTTTATTTTTTTATTATAACTGGGATTGTTTTTGTTTTTTTCTTCTGATAGCTTGTGTATAGAAACACACCAGTTTTCTGTATCTTGATTTTTATATCCTACAACTTTACTGAATTCATGTATTCAAAGAGTTTTTTGGTAGAGTCTTTAGGGTTTTCTATGTATAATGTGTCATTTGCAAATAGTGACAGTTTTACTTCCTTACTGATTTGGATGCCTTTTATTTTTTTTCCTTGCCTAATTGCTGTGGCTAGGACTTCCAATAGGATGTTAAATAAATTAGTGAGAGTGGGCATCTTTTTTCCTGATCTTAGAGGAAAAACTCTCAGCTTTTCACCATTCAGTATGATATTAGTTCTGGGCTTGTTTTTTATGGCTTCCATTATGTTGAGATACATTCCCTCTGTACTCATTTTGTTGAGAATTTTTTTATCATAAATGGACATTGAATTTTATCAGATACTTTTTCTGCATATTGATATGACCACATGATTTTTATTCTTCGTTTTGTTAATATGGTATATCTCATTGATTGATTTCCAAATATTGAACCATCCTTGCATCTTTGGAATAAATTTTACCTGATCATGCTATATGATCCTTTTAGTGTGTTGTTGAATTCAGTTTGCTAATATTTTGTTGAGGACTATGTATGTTCATCCAGAATATGGGCCTGTAATTCTCCTTCTTGTGGTGTTCTTGTCTGGTTTTGGTATCAGAGTAATGCTGGCCTCAAAATGAATTTGAAAGTGTTCCCTCCTCTTACTTCACGTTGTTGTTGTTGCTTTACCATTGAATTTTGTGAGTTCATATAGTCTAGATATAAGTTTTTTGTCAAATGTATAATTTGTACATTTTTATACTAGTCTGTGCCTTGTCTTCTCAACCTCTTCATAAAGTCTTTAGCAGAGTGTAAATTTTTAATTTTGATGAAGTCCGATTTATCAGAGTGTTTTGTTGTTGTGTCTAAGAATGCTTCACCAAGTTTTTGGTCCAAAGTTTTTCTCCACATTTTAAAAAATTAGGTCATTTTACATTTACATTTACATTAATGGTGCATTTTGAGTTAATTCCTGTATAGTGAAGTTTACGTTGAGATCATTTTGTTGCCTGTGGATATCTACTTGTTCTGTACCATTACCTTTCTTCCATTGAATTTTTTCCTTTGTCAAAAATCAGTTGGCTGTATTTTCATTGGTTAGTTTCTGGGTTTTCTAAATCAGGTAAAGTGATGCTTCCCAAATCATACTTCTTCAACATTGTTTTATCTCTTCTGGTTACTTCAGCTTTGCATATAAATTTAGAATAATGTTGTGTTTTTTAAAATCTTACTTGCTCTGGCAATTACATTTAATGTATCAGTTTCCAATTCTTATAAGAGTTAATATCTGTACTGTGTTACAATCCATAAACAAATGATATATACTTATTTAGATCTTTGATTTCTTTTATCAGGGTTTTATAGTTTTCAGTATAAAAGTCCTATACATGTTTTATTCAATGTATACCTCAATCAGTAATCAATTTTTGATTATTTTGAGGGATTGTAAACGGCATTGTATTTTACTTTGTTTTCTTATCAGTTGCTAGTTTATAGAATATTTTTATATGTCCTTTTATGCTGAGAGCTTGCTGAACTTTCTTAGGAGTGGTAAGAGCAGTGGTAATTTGCCTTGTTTCTAGTCTTAGAGGGAAAGCATCAGTCTTTCACCAGGTTATATTATTTGGCAGGAGGTCTTTTACATTCTTCATCAACTTGAGGAAGCTCTCTTATTTCTCCTATTTCCAGTTTTCAGAGAGTATTTCTTATGAATGGATTTTGAATTTTGTCAAAAAACATTTTTGTATCTACTTGCTATAATTTTATGGTTTTTCTTATTTATCTCATTAATGTGGTAGACTACATTGAATGATTTTTAAATACTGAATCAGCCTTGCATACTTGGAATAAACCTTACTTGGTCATGTCATATAATTCTTTTTTTGTTGCTAAATTCTGTTTGCTAATATTTCTTTTAATGTTTATTTATTTTGAGAGACAGAGAGAGCGAGCGCAACCGGGGGAGGGGCAGAGAGAGAGAATCCTAAGCAGGCTTTGCACTGTCGGCACAGATCCCAACCAGGGACTCAAACTCCAAAACCATGAGATCATGACCTGAGTCCAGATCAAGAGTTTGATGCCTAACCAGTCGACTGAGCCACTCAGGTGCCCCATGTTTGCTAATATTTTTAAAGTAGTTTTGCATCTCTATTCATGAGATAAATTGGTCTATGGTTTTATACTGTCTTTGTCTTAGTATTCACATCAGGATAATGTTGACCTCATAAAACTGGTCTGAAATTGTTCTCTCCTTTCTATTATCTGGAAGAGATTGTGTGAAAATTATGTTTATTTTTCTTTAAATGTTTGGTAGAATTTTTTTTTTAGTAAAAAGCTTTAATTTAATAGACTGAATGTGTTTTTATAGGCAACCAATTAGCAGATTAATGAGCCATTTAACTTTCTTTACTTAAAACCAATAGTCAAGAAAGATGAACCCAAAATGCATCCTCTTATACTGACCAACATAACTAAGTACAAATGAAGTCAGTGGCATACCCCCACTAGCATGCTGCGCTGTGTGTCAATAAAACAAGCCCTCCCCCGCCCCAAGCCCTGGCCCCCTGGCAAACATGGATAAATGATGGTGCACTGCACAATGATACCATTAGGTGAGAACTTTGGTTCATATAGTTGGGTGCCACAGAGGATGCACTGAAAACCCGCAGCCCGGGCACCCAAAGTCAGTCAGCCATGGTAAGCTCGTGGCATCAGCCATGTTCCTTCCACAACACCAGGGGAATACTGTGGTCAGGCATGCTGGTGGCAAAGATCAAGCCCATGTCATTGTGCCCATCCAGTCCATTGAGCCAGGATGCTTCGCCCGCCAGGAAGCTTGAGCCTCTCTTTGATTTCCTGTACTCTGGCAGAGGCCAGCGGCTAATCAGGCTCTCTGTCCTCAAGTCCATGATATACAGGTAGCGGTTGTCAAACAGCAGAGCAAAGATATCTCCAAAGCCAAGCAAGGCCAAGTTTGCTATCTCAGGAGTCTTGATGACCCTGAGAATATCGTAACTGGCAAAGTCCCACTAGTAGAGACCCAGCGCGGAACTACAGACAATGTATTTGCCATCAAAATGAAGTCTTGGCTGCAGGCAGATACTCCTTTCCTCAGAGACAGACAATGTCTTCAAGCATTTGCAGTTAATTTCTCTCCCAATCGGCCAAATCTTGATCTCATATTTGTCCACACTTAAGAGTATGTAGTCTCCAGGGCTGTGCAAAAGAGACTTGACTTTGCACTTCTGCAAAACCACCTGTACAGAGAAGTCCATCTTTGTAGTAAGTGCATACACTCTGGCACTGTGTCCAATTAATGATGAGGTCTCAAATTAATGAAAGGTCTCAAAGGTCTCAAAATAGCCTTCAAATAAACCTTCTTCCAGTGCAAAGCGTCCTGAGCAGAATCATCTAACTGCCAGCCCAAATTTTTACATGTAGTCTGCCACACCTCTGTACAGGCACTTACCACCTTATTCCACTGTTTAGAGACAAGGCAGCATGTGAGTAAAGTCTGGGGATCGAGCCATTTTAACAAAAACTGAGCTCCAGGTGAAGGAGTTTGAGCAAGTCCCGCTTGAGGAGAGGCTCCAGGTTATTGGAGAGATGCCTGAGCTGGACTGCCCCACTCAGACTAATCAGGTGATCCAGAGTTCCATTTTTTTTTGCAAGTCCGTCAGAGAAAGAAATGTAACAGAAATGTTATCGAGCCATGTCTCAAAGTACTTTCTCTCCATAAGGTTATGGAAAAATTTACCTGAGCCAGCGTTTCGGGGCCCAGGACCTCGCGCCGGGCTCACACCAACTAGGCGCGCTCCGGCCACCAGAGCCTCGTAGCGGCCAGGTCCGCTTCACGGCCATGGTGCTTGGACCAGCGGCCGCCTCTCGGGGTCTGCAATCTGTTTGGTAGAATTCTTTAGCAAAAGTATCTGGTCCTGGAGATTTTTTGTGTGTTTAAATTACAAATTCAGTTTCTTTAATAGTTATTGGACAATTTAATTATCACTTTTAGGTTAATTATATTATTTTTGCTTTCCTAGCAATTAGTCCATTTTATGTGTCAGATTTATGTGCATAGAGTTCACGATATTATTCTTTTGTTATAATTTTGGTGTCAGTGGGTTCTGTTTTTTATACCCTTGTTTCATATGTCATATTGATCATTTGTCTTATTTTTTCTTGTTCATTGTTTCTAGAAGTTTGTCAATTTTATTCTTTTCATGCAGCTATCTCTTACTGGATTTTTTAAAAATTGTTTTCTGTTTCCAATTTCATTGATTTCTGCTCTTGAGTTTTCCTTCTGCTGAAGTTGGGTTTATTGTGCTCTCATGCTTTTTTTTATTTTATTTTTTTTTATTATTTTTTATTTTTAAAAAAAAATTTTTTTTCAACGTTTATTTATTTTTGGGACAGAGAGAGACAGAGCATGAACAGCGGAGGGGCAGAGAGAGAGGGAGACACAGAATCGGAAACAGGCTCCAGGCTCTGAGCCATCAGCCCAGAGCCTGACGCAGGGCTCGAACTCACGGACCGCGAGATTGTGACCTGGCTGAAGTCGGACGCTTAACCGACTGCGCCACCCAGGGGCCCCTCATGCTTTTTTTTAATGTTTATTTTTGAGAGAGAAACAGCGCAAGCTGGGGAGGGGCAGAGGGGAGATGCAGAAACCGAAGCAGACTCCAGGCTCTGAGCTGTCAGTACAGACCCCAATGCAGAGCTCAAACCCACGAACCATGAGATCATGACCTGAGCCAAAGTCAGATGTTTAACCAACTGAGCCACCCAGACGCCCCTATTGATTTGAGACATTTTCTTTCTTTTCTAAAGTAAACATTTAGTGCTATAAATTTCTCAGCACTCCTTTAGCTGTATTATACAAATTGTGTATCAAGTCACTAAAACAAATTCTTCATTTATATTTCCTAATGTATCTCCTCCATGATAGATTACAGTATGTGATCTTGAAGAAATGTATTTAAACATAACTATTTACTTAATACTCACTAGTTGGTAGATACCTGTGCAATTCTCAAGCTATTTAATAGCACAGCCTTTAATTTTCCTCGAGTGGTTTGAACACTTAGCCAAGCATTCAACTAAGTACTAGAAAAGTAATTATGAACAAAACATAGAATGTCTGCTTTCAGGAAGTTCAGCATTCTAGGGGGAAATTAAAATTAAATTTTATAAGCAAATACAGTTCTGCAAAATGATAAGCACCAGGAAGCAAAATTATACAATGCAGTTTTTCTAATTGCAGTACTTGACTTCAGGGAGCTTAATGAAACCTTTCCATTTAAAAAAAAAAAATGGTGCTATTTGTTGAGGCTGGGTCGGGGAGGGGTTCACTAGACTACTTTTTTTTTTTAATTTTTTAAATATTTATTTATTTTGTTTGTTTTGTTTTTAACTTTATTTTTTAAAATTTATATCCAAATATATAGTGAAGCAATGACATTTTTTTCAATATATGAAATTTATTGTCAAATTGATTTCCATACAACACCCAGTGTTCATCCCAAAAGGTGCCCTCCTCAATACCCATCACCCACCCTCCCCTACCTCCCACCCCCCATCAACCCTCAGTTTGTTCTCAGTTTTTAAGAGTCTCTTATGCTTTGGCTCTCTCCCACTCTAACCTCTTTTTTTTTTTTTCCCACCCCTCCCCCATGGGTTTCTGTTAAGGTTCTAAGGATCCACATAAGAGTGAAAACATATGGTATCTGTCTTTCTCTGTATGGCTTATTTCACTTAGCATCACACTCTCCAGTTCCATCCATGTTGCTACAAAGGGCCATATTTCATTCTTTCTCATTGCCACGTAGTACTCCATTGTGTATACAAACCACCATTTCTTTATCCGTTCATCAGTTGATGGACATTTAGGCTCTTTCCATAATTTGGCTATTGTGGAGAGTGCTGCTATAAACATTGGGGTACAAGTGCCCCTATGCATCAGTACTCCTGTATCCCTTGGGTAAATTCCTAGTAGTGCTGTTACTGGGTCATAGGGTCGGTCTATTTTTAATTTTCTGAGGAACCTCCACACTGTTTTCCAGAGCGGCTGCACCAGTTTGCATTCCCACCAACAGTGCAAGAGGGTTCCCGTTTCTCCACATCCTCTCCAGCATCTATAGTCTCCTGATTTGTTCATTTTGGCCACTCTGACTGGCGTGAGGTGATATCTGGATGTGGTTTTAATTTGTATTTCCCTGATGAGCGACGTTGAGCATCTTTTCATGTGCCTGTTCGCCATCCGGATGTCTTCTTTAGAGAAGTGTCTATTCATGTTTTCTGCCCATTTCTTCACTGGGTTATTTGTTTTTCGGGTGTGCAGTTTGGTGAGCTCTTTATAGATTTTGGATACTAGCCCTTTGTCCGATATGTCATTTGCAAATATCTTTTCCCATTCCGTTGGTTGCCTTTTAGTTTTCTTGGTTGTTTCCTTTGCTGTGCAGAAGCTTTTTATCTTCATAAGGTCCCAGTAATTCATTTTTGCTTTTAATTCCCTTGTCTTTGGGGATGTGTCAAGTAAGAGATTGCTACAGCTGAGGTCAGAGAGGTCTTTTCCTGCTTTCTCCTCTAGGGTTTTGATGGTTTTCTGTCTCATATTCAGGTCCTTTATCCATTTTGAGTTTATTTTTGTGAACGGTGTGAGAAAGTGGTCTAGTTTCAACCTTCTGCATGTTGCTGTCCAGTTCTCCCAGCACCATTTGTTAAAGAGACTGTCTTTTTTCCATTGGATGTTCTTTCCTGCTTTGTCAAAGATGAGTTGGCCATACATTTGTGGGTGTAGTTCTGGGGTTTCTATTCTATTCCATTGGTCTATGTGTCTGTTTTTGTGCCAATACCATGCTGTCTTGATGATGACAGCTTTGTAGTAGAGGCTAAAGTCTGGGATTGTGATGCCTCCAGCTTTGGTCTTCTTCTTCAAAATTACTTTGGCTATTCGGGGCCTTTTGTGGTTCCATACAAATTTTAGGATTGCTTGTTCTACCTTCGAGAAGAATGCTGGTGCAATTTTGACTGGGATTGCATTGAATGTGTAGATAGCTTTTGGTAGCATTGACATTTTGGCAATATTTATTCTTCCAATCCATGAGCAGGGAATGTCTTTCCATTTCTTTATATCTTCTTCAATTACCTTCATAAGCTTTCTATAGTTTTCAGCATACAGATCTTTTACATCTTTGGTTAGATTTATTCCTAGGTATTTTATGCTTCTTGGTGCAATTGTGAATGGGATCAGTTTCTTTATTTGTCTTCCTGTTGCTTCATTGTTAGTGTATAAGAATGCAACTGCTTTCTGTACATTGATTTTGTATCCTGCGACTTTGCTGAATTCATGTATCAGTTCTAGCAGACTTTTGGTGGAGTCTATCGGATTTTCCATGTATAGTATCATGTCATCTGCAAAAAGTGAAAGCTTGACTTCATCTTTGCCAATTTTGATGCCTTTGATTTCCTTTTGTTGTCTGATTGCTGATGCTAGAACTTCCAACACTATGTTAAACAACAGCGGTGAGAGTGGGCATCCCTGTCGTGTTCCTGATCTTAGGGAAAAAGCTCTCAGTTTTTCCCCATTGAGGATGATGTTAGCTGTGGGCTTTTCATATATGGCTTTTATGATGTTTAAGTATGTTTCTTCTATCCCGACTTTCTCAAGGGTTTTTATTAAGAAAGGGTGCTGGATTTTGTCAAAGGCCTTTTCTGCATCGATTGACAGGATCATATGGTTCTTATCTTTTCTTTTATTAATGTGATGTATCACGTTGATTGATTTGCGAATGTTGAACCAGCCCTGCATCCCAGGAATGAATCCCACTTGATCATGGTGAATAATTCTTTTTATATGCCGTTGAATTCGATTTGCTAGTATCTTATTGAGAATTTTTCCATCCATATTCATCAGGGATATTGGCCTGTAGTTCTCTTTTTTTACTGGGTCTCTGTCTGGTTTAGGAATCAAAGTAATACTGGCTTCATAGAATGAGTCTGGAAGTTTTCCTTCCCTTTTTTTTGGAATAGCTTGAGAAGGATAGGTATTATCTCTGCTTTAACCTTTTATTTATTTTTGAGACAGAGACAGAGCATGAACGGGGGAGGAGCAGAGAGAGAGGGAGACACAGAATCGGAAGCAGGCACCAGGTTCTGAGCCATCAGCCCAGAGCCCGATGCGGGGCTCGAACTCACGGACTGCGAGTTCATGACCTGAGC
The DNA here is from genome assembly GCF_018350175.1 of Felis catus. Taxonomy (NCBI): domain Eukaryota; kingdom Metazoa; phylum Chordata; class Mammalia; order Carnivora; family Felidae; genus Felis; species Felis catus. The sequence continues at coordinate 31,038,568 of NC_058380.1, read as the reverse complement.
CGAAGTCGGACGTTTAACCGACTGAGCCACCCAGGTGCCCCTATCTCTGCTTTAAACGTCTGGTAGAACTCCCCTGGAAAGCCATGTGGTCCTGGACTCTTATTTGTTGGGAGATTTTTGATAACTGATTCAATTTCTTCGCTGGTTATGGGTCTGTTAAAGCTTTCTGTCTCCTCCTGATTGAGTTTTGGAAGAGTGTGGGTGTTTAGGAATTTGTCCATTTCTTCCAGGCTGTCCAATTTGTTGGCCTATAATTTTTCATAGTATTCCCTGATAATTGTTTGTATCTCTGAAGGACTGGTTGTAATAATTCCATTTTCATTCATGATTTTATCTATTTGGGTCATCTCCCTTTTCTTTTTGAGAAGCCTGGCTAGAGGTTTATCAATTTTGTTTATTTTTTCAAAAAACCAACTCTTGGTTTCGTTGATCTGCTCTACAGTTTTTTTAGATTCTATATTGTTTATTTCTGCTCTGATCTTTATTATTTCTCTTCTTCTGCTGGGTTTGGGGTGTCTTTGCTGTTCTGCTTCTATTTCCTTTAGGTGTGCTGTTAGATTTTGTATTTGGGATTTTTCTTGTTTCTTGAGATAGGCGTGGATTGCAATGTATTTTTCTCTCAGGACTGCTTTCGCTGCATCCCAAAGCATTTGGATTGTTGTATTTTCATTTTCATTTGTTTCCATATATTTTTTAATTTCTTCTCTAATTGCCTGGTTGACCCATTCATTCTTTAGTATGGTGTTCTTTAACCTCCATGCTTTTGGAGGTTTTCCAGACTTTTTCCTGTGGTTGATTTCAAGCTTCATAGCATTGTGGTCTGAAAGTATGCATGGTATAATTCCAATTCTTGTATAATTATGAAGGGCTCTTTTGTGACCCAGTATGTGATCTGTGTTGGAGAATGTTCCATGTGCACTCTAGAAGAAAGTATATTCTTTTGCTTTGGGATGCAGAGTTCTAAATATATCTGTCAAGTCCATCTGATCAATGTATCATTCAGGGCCCTTGTTTCTTTATTGACTGTGTGTCTAGATGGTCTATCCATTTCTGTAAGTGGAGTGTTAAAGTCCCCTGCAATTACCACATTCTTATCAATAAGGTCGCTTATGTTTGTGAGTAATTGTTTTATATATTTGGGGGCTCCCGTATTCGGCGATAGACATTTATAATTGTTAGCTCTTCCTGCTGGATAGACCCTGTAATTATTATATAATGACCTTCTTCATCTCTTGTTACAGTCTTTAATTTAAAGTCTAGTTTGTCTGATATAAGTATGGCTACTCCAGCTTTCTTTTGGCTTCCAGTAGCATGATAAATAGTTCTCCATCTCCTCACTCTCAATCTGAAGGTGTCCTCAGGTCTACAATGAGTCTCTTGTAGTCAGCAAATAGATGTGTCTTGTTTTTTTATCATTCTGATACCCTATGTCTTTTGGTTGAAGCATTTAATCCATTTACAGTCAGTGTTATTATAAAAAGATATGGGTTTAGAGTCATTGTGATGTCCGTAGGTTTCATGCTTGTAGCGATGTCTCTGGTACTTTGTCTCACAGGATCCCCCTTAGGATCTCTTGTAGGGCTGGTTTGGTGGTGACAAATTCCTTCAGTTTTTGTTTGTTTGGGAAGACCTTTATCTCTCCTTCTATTCTAAATGACAGACTTGCTGGATAGAGGATTCTCGGCTGCATATTTTTTCTGTTCATCACATTGAAGATTTCCTGCCAATCCTTTCTGGCCTGCCAAGTTTCAGAAGAGAGATCAGTCACGAGTCTTATAGGTCTCCCTTTATATGTAGGGCACGTTTCTCCCTTGCTGCTTTCAGAATTTTCTCTTTATCCTTGTATTTTGCTGGTTTCACTATGATATGTCATGCAGAAGATCGATTCAAGTTACGTCTGAAGGGAGTTCTCTGTGCCTCTTGGATTTCAATGCCTTTTTCCTTCCCCAGATCAGTGAAGTTCTCAGCTATTATTTCTTCAAGTACACCTTCAGCACCTTTCCCTCTCTCTTCCTCTTCTGAATACCAATAATGCGTATGTTATTTCTTTTTAGTGCATCAGTTAGTTCTCTAATTTTCCCCTCATATTCCTGGATTCTTTTATCTCTCTTTTTCTCAGCTTACTCTTTTTCCATAATATTATGTTCTAGTTCACCTATTCTCTCCTCCGCATCTTCAATCCAAGCTGTGGTCGTTTCCATTTATTTTGCACCTCGTTTATAGTGTTTCAACTCCTCCTGACTATTCCTTAGTCCCTTGATCTCTGTAGCAATAGATTCTCTGCTGTTCTCTATACTGTTTTCAAGCCCAGCGATTAATTTTAAGAGTATTATTCTAAATTCACTTTCTGTTATATTATTTAAATCCTTTTGATCAGTTCATTAGCTGTTGTTATTTCCTGGAGATTCTTTTGAGGGGAATTCTTCCGTTTGGTCGTTTTGGATAGTCCCTGGTGTGGTGTGGACCTGCAGGGCACTTCCCCTGTGCTGTGGTGTATAACTGGAGTTGATGGGCGGGGCCGCAGTCAGACCTGATGTCTGCCCCCAGCCCACCGCTGGGGCCACAGTCAGACTGGTGTGTGCCTTCCCCTCTCCTCGGGGCGGGATTCACTGTGGGGTGGCGTGGCCCGTCTGGGCTGCTTGCACACTGCCAGGCTTGTGGTGCTGGGGATCTGGCGTATTAGCTGGGGTGCGTAGGCAAGGTGCACGGGGGGAGGAGGGGCAGGCTTAGCTCGCTTCTCCTTAGGTGATCCACTTCAGGAGGGGCCCTGTGGCAGCGGGAGGGAGTCAGACCCGCTGCTGGAGGTTTGGCTCTGCAGAAGCACAGCCTTAGGTGTTTGCGCGGAGCAAGCAAGTTCCCTGGCAGGAACTGGTTCCTTTTGGGATTTTGGCTGGGGGATGGGCGAGGGAGATGGCGCTGGCGAGCTCCTTTGTTCCCCGCCAAACTGAGCTCTGTCCTCCCCGGGCTCAGCAACTCTCCCTCCAGTTGTCCTCCAGCCTTCCCGCTCTCTGAGCAGAGCTGTTAACTTATGACCTCCCAGATGCTAAGTCCCGCTTGCTGTCGGAACACGCTCTGTCTGGCCCCTCCACTTTTGCCAGCCAGACTCGGGGGCTCTGCTTGGCCGGCGGGCTGCCTCTCTGCCCCAGCTCCCTCCCGCCAGTCCATGTAGCGCGCACCACCTCTCCGCCCTCCCTACCCTCTTCCATGGGCCTCTCATCTGCGCTTTGCTCCAGAGACTCCATCCTGCTAGTCTTCTGGCGGTTTTCTGGGTTATTTAGGCAGGTGTAGGTGGAATCTAAGTGATCAGCAGGGTGCGCGGTGAGCCCAGCATCCTCCTACGCCGCCATCTTCCCTAGAAAGCAAAATTTTAGTAGATTCCTTAATGCCCTTACCCTTTTAGACCATCCCTCCTCCCACAGCTCCTCCAGCAACCCTCAGTTTGTTCTCCATATTTATGAGTCTGTTTTGTTTTGTCCCCCTCCCTGTTTTTATATTATTTTTGTTCCCCTTCCCTTATGTTCATCTGTTTTGTCTCTTAAAGTCCTCATATGAGTGAAGTCATATGATTTTTGTCTTTCTCTGACTAATTTCTCTTAGCATAATACCCTCCAGTTCCATCCACATAGTTGCAAATGGCAAGATTTCATTCTTTTTGATTTCCGAGTAATACTCCATTGTATACCACATTTTCTTTATCCATTCATCCACCGATGGACATTTGGGCTCTTTCCATACTTTGGCTACTGTTGATAGTGCTGCTTTAAACATGGGGGTGCATGTGTCCCTTCGAAACAGCACACCTGTATCCCTTGGATAAATGCCTAGTAGTGCAATTGCTGGGTTGTAGGGTAGTTCTATTTTTAGTTTTTTGAGAAAACTCCATACTGTTTTCCAGAGTGGCTGCACCAGCTTGCATTGCCACCAACAATGCAAAAGAGATCCTCTTTCTTCACATCCTCACCAACATCTGTTGTTGGCCTGAGTTGTTAATGTGAGCCATTCTGACAGGTGTGAAGTGGTATCTCATTGTGGTTTTGATTTCTATTTCCCTAATGATGAGTGATGTTGAACATTTTTTCATGTGTCAATTGGCCATCTGGATGTCTTCTTTGGAGAAGTGTCTATTCATGTCTTTCTGCCATTTCTTCACAGGATTATTTGATTTTTGGGTGTTGAGTTTTCTACGTTCTTTGTAGATTTTGGATACTAACCCTTTATCTGATATGTCATTTGCAAATACCTTCTCCCATTCCTTCAGTTGCCTTTTAGTTTTGCTGATTGTTTCCTTTGCTGTGCAGAAGCTTTTTATTTTGATGAGGTCCCAGTAGTTCATTTTTGCTTTTGTTTCCCTTGCCTCCAGAGATGTGTTGAGTAAGAAATTGCTGCAGGCAAGATCAGAGAGGTTTTTGCCTGCTTTCTCCTCGAGGATTTTGATGGCTTCCTGTCTTACATTGAGGTCTTTCATCCACTTCAAGTTTATTTTTGTGTTTGGTGTAAGAAAGTGGTCCAGGTTCATTTTTCTGCATGTCGCTGTCCAGTTTTCCCAGCACCACTTGCTGAAGAGACTGTCTTTATTCCATTGGATATTCTTTCCTGCTTTGTCAAAGATTAGGTGCCCATACGTTTGTGGTTCCATTTCTGGATTCTCTATTCCACTGATCTGAGTGTCTGTTCTTCTGCCAGTACCTTACTGTCTTGATGATTACAGCTTTGTAGTATAGCTTGAAGTCTGGGATTGTGATGCCTCCTGCTTTGGTTTTCTTTTTCAAGATTGCCTTGGCTATTTGGGTTCTTTTCTGGTTCCATGCAAATTTTAGGATTATTTGTTCTAGCTCTGTAAAGAATGCTGGTGTTACTTTCATAGGGATCACGTTGAATATATAGATTGCTTTGGGTAGCATAGACATTTTCACAATATTTGTTCTTCCTATCCAGGAGCATGGAATCTTTTTCCATTTCTTTGTGTCTTCTTAAATTTCTTTCATCAGCTTTCTATAGTTTTCAGCATACAGATTTTTCACCTCTTTGGTTAGATTTATTCCTAGGTATTTTATGGTTTTTGGTACAACTGTAAATGGGATCGATTCCTTGACTTCTCTTTCTGTAGCTTCATTGTTGGTGTATAGGAATGCAACCGATTCCTGTGAATTGATTTTATATCCTGCAACTTTGCTGAATTCATGAATCAGTTCTAGCAGTTTTTTGGTGGAAGCTTGTGGGTTTTCCTTATAGAGTATCATGTCACCTGTGAAGAGGGAAAGTTTGACCTCCTCCTGGCCAATTTGGATGCCTTTTATTTCTTTGTGTTGTCTGATTGCAGAGGCTAAGACTTCTAATACTATGTTGAATAACAGTGGCGAGAGTGGACATCCCTGTCTTATTCCTGTCCTTAGGGGGAAAACTCTCAGTTTTTCCCCATTGAGGATGATATTAGCGTTGGGTTGCTCGTATATGGCTTTTATGATCTCAAGGTATGATCCTTCTATCCCTACTCTCTTGAGGGTTTTTATCAAGAAAGGATGCTGTATTTTGTCAAATGCTTTCTCATCATCTATTGAGAGGATCATATGGTTCTTGTCCTTTCTTTTATTGATGTGATGAATCACGTTAATTGTTTTGTGAATATTGAACCAGCCCTGCATCCCAGGTATAAATCCCACTTGGTCGTGGTGAATAATTTTTTTAATGTATTGTTGGATCCGGTTGGCTAATATCTTGTTGAGGATTTTTGCATCCATGTTCATCAGGGAAATTGGTCTATAGTTCTCCTTTTTAGTGGGGTCTCTGTCTGGTTTTGGAATCAGGGTAATGCTGGCTTCAGAGAAAGAGTTTGGAAGTTTTCCTTACATTTCTATTTTTTGGAACAGTTCAAGAGAATAGGTGTTAACTCTTCCTAAATGTTTGGTAGAATTCCCCTGGAAAGCCATCTGGCCCTGGACTCTTGTTTTTTGGCAGACTTTTGATTACTAATTCAATTTCCTAACTGGTTATGGGTCTGTTCAAATTTTCTATTTCTTCCTGTTTCAGTTTTGGTAGTGCATATGTTTCTAGGAATTTGTCCATTTCTTCCACATTGCCCATTTTGTTGGCATATAATTGCTCATAATATTCTCGTATTATTGTTTTTATTTCTGTTGTGTTGGTTGTGATTTCTCCTCTTTCATTCTTGATTTTACTTACTTGGGTCCTTTCCTTTTTCTTCTTGATCAAACTGACTAGTGGTTTATCAATTTTGTTAATTCTTTCAAAGAACCAGCTTCTGGTTTCATTGATCTACTGGGTTTTTTTTGTTTTTTGGGTTTTTTTTTTGTTTTGTTTTTTTGTTTTGTTTTGTTTTGGTTTCAATAACATTGATTTCTGCTCTAATCTTTATTATTTCCTGTCTTCTGCTGGTTTTGGGTTTTATTTGCTGTTCTTTTTCCAGCTCCTTAAGGCATAAGGTTAGGTTGTGTATATGAGATCTTTCTTCCTTTTTTAGGAAGGCCTGGATTGCTGTACACTTTCCTCTTATGGCCGCCTTTGCTGTGTCCAAGAGGTTTTGGGTTGTGGTGTTATCATTTTCATTGACTTCCATATACTTTTTAATTTCTTCTTTAACTGCTTGGTTAGCCCATTCATTCTTTAGTAGGATATTCTTCAGTCTCCAAGTGTTTGTTGCCTTTCCAAATTTTTTCCTGTAGTTGATTTCAAGTTTCATAGCATTGTGGTCTGAAAATATGCATGGTATGATCTTGATCTTTTTGTACTTACTTAGGGCTGATTTGTGTCCCAGTATATGGTCTATTCTGGAGAACGTTCCCTGTGCACTGGAGAAGAATGTATATTCTGCTGCTTTAGGATGAAATGTTCTGAATATATCTGTTAAATCCATCTGGTCCAGTGTGTCATTCAAAGCCATTGTTTCCTTGTTGATTTTTTGATTAAATGATCTGTCCATTGCTGTGAGTGGGGTGTTGAAGTCTCCTACTATTATGGTATTACTATTGATGAGTTTCTTGATGTTTGTGATTAATTGATTTATATATTTGGGTGCTGCCACATTTGGCGCATAAATGTTTACAGTTGTTAGGTATTCTTGGTCTATAGACCCCTTGATTATGATATAATGCCCTTCTGCATCTCTTAATACAGTCTTTATTTTAAAGATTAGATTGTCTGATATAAGTATGGCTGCTCCAGTTTTCTTTTGTTGACCGTTAGCATGATAGATGGTTCTCCATCCCCTTATTTTCAATCTGTAGGTGTCTTTAGGTCTAAAGTGGGTCTCTTGTAAGCAGCATATAGATGGATCTTGTTTTCTTACCCATTCTGTTACCCTATGTCTTTTAATTGTAGCATTGAGTCCATTGACGTTTAGAGTGAGTACTGAAAGATGTGAATTTATTGTCATTATGATGCTTATAGAGTTGGAGTTTTTGGTGGTGTTCTCTGGTCCTTTCTAATCTTTTGTTGCTTTTGGTATTTATTTATTTATTTATTTATTTATTTATTTATTTATTTATCTATCTATTTTTTCATCTTTTGTCTCCTCAGAGAGTCCCCCTTAATATTTCTTGCAGGGCTGGTTTAGTGGTCACAAACTTCTTTAATTTTTGTTTGTCTGGGAAACTTTTTATCTCTCCTTCTATTTTGAATGACAGCCTTGCTGGATAAAGAATCCTTGGCTGCATATTTTTCTGATTCAGCACACTGAATATATCCTGCCACTCCTTTCTGGCCTGCCAGGTTTCTGTGGATAGATTTGCTGCAAACCTGATCTGTCTTCCCTTGTAGGTTAGAGACTTTTTTTCCCCTTGCTGCTTTCATGATTCTCTCCTTGCCTAAGTATTTTGTGAATTGGACTATGATACGCCTTGTTGATGGTCGGTTTTTGTTGAATCTAATGGGAGTCCTCTGTGCTTCCTGGATCTTGATGTCTGTGTCTTTCCCCAGGTTAGGAAAGTTTTCTGCTACGATTTGCTCACATAACCCTTCTACCCCTATTTCTCTCTCTTCCTCCTCTGGGAAACTTAAGATTCTGATGTTGTTCCTTTTTCATGAGTCACTGATTTCTCTAATTCTTAAATCGTGCTCTTTTGCCTTAATCTCCCTCTTTTTTTCTGCTTCATTATTCTCTATAAGTTTGTCCTCTATATCACTGATTCTCTGTTCTCCCTTGTCTATCCTTGCTGCCACTGCATCCATCTGTGATTACAGCTCAGTTATAGCATTTTTAATTTCATTCTGGCTATTTTTTACTTCTTTTATCTCTGCAGAAAGGGATTCCAATCTATTTTTGACTCCAGCTAGTATTCTTATCGTGATTCTAAATTCTGGTTCAGACATCTTGCTGATGTCAGTTAAATTCCTGGCTGTCGTTTCTTTGTGCTCTTTCTTTTGTGGTGAATTCCTTCGTTTTGTCATTTTGAAGGGAGAAAAGGAATTAATGAGGTAGAAAAATTGAAATTTAAAAAATTAAAACTAAAAAAATACTAAAATTAAAAACACACACACAGAAAAATCAAATAGATGATGCTAGATCCTAGTTGTGGTTTGGTCTGGGTATAGAAAGTGATTTGACAGATTAGAGAAACAAAAAAAGCGGGGGAGAGAAATGAAAAAAAGAAAAAAAAGTAAATCGTTTGATAATTTGAAAAAATGAATACACTAAAGTAGACTAAAATACACAAAAGTAGAGAATATAGTAGAAAAAATTATAGAAAATTATTTTTAATAAAAATTAAAAAGAAATATGAACTTTTTTGTTTTCTGTATTTAAGAAAAAAGAAATGAAAAAGAAAAAAGATTAAAAAAAGAAAAAAAAGAAAAAAATTGTGTGAAAATTTGAAAAAGTGAATACACTGTAGCAGACTGAAATAAAATGATGGGAATAAGATAGAATTTGAAAAAAAATACACAAAAGCAAAAAATATAGTAATAAAAATTAAATAAAAATATTTTTAAAAGAAATTGAAAGTAAAAATGAAGTTTTTCCCTTTCTGCATTCAAGAAAAAAAAAATGAAAAAGAGAAAAAAAGAAAAAAAAGAAATTGTTTGAAAATTTGAAAAGGTGAGTACTGAAGTAGACTAAAATAAAATGATGGAAGTAAAGTAGAATTTGAAAAAATTTACACAAAAGTAAAAAATATAGTAATAAAAATTAAAGACAGATGTTTTTAATAAAAATTGAAAATAAAAATGAGTTTTTTCTCTTTCTGTATTCAAGAAAAAGAAAAGAATTGTAAAAGAGAAAAAAGAAAGGAAAAAAAATTGAATAGATGAACCTAACAGATTGAAGTAGGACTGAAATTGCTTCATTTTCCCCTAGAGGTCAGTCCATGTAGCTCTTTATAGTCCATAAATTAAGCTGGCAGTGAAGTTTGTGTTTTTGAACAGCGAAGTTGGCCAAGTTGGGCAGGGTTCAGTGTAACAGTTCCGCTCTCCCCTAAATGGTGCTGCTAGCCTACTGGGGTGGATTGTTGCGGTGCTTGTCAGTGCGCATGCGCAGGAGCGGTGAAAAATGGCGCCACCCAGCCACCCAGTCTGTTTTCTCAGATCAGCAATCGCACACTGGTCCCTTCCTCTTCAGCTCTTGTCCACTCCCCGCTTTTTCACTCTCCGTGACCAGGCCCCAGGCAGTACCTCTCTCCCAAGTTTTGTCTCAGATGCGGTTGTTTTCCCTGGCCTCTTACTTTGAAGGACTGTGGCTTTGATCCTCTCCGCCTCTCTGCCAGAGGGTCTCACCAAGCAATGGCTGAATGAGCAATAGCCAAATGTCGGCTGCACCCAGAAATGTCTGCTGGACCCTGCTGTTGCCGGTGCGCTGAGACTGTGGCCAGGTGCCAGCCGGCCCCCAAAAAATCATGAGACAGTGTAGCCTCAAGGTTTCAGGGACCATGGAAAATTGCAACACACATCTGGCACCAGGCTTCACCCTCAACAACCTTGCTCCAGCACCAGCGAATGTGGCTGCCTTCCAGGGTCTGCTGGGACCAGGTGGCTTCAACAGTTTCTACCAAATGTTCTTCCAGCAGTGGAACTGCTTTCCCTGTGTGGCCCGAGAACCACCTGGACCCCACTCTGTTCCTGGCAATTCACCTTTCCCACCAGAGCACCGCCAGGTATCGAGATGCGGAGTTGGTCGCCAGGTATCAAGCCTTTGCGCTCCCCTTGTTTACAGTTTTAATGGAATTTAAACCCTCTCCTTTCTCCTTTCTCCCTTTTTAGTTTAGTCCCTGTGGCTGTGTCCAATTTTCCACTTTCTCTCCAGCTGCTTTTGGGGAGGGATGCTTTTCCCACATGCTCCCCCCCTCCCCAGTCTCCATCCTCTCTGCCCACAAAAGGGGTTCCCTACCTTTCGAGGCTTCTTGCTCCCCAAGTTCAGCTCTTCACGTCATGTACCTGCTGAATTCTGTGGTTCAAGTTGTGCAGATTGTCGTGTTAATCTTCCAAGCGGTTTTCTAGGTGCGTAGGATGGTTTAGTGTTGGTCTGGCTGTATTTCACGGAGGCAAGACATACAAAAAGCTTCCATGCTGTTCCGCCATCTTGCTAATGTTTGTTTATTTTTAAGAGAGAGAGCGAGACAGAGCTCCAGAGGCAGAGGGGCAGAGAGAAAAGGAGACACAGATCAAAGCAGACTCCAGGTTCTGAGCTGTCAGCACAGATCCCAACACGGGGCTCAAACTCATGAACCGTGAGATCATGACCCGAGCTAAAGTTAGACGTTTAACCAACTGAGCCACCCAGGTGCCCCTCTACTTACTATTTTTATGGACATTTCCAAATGCAAAGAAAAAGGAAGGTTGAGATAAAATGATACTTGAGCAAATCTTTAAGGAAAGTATAGGAATAACTAAAATAAGGAGATATGAACATTCCAAACAGAAAAGAACAAGTACCAAGCTCCTTGTCAGAAAAGAAGACAGTGAGCACAGAGTCCTAAAAACAGATTAACAAGACTGGAACAAAGAAAGCAAGAGGTCATATGGCACAAGATGTGAAAGAGAAGATAATATATTTCCTTGAATCCATATTTGGAAGTTTTTAAGCGATCAGTAGCCAGTGAATGTTTAAGTAAGATAGTAATATTGCTACAACTATCTTTAAGAAATACAAATCAGATGCATTAACTTTTATCAACATTTCAGCTCTAGGAATTTATCTTAAAGCTATACCTGCATAGGTATAAAGTAATATGTATACAAGGTTATTCATTACAGCATTGCTGGTAATAACAGTAAAATATAAACAACCCAAGTGTTCATCATTGACTAGTTAATAAACTTGGGTTGTGTCTACCCACAAGTGAAGATTATGCATTCATAATATGAACAAGAGTTTACACATAGGTAAGGAGGAATATTCCCATATAAAATCAAAAAGTGTGAAGCAGAGTAGTGGGTATAAAAAGCTCTCTTTTGAGTAAGAAAGAAAGAGACAGGGATTATGTAATTGCTTATATTTGCAAAAACGAAGCACTGGAAGAAAAATCAGAAAGTAATAAAAGGACAGGAGGGGAATGAATGGAGGAGACAAGAATGGAAATGAAACTTGGAATATACCTTTTAATAGTTTATTTTACATATTCTTAAACTACACTAAATTTAAAAGCAGTTCTTAAGTGTGAAAATTTCAGAGACTGATAGTTCCAAATAAGATTAATTAGATATACTTCACTCTGTCCCACACTTTAAGTCCATCTAAAACCCTAGACACTAATTATAAAGCAAACATAGGAAGACTTTGGACAGTGGAATGAACGAAGGAAAGAGATTTCCTAGTGATCTCAGAATCCAAGAAAGAACACCCAGTTTCTTCTTTTTTATTTTTGCCTAACACATCTAAATTCAGTACTGGATAAAACCAACAACTCAGACAACCTGATCTGTGCAAGCCAATGGCATAGACAAAAAAAATTCCCAGTAAAGACTGCTTTCTCTAGACAAGTAAAAGGAAAGATAGCTTAGAAAGAAAACTTCAGATAATTGCTTTACTTCAGCTGTACACCATGGGGAAAAGTTATGTGCCTCTATCAGTAAAGATTGACTTCTACCACTATTCTGCAGTAACAAAGTACCCCTCCAACTTTCCAGTGGGATGATGTCAGAGGAGGACAAGTAGAGAGCCAGGACTTTCACGACTTGTCAGTGGGTCAGCAAACACTGGCCTACCTCGTGTCAGCAGAGGCTAAGTGGAGACCCTGGACTCCAAACCTCTAGGAGTAAGAAACAGTATCCCTCTCTCTCCAGTTGCCACACTGTTAGAGGAAATATACTAAAACTAAAGGTGAAAAAGATCCAGAATCTTATAATGCCTAGAATTCCAGAATACATTTAAAATAATAATAATAGTAACAATAATAAAAATAACACTCTGTGAGGTGATTATAGCATATGAATAAGTTAATGACAACATTAGTATAAGGGATGGCAAGGGCCATAGGAATACTCTGTTGTAAATTGCCTGCACTGTATGTGAAGTGGTATGGTTATGGTGTTGTTTTAAGATAGACAAAGATTACTTAAAAAGGTGTCATATAAATAGTAGGAAATCTCTAAAAAGATTTTAAAACAAGTATAAATCATATACCAAGAGAAGGAATAAGATGGATTCATACAAAATGTTCTTTGAAAGAGAAGGCAAAAAAAAAAAAAAACAAAAAAAAAAAACACAAGGAATTGGTGGGGAAATATCAAAGAATAAACACAATGAATAGAAAAGTTACAAAAATTTAATCCAACTGTATCAGTAAGTCACCACAAATATGAATGGTCTAAAGACATCAAGTAAAAGAGATTGTGAGATAGGATTTTAAAAAAAAAGGTAAGAGGGAACTCTATGCTGACTATAAGAAATATACTTTAAATACAAAGATCAGAAAGGGTAAAAGCTAAGACATATAGAAAAATATACCATGCTAACACCAATCAAAAGTAAATTAAACTACATTAACTTCAGAGAAAGTACACTTCAAAACATGGAAGATTTCCAAACATTACCAGTACATTACACACGGATATAAGCAATCTGCTCTCTAAGAAGACATAATAGTTCTAAATATTCATGCACCTAGAAACAGAGCTTCAAAGTATATGAGGTAAAAAACTGATAAAACCTAAAAGAAATAGACAAACTTGCTCTTTGTCTCTATTCCATTAGTATTGATAGATCAGGAAGGCAGATAATTGCTAAAGATGTAGATGGCCTGAACATCACTAGCAACCAACTTGAATCTATTGACATATGAAGGCTATCCAACAACAGAAGAGTACACATTCTCCTGAAGTGTACATGAAGCATTCACCAAAATAGAGCACATTCTAGGCCAAAAAACATATTTTAACGAATTTAAATGTGTAGAAATTGAAAAATATATTCTCACATTCTATCAGAAGTAGATAAGAAATCAAGTACAGAAAGATAACTGGAGTATTCATAAATATTTAGAAATTAACCAACACACTTTTAAATAATGCATCAGTCAAATAAGTCATGAGAAATTCTGAAAATTTTTTTAAGTGAAAATAAATTTGATGCAATTAAGCAGTACTCAGAGAATACTTTATACCATTAAGTGCACAGAATAGAAAAGAAGAAAGGTCTAAAATCGGTAAATTGAGTTTCCACCTTAGGATACCAGAGAAAAGAAGCAAATGTAAGCAGGAAAAGGAAATTATGAAAATTGGAGCACACTTTACAATTGCACCAAAAACCATAAAATACCTAGGAATAAATCTAACTAAAGAGGTGAAAAATCTATACACTGAAAACTATAGAAAGCTTATGAAAGAAATTGAAGAAGACAGAAAGAAATGGAAAAAGATTCCATGCTCCTGGATAGGAAGAACAAATATTGTCAACATGTCAATACTACCCAAAGCAATCTACATATTCAATGCAGTCCCTATCAAAATAACATCAGCATTCTTCACAGAGCTAGAACAAACAATCCTACAATTTGTATGGAACCACAAAAGACCCCAAATAGCCAAAACAATCTTGAAAAAGAAAACCAAAGCAGGAGGCATCACAGTCTTGGACTTTAAGCTGTATTACAAAGCTGTAATCATCAAGACAGTATGATACTGGGGCGCCTGGGTGGCGCAGTCGGTTAAGCGTCCGACTTTAGCCAGGTCACGATCTCGCAGTCCGTGAGTTCGAGCCCCGCGTCGGGCTCTGGGCTGATGGCTCAGAGCCTGGAGCCTGTTTCCGATTCTGTGTCTCCCTCTCTCTCTGCCCCTCCCCCGTTCATTCTCTGTCTCTGTCCCAAAAATAAATAAACGTTGAAAAAAAAAAAAAGACAGTATGATACTGGCACAAGAACAGACACTCAGGTCAATGGAACAGAATAGAGAACCCAGAAATTGACCCATAAACATATGGCCAACTAATCTTTGACAATGCAGGAAAGAATATCCAATGGAATAAAGACAGTCTCTTCAGCTAGTAGTGCCGGGAAAACTGGAGAGTGACATGCAGAAAAGTAAACCTGGACCACTTTCTTACACCATACACAAAAATAAACTCAAAATGGATGAAAGACCTAAATGTGACAGGAAACCATTAAAATCCTCGAGGAGAAAGCAGGCAAAAACCTCTTTGACCTTGACCGCAGCAACTTCTCCAGAGGCAAGGGAAACAAAAGCAAAAATGAACTATTGGGACCTCATCAAAATAAAAAGCTTCTGCACAGTGAAGGAAACAATCAGCAAAACTAAAAGGCAACTGAAGGAATGGGAGAAGATATTTGCAAATGACATATCAGACAAAGGGTTAGTATCCAAAATCTACAAAGAACTTAGCAAACTCAACACCCAAAAAACAAATAATCCAGTGAAGAAATGGGGGAAAGACATGAATAGACACTTCTCCAAAGAAGACATCCAGATGGCCAATTGACACATGAAAAAATGCTCAACATCACTCATCATCAGGGAAATAGAAATCAAAACCACAATGAGATACCACCTCACACCTGTCAGAATGGCTCACATTAACAACTCAGGCAACAACAGATATTGGCGAGGATGTGGAGAAAGAGAATCTCTTTTGCACTGCTGGTGGGAATGCAAACTGGTGCAGCCCCCCTGGGAAACAGTATGGAGGTTTCTCAAAAAATTAAAAATAGAACTACCCTGTGACCTAGCAATTGCACTTATAGGTATTTATCCACGGGATACAGGGATGCTGTTTCGAAGGGACACATGCACCCCCATGTTTATAGCAGCACTATCAACAGTAGCCAAAGTATGGAAAAAGCCCAAATGTCCATTGATGGATGAATGGATAAAGAAGAGGTGGTATATATATACAATGTAGTATTACTCGGCAGTCAAAATGAAATCTTGCCATTTGCAATTACGTGGATGGAACTGG
This sequence comes from Felis catus, assembly GCF_018350175.1. Lineage (NCBI taxonomy): Eukaryota > Metazoa > Chordata > Mammalia > Carnivora > Felidae > Felis > Felis catus. The sequence goes on along the minus strand of NC_058380.1, from coordinate 31,023,213 downwards.
AGGGTATTATGCTAAGCAAAATTAGAGAAAGACAAATATCATAGGATTTCACTCATATGAGGACTTTAAGACACAGAACAGAAGAACACAAGGGCAGGGAAGAAAAAATAATATGAAAACAGGGAAGGGGCAGAACATAAGAGACACTTAAATATGGAGAACAAACAGAGGGTTATTGGAGGGGTTGTCGGAGGGGGATGGGCTAAATGAATAAGGGGCATTAAGGAATCTACTCGTGAAATCATTGTTGCACTATATGCTAACTAATTTGGATATAAATTAAAAAAAGAAGAAAAAACAGAAAAAGGAAAAAAATTAGAGCACAAATTAATAAAATTGAAAATAGGAAAATGATAGATAAAAATTATCAAAACAAGACAAATTCTTTAAGATGTTTAAGAAATTGATTAATCTCTACCCAGGCTAACAAAGAGGAAAAACACAAGTTAACAATATCAAATATGAAAGAAGGGTCATGACTACCGATTGTACAGATGCTAAAAGTATAAGGGAATACTATGAACAGCTATAGGCCCATATATTTGATTATTTGGATGAAATAGACCAATTCCTTGATACACAGACTTCCAAATGTACTCAGGAAATCTCTACCTTGAGTAGTCCTATATCTATACAAGAAATTTGATTTAGATTTTAAAACCTTTTAGAAAAGAAACACCAGACACAAGTGATTTCACCAGTGAATTCTACCAAACTTTTAAGCAATAATACCAATTCTACACAAACTTGCAGTAAAGTAAAAAGGAGGGGAACAATCCCTACCATTTTGAGTCAGTATTACTCTAATATTCAGTAAGAAAACTACAGACTAAGATTTTTCATGAACATAAATTTAAAAATCTTTTATAAATGTTAGGAAACTAAATCCAGCAATATGTAAAAGGGTAATATATCCAAAATGGTTTCATTCAAAAAAGTAAGGTTGATTCTACATTTGTAAGCTGGTCAGTGTAAATCATCACACTAACAGATAATAAGAAAGACTATATGATCATATCAGTGTGAGAATAAAAAGCATTTCATAAAATCACAAGCCATTTGCTGTAGACTGAAATGTGTCCCCTCAAAATTCATATGAAATACTAACCCTCAGTGTGGTGGTATTGGAGGTGGTGCCTCTGGGAGATGATTAGGTCATAAGGGTAGAACCATCATAGATGGTACTAGTGCCCTTATAAATGAGACCCCAGAGACTTTACTCACCCTCTCCAACATATGAGGACACAGTGAGAAGACAGCCACTTATGAAACAGGAAGCAGACCCTCACTACACACTGAGTCTACCAGCTTCTTGATCTTGAACTTCCTAGCCTCCAGAACTATGAGAAGTAAAAGTAAACAACATTTAATACCAGTCTATGGCATTTTTTGTTATAGTAGCTCAAATGGACCATGAAGAAAAAGTAACCACTGAAAAAATTAGGAATACAAAGATAATAACTTAATAAAAGATATATATGAAAAATCTAAAGCTAAAATCATATTTATTGGTTGGAGACAGAACCCATTCCCTCTAAGTTAGGGAATAAGGTAAGTTTTCATTTGTCATTACTCTTATTCAATGTCTTACTGGAAGAAAAAGGAAAAGCCTACATATTGAATAGAAAGAAGTAAAACTATCTTAGCCTCAGATGATATGATTTTCTATCTAGAACCCCTCCCCCCAAAAAAAGTTTCTGGAAATAAAAGCAAATCTAGTAACTTTACAGGATTGTAAGCTAGTTTAGAAAAGTTATTGCTTTCCTGTATATCAGAAATGAACTGTTGGAACTTGACTTTTTTTTTTTTTAAGTAACAATTGCACAAAAATAAAGGAAGTACTTAGGGATAAATCAAGCAAAATACAAGATGTATATGCAGAAAACCATAAGACATTGATAAAAGAAATCAAAGAACATTGAAATAATTGAGAGATGTTTTGTATTCATGGATTGAACAATTCAGATTAAGATGTCCATTTTTCGAGTCATCTAAGATTCAAGGTAATCTCCATCATGATCCCAGGAAGTTCTTAGTAACAAACTGATTCTAAATTTTATATGGAAAATAAAGGACCTGCCATAGCCAAATAGCTCTAAAAAGAACAAAGTTGGAAGAATAATATTTCCCAATTTCAAGGCTTAGTATAAGCCTGTTGTAATTAAGATAATGAGATACTGGCAGAAAATACTTTTATTTTTCAATGGAACAGGATGGAGAGACCAGATAGATCCACACAAATCTAATCGAATGAATTTTGACAAAAGTGATAAGTGCAAAGGCAACTCAATGGAGAAAGGATAGCCTTTTTGGGGTGCCTGGGTGGCTAGGTAGATTAAGTGTCTGATTCTTGATATGAGCTCAGGTTATGATCTCACAGTTTGTGAGACATGTGGCTCTGTGTTGACAGCATGGAGCCTGCTTGGGATTCTCTGTCTCTGTCTGTCTGTCTGTCTCTCTCTCTCAAAAATAAATAAATATAAATTAAAAATTTTTCAAAAGGACAGCCTTCTGTTGAGTAGTGCTGGAACAATTAGATGCCCATATACATACATATATTTTTAGTGAACTCAAATTCAGGCTCCATATCTTACACAAAAATTGACTCAAAATGGGTTATAGACCTAAATGTAAAATGCAAAACAAAAGCTTCTAGAAGGTAAAAAGAAAATTTAGGAGCTGGGATTGTTGATGAGTTTTTAAATACAAAAGAGTGATGTCAGCAAAATGGTGGAAATTATAGCCTCTCATTCCCCCATAGAAACATCAAAAACCCAATCAAAAACTATCTGAACCAACTTTTTGAAACCTCTGGGCAACAGGTTTACTGTAACCAAACAAACACACAATTAACAAAAAGCCATCTTCAAAATGGTAGGAAGGTCTTAGTGTTTTTACTTGATCCTACCTCTCCCCAATGTAGTGGTGGTCAGGCAGCAGCCCAGTTCACAGGTCCTCCCTCAGATCAGAGGGAGAACACACCTTATTTTTAAATTGTTAGCTAGCTGCTCTGACCTGTATGGAGGATACCTGGAGGATGACTCAAGGTGCTTATCTATTTCACATAATAAAGAATGCAGGCAGGAAAAGCAACCGAGTCTTGCTCTTAAAGGGCTGAAGGTGGACTACAAGTCCACACATGCCTGGGGTAACAGATTATGAGTAGAAATACACAATAGTATATTTCTCCCCCCAAAGGAAAAACTGGGCCAAGACTCTTAAAAATTAGGACATGCAGAAAATATAGGAAAAAGAGGAGGGGGGAAGATGGTGGCGTAGGAGGACGCTGGGCTCACCGCGTCCTGTGGATCACTTATATTCCACCCACACCTGCCTAAATAACCCAGAAAACTGCCAGAAGACTAGCAGAATGGATTCTATGGAGCCAAGCATAGACAAGAGGCCCACGGAAGAGGGTAGGAAGGGCGGAGAGGCGGTGCGCACTATACAGACTGGCAAGAGGGAGGTGGGGCTGAGGGGCAGCCCACTGGCAAAGTAAAGCAGAGCCCCCAAGTCTGGCTTGCAAAAGCCAAGGGGCCAGACGGAGTGTGTTCTGACAGCAAGTGGGACTTAACATCTGGGAGGTTATAAGTTAACAGCTCTGCTCGGAGAATGGGAGGGCTAGAGGACAACGGGAGGGAGAGTTGTTAAGCCCCCGACGACAGAGTTCAGCTTGGCAGGGAACAAAGGCGCTCGCCAGCGCCATGTCCCTTGCACATCCCCCAGCCAAAATCCCAAAGGGAACTAGTTCCTGTCAGGGAACTTGCTTGCACCGTGCAAACACCCAACACTGTGCTTCTGTGGATCCATCCCTCCGGCGGGTCTGACTCCCTTCTGGTGCCGCAGGGTGCCTCCAGAAGCGGATCTCCAAAGGAAAACGAGCTGAGCCTGCTCCTCCCACCCCTGTGCACCTTGCTGATCCACCCAGGCTAATACACCAGATCCCCAGCACTACAAGCCTGGCAGTGTGCAAATACCCCAGACAGGGGCCACACCACCCCACAGTGAATCCCACCCCTAGGAGGGGGAAGAGAAGGTACACACCAGTCAGACTGTGGCCCCAGCGGTGGGCTGGGGGCAGACATCAGATCTGACTGCCCCCACCAACGCAAGTTATTCAAGACAGCACAGGGGAAGTGCCCTGCAGTTCCGCACCATTCCAGGGACTATCAAAAATGACCAAAAGGAAGAATTCCCTTCAAAAGAAACTCCAGGAAGTAGCAACAGCTAACGAACTGATCAAATATGATTTAAACAATATAACAGAAAGTGAATTTAAAATAATAGTCATAAAATTAATCGCTGGGCTTGAAAAAAGTACAGAGGACAGCAGAGAATCTATTGCTACAGAGATCAAGGGACTAAGGAACAGTCAGAAGGAGCTAAAAAATGCTATAAACGAGCTGCAAAATAAAATGGAAACGACCACGGCTTGGATTGAAGAAGCAGAGGAGAGAATAGGTGAACTAGAATGTAAAGTTATGGAAAAATAAGAAGCTGAGAAAAAGAGAGATAAAAAAATCCAGGAGTATGAAGGGAAAATTAAGAGAACTAAGTGATGCACTAAAGAGAAATAATCTACGCATAATTGGTATTCCAGAGGAGGAAGAGAGAGGGAAAGGTGCTGAAGGTGTACTTGAAGAAATCATAGCTGAGAACTTCCCTGATCTGGGGAAGGAAAAAGGCATTGAAATCCAAGAGGCACAGAGAACTCCCTTCAGACATAACTTGAATCAATCTTCTGCATGACATTTCATAGTGAAACTGGCAAAATACAAGGATAAAGAGAGAATTCTGAAGCAGCAAGGGATAAATGTGCTTTAACATATAAAGGGAGACCGATAAGACTCGTGACGGATCTGTCTACTGAAACTTGGCAGGCCAGAAAGGAATGGCAGGAAATCTTCAATGTGATGAACAGAAAAAATATGCAGCCGAGAATCCTCTATCCAGCAAGTCTGTCATTTAGAATAGAAGGAGAGATAAAGGTCTTCCCAAACAAACAAAAAGTGAAGGAATTCGTCACCACCAAACCAGCCCTACAAGAGATCCTAAGGGGGATCCTGTGAGACAAAGTACCAGAGACATCGCTACAAGCATGAAACCTATGGACATCACAATGACTCTAAACCCATATCTTTCAATAATAACACTGACTGTAAATGGATTAAATGCTTCAACCAAAAGACATAGGGTATCAGAATGATAAAAAAACAAGACGCATCTATTTGCTGACTACAAGAGACTCATTTTAGACCTGAGGACACTTTCAGATTGAAAGTGAGGGGATGGAGAACTATTTATCATGCTACTGGAAGTCAAAAGAAAGCTGGAGTAGTCATACTTATATCAGACAAAATAGACTTTAAAGGCTGTAAAAAGAGATGAACTAACAATTTTAAATATCTATGTGCCAAATACAGGAGCCCCCAAATTTATAAAACAATTACTCACAAATATAAGCAACCTTATTGATAAGAATGTGGTAATTGCAGGGGACTTTAATACCCCACTTACAACAATGGATAGATCATCTAGACACATGGTCAATAAAGAAACAAGGGCCCTGAATGAGACACTGGATCAGATGGACTTGATGGATATATTTAGAACTCTGTATCCCAAAGCAACAGAATATACTTTCTTCTAGAGTGCACATGGAACATTCTCCAACACAGATCACATACTGGGTCACAAAACAGCCCTTCATAAGTATACAAGAATTGAGATCATACCATGCATAATTTCAGACCACAATGCTATGAAGCTTGAAATCAACCACAGGAAAAAGTCTGGAAAACCTCCAAAAGCATGGAGGTTAAAGAACACCCTACTAAAGAATAAATGGGTCAACCAGGCAATTAGAGAAGAAATTAAAAAATATATGGAAACAAATGAAAATGAAAATACAACAATCCAAACGCTTTGGGATGCAGCGAAGGCAGTCCTGAGAGAAAAATACATTGCAATCCACGCCTATCTCAAGAAACAAGAAAAATCCCAAATACAAAATCTAACAGCACACCTAAAGGAAATAGAAGCAGAACAGCAAAGGCAGCCTAAACCCAGCAGAAGAAGAGAAATAATAAAGATCAGAGCAGAAATAAACAATATAGATTCTAAAAAACCTGTAGAGCAGATCAATGCAACCAAGAGTTGGTTTTTTGAAAAAATAAACAAAATTGATAAACCTCTAGCCAGGCTTCTAAAAAGAAAAGGGAGATGACCCAAATAGATAAAATCATCAGTGAAAATGGAATTATTACAACCAAACCCTCAGAGATACAAACAATTATGAGGGAATACTATGAAAAATTATAGGCCAACAAACTGGACAACCTGGAAGAAATTGGACAAATTCCTAAACACCCACACACTTCCAAAACTCTAACAGGAGGAGACAGAAAGCTTGAACAGACCCATAACCAGTGAAGAAATTGAATCAGTTATCAAAAATATCCCAACAAATAAGAGTCCAGGACCACATGGCTTCCCAGGGGAATTCTACCAGACATTTAAAGCAGAGATAATACCTATCCTTCTCAAGCTATTCCAAAAAATAGAAAGGGAAGGAAAATTTCCAGACACATTCTATGAAGCCAGCATTACTTTGATTCCTAAACCAGAGACCCAGTAAAAAAAGAGAACTACAGGCCAATATCCCTGATGAATATGGATGGAAAAATTCTCAATAAGATACTAGCAAATCGAATTCAACAGCATATAAAAAGAATTATTCACCATGATCAAGTGGGATTCATTCCTGGGATGCAGGGCTGGTTCAACATTCGCAAATCAATCAACGTGATACATCACATTAATAAAAGAAAAGATAAGAACCATATGATCCTGTCAATCGATACAGAAAAGGCCTTTGACAAAATCCAGCACCCTTTCTTAATAAAAACCCTTGAGAAAGTCGGGATAGAAGGAACATACTTAAACATCATAAAAGCCATATATGAAAAGCCCACAGCTAACATCATCCTCAATGGGGAAAAACTGAGAGCTTTTTCCCTAAGATCAGGAACACGACAGGGATGCCCACTCTCACCGCTGTTGTTTAACATAGTGTTGGAAGTTCTAGCATCAGCAATCAGACAACAAAAGGAAATCAAAGGCATCAAAATTGGCAAAGATGAAGTCAAGCTTTCACTTTTTGCAGATGACATGATACTATACATGGAAAATCCGATAGACTCCACCAAAAGTCTGCTAGAACTGATACATGAATTCAGCAAAGTCGCAGGATACAAAATCAATGTACAGAAAGCAGTTGCATTCTTATACACTAACAATGAAGCAACAGGAAGACAAATAAAAAAAACTGATCCCATTCACAGTTGCATGAAGAAGCATAAAATACCTAGGAATAAATCTAACCAAAGATGTAAAAGATCTGTATGCTGAAAACTATAGAAAGCTTATGAAGGAAACTGAAGAAGGTATAAAGAAATGGAAAGACATTCCCTGCTCATGGATTGGAAGAATAAATATTGTTAAAATGTCAATACTACCCAAAGCTATCTACACATTCAATGCAATCCCAGTCAAAATTGCACCAGCATTCTTCTCGAAGGTAGAACAAGCAATCCTAAAATTTGTATGGAACCACAAAAGGCCCCGAATAGCCAAAGTAATTTTGAAGAAGACCAAAGCAGGAGGCATCACAATCCCAGACTTTAGCCTCTACTACAAAGCTGTCATCATCAAGACAGGATGGTATTGGCACAAAAACACATAGACCAATGGAATAGAATAGAAACCCCAGAACTAGACCCGCAGACGTATGGCCAACTCATCTTTGACAAAGCAGGAAAGAATATCCAATGGAAAAAAGACAGTCTCTTTAACAAATGGTGCTGGGAGAAATTGACAGCAACATGCACAAGGTTGAAACTAGACCACTTTCTCACACCATTCACAAAAATAAACTCAAAATGGATAAAGGACCTCAATGTGAGACAGGAAACCATCAAAACCCTAGAGGAGAAAGCAGGAAAAGACCTCTCTGACCTCAGCCGCAGCAATTTCTTACTTGACACATCCCCAAAGACAAGGGAATTAAAAGCAAAAATGAATTACTGGGACCTCATGAAGATAAAAAGTTTCTGCACTTCCAAGGAAACAATCAACAAAACTAAAAGGCAACCAACAGAATGGGAAAAGATATTTGCAAATGACATATCGGACAAAGGGCTAGTATCCAAAATCTATAAAGAGCTCGCCAAACTCCACACCTGAAAAACAAATAATCCAGTGAAGAAATGGGTAGAAAACATGAATAGACACTTCTCTAAAGAAGACATCCAGATGACCAACAGGTACATGAAAAGATGTTCAATGCCTCTCCTCATCAGGGAAATATAAATCAAAACCACACCCAGATATCACCTCACGCCAGTCAGAGTGGCTAAAATGAACAAATCAGGAGACTATAGATGCTGGAGAGGATGTGGAGAAATGGGAACCCTCTTGCACTGTTGGTGGGAATGCAAACTGGTGCAGCCGCTCTGGAAAACAGTGTGGAGCTTCCTCAAAAAATTAAAAATAGACCGACCCTTTGACCCAGCAACAGCACTGCTAGGAATTTACCCAAGGGATACAGGAGTACTGATGCATAGAGGCACTTGTACCCCAATGTTTATAGCAGCACTCTCCACAATAGCCAAATTATGGAAAGAGCCTAAATGTCCATCAACTGATGAATGGATAAAGAAATTGTGGTTTGTATACACAATGGAGTACTACGTGGCAATGAGAAAGAATGAAATATGGCCCTTTGTAGCAACATGGATGGAACTGAGAGTGTGATGCTAAGTGAAATAAGCCATACAGAGAAAGACAGATACCATATGTTTTCACTCTTATGTGGATCCTTAGAAACTTAACAGAAACCCATGGGGAAGGGAAGGGAAAAAAAAAAGGTTAGAGTGGGAGAGAGCCAAAGCATAAGAGACTCTTAAAAACTGAGAACAAACTGAGGGTTGATGGGGGGTGGGAGGGAGGGGAGGGGAGGTGATGGGTATTGAAGAGGGCATCTTTTGGGATGAGCACTGGGTGTTGTATGGAAACCAATTTGACAATAAATTTCATATATAAAAAAAAATTAGGACATGCAAAAGTAGCTGAGAACATGGGGAAATTTAGAAAGGCATCTGCATGCTTAAGCAAGACACATACTCAGAAAAGATCTAAGATCTTAAGCTTTCTCCTAGGGCTGATTTCTAGGCTGATAGAAAACCTAAATAAGCAGTAAGGGAGTACCCCAGAATAGAGCCAATTTGCAAAGACTAGAGAGGCAGCTTTTCTCTTTTTTTGCATTTTTTTTTAGTTTTTTGTTTGGTTTAGTTCCTAACATTCAAGGAAATTGTGTAAAAACATATTAGTCTGAGTATAACTAAAGGAACGGCCTTCAGTAATTGTGTACTACAAGCAGTTAACATCACAAAAATAATTTGGAAAAGTCTCAAACAGACTGCTCTATCCTCCAATAATTTAAAAAAATAGCAAGCCCTGACAAAGGGGGAGAATCTGATTTACAGAGTTACCACATTAAGAATTAAATGCCCAGTTTTTAGCAAAAAAAGAATGAAGAAAAAAATATGAAGAAACAAGAAAACAATGACTTCATTTAAAGGAACAGAATGCACCTACAGAAACTGTGTCTGAAGAAGCCGAGATAGTAGACTTACCAGACACATGCTTTAAAATAATTATCTTAAATATGACCAAAGAGCTAAGTGAATACATGGAAAAAGAACTAAAGGACATCAGGAAAACAATATTTGAATAAAACTAGAATACCAACAAAGAAATGGAAATAATAAAAAGGAACCAAACAAATTCTGCAGTTTAAAAGTATAATATCTGAAATGAAAACCTGACTAGGGAACTTCAACAGCAGATATCAGCAGGAAGAAAGAAGAATTAGTGAACTTGAATATAGGACAACTGAAATTACTGAATCTGAGAAGCACAAAGGAAAAAGAATGAAAAAAACATGAGCAGAGACTAAGGGACTTGTGGGACACTATCAATAAAGAAAAATAACAAAAATTGGGGCACTTGGGTGGCTCAGTCAGTTAAGCGTCCAACTTCAGCTCAGGTCGTGATTTTGCAATCCATGAATTCGTGCCCCACATCAGGCTCTGTGCTGACAGCTCGGAATCTAAAGGCTGCTTCAGATTCTGTGTCTCCCTTTCTCTCTGCCCTCTGCAGCTTGCACTCTGTCTCTCCCTCTCTCTCAGAAATAAACATTTTTCAAAAATTAAAAGAAAAAAGTAACAAATGTATAATGGGAATCCCAAAAGGAGATGAGAAAAAGGAAGTTATTTAAGGAAATAATGGCCAAAAACGCTTCTAGATTTTATTACAGACCTGTATCTACAAATCCAACAACCTCAATGAACTCCAGGGAGGATAATTCCAAAGAGACCCAAACTGAGGCACATAATCTGTGAAAAGACAATCTTGAAAGCAGTGAGAGAAGTGACTCATCACTACAAGGAATCTTCAACACAGTATTAGCTAATTTCTTCCCAGAAACATTGGAGAAGAAAAGGCAGTAGGATGGTGTATGTAAAGTGCTAAAAGAAATAAACTGTTAAGTGACAGTTTTGTATCCATAAAACTAGGAAGAGATTAAGACATTCCCAGATAAGCAAAATCTGAGGGTGTTCATCACTACTGGAGCTACCCTATGAGAAATGCTAGAGGTAGTACTTAACGTTGAATTGAAAAGATGCTAGCTAGTTACTTTAAGTCATATGAAGATGTAAAGATCTCCAGTAAACAAAATGTATGGACAAATATATAAACCTGTATTATCTTAAGTTTGGTTTATAGCTCTACTTTTGACTTTTACCAAGTTTAATAGACACAAGCATAATAATTATAAATTTATGTTATTTGGATTTATGATAAATACAGATGTAATTTGTAACATCAGTAACCTAAAGGTAGGATTGAACTGTAGAGGTTTTTTAATGTGACTGTAGTTAAGTTGATATAAATTTAAATTAGATTGTTGCAATCTGATGTTATATTTAACCTCTTTGATAACCACAAAGAAAATATCTACAGAATATACACAAATAGAAATGAGAAGAGAATCGAAATGTATCAGCACCAAAACAAAAAATCAACCTATGGTGGCAGTAATGGAGAAAATGAGGGCAAAGTAGCCATGATACTTACAGAAGCCAATAGCAAAATGGCTCAAGTAAATCATTCTTTGTCAGTAAATACTTTAAATGAAAGTATTTAAAAAGTAAGAGAATGGGAGAATGAATTTTTTAAAAATGAGAAAACTGTGCTGTCTATAGGAGACAATTTAGACCTAAAGACACAAGTTGAAAAATGAAAGATGGAAAAAGATATACTATCCAAATAGTAACCAAAAGAGAGTAGAGGCTGTACTAATATCAGACAAAATAGACTTTAAGCCAGAAACTGTTATGAGACAAAGAACATTATATGTTGATAAAAGGGTCAGTTCACCAAGAAGACATAACAGCTGTTACATATATGCACCAAACATCAGAGACCCCAAATATATAAGCAAACGTGAACAGAATTGAAAGCAGAAATACACAGTTGTACAGGAATAAACACTTTAATACTCCACTTTCAATACTGGACTGAGCAACCAAAGAAAAACAGGACTTGAACAACACAAGAAACCAATTGAACTGTACAAACATATAGAAGATTCCAGTCAAGGGACTCCTGGGTGGCTCAGTTGGTTAAGCATCTGACTCTTGTCATGACTCAGGTCATGATCTCATGATCATGAGATCAAGCCCCATGTCAGGCTCTGCACTAAATTGGAGCCTGCTTGGTATTTGCTCTCTCCCTCTTTCTTTGCCCCTCCCTTCCCCCATTGGTACATGCACACACTCTCAAATTTAAAAAAGCAAAATAATTTAATTAAAAAACGAAGATTCCAGTCAAATGTAATACACTATGTATTTCTCATATGTACATAGTTCATTCTTCAGAATAGACCAAAAATAAAAAGTCTTAATACAATTTATTTTATTTTTATTTTAGAAAGAATAGGGGAGAAGATCAGAGGGAGAGAATTTCAAGCAGGTTCCATGCTCAGCATGGAGCCCAACACAGGGCTCGATCCCATGACTTTGGGATCATGACATGAGCTGAAATCAAGACTTGGATGCACAACTGACTGAGCCACCCGGGCACCCCAAGTCTTGATACATTTTAAAGATTGAAATCGTATGCAGTATCTGTTCTAATCACAATTAATGAAAATACAGAATCAATGACCATGGAAAATGAATGTCACAAATAAATGGAAAATAAATATCACACTTTTTTTTGTTTTTCCAATTTTTATTTAAATTCTAGATGGTTAATATACAGTGCAATATTGGTTTCAGGAGTAGAATTCAGTGATTCATCACATACGACACCCAGTGCTCATCATAACTAGAGCCCTCCTTAATACCCATCCCCCAGGGGTACCTGGGTAGCTCAGTTGGTTAAGCGTCCAGCCCCTGATTTTGGCTCAGGTAATGATCTCACTGTTGTGAGAGCGAGTCCCACAGGAGGCTCTGCACTGAGCATGGACCCTGCTTGGTATTCTGTCTCTCTCCCTCCACTATGTACACACATGCTTGCTCTCTCTCGCTCTCTTTCTCTCTTTCAAAATAAATAAATAAAAACAAATACCCATTTCCCAGCTAGTCCATTACCTACCCACCTTCCTCCATCAACCCTCAGTTAATTCTTTATCATTAAGAGTCTCTTATGGTTTATTTCCCTCTCTTTTCCCCCCTTCTATATGTTGATCTGTTTTGTTTTTTAAATTTCACATGAGTAAAATCATAATTCTCCAACTTATTTCACTTAGTATAATGCACTCTAGCTCTATTCATGTCATTGCAAATGGCAAGATTTCTTTTTCTTTTTTGATGGCTGAGTAATACTCCATTGTATATATACCACATCTTCTTTATCCATTCATCAATCAGTGGGCATTTGGGCCCTTTCCATGTTTTGGCTATTGTTGATAATGCTGCTATAAACATTGGGGTGCATGTACCCTCTTGAATCTGTATTTTTGTATCCCTGGGTAAATACCTAGTAGTGTAATTGCTGGGTTGTAGGGTAGTTCTGTTTTCTGTTTTTTGAGAAAACTCTGCTGTTCAGTGTGGCTGCACTCTGAGTTTGCATTCCCACCAACAGTGCAAGAGGGTTGCCTTTTCTCCTCATCCTCACCAACACCTGTTGTTTCTTATGTAGTTAATTTTAGCCATTCTGACAGGTGTGACATGGTGTCTCATCTTGGTTTTGATTTGTATTTGTCTGATGATGAGTGATATTGAGCATGTTTTCATGTGTCTGTTAAAAATCTGGATGTCTTCTTTGGAAAAATGTCTATTCATGTCTTCTGCCCATTTCTTCACTGGGTTATTTGTTCTTTGGGTGTTGAGTTTGATAAGCTCTTTACAGATTTTGAATACTAACCCTTTATCAAATTTGTCATGTGCAAATATCTTCTCCCATTCCGTAGGTTGCCTTTTAGTCTGGTTGATTGTTTCCTTCACTGTGCAGAAGCTCTTTAACTTGAGGAAGTCCCAATAGTTCAGTTTTGCTTTTGTTTCCCTTGCCTCTGGAGAGACATGTCTAGTAAGAAGTTGTTCCAATGGAGGTCAAAGCGATTGCTGCCTGTGTTCTCTTGTAGGATTTTGATGGTTCCCTGTCTCACATTTAGGTCTTTAATCCATTTTGAATTTATTTTAGTGTATGGTATAAAGAAGCGGTCCAGTTTCAAGCTTCTGCATGATGCTATCTAGTTATCCCAATGTCACTTGTTGAAGTGACTTTTTTCCATTGGATGTTCTTTGCTGCTGTGTTAAAGATTAGTTGACCATATAGTTGTGGGTCAGTTTCTGGGTTTTCTGTGTCTGTTTTTGTGCCAATACAATACTGTCTTGATGATTATGCCTTTATAATATAGCTTGAAAGCCAGAATTGTTACAGATTTTAGAATTGTTCTAGTTCTGTGAGAAATCCTGGTGGTATTTTGATAGTGATAGCATTACATGTATCGATTGCTTTGGGTAGTATAGACATTTTAACAGTGTTCTTCCAATCCATCCAATGGAATGCTTTTCCATTTCTTTGTGTCCCCTTCAGTTTCTGTCATAAGTGTTCTATAGTTTAGAGTACAGATCTTTTATCTCTTTGGTTAGATTTATTCCTAGGTGTCTGTTTTTTGTGCAATTGCAAATGGGATCAATTCCTTGATTTCTTTTTCTGCTGCTTCATTAATGGTGTATAGAAATGCAATCAATTTCTGTACATTGATTTTATATCTTGTCACTTTGCTGAATTCATGTATTAGTTCTGCAATTTTTTGATAGAGTGTTTCTGGTTTCATACATAGAGTATCATTTTGTCTGCAAATAGCAAAAGTTTGACTTCTTCCTTGCCAGTTTGGATGCCTTTTATTTCTTATTGTTTGCTGAGGGAGTCTAAGACTTCCAATACTATGTTAAATAGTAATGGTGAGAGTGGACATCTTTGTCCTTTTCCTGAGTATAGGGAAAAAAGAAAGAAAAGAAAGGAAAAAGAAAGGATCTCTGTTTTTCCCCATTAAGGAAGAAATTAGCTGTATTTCATATGTGGCCTTTATGATATTGAGGTATGTTCCATCTATCCCTGCGTTGTTGAGGGTTTCTATCAAGAATGGATGTTGTATTTTATCAGATGCTTTTTCTGGATCTGTTGAGAGGATTGTATGGTTCTTATCCTTTCTTTCATTAATGTGATATATCATGTTGATTGATTTGTAGATATTGAACCAACACTGCAGCCCAGGAATAAATCTGACTTAATCATCGTGAATAATTGTTTTCATGTACTGTTGGATTCAATTTTCTAATATCTTGTTAAGAACTTTTCCATCCATGTTCATCAGGAATATTGACCTGTAACTCTCCTTCTTAGTGGAGTTTTTGTCTGGTTTTGGAATCAAGGTGATGCTGGCCTCAAGGTGATGCTGGCCTCATGAGTCTGGAAGTTTTCCTTCCATTTTTTTTTTTTTTTAACAGCTTCAAAAGAATAGGTGTTAACTCTCTTTAAATGTTTGGTAGAGGGATGCCTGGGTTGCTCAGTCAGTCAAGCCTCGTATTCTTGATTTCGATTCAGGTCATGATCTCAGTTTGTGGGTTTGAGCCCCATGTTGGGCTGTCACTGACAGTGCAGATCCTGCTTGGGATTCTCTCTCTGTCTCTCTCTCTCTCTTTCCTCATCCCCTTCCTCCTCCCCCTCCTCTCCTTCCTCTTCCTCTGCTTGTGCGTGCGCTCTCTCTCTCTCTCTCTCTCAAAAAATAAACTTTTAAAAATAAATAAAAAATATAAATGTTTGGTAGAATGCCCCTGGAAAGCCATCTGGCCCTGGACTCTTGTTTGGAGATTTTTTATTACTGATTCAATTTCTTCAATGGTTATAGGTCTATTCAAATTTTCTTTTTTTTTAATGTTTTTTATTTAGTTTTTGAGAGAGAGAACGTAAGCAGGGGACGGGCAGCGAGAGAAGGGGACAGAGGATCTGAAGTGGGCTCTGCGTTGACAGGTTGACTGCAGCAAGCCTGATGTGTGGCTTGAACTCATGAATGATGAGATCATGACCTGAGCTGACGTTAGACAGTCAACAAACTGAGTCACCCAGGCACCCTAGGTCTGTTCAAATTTTTAATTTCTTCCTGTTTCAGTTTTGGTAGTTTGTATGTTTCTAGGAATTTGTCCGTTTCTTCCAGATTGCCCAATTTGTTGGCATATAATTGCTTATAATACTCTCTTATTGTTTGTTTTTCTGTGGTGTTAGTTGTTATCTCTTCTCTTTCATTCATGATTTTATTTACTTGGGTCCTTTCCTTGTTCTTTTTGATAAATCTGGTTAGGGGTTATCAATTTTGTTAATTCTTTCAAAGCATCTGCTCCTAGTTTTGTTGATCTATTGTACTGTTTTGTTTTATTTTTTTCCCAGTATCATTGATTTCTGCTCTAATCTTTATTATTTCCCTTCTTCTGCTGTTTTGGGGCTTTATTTGCTGTTCTTTTTCCAGGTCCTTTAGGTGTAAAGATAGGTTGTGTATTTGAGCCATTTTTTCCTTCTTTAGGAAGGCCTGGATTGGTATATATTTCTGTCTTATGACCACCTTTGTTGCACCCCTGAGGTTTTGGACTATTGTGTTTTCATTTTTACTGGCTTCCATGTAGTTTTTAATTTCCTCTTTAATTTCTTTGTTAACCATTCATTCTTTAATGATATTCTTTAATCTCCAAGAATTAGTGGTCTTTCCAAATTTTTTCTTATTGTTGACTTTAAGTTTCATAGTGGTGTGGTCTGAAAATATGCATGGTGTGATATTATTCTTTTTGTACTTGTTGAGGGCTGATTTGTGACCCAATATGTGATCTATTCTGGAGAATGTTCCATGTGCACTCAAGAGGAATGTGTATCCTGCTGCTTTAGGATGGTATATTTTGAATATATCTGTTAAGGCTGGTCCAGTGTGTCATTCAATGCCATTGTTTCCTTATTGATTTTCTGCTTAGATGATCTGTCTATTGCTACAGGTGGGGTGTTGAATGCTATTATTATTACAAATGAGTTTCATTATGTTAACCATAAATATAAACTCATTTGTAATAATAATACCACAAATTTATTTATATATTTGGGTGCTTTCAAGTTGGGGGCATAAATATTTACAGTTGTTAGATCTCGGTACATAAACCCCTTAATTATGATATAATGCCCTTCTTCATCTCTCGTTACAGTCTATTTTAATATCTATTTTGTCTGATGTAAGTATGGCTACTCTAGCTTTCTTTTGACATCCATTAGCAAGATAGATGCTTCTCCATCCCCTTTCAATCTGCAGGTGTCTTTATATCTAAAGATAGATATAAGTCTCTTGTAGGCAATGTATAGATGGGTCTTATTTTCTTATCCATTATGATACCCTATGTCTTTTGATTGGAGCATTTAGTCCATTTACCTTTGGAGTGATTATTGAAAGATAGGAATTTAGTGCCATTGTGCTCTCTGTACAGTTGGTCTTTCTGGTGATGTTCTTGGTCCTTTCTAGTCTTTGTTGCTTTCGGTCTGTTATGTTTTATTTTGTTTTTTTCTCCACTCAGAGTCCCCCTTAAAATTTCTTGCAAGGCTGGTTTAGTGGTCATAAACTCCTTTAGTTTTTGTTTGTCTGGGAAACTATCTCTCCTTCTATTTTGAATGACAGTCTGCTGGATAAAGAATTCTTATGCATATTTTTCCAATTCAGCATGTTGAATATATCCTGCCACTCCCTTCTTGCCTGCCAAGTTTCTGTGAACAAGACTTTCTTTTTATTATGTTTGCATGGTACTTTTTTTTGTTTCTTTTACTTATAGTTTGTTTTACTTTGTTCCTTTTAATTTGTTCCTTTTACTTATAATTTATATGTGTCTTTAATGTGAATTTTTGTATACATCATATATTTGGGTCTGGCTTTTATATCATGTCTGTTAATCTCTGCCTTTAATTGTAATGATTAGACCATTTATGTCTAACATTAAATGTACCATATGGCTATTTGCTAGCTATTTTTGCAATTTTTTTTTCATTTTTCTGCTTTTGCTGCTTTTTTGGATTAATTGTATATTTTGAATGATTTATTACATCTAGATTAGTGGTTTACTAGCTGTGCCTCTCTTCTGTGGATGGATATGTGGTTGCTTTAGCACTTACAGCATACATCGGTAACTTACCACAATCTACTTCAAATAATTTTTTCACTTCATTTATGAGAATTTTGTAGTTTTCCATTTTTTACCTGCTACTTTTTATGCTATTGTCATTGTATATTTTACATATACATACATATGTATAACATATATTATAAACCTTACAGTGTGTTATTTTAAAAGATAACTTACCATTTTTTTAAAAAAAGCATTCTGAAAATAAGAAAAGTATATTTTATATATCATCATGTTTCCAGGTTATGGTACTCTGCATTTCTGTGTATAAATCCAGATTTCTACCTGATAGCAATTTTCTTCAGTCTGAGCATTTCTTTTAACTTCTCCTGTAATATATGTCAGTTGGTAATAAATTCAGCTTTAACTGAAAATGTGTTGTATTTGCTAAATATAGAATTAAAGGTTGACTTTTTTCCTTCAGTACTTTAAAATTGTCACTTCATTGTTTTCTGGCTATATAATTTCTGACAAGAAGTAGGCATTCATCTTTATTTTTGTTCCTCTATATGTATTGTACCTTTCCCAGTCTACTTAAGATTTTCTTTTCATGGAATGAGATCTGGCCATTTGCAATAACATGGATGGACCTAGAGGGCATAATATTAAGTGAAATAAGTCAGTCAGAGAAAGACAAATACCCGTATGATTTCATTCCTTTTGGAATTTAAGAAACAAAACAAATGAACAAATGAACCAAAAAAGTGCCAAACAAAAAGAGCAGACTCTTAAATACAAAGAACAAACTGGTAGTTGCCAGAGGGGAAGTCAGTGGGGGGAATGATGAAATTGATAAAGGGGATGCAAAGTAAATTTATCTTGTTGAGCACTGAGTAACATATAGAATTGGTGAATGATTATATTGTACATGTGAAACTAATATAAAGCTATGTTAATTATATTTTTAAAAAAAGATTTTCTGTTGATATTATCAGCAGTTTTTAGCAGTGTGATTATAGTGTACCTTGGTGTGGGTTTCTTCATCTTTCTGCTCCTTAATTCATTTAGCTTTTTGGATCTAAGGGTTTGTACACATTATCAAAATTTGAACATTTGCCCATTATTTCTTCAAATGTTTTTATCTTTCTTTTTTTCTTCTGAAATTTTTATTGTACCTGTGTTAAACTACCTGATATCATCACACAGGTCACAGATAACTAATTCTGTTTATTATTTTCTGGTCTTTATTTACTGGGTTTCTTCTTTCATAGTTTTTTTGTTGCTGTTGTTTTTTGGGTTTTTGGGGGTTGTTTTTGTTTTTGTTTTGCTATGCCTTAAAGTATCCATTATGTTATTTATCATTCCTTATGTAGTATCTATTCTCTTCTTAATCCCATTTAGTGTTTTCTTGTTTGTTGTTTGGTTGGTTGGTTTTCTCATTTCAGATATTTTTTTATATTTAGGATTTTAGTTTGGAAATTTTTAAGTAAGTTCTCTTTTGTTCTCATCATGTTTATGTTTTTCTTTCTCTTCTTGAACATATGGTGTATATTTGCAGTTTTAAATGGCCTTGATTATTTTATCATGTGTTATTTCTTACTCTGTTGCTACTGATTGATTTTCTCCTCAATAAGAGTTGTATATCCTTACTTCTACTCATAACTCGTAATTTGTTATTGGCCGCTGGGTGTTGTGAACTTTATATTGTTAGTTTCTAGTTTTGCTGTATTATTTTAAATCTTTTGAGGTGTTTTCTGATGTACAATTAAGTTACTTGGAATTAATTTGATCATTTCAAGGCTTGTTTTAAGCTTTGTTACATTAGATTCAGAGCTCACTTTAGGACTAATTGGCTCCTCTTTTAAGCAAAAGACAATTTTCTGGTATTCTTCCCAATTTGCCTTGCAGTAGGATATTTTTCTACCCTGCCTGGTACAGCAGAAACTTCCTACATTTGTTTATGCTTTGATGATTTTTTCAGCCTACTCTGATTCACTGGTCTTTCCCCAGCCTTAAGTATCTCTTACGTACTTGCACAATTTAGGAGACTCTTCTGCAAATCTCTAAGACTGTATATTACTATACCTTTTTCTTTTCTGCTGTTTTATCCGTAACAATTCTAGTTGTCATGGTTTCCTAAAAATTTAATTATGTCATTTCAACTTACTGAGTCAGCCAGGCTTTTTTTTTTTTTTTTTTTTTGGATCTTTTTGTTATGTAGGATGTAAAGTCTTCTGGACAGTAAGCTGTGTGATAAGGGAAATTTTCAACTTTTAATATTTGTGGGCCCTGCTCCTGGGCTTCCAGGGAAGCTATGCATTAACATTTACCAAGGTAAAAATGACTTGGCAAAACCTCAAAGCATTGGTTCTATTTCTGCCCCAAGCGTACATCTGCTTCAAATAAAAAAAAAAAAAAAAAAAAAAAAGGAACATTCCAAACATAAAGATAAGAAAAACAAAACAAAAAACTCTCCCTGGTTCCCATAAGATTAAAGTCATACAACCTTGCACATAATAAAAACATAAGATAAAGTCTGTAGCTTTCTGGAATGTCCTTCCTCTTGATTTGTGACTCTTTATGTAAAGAACATATATAACCGTGCACCAAATGTTCCTTCCCTGGAGCACTCTCATCCTTGTAAAGATTGTGTATCGGCAGTTGTCCTAACTTGGGTTCAAATACAATTCTTCCTTTCTCTTAAAAAAAAATTTTTAATGCTATATTTTAATTTTGAGAGGGAGCATAAGCGAAGGAGGGGCAGACAGAGAAGGGGACAGAGGATCTGAAGCAGGCTCCACACTGACAGCAACTAGCCCAGTGGGGCTCAAACTCATGAACCAGGAGATCATGATGTGAGCTGAAGTTGGAAGCTTAACTCACTGAGCCACCCAGGAGTCCCTCTTTAAAAATTTTTTAAATGTTTGTTCATTTTTATTGATGTGTGATGATCATAGGACTCACCTCCTTTGTTTTCCTCTTGTAAGTATCCCACCAGACTGCCTGGTGTCTGAAGTCTAAAAACCAGTTTATATAGTTTGTATGCTTTTTTAAATTCTGCTATGGAGGGGTAAATCAGTTCCTTTCACTCTGTTATGGCAAGTTTGGGAAGTCCTTCTGAAATCTTGTTTGAAACACAGGCATTAACTGTTTTAGAATTTAACATCACTTAGGCTTGTGATTCGGGGTTTTAAGATAGATCCTTGATGAGCCTTAAAAAATGTTTTTTGTTATCACTTCCCCCCTCACAAAAATTGTCATGAACACCCTGAATGTTCCACTTTTGAAACTATACCTTCCTTCACATTCTGAAACAGTGAAACCTGTGCAGCTAACTCAAGTGCTAAATTATTTCCCTTTTACAGGGTACTGCTTTACAAAACCAGAACTGATCTTCACATTGGAGCAAGGAGAAGATCCATGGTTATTTAAGAAAGAATTTCTAAGAAAAGGCTCCCCAGGTGAGTTATTGAATACTGGCAGAAGGCATCCAAGAAAATTAGGTACAAAGTGATGAGCTAGAAGTGAGCAGTTTGAAACATTTTGCAGTACTGTCCTTTTTACAGGCTTTTACATTTGAAATTATAAAAATAATAGATCTAATAAAATGTGGAAGGGGCCAGCTAACACAAGGAATGGATTGTAAGCATGTTTATATTCTTACCTTTAAAAGATGGGAGCTAAGTATCCCATTTGAAGCTGAAAAGTAACGAATTTTGCATACTTAACAGTAAAAAAGATAGAAACTAAAGTTAATAAACAACTAAACTTGAGAGTCAGCAGATCAGAAAAGAGAAAGGAATGATAATTATTTTTTTAATGTTTATTTATTTTGAGAGAGAGAAAGAGACAGAGTGTGAGTGGGGGAGGGGCAGAGAGAGGGAGACACAGAATCTGAAGCAGACTACAGGCTCTAAGCTGTCAGCACAGAGCACAATGTGGGGCTCAAACCATGGGCTGAAGACCACAAGATCATGACCTGAGGCGAAGTTGGATGCTAAACCGACTGAGCCACCCAGGTGCCCCAGGAACCATGATGTTTTTCAATTTTTTTAATGTTTATTTCTTTTTGAGAGAGAATGAGCAGTGGAGAGTCAAAGAGGGAGGGAGACACAGAATCTGAAGCAGGCTCCAGGCTCCAGGCTCTAAGCTGTCAGGCCGACATGAACTGTGAGATCATGACCTGAGCCAAAGTCAGATGCTTAACCAACTAAGCCATCTAGGCACCCCAGGAACCATAATTTTATCATTATATAATAATTAATTACTAGAAGCCATCTAAATAAATAGATGATTAAGGAATTACATAATGTAATTGGAAAGGATAATTCCTGCAGCAAACTGCATCCTTCCTAATTATTAGAAGTTAAACGTGTTTGAGCAAAGATAGAAAAGTTTCTTATAAAGCTGTACAAAGAGTCCCCGATAAATTGTGTGTCAACTATACTTCAATTAAAAAAAAAAAGTCCCCAGGACAACCACTACATTCACTGATTCTCTTACTCAGCATATAGTCATACTCATAGCTAAGATTTATAAAGTGAAATGATTGGTACAAAGCAAAATTAGCAAAGAGAAAATGGACAAAGTCCAGAGGAAACAGGTGCAAGCTTCCATCGCCCCAGCAATGAATATGGCAACACATGTGAAATGTTGTCTACCTGGAAAGTTCATTAGCGACTAGGTTCTTGGGAACCATTTCAAAATCTAAATTCCCAGATGCCAGCCAAGGATTAATCTTGCAAGCACTGTTCTGCACAAAAGCTATGCAAATATACTATCTAATATACAGTAAGGTGAATCTATCTGCCATATCAACTAATATGTGAATGAATTAAATTCACCTATTAAGATAACATGCCACCAGATTGTATCAGAGATATGTCTAAAAAGTAACATACAAAGTTTGAAATATAGTCATGAATTGTTAAGCCCAAAATGTAAAATAAGATCACGTCAAAAACAGAGAAGAAAAAGGACAGTTTGATAAAGCTAAAAAAGATCATGTTTAAAGGATATGTGAAAGTTTTGAATATGGGTGCACCAAATAGATTATCAAGATTCAAAACAAGAAACAGCAAGAGTTATAAGGAGAAGTAGGTGTACATTAGATGCAGTAGACTTTAATATGCCGCTCTGATTTCATACCAGACCCAGTGGAGTCTAGAATAGTGCTCAGGAAACTATCCCTAGGTCATATCCTGCCTGCGGCTTTTTTTGGTAAAGAAACATTTATTACAACACAGCCATATCCATTTGTTTATGTATTCACACTGCAGAGTTGAGTAACGTGGGTTTGAGCTGCACAGGTTTTCTTCTATGTGGATTTTTTGTTCAATAAATACAGTACAGCACTATAAATGTATTTGCCCTTTCTTGTGATTTTCTTAATATTTTCTTTTCTATAGCTAACTTCATTGTATGAATACAGTATATAAAAAAGAATACAGTATATAAAAAAGAATAATGTGACATACAAAACGTGTTAATTGACTTTATGTTATTGGTATGGCTTCTGGTCAACAGCAGGCTATTAATAGTTAAGTTTTTGGTGAGCCAAAAATTGTAATGCAGATTTTCAACTACGTCGTGGGGTGGGGGTGGAAGTTGGTGCCCCTAAACCCCATGTTGTTCAAGAGTCAACTATAATTGCAACAGAGACTACATGACCAGCAAAGCCTGACACATTTATTCTCTGGCCTTTTACAGAGAAAGTTTGCCAACCTCTGATCTAGAAAGTATAAATAGCATACTTTATAAAATGAGTCTATTAAGTGTCTTTCAAAACTCTATTCTGAAAACAAAAAATAAACCTGCTTTTAAATGACTTTGGAATATTGAGAAAATGTACAAGCATTTTAGACAAACATCAATAAATTCCACAAGGTAGAGATACTGTTGTTCAGTAACACTGTAAATTGCAAACAATATGAGAAAAGTTAAAATTCCTCTATCTTAAAATCAGTGATGAATATATATCTTAAAAACCTATTTTATCGGGGCACCTAGGTGGCTCAGTCAGTTAAGCACCTGACTCTTGATTTCTGCTTAGGTCATGATCTCACACTTCACGAGTTCTAGCCCTGCACTGTCAGTGCAGAGCCTGCTTGGGATTCTTTCTCTCTCCTTCTGTCTCTGCCCCTTCCCTGTATTCCCTCATGCTCCCTCTCTCAAAAATAAATTAATAAACTTAAAACCTATTTTACCAAAAGGTAAATCAAAATTATACAATATCCAGAACATTTTTTTAATAAAAACATGTTTTAATTACAAACTTTGGACTGTAGATAAAGCAGTGCAGAATTTTTAGTCTCATATACAGTTGACCTTGAACAACACAGGTTTGAACTTCATTGATCTCCTTATACATGGATTTGTTTTTTCAATAAATACAGTACAGTACTATAGTTGTATTTTTTTCTTAATAACATTTTCTTTTCTCTAGCTTACTTTATTATAAGAATACAGTATATAATACATGTAACTTACAAAATATGTGTTAATCAACTGTTTATCTTATTGGTAAGGCTTCTGGCCAATAGGACTATTAGGGAAGTTTTTGGGGAGTCAGAAATTATACACAGATTTTCAACTGCAAGTGGGAGTCAACACCCCTAAGCCCTGTGTTGTTCAAGGGTCAAGTGTACTTATTTTAACAAGTGAGAGAGTTGTAAAAGAAATCTTAAGTAAAGCAAAAGATATAATAAAAACTATAATGGTATAAATTATAAAGCAAAAGGTAGTTTTGGAATGAAAATAAATAATGTAGCTAACCTTGGCCAGAAAAAGGAAAGAAAGCACATTACTCATAAAATTTGGAACAGATTCCTATTTCTGTAAAATAACCTTGGAATACTTTAGCCTATACTTTATCTCTTACTTTTGTAAACTTCTAACCCATTTGATGGATGTGTCAAAGATAATGAGATATCTGTGCCAGATAGCATATGGTTATCAAATGAGATCCCCTTGCCCCCAAAAGGATGGTCTGTTTTAGTTTTCCTTACTCTGGTTTGTGTGTGTGTGTGTGTGTGTGTGTGTGTGTGTGTGTGTATATATATATATATATATATATATATATATATATATATATATATATATATCATATGATAAATACTTTTTAATAACATTGTGGATTGATTCCAAACCCAGGTGGAGATAACTATTTCATATTTATTCATACAGAAGACATTCATAAATGCAATGCCCAAGTAAAATTTCTGGGACTTTTGAATTCTCAGTTGTAGGTCAGCAATTGATCTGAGCCCTTATATGTGCAGAGCTCTCTAGGTAATTCTCTAGGTAATTCTGAGGCACACTGCTTTTTATGGACCACTGACTTTACATCAGAGAAGGATCCAAAGAATATCACAGTGAGGGTTTCATTTTGGAAAAGTGAGCAAAACTACATAAAATATATTTCATATCATATAAGGTGCTGTTAATTAAAAAATGAACCAGTATTATAAGTACATCCAAGAAAAAGAAAATGCTGCTGATTTAACTATGGACTTGCCACCAATTTTAAGATGCCTCCTGATTTCAGTTATGGTAATTTGCTTTAAAAATCATGGGTCATGATGGGTGCTCTCTATATCCCTTGTTAAAATGAATGATATAGGCAGAATGATACTTCTGTCAGATTTTAAAATAAATGTTGCTTAAATTTGTGAGAAGATATTAGAAGCCTTTTTGTTGATGTTGTTGTTGTTAAGTTTGGGGAAGATAGCTTTGCTGTGCCTGAAGGACATCTAAATTCTATATAGTCCTAAGGCTAGAATGGAGGGTAATTTACGGAAACTTATAAATATAAAATTATATGGAAATGAACCAAGTAATGGGGACTGATATCTTATCAAGATTAGAGCAGAAGATACTGTCAACTGGTAGAATGATAGCCAGAACACATAATGTTCATGCAGTTAATGTGAAACTTTCTTTCCCTAAATCACTTAAATCTTTCATCTCTTGGTCCCTAGGGCACTGTTTTCAAGGCCTTCACATATTTTTACAATAGGCCTGACATTTTTGCTAGAAGTGTGGGTAGAAGCAGGAAAATAAATGTTAAATATGCACAGGAAACATATGGTAAATAAATACAAAAGATACTTGTTTTTAGGGCCAGTTTGGAACATGATCCTTTAGGTTCTTGTGGAAAAAACAAACAAACAAACAAACAAACAAACAAAACCTAGATATGCTGAAAAACAGAATCAAGGATTGAGCAAGCAAGGTATTTTGGGGGAAATTATGAGCAAGCACATTGAAAAGAGAAAAGTTAAAGTTTGATGACCAAGAGATAGTATTGAACAACTCTGATATACCAAGGTATGAGAACCAGGATAGAGCAGTGATTCCCAATATAGATGGAAAATTACTTAACTCCCATCATTTTTTCTTTTCATACTTCTACTGATACACTTGTTTCTGAATGATATACAGAGAGAATAAAAGCATGACAAGTAGAATTATTTTTTTCACCATGAGGAATTTGGTGCCATTATAAGTTAATTTTAGTGTTGTTGTATAGACTGGAAAAAATGGAGCTCCAACTGGAATCATATAGACTAATGATTATGCTCCTATTGCAATCTGTATTTAACGAAGAACCTAGACTCTGGTATTTTTTCCTAATGCATGTTCTATGTCAGATAAATCCACTGAAGGCCTTTAATCTATTTAATGCCATAATCTTTGCTAAATTCATCCCATTCTCTGTTTTTTTCTGTTCTTTTCTGTTTCCAAGATCCATCTCTCTTGAATATATTCTCCATTCTCAGTTTTTCCTTTCCTTTATATCTTCTTCTTATTTATTTCTAATTACTTCTCTTTTTCTACTACAAAAAAGAGAGAATATGCACTTGGAATTACTGTATTGTTGCAAAACTTAGCCAGAAACCAAGGAGTCAAATACATAATAGGGCATGTATCTTTATGTCCCATTCCATAAGTGTGTTAAATATCATAAAGTATTTTTAATTTTCTCATTTTTTAGAAGAATACCAACCTAATCAACTCTCAGAGAAGAGCCTAGAAAACCAAGGCAAATATTTGTGGCAAGTTTTATTCACCAACAGATCATTGACTACAGAGGAAGAGTTTTCAGGAAAACCATGTAATCTGGACATAAACAATTTAACTCCAAGAACAATGCCCTATAAATTTGACAGTACAGGACCTGCTTACCTACATCTCAGCTCAGTGGCTCCACATTGTCAGTATTCAAGAAAGAAGGCTCATGAGCTTAATGTATGTGAGAAATGGCTCCTCAGTATTAAAGAGGGAAGAACTAATACTGGAGAGAAGTCTTTTGTTTGTAGTAAAAACGTGAAAGCCTTTAGTCATAAAGAGAAGGTTACTCAGTATCAGACAATTCAGACTTTGCAGCAAGCTTCTGAATACAATGAATGTGGAAAAGCTTTCCTTGAAAAGACTGTCCTCATTACATCTAAGAGTACCCACCCAAAAGTGAAATCTTGTAAATTTAATAAATTTGGGGGAAAACAATGTGATAAGTCAACTTATATGGTCTCTCATAGCAATAATCCAGAGGAGAAGAGTCATTATGAGCTTAATGAATATGAATGTACTGAAAACAGAAATAATTTCAGTAGGGTCACTCAGAAAACTGACACAGAAGGGAAATCTTTCAACCAAAAATCACAAATTAGAGAACATCAGAAAATTCACATAGGAGTGAAACCCTTTGAATATGGAAAGAATTTCAACCGTAATTCAGCCCTCCCAGTGCATCAGAGAACTCACACAGCAGACAGATCTGATTATGACACATGTACAGAGACGTTAGTTTGTCAGTCAGCTTTCAACATACATCAGAGAACTCCCATAACAGAGAAACCATATGAATGTAATGAATGTGGAAAATCCTGCTCTATGAATTCATTTTTGATTCAGTCTCTAGCAAGTCACACAGGGGAGAAACCCTATGAATGTCACACATGTGGGAAAGCTTTCAGTGAGAAGTCACGCCTAAGAAAACATCAGAGAACTCACACAGGAGAGAAACCATATAAATGTGATGGTTGTGAGAAGGCTTTCAGTGCAAAGTCAGGCCTAAGAATACATCAGAGAACTCACACAGGGGAGAAACCTTATGAATGTAATGAATGTGGGAAATCTTTCAACTATAAGTCAATCCTCATAGTACATCAGAGAACTCACACAGGGGAGAAACCTTTTGAATGTAATGAATGTGGAAAATCTTTCAGCCACATGTCAGGCCTAAGGAATCATCGGAGAACTCACACAGGGGAAAGACCTTATAAATGTGATGAATGTGGGAAGGCTTTCAAACTGAAGTCAGGTCTAAGAAAACATCACAGAACTCACACAGGAGAGAAGCCCTATAAATGCAATCAATGTGGGAAAGCTTTTGGTCAAAAATCACAACTCAGAGGACATCATAGAATTCACACAGGGGAGAAACCCTACAAATGTAATCATTGTGGGGAAGCTTTCAGCCAGAAATCAAACCTCAGAGTGCATCACAGAACTCACACTGGGGAGAAACCCTATAAATGTGATGAGTGTGGAAAAACTTTCAGGCAGAAATCAAATCTCAGAGGACATCAGAGAACTCACACAGGGGAGAAACCCTATGAATGTAATGAGTGTGGAAAAGCTTTCAGTGAGAAATCGGTCCTAAGAAAACATCAGAGAACTCACACAGGGGAAAAACCCTATAATTGTAATCACTGTGGAGAAGCTTTCAGCCAGAAGTCAAACCTCAGAGTCCATCAGAGAACTCACACAGGGGAGAAACCCTATAAATGTGATAAATGTGGGAAAACTTTCAGCCAGAAATCAAGCCTTAGAGAACATCAGAAAGCCCACACAGGGAGTTAAACATATGAATGTTAAGAATATGGAAAAACTTTGAGCCAGAAATCAAATCTCACAATACAAAAGAGAAAGAATCCCTATGAATACAATCAACACTTGCAAGTTCCTCTGTAAGATACCAACCTTCACAAACATCAGAGAACTTAACAGGACAGAAATTCTTGGAATATATTTTCTGTGGGCAGTCTTTCACCCAGAGTGCAGTCCTCATTATGGATCAGAGAACTCAGCCAGAAAAGAAAATGTAAAGATAATGAATGTGAAAAATACTCTGTACTCAATCCTCAGAAAAATCACACTGCAGAAAAGCTCTGGGAATGTATAAATATGTGAAAGCTTTGTATCAGTAATCAAAACTTCCTCATCATCAGAGAAATGATTCAGTGGGAAACCTGAGAATGTAATAAGTGTTGGATAACCTTTAGCCAAAAGTCAGCTTTCTTAGTACAACAGAAAATATATAGAGACTAGAGATCTAATCAATAAAAACAAAAAATGAGGCAATGGATGTGAGAATCCTATTATAAATCAACCCTCAATTTGACTTACACAGAAGTAATCCCCGTATGCCGTAATGACTAGTAATTGTTCACAAAAACAAAAACAAAACAAACAAACAAAAAAACACCATTTCCTCTCTCCCTCATGCCACACCTCGTCTAAATTTCTCAACTAGTGCCACCCAAATGGGGTCATGTTAGTAACCTCTGGCTAGTGGAATATGGGGATCATTGACAAGCCTCGTTGAAAACATCCCTCAAATTCCCAATGTTTTCTCCTGTCCCTTATCATAATGGAGTGGAGATTGCCCTCAATGAAACCATGGGGGTCATATGCTGAAAATGGGAGAGTACAAGATGGAAGGAAACAGAAAAAGAGTGACTGGAATAGAGTTTTCTCCTCCATGTACACAGACTTTTTGCGGCAAGGAAATAAACTTGTTCTCTGCTGAGTTACAGATTTGGGTATACTTAATACTGACATATACTCACCAACCCTCAGTAAAGCCTATGAATATGATTTCTGTGGATATCTGAACTCAACATATATCAGAAACCTGACACAGGAGAAACCCCTGACAACATCCTGAATGACCATAGTTTATATCCACAACTCTTCATCAGTCAGGTAAATATCAGTGGAAGAAATCCAACATTTGAATATACATAGGAAATCCTTTACCAAAAAAAAAAAATGGTTTCTCATTAAATATCTGATAATTGAATTGTAAATGTATGAAAGTTTTCAACAAGTCATCAAACTTTAATCTCTCTCAGAATGTGTTACAAGGAAAATCTATCAATTTGAGAAAGGTAAGTAATGGTGTTTACTTAGACGTTCTATGAGACTGTTTTTTCATATCTATTATTAAGACAGTTACTGAAACATAACAGTGTTGATACAACATTCACTAGAATAATAAGCTTTAAAAGAATAAGAAATAAATTGCATAAACTGAACAGCATTGAATGTATGTGATTATTTTCTGAGTTCTCTAATTTTTGTGTAGGTTTGTATACATGCATACCACTTACCAGGTGTTAGTTAATATGTATACTGGAACTCTACATCATTGTAGTATAATTATGTACCTTGCTCATTAACTGTTCTGACATCAGCTACGTTTTGCCACATAGAGATTAATAACAAATAAACCTTTTACAGAAAGTATCTGAAAAGTGAGAATCCCATACTACATGTACATATAGGAAAGGCCATTGTTACTAACAGTCTCTTCAAAGAAGCCAAACAACGTTTTCTGTGTACTTTTGTATTATCTCGGGGTCACCAAAACATTTAAGCACATTTAACCATACACACACACACACACACACACACACACACATCTTCATTGTCACTGATTGTTTTCTCAGAAGTGTCAAGTATACTGAGGAGCCCTTTGTAGGCATTCTTTACTTATGATACTGTGTTTTTTATTTCAAGCACTTAAATTTTATTAAACTTTCCATATTTCTGCTGAAATAACCTATCTGATCTTGGATGTTGTCTAGCTTTTCTATTAGAGTCGTTCTGTATGGCATTTGGCATTCTCTGGCTCAGTTAAGCAACTGCTTGAGCCCTTGCTTCCTTCTCCTTGCAGGCACCTAGCTCTCCAGACTGTGGGGGTTTTTTGTCCTAAAATGTCAGATGTCTGATGCTTTCAAGAAAACTTGTTAAATTAAATTCTGCCTAGCTGGGGTTTTTTTGTTTTGTTTTATGGATGGGAGCAGTGCTCTTTCCTGCTCTCTACTTACCTGAGCTAAAACTGAAAGTTGTCACTGGATTTTGATAAATGTTCCAGCATAATTTGATGGGGAAAGGATCAAAAATGGTGAGAAAATAACTGGATATTCATCTATTTTAAATGTACCTTGATGTTTACATCATAATTAAATATTTATTAAAAAATGGGGGCGCCTGGGTGGTGCAGTCGGTTAAGCGTCCGACTTCAGCCAGGTCACGATCTCGCGGTCCGTGAGTTCGAGCCCGCGTCAGGCTCTGGGCTGATGGCTCAGAGCCTGGAGCCTGTTTCCGATTCTGTGTCTCCCTCTCTCTCTGCCCCTCCCCCGTTCATGCTCTGTCTCTCTCTGTCCCAAAAATAAATAAACGTTGAAAAAAAATTTTTTAAAAATGAAACAGACCTAAACAAAATAGCTAACAGTACAAAATTTGTTAGAAAACAGAGAAAAAAGTAACTTCAACTTTGAGACCAGATTTTTAAGATGTAACAAAAAGTATGAAACAGCAAAGCACAAAAGATAAGTTGGAGTTTATGAAAATTTAAAGTGCTTTTCAAGATTTTATTATGAAAATGGAGAAAAACACAGATTAGGAGAAAATGTCTCAAATAGATCTGACAATTATATCTGACAAAGGACCTGTATCCATGATATGTAAAGAATATTAATAATAAAAAAGAATTTTTATAATGCAATAATAATACAAACAACCTAGGTAAAATGGGCAGAACAGGAAGACAGTTCACAAAAGAAGATATATAGATAGCTAATAAATACTAGAAAAGATGTCCAAAGCTTCAGTAATCAAGAAAGTGCAAATTAAAATTGTAATGCGATAGCATTGAAGTTCCTTTTGATAGTTCCTTATAAAGTTAACAATATTACACCTACAACCAACAATTTCAGGTCTAGATATTTACCCCCAAAGAAACATAAAAAACTATACCAAAAACTTTTTGATAGTTTTTTTAAAAGAATTTTATTAAGATATTCATGGAACTTTTATGCATAATAGCCCCAAATTAACCAAAATGTTCATCAATAGATAAATGTGTGTAAACAGTGATATTACCTTACAATGGAATAGCACTCAGCAATACAAATAACTACTAATGGATGTATCAACATTGATAAATCTCAATGAGATTAGACTGGGAAAAGAAGCCAAGCACAAGAACGTAGAACTCTATCATCTCAATTAATGAAATTCAAGAGAAGACATCTAATCTAGAGTGATAGGAAGCAGATCATTAGTTCCCAAGAGTGGAGGGTGAGGATTCACTGGGTAGAGGAACAAAGGAATGTTTTAGTGTGATGGAATATTCTATATTTAGATTATGATAGCATTTACAAAGCTGAATAAATGTTCACAACTCATCAAAATGTGCAAAAAATTAATATACTTTATATTTCATAAATTACATATCAGTACAGTTGATTTGAAAGATCATAGTGAACTTAAAATCCCCAGTATATTATGAGACCCAGTACCAAGTGGCTTGTTGATTTTACTACTTGGGTATTTATTCCCCCCTTCCCCTCCCTGTTTGTCTTTGTGACCTTAGGCAAATCAGTTCTCCTTTATGTTCTTCACTTTCCTCATTTGTGAAAGGTGCATAATGATAGTAATTACCTACAATCCATTTTGAAGCATTTTCTGAGTTAACCTGTGTCAATCACAGATTCACCAAACCAAGGAGTGCTTGAGTGATACTTCTAACAGTCAACCACACTAGTAATATGTTTTTATATGCTATGTTTTGGTGGGGAAATGCATATAATTTTTCAAAATAAGTGTGGCATAGCCTGCTCTTTGCCATATTTTTCCAATGTTTTGGCTTTGAATTCCAATGTATTTGGCTTTGAATTCCACCACCACCACCACCACATACCCCCTCCCCCCGCCTCCTAGTACTGTTTTTATTGTATCCCTTGATTTTGGTGTATTGTCTTTTCCTTTTCATTGTTTCTAAGTATTTTCTAATTTCCCTTGTGATTTCTTTTGTGATCTGTTGTTTGTTTAAGAGAATGCTGTTTAATTTCCACAAATTTGAGTTTTCCAATTTTCCTTCTGTTACTGATTTCTGACTTCGTCCTGCTATGGTCATAGAAGAGCCTTTGTATAATACCTTTCTTTTTAAATCTATTGAGACTTCATTTTTATCCTAACATTTGGTCTCTCCTGAAGAATACCCCATGTGCACTTGAGACAAATGTGCATTTTGTTTAGTATTGTGTTCTATAAGTGTTAGATCTAGTTGGTTTATTTTGTTCTATAAATGTTTGTTAGATCTGGTTGGTTTATTTTGTTATATAGATCCTCTATTTCCTTATTTATCTTCTGTCTGGTTGTACTATCCATTATTGACAGTGAGATATTGAAATCTCCCTGTTATTGTAGAAATATATGTTTCTCCCTCAATTCTGCCTATTTTTGCTTCTTATATTTTGATCTGTTATTATGTGTGTAATTGTTTGCAATTGTTAGATCTTCTTGCTCTATTGCACCTTTTATTAATGTATAATGTATTTTGTGCCAAACTTTTATTTAAAGTCTATATTGTCTGATATTATAGGTATCCAGGCTCTCTTTTGGTTACTGTTTGCATAGAATATCTTTTCTATCCTTTCACTATCAACTAATTTGTGTCTTTGGATCTAAAGTCTCATGTAAATAGCGTAGAGTTAGATCAAGGTTTTGTTTTGTTTTGTTTTAATCCATTCTGCCAGTCTCTCACAATTGGAGAGTGTACTCCATTTACATTTAATTACTGAAAAAGAGGAATTAACTTCTATTTTACTTCTATTCATTTTGCTGTATGTTGTCTATATGGCTTATTGGGTTTTTTGTCCCTCATTTTCCACATTCATCTTTTTTGTTTTGTAGACTTTTTTTTAGTGAAACATTTAAATTACCTTCTCATTTCCTATTGTGCATATTCAAGAGCTATTTCTTTGTGGTTACCATGGGGATTACATTTAACTTCCTAGTGTTATTGCACTCTATATCAGCTTCACTTCAGTAATTTACAAAAGCTCTTGCCTCTATACAGGGATAGAGGGATGGAGATCCCTAACCCCTTTCAGTTATTGATGTCACAAAATTACATCATATGTTGTGTCTCCAAAACCATTAATAAGGTTTTTATGCATTAGTCTCAAATCATGTAGAAAACAAAAAGTAGAGCTATCAACCAAAATTATAATACTACTTTTTATACTTGTCTATATATTTATCTTTACTAGAAGTCTCTATTCTTTATATGACTTTCAGTTACTATCTGGTCTCATTTACACCTGAAGGACTTCCTTTAGCATTTCTTGCAGGGACGTCTAGTTGTAATAAATTTTCATTATTTGGTTTATCTGGAAATGCCTTATTTTCTGCCTCATTGAATGATGATTTTCACAGATACAGGATTCTTGACTGGCAGTTTTCTTTTTTCCTGCAGCATTTTGAATACATCAACTCCTGGCATCCAAAGTTTCTGATGAGAAATCTGCTTACTTTCTTATTGGGATTCCTTGTATAGGATGGTTTGCTACTCTCGCTGCTTTCAAGATTCTCTCTTTGGCTTTCAAAAGTGTGATTATAATTTGCCTCAGCGTGAGTCTTTGACTTTATCCTGATTGGGGTTTGTTGAGCTTTTGGTATGTTTATGTTCATGTTTTTTCATCAAACTTGGGAAATTTTAAGTTATTATTTCTCTAATGTTTCTGCCCCTTTCTCTTTCTCTTTTCCTTTTCAGACTCCCACATTGTGTATGTTGGTACACTTCATGGTGTCCCACAGGTCCCTTAGGCTCTGGTCACTTTTCTTACATATGTTTTCTTTCTGTTTCTCAGACTCTTTTTTATTTTATTTTATTTTATTTTATTTTATTTTATTTTATTTTTTATTATATGAAATTTATTGTCAAATTAGTTTCCATACAACACCCAGTGCTCATCCCAAAAGATGCCCTCTTCAATGCCCATCACCTACCCTACCCTCCCTCCCACCCCCCATCAACCCTCAGTTTGTTCTCAGTTTTTAAGAGTCTCTTATGCTTTGGCTCTCTCTCCCACTCTAACCTCTTTTTTTTTTCTTTTTTTTTCCTTCCCCTCCCCCATGGGTTTCTGTTAAGTTTCTCAGGATCCACATAAGAGTGAAAACATATGGTATCTGTCTTTCTCTGTATGGCTTATTTCACTTAGCATAACACTCTCCAGTTCCATCCACGTTGCTACAAAGGGCCATATTTCATTCTTTCTCATTGCCACGTAGTACTCCATTGTGTATATAAACCACCATTTCTTTATCCATTCATCAGTTGATGGACATTTAGGCTTTTTCCACAATTTGGCTATTGTTGAGAGTGCTGCTATAAACATTGGGGTACAAGTGCCCCTATGCATCAGTACTCCTGTATCCCTTGGGTAAATTCCTAGCAGTGCTACTGCTGGGTCATAGGGTAGGTCAGACTCTTATTTTAAATCCATAGATTCTTCTGCCTACTTAAATCTGCTTTTGAATCTGTTGAATTTTTCATTTCAGCTACACTTCAGGTCCAAAATTTCTTTTTGGTTCCTTTTTATGTTTTCTGTCTCTTTATTGATATTTCCATTTTGACATTATTTTCCTGATTTTGTGCATGTTTTCTTTCAGCTCCTAGAGTATCTTTAAGACAGTTGTTCTATATCTTTGTCTAGTATAGGAGCACCTGGATGGCTCAGTCGGGTAAGCGTCCGACTTCAGCTCAGGTCATGATCTCACAGTTCATGAGTTCGAGCCCCCTGTCAGGCTCTGTGCTGACAGCTCAGAACCCAGAGCCTTCTTCAGATTCTGTGTCTCCCTGTCTCTGCCCCTCCCCCTCTCATGCTCTCTCTCAAAAAATGAATAAACATTAAAAAAAAAGATACACCCATACAATGGAATAATATGCAGTTGAGGAAAAAGATGAGGTAGTTTTACATATTTTTCCCAAAGAGCATGGCCATAAAACAATGTAAGTATAAAAGCAAGCTGTAATTGAATATTTTTTGCTCATATTTTGGGTTTTTTGAAAAATGTGTTTGTGTTTTCAGGACTGCACTGAAATCAGTCTAGAAAGCTAAACTCCATTTAACAGTGGGGAGGAGAAGGTGAGGAAGTTGTCATTTTCCATCAGTTACTGTTTTGGTTTTGTTTGAATAGTGCCTCTTTATAAATGAAAAATAAAGTGGTTTAGACTTTCACTTTTGCCTTGGAGATGCAGAAAGCTGAAAGTGTCACTCCCACGCTAAAAGCAAGGAGCTTGCAGGAAAAAAACAGAACTTGAGCATTTGTTTAACAAGGGCACCTGTTACAAAGACACCATTTAAACCTGAGAGATTCAGCTTTATTTTTTAATTGAAAGGCTGAAGACTGAGATGGGCTATGGTAAGAATGTGAAGCATTCACATGGAGTCCCCATACATGGGGGTTTACACTGTCTTTCAGATTTTTCTTTACAGACTTCACCAGGTGCTCACAGAGATTACCTGAGAGATCCTTACTCTACCCAGGCCATCTTCCCTATCTTCCCTGTGGAACAAAAGCCTAATTCTTCAAGAAATATTGTAACAAAAATGGTAGCCTTGGGGCTCTGGTGGAAACTGACTGCAGCTGACTAACTAAAAGATATAACACCACAACAGAAGAAAAAAATCTTGGGGTGCCTGGGTGGTTCAGTCAGTTAAGTGGCCAACTATTGATTTCTGCCTGGGTCATGATTTCAGAGTTCCTGAGCCCTGCATTGAGCTCCATGCTGATAGCACAGAGCCTACTTGGTATTCTCTTTCTCTCCCTCTCTCTCTGCCCCTCCCCTGCTCATGCTCTCCCTCTCAAAATAAAGGAGGAGGGAGAAATACAAGTGAGGCCTACCATACTGGAGAGGTAGAGTACTTGTGAAAGCCATACACCTGAGACCCAGGTGCATAGTGCGTGCATGAGACTGAAGCCTAACCTGAACATCACAGAACATACTACAACACTAACAAGCATCTCATACAAGTAACAGTGGCATATGGATGGAAGAGCTACAAGAGACATTCTCTCTGGGGAACAGTGCAAAGGGAAGACTGAAGGCAAACTGGGGGCCAATACTGAGAATTTTCTGGCAACTTAGCCCACACCCTAAACACAAGTTACCACTAGTGTCCTTATGGTGCACTGAGAATAAACTACAGCAGTGAGAAACTTCAAACCCACCCAGCTGCTGACTAGATGAACATAAAACCCCACATTAAAGGCCTAGGAGAAGGGTGTGCTCATCTCCCAGCATTAATGTTTGAAATGTCCATCTTTAAATTAAAAAGTATGAAACATGCAAAAATGCAAGAAAACACACAGTCGGAAAATACAAAGCAATGATCAGAAAAAAAATTCAGATGAAGTTGGTACTATTAGGAAATTTAAAGTGTGAATAATAATAAAGACAATATTGGAAAAGGTACACAACATGCAAATTGGAGAATTTCAGAAGAGAGAAAAAACTATTAAGAAAGAATGGGATGCAGTACTAGAAATAAAAAAAAATAGTAACAGATAACACATCAGTAGACTTAACAAAATTCAGGAAAGAATCAATGAATTTGAGAAAAAAAGAGTGAAAGAAAAAACAGAACAACGAAGACCTATGGGGCAATATCAAACAGTCTACTATATACTTATTTGGAATCCCAGAAGAAGAAAAAACGAGACAGAAGAAATGTGTACTGTAAGAAAGAGCCTGACAGCTTTGTTTATTGTAATGTAAGTTGCTTGACATTAAGCTTTTGATTGCTACAGCATCCCTTTCAGACATCCATCTCAAATAAACACGTTGCCAGATACACAACTGGATAAAGGGCCAGACCACCCAACCCATGAATTTCCCCTTTTTATTTTTTTAAATTTGTTTTTAAGTTTATTTATTTTTGAAAAAGAGAAAGAGCAGGGAAGGGCCAGAGAGAGGGAGACAGAGGATCAGAAGCAGGCTCCGTGACAACAGAGAGCCTGATGCAGGGCTCAAACTCACAAACCATGAGATCATGACCCCAGCTGAAGTTGGACTCAAACTGACTAGGCCACCCAGGTGCCCTTCCCCTTTTTAGAAAGCTCTGAGTAACCTAGATAACGGACCATTTGAGTGACCATGCTTTTGCCTTCCCACACCCTAATTCCCACTCTTGTTTTAAATTCACCAATAAAGAGTGAACTTGTGAAACCCTAGGCAACCCACCCTTAACCCCAATATAAAGCAGAACCGTAAGTCCCTGCTCTCTCTCTTGCTCACTCTCCCTTTCTCTCTCCCACCCTCACCCCTGCAACCTCACCATTTGGCCCCAGGCATGCCATATATCCTCCAGGAATTGTAATAAACCTTGCTTTTTTCAAAGTTACCTGATGGTTGTTTCTGTGGTGTGTCTTGCAACCAAAAGAACCACAGAGGTCCTATAGTCTATTAAATGTACAACAGCATTATGTGTAAAAAAAAAAAATTACACACCCTTATTTTAAAGATATTTTATTGCTAAAAACCAGCTTTCAGTGAGTCATAATCACTGATCACAGATCACCATAACAAACAAACAATAAAAAGGTTTGAAATATTGTGAGAATTATCAAAATGTGACACAGAGACACAAAGTGAGCAAATGTTATTGGGAAAACAGCATCAATTGACTTGCTTGATGTAGGGTTACCACAAACCTTTAATTTATGGGTAGGGGAGGTGCAGGGAATGCAGTATCTATATAGTGCAAAAAACTGAAGTGCAATAAAATGAATTACGCCCATATGTATTTCATTGGCTGAAATGCACCATAGGCCACTCCTGAGTCCACTGGGGCAGGAAAATATTAACTGTAACTGATAAATTGCTAGAGGCTAAGTATGAACAAATCTGAAGAGTTTTAAAAGCTTCAGAGGGGCACCTGGGTCGCTCAGTCGGTTGAGCGTCCGACTTCAGCTCAGGTCATGATCTCGCAGTCTGTGACTTTGAGCCCTGCGTCAGGCTCTGTGCTGACAGCTCAAGAGCCTGGAGCCTGCTTCCGATTCTGTGTCTCCCTCTCTCTCTGCCCTTCCCCCACTCATGCTCTCTCTCTCTCAGTCAAAAATAAATAAAACATTAAAAAAAAAAAGCTTCAGAGGGAGGGCACAGTCTTAGGGGAGCGTTTTTTTGCAAGTTTTCCTCCATTAGTTCTATCAGATTCTCACAGTGAAGATTGGAGAAAGTCCTCTCATGCTTCACTCAGGAGAAAGAGAAAAGTCGTGGCCATTTTGCAACAAGCCAGAGCATTCTGTTCATCCTAATATAGTCTGCCCTCAAAGGAAACTATTTTACCAAAGCCTAATCTGTAGAGGTTTTATCAGAAACTTAACTGACTTGTGGAGAGAGAAATACCCAACTCCAGCCTCCTCTAGCCATCCTGATGCACCTCAAGATGGAGAAGGGGATTAATAAGCACCTATGAAGTACACTTGTAGTACACACTCCAGGTGTACAGGTTCACTGAAAATTTAACTGAGACCTAATAATTATAGGACTTTAGAATACTTCCTCTCTCCCACTTTATCACAACATGACCAAAGGCCTATGTACCAGAGTTCTTTACATCCAGTACATCTTATCTGGCTTTTAACAAAAATTTACAAGGCATATTGAAAACAAAAACAAAAACAAAACACTGTTTGAAGGGAAAAAGCAAGCACAAGAAGCAGCTAGATATGGGAGGAGTATTGAAATTATCAGGCCAGCAATTTAACTATGACTAATATGCTAAAGACTCTAAAGGAAAAAAATATGCAACATGTAAGATCATCTGAGTAATGTAATCAAAAAGATAGAAATTGCAAGAAAAACCTCAAAATAAATGCTAGAAATAAAACGCACATATAAAAAATGTCTTTGATATACTCATTAGTGGACTAGACAAGGCTCAGGATATAATATCTGAGCTTGCAGATATATTAACAGAAACCTCCAGAACTAAAAACCAAAGAGAAAAAAAAATGGAACAGAATAACCAAGAAATGTGGGACTATTACAAAATGGATAACATACTAATAATGGGAATACCAGAAGGAGGAGGAAGAGAAAAAGAAGCAAAAGAAATATTTGAAGTAATCACGACTGGGGCGCCTGGGTGGCACAGTTAAGCGTCCGACTTCAGCCAGGTCACGATCTCAGGGTCCGTGAGTTCGAGCCCCGCGTCAGGCTCTGGGCTGCTGGCTCAGAGCCTGGAGCCTGTTTCCGATTCTGTGTCTCCCTCTCTGCCCCTCCCCCGTTCATGCTCTGTCTCTCTCTGTCCCAAAAATAAATAAACGTTGAAAAAAAAATTAAAAAAAAAAAAAGTAATCATGACTGAGAATTTCCTCAAATTAATGTCAGACACCAAACCACAGATTCGGGAATCTCAGAGAACACAAAGCAAGATAAATGCCAAAAAACAAAAGCAAAACAACAACAACAACAAACATATACACAGGCATATAATATAACTCAGAAAATAAATGCTAAAGAAAAAAATCTTTAAGAAGTTTTTCTGAAAATCTGAAAGAAGCCAGAGGAGAAAACACTTTACCTATAGAGGAGCAAAGACAGGAATTACATCTGATTTCTCAGAAACCATGGAAGTAAGAAAAGAGTAGAATGAAATATTTAAAATGTTGAGAGAAAAAACTCACAAACCTGGAATTCTGTATCCTGCAAAATTATCTTTCAAAAGTAAAGAAGAAATAAATACTTTTTTGAACAAACAAAAATTGATGAAATTTTTACCAGTAAGCCTGTCTAGCAAGAAATGCTAAACTTCTTAAGAGAGAAGAAAAATTATATAAGCCATAATTCATATCTACATAAAGAGCATTAGAAAAGGAATGTGATAGTAAAATAAAAACTTTTACTTTTCTTACTCTTAATTGATCTAATATAACAATTTGCTCAAAGTAATAGCAAAAATATATTAAATAAATTATATTTTATATATAAGTAAAATGAATGATAGTAATATTATAAGCACCAGGAATGAGGAATCTAAAACATTTTGTTATTACAAGGCACTTTATCCATGAAGTGATATATTAAAAGTGGACTTGGAATAGCTGTAAATGTACATTGCAAACTCTAGGGCAACCACTAACAAAAGTAAAAACAAACAAACAAAAAAAACCCTGTAACTGATATGTCAAAAATGAGAGAAAATAGAATCATGTAAAATGTTCAATTAAAAACACAAGAGGCAGGGGCGCCTGGGTGGCTCAGCCAGTTAAACATCCTACTTTTGATTCTGGCTCAGGTCATGATCTCATGATTCATGGGATCAAGCCCCGCATCAGGCTCTGCACTAACAGAATGGAGACTGCTTAGGATTCTCTCTCTCTCTCCTTCTGCCCCTCTCCCTTCTCATGCTTTCCCTCTCTAAATAAACAAACAAACAAACAAACACACAAAAGACAAAAATAGGAACAAAGAACAAAGGCAACAAATAGGAAACAATAACAAATATGGTAGATATTAATCCAATTGTATCAATAATTACTTTACATGTCAATGGCCTAAATATACCAATAAAAAGACAGAAATTGCCAGAGTGCATCATAAATAAGATTCAACTATAGGTTGTCTACAAGAAACCCAATTTAAATGTAAAGGTACATATAAATTAAAAGTAAAGGGTTGGAAGGGGCCCCTGGGTGGCT
The DNA here is from genome assembly GCF_018350175.1 of Felis catus. Taxonomy (NCBI): domain Eukaryota; kingdom Metazoa; phylum Chordata; class Mammalia; order Carnivora; family Felidae; genus Felis; species Felis catus. Next base: position 30,981,706 of record NC_058380.1, on the reverse strand, counting down.
CAGTCGGTTGAGCATTGTACTTCAGCTCACGTCACGATCTATCTCACAGTTTGTGAGTTCCAGCCCCACATTAGGTTCTCTGCTGTCAGTGCAGACCCCACTTTGGATCCTCTGTCTCCTCTCTCTGCCCTTCCCCTGTTCTTTCTGTCTCTCAAAAATAAATAAACATTAAAAAAAAAAAAAGAAAAAAGGATGGAGAAAGATATACCATGTTAACACTAATCAAGAGAACACTGCCAGGTGGCCAGCTGGCTGAGTTGGTGGAGCATGCAACTCTTGATCTCAGGGATGTCAGTTCAAGCCCCCAGGTAAAGATTACTTTAAAAATAAAATATTAAAAAGAGAGAAAGAGAACACTGTAAGACCTGTATTAATTTAGACAGAGCAGACTTTAAAGCAAGGAAAATTATCAGGGATATAAAGGGACTTTATGTAATGATAAAGGGGTCAATTCTCTAAGAAGTCATAACATTCTTTAATGTGTATATACCTAGCAACAGGGAATTAAAATACATGAGGCAAAAACTGAAAGAACTAGGAGAAATAGATGAATCTACTATTACAGTTGGAGACTTCAATAGCCCTTTCTCAGAAATGGACAGAAAATCAGTAAAGACATAATTGAACTCAACAGCACCATGAATTAACTGATATAATTAACACCTACAGACTCATTTAACAACAGCAGAATACACATTCTTCTCTCAAGCTCACGTGAAACATTCAGTAAGATAGACCACATTCTACATCTAAAACACACATCAACAAATTTTAAAGAATAAAAATCACACAGTGTAATACCACAATGGAATTAAACTAGAAATCAGTATAGAAAGATAGCTGGGAAATTCCAAAATACTTGGAGATTAAGCAATACACTTCTAAATAACAGATGAGTCAAAGACGAACTCCTGGGACACCTGGGTGGCTCAGTTGGTTAAGTGTCTGACTCTTGATTTCAGCTCAGGTCATGACTTCATGATTTGTGAGATCAAGCCCCACATCAGGCTCTGAACTGACAGCACAGAACCTGCTTTGGATTCTCTCTCTTCCTCTCTCTCTCTGCCCCACTTGTGTTCTATAAATAAATAAACAAACAAACATTTAATGAAGAAGAAGACAGCATAAAAACACTCAGATCAATGGAACAGAATAGAGAACCCAGAAATGGACCCACAAATGTATGGCCAACTAATCTTTGACAAAGCAGGAAAGAATATCCACTGGAATAAAGACAGTCTCTTCAGCTAGTGGTGCTGGGAAAACTGGACAGCGACATGCAGAAAAATGAACCTGGAACACTTTCTTACACCATACACAAAAATAAACTCAAAATGGATGAAAGATCTAAATGTAAGACAGGAAGCCATCAAAATTCCCAAGGAGAAAGCAGGCAAAAACCTCTTTGACCATGGCCGCAGCAACTTCTTACTCAACATGTCTCCAGAGGCAAGGAAAACAAAAGCAAAAATTAACTATTGGGACCTCATCAAAATAAAAAGCTTCTGCACAGCAAAGGAAACAATCAGCAAAACTAAAAGGCAACCAATGGAATGGGAGAAGATATTTGCAAACAACGTATCAAAGGGTTAGTATCCAAAATCTATAAAGAACTCAACACCCAAACTCAACACCCAAAAAACAATCCTGTGAAGAAATGGGGGAAATACATGAATAGACACTTCTCCAAAGACATCCAGATGGCCAACCGACACATGAAAAAATTCTCAACATCACTCATCGTCAGGGAAATACAAATCAAAACCACAATGAGATACCACCTTACACCTGTCAGAATGGCTAACATTAACAACTCAGGCAACAACAGATGTTGGTGAGGATGTGGAGAAAGAGGATCTCTTTTGCATTGTTGGTGGCAATGCAAGCTGGTGCAGCCACTCTGGAAAACAGTATGAAGGTTCCTCAGAAAACTAAAAATAAAACTACCCTATGACCCAGCAATTGCACTACTAGGCGTTTATCCACAGGATACAGGTGTGTTGTTTCAAAGGGACACATTGCACCCCCATGTTTATAGCAGCACTATCAACAATAGCCAAAGTATGGAAAGAACACAAATGTCCATCCACAGATGAATGGATAAAGAAGAGGTGGTGTGTGTGTGTGTGTGTGTGTGTGTGTGTGTGTGTGTGTGTACATATACATACATATATATACATACACACACACACAATGGAGTATTACTCAGCAATCAAAAAGAATGAAATCTTGCCATTTGCAACTACATGGATGGAACTAGAGGGTATTATGCAAAGCGAATTGAGTCAGTTGGAGAAAGACGTATATCATATAACTTCACTCATATGAGGACTTTAAGACACAACAGAAGAACACAAGGGCAGGGAAGAAAAAATAATATAAAAACAGGGAGGGGGACAAAACATAAGAGACTCTTAAATATGGAGAACAAACAGAGGGTTATTGGAGGGGTTGTGGGAGGGAGGATGGGCTAAATGGGTAAGGGGCATTAAGGAATCTACTCCTGAAATCATTGTTGCACTATATGCTAACTAACTTGGATGTTAATTTAAAAAAAGAAGAAGATCTCTCAATAGAAATTTAAAAAATTTTTGAACTAAATGAAAATACAACTTAGCAAAATTAGGGGATGCAGTGAAAGTGTTTAGAGGGAATTTTGTAGCCTTTCATGAATATATTAGAAAAGAGGAAAGCTCTAAAATCAGTAATCTAAGATTCTACCTTAGAAAACTAGAAAAGGAAGAATAAATCTAAAGTAAGCAGAAGAAAAGAAGTAATTAGGACAGAAATCAATGAAATTGAAAACAGGAAGCCAACAGAGAAAAACAATGAAGACAAAAGCTGATTGATTTAAAAGATAAAATTGATTAACTTCTAGCCAGTCTAAAGAAAAAGAGAGAAGACACAAGTTACTAATATCAGAATTGAAAGGACATCACTACAGATACTGTGGACATTAAAAAGATATTAAAGGACTAGTATGAACAACTCACCCACAAATGTTATAACCTAGATGAAATGAACCAATTCTTCAAAACACAGAAGGTACCAAAATTCACACAAAAAAATAAACAACCAGGATAGGCCTAATATCTATTAAAGAAATTAACTTAATAATTACTAAACTTCAAAAACATAAAGCACCAAGCCCAGATGAGTTTACTGATGAATTCCTCCAAACACTTAAGAGATTATACCAATTCTTAACAATCTCTTCCAGAAGGCAGAAGCAGAGGGAATACATGCTATTCATTCTATGAGGACAGCATTACCCTAATACCAAAATCAGACAAGGACATTGCAAGAAAAGAAAACTGCTGACCAATATTTCTCATTAACATAAATGCCAAAATTATCAAAATATTAGCAAATTAAATCAAATGTATAAAAATAATTATATATACAACCAACTGGTTTATCCCAAATATGCAAGACTGGTTCCACATTTGAAAACCTATGTAACATAACATAATCCCTCATACCAACAAGCTAAAGAAAAAGATCACATGTTCATATCAGTAAATGCAGAAAGAACATTTAACAAAATCCAATACCTATTCATGATAACTCTCAGCAAACTAGGAATACAGAGGAGTTTCCATAACTTGATAAACAAGATCTACAAAAAACCTACAGCTAACATCGTACCTGATGGGAAGAAGCTTTCCCACTAAGATCAGGAGCAAAGCAAGGATGTCCCCTCTCACCACTCCTTTATGACATAATACTGGAAGTCCTAATAAATACAGTAATATAAGAAAAGGAAATAAAACTTACTGATTGGAAAGAAAGAAATAAAACTATCTTTGTTTGCAGATGACATGATTGTGTAGAAAATCTGAAAGAATGAATAACAAAACTCCTGGAACTAATAAGCAATTATAGCAGGGTTGCAGGATACAAGGATATGTACAAATGTCAATTATTTTCCTATACAACAGCAATAAGCAAGTGTCATTTGAAATTAAAAACATAATGCCATTTACATTAGCACGCCTCCAAAATGAAAAAATTAAATATAAGTCTAACAAAAATGTACAAGATCTATATGAAGGAAACCACAAAACTGATGAAGAAATGAAAGAATAACTAGACAAATGAAAAGGTATTCCATGTTTATGAATAGGAAGAATCAATATGGACAGCATGTCAGTTATTCCTAATTTGATGTATAGATTCAATGGATTAAATGTAATCCCAACTAAAATACCAGAAATATTTTATGGATACAAACTGATTCTAAAGGTAATGTAGAGAGGCAAAGGACCCAGACTAGCCAACATAATATTGAAAGAGAAAAACAAAGTCATAAGATTGACACTACCTAACCTCAAGACTTACTATAAAGCTACAGTAATCAAGATAATGTGGTAGAAAGAATGGTGAAAGAAAAGACTAATAGATAATGGAACAGAACAGAGAGCCCGGAAATAAACCTACTAGTCAACTGATTTTTTTTTCATTTTATTTTTTATTTTTTAAAATTTACATCCAAATTAGTTAGCATATAGTGAAACAATGATTTCAGTAATGCCCCTTACCCATTTAGCCCATCCCCCCTCCCACAACCCCTCCAGCACCCCTCAGTTTGTTCTCCATATTTATGAGTCTCTTCTGTTTTGTCCCCCTCCCTGTTTTTATATTATTTTTGTTTCCCTTCCCTTATGGTCATCTGTTTTGTATCTTAAAGTCCTCATATGAGTGAAGTCATATGATTTTTGTCTTTCTCTGACTAATTACACTTGGCATAATACCCTCCAGTTCCATCGACGTAGTTGCAAATGGCAAGATTTCATTCTTTTTGATTGCCGAGTAATACTTCATTGTATATCTATACCACCTCTTCTTTATCCATTCATCCATGGATGGACATTTGTGTTCTTTCCATACTTTGGCTAGTGTCAATTGTTGATAGTGCTGCTATAAACATGGAGGTGCAATGTGTCCCTTTGAAACAACACACCTGTATCCTGTGGATAAACGCCTAGTAGTGCAATTGCTGGGTCATAGGGTAGTTTTATTTTTAGTTTTCTGAGGAACCTTCATACTGTTTTCCAGAGTGGCAGCACCAGCTTGCATTGCCACCAACAATGCAAAAGAGATCCTCTTTCTCCACATCCTCACCAACATCTGTTGTTGCCTGAGTTGTTAATGTTAGCCATTCTGACAGGTGTAAGGTGGTATCTCATTGTGGTTTTGATTTGTATTTCCCTGACGATGAGTGATGTTGAGCATTTTTTCATGTGTCGTTTGGCCATCTGCATGTCTTCTTTGGAGAAGTGTCTATTCATGTCTTTCCCCCATTTCTTCACTGGATTATTTGTTTTTTGGGTGTTGAGTTTGATAACTGATCTTTGAAAAAGGAGCAAAGATAACACAATGGAGAAATGACAGATTTTTCAATAAATGGTATTGAAATAACTGTATATCCACATGCAAAAAAGAAGCATCAGGACTTTACATCCTTTACAAATATTAACTTGAAATGGACCAGAAACCTAAATGTAAAGTACAAAGATAACATAGGAGAAAATCTAAATGATCTTGGGTTTGGCAATGACTTTTTAGATAGAACACCAAAGACATGATTCATAAAAGAAATAACTGATAAACTAGACTTCATTAAAACTAAAATTTTCTGGGGGTGCCTGGTTCAGTTGGTTAGGCATCCGACTTTGGCTCAGGTCATGATCTCAAGACTCTTGAGTTCAAGCCCCGCATCGGGCTCTATGCTGACAGTTCAAAGCATGGAGCCTGCTTTGGATTCTGTGTCTCCCTCTTTCTCTGCCCCTCCCCTGGTCAGGCTCTATCTCTCTCTCTGTCTCTGTGTCTCTGTGTCTCTCTCTCTCAAAAATAAATATTAAAAAAACACAAATTTTCTGGGGTGCCTGGGTGGGTCAGTCTATTAGGCGTCCGACTTCAGCTCAGGTCATGATCTCATAGTTTGTGGGTTCAAACCCTGCATTGGGCTCTGTGCTGACAGCTCAGAGCCTGGAACATGCTTCAGATTCTGTCTCCCTCTCTCTCTGTTCCTCCCCCACTCATGCTCTAGCTCTCTGTCTCTCAAAAATAAACATTTAAAAATTTTTTCTGTTCTGCAAAAGTCACTGTCAGAAGGATAAGGAGACAAGCCACAGACTAAGAAAATATTTACAAGAGACATATCTGATAAAGGACTGTTACCTAAAATATACAAAGAACTCTCAAAAGTCAATGATAAGAAAACAAACAACCTGATGAAACAAACAATGGACAAAATATCTGAATAGACACCCACCAAAGAAATCTACAGACGGCAAGTAAGCATAAGAAAAATGTTCAACATCATATATTATTAGGGAACTGAAACAATAAACATCAATACACAACTATTAGAATGGCCAGATTCAAAACACTGACAACACCAAATGCTGGTGAGGATGTGTAAAAACAGGAACTCTCATTCATTGCTGATGAGAATGCAAAATGGTTCAACCATTTTGGAAGACAATTTGTTAATTTCTTACTGTACACACTATACCATGTGATCCAGCAATCACGCTCCTTAGTAGTCACCCAAATGAGTTGAAAACTTATGTCTGCACAGAAGCTTGCACATGGATGTTCATAACAGCCTTACTTATAATTTTCAATACTCAGAAATAACCAAGATGACCTTCAGTAGGTGAATGAATAAATAAACTGTGGTACATCTAGACAATAGGATATTATTCAGTGCTAAAAAGAAATGAGCCATTGAGCCATGGAAAGACATGGAGGAACCTTAAATGCACCTTAGTAAGTCAAAGAAGCCAATCTGAAAAGGCTTCATACAATATAATTTCAAATATAATGACATTCTGAGAAAGACAAAATAATGGAGACAGAAAAAAATGAGTGGTTATCAGGAGATGAAGAGGAGGGAAGGATGAACAGAAAGAGCACAGAGGAGTTCTAAGACAGTAAAACAATTCTTTATGATATTTTAATGGTTGCAACATTTGTCAAAGCCTATAGAATGTGTAATACCAAGAGTGAATTCTAATGTAAACTGTGTATTTGGGTGGATAATGATATATCAAAGTAGGCTCTTTAAATGTAACAAATATACCATCCTCTGGTGTGAGATGTTTATAGGGGGAAGGCTGTACTTGTGTGGAGGCAGGAAGTATATAGGAATTGTCTGTATTTTATGAATTTTGCCATAAACTAAAACTGTTCTAAAAAATAAAGCCTATTAGAGAAAAGGAAAAAAAAAAAAAAGGACACAGAGCCAGCCTGAAAGAGCTCCCAATAGCCAAAGATGGCACATATTTAGCAAAATAATAAATCTAGTAAAATAGTCCAAAGAGTGAAATAAATCTCCACGTGTCCATGCAGATAAAAACAAATGATTGAAAATAAATATATTGGAGAGAAGGGACAAATCTTTCTTACAGAATTCCAACTAATAACTGTAGATGTCAATGTAATTCGGCCAAATACCACCAGCAACACACATGCAGTTGAACAATTTAGATTTTAGTAGTCATTGCAGTAAGACAGAGCACATATTACATTGGATGATAGGAATGATAAAGTGCTTCAGTAACAGATGTTAGGAAGGAATTATAGGATTTGAGTGTTAGTTACTTCATTTTGCAGTGGTTCCAACGCAGCTGAGTTTATTCAGGATTGGGTGTTGTTAAAGCAAAGCAAAACAAAACAAAAACAAAAAGAACAAGCAACAGTCACTTGTATCAGGTGAGAGGGGGATGTTTGATATTTTGAGAGTAGCAGAGCAACCTTGTTTTTGTCTTTACTCATGCAAAACAATGACCTTGTTTGTGTTACATCATAAGGGTCAAAAAATGACTTTGTCTGCTTGGTGTTTGGTGTCATTGTTCTGCAGCCCATCTCAGCACACACAGGCCAGTTTTCCTTCGGTGTAGGGTAGGGTCTCAGGCATGGGATAAGAGTGAAGAGATAGGGTTTCCTAGGAAAGGAACGGAAAGGCCTTGTATTTTTAAAACATTTGTATTCTTTAAGAACTTGGAAAATTCAGAAATTGAAATTTTAAAACTTTAGAAATTGTCTTTAATTGCTTATATTTGAATCCCTATGAAAGTTATTTATTGTAATATGAATTCCATGGATATGGCCTTATTATGTTCCAGCACTTACCTTGTTCTAACAAAATTACTGAATGTTCTCTTTCCACTGCTTTAAATCCCAGCTCTGACACATACTACCTTCTCACTTTCTTTTCTACCTAGACTTAAACTTTTATTGCACCAGGATCAGTTTTTAAATACTTTAGCAATATCATACATGTTAATACAAACACATTGCTAGGCATTTTCAATTCTCTTCTGATCGTTACTAAAAGTTTTTATTGGAATAAAAGTTGGGATCATTTCTTTAGGTTTAACAAACAAAATAAATGTCAAAGAGAAAGAACACAGAGAAAACTTTTTTAGGATTCTGATGGGAACATTAATTATATTCTTTTCATCTAGAAAGCTGGTATTTATTAAAGTTTTTTAAGTGTCAACAGAATCGTTTTATACCTGGATTCACACCAGTTGCAATAACTTACTGGCAACATCAATCCTTCTTTTTTCTTGCTAATCAAAACTATTTGGTATGCGTGGTGGCTCAGTCAGTTAAGGGTCTGACTTTGGCTCAGGCCATGATCTCTCGGTCTGTGGGTTCAAGCCCCGCTTCAGCCTCTGTGCTGACAGCCCGGAGCCTGCTTTGGCTTCTGTGTCTCCCTCTCTCTCTGTCCCTGCCCCACTTGTGCTCTCTTAAAAATAAATAAACGTTTAAAAATTTTTTTTTAATTTTTTTTAACGTTTATTTATTTTTGAGACAGAGAGAGGCAGAACATGAACAGGGGAGGGTCAGAGAGAGAGGGAGACACAGAATCCGAAACAGGCTCCAGGCTCCGAGCTGTCAGCACAGAGCCCGACACGGGGCTCGAACTCATGGACCGTGAGATCATGACCTGAGCCGGTCGGAAGCTTAACCGACCGAGCCACCCAGGCTCCCCTAAAAATTTTTTTTTAAAAACTATCTTTTGGGGCACCTGGGTGGCTCAGTTGCCCCAAGCATCAGACTTCGTCTCCGGGGTTCGAGCTCCACATTAGGTTCTTCACTGACAGTGCTGAGCCTGCTTGGGATTCTCTCTCCCTCTCTCTCTGTCCCCCGCCTCCCCCCAAAACACACACACACTCTCTCTCTCAAAATAAACTTAAAAAAAAACCTATCTTTTTATCATTGCCATATATAATAATGTTACAAAATAACCAAGAAAAGTATGTGTTTATATGTAAGCATATGTATGTTTTGTATATACGTATAACACACACACACACACGAAGGCAGTCATAAAATGTGTTCATAGGTTCCTAATTTGGTTCCTAATTTCAGAAGTGTGCAAATGCAAGTTTATCCCTAGGAGATGCATAATTTGCATGATAATTGTTTTCTGAGTTGTGTGTACTTTCAGATATTACTTATGAAAGATTGAACAGCTTACTTTTTCTTTTTTTCTCAGAAATAAACTCTGAGGATCACAGATATTATTCTTTTATGTTACATTTTACAGTCTTAGTCACAAAAACTGTTTACACATGGTAAAGTTAATTGCATATTGGTACCCACAAAACGGGGGCCAAGGTCACAAATCTCAACCTAAGTCAGCCTGATCTAATGGTACTCCTCTCATTGTCAAAGAAACCTAATATATGCCAGTCACAATCTTGCAACTCAGCTTTAGCTAGCTTACTTGGCCTTATTAGGAAATCCCTATTAATCAAATTCACTCTTGACCAACATCCCTCCGAAGAGTGCTTTATGGTTTGTTTTCCCTTGAATAAAAGACATCAAATTGTTACTGTTTTAGTTTTGTTATTTGACACATTTGTTATTTGCTTCCTTTTGGCAGCTCTGAGTTAAAAGGCACACTTTTGGAAAAATAGTTTAAAATTTCCCCTTTATGAACTTTATATTACAAAACTTCCTAGCACATAGAAAAGGAGAAAACAGTAAAATGATCATACCCACATATTAGACGTAGAAATCCTTAACATGTTACTATATTTGCCTTTTCTGGTTGTTATTTAATTACAAATATGTAATATAATGCTAAGTATTCTAATATGCATCTCTAAAAAAACTAAATTTTCCTACATAATCCCAATAGTTATTATCACAATTAACAAAACTAACGTAACTTCCCTTAATATTTTTAAGATCCGATCCATACACAAATTTCCCCAGTTGTTCCCAAACGTCTTTTTGTTTTCTCCAACCAGGATCTGATCCAGGACCACACTGTATTTGATGGTATGTTAAAGTTTAACCCATAACCTCTGGGACTTTGGTAGAATTTGGGCGCCAGAGAGCAATACAGACTGTTGATAACATCTCATTAATAACGCCCCCTTTACCATCTGCCTCCCTGCCACGTGGACTGCCCCAACGTACATGAAACCTGCGAGCGGTCGCGGTATTTTCATGGAAATGTAGTTCTGGATGTTCCGGCTGACCGCGCGGCATTCTAGGAACGGATATCCTGGGCTTTTCCCTGCGCATGTGCAGTCACCCCCATTTACCGGCTTCCGTCCTCCCAGGCTGTGCGGATGCGCCGGGTTTGCCCTTAGGTGAGAGAGGCCTACTCCGCACGCCGGGAGGGAGAGGGGCGGGCTCGTGCCCAGAGGAAGGGACCACGACGTATCGGGAACTCCCGGTTCACCCCAAGTGCCGACCCCGGCAGGAACGTAGACCTGGCAAAGACGGGTGGGTGTGGGCTCCAGGGGCCCAGATGGGGCGAGTGTTGTCGGAAGATGTTCCCTGCAGACTGGGGTGCGGGAGCTGACTGCAGCGGGAGCGGGGAAGATCCAGGCCGGCGGGTAATGCGCGTTTCCGTATTGGATACTGACCATGAGCCCGGCACAAAGCGCGCCCTGGCGTTGGACTTGGAAGCCAGAAAGACCGGATAAATTCCGCCTTTGTCACTTGGGCATAAGTGAGGTTCTTATCTGAAAATAAGGATAGTAGTTAAAAACTGCTTTGTGGCGTTGTTCAGAAAGAGGTAAGTCATAACCTATGATGCATTTAGCCAAGTGTTAGTAACACTAGTAAGTAGTAGGCAATACGCCAAAATATAGTGTTGGCTCCCATCATATTTGAAAGACACTTTGTTCTTTTTTATTTAGTATTTAACTTAGTTTTTGCAGCCACCCCATTTATAGGAATAACCATATCCTTAAAAAGAAAGAAAGAAAGAAAGAAAGAGAAAATGGGGGTTCAGAAGAGTGAAATTACAGACCACAGGTCAAAAAGGCGATGAAGCCAGGATGCAAATACAGATAGGCTTTACTCCTAAATTCAGCTATTCCTAATACCCTGCCTCCCTAAAACCCAACATTGTAGGCTTCACGGCAGTAGCAGAGTGACTATGATTGTAAAGTTAGCATAATGTCACTCTCTGACATAAATGTCACTTTCTGACACGTGCATCTATTCTGGGGCTTCTGGCATGTCTCCAGAGCCTCTGGATAAGACTGAGGCTCCTGGTACCTCCTGTGCTGTCCAGGCTGTCTCTGTCTTCAGAAGGCACAGTCTGATATCTAGTGCAGTGCTGTCCAGTAGATAAGGTGAGCCACATTGGTAATTTTAAATGTTCTAGTAGCCATATTAAAAACTAAAACGTGAAATTAATTTTAAGAACATACTGTGTTTATCTCAATATACAAAATATTCTTCAACATGTGGCACTAGCCACATTTCAAGTGCTCAGTAGTGGGATGTGGCTAGTGGCTATAATAATAGAACAGTTATAATGATCTTGAAGAAAATCAGGCCCTACACTAGTGGTGCCCAACCAGGGCGATTTTGCTCTCCAGAGGACTTTTGGAAATGGCTGGAGATGATATGGTTTGTCACAACAGAGGAGGATTGCTACTGACATCTGGTGGGTAGACACCAGAAATACTGCTAGGCATCCTACAACGTACAGGACCCCCCACCCACCGTCACAAAGAATTCTGCAGTCCAAAATGTCAGTAGTGCTGAAGCTAAGAAATTTTGCTCTCAATGAAAGTTTCAACTAAAAGGAATTTGTTTCCTAGGCCTAAATCTCAACGTCTTTGGAACGTTCTTTGGAACGTCTTTGGAACGTTCAGCTCTTGTGTGGCAAGCAGGAGAGGAGCCCTGGGGACAAGAGTCCCACCTGGAAGAAAAGTTTATCTGACAGGAACCATATTCACCAAAGCTTCAGAACAAATGCAGAAGAACCCAGAAAGGAGTGGGTCCTAATTTGTTCCACCAGAAGCATTTTGTTATTACCTTTTCCAGAAAGAGCCAGACTTGGTGATGTCACCACATCCAGAAGCCATCACAGACTGTATGACAGTGGAAACTGGTCCAGCTTGCAGAAGGTGGTGAGCTGGGGTTGGAAGAGATTGGTGATTGTCAGGCCGTACAAGAAAAGCCAAGCCAGAGCCAAGGAAATTCATTCTCCGTCCCTAAACAGCCCCCTATTTTCTTCATTCTTCACTTACTTTGCAGATTCTGAGCCACTCTCATTGTGTCCACCAGAAGGGGCATCTAGGGATATGCTGAGGCTTCCTTTATCCTGAACATAAAGAATTACAAAATGACAGTATAGGAGTAGATTTCTACCTCTGACTCTTTTGAAACTTTTAAAAAACTGGAGCCTCAGATGTATGTCCCCTGGTCACCCAGGACAGAGCTAGGAGGAAAGCATAGTGCTGTTCATTCTGTCACACGTAAGTCACTAGAAGTGTCTTATCAAAAGTCTTACCAAAAGTCCTTTGTTCAGAAGAACAAAAGTATTTTAAAATATTTGGTCACTAAGCATCTTTTTTTCCCAGAGTTTTCTGTTGATTCTCTAGCTCAAAGTATAAATAATATTAATAGAATATTAATAATCAATGGGGAAATAATTCACAGTCACCTAGTGAAAAATAGCAAGGTTACATCCATGTGATCATATCAGAGATGTACTACATATTCAGGGAATGAAGCACTCTGTGGTGCTTCCTGCCCCTTCTCAAGGATCAACAGGACATTTTTCCATAGGGAGGCTTTTCCCCAGCTGGTGTGATAAGACTTTTAGGCAACTGAATGCAGAATCTCACCAGACCTCTCATGATTCCTTTCCTCTTTCCTTATTCCCAGCTTATCCTTCACAGTTGTCCGTACTCTCCCAACAACAGCAGAAAATGGACACAACTCAGGTGAGTTGTATGTATGCACCTTTTTTTATAATGGATTTCATGGGTGGTTAATTAACATAGAAAAGTAGAAATAGAAATAGATCAAAACCCTCACAGTTTGTGAGTTCAAGTCCCATGTTTAGGCTCTGTGCTGACAGCTCAGAGCCTGGAACCTGCTTCAGATTCTGTGTCTCCCCCTCTCTGTCTGCCCCTACCCCACTTGCATTTTGTCTCTCTTTCTCTCAAAAATAAATAGACACACAAAAATTTTTTTAATAATAATAATAAAAGAAATGGATCAAAACCATTCAAGGAAGATACAACAAAGCAGATGAGTAGTACAGCAGAGTTGGCATGTGGATAGATGCAGTCCTCTGACATTACAGATTTTTCAAAGTACAGGGGCAGATTTCTTCCTGACCTAATAGCCATGGCAGAGAGTCAGACAGACAATATTTGTTTCAGATATGCATTGATGAGAATCTTAAACCAAACATTCCTCGTGGAGTCTAAAGTTACTGAAGTCAGGAAAAATGTCTTTGTTGATCTTCAGGTAGGTGATAGTGCAGATCTTTCCAGAACAACCCTGAAATAATTATAGAATGTTGTTTCCACTTTTTCCTCAGTGGAAGTAAAGGGCACATTACCAAAGCAGGGCTTTCATTAATACAGTTGTCTGTGTCAATAAAACAGAAGAAGTAGACCTTTCTCTGATCATCCTGCTGGACCCAGAGATAACACTTAGACTAACTGGAGCCCAGCATGAATAGCTGGTACATTCATGTCCTAAAAATAGCTCTGTGTACATATTTCTCTCAAGTGCCCGTATTGAACAAGCTGTTTAGCAGACAGCTTAAAGTTCTATTCTCTAGCAAATGCTACTGCACTTTCCATTCATATTTCAGGCCGCTGCATGTGCCTGTGACCTACACTCACCAGTGACCTAATTACAGTTCAGTCCAGTGGGTCTCGCACAGATCTGTCTGCAGTGTCTGACTCCGCCCCTACTTTGTCCTTTTGGAAGGTCTCCCATGTTAGTGTCTGTGTCGGTTTATGCTTGTTTCTTTTGTGGAGTCACCTTCCTTCTCTTGCCCTTTCACATGTCCCTTCACAAGTTTCCATTCCTTCTCCCTATTTTTCCAGCTAGTCTTCTTGACTCCTTTCATCCCCACTCTGGTTTGAACAGTGATGTATTTGTTAGTTCTTGCAAATGTGTCTCTGCAGCCCACTGTGACCAGTAGCACTTTTTGTGATGATGGAAATGATCTTTATCTGCATTGTCTCAAACGGTGGCCACTAGCCACATGTACCTGTTGAACACTCAAAATGCAGCTCATGTGACTGAGTAACCATATTTTTAATTTAGGTTTCAAATAGTCACACGTGGCTAGTGACTACCATATTGGACATAGTTGACTCAACATCTCTCTGTAGGTATCCAAAAGGCATCTCCAGCTCAATTGATTCAAAGATTTACAGCCCTCCCCAAACTATCCCCTCATCTTTCCCTCCCTAGTCAGCCAGGCACCCAAGCCACAAAAGTGTAGTGCATCCCAGGCTCCTTTTGTTCTCAGTCTCGCAACTTCTGCCACATCTGGTGTGTACTCACGTCTTGCTACTTTCCTATTTGTCAAAGATGACAGCTATTTTATACGGTTAAACCTAAATGCATATTTTAAATGCATTCTTGGGGTGTGTGGGTGTCTCAGTTAAGCATCCAACTCTTGTTGTCGGCTCAGGTCACGATCTCGTGATTCATGAGTTTGAGCCCCACATCAGGCTCTGTGCTGAACCTGCTTGGGATTCTCTCCCTCTCTCTCCCTCTCTCCCCCTCTCTGTGTTCCTCCCCCACTTGTGCTCTCTCTCTCTCTCTCTCTCTCAAAATAAATAAACCTAAAAACAAATAAATGCATTCTGCTACTTTATTCCTTTTTTGCTATCTCACAGTATCACAACTGAACTGTTGGAATAGCTTCTTTACTAACCTGCCCATTTGTTTTGTCACCTACTCAAGCACACCTTCCACATGGGTAGTTCATCTAAATGCTAATGAAGTAACGTCTTGTCCTTGTGTAA
The DNA here is from genome assembly GCF_018350175.1 of Felis catus. NCBI lineage: Eukaryota > Metazoa > Chordata > Mammalia > Carnivora > Felidae > Felis > Felis catus. The sequence continues at coordinate 30,966,425 of NC_058380.1, read as the reverse complement.
ATCACCTCTTGGCTCTTTACCCCATATGATAAAATTCCTAATTTCTCAAGACAATGTTCAGGCTTTGGAAGCATTACCCCTTCCTTTTATTTATTTATTTTTCCACTTTTTTTGGTGCTCTGACTTTTTTGATAACTATTGAGCAACCAAGATGTTCCAAGAAAGTAGCATGTGCCATAGTTACAGCTTAAACAATACAGATACTTTTCTTCACTAATAGTGTTCACAATCTAGTGGGGAATATGACATTTAAAAAAATTTGCTATTAAAAATACTACTAAAAGGTAAAAGAAAAAAAATTACTAAACCAAACCTCATTGAGTTTTTTAAACATATTCTCCTATCCCTAACCGCTTCATATTATCTTTTCATTGTCTTCTCTGGATTGACCTTTAGAACCACATGCTCATCCTGTGCATCTGGTGCTGTGGATTGAATTGTGTTCCCCCACCCCAAATTTATATGTTGAATCCCTACCCCCCAGTGTGACTGTATTTAGAGATAGAGCATTTTTTTAAAATGTCTATTTATTTATTTTGAGAGAGAGTGCACATGTAAGTGAGAAAGGAGTAGAGAGAGAATCCCAAGCAGGCCCGTGCTGTCAGTACAGAGCCCTGACGTGGAGCTCAAACCCACAAACTGAGATCATGACCTGAGCCAAAGTCAAGAGTCTGATGCTCAACCAACTAGCCATCCAGGCACCCCTAGAGAGAGAGCTTTTAGGAGGTAATGGAGATAAAGTGAAGCATAAGGGTGGGAATCCTAATCCAGTAGGATTGATGGTCTTACAAGAAAAGAAAGAGAGAGACAGATTTCTCTCTCTACACATAGGCACCAGGCAAAGGCCATGTGAGGACACAGCAAGAAGTGGCCATCTGTAACCCAGGAAGACAATGTCACCAGAACCCAACCATGGTGATACTCTGATCTTGGACTTCTAGCCTCTAGAACTGTGAGGAAATAAATGTCTACTATTTAGTCTACCCAGTCTGTGGTATTTTGTTATGGCAGCCCAAGCATCTAAGACACTTGGCTCTTTATTTTTCTTTTTTCATTTTATTTTTAATTGTAGCAAAATGCAGAAAATATATATCATTGTAGCCATTTTTTAACTGTACAGTTCAGTAATATTAAGTACATTCATATTTCTATGCATCCAGTCTCCAGAACTCTTCATCTTGCAGAACTAAAGCTGTATATCCATTATTTTTTGTAAATGTTTATCTATTTATTTTGAGAGAGGTCATGAGCAGGGGAGGGGCAGAGAGAGAAGGAGAGAGAATCTTAAGCAGGCTCTGTGATGTTATTGAGAAGCCCGTCTCACTAACCATGTGGTCATGACCTGAGCCAAAATCAAGAGTCAGGCACTTGACCGACTGAGCCACCCAGGTGCCCCAAGCTATATATCCATTAAACAACAGCTCATCATTCTTCTCAGCATTTGGCCTCTGGCAGCCACCACTCTACTTTCTGTCCATTAATGTCCCTACTCATATAAGTAGAATCATATAGTAATTGTTTTTTTTTGTGACTCATTTATTTCACTTAGCATGAAGTTCTCAAGTTTCATGCATGTATGAGAATTTCATTCTTTTTTTTAAGGCTGAATAATAGTACATTGTGTGTATATACCACATTTTATTTATCCCTTCATCAGGTGTTAGACACTTAGGTTACTTCCACCTTTTGGTTATTGTGAATAATGCTGCTATGAGCATAGGTGTACAGATACCTCTTCCAAGAATGCCAGTCTTGTGGGTATTTATTTCCCGAAGTGGCATTGCTGGTTCATGTGGTAATTCTACATTTAATTTTTTGAGGAACCACCGTACTGTTCCACAGTGGCCGTGCCATTTTATATTCCCACCAGCAGTGCACAGGGATTCCAGTTACTCTACATCCTTGCCAACACTTGCTATTTTCTGATAGTGGCTATTCTAATGGAGATGAGGTCTGGCTCTTTACTTTTGACCTGCTATGAGTCAGCTTTGGTTGCCTCATCCAGGAAGTAATACTCTTCTCTTTTCCCTTGTCTCCCTCTGTGCTAATTTCCCCTTTTCTGAATCTGCACAGCCCCATTATAACTTCATGCATTGGTGCAAGTCACCTGATAATGTATTTGTCTCTCCAGTTAGACTATTAGCTTCAAGGTGTGGAACTACCATGGGTTCATTTTCATATGCTCCATTCTAAGCCCTCTTCTTTAGTTGAGAATGCTCATTAAATTGTTTTTAATAAAAGATTATCTCCTCTCTATATAGAACTAGGCCACTGAAAAAATTTGGATTTCTTTTGTTTTAATGTTTATTTATTTTGAGAGAGAGCCGCGTATGTGCACGCACACATGCATACATGAGCCAGAGAGGGGCAGAGAGAGAGGAGAGAGTGAATCCCAAGCAGGCTCCGCACTGACAGCACAGAGTCCGACTCCAGGCTAGATCCTATGAACCATAATATCATGACCTGCACAGAAGTCAAGAGTTGGAGGCTTAACCATCTGAGCCACCCAGGCACCCTAAGAATTTAGATTCCTATTTTCAGACCACCTTACTTCTTATAAGGCAGAGCCCGTGCCATTACTATCTTTTGTCCTAGAAACCTGTGCATATTTGTATGCATTACAAAAAAGACCTGTTCTTCTTAATAAAGGATGCTCCAAGAGGATGTTTTCCTGACATCACCACCCCCATCTCATGCTTTTCTCTAAAATGCTGTCATTTAATTAATAAATAAGATGTTGTCATTTAGCCTCCTCATCTTTAAGACTGGATCATCTCCAGACTGTCTGTGTGCTTCTGAGAAGAACTAAACTTCTTGTGGGCAAGTACAGTCCCCTTAGAGGGGATAATACATAGGAGGTGCTAGGAATAATGTGGAGCTTTCTTCCTTATACATGGGAAACAAGTTAAGATTAAATGAATTAGCTAATCGACTGTTTGAATTGAATCAGCATCAGGATTTGCAATTTGTCAGAGAAAGACTAAGTCAATCAAAAGTGGATAATTGAAAAGGATCACGTCAGTCCTGAAAAACAAGTGGGATTTTAATTGTTGCAGAATAGAGGGAGGTTACTGCATTTTGAGGGTCCAGTAAGAATCTCTGCCTATTCCACTTTAGAATTCCTCTTAAGGAATATTAAGAGCGAATGAGATAAATGTTGGGACCAGACTAGGTATATTAGTTTGCTAAAGCTGCCATAATACAGTACCACAGACTGGGTGGCTTAAACAACAACTTTATTTTCTTACAGTCTAGAGGCTGGAAATCCAAAATCAGGGAATGGACAGGGTTGGTTCCTTCTGAAGACTGTTGAGGGAAGAATCTGTTCCAGGCCTCTTTTCTTTGCTTATAGATGCTTTTTCCCTATGTCTCCACATCATCTTCCCTCTTCATATCTGTGTCCAGATTTTCTCTTAAAAGGACACTAGTCAAGGGGCGCCTGGGTGGCTCAGTCGGTTAAGCGGCCGACTTCGGCTCGGGTCATGATCTCTCAGTCCGTGAGTTCAAGCCCCGCGTCGGGCTCTGCGCTGACAGCTCAGAGCCTGGAGCCTGTTTCAGATTCTGTGTCTCCCTCTCTCTGACCCTCCCCTGTTCATGTTCTGTCTCTCCCTGTCTCAAAAATAAATAAAATGTTTAAAAAAATTAAAAAAAAAAAAAGGACACTAGTCAAATTGGGGTAGGGCCCACCCTGATGACCTCAGTGTATGCATTTTGTGTCAGACAAGAGGCACATAACACTAGAAGTTGTTAGATGTTTTCCTTAAGAGTTTGGCTTCATCCTGAGTTCTAACATGCAATAAATTCATGCAATAAAAGCAGTTTTGTGTTTAATCTGGAAGTACTCGCAGACTGTAAAAAACGTGAAAGGGGTGAAGTAAGAGTCAAGACTCCAGAGGTTTTCTTGACGTAAGGGCAGAAAGATGATGATCCCTGTTCCAGAAGTGTATGAGAGCTGAGATTGTGCATATTTAGTATATTTTTTAAGTGGTTTGTGTGTGTTTGTGTGTGTATAGTTGTTAATCAGCCTTCCTCCCTTTTACTCGTTTTGAAAGCTTTTTAGGGGCGCCTTGGTGGCTCAGTCGGTCAAGCGTCCGACTTCGGCTCAGGTCATGATCTCGTGGTCTGTGAGTTCAAGCCCCGCGTCGGGCTCTGTGCTGACAGCTCAGAGCCTGGAGCCTGTTTCGGATTCTGTGTCTCCCTCTCTCTCTGTCCCTCCCCTGCTCATGCTCTGTCTCTCTCTGTCTCAAAAATAAATAAAACATTTAAAAAAAATTTTTTTAAAAAGAAAGCTTTTTAATTATTAAAGAATTAATCCTTCTGACATGTAGGACATATATATTTCCCTGTTTCATTGTCTTTGGACTTAGTGTCTGCTAGACCAGGCTCTTTCATTTCTACTAGTGACATTTGGGGAAGTTTTTAATTTATACAAAGATACAAAGGGATAATAATGTAATAGACCTGTTCCTACCTTCTCAAATTATTAACTATGAATTTTTGTCAGTTTTTCTCTTGTATGCATTCTTTATTTTTTCCTTTTATTTATTTCTGTAAATGAGATCATTTATACTGGTGAAGTACACTCTTAAGTATGAACTGGGTGGATTTTTACATATGTATACATATGTGCAAATGTAACTTACCACTCAGATTAAGATGGAGAACATTTTTGTCACCCTAAAGTTTCCTTCCTTTCAGTTTCCGGTTAATAACCACTGCCCTGCTCTGCAGAGGCAAGTGCTATTCTAACATCATATGTCCAAAAAAAGGATAACTTCATTTTTTAACATTGTATAAACAGAATCATATAATCTGTACTCTTTTTTAGGAGATGGGGGGGATCTGGCTTTTTTCTGTGTACATAACATGGTTTAGATTATCCGTCTTGCTGCTGTATGTTTCATTACTTTTTTTTTTTTTTTGAGTGAGAGACAGAAAGAGAATCCCAATTAGACTTTGCACTGTCTGTGCAGAGCCTAATGTGGGGCTCAAACTCATAAACTGTGAGACCATGACCTGAGCCGAAACCAAGAGTCAGACTCTTAACCAACTGAGCCACCCAGGCACCCCCATTACTTCCTTTTTATTGCTGAGCAGAAAGTATTTCATTATATGATCATATGATAACTTTATTGGCTCATTCTCTTGGTGGTGAGTTTTTTATTTTCCCATTTGGGCACTATTATGAATAAAGCTGCTATGAACAATCCTTTGTGTCTGTTAGTATATCTTCATTTCTCTTGGTTATACCTAGAAATAGAATGGCTGATGCATGGAATAAACATATGTTCAGCTTAAATATATATTACAGTTAGCTTTCTAAAGTGCTTGAACCAATTTATACTACCAACGTTCTGACTGTACCAAATTCTCACCAACACTTGCTACTGTCTTTTTTTATTTTCGTTATCCTGGTGGCTGTATAGTGGTCTCTTGTTGAAATTTATACTTTGCTTTTCTGTAACAAATGCTAATTTCAAACACCATTATTTGTGTTGGGCCATGTAAATATTCTTTTATGTAAAGTACCTGTTCAGTACTTTGTTTTAATTGGACTCTTTGCTTTATCTTCTTGATTAGTCGAAATTATTTCTATGTTATCAATACAAGTCATTTGCCAGATGTATATGTTGCAACTGTTTTTGGATTCTGTGATTTGACTTTTTAAAATTAATTTTTTAATTTACATCCAAGTTAGTTATAGTATAGTGCAACAATGATTTCAGGAGTAGGTTCCAGTAATTCATTTCCTATGTATAACACCCATTGTTCATCCCAACAAGAGTCTTCCTTAATGCCCCTTATCCATTTAGCCCATCCCCTCCCACAATCCTCCAGCAACCCTCTGTTTGTTCCCTATATTTAAGAGTCCCTTATGTTTTGTCCCCCTCCCTGTTTTTATATTATTTTTGCTCCCCTTCCCTTATGTACATCTGTTTTATATCAAATTCCTCGTGAGTGAAGTCATATATGATATTTGTCTTTCTCTAATTTCGCTTAGCATAATACCCTCTAGTTCCATCCACGTAGTTGCAAATGGCAAGATTTCATTCCTTTTGATTGCCGAGGAATACTCCATTGTATGTATATACTACCTCTTCTTTATCCATTCATCCATTGATGGACATTTGGGCTCTTTCCATACTTTGGCTATTGTTGATAGGGCTGCTAGGAACATTGGAGTGCATGTGCCCCTTCAAAACAGCATCCCTGTATCCCTTGGATAAATACCTAGAAGTGCAATTGCTGGGTCATAGGGTAGTTCTATTTTTAATTTTTTGAGGAACCTCCGTACTGTATTCCAGAGTGGCTGCACCAGTTTGCATTCCCACCAGCAGTGCAAAGAGATCCTCTTTCTCCGCATCCTTGCCGACATCTGTTGTTGCCTGAGTTGTTAATGTTAACCATTCTGACAGGTGTGACGGTGGTATCTCACTGTGGTTTTGTATTTCCCTGATGATGAATGAGCATTTTTTCATGTGTCAGTTGGCCATCAGGATGTCTTCTTTGGAGAAGTGTCTATTCATATCTTTTGCCCATTTCTTCACTGGGTTATTTGTTTTTTGGGTGTTGAGTTTGATAAGTTCTTTTTTTTTTTTTTAATGTTTATTTTCAAGAGAGAGAGAGAGACAGAATGTGAGGGGGGAGGGGCAGAGAGAGAGGAAGACACAATCCAAAACAGGCTTCAGGCTCTGAGCTGTCATCACAGAGCCTCATGTGGGGCTCGAACTCACGAACTGTGAGATCATGACCTGAGCCAAAGTTGGACACTTAACTGACTGAGCCACCCAGGCACCCTGAGTTTGATAAGTTCTTTATAGATTTTGGATACTAACCCTTTATCTGATATGTCATTTGCAGATATTTTCTCCCATTCCATTGGCTGCCTTTTAGTTTTGCTGATTGTTTCCTTCACTGTGCAGAAGCTTTTTATTTTGATGAGGTCCCAATAGTTCATTTTTGCTTTTGTTTCCCTTGCCTCTGGAGATGTGTTGAGTAAGAAGTTGCTGCGGCCAAGGTCAGAGAAGTTTTTGTCTGCTTTTTCCTTGAGGATTTTGATGGTTTCCTGTCTTACATTTAGGTCTTTCATCCATTTCGAGTTTATTTTTGTGTATGGAGTAAGAAAGTGGTCCAGGTTCATTTTTCTGCATGTTGCTGTCCAGTTTTCCCAGCAACACTTGCTGAAGAGACTCTTTATTCCATTAGATATTCTTTCCTGCGTTGTATAAGATTACTTGGCCATATGTTTATGGGTCCATCTCTGGGCTCTCTATTCTGTTCCATTGATCTGTCTGTTTTTGTGCCAGTACCATACTGTCTTGTACTATTACAGCTTTGTAATACAGCTTGAAGTCCAGGATTGTGATGCCTCCTGCTTTGGTTTTCTTTTTCAGGATTGCTTTGGCTGTTTGGGGTCTTTTCTGGTTCCATACAAATTTTAGGATTGTTTGTTCTAGCTGTGTGAAGAATGCTGGTGTTACTTTGATAGGGATTGCATTGAATATGTAGATTGCTTTGGGTAGTATTGACATTTTAACAATATTTGTTCTTCCTTTCCAGGAGCATGGAGTATTTTTCCATTTTTGTGTGTGTGGGTCTTCTTCAGTTTCTTTCACAAGCTTTCTGTAGTTTTCAGTGTTTAGATTTTTCACCTCTTTGGTTAGGCTTATTCCTAGGTATTTTATGGGTTTTGGTGCAGTTGTAAATGAGATCGGTTCCTTGATTTCTCTTTCTGTTACTTCATTATTAGTGTATAGGTATGCAACCGATTTCTGTGCATTGATTTTATATCCTAAGACTGCTGATTTCATGGATCAGTTCTAGCAGTTTTTTGGTGGAATCTTTTGGGTTTTCCATATAGAGTATCATGTCATCTGCGAAGAGTGAAAGTTTAACTTCCTCCTTGCCAATCTGGATGCCTTTTATTTATTTGTGTTGTCTGAATGCTTAGGCTAAGACTTCCAATACTATGTTGAAAAACAGTGGTGAGAGTGGACATCCTTGTCGTGTTCTTGACCTTAGGGGGAAAGCTCTCCATTTTCCCCCCCATTGAGGATGATATTAGCAGTGGGTCTTTCATTTATGGCTTTTATGATCTTGAGGTATAATCCTTCTATCCCTATTTTCTTGAGGGTTTTTATCAAAAAAGGATGCTATATTTTATCCAATGCTTTCTTTGCATCTATTAAGAGGATCATGTGGTTCTTCTCTTTTCTTTTATTGATGTGATGCATCACATTGATTGTTTTGTGGATATTGAACCAGCCCTGCATCCCAGGTATAAATCCCACTTGGTCGTGGTGAATAATTCTTTTAATGTATTGTTGCATCTGGTTGGCTAATATCTTGTTGAGGATTTTTGCATCCATGTTCATCAGGGAAATTGGTCTGTAGTTCTTTTTAATGGGGTTTTTTCTGGTTTTGGAATCAAGGTAATGCTGGCTTCATAGAATGAGTTTGGAAGTTTTCCTTCCGTTTCTACTTTTTGGAACAGCTTCAAAAGAAAAGGTGTTAAGTCTTCTTTAAATGTTTGGTAGAATTCCCCTGGAAAGCCATCCAGCCCTGAACTCTGTTTTTTTTTAGGAGATTTTTGATTATTAATTCGATTTCTTTATTGGTTATGGATTTGTTCAAATTTTCTATTTCTTCCTGTTTCAGTTTTGGTAGTTTATATGTTTCTAGGAATTTGTCCATTTCTTCCAGATTGCCCATTTTATTGGTATATAATTGCTCATAACATTCTCATTATTGTTTATATTTCTGTGTGGTTGTGATCTCTCCTCTTTCATTCTTTATTTATTTGGGTCCTTTCCTTTTTCTTTTTGATCAAACTGGCTAGGGGTTTATCAATTTTGTTAATTCTTTGTTCTTTCAAAGAACCAGCTCCTGGTTTTATTGATCTGTTCTACTGTTTTTTGGGTTTTTTGTTTGTTTGGTTGGTTAGTTTCGATAACATTGATTTCTGCTCTAATCATTGTTATTCCCTGTCTTTGCTGATTTGGGGTTTTATTTGCTGTTCTTTTTCCAGCTCTTTCAGGTGTAAGGTTAGGTTGTATATCTGAGACCTTACTTTCTTCTTTAGGAAGGCCTGGGTTGCTACATACTTCCCTCTTAGGACTGCCTTTGCTGCGTCCCAGAGGTTTGGGACTGTGGTGTTATCATTCTCATTGGCTTCCATGTACTTTTCAATTTCCTCTATAACTTCTTGGTTAGCCCTTTCATTCTTTAGTATAGGATGTTCTTTAGTCTCCAAGTATTTGTTATCTTTCCAAATTTTTTCTTGTGGTTGATTTCAAGTTTCATAGAAGTGTGGTCTGAAAATATGCATGGTATGATCTGTCTTTCTGTACTTGTTGAGGGCTGATTTGTGTCCCAGTATGTGATCTGTTCCGGAGAATGTACCATGTGCACTCCAGAAGAATGTGTATTTTGCGGCTTTAGGATAAAATGTTCTGAAAATATCTGTTAATTCAGATCCCTCCGGTCCAGTGTGTCATCAAAGCCATTGTTTCCTTGTTGATTTTCTATTTAGATGATCTGTCCATTGCTGTAAGTGGGGTGTTGAAGTCCCCTACCATTATGGTATTATTATCAATGAGTTTCTTTATGTTTGTGATTGATTTACATATTTGAGTGCTTGCATGTTTGGATCATAAATGTTTACAATTGTTAGATCTTCATGGTGGATAGACCCTTAATTTTGATATAATGCCCTTCTTCATCTCTTGTTACAGTCTTTAGTTTAAAATCTAGATTGTCTGATATAAGTATGGCTGCTCGGGCTTTCTTTTGGTGACCATTAGCATGACAAATGGTTCTCCATCCCCTTACTTTCAATATGAAGGTGTCTTTAGGTCTATATGTTTCTTGTAAACAGCATATAGATGGATCTTGTTTTCTTATCCATTCTGTTACCCTCTGTCTTTCGATTGGAGCGTTTAGTTCATTGACGTTTAGAATGAGTACTAAAAGATAATGAATTTATTACCATTACATTGCCTGTAGAGTTGAAGTTTCTGGTGGTAGTGTCTGGTTGTTTCTAGTCTTTTTTGCTTTTGGTCTTTTTGGTTTGTTTGTTTGTTTTTTTTTTTTTTTTTCATCTTTTCTTCCCTCAGAGTGGGGGAGGAACCCTTTGGCGGGAAGGTCGCGCCAAGCAATGGTTGGGTGCTGGTCTGCCCCCAGGAACGTTTGCAGGACCATGCTGCTGCAGATGCCCAGAGACTGTGGCTGGGTGCCAGTCTGACCCAGAAAAAGTTCCCGCGATCATGTAGCCACAGCATTTCAGGGATTATGGTAAATCACAGCACACATCTGGCATCAGACTTCACCCTCAACATCAGCAAAATGTTGTTCTCTGGGGTGTGCTGGGACCTTTGCCTGTGGGGAGGCCGCAGAGCTTCTACCAGATGTCCTCCCAGCACGGGAATTGCCTCTCCCTGTGTGGCCGGAGGACCCCTCAGACCTTGATCTCTGCTCCTGGGGATTGGCCCTTCCCACCAGAGCACCGCCAGGTATCAGAGCTGCAGCGTTTCAGACTCAGCACTCCCCCTGTTTATAGAGTCTTAATGGAATTTAAACCCTCTCCTTTCTCCTTTCCTTCTTTTTTGTTCAGTCCCTTGCAGCTGTTTCCACTCTTCCTCTTTTTCTCCAGCTGCTTTCAGGGGTGAGGGGGAGTGCTTCCCATACTCTTCCCCCACCCACCAACCCATCTCTGTCCTCTCTCAGCAAGCAAAAAAAGCTCCCTTCCTTCTGCAGCTCTCTCTTCCCCAGTTAACCTCTCCACACTGTGTACCTGCCGAGTTCTGTGATTTAAGTTGTCCAGATTGTTGTGTTAATCCTCAAATCAGTTTTCTAGGTGTGCAAGATGGTTTGCTGTTGATCTGGCTGCATTTCAGGGATGAGAGATGCAAAAAAACTTCCATGCTGCTCTGCCATCTTGGCCCCCTCCCTTGACTTTTTTTTTAAATAATATTTTTTGATGAGCCAAGTTCTTAAATTTAATACAGTTCAGGATCAGTGTTTTCTTTAATAATAGTTCTTTGTGTGTCTGCTTGAAAGATTGTTCCCTTTTCCAGGAACACACGAATATTCTCCTATGTTCTTAGTAGATGCTTGATTATTTGAGCTTGATCCACCTGGAAGTGTTTTTGTGTGTAGTTTAAGGTAAGTGTCAAGATTTATATTACTATATGGATATACAGTTGCACTACCACCGTTTGTTGAAAAGACCATCCTCTGTCCACTGAGTTGTAGCAAGGCCTCTGTTGTCAATCCAGTGACCACATATATATATATGTATATATATGTATATATGTATATATATATATGTATATATGTATATATATATGTAGATCTCTGTCTAGACTGTGTATTCTCTTCTTTTGATCCAATTATTTTTCTTTATCCTACTACTTCACAGTTATAATTATTATTGCATTACAGTAAGTTATGAAATATGGTAGTGTAAGGCCTTAAAGTTTTACTTCTTCAAAAAATTTATTGGCTAACTTAAGACCTTTGCATTTTCATAGAAATTTCATCTGTTTCCATAGCAAATCCTGCTGGGTAGTTTTTCAAAGTAGAGGTGAAGCCTTTGACATGTGTCATTAGATTTATTCCTATGTATTTTTTTCTATTTTGATACTATTATAAATAATACATTTTTAAAAATTTTATTTTCTAATTTATTATTGGTTTATTAAAATACAGTGGGTTTTTAAATACTGATCTTATATCAAGGCATTTTGTTAAATTTACCTATTCTAGTAGCTTATTTGGAGATTCTTTTGGATTTTAAATATGCACAATCATGTCTTTTGCAAATAAAGACATTTTTACTTCCCTCCTTTCCAATCTTTATGTCTTTAATGTCTTTTTAAGCCTTATTGTCTTTCTAGTACAGTGTTGAATACAAATTATGATAATAGAAATCCTTTCGTTACACCTCAATTGAGGGAGGAGAAAGTATTCAATATTTCACTGTTGAGTCTGGGTTTAACAGTAGGATTTTTACACACACCCTTTGTTAGAGTAAGGAAGTTCTCTTTCTGTTTTTAGTTTCCTGAGAGTTTTTAATCATACATAGATATTAAATTAGTGAAATGCTTTTTCTACATCTAGTGAGATAATAATACAGTTTTCTTCCTTTATTCTGTTATAGGGATGAATTATATTGACTGATTGATTTATCAGTGTTTAATCTTGGATTCCTGACATAATTCCTACCTGGTCATAAAATATTCTCCTTTAATATGTCTCTGGGTTCAGTTTGTTAGTATTTCAGTTAGTATTTTTGAATGTGCATTAATGGAGAGATAATTGGCCTGAAATTTTCATTTTATGTACTGTGTTGGTCAGGTTTTGGCATCAATATTATGCTCCCATAAAGTGAGTTGTGAAGTGAGTCCTTATTTTTGGTTCTCTGGAAGAGTTTAAGATTGCTGTTAATTCTTCCTTAAATGTTTGGGAAAATATACTGATAAAGCAACATGGCCTTGGAGTTATTTGTAGCTGGTTTTTAATTATAAATTCAGTTTCTTTAATAGATATTAGAAAATCTAAATAATCCTATTTTTAGTGTCCTTTTTTTAGCTTTACGGACATATAATTCACATACCATACAATTCATACATTTCAAGTATACAATTCAGTGGGTTTATTTTTTTATTTTTGAAAGTGTTTATTTATTTTGAGAGAGAGAGAGAGCATGAGCAGGGGAGGGCAAAGTAAGAGTGATAGAGACAATCCCAAGCAGGTTCTACTCTGTCAGCATAGAGCCTGTCACAGTGCTCAATCTAAAACTGAGAGATCATGACCTGAGCTGAAATCAAGAGTTGGGATGCTTAACTGAGTAAGCCACCCAGGCTCCCATCAGTGTTGTTTTTTTTTTTTTTTTTTAGTATATTCACTGTTGTGCACTCATCACCACAATCAATTTTTAGAGTATTTTCATCACCTAAAAAATTCTGTACCATAAGTTATCATCCCCCTATCCCAACATGCCCCACCCCAGCCAAAAGCAACCACTAATCCATGTTTTGTCTCTATAGATGTGTCTAGTGTGAACATTTTAAATAAATGAATTGTGTGATGTATGGACTTTGTGACTGTTTCTTTCACTTAGCATATTTTTAAAGTTTCAAGGTAAGGCTGTACCACATTTTGTTTATCCATTCAGCTGATGGACATTTGGATTGTTTCTATCTTTTGGCTGTTGTGAATACTGCTGCTATTAACATTCAAGACATATGTACATATATACAAAATATATGTATACACACATATACATACAAATTTTTGTGTGAACACCTGTTTTTCATTTCTTTCTAGAAATTTTTTAATGTTTTATTTATTTTTGAGAGAGAGAAAGAGAGCACAAGTTGGGAAAGGGCAGAGAGACAGACACCGAATCTGAAGCAGGCTCCAGGCTCTGAGCTGTTAGCAGAGCCTGATGTGGGGCTCAAACTCACAGACTGTGAGATCATGACCTGAGCACAAAGTCAGATGCTTAACTGACTGAGCCACCCAGGTGCCCCACCTGTTTTTCATTTCTTTGTGGAATAAATATAGAAGTGGAGTGACAAGGTTATATGTTAGCACTACATTTGTGTTATTCAGGAACTGCCAAGCTGTTTTCCACAACTATACCATTTTGGATTTACACTGACAGTGTATTAGGGTTCCAATTTCTCCACATTGTCACCACTACTTATTATTTTCCTTTTCTTTTTTTAAATTATGGCCATCTTAGTGATTATGAAGTAGTATCTCACTGGAGTTTTTTGTTTGTTTTGTTTTAGAGAGTGAGCATAGCCAGGGAGAGAGAGAGAAAGACAGAATCCCAAGCAGTTTCCGTGCTTAGTGTGAAGTCCATCACAGGGCTTAATCCCATGACCCTGGGATCATGATCTGAACCAAAATCAAGAGTCAAATGCTCTATCGACTGAGACACCCAGCTCCCCTTTATTGGAGTTTTAAGTTTTGATTTGCATTTTCCTGACAATAACATTGAGCATCTTTTCATGTGCTTATTGGCCATTTGTGTGTCTTCCTTAAGGAAATGTTTGTTCAAATTCTTTGCCCATTTTTTAATTAGATTATCCTTTAGTTCAGATATAAGAGTTCTTTATGTATTTTGGCTACTAGATGTTTATTAGGTATGTAATTTATGAATATTGCCTCCCATTCTGTGGATTTTCTTTTCACTATCTTGATAGTGTTCTTCAGTGAACAGGTTTTTAATTTTGATTTAAGTCCAGTTTATTTTTCTCAATTTTCTTGTGCTTTTGGTGTAATATTCAGGAAAGTATTGCCAAATCCAAGGTCATGAATGTTTACCCCTGACTTCTTCTAAGAGTTTCATAGCTTAAGCTCTTAGATTTAGGTCTTTACTCCTTTCTGGGGTAATTTTTGAATATGGTATCAGGACTCCAACTTCTTTCTTTTACATGTGGCTATCCTGTTTTGCCAGCATCATTTGTTGAAAAGACTCTTCTTTCTCTATTAAATGATCAATTTATTTGTGGGTTTATTTGTGGACTTTCAATTCTGTTGCATGGATCCATAAGTGTTTTTATGCCAGTACCACACTGTCTTAATTATTGTTTTTCATAGTTAAATTTTGAAATCTGGAAGTACAACTCCTCCAGCTTATTTCTTTTTCAAGTTTTTTTTTTTTTTACTATTCAGGGTCCCTTGCAATTTCATATAAATTTTAGGATCGATATTTATGCAAGGATTTTGACACAGGTGTCATTGAATGAAAAACAAAGCCATTGGGGTTTTGATACAGATGTCATTGAATCTGTAGATCGCTTTGGGAAGTATTGCCATCTTAACAATATTAAATCTTCCTGTGGTATATATATACAATGGAGTATTACTCGGCAATCAAAAAGAACGAAATCTTGCCATTCACAACTGCGTGGATGGAACTAGATGGTATTATGCTAAGCGAAATTAGTCAGAGAAAGATAAATATCATATGACCTCACTCATGAGGGCTTTAAGATACAAAACAGATGAACATAAGGGAAGGGAAGCAAAAATACTATAAAAACAGGGAGGGGGACAAAACATAAGAGACTCATAAATATGAAGAACAAACAGAGGGTTACTGGAGGGGTCGTGGGAGGGGGGGATGGGCTAAATGGGTAAGGGGCACTAAGGAATCTACTCCTGAAATCATTGTTGCACTATATGCTAACTGACTTGGATGTAAATTAAAAATTAAATGTAATAAATAAATACTTTTTAAAAAATTAAAACTTCTGGGGCGCCTGGGTGGCGCAGTCGGTTAAGTGTCCGACTTCAGCCAGGTCACGATCTCGTGGTCCGGGAGTTCGAGCCCCGCGTCGGGCTCTGGGCTGATGGCTCAGAGCCTGGAGCCTGTTTCCGATTCTGTGTCTCCCTCTCTCTCTCTGCCCCTCCCCCATTCATGCTCTGTCTCTCTCTGTCCCAAAAAATAAATAAACGTTGAAAAAAAAATTAAAAAAAAAAATTAAAACTTCTAATTCATGAGCATAGGATGTTCTTCCATTTATTTAGATTAAAAAAAATTTTTTTAACGTTTATTTATTTTTGAGATAGAGAGAAACAGAACATGAACAGGGAGGGTCAGAGAGAGAGAGGGAGACACAGAATCTGAAACAGGCTCCAAGCTCTGAGCTGTCAGCACAGAGCCTGACACGGGGCTCAAACTCTTGGACGGTGAGATCATGACCTGAGCTGAAGTTGGATGCTTAACCGACTGAGCCACTCAGGCGCCCCGATTTAGATTTTTTTAATACATTCAGCAAAATTTGCTAGTGTTGAGTGCACAAGTTGTATACCTTCTTGGTTAAATTTATGCATATTTTATTTTTTATTCTCTTGTGAATGGAATTGCTTATTTTTTTTTATTGTTCATTGCTAGTGTATAGCAATACAATGGTTTTTGAGTTCATCTTAAATCCTGAAAATGTTCTGAATTTATTTTATAGGTCTAGTAGGTTTTTTTAATAGATTCTTTAGTGTTTATATTTTAAATACATATATTTATACATTAGATCATGTGGTCTGTGATTACAGATGGTTTTATTTTTTCCCTTTCTAATTTTGAGGTCTTTCTTTTTATCTTGCCTATTTTCTCTGGCTAGAACTTCCAGTATAATAAATAGAATTGTTTAGGGGCGTTTGAGTGGCTCAGTTGGTTAAGCATCCAAATTTAGCTCAGGTCGTGATCTCATGTTCATGAGTTTGAGCCCCATGTCGGGCTCTGTGCTGACAGCTCAGAGCCTAGAGCCTACTTCAGATTCAGTGTCTCCCTCTCTCTCTCTGTCCTTCCCCTGCTCATGCTTTGTCTCTCTCAAAAATAAATAAACATTAAAAAAAATTTTAGTAAAAAAAAATAAATAGAATTGGTTACAGCAGACATCCTTGTCTTATTTTTCATTTTTGGAAGGAAACCTTATATTTTAGAATTGTGTTGATGTTAGCTGTGGGTTTATCATAAGTGCTTTTTTTTTTCCCAGTAAATTCTGCCTGCAATGTGGGACTTGAACTCAAGACCCTGAGATCAAGAGTCGAATGCTCAATTGATTGAGCTAGCCAAGCCAGGTGCCCCATAAGTGCTTTTTATTTTGTTGAGGAAGTTCCTTTTTATTCCTGCTTGTTGAGTGTTTTTATCATGAAGTGATATTGGATTTTGTCAAATACTTTTTCTGCATCAACTGAGATGATCATGGTTTATTTCCTCCATTCTGTTACTGTAGTATGTTACATAGATTGATTTTCATTTGGTGAGCCATGTTTACATTTCTGGGATAATCCTTCTTGGTCATGGTGTATAGTAATCATTTTGATATATTGCTAGATTCTGTTTGCTAGTATTTTGTTGAAGAGTTTTACATCTGTATTCATAAAGGATATTTATCTTTAGTTTGTGAATTCTTAGTCTGACTTTAGTGTGAAGTAATTCATAGAATAACTTAGGAAATGTTCCCTCTTCTATTTCTGGAAGAGTTAGAGATAGATTTGTATTAATTCTTATATGTTTGATTGAACTTAATCAGTGAAGCCATCTGGTCCTGAGCTTTTCTTTATTGAGAGGTTTTTAATTTACCAATTCAGTCCTATCCTATGGATCTGTTCATATTTTCTATTTCCTTTTGAGTCAGCTTTAGTAGTTTGTATGTTTCTAGGAATTTGTCCTTTTCCTCTCAGTTATGTAATTTGTTGGTGTACAGTTGTTTATAGTACTCTCTGATAGTCCTTTTTGTTTCTGAAAGGTCAGTAGTAATGTCCCCCATTATTTCTGATTTTAGTAATTTGAGTATTCTTTTTTTTCTTGGTCTACCTAAAGGTTTATCAATTCTGTTGATTTTTCAAAGAACCAGCTTTGTTTTGTTGATTCTATTGTTCTTCTGTTCTTTATTTTTTGTTTGCTCCAAACTTTATTATTTCTTTCCTTCTTAAGGTGTACACTTAGGTTATTGATTTGAGATTTCTTTTAAATGTAGGTGTTACAGCTATAAATTTCCCTGTAACCACTGCATTAGCTGTATCTCATGAGTTTTGGTGTATGCTGTGTTTTCATTTTGTCTCAGAGTATTTTGTAACTCCCTTGTGAGTATTCTTTGATCTTTGGGGGTTTTTTTGAGTCTGTTGTTTCATTTTCACAGATTTTTTAATTTTCCAGTTTTCTCATTGATTTCTTGTTTCATTTTATTTTGGTCATAGGAGATATTTTATATGTTTTTAACCTTTAAAATGTATTGAGGGGCACCTAGGTGGCTCAGTTGGAAAAGCGTCCAACTCTTGATTTTGGCTCAGATTACAATTTTACAGTTTATTGGATCTACACCTCCATTGAGATTCTCTCTCCTTCACTCTCTGCTCCTCCCCTGCTCATCATCTCTTTCTCTTAAAACAAATATTTTAAAATGTATTGAGACTTGTTTTGTGGCCTAACATTTAATCTATACTGGAGAATGTTCCATATGTACTTGAGAAGAATGTGTATGCTGCCAGTGTTGGCCTGAGTGTCTTTGTAGATAATTATCTTCATATCTGCCTTGGCCCAGTTGATATAGTGTTGTGTAAGTGTGTTTTTCCCATATTGGTCTTCTATCTAGTAGTTCTATTCATTATTAAAGTGAAACATTAAAATCTCCCAACTGTTATTGTTGAATTGTTTGTCTTTTTAATTCTGTCAGTATTTTGAAGCTCTGTTGTTAGGTATGTGTATGTTTATAATTGGTGTATTGTCTTCATGTGTTGACACTTTTACCATTAATAAATGTCCTTTTTCTCTCCTATTTTTGTCTGAAAGTCTATTTTGTCTAATCCTATTTATAGGCAATCCAGGGCTCTGTTGGTTACTGATTACATAGTATATTTTTTACCAGTATTACTTTCAAGCTATTGTGTCTTTAAGTGTAAAATGTCTCTAGCAGATAGGATATAATTGGATAATGTTTGTTTTTTTAATTTAATTCTTTTTTAATTTACATCCAAATTAGTTAGTGTATAGTGCAACAATGATTTCAGGAGTAGATTCCTTAGTGCCCCTTACCCATTTAGCCCATCCCCTGTCCCATAACCCCTCCAGTAACCCTCTGTTTGTTCTTCATATTTATGAGTCTCTTATGTTTTGTCCCCCTCCCTGTTTTTATATTGTTTTTGTTTCTCTTCCCTTATGTTCATCTGTTTTGTATCTTAAAGTCCTCATATGAGTGAAGTCATATGATATTTGTCTTTCTCTAATTTCACTTAGCATAATACCCTCCAGTTCCATCCACATAGTTGCAAATGGCAAGATTTCATTCTTTTTGACTGCCGAGTAATACTCCATTGTGTATATATATATATATATATATTTATATATATATATATATATATATTCCACCTCTTTATCCATTCATCCATGGATGGACACTTGGACTCTTTCCATACTTTAGCTATTGTTGATAGTGCTGCTATAAACATTGGGGTGCATGTGTCCCTTTGAAGCAGCACACCTGTATCCATCCCATGGATAAATACCTAGTAGTGCAGTTGCTGGGTTGTAGGGTAGTTCTATTTTTAATTTTTTGAGGAACCTCCATACTGTTTTCCATAATGGTTGCACCAGCTTGGATTCCCATGGATTATGTTTTTTAATCCATTCTGCCAGTCTCTGCCTTTTAATTCAAGTATTTAGCTACTAACATTTAATGTGATTACTGATAAGTAATCATCCATTGAGACATTTCTTTTCAGTCTGTGATTAAGTCTTTTTTGTTTCTCTACTTCACATTTTTTTTTTACTTCTTTCATGTTGAATCAATATTTCCTAGTATACCATTATAATTACTTTGTGTGCCTTTACTACATTTTTTCCTATTAATGGTTACCTCATTGATTACAATTAACATCTTATGACAGTCTTGTTCAGATGAATACCAATTTCAATAATCTATTAAAACTTTCTACCTTGGGGGGCGCCTGGGTGGCGCAGTCGGTTAAGCGTCCGACTTCAGCCAGGTCACGATCTCATGGTCCGTGAGTTTGAGCCCCGCATCAGGCTCTGGGCTGAGGGCTCGGAGCCTGGAGCCTGCTTCCGATTCTGTGTCTCCCTCTCTCTCTGCCCCTCCCCCATTCATGCTCTGTCTCTCTCTGTCCCAAAAATAAATAAAAAACGTTGAAAAAAAAAAAATTTAAAAAAAATAAAAATAAAACTTTCTACCTTGTTGATTACAGTTAATAACTATGACAGTCTTGTTCAGATGAATACCAACTTAGTTTCAACAATACACTAAAACTCCTCTATAGTTCCAGCCCCTTCTGCTTTGTGGTTTTACTAAATTACAATTTTATGTATTGTGTGTACATTGTGTGAGATTTCTAATTACTGCTTTAAGCAGTTGTCTTGAAATCATATAGGAGAAAAATAAATACAGCAAATACAGTGGCTTTTGTATTTTCACCTGTGTAGTTACTTCTACCTATATGGTTTTCTTTATTCATGTGGATTTGAGTTATAATCTAATGTATTCTCATTACAGCCTGCACGACTTCTCTATTAATAGTTCTTATATGGCATGTGTAATTTGACAGATTTTCCGAGTCCTTGTTTATCTGGGACTGTCGTAATTTCTTCTTCGTTTTTGCTGAATGCTGTCTTGATTGATAGACTTTCCTTTCAGCACTTTAAATGTGTCATACCACTGCCTTCTGGTCTCTCTGGTTTCTGATGACACATCAACTGTTAATCATATTTGGGAATCTTTAGAAGTGATAAGTCACTTCCCTTTTGCTGCTTTCAAGATTTACCCTTTGTTTTTCTGCCCCTTCTGCTCTCCCCTTTTACTCCTCTCTTGTGGATGTTGCTATGTTTAAATGTTTGATTGTGTCCTACAGGTCCCACAAAAACTGAGGCTTTTTGTTCATTTTCCCTATTTTTACTATCTTCAGATTGTATCAGCTCAGCAGGTTTATATTCAAATTGGCTGATTCTTCTGCATGCTCAGATCTCCCTTTGAGACCTCTAGGGAATTTTTTACTTCAGTTATTTTACTTTCATGTTTCAAATTTTCAAATTCTAAAATTTCAGAATTTTAGTTTACTTTTTCATTACATATCTATTATTTCTCTTTATTTATATTCTTTATTTGGTGAGACTTCATTACCATACTTTCTTTTGGTTCTTTAGATGTGGTTTTCTTTAGTTATTTGTATATATTTGTATATATATTTATTATTTGTATATATTTCTTTAGTTATTTGTATATATTTAAAACAGTTTATTGAAAGTCTTTGTCTAGTAAGTCCAGTGTCTGGACTTCCTCAGAGGCAGGTTTTACACTGTTTCATATATAGTTTAGGGTTTTCTTTTTTTTTGTGTATGAGCCATACTTTTTCATTTGTAGGTCTCAGATTTTTATTGAAAACCTGACATTTAACATATAATGCGCCAGGGTGCCTGGGATGGCTCAGTCAGTGGAGTGTGGGATTCTTGATCTTGAGGTTGTGAGCTGGAGCTCCACGTTGGATTGAGAGAGTACTTAAAAAATAAAATCTTAGGGGCGCCTGGGTGGCTCAGGCAGTTAAGCATCCAACTCTTGATTTTAGCTCAGGTCATGGTCTCATGATTTGTGGGATCGAGCCCTGTGTCAGGCTCTGCACTGGAGCCTGTTTGGGATTTTCTGTCTCTCTTTTCTCTCTGCCCCTCCCCTGCTTACATGTGCACTCTCAAAATAAATAAGTAAAAACTTTAAAAATATATAAATAAGTAAAATCTTAAAATATGTATGTCATATATCACCTGAGTATCACCAACCGCTGCTGCTGTTATTTGTTTAGTGACTCTGTTGAACAGAATATTTACAACCTATATTCTTTGTCATATGTGGCCACTAAAGTCTCTACTCCATTAGCTAAATATCAGCAATTGCACAATGATTTCCTTAAATATTTATAACCAGTAAGTCTCCAGTCTTTGCCAAGATGCTCTATATGTTGGGATATGCCTTCAACAGTAGCTTGATATTTTGTATTCACTTTCACTTTTCTTTCAGAGTCTCAAGGTTAATCAGAGGCAAATTTAGTACCTTCTCAGATATTTTCCTGAATATGCACATAGCCCAGAGGATGTGTGCCACCTTCTACATTCCCAGAGATACGTCTGAGCTTTTCAAAGCCCCTTCTGGATATACCATGTTCCAGCTTTTCCCTTTAAGCTTTTAATTAGACTGTTTTCCTTAATTGTTATAAACTGCCTGAAGTAGCTGTGATGGTAAACAGTATCCCTTTTTTTTTCATTAACTAATGTCATGTCCTCAGAGAAAATGCTGTTTGCAGTGTGTGAGCTTTAAGTCATGTCAAATGAAGATAGCCTTATGAGTGGAATGTTCCAAACAGGTCAAATAATGACAGTTCTCTGGAAGTGGGGCTCATCTTCTAATTTAACCTCAGTCTTAGGCACTAAGAACTTGCATCTCACCATTTTATTACTTGGGAAAAATAGGGCATATGGGTCTGGGCAACATTTTGGTAGTGTCTGCCATTGCTCTTCCCTTACCACAAAATGATACTATCAGTGGCCTCAAGGTGTGTGTTTTATTTACTTTTCCCTTACAGATTAAGTGTTCTGTAGTGGAAATAAGCAATATGGATCTGAGTGGATTTAAACAATAACTCTTTTCCCCCTATACTAGCCAGCATCACATGGGGCAGAAAGGGACTTCCTCTTAATTGTGCCTCAATCCTCTCTGTGACATATTGGGTTCCTGGAGAAAATCTCACAAAAAGGTACAAATCACACCATGTCTGTGACACACATCCCCAGGGACTTCACACTCTAACATTATGCACATGGGTCTTTAGCAGGTTGTTAAATTTTTTCTACCTTTATCTTCCTATTATCTTATGTGAAGTTTGGTAGCATAAGGTCCAGTAAGCAAACAGGTGGGCTCTGATTCTCCCTACAGTGCTTATCTCTCTCCTCATTTCAAGCTATTTGTTATGCAATTTCATTTATCTGATGATTTTTTTAAAATACCTTAATTTCCAACCTGCCCAGCTTGTTCTTGTTTTAAGGATGTTAATGCTGCTCTTTTCAGCTCTCTATATCTCTGAACTAAAAGCCAAAGTCAAACTATATGTTTGTAATCTTTTCTAATTTGGTGAGACTTACTATTTTTATTTTTAATATACAAAATGCGCCAGAAAATATTTTGATTAGATTATCCTATATGTTTCAGTTACTTAAATTTGTTATTTATGTCATGTAAATCTTCTGTGTCAGTGGTCAACAAATTTTATCTGTAAATGTCACATAATAGGCTTTGTGTGAGATAGGATCCCTAGAAATACTGAACTCTACAGTTGTAGGGCTATAGCAGCCATTGATAACATAACAAATGAACATGACTGTGTTCCAATAAATTTTTATTTACAAAATGAAAACAGGGGCACCTGGTGGCTTAGTCAGTTAAGCATCCAACTTTGGGCTCAGGTCATGATCTCACAGTTCATGAGTTCAAGCCCCACATCAGACTGTGCTTACAGCTGGAGCCTGCTTCAGATTTTGTGTCTCCCTCTCTCTCTCTGCCCCTCCCCTGTTCATGCTCTGTCTCTCTCAAAAATAAATAAAGATTAATTTTTTCTTTAAATGAAGAAAAACAGTGGGCCAGACTTTTCCTCTTGGCTGTTGCTGATCTCTTTCTAAATCTCTATTGTTTTGTTTTGTTTTTTTCTGCTTGCCCTCTGAGTTGAGAGTTGTGTTGAAATCACCAGTTATAATTATGGATCCCTCTATAACATTTCTGTTAACTTTTGTTTATACATAATTGATTCTCCCTATTCTCAGTGGTTATTTTCTATAAAATCACTATGAGCACTGAATTAGCAAATACTGAATCATTGTTCCTAGGGGAAGTACAGGGTTAAGTTCCTGTGAGTTTCCAGTCACAACATTTTGGTCCACCATTCAATATGCAGTCTTATTTAATGTGTGTTTCTTTTTAAAAATACCTTATTTAATATATTGTTGATTCACGAGCAAGAACTAACAGCCATCTGCATGATAATTCTCAAAGTTTATCTAACACACTTGGTTTCTCCCTAAGGCGTATCACAAACTTCCTGCTCTTGGGAACACTAGACCGCATTTCTGCATTACGCAGGGGTGGGGGAGCATTTTAAAAAGTGAAAACACTAAGAAAAAGCACAAAAATGCCAAGAATGCACTAAATAGACTGCAAAAAAAACATCTGTCAAAGCATTATCTTGTTCAGTTCCAGCTGGAAAAACATGTGCTGGGCACTCAAATTTTTTTAACCATTCTGCAAGTGTCCATAAATCCTGCAAAATCATAACTATTGAGGTTAGAAGTAAATTTTAGGTGAATTTGCAGATACAGAATCAGTGAATAATTAGGATTGACTGTATTTGGAAGCTGTGCTTTCAAATGCATACCAAATTATGATATCTTCTGTTAAAAGGATCATAAATTGTTATTATGTTTTATCATACTTTCTTACCTTTATTTTTTTTCATGTTAATATAACCATCCAACTTACTTTTGCCTCATAATTACATGTATTTTTTTCCATTCTGTTATTTTCAATCTACAATATATCCCTCTCTATTAATTGTGGGGGGGGGGGGTTGTTGTTTTTAAGCTGTTAATCTTTCCTTTAATTGGACTGGTTTAGCCCAATGGTTGGCAAACTTTGCCTCTAATGGGTCAGATAGTAAATGTTTTCACATTTTATAGTCCTAAGGTCTCTGATGGGAGTACTAGGCTCTGCTGTTACAGCACAAAAGTTACCATGAACAGTACAGAATGATTGGCTGTGTGTGTGGTTATGTTGCAATAAAAACTTATTTAAAAAAGTGGCAAGCTGGATTTGGCCACAGGTCATAATTTGCCGGCCCCTACTGTAGAATATACCCAGGGTAGTATATTGGGGTGTGGGATAAAAATTGGAGGAAATTTATCATTTGTGCTTTAAAAAATTTTAAGACAAAAGTTTTACTAATATACTTATTGATAGTACATGTGTAGAACTCATAAAAATACAAAAATTAAGTTAGGGGTGCCTGGCCGGCTCAGTCAGTTGAGCATCAACTCTTGAACGTTTTTACTAGTTGAGTAGTTCTGAAACAAACTTAAAATTATCAGGGTGCCTGGGTGGCTCAGTCAGTTAAGCATCTGACTCTTGATTTCAGCTCAGGTCATGATCTCACAGTTCATGGGTTCAAGCCCCACATCAGGTCCTATGTTGACAGTGTTCTTAGGATTCTCTCTCTCTCCCTCCCTTTGAGCCCCTCCTCCCTCCCCCCCTTAAATAAACATTTCAAAAATTAAAGTTAAAATTAGATTCAAAAAAGCATCCTTTATATTCATTTTAAACTCTTTACAGTAAACATAAGAATGGTTTTTAGGGGTATTTTCTTTGTTACCTAATTATGAACACTTCACATTGAGCAGAAATGTACTGTTGCAGGCATCAGTGTCATTCAAGGACGTGACTGTGGAGTTCACCCAGGAGGAGTGGCAGCAAATAGGTCCAATTCAGAGGACCCTGTATAGAGATGTGATGCTGGAGAACTACAACAACCTGGTCTCAGTGGGTGAGCATATAAGTGTAACTTACCCTCATCACACCACATGGAAAGTATTTCCTTTTTCTACACCAATACACATGAATACTTTATTTAGATTTTAATGTTATTTAAGCATTTCATTCAGGAATATAAAATTATTAGCTATGCCCTTTTGAAGATAAAAGGAGCGTTTTGTTAGCTCTCCATGATAAATCCAAACCAGGATCTTCAGGATGCAGCTCTTGAAGCTCTATCTTTTTTACACTTTTGGAGACTAAAAAGCTCATCATCTGTCCTAAGTACTCCATTGTTCCCTGTTTACAGGGAACTGCATTTTCAAACCAGCAGTAATCTTCAAATTGGAGCAAGGAGAGGAGCCTTGGTTCTTAGAAGAAGAATTCTTAAACCAGAGCCACCAAGGTGAGTTACTGAGCACTAGCAGATAGAATTCTGTAGGGGTAGTTAGACTCCAGAAGGTCAGTTTGGTGATAAAAACCTTTATATTTCAAGACTTTTCTTTTAGGCTCAAAGGTACAAAAAGCACCAATCAAAAGAAAACGATTAATAAACTTGACTACTTTAAAATTGAGAACTTTGTTTATAAAAGATACCACTAAAAGGATGAGAAGACAAGCCACAGAGTAGCAGAATATGTATATAGTACAAGTAACCTAGAAAGGATAAGTATCCTGAAAATGTAAAAACTTCCATAAGTCAACATAGGAAAAGGTGGCAACCCAACTAAAAAATAAGTGAAAGACTGAACAGGAACTTTCAAATGGCCATTAAATCTTTGAAAATGTGTTCAGTCTCATTAGCTTTCATGGAGTGCAACATAAAATATAAAGTGTTATGAGAGATGTATGAGGTGACATTAACAAGTTTGGCAAAGCCAAGTCCTGATGAAGATGTGAAATATTAAAGAATCTTACTCACTAATGGAAAATGTAAATTGGTAAAACCACTGTGTTATCAGAAGGATGTTATCAAATCATGGTAAAGTTCTATATAACTTGTAACCAAGGAATTCCTTTCCTAACTGTATACCCTACAGAAAGGCTTGATTGTATTCTCTAGAATAAAGAAAACAGTATTTGTGGCAATATTGTTTGTTTTTGTTTAAAATTGGGTGCATCAGCAGTAGAATGAAAAAATAGTTCTATTCCTTAAGGGATAATTAGCTATATAATATTAAGCAAAAGAAACCAAACAATATAAGTATGCATGTATGGTTACATTTATGTAAATGTCAGAAATGCAAAACTCAATTACATTTTTAGGAATTCATTTTTTGATGGTAAAACCACAAAGAAAGCCAAGGAAACAATTATATAAATATTTGGAGAGTATGAACTCTTAAGCATGAATAAGTTGTAACTGGGCAGAGACAAATAGGGATTTTTGCAGAGCCATTTTGGGTTCTGTTTCTTGACCTGGTTTCTAATTACACCAGTGTTCACTCGGTACTGTTAAATTGCACATATAAGTTTTATGCAGATGTAAATCATGTTTCATACTTAAGAGAGTGAAGAGATGAACCAAAAATAAATGATATTTACAACTCATAAAAGCCTCAAAGGAAGAGCATCTAGAATTCATAAATGATTTGGAGCTTTCTTAAGTGCCATCTCTGCAGTAAGGCCTTCCATGATACTCCATTTAAAATTGCACCCCTTGGAATTCCTGGCTGGTTCAGTCAATAGAGCATGTGACTCTTGATCTCGGGGTCCAGAGTTCAAGCCCCACACTGGCCACAGAGCGTACATACTTGCATACATATATAAAATATACCCCTCACATCAAATTGAAATGTGGAAAATTAGGATGAGGTGATCAGGTACACTTATTCAACTTTGATAAAGGAACCACAGCAGGAATTGAGCAGTGAATCTAATTTAGTTGCAAAAATGGATTTTTCTTTCATCTTTTTTCACTTGTTTGTATTTCCATAACTTATAAGATGGTTAGAGTCTGAGCTATAAACTTCTTAATCATGAGGAATCTTGTACTCAATTTTAATTTGATGTTGAAGGATTTAATGAAAATAAAGGATATCAAATTGGAAGCATAGACTCTTGAGTATTTTACCAGTATGGCCTCTAATAGTGTAGGGCTATATAATATACTTCCTCAAAGCAAACTCTTCTTCTGTCGGGCCTAGCCCATCAGTGTTCATTATCTCCTAATTTTTTTGTTAATTAATACTAATTTTTTTGTACTTAAGTTTATATAGTCCAGTTGGGTTCATCCCATTATCTGATTTTCCTGCTCCCTAAAATAACCACTCCTGTAAAAGTCTATTCAATTTTATCATTCTCCACCCTGGTAGGAAAATCCAATTTATTACAACCCAAATAAAGATATGTATTTATTACTAGTTTCCTCTCTCATTTTCACTGTATTGTTTTTTAAAGCAGAGTGAAGATATACACACAAATTATTTAATCTTAAAAAAAACAAAAAGTGAAATATAATATAAGTTATATGTCTGTGTCCCAGCCATAAGAAATGTAAGATTTATAAGATGTTTTCAATTTATCTCCATTTTAGAAGATTACAGAGATGATTACCTGATCAAGAGGAACAAGAAAATCAAAGACAACCACTTTCAGGAAGTAATATCCATTGATAATAAACTATTGACTGGAGAGGAAGAGGAAATTTTGGGAAAACAGTTTAATCTGCACATAGCTCCTGTTTCAACAAAAATGTCCTGTAAATATGACTCATGGGGAGTAAATTTGCAAAATATTTCCCAATTTATCATTAATAATAGAAACTATTCAACAAAAAAACCAGATTGCTGTAGTGTATGTGAAAATTTGTCTTTCAAAATTAAGTTTGAGAGAAGTCACACTGGAGAGAAGTTATATGAATATAATAGAAGTGGGGAAGCTTTCAGTTATAAGGAAAATCCTCCTGAGAGTCAAAAGTGTCAAACGTTGGAGCAAGCTTTTAAATATAATGAAATTGGAAAAACCATCTATGATGAGGCTGCCTGTGTTACACATAAGAATATTCACACAGGAGAAAAATCCTATAAAAATGATGGATTTAGGGGAAAAAATGAAAAAACAACTGTCTTTAACTATAAAACAACTGGGACAGGGGAGAAATACCCTCATCTTAACCAATGTGGGAAATCCTTCTGTGAGAAGTCAGCTCTCAAGGAATACAATAAATTCAACATGGCTGTGAAACATGAATGTAATGCAAGTGGGAATAATTTCTACAGGAAGTCATACTTCACTCAACCTCAGATACCTGTCACAGAAGAGAACTCATTAGTATGTAATGACAGAAGACAAACTGGGGATAAATCCTTTGAATATCATGAAGATAGGAATTCCTACCACATATCAGCCCACAAAGTACGACAGCGAAGTCACTCTGAAGTAAAACCCTATAAGTGTAATGAATGTGGTAAATCTTTCTTTCAAAAAGGACATCTCATTCAACATCAGAGAACTCACACAGGAGAGAAACCATTTGAATGTAATGAATGTGGAAAAACCTTCTCCCAGAAGTCACACCTCAGTACACATCAGAGAATTCACAGAGCAGAAAAACCCTATAAGTGTAATGAATGTGGGAAAACATTTGTCCAGAAGTCAACCCTCAGGGGACATCAGAGAATTCATACAGGAGAGAAGCCTTATAAATGTAGTGAATGTGGGAAAACTTTTGTTCAAAAGTCAACCCTCAGAGATCATCACAGAATTCACACAGGAGAGAAATCCTTTCAGTGTAATGAATGTGGGAAAACTTTTGGTCAGAAGTCAAACCTCAGAATACATCAGAGAACACATAGTGGTGAGAAAACATATCAGTGTAACGAATGTGAAAAATCGTTCTGGCGAAAAGACCATCTCATTCAACATCAGAAAACACACACAGGAGAGAAACCTTTTAAATGTAATGAATGTGGGAAAACTTTTGCCCGGACATCAACCCTTAGAGTGCATCAAAGAATTCATACTGGGGAGAAACCATTTAAATGTAATGAATGTGGGAAAAAATTTGTCCGGAAGGCAATCCTTAATGATCATCAGAGAATTCATACAGGAGAGAAACCTTTTCAGTGTAATAAATGTGGGAAAACTTTTGGCCAGAAATCAAACCTCAGAATACATCAGAGAATTCACAGTGGTGAAATCTTATAAATGTAATGAATTTGGAACATTGTCTAAGAAGTCAACCCTAAATATTTACCAGAGAATTCAGGGAGGGAGGGAAATCCTGTTGATATAATAACTGTGGAAAATCATTGTGGCTGAAAGACCAATCCATTTGACTCCAGAAAATCCACACAAGAGAGGAACCACATACATATGAATGTAGGAAAACCTTTATCCAAAAAGCAACCTTGAATATATATCAGAGAATGCACACAGACTGATACTCCTTTCAAGATACTATGGAAAGCCCTCTTGAAAGAAGCCATGCCTTTTAAGATAACTCACACATAATTGTCTGGGTCTCCCTTTCCTCCAAATAGGGCTGGTGGACTTTGAATGTTCATGTTGTATGCCATATCTAGTTCTGACAAAAGACCTCCCTGACAAACTACAGGGATACTGTCAGAATAAAACAGAGATGACCCAAGACAACCTTGGGTATCATGCTTCAACATGGCACAGCTTTTATAAGATAAAAGGGTGCCTGGAATATGTGGAACAAAATTCTCATTCCCATCTTTACCATTTGAACATTTTATAATTAAGAAGTAAGCTTTTGTTCTATTAAGCTCTTAAATGTTTAGGTCTATTTGCTTTTGAACATAATTTAGCCATCCCTCTGCTGGGGAGGTAGAAAACTATTTGAGTAAGCCAAGCTTATGTCAGCCAGCGGGTATAACACTTACTAAAGTTTGGTGTTGGGAGGAGTCTCTCAAAGATCATCAGAGAATTCATTAAAAAAAAAATCACCTTCTTTCAATGTAATGAAATAAATAATACACCTGTAACAGGGCTTTCGATGAACCAAAAGGTTGAAAGGTTTTTTGGTTAAAATATGAGTATACCTCATGCAACTAAAGTAAATGTGGCTTGTTTAATGTCATGAAGCCACTCTCCTTCCACACTTCCTTTTACTTCCATATACCCCAACATTCACTTCTTTAGGGGAGAGAAATTTTCCTGTCTCCAAAGGGGACACAAGGCCATTAACACCCACCCAAGTATTTGGGGGAACTTTGAGGGAGGAAAGGGGTCCAAACTTTTCTGGATCTAGGAGATACAAGTGCCCAAGTCAACATCTTATCAATTTCCATGGGATTAGAGGGTATCTAGATTTAGAAAATGTTTTTAGGGCAGGGTTTACAGTAGGGAAGGGAAATGAATTTGATCTTGGAATAAAGGAGGCCCTTTAGGCCAGTACAGTATACTGGGATTATTTCTAAAGTATAGTAGGAATGTGTTCTATGCTATACTTCCCCTTCCCATAACTCAGAGGAGATTCTCCTAGTCATGAAAAGTTGTGTGTAAACAAGATAACTTTGAGGCCTCACAGCCCTTAATGACTACTTTGGGCTTCAAGTCTCTGTGACTTGTCATTCTGTTGATTGGAATTTCTAGCAAAAGGAGATGCCCTTGGGATGGGGGAGAAGGGTTATTTGACTTGATACCCTAATGAGGCTATGAAGTATACTCCTTTTGTAAAGCAGCCATTAGCTTACTCTTGGGCTCTTTTACACTAGACACCTGACTCTGACTTGATATTCCAATTTTAGGGTGTCATCTTGGACTTAACTGGCTAATAAGATGTAAAGTACTCAGGCCTCATACCTGTGTAAAATGCACATGGTATATTTAAGTATACAGCTGTCCTGGTCCCAGAAGTATCTCAGCTGTACATGAGGTGATAGCAGCTATCCCTTACAGAGGAAATTTATCCCCCACTCTGCTGCATGAAGCAAAGCTACTGGCTCAGTAGGGCCCTCAGTTCATAGAGGTTACTCTAATTGGGCCTGTTTCACTGAAAGGCTAGTGAGAACCACTTGGGCACTGTGACTAGTCAACCTTATTGCCATTAATGCAGACCTAAAAATTGATGTGGCTGATCCTCTCAAGGGGCAGGACACAAGGATGTTCTTAACTCTAGCTGATATTCCCTTTGATACAACTTCTGGCATTTTTATTTTGGGTTCTTACTGTGCCTAGCTGCTTGACCCACTGGCAGTAAAACTGCAGACTGACAAAAGCACCCCTTTTTGGTGCTGTGAACTGTAGGGAAAAGTCATAGCTGCTGACATCTGGGTTGTTAGATTAGGTGCTCTTGGTAAGTGACTATTCTATGGTAATACCGAGTGGAACCAAGCTGCTGAGTAAGACTTCACTACCCTGATTGCCAGCATTGCTACCTGGATCCATCATCATACTGATAGAGCAAAATATTCACCATTTTAACTGCATACAAAGTAAAGGTCTCTATATGTCCAGTGCTTCCTTTTATGTCATTTGACCTAATACAATTTTTTCTTTTGTATTAATATCCAGTGCTCCACATACGATATGATAATTCACCCCTTTCCTAATGATTTTAAATCTGTTCATATTCTAAATTGCCATTTGTAAAGATATTGCACAGAGCTGCTCATGACCCATTCCCTGCATTCTGTTATACTAGCAACATATCCACCTTTTGGGATCAGGGCTAGCGTATACCTCATATGAGCCAAAATATTCCTTTTCTAGCCTGATACTGAATTTTTTCACTGAAGAGTATTTGAATCAAGAAAAGGAAAATATGTCCTAGGACTACAGAAATGGAACATCAGACGCCGGTTAAATTATTACTCTAGAGCTGCCAATGGCCTTGCAAAGATGCATCTGCAAAAAGAGAAGATAATATCTAGTTAGTGCTATATTCCCTAAAAATAATCAAGAGATTATTGTTCACTCTGCTTTTATAATAGTTGGTAATATAAAGAGTCCTTCTTTCTTAGTTTCTTAAGTTTCAATTTCTTAAGATATTTAGAATCATCTCCTTTATACCGTTTTTTATATATAATCTTTTAGAATTGTGATTGGATTTGCTATTAAGTTCAAGATCATCTACCCATTAGGATGAAATAAGTCCACCCAGGTAGTCTGAGTCACTCATTGGGAGTACAGGTGACAAAGTCCCATGATTGGACACTTAGGCTTTACCTGCTGTCCCCTTGCTGGGGTAGGCCCACAGGACAACTCCCTGTATAATACATTATTAACTGGAGACCATGGTCTGTGCTATAGCCATGAATGCTTCTTTCTCCCTACTTGGCTAATGACCTTTCCAGGTCATGGGCTTTTATTCCAACATGGATGCCACATCTAGAGACCCTGGAAGAGTCAATTTTCTGTCTGCCTGCCTATTAAGGACCTTTATGCTAATTTTAAAAAGCCTCCATTGAGGGCAGGAATTTTTATGTTGTGTTCATAATATGTATCTCAAGCAACTGAAACAGACCCTCTACATATTGCTCACTCAGAAATACTTCCTGAAGGTGAAATTATCAAAGTGAAATCTGAATATATTTTCTTTTGATGCTGCAAATGATCTTCTGTGATTATTCATAATTTATTATAAATAGTTAAGGAAAACTATTGCTATAAGCTCCACTCAAAGACTCTTCTGTTCTGGATATTTAATGAAGTTGATAAAAGAAACGTTATTAATGTTCAGAAGTGTACAGTTCTTCAAATATTTGTCACCCCAAATAAGATTTATTTTCAGTAAACTAGAATTCCCAATTCAAAATTATGCCTACATATCAGTTTTTATTAGCATTGTAGAGTGCAGGCATTTTTTTTTACCTCTTTTGTTTGTTTTTAGCTTTGCTTCTACTAATTCAAGCAATTTTGCAAAACAATAGTGATAGTAAATCAGATTTTCAAGATCCAACCAGAAGAAAAAGGAACTGGTTGTTGGGGTCATCCCTTTACTCCATTGTGCCAGTAGTTCCACTCGTTTTTAATTTCCAAGTAATTCTCTTGGCAGCTCCAAAAAGAAGTATTTTCTCAGGTTCAAGGATCTACTGAGAGAGGTGTCTGATGCCAAAAGAAGGGGCATAACACTTGTTCTGAGCTGCCTCCATATTTGTCTTTCCTTGCCAGGTGTGTAATACTTTTTCTTCCTCACGTTAAAGGTTCCTTGGAACTCCAGAAGAAATAATACATCATGCCTTTTTATGAGGGCAGCTTCACACTATAATGAGGGAGAAATAAATTTATTTTCTTCTTAGAGACAGCACAATCTCCAAGTACCATTAGCTTGCCTGGCCAACTGGCTATTTTAATGATCTTTCAGTATTCTAAAAAACTGACTTCCAGAGGCCCCTGACTGGTTCACTTCATAGAACATGGGACTCTTCATCTCGGTCATGAGTGCAAGCCCTGCATTGGGCATGGAGCCTACTTAACAAACAAACAAACAAAAAACCACTGCCAAATCCCAGAACAGTATAATTAGCTTAACTACCAGATGATTGACTCTTATACATAATTAAAATAAGCTAAGAAACTAATTTGCCTTGCCTGACCTGTGCCAATTCCACTTCTCAATATATGCTGCAAACTTAATGTTCAAACAAAACTTGTGCACAAATGTCATAACGGCACCATTCACAATAGCCAGAATATGGAAATAATCTAAATTTCCATCAACAGATGACTGGATAAATAAAATATGGCATATTCGTAAACTACAATATAATTCAGCCATAAAAAGGAATGAAGTATTGATATATACTATAATAGAGATAAACCTTGTAACATGCTCAACTGAAAAAGCAAAACACTAAATAAAGATAACACTTCACAGCAAAGAATATTTCCAGGGTAAAATGTGCATTACAGTAGACTCTATCCACTAAGAATACAACAACCCTGTGTGCAAGAAACAGCAGAACATCCACATATATGAAGCAAAAACTGAGAGAACTGAAAGGAGAAATAGACAAATCTAGTATAGTTGACAAATTCAACATCCCTCTCTTAGCAGTTGATAGCACTACTAAATAGGAAATCAGCAAGGATATAAAAAACATAAGACCTTGGCAAACACCCGATGCTGTGCTTCTACAGATCCATCCCTCCGACGGGTCTGCCTCCCTCCCAGCGCCACAGGGCCCCTCCCGAAGCAGACCACCAAAGGCAAAAGGAGCTGAGCCTGACCCTCCCGCCCCTGTGCACCTTGCGGATCCACCCTGGGTAATATGCCAGATCCCAACAAAGCAGTACCACAAGACAGGCAGTGTGCAAGTAGCCCAGAGGTCACACCACTCCACAGTGAGTCCTGCCCCTGGGAGAAGGGAAGATAAGGTACACACCAGTCTGACTGTGGCCCCAGCGGTGGGATGGGGGCAGACATCAGGTCTGGCTGCGGCCCTGCCCACCAATGCAAGTTACTCCAGACAGCGCAGAGGAAGAGCCCTTCAGTTCCCTGCCACTCCAGGGACTATCCAAAATGATAAAACGGAGGAATTCTCCTCAAAAGAAACTCCAGGAAGTAGCGACAGCTAATAAACTGATCAAAAACGATTTAAGCAATGTAGCAGAAAATGAATTTAAAATAATAGTCATAAAATTAATCGCTGGGCTTGAAAAAAGTATAGAGGACAGCAGAGAATCTATTATTACAGAGATCAAGGGACTAAGAAACAGTCAGGAGGAATTAAAAAATGCTATAAATGAGCCGCAAAATAAAATGGAGGCAACCACAGCTCAGAATAAAGAGGCAGGGGAGAGAATAGGTGAATTAGAAGATCAAATTATGGAAAAAGAAGAAGCTGAGGGGCGCCTGGGTGGCGCAGTCGGTTAAGCATCCGACTTCAGCCAGGTCACGATCTCGCGGTCCGTGAGTTCGAGCCCCGCGTCGGGCTCTGGGCTGATGGCTCAGAGCCTGGAGCCTATTTCCGATTCTTTGTCTCCCTTTCTCTCTCTCTGCCCCTCCCCCGTTCATGCTCTGTCTCTCTCTGTCCCAAAAATGAATAAACGTTGAAAAAAAAAAAAAAGCTGAGAAAAAGAGATTAAAAAGTCCAGGAGTATGAGGAGAGATTCAGAGAATTAAGTGACATAATTAAGCAAAATAATGTACGTATAATTGGGATTCCAGAGGAGGAAGAGAGAGGGAAAGGTGCTGAAGGGGTACTTGAAGAAATTATAGCTGAGAACTTCCCTGAACTGGGGAAGGAAAAAGGCATTGAAATCCAAGAGGCACAGAGAACTCCCTTCAGACGTAACTTGAATTGATCTTCTGCACAACATATCATAGTGAAACTGGCAAAATACAAGGATAAAGAGAGAATTCTGAAAGCAGCTAGGGATAAACGTGCTCTAACATATAAAGGGAGACCGATAAGACTCCTGACAGATCTGTCTACTGAAACTTGGCAGGCCAGAAAGGAATGGTAGGAAATCTTCAATGTGATGAACAGAAAAAATATGCAGCCGAGAATCCTCTATCCAGCAAGTCTGTCATTTAGAATAGAAGGACAAACCAAAACTGAAGGAATTTGTCACCACCAAACCAGCCCTACAAGAGATCCTAAGGGGGACCCTGTGAGACAAAGTACCAGAGACATTGCTACGAGCATGAAACCTACAGACATCACAATGACTCTAAACCCATATCTTTCAATACTAACACTGAATGTAAAAGGACTAAATGCGCCAACCAAAAGACATACGGTATCAGAATGGATAAAAAAACAAGACACATCTATTTGCTGACTACAAGAGACTCATTTTAGACCTGAAGACACCTTCAGATTGAAAGTGAGGGGATGGAGAATGATCTATCATGCTACTGGAAGTCAAAAGGAACCAGGAGTAGCCATTCTTACATCAGACAAACTAGACTTTATATTAAAGGTTGTAACAAGAGATGAAGAAGGGCTTTATATAATCATTACAGGGTCTATCCATAAGGAAGAGCTAACAATTATAAATGTCTATGTGCCGAATACGGGAGCCCCCAAATATATAAAACAATTAATCACAAACACAAGCAACCTTATTGATAAGAATGTGGTAATTGCAGGGGACTTTAATACTCCACCTACAACATTGGATAGATCACCTAGATACAGGCTCAATAAAAAAACAAGGGCCCTGAATGATACACTGGATCAGATGGACTTGACAGATATATTTAGAACTCTGCATCCCAAAGCAACAGAATATACTTTCTTCTAGAGTGCACATGGAACATTCTCCAACACAGATCACATACTGGGTCACAAAACAGCCCTTCATAAGTATACAAGAATTGAGATCATACCATGCACAATTTCAGACCACAATGCTATGAAGCTTGAAATCAACCACAAGAAAAGTCTGGAAAACCTCCAAAAGCATGGAGGTTAAAGAACACCATACTAAAGAATGAATGGGTCAACCAGGCAATTAGAGAAGAAATTAAAAAATATATGGAAACAAATGAAAATGAAAATACAACAATCCAAACGCTTTGGGATGCAGCGAAGGCAGTCCTGAGAGGAAAATACATTGCAATCCAGGCCTATCTCAAGAAACAAGAAAAATCCCAAATACAAAATCTAACACCACACTTAAAGGAAATAGAAGCAGAGCAGCAAAAACACCCCAAACCCAGCAGAAGAAGAGAAATAATAAAGATCAGAGCAGAAATAAACAATATAGAATCTAAAAAACCTGTAGAGCAGATCAATGAAACCAAGAGTTGGTTTTTTGAAAAAATAAACAAAATTGACAAACCTCTAGCCAGGCTTCTCAAAAAGAAAAGGGGGATGACCCAAATAGATAAAATCATGAATGAATATGGAATTATTACAACCAACACTTCAGAAATACAAGCAATTATCAGGGAATACTATGAAAAATTATATGCCAACAAACTGGACAACGTGGAAGAAATGGACAAATTCCTAAACACCCACACACTTCCAAAACTCTAACAGGAGGAAATAGAAAGCTTGAGCAAACCCACAACCAGCGAAGAAATTTTATCAGTTATCAAAAATCTCCCAACAAATAAGAGTCCAGGACCACATGGCTTCCCAGGGGAGTTCTACCAGACATTTAAAGCAGAGATAATACCTATCCTTCTCAAGCTATTCCAAAAAATAGAAAGGGAAGGAAAATTTCCAGACTCATTCTATGAAGCCAGCATTACTTTGATTCCTAAACCAGAGACCCAGTAAAAAAAGAGAACTACAGGCCAATATCCCTGATGAATATGGATGGAAAAATTCTCAATAAGATACTAGCAAATCGAATTCAAAAGCATATAAAAAGAATTATTCACCATGATCAAGTGGGATTCACTCCTGGGATGCAGGGCTGGTTCAACACTCACAAATCAATCAGTGTGATACATCACATTAATAAAAGAAAAGAAACACATGATCCTGTCAATCGATGCAGACAAAGCATCTGACAAAATTCAGCATCCTTTCTTAATAAAAACCCTCGAGAAAGTCGGGATAGAAGGAACATAAACATCATAAAAATCATTTATGAAAAGCCCACAGCTAATATCATCCTCAATGGGGAAACACTGAGAGCTTTTTCCCTGAGATCAGGAACACGACAGGGATGTCTACTCTCACTGCTGTTGTTTAACATAGTGTTGGAGGTTCTAGCATCAGCAATCAGACAACAAAAGAAAAATCAAAGGCATCAAAAGTGGCAAAGATGAAGTCAAGCTTTCACTTTTTGCAGATGACATGATATTATACATGGAAAATCCGATAGACTCCACCAAAAGTCTACTAGAACTGATACATGAATTCAGCAAAGTCGCAGGATACAAAATCAATGTACAGAAAGCAGTTGCATTCTTATACACTAACAATGAAGCAACAGGAAGACAAATAAAGAAACTGATCCCATTCACAATTGCACCAAGAAGCATAAAATACCTAGGAATAAACCTGACCAAAGATGTAAAAGATCTGTATGCTGAAAACTATAGAAAGCTTATGAAGGAAACTGAAGAAGATATAAAGAAATGGAAAGACATTCCCTGCTCATGGATTGGAAGAATAAATATTGTCAAAATGTCAATACTACCCAAAGCTATCTACGCATTCAATGCAATCCCAATCAAAATTGCACCAGCATTCTTCTCAAAGCTAGAACAAGCAATCCTAAAATTTGTATAGAACCACAAAAGACCCTGGATAGCCAAAGTCATATTGAAGAAGAAGACCAAAGCAGGAGGCATCACAATCCCAGGCTTTAGCCTCTACTACAAAGCTGTCATCATCAAGACAGCATGGTATTGGCACAAAAACAGACACATAGACCAATGGAATAGAATAGAAACCCCAGAACTAGACCCACAAAAGTATGGCCAACTCATCTTTGACAAAACAGGAAAGAATATCCAATGGAAAAAAGACAGTCTCTTTAACAAATGGTGCTGGGAGAAATTGACAGCAACATGCAGAAGGATGAAACTAGACCACTTTCTTACACCATTCACAAAAATAAACTCAAAATGGATAAAGGACCTCAATGTGAGACAGGAAACCATCAAAACCCTAGAGGAGACAGCAGGGAAAAACCTCTCCGACCTCAGCCGCAGCAATTTCTTACTTGACATATCCCCAAAGACAAGGGAATTAAAAGCAAAAATGAACTATTGGGACATCATGAAGATAAAAAGCTTCTGCACTTCCAAGGAAACAATCAACAAAACTAACAAGCAACCAATGGAATGGGAAAAGATATTTGTAAACGACATATCAGACAAAGGGCTAGTATACAAAATCTATAAAGAGCTCACCAAACTCCACACCTGAAAAACAAATAATCCAGTGAAGAAATGGGCAGAAAACATGAATAGACACTTCTCTAAAGAAGACATCCAGATGGCCAACAGGCACATGAAAAGATGCTCAATGTCGCTCCTTATCAGGGAAATACAAATCAAAACCACACTCAGATATCACCTCACACCAGTCAGAGTGGCTAAAACAAACAAAACAGGAGACTATAGATGCTGGAGAGGATGTGGAGAAACGGGAAACCTCTTGTACTATTGGTGGGAATGCAAACTGGTCCAGCCGCTCTGGAAAACAGTGTGGAGGTTCCTCAAAAAATTAAAAATAGACCTACCCTATGACCCAGCAGTAGCACTGCTAGGAATTTACCCAAGGGATACAGGAGTACTGATGCATAGGGGCACTTGTACCCCAATGTTTATAGCAGCACTCTCAACAATAGCTAAATTATGGAAAGAGCCTAAATGTCCATCAACTGATGAATGGATAAGGAAATTGTGGTTTATATACACAATGGAATACTTTGTGGCAATGAGAAAGAATGAAATATGGCCTTTTGTAGCAACATGGATGGAACTGGAGAGTGTGATGCTAAGTGAAATAAGTCATACAGAGAAGGACAGACTCCATATGTTTTCACTCTATGTGGATCCTGAGAAACTTATCAGAAGACCATGGGGGAGGGGAAGAAAAAAAATGGTTAGAGAGGGAGGGAGCCAAAACATAAGGGACTCCTAAAAAGTGAGAACAAACTGAGGGCTGATGGGGGGTGTGAGGGAGGGGTGGGTAGGTGATGGGTATTGAGGGCACCTGTTGGGATGAGCACTGGGTGTTGTATGGAAACCAATTTGACATAAATTTCATAATAAAAAAAATAAGACCTCAATCAACTGGATACAATTTGCATTTATAGAACATTCCACCCAGCAACAGAATACACATTTTAAGAACCAATTAAACATTGTATAGATCATATACTATGACATAAAATAAGTTGTAAAATTTTAAATTTTTTAATGTTTTTTATTTATTTTTGAGACAGAGAAAGAGCATGAGCAGGGGAGGGGCAGAGAGAGAGGGAGACACAAAATCTGAAGCAGGCTCCAGGCTCTAAGCTGTCAGCACAGAGCCTGATGCAGGGCCTGAACTCATGAACCCGTGAGATCATGACCTGAGCTGAAGTCAGATGCTTAACCGACTGAGCCACCCAGACGCCCCTAAATTGTAAAATTTTAAAAACTGACATCATGCAAACTATATCCTCTGGGTGTAATCAAACTAGAGATGAGTAATGGATAAGAAAAATGTGGAAATTAAACCCTTCTAAATATTCCTTAGGACAAAGAGGAACTTACAAACGGAAATAAAAAGTTATTTAAGCTTAATGAAAGGAAAAAAAAAACACTTGTCAAGATTTTTACCTTGGAAGAAAACATAGGCAGTAATCTCTTTGACATTAGCCTTTGAAACATTTTTCTAGATATGTCTCCTCAGGCAAAGGAAAGACCAGCAAAAATAACTATTTACACTACACCAAAATGAAAAAGCTTTTGCACAGTGAAGGAAAACCTCAACAAGGCAAGAGGGCAACCTACTGAATGGGAGAGAATATTTGCTAATGATACATTCAATAATGGGTTAATATATACAATATGTAAAGAACTTATATAACTCAACATAAGCATCATCATCATCTGATTAAACAATGGGCAAAGGACCTGAATATACATTTTTTCAAAGAAGATATACAGAGAGCCAAGAAACATGAAAGATGTTCAACAACACCATCATGAGGGAAATACGAATCAAAACCATGAGATACCATCTTACACCTGTCAGAATGGAATAGCTAGAATCAAAATGACAATAACAAAGGTTGGCAAGAATGTGAATAAAAAGGAACTCTCATGCCTTGTTGCTGGGAACATATATTGGTGCAGCCATTGTAGAAAAGAGTATGGAGGTTCCTCAAAAATCTGAGCCTGAGTGGCTCAGTCAGTTGAGTGTCCAACTCTTGATTTCAGCTCAGGTAAGGATCTCTGCACTGAAAGCATAAGGCCTGCTTGGTATTCTGTCTCCCTCTCTCTCTATTCCCCCACTCCCTAAATAAATAAATAAATAAATAAATAAATAAATAAATAAAGTTAAAAACAAATTAAAGATAGAATTACTGTACAATCTAGTAATTCCACCACTAGGTATTTATTTTCCCAAAGAAACTAAAACTACTAATTCAAAAAGATACATACACCCCTATGTTTATTGTAGCTCTATTTATAATAGCCAAGGTAGAACAGAAGCAACATCCATAGATGAATGGACAAAGAACACGTCACACACACACATACACACACACACACACACACACACACACACACACACACGCGCGAATATTAGTCATAAAATAAAAGGTGAGATCTTGCCATTTACAACAATATGAATGGACCTAGAGGGTATTATGCTAAGTGTAATATGTCAGACAGAGAAAAACACATGTCATTTGATATCACTTACATGTGGAATCTGAAAAACAAAACAAATGAACAAACCAACAAAAACAGACACAGATCTTTAAACACAAAGAATGAACTGATGATTGCCAGAGGAGGAATGGGGGGAATGACAAAATGGGTGAAATGTGCCTTGGAGCTAAAACAGTGTTGAGTGGAAAATTTATACCACTGAATGTTTACATTAGAAAAGAAGAGGGTGGGGGATGGATGATATAGGTGAAGAGGATTAAGAATACATTTATCGTGATGAGCACTGAGTAATGTATGGAATTGTTGAATCATTATTGTACATATGAAACTAATATAACACTGTCGGTTAATTATACTTGAATTTAAAAAAAAGGTTTAAATCAATAGTGTAAACTTTTATCCCAGAAAATAAACAGAAAAACAGAATAAAAAATCCAAAGCCAAGTAGAAGCAAAGACATAAGAGCAAGATTAAATGATACTGAAAATAGAAAAATAATAGGAAAAAAAAACCATGAAAACTAAAGTTGATCCTTTGAAAAGATCAATAAAATTGAGGGATGCCTGGGTGACTCAGTCACTTGAGTGTCTGACCCTTGATTTTGGCTCAGGCCATGATCTCATGCTTCATGGGATCAACCCCCACATAGGGCTCTGCACTGACCGCCAGAGGCTACTTGGGATTCTCTCTCTCCCTGTCTCTGCTCTTCCCCTGCTCACACTCGCTTTCTTTCTCTCTCTCTCTCCCTCTCTCTGTCTCTCTCAAAATAAATAAACTTTAAAAAAGAAAAGATCAGAGATGCCTGGGTGGCTCAGTCAGTTGAGTGTCCAACTTCGGCTCAGGTCATGATTTCACGGCTCAGTTGGTGAGTTGGAGCCCCATGATGAGCTCTGTGCTGACAACTCAGAGCCTGGAGCCTGCTTCCGATTCTATGTCTCCCTCTCTCTGACCCTCTCCTGCTCACACTCTGTCTCTCTCTCTCAAAAAATAAACATTAAACAATTTTTCAAAAAAAGAAAAACTAAAATTGAAAAAAACTTTTCTATGACTGAAAAAAATACAAAATACCAAATTCAGGAATGAAAAAGATATCACTACACACAGATACTCAAGGATAGTCAGGATTAGTAAAGGATAGTCAGGAAACACCAGAAACAATTCTCTGCATGTTAATTTGACAACTTAGGTGAAACTGAAGTTAGGTCATTCCATCAAAGCCAAAAATTACCAAATGTCATTCGAGATAAAACAGATAACCTAAACTTTTCTATAACTATTAAATAAGTAGAATTCATAGTAAAAAGCATTTCAGAAAAGAAATGCTCAAGCCCAGTTGATTGCAGTGGAGAATTCTATATTCAATGAATTAACACCAATTCTACACAAACTCTTCCAAAAAATAGAATAGGAACACAACACATTTTATGAGTCCAGTATTACTTACATGAAAACACAACAAAGATACTAATTCAAAAAGTAAAGATTTATGGGGTGCCTGG
Organism: Felis catus; assembly: GCF_018350175.1. Taxonomy (NCBI): domain Eukaryota; kingdom Metazoa; phylum Chordata; class Mammalia; order Carnivora; family Felidae; genus Felis; species Felis catus. Next base: position 30,923,622 of record NC_058380.1, on the reverse strand, counting down.
GTAGCTCAGTTGGTTATACATCCATCTTCAGCTCAGGTCATGATCTCATGGTTCATGGGTTCAAGCCCTGCATTGGGCTCTGTGCTGACAGCTCAGAGCCTGGAGGCTGCTTTGGATTCTGTGTCTCCCTCTCTCTCTGCCCCTCCCCTGCTCATGCTTTGTCTCTCTCTCTCTTTCTCTCAAAAATAAACATTAAAAAAAAATTAAAGATTTATATCTCTCATAAATTTATATTCAAAAGCTCTCAAAAACATAGCAAATCAAATCTAGTAATATATATAAACAAATATACATCACATCAAAGTGAAGTTGATGACAGTAATGACAGGCTCATTCAAAATTTGAAAATAAATTAATGTAATCCACTATACTTAGCTTAAAAGAAAAACGACATGACATCACATCGCATCAATGCAAAAAAATCATTTGACAAAATTCAATGCCATTTTATAATTAAAAAGAAAAACCTCAGCAAGCTAGGAATAGAGAATGTCACCAACCTGATAAAGATATCTATTGAAAAAATATAATTAACATTATACTTAATCATGAAAGACTGAATGCTTCCTCATAAAATTAGGACAAAGGCCAAGATGTCCACTTTCATCACTCTTATTCAACATAGTACTGGAAGGCTAGCCAGCACAACAAGGTAAGAAAAAAATAAATAAACAGCATATAAATAAGAAAAGGAAAATATTAATGAATACATAATTACATATGACATAATTGTCTATAAATGTACAAAATCTCAAGGGACACACACACACACACACACACACACACATATGCACACACACACACACACTTCCTAGAATAAATCAATTGAAGTTGCGGGTTAGGAGATCAACACAAAAAATTATATAATATATGCGGTACACACAATTTCAATATGAAATGTGAAAATACAAAATTGTAGGAGGAAATATGGGAAATATTCTAACTAGAGTTATGCAAAAAGTTCTTAGTCATGACAACAAAATCATGATCAATAAGACAAAACTGAGAAGTTGAACATCAAAATAAAACATTTACTCTGTGAAAGGCAATGGCAAGAGAATGAAAATATAAGCCACAGACTGAGAGAAAACATTTGCAAACCATTTATACAATTTTCATTTTACATGAAAATACATGAATTTATAAAATTTTCATTTTACATGAAAATACATGCAAAAATCCTCAACAAAACATTAGCAAAGTGAATTCAACAATACATTAAAAAGATTATACACCATGATTAAGTAGGATTTACTCCAGGGAGGCAAGGATGGTTCAACATCCACAAATCAATGTGATAAACCACATTAACAAAATTAAGGATAAATATCATATGATAATCTCAACAGATGTAGATAACTCATGTGACAAAACACAACATCCATTTATGATAGAAACTCTCAACCAAGTGGGTATAGAGCAAATATACCACAAGATAAAAATGGCCATATATGTCAGTCTCACAGCTAACATAATACTCAATAGTGAAAAGCTGAAAATTTTCCCTCTAAAATAAGAACAAGAAAAGGATGCCATCTCTCACCACTTGTATTCAACTAACTGTTGAAGTCCTAGCCACAGCAATTAGACAAGACAGAGAAACAAAGCGTTCAAACTAGAAGTAAAAATGTCACTATTTGCAAATGACATACTATATGTAGAAAAATCTAAAAGTGCCAACAACAAAAACCCTTAAAACTATTTCAAAAAATTCAAGTGAGTTAATTTTAAAGATCTTATTGGCTTTACTCACTGATTCATGAATCAGACAGCATCCCACATACCAGACAAAAAGAGCTCTGAGGAACTGTACAAAATGAGACTTTTATAGGCAGAAAGGATCAGGACAAGTAAGTTATACTAACAAAAGCAGATTGGTTTTGATGACTTTCCTTTAGGGGACAGGGAGGGTCTATCACTTTCCTTTAGAGGATTGCAAGGGTCTCTCAGCCAAATTACCTCACTAGTGCTGACCTGGGAATTCTAAATTAACTGGTTTAAGATTCCTTTCCTGGGAGATGCTGAAACTGTAAGTAAGTTAGGTATTAAGTGTTGGTTTGGTGACATGGGGCTTAGCACAAATATCTCCATTTTGGGTCTGTTGTCTCTTCTTTAACAGAACTAATATTAAAATTCAGTAAAGTTACAGAACATAAAATCAATACATAAAACTAATAACAAAGCACCAGAAAAATTAAGAAAATAATTCCATATACAATTGCATCAAAAAGAATTTAAAAACCTAGGAATCAATTTAATGAAGAAGGTGAAAGTCATGTACATTGAAAACTATAAGACATTAATGAAAGAAATTAAAGACACAAATAAATAGAAAGATATTCTGTGCTCATGAATTGGAAGAATCAGTATTGTTAAAATGTCAATACCAAAACAATCTATAGATTTATTATAAACCCTATAAAAACTCCAATGCCACATTTTACAAAATTAGAATGATCCTAAATTTGTATGAAAACAAAAGAGGTCCCAAAAGCCAAAGCAATTTTGAGAAAGAGGAACAAAGCTGGAGGTATCACACTTCCAGATTTCAAACTATATTACAAAGCTAAGGTAATTAAAGCAGTATAGTGTTGGCATAAAAACTGATGTATAGATCTATGGGAAAGAATAGAGAACACAGAAATAAACCCATGTATATGTGGTCAATTAATTTACAACAACAGAGACAAGAATATACAATGAGAGTGTACAGCAGAGTCTTTCATCTAAATGGTGTTAGAAAAACTGGACAGTCACATACAAAAGAATGAAATTGAACCACTATCTTAGGCCATACACAAAAATTAATTCAAAATGGATTAAAGACTTGAAACCATATAACCCTTAAGACAAACAAACAAAACAACAACAAAAACTCCATAAACAATAAGCTCCCTGGGAATGATTTTTTAAATCTGACACCAAAAGCAAAAGCAACAAAAGTAAAAATAAATAAATGGAACTACATTAAACTAAAAAAGCTTTGCACAGCAAAGAAAATCATCAACAAAATGAAAAGACACCTGCTGAATGGGAGAAAATATTTGCAAATCATATATCTAGTATGGGACTAATATCTAAAATATGTAAAGATCACACACAATTCATTAAAAAAAAAAACAAATAATCCAATTTAAAAATGGGTAGAAGATCTGAATAGACATTTTTTCCAAGGTAGACTTACAGAGGGCCAATAGATACATGAAAAGATGTTCAACACCATTAATCATCAGAGAAATGCAAATCAAAACCACGAGATACTTCTTCACACCTGTTAGAATGGCATTATCAAAAAGATAAAAAATAACAAGTGGTGGCAAGGAAGTGGTAAAAGGGAACCTTTGATGCACTGCTGGCAGGAATGTAAATTGATGCAGCCATTTTGGAAGTTCCTCAAAAAAATTAAAAATAGAACTACTGTATGATCCAGCAATTCCATTCTTGTGTATTTATCCAAAGAAAACAAAGCAATAACTCAAAAAGGTATATGAACCCTATGTTCACTGCAGCATTATTTAAAATAGCCAAAATACAGAAACAACCTTAGTGTCCATCCATGGATGAATAAAGAAACTATGAAAACAAACAAACAAAAAAAACTATGGTATGTATATAGATACACAGATGCAGACAGACACACAATGGAATTTTATTCATACATAAAACAAGCTTGCTATTTACAAAACTATGGATGGACCCAGAGGCATTATGCTAAGTGAAAAACCTCAGAGGAAAACAAGTATAGTCTCTTATATATGGAATCTGAAACAAAGTTTTTTTTAAACCCAAGCTTATAGATACAGAGGATAGATTGGTGGTTGCCTGAGGCTGGGGTTGGGGGATAGGAAAAATGAGTGAAGGGGGTCATAAGGTAAAAATAAATTATAAATTAATTGCATAGTGTTGTGTAGTGTCTAATAATACTGTACTGTATATTTGAAAGTTGCTGTGAGTAGACCTTGAAAGTTCACATCATGAAAATAATTGTAACTATGTGGTGATGTTAACTAGACTTAATGTGATTTCAAAATATATACATTTAATTATATCGTACACATGAAACTAATTACATGTTATATGTCAATTATATCTCAATAAAGTGATAAAAATTTTTAAATGGAAAAAAAAACCCACATAGTGTAATAACTTGAAATCTAAAGCATGTAGCCTGTTAGAATTGTGCCAATGTCATTTTCCTGGTTTTCATACTGTGCCATAATTATGTACAATGTTGCCATTTAAGGAATCTGGATGAAGTGTACAAGGTCCTTTCTGGACTAACTTTGCGTGTGAATCTACAATTATTTGAAAATAAAGGCTTTAAGTTAAAAAAAAAAAAAAAGCTAATGGGCCCTATTAATGGATTTCACAGTCAATTCAAAGAATTGCCCCAATAACCCATCAGTAAAAACCCTAAGGCTCTGCATGTGTATGTTTTTATTTGAAGAGGCATGAGGGGAGGGCGGAAATGTGAGGAATCAACCGGACAATTTTCTCACCGTTCCTCTCTTTAGTTTATATAACATATAGACACGTGTGGGTCAAAGTAACAAGATTTAGAATTTTTAGGTCAAGGAGCAGTATGAAATCTCCTACCTCTTTAGCTCATAACTGAACTCATTTTAACGGATTATACATGCTCAGTCTCCCGGCGGCTTTCACAGACTCGCAGCCCCTCCAGTTGGCACAGCCCTTAGTTCCGGCCTATCCTCGGGGGCCTTAGATTGAAGTGCTCCTCGCGCTGTGCTCGCGGTTCGTGCTGACGAGTGTCACGCCCGCGGCCGTCCCCAACTCGCGCCAACCGCTGTGCTGGGACGGAGACCCGGAGGGCCAAACGAAGGCCAGGGCGCCGCTGGCCCACGGAGACGCCTCCTGGGCTCCTGGCCTGAGCGGGGCTGCAGAGCCTGGGAGGAAGCGGCGCTCCTTCACTCCATAAATCGTACCCCTAAGGAGAAAAAGGTCACGTGTGGACAGTCGTGGCGCAGGGCCAGCCGCCGGGGTATTCACCGGGCATAGTTCTCAGAGGCCGGGCCGTGCTGTCCCCTTGACACCTTGGCCGCTGCGCACCGCGTTCGTGTGGGAGGCGGGGCCCACAGCAGAGTCTCTCCCTAGTATCCCTGAGTTTCTGACTGCGACCCTTCTTCACGGGCTGGGCCCAGCAGACTTCCGGAGTTGGACGTCGAACGCCAGTACCCCTGGCGCAGAGAACCAGGGGGCGCGGCTTGTTTGCGGTGCGGCCTGGTCTGACCAGACCAGCAGGCGGCTCCACACGCACCCAGTTAAACACAGGCCCGTGGCCACTGCGGCTGCACTTACAAGAGCTTCCCCGCACCCCGCAGCTCCTGCTGTCCGCGACCCCTACTTGATAAGCACCCCTACCCCACTCCCCCGGGCCTGAGCCCTTCGGTGGGGGTCATAGCCTGACCCAAAGGCAGAGAGAACTTGAGTCCCTCCTGTGCCAACGCGCTCACTGCACACGAGCCAGTGTCCTTCAGGGCCACCTCCTTCCTGGGGTCTGTAGAGAGTAACAAGACCGTCCATTGAGGGTGTGCAAGGGAGGCCTGCCCACATCTCCCGACTTTGGGAGCCACGGAGGAGAGGACTAGTACCTGAAGTCCTTCCCTTCGTCTTCAAAAACCACAGTGGCTGCCATCCTGACTCCTACTTGGCAGAGCTCTGGGGGTGGAGGGGTGTATCTTGGGAAAAGAGAAATTTCTTGAATGCAACGGATCTGAAAAATCCAACCACATTTTCTGAGCCAATGCCAAGATCCTGACTCCCTGTTTCCGATTCAGCTGGTGCCTAAACCTAAATCCCAAGAGCACTGTTTGCATTTCCTAGGATTATTCATTGCCCTTTTTTCCGTTTGAGCATTTAAAATTCCTGTAATTCATGGAGCACTTAAGACCCTCATAGAAGTAACTGAATGTTTACTTAACACTGGGGTCTAAGCCCCTTCTAATTTTGTGCAGCTTAACTCCTGGCAGGGGGCTGCCTGCACTATTTCAACATAAATCTAGAAGCAGGCAGTGGAAAGCTCCATGTTTTACCGTCATTGCATGTTCTGGGACAAGTCCTCTAGACCAGCCCTGAACCCCGGAACTACCCTGGAACTACTGCTATATTGGTGTAGTGGCAGACTGTCCTGTGCAGTGTAAGAGGTTTAGAAGCACCCTAGGCCTTCCTGCACTAGAGTCCAGGCACTTTGAGTTGTGACAACCAAACTCCTTACCACTGATCTTGGGAGGCAAATAGCTGTTTCTAGAACAAGGTCTTCAAGTAGTGAACTCTCAACTTTCAGCCTCTTTTGAATTATATGGCATAGAATTTTGAATCGAGCCCCCATCACTTCAAAAGGTCATTTTATGTTCTGGCCTCCACCATTTCTGCTGTCTGTGGTCACTTATGTGGTTGTCCACACCTGTTTACTACCTTTTTTGGAATCTCTTATGATTTTATCTTTATCAGGGTACTGGTATAGTTTGCTTATTAGACTTATTTGGGTTTGCTGAAATTCTCTTTAATGTGTAAGGTATTTTTCACCAAATTTTGCACATATTCAACCACTATTCCTTCAAATAATTTGCCTGTCACATGAAATATTTTGTAACTCTCCTTTTCACTCAGTTACATGTTGGATCAGTTGATATTTTCCAAAGATAACTAAGGCCTTGTTTAAATGTTTTAAAACAATTTTCTTTCAAATTTTCAATTCATAACTGCTGATATACATCTATAATCTGCACTATATTATTAAACTCACCCCTGGCTTAACATTACACATACTTTTTCAGTTCTAGAATTTCCTTTTATTTTTATACTTGCCTTCTCTGCCGAGGCGCCCACCTGCTCCCTCATTTTTCTCCTTTGAACCTTCAAACATATTAGACAAGCAGCTTCAAAATCCATGTCTTGTAATTACAACATCTGGGTCAATTCAGATCATTTTTAGTAGCACTTATTTCTCTTCTTTTTGGGTCACATCATGCATGTCAGGAAATTACTGACTTAGGCTAAACACTTTACATAAAATGTCATGGAGACTGTAGATGTGGTAACTTCCTAGGGCTGCTTTAACAAATTACCACAAACTTTGTGGCCTAAAACAGAAATTTAAAAATCAAGGTATCAGCAGGGCCACATTCAAGATTATAGGATCCTTCCTTTCTTCTTCTAGCTTCTGGTGGATGCCAGTACTCCTCCACTTGTAGACACATCATTGCCTCTCTCTTCCTGTCTTCTGTGTCCTGGCATGTCCTGGTCTGTTTCTCAAGGATTTAGGATTCAACCTAATCCAATATAATCTCATCTCAAACCTTACCTTAATTACACCCACAGACTCTATTTCCACTAAGGTTCTGAATGGACATCAAATTTGGGGAGACACTATTCAACTCACTCCACTGCATTATGCTGACTTCCAATATATAACATTTGAGTTTTGTTCAGGCCAGCAATTTGACTACCAGTGAACCCAACTGGATCTGTCAGACCTGTTACTTCTGTATCATTATGTCTAGTGTGGTCTAGAACACATTAGTTCTATTATGGTCTACAACACTCAATTCTGACTTCAGTTCCTTTCACTAGGGTAGTATCTGAGCATTTTTCTTTTCTTCAAGGAGTCAAATAGTACATATTTTAGATGTTGTGAAGAGCCAAAGTGAAGGCTATTACACAGATCCTTAGTGAGAAAAAATTTAGCCAAAATTGATAGTCATGAAATTCTAAGTTTAAAAATAAGTACAACTTTATGCAATACAGGTCTATGAATGAGAATTAAATTCTAAGATTAGAGTTCAAAGTTACTGTTCTATTAAAATCGCAAATGTTCACTTAATGCCGATCTGTAATGAGATTTTATATATTTCATCTTTAAAACAGTCTGTCCACACAGATACATACAAACAAATACTGAGTACTGCTTTTGACTGAGCATATTTATTACTAGGAAAAGTATTACAGAACTGTTTGAGATTTCTCTAGATATTTGCCTCTCAAGAGGTTATTATATTGCAGAATAATCACTTCCAATATTAGATAGCAGTTCCTCAAATATACAGAACTGAATAATTTTTTTTAAAATGTTTATTAATTTTTGAGAGAGAGAGACAGAGCATAAGCAGGAGAGGGGCAGAGAGAGAGGGAGACACAGAATCCAAAGCAGGCTCCAGGCTCTCAGCTGTCAGCACAGAGTCTGATGCAGGGCTTGAGCCCACGGACAGTGACACCATGACCAGAGCGAAAGTTGGACACTTAACCCACTGAGCCACCCAGGAGCCCCAAGAACTGAATACATTTTTAAGTAAGGAAATTTTCTTCATACTTGCATTAAAGTAAAAAAAATGCTATTAGAATAGTTTGATTCTGGAAAATGTGGGAATGGAGATCTTATTTGTTGACTACACAGTATATAGTATTTGGATATTATTTATGACTCGTTGAAATGACTACCACAGTACTTCACACAGAAGTATTGTTTTACCTTCTAACTTAAATCCAGAGAAATCAAGTCTGTGGCAAAAGCTAATTTGCAAAAATATGCAGTCTATTAACAGTGCTAAGGGCCATTTTTCTTGTTCAGAAAAATTTTAATCATGGATATGAGCTCAAAAGAAATTCACAGTATTTACTGCTACTAAATCATGGGCAATCTGTGGTGATAGTTCAAGTCAAAATATTCAGCTTCTAGTTCTGAAAAAAATTCATGGATCTCATTAAGTCCATGAGAATAAGTAAAGTTTTACTGTTCACACAATTCATTAACTTGACATATTAAAATACTTTTGGCAATGTACCTTTTGATGAATAGAAATGAATAAGGTTTCTGGGGCACCCGGGTGACTCAGTTAAGCATCTGACTGGATTTCAGCTCAGGTCATGATCTCATGGTACATGGGATAGAGCACCACATCAGGCTCTGCACTGGTAATACAGAACCTGCTTGGGATTCTCTCTCCCTCTGCCCTTCCCCCTCTCTCTCAAAAATAAATAAACTTAAAAAAAAAAAAGAGGTGAGGCACCTGAGTGGCTCAGTCTGACTTCAGTTCAGGTTATGATCTCATGGTTTGTTGAGTTCAAGCCCCATGATGGGCTCTGTGCTGACATCTCGGAGACTGGAGCCTGCTTCAGATTCTGTCTCCCTCTCTGTCTGCCCCTCCCGGGCTTGCACTCTGTCTCTCAAAACCAAATAAACATAATTTTTTTTTAAAGGAAATGAATACAGTTTCTAAACTTCCCCAACTACACCTTTTCCTGCTCTTCACATATTTTTACCACCATCAGTTGTTACTCATCCTGGCAGATTCCAGTTCAGGTTGAGTGTTTTCACAACTTGTTTTAAAATATTTTCAACTGTCTTTGTTCTACACAGACTGTTCATAGAGGTTAATTCTTCAGAGTTAAATTGATACCTTGAATAAACAGCAACAGAGCAGTACTGGTAATCAACTGTTGGTTTACCAACAGCCAAGGAAAGGCACCTAAAATATCTGATGTTTCTTTACTGTTAATGTTGCTCCCACTGTCCTCAACTCTTAAGGCATGTATCATCACCAAAAGAGAATCTTAAGAATCTTAAGTTTTTTTCTGGATTTGCAAATTCAACTGCTGCAATCACATACAATCTAATTAATTCATCATTACTGAAGTTTCCCTTTCCTGGCTAATAACCAAGCTATTAAAAACTTGGTTTAACAGCAACCACTTTTTCTTCTTTACCATGAGAATTAGGCAATGAAATGCTCTGTTTAAAATCTTCTAACTTTCGGGGCGCCTGGGTGGCGCAGTCGGTTAAGCGTCCGACTTCAGCCAGGTCACGACCTCGCAGTCCGTAAGTTCGAGCCCCGCGTCAGGCTCTGGGCTGATGGCTCAGGGCCTGGAGCCTGTTTCCGATTCTGTGTCTCCCTCTCTCTCTACCCCTCCCCCGTTCATGCTCTGTCTCTCTCTCTGTCCCAAAAATAAATAAACGTTGAAAAAAATTTTTAAAAATAAAATCTTCTTTCATGACAATTGCTTACCTGTGAGATGGGAGTATTCTGATGAGGGCTTTGTATAATGCCTATGCCTATGTACTACGCATGCACATAGTACACTTTGAACACATCTAGAACGTCACTACTTTCATTTCTAAAAGCACTGACAACCAGTTCAACAAAACCTACATCCCACTGTACTTTAAAAGTCAATTTTTCATCTTTTATTTTGACATATTCACCAGTAACTTTTTAAAATTTTGCAATATGGCACTTAAAGTGAAACACAAAATGCTGCCAGGTTATAACCACAATGCTGGGATTTCTAATACTTTGAGCAGCAATGTGAAGCAACCCAAGTGCCACAGTGAAAGTCTCTATGTTGCAACTATTAAACTGCTGTTGTAGTGTGAAAGAAAGTAGCCAGACAAGCAAATTAAGATGCTTTTCAATAAAACTTTAAAATAAAAAAACAATTTTTAACATCATTTCACCTGTAAAAAAATCCATTTAATTTTTTTTGCATTATGTAATAATATAAAACCATTCTTAGCCTGTAAGTTGTACAAAACAGGCAATCGAACCAGATTTGACCCATAGACCTGTTTGTTGAGGTTGTTCTAGGATATAGTCCAACTCCTCAGACATGATTTTCACTGAATGCTCAAGGTGATCCTCAACAATGTATGGCCCCAAATGCCTACATCTCTCAGTACTACACATCTGATACCATTGTTTAGCTCTCAACCAAAAGATAGTATCTGCTAAACCTCATGGAACTTTAGCCTGCATATATTCACATCAACCCTAGGCCAAGGATCCACGTTTATTTGCAAACAGATCCTTGGCATCATTGCCTGCATCCTTAACACACACTGACACACAGAGAACAGGTCTTCAATGGTTGTTTTGAGCTTTCTAAAGCATGTTGGTGCTAACCACATATAAGTAGTTTCACATATATATTTGCAATTCACCTACTTACCTTATACTGAAGATGTACTCACCGTGGCCTCCCATTCAAGATTCTAGCAGAGGAGCCTAAGCCTGAAAAAGAAGCAGCTGCCATCTACCCCAGACACCCTACACACCCCAGATTCCTTCCTTCTAGGTGGGTTATATAGCTGGGTTGCCTGGTGTCCTGGTTACCTACAGTCAATTTAACAGGCAGGAAATTCGTAGTAATTCAACCAGGCACACACGGAAATGGTGACCTGGGTGAGCACTGAAAAGCTGAGAATGCTCTTCAAGCATATCATTATATTCAACAGTGCAAAAACCTGTAAATAGGTTTATGTGCCTACAGTACTAAGAAAATGATATAAAAGCAGATAAAATTTAATCTCACCAGGATCCCCAGGTGAATGTACCATTTGTTGGAACAATTTATAGAGACAGGGGAAAAAAAAAAAAGAGATCCATATGGGGGTGCATGGGTGGCTCAGTCAGTTAAGTGTCTGACTTTGGCTCAGGTCATGATCTCATGATCTGTGGGTTGGAGTCCTGCATCAGGCTCTCCGCTGACAGTTCAGAGACTGGAGCCTGCTTCCAATTCTGTATCTCCCTCTCTCTCTCTCTGCACCTCCCCTGCTCATGCTCTAAAAAATAAACACTTTAAAAAAAAAACTTTAAAAAAGATCTATATGGTATGAAGAATCATTAATGCTTAGGGCTGATAACATTCTCTAGTGCATGAAGTGGTGTTGGGGAGCATCCTCTGGACATGTGCTCACAAAAAGGAAAAGCAGGAAAGACCTGACCTCATATCATTAGGACTGTGTTTCTGGGTTTGTCAGGAACAAAACTAAGCCAACTGGTTGACTTGGTTATGTCTAGTGGGTACCTGACATGAAATTAAATGCTATTCCAACCAGAATTCTAAAATCTGCTTAAAGGTGGCTTAAAATTCTAAGTATTTTAGAAAACCTTAAGATTTGGGTGGGTGGATAAAATGAATAAAGGACTTGGCCTATATATAAACTATTACAAAGACAGCTTAAACATTATCATGATCAGAAGGAGTAAAAGAGTGGTTTGAAAAAGCAAAATGACATTAGAAACATATCAAAGGACACAAGAGCTAATTTGAATGAAATTCTGCTGGCCTTATCTCAGATAATTTGAGCATAAAATAAATAAATATGTCAGTAACAAGAGTTAAAGATTATAATTTACCAAATGAAGAATCTGAGTATACAGACATAAATAAAAAATTGTAAAAAAACAAAAATTTCCATACCATGATATGCAGAGGAATAATGGGGAAAAAATTTCATGTTTTTGCAACTATAGTAATAATTGATTTGGGCAACATCAGAAATAAATGCTTAAATTAATGAGTGAAACTAAGAGGATATTTGTATAGCCTGAATGTATCATCTCACAAGATATTAAAGGATAAAATGAGTTTTGTGGAAACAAGGAAGATACTACATTAACCATATTATCCAATCAGTATGAATGGGACTAATCAGCAGCATGTGATTCCTGGTACAAAGTACTGAGATATCCTGAACACTTCTAGTACTACAAAAGGTATATAATATAATCAAAAAGAAACAGGAAACAAATCCTATTATTTACTTGGCAATAATCAAAAGAATTGTGGTTAATAGCTAATGGTCATTCAGGATATTGCCAGTTCCTCCCATATGGCTTTTCTGATACATACCAACTTGCACTTTTCAAACGGTCATATTCATAGCCCGTGTTAGCTGAGATGTCTAGCATATGTGAGTTACAAACAGCACAGAGGCTTTTTTCTTCCTTACAAAAGTCAGACTGCTAGCAAAGGCAATTTTTCTTAAATTTTTTTTAACATTTATTCCTTTTTGAAGACAAAGACAGAGCAAGAGCATGGGGGGGGGGGGGGGCGGGGATGGGAAACACAGAATCTGAAGCATGCTCCAGGCCCTGAGTTGTCAGCACAGAGTCCTATGTGGGGCTCAAACTCACCAACCATGAGATCATGACCTGAGCCAAAGTTGGATGCTTAACTGACTGGGCCACCCAGGCGCCCCTCTGCACAGCAATTCTTGAGCCCACTTCCTTCCACATGGTAGCACTCTTCCATCTTCAGTGTAGAGACAGGAGACCACACAGAATATAAAGGATGAAGATGTCTTTCATGGGATTTTGTGGGGAATAAGCTTAGGAATTCCCTGAGCTTGCACCAATGGGTTAACAAGGCATAAAGAAATAGCCACAAGATGAACACATCCAAGATAAGGTAAACAAGATTAGGTCAACAGGGCAAAGGCCCCCAAGATAGGACATAGAAAGGTATGGAAACAGTAAATCTCAGAATGAAAACATCCACAATGTTTAGGTAATCTTAGGTAAACAAGCTTAAGTATTCAGGGCAGAAGCACCCCCAACTTAGTACAATAGCAGAAAGCGGTTTTCACAGGAAGAAAGGACCAAAATAGGTAAACAGGGCTATAGACCATAGCAGGGCGAAGGTGCCCAGAGAGGAGCTAATTAGCAAAAAAAAAAAAGGTGCCTTATTGACCCTGAGGTAGCATACTTTAACTGTCTTATCCCCTAAGCTAGCTAAGATAAACAGATGTGGCGCCTCATGCCTGCTGTGAACAACCATCTGTCCGGCACCAGGACTTTGTTTTGTGTTGACCCAAACCCCTAACACTGCATATCTTCAATACCCTCTTTTCCCTCGTGTCCTTGAGTTAATCCACGGTTTCATTGTTTCTCTGTGCACACTTATAAGCCTTCTGACCCTCATAAAAATAGAGCAAAAGGCCCTTACTTGGGGTTGTCTCCTCCCGGACATTAGCCTCTCTCACATTTTAATCCTGTGTCCACTCTCTTGCTGGACAAGAGAGAACTCCAGACCCAGAGTCCACGACAGGATTTAACACCAGCATCCACATTCTACTACATAGAATTTATTGTAGATTGATTTCCCAAATCCATTACCTTCATAAGATTTTTCATCTGGGTAATATACTATTAGGTCTCTACCACTCAATGCATTTTGTTGTCCAGAGAAAGGTGGCTTTTGGCTGAAGTTATCACACATTTATTACCTTCTAGATTTTCTTCATTCTCTTAGTGAGATTCAATCTTTTGACAAAAAAAAACCTTTCACATTATTACTTCCTGCATTTCTCCACAATGGAAGTTTACTGAGAGTTGAATTAACAGTGTTTTCCTACATTCATTACCTCCAGTGGCTCTTTCCCCCAGAGAATTTCCTAATGTCCAACAAGGTCTATATACTTGGTGGCTGAAAAACTATATGTACATTTCAAGTCTCCTTCCAGTGTAAGCTGTTGCTCTAGACTGAATGTATGTGTTTTTCCAAATTTCCTATGTTCAAACCTAATCCCCAATGTGCTGGTATTTTGAAGTGGAGGCCCTTGAAAGATGGTAGTACTGAGAGCAAAGTCCTCGTGAACGGCATTTGTGTCCTTTATAAGAGGTCCCAAAGTGCTCCCTTCCTCCTCATGAGGACAAAAGATGGCCATCTGTGAACCAAGAAGTGGATCCTCACCAGACAACAAAATCTACAAGCACCTTGACCTTTGCCTTTCCAGTTTCTAGAACTAACAGAAATAAATGCTTGCTATTTATGCCACCCAGTCTAGGATATTTTTCTGACAGCTGCCTCAACAGATTAAGACAGTTCTCTTATGAATAGTGAGGAACTTCCTGAGGAGCATCCATGTTCATTAGCTTAATAAGTTTTAGCCCCTTTCAGTTCTGCTATCTTTTCTTAGCCCTGACTTGCGGCTGAAAAATCTCCCTGCATACATCATCTTTACACTTTCAACCTCTGAGTTCTCTCTGATGTTCTCAAAAGTATGATTTCTGGCTGAAAGCATTCCAAGACATTTACAGGGCTGTTTATATTGTTTAAATTATGTAATATAATATTTTATCTGGATGAAAGTATTTCTAAATTCATTACATTCATATGATCAATTCCATGAGTTTTCTGACCCTGATGGTCAACTGCTGGTGGAAATCTTCCCTACATCCATCACAATTATATGGTTTCTCCCATGTGATAAAGGGGATCAGAATATACCCCCCCCAAAACATGCCACTTTGGCATATGTATTATTTTGAACCAAAAGCAACTTAAAAACGGTAAACGCAAAAAATTCTCGCCCTCCCCCTATCCACCTAAAGGCAGGGCATAAATTTCCTTTTATGAAGGTGTTCCTATCCTGTCTCCCAAAAGAAAAGAGATAGCACCAATATCTGCATAAACACACCTTACTGAAATAACCTTTGTCTTCCATTCATTTCCCATATATTTACTTTCCCACAATTTACCATCACTAAAAGCTCAAAACTAGTTTCCTTTGTCTGGACACTTCTTTGCAAATGTATTGCTCTTTTGTTAAAGTGGTATATAAGCTTCCAGGTCTGACCACCTCTTTTGGGTTTTCATTTGATTTCTGTGAGATCCCTCCATGTGTATATGAAATAAACTTTCTTTTCCTGTTAATGTCTTTAAATTTACATAGGCCCAGCCACTGACCCTGAAAGTAAAGCTATTTTTCTTCATCTTAGCTTTTTACATCTGACAACCCACTGAAAATCTTCCCACATTACCACATTTATCAGACTTCTCGCCTTTTGGAGTTTTCTAATGCTTTCATTAAGTTGAGACTCATTTCTGAGAATGAAGTTTCTCATAAGGTTAGAAAGTTAAATTGGAAATGAAAGCTTTCTCACATTAATTACACTCAGCATTTCTTCCTTGCATGCATTCTCTGATGTGCTATGAGAACCGATTTCTGAACAAAACTCTTCTCACACTCAACACATTCATACGGTTTCTCCCCTGTGTGAGTTCTCTGATGTATTCTCAAGTAGTGTTTGTAGATGAAAGCTCTCCCACATTCATTACATTCATATGACTTCTCCTGTGTATGCCTCCTTAAGTGCATTCTGAGGACGGACTTTTAGACAAAAATTTTACCACATTCAATACATTCATTGAGTTTCTCCCCTGTGTGAATTCTCTGATGTCCTCTGAGGCATGACACGCAGGTGTAAGCTTTTCCACATTCGTTACATTCATAGGGTTTTTCCCCTGTGACTTCTTTGATGTATTATAAGGCTTGACTTCTGGGTGAAAGTCTTCCCACAGTCATTACATTCATGAGGTTTTTCACCTGTGTGAGTTCTCTGATGTAGTTCAAGGCTTGACTTCCAGGTATAACCTTTCCCACACTCATTACATTCATAGGGCTTCTCCTGTGTATGCCTCCTCTGATGTGTTCTCAGCAATGACTTCCAGAGGAATGTTTTCCCACATTCTATACATTTATAGGGTTTCTTCGTTGTGTGGATTTTCTGATGTCCTCGGAGGCGTGACATGCAGGTGAAAGCTTTCCCACATTCATTACATTCATGGGGTTTTTCCCCAGTGTGATTTCTCTGATGTATTATAAGGCTTGACTTCTGGGTGTAAGCTTTCCCACACTCCTTACATTTATAGGGTTTCTCCCCAGTGTGAATTCTCTGATGTATTCTAAAGTGGTATTTGTACGTGAAAGCTCTCCCACATTCATTACATTCGTTGGCTTCTCCTGTGTATGCCTCCTCCAGTGCATTCTCAGGATTGACTTCCAGATTAAAGTTTTACCACATTCAATACACTCATAAAGTTTCTCCCCTGTGTGAATTCTCTGATGTCCTCTGAGGCGTGACATGCAGGTGTAAGCTTTTCCACATTCATTACATTCATAGGGTTTCTCCCCTGTGTGAGTTCTCTGATGTATTATAAGGCTTGACTTCTGGGTGAAAGTCTTCCCACAGTGATTACATTCATGGGGCTTCTCCCCTGTGTGAGTTCTCTGATGTAGTTCAAGGTTTGACTTCCAGGTATAAGCTTTCCGACATACATTACATTCATAGGGTTTCTCTCCTGTGTGAATTCTCTGATGTATTCTCAGGAATGACTTCCAGAGGAACGTTTTCCCACATTCTATACATTCATAGGGTTTCTCTCCTGTGTGGATTTTCTGATGTCCTCGGAGGCGTGACATGCAGGTGAAAGCTTTCCCATATTCATTACATTTGTGGAGTCTGTCTGCTGTGTGAGTTCTCTGATGTAGTTCAAGACTTGACTTCCAGGTGTAAGCTTTCCCACACTCATTACATTTATAGGGTTTTTCCCCTGTGTGACTTTTCCGATGTATTACAAGGCTTGACTTCTGGGTGAAAGCTTTCTGACATTCATTACATTCATAGGGCTTCTCCCCTGTGTGAGTTCTCTGATGTAGTTCAAGGCTAGACTTCCAGCTGTAAGCTTTCCCACATTCATTACATTCATAGGGTTTCTCCCCTGTGTGAGTTCTCTGATGTATTGCAAGGCTTGACCTCCGGGTGAAAGCCTTCCCACACTCATTACATTCATGGGGTTTCTGCCCTGTGTGCTTTTTCTGATGTGCTCTGAGTTGTGACATGTAGGTAAAAGCTCTCCCACATTCATTACATGCATAAGGTTTCTCCCCTGTGTGAATTCTCCAATGTATCTTCAGGATTTTCTCCCAGAGGAAAGTTTTCCCACATTCTATACACCGATAGGGCTTCCTCCCTATATGAGTTCTCTCATGTCTTCTTTTTTTTTTTTTAATTTTTTTTTTCAACGTTTATTTATTTTTGGGACAGAGAGAGACAGAGCATGAACGGGGGAGGGGCAGAGAGAGAGGGAGACACAGAATCGGAAACAGGCTCCAGGCTCTGAGCCATCAGCCCAGAGCCTGACGCGGGGCTCGAACTCACGGACCGCAAGATCGTGACCTGGCTGAAGTCGGACGCTTAACCGACTGCGCCACCCAGGCGCCCCTCTCATGTCTTCTAAGGTGCGACATGCAGGTGAAAGTTTTCCCACATTCATTATATTCATATAGATTTTCCCCTGTGTGAGTTCTCTGATGCATTCCTAGGCTTGCCTTATGACTGAAAGTTTTACCTGATTTAATACATCCACAGGATTTCTCCACTGCATGAATTCTCTGATGTCCTCTTAAGTGTTGTTGGTAGGCCAAAGACTTCCCACATTCATTACATTCATAGAGTTTCTCTCCTGTGTGAGTTCTCTGATGTATTTCAAGGCTTGACTTCTGGGTGAAAGTTTTCCCACATTCATTACATTCATAGGGTTTCTCCCCTGTGTGAATCGTCTGATGCACTCTGAGGCATGCCATATAGGTAAAAGCTTTCCTGCATCCTTTACATTCATAGCGTTTCCCCGCTCTGTGTTTTCTCTGATGCCCTACTAGGGATGATTTCCTGGAAAAAGCTGTCCCACATTCATTACATTCATAGGGCTTCTCACTTGTGTGAGTTCTTTGATGTACAATGAGGGATGAACTTCTAGAGAAAGATTCTTGACATTCATTGCTCTCATACTGTTTTTGTCTCCTGGGAATTCTCTGATGTAGACTGAAAGCCGACTGAGAACTGAAAGTTTCCCTATAAGTGTCATTATCACAAGATGTCTCTATTGTGGGAGTCCTCTCTTGCACTGTAATTGCTAAATTGTGGTTTAAGTTTTTTCCACATTCAAAGGATTTCACTCCTGTGTGAGTTCTCCGATATTCTCTGAAATGTGCTTTTTGACCTAAAGTTTTCTCTCCTGTTTCAGTTCTCTGAAGTGGAGTAACCTTACTGAAATTGTTCCCGGTTTTAATACATGCATCTTCATCAAATTCAGAATGACTCTTCTCTATGTGAATATTTGGAGAGACAATGTTTGATTTATCACATAAGTTTTTTCCAAATTTATAAGATCCCTCTTGTATGTAGGCACTCTTAACATTTAATAGAAGTTGCCTTATCATGGAAAGCATTATCATGTTCATTATGTTCAAAAGACTGCCCCAAAATCTGAAAAGTCTGATCCTGAATAAGTTCCTCCACATGACTAAACACTTGTAAATCTTTATGGTAATCAAAATATTTCTCTCCACTATTCGTTCTCTCATTGCTAGTATTGAAAGAAGATGCATTAAACTCATAAGCCTCTTTGGTTGAGTAACTATATGGGGTCAAAAGATAGAGATCCAAGCATGTAGGAACATCAGTGTCACATTTAGAGAACATTTTTCTTGAAGGAAAAATGTCTATGCCCCGATGAACTGGTTTTCCTGAAATTTTATCTTGCTCTGTAGTTAATGTTTTCTTGTTGTTGAATAAGACTTGACAGAAATATTTGTGTTGGCTTTCCTGGCTCTTCTCTAAAAGACCAAGTTGGCAGTCTTCTAAAAATGAGAAAGTTAAAAATTCCTTATGAAACTTAAAATTTTTATATAAAAAGGACTTACATACAAATGCCCTATTAAGTTTTTGACATTTTTGTTTCCGGCTAAGTCTCCCAACAACACAGTATACAATACAGTACATATTAACTATATTCACTTTCCTTCAGGGGAGATTTCAGGGAGAGATTCCACTGTAGTGGAAAAGGAGTGGGGAGAGAATCTGGAAGTGAATATCATAAGGATTTGGCATTTAGAGATTATATAACTTTCAAACTTGGGAAGAGAAGTGGGTATAAACAAAAGGAATGATGAATTGGGAATGTAAGGGTTTTAAGAGAGTTGGTTACTAGCAACAGGAAAATCAAGAGGAGAATGAATTCAAACTGAGAATTTAAAAAATCATGCCCAAGGGTTTCATAAGGGTTCCAGCAGAGAGAGGGTATGAATTAAGGACACCATCAGAATCTATTTCTTATACTATCAAATATATAGATTAAAATGGAGGGATACTCATTATGCAACATGCTTCCATTTGGAGGAACCCTATTTCCATTCCACATATAAACACCAAGAATTCATGGCACAAATTTCTCCTCTCCTTATTCTCAAAATCATAAATGCCCAATATAAAGTGTAAAAGAGACTGGAGGAAGACATGTTTTCACCTGGATTAGACTCAACATTCTGGTATTTTGGTTTGTATTAGTTTGTTCAAAAGTAAACCTTTATTGACACCAAATCCAAAGTTTCACCTTTTCACGTGCACACTCATGTTCTTGAAACTAGTTTTAACCTTGTCCCATATTTAACTCAGCTTTCTATGTACTTTTCAACATATCTGGTCTACTAACTGTGAGAACCTTAAGAATCACATTTCAACCTGCTCCCTTAAATTATGGAAATATCTCTTATATTTACCTATCATTAAAAAATACTGTATATATTTGACTATAACCATCCTGCTACCCATACTCTATGTAATGTCAGGCCTCTGCTAAACCTAAGATGGTCCAGAGCCCACTACCTGGGGATGGTGAGGGGGGTGGGAGGGTGAGGAGAATGAAAGAGTTAAGAGGTATCTTTCTAGAAAACAAAATTTACACTACCTGCATATACTTAAGAAGTTGAAACTATCACTCTATAATTCTATAAGACCACAATATTTTCAGCAATGTCTGGTCAGGCTATCTTTCTCCATTTAGGGAGGGAAACTCAAAAAACAATCTTACACTTACCTTCTTTCCTAATTTACACCACATTTCTGACTTTGCATGAGTTTTAATCTAGATATCTGTCAGGGAAAAATATAAAATATATTTGTATACTCAAATCTAAAAATTACCTAGGTTGGGAATGCAAGCTGGTGCAGCCACTCTGGAAAACAGTATGGAGGTTCCTCAAAAAATTAAAAACAGAACTACCCCACGACCCAGCAATTGCACTACTAGGCATTTATCCATGGGATACAGGTGTGCCATTTCAAAGGGACACATGCACCTCCATGTTTATAACAGCACTATTAACAATAGCCAAAGTATGGAAAGAGCCCAAATGTCCCTCAATGGATGAATGGATAAAGAAGAGGTGGTATAGATATACAATGGAGTATTACTCGGCAATCAAAAAGAATGAAATCTTGCCATTTGCAACTACATCGATGGAACTGGAGGGTATTATGCTAAGTGAAATTAGAGAAAGACAACAATCATATGACTTCACGCATATGAGGACTTTAAGATACAAAACATATGACCATAAGGGAAGGGGAACAAAAATAATATAAAAACAGGGAGGGGGACAAAACAGAAGAGACTCATAAATATGGAGAACAAACTGAGGGTTACTGGAGGGGATGTGGGCGGGGTGGGTGAAAAGGGTAAGGGGCACTAAGGAATCTACTCCTGAAATCATTGTTGCACTATATGCTAACTAATTTGGATGTAAATTTTAAAAAATAAAAAAGAAAATTTAAAAAAAAGAGAAAAAAAATTACCTAGGTATAAACCTAAAATACCACATGCAGGATCTGTGTCCTGAAAGTCACAAAACACTAATGAAAGAAATCTACATAAAGATCTAACCTTAGATCTAGAAAGATCTAAATAAATGGAGAAACAAGCTTTGTTGTGGACTACAAGAGTCAATCTACTGAAGAAAATTTCCCCCAAATTATTCTATGCATTTAATGCACATCCTACCAAAATTCCAGCAAGATTCGTTTTATATATATATAGATAATCTTGTTCTAAACTATATATAAAAAGGCAAAGAAACCACAATAGCTGAAAAAATTTTGTCAAAGAAGAATAAAGTCTATGATATGTTAGGCCTTATTAAGTAGCTACAGTAATCAAGAGTGTGGCTCAGGTCATGATCTCATGGTCCATGAGTTCGAGCCCCGCGTCAGGCTCTGTGCTGACAGCTCCGAGCCTGGAGCCTGTTTCAGATTCTGTGTCTCCCTCTCTCTCTGACCCTCCCCCATTCATGCTCTGTCTCTCTCTGTCTCAAAAATAAATAAAACATTTAAAAAAATTAAAAAAGGGGCGCCTGGGTGGCGCAGTCGGTTAACCGTCCGACTTCAGCCAGGTCACGATCTCGCGGTCCGTGAGTTCGAGCCCCGCGTCAGGCTCTGGGCTGATGGCTCAGAGCCTGGAGCCTGTTTCCGATTCTGTGTCTCCCTCTCTCTCTGCCCCTCCCCCATTCATGCTCTGTCTCTCTCTGTCCCAAAAATAAATAAAAACGTTGAAAAAAAAAAAAAAAATTTAAAAAAATTAAAAAAAAAAAGAATGTAAATGGTACAGCCTCTCCAGAAAATTAGTGGCAATATCTTTTTAAATTAAAAATGTGCCTACCCCATGAACCTGAAATTGCAACCTTTGGGTACTTATCCTGGAGAAATGAAAATTATGTTCACACAAAAAACATACATACAAATACCCACATCTGCCTTATTTATAACAGAGAAATACTGGAAACAACCCAAGTATCCTTCCATGGGTTAATAAATGGAGAAACTTTGGCACATCATACAATGGAGTATTACTCAGCCTTAAAAAGGAATGAAATTGATACATGGGGGGGGGGGCACATGGGTGGCTCAGTCGGTTAAGCATCTGACTTCCAATTCAAGAAATTCAACTTTAAGATTGTGTTCCTATAGGGATGCCTGGGTGTTTCAGTTGGTTAAGCATCTGACTGGCTCAGGTCATGATCTCACGGTTTGTGAATTCAAGTCCTGCATCAGGGTCTGTGCTAACACCTCAGAGCCTGAAGCCTGCTTCACATTCTGTGTCTCCCTCTCTCTCTGCCCCTCCCCTGTTCATGCTCTGTCTCTCTCTCTCTCTCAAAAATAAGTAAACATTAAAAAAATTTTTTTAATAAAAAAGAAATTGATACATGGAATAATTTAAATTTCAAATGGATTATGGTTGGTACAAAAAAGCAAATCTCAAAAGGTTATATGATGCATGATTCCATTTATTTCTTCAAATGGCAAAACTATAGAAATAGAGAGATTAGTGGTCACCAGGGGAGACAAAGGCAACCACTTGGGGGGTGGGGTGGGGGAGTGTGAATACAAAAAGGTAGCACCAGCGTTCTTTTATGGTAATGTTCACAATTTTGTATCCTAACTGTGGTGGCAGTTACATAAACCTATTCGTGGGCTATAACTGCACAGAGGTATGTGTGTGTGTACATTAGCAGTAATGTACCAACATTAGTTTCCTGGTTTTGATACTCTACTACAGCTACCAGGATGTCACCACTGGAGGAAGGTGGTTGAAGGGTACCCTAAGTATTTGCACTATTTTTGCTACTTCCTCTGATCTACATTATTTCAAATAAAAATTAAAGAAATACTAGAATTAATCAGGTTTCTTTAATGTGTTACTATTTCAAGAGTTCCATGGAAAGACAGACAAATCAGAAGAGATGCTCACCCTGCTTTGTGTTGAATTTGAACATGTAAAATATTATTAATACAAATATTTTGGAAATTGTATGCAAAATAAATTTGTATAGATCTGTCAATGCCTTCACTGTTCAAAACATTCACAGAAAATTAAACAGAAACTTCTAACAAGTTTTCCTATATTTATCAGAGTGCTGACAATACTTTCCATATTAGTCAATAAAAGTATAGAATGGTCAGTTATTTGTTATGATTTTCAATGTTTCCTTGGCCAAAATTTTACTTATTTACACCTCTAGTATCTCTCAGGTCAGTAATTTTCAACTGGGAATGGATTTCAGACTTACTTCCCTGAGCTCTACTCCAGACTTACTGAATCTCTTTACTTGATACTCATATACATTAATGGTATATTATTGATGTATTATGTCTCAGGATTATTGCTGTATGACAAGATTTCCCTCTATAAAATTTTATTCATGCATTTTAATGAATCCAATGTAATATTCACTTCTTTGTAAAAAGGCTTATTACACTGTCATTAAAGAAATTTTGCCTTAAACTGTTCTTTAAAAATAGCTTTATTAGGTTTTTCTATCACAGAAATAATCAAATTTCCTTGTCAGTGCATTCTTATTACGAACCTACATCAGACTTTTCCCATTTGAAAATTAGTAACAAATTAGCCACAGCCATTACAATTCTGATATCTAAAGGTGGTTTCTGTTTAACTCTGATGCTTGCTCGAAAGCTCTGCTATAAGCTAGGCCAGAAGAGTTTGTGCCATCAACAAAGAACAATCTCGGAGCTCAGGAAAAAGACTGTGCTAAGTGATTCAAACTACTGACACCTCAGTGAGAAGACTCTTACAAACATGCTTTTGAGGGGCGCCTGGGTGGCGCAGTCAGTTAAGCGTCCGACTTCAGCCAGGTCACGATCTCGTGGTCCGTGAGTTCGAGCCCCGCGTCAGGCTCTGGGCTGATGGCTCAGAGCCTGGAGCCTGTTTCCGATTCTGTGTCTCCCTCTCTCTCTGCCCCTCCCCCGTTCATGCTCTGTCTCTCTCTGTCCCAAAAATAAATAAACGTTGAAAAAAAAATTAAAAAAAAAAAAAACATGCTTTTGAGCTTACATCATTTAGAAAACTTTCAGGTCATTAAGGTACACTGAGTAAGAATTTATATATTTTTTTTAGTTAAGAAGCACACAATCTCTGGGCACCTGGGTGGCTCAGTCAGTTAAGCATCCGACTCTTGATCTGGGCTCAGGTCATGATCTCATGGTCGTGAGACTGAGCCCCAAATCAGGCTCCACACTTCCCGTGGAGCCTGCTTAAGATTCTCTCTCTCCCTCTGCCCCTTTCCCCCACTCACACTTTCTCCTCTCAAAAAAAAAAAAAAAAAACAAAAAATCACAATTTCATGAGACTGGTAACCCAAGATACAGCAGAATAAGTAATTACATGTAACTAAATAATTACATGTTAATTATATAACTGATAGGGGAACAAAAACCTAACTTGGACATCTGCATTTGGGATAGTGCTTTCAGTATGCATCAATATGAAATACCTCTCCTCTATTTGGTTTTGGAGTTAGTCCACTATGCAATTGTAAAGTATTTATTTATATCACATACTAGAGTATAGAAGAATAAATCTTTTTAGTGGATTTCTAGGCAGGGAAAAGTGCTCTTTGGAAGATTACAAAAAGGAGAAATTAAAGTAAACTAAAATGTTGCATGATCATTTTATAGAAGAAGGCATCTTACCCAAAACTTACAATGTGCAGTAATGAAAACAAGAGAGAGAGAGATCTTAACTTTGGGTCAGGCATGCTAAGCAATTTAATGAGTTTATTTAAGAACTTGTATGGAAAAAACATATATTGATGAAAAGTGACATATAGAAGAATGTCACATGGATGGATAATACTTAGGAGACTGGATTGTGTAAGCCCTGACATCATGGCAGGCAACAGAAAAAATACAAGAGGGGTTCATAATTTAATAGTCACTAAAAGTAACTGCTTTACATTTCATATGTTAAGTATTATGTAAACCCTATGTTTATGTGCCACATAGGTTATTTGGTCACTTCGGAGCAAGATGAACTTGATGCATTATGTAACAATTAACTTGAACTAGGAATAAGAATAACCGAGGTGTTATAGAGCAGGGCTATAGTTTTGGGTAATGTCATAGGCAGGGAGAATATGAAAAGATTAAGTACAAAGGAAAACTACAATGTCGGGAAGTGCTGAAAGATCAGTATGAGGATGACAGAGATAGTCAATTCAGAAATTGAAAGTGATTTCCTGATAGGAGGATAGTAGGAAAAACATGAGAGTGTGAGAGTAGGACAAAACTTATGGAAGAAGTTATGCAAGCAGGACAGTAGGACCAAATATTATGAAAGAAGTGGAAAAAGACAAGGATTTTTGAATTGTGAGGGAAAAATTAGATTTTGTTTGGCCATTCTGAGAACAAAGAATCCAAATCCCTGACACAGAAGTACAGCTGCCCTGAGGTGGGGCAAAGTCATCAGGATTAAGCAAAAAGGCTTAAATTATGGGAAAGGACAAGGCATGAAGGGAAGAAGAGCAGAAAGAAGACAGACTGTTCAGAGACAGATGCTAAAAATTAATGAATTTATTTAAGAACCTGTACAGAAAAAACATATGATGATGAAAAGTGGTGTGTGGAAGAATGTCACATGGATGGATAACACTTAGGAGACTGGCTTAAGCCCTGACATTGTGGCAGGCAACAGAAAGAAATACAAGAGGGGTTCGTAATTTGACAGTCACTAAAATGTAAGTACTTCAAATTTCATATATTAAGTATTATGTAAACCCTAGGTTTAGTGCCATAGGAGGAGAAAGAAACGGGGAATCAAAATCTGTTTACTCATAAATATCCATTTATGGATATAGGAAATACCTATTCCATGCCTCATTGTATTTGAAGCACTAAAGATAATAACTTTTAAACAGGCCAGCAAATGTGAATAAGCTCTTAGAGAAGCACAGACAAAAGTGGGATTAAAACCAAAGAGGGAATGATTTCAGGAATCGTGATTACTACCATCACAGAAAGCAGAAAATGTATGGGAAAAAGAAGCAACCCCTATGACAATGTCAAATAGTACAGGTAAGTGGAGATTTTCAGATATGATTTCAGAAATAGGAAGAGTTGATAAGCACATAGAAGAAAAATAAAACAAGGAGAGATATGAACTGCTTGAGATGAAGAATGCCATTATAAACAGGGTCATGAAGGTTCATACTAAGAAAGCAAATGACAAGATCTGAACTTTTATAGAAACAAACGAATCTGTGAGGAATATATATAGCAAGTATCCCCCACACATTACTTTGTCTCTTTCTAACCTTCAAAAAATGAAAACTAAAACAAATACACATAAATCTCTTCAGTATAAGTTAACTGATGACATACATGAATTCCTATACAACCACTCTCTAGTGCATGGTATATAAGCTGCCTGGCTCCCAGAGACCTCACATATTCTTTCCTGGGCACAACTTCCTTCACATTTCGAGACAACTCATTTCCCTCAAATATTCAACAAAAATCATTTCCTCGCATTTCTGTATACACTTACATGTATGTGCAACTCTAAAAAAAATTAACTTTACATAAATGGAATCATTAATTCTTTTGTTCAAAACTGTGAGATTCATTCATGTACTTGCTTGGAGCTATAACTTGGAAAATTCCCTATTTATGTAATTTATTTACAACTTACTTCTTCAGTCATCTGTTCCTGGGTATTTGCTTTTCATTACAGGGGGAAAAATCCTCACATTCTTCCTAGAGCACAGAAACATACCTTTCTCAAGAGAATATAGCTAGGAACAAAGGTCCATCCATTACAGAAGTGATTGTACTTGGAAACTAACTTAATATTATATGTCAACTATACCCCAATGAAAAATGTTTTAAAAAGTGGTTACACTTATGTGGGGGCAGGAGGCATATGAGAAATATCTGTACCTTCTTTTTCAATTTTGCTGTGAACCTAAAATTGCTAAAACCTTAAAAAAAAAAAGTGATGGCACCAATTTCAAGTGCACAGCAGTAGAGAAGGTACTTTGATATTTCACCTTCTCACTGACTCCCAATACTCCCAAACCTGGAATTTCTGCCAGTCTTATAAATAAATGCATAGCTGTAGCACACTGCATTTCATTTGCGTTTCTTTCACAATTGACGAGGTGTAGGTAAAATAGTTTCCCCATTACTTAACATTTGGATTTCCACCTGGGAAGTTCCTTATTAAGTCTTATACCCATTTTTCTGTTGGGTTGCCTGCCTTTTTCCTCAAAGGTTTGCAGAATATCTTCTTCTTATCTGAATATTAGCCCTGCCTTGGTTCCACGTACAGATTCTGCTACAGTGTGGTTTCTCTTTTAATGCTTTTTATGATGTCAACAAATTCTGAATTTTAACACAGTTTATGTCTTTTCCCATATATTCAATGTTTTTTTGGTTTTAAATTTTCCCCACACAAATAATAAAAATTTTCTCCTGTATTTCTAAATTACTTAGTTTTGCCTCATACAATTCAGATTCAGTCCACTCAAAAGTGACTTTTGTGGAAGGATATAAAGCTGGGACAAAATGCCACTGTCACACTTTTCATAAATAGTTGTCCTTAAAATATGCAATTGCTTCTGTGTTGTCTATTCTCTTTCAAAGGTCCATAATTATCTACACACCAGTGCCATTCTATACCAGTTACAACAGATTTACAATTCTTTAATATCTATTAGAAAAGATCTTACAGGACCAGGGAAGAAGATGGCGGCTTAGGAGGACGCTGGGCTCACCGCGCGTCCTGCTGATCACTTAGATTCCACCTACACCTGCCTAAATAACCCAGAAAACTGCCAGAGGATTAGCAGAACGGAGTCTCCGGAGCCAAGCGCAGACGAGAGGCCCACGGAAGAGGGTAGGAAGGGCGGCGAGGCCTTGCGCGCTCCACGGACTGGCGGGAGGGAGCCAGGGCGGAGGGGCAGCTCACCGGCCAAGCAGAGCCCCCGAGTCTGACTGGCAAAAGCGGAGGGGCCGGACGGAGTGTGTTCCGACAGCAAGAGCGACTTAGCGTCTGGGAGGTCATAAATTAACAGCTCTGCTCAGAAAGCGGGAAGGCTGGAAGACAAAGGGAGGGACAGCTGCTGAGCCCCCAGACGACAGAGCTCAGTTTGCTGGGGAACAAAGGCGCTCGCCAACGCCATCTCCCCCGCCCATCCCCCAGCCAAAATCCCAAAGGGAACCAGTTCCTGCCAGGGAACTTTCTCGCTCCACGCAAACACCCAGCTCTGTGCTTCTGCGGAGCCAAACCTCCGGCAGCTGATCTGACTCCCTCCCGCTGCCACAGGGCCCCTCCTGAAGTGGATCACCTAAGGAGAAGCAAGCTAAGCCTGCCCCTCCTGCCCCCGTGCACCTTGCCTACCCACCCCAGCTACTACGCCAGATCCCCAGCACCACAAGCCTGGCAGTGTTCAAGTAACCCAGACGGGCCACGCCACCCCACAGTGAATCCCACCCGTAGGAGAGGGGAAGAGAAGGCACACACCAGTCTGACTGTGGCCCCAGCAGTGGGCTGGGGGCAGACATCAGGTCTGACTGCGGCCCCGCCCATCAACTCCAGTTATACACCCCAGCACAGGGGAAGTGCCCTGCAGGTCCGCACCACTCCAGGGACTATCCAAAATGACCAAACGGAAGAATTCCCCTCAGAAGAATCTCCAGGAAATAACAACAGCTAATGAACTGATCAAAAAGGATTTAAATAATACAACAGAAAGTGAATTTAGAATAATAGTCATAAAATTAATCGCTGGGCTTGAAAACAGTATACAGGACAGCAGAGAATCTCTTGCTACAGAGATCAAGGGACTAAGGAACAGTCACGAGAAGCTGAAAAGCGCTTTAAATGAAATGCAAAGCAAAATGGAAACGACGACAGCTCGGATTGAAGAGGCAGAGGAGAGAATAGGTGAACTAGAAGATAAAGTTATGGAAAAATAGGAAGCTGAGAGAGAGATTAAAAAATCCAGGAGTATGAGGGGAAAATTAGAGAACTAAGTGATACACTAAAAAGAAATAATATACGCATAATTGGTATCCCAGAGGAGGAAGAGAGAGGGAAAGGTGCTGAAGGGGTACTTGAAGAAATTATAGCTGAGATCTTCCCTGAACTGGGGAAGGAAAAAGGCATTGAAATCCAAGAGGCACAGAGAACTCCCTTCAGACGTAACTTGAATCAATCTTCTGCACGACATAGCATAGTGAAACTGGCAAAATACAAGGATAAAGAGAAAATTCTGAAAGCAGCAAGGGATAAACGTGCCCTCACATATAAAGGGAGACCTATAAGACTCGTGACTGATCTCTCTTTTGAAACTTGGCAGGCCAGAAAGAATTGGCACGATATTTTCAGTGTGCTAAACAGGAAAAATATGCAGCCGAGAATCCTCTATCCAACAAGTCTGTCATTTAGAATAGAAGGAGAGATAAAGGTCTTCCCAAACAAACAAAAACTGAAAGAATCTGTCACCACTAAACCAGCCCTACAAGAGATCCTAAGGGGGATCCTGTGAGACAAAGTCCCAGAGACATCACTACAAGCATAAAACATACAGACATCACAATGACTCTAAACCCATATCTTTCTATAATAACACTGAATGTAAATGGATTAAATGCGCCAACCAAAAGACATAGGGTATCAGAATGGATAAAAAAACAAGACCCATCTATTTGCTGTCTACAAGAGACTCATTTTAGACCTGAGGACACCTTTAGATTGAGAGTGAGGGGATGGAGAACTATTTATCATGCGACTGGAAGCCAAAAGAAAGCTGGAGTAGCCATACTTCTATCAGACAAACTAGACTTTAAATTAAAGGCTGTAACAAGAGATGAAGAAGGACATTATATAATAATTACAGGGTCTATCCATCAGGAAGAGCGAACAATTATAAATGTCTATGCACCGAATACCGGAGCCCCCAAATATATAAAACAATTACTCACAAACATAAGCAACCTTATTGATAAGAATGTGGTAATTGCAGGGGACTTTAACACCCCACTTACAGAAATGGATAGATCATCTAGACACACGGTCAATAAAGAAACAAGGGCCCTGAATGAGACATTGATCAGATGGACTTGACAGATATATTTAGAACTCTGCATCCCAAAGCAACAGAATATACTTTCTTCCAGAGTGCACATGGAACATTCTCCAAGATAGATCATATACTGGGTCACAAAACAGCCCTTCATAAGTTTACAAGAATTGAAATTATACCATGCATACTTTCAGACCACAATGCTATGAAGCTTGAAATCAACCCCAGGAAAAAGTCTGGAAAACCTCCAAAAGCATGGAGGTTAAAGAACACAGTACTAAAGAATGAGTGGGTCAACCAGGCAATTAGAGAAGAAATTAAAAAATATATGGAAACAAATGAAAATGAAAATACAACAATCCAAACGCTTTGGGATGCAGCGAAGGCAGTCCTGAGAGGAAAATACATTGCAATCCAGGCCTATCTCAAGAAACAAGAAAAATCCCAAATACAAAATCTAACAGCACACCTAAAGGAAATAGAAGCAGAACAGCAAAGGCAGCCTAAACCCAGCAGAAGAAGAGAAATAATAAAGATCAGAGCAGAAATAAACAATACAGAATCTAAAAAACCTGTAGAGCAGATCAACGAAACCAAGAGTTGGTTTTTTGAAAAAATAAACAAAATTGACAAACCTCTAGCCAGGCTTCTCAAAAAGAAAAGGGAGATGACCCAAATAGATAAAATCATGAATGAAAATGGAATTATTATAACCAATCCCTCAGAGATACAAACAATTATGAGGGAATACTATGAAAAATTATAGGCCAACAAATTGGACAACCTGGAAGAAATGAACAAATTCCTAAACACCCACACACTTCCAAAACTCAATTAGGAGGAAATAGAAAGCTTGAACAGACCCATAACCAGCGAAGAAATTGAATCGGTTATCAAAAATCTCCCAACAAATAAGAGTCCAGGACCAGATGGCTTCCCAGGGGAGTTCTACCAGACGTTTAAAGCAGAGATAATATCTATCCTTCTCAAGCTATTTCAAGAAATAGAAAGGGAAGGAAAACTTCCAGACTCATTCTATGAAGCCAGTATTACTTTGATTCCTAAACCAGACAGAGACCCAGTAAAAAAAGAGAACTACAGACCAATATCCCTGATGAATATGGATGCAAAAATTCTCAATAAGATACTAGCAAATCAAATTCAACGGCACATAAAAAGAATTATTCACCATGATCAAGTGGGATTCATTCCTGGGATGCAGGGCTGGTTCAACATCCACAAATCAATCAACTTGATACATCACATTAACAAAAAAAAAGAGAAGAACCATATGATCCTGTCAATCGATGCAGAAAAGGCCTTTGACAAAATCCAGCACCCTTTCTTAATAAAAACCCTTGAGAAAGTCGGGATAGAAGGAACATACCTAAAGATCATAAAAGCCATATATGAAAAGCCCACAGCTAACATTATCCTCAATGGGGAAACACTGAGAGCTTTTTCCCTGAGATCAGGAACACGACAGGGATGCCCACTCTCACCACTGTTGTTTAACATAGTGCTGGAAGTTCTAGCATCAGCAATCAGACAACAAAAGGAAATCAAAGGCATCCAAATTGGCAAAGATGAAGTCAAACTTTTGCTTTTTGCAGATGACATGATAATATACATGGAAAATCCGATAGACTCCACCAAAAGTCTGCTAGAACTGATACATGAATTCAGCAAAGTTGCAGGATACAAAATCAATGTACAGAAATCAGTTGCATTCTTATACACTAACAATGAAGCAACAGGAAGACAAATAAAGAAGCTGATCCCATTCATAATTGCACCAAGAAGCATAAAATACCAGGAATAAATCTAACCAAAGATGTAAAGGATCTGTATGCTGAAAACTATAGAAAGCTTATGAAGGTAATTGAAGAAGATATAAAGAAATGGAAAGACATTCCCTGCTCATGGATTGGAAGAATAAATATTGTCAAAATGTCAATACTACCCAAAGCTATCTACACATTCAATGCAATCCCAATCAAAATTGCACCAGCATTCTTCTCGAAACTAGAACAAGCAATCCTAAAATTCATATGGAACCACAAAAGGCCCCCAATAGCCAAAGTAATTTTGAAGAAGAAGACCAAAGCAGGAGGCATCACAATCCCAGGCTTTAGCCTCTACTACAAAGCTGTCATCATCAAGACAGCATGGTATTGGCACAAAAACAGACACATAGACCAATGGAATAGAATAGAAACCCCAGAACTAGACCCACAAAAGTATGGCCAACTCATCTTTGACAAAGCAGGAAAGAACATCCAATGGAAAAAAGACAGTCTCTTTAACAAATGGGGCTAGGAGAACTGGACAGCAACATGCAGAAGGATGAAACTAGACCACTTTCTCACACCATTCACAAAAATAAACTCAAAATGGGTAAAGGACCTAAATGTGAGACAGGGAACCATCAAAACCTTAGAGGAGAAAGCAGGAAAAGACCTCTCTGACCTCAGCCGTAGCAATCTCTTACACGACACATCCCCAAAGGCAAGGGAATTAAAAGCAAAAGTGAATTACTGGGACCTTATGAAGATAAAAAGCTTCTGCACAGCAAAGGAAACAACCAACAAAACTAAAAGGCAACCAATGGAATGGGAAAAGATATTTGCAAATGACATATCAGACAAAGGGCTAGTATACAAACTCTATAAAGAGCTCACCAAACTCCACACCCGAAAAACAAATAACCCAGTGAAGAAATGGGCAGAAAACATGAATAGACACTTCTCTAAAGAAGACATCCAGATGGCCAACAGGCACATGAAAAGATGTTCAACGTCGCTCCTTATCAGGGAAATACAAATCAAAACCACACTCAGATATCAGCTCATGCCAGTCAGAGTGGCCAAAATGAACAAATCAGGAGACTACAGATGCTGGAGAGGATGTGGAGAAACGGGAACCCTCTTGCACTGTTGGTGGGAATGCAAATTGGTGCAGCCGCTCTGGAAAGCAGTGTGGAGGTTCCTCAGAAAATTAAAAATAGACCTATCCTATGACCCAGCAATAGCACTGCTAGGAATTTATCCAAGGGATACAGGAGTGCTGATGCATAGGGGCACTTGTCCCCCAATGTTTATAGCAGCACTCTCAACAATAGCTAAATTATGGAAAGAGCCTAAATGTCCATCAACTGATGAATGGATAAAGAAATTGTGGTTTATATACACAATGGAATACCTGTGGCAATGAGAAAAAATGAAATATGGCCTTTTGTAGTAACGTGGATGGAACTGGAGAGTGTGATGCTAAGTGAAAGAAGCCATACAGAGAAAGACAGATACCATATGGTTTCACTCTTATGTGGATCCTAAGAAACTTAACAGAAACCCATGGGGGAAGGGAAGGAAAAAAAAAAAAAAGAGGTTAGAGTGGGAGAGAGCCAAAACATAAGAGACTGTTAAAAACTGAGAACAAACTGAGGGTTGATGGGGGGTGGGAGGTAGGGGAGGGTGGGTGATGAGTATTGAGGAGGGCACATTTTGGGATGAGCACTGGGTGTTGTATGGAAACCAATTTGACAATAAATTTCATATATTAAAAAAATTAATTAAAAAAAAATTTTTAATAAAAAAATTAAAAAATTAAAAAATTAAAAAAAGAAAAGATCTTACACCATCCTGTTCTTCAAATGTGTTAAAACAAATTGGTTAGAATAAAACAGTAAAGGTCTTCCAATCTATGAACATGATATACCTATTTTATCTCAGATTTATTTCATGTTGCTCTAAGTTTTAAAAATTTCAATATTTGCACAGCCTAATTTCTAAATATGTTTGCACTGCAACTTGACAAATTATGCTTTCTCTCCTTTTCCCAGCATAAGCTAACTACTGTTCGGATTTTATTTAATTCTTTTTATACTAAGAATCATGTTTTAGCCTATTTCATTTATGCCATTATACTTTTCCAATTGTTATTTGTAAATACATTACTTCTGCTTTGCTTAGTCTTCTCAAAATTCTTATTCTTTGAATTTTCTATTAAGCAATGCTATACCCATAGCCTAAAAGTTCTGTGCAATAAAGGGTTAACTCAGCAGGTTTGGGGTGTTCAAACCCTGCACATTTCAAAGAAATGACTGGCCTTTGACCAACTCCTGGGAGATAACCTACAAGCCCTTGGAATATCCTGCCTGATAAGAGTATCTTCATATACCTTGGGGGCTTGGACCACATCAAAAAGTTCAGGCTCACAATATGATTTATGGTTGGGACCTAAGCTAGCTGTATCAGTTTACCTCTGGAAGGGCTGGAGCCTGAGTAACCAAGGTCACTCCAAGCCTACATGTCTGACCCCCAATAAAACCCTTGGATACTAAAGGTTGGGTAAACTTCCCTGGTTAACAATACCTCAGTATGCTGTCACATGTCACTGTTGGCAGAATTAACTACTGTTCACACAACTTCACAGGGAGTAGAAAATGAGGTTTGCATCTATTCTCTCTCTGTTTCTGCCCTATGTGCCTTTCACCTTTGCTGATTTTATCTGTAACTTTTTGCTGTAGTATTGTTCTGTATATAAATTGTTTGTGGGACTTGTCATGCATTTGTGCCCAGAGCCACACACACACACAATCATGGGAGGCTTAGTTGGCTTGTTCTCTGTATCTGGCCTCAGGATCAGAACTGGCCCTTCTGTTCCTGATGCCAAGGGGGATTAACTTGCTTCACCTCCCTGAGCCAGACCAGGCTGACCCACTAGAATGGATCACGGAGGGAAGAGAAATATGCTGCCACCAGGCTCCTAAGATTGTGAGAAAAGATAAGAGAAACAAAGTAACAGCCTACTCAGGTGTGCACTTAGGCAAACTTAATGACTAACTATAAATCACAGGTAGTATATATACTGCCCTGGGGGGAATAGTGAGGTGAAGTCTCATCTGAGGGGAGGATGCTCCACCCAGGACCCTCAATCCGGACTCCAACCAGGCTGTCCACCACAGGGCTTCCCCAGCCAGAAGGTTGGATGTTGTGAGTACCTGATTTCATGTAGCAGCCCTTTGTTCTTCTCTATACTTCTCTCCCTCTTTATGTTTACTATAATTGTTTAATTCTTTATATTCGCCTTCCCTTATAATTAATAAAGTTTTCCTCCACGAAATTGGAAGTGCAGCTATCATGAATTACTGTTACTCAGAACAAGTATAAACTATAAGCTTGAATATAGCAACTTTTCTGAGTTCTTGGAGACCTGTGGACATGGGTTCACAAATACACTGAATTTTATACTTTTATAATTTTGATTTTAAAAATCACTTGATGAAATGGATTTTTTTAAAACTATATATGTATTTTTTTGTTGTTGTTTACAAATGGATTTTAATTTGTCTTATATTGTCTACAATTTCTAGTGCAGTTAAACTGTTACTTTGTGGTGCTAAGGTGGCTCAGTCAGTTGAGTGTCCAACTCTTGATTTTGGCTCAGGTCACGATCCCAGTGTCATGGGATCGAGCCTCGTGTCAGGCTCCATGCTGAGTGTGCAGCCTGCTTAAGATTCTCTCTCTCCCTTCCTCTGCCCCTCTCCCCTAATCAGTCTCTAAAATTAAAAAAAAAAAAAATTTTAAATAAACTGCTTTCACTTTGCAGAATTTACTGTTTCCTTTTGACACAAAATGTTTAGTTATTCCACTGACACTTCAAAGAAGGTCTATGCTTTCAGAGTACAGAGTTTGAAAGATATATATAAATATGTATTAGACTCATGTCATAAAACATGCTATTTATATCTTCTGGAGTAGGGTCAACAAACTTTCTCTATAAAGGGTTGGATGTAAGTATTTTAGTCATTGTGGGCCACATGATCTCAGTCACAACTTCTCAATCATTTTGTTGTACCACAACAGCAGACAAAACAATACACAACAAATAGCTTATTTGCAAAAATTGCAGGCAAATAGGTAGATTTAGCATAAGGAACATGATTTACTAACTCATGTTCTAGAATCTCAGTTGCTGTCAATTTTATGTTACGAAATCAGAACAGTACATATAGGCCTATTACATCTAATGTGTTCCTATTTCTCCTCATATCTCTTTCAGTTTTGTTTTATGAATCTTTATAATTTAATTGGCACACAGGTATTTGCAGCCTTGGCATCTCCTCTCTACATTAACTTACTTAGCTTTATTAAAGTGTTTCTTTTATTACTGTATGAAATTTTAAGTGAATGAAAACCTTTCCAGTAGTCCTATAACTTAAGCCTGTATTATATTTTATGTATATTGCCTTGATATTGTTTCATGTTATAAACATTCTAAATTATTTTTAGGTATTTCTCTTTGATACAATCTCATACCATTTTTTCTTTTTGTTTTTAATGTTTATTTATTTGAGAGAGAGGGTGCACATGCATGCATGTGCATGGGGAGGGGCAGAAAGGGAAAGAGAGAATCCCAAGCAGGCTCCACACCTTCAACACAGAGCCCAACGTGGGCTTGATCCCACGAACCAGGAGATCATGACCTGAGCCAAAATCAAGAGTTGGACACTTAACCGACTAAACCACTCAGGCATCCCCATACCATTTTTTCCTAACAGATTAACTTTAGCCTATCTACAGTGATATGACAAGCACATTCATCTAACTTTATGTTATGCTGTTTACATGTTAATGTATACGTATTTATTTTATAAAAAATATTTTCAGTGATAAGTCTCTCCTGTGTACAATTAACTGTTTTCCATTAATAAGAAAGGTCATATTTTTGCATTTACAGTTCATTTATAGAACTTAAATTATAATTATAAATCTCATACAATTCTTATTTATTAATTAGGCAATACCTAGTGATTTCCTACTACACAACCACTGATCAAATCAGTATATCCCCTCTCTTCCCATCCTTTAAATCTTCCACTTTAGTTACTTCTATAATCTTACTTAGTATTTAACTTTGCACTGGTTAAATATAAATCACTTGACTTGTCATGTATAAATGAATATACCCTGTTGCCTAGTATAAAATATGAACAAATGAAAATAATCACATGTATCCCTTATGTTACACCCTCTGCACCCACATTTTACTGGATCTACTCATTTCTGAAATTCCAAAGGTTCTCACTGTTAACTATTCTCATTCTGGATTTAGTTTTCCAGGAATACCTTTTGCCAGTACTCCAAAACTCACCCAGGTAACTTCTGTTTACAAATTCATCCTCTAATAACCATGGGTCTTCTCCTTGTTCCAACTTGAAGATTACTTCTGGTTTTATAAAGCAATATCCTGTAAATGGGAAATATTTTAGGACATGGATTCACTGTAAGGGCTTTGATGATTTTGAATGTGAAGGAAGGTGCAGCTTTACAAGTGGCACAGTAATGTTACCCACCTGACCCTTTCTTTAGGGAAGTAAAAAAATATTTTCAGATGCTTGAAAAAGACCTCCTTAAATTCCTAAATCACAAGCCTAAATAGCATTAAATTCTAATAATAACCCACATTTATAGGCTTCAGAAAATCAAATGGAGATTTCTAATTATGGGCACGATAGAATAAAAGAAACCAACTTACCCTCCCCCACATGAAACAATTCAAAAGCAATAAAAAATATATGAAACTTTTAGACACAGGACAATAGGCAGTACAGATCATTAATTCATGAGAAAAGGGGAAGAATGACATGAATGCAATGACTACCCCATATCACAGCCCAGTAAGTTTGAACACAGAATGAAAATCAGCCGCAATGAGAAAGACCTATGGACATCTACAAAAGGATCCCTCCTTCCATCTTTGAATGAGTACTAATTTGAAGATGCATGTGGAAACTACCTGAGGTTGGAAAATAATTATTAGAAAGAAGTAGAATAGGACCACTTTCTTACATCATACACAAAAATAAATTCAAAATGGATGAAAGACCTAAATGTAAGAAAGGAAGCCATCAAAATCCTCGAGGAGAAAGCAGGCAAAAACCTCTTTGATCCTGGCTGCAGCAACTTCTTAACACGTCTCCAGAGGCAAGGGAAACAAAGGCAAAAGTGAACTATTGGGACGTCATCCAAATAAAAGGTTTCTGCACAGCGAAGGAAACAATCAGCAAAACTAAAGGCAACCAATGGAATGGGAGAAGATATTTGCAAATGACATACCAGATAAAGCGTTACTATCCAAAATCTATAAAGAACTTAGCAAACTCAACACCCAAAAAACAAATAACCCAGTGAAGAAATGGGCAAAAGACATAAATAGACACTTCTCCAAAGAAGACATCCAGATGGCCAACCGACAAATGAAAAAAAGCTCAACATCACTCATCATCAGGGAAATACAAATCAAAACCACAATGAGATACCACTTCACACCTGTCAGAATGGCTATCATTAACAATTCCAGCAACAACAGATGTTGGCGAGGATGTGGAGAAAGAGGATCTTTTGCACTGCTGGTGGGACTGCAAACTGGTGCAGCCACTCTGGAAAACAGTATGGAGGTTCCTCAAAAAATTAAAAATAGAACTACCGTATGACCCAGCAATTGCACTCGTAGGTATTTATTCAAGGGATACAGGGATGCTGTTTCAAAGGGGCACATGCACCCCTATGTTTATAGCAGCCCCATCGACAATAGCTAAAGTATGGAAAGAGCCCAAACGTCCATCAATGGATGAATGGATATAGAAGATGTGGTAAAAAATATATATATATATATGTATATATACACACACACACACACACACACACACACACACACACACACAATGGAGTATTACTTGGCAATCAAAAAGAATGAAATCTTGCCATTTGCAACTACGTGGCTGGACCTAGAGGGTATTATGCCAAGCTAAATTAGTCAGAGAAAGACAAATATCATATGACTTCACTCATATGAGGACTTTAAGATACAAAACAGATGACCATAAGGTAAGGGAAACAAAAATAATATTAAAAACAGGGAGGGGAACAAAACATAAGAGACTCTTAAATACGGAGAACAAACAGAGGGTTACTGGAGGGGTTGTGGGAAGGGGGATGGGCTAAATGGGTAAGGGGCAGGCATTAAGGAATCTACTCTTGAAATTATTGTTGCACTATATGCTAACAAATTTGGTGGTAAATTAAAAATAAATAAAAATATACACTGTAAAAAAAAAAAAGCAGAATGAAAAAAAAATCACCAACACACACAGAAGTGGGAAATCTGTGTTTCCAGACTGGAAAGGCAAAGGATCCTCAATAAGACTTCTCATCAGAAATTGAACAGGTCAGAAGGCAGTGAACTACTCAAAGAAAGGGTTATCAACTAAGAATCCCATAACCAGGAAAACTCAATAAGATAAAGGCCAAATAAAAGTATTCCCAGATAAGAAAAATTGAGATTTTTGTTGCCTGCAGACCCACCTTACAAGATACACTAAAGTTCTCTTCACTGATTTCAAAGATAATTGGATAAAAACAATGCCTATATATAAGTATTGTTGGGTTTCTAACATAGACAGATGTAATATGGACAATGATACCACAAAATGGGGGAGGAAGAAAGCTACATAGGAGTAACTTTCCTATATGGCACTGAATGGTAAATTCAAGTGTATTTGGTAAGCCCTAGAGCAACTACTAAGGAAGTAAATTCTAAAATATACAATGAAAAAAATTATAAAAGGAATTAAAAACGTTACATTAAAAAATATTCACATACTGCAAAACAGTAGAAAATGGAATAGAAAATAACAAAAAAGACAGGAGACATACAGAAAACAAAATATAAAATGGCAAACAAAAATCCAACTATATCAAATAAGAACAATTAAGTGTGAAAGAATTTAACAATCCAGACAAAAGACAGAGAATGTCAGACTACATTTAAAAAAAAAAAAGCTATATTTAACTATATGCTAAGGAGATACATATTAAAGATACAAAGATGTTCAAAGGGAGAAGATGGAAAAGATACTTCATATTTCATTCAAGCATAAATGGTTATAAGAAAGCGATTATATTTTTAAAAAATACATTTCTTTTAAAAGATTTTAAGTAATCTCTACACCCAATGTGGGCTCAAACTTACAACCCTGAGATCAAGAGTTACCCCTTCTACTGACTGTGCCAGCCAGATGACCTCCCAAAAAATAGACTTTAAGTTGAAAAATGTTACTAGAGATAATGAGAGACATTTTACAATGACAAAAGAGTACATCCATTAGGAAGATGGTATAGGAATTATAAACATATACACACCTCACAACTGAGCCCAAAATATATGAAGCTAAAACTGACAAGTGAATGGAGAAATAAGACAATTAAAAAATAATAGTTGGAGACTTCATTATCAAACTTTCAATAATATATAGCATAACCAGATAGGAAATCAGTAAGGAAATAAATGACACTATAAACCAACTAGACCTAATGGACATACATACCACACTCACCCAACAGCAATAGAATCCAAATTCTTCTAAAATGCACATGGAACACCCCCTAAGACAGGTCATTTATTAGGCTACAAGACAAACTTTAATAAATTTAAAAATACAGAAATAACAGAGTATCTGATCCCAATGGAATGAAATTAGAAATCACCTGGGTGGCTCAGTTGGTTGAGCATCCGACTTTTGTTTGTTTGTTTTGAAAGACAGAGAGAGAGCACAAGCAGGGGAGTGGCAGCGAGAGAGAGAGAGAGAGAGAGAGAGAGAAAGAGAGAGACAGAGAGAGAGAGAGAGAGAGAATCCAAAGCATTTGTCAGACTCTGAGCTGTCAGCACAGAGCCCGATGCAGGGCTCACACCCATGAGCCATGAATGAGATCATGACCTGCAGACACTTAACCAACTGAACCACCCAGGCACCCCGAGCTTCTGACTCTTGATCTCATCTCAGGTCTTGATCTCAGGGTCATGAGTTCAAACCCTGCATTGGGCTCCACATTGGGTATGAAGCCTACTTTTTAAAAAATTCAGTGACAGAAATTTGGGAAATTCACAAATATGTGGAAATTGAACAAACACTACCCACAAATTAAAGCCCATGCCCAGATGGCTTTACTACTGAATTCTACCAAACATTTAAAGAACTAATAACAGGGGCGCCTGGGTGGCTCAGTCGGTTAAGCGGCCGACTTCGGCTCAGGTCATGATCTCACAGTCCGTGAGCTCGAGCCCCGCTTCGGGCTCTGTGCTGACAGCTCAGAGCCTGGAGCCTGTTTCGGATTCTGTGTCTCCCTCTCTCTGACCCTCCTCTGTTCATGCTCTGTCTCTCCCTGTCTCAAAAATAAATAAAACGTTAAAAAATTTTTTTAAAAACAAATAAAGAACTAATAACAATTCTTTATCATCTCTCCCTCACAAAAAACAGAAAAGAGGACACTTCTCTCATTCGATAAGGCCAGCATTACCCTGATACTCCCAGACATCACAAGAAAACTACAACTGTCTCTTATGAATACAGATGCATAAATTTCCATCAAAATACCAGCAAACTGATATATGGCAACATATTACATTTATTACATACCATGACCAAGTGGAATTGGTCATGGGAATGACCAAGGAATGCAAGAATGCAGTTGCTGTGATACACAAAACTGCATCAATGTAATTCACGGTATCAATAGAATAAAACATAAAAACCATGTGATCATCTTAAAAGACACAGAAAAAAGCATTATGACACAAATCAACACTCCTTCATGCCAAAAACATTCAACAAACTAGGAGTAGAATGGAACTTCTCGGGGCGCCTGGGTGGCAGTCAGTTAAACATCCGACTTCAGCTCAGGTCAAGATCTCATGGATGAGGTGAGGCAAAGATGAAAGCTTCTGCATGTGAGCTGTAGTTGCAGGGCCTGAACTTCTCAATTGGTGCCAAGGGAGAATACACATGAGCTTTCTTATTAACTTGCCCATACATGGGGCAGAAGCAGAAGAGGCGGCAGGGCTTGAGAGCTGTGAGAAATTGAACATCAAGAAGAGATTCTATTACAAAGTACCTCTGATGTTTGGTAATTGAAATGTGTCATGTTTTCCTTAATTGGATTACTCATAAGCTAATGCTGCACTGAGGCTAAGGCTATAAAGAATGTGAAAGTTTTTCAGGAGGCTGGCATCAAGTA
This sequence comes from Felis catus, assembly GCF_018350175.1. NCBI lineage: Eukaryota > Metazoa > Chordata > Mammalia > Carnivora > Felidae > Felis > Felis catus. The sequence goes on along the minus strand of NC_058380.1, from coordinate 30,881,253 downwards.
TTTTGAGAAGTGAATTAAGTGTTTTGGTTAACATCAATGATGTCTGAAGCTTCAAAAAAAGTGAGGAGTGTCTTGGTGATTCTGTATTAGTATTATGGTTTTAGTATGGCCACACTGACGTGTAATCTTGATTTGCATTTTTGGGTATTTTTGAGGCAAGAAACTTCCACCTTTTTTCATATATTTTTTAATGTTTCATTATTCTTTTTTTGATATCTTAAATTTTTTAAATTTACATTTTTTTAAATATGAAATTTATCATCAAATTGGTTTCCATACAACACCCAGTGCTCATCCCAACAGGTGCCCGCCTCAATACCCATCACCCACCCTCCCCCCCCACCTCCCATCAACCCTCAGTTTGTTCTCAGTTTTTAACAGTCTCTTATGTTTGGGCTCCCTCCCTCTCTAACCTCTTTTTTTTTTTCTTTCCCCTCCCCCATAGTCTTCTGTTAAGTTTCTCAGGCTCCACATAGAGTGAAAACATATGGTACCTGTCTTTCTCTGTATGACTTATTTCACTTAGCATAATACGCTCCAGTTCTATCCACATTGCTACAAAAGGCCATATTTCATTCTTTCTCATTGCCACAAAGTATTCCATTGTGTAAATAAACCACAATTTCTTTATCCATTCATCAGTTGATGGACATTTAGGCTCTTTCCATAATTTAGCTATTGTTGAGAGTGCTGCTATAAACATTGGGGGACAAGTGCCCCTATGCATCAGCACTCCTGTATCCCTTGGATAAATTCCTAGCAGTGCTATTGCTGGGTCATAGGGTAGATCTATTTCTAATTTTCTGAGGAAACTCCACACTGTTTTCCAGAGCGGCTACACCAGTTTGCATTCCCACCAACACTACAAGAGGGTTCCCGTTTCTCCACATCTTCGCCAGCATATATAGTCTCCTGATTTGTTCATTTTGGCCACTCTAACTGGCGTGAGGTGGTATCTGAGTGTGATTTTGATTTGTATTTCCCTGGTGAGGAGCGATGTTGAACATCTTTTCATGTGCCTGTTGGCCATCTGGATGTCTTCTTTAGAATAGTCATGTTTTCTGCCCATTTCTTCACCGGATTATTTGTTTTTCGGGTGTGGAGTTTGGTGAGCTCTTTATAGATTTTGTATACTAGCCCTTTGTCTGATATGTCGTTTGCAAATATCTTTTCCCATTCCATTGGTTGCCTGTTAGTTTTGTTGGTTGTTTCCTTTGCTGTGCAGAAGCTTTTTATCTTCATGAGGTCCCAATAGTTCATTTTTGCTTTTAATTCCCTTGCCTTTGGGGATGTGTCAAGTAAGAAATTGCTGCAGGTGAGGTCAGAGAGGTTTTTCCCTGCTGTCTCCTCTAGGGTTTTGATGGTTTCCTGTCTCACATTTAGGTCCTTTATCCATTTTGAGTTTATTTTTGTGAATGGTGTAAGAAAGTGGTCTAGTTTCATCCTTCTGCATGTTGCTGTCCAGTTCTCTCAGCACCATTTGTTAAAGAGACTGTCTTCTTTTCACTGGATATTCTTTCCTGTTTTGTCAAAGATTAGTTGGCCATACATTTGTGGGCTCAATTCTGGGGTTTCTATTCTATTCCATTGGTCTACGTGTCTGTTTTTGTGCCATGTTTTATTTATTCTTGAGAGAGAGGGAGAGACAGAGCATGAGCAGGGGAGGAGCAAAGCGAGAGAGGGACACAGAATCCGAAGCAGGCTCCAGGCTCCAAGCTGCCAGCACAGAGCCTCACGCAGGGCTTGAACTCACAAGCTGCGAGATCATGACCTGAGCCAAAGTCGAATGCTCAGCCAACTGAGCTACCCAGGCACCTCTAGAAATTTCTACTTTTTTACCCCAAAGGGGTTTACCCTGGACAAGACATTGTGACTGTCATTGGTTGAACCAGACATCCAAGTTGCTAGCTACTGCCAAAGTGTCTGTAAAACTGTAGATGGGAACAACAGGCAGCCAGGGCATTCTCTGAGGCCAAGATGTATGCTTGGGACACCTGAGCGGCTCAGTCGGTTGAGCATGCAACTTTGGCTCGGGTCATTATCTCACAGTTTGTGAGTTTGAGCCTCACATCGGTTGACAGCACAGAGTGTGCTTGGAATTCTCTGTCTCTCCATTCTCTATCCTTCCCCCACTCACATGCATGCTCTCTCTCTCTCTCTCTCAAATAAACATTTAAAAAAATGAATGCTTGAAGTTTAGCCACTTGTAGTGACTCTTGGGTCCCATCTTCATCATCAAATATCCCAGTTGAAGGATGAAAACTAGCAGCTGTCCAGCAAATTCCATTATGTACACAATGGCACTGCCATCTGCAGCATACGAACTCTGTTTGCTATTTACTCAGTTGATCCCAAAAGGTTCCCTAGGTAGGCAAGGACCTGAGAACACCTCCTCTTACATGTGGGATACACCAGAGCCCATGTTCATTATCTATCCTATAAATACCACATGCATTTCAACAAGATGGTCTCAGTGGCCCAACGAATCCAAAGGGATGTTGCGTCCACAATCCAAGGTATGATAAGCAGCTGGGTACAGAGCCTGTGAGAGTGTTTACTTCCAGGAATACCAAGCATGCTTCTTAGAGTCTAGAGCTCCACAAATGCTGCTCTAATGGCATGTAACAGGGCCAAAGAGGACGGTGGTTTTTACATCAGAAGCTCATAGGCATTTTATGGTAAGCTTGATGGTCAGAAATTCCAAGAAGTACGAGAGGAGGTTGCCAAAGAGTCTCTCAAGGACACTAACAGGAGTGCCTATTATATTACAATTTAGACAAATTATAGAGCCTTTTGTTGTAGGGAACCCCATCCTAATTGGGATAATTTGTGACTAATATTATAAACAAACTTCAGTAAAATTGTTAAGAGGAAGATGTTGTCACCAGAAAAAAAAACAAACCAAAACATGTTCTTTTTAATGTTGAGGTGTGGAGAGTGCAAAGAGCTAATAATTCCCAAGAATTTAACAGAGATGGCAGGGCTTTTAAAAAATATGGAAGAGTAGCTCATCCCTTTTTGTCAGCTCTTTTATGAGTATCTGTATGTCCTGAATAAGTGTGTAAAATAAATCTCCTCAGAAGAGATGTCACAAATGTAATATTGTATCTTCTCCATTCCCAGTCACACTCACCTCAGTGCTGGAGCTCCAGGCCCCATCCTCCAAAAGACCTGCACAGAACCTGTGCCATTTTGTGGGACCTCATTCCCAGTGGGGCAGGGACTGGTCTCATTTCACAAGCAGACCAGAGCACAGCTAGCTAAAATACACCCTTCTGCTGGGGACTAAACACTGCCTACAACAGGCAAAGAGAGCCTATACAAACAATAAACTGAAGGAAAAAGGCCAGGACTCAATAGCTGAGTACATACAACACACATAGGAGACATGCCCTGAGACACTGGGTCCTGGGGAAGAGAGGGCCCTCCACTGCCAGGGAATACAAAACCTCTTCTTCGTAAGGCCATTACCCTCAAGAACAACAGACTAGATGACTTTCCTAACACACAGAAACAGACAGAAAGAGTTAGACAAAATGAGGAGACAAAGAAACATGTCCCAAGTGAAAGAACAGGACCAAACCACAACAAGAGACCTAAGAAAAACACATATTAAGTAAATTGCCAGATAGAGAATTTAAAGTAATGATCAAAAAGATACTCAACGGACTTAAGAAAAGAGTGGAGGACATCAGTGAAATCCTTAACACAGAGATAAAACAGAACCAGAGATAAAGAACACAATAAATGGAATTAAAAATACACTTGACAGAACAGACTACGGTGGGGGGGGGGGGGGGGGGCGCCTGGATAGCTCAGTCGGTTGGTCGGTTGAGTGTCCGGCTTCGGCTCAGGTCATGATCTCACAGTTTGTGAGTTCGAGCCCCGCGTCGGGCTCTGTGCTGACAGCTCAGAGCCTGAAGCTTGCTTCAGATTCTGTGTCTCCCTCTCTCTCTGCCCTTCTCCTGCTCATGCTCTGTCTCTCTGTCTCAAAAATAAATAAAAACATTTTAAAAAATTAAAAAAAAAAAAGAATAGACTACATGAAGCAGAGAAATGAATTAATGACCTGGAAAACAGACTAATAGAAAGCAAAGCAAAAAAGAGTAAACAAACTTATGCAAATCGCAAACAGTCTCAGGGAACTCAGTGACTGCATCAAGAGTAATAACGTTCGGGGCACCTGGGTGGCTCAGTCGGTTAAGCGTCCGACTTCCGCTCAGGTCATGATCTCGCGGTTGGTGAGTTCAAGCCCCGCGTCAGGCCCTGTGCTGACCGCTCAGAGCCTGGAGCCTGTTTCAGATTCTGTGTCTCCCTCTCTCTCTGACCCTACCCCGTTCATGCTCTGTCTCTCTCTGTCTCAAAAATAAATAAACGTTAAAAAAAAAAAATTAAAAAAAAAAGAGTAATAACGTTCATATTATACAGATCCCAGAAGAAGAGAGAAAAGAGAGCAGAAAATTTATTTAAGAAATAATAGCTGAAAACTTCCCTAATCTGGGAAGGAAAGAGATATCCAGATACAGAAGGTCCAGAGATGACCCAACAAAATCAAAGGAGATCCACACCAAGACACATAGTAATTAAACCGGCAAAAAGCAGTGATAAAGAAAACGTTTTAAAATCAGCAAAGGACACAGTTACATATAACGGAAACCTCATAAGGATATCAGTGGATTTTCAGAAGAAGGAAAGGGAGTGGCATGATATATTCAAAAGTGCTGAAAGAGGATACATGTGCAGTCAAGAATACTCTATCCAGAGGCACCTGGGTGGCTCAGTCGGTTAAGTGTCCGAGTTCAGCTCAGTCATGACCTCGTGGTTCCTGAGTTCGAGCCCTGCATCAGCTCTGTGCTGACAGCTCAGAGCCTGGAGCCTGCTTTGGATTCTTTGTCTCCCTCTCTCTCTGCTGCTCCACCACTCGCACTCTGTCTCTCTCAAAACCAAACATTAAAAAAATTAAAAAAAAAAATAATACTCTATCCAGCAAGCCTATCATTCAGAATAGAAGGAAAGATAAAGAGTTTCTAAGACAAACAAAAACTAAAGGAGTTCATGACCACTAAACCAGCCTTACCAAAAAATATCAAAGGGGACATTATGAGTGGAAAAGAAAGACCACAAGTGACAACATGAAAAGTAAAATATGCATAAACAGGAAAAACAATTATTTTTGTGAAAATCAGTCAAGGTATTCATTAACCAAAGGATGTAAAATATGACAACATATATCTAAAACATGGAGAGGAGAAGAGTAAAGAATGGGTTCAAACTTAAACAGTTATCAACTTAATATAAACTGGTATATGCAGAAGATGTTATATACAAACTAATGTTAACAACAAAACAAAAACCAGTAATAGGCATGCAAAGAACAAAGAGAAAGGAATCCAAGTATATCACTAAAGAAAGTCAACAATGTATGAAAGACAGCAAGAGAAGAAAAATCAGAGAAAATCTATAAAAACAACTAAAAAAATAAGTAACAAAATGGCAATGAATATGTATTTCTCAATAATTAATCTCTGAATGTAAATGAACTAAATACTCCAATTAAAAGACAGAGTGAGTGGCACCTGGCTGGTTTAGTCATAGATCATGTGACTCTTAATTTTGGGGTCATAAGTTTGAGCCCCACATTGGGGATAGAGATTACTTTAAAAAAAAGACATAGGGTGACACAGCAGAAAAGAGACCCACCTATATGCTGCTGACAAGAGACACATTCAGACTGAAAGACACCTGCAGATTGAAAGCAACGGGATGGAGAAACATTTATCATGTAAATGGATCTCAAAAGAAAGCCAGAGTTGCAATACCTGTATCAGACAAAATAGACCTTAAAACAAAGACTATAACATGAGACAAAGAAGAACACTATATAATAATAAAGGGGTCAATCCAACAAGATATAACAACTGTAAATATTGATGTACCCAACATGAGATAATCCAAATACATAAAACAGTTAATAACAAACATAAAGGAACTCATTGATAGTAATACAATAATAACAGGGGACTTTAACACCCCACTTACATTGGTGGACAGATCATCCAAACAGAAAATCAACAAGGAAACAATGGCTTTGAATGACACACTGGACCAGATGGATTTAACAAACATATTCAGCACATTCCATCTTAAAACAGCAGAATACACACTCTTTTCAAACGCACACGGAACATTCTCCAGAACAGATCACAAATTAGGCCATAAATCTGTCACATTTCCATACACTAATAAAGCAGCAGAAAGAGAAATTAAGAAAACAACTCCACTTACAATTGTACCAAAACTAACAAGACACCTAGGAATAAACCTAACCAGAGAAGTGAAACACCTGTAGTATGAAAACTATAGAATACTGATGAAAGAAATTCAAAACAACACAAAGAAATGGAAAGACATCCCATGTTCACGTTGGAAGAACAAATATTGTTAAAATGTCTATACTACTCAAAGCAATCTACACATTTAATGCAATCCCTATCAAAATACCAATAGAATTTTTCACAAAATTAGAACAAACAATCCTAAAATTTGTGTGGAACCAAACAAGATGCTGAATAGCCAAATCAATCATGAAAAAGAAAAGCAAAGAGAGGGGCACCTGGGTGGCTCAGTCAGTTGAGCGACTGACTTTGGCTCAGGTCCTGATCTCATGGTTTGCGAGTTTGGGCCCCGCATCGGGCTCTGTGCTGACAGCTCAGAGCCTGGAGCCTGCTTTGGATTCTGTGTCTCCCTCTCTCTGTGCCCCTCCCCCTCTCATGCTCTGTCTCTCTTGGTCTCAGAAATAAATAAACATTTAAAACAATTAAAAAAAAAAAAAGAAAGAAAAGCAAAGCTAGAGGAATCACAATTCCAGATTTCAAGTTACATTACAAAGCTGTAGTCACCAAAACAATGACACTGGCATAAAAACAGATACATAAATTAATGGAACAGAACAGAAAACCCAGAAATAAACCCACAATTACATAGCCAATTATCTTCAACAAAGCAAAAAGGAATATCCAATGGGAAAAAGACAGTCTCTTCAACAAATGGTGTTGGGAAAACTGGAGAGCAACATGCAAAAGAATGAAACTGGACCACTTTCTTATACCATACAGAGAAACAAACTCAAAATGGATTAAAGACCATTAAACCATCAAAATCCTAGAATAGTGCATAGGCAGTAACGTCTCTGACATCAGCTGTAGCAACATTTTCCTAAATACATTTCCTGAGGCAAAGGAAATAAAAGCAAAAATAAACTACTAGGACTACATCAAAATAAAAAGCTTCTGCACAGCAAAGGAAACAATCAACAAAACTAAAAGGCAACCTACAGAACAGAAAATATTTGTAAATGATATATGTGAAAAAGGGTTAGCATCCAAAATATATGAAGAACTTACACGATTCAACACCCAAAAAACCAAATAATCCAATTAAAAAATGGACAAAAACATGAACTGACATTTGTCGAAAGATGATATCCAGAGGCCAACAGACACTGAAAAGATGCTCAACATCTCTCATCATTAGGGAAATGCAAATCAAAACTACAATATGACATCACAACTGTCAGAATGGCTAAAATCAAAAACACAAGCAACAAGTGTTGGTGAACATGTGGAGAAAGGGTAACCCTCTTGCACTGCTTTCAGGAATGCAAACTGGTGTAGCCACTGAGGAAAACAGAATAGAATTTCCTCAAAAGTTAAAAATAGGACTATATTGGGGGCGCCTGGGTGGCACCTCACTTCAGCTCAGATCATGATCTTGCAGTTCACAAGTTCGAGCCCCATATCGGGGTCTGTGCTGACAGCTCAGAGCCTTGAGACTGCTTTGGATTCTGTGTCTCCCTCTCTTTCTTCCCCTCCTCTGCTCATGCTTGCTCGCTCTCTCTCTCATTCCCTCTCTCTCTCAGAAATAAACATTAAAAATTAGTTTTAAAAAATAGAACTATTTTACAATCCAGTAATCACATTACTGATATTTACTCCAAATTATTAAAATACTGGGGCACCTGGGTGGTTCAGTCAGTTGAGCGTCAGACTCTTGATTTTGGCTCAGGTCATGATCTCTCCCTCCACTGGGTGTGGAGTCTGCTTAAGATTCTGTCCCTCTTCCTCTATCCCTCCTCCACTCACACTCTCCCTCCCTCTCTAAAAACAAAAATATTAAAACACTAATTCAGAGGAACACATGCATCCCTTTATAGCAGCATTATTTACAATAGGCAAATTATGGAAACAGCCCAAGTGTTCACTGACAGATGGACAAGATGTGGTATATATGCATGATGCAGTATTAATCAGGCTTAAAAAAAAATGAAATCTTGCCATTTACAATGACATGGATGGAGTTAGTGTATAACGTGAAGCAAAATAAGTCAAAGAAAGACAAATACCACATGATTTCACTCATATGCAGAATTTAAGAAACAAAACAAAAAAAAAAAGAGACAAACCAAGACAAACTACCCTTAACTGTAGAGAACAAACTGATGGTTACCAGAAGGGAGGTCGGTAGGTATATGGGTGAAAAAGGTGAAGGGGATTAAGAAGTTCATCTGTAATGACGAGCAATGGATGATTCATGGAATTGCTGAATCAGTATATTGTACACTGGAAACTAACATAACTGTAACTATATGGAACTACAATTTTTTAAAAATTTCAATATATTGGTGCAGAAAACCTATAAAAAGTTATGAACAAGTGGGATTCATCCTAGGAATTCAAGGTTGGTTGAACGTTCCAAAATTTATGTAATTCAGAATACTACCTGGATAAAAAAAGAAAACTCATGTGATTATTCTAATAGATACAGAAAGAATATTAGACAAATTCCACAATGATTAAAACAAATCTTTTAGAAAATTCCAGCAGACTACAGAACTTCCTTAAACTGATAAAGCACAGCTATAAAAAAAAAACAATTATGCCACAATGAAGAATGAATTCTTTACCTCTAAGATTAGAAACAAGACATGAATATCTTCTCTCACCACTTGTATTTAATGGTATATTTGGTAATCCCATAGTTACTAAAGAAAAAGAAATAAAAGGCATACAGTTTCAAAATGAACTTATCCTTTTTCACAGATAACATAATTGTGTATGTAAAACATCCTTGGGAATCTCCAAAAAATCTACTGGAATAAATAAGATTAGCAAAGTTACAACACACAATGTAAATATACATAAAGCAACTGGATTTCTATTTACATCCAACAACTGGAAAACCAAATTATAAAATAAATGCCATTTATATCATCATCAAAATCATGAAACCCATCTACCAAATATGCAGAAAACAAGTACAATGAAAGCTATCTGTCACTCCAAAAAAAATTAAAGGCGTAAATAAAGGGAAAGATACAGGCACACCTCGTTTATTATGCTTTGCAGATACTGAAATTTTTACAAATTGAAGATCTGTAGCAACCCTGCATCAGGCAACTCTATTGACACAATTTTTTTCAATAGCATTTGCTCACTCCATGTCTCTGTGTCACACCTTGGTAATTCTCACAATATTTCAAATTTTTTCATTCATTATTATTATATTTGTAACCGCGATTGTGTGATCAATGATCTTCGATGTTACTATTCTAATTGTTTGGGAGCACCACAACCATGTAAAATGGAGAACTTATTCCATAAATGTGCATTGTGACTGCTCTACTACCTGGCCATTCCCCATCTCTTTCTCTCTCTTCAGGCCCCTTTATTCCCTGAGACACAACAATATTAAAATTAGGCCAATTAATAACTCTACAATGGCTTCTAAGTGCTCAAGTAAAGGGAGGAGTTGCACATCTCTCATTTTAAATCAAAAGCAAGGAAAGATTAAACTTAGTGGGGAAGGCAAATCAAAAGCTGAGATAAGCTGAAAGCTGGGCCTTTTGTGCCCAACAGTCGGCCAAGTTACAAATGCAGAGGGAAAGTTTTTGAAAGAAATGAAAAGTGAGACTCCAGCAAACAAAATGAATGATAAGAAAGTGAAACCACCTTATTGCTGATATGGAAAAAGTTTGAGTGGTCTGGATAGATCATCAAATCAGGTACAACATTCCTTTAAGCCAAAGCTTAATCAAAGGCAAAGCCCTAACTCTCTTTAATTCTATGAAACCTGAAAAAGGTAAGGAAGCTGCAGAATAAAAATTTGAAGCTAGCAGAAGTGTCTGGAAGAATTTCATTCCAACTCTTATGGATGACTTTGCGGGGTTCAGGACTTCAGTGGAGGAAGTCACTGCATATGTGGTAGAAAGAGCAAGAGAACTGGGATTAGAAGTGGAGCCTGAAGATGTGACTGAATTGTTTGAACAATGAGGAATTGCTTTTTATGGATTAGCAAAGACAGTGGTTTCTTGAGATGGAATCTATTCCCAGTGAAGATACTGTGAAAATTGTTAGCATGAAAAAAAATTAGAGTATTACATAAACTTTGTTGATAAGCAGTAGCAGGGTTTGAGAGGATGGACTCTAATTTTGAAAAAAGTTCTATGATGGGTAAAAATGCTATCAGACAGCATCACATGCTACAGGGAATCATTCATGAAAGGAAGAATCAATCAATGTGGCAAACTTCATTGTTGCATTATTTTAAGAAATCGCCACAGCCACCCCCACCTTCACTACCAATCACCCTGACCAGTCAACAGCCATCAATATCAAGGCAAGACTCACCACAGGCAAAAAGCTCAGATGATGGCTAGTGATTTTTAGCAATGAAGTATTTTTTAATAAAAGTATGTGCATTGTTTTTGGACCTAATGCTACTGCACACTTAATAAATTATAGCATAATGTGAACGTAAACTTTTATATGCACTGGGAAACCAAAAAATTCATTCTGAATTTGAAAAAAATCAATCTAATTATTTGGACTCAAATTATTTCAATACTCACTTTGTTTCAATGGTCTGGAACTGAACCCACGGTATCAGAAAACTCAATATTGTTTTATGTCTTTTTTTATAGAATTTTTTTAAACGTTTATTTATTTTGACAGAGGGAGAAAGTGGGGAAGGGGCAGAGAGAGAAAAACCCAAGTAGGCTCCATGCTGTCAGTGAAGAACCCGATGCAGGGCTCAGTCCCACGAACCATGAAATCATGACCTGAGCTGAAATCAAGAGCCAGACACTTAACCACCCAGGCGCTCCTAAAGACTCCATATTGTTAAAATATAAATCCTTCCCAGACTATCCTAAAGACCCAAGACTATCTCAACCAGAATTTTAAGCAAAGTTTTAGAAAAAATGGACAGGAAATTCTAAAATTTATATGGAGGGGTGCCTGGGTGCCTTAGTTGATTAAGCATCTGACTCTTGATTTCAGCTCAGGTCATAATCTCACAGTTCCTGGGATCAAGCCCCTTGTTGGGCTCTGCACTGACAGCGTGGAGCTTGCTTGGGATTCATTCTTTCTCTCTCCTCCCCACCTCCACCTACTCACCTCTCCCCCTGCTCTCCCCCCAAAATAAATAAACTTAAGAAAAATACAATTTACATGGAAACAACAAAGAATGTACAATAATCCAAATAATTTTGAAATGAAAAACATATTTGGAGAACTAAATATTCAATATTTGGTAAGTTTTCACAAAGCTACATAATCAAGGTGTGTTATATCCAAACAGACCCGTTAAACAGAACAGACTCCAGATCTAGAACTACAGAAATGTGGTCAATTTGTCTTTGACAAAGGTGCCAAGGCAGTTCAATGGAAAAGTAATCTTCCAGAAAATGGTGTCAACATAACTAGACATAGAAATGCAAAAAATGAACCACAACTCTTATTTCACATCATATGGAGAAAGTAAAGAAAACATAGGAGGAAGAAAACGTAGGAGGAAACAAGAAAACATAGGAGGAAATTTTACTGACCTTAGATTAGGTAAAACGGTAAAACTGTCCTTAAAAAGATACAAAAACCATAAAATATAAAAGAAAAACCAATGATACATTTAAAAACTAATGAAAAACTCTGCTCTTCCAAGACACTATTAAAAAAATTAGAAAAAGCATACGATAGGTAGAAAACGTTAACAGAGTATTTATCTGATCATGGTCTTATATCTAGATTACATGAAGAATTCTTCCACCTCAGTTAAGACCAAAAAGAAAAAAAGAAACACCCTAATTTTTAAAGAATGGGCTAAAGATTTAAACAGACCTGAAAAAGGAAAATATATGAATAGCCACAAAGCCCATTAAAAGATGTTCAACTTCATTAATATCAGAAAAATACAAATTAAAACCCAGTAAGATACAAAGACACCCACTAGAATCTTAAATTAAAAAAAAAAAAAAAAACTTACAATACCAAATGTTGGTGAGGGTGTGGAGCAACTAGAACTATGATACATACACCCTTAAAGGGTATGCAAACTAGCACAGTCACACTAGAAATATCTGGCAGTTTCTTATGAAGTTACTCTAAGACCAATAGTACCATACTTCTGGGTATTTACACAGGAGAAATGAAAACAAATGTCTACACAAAGACTCATACCTAAATGGACAGAGCAACTTTATTCCTAACAGCCCAAAAGGAAAAAACCTCTATTCTATCAACTGGGATATACATGGAAGATAAACTGTGGTAGATGCATGCAAAGGCATACTAGTTAGGAATAAAAAATGATACGTACAAAAACATGCATAAATCCCAAAATCTACATGAAAGAAGAAAAAAGTAAATACTATATGATGTATTTAAAATTCTAACAGGGAAAAACTATTGCGATAGAAAGTAGATCACTGGTTGACAGAGCCAGGGAGAGGGATCAGGAAAAAATCACTACAAATACCTACAAGGAAACTTTTTGGAGTAACAGCAATATTTTATCATTATTTGGTGGTAGTAATCACCTACAGGCATCTCTAAAACTCACAATTATACACTTAAAGCTACTGACTTTAACTCTGTTAATTATACCCCAATACAATTTAAAAATTAAAAAGGAAGGAGAAAACGGAATTGCATTCTTGAGGAAATCACATGGTAAGTTCTGCTCACCCAATGAGACCAGGTGGCTGTAGTTCTCCAGCATCACATCTCTGTATAGGGTTCTTTGAGCAGGGTCCATCTGGTGCCACTCCTCCTGGGTGACCTCCACAGTCACGTCCTTGAATGACACTGATACCTATAATAACACACTTTCTATTCAATCTGAGGGGCTCAAAAACCGGTAATATGGAAAATGCCTTGGAAAACTAATACGTATTATGTTTACTGTTGAGAATTTAAAACAAAATTTTATAAGTATGCCCATTATGGCCCTATCATTATCTTACACTAGAATTATGCTAAGCAAAATTAGGCAGAGAAAGACAAATATCATATGACCTCACTCATATGAGGACTTTAAGATACAAAACAGATGAACATAAGGGAAGGGAAGCGAAAATAATATAAAAACAGGGAGGGTTACAAAACATAAAAGACTCTAGGGGCACCTGGGTGGCTCAGTCTATTGAGTGTCCGACTTCGGCTCAGGTCATGGTCTCACGACTCGTGGGTTCGAGCCCTGGGTCGGGCTCTGTGCTGACAGCTGAGAGCCTGGAGCCTGCTTCAGATTCTGTGTCTCCCTCTCTCTCTGCCCCTAACCCACAGTTGCATTCTGTCTCTGTCTCTCTCAAAAATAAGTAAACATTAAAACATAAGACACTCTTAAATACAGCGAACAGAGGGTTACTGGAGGGGTTGTGGGAGGGGATGGGCTAAATGCGTAAGGGGCATTAAGGAATCTACTCCTGAAATCATTGTTGCACTATATGCTAGCTTGGATGTAAATTTAATACATACATATATATATATATATATATATATATATATATATATATATATATATATATGTGAATAATACACAGATGGAATTTTACACTGCATTGTTGGTTACATGATTTTGAAACACAAAAGGGAGGTCTAAAACTGATGTATATAATCACTGCAATCACACACATAATCAGAGCAAATTTTGAAGACAGAAAGAAGCCAGATTCTAAAACTTATATGAAGAGGTAAAGGGGGACTTAGAATATCCAATATCCAATCAATTATGAAAAAAGTTTGGGGGATTCACATTACTGATTTCAAGACTTATCTTAGGGGTGCCTGGGTGGTTCAGTTGGTTAAGCATCCAACTTCAGCTCAGGTCTCATGATTCATGATCTCATGGTTCATGAGTTTGAGCCCTGTGTCAGGCTCTGTGCTGACAGCTCAGAGCCTGAGCCTGCTTCAGATTCTGTTTCTCTCTCTCTTTTTGCCCCTCCCCTGCTCACACTGTGTGTGTCTCTCTCTCAAAAATAAACATTGAAAATTAAAAAAAAAAAACAAAAAACTTCTCTTGAAACAACAGTAATCTAGGCAGTATGATGTTAGCAAAAGGACTAACACAGATAAGAAGAGAATACGGATTCCAGAAACAGAACCACAAAGAATATAAAGTCAAATAATTCCCAAAAGAGGTGCCAAAGGAATTCAGTGGAGAAGGAGTATTCTTTGCAACAAATGTTAGACATACGTAAACAACATTTGCAACAACAACAACAACAATGCAAACGACATTTGCAACAAATGTCAGACATATGTAAACAAAACTAAATAAATAATCTTGGCCTATCCCTTGTGCCATAAGAAAAAATGAATTCAAAATGATCATAGACCTATAAAAATTCTAGAAACCGGAGAGGAAATCTTTGTGACTTTGGCTTAGGAAAAGATTTTTTACATATGACCAAGACCAAAAAAAAGCATAAATAATAAAAGCAAAAAGATTAAAGATTTTGAAAAGTTGATTAAAACACTTCTGCTCTTTGAAAGACACATGGTAAGAGACACAGGAGACTTATGATCATTTAATAAACTGATTTGATATTCAAAATCTTCACATAAAAATCCCCCCACCAATAACAGGCAATTTTTCTCATATAAAATACAGGGGGAAAAACATTAGCCCAAGAAAAAAAATAAGTAAAAATGTGTCCTATACTTATAGGCTAATATAACCACAACACCAAAATTGGATAGGAACACATGAAAAATTAGGCTCACCTAAATTACGATACAGAAATAAGTACCAGCAGAAAGATCACAGCCAACATGTATACAAGCAATTCACCAGCAAGGGTGTGTACAGGAAATCGACAATATTTAAAAATTCATAATGCTATTCACAATACTTACAGATTAAAGGAAACAAGCTATGTCTTTATTTCAATAGATATAGAAAAAGTTCTCAATATAATTCAAAGCACATTCATGACTCAACTGAAATCTAACCCAACTGGTAACTGGAAGGAATATAATCATCAACAAAGGTTACCTACCCAGAACCAACAAAAAACATTAAGAGCTAATATTGAAACTGTGTATTTTCTCCCAAAACTAGCTTTATCCCTATTTCTCTTTTTCCATCTAATGTACAGACCCTTATAAGCCCCATTAAAATCAATACAGTGCTGGGGCACCTGGGTGACTCAGTAGGTTAAGCGTCCGACTTCATCTCGGGTCATGATCTCACGGTTGGTGGGTTCGAGCCCCACATCGGGCTCTGTGCTGACAGCTCAGAGCCTGGAGCCTGTTTCAGATTCTGTGTCTCTCTCTCTCTCTCTGCCCCTCCCCCATTCATGCTCTGTTTCTATCTCAAAAATAAATAAACATAAAAAATTTTTAATAAATAAATAAGTAAATAAAATAAAATCAATACAGTGCAATGTGGAGAAAGAAAGGAGAAAGAGCTCACCTGAGATGTGTTCATGCTGCTGCTCTTGGGAAAGTGCAGAGGGCTGTGCAGACTCAGCTGGGAGGCCTGGGGAGGAACGCGCAGAGACACATGTCCATGTAAGACTCAGAAAACGTCATGTGGCCTAAGACCTACAGCTTTTCACTGGCTAAACAAATTTTTCTGCAGTTAAATGATAACTTAGTGGGTTTTTTTTTCTGAATGATTAACAGAAACAACACAAGCAAGAACTAGTATTCATTTAATGCATAAAGTACATGAAGGATAAGGCATTGCTCCTTCATTAAAATTAACAAAATATTCAGGCTGTATCACTTAACTATTTTCCTAGTAACATTGCTTAGCTCTTAAAAGAGAAAATCCACAGAAAGCCCAATAAAAGGACCATGGAATGCTTTAAGGCAAGAATTTTTCATTAACTTTCACTGGGTTACAGTTTCTCAAAGGGTCCTTTTCATAAGATGCTTTTGATGACTTACCAGTGAGAAAGTGAACTGCACTGTGTTTTCCTCCTGGCTCTGCCACAAAATAGGTGTCACCTGACAAGTCACCACTAACATCCAATTTCTTTACAGCTTCTAAGAGTCTGTAGCAGATAACCAAGGAAAGCCTTCATTAGTCCTTATTTTAGGATTCTATGAGTTCAAGATGTCAATATTGTTACTTGTGGTGATGGTCACTTGTGAAGGACACGTATGAGAGCAGTGCAGCATCCGTAAACAGTGAAGAATGAAGGGAATGACGGCCATTTAGCAAGAGTGGTATCAAAACAAACGCAGGAAACCTCATTTAAAATGGGAGTCAGGAAGCCCTGAATGGGGAGCTCTCACACATGCTCCTTGTCCTGCAGGAACAAGGTTAAGAATCATCTTACTTTGCACACAGGAATTCGATTTCCTACTTTTAAGAAAAAGACGGAAGATCCCTCCCCAACCCAGCAAATAGGTACTAACCACTGCTTGCAGCCAATAAGTGCCACAACCGCAACTCTTTTCCTTTTCCAATGGACTTTTATTCCAAACCCTCCCCATTTTCCTCCCAAAACCTAGTGAAAGTTTACCTTCCCTTTGTCTCTTTGGACTTGCCTATGGTTTGCCATAGTTTGCTTGTCCCCCATTGCAATTCCTCTGCTATTCCCAAATAAACTCAATTTGCTGGTAAAATAACTGGCTATTTTTAAGTTTTGACAACAGAACACAATTTCCACCCTCTGGCTCGTTACCCCTTACCCCCAGATCTCATCCTCACAAGTGCAAGTTCCTGGGCAACATACTTCTGGGCCACCCCAGCTCCCTCTTCTCAAAGGTGGCCCAGATCCCCCACCATCACACAGTGTGGTGGCTTCTGGATGTGGCAACATCTCCAAATCTAAGCAGGGAGGATCAAGAACTACTTCTGACAGCTCTGTTTTTTGCTTCTGCTCTGAAGGTCTAGCGAGGAGGATAAGAACAGGGATGCTGTTCCTGGAGACCTCAATTCGAATATCACAAGAGCTGCTTTGTTCTAAAATAAATTTGTTTCCCAAGATCTGGGACCTGGGTCAGGGAAACAAATTCACTTTAGGGCTACAAACTTGACTCTTGGAATTCACTGTGATTTCAGACAATCTGCCACTGCAGGAAAAGCTAGGAGCCTCTATCTGAACCAAGGATTCTGATGAGGTACCAGAAATTCCAGACTACATATGACAATGTTCTAAGTCCATTCACATTCTCCTTCAATTTTATCCCTGGGTGTTCAGGGACAGGTCACTCTGTTAGGTGCTATGAAGGCTGTATTGGTGGTTTTAGGCAGGTGTGATATTTAGACGAGGCCTGAGATTTAAAGCACACCTGCCCTTAAATCAGAGCTTCCTCACAGCTAGCTTGTAACCTGAGCACATGGCTCTGCCAACCTCAGCCTCGTTTGCTTCCTTTTCTTTTTTAAATGTGGATAGTTAGCCAACCTCATAAAATGGTTGTGATGTTTACGTAAGCCACCCAGTGAATAGAAGTGTGTCTTCCGAATATAATAGCAGTTGCCACTTCTGAGTTGGCTATTTGCTTTACAGGTAATAACTTCTCTAACTCGCATAACAAACATTATTTTCAGAAGAGAAACCGGACTCTTACTCTGGTTCCTTCGGCCGCCCCTGCCTACAAGGGTAACAGAACTGGAATTTACCCCGGGTCTTTCTAGCTCCAGAAACCGGGTTCTCACCGCAGAAAGCTCTTCCGCGCTTTCGGGCTCACGGTGGGAATTATAAACAAGTTTTCCCTTCCCGCTGCCATGGGCTTTTCTCGAATCGAGGGTCTCTGCATACCCAACCCCTCACCTGCTTCTGGCGTGATTCAGCCCCACCTGTGCCCCAGGGGTCCCCCAGAGGTCTTTGATGGCTCAAGCATTTAGAGTCCGGCCTGGGGAATTCCCGAGGCTTCTATTCCTTTCTCCCCGGCCACAAGCCCCTTCCTCCATGCTGGTCCCAAAGCCTCCCAGATTTCGCATCAGCCCCATGCTCTCACTTGAGGTTGGAACCCAGGCAAGCGCGCCACCTGACCACCGGACCGCGGAAAGCACTAACGCAAAGAGGTAGGATAAGATAAGTACATGCGCAGATGGAGCCCGGACCGGTTCCCAGGATGCTGCGCGACGAGCCAGGTCCATACCACCAGACTACATTTCCCGTAAAGCTCCGCTCCCGCGCCTTGAAGTGACCTGGCGCGTATCCTCTATCTGAACAGTTGAAAGATGTGATCTTTACGATCTCTCCTTCCCAGGTTTTCTCAGAATCGCCAAACGTTAGGGCTTAAACTTGAAGTTTACCGCCAAATACAATACGTGGTCCTCGATCAAATCCCGATTAAATAAACAACAGCTGCCAAAGGCTTTGGAGACTGTCGAGGAAATCTGAATAGGCACTGGGTTGCTCTTAGGTGTAAAAATAATTGAGATCACATAGGAAAACGAGCTGTCTCTCTCAAAAATACTTTTTTTTAAATTTTAATAAAAATAAAATAATATTTAAAGCTGCCAAGAGAATTTAGATTTGTAGAGGTATCTCTTGGGAATAAGGCTGTGAAACTTAAGTAAAATAATTTAAAATGAAGCACAGTAGTACTAAATTTAAAAGATTTTCTCCTTTACCCCAAATTCCAGTTAGGCTCCTTTATGCCTTCTTTTCAACTAGGTCTATCAACTTTGCCCTATAAATACTTGAACAAAATTCTAAGTCTCTAACAGCTCAAGGTCACATACTTAGGATGACACTAAGAGTTTTTTTAGAGGGCCTGCCTGAAAAACTCAAGGCTGCCCAAAGAATTTGTTCCAGCCAACACCTGAAGGACCCCTGTCTCTCAGTCTCTGTAGGAGGGTAAGAGCCTAATTTCAACAAGTGCCAGGTTAGCAAATCCAGGTGGATTTCAAATGGACCAATTCTTCCTTCTGCTTTTTGTAATTTTTCACTTCCCTCATTCTACTGAGCTCCAACTCGCCCCCTTTCTGTTCCCTCCTTCTTCCTTTAAAACTCCCAGTCACCTCTGTACAAACTGAAGTTGAGTTCAGTTCACGCTGGAATCTATTCCCTGTCGCAATTGGATATTACCAGTTTACCAACTAAAATCTGTTGTTTAATAGCTTTATCTTTAACATACAAAAGAATGGTATCTGTAATCTGCAGGGCTTACTCAGGAAAGAAAGAAAAAAAAAGCAAATAAATTTTTCAAAAGTACATAATACATACAAATATACACAACCCAAAATAAGAAAATGGTTATCATGCAAATTATTCACATCCCAGAGATGACTCTACTTAAATCATGTGAGCATTCTCTTATTACCGAATTAGGGACATATGGTCATTATATTATAGGAACTTTGTTTTTACTAAGTTACACCTACTTAGAATATTTTGGATGTTAAATAACAAAAATTCAACCAACTACATTTTAAAGATGTAAAATTGATTCATTAATTGATTCATGAATCAGACAGCACCCCATCTAGCAAATAGAGGGGAATTCCAAAGCGCTACAGAAAATGAAAGGTTATTAAAGGCAGAACAACAAAGTCATAAACAGAAAAAAAAATTATTTTGGGTGAGGTACCTTCCTTTGGGAACAAAAGAGTCTTATTAGGTGGATTACCTCATCTTCTTTTGGGGAATAGAGAGGGCCTATGTGACAGATTACCTTACTGTTGCTGACCAGAAAAGTCCTGACTGACTGGCTAAGACTACATTTCTGGGGGAAGTTGAAACTGCAATTAGGTTAGGATTTAAGCCCCAGTGGTCTGGCATAAATGACTCCACTTTGGGCCTGTGGTTTTCTTTTTAACAGCATATCTTGGGTAAATATTTTATGGCATCAATTATTTATGACAATGATAAATAGATTTTTCAAATTAGATCTTATTCACTAGGGGAAAAAAATAAATAGAGTCATTAAAAAGTTAGTATGATCTATGAGAACACAAACATAAAGTTTTAGTCCTGACATTAAGAAGAATCTGAGGGGTGCCTGGGTGGCTCAATCGGTTGAGCGTCAGACTTCGGCTCAGGTCATGATCTCATGGCTTGTGAGTTCAAACCCCTGTTGTGCTCTGTGCTGACAGCTCAGAGCCTGGAGCCGGCTTTGGATTCTGTGTCCCCCTCCCTCTCTGCCCCTCCCCTGCTCACAATTGTTCTCTCTCCCTCTCTCTCAAAAATAAAAAAATATCAACAAAATTAAAAAAAAAAAATGGGTGCCTGGAAGGCTTAGTAGGTTGAGCGTCTGGCTTTGGCTCAGGTCATGATCTTGCGGCTTGTGGGTTCAGGCCCCATGTCGGGCTCTGTGCTGACAGCTCGGAGCCTGGGACCTGCTTCAGATTCTATGTCTCCCTCTCTGTATTCTCCTCCCCCACTCGTGCTCTTTCTCTCAAAAATAATTAACATTAAAAAAATTTAAAAAAAGAACTTGAATAAATGTCAATTTTCTGTAATGAGAACACTAAATAGTCCTTGACAATATTCAGATTAGAATCTCAAAACATTCTTAAGCTTGTTTTCTCTCTTCAACATTTTTTCTCATTTTTTAACCTAAAGGAACTATTCCAATCATCATTAGGACAAAAATAAACAATATAATGATCAGAGAAGTGTTGAAAGACACAGCAATGTCTCTCACACATTAATGCTATTGGTAAAACATTGAACAATTCTCTTGCAACAATACAGGTCCAAGAAAAGAAATAATGAGAAGGTAGCATGTGTTTGGGCTGGCTTTCAGAGCAGTGGGCCAGAGAACCTTCAACCACCTCCTTAGGATAGCAAGGAGGCCAAAGTAGGGTCATACCCACAATATTCATGTAAAACAACTTCCAACATGTAAACGTTTCTAGGAAATTACTAAATTATTCAAGAAAACATGTTTAATAAATATAGACATATAAATATAAAGCCCTCAGCACCTTCCCTAGGAAAGACCTGTCCCCACCCTTATCCCTCCCTGAGATCCCCAACTCAGACCTGGGATGTACTCTGTCACTCCTCTCTTCCCAGTCAGTGCTGTGGGTATAGTCGAGACAGGGCTTTTTGGGAGAGGAGCCCAGGAAAGGGGTAAGGGACCAGCTCTGAGCTCCCTTGGCAATCTTCCCGCCTGCCTGGCTCTACAGGATCTGGGACTCAAAAGCAAAAAGACAGGTGGCAATGAGCTCACACTTACTGATCATCTGCTATGTGTCATAAAGAACTCCAGATACTTGGTATTTGCCTTCCATTTCATCTTCTCAACAACCATCCAAGGTGGGTATCATCCTCAGGTGATCTTCATCAGGAAAGAGACCTTTAGGAGAAGGGACTGGGGTGATTCTCAGACGTGAAGCTGGTCTATTACAAATCTGTCTCTCCCAACTAGGGGAGGTCTGTTCTCAAGCTTCACTGTGTCTGGTTGCTCTTCACCCAAAGAAAGCTCACCATAAGGGGCTGGGCTTTCATTTTTACTGACATGGAGCCCCTGAGCTAAGAGCAGGAGTATGAGAGTATCAATGGTCAAAGGAATGCCCACAGAGAGAAACAGAGAAATGCTAGTCATATGGAAACACAAAACCTCTCATTTCTGGCAGGGAAAAAGAAGCATCCTGAAGGAAGCATCCTAAAGGGGGTTCAACACTGGTAAAGTTAGACATGCACTGAGGGACTCAAAGTCTGCTGAGCTCAAGGGCCCAGATTATATGCAGTCCCATTTCCAGAGGGCCTGTAGTACACTGGGATCTGTGGGCAGGCCTGCTGTTTCTGTTGCCATTGCTGCAGAGTTTGTTACTGGGATTATTAGAGTTCATAATAAGAAAACATCATATACAGGGTCTCAAGTGAATAGAAGGGATTGTGAGAGATGAAATGAGAGATGAGAAGATTTGGGGTTTTCTGGGAAGACACTGGGGGTTACAATAAACTATCTCACTGAGAGAGAGTTCAGCCACAGCCCTTTCTATGCTTGCAGGTGAACAACAGGCGATGCAAGTGGGAACTAATGAGAGGTGCCAGGGCCAGCCTTTCCCTCCATCTCCTATCTCAGGTGGTGCCAGGGGAGTAGATTGGGAAGGGTTTGTCCCCTTCCACTTTTGGAAACAGAACAGGAGCTGAAAGGAAGAAGGGGTTACAACTTCCTTTTCCATCCAGAAAATTGAACTAGGGATAAGAAGGTTTGAGTCTTGTCCAGGTTCCAGCACCAACTTACTATGTAACTTCAGCAAAGTCACTCCACATCCTTGGACTTCTATTCTTCCTCTGTGAATCAGAGATAAAGCACCCTTCACAGAATGATTACAGGTGGGAATCCGACTGATAGGAATCACTTTGAGTGGCACAGCAGGGTGCCAGTATCTGTCCCATATAGGGATGTGTACATGAGGGTGCCTTGTGCTAAACTCTACCTCCCCCAGACTCTCTCCTTCTCACTGCCTCTCCTGTCTCTCCTTTCCCTTTCCCCCTCTCTTAGACAGAATGGTCTCTCGCTTCTTCCTGCAGGAAAAAGTAAAAGGAGAAGGAGATTCACACTCCCCCATTCCTTGCCCCCACTTAGCTTTCAGGGGGAAGTGAAGTGCTAAGCACCTTTAAAATCTATTTTCCCAGAGATTTAAAGTATAATGACAGTCTGTTTTCAAGATAATGTCTTTCATTGGTTTTTACTCTAAGGGACTTTATGCCTCTACCAAGGAATGAGACACTTCTGCTGTGACTAAAATATCCTCAACAGCTGAATACTTTGTAGGAAATAAGAAACCTAAAATAAACCTGAGGCACCTAGGTGGCTCAGTTGGTTGAGCATCTGACTCAATTTCAGGTCGAGTCATGACCCCAGGGTCCTGGAATCAAGCCCCACATCAGGTACGCTGAGCATGGAATCCATTTGGGTCTCTCTCTCTCTCTCTCTCTCTCTCTCTCTCTCTCTCTCTCTCCTTCTGCCCCTCTCCCCCACTCTCTCTCTCTAAAAAAAATAAATAGGGGCTCCTGTGTGACTCAGTTGGTTAAGTGTCTGACTTCAGCTCAGGTTCATGAGTTTGAGCCCCATGTCTGCCTCTATACCGACAGCTCAGAGCCTGGAGCCTGTTTCAGATTCTATGTCTCCCTCTCTCTCTGTCTCTCTGTCTCTCAAAAATAAACATTTTTTTAAAAATTAAAAATAAATAAAAATTAAAATTAAATTAGAAAATGGAAAACTAAACATAAACATGTTTGCCTCACTTTCCTCTTAAAAAGGAGCTTGTGGGAAGGTGCAAAGTCCTGTGATACTGGCCATTCCAAGATGGGAGAGCAAAAAATAAATAAAATAAAACCATAAATTCTTATTAAACTCTCTTATCTCTGGACTTTTCTTCCATTGAAATCATGAACCAGGCTGAGTTTATTCTGAAGATGACTGCAGAACTCTGTAACAGAAAGGGAAGTGTGTGATGTACCTATCTGGAGGACTCCTGTAGATAGACATCTGTTGCCACCATCTTTGAACAGAGGTCAGTATCTCACTATAGCTGTAGGCAAGTTCTAGGTATTTAAGTGTTTCATTGAGAACCCACTTATATCCCTTACTTCTCTGTCAGTGAGATCTCCCAAGGCATCTTTAAGGATACAAGGGACACATATACATCATGTTCCCTATGTGATAGAAGATCATTATAAAGATGCATAGGGATATGAAGAGTTATGAGAAATTCTCTCATCTGCCTATCTGTGATTGCAGAACCCAGGCCTTTTAGAAACAGGGACACCTGGGTGGCTCAGTCCATTAAATGTCTGACTTTGGCTCAGGTCATGATCTTGCCGTTCATGGGTTTGAGTCCTGCCTCAGGCTCTGTGCTGACAGCTTGGAGCCTGGAGCCTGCTTCAGATTCTGTGTCTCTTTCTCAGCCCCTTCCCCACTTGTTCTCTGTATGTCTCTCAAAAATAAACAAACATTAAACAAAAAATTTAGAAAAGAGATCATTATTTGAGACATAGCTTGATCCTCAGTGATACAATTTCTTACATACAGGTAGCATTTCTATTTCCCAAGAACTATAACAAATGTGATTGGACCACTCAGGAACAATTGTTCCACATGGTATCTCTGGCTTCATAGAATAAGCACGGCTTGAATGCAATTTCATTACCTCACTGACTCCCAGTCAAGGAACTAACTGCCTGTGGGAGGTGCCATAAATACTGCATGAGAATATATTTAAATCTCCAATACATAGAGAACAACAACCTAAGATTATAGGTTTTTAAATCAATTTCACTATAGTCAGAAAACATTCTCTAACCTTTCAATCTTTAGAATTTGTTTCAAATTTCTTTGTGGCCCAAAATACGGTCTGTCTTTGTGTTTTGCATATATTTGAAAAGAATGTGTATTCTGAAGTTGTTCAGTATAGTTTTCTACATAGATCTACATATAGTTTTCTATATCCTTTCTAGAGCTATTTCTTTGCTACTTTTTTCTATTGGTTACTGAGAGAAGGGTGTCAAATTCCCAAGGAAGATTGTGTCTTTTTTTCTCTTTTTAGTCTCTGTTTTTGCACTGTATATTTTGAAGTTTTCCTATTAGGTATGTATATACATATTTATGACTATGTCCTCCTGATAATTTGATGCTTTCTCACACGAATTGTTTCTTTTCTATCTCTGGCAATACCCACGGTGTTGAGTCCTACTTTAGAAAGCTGTATCAGGTTTCTCATGCTTGGTGTTTACAGAGTATGCTCTATCACTATTCACATTTCTACTTTCAATCAACCTGTGTCTTTGCAGTTAAAATACCTCTCTTAGACAAAATATAATTGTATCTTGCTTTTTTATCCAGCCTAAAAGCCTCCATCTTTTAGTTTGAGTGTTAAGTCCATTTACTATGATAACTGATATAGGTGAGCTTAAGTCTACAGCCTTGGGGTTTTTTTCCCCCTTCAGCACTTAAAGAAGTCATTCTCTCATAATGGTCTTATTGAGGTCATTCAGATTTTAATTTTGATAAGAAGTCTACTGCCATTTCTAGGGATGTTCCCCATTATGGACCATGCATGTTTATTTCCTCTGTATTCTTTTTTTTTTAAGATTTTATTTTTAGGGGCGCCTGGGTGGCTTAGTCAGTTAAGCATCAGACTTCGGCTCAGGTCATGATCTCACAGTTCGTGAGCTTATGCCCCACACTAAGCAGCTTAGAGCTGCTTCAGATACTGTGTCCCCTCTATCTCTCTGCCCCTCCCCTACTTGTGCGCTCTTTCTCTCTCTCTCTCAAAAATAAATAAACATTTTTTAAAAATATTTTATTTTTAAGTAAACTCTACACCCAATGTGGGGCTTGAACTCACAACCCTGAGATCAAGAGACTGAGGCAGCCAGACACCCTTCCTCTGTATTCTTTTAACATTTTCTCTTTATATTTCATTTCAAGAGATTTTCTATGATATACCTAGGTGTAGTTTTATTCATATTTCTCAGCTTAGGTGTTGGGCCTTGGGGGCCTGTGATGTGATGTTTTTCACCAACCTTGAAAAATTTAGGCTATTATTTCTTCAGTTTGTCTTTCCTATTATCAAATACATATTTTGCCATTCTCCCTTCTTTCTCCCTTTGTGTTTCCAATTACACATGTTAGATCACTTGCTATTTTCCCACACATCACTAAGGCTCTGTTTCTAATTCTTCAATCTATCTCTACCTTTAATCTTTAGTTTGGATAATTTCTATTGATGTCTCTTCAAGTTCATGAACTTTTTCTATATTCACCAATAATTATCAAGCCCATCCAGTGATATTTTTTCATTTCACATATTCAACTTTTCAGTTCTAGAATTCCCTTTTTTATAATTATCATATATATCTCTGCTTAAGTTCTCCATCTGTTCACTCATTATGTCCATACCTATGTCTTTATATGAAAATAGCTGCTACAAAATACATAGGGACTAATTTCAGGATCTAAATCATCTTGGGTCTTTTCTATTGGCATTTTTTTCCCTTGGATTTGGGTCATATTATCATGCATTTAGTAATTAATGATTAGATGATGGACATTATGGATGATATATTGTAGAGATTCTGTTTTATATTTGTAGACCTTGAATATTGTTCAGGCAGACAGTTGAGTTACTGGTGGATCCTTTTGACATGTAAGGCTTTGTTTTCATCTTTAATAAGATGTGTCTATTATAATATTGAACTTAATTCTAGGACATGGTCTTTCTCCAAGGTGTAATCTTATTTCTAAGGACTGACTTTTCTATGGTTTCTCACTAGGTTTCACTTGGTTTCTCTACTACAGCTGGCCAGAAGTGCTTACATCTTCCATCAGTGTCTAACAGCTGATACCGTAATTTAGTTCTCAGTCTCACAACAAACAACCTACAGTAAGCATCATGGAAACCTGGCCTGCATCCATTCAACCCTGCTCTTGGCCAAGGACCCATTTTGAATTAAAACCAGACCCCTGCCACCCCTCTCTCCATCTACAACATTGCACATATGCATACACACGTACGCGCGCGTGTCGCGCGCGCACACACACACACACACACACACACACACCGGAATTTCCTTGTCTTAAGAAACTTGTCCTACAAATTCCAGTTACTTCTTTAGTCCAGCAGGACCATTACCGCACTTGAGCTCCAACTCTTTGTGCAAAACAGAAGAGTACCTTGTGAAGCAAAGGGCTAAGGGATTGAGGGACTAAAAATGTGCATTTCTGTTCTCTCAAGTATCCCTGGCCTGAAATGCCTATTTTACAATGCTTGAAAATAGTTGCCTCCTATTATGTCAACTTTTATGTCTGTTTTTGGTGATGGCCAGACTGATACAAGTAACTCTATCATTGGCAGAGCTGAAGTCTTAGCTATTGCATTTTTAAAAATTGTGATAAAATATATACAAGATAGGGGCACCTGGATTGCTTGGTCGGTAGAGCATGAAACTCTCGATCTCTGGGTTGTGAGTGTGAGACCCACAATCGGTGTAGAAGTTACTTTAAATTGCATTTAGGGCACCTGAGTGGTTCAGTCAGTTAAGCACCCAACTCTTGATTTTGGCTCAGGTCAGGATCTCATGGTTTGTGAGTTCGAGCCCTGCATCAGGCTCTGTGCTAACAGTATGGACCCTGTTTAAGATTCTCTGTCTCCCTCTCTTTGCCCCTCCCTGGCTCACGATCTCTCTCTCTCAAAAATAAATAAGTAAACATTTTCTAAAACTGCATTTAAAATATACATAACATAGGGGCACCTGGGTGGCTCAGTCAGTTGAGAGTCTGGCTTTGGCTCAGGTCATGATCTCATGGTCTGTGGGTTTGAGCCCCATGTGGAGCTCTGTGCTGACAGCTTGGAGCCTAGAGCCTGCTTCGGATTCTGTGTCTCCCTCTTTCTGTCTGCCCCTCCCCTGTTAGCATTCTGTCTCACTCTAAAAAGCAAAAAACATTAAAAAAATTTTTTTAAATATACATAATATGAAAATTACTTTAACCATTTTAAGTGTACAGTTCAGTGACAGTAAGTACATTCGTATCATTGTACAACCATCACCACTATCCATCTCTAGAACTTCTTCAATATCCCAAACTGAAACACTGTGTCTATTAAACAATGACACCTCATTTCCCTTTCTCCTAACCCCTGGCAACCACTATTCTGCCTCTGTCTTTATGAATTTGACTACTCTGAATACCTCATATACGTGGGATCATACAATATTTGCCCAATTTGTTAGGCTTATTTCATATAGCATAATGACTTCGAGGCTTATCCATATGTAGCATGTCACAATTTCCTTCCTTTTTAAGGCTTAATAATATTCCATTGTATGTACTTATTACATTTTGTCCATTCATCTGTTAATGGGCACTTGGGTTGTTTCCACTTTTTAGCTATTGGAATAATGCTGCTATAAACATGGGTGTACAAATATCTGTTCAAGTCCCTAATTTTGATTACTCTCTGCGTATACCCAGAAGTAAAATTGCTCTATTGAATGGTAATTACATGTTAAATTTTCTGAGGAACTTCCACACTGTTATCCATGGGGGCTACATCATTTTTTATTCCCATCAGCAATACACAAAGGTTCCAATTTCTTCACATTATCACAAACATTTGTTTTATGTTTTTTTTTTATAGTAACCATCCTAATGGGTATGAAGTGGCATCTCTTTGTGGCTTTGATTTGCATTTTCCTAATTACTACTGATGTTGAGCATCTTTTCACGTGCCTGTTGGCTCTTTGTAGATCTTCTTTGGAGAAATGTCTATTCAAGTTCCTTGCCATTTTGAATTGGTTGTTTGCTTTTTGTTGTTGTTGACTTTTAGGAGTTCTTTATATATTCTGGATATTAATCCTTATCAGATATGTGATTTGCAAATATGTTCTCCCATTCTTTGGGTTGCCTTTACTTTATTGATAGTGTCCTTTAATACACAAAATTTTAAGATTTTCATGAAGTCCAGTTTGTCTGTTTTTTCCTTTCTGCCTGTGATTTCCATGTCGTATCTAAGAAATCATTGCCAAATCCAATGTTATGAAGATTTCCCGCTATAAATCTAACAGGTTTATAGTTATTTTGAGTAATTTTTGTATATTAGAGGACTAGGTATTAGGAAAGGGTCCAACTTCATTCTTTTGGATGTGGATATCCAATTTCCCCAGCACTATTTGTTGACTGTCATTTCCCATGAATGGTCTTTGACACTTTTATTGAAAGTTATCTGACCATATATGTGAAAGTTTATTTCTGGGATTTCTGTTCCATTCCATTGGTTGACATGTCTGTCTTTATGCCAATACCACACTATTTGGTTACCATAGCTTTGTAGTAAATTTAGAAATCTGGAAGCATGAGTCCTCTAACTTTGTTCTTCCTTTTCATGATTGTTTTGGCTATTCAGGGTCCCTTGCGATTCCATATCAATTTTAGATTTTTCAATTTATGCAAAAAAACAAAAAAAAGTCATTGGGATTTTGACAGGGATTGCATTGAATCTAGATGCATTAACATCTTAACATCTTCCAATCCATGAACAGGGGATGTCTTTCTATCTGTGTCTTTCAGCAATGTTTTGTAGTTTTTACTGTATGAATCTTTCATTTCCTTGGTTAAGTTTATACCTAAGTATATTTTTTTCTTTTTGATGCCAGATAAATGGAATTATTTTCTTAATTTCATTTTCAGAATATTCGTTGCAAGTGTATAAAAATGCAATTGGTGTTTGCGTGTTGATACTGTACTTTGCTATTTTACTAAAATCTTTTATGATCGGTAATCATCTTTTGTGTGCAGATTCTTTAGGATTTTTTATATATAGTACCATGTTATCAGAGAGTATAGTTTTATTTCTTCCTTTCCAATTTTGATTCCCTTTATTTCTCTTAATTGCCTAGTTGTACTGCCTAGAATTTCCAGTACAGTGTTGAATAACAGTGGCAAAAGCAGGCATCCTTTTCTTGTTCCTGATCTTAGTGGGAAGTTTTCAGCCTTTGACTATTGAGTACTATTATGTAGATTAGTATATAAATGCTCTTTATCATGTTGAGTAAGTTTCCTTTTATTCTTAGTTTGGTGAATGTTTTTATTATGGAAGGGCATTGAATTGTGTCAAATGATTTTTGTGTCAATTGAAATGATCAGGTGGTTTCTTACCTTCATTCTATTAATGTGGTATATGACATCAATCAATTTTCTTTTGCTGAACCATGACTGCATTCCTGGGATAAATTCCACTTCGTCATGGTATATAATCTTCTTAGATTTAGTTTGCTGGTATTTTTAAGGATTTTTACATCTGTACTCATAGGGCATATTAGACTACATTTTTCTTTTCTTGAAGTGTCTTTGTTTAGCTTTTTTATCGGGGAAGACTGGGCTCATAGAATGAATTATGAAGTATTACATCTTCTTTTATTTTGGTGAGTAATTTATAAAGGATTTATGTTAATTCTTCCTTAAATGTTGGGTGCAATTCTCCAGGGAAGGCCTTTGGTCCTGGACTTTTGTTTTTTGGGAGATTTTTGATTACTGATTCGTTCTGTTTACTTGTTATATGACCATTCAGATTTTTTATCTCTTCTTGGTTCTGTTTTGGCAATGTGTGGATTTCTAGAAATGTGTCTGTTTCATCTAGTTTTGTCCAATTTGTTGGTGTACATTTATTCATAGTATTCTCATAATCCTTTTTCTTTCTGTAAGTTTTGTAGTAATGTTCTCACATTCATTCTGAAATTTGATGATTTGTGTCATTTTTTCTTCGTCTAGGTAAAGTTTGTCAACTTTATTTAACTTTTCAAAGAACCAACTTTTGATTTCATTGATTCTTATGGTTATTCTAATTCTCCACTCTAGCATTCATTATTCCCTTTCCTCTGCTAGCTTTGGGTTTGGTTTGCTTCTGTTTGATGTTACTTAAGATGTAAAGTTAGGTTATTGATTTGAGATCTTTTATTTTTAAGTAGGCATTTACAACTATAAATTTTCTGTCACATACTGCTTTGACTGCATCTCATCAGTTTTGGTATGTTGCATTTTGTTTTTATCTTAAAATATTTTCTGATTTTCCTTGTGATTTCTTCTTGGACCCATTGGTTTTTAAAACTGTGTTGTTATTCTTGCTATTTAATTTCCAGAGTCCTTAGATAGCTGCTATATATATTCTGTTGAGAATTTATAGTTGCATTCAGTGGGAGACACAAAGTAGAACGTGCTTATTCCATCTTCTTTGGAATTGGACCCTTCTTTTTCTGTTTAGCAATTTACTATAATTACTATATGAGTGGGCGTAAGTCTACCACCTTGGTATTTTGTTTTTTCTTTCAGCACTTAAAGAAGTCATTCCCCCATAATGATTTTTTGACATCTTTCTGGCCTCAGCTATTTCTAATGAGAATTCTTCTATCATTTGTACAGTTGTTCTCCACTAGAAATTCTTCTGTATTCTCTAGAAGACTATAATTAGATGAGCCAAAATCCAAGCAGCAGGAGGAATACAGGATACCAAGTGACATCATGAAGTACAAAACCATGGTGCTGAAGAAAAAATAATAGTTAACTGGGGGGAGGAGAGGACCCCTTTCTAAAGACATGGGACTAGAGTTGAATTTTAAGGACAAAGCAGGTGGACACCAGGAAGTAACAGGCAAGGGAACTGATTATGCACTCATGAGAAGGATGAGCTTGGGAGTTTGTGTGAAGTTGTCCTGACGGATACAGAACCCATAAGGAGAGACTCACAATTTCTCTCTCAATCCCTCAGGGGTGAGATCCCTACAAGGCTTTCAGGGACAGAGTTTACACTTTAAGGTTTATAACACAAGGAAACTCAAGTAGAAATTTGAACCCTAGGATCCTATAGCCCAGAGCCTTGTCAACCTTGCCTTCCTCCTCCACATTGTCTACTAATCCCTCCTTCCCTACATAACTTTCATGGGAACTCTTGAAACTGGTTTCTTGGTAAACTGAAAAAAAGTATCCAAAAGAAACCCACAGGTCTCCAGTGAACCCTTCTGGAATCCCTGTTGTGACTCTGAAGCTCCAAATCTGGCACCAGATGGTAGATTTCAGAACAGTTTGCCTCTGGATCAGTGCTCCTTTGGGTCCTCTTCAGACTTTCAGGGAATGTGGCAGCAGTGAGAAGTGCCCTCACAGACCCATTGCCTTTACATTCCTGGGACCTGCAACTGGCCTAAAGGAGTACTTCAGGGAGGTTTAAACAAATTAGGCGTCATTACAGCAACAATCTACCACATCCAGTATTATCCACCCGTCTTGAGGCCTGCTGAAGATCATCTCTCTTCCTTTGGGGTTACTAAGAAAGATCCTTCTTCCTTCCTATGATCAGTGTGGTATAAGTGTATGAGCCATTCTGCAACCATGAGGAGAGAACTTGTGGAGTAGGGCTAGGGTGGAATGGGGCTAGGCATCAAGGAGAGAGTAAGAACTAAAACAGAGCAGATGTGATAGTTAATTTTATATGTCAACTTGGCTGGGCATTGGCACCCAAATATGTTTTCCAACATTATTCTAAATATTTCTGTGGGGGCATTTTGGGATGAGGTTAACATTTAAACTGGTAGACTGAGGGGCGCCTGGGTGGCTCAGTTAGTTAAGCGTCCAACTTCAGTTCAGGTCATGATCACATGGTTCATGGGTTTGAGCCCCACTTGGGGCTCTGTGCTGACAGCTCAGAGCCTGGAGCCTGCTTCGAATTCTGTATCTCCTTCTCTCTCTCTGCCCCTCCGCTGCTCACACTCTGTCTGTCTCTCTCTCAAAAATAAATAAATATTAAAAAAAATTTTAAACTCATAGACTGAGTAAAGCAGATCACCTTCCATAATGTAGGTGGGCCTCATCCTATAAATGAAGGTCTGAATAAAAAAGACTGACCTCTCCTGATCAAGAGGGAATTCTGCAACATCAGCTTCTTTCTGTGTCACCAGCCTGATAGCCTTCATACTTGAACACCACTTTGACTCTTTCCTGGGTATTTAGCATAATGGCCTTTGGACTTAGACTGTAGTGTTGGCTTTTCTCTGGGTCTGCAGATTTTAGGCTTGCCAGCTTCCATAAACATGTGAGCCAATTCCTTAAAATAAATATCTATATGCATATACATCCTGTTGATTCTATTTCTTTGGAGTACCCTAATACACCCCCTCAGATCATTTTGTACCACTCTGCACACACACATCAATTTCAACCAGCTTTCACTTCCAAATGCCTGCACCAGTGGTTCTTGTTTGGAGAACCATCCTTGCTTGGCCAATTAGAATGGCTTTGCCTGTATGTGCAGAGAGTTAAATGTGTCTGTGCCTTTTCATCCCACTGGATGACCCTTAACCAGTGAAAATCATGAATGAGAGAGTGCAAGTCCATCTCCCATCCTTCTGGTCGAGACAACTCTGATATATAATTTATACTCCAGAACTCCCCTGTGGGATCAGGCTGAAACAGTCCTCTGCAGATGTCCCTAATATTGCATCTTCCTTGGCTCTCATCTTTTCCCTATCTCACTTTCCAACTTCTTTATCAGTTCCCCTGTAATATGTCCTATACCCAGTCCCAATGTGGTGGCATGTAGGTTTTTCCCACACTTTGAACAATTCTGTAACACCAGGTGAGTATCTTATAATTCAAATAAATTCTGACATTATCTACCCAAAATAGCATCAGATACCACAGATTAAGGAATCAGACCCACAAGACTTCTCTCCATTTCAGATACCAATCGTAAGCCCAGGTTGTTACCTGTGCTTCTGACCAACTGGCTACAGATTGGAAGTTCCTACAAACCCCACGCCCACCCTGCCTTGGACTTCAGATGCCAATTGCAAGTCCAGGTCTTACCTGTACTTCTGACTGACTAGATATAAATCAGAGATTCCCATGACCCCCTCCTTGGGTTCAATTAATTTGTTACAGAGGCTCACAGAATTCAGGAAACCTTTACTCACTAAATTACTGATTTATTACAAAGGATATTAAAGGGTAAAAACAACAGCCAGATGAAGAGATACATAGAGTGAAGTCCCAAACAAATGAACTTATGTCCTTCTGGAGTTTGGGGCCTGCATGTTGGCATATGGAAGCATTCTGGTTCCCTAAACTGGAAGCTCTCTGAACTTCTTCCTTTTGGGCTTTTCTGGAGGCTTCATTACATAGACATGATTAATGCAATTATTGGTCACTGGTGATTGATTGAACCTCCAGCCTCTCTCCCCTCTGTGAAAATCAGGAGGTGGGACTGAAAGTTCCAAACCTCTATTCATGGTTGGTTCCCCTGGCAACTAGCCCCCATCTGCAGGTGCTTTCCAAAGTCATCTTATTAACATAATCTTATTTGTGATGGACAGGAGCTTGTTATGAATAACAAGACATCCATTACACCTTTCTGGCTCTGAAGTGATTTCAGGAACTGAGGACAAGAGGACAAATATTATAACAAAAGATGTTTCCAGTTTTCTTATTGCTCAGAAAATACCAAGGGTTTTTGGGGAGCTGTGAGTTGTAAGCCAAGAACCATAGATGAAAACATATCTTAGATAAATTTGGTCATCTAAATGATGAAATAAATATTTCTTATAAATCACAATATTGCACCCTGGGAACACTTTCTTTTTTTTTAATTGTTTTTTAATATGAAATTTACTGTAAAATTGGTTTCCATGCAACACCCAGTGCTCATCCCAAAAGGTGCCCTCCTCAATGCCCATCATCCACTTTCCCCTCCCTCCCACCCCCCACCAACCCTCAGTTTATTCTCAGCTTTTAAGAGTCTCTTATGTTTTGGCTCCCCCCCTAACTTTTTTTTTCCTTCCCCTCCCCCATGGTCTTCTGTTAAGTTTCTCGGGATCCACATAAGAGTGAAAACATATGGTATCTGTCCTTCTCTGTAGGACTTATTTCACTTAGCATAATACGCTCCAGTTCCATCCACATTGCTACAAAAGGCCATATTTCATTCTTTCTCATTGCCAAGTAGTATTCCATCCTGTATATAAACCACAATTTCTTTATCCATTCATCAGTTGGTGGACATTTAGGCTCTTTCCATAATTTAGCTATTGTTGAAAGTGCTGCTATAAACATTGGGGGACAAGTGCCCCTATGCATCAGTACTCCTGTATCCCTTGGGTAAATTCGTAGCAGTGCTATTGCTGGGTCATAGGGTAGATCTATTTCTAATTTTCTGAGGAACCCCCACACTGTTTTCCAGAGCGGCTACACCAGTTTGTATTCCCCCAACAGTGCAAGAGGGATTCCATTTCTCCACATCCTCTCCAGCATCTATAGTCTCCTGATTTGTTCATTTTAGCCCCTCTGACTGGCATGAGGTGATATCTCAGTGTGGTTTTGATTTGTATTTCCCTGATGAGGAGTGACGTTGGGCATCTTTTCATGTGCCTATTGGCCATCTGGATGTCTTCTTTAGAGAAGTGTCTATTCATGTCTTCTGCCCATTTCTTCACCAGATTATTTGTTTTTTGGGTGTGGAGTTTGGTGAGTTCTTTGTAGATTTTGGATACTAGCCCTTTGTCTGATATGTCATTTGCAAATATCTTTTCCCATTCCGTCAGTTGCCTTTTAGTTTTATTGTTTCCTTTGCAGTGCAGAAGCTTTTTATCTGCATGAGATCCCAATAGTTCATTTTTGGTTTTAATTCCCTTGCCTTTGGGGATGTGTCAAGTAAGAAATTGCTGCAGCTGAGGTCAGAGAGGTTTTTTCCTGCTTTCTCCTCTAGGGTTTTGACAGTTTCCTGTCTCACATTCAGGTCCTTTATCCATTTTGAGTTTATTTTTGTGAATGGTGTGAGAAAGTGGTCTAGTTTCATCCTTCTGCATGTTGCTGTCCAGTTCTCCCAGCACCATTTGTTAAAGGGACTTTTTTCCACTGGATATTCTTTCCTGCTTTGTCAAAGAGTAGTTGGCCATACTTTTGTGGGCCCAATTCTGGAGTCTATTCCATTGGTCTCTGTGTCTGTTTTTGTGCCAATACCATGCTGTCTTGATGATGACAGCTTTGTAGTAGAGGCTAAAGTCTGGGATTGTGATGCCTCCTGCTTTGGTCTTCTTCTTCAATATTACTTTGGCTATTCAGGGTCTTTTGTCGTTCCATACAAATTTTAGGATTGCTTGTTCTAGCTTTGAGAATGCTAGTGCAATTTTGATTGGGATTGCATTGAATGTGTAGATTGCTTTGGGTAGTATTGACATTTTAACAATATTTTTTCTTTCAATCCAGGAGCACAGAATGTTTTTCCGTTTCTTTGTATCTTCTTCAATTTCCTTCATAAGCTTTCTATAGTTTTCAGCATACAGACCTTTCATATCTTTGGTTAGGTTTATTCCTAGGTATTTTATGATTCTTAGTGCAATTGTAAATGGGATCAGTTTCTTTATTTGTCTTTCTGTTGCTTCATTATTAGTGTATAAGAATGAAACTGATTTCTGTACATTGATTTTGTACCTTGCGACTTTGCTGAATTCATGTATCAGTTCTAGCAGACTTTCGGTGGAGTCTGTCGGGTTTTCCATGTATAATATCATGTCATCTGCAAAAAGTGAAAGCTTGACTTCATCTTTGCCAATCCTGATGCCTTTGATTTCCTTTTGTTGTCTGATTGCTGATGCTAGAACTTCCAACACTATGTTAAACAACAGCAGTCAGAGTGGACATCCCTGTCATGTTCCTGATCTCAGGGGGAAAGTTCTCAGTTTTCCCCAATGAGGATGATATTAGCTGTGGGCTTTTCATAAATGGCTTTTATATTTACATATGTTCCTTCTTTCTGGGAACACTTCCTTAAGTGATTTTCAAAATAATCCTCAACTCAGGGTCTTTTCTAGGGAATCTGCATACACACACATACACACACACACACACACACACACACACACATGACTTATTTACTTATGTGTGCAAAAAAAATGTGTGAAAAGAAATACACCAAAGTAGCAAAAATTATTACTTCTGTGGAATGAATTGGGAGAGGAAGTGGATAGGGTGAGGACTTACTTTTTCTATTACACATTTATATTTTTTAATTATTTTATTGCAGTGAGCATGAATTAAGTTTGAAATGTAAAAAATAAATTCAAGATAGGGAACAGTGGGTGGAACACATACTCCCACTCCCCCAACTATCCACAGGAATGCACCTAAAACAGTTTCTGGCACAAAATAAATGCCAAGAGATGTTTGTTAAATGAAGAAAGGAAAAACAAAAAGGGATAGTGAGGAACTCTGTCTACAAGGCCTAACTCCAACACTGCAGGAGCTTGTGTTTTCCTTCTCCTTGTTTTTCTGTTTCTTCCTTTTTATTTTTTTAATGTTTTTATTTATTTTTGAGAGACAGAGAGAGACAGAGCACAAGTGGGGGAGGGTCAGAGAGAAAGGGAGACACAGATTCTGAATCAGGCTCCAGGCTCTGAGTGGTCAGCACAGAGCCCGACATGGGGCTCAAACACATGAACTGTGAGATCATGACCTGAGCTGAAGCTGGATGCTTATCCAACTGAGCCACCCAGGCACCCGAATCCATTTCTTCCTTTTTAAAAAAGTTGTGTAGAATAGCAAAGGACTTTGAAAATGCCATTGTTCTGGTAATATTAAGAACCACACAAGTACAAAATAAGTGCAGCAATTAGCAAACTATTATCCACTTGCATAACAGCGTACTGGAGATTTATGAGGATGAAAAAGAAAGCCAGATGAGGCAGGGAAGTAACCCAAAAGAAAGATAAAACAAGGGGGCCTTAGAAGAAAAGCAAGGTCCCTAGGCTGAGAAGAACATTTAGCTTAGGGATTCTAGGCTGCCATTCTCTCCTTTCTCATCCAGATCTGGCCATTTAATTCAACTGAATAAATTTACTGAAAAGTGATCAGGCCCATGTTGCTTCCTTTTGCTACTGTTCTAAGCCCATCACATTTAGTATAGATAAGATTCAGAAAGGAAAACAGGAATAGAGAACAAAAGAGCAAGAAATTGTTAGTATGCCTGTCCCAAAAAACTGCCTGAACAAAATGGTTCCCTAATGACAAGCTCTCCATCAAGATAAATAAACTAGTGCTCACGTCACCAGCACATATACTAAAATTGGAACAATACAGAGAATTAGCATGGACCCTGCAAAAGGATGACAAGCACATGTGTGAAACATTCCATATTTTTGTATTTGAAAGCTGCCAACAGAGTACATCTTCATAGGTTTCATCACAAGAAAAAATAATTTTCGTAACTATATATGGTGATGGACGTTAACAAGATTACTGTGGCAATCGCTGTGCAATACATACAAATATCTAACCATTATGTTGTACATTTGAAACTAACAATGTTATATGTCAATTATATCTCAATAAAAAATGATAAACCAAAGGACACAAAAAAAGCTTTGAAAATGAGGTCGCAAATGATCACTGCTATGTTTCCTGCCTTATATCTGAAATTCCCCAGTGAAATGCCTTCTTAAATTAATCTGTTCATCAGCTGTACCTCAAACTCAATATGTCCTAAAGTGAACTCCCCACACCAGGCCGGAAAACCTTCTCCAGCCCTCTTGTGTTTTTTCTGTCAATGAAGAAACCAAACCCACAGCTGCCCAAAGGGAATTCTGAGAATTCAGAATTTGTTTTTGACATCTCTCTTCCTTACTTCCTACATCAATCAATTGCTAAGTCCTATGTATTCTATTTCCCAAAATATCTGGCAGTAATATTAGGAACCACATATGTACAAAATAAATGCAGCATCTATCTACCTCTCTCTATTCCCAGTGCTGCTTCAGGCCACCAACACCTCTTCCCAAGATGAAGTCAACAGCCTAAGGGTTCTCCCTGTCTTTTCTAATCCATTCTGATCCACAGCAATTATCTCCCTAAAACACATATCAAGTCACTCTCCAGCTTAAAATTATTCGATGATTTTTATGATAAAGTCCAAACTCCTCAACTTTTTTAAGGCTACAGTGATGGCTATGTCCCTCCCCAGCCTCATTCATCCCTTACTTCACCTCTACACAGTTTACTGAACTTCCCGTTCTTTGAACTCAGAGAACGTTTTGCCTAAAATACCTTTTCCTTCCTTTATTCTTTTGGCTCTCTCTGATACATCCTCCGTGTCCCAGCTCCGTTGTCATTTGCACAGCTCAGGGAAGCCGATTTGTGACACCCAGAATTCTGTGGTTAGGGCGATTTGTGTCTTCTGAGAAAGCAGTCCTGGAAGAGGCCCAAGAAACTCCTGTTGCGGACAAGTTAAAACGCCGGAGATCCTGGCGCGCTCACCTGTCGCTATGCAAGCATTTGGGTCCTTCACATCCACCTTAGGCAGGGACAGGGCACCGCATTACCGGGAGACTAGAACCGGTAGGCCGAAAGCTTGGTTCCGTGTGAGACCCCGCCTCTTACCCTGCGTCGGGGGAGGGAGGGAGCGGGAGTAGGCAGGCAGTGAGTGGTCCGGGGCGGAGTGCGCCTGCTCAGTGGCGTCCAGTGGTAGGACGTCTGTAGGTTTACTCTCTGGTGTAGACGCGGAAAGTTTCTGGCTGCAACGAGAGCGTAGCTCACGTGAGTCAGAGGCACAGGGGCTGGGGGGGGAGGGGCCCTTCAGAGCATCCAGATTCTTTAAATCTACCTGTCGCGGCTTTGAGCCCTTTGCAGCTCAGCCTTTGCTAGGAGACGGATACCTTCCAGTCTGTTAAATTGCTATTTATAAAATGCACTGGAAAGTTTAGAAGAAATTGGGCGTCATTTAAAAAAGATTATTAGTGCTTAGTAAAGCACTAATTGAACATTTGTTATTGTCAGTGAAGCAGTCTAGGAATTACTCCGTTCCTAAGTAATTTTACACAGAATTCTAAAGAATTGTGGGAGATAATTTTATCTGAGCCACAAAGAGCTTCCACCAGATAAGGACTGGTGAGAATTGCAACATTAAATCCAACTCGAAACGATCTCTTTGTAGGAAGAAACTAATATGAAAATCGTGGGTATACTTAATGGTAGTAATTTTAATTTCCTTTTTCATCTACTCATTGATAATCTTGTCAGAAATGGGCACCAGTTACCATGTCTTCTGTGTAGCCATCTATGTCAGGTTGTAGGAGAAATCAAAGACAATTGTCCCTGCCCTTTGGAAGTCTGCACACTCTTAGGTGTTTTGGAGTCATCAAAACAAAATTAGTGCATTCCAGGCCTCTCTCCTGAGAGTGGCACTTCGGGAGGCGCCATCTAGTTCTGGATAAACATTGGCTGATAATTGCCTTGAGTTAGTCCTTGTGAAAAAGAGTATTATAACGAATGAGTGTTTAGCATGTGTGAGTGTAGCATGGATCTGAGTCTGCACTGTTCTAACTAAAGGGTCCCTTGTTCCTAACTTCTCTAGATAAGAATTTAAGCCATTATATCAAAGTTTACCTTAGATGAACTTTAGGAAAGGTGAGAGAGGTGATTTTTTTCTAGTGTATGACTGCAAGAGCTTTTCTGAAGAGTTTCTGTATCAGAAATTAGCAGGGATGCTTGTTAAAAATGCAGAATCTGGGTGCCCCACCTCAAACCCACTAGGTCACGTTCTCTGATGGCTTATGGCCCAACAACTCTGTAAAATGCACATCGGTACTTGCATTTTTACAAAGCATCTACTCCATTATAGAAAGCATCCATACTCTGTATCTTGTCCTGTTAGCCTCTGGTTTATTCTTCCCTCTCAAACATTACCTTATTCCACTCTCCTCCATGTCTGGTAAGCTGCAGCCACACTAGTCCCTTTCAATTCTTTGACCTCCACCCCAGCTGCAGGACCCTGGCTCTTCCATGTAGAAGCCTCTATCTGGAAAGCCACTTTCCATTTTAAACAAGGTAATAAACAAGGTAAATAAATTTGAGACTCTAGTCTCAAATGCCATACCTTGGAAATCCTTCCCTAATCAACTGATCTGAAGCAAGCTTCTCTCTGCATTCTATTAGTTTCCTTGTTGGCACTTATCAGTATTTGTAATTAGTTACATGTTTGTTTATTTGTGCATTGCTTTTCTGCCCCATGTAAATCCATGAGGACAAAGGTGATGTGTGTTTTGTTCACTCTTTTATATCCAGTACTTGTCCTTGTAGGGGCCAAGGGCAAGTAGCCCCAAGATGGGCTCCTTTGGCATGAATGTTATTTTGAGTTAAAAGTAATCAAAACTCAGCAGATTCAGGAAAAGTTCTTTACCTCCACCTTAACTGCCTGATTGTACCAGGAAAAGAGCTATTAATGGAGATTCCTCTTTGCTTAAGAAACTTATCTATATAACAGGGCAACCTTTGTTTTCC
The DNA here is from genome assembly GCF_018350175.1 of Felis catus. Lineage (NCBI taxonomy): Eukaryota > Metazoa > Chordata > Mammalia > Carnivora > Felidae > Felis > Felis catus. The sequence continues at coordinate 30,840,244 of NC_058380.1, read as the reverse complement.
AGACATCTCCTTTCACCTTACTACTAATGGTCTTTCTCTCCTTTGTGTCCTGAGACTCTTACCCTTCTCCTTGGCTCATGTAAGTATCAAGTTGCCTGTCTTTGGAATTTACATGTCTGTGTGAATTCCCGATAGGTATGCTACCAAATTTGATTTTCTCCTGTTAATCTGTCTCATGTCAATTTGATTGTTAGTCCAGCTAGAGGGACCTTGAAGTCCTCCCAGACTTGAAATTAATCCTCCCAGACATCCCATTGTAACCATGTAATAATATGTTAGTTGTGTTTATTGAATGAGTAAATGAGCAAACACCCCCAACTTGCTTAAAAGACCTCTGAGATTCCCTGTGATTTGCCTCAGGGAAAGATGGTAGTTAGCCATCCATCTTCCTTTTCCAACTTGAATCTTTCTGTCCACTTAGGTGGTTTTCTTAGAGGGCCTCATGACAAATTACTTAATGTTTCTGATGCCAGGAATGCCCTCATGAACCCTGTGCTTATCCATATTTTCCACATCCTTCTGATACAAGTTCAGTTTGTGCCTTCTGAAGCCTTTCCAACCACTTAAGTCCTCAATGATAATGTCATTCATAGGCCCACAGAGTTTGAATCCTAGGTTAGTACAAGAGTTTGATTATGCAATTGTTTCATAGTTGGTCTTGGCTACTCATCAGACATGTATCTGAATATCCTTAGTTTCCAGGTATACTGTTGAGCAGCCTTGAAGTTACATTACAAAGACATCATCCCTGTTCTCATAAATAGTAATTCTTAAACCTGTTCTTTAATTGCAGAGCACCATGAGTTGTTTTACCAGTTGATGGTAATAACTGGGCCTCAGTTGAAACTCATTTATTTATTTGTTCACACTTATAAGCTATGGTAACATCAGAGCTCAAAGCTCCGTGAAGTAAAGGTATTTAATTTCCATTTATCATGCATCTAATGAGGAATTTTTATGCAGATCACATCTCAAAAATGGCAGACATAACTTTCAAGAAATCACATATCCAAGTTTTTCTGTTAACATTATTTTGGGTTGCTGAAAGAGAGTGATAACAAGCACAAAGTTTCTATGAAAATATGTGGAAGAAAAAACTTGAGATTGAGAATTCCTGACACGAAGTTTCTCTTGATTTTTGCAGGCTGGTTTACAAAACCACTGTTACAGTAAACATAGTTGTCTAAGAAAGAATAGTAGTCAAGGTTACAGGCTTGTTTGTGTGTGTGTGTGTGTGTGTGTGTGTGTGTTAATTTTAATCTTTTTAGAGGTGGAAAAGTATTTGAAATAGCACATTATATATCACTCTTGCAGGCGAACCCAGCAGTTTAGATTGAAAAGATGAGATTTTAAATTTCTTTGAAAAGGTGAGAATTCATTTGCTTTATTAATAGTGGTGGTAGAACCCAGCAATTTACCAATAAAAAGAAAACTATTTGTGAATTATGGGGAAAATTAAATCATAAGGTTTGTAAGTCTTCACATATGTATAGATTAGAATTTCAGGCCTAATCAGCATTGGCGTCCTATGAAAAGCTAACTTTGATGCACTTAGATTTGCTTCATTTTAGGATTTCAGGATTGGTGATTTCAATGTTAAATGTGGCTTTTAAGAAGTTTTAGTAAACTGTTCAAGAAGACAGATGGGCAGATGTGGTATCTGTACTCAACCAAACTTAAAGAAGATTGGGCATTAGCATTGTTTTCAGCAGATAAGTAGTTTGATTTAAACTTGATACATTATGGTGTTCATCCCCATCCCCATCCCTAATCTCCAGGAATGTCAAGGTGTCTAGGGAGGGTTTTTACTGGCTGACATGAATTCTGAGAGAACCACTAGATACCAATGTGTTGCTTCAATCAGCTGGAACAGTGAGGAAGTGGGCAGGCAGAAAGGCTGCAAGGTACTGATCAGTATTAGAATGGCTTTTTTGTCAATTGGTGTTGTAGACTGTATAAGTCTAAAGTTCTCTTTTGGCCAGCAAAAGAGCAGACACAGGATTGAAAGCGAGAGATGGCTAATGTCCGGGAAAAGACAAGACCCCAGAATAAGGGTCCTTGCCCCATTTTTATTAGGACCAGAAGGCTTACAAACATGGCAATGGGCGTACAGAAAGGGACAATGAATCTGTGAACATTAACTTGTAGACGTGAGGGAAAGGGGGTCTTGAAGATATTCGTGGTTAGAGGTTTGGATTCATACAAAACAAAATCCAGGCACCGGGCAGTTGGGAGGAAGGTTGTTTACAGAGGACATGAGGCAGCACCTCTGTTTAACTTAGCTAGCCTAAGGGATGAGACAGATAGGGGAAATAACCTCAGGGTTGACAAGGCACTTTTTCTTTTGTTAACCATCTCTTCTCTGAGCTGCTTTGCCTGCAGTGCAGCAGTCCATAGTCCAATTCACCAATTTACCTAACCCGGCCCTATTCTCCTATGAAAGCAACTTTCTGCTATATACTAAATTTGGGGTGCTTTCACCCTGAATATCTAATCTTGTTATTCCTATGTATTGGGCAACTTTGCGTCATTTCTACTTCAGGCCTTTGCCTCACTCTATTTTGGGGGGCTCTAGATCCCTCCTATTTTGGGGTGCCTTTGCACCTCCCTATTCCTGGCACCTTTGTGCCTCCCTATTCTCGGGGTTTCTTTGCACCCCCCTATTCTTGGGGTGCCAATCTGATTTAGCCAAACTTGGGTGTCAGTATTTTATGACTTTGTATTTCTTTATGACTTGTCAACCCATTGGTGTAAGCCCAGGGGATTACTAAATTTATCCCCCACAAACAGGTGTTGGATAGATAAGCCAAGCAAGTGTCAAGTTTGATGGGCTTTTCATGTCTGCACTATTAAAAAGACTTGTTTTTATATTGGTCTATTCAGGTGTATGTTACAATTTTAAGCCTTCAGTAGGATGAGCAGCTCTACAGAGAATTCCACCAGTAGATTTTTGAGTGATAACCAAATTGTGAAGAGTTTTATCTCTTCTAACAAAGTCTACTGTTCTCACAGTTGTTAAGGTGGGATTTGATGTAGCAGAAGAAGAATGTCTGTGCTATCACTTAATAGCAGAAAATCAGACATTTTAATTTGATTTTTAGTAAAAAGAAGAACATCTTGAACAGGGGGCAGGATCAGCACTTTGCATCTATAATAGGCACTTACTGTTTGTAAGACTTCATGTATAAAGGAAACTAATAGAGTGATAGTGTATCCAGATTCATCTGCATGTTGTTAGAAGACAGGGGAAATTGCTAACCAGTCTTCTTTCTAAATTTATTTTTACATGTATATAAAGGTAGTGTGGAAAGGGGAACAATAATAAAGGATTAAAAGGCCATAAGCTCGCAAACATTTTGTAATAATTACTGTTTTGGTATTGAGTAGATTATTCCTGTGACCTAAACCCTCTCAGAATCTTTCTATGTTAACTCTAACTAAGTGGGGAGTCAATTCCAAGGCAGAAAAAGTACTGTTCACCTTTTCATAATAATAACTTTAGGGGCACCTGGATGGCTCAGCTGGCTAAGCATCAACTCTTGATTTCAGCTCAAGTTGTGCTCTCACAGTCATGGGATCAATCCCCACATCTGGCTATGTGCTGACAGCATGGAGCCTGCTTGAGATTCCCTCTCTTCCTCTCTCTCTCTGCCCCTCCCCTGGTCACATGCATGCTCTCCCTCTCCCTCTCAAAATAAATAAACAAACATTAATATATATATAAACAAACGTTAAAATATATATATAATAACTTTATTCCAAAATAATTCACATGCCCTGAAGTTAAACCTTTTAAAATGGACAATTCACTGTTTTTTTCAGTGTATTGATTTAATTCTTTAGTAGAGTATATTCACCAAGTTGTACATTGATCTCCACTCTATAGGGCTAGAACATTTTGTCACCCCAAAAGAAACACCATACACATTAGCAGTTATTACCCATTCCTTTCCCCTCCTAGTCCCTGGCAACCACTAATTTCTTTATGTCTCTATGAAGTTTTGTCTGCTTTCTTTAAATTAGCATGTTTTCAGGATTCATCCTGATCCCTGTATCAGAACTCCACTCCTTTATATGACCAAAAAATATTTCATTGTATGGATATACTTTGTTTTGTTCATGCTTTCATCAGTTGATTAACATTTGGGTTGTTTCCACTTTTTGGCCATTATGAATAATGCTATGAACATTCATGTACAAGTTTTCAGTATGTACACACGCTCACACACACACACACACACACACACACACACACACACTTAGGAGTACAATTGCTGGTATCTCTATGTTTAACTTTTTGAGGTACTGCCAGACTTTTTCCAAAAAGTCTTTACCATTTTCATTTCCCCTCAGCCATCCTTGCTAACACTTTTTATTGTCCACCTTTTTTTTTAAGTTTTTATTTTAATCACTGGGTGCTCATAATAGAAGTGCACTCTTTCGTCTTCATACCTATTTCACCCATCGCCCCACCCACCTCACCTCTGGTAATCATCAGTTTATTCTCTATAGTTAGAAATCTGTTTCTTGGTTTGTTTCTCTCTTTTTTTCCCCCATTGCTTGTTTGTTTTGTTTTTTAAATTCCACATATGTGTGAAAACATATGGTATTTGTCTTTCTCTGACTTATTTTGCTTAGCATTATACTGTCTAGCTTCATCCATGTTGTTGCAAATGGCAAGATTTCATTCTTTTTATGGCTGAATAATATTCCTGTTGTGTGTATATACCACATCTTCTTCATCCATTTATCCATCGATGGACATGTAGGCTTCTTCCATATCTTGGCTATTGTAAAGTAATGATACAATAAACATAGGGGTGAATGTATCCCTTTGAATTAGTGTTTTTATATTCTTGGATAAATACCCAGTAGTGCGATTGATGGATCATAGGGTAGTTCATTTTTAACTTGGTGAGGAATCTCCATACTATTTTCCAGAGTAGCTGCACCAGTTTGCACTCCCACTAACTGTGCATGAGGGTTCCTTTTTCTCCACATCCTCACCAAGACCTCGTTTATTGTGTTGTTGATTTTAGCCATTCTAACAGGTGTGATATCTCTTGTAGTTTTGATTTGTATTTCCCTGGTGATGAGTGATGTTGAACATCTTTTGAAGTGTCTGTTGGCCATCTGGATATGGTCCCTAGAAAAGTGTCAATTCATGTTTTCTCCCCATTTTTAGATTATTTTGGGGGGGGGGATGTTGAGTTGTATCATTTCTTTATATATTTTGAATACTAACCCTTTATCGGATATGTCATTTGCAAATATCATCTCCTATTCCATACGTTGTCTTTTAGTTTTGCTGATTGTTTCATTAGCTATGCAGAATCTTTTTATTTTGGTGAAGCCCCAATAATTTATTTTTGCCATAATGTTGCTATAGCCGATGTCAGAGAAATTAATGCCTGTGTACTCCTCTAGGATTTTTATGGTTTTGGTCTCACATTTAAGTCTTAATTTTGTGTGTGATATAAAAACGGGGTCCAGTGTCATTCTTGTCATGTTTCTATACAGTTTTCCCAACACAATTTCTTAGAGACTGTCCTTCTCCGATTGAATATTCTTTCCACCTGTATAGAAGATCAATTGACCATCTAATTGTGGGTTTATTTCTGGGTTTTCTATTCTGTTCTATTGATCTGTCTATTTTTTTAATATTTATCTATGTATTTTTGAGAGAGAGAGAGAGAGACAGAGAGAAAGAAAGAAAGAAAGAAAGAAAGAAAGAAAGAAAGAAAGAAAGAACGAACTCCAAGCAGGCTCCACACTGTTAGTGCAGAGGAGCTCAAACTCACAAGCCATGAGATTATGACCTGAGCTGAAATCGAAGAGTCGGACACTTAACCAACCTGAGCCACCCAAGCACCCCCTATGTGTCTGTTTTTGTGCCAGTACCAGTCTTCTTTGATTAATTCAGCTTTGTAATATAACTTGAAGTCTGGAATTGTGATGCCTCCACTTTGCTTTTCTTTTTCAAGATTGCTTTGGCTATTTGGGGTCTTTTGTGATACCATACAATTTTTAGGATTGTTCTGCAAAAAATGCTGTTGGTATTTCGATAGGGATTGCATTAAATGTTAAATTGCTTTGGGTATTATAGATTTTTTAACAATATTTATTCTTTCAATCCATGAGCATGGAATATCTTTCCATTTCTTTGTGTCTTCTTCAGTTTCTTTCAACAGTGTGTTATCATTTTCATACTACAGGGCTTTCACCTCTTTGGTTAGGTTCATTCCTAGGTTTATTGTTTATTTACAGTTCCTTTGGTGCAGTTGTAAATGGGGTTGTTTTTGTAATTTCTCTTTCTGCTGCTTCATTATTGGTGTATAGAAATGCAACAGATTTCTGTATATCTATTTTGTATCCTATGACTTTACTGAATTCGTTTATTAGTTCTAGTAGGGTTTTTTTGGTGGAGTCATTCAGGTTCTCTAAATATAGAATCATGTAATCTGCAAATAGTGTAAGTTTTACTTCTTCCTTGCCAATTTGGATGCTTTTTATTTCTTTTTGTTGTCTGATTGCTTCAGCTAGCACTTCCAGTAATATGCTGAATAAAAATGGTGAGAGTGGACATCCCTGTCTTGTTCCTGACCCAGGAAAGGCATTTAGGTTTTCCCTTAAAGGACAATATTAGCTGTGGGTTTTCCATATATGGCCTTTGTTATATGGAGGTATTATGTTCCCTGTAAACCTACTTTGTTGATGGCTTTTATCATGACTGGATGTTGTACTTTGTCAAATGCTTTTGCTGCATGTATTGAAATGATCATATGGTTCTTATCTTTTCTCTTATTAATGTTGTTGGTGTATCACAATGATTGATTTGCAAATATTGAACTACCCTTGCAACCCAGGAATAAATCCCACTTGATCATAATGAATGACTTTTTTGTTTTGGTTTGGTTTGGTTTGGTTGTTTGTTTGTTTTTAATTTAAATTCAAGTTAGATATAGAGTAGTCTTGGCTTCAGGAGTAGAACCCAGTGATTCATCTCTTACATATGACACCCAGTGCTCATCCCAAAAAGTGCCCTCCTTAATGCCCATCACCCATTTAATCCATTCTTCCGCCTACCTCCCCTACAGCAACCCTCAGTTTGTTCCATGTATTTAGGGGTCTCCTATGAATTGCTTCCCTCTCTGCTTTTGTCTTATTTTTCCTTCCTTTCCTCTATGTTCATCTGTTATGTTTCTCAAATTCCACATACGAGTGAAATCATATATTTACCTTTTTTTGATGGATTTATTTCACTTAGCATAATACATTCTAGTTCCATCCCCATTGTTGCAAATGGAAAGATTTCATTCTTTTTCATTGCCGAGTAGTATTCCATTGTATAAATATACCACAGCTTCTTTATCCATTCATAAGTTGATGCACATTTGGGCTCTTTCTATAATTGGGCTGTTGTTGATAGTGCTGCTGTAAACAATGGGGTGCATGTTCTCCTTTGAATCAGCATTTTTGTATCCTTTGGATAAATAGTAGTGCAATTGCTGGGTCATAGGGTACTTCTATTTTTAATTTTTTGAGAGCCTCCATACTGTTTTCCAGAGTGGCTGCACTAGTTTGCTCTTTTGTCCCCAGAGGGCCATCTCCATGAACGCTACCTCTCAGGAACACCTTCCAAGAAGAGTAAATAATCTTCCCCTTGTGTACCCCAAGTGTTCTTCAAATCACTTTCCATGCTGCCGTCTGTCCCGCTGGTTGTTTGTCTGCCTTCTCTCCAGGAGCATGGCAGTGCCCTCAGGGCTCTATCCAAGCAAGGCTCTATCCAAGCAGCCAAGACTGCTGATCTTTAAAACTCCAGGCTTTAAGCTTCATGATTTACAAGAACTCAGGAAATTCAGCCCCTCTCATGTTCCAAGCCAATGGCTTTGGAGAAATGTTCTCCTTGTGTGTTCCTCTGTATGCTCCTCTGTCTCTCACCCTTCTCTGAAACCATGCCTCCCTCCCCTACTATAGCACCCACAATCTGTTTTTCCCCTAAACCCCATCTGTGCACTTCCTACCTTCTTTGGTGTGGCCTCTTCTCTCCCTTTACTTGTGGAGTTTGTTTTGTCAGTCTGCAGATCAATTTCTGAGGTATTTAGGATGATTTGATCATTATCTAGTTGTGGAATAAGGCCAGCCTAGGGTCTTCCTTTTCTGCCACCATCTTCCTCTCCTATATTGCAATCTATTATTTTAAATTCAACCTTGGCATTGTAACTTGTACAACTCTATAAGGAGCCTTAAATAAAATGTGTTTAATCATTTATTAGTTGTATTCCTTACCCTCTTTGACAGAAGGAGAAATTAAGACATAAAATCCATCAAGAGTTAGGAATCATCTTGGTTCCACTAGTTAACTACTGGCTAACAATTACCTCTTAGTGCCTTAATTTTTTCTTATCTCCAAAATGGGGGTGTTAATGGTACCCACCTGTTAAGGTTGTGAAGATTAAATGAGCTTGTATATGATTCTTTGTACCTGGCCCATACGAAATGCTATATACATGTGAGTTATTCTTAATATTAGTTTAGCAACACCCAGACCAAATATCTTTTTGTTGGCTCTCTTAGTGACCATGTCAAGTGAGAGAGAATTTGGCAGAGCTTACTGTGATGATGGCTATGACTCATTTCTCTCCTTTTCCAGCCTGGGTCAAGGCATAGGAAGTTGAAGGACAGTATGTAGTAGAGGAAAAACTTTTCCTTTTACCTTTCAAGGTCTTCTGGCTGGTTTAAGAATTAAAGTAACATGAGACCAATTAATAGGAGAAAAACTAAAGTTTTATTATGTGTTCACAAAGACCCAATAATGAAATTGAGACCTAAAGAAATGGCCAAGACAGAAAGCTTTTATACTGTTTAGACAAAGAGATGATAAATCTGTGAGGAATTGACAGGACAAAGAAAATTTATGTCCAGGAACTTTAATTAGGAATTCTAAACAGATTTAGGCTGGCGTAGTAAATTAGGAAAAAGTAACACGGGTTGTTTAGACAGCCTTCTCAGCCTTAAAATCCCTGTCTCTGGTGATAAGGTTGTCTTTTTACACCCTGGTATAGCAATGGTCCCTTTTAGGGGGATCAGAGTATTCGTTTGGCATTGGCTGTTTCTTAAGTAACTTTGGGTTTTCTTAAGTGATTTATTTAAAATAGTAAGCCAAAGTGGCACATTTGGGGGCAGCCTACCATTGCACACATTCAGAGTTAGCTGGTAGGTGGTTTTATCTCACTGAACCAGCCTTTTAGTCCTGACAATAGGTCAGTTTAGTAAAATTCATTTCAGGAGGTGGTTATTTCAGGGATGTTCTCAAAGTTAGGTCTATGATTCAAATAATCAGGTAGTCAGTAAGAGGCATTTCTATGGGAACAAAAGAAAAACAGTGATTAATGATTGGATCAAATGATAAGCCAGTTTTTTTAAGTTTATTTATTTTGAGAGAGAGAGAGAGAGCACGCACGTCAGAAGGGGAGGGGCAGAGAAAGGGAGTGAGAATACTAAGCAGACTCCACTCTGACAGTGCAGAACCCAACACACAGCTGGAAATCACGAAACGTGAGATCATGACCTGGTCCAAAATCTAACTCTTGTTAGACGCTTACCTGACTGAGTAACCCAGGTGCTCCATAAGCCAGAACTTCTCAGTTCTGAAGTTATCCAGTCCAAAAGGCATCTAGATGTCAGGCTCAAAATGTCTTCAGAGGTGCCTGGGTGCTTCTGTCGGTTAAGCATCCAACTTTTGATGTCGGCTCAGGTATCAACACCTGTGTCGGGCTCTGTGCTAGGCATGGAGCCTACTTGGGATTCTCTCTCTCACTCTTTTCTGTCTCTCTAAAATAAAAAAATAAGTAAAAGAAATAATTTTTTTTTAAAGAAGGGAAATTTACATTGGATGTAGACATTTCTTATTGTTTTATATCCAATTTCTGTGATTTCATCTTGTCAAGGGAGTCCCTAACGCTAGTCATTATACGAATAAAACAATTGACAGTTCTTTATAAAATAATATTATATATTATATATATAATATATATTTTTTATTTTTATTTTTTTCAATATATGAAGTTTATTGTCAAATTGGTTTCCATACAACACCCAGTGCTCATCCCAAAAGGTACCCTCCTCAATACCCATCACCCATCCTCCCCTCCCTCCCACCCCCCATCAACCCTCAGTTTGTTCTCAGTTGTTTTTTTTTAAATTTTTTTTTCAACGTTTATTTTATTTTTGGGACAGAGAGAGACAGAGCATGAACGGGCGAGGGGCAGAGAGAGAAGGAGACACAGAATCAGAAACAGGCTCCAGGCTCTGAGCCATCAGCCCAGAGCCTGACGCGGGGCTCGAACTCACAGACCGCAAGATCGTGACCTGGCTGAAGTCGGACGCTTAACCGACTGCGCCACCCAGGCGCCCCTTGTTCTCAGTTTTTAAGAGTCTCTTATGCTTTGGCTCTCTTCCAGTCTAACCTCTTTTTTTTTTTTTTTCCTTCCCCTCCCCCATGAGTTTCTGTTAAGTTTCTCAGGCTCCACATAAGAGTGAAACCATATGGTATCTGTCTTTCTCTGTATGGCTTCTTTCACTTAGCATCACACTCTCCAGTTCCATCCACGTTGCTACAAAGGGCCATATTTCATTCTTTCTCATTGCCACGTAGTACTCCATTGTGTATATAAACCACAACCTCTTTATCTATTCATCAGTTGATGGACATTTAGGTTCTTTCTTTGGCTATTGTTGAGAGTGCTGCTATAAACATTAGGGTACAAGTGCCCCTATGCATCAGTACTCCTGTATCCCTTGGGTAAATTCCTAGCAGTGCTATTGCTGGGTCATAGGGTAGGTCTATTTTTAATTTTTTGAGGAACCCCCGCACTGTTTTCCAGAGCGGCTGCACCAGTTTGCATTCCCACCAACAGTGCAAGAGGGTTCCCGTTTCTCCACATCCTCTCCAGCATCTATAGTCTCCTGATTTGTTCATTTTGGCCACTCTGACTGGTGTGAGGTGATATCTGAGTGTGGTTTTGATTTGTATTTCCCTGATGAGGAGCGACGTTGAGCATCTTTTCATGTGCCTGTTGGCCATCTGGATGTCTTCTTTAGAGAAGTGTCTTTTCATGTTTTCTGCCCATTTCTTCACTGGATTATTTGTTTTTCGGGTGTGGAGTTTGGTGAACTCTTTATAGATTTTGGATACTAACCCTTTGTCCGATATGTCATTTGCAAATATCTTTTCCCATTCCGTTGGTTGCCTTTTAGTTTTGTTGGTTGTTTCCTTTGCTGTGCAGAAGCTTTTTATCTTCATAAGGTCCCAGTAGTTCATTTTTGCTTGTAATTCCCTTGCCTTTGGAGATGTGTCAAGTAAGAAATTGCTGCAGGTGAGGTCAGAGAGGTCTTTTCCTGCTTTCTCCTCTAGGGTTTTGATGGTTTCCTGTCTCACATTCAGGTCCTCTATCCATTTTGAGTTTATTTTTGTAAATGGTGTGAGAAAGTGGTCTAGTTTCAACCTTCTGCATGTTGCTGTCCAGTTCTCCCAGCACCATTTGTTAAAGAGACTGTCTTTTTCCCATTGGATGTTCTTTCCTGCTTTGTCAAAGATTAGTTGGCCATACGTTTGTGGGTCTAGTTCTGGGGTTTCTATTCTATTCCGTTGGTCTATGTGTCTGTTTTTGTGCCATATATATATGTATATATATATGTATACATATATATATATATATATGTATATATATATGTATATATATGTATATATATTTACATATATATACATATATATTTTTTTTTAATATAGTCAAAGGACCTATTGTCTGGCCATTGACAAGTAGAATCTATTAATAGTGACTCAAACCAATAAGCCTTTTAATGGCTTAACCAAAGGTACAGGAGACATCCAGAGAGGATATGGATGAAGAAGCCCCTACAATCTGAAGATTTATTCTGAAATTAGTCTAAGAAAGCAAAGGCCTTTGTTGCATAAGCAATAAGGATGGCATAGTGAAAATAATGTCTCTGGAATCCCATAAAAACATGAGATGCTGCCAGTCACAGACACACTAATCTGTTATACCAGGCAGGTGCTTCTGGAATGGAACTTTTCAGCAGTAATCCAGCAATGAAGGTTGAGATGCCAAAGGTTAGAAAAACACCCCTGAAACCTGGCACAGCCAAACAGAGAGACTTAGAACCCCAGTCTGTTTAACTGGCCACCAATGGTCACCCTGGTAAGCACACCCTCCAGATAGTGTAGACAAAGAGAATATTCTCATTGATCACAAAGCCAAGATCTCAGGACATAGAGAAAAAAAAAAAAAAAAAAGGAAAATTCTAACAGTTTTATCTAAACCTTGGGTCTTTTGGAGCCACTGTAATACCTAAGAGGGTTTGCTGAGAGGTTAGATTCTGTGTGTTGTTTTACAGCATACTTCATTGCAAGGAAGTTTTCTTGAGCTTGTCAGGTGACCTAGTGTCAATCTGATCTGTTCCATGACCAACTTATCCTATCACAGGAGTCTCCTTGAGGAGGCGAGTGCTCTAATAGCTTTTAAGTGCTCGACCTCTACCCACCCATTTTGTGGCTTTGACTTCCAAGATGTCCCTTAGCAACAGATGATAACATAAAAGACACAGAGGAAAACAAAGACCATCTCGGGGAGGAAATGGATCAGTGACCAAACAGTACTCTACCAAATTTAACCAAAGAATCCCTAAGTCTTGGGGCTCCTGGGTGGCTCAGTCAGTTGAGCATCCCTCCAGCAATGCTCAGGGCATGATCTCGTGGTTCATGAGTTGAAGCCTCACATCAGGCTCTGTGCTGACAGCTTAGAGCCTGGAGCCTGTTTCAGATTCTCTGTTCCCCTCTCTCTTGGCCCCTCCCCTGCTCATACTCTCTCTCTCAAAATTAAATGAACATTCAAAAAAAAATTTTTTTTAATTACAAAAAAGAGTCCCTAAGCCAAAGGAACTAGTTCCATAAATATTTTCTCCTAATCTAAATTTAGATGAAAGGACTCACCACACCTGCTCTATCAGATTTAGCAGATAGAGATTCCAAGAAGCTGGCATGGTGAGAAATCTCACTTATGGCTGGCTAAATGTCAGAGGTCCCAGGGTCTCTCAGCTGCAGCAGTGTCCAGCGATTGGTGTCCAGCAAGTTAAAGTGTCCTACTGACTCTGCCAAGTGTTGAGAAGCAAGAATTCCTATTCCCTTCAAAGTCCTTCTAGCTGGACTAAGAATCAAATTGACATGAGACAGATTAACAGGAGAAAATCAAATTTAATAGCATATGGGAATCCACACAGACATGGAAATTCCAAAGACAGGCAAAATGAGACATATAGGTCATTCCGAACTAGGGGGAAGGAGGTAGGGGTCTGGAACTTCAAAGGGAAGAAATGCAATTCACAAAAAAATGAAAAGAGTAAATATTTGGTAAACAAAGGTTTGCCCTGCCATATAGGTGGGTTACTCGGTTAAACTTATCTCTGGTAATAACCCTTATTCTAGAAAGACCCTTCAATTTAGATTCTTCTATGTAGTTAAGGAGGGCAGCAAATTTTCTCTTGAGCCTTCAGGGTTGCCTTCAGCTCAATAATCCACATATGAAAATGGCCCATCCTGGGGCAATCTGCCCTGGGTCCCTGAAATAGAAAACAAAACCTCAAAGACCATTAGCAGAACTGAATTCTAATATTTACAAAGATGTTGAAGTGGCCAGAATGTGCCACTTTGGCATATGGATCATTTTGAGCTGAAGGCATTTGAGACCCTACAGACTCAAGAGAAACTTTTGTCCTCCCTTAACCACACAGAATAATCTAAATTGGGAGTCTTTGCCAGAAGAAGGGTTATTAACAGATAAATTTAATCTGAGTGACCCATCTGTATGGTGTGGCAAACATCTAATTACCACACATCTGCTCTTCTTATTGCCCTATGAAGTACTTTCCTTCCCTCTGAAGTCCCAGACCCCAACACCTTTATCCTTAGTTCAGGATGACATATATGCCTCATTTTGTCTGACTGTCTTTGGATTTCCATGTCTATGGGGAGTCCTATATATATAGGATTAAATTCTATTTTCTCCTGGTAATCTGTCGTAAGTCAATTTGAGTCTTAGTCTAGCTAACGGAAGAGCAGGAATTCTTGTTCTCTGACAATGTCTTACTGAAACATAATTTTTCTCTTTATAACCATCCTCATTTTTACTAAAGGTATCCAAATTAAGACTAACTTATTTAAGAAACATGTTCTGTTTGTTTATATAAGTGCAGCAAGAATAGCAAATGGTCACATAGACTCTTTTGAATCTGCTTTGCTGGAACCTTTCATAAGAAATCTCCAGATTGAACTTTTAATTGCCTCTCAAGGCCAGAAGCCAACCCAAATATTTACCATTATATTTTGCCTGCAATACCTATAGATTTGGGTTAATTCCTTTCTTCTCCAGGTCTCCAAATTTTCCTGAAGTTCTGTCCCTGCCAGGAAGTGATCTTTACTTACCTGGTAAGGCTACTAGGAATCCTGTAAGTAAACTCATCAGGTTGTTTTTCCAACAGTCTTGATTGGCTCCATAACTCTACTTTAGTTCCTTAAGGCAATCTAGTCATATCTGAGTCTATGTATGTCTCCCTCAAATAAAACATTCCAGTCAAAATCTTGCTAATACAACCAATGATTCCAATTGTGTCCTCTTACAAGGAGAACAAATTCTTATTGAATTAGTGCAAATAAATATATATCTTTAAAAAAACAAGAATATTCACTGAGTTTTTTAATTCTGGAGGGTTCAGGTAGGGAGAAAAGATAAATGTTTCAATTCTGCTTATAATGGTGTAATTTATCAAATTACTATAGGCCAGTTAGGCTTTTTTTTAATTTTTCTTTTAACATTTTATTTATTTTTGAGACAGAGAGAGACAGAGCATGAATGGGGGAGGGGCAGAGAGAGAGGGAGACACAGAATCGGAAGCAGGCACCAGGCTCTGAGCCATCAGCCCAGAGCCGGACGCGGGGCTCAAACTCACCGACCGCGAGATCCTGACCTGAGCTGAAGTCGGACGCTTAACCGACTAAGCCACCCAGGCGCCCCTAGGCCAGTTAGTTTAAGAGAAAAGATTTCCATAGATCTGGAGAAACAAACTTTTTTTTTTTTTTTTTAAGAGAGCGAGGGCACAAGTGAGTGAGGGCAGAGAGAGAGAGAGAGAGAGAGAGACAGAGAAAAGTGGGGCTCACCCGAAGGGGGGGCTCATGTTCACTTGACGCGGGGCTTGTGCTCACCTGAAGAAATGCACAAGCTCACCCACTGCAGAACTTGAACTCATGAACCATGAGATCATGACCTGAACCGTAGTCAGATGCTTGACCGACTGAGCCACCCAGGTGCCCCAAACCATTTTTCAAAGTCAGCAGTGTTTTAACAAAATTATAAGAACTATAATTATCTCCCTCAGTTCATTCAGTCCCATGTTATTAGTTTTTGTTTTCTTTGAATCCAATTTTTACACTCATTTTGGAAATTCTTACCTAATTCAGTTTTATGATCTTAAGGTTACCAGAAACCTGTACTCAAAAGTTTTTCCATCAATCTCACTGAAGAGGAAACATATTTTCAATAGCATCAGTGTAAAACAGTTAACTGTAAATGACGAGACTTAAAAGTGACCATGGTTAAAGATTTGATGAGAGTTTATGATGATGCAGTTGGCTATAACATCTGTTTATTTCCAAGACACACAACACCTCAAGATAATAACATACCAGGACATCAGATTTCTAGGGATTTTATACAATTTTAGAACATTTCTTTTAATTACAGTCAACACAACTATAATTTAACAGTGTTTATTATCACTTATTTGGCAGTGCTTCCCATGTAATTTAACATACCAAATAATTCTAATTAGTTTAATTTTTCACAGAATCTTTAAAATGTTCCAGGGGTTCCCTGGAACATCTCAGATTGTTGTCAAAAGATTTCATTTTAGGGGCACCAGGGTGGTTCAGTCAGTTAAATGTCTTGACTCTGGGTTTCAGCTCAGGCCATGATCTCATATTTTGTGAGATTGAGCCCCACATCAGTTTCCATGCTGACAGTGGGGAGCCTGCTTGGCCTCCCCCTCTCTTTGTCCCTTCCCTGCTGACATGTGCACACACTTTCTCCCTCTCTCAAAATAAATAAATAAACATTAAAAAAACATTGGGGTCCTGGGTGGATACATTGGTTAAGTATCCAACTCTCAATTTTGGCTCAGGCCATGATCTCATGGTTCCATGAGATCGAGCCCTGAGTCAGGCTCTGCCCTGACAGTGCAGAGTCTGCTTGGGATTCTCTCTCTCTCCCCCCCTTGTCTCTCTGCTCCTCCCCCCCCTCTCAAAATAAATAAACTTTAAAAAAGAATAAAAATAATTTAAAAAAAAGAGACTGCTAGAGTTTGGGCACAAGAGCCATTTTAGCAGTTTGTATTTTAAAAAGGCCTCTTTCTCTTTTTTTGTTCTTTAATGTCAGGTGATTTGGGGTTTACATTTCAAAGATTTGATAGGATTTATAACCTCAAGAAATAGAAAAAGAAAGCATTTTTTTCTTAAGAGTGTTCAGGTAATTGCTATTTATCCTCTTTTTCTTTCTTTCTTTTTTTTTTTTTTTTAATCATTTATTTTGAGAGAGAGAGAACACAAGCAGGGGAAGGGTAGAGAGGGACAGATGATCTGAAGCAGGCTGTGAGCCAACAGCAGAGAACCCCACACGGGGCTTGAACTCATGAACCGTGAGATCATGACCTGAGCCAAAGTTGGACACTTGACCAACTGAGCCACCCAGGAACCTCCCCTTTTTTCCCCTTAAGTACAGGGCAATTTTGTTCTAATACCCTCATCTTACAATATTGCTAAATATTTTGAGAAGTTAAGGTGAGGTTTGGATATTGGTAAAAATAAATGGGCTTGAATTGTTTCTAGGGTTCCATTTCTGGTTTTGTAGACATTTGCCAGACAAAGTTATCTCCAATTCCCCAAGGAACTGGATTACAGCCTAAATAACAAGGATTGACTACCCTTTTAATTAAACTTTTTTTTTAATCAGGGAGGTTTTTTTGTTTTAATTTATTTACTTATTTTGAGAGAGAGTGTGTGAACCAGGCAGAGAGAGAATCCCAAGCTGGCTCTGCACTGTCAGCTTGGAGCCTGATGTAGGGCTCAAACCCACGAATCGTGAGATCATAACCTGAGCCAATGTCAAGTCTGACGATTAACTGACTGAGCCACCGGACGCCCCTAAATCAGGGAGATTTTTAACTAAGATGAGAATCAAGGATTTATGAGTGATGTTTACTCCTCTCCTGATACCCTGTAACTTAGACAAAAAATAAAATTTTAAAAATAAAATAAAATAAAGTAATTAATAATACTTAAATACTAATATAAAATCAATACATCTTTTGTTATATAATAAGGGAATAAAAGAGGAAAGAAAACAAAGACATTAGCTAAATATGTGTGTGTATATGGTACCATATTCATTAAAAAAATGAGGAAATACTCCAGACATTTACAGTCTTCCTTTCTGTAACCAGTCAAGTGGTAATAGGTGGTATTTATAACTATCTCCTTATACTTTCCATTCTGCATTACTTTTGCCTTCAGTAAGTATCTCAGCTGGTTATGTTTTTTCACCTTGTAGGGTCTTGCTCCAAAATCCGGAAGCCTGCCCAATGATTCACCTATAGGGGCCTGCCAGAGGCACCAAAATGCATACCTATTTCTTACTGCCATAGCAAGCACCAGTTGCTCTCCTGGATCATATGGTCAAAGTGACAGAACAGAGTGCTCAGCAGTCAGGATCTGTTGCAGAATCTTCTCTTGTTCTGGGTCCTACTCAAAACTAGCATCTTTTGGGGTACTGAATATGTGGGCTGTAGTAACAAACCCAAATGAGGAATGTCTTGCCTTCAAAATCCAAAGAAGTCAACTAGGCTTGTGCTCTTGGTTGTAGAAGAGGCCAGATCCAACAACTCACCCTTTGCCTTAGAAAGAATGTCTTTTTTTTTAATGTTTTATTAATTAATTAATGTATTTATTTATTTATTTATTTGTTTATTTATGAGAGAGCAAGCTGGGGAGGGGCAGAGAGAGAGGAAGAGAGAGAATCACAAGCAGGCTCCACACTTGATGTGGAGCCAGATATGGGGTTCAATCCCATGTACCATGGAATCATGACCTAATCCAAAATCAAGAATCCAGTGCTTAACTGACTGAACCACGCAGGCACCCAGAAAGGATATCTAAACATGTCCCACACCATTAGGCCCCTAGAAATTTTCCTGAGATAGAAGTCCCTGAATTTTAGTCAGATTTATTTCTCACCTCCTGACATGTCAATGTCTTATCAATAAGTCTAGAGTAGTTGCTACTTCTTACTCACTAGGTCCAGTCAGCATAATGTCATCACCATAAAAGACACATGTGATATCTTGTGGAGGAAAAAAAGTTGATCAAGATTCCTGAAAAAAAAAAGGGGGGGGGGGCCCTGGCTGGTTCAGTATGTGGAGGGTGGGACTCTTAATCTCAGTGTTGTGGGTTCAAGCCCCACATTGGGTGTAGAGATTACTTAAGAAAATAAATTAAAAAGAAGAAAAAGAGAAGAAAGAAAGAAAGAAAGAAAGAAAGAAAGAAAGAAAGAAAGAAAGAAAGAAAGAGAAAGAAAGAAAGAAGAAAAAGTAAAAACTAACTTATGAGATAGTCTGGAGAGCTGATACCGCCCTGAGGCAGGACAGTTAAGATATATTCCTAACCTTGCAGTTTAAACCAGCCTGCTCCTGGTGGGCCTGCCTGATGGACAGATAGGGAGAAAAAGGCATTTGCCACATTAACATCTACATACCAAGTAACAGGAGATACGTTAATTTGCTCAAGTAATAAGCAAATGTACTGGATGCTATACATCTGGTACAGCAACTGTGATTGGAGTCACTGCTTGATTAAGTTTATGATAATTCACCGTTACTCTCCAAGATCCATGTGTTTTCTGCACAGGTCAGATAGGAGAATTGGATGAGGATGTGGTGGGAGTCACCATCCTTGCATCCTTAATGGTCGCACTAAGCTGTGCAGTCCTTGCCCAGATGTAGTATTGCTTTTGATTTACTATTTTGCTAATTTGAGGCAGTTCTAATGGTTTCCATTGACCTTTCCTGCCATCATAGCCCTAACTCCACAAGTTAGGAAGTACAGATATTCTGCCATCTGCTAAGTATGTCTCTTACAATTATGCATTCTAGAACTAGGGAAATAACCACAAAATGGGTTCAAGGACCTATTTTGACTCTGTGACTTCCCTTTGGCAGTTGTGCCACTACTTGTAGCCACCCTGCTACTCTGGGATCTAATTACGCCTATTGCATTCAGGTTTTGCGAATGGTTGCAGTTCCCACTGTAAGGTCTGGCCTACAGAGACAAGCAATCATGGAGTTCGTCGAAGATGGTAAGTCTCCCCTCACAAATTTATTTCTCAAAGTGTTGGTAAAAGATATGTCTTCTAGACCCTCCCAGTGTGGGTGAGTAGGCCTTATTAACAAATCCACCCTAACATACCAATTTCCATAAGCCGCCAAATCCTTTCCTTTGCACTAAACAGGTCAGGCATTTCCAATTTGATAATTGTAGGCCATCTTTTGGCCCATATTTCAGCCAGCCAACCAAACAGAGCCCTTTCTAACTCTTTGAGCTGCAGGAAGCCTAGATGGCTCAGTCAGTTAAGCATCTGATTCTTGATTTCAGCTCAGGTCATGATCTCACAGTTCATGAGTTTGAGCCCCACATCTGTGCTGTCAGCACAGAGCCTGCTTGGGATTCTCTGTCTCCCCGTCTGTTTGCACCTCCCCATTCGAACTCTCTCTCCCTCCCTCTCTCTCAAAAATAAATAAACATTAAAAAAATGATATCTAACTCTTTGAGCTATGATATTAAAAGCAAAATTTCTGCTTAGTAAGCCCATATCAATAAATTCAACCTGATCCAACTTTGTGTTTCTTCCTCCATTATCCCCCACTCTTACTGTCCATTTCCACATGTTCCCCAGATTTCTGCTTATACAAATTAGAAAGCTCAAGTAGTTCTTTTGGAATGTAACATACTTTCTCATGGGTTACACTTTGTACTTCCGTATTACTGACCTCCTGGAACTTGAGTCTAGTTATAGGTCTAGAAGCAAAGAGGGGTAATAGGGGTGGGTCCTATGGAGAATCAGCATTGTTTTACGGGGGAACTGCCTCAGAGGAGGCCAATATCATTTTCTCAGGCAATGCAGTATTAATCCTCTCAGATGGAAGCCACTGTGGATACCACTGTTTGTGGAGAAGCCACTATCACTGAAGGTGGGGATACCACTTCCACTGGGGCTTGGGAGGCTATTTTTGCTGGAGGTGAGTGTAGAGTTCCAGATCTGCAAGATGAAATGCTTTAGAGGTTAGTTTTACAAGAGTGTGAATGTGCTTGAAGCTGCTGAGCTATACACTAAGAGATGGTTAAGGGTACATTTTGTGTATTTTCTGCCACACAAGAAAAATTTTTTAAGTTGCGAATTCCCTCTTACACTCAAGTTTGTCTTATAAAACCAGTTTAAAACAAAGCATTTTATTTTCTTCCATTCCTACCATCTCCTTTAAACCCAATGGAAAAGAATAAACATCATAAACTATACATGAAAATGATAGTTGCTAAAACTATATAAAACTCTTGTGTTACATCAGGTTGAGATCCTGGAATTGAAATGGATAGAGGATAGGAGGATAAGGAAACCAGATAATGTCACAGCACCTCCTGAGATGGATTGCTAATGTGTTTCTCAAACTTTTTCTCTCTAGAAAGTCAACATTTTAGGGGCGCCTGGCGGCTCAGTCGGTTAAGCGTCTGACTTTGGCTCAGGTCATGATCTCATGGTTTGTGAGTTCGAGCCCCGCGTCAGGCTCTGTGCTGACAGCTCAGAGCCTGGAGCTTGCTTCAGATTCTGTGTCTCCCTCTCTCTCTGCCCCTCACCCATTCATGCTCTGTGTCTCTCTCTCTCCAAAATAAATATTAAAAAAAAATTTTAGAAAGCCAATATTTTGGCTCTATTATACTTATTAAATCTATCATACTTATTAAATCATTAAATATATTAATAAGTATACTTATTAAATCAAATCTGTAGGCAAAAATATATATGTGACCCGGATATTTCTACCTTTATACTCTCAATATCTTCATTTTCCCATCAAATAGAAGTAAGTGCCAAGAAAGTAGGTCATCCCTGCTCTCATGACAAATTAGTAAATATTAAATATCTATTATGGTTTGTGTTCTTATATTGTTTTACAAAGGTAGAGCTAACAAATATTTTTTATGTATATAACTGACATCTTTTATAACTTTACTATTTTTATTAGATATCATTTTTTATTTTACTGAGGTATAATTAACATACAGTGTTACAGTAGTTTCAGGTGTGTGACTATACTATTAGTATAGAAAATTTAACATATATTTTAATTAAGAAATTGAATGCTTTGGGTTATTTTATTGGATTCCTTCCACACTGGCCTGAAATTATCCTTTTTTAAAATTTTGTTTAAAATGTTTATTTATTTTTAAGATAAAGAGATAGAGAGCAAGCAGGAGAGGGGCAGAGAGAGGAAGACAGAGAATCCCAAGCAGGCCGCTCACTGTCAGTGCAGAGCCCGATGTGGGGCTCTAACCCACGAACCTCAAGATCACTAGCTGAAATCAAGAGTTGGTTGCTTAACCAACTGAACTATTCAGGGGCTCCTGAAATTATCCTTCTTAACTAAAGTATAAGATAGTTTTAGAAAAGAAATGGCAAATGATTTCTATCTAGAGTATGATCAAGTTGAAATATTACCATTTTATAGTTAAATTCACTTACAAAGAGAAAGCACTGTTTCATTCAGTTATTATTTCCAGAACATTTGACTATTTTAATTTCAATTTGTACCTTACCACTTGAGGACAAAAATAAAATGACAGTTAAAATAACATTAAGTGTAAAATCAGAATAAAATCATACCCTTTCACAATATTCTATCAAGACAAAATTTTAGACTGTGGTTCTTTAAGAATAGCTCAAATGGGAAATTCCTAAAATGGAAACCCTTCTCAGAACTACAGACCCTACCACCTTCACCAGCTCCCAAATACACACACACAGACATTTTCCTCATACTCCACCAAAATAAATTTACTTGTGAGTTTATCAATTATGAGGCAGGAGGTTAATTTATCTTACCATTACAAAAAAAAATTTACATTTTTCTAAATACTAGATTTAGAAACTTTATGCAAAGTACCAGATTTATAATTTAATCTGTAATGCTAGCAAAATGAAGATTATTCCTGATAATATATAGAAAAATGTTCCAAAGTAAAATAGTTTTCTCCTACATTGTTTTTCCTTATTGTCAAGAATAAAATATCAAAGGAGGTATGGTTTCATGTAACTAATTTTATGATATCTCATCTATATAATTAAATTACAATGCTTTACAAAGATGATTTTTAGGCCTTAGGAAGGTTAATTATCTGTCATGCCTCCTCTGTTATTTTGAAAATATAAATACCAAGGGGCACCTAGGTGGCTCAGTTGGTTAAGCGTCAGACTCGGGTCATTATCTCGCAGTTCATGAGTTTGAGCCCTGCATCCGGCTCTGTGCTGACAGCTCCGAGCCTGGAGCCTGCTTCAGATTCTGTGTTTCCCTCTCTCTCTGCCCCTACCGTGCTCATGCTCTGTCTCTCTCTCTTTCTCAAAAAATGAATAAACATCTAAAAAAAGAAAATATAAATACCAGGTTCCATCATTTAAACAAATGGAAGTCACTGTTTATGATTTGGATTTAAACAGATTATAATATATATATATATTTTTTAATATATTTTCATAAAACACCCCTACTTTCAGCAAATCTTCATGTTTTTGGCATATTTACTTCAGATTTGATTTTTTTTTTAATGTTTATTTATTTTTGAAGGAGAGAGAGTGTGAGAGGGGGAGGGGCAGAGAGAAAGGGAGACACAGAATCTGAAGCAGGCTCCAGGCTCTGAGCTGTTAGCACAGAGCCCAACATGGGGCTTGAACTCATGAACTGTGAGATCATAACCTGAGCCAAGTCAGTCGCTTAATTGAGTGAGCCACCCAGACACCCCTAAAAAATCTTTTTAATGACTTTTTAGCTTTTCTAACTATTTGGGAGCTGATAGCAGTGCCATCACCTGTATCAAAGAGTGACCCTCATAACCTTCTTTTGTTTTCTGCATCTTTTATCCCCTTAAGACCTACCTTAAGAAGTCCTTAAGAAATAAACTGTCTTCTGTTTTACAGCTATCCAAACACACCAACTTTTAACACTCACTGATCTTGTTCTGCCTTGGAGAAATTAAAGGCTTTAAATTATGTAATTAAAGACTTTAAAGTCTTAATTAACTTATTTAATTTTGAATTTGTCTCTTTTTTTTGCAAAAATGCATTAATTTAGTGTCTTATGTATTAAGAAATGTATCTACCATCTCTAAGCAATTCCAGAATAAGAAATCAGAAGTTACAGATTTTTAACCACAGACTAAAGAATCTATATCATTTAACATGTAAGTTTCTTTGTGTTTGGTTCAAAGCAATAGAGGCTCTTATGGCTATTTTGATGGTCGTAGGATACTCTACCCTCCACCTTTATCCAATGAAGTCTTTATTCCTGTATAAGTTTTCCTTTGTCTTTACTCTTATGGACATTTAAGAATAAGAAGAAGAATGGAAAAGCCAGAAAGAAGAAAAGACCCATGAAAAAACATGTCAATAAAACTGCTTCCTCAAGTGATTTAGACAGTTCCCCTGAAGGAGAACTGAGCAGCCCCTACCTGGTGGTAAGCTCCCAATATTGTGTCTTTGAGAATGGAGAAAAATGGGGAAGATAAAAACATCAAGTCTTTTGTTAGAGCGCTCATTAACCCAATAGGATTTGATTTTTACTTCTAGCACTTCAGACACCAAATGTGTAAGTTTTTTTCCAACTGTCCAGACACTAGCTGGGTATCCTACAGTTCAGTTAAATTCTTTCACTAACAGACCCTACAGGTTAAGTAATTGAATGCTCTGGATTATTTTATTAGATTCTTTCAAACTGGCCTGAATTTCTCTTTCTTAAGTATCAAATGTTTGTAGAATAGTAGTATTGGGTGATTTTAGGGTTAAGGGCTCAGTACCGCAGGTCTGTCTCCCCACTTGAGAAGTCAGTCACAAGCCTGAGTCTTTTGTATTTCTGACCAACTGGCTATTAATCAGGGATTCCCACAATCCCCTTCTCAGTTCAATAATTTGCTAGAATAGCTCATAGAACTCAGGAAAACAGTTTACTTTACTATTGCAGATTAGCATAAAGGATACAACTCAGTAAAGCACAAATAAAAGAAATGCACAGAGCAAGGTGTGGTGGGGTAGGGGTCCATAGAATTTCCATGCCCTCTCCAAGGATCCCACTCCTACCTAGCACCTCAGTGTTCACCATCCTGGAAGCTCTCCAAACCCTATCATTTAGAGGTCTTACGGAGGTTCCATTACATGGTTATGATCAACTAAATCATTGGCCATTGGGGACTAGCTATTGGGGATTATCACAACCTCCAACCTCTCTCCCCTCCCTCTAGGGAAGGCTTGGGGCTGAAACTTCCAACCTTCTAATCACTTGGTTGGTTGCTCTGGCAAACCTATCCTGAAGCTGTCTAGAGCCCACCAAGAGTCACCTCATTATCATAAACAGTTATGGTTGAAAGAGGGTTATTATGAATAACAAAATACATTCCTCTTCACCCCATCACTCAGGAAATTCCAAGCATTTAATAAGCTCTATGACAGGGACTAGGGACAATGTCAAATATATATTTCTTATTATGTCACCATATCACAATCCTTTTTTATGATTGTGAACCTTTTGAGAACTTAGAGCCAGAAAAAATTCCTGGGGTCTAATAAACCTTTCTGGACCTTCATGAGGGTCTTCTGTATTCTTGTCTCAGCTTATCTTATCTTATTCTCACCAGTCAGTTGAGCTTATGATCTTCCCTACTTTTCTCCCATCTTAGGACCTGACTGAGGAGGGAGGTCCTTGAGCCATATACAGAACTGAATAATCAGTATTACTCTCCAAAATCAACTCAAGGAATGTTTTGTTAACACTAATTTGAAATTTTTCACCCAAATAAAATTTAAATTTCCTTTAACATTTGAATGCAAACTGTCTGAGTCTAGTATAGCTTTTATTTATTTAGTTAGTGTGTTTGCTTCGGCAGCACATATATTTATTTATGTAGTTAGTTAGTTTTAATTTTTTTATGTTTATTTTTGAGAGAGAGAGAGACAGAGTGCGAGCAGGGGAGGGGCAGAGAGTGAGGGAGACACAGAATCTGAAGCAGGCATTTGAATGCAAACTATCTGGGTCTAATGTAGCTTTTATTTATTTATTTATTTATTTATTTATTTATTTATTTATAATTTTTTAATGTTTATATTAGAGAGAGACAGAGTGCAAGCAGGGGAAGGGCAGAGAGTGAGGGAGACACAGAATCTGAAGCAGGCTTCAGGCACAGAGCTGTCAGCACAGAGCCTAATGGGGGGCTCAAATTCACTGACCTGAGCTGAAGTCAGACACTTAACCAACTGAGCCACCCAGGCTTTTAAGTGTAGCTTTTAAGTACATACTTTTTAATAATATATATTCATTAATTTTTGAGCTGGTTTTTGCCATGATATTTTTCTAATGTTTATTTATTTTGAGAGGGAAGGAGGCAAAGGCAGAATGAGAGAGGGAATGGAAGGGGAGACAGAGAGGAAGAGAGAGAATTCCAAGCAGGCTCTGCACTGTCAGTGCAGAGCGGATGTGGGGCTCAAACTCCTGAACCATGAGATCATGCCCTGAGATGAGATCAAAAGTTGGACACTTGACTAACGTGCCATGCAGGTGCCCCTACCATGATACTTTTTAATTCCTATCAAGGTTCAGTGCTATTAGGGATTCACTTATTAAAATAATGGTTTTTCAACAGATGTTGGTGAGGATGTGGAGAAAGGAGAACCCTCTTGCATTGTTGGTGGGAATGCAAATGGGTGTAGCCATTCTGGAAAACAGTGTGGAGGTTCCTCAAAAAAATTAAAAATAGAATTACCCTACAACCCAGCAATAGCAGTACTAGGAATTTATCCAAAGGATACAGGAGTGCTGATTCATAGGGTACATGTACCCCAAAGTTTATAGCAGCACTATCAACAATAGCAAAATTATGGAAAAAGCCCAAATGTCCATCAACTTATGAATGGATAAAGAAGATCAACTTATGAATGGATAAAGAAGATATATATATATATGGATAGTGTGTATATATAGTTTGTGTATATATATATATATATATATATACACACACACACACACACTATACACACACACACACACACACACACACAATGGAATACTACTCAGCACTCAAAAAGAATGAAATCTTGCCATTTGCAGCAATGTGGTTGGAACTGGAAGGTATTATGCTAAATGAAATAAGAAAGTCAGAGAAGGACAGATACATGTTTTCACTCATATGTGGAAGTTGAGAAACTTAACAGAAGACCATGGGGGAAGGGAAAGGAAAAAAAATAGTCACAAACAAAGAGGGAGGCAAACCATAAGACAGAGAACAAGCTGAGGGTTGATGGTGGGGGTTTGGGGGGAAGTGGGGAAAATGGGTGATGGGCATTGAGGATTGCAGTTGATGGGATGAGCACTGGGGGTTGTGTGTAAGTGATGAATCATGGGACTCTATTCCTGAAGCCAAGAGCACACCGTGTACACTGTATGTTAGCTAACTTGACAATAAATTAAAAAAAAAAAAATAGTGGTTTTTGTCTCGTTCCAAACTTCACAGTTGTGTGTTTGCATTTGACAACAGCAGAAATAGAACAAAGGAGATCATTTTACCTGGATTTCATTCATTCTTAGCCTCTCTTCTGAAATATAAACTAGTCATATTTGGGTTTTTATTGCAAGTGAAATAATAGACTTGTAGCAGTTACAGCTCTTCCTCCAGCTCAGAACCGGATTCTTCCTCAGCATACAAAGATTTCTATAATGGCCATGGAGAAGAGGAGGTTAGGATCCATTTGGTACCAATGACAGAGAAGGAGAGAGAATCAGAATCACGCAGCCAAACAGAGAAGAGAAAAATACAACAGAGGGTATAAGTTAAGGTTACCTGCATCTTCTGTTTTTATTTCTCTTCTCCCTCTTTCATTCTTTCTTTCACTCTGACTTATAAGTGGAAACTTAATGTACTAAATGATGTGATTGTTACCATAATAAAGAAATAAATGGTGTGGTGACATTTCGTATGTTTATTCTGTACCATGTGCTTCGCTAAGCACTTTACACTTTGCATGCTTTATCTTAACCTTCAAAATAAACTCTAAGAAATTGGTTATACCTACTTCACAGAAAAAGAAACTTAAATATGAAGTCATTATATGACTGAACTATAAGCTCTGTGAGGACAGGAACTTAGTCTGTTTTGTTCACTACTAAATCCCCAGGTCCTGGAGTAGTGCCTTGGACATAGATGCTCACTAAATACTTATTGAATTATTGACAAATGAACAACATTGTCCATGGTCATGTGCCAGGTAAGTTGTGGAGTTGGGAGTCAAACCTTGAATTATCCAGCACTAACCTAACTACCCTGTACAGTTCGGTTTCTATGTTGGTTGTATTTTCAGTGGTTAACATTTCTGAGATCCATGTGGTTTACCTATCAACATCTTAGCCAGAAAGGACACACCTCCCATCACTCTCAGTACTCCTAATTCTTTCTTGTTTTTTGTTTAAAGTTTATTTATTTATGTTGAGAGGGAGAGAGAGCAGGGTAGGGGCAGAGAGAGAGAGAGAGAGAGAGAGAGAGAGAGAGAATCCCAAGCAGGCTCCACACTGTCAGTGCAGAGCCCAGTGTGTCACTGGATCCCACCAACCATGAGATCATGAGCAGAGCTGAAATCAAAAGTCAGATGCTCACCCAACAGAGCCACACTCTTTCTTGTTGATCTGAATTTCTATTCTGAAATTATTTTCCTTTCTTCAGAATGCCCTTTTAGCATTTCTTGTCACGCAGGTATGCTAGTGACAAATTCTCTCCTTTTTTAGTTATGAGAAATGTTTTTCCACCCATTTCTTTAATGTTTATTTATTTTTGAGAGAGAGAGAGAGAGAGAGAGAGAGAGAGAGAGAGAGCGAGCGCAAGTGGGGGAGGGGCAGAGAAAGAAGGAGACACAATCTGAAGTAGGCTCCAGGCTCTGAGCTGTCAGCACAGAGCCTAACATGGGGCTCAAACTCAAAAACCATGAGATCATGACCTGAGCTGAAGTCAGATGCTTAACCAACTGAGCCATCCAGTGCCCCAATTTCACCCATGTTTAATGGACATATTTACTGATGTGGAATTCTAGGTCCTTGTTATTCTTTTTTTTTCTTCTTCTAGCATTCTAAAGATATTCCAGTATTCTCTGGTATCCATTGCTCCTAATGAGAAGCCATCCTTTGTTTGTAATGTCTTTTTTCCCCCTCTGTTGGCCTTTAAGATTTTTCTCCTTATATTTAGTTTTATATATTTATGTATTATATATATTTAGCAGTTTGACTATGTTAAACAAAAGCAAATCTGTACTTAGACAAGGAGACTTTATTCATAAAAACCATTGCATTAGGTAGGATGCCCCAACCTCAGGATCTGCAAATGTCTCAAAACCAAACAGAAAAAGACTTTTATAGAGAGGGGTAAGCAGGACCAGCATGATCTGGGGCAGGTAATGGGTGAACAGTTGGCAAAATCAGGGCATTTCAACAGCAATGTTTCTATGGTTGGCTGATACTCAGAATGAGCTTTTAAAGGTGGATGTTTTACACATTAGTAATTGCTAAACCTTAGTGAACCAGCCAAAGTTCAGGAGCCTGTGGGGAGGAGAGAACCTGACTAAAATTTTTCAAGTCAGGTCAGTGGGTAAATTACAAAACTGAGAGCACTTGGTCAACTGTGATGTGGGTGTTTTCTTTATATTTATGCTCTTGGAGTTCGCTGAGCTTGTTGGCTCCATGGTTTGATGTTGCCAAAACTGAGAAATTTTCACTCCTTATTTTTTCGGATATCCCCTGCTCCCCCCCCCCCCAATTTTGTCTCTCCCTCCTTTCCTTCTGGAGAATATATATTTGAGGACTTCATGTTGTCTCATAGGTCACAGAGACTCAACTATTTTTGTTCATTGTATTTCTCTCAAGTCAAGTCTTCAGATTCAATCATTTCTACTGATCTCTCTTGAGTTCACTGACCCTTTCTTCTGCAATTTCCCATAATCTGTTAAAACTATCCAGTGACGTTTTCATTTAAGATACTGTTCTTTTTCATTTCTTGGATTTCCATCTTTTTTTTTTAATTCTTTCCACTTCTCTGCTTAGAGTTTGCACCTTTTACTCATTACAACTTTTCCTTATGTCCTTGAACATATTTATAGTTTTAAAGCCCCTTATCTGCTAATTCCAAATCTAAGTTATCTTGACTGCTTTTTCCCCTTAATTATGGATTACACTGTTCCTCTGTTACATGTCTCATAATTTTTTATCCTGGACATTTTGTGTGGTATGTCACAAGGGGTCTGCATTATGTTGTCATCCTTTAAAAGATGTTCTGGCCTGCTGTTAAATGACTGATAAATCCTTTTGATCTCTTCAGATTTGTTTTTATTCTTGATTAAGACAGGCTTATTTCTCTTTTGTGTTTCATCCCAGGATGGCATGGCCTTTTCTCAGTTTGGTCCATATTGCTCAAGTGTGGCTTTTCTGGACCTCAACTAAATTCCTCTGGTACTCACAGAGGTCTCTCCTTGTTATCTGGACTGGACCTTAGCTTCCCCAGCATGAGATTAGCCTTCAGCACTACAGCAATCACTCCCTACTCATACCATGTTTTGAAAGAAAAGTTGAAACATTTTCTTTGGCAGCATTTGTTTCTATAATATCTACAGAATATTTCTACGTTATGGAGCCCATATTAAGTACAGTGAATTTTCCTAGATAAGGATGCTTGCTTTTTAGTTAGTGCAAGCAGTATACATTCATTTTGAATGTGAATGATTCTAACAAAACTGGAAGGTACGAAATGAGGCTTTTCTGTAAGGCTTGTAAGATACCACAGAAAGTTACTGAATATTTTGGAGTAGCAGAGGAGCTTGGCTCAAACTCAACCTAGTTTAGGTTTGTGGGGTTTTTTTCTTTTTTTCTTTTTTTTTTTTATCTTGTATTGGGTAGTTGAATTGTGACTTGGTGATTTTTTTTTTTCTTTTTTTAGTTACAAGAAAACTGTTTAAAGCAGTGATAATGGGAGGCACCTGCATGGTGCAGTCGGTAAAGTGTCCAACTCTTGATCTCTTTATCTCTGCTCAGGGCATGATCTCAGTTGGTGAGTTGGGGCTGGCTAGGGACTCTGTGCCCATGGTGCAGAGCCTGCTTGGGATTCTGTCTCTCCTTCTGTCTGCCCCTCTCCCACTCGTGTAGGCTCTCTTCAAAACTTAGGTAAATAGATAGATAGATAGATAGATAGATAGATAGATAGATAGATAGATAGATATGTTGCATCCACACGACTCCTGAAACGATGCTACGGGCACCAGTGACAGTTACAGCAAAGTTTATTGCAATGAGAGGCAAGGCCGACCGATTGGGACCAACACTCTTGATCAGAGTGCGGCCTTGAACAGCCCGGGTACAGAGTTTTTAAAGCCGATCACGATCACATCGTTTTATCATTACCTGGGAACAGAACAGAGAAACAGTTCCCAGATGAGTTAGAAACAGTTGCCGGATGAGGTGATTGTTTTAGACTTTCTGCTGCTAAGTTGCAACCAGTGGATCTCCTTGACCTTGCCCTCTGATGCTCTTTTTTTTGAGCTTTTGTTTCCTTCCTTCCTGAAGCCTGATTTACAAGAGTAGGAAGCGTAATTTACAAGACTAAAGCAAGGCTGTTATCTCTTGACCTTCAATGTCAGAACAAAGCTGTTACTTTTCAAGCTATGGGTTAGCCCGACACTACAATTTAACCCTTACAGATAAAGCAGTGATAATTGATAGTTAAGACTGAGGTTGGGGCACCTGGCTGGTTCAGTCCATACAGTCTGAGAATCTTGATCTCCAGGTTGTGAGTTCCAGGCCCACCTTGGGTGTAGAGATTACTTGGGTGTAGCAAACAAAAAGACTGAGGTTAAGAGTCTTATACAGATGCCTTAGCTTTATATGGCTCATTTGTTTAGCTCAATACAGGAAAGGTGATAGTACTGATTAGATAAATATGTAGATTTAATACAATTCTATTTAAAATATTAGAATAAGCTTTGCTAAAACACGACAGAATAATAGCACACAGAAAGAATTATTTTTAGAGAAGCTCCGTGGGCAGGAGGAGCTACCACAGCCAGGCAGCCCTGCTTCCAGAAATCTCTGGGCAACCACAGGCGGCAGCCAACCCCCTGCCAGCCTGCCCCCCCCACCCCCCCCACCCCCGCCCGCATGAATGCATCTAGGTCCCTCCCTTGCACGCACACACGCTCGCAGGCGCCCACTCGCTTGTAGCGTTTAGCTCCGCACCCGCCCGCAGGCACACTGGGCCTGCCCGCCGGCTTGCGTCTGGCTCCGCACCTGCCCATCTGCGCGCACCGTACCGCCCGCACGCAGTTGGCCCTGCACCGGAGGGCAGGCACCCCGCCACCAACCCAAAGAGGAAAGAGCCGCCCGAGAGGAGTTTGGAGCAGTTGTCTGCCAAACCTGCTCTGCAAAAGTGGAAACGATGTAGGGAGGGATAGATCTTCAGACAAGAAAGTCAGAGTGGCTATCGAAGAAACGAAAGACTTAACCTGCAGAAAACGGAGAAACTAAAAACCAGGAGAGTCCAGCCTCTAATGAAGAGGAGAGAGAAGCCCAGGCTGATTAACGTCATTACCGTGTCTTTCAGGTCCCTGTCTCCCTTCTTGTACAATCCAGAGGAATATTTTTATCAACTATTTTGCAAATGCAAGGTTTTTAGTAGTAGCTCTAGAAACGTTGTAGAGACGGAGAGAATCCCACCTCATCCCACTTTTTAAAGTGTAAGTGCTCTGTCCTTAAAGAAGTGAAATCATTTTTTTGGTACAACCAGAAAATAGTGGAATTGACTGTGGGAGGCTTTCATGGTTCTGGGTGCCAGCTTAACATTCCATACATGGGGTAGTTTTTATAGCCTATAATACAAAGGATGGTAAATAGCAATTTGGAGTCAGTCGTATTTTTAATATGTCTTGAACATTATAAATTACCCTTATTCCTGGGTTGTTTTGGTAGAATGGTTTCCTAAAGAAAACCACTCCTTGATTTTAGCTCTCCCTGTCAGAATTTTATGCACTCTGTAACATCTTGGTCCTGGTAATCCAGTTTTCCTAGTACCTTTTAATGTGCTGTGCGAGATTGAAAATTTGAGTATGTAGTGTATATAATATCAAGTTGTAAATTAATGGTACTTAATGTGATAGCATATGAACATTTGAAGATATTGGTACTTGATACACTGTTAAGGAAAATTTGCTTCCAAATTGTAATCTGTAAGGTCACTGGAATAACTTTTACAAAAGAATCATAACATGATTTTTTAGGTTTTCAGTACGTACATTAATAACTGTGCATAGGGGCGCCTGGGTGGCACAGTCGGTTAAGCGTCCCGCTTCAGCCAGGTCACGATCTCGCGGTCCGTGAGTTCGAGCCCCGCGTCGGGCTCTGGGCTGATGGCTCAGAGCCTGGAGCCTGTTTCCCATTCTGTGTCTCCCTCTCTCTCTGCCCCTCCCCCGTTCGTGCTCTGTCTCTCTCTGTCCCAAAAATAAATAAACGTTGAAAAAAAATTAAAAAAAAAAATAATAACTGTGCATAGGAGCACTTGGGTGGCTCAGTCAATTGAGCATCTCTCTCTTTTTTTAAGTTTATTTATTTAATGGGGGGGGGGGGGTGCGGTGCAGAGAGAAGGGGAGAGAGAGAATCCCAAAAAGGCTCCTGTTAGCGCGGAGCCTGACCAGGGGCTTGAACTCACAAAACTGTGAGATTACGATCTCAGCCAAAACCAAGAGTCAGTCACTTAACCAAATGATCCATCCAGGCACCCCAAGCATCTGACTCTTGGTTTCAGCTCAGGACATGATCCCAGGGTTGTGAAATCAATCCTCAAGTTAGGCTCTGCACTAAGCATGAAGCCTGCCTGGGATTCTCTCTCTCCCTCTCTCTTTGCCCCTTCCCCACTCACATGCACATACACACTCTCTCGTCTCTCTCAAAATAAATAAACATTTAAATAAATAAGTAAATAAAATTTATAAAAAGAATTGTGTACAAATTGAAATGTCTGTACCGATCCTAACAATCAATAAAAACTCAATTATGAAAAAAAAATTACTTTGAGGGGTGCCTGGCTGGCTCAAATCAGTAGAGCATACAACTCTTGATCTGGTGGTTGTAAGGTTGAGCCACAAGTTGGGCCAAGCATTTACTTAAAAACATTTTTTTAAGAATTATTTTGAGTAGGGGCACCTGGGTGGCTCAGCTGGTTATGCGTTCAACTTCGGCTCAGGTCATGATCTCACAGTTCGTGAGTTCAAGTGCTGCGTCGGGCTCTGTGCTGACAGCTCAGAGCCTGGAGTCTGCTTCAGATTCTGTGTCTCCCTCTCTCTGCCCCTCTCCTGGTCGCACTCTCTCTCTTTCTCAAAATTAAGTAAACTTTTAAAAAAAGAATTCACTGAAAATTTAAACAAACAGGCATTTATTTGGGCAATTTGAAATGCGATTTATGAGATCCAAATTCAGGTGGAAACCTAAAAAAAGAATTATTTTGAGTAAAATAAGAGATTTTTAAAAATTCCCCCTGCCAGAAACACACAAAAATAAGCCATAGTAACTTCTTAACTGATCTACTGTTATCAAATGTGGACCATCCCTCCTTCAACCCCATGAATCTATCTTTTACATTACAGCAAAAAAGAGTTTTGTGAGCTATTTCAGTGACTTCCCATTGCTATTAAGATAAAGCAGAGCTCTTCATCAGGAATTATAAGACCCTACACTGACACCTACCCACCTACCTACCCACCCCTCCAGATTCATCTCCCATGAGATTACACCTCACTCTCTCAGCTCTAACCAAAAGCTTTTTAAAATCCCCTTTTCCTGTCTTGCTCCCTTCTGCCACAGAGCCTTTGTCCTTCTGTTCTCTCTTTCTGGAAAGCTCTTCCCTCCTCATCTTCACCTAGATAACTCTAACCCTGTAGATATCAAGTATTATTTTCTTGGGGAAGCTCTCTCTGACCTCCTGGTCTGGGCCACATCCTACTCTTTTAGGTATTCATAGTATCTGAATGCCATCAAAGTATATATCCCAGTTGTAGTCCGTAAGTTGGCACTGGGCACTTTAAGTTTGTGAATTAAGAGTATATTAGTCTCCTCCAAATAAACTGTCTCTTTTGGATAACTGTCTTAGGAAGAAAATTATCTTTTGGACTTCCTTCCTTTCTCTAAGGTGACATCTAGGTATTTAGAGTAGCTTAACACATCTTCCCCATTGGCCTTGAAGGAGCAGGAGGCAAATAGGGGGCAGCTAGGAGACAGTGGGTCAAAGAGGTCAAAGCAAGAGGTGGGAACCTCTAATCCTGAAGAGGGGGAGAGTCTGACATCTAGAGAAACTGAGCTAGGAGTGGCCCTAAAGGAACCTAAAGGAATAAGCCCAGTGTTTCTCCAGCCACTTAGGGACCACATTTGTTTTTTTTTTTTTTTTTTTCATCACTGATCACCAGTCTCACTCATCTTGCTTCCTCATTTTCTAGATCAACCTTAGATGGTGCCAGAGATAATAGTATCTCCCAGGAGTCTAGGTTCCTATCTCCACTGGGACCTCCTGTCTCCCCTGGATGCACACAAGGACTCTCAGCAGTTCAGGAATAAAGTATCTCCCTAAGATTCCCACCTAGTGGTGAAACTACATGCCACTGTTTTATAGTAATGAACTCCTATGTCTCCTACCCCTCACACATAGGGTGGTAAGGTGTTATGCAGTTTTCACTGGCTTTGTATGCTTTTATATGTATTTTTTAATGTTTATTTTATTTATTTATTTATTTATTTATTTATTTATTTATTTTTGAGAGAAGAGAGAGAGCAGGGGGCAGGGCAGAGAGCAAGGAGGAGACAGAATTTGAAGCAGTCTCCAGGCTTCATGCTATCAGCACAGAGCCCAACATGGGCTCAAACCCATGAACTGTGAGATCATGACCTGAGCTGAAGTCAGATGCTTAACCAACTGAGCTATTCAGGAGCCCCTGCCTTTATATTTTACATATTCTTTTCTATAAGAGAAAATTATGGTCAAAATATGTATATTTTTGGTTTCATGTTTGAAATTTTATTAAAGTGGGAAGACATGGTGTCTGAGATTCAGGGGAGGGGAGTGACATGGACACAGGTGGGTTGTTGCTGGAGGGAGCTGGTTATGTTGGGGTAGGAGTGGGTGTGAATGTGTTGAAGGAGAAGGAGAACAGAGCTGTCAGATGGGAGCTTGTGTGTGAGGAATCAAAGTAAAAGGTGCCAGGATTTTCCTAGGCTCACAAACTGCCTTTTCAGGGAGGAGGAGGTTGATAAGGCAGAAAAAAGAGCATCACAATTTTGGTGGGGAAGAGGCAGATCTCCCACTAATCATCTCCAGTTACTATAACCTCTGGTTATACCCACAGGAGTTCAGGGTAGAACACAGCACAGAGAATATATCTGTACTTTCTTACCATGGAGAAAGGGGGGGTCATCCTGTTTCTAGGGTGAGGCCCTCTAAATTACCTACCCAAGATGTGGAATCAATCAGTTAATTAGTGAATGAACAAATAAATGCCATTGAGTAATTCAAGGAGTGATACAAATATAGTTGGAGCAAGAAAGGCAAAAAAGGCAGGTATATTCCTCTAGCCCTGTTGGGACAAAAAGTCCCACCAGAGCTCTCCGACGTCAGGGAGGGCCAAGACTTTGTTTTTGTTGCCATTCATTTATTCAACACAAACAGTGATTATCTATTATGTACCAGATTCTATTTGAGGAACTGGGGTGTAAAACAATGACTAAAATAGATTCAAAAAATAATAAACATGGATCTTAGATTCTAGCAGAGAAGGCAGAAGTAAATTAGTAAAACGCCTAGTATATGAGATAGTGACAGGTGCTAAGGGGACAAGTGAAAGCAGAGGTTGCAATTGTGACAGTGCTGTGTGAGCTATCTACTGCTGCTAGACAAAGTACCCCAGCACTCAGGAGGCTTAAAACAACAGTACATTTTATTACCGTTCACAGTTCCTGTGGAAGTAGATGAGCCAGGCTGTTTTGACTTAGTCTCTCACAAGGCTATAGTCAAGATGTCAGCCAGGGCCACAATCATCTGAGAGACCCAGGCAGAAGCTAGTTCTTCTCCTCCTCCTCCTCCTCCTCCTCCCCCTCCCCCTCCCTCTCCCTTCCCCCTCCTTCTTCTCCTCCTCCCCCTCCCCCTCCCTCTCCCTTCCCCCTCCTTCTTCTCCTCCTCCCTCTCCCCCTCTCCCTCCTCCCCATCCTCCTCCTCCCCTCCTCCTCCCTCTTCCCCTCCCCCATGTCCCCCTCCTCCCCTTCTCTCCCCTTCTCTTCCTCCTCCCCCTCCTCCTCCCCTCATCCCCCCTCCTCCCCCCTCCTTCTCACCCTTCTTCTTCTTCTTCTTCTTCTTCTTCTTCTTCTTCTTCTTCTTTTTTATTTATTTACTTTGTGTGAGAGAGAGTCAGCACAGAACCTGACACTGGGCTCTATCTCAAAAACTGTGAGATCACGACCTGCACCAAAATCAAGAGTCGGCCACTTAACCAACTGAGCCACCCGGGTGCCCATGAAGCTAGTTCTTATGACTTATTCTCAGAAGTTACATAGCACCACTTATGTATTATTTACCTCTTACTGCTTAACAGGTCACCCCATAACTTAGTGGCTTAAAACAAAAACATTTAGTAGATTGGTCTCTGAGTCAAAACTTGAGACAGGGCACACTGGGAATTGTTTGTCTCTTCTCCGCCATGTCCTCAGCTGGGACATTTAAAGCCTGGGCATCTGAGATCATCTGAACTCGATGGAGGCTAAAAGATCGACTTCCAGGGAGTTTACTCAAATGTCTGGCTAGGTTACTTCCTCTCAGCCTGAGCTGCTGGCACATGGGCCTTTCCCCAGGGCTGCTTGAATGTTTTTAACATGGTAGTTGAATTCTCCAGAGCAAGCCATCCAAGAAAAACAAATAAAAACCAACCCTTTTAACCATTTATGACCTGGCCTCAAAAGTCACATAGTCTCATGGGATGCCTCGGTGGCTCTGTTGGTTAAGCGTCCAACTTCAGCTCAGGTCATGATCTCACAGCTCCTGAGTTCAAGCCCTCGTTGGGTTCTGTGGTGACAGCTTAAAGCCTGGAGCCTGCTTCAGATTCCATGCTCCCTCTCTCTGCCCCTCCTCCACTCACAGTTTCTCTCTCTCAAAATAAATAAATAAATAAATAAATAAATAAATAAATAAATAAAATAAAAAGTCACAAAAAGTAGTCTCAATTTTTGACTGGACAATGGGAGAGGGAAAGAAGCAATATTTGTGTTTGTTGTACCATTTATTCAGCACAAACTGATAAATTGCCCATTATGTGCCAGATTACATTTTAGGGGTATTTGGGAGTAGAGCAGTGAGTGAAACAGATCCAAAAGGTATCATTTTTTAGAGAAGAAGATGGAAAACAAATTAGTTAAAATATATACATATATATTTATTTAAACATGAAAATGACCTGGCTTAGTCAATAGAGCATGTGACTCTTAATCTTGGAGTTGTGAATTCGAGCCCTAGGTTGGATGTAGAGATTACTTAAAAATTAATGTATTTAAAAAAAAAAGCATATGAGGTGCCTGGGTGGCTCAGTCAGTTAAGCATCCGACTTTGGCTCAGGTCATAATCTCACGGTCTGTGGGTTTGAGCCCTGCATTGGGCTCTGTGCTGACAACTCAGAGCCTGGAGTCTGCTTTGGATTCTGTGTCTCCCTCTCTCTCTGCCCCTTCCGTGCTTCTCATTCTCTGTCTCTGTCTCTCAAAAATAAATAAACATTAAAAAATTAAAAAATACATATATATATATATATATATATATATATATATATATATATATATATGTTTTATGTTGATGTGTGCTTAGAAGACACCTAAGGAGGTTACAATATTTGGTAGGGTGATATCCAGTCCCAGGGCTCTTTTGCCTCATTTCAGAACACTTTCTACAAGTGAAACTCCTGCCCTCTGTTCCCTCTCATATGTCCTCACTTGTCTGTTGTTTACCTGATTTTTTTTCTTCTTCCTTAAATTCTATCACAGCAACAAATAAAGTAATATTAGCCATGACTATTGTACTGCAGCACCCCTTAAATTGGTCCTGATTTTACACTGGCCTGAGTCCCAAAATCTTCTCACTTGGCCCCCAAATTCTCTCCATTCCTTATCAGAGGCCACAGGGAACCCTTTCACCTTTACTTTCCCATGTGACAGGAAGTTTTGACTCCTGTAGGGAATCCATGTAACTATCCAGGTCTGCTGAGTGGGATGACTAGCCTCAGTTTTTTAGCTGCCCTGGCCCTGGGGAGCCAGAGTTCAAATTGGAGCACATCTCATTTTTCTCATCCACATGTACAGAAGTGGGCCCTGACACTGAGGGTGACTAGAATTCAAGTGGATTCCCTGATGGGCCCCAACACCTCCAATGATATTCTAGCACACCAGGATGGATTCCTCAGCCCTTTGTACAAACTTCTGCTCCTGCACAGCTCAACAGGGCAATGACACCTTCTTTAATTAATTAAAATAATAATAATAAAAATGTTAATGCTGTTACTTTTGTGCTGACCACAAGAAGGCGCTGTTCCCCAACTCATGCACACACAGTACACTTTGAATAAAGCAGTCTACTAAAAAGGTTTCTGGTTTCCTATCAAACCCAGGGACAGTTGAAAGTGACCTGAGACCTTCAAACTGGGATGTACTAAAATCTTTGGGAAAAAGAAAGAAAAATAATTGTCTGAAGTGTTGCAACCAGTTAATATGATTTATATGTTAATTTTCTCATCTTCAGCTCACACTTTACAAGAGGGAGACCTCTGGTCCTAATTCTGGGGCTGTCCTCACAAAAGGGATCATATTTAGCCCCCATAACTAGAAACTTCTTGCTGGACACCTTTATCCCTAATGTCCAGCCCCCAAAAAAGGAGCAGAGAGAGGTTGATGGTGTCCCTTCTCCGACCTACCGCTAGGAAGAAGGTCTTTCCAATACTCTAAGGCCCTGATTCACTCTAGGGAACAATTAATACCAGCAGACACTCTTCCTGAAGGCTCTTGCCATCCCTGGCAAGACTTTGCTCTTCTGAGTGTGGTCTCCAAAGTCCCAGAATATTCCAGGAAGCACCTCCCAGTCACAGCGTAATAGGTAGACAGAAGCCAACTCTCATATACTGTCCGTGGGGCCCAGCACTTCCTATTTCTATCTTCATACCTTCCCCTGCTAGGAAGGTTTCCAGTCAGGATCATACCCTTCCTGGAGGGTCAGCCCTGAGCATGCCTCTAGCAGCTTCTCCTATAGTGTATGAGAAGGACCATTGGTGGTTCAACATGGTGAGCCACACTGTTCTGAGTAAATATGGTTTCCGAGGGGTTTGTAAGTATATCAGTAAGGCTTATAACTAGACTCTGGCCTGCAGTGACTGAGGCACACATGATAGTGTCAGAATCATGATGTCTAGGAATGATGACAGAGTGTTAGGCACTATCAAATACGGGGGGGGAAACGTGACAGATTGGCTGGCTCAGTCAGTAGAGCATGCAACTCGTGATTTGAGTTTGAGCCCCACATTGGGTGTAGAGATTACTAAAAAAAAAAAAAAAAAAAAGAATCAAGTAAAAAATGGTTTTGCTATCAGCTCTAGTGAAGATTTAGATACTATTCTATGTTTTCCAAGATGGGAATAATTAACAGAACAGAATAAACAGAATAATTAAAAGAGTCCACTTTTCAGTTTCCTTCTAGAAAAAACAAAATGTAGGGATGCCTGGGTGGCTCAGATAGTTAAGTGCCTCACTTAGGCTCAGGTCATGATCTCGCAGCTCATGAGTTTGAGCCCTGCATAGGGCTCTGTGCTGACAGCTCAGGGCCTGGAGCCTGCTTCAGATTTTGTGTGTGTGTGTGTGTGTGTGTGTGTGTGTGTGTGTGTGTGTGTATGTGTGTGTGTCTGCCCCTCCCCTGCTCACACTCTCTCTTTCTCTCTCAAAAATAAACATTAAAAAAATTTTAAAAATGAATTCTGAATTCTGTTTATAATGTATAAAAGCAAACAGCGCCACCTAGGCATACTCCTCTTGTGACTTCTTTCAACAAAATTCTTTGCAAAGTATTTATTTCCCTGTTCTGGTAGATTAAAGTTGGTTCTTTGCTACATTTGCTTTAAAAAAAATGTTTATTTATTTTAAGAGAGAGAGAGAGCACACATGAGTGAGGGAGATGGCATGAGTAGGGGAGAAGTTCAGAGGGAGAGAGAGAATTCCAAGCAAGCTTAAGGCTCAGCCCCAAGCCCCACACAGGTATCGATCTGACAACTGTGAGATCATGACCTGAGCCAAAATCAAGAGTCGGGCACTTAACTGATTGAGCCACTCAGGTGCCCCTTTACCACATTTACTTTTTATCTTCCTGTTTAATGAATAAATCTGATATGTGAAACCTAAGAATTTTAATTCACTTTTTCTAATCTGACAGAATAATTCAAATAAATTCAGTTTCAGATAAATTCATCAAAACTTAGGTTTGATTTTACTTTTGAGCTATTTCCATTCTATGTTTTCAACAATAAGCAAAAGAGATGGTGAGTTGTAACTTCATTTTGTCCTAACATATGTCAGGTATCTGCCAAAAGAAAAATTCAGTTCTAGGTGCTGGGGTTACAGAGAACAACATATATGAATTAAATCTTCTTGAGAACTAGTTCTTGGCAACCAAAATCACCATCATCCATAGATTCAGTATAATTTCTACAGTTCGTTACAACAGTTTTGGTTACAAGTAGGAAAACAGCAGAGAATCAGCTTAAGTCACAGAGATATTTATTATCAGGATTCAAAGGACCCACAGAACCTAGGGGCTGAGATGCAGCCCAAGTTCAGTAATGAACTGAAACCAAAGATTCAGCTGTGCTAGGAAATCTTTTTATTTTTATTAAAAAAATTTTTTTAACATTTATTTATTTTTGAGGGAGAGAGAGAGACAGAGCATGAGCAGGGGAGGGGCAGAGCAAGAGAGGGACACAGAATCTGAGGCAGGCTCCAGGCCCTGCATGAGCCCAATGCAGGGCTCATGACTCACGAGCCGTGAGGTCATGACCTAAGCTGAAGTCAGACGCTTAATGGAATGAGCCACCCAGGTGCCCCTGTGCTAAGAAATCTTTATCCTTCATGGACTCTGTCTGCACGTGTGCTTTGCCCTCTTTCTCAGGGGGGCTGGGCTTCTATACAACCCAGGCAACAGAGCAGAATGTGTCTTCTCAGAGATCACACTTTCACATCTGTCCTGCTTTAGGAGACTGGCCAGACTGAGATTGGAAAGAGGGAGTGGGAAGACTGGGGGACCAGCCCAATAGTTCAGGTTTCCTACAATTGGGATTTTAGAGAACATGTAGTCTAGTAGCCTCTCTCTCTCTGTCTCTCTCAGTTTAAAAGTATTACATGGACATACCTTTGTGATCATTCATAATCATACATAAGAAAACACTAAAATCTCCTAACTCCAATTCTCCTCTCTGCATCAAGGATAATCACCATTAATAGTTATATATACTTCCAGTTTACTACTTTCTTTGTACCCATACCTGCATCTATATCTATCATCTATCTACCTATCCATCTCAGTACACTTTGAATAATGTGTACTTACCCTCCATAATGTGAAATGCCTCATCAAATTAGTTGAGGGTCTTAAGAACAATGCCAGGTTTCTTGAGAAGGAAGCAGTTCTGCCTTAAGATTGCAACATAGGGGTGCCTGGGTGGCTCAGTCGGTTAAGCATCTGACTTCAGCTCAGGTCATGGTCTCACAGTTCGTGGGCTTGAGTCCCACATCGGGTGACCTTGGGGGTCTCTCTCTCCCTCTCTCTCTCTGACCCTCACTCAGTTGTGCCCTCTGTCTCTAAAAAAAAAAAAAAAAAAAAAAAAAAAAAAATTGCAACATAGAAACCCTGCCTGAGTTTCTAGCCTGCATATCTGAGACTCAAGACTATAATACCAACTCATCCCTGAATTTCTAGCCTGCAGGCATGCTCTATAAATTTCAAACTTGCCAACCACCATATCCTATTGGTTTTATTTCTCTAGAGAACCCTGACTAATACAAATTTTGGTACTGAGTGTGGTTCTAGAGGAATACAATCTTTTTTTATATATAAAATTATTTAATGTTTTTATTTATTTTTGAGAAAGAGAGAAAGAGTGCAAGCTGGAGAGGGGCAGAGAGAGGGAGACACAGAATCCAAAGCAGGCTCCAGAATCTGAGCTGTCAGGAAAGAGCCTGACGTGGGGCTTAAACTCATAAAACGTGACATCATGACCTAAGTCAAAGTCAGGCGCTTAACTGACTGAGACACCCAGGTGCCCCTACAGGAACACAATCTTTTTTTTTTTTACTGTTTATTTATTTTTGAGACAGAGACACAGAGCATGAGCAGAGGAGGGGTAATTCGAACCAGGCTCCAGGCTCTGAGCTGTCAGCACAGAGACAGATTCAGGGCTCGAACTCACTGAGCTGTGAGATCATGACCTGAGCCGCTTAACTGACTGAGCCACCCAGGTGCCCAGGAACACAATCTTAAAGTTGAATTTCTTGAATTGGTTCTGGAGTTTCTGGAATTAGTTCTTTAATTTGGTAGCATTAAAGGCACTAATAACTCTATTTTCAGTAGCAAATAGAACATTTATAATCCATAGCACGATGTGGCAATAGAGATAAACATTACCTCTGAATATTCCTAATCACTATTAATATGGAGCAAGG
The DNA here is from genome assembly GCF_018350175.1 of Felis catus. Classification (NCBI taxonomy): domain Eukaryota; kingdom Metazoa; phylum Chordata; class Mammalia; order Carnivora; family Felidae; genus Felis; species Felis catus. Next base: position 30,797,026 of record NC_058380.1, on the reverse strand, counting down.
TCCTGGGTGACCATGTATTTGATACCTTCAGAACATTTTGTCTGGGTGCCTGGGTGGCTCAGTCAATTGAGCATCCAACTCTTGATTTTGGCTCAGGTCAGGATCTCACAGTTTGTGAGTTTGAGCCCCAAATCAGGCCCTGTGCTGACAGTATAGAGCCTGCCTGGGATTCTCTGTCTCCCACTCTCTCTGCCTTTCTCTCTCTCTCTCTCTCAATAATAAATAAATAAACATTAAAAAAACATTTTGTCAAACTTACAAGTATGATGAGATTGGCTGGTTACTCCTAATTGTACTGGACAGAGTGAGGAAAGAAAAGGAGGAGACCAGGGATTTGAAATCCCAGCTTGAGTGCTGAATAAATTACTTGAAGCTTTCTATGTCCTGAAAAAACCTTATGTCCTGTAGCTGCAGAGCTGAGATTGCTGAAAAACAAACCTAGAGTTTCATCCTGAAATGGCTGACTTATAGCACAAATGGAATTCCCAGTCTCACAGGTGTCTCCTGTTAAAATAAAACATTGATTGGAAAGGAATGGGATCCTGAAAACTGGAATCAGGAAGATCCTGATAAAATGGAACACAGCCCCTAAATTTTGGTGAGTCTTCTTTGTCAAAAGCAGCCACTCCACCAACACCTGACATTAATCCTACTTTGCCTGAAGAACTCGTAATGGCTTCCTTTGAGGTATTGTAGTAGCCTTGCAAGACAATGCTGATTCTCCTCAAGACCAACCCTTACTTACCACCTGTCTTTGCTTCTAGACCTATAACTGGATTCAAGTTCCATCAAGCCCCTAAAGGTGACCTATGAAGTGTGACTCATGGAGTGTAACACACTCCAAAAGAATTACATTATTTTTCCAATGTATACAGGCAGAAATCCAGAGTATCTTAAGAGTATATTAAGAGATATTAAGAGTGTGGGATAATGGTGGAAGTTTAGATCAGCTAAATTTATTGATAGGGGCCCACGAAGCAAAGATTCCAAAGTTAATGTTGCAGCTCAAGGGGTTAAAAATATCTCTAATAGTATGTTTGGTTGTTTAGACCAAAAATGTAGCCTATATTAAATGAGATTGAAATGCCAGAACTTCCTTGGTATTCTTAAAGAAAGGTATCCAAAGGCCTAGGGAGATTGGGGTTTTAGAGAACATTTATTATTTAAGTCCTGCTCACCCACCCGAGGAACATACAGACAATACACCTTTCACTACGGGGAAATAAATTCGTGCAAGGGAACTCCAGCATCCTTGAAGATCTCTGTGCTCACTCTTCTCTGTAGGTTAGAAATTACAATGGGAACTGCTGCCAGTAAGTTGGGAAACCTAAAAACAATGAGTATTAGATCCCAAGGGGCCAAGGGTCAAGTGGTGGCACTTAATCACCTAAGGCAAGGTACGCATGGTTGCTGTAATGGACAGCAGAGTCAAAGCAGTAAATAAAATAGTCTGATTTGCAGAGACGTATGGCATTAACTAGTTGATCATGGTGTCATTACACATGAAATAGATGGGCAATGTATTAAACTCTTACTTGATCTGTATAAGTGGAAGGGTTCTAGATTAAATGAACAAAAGCCTAACTTGAATTTTTAAAAAATAGAGTCAAGGGGTGCCTGGGTGGCTCAGTTGGTTGAGCGTCTGACTTCAGCTCAGGTCATGATCTCACGGGTTCGTGAGTTCAGGCCCCACATCAGGCTCTGTGCTGACATCTTAGAGCCTGGAGCCTGCTTCGGATTCTGTGTCTCCCTCTCTCTCTGCCTCTCCCCCACTTGCACTCTGTCTCTGCCTCTCAAAAATAAAGAAAAATAATAAAAAATTAAAAAAATAATAGAGTCAAGTTCCCTTAACCAATTCCCTAGACTTGAGACAGTTTAGAGACTCAGAACCTGTTGAATGAAGGAAAAGCCAGGTCCCCTTGAGGAAGGACCCTAGTCAAACTCAGGATGCTGTTCAAACTTTATACTGTTAAGCTTTCTGCCAGTCTTTCCCAGAGAGACCAATGGCCTATCAGTAGGGTGAGTCTGCACTGGGGAAAAGGAACTAATCAGACTATTTGGATTGCTGGACACTGGCTGTACACTTAAAATGATTTCAAGGGACCCCAATTGTCACTGTGGTCTACTAGCCACAGAAGGGGCTAATGGAGGTCAGGTGATTTTGGGGGGATTATTTGTTTATTTTTAAATAATTTATTGTCAAGTTAGCTAACATAGAGTATACAGTGTGCTCTTGGCTTTGGGAGTAGATTCCCATGATTTCATCACTTACATACAACACCCAGTGCTCATTCCAACAAGTGCAGGTGACTTTTTTTTTTTTAAGTTTTTATTTTAATTCTGGTTAGTTAATATACAGCATTATATTAGTTTCAGGTGTATGATATAATGATTCAACACTTCCATACATCACCTGGTGCTCATCATGACAAGTGCACTCCATAATCCCCATCACATCTTTAACCCATCCTCCCACCCACCTCCCCTCTGGTAATCATCAGTTTGTTTTCAGTTTGTTTTCTAGAATTAAGAGTCTATTTCTTGGTTTGTCTCTCTTTTCTTCCCTTTTTTTTTTTGTTTCTCAAATTACACATATGAGTGAAATCATATGGTATTTGTCTTTCTTTGATGGGCTTATTTTGCTTAGCATTATTCTCTCTAGCTCCATTCTCTCTAGCTCCATGAAAATGGCAAGATTTCATTCTTTTTATGGCTGAATAATATTCCGTTGTATATGTATACCACATTTTATTTATCCATTCATCAGTCAGTGGACACTTTGGCTGCTTCCATATCTTGGCTATTGTAAATAATGCTGCTATAAACATAACTGTGCAAATATCCCTTTGAATTAGTGCTTTGTATTCTTCAGGTAAATACACAATAGTGCAATTACTGGATCTTAGGGTAGTTCTAATTTTAACTTTTTGAGGAAACTCCATACTGTTTTCCACAGTGGCTGCCCCAGTTTGTATTCCCAGCAACAGTTGAAAGAGGAGTCTTTTTTCTCCACATCCTTGTCAACACCTGTTGTTTCTTGTGGGCGGTCAGACAATTAATGGGGTTTTAGCCCAGGTTCATCTAACACTGTGGGTCACCAAACCCATGTTGTGGTTATTTTCCCATTTCTAGAATTCCTAATTGGAACAGACATACTCAGCAACTGGCAGAATTCCTACATTAGTTCCAGGACCTATGGAGTGAGGGCCATTATGGTAGGAAAGGCAAGTGGAAGCCTCAAGAACTGTCTCTACCTAGCAAATGAAAACCAAAAGCAATGCTGCATTCCTGAAGGTATTGCAGAGATTAATTCCACCATCAAGGACCTGGAGCATGCAAGGATGATGATTCTCACCATATCCCCATTCAACTCACCTATTTGGCCTATGCAGAAAATATATGGATCTTGAATAATGATAATGGATTATCACAAACTTAATTAAAAGTTGACTCAAGTTGCAACTGCTATACCAGATATGATTTCATTGCTTCAACAAATTAATAAATACATCCTTGTTACCTGGTATGTAGCTATTGATCTGGTAAATGTTTTGGTTTTTTTTTTTTCTCCCTCAATATCTATTAGAAAAGACTCTTAGAAGCAGTTTGCTTTCATCTGGCAAAGCCAACAATATAACTTGACTGTCTTATCTCAGGGGCATGATAACTCTCCCGCCTATGTCATAATAGTCCAAATGGACCATGATTGCCTTTCCCTTCCACAAGACATCATGGTGTTCCAAAACACTGACATTAGGCTGATTGGAACTAGGGATCAAGAAGTAGCAACTACTCTAGACTCATTTGTAAAACATTTGCATGTCAGAGCATAGGAAAAAATCCAGCAAAAATTCAGGGGCTTTCTACCTCAGTTAAATTTCTAGGCATTCAGTGATGTGGGGCATGTCATGATATCTCTTCCAAAGTGGAGAATAAGTTGTTGCATCTTGCCCCTCCTACATCTTAAAAAGAGGCACAACACCTGTAGGACTCTTTGGATTTCAGACATGTGTTCCTCATTTGGGTGTGCTACTTTGGACCCATTTACCAAGTAACCTAAAAGCTACTGTTCTTGAGTGGGGCCTGGACAAGAGGAGGCTTTGCAATAGATCCAGGCTGCTGTGAAAGCTGCTCTGCCACTTAGGTCAGATGATCTTGGAGACCCAGTGGTGTTAAAGTGTCAGTGGCTGATAGAGATGCTGTTGGGAGATTTTGGAAGGCCATTATAGGTGAATTGCAGCACAGAACCTTAGGATTTTGGAGCAAAGCCATACCTTCCACTGTGGATAACTTCTCATTTTGAGAAACAGCTTTTGGCCGGCTACTAGGCCTTAGTAGAGACTGAACACTTAATCATAGGCCACCAAATTACCATGCACCTGAACTGCCCATCATGAACTGGATATTATCTGACCCCAAGCCATAAAGTTATACACTCCATCAGCAAATGGAAGCAGCATATATGAGATTGGGCTTGCACAGCTCTGAAGGCACTATAAAGTTACAAAAGGAAGTAACCCAAATGCCCATGGTCCCCATTCCTGCTACATTACCTTCTATTTCCCAACCTGCACCCATGAACTCATGGGGAGTTCCCTACAATCAGTTGACTGAGGAAGAGAAAACTCAGGCCTGGTTTGTAGATGGTTTTGCACAATGTGTTGGTACCACCCCAAAAGTGGACAGCTGCAGCACTATAGCCCCTTTCTGGGATATCCTTGAAGGACAATGCTGAACGGAAATCCTCCAGAGGGCAGAACTTCAAGCAGTGCATCTGGTTGTTCATTTGCTTAGAAAGAAAAATGACCAGATTTGCAATTATATACCAGTTCATGAACTGTGGCCAATGGTTTGGCTAGGTGGTCAGGGATTTGGAGGGAACATGATTAGAAAGTAGGCATCAAGAAGGTGTAAGGGAAGGGGCACCTGGGTGGCTCAGATGGTTAAGTGTCCAACTTTGGCTTAGGTCATGATCTCACAGCTCATGAGTTTGAGCCCCACATCAGGCACTCTGCTGTAAGTGCAGAGATGCTTCAGATCCTCTGTCTCTCTCTCTCTGCCCCTCCCCCACTCACACTCTTCTCTCAAAAATAAATGAACAATAAAAAAGAAGGTCTAAGGAAGAAATAAGTGGACTCACCTCTCTGAATGAGTGAAAAACTGATATGTGTTTGCCATGTGAATGCTCACCAAAGGGTAGCCTCAGCAGAGGAGAATTTTAACAATCAAGTGGATATGGTGATCCTTTCTGTGAACCAGTCAGCCTCTTCCCCATCTGCTCATTATTGCCCAATGGGCTCATTAAATAAATGGCTATGGTGACAGAGATGAAGGTCATGCATGGGCTTGGCAACATTCACCAAGGCTGACCTGGTTATAGCCACCACTGCAGTGCCCAATTTGCCAGCAACAGAGACCAACACTGAGTCCACATTATGGCACCATTTCTAGTGGCAGGTTGATTGCATTGCACCACTTCTATTGTGGAAACAGCAGTATTTTGTTCTTACTGGAATAAACCCCTATTCTGGATATAGATTTGCTTTCCCTGCATTCAATGCTTCTGGGAAACTATGATCCATGTGTTTATAGAACACGTTATCTACCATCATGGTATTTCACATAGTATTGCTTCTGATCAGGGAACTTACTTAACAGCAAATGAAGTGTGCTAATGGGCTAAAAGTCAAGGACTTGTAATGTTCCACCCCAACCTTAAAGCAGCTGTTTTCACTGTTTGGTGGAATGGCCTTTTGAAAACTCAATTACAATGCCAGCTAGATGGCAATACCTTGCAGGGCTGGGGCAACGTTTTCCAGGAAGAGACATATGTTCTACATCAGCATCCATATATGGTGTTGTTTCTTCTACAGCCAGGAGTCAGGGGGTGGAAATGGGAATGGTACTACTCAGTATCACCCCTAGTGACTCATCAGCAGAATTAAAAAAAAATTTTTTTAATGTTTATTTATTTTTGAGAGAGAGAGACAGAGCATGAGGAGGGGAGGGGCAGAGACAGAGGGAGACACAGAATCCAAAGCAGGCTCCAGGCTCCAAGCTGTCAGCATAGAGCCCGACAAAGGGCTTGAACCCATGAACCATGAGATCATGACCTGAGCTGAAGTCAGATGCTGACTCAGCAACCCAGGCATCCCTCACCAGCAGAATTTTTACCCCATCCCCATGACCTTATGCTTTGCTCTGCTAGAGGACTTAGTTCTAAAAGGAAGAATGCTTCTGCCAGGAGACACAACAATAATCCCTTGAACTGGAACTTAAGATTGCCAGCTGGCCATTTTGGGCTCCTCATGCCTCTGAATCAACAGGTAAACAAGGAAGTTATTGTGCTGGCTGGGGTGATTACCAAGGAGAAATTGTGCTGCTACTCTACAATGGAAGTAAGGAAAAGGGTGTGTGGAATATAAGAGATTTCTTAGGGCATCTGAAAGGAAAATTATTATTTTTTTTACTCACACTTCTGACACCAAATGTGTGGATTTTCCACACAAAGCAATTCTGACACTAACTACCCAGAGTTAGGGCAGACCCCACAGGTTAAAGCTCAATCACACAAGACTCCCTCTCCTCCACCTTCAGATGCCAGTTTTAAGTCCCAAGTTGTCACCTGAACTTTTGACTAACTGGATATAAATCAAGGATTCCCAAAACACCCTCTTCAGTTTTGATAATTTGCTAGAACAGCTCACAGAACTTAAGAAAACAGGTTACTTACTATTGCTGGTTTATTATAAGGAAACAACACAGGAACAAAGATAGGTTTCTTGAAGAAGAAGCACTTCTCCTCGATACCACAATATAAATACTCTGTTTCCAGCCTCCTGTCCTGAAAAATTCAAATTCAAGACTGCAACATCAACTCTTACATGAATTTGCAGCCTGCCAGCCAGTCCTATAGATTTTATACTTGCCAGCCCCCACAATCATGTGTCGATTTAGTAAAATAAATTTCTCTCATTCTTAATACAGGTAATATACCAGTACAACATTTAAAAAGTTAATGAATGGTACACTCATGTTCATACCAGCATTATTCACAATAGCTAAAAGGTGGAAACAACCTAATGTTTATCAACAGATGAATGAATAAAATGTGATATATACATATAATGGGATATCATTTAGCCTTAGAAAAGAAGGAAATCAGGGGCTCCTGGGTGGCTCAGTCGGTTAAGTGTCCGACTTCGGCTCCAGTCAGGATTTTGCGGATTATGAGTTCAAGCCCTGCATCGAGCTCTGTGCTGACAACTCAGAGCCTGGAGCCTGCTTCAGATTCTGTCTCTCCCTCTCTCTCTCTGCTCTCTCTCTGCTCATGCTCTGCCTCTCCCTGCTCATGCTCTCTCTCTCTCTCTCTCAAAAATAAACAAAAAAAAAAAAAAAGAAGGAAACTTAATCATATGCTACAACATGGATGAACCTTGAGGACAATATGCTAAATGAAATAAGCTAGTCACAAAAGGAAAACTACTGTATGATTCCACTTATGAGATATATAGAGCAGTCGAACTCATAGAGATAAGTAGAATGGTGGTTGTCAAGGGGTTTGGGTGAGGGGAGTTATTGGCTCATGGGTACAGAGTTTCAGGTTGGGAAGATGAAAAAATCCTGGGTGGTATGATGGCTGCACAACAATGCAAATATTCTTAATTCCATTTAAGTGTACACTTAGAAATGTTTAAAATGGTCAGCTTTATGTTAATTGTATTTACCACGATCTTTAGTATGGGTAAAAATTAAGGAATTAAAAAATAATTTACACATCCTTTGTGTCATCACCCTTGGATCTTTATTCTTGGCAATTGAATCTGCTCTTGGATTTGTCAGAGGATATTTTGGGGCAGGAGGTTTTTTTCTAGGGCAACAAAATGGTTCATACTGGCAACCCTATCCACATGCAGCACTGTCTCCATGTGTATGTGTTTTCCAATTCATGTTTTTTGGTTCTATTTAAAACCATGGACACATGAAGAGCATTTTTCTTAGTTATACCACAAAATACAGGCCATTTTTAAATAACAAGATAGAAGTGACAATGGTTCATGTATTTATACTTCCTTGATCATAGTCTCTAAGGCACTGTGTTAGTCTGGGCCCAATAAGATTGAAATAACAACGTAGGTTAGAAAGTTTAATACAAAACATTATTCAACTCTGATTGACATGTGACTGGAAAACATAAACTATGGCTGAAAGATAGTACCCAAGGAAGATAAACTTGGAATGGGCCCCTTCCCCAAATCCAGGGTTCATACCTCATTGGAGAAGATGCAGTCTAGCCTAGGCTGGGTACCAGAGATTCAGAAATATCAGAGATATCAGGGATATCCAGTAGACTGGATAACAGAGAAAGAAGTTTGCTAGTTCCCCCAGGCCAATCAGTGTCAAAGGTCTACAGTTAGTGGGCAAGCTGGAAGCAGCTCTCCAGAGGGCAGGTGAGGCACAGGTATAATCCCACAAGAGATATGAGTGTGCAGGAGTGTCCAGAAGTGCAGGTGGACCATGTGCAGGCCTGCAGACAGAGTGGTGGCTAGACAGGAACCACTTGTGGTGTAGGTGAGGAACTGGGCCACTGGTGGAGGCAGGAGGGCTTCTGGGCAGTTTCTGCGTCAAGCAAGATTATTACTAGACGAGGCCATGACTGCAAGGTTGCTGAGAAGATGCACACACTGGGCATGTGACTGGGCAGAGATCCACCCGGTGTTCTCATTGACCCAACATGCAGCAGCCAGAAACAGTATGAGAGCCCCTTCCTCCTGCAAAAGCAAAAGCACCCCCACCAGACCCCATGCCCTCTACTGAAAATGCTTAACATTGTGCTCACTATAAACGAGAGACGCTTGAAGGAAATCTGTCCAGTATCACAGAAAATATATTGAAGGATTAATTTGGAGCTGGGAGACAATAAACTGGTAACTGTCACAGGTGCTTTATCCCTCAGAGTTTTTAACTCATTCAGTCATGTTCTGATGCTCCGTCCATAATCCTTTCTAATTTCTGCATTTGGCATGGCTACTCTCCCTCCTACAGAATTACTTTTTAATGATGCCTGGGTTCATTGCTCTGCTAAAATAACAATGACTAAATCATAGGTCTCTTTATATTTGAAAATTAAACTGCCTAATCTGTAATTCTTATTTTACATGAAATATAACCCCAAAAGCAGTAATGTAAAAGAATACTTTAAATCTACTGATATCAGTAATTAATTAGAGCTGTCAAAATAGGAGCAACTGTTTTCTTATTGCACATCTATGTCTACTTACCAGAACAATGCTGGTAATAAGTGCAGTCAAGTCTTTCTCTGGCAACCTGCATGTTGTCAGTGCTATCCATCGGCCTTTTACTCTCCTCTGCTCATTTATTCCCAGAAATTCAAGAGGCTTCCTCTCTAGAGGCCAGAGGCTTTTGGTACTGAATTCCCTCTGGCAAAAGGTCTTCAATGTAAATACACCATTCTCTTTCCTTGAGAATTGATGACTCCCAAACAAGAAAGAGGATGGAGACATCAATTTAATTATTTTTTTCAAAGACAGAGAGAGAGAGAGAGAGAGAATTTTAAGCAGACTCCACGTTCAGCATGGAGCCCGATGTGGGGCTCGATCTCATGACCCTGAGATCATGACCTGAGCTGAAACAAAGAGTTGGCTCAAATAGCTGAGCCACCCATGTGCCCTGACATCAATTTTAAATCCCACATAAGCCCCATAGCAAATTAGAAGTTTAGAAATAACCTCACTATTTGTGAGCATTTTAAATTATCCTAATCTGCTAATACTCAGTGCTGGCAAGAGGATGGGGACACAGGAACTTCCAAGACCACCTCTGCTATGATAAATTTGGCAATAACCCTCATGTAAAATGAGCACATCCTCTTGCTCAGAAATTCCACTTCTAGCAATTTATCCCGGGGAATATACTCTCCCAATTCAAAATTGGTGTTTGCAAAAGGATGTGACCCAAATGTTATTTCTAATAGTCAAAAGAAGGAAGGAAGGAAGGAAGGAAAGGAAAGGAAAGAAGAAAGGAAGGAAGGAATTGTTTACATCACTAGGAAACCATTTAACTATATTTCTTAGAAGCCCGAGGACAAACTATACAAACTAAACTTTTAATATGAAAAATCTCAACTATACAAAATGGAAGAATAGTATAATGAATCCATGTTTAACCATCATGCACCTTCAAAAATTATCATTTGGCTATGTAACCAAACCAATGTGAGTACCCACCTTGGTGAATTGGAAACTCACTGAGTTGTCATACAAAGAAAAGTTTATTTGCAGCAAATGAGATCATGGGGAATAATTTCGAAAGCCATGACCCCCTTTGAGCAAGGGTGGATGGGTTCCTTTTATGGGTTAGGATGAATATTTAGATATAGAAGCTTTGTCATCGTATGTAGAGGTGGGCATAAGGTCGTTCATGCACCTTAAGGAAACATTCCTATACACACATTGTATGTTATATAAATGAGGCTCATGCCCCTCCTTGGAGATTTTAGTATTACAACGGAGTAAAGGTAGTTGTTGGTCATCCTGGAGGTCACTCCACTATCCATCTGCACAAGTGTGAGTCAGGGGTTACACTCAAACTGGTCTGGGTGGTCTGGGCCGGCTGGAGGTCTTGACAGGGCAGTCACTATCACTCCAGGGGAGGTTTCGCTTTCCACCTGCCTGAGTTAGGAGGTAATCTGGAAAGAAGAGCTTAAGGAAAACTGGGACAAGGGTAGGGGAGTACAAGCAGGTGAGCAGTGTAAGAAATAAGTCCACTGACCCAATCAAAGGAGGGTCGTGAGACTCACAGCATGGTGAAGCGAGGCTTTAATCAACGTTCTTGCAGGAGTAGGAGTCTGATGGACAGTCACCCCTGGGGTAGTTACAGCAATTTATCTTTTAGCATGTAAGTCCCTCCCCTGGTTCCTCATTGGCTGAGTATTACAGAGGTTACAGCATTACCTGGACATTGCCTTTGCCCATGTAAGGCCAAAAAGTAGTCTGATTGGAACAAATGTATATTTCCTGAGGTGACAGACTTTAAGTCCCTTGTTTTTTGGTGCATGCTCATTGCAAAGCCTGCAAAAATACACCTGCAAAAGGGAGAGGGGAAGAAGACCCAGGAAGTCAAGTGTCCGAGGGTTTGGGATTCCATGGGGGGCGGGGGGGGTGGCGTTTGTACATATTTCCAATAGGTTGTGAACCTACTGTTAACTAGACAGCACAGCTTTTATTTGGTATTTCTGAAAACTAATCATCTTCCTTACTTCTCATGGCAGTAAAGGTTGGGTCTTGGGGTCTAGCTAGTGACAGCTAATCTTGTTTCATCTATTCTTCTCTCACCTTTTCTTTCTTCTTTTGAGTAATTTGAAACAAACAGCAAATTACACCATTATATTGTTTTACCTATGAATAGTATGTATCTCTAACAGTAAGGACCTTTAAAAACACATAACATTGACATTATCACACCTAACAAAAATTACAAGAATTCCTTAGTATCATCTAAAACCCAGTTTATGGCTTCCAGTTGTCTAAAAAATGTGGGTTTTTAAAATCGAAATATATTTGACATATAACGTTGTGTAAATTGAAGGTGTACGTATTGATTTGATACATTTATTATTGCATTGTGATTGCCAGTGCTGTGTTGGCTAGCACGGCTATCACCTCACATAATTATCATTTCTTTTCTTATGGTGATTGGAATAATTAAGATCTAGTCTCTTAGCAAGTTTGATGTTTATAATACAATATTGTTATCTATAATCACTATACTGTGCTTTAGATCTCTAAGACTTATTTATCAGGTTTACACCCTTTAACATCTCTCCTATTCTCTACCCTCCAGGCCTTGGTAACTGATAAGAGTAGGCAATTAGCTAGATAAAAGCAGGGAACAAATGCTTTCCAACAACAACAACAAAAAAGGCAGAAACCAGATTCCAAATAGCCAGGAAAGACCCTGGAGGATATACATGCATTCTTCCCTATAACAGGCTGCCCTACAATAACCTATAGCTTCATTATAATACATTTACATTGCAGTTTTGACTCCCCACCTCTGGGGCGGGGTTGGGGGGGGTGGGTAGACAGCCGCCATGGCAGTTCCAACAAGGACCATACGGGGCCAAAAACTCCCCCTTGAGAGTTTGGCTCTCTATATTCTTTCTTGGCTGAACTCAACAACTGTGGTTGGTGCAGAAGCAGGGAAAGGCTCCACAAGATGACAGTAACCACCATTTTACTGTTCCTACAAGTATTTTTTTAGATTCCATAGTATAAGTGATATCGTACAGAATTTGTCTTCTCTGAGTTACCTCACGGAGTATAATGTCCTCAAGGGCCAACCATGTTGTCACAATGCAGGATTTCCTTCTTTCTCATGGATGAATAATATTTCACTGCATATATACCATATCTTCTTTACCCATTCATCCACTGATGAACATTTAGGTTGTTTCCATATCTTGGCAATTATGAATAATGCTACAATCTTCATGGAAGTGCATATATATTGCTTCAATATCCTGTTTTCATTTTCTGGTTATATACCAAAAGTAGAATTGCTGGATCATATGGTAGTTCTATTTTTAATTTTTTGAGGAACCTCCATAATACTTTTTATAGGGGCTATGCTAATTTACATTCCCACCAACAGTGATTAGTGACCCCTTTTTCTCCATATCCTCACCAACAATTATTTCTTGTCTCCCTGATGATAGGTGTGAGGTGATAGCTACTTATGGCTTTGATTTACATTTCCCTGATGATTAGTGATGTTGATCACCTTTTCCTGTACCTGGTGGCCATTTGGATGTTTTCTTAGGAAAACTGTCTATTTAGTTCCTCTGCCCACTTTTCCCCCTATTTTTTTAAATTGTATTGTTTGTTGTTAATGAGTTCTGAGTTCTTTATATATTTCAGATATTTACCACTTTTCCAATATATGGTTTGCAAATATGTTCTTCCATTCTATAGATTGCCTTTAAATATTTTCTACCATTCTATAGATTGCCTTTTCATTGTGTTGTTTCTATTGCTTTGCAGAAGCTTTTAAGTTTGATGGAGTCCCACTTAATGATTTTTGCTTTTGTTGATAGAATCCAGGTTTTCTATTACTTGAAAACAAAAGCACTGTAACTGATAAGTTCTCACTATACTTATTCATTCTTCTGCTATATTATTTATTGCTCTTCATCACAACTATTGATTCTGAGCTTATCTTCCCAAATGGACTATTAGCTCATTGCCTTAAGCGTGTCTTATTTATCTTAATCTTTCTAGTTTCTACCAATACCTGACACAGGGAAGTTGCTAAGTAAATATTTGTTGACTGTGTGACTAGTTCTACCTGTTATATCCTGAGTACAGGGATTAAGGAGTTTACATGAAAAACAATTTGTATCCTTAAAATGTAAAGGAAACCAGGGGCGCCTGGGTGGCTCAGTCGGTTGGGCGGCCGACTTCAGCTCAGGTCATGATCTCGTGGTCCGTGAGTTCGAGCCCCACATCAGGCTGTGTGCTGACAGCTTGGAGCCTGGAGCCTGTTTCCGATTCTGTGTCTCCCTCTCTCTCTGACCCTCCCCCATTCACGCTCTGTCTCTCTCTGTCTCAAAAATAAATAAACGTTAAAAAAATTAAAAAAAAAATGTAAAGGAAACCATAATACATTGCAGTTAAATAAAATTTTTAAAAAATACACCTGAAAGTAACCAAATGAAACACCACACCAGAATAAAACATATTCTGTGGTAATCATTTGTGGCTTGTATGCATACTTCTTTCTGGGTCACTTGGACACTAGAACATTTTTTTAAAAACTGTTATTTTGATCTAATTTTAGATGTACAGATAAATTGCAAAACAGTACAGAGTTCCTATTTACCCTTTACTCACTTACCTCTGTTAACATCTTACACGACTATGATACATTTGTCAAAACTAAACTCATTGAAGTACAGACTTTATTTGGAATTCCCCAATTTCTCTACTAATACCCTCTATCTGCTCCAGGATCCAATACAAAATACCATGTTGTCTTTAGTTGTCATGACTCCTTATCTCTCATCTGTGATGGTTTCTTAGTCTTTGGCTTTTATGACACTTTTGAAGAGTATTGGCCAGGTATTTACAGAATTTCTCTTAATTTTTGTTTATCTAGAGACTTATTGTCTAAAGCTTTCTGGAAATTCTTTTTTTTTTTTTTAAAGTAAACTTTACCTCCAATGTGGGGCTTAGACTCACAACCCAAGATCAAGAGTTGCGTGCTCTACTGACTGAGCAAGCCAGGCGCCCTCTAGAATTCTTTTGTAGTAATAATAATGCCTTATAAATGCAAGACATTTTATGGCTTACAAACGAACATCAGTATGTTCCTGTGGTGATTCCCACCTTCATCTGGAGAAGTGACTCAGAAAGAATGTTTGTCCCCATGTACAGGAAGGCCTTCACAGAGAACTACTGGAAGGAGCAGGCTGAAAACACCATTAGCACCTGCTGGAATGAAGGCTGGACAGGAGGTCACTGAACGGGACCAGGCCTGAAGGGAACCGAGCTTGAACTTGTGAGGTACCCTCACTGGGTCAGATACCTGACCTCCACGGGTCTACATGGTTTCTAAAATCCTCTATTATCTATGTATTTCATTCACCCTGCTAATACTGCACTCTATTCACACTAAAAATTAACAGCTAATGATAAAACCCAAAAGTTGCCTTTCACAGATAGCTTTTTACTGTACAACAAAGTCCTTTACTTTTATTTCTCTGAGAAAGGCCCTCTTCAAAAGGCTGATGGGGCATATTGGCACCTGATGGGTCAGCCTAAGTTACTTCTTTTCCCCTTCCTTCCTTCCTTCCTTCCTTCCTTCCTTCCTTCCTTCCTTCCCTCCTTCCTTCCTTCCTTCCTTATTTCTTTCTTTCCTTTTCCTTTTTAGTAATCTCCACACCCAAGTCAAACACACCACCCCGAGATCAAGAGTCACATGCGCCTCCAACTGAGCCAGACAGACACCCCTGAGATACTTCTTGAGGAATTAACCTCTTGGGAACTACATTCCTTGCTTCAGAAAAACCAAGGTGCATTAGTGACAGCAGCAGAGATGAATAAACCAATAATGCACTATTTTCAGACCAAGGTACAGTCACAGCACTCAGCCAGGTGTGCTTGGGGAGAAGGAAAAGAGAAACTGGGGAGAGGGGAGGATAGGTGGAGGAAGAAGTGCGTGCAAGAGGAAGACTTAAAGACAAGCAAAAGGAAGTTCATGCATTCATGAATATTTCTTGGGTACTTTCTCTGTGATAGATTTTAGAGATAGAACAAAGTAGACATGGACTTTTTTTCAGGGAGTTTATAGTCTACTTAAGAAATGGATGGGGCGCCTGGGTGGCGCAGTCGGTTAAGCGTCCGACTTCAGCCAGGTCATGATCTCGCGGTCCATGAGTTCGAGCCCTGCGTCGGGCTCTGGGCTGATGGCTCAGAGCCTGGAGCCTGTTTCCGATTCTGTGTCCCCCTCTCTCTCTGCCCCTCCCCCGTTCATGCTCTCTCTCTGTCCCAAAAATAAATAAAAAACGTTGAAAAAAAATTAAAAAAAAAAGAAATAGAAAAGATGGGGTGCCTGGGTGGCTCAGTTGGTTAAGCATCCGACTTCGGCTCAGGTCATGATCTCGTGGTCTGTGAGTTCGAGCCCCATGTCGGGCTCTGTGCTGACAGCTCAGAGCCTGGAGCCTGTTTCAGATTCTGTGTCTCCCTCTCTCTGACCCTCCCCTGTTCATGCTCTGTCTCTCTCTCTCTCTCTCTGTCTCAGAAATAAATAAACGTTAAAAAAAATTAAAAAAAAAAAAAAGAAGAAGAAGAAGTTAGGTCCAGAGCACCTAGGTGGCTCAGTCAGCTAAGCAACCAACTTTTGATTTCGGCTTAGGTCATGATCTCACGGTTTAGGGGTTTGAGCCCCACATCGGGCTCTGAGCTGACACAAAGAGCCTGCTTGGGATTCTCTGTCTCTCCTTCTTTCCCTCTAAAAATAAATAAATATTTAAAAAGTTATTAAAAAAAAAGTAGGGTCCAAACAACTTAATAAGTATTTATATTTTAACAACCTAATCGCTGTTTGAAAATAAAGCTACAAATGAAAAGAAAATGTCACATTTTTATTTCATTCCAGGATGTGTGCCTGTTGGGCACTATACAACTCCTCAATCCTTGAAATTAGATTGGACACCACCACCCTGGTTTCCTGTTCCACAGTAATTTTTGTGTGGTTCCAGATTTTTATCACAGCTGTTGAAAACCCAGCTTTGCAAAGATATTATGTCCTTCAAAGAAATGCAGTAGAAAAGAAATGTCAGATCATGAACCATCTTTACTATCTCTACTTACAGGCAAGATGTCAGACAGATGACCCATTTCCTCAAATATTTAAAATATCCTGCTGTAGGTCACGATCTCACGGTCCGTGAGTTCGAGCCCCGCGTCGGGGTCTGGGCTGATGGCTCAGAGCCTGGAGCCTGTTTCCGATTCTGTGTCTCCCTCTCTCTCTGCCCCTCTCCCGTTCATGCTCTGTCTCTCTCTGTCCCAAAAATAAATAAACGTTGAAAAAAAATAAAAAAAATATCCTGCTGTACATACTGTGTAAGTACACTGTGGCACCCCAACACCTATTTCTTGATTTAGCAACAGATCTATGCTTTAAAATGTCTAAACCCACTGCAGGTTTCTCAAACAAAGCACTTAAATATGTGTCCAATAACGTATACATCACACAGCTGCAAGCCAGAGGATACAGGATCAGTTTCTCCCACACTTTGTGGCAGACACTAGTCACATATACCTCACTAGCACTCTGTCCAGGATATGGGTGATTCTAAAGGGCTTCAACTAGACAAATATAATAGAGGATCACATTTTCTGAATTTCAAATCCAGATACAAAGGCGGGTGAACTTATAAAGATGAAGTCTGTTATCTGGCCCCGTCCCAGGAGTTCTGGACACATGGTCACCAACTATGAGAAACCCCAGTACAAGATTAACCCCCAAGTCTGGGGCCAACGGGGTCTCCTAGAGGCTGCAGAAATTCCTAAATTCCCCTATGCCTGCCTACATACAGCCTGCCTTAGGAGAAATTAGGGTGGAACTAGAAGCAGGCCTAAAAGACTACCTGGTATCAACCTTAAAAATAAAACAGCCAGTTATTTTATCAGCAAAATGAATTTATTTGGCAATAGCAAAGGGATTGCAATTTGGGACAAACTGTGACAAACCACAGGCAAGTATGAAGAAACAAAGGGAAGTCCAGCTTTTATTAGGCCTTTGGGAAAATTTGGGAGATTTGTTTTGAACAAAAGTTCACTGGAGAAGAATAAGAGTCTGCAGCTGTGGTGGTTTCTCACTGGCCACAAGCAGTAGTTAGCATGTTGCTGGGAAGAGAGGGATCTTCCTTTATCTTTTTTTTTTTTTTTTAACGTTTATTTATTTTTGAGGCAGAAAGAGACAGAGCACGAACGGGGGAGGGGCAGAGAGAGAGGGGGACACAGAATCGGAAGCAGGCTCCAGGCTCTGAGCCATCAGCCCAGAGCCCGACGAGGGGCTCGAACTCGCGGACCGCAAGATCATGACCTGAGCTGAAGTCAGCCACTTAACCGACTGAGCCACCCAGGCGCCCCCATGGGATCTTCCTTTATCTTAAAAGCAGGAGATAAACTCGTAAGTGAAACATGCCCTCTCTTGTCAAGATAATTCTTATCTTCCTTCTTCCTGCTGGTTGTACAGGCTGCAAGGAGTGGCATCTGCATGAAAATTTCCCCTTCATGGCTTCTGAACCCCATTTTATTATTGTTTTTTCCATACTTCATTTTAAATGAGGTGTCCTTTACTCATTTTCACACTGGTAGAGACTTCTACAAAGCTGATGCCAAGTCATCTAACTCCATCGTCCTCATCCCTCCCAGCCCTTTTACACACTCAGGTAGGTTGTCTCACTTGAGGAGTCTGTTTTTTACTTAAAAAACATCTTGGGGGGGGGGGAGTACTCTTGAAACATTTAGAACATGTCTTTTTATTTTTTTAAATGTTTTACTTATTTTTGAGAGAGAGAGAGAGAGAGAGAGAGAGACCGTGTGAGCAGGGGAGGGGCAGAGAGAGAGGGAGACACAGAATCTGAAGCAGGCTTCAGGCTCTGAGCTGTCAGCACAGAGCCCAACACGGGCTCGAGCTCACAAACTGTGAGACTATGACCTGAGCCGAAGTCAGACACTTAACCGATTGAGCCACCCAGGTGCCCCTATTCTATCTAGTACATTTCTAAAATAGGTTTGTTTATCTATCTATCTATCTATCTATCTATCTATCTATCTATCTAAAGTAGGCTCTACACCCAATGTGGGGCTTGAACTCAAAAGGCCTGGAGATCAAGAGTGGCATGCTATACTGACTACTGACTGTGCCTTCCAGGTGCCCCCTAAGATAGGTTTATCATACCAACTCTTGAAAAGTAAAACACACACATACAGAGAAGTATTATGCAATCATAAAAAGAACAAGATCATACCATTTGTGACAACATGGATGAACCTAAACAGCACAGTAAAACCCTGGATTGTGAATAACTTGTTCTGCGAGTGTTTCTCAAGATGAGCAAACATTTCTAATACATTTTAACTTGATAAAGGAGTGATGTCTTGCAATAGCAGTACATGACTCCAAATGTCACGTGATCACTACTGAGTCAATGCTTCTCTCTCTCTCTCTTTTGCTGTGGGATTGTGGATGATTGTCTCCCATGCTCAGATTCTCTGTCTCAGGCCTCAGTGTTTGGCAGAAATCAGTGATTTTTCAGAACAGTGGGAGGTACCTACAACTGACACTAACTAGTGTATTTTTGTCACTTCAAAGCACCAATGGACAGTCCTTTGCTTTTCCATACAAGAGTAAGCTTAGGAATGCTTTGCTTCATTCTAGGTCAGGCTGCCTGCAGAAATAGACCCTTTCCTCTGCTGCCTTATTGCCAGTTACATTAAATATGGTATATGACAAGAATTTCTTAATACTGTACTGTAGTCAACATCTGTGTGAGCATATACAATGACCCCCAAGCAGAAAAAGGTGGAAAAGAAAGGCGGTAAGAAGAACAGGATGAGGGGCACCTGGGTGGCTCAGTCGGTTGAGTGTCTGACTTCGGCTCGGGTCATGATCTCACAGTTTGTGAGTTCAAGCCCCACATCAGGCTCTGTGCTGACAGCTCAGAGCCTGGAGCCTGCTTCGAATTCTGTATCTCCCTCTCTCTCTGCCCCTCCCACATTCGCACTCTGTCTCTCTCAAAAATAAATAAACATTAATAAAAAAAAATTTAAAAAAAAGAAGAAGGGGATGATTACAGTGGAAGAAAGACATCATCACGAAGTACAAATGAGGTATGCAAGTAGCTGGAATTGCAAGATTTCATAAGAAGTCTAAGTCTGTGTCTTGTCTGCAGAGGAGGAGGAGAAAAAGGTGGAGGAATCTCTCACTTCAAATGAAATTAGGGAGATGTGTAAAATGTGGGAAACAATGCAAAATTTTGTAGAAAAGCACCACCCGAATAAGGCTGTAGCAGCGTGCAAGCAATAAATCTGTTTAACAACAATGCAAGGTCACTTTTCTGTGAAATCCTCAAAAGGAGGCAAAAGCAAGTGTCATTGGATAGGTTCCTTGTTAAAGTTGCATGAAAAGAAAAAGATACCATTGAGCCAAAAGACAGCAAAGATTCCATTAGTGAGAGTGAAAGTCTTCCTACACAACAACCCTCCTCTCTCATCTCCCTCACATGAACCAGGAAAGTTTTCTTTTTTTTTTTTTTTTTTTAATTTTTTTCAACGTTTTTATTTATTTTTGGGACAGAGAGAGACAGAGCATGAATGGGGGAGGGGCAGAGAGAAAGGGAGACACAGAATCGGAAACAGGCTCCAGGCTCTGAGCCATCAGCCCAGAGCCTGACGCGGGGCTCGAACTCCCGGACCGCGAGATCGTGACCTGGCTGAAGTCGGACGCTTAACCGACTGCGCCACCCAGGCGCCCCGAAAGTTTTCAAAGGTAAGTGCAGGTTATTTTTTCTTCATATTTTGTATTATATTACAGTATTCTGATCATTTTTATTTTTATTTATTTTTAAGTTTTTTAACATTTATTCATTTTTGAGACAGAGTGTGAGGAGGGAGGGGCAGAGAAAGAGAGAGACAGAATCTGAAGTAGGCTCCAGGCTCTGAGCTGTCAGCACAGAGCCCGATGAGGGGCTCGAACCCACGAATTGTGAGACCATGACCTGAGCTAAAGTCGGACACTTAACCAACTGAGCCACCCAGGCACCCCTTGTGATCATTTTTATATAAATATTTTTGGGTTGTGGAACGAATCATCTGAGTTTCCATTATTTCTTATGGGGGAATTTTCTTTGATATACAAGTGCTTTGCATTACAAGCGTGTTTCCAGAATGAATTATGTTCACAAATCAAGGTTTTACTGTATTATGCTAAGTGAAATAGTCAGACTGAGAAAAACAAATACCATACGATTTCACTCACTGTGGAATCTTAAAAAAAAAAACAACAAAACAAACAAATAAGCAGAATCAGACCTGTAAACACAGAAAACAAACTCATGGTTGCCAGAGGGGATGGGGAGTAGATGGGCAAAACAGGTGAAAGGGAGAGAGAGATACAGGCTTCCAGCTATGAAATAAAGAAGTCACAGGAATAAAAGGCACAGCATAAGGAATACAGTCAATATTATAATAGTGTTATATGGTGCCAGATGGTAGCTACACTTGTGGTAAGCATAGCATAATGTTTAACTTGTTGAAGCACCATGTTTACACCTGCAGCTAATGGTAACATTGTGTGTCAACACAACACTCAAATACAAAAATTAATAATAAAAAAATTGGTGGTCTTAGCAAAAGAAGTTGAACCTATGCATCTTAGCTTCTTCTTGTCTGTGGCACTTGCAAAAATTGCTGCAAACCTACTTTGTTCTTTGACTTAAAATATTTAAATCACTACCTTGCACACACACGCACACACACAAAGTAGAATTAAAGGAGTTTGTTCCAGTGATGAAAATTTTCCATATTTTCATAGGGATGTGAATAACAGGGGTGGACAATCAGCCAAAACTCATTCGACTGTGCAGAGATGCACAGAAAAGTGCCAGAAGCCAAGCTATCCAACCAGCCTGATGGCAGGGCCCAGGCGGTGGATGGATCGGGACTGCATGGCGGCCCACCGAAAGTGAAGCTTCTTGTACTCCTGCTTTTATGTAATTTGGCCTTAGCGATGGTCAGGGCAGCCTCCCTACCAATGAAAGTACATGGGGATTTGTTGATTGGGGAACTGCCCATGACAGGCCCCTCGGGGAGAAAAACCATTGGGGAAACAAAGAAGATTCCGCAGGGAAATTAGTGGCCCTACATCCAGCCTTTGCCACCCCCTATAAAGACTCCTCTACCTAAAGGAAGGATAGCCCCATGTATTTCCCAGCCAAGGAGGGGGGACAAATGGGTTCGAAATCCCCAATTCCGTTAACAAAGGAATGTATCTATGGATACAAGTTACTCCAACCCCCAGGCCCACTTGGCCGCCAGAAGGCATTCCAGAGCACATCTGGACCTGGTGGGTTAAGGTACAGAATGGTTCATTAGTTCCTAGGTATACATTGTCTCTCTGGGAGCACATAAGGAATGGGTTCCCAGGGCCCTCTTGCCTCCCTCTGGGCACCCCAGACCAAAGCGAATACTTTTGTTCCTTGTATCCCAGATGGTTCAAAGGAACAATTAAGAAGTCATGTCCCTGTAAAGGTTCCACTTGAGGTGTTGAGAGCTAGATTACCTTGAAAGGGCAAGAGGAAATGTTACAAGAAAATAACTATGTTGTTCCTTAACGGGTGATTACACAAAAGAACATTTTTAGAATTAGGTAATGCCAGAAAGCATAGATGACACATGCTATAAGGAATTTGCTAACAAATATAATGCCACGCTTGCCACAATAAAGCATCTATCTAACACACTGCTATTGTCTGTGTCCATTTGTTATCTTCGCCGACGCCATTCATCCTTCAGGAACCCCTGGACCTGCTGGGGCTGGACTCTGGCAGAAAAGTGACAGAGTAAAACATTACCGATAGAAACTAGGTGGTGGACCCAGGAGTGTTCACTGCACAATTCTTTCAATTTTTTGAGCGTGTTGTAAAATATCCAAGATACGTACACCTGAAACTGAAATTAAAAACTTAATAAAAAATTAAATAAATAAATAAAAACTCCTTGTTTAATCACGGTCAGAAAAAAAAAAAAAAAGAAGAAATGCACATCCAATGACCCAATCGTTATTCTCCTGGGTATATACTCAACAAAAATGCATAAACATAAATCAAGAGATGTGTATTTTAAATCTTATGGTGGCATCCTTTATGCTGAGCAGAATTCTATTAGCAAAATGAGTAATATTTATTCACAGATACAAGAATCGGGGGAAAAGCCCATTCATGTCCTTAAATAAATGTCAAAAATAATTTTGCATTTTATATTTAATAATTGCATGTCAAATTATGTAATGACATGTCATTTGACCATGTGTATACAAATAATAGTTGTAATAAAAACCCAATTCAGTACAAAAACATTTTTTAATAAAAAAATAAAATATCCATGATAAAATGTTGGCAATCTTTCAATTAAAAATTAAAGATTTGGGGCACCTGGATAGCTCAGTCGGTTGAGCCTTTGACTCCGGATTTTGGCTCAGGTCATGATCCCAGGGTTCTGAGATCAGGCCCCACACTGAGTGTGGAGCTTGTTTGGGATTCTCTCTTCTTCCCTCTGCCCCTCTCCCACGCCCGCGCGAGCTCTAAAATTTAAAAAAAAAAATTAAATTAAAATTAAATATTTATTTTAAAAATAAAAATTAACTCTACACCTAAGATGTATTCATTACACTGTGTATTAATGATACCTCAAAACAAAACACCAGAACTAAGGAGGGGCTCGGTTAAAAACGGAATAGAAGGAAAATACAATAAGTCTGTTAAATCATAAATGTGGCTGTTCTGAGAAGAAAATTCTTTAAATTGGTAACTGGTTCTCTAAGTAAGAAGTAACTTCGGCCGAAGCAGGGGGCTGCGTCCTTCCTAAACAACTTTCCCCTGGACCCCTCTCCCTCTTCCTACCTATAGTGGCTGAGTCAGAAAACACCCGTGCAGCTTAAGCTTGCCTGCGCATCGCGGCCAGCGGAGCCTCATCTCGTAACTACGGTGTGCGCCCCATCCAGTCCCCGTACACTCCAGTCTACCAGCGCCCAGCGGGACGCGACCCAGCGTCCACGCCCGACGGAAGCTCACGCAGCTCCGCCCCTTGTGCTCCGCCCTACGGCCCGCCGGGAGCTCCGTCCTGCTCCTCCCTGGTTGCGCCCCGCCCCACCCCGCATTCAGCTCCGCCCCACCCAGGTTGCGCCCCGCCCCGCCGCAACGAGGGTCGCCCCCGCGGGCCAGGACCCCACGCAGCTCCGCCCCGTGCGTCCTGCCCCGCTCCGCCCTGAGTCCCGCCCAGTCTTGCGTCCCATCCCCGGTCCCGAATTGCTCCGCCGGGTGCGCTCTGATCGGCCTCCACCCGTCTGGCACAGCGTATGCGATCAGCCTGAGCCCCGTGGGCGCGATCCCTGGC
Organism: Felis catus; assembly: GCF_018350175.1. Classification (NCBI taxonomy): domain Eukaryota; kingdom Metazoa; phylum Chordata; class Mammalia; order Carnivora; family Felidae; genus Felis; species Felis catus. Next base: position 30,773,324 of record NC_058380.1, on the reverse strand, counting down.
CGGCCGGGCAGATGCTGGGCGCGATGGCCGACCTTGCCCTCGCCCCGGTAACGCGGCAGGTCAGCGGCCGCGCCGCCCCGGCCGCAGTCCCTAGCGGCCCCGAGCGCGGGCAGCCCCTGGCCGCAACAGTGGCCGAGCTGTCTGTGCTGGACGCCTCCGGGAGGCAGGTGCCGTTCGGCGCGCTGTTTCGGGAGCGCCGGGTTATCGTGGTCTTCGTGAGGGTGAGCGCAGGCAGAGGGGCGGCCCAGAGCAGGGACCTTGCGGCAGGCTGGGATGGAGGTTGCTTCTGTAGCCTCGGCTGGGGGACATCGGGTCCCTGAGAAGGTTCAAGGCCCAAGAGTGAGGTCTCCCTGGGCGTGGCCATCCCCATTTCTGGTCAGTAGAGGCTTCCGAATACGAACTGCCCTTCTGGCTTCCTTTAATAGGAATGGAAAAATAGCCCGCCAAGCCAAGTACATTCTCCCAGCAAACGAGGCCTAAGAGCGGGTGCGGCCCAATTTTAATGCACCTCGAGCGCCCTTCACACCTTTTTCTGTCCACCTCGAGTGGCGTCATGAGTAACAAAGTACTTGGTCTTTTATAGTTGCTAACTTGCCCTTTTTGCCGTGTTGGGATTTCAGCATTTCCTGTGTTACATCTGCAAGGAATACGTAGAAGATCTGGCCAAAATCCCCAAGAGTTTCTTACAAGTAAGTTTCCTGAGAGTGAGCAGCAGTGTGCCTTGCCTCAAGGCGACCTTGTGAAAGTCACCTGTCATTTATTAAGAAGCGAGGTGTGGTGAGTATGACACATCTCCAGAACAGACTCTCACAAACCCGTATTATCACCTTCCTGCACATCTCTCCCAACACTTTCAAAAAGTAGACAGAGCTTAGAGATACATTTTTGTCCTGCTTTACTTTTCTATGTACTGCCTGCTAATATGTACTAATCATAATAATTTAGGTGTTAGTAACTTATTTGTAAATGTTGAATGATAATGACCAAAAGCACAAATGCTAGAAATTATTGCTATTTTATTCCCTTTATTTTTGTAATAAGAGCACTGCAAATAGTTGTTGACTATGCGAAAATACTAATATATCTTAAAGGTGAACATTTGTATTTGTTAGGATGCGCTTTACACATTCCTGGGACATCCACATACACGCTTTTTTTCAGATACATATACGTTTGTCCCCAGGTGAATTTTTGAGTGAAAAAATTGGGCAACCTTTATAAAACTAAGATCTGTTTCCCTCAGGCATTAGTAATTGGGATGTGAAAAAGTAAAATTGTCTGATTTTTAAAAACCCTCCAATAATTTTTATTCTTTTTTAACGTATGTCTTTGGGGAGAGGAAAGAATTATTGGCTATATTATTTTGAAGTTCTTTCTTGGCAAAAGACCAACTGAATTAACTGAACATTTTAGCATACATTTCTTTATTTTGATTCACACAATTTTGCTGTTTATTTCATTCTTCTAGAAGCCTATAGGTGGCATTAGAATGGAACAAAAGAGTTGAATAAGGGGGAGTTTTATAAAACATATATAATTTCTGGTAATATGTACCTGTCCTTTTTTTCTCCTAAAGGAAGCAAATGTCACCCTTATAGTGATTGGACAGTCATCCTACCATCATATTGAGGTAAAGGTATCATCAGAAATTGCGAAACCAACAGATTAAATCAGTTTCAGACATAAAAATTATTTTATTTGAACAACTAAGTGTAGATTAAATTTACAAAAATAAAGATAGGTTATCATTACTTTTCTCTCTCATTTTTACTAATACAAATTCCGAATATTATCTTTTTTTAGCCTTTCTGCAAACTGACTGGGTATTCTCATGAAATTTATGTTGATCCTGAGAGAGAAATTTATAAAAAATTAGGAATGAAAAGAGGTGAAGAAATTGCCCCTTCAGGTAAGACATGACACGTCCCATCAGAAAATGCCGGTGGTGTATTTTACATTTGTGTATGTGTGCATAGAGAAACGAATGGTAAACTCATAAATCAGGCTGGTTTTTAGGATTCTAGTAAGTAGGCCAGATACACCAGATTCTCAAGGATTCATTTCCTAGGTGTAATGACATAGAAAGCTGTGAAGTACCAAAGGAGTGAAGAAAGCAAGTTGCAGAGCACTGTTTTTGGTTTGATTCTGTTTTTGTGGAAATAAAAACCATTTTCATAAAGATCAAGAGTATGTATATGTGTGTGTAATGAAAAAGGTTTTAAAAGATACTGCCATGCTTACCCCAAGGTATAGAAGTTAGAAAAGTGGCTTTTGTGCTTTTAACAGTGGGAGTACATTTTTTTTTAATGTTTATTTATTTTGAGAGAAAGATAGCACATGTGTGAGTAGAGGAGGGGTAGGGAGAGAGGGAGAGAGAGAATCCCAAGCAGGCTCCACGCCATCAGGGCAGAGCCTGAAGTGGGCTTCGATGTCTTGAACCAACTGTGAGATCATGACCTGATCTGAATTCAAGAATTGGATGCTTAACTGACTGAGCCACCCAGGCACCCCTAACAGTAAGTACATTTTACTTTTGTAATTCAATGAAAAAATAATATTGCTTGAGTTCATATATTTTGCTACTTCAACACCATAGCTTTGAATAGTATATGTTCTTTAATTGAGGAAATCTGTTTTCATTGAAGCCCAACTCAAAGGGGCCCTTCAAGCAGAAGTTATTGCTTCCCTCATTGTACTTTAATAGCACCTTGTACTTTATTATATACTCTATTAGTGATTAAGGTGTGCAGATACTATGGTTATTTGAAGAATTTGAAATTTTATTCATTGTTATGTGGTCCATATTCCCTGCCCTTAGCACAATTCTTTATAATTAACAGAGCTTCATCAGCTTTACGTGAACCATTGCTGTGTGTTTTAGGTGGAAAGAATGTGGCTTCTAAAATGCCAAATGAGAAGGGGTGCCTGGGTGGCTCAGTCAATTAAGTGTCCAACTTTGGCTCAGGTCATGATCTCGTGGTCGTGAGTTCAAGCCCCCCGTTGGGCTCTGTGCTGACAGCTCGGAACCTGGAGCCTGCTTCAGATTCTATGTCTCCCCTCTCTCTCTGCCCTTCCCCTGTTCTCTCTCTCTTTCTTTCTATCAAAAATCAATAAAAAAATTTTTTTAATTAAAAAAAAATGCCAAATGAGAGAACTCAAACTCAAATCATTCACTCTCAAAAAATATTGTTGCGCTCTTGTCAGTAATCCCCACTTTGGTGGATGCTCCCAGAAGAACAGTGATAAACAGCCCCTGCCATCCTGAAACTCATACTCTTCTCTAGGAAACAGAAGCGAACAGCTGATTACAATTTAAGGGCTTGTACTAGAAAACATGTAAGGAGAATATCATTACCAGAAATATGAGGGCAGAGAAGAATCTGGGAAGGCTTCTCCAGAGGAGGTGTCACCTAAGCCCACTCTTTTTTCTTTTTCAATTTTTTTTTTTAATGCTTATTTATTTTTGAGAGAGAGACAGACAGACAGAGCACGAGCAGGGGAGGGGCAGAGAGAGAGGGAGACACAAAATCCAAAGCAGGCTTCGGGCTCCGAGCTGTCAGCACAGAGCCAGATGCGGGGCTCAAATTTGTGATCTGCAAGATCATGACCTGAGCTCAAGTTGGACACTTAACCAACTGAGCCACCCAGGCGCCCCGCCCCGTAAGCCTACTCTTAAAGGAGTTAGCTGGGTGAGATGAGTCTGGAGAAGGGTGCTGCTGACAGAAAGCACATGCAAAAGCACATGGGCATGAAAAACTGTGGCCCTTGGAGAAGTGCAGATCCCTGCATCACGCCAGAGTCTAGGAGCCAGTTGAGGAATTGGTGTGAGCCGGGGGACAGGTGTTGGCCATTTCAGACTGAGTCTGGGGTGACCAGCCAAGGAGTTTGGATTTGCTCTGGAGGCAGTAGGGATGTCACACAAGCATTTTAGGTAGAGAAGTGATAGCCATGTGTCCATTGTGGTGGAGTATTTAGAACTTGCCAAGCCAGCGCCACTGATACAGTTATAGTAGGGTGTAGCAATAGACTAGAAAGAAGTGCTCAGGCAGAAAATGGAGATGAAGAGGAGGGGATGGGTCAGGAGCTATTTATGACATAGAGTTGATACGATTGCTTTACTGATGTTTTTTCAAAAAAGCAACCTAAATTTTATTAAAACTAATAATGAGCTATCATAAACAGAGTTTACTATTTCCTTTTTTCTCCTTGGTATAGGAAATTGCAATGTATAGATTGTGAGCCTTACTTATTGGTAGACTGTTTTCTGTGTTATAATAGTCCCAGTGTGTGTAAGTTCTGTTTATCATTTAGCACTTTAGATCTAAACTGTGAGCTTCATTTTAGTAACACCTTACTATTCGCAGGCACAATAAAAATACAGAATTGAAAAGAAAACAGATGAATTTGAAAAAAAACTTATGCTTGTAGTTATTAGATAAGGTATATTTAAATCTTTTAAACTCTTCTGACCTGTGTTAAAGTACTGTATTTCCAACCAGAAAACATTATTTTCTCATAAGATCATCTTTTACAAGTTCCTCTCTGAAAAAGCGTAAGTCTCAGAATAGTCCTACTTGGAAATTAAGACACTAAAAAATAAGATTATAATTTTAAGGGGCGCCTGGGTGGCTCAGTCGGTTAAGTGGCCGACTTCAGCTCAGGTCATGATCTCACAGTTTGTGAGTTCGAGCCCCGCGTCGGGCTCTGTGCTGACAGCTCAGAGCCTGGAGCCTGTTTCGGATTCTGTGTCTCCCTCTCTCTGACCCTCCCCCATTCATGCTCTGTCTCTCTCTGTCTCAAAAAATAAATAAACGTTAAAAAAAAAAAGATTATAATTTTAAATTAATGGACATTTTATAAAGACAAAATAAGAAAATAAAGCCCTTACATGCCAGGAAATAATGGATTTGTAGAAGACTGAAAAACAGGAGTTTTATACATATGAACTAAATTCAAATGGGCAAAATTAGATCGTGTTTGAAGCAAAGACTGTCGAATTCTAGGTCATGGAATCTCCTTCAATTGAATTTCTAAAGTTTCAGAAATATTAAATGACCCCATCTTTGGACCTGAAGAAATAGTTTGGATTTCTGAATATTTATTTTAGATAGAGAATCCTATAAACCAGTAAACCAGTCTTTTACTCATGTCTCTAAGCTAATGAGCCTGTATTTGTTTTTTGGTAACATCAGTGTCCATCATAATGGAAACATGAAACAAATAAAAGAGTCGTAGAGATGAAGGGAAATAATAGGTATTTGGAAATGCTAGGAATTCAGGCAGGTCAAAGGCAGTGTAAATAATAAGCCAAAAGCAAAACATAAAAGGCAAGGATAGGAGAAGGATAAGTTACAAGAAGGGTAAAGAGACTGAGTCCCTTTACTCAGTGGGAGTGGAAGGGAAGTATTAGTCACAGTGGGAAAGGAGACTGAAAAACTGACAGCCAAGGAGAGATGGAAAGGTGGCTGGAGTAGCTGTTGTTACAGAGAACTCCCAAAGTCTCAGTAGCATAACACAGTAGAAGATTAGTTCTTTTTCTGGTAATTTCAAGATGGGTGTATCTATTCAGATGTCTCTCCTCCAAGCAGCAATACCAACAGGAACACAGTAGGAAGGACTGAGGCCTCTTCCATCTTGTGGCTCTGTCATTTTCAACCCAAGGCTTCCAAGAATGTAGAGGGAATATGGAGAATCACTTGTGGGAGGTTTTAAGGAGTTGGCCTGGAAATGGCCCAAATCATTTTATTCAGGGGTTAGAACATAGTCACGTGGCCATACGAAACTGCCAGGAAATTTAGCTGTGGGCCCCAGAAAAAGGAAATGGGTTTTGCCAGCATATAATAGTCTGTGCCACAGTGTCTCTTGAAAAGGAGTGTAGTTACTTATAGTAGGTGAGAGACTCAAAAGAGGATAAATGGGGTATTAAAAGGGAAAGCACTGGGGCGCCTGGCCAGCTCAGTCAGTAGAGCATGTGACTCTTGATCTCGGGGTTATGAGTTTGAGCTCCATGTTGAGTGTGGAGATTACTTAAAAATAAAACCTTTAAAGAGAAAAGGGAAAGCACTACCAATTTGAGAAGTCTGTAGCTGACATTCTTCTGTGGCATTGGGATATATCATGACTTCTTCCTTTAAAGTAGTAGTTCTCGATCAGGGGACATTTGGTATTGTGTGAAGACATTTTTGGTTGTAACAACTTGGTGAATGGTGCTATGGCATCTAGTGGGTGCACAGGGCAGTGATGCTGCTGAACATCGTACGTTGCACAGGACAAAGACTTGTGTGCTCCAAAATGTCAATAGTGAAAGGCTGAGAAACCTTTCCTTGAAGGAAGAAAAAAAGACAACTTGAAAGTAAGATAACACACAAGAAAGAGAATGTTTTAGGGACGCCTGGGTGGCTCAGTCGGTTAAGCGTCCGACTTCGGCTCAGGTCAGGATCTCACGGTCCGTGAGTTCGAGCCCCGCGTCGGGCTCTGGGCTGATGGCTCAGAGCCTGGAGCCTGTTTCTGATTCTGTGTCTCCCTCTCTCTCTGCCCCTCCCCTGTTCATGCTCTGTCTCTCTCTGTCTCAAAAATAAATAAACGTTAGGGGCGCCTGGGTGGCGCAGTCGGTTAGGCGCCCGACTTCAGCCAGGTCACGATCTCGCGGTCCGGGAGTTCGAGCCCCGCGTCGGGCTCTGGGCTGATGGCTCGGAGCCTGGAGCCTGTTTCCGATTCTGTGTCTCCCTCTCTCTCTGCCCCTCCCCCGTTCATGCTCTGTCTCTCTCTGTCCCAAAAATAAATAAAAAACGTTGAAAAAAAATTAAAAAAAAATAAATAAACGTTAAAAAAAATTAAAAAAAAAAAAAAGAATGTTTTAGAGGGGGATGGGCAAAAGTGGGTGAAGGGGACTGGGACGTACAGGCTACCAGTTACAGAATTAGTAAGTCATAGCAATGAAAGGTACAACATAGGGAATATTGTCAATGGTATTTCAATCGCTTTGGATGATGACAGATGGCAGCTACACTTGTAGTGAGCACAGCCCAACTACAGAGCTATGGAATTGCTGTTATATACCCCAAGCTAATGTACATTCTGTGTCAACTATACTTCAGAAAGAGAGAGTGAATGTTTTACAGAAGTACTAACATTATCTTCTGATATCTAATTGAACATAAAATGATAATATCTAAAGACAATTCCCAATATTTCAGGAAAGAGTCCCCATATAAAATCAAATGTACTCTCGGGAAGCATTCAGAGCCTGTGGAGGGCAGTGACTGGCCCTCTTTTTGATTTTCAAGGAGACCCTGCTCAGCAAGGTGGAACCCTCATTTTAGGTCCAGGTAAGCATCAAAGTGCAATTCCAGTAGTATGCTTTTTGTGCCTTTTAGAAGTTAAGAGGCCACCCAGTTTCTTCATAAAATATATACCATGTAAAAATGGCAATTTGACATTGTAATAGTCACCATTCTGTGCTTGTAGGGGCAGGGGGCATCTTTTGTTTTTAAAGGCTTCTGTGTATTTTGTGTCTGTTTATTGGATGTAATGTGCCCATCATTCTGTGCCTGAGTGATTTCAGTATTTGAGATAGGAAAGTCAGTGGTGGTTTGATGAATTGTATATGGCTATAAAACTGTTTAAAAAGTTCATGGAGGGGCACTTGGGTGGTCCAGACAGTTGAATGTCTGACTCTTGACTTCGGCTCAGGTTGTAGTCCCAAGATTGTGGGACTGAGCCCCGCATTGGGGTCTGCACTGAGTATGGAATCTGCTTAAGATTCTCTCTCTCTCTCTCTCTCTCTCTCTCTCTCTCTCTCTCTCTCTGTCTCCCCCGCCCTCCTCCCCCAGCCTCTCTCCCAGCTTGTGCATATTCTCTCTCTCTTAAAAAATAAATAAAAATAAATAAAATAAGAAGTTCATGGAAGTGAACATTTCCACATAAGAGAACAATCCTCAAGCTTTCCCCCCACCCTGCCTTTTTTTTTGAGGGGGGGAGGGGGCGTCAATAGAAGAATCAATCCAGTTACTTATATCTAATAAGGCTAGAAGACTTGCTTAGTGTCAGAAGGCAAGTCAGCTCATTCAGTAACAATTACTGTAAGCCACATAGTTTTAGTAGCTTTATTGATTGGAATACCTGAAATTTCTTTGGCTCCACATTGCTAACTGGTTGACCACTGGATCTCTACCATGTTCAAGTATTGTAGTCAGGGACAGGCACTAAGTAGATTTTTCTTAGTTCTTCCTCTTTGAAACTGCCCACAATAGTGAGCATAGCTTCTAGAAGTTATAAAATTTTACTTTAATAAACTCCAGATGTCTAAAAGTCTTTAGAAGGAGGCTTTTGACCAAACATTATGGCTTTTTGGCTTTCTGCAGTTAGAGTACTTTAGCTAGCTAAAACCTGTCATTCAATCTCTTTCCCTCTCTTGTGAATTTACACCAGTTAGACCAGACAGAAGAGAAGCCCTGTTTTATGAGACTGAGTCCTATAGATTATCCTCAATGACATTGAGCCATAGTTTTGGATGGCTTGTTTCCATCGTCCAACCTGTTGTGATCCCCTCATCTCCATCGTCTCAGTATCGTGTGACCACATGTTCAGGTGTGTAAGAGTGATGAGCACATGGAGTTCATCACTGGAACATACTCAATAAAGAGAATATTTTGATACTCTGCTGGAAGGAGTGTAGCTCTTCTAAGGAAAGAGCTGGGTATACTTATTTACACAAATCTATCACAGTTAACCCAGTATTTCATTTTGCCTTATTTGATAATAAGCCAATTCATGATATTAAATCTACAGTGATACTATAGAAAACAGTTAAGTATAATGCAGAGAACATGCCTCTTATAATTAATCATGAGGGTTGATGGAGGAAGGGGGGGGCGGATGGACTAGATGGGTGATGGGTATTAAGGAAGGCACTTGTGATGAGCACTGGGTGTTGTATGTAAGTGATGAATCACTGAATTCTACTCCTGAAACCAATATTGTACTATATGTTAACTAACTAGAATTTAAATAAAAATTTGAAAAGAAAAAACACACATGCAAAGAATTACAGAATTTCAGCTGTAGGTTGAAATAAAAAAAGCTAATCTAATGTTTTAAGTTCAACATCTGGCTTTGAGTCTAAGAATCAAAGTAAAAAGATCTAGACCTATAAATTATGGGTTTGTTTTTTTTTTTATTTGAGCAGATAAAAGGTTTGTTGTAGAGGTCTTAACAGTCTCAATGCCCTGCTTTTCAGCCTCTTTTGGTCTCTGGTTATAATGCAGATAGCCTATTAAATCAGTGTTTGAGAGTGAATTTTTTTTTAAGCAAGTGATTTATTCCATTATTACATTTAAGAAACAGATGTGATTTTCCATTTGATATCTATGTTCTGTATTGTTCCTGTCTGTTTGACAGGACATTTTATTTAATTACATCTAATAAAACCTAACAGAGGTTATAATTTAAGAATATTTCCCCTTAGATCTCATAAAACATTAAGTATCACTCTTATTTAACCATAATCCTTTTCATCCTTTATTACCTTAATTAAAAATTATTACAGCATTATATAGAGAATATTAGGAACTCCAGGCAATTAATTTTTCCCTTAGGATTAATTAAAAGTTGCTTTTGCTTCCTTTATTCTAATAAGCAATAAATCTAATGAATAATACTATATGCCAACTTCTGCCTTTTATTCTTACTCTCTTCTAGGTAACAACATCCATTTTATACACCGTGATAGAAATAGGTTGGATCACAAACCCATCAACTCTGTTTTACAGCTTGTAGGAGTTCAGCATGTGGACTTTACAAGCAGATCTTCAGTTATCCATGTGTGATGGTGTAGACTCTTTATCACTTTCGAATGGACCCTTGGGATATGACCTGAAATGTTCAGATGTGGTATCCTTGTGCAGTGTCTCACTTGTTGGCTTTTCCCAGCCTTTGAGGAGTTATGAAAACATAAAGAGACCACGTACTAGTTGAACTACATACTGAGAGGCATCAGTTGTCAAAAATGTTATATATATTTATAATTCTATAGCTTTTAAAGTTTTATGTAAAATAAAATTGTATTTATATAAAATAAAACTTTAAAAGCTATAAAATTAGAAATACCATTTTTTATTTTACATTATGGTATATCCATTCAATGAAAGTTTTTATTGGCCCTAATTCTTTTTTTTTTTTTTTCAATGTTTATTTATTTTTGGGACAGAGAGAGACAGAGCATGAACGGGGGAGGGGCAGAGAGAGAGGGAGACACAGAATTGGAAACAGGCTCCAGGCTCTGAGCCATCAGCCCAGAGCCCGATGTGGGGCTCGAACTCACGGACCGCGAGATCGTGACCTGGCTGAAGTCGGATGCTTAACCGACTGCGCCACCCAGGCGCCCCTATTGGCCCTAATTCTTATGAAGAACATATAAAGGGAAAGGTAAGCAACTCAGGACCATTTTATCCAGTGAAAAAGCAGGATGTCAAATCCTGTAAATAATGTAATCATATTTTTATGTATATGTTTATATTTTTGCATACTTAGGAAAAAAGACAGGATATAAACACACCAGGTTATTGCCAGTAGGTACCTCTATATGGTAGGATTACAGTATCTTTATTTTCTTTTCCATATTTTCCTTTATCTCCTAACTTTCTATAATGAGCATGATTCATTTTTTTTAGCCAGGAAAAGTTATTTAAAAATTATATGAAGAATATATTCCTATATAGGAAGCTTCACAAAGTTGCATATAAATGCAACTGTTTACATGTTTCCATCCACATTGCTTTACTTAGAGGAAATATTGCAAACCAAACCTGCATAGCCTGTGTTCAAAGCACCTTGTACCACACACACAGTATCCATTTCACTAGGATTTGGTGTGGGTGGCGGGGGGGGGTGGTGAAAGAGTAAAAGGAGAAAAACAATGTTTTATATATTTAATATATGTATTTAAAATATGGTTCAATATGCTTTTTGAAAGAATTTTAAGAATTGTTTAAACTAAAAACTTTGTAACTTAAATGTACACTGGTTTGCTTGCCAAATTGCTTTTATTTAGTGTACTGTTATCTTTTATTTTTCTAGAATGTTAATAGGTTTACTTGGGAAGTGTCCCAGAAATTCTGATGAAAAAAGTACAGCAAGATCAAAATCTTGGTAATTAGTAGCAAATATACACTGCTTTGAACTTATAAACTTTTATATCAAGCATATGAGGTCACACACACAAAATATATTTTAAATATCCAAATACTTTAATGTACATTCATGTATATATACATTAAACAATCATGTTTTTAACCAATAAAAACAAAATTCCTCATGACATTTAAAATTAAGCAATTTTGTGCTATTTTTTATAGTAAGGGAAGACTGGTGACCCAGATCCCTTTGCTGATTTTACACTTAAAACTGCTGAATCAGAGCTTACACAAAAATTTATATATTTATAAACTTACACCACATTTTTCTAAGATACACAAATGTTCTTTATGTGGCTTCAGGGAGGTTCAGTTACATAAATACAGTGCAGTGGTAAATTGCTGACCCAAACAAACATATTTAAAACAAAAAATATTTCTGGTAGTTACTGTGAATTATGTAAACATGCTGCATACCCAATAATATACTAGACTCCAAATTTTGAAAACCTTCCTATAATAAATACATAGAAATTACTGTTAAAAGAATACCATCTAGCCCTGTTATGGTGCTAATTATTTGCCAAGTAGTGTTCCAAGTGCTTTACATAGTGCTCTATAGAATTGACATCCCCATCATGCCCATTTCACAGAGAAGAAACATCTTTTTTCTTTTTTTTAAATTAACTTTTTAAAAAAAAAAATTTTTTTAATGTTTATTTATTTTTGAGACAGAGAGAGACAGAGCATGAATGGGGGAGGGGCAGAGAGAGGGAGACACAGAATCGGAAGCAGGCTCCAGGCTCTGGGCCATCAGCCCAGAGCCCGACGCGGGCCTTGAACTCACAAACCGCGTGAGATCGTGACCTGAGCTGAAGTCGGACGCTCAACCAACTGAGCCACCCAGGCGCCCCTTAAATTAACTTTTAATAAGAAAGTGAGGAAACCATCAGGGCCAGAAGCAGAAACATGCCTTGAAGCCATGGGCTGTCCTGAAGTTTGTGCTCATCCAGGAATGTTCTTTGGCCAACTCAAAGGCTTTGTGTAGTAGAGAGTTAAGACTTAAGACCACTGCCTAAAGTAGTGCCTGAGACCTAAGCCTGAGACCTGGGACTTCCTGGGACTTCTAAAAGCTACAGCTGCATTGCAGTCAGATCCATCCATAGACCAAGGATCCCAGTGAGGAAGTGTGTTGTAAGGCTCCTGCAGTGAACTACTGGGGCAACAAGAATTTTAATAACATGAACGTACATGTTTAAAAAAAATTTTTTGACATTTAATTTTGAGAGCACGAGCAAGGGGAGGGGCAGAGAAAGAGGGAGACAGAATTTGAAGCAGGCTCCAGGCTCTGAGCTGTCAACACAGAGCCCAATGTGGGGCTCGAACCCACAAACAGATCATGACCTGAGCCGAAGTCACATGCTTAACCGACCGAGCCACCTAAGCACCCCTTTTAAAAAATTTTTTTTACTGGGGCGCCTGGGTGGCTTGGTCGGTTAAGCGTCCGACTTCAGCTCAGATCATGATCTCATGATCTATAATATAGAATTATATTCTATTGTATGTATATACATTTTATTTATCCATTCATCCCTCAGTGGACATTTAGGTTATTTCTACTTTTGGACTATTGTGAATAATGTTGCTGTCAACCTTGGTATACAAATATGTTTGATTCCTTTCTTTCAATTCTTTTGTGTATATATCCAGAAGTGGAATTGCTGGATAATAGGGGCATTCTGTGTTTAAGGAACTGCCATACTGTTTTCCACAGAAGCTGCACCATTTTATGTTCCCACCAGCAATGTACAAGGGTTCCAATTTCTCTATATCCCCACCAGCATTTGTTTCTAGTTTTTAAATTTCTTTAAATGTTTATTTATTTTTGAGAGAGAGACAGCGCACGCAGGGGAGGAGCAGAGAGAGAGGGAGACACAGAATCTGAAGCAGACTCCAGGCTCTGAGCTGTCAGCACAGAGCCCCATGCAGGGCTCGAACTCACAAGCCATGGGATCATGACCTGAGCAGAAGTCAGCTGCTCAACCAAACCACCCAGGCACCCCTCTTGTTTTTTTTTTATAATAGCCATTCTTAGGGGTATAAAGTGGTACCTCATTGTAGTTTTGACAAAATTTACCAATTTTCAAACATGTATACACATAATAACCAAAAGAAAAAATATCTATGAGCAGCTGATGTTAAATAATTAAAAAAAAAAAAAAAAAAAAAAGCATGGCAGCCTGGACTTTCAACAACAAAGTCCACTATTGAGCAGACATTAGAAACATTTGGAGTGTTAAAGAACAGTTTTGTAAATCAACCTGTGTTGTCCTGATTGTGGATATTTTTTTCTTTTTTTGTGAATGGGTCCTTACATGTTTTGATTTCTATTGTTTAAGTTGGAAATCTTTAGTGAGTTTATTTAATGAATGGTGTGCCAAAAAACTTTCATTTTGAACTTTTAGCAAATCATATGATTGAAAACAAACCTTACAAATAGGAAGACATTGAAATCTGGCTTTTAAATGAGAAGGAAACTAAACAGAATAAATAATTGAAAACTCAAATAGAATAAGATTTAATTTTGAAAGAATGAAATGGAGGGGCACCTGGTTGGCTCAGTTGGTAGAGCATGCCACTCTTGATCTCAGGGTCATGAGTTCAAGCTCCACATTGGGTATAGAGCTAACTTTAAAAAAAATAATAACGAAATGGAAAAAAAAAAGGAAGAAAATGGCCTCTGATTATTTGCCATAAAAATATGGTAGAACATTCAAAAGAATTTTAAGTGGAGAATTTATTTGATGAGTTTTATCTTGTAAAAATTATGTGTTGAAGAAAGGTACTGAGTGGAAGCAAAAGACAGTACATATTTGAAAATGTTAGGGCTGTAATATTTTTTGGTATCAAAAAAATGGACTTTAGGGGCGCCTGGGTGGCTCAGTCAGTTAAGCATCCAACTTTGGCTCAAGTCATGATCTCACAGTTCATGAGTTCAAGCCCCTCATCAGGCTCTGTGCTCACAGCTCAGAGCCTGGAGCTTGTTTCGGATTCTGTGTCTCCCTCTCTCTCTGTCTCCCTGCCCCTCCCTGTCTCTCTCTAAAAAATAAATAAACATTTTAAAAAATGGCCTTTAAATACCCTCCATTTAACAATATTTTTCTGGAGTTTACCAGGTACTTCAGTACCTAAAGAGACAGTATATTTTCCATTTGAAATGTGGACTACAGAGAAAAATCAAATGAAGAGGTCTACAATTCCAAGTCAATTAACTATAAAATCCAACATTAGAGAAGGTTGCAGAGAATTTTATTTAAATGAAATTAAAAATAATTTAAATTAAAAATAAAACAATATTTAAAAAAAGTTTTCAGAAAAATACCAATGACTTGGCATTAGAGACAGACTCAGCTTAGAAATGGACTGAAGTATATAAATATGTATAATTTAGAATTTTTAGAAAGTATTTTTAAAATATTTTTGGGGGGCATCTGGGTGGCTCATTAGGTTGAACATCAGACTCTTGATTTCAGCTCAGGTCATGATCCCAGGCTCATGGGATCAGGCCCTACAGTAGGCTTAGGCTCTGTGCTGAGCATGGAGCCTGCTTAAGATGATCTCTCTCTCTACCCCTCTCCCCTGCTCATGCTCTTTCTCTCCTCTAAAAAAAAAAGAAAAGGCTGCCTGGGTGGCTTAGTAAGTTAAGCATCCGACTTTGGCTTGCATCATGATCTCACAGTTTGTGAGTTTGAGCCCCACATCAGGCTCCCTACTGTCAGCACAGAGCTTACTTCAGATCCTCTGTTCCCTGCCACCGTCCCTTCCCTGCTTTCTCTCTCTCTCTGTCTGTCTCTCTCTCAAAATAAAATAAACTTAAAAAAAAAGAATACACTAAAATAAAATAGTTTTTGAATAGAACAATTTTAGATGTCCCTTAACATTGAAACAATTGTCAGTCAATAAGTGTTTCAATAAATTATTTTATTTTTATGTATATTTAATTTTTATTAATAAACAATTATTTTCACATCTTTTTTCACTCTCAAATGTTGTTTGGACCATAAATTATATGGCCACCTTATTGATGATCTTCATTGATGGATGAAGCAAATAAAATAATAGTAAGAATAAAGAATAGTTGAAGAATGCAAATAATAAATTGATTTAATGAACAAATGTAAAACAATAGGTTAAAAATAAAAATCCTATCTTTCTCAAGAACACATGAAACATTAACCATATATTATCCTTAAAGTATAGCTCAATAAATTAAAAAATTCAAGTTTATACAAACCATGTTCTATAGGTATCACAATACAACTGTATTTGGGGTGCCTCGTGACTTTTGATTTCAGCTCAGGTTATGATCTCACAGTTTGTGAGATCAAGCCCTGCGTGGGGCTCCAGTCTGATAGCTCAAAACCTGCTTGGGATTCTTCCTTTCTCTCCTCTCTGCTGTTTCCCTCCCTCTCCCTCCCCACGTGTACCCAGGCTCACAAAAAAAAAAAAAAAAAAAAAAAAAAAAACCCACAATGTAACTATATTAGAAATCAATACCAAAATCAAACCAAACCCTCTGTAGACATTTTTAAAAAATTTTTTTGAATGTTTATTTTTGAGAGAGAGAGAGAGACACAGAACATGAGCGGGGGAGGGGCAGAGAGAGACGGAGGCACAGAATCCAAGGCGGCCTCCAGGCTCTGAGCTGTTAGCGCAGAGCCTGACATAAGGCTCAAACTCATGAACTATGAGATTATGACCTGAGCCACAGATACTTAACCGACTGAGCCACCCAGGCACCCTTGTAGACATTTTTTTTAAGTAGTCTCCAAGCCCAGCATGAAGCCCAACATGGGGCCTTAGCTCACAGCGCTGACATCAAGTCCTGAGCTGAGATCAAGAGTCAGACCCTTAACCTACTGAGCCACCCAGGCACCCCTAGTCATTTTTAATTAAAAGAAAAAACAACGCTAAAACTTCACGGGACAAAGAAAATGTGATAGATGTGAAGAATTAGAATTGAATAGTGACAATAACTTGTGGAATTCTTAAAAAATGGTATTTTAATGTAAATTTATACCCCTAAACTCTCATATTAGAAAAGAAAAAAAAGGGCTAGAAATTAATAGACTAAGTGTTCAACGTTAAGAAGTTAAGAAAGCAACAAACTAAACCCATATGAAAAACAATGAAAGGAGCTAAGTAAGGAGTGGCAATTGATTAAATATCAGACAGAGATACAATAGGGCAACTCCATAGGCTAAATTTGCTAATAAAGTAGACAAACCTGTGGCAAAGCTGTTGAAGGAAAAAGAAGGTACAAATATTAGAAATAAAAAAGGGACAACTACAAAGATAGCAGAGATTAAAAACACTCTGAACTTTATGCTAATAAATTTGAAAATTTAGAGAAAAAGAATGTTTTATTTAAATAACTTTTAAAAGTCTTTAAGGGGCGCCTGGGTGGCTCAGTCAGTTAAGCGTCCGACTTCAGCCAGGTCACGATCTCGCGGTCGGTGAGTTCGAGCCCCCGTCAGACTCTGGGCTGATGGCTCAGAGCCTCGAGCCTGCTTCCGATTCTGTGTCTCCCTCTCTCTCTGCCCCTCCCCCGTTCATGCTGTGTCTCTCTCTGTCTCAAAAATAAACGTTAAAAAAAAAAAATTAAAAAATAAATAAAAGTCTTTAAAAATAGAATACCTATATAGCCTTAAAACTCTTTTTTAAAGGAAGTGATTTTTTTAGGTTTATTTTTATAGAGAGAGAGAGAGAGAGCGCGTGCGCGCGAGCGCAAGTGCATGGGGGAGGGGAAGGAGAAAGGGAGAGAGAATTCCAAACGGGCCCTGTGCTGTCAGCAAGGAGCACCATGCAGGGCTCAATCCTACCAACCATGAGACCATGAATGACCTGAGCCAAAACCAAGGTTGAGTCTGACGCTCAACCAATGGGCCACCCATGTGCCCCTAGACTTATAATCATTTATTTATTTATTTATTTATTTATTAACATTTATTTGTTTCTGAGAGAGAGACAGAGCATGAGTAGGGGAGGGACAGAGAGAGAGGGAAACACAGAATCCGAAGCAGGCTCCACTCTCTGAGCTGTCAGCACAGAGCCTGACTGGAGGCTCTAACCCACAAACTATAGGATCATGACCTGAGCCAAAGTTAGACACTTAACTGACTGAGCCACCCAGGCGCCCCTATAACCATTTAAAATTGAATCAGTAGTTGAAGATCAGCAGTTCCTTCCCACAAAGAAAACACCCAGATGAAGAAGGTTTAGTAAGAATTTGAATTCTACCATTTTTTTAAATCAAATTTTTAAGGAAGTAAAGACACTTGCAATCTTTTTTTTTTTAAGTTTATTTATTTTGAGAGAGAGTGAACGAGTGGGAGAGGAGCAGAGAGAGAGGGAGAGAAAGAGATAATCTCAAGCAGGCTCTGTACTATCAGTTCAAGAGCCTGACGCAGGGCTTGAACTCACCAACTGTGAGAACATGACCTGAGCCAGTCAAATGTCAGCCACTCAACTAACTGAGCCATCCAGGAGCCCCAACACTTCCAATCTTATACAAACTTTCTGAGAAGAGAAAATGAGGCTAATTTTACCTTGTTTTACTTCAATCAGAGTAGGATAATATAAGAATGGAAAATTATAGGTTGGACTCTACCATAAATAAATGAAAAATTCCTAAGTTGTATATTGGCAAACAGAATCAAACAATATGTAAAATATTTAATTTACCACAGTAAAGTAGGATTTATCCCAGAAATGCAAATTTTATTTTATAGTAAAAATTAAAATAATTCACCATATTAACACATTCAAGGAAGAAAAAAATGCATAGTTATTTCAAAGAAACAGAAAAAAACATGATAAAATTTAGCATGTTTATACTTAAAAAAAAACAATTTTAAGCAATCTAGGAATTAAAGACAATTTCCTCAATCTGATAAAAACTGTCTGACAAAAACCTTCAACATTTATTATATTTAATGGAAAAATACTATAACTCTTCCTTTGAAAAAAGGAATATGATGAGGGTGCCCACTATTACTGCTAGTTTTTGACATTATACCAGAGTTCTAGCCAGTGCAAAACCACAACAAAACTAACAAATAAAGGTATAAGATTTAGAAAAGAAGAACTAAAACTCTCTCATTTATTATATATGCCATGACTGTCTATGTAGAAAAACAAAACTAATCTAAAGACAAATTCTTGGGGCACCTGGGTGGCTCATTCGGTTAAGCATCCGACTTTGGCTCAGGTCATGATCTCGCGTCCATGAGTTCGAGCCCCACGTCGGGCTTTGTGCTGACAGCTCAGAGCCTGGAGCCTGTTTCAGATTCTGTGTCTCCCTCTCTCTCTAACCCTCCCCTGTTCATGCTCTCTCTGTCTCAAAAATAAAAAAAAATAAACGTTAAAAAAAATAAATTGGGTTATTTCTCTAAAGAAAAAAAAAAGACAAATTCTTACTTAATAAGTTGCTGGATGTGATATCAATATTCGATTTAGTTTGAGTTGCTACAAGCCCTTAATTATGAACAGGAAAACTGATTTTAAAATCATTTATAGGGGCGTCTCAGTGGCTCAGTTGGTAAAGCCTGCAACTCGGCTCAGGTCACGTGATCTCACGGTTTGTGGGTTAGATAGAGCTCTGCATCCAGCTCTGTTGACAGCTCAGAGCCTGGACCCTGCTTCAGATTCTGTGTCTCCCTCTCTCTCTGCCCCTCCCCCTCTCACACTTGGTCTCTCTCTCTCTCAAAAATAAATATTAAAATGTTTTTTAAAACATCTATAAGAGCAATAAAACATATAAGGGACCCAGAAATAAATCCAACATGTTAAACCTTTACAAGAAAATTGTACAGTGAAACCTAGGTTTGCTAGCATAATTTGTTCTAGAAACATGCTTGTAATCCAAAGTACTTGAATATTAAAGCAAATTTCAAGAACCATTGGCTCAGTTGTGTTCATGTGGCAACACATACTACTTCTATTGCAAGACATCACTGGTTTATCAAGTTGAAATTTATCAGAAACATTTGCTCGTCCTGCAAAACACTCACAGAACAAGTTACTCCCAATCCAAGGTTTTACTGTATCTTTATTAC
Organism: Felis catus; assembly: GCF_018350175.1. NCBI lineage: Eukaryota > Metazoa > Chordata > Mammalia > Carnivora > Felidae > Felis > Felis catus. The sequence goes on along the minus strand of NC_058380.1, from coordinate 30,754,075 downwards.
AGAATTTTTTTAAAGATTTGATAAATCCAGAGATAATATATTCATGGAGAAGAATTCTCATTATTCTAAAAATGTTAGCTGTTTCCAAAGTGGTCTACAGATTCCTAACAGAATCCTTACCAAGTTTTTCATGGAACTTGAAATGCTCATTCTAAAATTTATGTAGAGGAACAAAAGCTAAGACATTCCTAAAAAACAAGAGTCAAGAAGTGGCTCCTTCTATGAGAAATCAAAATGCAGAATTAAGTCATAGCAATTAAAAGATTGTGTGAAACTGGAAGGGCATATATAGAGAGAGGAATGTAATAGAATGGAAAGCTCAGAAACAGACAAACATATATAGACACTTGACACACGCTACAGATAACTGGAGAAAGAATAGAGTAAATAAGTGGTCCTGGGATATCTAATTATCCACAGGAAAAGAGAAATACAGTAGTGCAATATTTGTAAGCCACTGTTTTTCAAATCACAATATCATCAGATTGTGTGGTATGACCTCAGGCAAAGACATTCCTGTCAGGAGTGACATTCCAAGGGTTTGGAGATTAAGAAGCTAAGGGCAAAGGCCAGACCTCTTTTGTGGGAAGATCACATTCTTTAGTACACAACTACAAATTCATAGGGAAAAATCTCATAAATGGTGAATAAATATATGAAAAAATTTTCCAACTTCACTAATAAACTAAATCCACAATAATATACCATTTTATACTCAGGAATTTGGCAAAAATAAAAAGTATGACAATACCAAGTGTTGAGGATACGGGTACACTGATAAAACATAAACTGGAAAAACAATTTGTGGAGCAATTTGGCAATACCTAGGAAAATGGAAAACATGTATAGCTCTAGAGCCAGTCTTCTATAAAACAGATAAAATGCACAAATATATCTACAACAACATTGCTTGGCATAAGTATAAATTGGTAACATCTTAAATGTCTATTACCAGGATGATGAATTAATTGTGGCATAATGTTTTAAGAAATATATATTAAGGATACTTACATATGTCTTACAGTCTTAAAAAAATGCAAGGCAATCATAAATAGTAAATTAAGGAGAATAAATATCTTTGGGGAGATAAAGGTGGAAGTGATTATTAGAGTGGCACAGAAAGGGGGTTTGGCTGAGTTAGCAAAATTTTATTTTTTTAAAAAACTATATTAATTTTTTGTAAAGATTTTATTTGTAAGTCATCTCTACACCTAACATGGGACTCAACTTACAACCCCGAGGTCAAGAGTTGCATGTTCCTTGGAACACCTGGGTGGCTATGTCAGTTAAGCATCCGACTTTAACTCAGGTCATGTTCCTGTGGTTCAGTTTGTGAGTCCGAACCCCGCATTGGGCTCTGTGCTGACAGCTCAGAGCCTGGAGCCCGCTTCAGATTCTGTGTCTCCTTCTCTCTCTGCCCCTCCCCTGCTCATCCTCTATCTCCCAAAAATAAAAATTAAAAAAAAAAAGGGGGCGCCTGGGTGGCTCAGTCAGTTGAGCATCCGACTTCAGCTCAGGTCATGATCTCCTCATTCAGGAGTTCAAGCCCTGCGTCAGGCTCTGTGCTGACAGCTCAGAGCCTGGAGCCTGCTTCAGAGTCTGTGTCTCCTCTCTGTCCCTCCCCCACTCATGCTCTGTCTCTCTCTCTCTCTCTCAAAAATAAGTAAACATTAAAAATTAAAAAAAAAAAAAGAGTTGCATGTTCCACCAACTGAGCTAGCCAGGTGCCCTCAAAATTTCATTTCTTAGGTGATATAGTGGGTACATGGGTATCTGTTGTGTCATTCTTTATACCTTTTGTATTCTTAAATGGTGTAGAGTACTTTGAAAAGTGAATATATATGTGTCTGTGTTTACACACACACACACACACACACACACACAAATGTATTTAGCCTATTTTGTAGATGTATTAATTGGGTTGGCCTTACATTATTCCCTGATAATTGCCTTTATAGCCTAAATGTTGAAAGAGAGGGCAATCGACAGTTTTACATTTATGCAAAGAAAGTAGAAAAGCATTGTCTACATCTTTAAAACATGTAGGTTTACTAAGCTGTACATTCAGTTCCTGCCTAGAATAGCAACACAGGGGTGTCTTTCTTGTTTGGGATCTGTGCTGCAGTACTCTCTTACAGGTGATGCGGTCTGATCATCAGGGAAAAGATGTTTTCCAGGGCCTATTATATGTTAGGTATTGTGGAAGATTTAAAGGAAAGAAACAGCAGAATCTTTGCCTTTAATCATTCAGAATATATTTAGGGAGGGCAGGAAGAACATCAGGGAAAGTAACAAAATAGGGTAGTAAATGATAAACAGGCCTCTGCAGGGTGCAGAAAACCTCACAGTGATTTGAAGGTCTTGGAGGGGAAGGCAGGAGACTGGAGTGCTGGGAGGTTTGCACATGAATTTTTAAAAGCAGCTCACAAGGACCACAAGTGTAATTAGCCTTATTCATCGTGATGAGGTATTTGATCAAAGCTCTTATGGAAGTAAAACTTGTTTCTAGAAAATTATTTTTAATATCACGCCAATCTTCTTACAATGCCATTTTTAAAAATAGGTAAGCACTCAGAATACTTTTAAGGTTTCTTTAGAAATCATTCCAGCTCTGTTATTTAACTTTAATCTGAGAGCAGCCTGTAATCACTGACATTTCCAGACTTTGACTCCTAAGGACTTAAAATGCCATATATGAATGTATTTACTAACTTGATGTAAATAAATAGCCTCATAATTCCAAGCAACATGCATACATGTCTCATATGCAGTTCATCATTTCTTCTGCTTAAACCCATACTTTCCTCTCCCTTTTTGTAGACTGAAAGCTCAGATTTTGAGATTTTGTTGCTCATGTCTATATAGGCAAGTATGAGGCCCTCCTGTGAATTAATACTGTGTGCCACACAAGGGGAAAACAAAGCAAAAGAAAATGCTTTCAAAAATGTATTGAAGGGGCACCTAGCTGTTTCAGTTGGTAGAGCATGTGACTCTTGATGTCAGGATCATAAGTTTAAGTGGCACACTGGATATAGAGATAACTTAAAAATAAAAAATTTTAAATAAATAACTAATAAATAATGTACTGGAGACATTTTTCCAAAGATGACAAACAGATAGACAATGGGTACATGAAGAGACGATCAAATAACTAATCATCAGGGAAATGCAAATCAAAACCACAATGAGGTATCACCTCACACCTGTCAGAATGGCTAAAATCAAAAAGACGATAAATAACAAGTGTTGACAAGGATGTGGAGAAAAGGGAACTCTGGTGTACTGTTGGTGGGAATGTAAATTGGTGCAGCCACTATGGAAAACAATATGGAGGTTCTTCAAAATACTATAAGTAGAGCTACCAAAAGATCCACCAATTGCACTTCTGAATATTTATCCAAAAAAAAAAAGTGAAAACAGTAACTCAAAAAGATATCTGCACCTTCATGCTCACTGAAGCATTATTTACAATAGTCAAGACATGGGAGCAGTCTAAGTGTCCATCGATGGATGGATAAAGAAAATGTATACGTGTGTGTGTGTGTGTGTGTGTGTGTTGTGTGAATATATATGTGTGTATACATATATACGTATACACAACACACACACACGCACATACACACACACACACACACACACACACACACACAAAGGAATATTACTTAGCCATGAAAAGAATGAAATCTTGCCATTTCCTGTTGACATGGATGGATCTTGAGGACATTAAAGTAAGTAAAATAGGTTAGATAAGAAAAGATAAATATGTCTGATTTCACTTATATGTAGAATATGAAAACAAAATAAAACCAAGCTCATGAATATAGAGAGTAGACTACTGGTTGCCTGTGGCATGGATAGGCAAAATGGGTGAAGGGAGTCAAAAAATACAATTTCCGTTTATAAAATAAATAAGTCATGGGAATGTAATGTACAGCATGATGACTCCAGTTAATAATACCTTTTTTTTTAAGTTTATTTATTTTTGAGAGGGAGAGAGACAGAGCGTGAGAGGTAGAGAGAGAGAATCCCAAGCAGGATCCGCAGTAACAGTGCCCACTTTGGGGCTCATACTCACCAACCATGAGATCATGACCTGAGCCGAAACCAAGAGTGGGATGCTTAACCAACTGAGCCACCCAGGCACCCCTCTAATTAATAATACCTTACTGCATATTTGAAAGTAGCTAGTAGAGTAAATCTTGAAAGTTCTCATCACAAGAAAAAAACATTTTGTAACTATATATGGTGACAGGTGTTAACTGGACTTATTGTGATGATTTTGCAATATATACAAATATTGAATCATTACATTTACATCTGAAACTAATATAATGTTCTGTGGATTATGCCTCAGTGAAAAAAACATATTAGAAACAATGATCCATGTATGTTGCGTAGTTAGGAAAATTAAAATATAGTACCAGAACCATTCTGGCAGAGAGACCTGTGACCAAAGATAAATAAAGTATCTTTCTGCCACTTCTTTAAGGAAAGAAAATGTATTCATTTATTAATGTTGAGAAATTATTCTAATATTGAGTTAGAATCTATGGGCTGCATTGTAATCACACATATCTCCATTAAAAACTATAAAATTCATTCTGTAAGTTTTCTTATGTCATTTTGTTTTAAGATATAAAAGTGAACCACTCACAGAGTATTTAATAACAGATATGTGCTTGAATATGCATAGACTATATCTGGATACATAAAATATTGAATTTTGAGGTGGATGTATTATCTATTTAATGAAGTTATTTTTATAAGTAATAATCAAATTGTCTTGCATTATAACCTTCTCTAGATTAGTTAATACTAATTGGTTACAGAAGACTCAACTAAAAACAGTGCAACAAAGAATAGAAACCTCATTGCCTTATAATGCCAGTTCTCTTGTTTTCTTGAACAGTATTATTTTCTATTTCCCACACAGAAATCAAATATACTTACAGTGATAATCAGGCAAATATAAATTAAAACAATGAGATGGGGCACCTGGCTGGCCTAGCTGGTACTGTATGCAACACTTGATCTCAGGGTTGTGAGTTTGAGCCCCCACATTGGGTGTAGATATTACTTAAAAAAATAAATGCTATTTATTTTACTATATTTTATTTTTTTGAGGGAGAGAGTGCACAAGCAGGGGAGGGGCAAAGGGAAGAGAGAGAGAATCTTAAGCAGGCTCCATGCCCAGCACAGAGCCCAATGGGGTGCTCCATCTCACGACTATGAGATCATGACCTAAGCCGAAATCAAGAGTTGGATGCTTAACTGAGCCACTCAGGCACCCTGAAATGCTACTTCAAAACCAAACCAAACCAAACCAAACCAAACCAAACAAAACAAATGAGATGCCATTTTCCTACCATGTGACAGAGAGTGCTACCAGGAGCACAGGTCAGGCTGGGATTCAAAGGCAGTCAGAGAAGACCACACATCAGTTAACACTTAAATAGTTGTGAAAAAGCGTTTAAGAATTAGCCACACAGAAAAGTGGTGGTAAGGGCCTCCAGGAAGATGCTACAGCATGGGCAAATGCAAGAGTATGGGGGAGTATGGCACTTTGGGGACTCTGAGAGGGTATGTGGCAGAGCATACAAGGCAGTGAAGAAATCGCAGGAGATTTTGTAGACGAGACTAGAATCAGTTCTCAGAGGCCTTGAGTGTTTTTTAAATACTGTGACCAGGAGCACCTGGGTGGCTCAGTGGGTTAAGTGTCCGACTTCGGCTCAGGTCATGATCTCAAAGTTCATGAGTTTGAGCCCCGTGTTGGGCTCTGTGCTGACAGCTCAGAGCCTGGAGCCTGCTTCCAATTCTGTGTCTCCCTCTCTCTCTGCCCCTCCCCTGCTCATGCTGTCTCTCTCTCAAAAGTAAATAAACATTAAAAAATTTTTTTTAAATAATAAATACTATGACCCAGTAAAGACAGCTAGACCTTCTTGGAGGAATAACTGACTCCAGGGCAGGGAAAGGACAAGTTAAACCCTGAAAATCTTGTGCCAGAAAGTAAGAAAGCACTAAAAAATTGATGGGGACATGTCAAAAGGACACAGAAGCTAATATGAAGTGCTACCCACTAGTCAAATCTGAGACAATTTGAGCATCAAAATATATAGTGACACTAAGGGATTATAATCCATTATAGAAAACTAGAAGTAAATCCATAATCTATCCACTTACTTACATGCATACATACATGCATACACACATAGATACACATGCATGCATACATGCATGCACACATACATAAATGCATACATACATACATACACAGGAGAGAAAATAAAGCTCCTCTTCCTATAGAAAGCCAATAAATAAATGTAGAACATAATTAGAAAGTCACTATCTGTACCATTATAGTAACAACTGATTCAGAATCCTCAATGTGTACTAAATCACTGGGTGGAAGTTTGTGGTCTTAAACTATCTCCCCACAAATTATTAATTACAAAGGGAAAAGTTATACCTTTATAGTGGGAAAAATTGGCAGGCAACACCTTAATGAACCCTGTGATCAAAGTTCATTAATTACCCAGAATAAGGCAAACTGTCATCCTGGGCCTCCTTACCTGACACAGCAAGGATGCACCATCACAGTAGAAAACTCCTGCAAAAGTACACATCCTGAGCCTAATTGTTAGAAAAAGGATTGCTTCCTGGGTCAGGGAAAACCAATGCTATAAAGGACATTATTAGGACAATTGGTGAATTGTGAAGATGAACTAAACATTTGATAACTGTATTGTCAAGGAATGTTAAGTTTCCTGAATTTGACAATGACATTATGGTTATGTAGGAAAATGTTCCTGTTTTTAGGAGATAGAGGTCATGATGTCTGTAACATTTTCTCAGATGGTTCCCCCCTAGATTAACTTGTAGGTTTGACATTTTCAAACTAAAATAAAATAATAATAAAGATGACTCTCATATAAATGTGTAGGATGGTCCAGAAGATGAATTCAAGACTCTCTAAATGGGGCAAGGGGCTGTGAGAACATTTTAGTTGATAAAATATGATCAGATTTACCATCTTGAAAGTTTACTATGGAGCAGGGTGGAGCACGGTCCAGAAAATGAACATGGTGGCCAAAAGACAAGTTTGATCTGCAAACTCTTCACTTGGAGTTTCTTTTCTTTTCTTTTCTTTTTTTTTTTTTTTTTTACTTTTTTTTTTTTACACGTTTATTTTTGAGAGACAGAGAGAGACAGAGAGGGACAGAGCATGAGCATGGGAGGGGCAGACACAGAATCTGAAGCAGGCTCCAGGCTCTGAGCTGTTAGCACAGAGCCTGATGCAGGGCTCGAACTAGCAAACTGCGAGATCATGACCTGAGCTGAAGTCGGATGCTTAACCAACTGAGCCACCCAGGCGCCCATCTTCACTTGGATTTTCCAAATACATTTTAACGTTATTTTGGCAGCTAGATTTAAGTCAGAAACATGTTCTTTTTAATATATTTGATAATGCATAAGCTAAAAAAATTAAGCTATTAAACGTGAAAACATAATTTTTCTTTCCATAAATATTATTAAATGACAACTCACTTTTATGGACAATTTCTAGAAGCTGATTGCCTATGTTATGGGTCATTTCAGCTGTTTTTGTCTTTGCAAAGCCCCTAACTTTGGATAAAGCAATTCACTACTCACTTGAATCTGCATTTAACAATGAAGTTAATGGAGAATCCAACTTAATCTGTTGATTTGTGCTCTAGTATCACTGAAGAGGGAAAAAATGATAGTGAAAACCTCCTACCATATAAGAATTAAAAACTATAGATCTGTGAGGGTTGCCTGGGTGGCTCAGTCAGTTGAGCATCTGACTCTTGATTTCAGCTCAGGTCATGATCTCACAGTTCGAGCCCTGTGTCAGGAGCTGCACTGACAGTGCAAAGTCTGCTTGGGATTCTCCCTCTGTCCCTCCACTGCTTGCGCATGCTCACTCTCTCTCTCAAAATAGGGGCGCCTGGGTGGCTCAGTCGGTTAAGCATCCGACTTCGGCTCAGGTCATGATCTCACGGGTCCGTAGGTTTGAGCCCTGAGTCAGGCTCTGTGCTGACAGCTCAGAGCCTGGAGCCTGTTTCAGATTCTGTGTCTCCCTCTTTCTCTGACCCTCCCCTGTTCATGCTCTCTCTCTCTCTCTCTGTCTGTCTCAAAAATAAATAAACGTTAAAAAAATTTTAAAAAAATCAAAATAAACTTAAACAAACAAACAAAATCCAAACCTATAGATCTATGTGTTTACTCTTTTCTGCCCTCCCTACTCCTATGGAAAACAGTGTGTGAGAGGGAGAACCAAGACTAGGCTAGGACCTCCTCATAGACAGGAAAATTTGTAGCAAAAAGACAGAAAAATCACCCAATATATTGGAATTGGTAGCCAGTTCTCTTCCAAAGTCTTTGCAGGGAATATTCTCCCAGTCACAACAGGAGATAGAGAATAAATTGCTTTTACACTTTTACAGCTACAGAAGTGACTTGAAATTGATGCCTTTAATTTACTTCTAACTGTGTGGATAAGGGCAGAGTCAGACAAAGGATGTCTTTCTTGTCCTGCAACAATTGGAAAGATAAATGTGTGTAGTGAAGGTGAAGGAGGCTATTAGCTGCTTCACATTACCTGATTATCTCTGCTGATTCCTACCTGAAGCACACTCTGTCCTACTGCTACCAAGCCCCCCTGGGAGGAGGCCTGGTGGGGTGCAGCCAGGAGAAAGGGCCAAACTCAGGGACAGCTTGGGTCTGCGAATTCTGTATCCCAGTTATGTCTGAGGAAGAGGACCAAGACCTGAGCCAGCAGAGCCGATCCCATTCAGTCATGTTGGGTGGGAGGGAAGGTTCAGAAACTTGAGGTATAGTGCCAAAGGGATGTCAGAGGTGGAGAGCAGCAAGCAGGGGCAAGGGAAGGGTGGCAGATGGATTGGAATGGCATGGGGGATTGTCTGGACACGGGCTTGACACAGGGAATCATGCTTATGATTGCATGGATGGTATTTCTATAAGGATCATTGATTCTGTATCTTGTTTTGAGTGGTGGTTATACAGGGGTATATAATTTTAAAACTCACTGAACTAACATCCAGATCTTTGCTTCTATAACATGCTTATTATATTTCAAATTTAAAAAAAAATTTTTTTTTTCAATGTTTATTTATTTTTGGGACAGAGAGAGACAGAGCATGAATGGGGGAGGGGCACAGAGAGAGGGAGACACAGAATCGGAAACAGGCTCCAGGCTCTGAGCCTTCAGCCCAGAGCCTGACGCGGGGCTCGAACTCCCGGACCGCGAGATCGTGACCTGGCTGAAGTCGGACGCTTAACCGACTGCGCCACACAGGCGCCCCTATATTTCAAATTTTTAAAAGCCCATTGGAAATACATACAGCAGGAAATTACTATAGCTGAAGTCACAATCTTATGGTGCCCCCAGAGCTTACTGTGAACATAAGGTTAATAAATCTTCATAAGAGCCTCCTTTACACTTACGAAAATGAGGTGATGAGAGACTGCACTGCCCAAAACTCAAGACTAAAATAAAGAAAAGAGTTTAATTTCAAAGTTCTGTTGGGCCTTGGTGGAAATGAAAGTGTCCCAGATGTAGTGGCTTCTGCTTTGGTCAGACAGTAATAGGTATAATTTCTTTTGCCCCAGTAGGCCTCTGGGCCTTGTAAGAAGCCAGGAGGAGGAACTGAAATTAGTCTGGACAGTAATTTAAAATACTATCTCCCTTGTGAACAAAAGAAGCTGGAAGTGTATGTTTAATGAAAAAAAGTTTGCATTCCTATGGATTAGGCTGTACCTTCTCCTAGTAACAGTGGTAAAATACAGGAACAATACACAAAATCATGCTCATAATAAATGTGTCATGGTTTATTTACTGAAGGACTTAAATAAATTCAAAGACATATACATATATATATATACACACACACATATATACATACATATACATACATATATACATACATATATGTATATATACATGTATATATATATATTTAAGTTTTAATTTATTTGAGTAATCTCTATACCCCATGTGGGACTTGAACTCATGACGCTAAGATGAAGAGTCGCACATTCTTCCCACTGGGCCAGCCAGGTATTCTTATACCTTTTCCTTTAATTACAGAAAATCAGTATTTTAAGAAATTCCTATTTAAAAATTCAATATTTAAATATATCAATTTTCTTCAAGTTAATCTAGAAATTGAATACTATCCCAGACAAAGTCACAGAAAGAATTTTAAAATATGTAAGAATATAGGGGTACATGGCTGGCTCAGTCAGTAGAGCATGGTAAAGATTACTTAAAAATAAAATCTTGAAAATATAGAGAATATAGAGAAAAAATTGACTTTGATTATGAAATATTTTAAACATAAGAAAGTAGAAAGACAATGAAAAAAGAAATAACCATTACCTGGATTCAATAATTCTTAACATTCTGCCATAGTTGTTTTATAGGTAAATACATAGGTAAATGGATAGATAGAATGAGATAAAGAGTATATACTTACTGAACCCTTTTACTTTTATTTACTTTTAAAAATTGTTTATTTTGAGAGAGAGAGAGAGAGAGAGAGAGAGAGAGAGAGAGAGAGAGAAAGAGAATGCACAAGTGGGAGGTTGGGAGGGAGAGAGAATCCCAACGAGGTGCTGTGCAGCAAGCACACAGTCTGATGTGGGGCTTGACCAAATGAACCACGAGATGGTGACCTGAGCTGAAATCAAGAGTGGGATGCTCAGCTGACTGAGCTACCCAGGTGCCTCCTTACTAGACCATTTTAAATCTTTATACTCAAATACTTTATCCATAAATTCTTCAGTTATCAGTTGACTTGAGCTGCTATAACAAAGTATTATAGATTGGGTGGTTTTTTGAGGTTTTTTTTTTTAAAGATTTTATTTTTAAGTAATCATCCAATGTGGGGCTCAAACTTACAACCCTGAGATCAAGAGTCACATGCTCTACTGACTGAGACTGCCAGGCACCCCGAGACTGGGTGGTTTAAACAACAGACATTTATTTTCCACAGTTCTGGAGCCTGGAAAGTCTAAGATCAAGGCGCTGGCTGATTTGGTTCCTTGTGAGGACTCTGTTTCCTGGCTTGCAGATGGCCACCTTCTAACTGTGTCCTCATATGGTGCACAGAGAGCCATCTCTTTTCTACTTCTTATATGAGTGATAATCAAAATATGAAGGCCACACCCTCTTGACCTTATCTAAACCTAATTATCTCCCAAAGGCCCCATCCCCAAAGACCATCGCATTAGAGGTTAGGGCTTCAACATATAAATTGGGCTGGGAAGGGGTGGGGCACGATTCAGTCCACAGTACTAGAATAAGTCCATTCTTCTACATCATTGCATTATTATCATACCCCAAACATTTAACAATATTTCCTTAATATCACCTAATGCCCAGTCCATATTCAAATATCACCAGTTATCCAAAACATGTCATTTATAGCTGGTTTGTTCAGACCAGACACTATGCATTGCATTTGGTTTTATGGCTCTTAAGGTTCTTTTCATTTACCACACATCTTCTCATCCACTTGACCTCAGTTTTTTTCCCATGACATTTACCTGTTTAAGAGACAGACTTTGTAGAAAGTCTCACATGTTACACTGTTTTCTTAGAAGTCATTTAATTTGTTCCCTCCTCCCCCTTATATGTCCTGTAAGCTGAACTCAGATCTCAAGACTTGATTGGATTCAGGGTAACTATTTTTCTCCTATTTTATTGGTGATGCTGTGTTCATCAAGAAGCACACAATCTCGGGGCGACTGGGTGGCTCAGTTGGTCAAGCATCTATCTGACTCTAGGTGTTGGCTTGGGTCATGATCTCAGTGCTGACAGCACAGAGCCTGCTTGGGATTTTCTCTCTCCTTCTCTCTCTGCCCTTCCCCACTCTCTGTGTGTGCCTATGCATGTGTGTGCGTGCTCTCTCTCTCAAATAAAAAAAGAAAGGAGACTAGAATCAGGCCATAGTATATATGAGAACTGTAAATATTTATGGGTAGCATTTCAAATTAATGGGAAAAAGATGTGCTATGTGATAAAAAAGTGTTGGGAAAGAATAGATCCCTACCTTATCCTATATCCTCCAAATAAACTCCAGGTGGATTAAAGAGCTAAATATAGTAACATCTCTAAAAGAAATAGAAAATAAAGAATACTTTAAAAATATTGGGACACAAAAAATAAGGTACAATACTTAGAAACCTTAAAAAAAGGACTGGTAAGGGGCACCTGGCTGGTTCAGCGGAGCATGCAACTCTTGATCTTGGGGTCATGAGATCGAATACCATGTTGGTGGAGAGATTACTTAAATGACAAAATCTTAAAAAAAAAAAAGGACTGGTAAAATTGATCAGACATTAAAACACATACAACTTGTGCAGCAACATGAACAGAGCAATATGACAAAGATTAAGTAATATCAATAAGACTGAACAGCTGATATCTATAATATATAATCAACTCTTACCAATCTAAAAGAAAATGAAAACAAATGGAGACATGAGCAAACAACATGAATAACAAATTCTTAGAAAATATACTGAGCACTTTATAATATGTTCAGCTTTACTAGTGATGAGAGAAATGCAGTGAAAATTACAGTAAGCTGTTACTTTTTATTTCAAACTTAAAAATATTGATTATATCTAGTGATCTCAAGGATGTGCAGAAAAAAGTACTCTAAAATATTATTGGTGTCTATCAAAATTTAAAAGGTGGTCACTCTTCGATTCATCCACCTCCTGTGGATATACATATGTTAGGATATTCAATGCAGAGCTGTTTGTAATAATACCCCCCACTACAACCTAAGTGTCCATCCATAGGAAAATAAATTATGGAAAACATACAAGGGAAATCTATGCAGCCATTAGAGCCAATGGAGTTGGCTATAAAGACAAGGAAAATGTTCAGGATGCAGTATTAAGTAAAAAAGAAAAAAAAACAGTTCATAGAACAATATGCACACTATGAAACAATTTATTAAAAATTCTTTCAAATCTAAATACAGACTATTAAAGGTGTAGGGTAGGATTGGGGTATAAGGGTGAAGAAGAATTTTATATATACAACTATGTATGTATTTCTGCTTTTTATTTACGTTTTTTAAAAATACAATAACATGTACATGCATTATTTGCTCATTTGGGATAAAAACAAAGAAAAAGAAAAATACCTCAAGAATCTTTGAGGTAAAAAGACCCTATCACAAAGTAAGACCCAGATTTTAGAAGCCACTGGTGAGGATGAGCATGTATATTCATTCATCCTGGGAGAAACATTTAGCCAAGGAGAGCATGGATGTGCTGATCTTCATGCATTCTTTTCCATTTCTCTCAAGATTACTAAATTCTACTCCACTGATACATTAAACATCTGACAGTCTGTCAAATGCATGCTAGCATTTTTCAAAAGGTAAAGCGAGAGAGACAATGAGCTGGGTACTGCTCAGTCAGTGCCCTAGGCACAGGCCTAGTCTTTGGGGTAAAAGCATCCTTAGTCGTTCTCTGATCTCAAGACTCAATATAACCAGAATTCTCACCATTCTCTAGCCTCTTCCACGCCAGCATGACATTATTATTATTGTTGTCGCTGTTGTTATTGTGTGGGAGGAAGTGTACATAATAAAAAAACAAATTAACATCAGGAATATTGTTTTAAAAATCTGTAATGGTAGCATGTGGTCTGAGGTCCCCAAATTTAATAAAAATGTATGACATTTATACAACTTTACAGGTTATTTCAAAACCTACCTGCAAGGAAAGATCCCTCCAAACTCTGTCCTCAACCTGTGAAGAATGGTGTTGGCCCCAAGAAACAGCCCTGGGTTTTCAAACCAAACTCACTGCAGGACCTGGGATAACTGCTTTGCCCTGTCAAATGAGGGATTCTTCACCCACAAAATAAAAACAATAATATCTAACAGGGCATCTAAACCCCTAGCACTGTGTCCAGCATGTGGTAGTAGCTTTCTAAATATTCATTTTCTCCCCTTTTTACAATTCTAAGAGATTTTCAGTCTCAGGGTCAGGAATATGGAGGATTTCAGATTAATGCTGAGATTACCAAAATATCCAATGAAATAAAATCAACTTTTTTTTTTAAGATTTTATTTTAGGGGCACCTGAGTGGTTCATTCGGTTAAATGTCTGATTCTTGGTTTCAGCTCAGGTCATGATCTCACAGTTGGTAGGATCAAGCCCCCACACTGTGCTCTATGCTGACAGCATGAAGCCTGCTTGGGATTCTCTCTCTCTCCCTTTCTCTCTCTGCCCCTCCCCTGCTCATGCTCTCTGTCTTTCAAAAATAAATAAATTAAAAAAAACATTTTATTTTTAAATTTTATTTATTTTCAAGATTTTATTTTTAAGTGATCTCTACACCCAACATGCGGATTGAATTTACAACCCCAAGATCAAGAATCGCATGCTCTACGGACTCAGTCAGGTTCCACTAAACCAGTCTTTTTAAATATGCTAGTGAAGACTTCAGTGTCTATTTTCCCATATACCTGCCACCTAAACCCTTTAGCTTTATGGAAATTTGACCTTAAAGAAAATTACTTATCTTGACATAATTAAAGCTGTAATTCACTTATTATTTGAAATTGAAACTTACTGTCATTTGAAAAAAAGTTTTTTTTTTTAGGATTTTACATTTAGTAGTACCTAGATGGCTCAGTCATTGAGGGACTCACTCTTGATTTTGGCTTGGGTCCTGATTCACAGTTTGTGGGATTGAGCCCTGCGCTGGGCTCTATGCTGACAGCACCGAGCCTGCTTCTGATTCTCTCTCTCTCCCTCTCCCTCTTTGCACCTCCCTGGCTCTCTCTCAAAATAAATAAACTTTTTAAAAAAAAAATTTTTTTTTAACATTTATTTATTTTTGAGACAGAGAGAGACAGAGCATGAACGGGGGAGGGGCAAAGAGAGAGGGAGACACAGAATTGGAAGCAGGCTCCAGGCTCTGAGCCATCAGCCCAGAGCCCCACGCAGGGCTCGAACTCACGGACCGCGAGATCGTGACCTGAGCTGAAGTTGGACGCCCAACCGACTGAGCCACCCAGGCGCCCCGAAATAAACATTTTTTAAAAAATATGTATTTTTAAGTGCTCTCTACATCCAACATGGAACTCCAATTTACAACCCTGAAATCAAAGGTCACATCATGCTCTAGGGACTGAGACAGCCAGGTCTTCTATCCTTTGAAATTGTAATGTAATGTATCTATGGACCAGTTTCTACTAATTTTAGGGTAAGATTTCAAATTTTCAGAGTATGACTTAACTAAAATATACATCTAAAAAAATCTTCTATAATTGTATTCTTTTCAGGGTGAATCTACCTAGGACAAAGGAATATTTTGGAGAACTTCTTCCCTAGTTCTTTTGCTTTTCACTGTGCTGCCCATAATGCTGAAGATTATAACCAGATGCATCTGTTTTCTAAGCTCAGACAAGTCAAGGAAAGACAACTGGAATCTTGAAGAATGTTTCAGTATCCACTCCGGCCCTGCACTGTCACTTCTGTGGGTTCCCATGTCCTCACTGTGAAATGGCAGACTTGGACCAAATATTGTCTAAAGTGCTTTCAAGCTCTAAAATTTTATGATCAATGGTCAAACAGTGAACAATAAACTAACCAATCAACCAAGCAAACTGAACTACATTTCTTATGGCCAATTTCTCAGAGCTTAGAGATTAGCTTATTAAATGTCAGTAAAGAGTCAAATTACTCAAGAGAAGTGCCACACATGAAAACAAATATCATAGAAAGACCACTTTTCTGTCACTACCTAAACATGACCTAAAAAGAAAATATAAACAGGGTTTAAAATTTCGATGTGTGAGAGCAAGGTTAAGTGTCAGACTTTGCCTCAGGTCAAGAAAGAGAGACAACCCCACAGTTTGCAAGAGTTGGTGAGTTTGAGCCCTGAATCGGGCTCTGTGCTAATAGCTCAGAACCTGCAGCCTACTTTGGATTTTGTATCCTCCCCTCTCTCTGGCCCTACCCCGCTTGTGCTCTCTCTCAAAAATAAACGTTAAAAAAATAAAATAATTTCAGTGTGTGTACTTAGTGTATGGATTTCCTATTCCCAAGAATGTGAGACATTTCTGCAAATTTACAAACTGTAATTATATACTTTCTTAACAATGTTATACTAACAAAAGCATAAAATTCTGTTTGTAAAATGTGAAAATGCATAAACAGTGTAATTATCTGTACTTATTATATTTTTCCCTCATTTATTGGAATCATATGCATTTTGTTAGAATTTCCAGTCTAAACACTAAATTTGTAGTTGAAAGAAAATGAACTGATGTAAGTGAACTTCCTGGCACTTCAGTCTTAGTTTGACATTTAGATAAGCCACCCTCAAATAAATAGAATGTCATAGGGTACTTGAATTTCTTTAATTCTAGGGAGCCAAGAAAACAACTCCCATGTAGTATCTATCTGTTCAAAACAAGACCTACTTGGATGTTAACTAGACTTGCTGTGGTGATTATTTTGCACTATATACAAATATCAAATCCTTATGTTGTACACCTGAAACTAATGTAACGTTATATGTCAATTATACCTCAATAAACAAAAGAAAAGACTCTAGCAAAATCTCAGATGATCTGGGAAAAGGTGGCCTTTCCACTACTTTCCTAAGGCCAGTAAGGCCTCCTTTTTCTACTCAAAGTAGAGGACCTGGGAGGATAGGTCTCTGCTTAACGTGGACTCATTTGCATAGCATTCTAGAAGCTTCCAAGTCTTTTGCTTTATTGCTGCCCCTGCAGACAAACAGGTGGACCATTTTTAATTTAAGGCCTTCACTGAGCTCCTTAGGGGAAACAGGGAGGAAAGAACATGATTACTAAGCTTCTGGTCTAAGTGGCTGATCTGTAGTTCCAGACTGTTCAGCTGAGTCAGTGATGCAGAACCATCTTTTTCCCCAGCCCCCTTTCCTCCTTAATTAGCAGTGCTAAAGGGTGAAGGCCTTCAACAATAGAAGTCAAATAGCCCCTCTGGGAGGTACTCCATCAAAATTTGCATTTCTAAGATGCTTCTAGGGGGATTGACTAAAATTCATCTTCCTCTTCTAGAGGCTGGCAGTAATTGCAGAACTGCAGGATAAAACGTTAAAACGTTGGTGAAAAATTAAGAATCGCTTGCAAGATGTAAAACTCGGGGCTATGAAAATTTAAGACTGCCCTCCAATCTATTCACCTTCTTAGATGTTACCATGGAAATTTGTTTAAAGTCCCACCAAAACGAGTTTTGGTTAAGTTTCAGAAATACCAGGCATTATTTTAACCCAGAAGAGAGACAACCCCACAGTTTGCAAGATGAAAGCTCAAGGATTAAATTCGCCACTTGCTTCATTCAATACTTCAATCATTTTATCTGTCAACACCTTAGGTAAGAAAAACTCAGCAACTGTGTGTAAAATTACTGAGTTAAATGGGGGTACTGGACTCCGCGAAGACTAACTAGGAGGCAAACCCTACCGTAGATCGTGTTTCCACGGTAGGTTTATCGACTCCTTCAGAAGCCTGGCTTAGTCTTTTTGAATGCTGGGCACAACATATGTCGATAAAGAGTATGGGTGATTTAAATAGTTCTTAAGTTGTGAAACCAACTTTACCTTAGAGCGGCGGACAATTTTATCAGTCCATACTTTTTCCAAGCCAGCAGCCAGGGCAAGAGTCCTTTTCACTTGGCGCAATTACAGGGAAAACCCAGAAATACTTAAAAAAATATATACATGCCAAAGAACTGGAGTTAAGTTACTAGGGTGGGGCTGTGTAAAGCTTTGGTGACTCACTAAAGGAAGTTGGCGACCTCGGGTCTTGGCACTGGAAGAACACAGAAGAAACAAAAGTTGGGGGTAGGCGGAGGGTCGCGAGCACACTTTTATGTTTGATTGGCGGAACCACTCAGACTTTTCTTTATGGCGTCACCGGGTACCTGCCTGTAGAAAGGCCCCGTCCGCGTGACGTCACGTCTCACTGACCAATGAAAAGCCCCAGTCTGCGGGCCCCGAGGAGGGTTGTGGGCCCTTTTTTGTGAATGAAGCTCCACGGAACAGCCCTCCTGGGGTCCCCGGGAACCGCGGCCCGCTGTGCTCCCGCGCCTCAGCAGCAGCGTCCGCGGCCGCGGTGGGCGCGCGCGGTTACCCCGGGCAGCCCCAGCCGCCGGCGGCAGCACCGTCGCCTCAGCCGCGCCAGCGGGCTGCGGGCACCTGGGGGCGGGCTGGGGGGCGCCGGCGGCGGCAGGAGGCGCTGTAGCCAGGGCTGCGGCGCGGGTCCCGCGGCGGCCGCAGGAGGGAGCGGGGCAGGCGCGGTGGGCCCGGCCCCTTCTCAGCCTCCTGCGCGGCCGCCTCCCGCCGGGCTCGACCGGCGCCCGCCGTCCCTGCAGCGCCGCTCCGCGCCCGCCGCCCCGAGCGCCCGCGCGCGGGGCTGGCGGGGGCCTCGGCGGGCGAGCGGACGCTCGGGGCCATGGTCGTGGCCCCCTGACGGGCCGCGGCCGCCTCCATGAAGCGGAAGAGCGAGCGGCGGCCGAGCTGGGCCGCCGCGCCCCCCTGCTCGCGGCGTTGCTCGGCGTCCTCGCATGGAGTGAAGAAGAGCCGCAGCTCCACGTCGCAGGAACTGCACCGCTTGGACCAGCAGGACGACCTGTACCTGGACATCACCGGTGAGCCGGCGAGCGAGCGCGTGGCGGGGCGCCCCAGACACGCGGCACCCCGCGCGGGGGTCTTAGCCCACCCACCCAGTCTGTGGAGGCGCCTCCCGGGGCCCGACTGACGTGCCTCCACCCCCACTCCCATAAAAGCCCTGCCGACCACACCCCCTTCAGCAGCCGGGCTCCTTGGGAGCGCCCCCCTACCCCGACTTTCCATCTGCGTGTGTTGCGAGCTGTAACTTTATCCGTTTTGCACTCCTACCCCAGCGAGATGGGCCGAGGGTCACCTTTCTAAATTGCTGGCGTCAGCTCGGCGCCTCGGGCTTTTTCTAAGTTCGGGTTGATAGCACCTCCCGGGGCTGCAAGCTCGGTTGGCCCTCCCAGGAGTCTGAACCTCTGAATCACCCCAGAGGATTCCCCGAGCGCGCGGAACGCGCCGGCACGGGAGCAGCTGCCTTGTTTGCTTGGCGTTCGCCCAACCTCTGCTGCTCTGGAAGAAATGGAGTCCCGCCTCGTGCGGCGTTCCCACGTCCGCGCTCGGGTCCGCACGGCCCGCGCCCCCTCCCTGGCGTGCACGCGAGCACTCCCGGCCTCCTGGGGCTAGCTCCCCTCTCGTGCCTCTACTAGCATTGTGTCACGTTGAAGGCTTGGGAGCCGAATGCCCAGAGTTGTCACTTGAGAAATCGCAGCCAGCCAGAGGAGGTAGAAAAGCAGACCTTTCGTAGCTGTTTTATTATTAGTGCTGATGCTACAATTCTTGAAGACTAATATATCCAATTTGGTAGCTGTTGGGTTTGCCAGGATTGACACTAAAGCGTGTGAAGGCATCACATGTGATGATGTATGTGCAAAACGCTTTGTAAACAGCATAACGGTCTACAATTTTGAGGCAGTTTGCAGTCTGTTTTCTGTGGCGCGGAATGTGTAAGGCTTGGCATGTGGAATTTTTAAAAAACTGTTTCCCGCCCTGAGTCTTTGATAAACCAGGTGAGCTGGACAGGGCAGAATATTAATTTAGAAAGTGTTCAGACAAACATAAATTTAGTAGACATTGATTTCTAGATTGATGGACAGTTGTAAACTGAAGGTCCGTTTTAAACAAAGCTGCGAGTACAGGGGAAGGTTTCTCGGCGCTGGATGGGTGGCCTTTGGAAACCATGGCGGGAGGACCAAGGGGTCGCCTTAAGCTCTGTCCCCGGCTGACCCCTGCCCGGGTCCACCGTAGCATGTGGCACTGTTGGAGGTGAAGCCAGTTTGCTGAGGTTGAAACCAGGTCCCACCTGGCTGTACACGCCCCGGGAGATAGCCCCGCCGAGGAGGGCTAGGGGTGGGGGAAGACACCACATATTCCTTGTGCCTTTGTTATTTATTTATACCTCTTCAAAGGAACTTTGCTTAATAGCATTTAATTTTAGGGCAAGTAAGGCACTCTTCATTCTGAAGGTGCTCGGGAGTTTCTAGTGAAAAGCTGGTTGCAGCCACCGGCTCTTGTTCCCCAGAGGCAACGGCAGTTCCTAGTTTCCTGTGAATCCTTCCAGAAATAGACTATGCGTGCATACACCTATATATTCTTAATCAGACACAAGCGTGATAGCATACATATTGTTTTGCAGTTTTTTCTTTACAGTATTTCTTAGCAGAACAATTATTCTGTACATGCAAACCTGCATTTGATTTTAATTACTGCTTAGGCCAAAGTAGACCAAGTTTTAAAAAATAAAGCCATAAAGTATATGTAGATTTAAAAATATATCTCTTCAAAGATTTCATTTTTTAAAAGTAATCTCTACACCCAAAATGGAGCCGGAACTCACATCCCCCAGTTCAAGAGTCTTGTGCTGTATCCTCTGAGCCAGCCAGGTGCCCCTAAGAGTGTGTGTGTGTGTGTACACACACACACACATAGATATTTATATGTTTTAGTTGTTTAGACAGCTCCTTATTTTATTTATTGTATTTTTTAAAATGTTTATTCTTGAGGGAGAGAGAGAGACAGAGTGTAAGCAGGGGAGGGGCAGAGAGAGAGACAGAGACAGAGACAGAATCTGAAGCAGGTTCCAGGCCCTGAACTGTCAGCACAGAGCTGGACACAGGGCTTGAACCCAGGAACTGAGAGCTCATGACCTGAGCTGAAGTCTGACGCTCAGCTGACTGAGCCACCCAGGCACCCTTAGACAGCTCCTTACTGATAAATATTTAAGGTTGTCTCCATCAAAAAGAAGTTTTTGACAGTAAAGTCGTTGGAGTAACTCTTATTCCTCCTTCGTGGCTGGCTTTCCTGAGCACAGTGATTGAACTTCAGAAAATATTGCCAAGCTGAATATTGAGGAAAGAGTTGGTGCATTGTATAATATCAAAATGCTGTTGTTTAGATTGCAAGCCCAGATAATGAAAGGATCCTGCTTAAGTGTAAGGGCAGCAAGGGAGTCAAGTTTGCCTGGAATTTTTCCAGGTGTCCCTTAGTGACAGTCTTGGCTTCCTGGAAGAATGATACTGAATCAGTCTGTTTCAGGGTGATGGACAAGACAAATTAAAGTAACTTTGGATGCATGGTGCAGATTACTTTACACTGGGTTTGGAGGGAAGGCTTGAGCCTAAGTGGCAACCTGGTCCCATCCTCCCCAAGTTGTTTTTTCCTCATTGTTTCCTTAACATTTTTCAAGTTGAATGTTACCAAAAGAGATATATATAGTTGGTCTCCCCAGTAATATTTTCTTTTTCTATGCACATTTAAGTTTCTACAAACTGTGCCATATCAACAAGAACAGTCCTTTTTTTAATGGCTGTATGGTATTGCATTGTATGGCTGAATTGTGATTTATATAATGGTTACAATCATTTTTTTGGGAGGTTTTCAGTTTCTGCAAATGGCAGCAGTAAAATCAGTGTATATGTCTACCTACGTGTGTGACTGTATCTGCAAAATAAAGGAGAAGAGACCAAGCCAAAATATATATAGTTTTATCTATTCATTGGTGGACTTTTTTGTGATTATGAATAATGCTGCTATGAACATTAATGTACAAGTTTTTGCGTGGACGTTTTCAGTTCCTTTGCCTATATACAGGTAGGAGTGGAGGTGCTGGGTTGCATGGTAACGCCATGTTTAACCTTTTGAGGAACTGCCAGACTTTTTCCCAGTGCTACTGTACCACTAGCATTTCCCACCAGCATTGTACCAGTTCTTCCACATCCTAGCCAACACTTGTTATAGGATTATGAAGTTCTTTCCCAGTGGGATTGGTTTGTAAAAATTAATGCACATTATCACTTGTGCCCACTCTGCCCTTCAATACATTATTTTTTTTACTTTAGTGCCTTGTTATTTTTATTGTGACTTATTATCTGTTAAGTCAAATTCCCATAGATTAATGCCTATTATTGTTCTGTAGTCCTTTGTTATATGGTCACTACTTATTTATTTATGTATGTATGTATGTATGTATGTATGTATGTATGTCTAGCCAGCCACTTGGCTACACTGGGCATTTCCTAGGAGTAGACTGATGGTTTTATTCCCACATGGACCCCATCCACCTCTCACCATTCACTCAGTTCTTGCCATTTGCAGTGATGTGGATTTTTACATGAGCTGTATTCCTGGTGCGGTTCCATGCATCATATTAAAAAAAAAGATTAGGGGCGCCTGGGTGGCTCGGTCGGTTAAGCGTCTGACTTCGGCTCAGGTCATGATCTCACAGTCCGTGAGTTTGAGCCCCGAGTCGGGCTCTGTGCTGACAGCTCAGAACCTGGAGCCTGTTTCAGATTCTGTGTCTCCCTCTCTCTGACCCTCCCCTGTTCATGCTGTCTCTCTGTGTCAAAAATAAATAAACGTTAAAAAAAAATTAAAAAAAAAATCATAAAAACTGTAAATTGTATACATTAACACAAAAGAGATACTGAGTAAAGATCTAATCAGAATGAATTGTTATCAGTTAAGGAAGCTGGGGAAGAAGGGAAGAGAGGAGAGTTTTTGGTTGGGTTTGGAATTAGAATCTCTCAAGATGGGAAAAATACCAAATGAAAAATGTTGGACATGGGTTTTTGATTTTCCGATGAACCTAACAGTCAGAAGTCTGAATCTTTTTGATCTCTATATTCCTATCTCTTAAATAGGACCATAAATGACAGTGCACATTCTCCTTTCCTCTTTGTTAATATAGGAAAAAATATTAAAGACTATGAAACTACTGTATTATCTCTATGTTTGATAATTTATAGGATTTAATAGTATAGAATTTCGATTTACTTTATTTTTTTATTTTTTAAACTTCTGACTAGTAAAAATAATTGGTAATAACTATTAGCTAAAAACGATTCTTGGTGGTTTGTCTTAAAATAAATTTTGTTTTTAATGTCTGCCGTGATAGTCTACCTTTTTAAGAGTCTATAACAGTAAATAATTTTATTGGAGAAGCTCTGGTCGAGGTCAGGATTGTCATTTAAAAGCACCGATTATCGTGTATCAGATACTCATCAAATTACAGATGCAGCACTGCCTTTACCCTGCTTCTTTTCTTTTTAGGATTTAAAAAATTCACACTAGACATTGGGCAGGGAAAATTTATTCATTAATTCAAGAAGTGTTGAATGCTTACTATGTAAAATAGTCTTGCATATTCATTGTTTGCAATGATAGAAGTATATATTTCTCGATTAAAAAAATAATGCTGTTACCTGGGGCACTGATTCAAGGAGGAAATAAATTCATTTTTCTTCAAGACTGATGTAGTAGATTATTGAGTTTCAGTAATTGAAGCTCATCAGAGTATGTAGTGTTCATTTTTCTTCTTATGCCTTATTTCTATACTTTGAAATTTGTGCATGAGCTAATTTTTTTTTTCTTGATTTATGTGCTTGTTTAAATCTTCAGCATCTTTACTTCTGATGGTGTCATGTTAGTTATCTGCTTTAAATTTAATTCCTTAGGCAGTGGGGCACTACACACAAAAACTTAACCCAGTTTCATTGTTACTGCTTCAATGGACATAATGGTTGGGCATAGAGATGAAGGGAAAGCGGAATAACTAGGTGACAGAGGCGGTACTGATGCCAGGAGTTGCCAGTCAGTGCAAACTGTAACTTCTTTAAATGGGAATGGATTTCCCCAATTCCTGTTGCGGAGAGCTGGAATGAAACTGCATTGTGGATTTTTAGAATGGAAGGAAGGCACTGAGTACATAGCAATGACATATCTTGAAGTTTCTGAGATAGTCTCTGGGGATCTCTGAATTGATAGGACAGGTGTTTTATTATTTGAAAGAATTTCAAGAGATCATCTTGAAATACCACAACTGTCTACTTTTCCCTCAGAAGCTAAGACCGGAGATAAGTAATTTTGGCCAAATTTATGCAGTTTCTTTTTGGGAAAGCCATACTACCTGCCTTTTATTTTTTCTAGCAGATAAAGCTATTTCAGCAGTTATGTACATAAATTTGTTCAACATGTACTATTTAGTCCTGTGCTGCATGGGTTAGTAGGTGATATCATAGTAGATGTTCCATGAGGAGTATCTGTGAAGTTGAATTTAGATAATTACCTAGTGAATTTGGAAATAGGAGTAAACTACGTACACAATTCAGGTCCTCCTGTTTTTCAAATCGGCTGTCATCACAGCTCAGATTTTCTAGGTATTTCATTCATTCAACCAAATGTATAATGAATACCTACTCTGCCAGGCTTTTTTTTGGTTTCCTTTTGCTTCTCAAGAGCTAAAAATAGGTCACTGAGGAAGATAATCCCTGCTCTCATGGAGTTTGTTTTCTGTGTTAATTGAGAAAATAAAACTTGGAGGGTCTGAGGAATAACTAGTATAGAGAGGAACCGTATCGTGGTTGAAAATTGGGGGGAAGGAAAACTTTGTTCATAGAGTTTTTGAAGAGCTAATTGTAGTGGTTAGGCATGAGGACACCAGAGAAAGCTAGTTAGTGTCTGCCCTCACTGAGACTGAACACAGCTGGATTATTAATAACGTTTCGGAGCCTCTATTCTCTTCTGTTTGAAAATAAAAAGTGCAGTGTTGTTGGGAGGGTGAACTGAAGCAGATGCATGTGAAGTGCCTGACTTGGTGCCTCCTTGACAGCCAGGGATCCCTAAATGGTCTCTGGTATTACAAGTGTGCCAGCAGTGGGCCAGGGATACTAAGGGCAGACAGACAGTCATCGCGGTTGGAAGGGTTTCAAACTCAGAAGCAAACATTTCCTCCATACGTGTGCATGTACAAAAGGTTCAGTGAATCAGCACAGTGAAAATGCAGTGTGTTCCTTTCTCTGCTTCTGAGAATGATCTTCAGGGCAGAAGCGCTCCAGATGAGGCTGGCTCAGAATTTGTCAGAGCAGTGGAGATTTGGCGCTGTGATGACAAGCTTTTCTGTCTTGGGAAAAACGTTATGGTTTCTCTTTAAAGATTCCTTGTGAGAGGAAGAATAAAACTAAAGCTGTTTCTTCCTTTTTGAGGCTATTGTTATGTATTTTTATTACACTGAAGAGTTTGTATATTGCATTATATTAAATTGCAGCTAAGCTCATTGGGGAATGTCTTTGTAAAGATGAAAAGGCCTCATGGGAGAGCCTCAGGTAGGTTATAGAAAATCTAATATATTAAATTCTTTACTGATAGAATATAAACTTTTCACAGTGGTTAATTTAAAGCATGACTGTGGCCTAGAGCATCGTTCTAAAAGAGTATTTCACAGATCCAAAAGATTTGATCCTGGTGGCGCATATTACAGGCAGACAGGACTTTGTTGTTGTTATTTTGAGTAAAACAAAATTGTTTTCAGTGGGCTTTTCCATGCTCAATTTGTGACATGGAGACCCGATTTATTTGGAAGGGGTGGGAGGTAGAATAAATAAGAAATTCTATCTGTACGTCTTTTAACCACACTGGGAACAAAATAATTTTAGTAGCCAGTATTTTATTTTCCTTTCTGTCCTAGCTACAGAGTATTTTTAATCTGAGTAAGCCCTTTACTCAGGTACTTCACGTTAAAAGTACTTTTACATAATTATCTGTAAGTTGAATGAAAAGCATGTATAGACTGGTTTATCTGAACATTTCAAAAACTGTTCCTCACTTAGGACAGGCACCTTTATGAGTGAGGTAAGTAGGTGCAGGCGTTGTGGGCAAAAAGTGGAGAGGTTAATATAGAGACACAAACTGGTTCGGCAGGAGCTAACCAATCTTCAAATATTGTTTCTTTACATTATTTGTTTTTTAACTTCTGAGGTTAGTCATTTAATTTCTAGAAGTGCTGATCTACCATAATAGACAGGGATTACCTTAGAAAACATTTCCAAAACAAAATTAATTTTAATTTCCTAAATACAAGGATAATTAACTGGAATGTGTGCGTCTCATCTGGATTCTCTAGTTTATATGAAAGTTTTACGCCCTTCTCTCTCTTTCTCTTTTTTTCTTTAGCTTTTCATGGATACTGCTCCAACAAAGGTATTCAGATCATTGACTCTACTTTGCAGTGCTTTCTGATGATTTTAAAACTGTAGATTTAACCTGTTGGTTGTCATTCTTGGTTCCGTCCCTTCCTTGTTTGCTTGTCTTAAACTTAGTCTTAGGTAGCAGATTCAAGTTTTCTGTAATTATAGAGTATCCTACGTATGTTTATGACTTAAGTCGAAATTTGTCTTTATATGAAAAGTTTTGTTGTTTCTGTGTATAGGTAATGCTGACATTAGTTTCTCTGCTATTGTATTAGATTAATTATGAATGCTATGTTTTAGATAGTGGATATTTTTGGTACTACTAAACTTTTTCTGTTTTAATTGAATCTCACATTCGTAGACTTGCTGAAAGGATGTTTAGAATGAGCTCTATAACAGCTATTCTTGATTTTTTTCTTTTGCTAGGTTACTTAGTTCTTTCTAGGCCTTTCTTTGCTTAATGGACAGGCTTATATCTTATTTACTGTTTTTGGCAAGAGGGAAATCTCATGAAAATGCCAACTTAAACTTTGGGAACAGGGAAGCTAAAGTATTCTGATTCCATTTCATTTTCAGGTTCCTCACATAAGGCCAGTTATCAAAAGAACAAATCCAAATGGCCCCATATGCATGTATTTCCAATTAAAAAAATTTCTGCCTTTATTTTCTTGGTCTTTTATTCAGCTCCTTTAATTCTTAGTATCATTTACATTCTAGAGAGCAGTTCTCTTAGAGTGCTTTATTCACCAGTCAGTTCAAAGATTTGGTCCTATTGTCTTTTGAGTCTGAAAAGCTGAGGAAGCCAGGCTGGGCAAATTCATTCTAAGTGTGCAATATCACATACTGACTTCATTTCTCAGGTAGTTCACTTTTATACTATTAAAATTTGGTCAGCAGTGTACTGTTTTCACAGAAGAAAAACATCTTGTTCCCACTGTTGATGGTGTTTATTGTTCCTTCAAGTTCTAATTTGAAAGTAAAATTACTTTCTTGGCACTGCAGTTTATGACATTGATCTTTTTATACCCAATCCATAATGCTATAATATCATTACAGACTCTGGATTCTGCAAAACCCTCCATTTTAGGACCATCTCAGCTGAATCATTCTCTGCATTTTGCTCATTTATACTCATTTGTATGAATCGTGCTGTGGAATTAATTAGTGTATCCATTTAACTAGTATTTATTGAGCAACTACCTTGAACAAGGGATTGAGCCAAGTACTATTGGGGAAGGGAGGAGGAGATGTGAAGATTTATAGCAACATCCCTGAAAGACTGAGAAGGCATAGACTATTACGTCATCATCGCAGTGAAGACAGGTAATGAGGGAATCCGTCATTATGTGGTTTCGTTCTCTTCATTTACACAGTGTCAGTTTAAGAGAATTTTGTGATGGAAATGTCACTCCATAATTCCTACACAAAGTAAATTATATTTTCCAGTGTGGTGAAAACGATCTGTCTTACAGTATCTTTCTCGTGGGGGTGTAGGGGCATGGGTGTGGGTGTAGGTGTGTGTTTCAAACTTTAACAGTGACAAGTGGAAAAAGCTTAATTTTGGTACATAGTCATATACATATATGAATGCACTATATACATGAATACTGACATATAAATGGATATAGTTAATAACATACTGAAAACCCTATTTCTACTAAAACACAGTCAAAGCAAAAGTTCTACATTCCAGTTAATTCTGTATCTCTAATTTGAATCTCAAGAGCACCCCAGATGATATAGTTTAGAATGAGATGTCTTGTTTATTTTTAAGAATACCTTATTTATTGGTAAGAAGTAATTATAGAACATCTTTTTTTTTTTAATTATTTTAATGTTTATTTATTTTTGAGAGGAGAGACAGAGCACAAGCAGGGGAGGGGCAGAGAGAGAGGGACACACAGAATCTGAAGCAGGCTCCAGGCTCTGAGCTGTCAGCACAGAGCCTGATGTGGGGCACGAACCCACAAACTGTGAGATCATGACCTGAGCTAAAGTCAGCTGCTTAACCAACTGACCCACCCAGGTGCCCCATTACAGAACATCTTTTAAGGGGAGTATTGCTTCTTGAATTGAAGGCACTAAAGATGAAGATTTCCAAATATTTTAGGAACTAGATTTGGTGTGTGTGACTTGTACTGAAAAGCATTCTGATTTTCACAGTCTTTTATAGGTGCTGAGGAAGAATTGCTTTGACATGAATGTATAACAGAATTAACATTATGGTTTTACATTTTGGGGAGCTGTTCTCAGTCTGCTCTTGGAATTTTTTATTGTAGTCCTGTCATCAAATAGCTTGTTGGAAGCACCTTGTACATGAAACTGAATCCTCTTAACATTCATTTATTTCCTTTTTGACAATAAACTGTCAAAAAAGCTTAGAATTTAGCTGGCAAACACAATTGAGGTTGGGATTTTAACTTCACTGTTAATATATTCTAATTTTAAACTATTGTGACTGAAAGGGCTTGAAGCACAGATTCACATAGGGTATGTTTGAGTGCATTTTATGGTTTCATCCTTGCACTGGCTGCTGCAAGAACTGCAGCAGAGATTTCACACTTGACCCAGATCTCTGCCAAGTGACAGGAGCCCACAGAACTGGGTGATATATCTCTATCTCTATATCTCTGTCTCTATCTCTATCTTTATTCAGTAATAGAGGGGCTTATCAGTGAATGTCATGGACACTCAAAGATGGATGCCTCTGAATGAATGAGAAGAGGCTTGAGCTGTGTTTTACAGCTTTTTTTTTTTTAAGTTTGTTTTGAGAGAGAAAGCATGAGTGGGGGAGGAGCAGAGAGAGAGAGAGAGAGAGAGAGAGAGAGAGAGAGAGAGAGAGAGAGAAACCCAATCAGGCTCTGCACCGTCAGTGCGGAACCCCATGTTGGGCTCGAATTCACAAACTGTGATGTCATGACCTGAGCGGAAGTTGGATATTTAACCAACTGAGCCACCAGGTGCCCCTTGAGCTGTGTTTTAAAAGATTCTCTTCTTTTCCCCTCTAGAGCCAGCAGGGACTGTTCTTTTTTTTTTTTTTTTTTTTTAAAGAACAGTTCTTGATTGCAGTAACACAAGTCTGCTTTCTCCTTCCTGCTGATAGCACCATTGGCCCTACTGTGGTGGCAGTTGTCGGGGTGGTTTGGGGAGGGTGTGATTGCTGGGACTGGGGAGAGACTCTACCCCAGTGTGGAGGAACTATCCTCTCTATCCCCAGACCTGTCAGTGCTCTTACATTTTTCCAGTAACAAACATCAAGACATGGTAGTTAACCTAAGTTAAATAACAACTGTGCTCCAAAAGGAAAAAAATACTTTTAATACTTTAATCGGTCTTAGGAGAGCAGGAAAAGGAACATAACCTTAAAGCATCCTTTATCTATTAGGACCTATTCAGATTATTTTGATCAAATACATTTTTAGAGGTTAAATGTGTGGATTCAGAAGACAACCATTTCTAGGCACAATGGTAAAGGAATTTTTTTTTTAATTTTTCTTTTCTTTTTGTAGGCTCCATGTCCATTGTGGGGCTTGAACTCATAATCTTGAGATCGAGAGTCGCATGCTCTACCAACTGAGCCAGCCAGGCACCCCTTCTTTCTTTTTTAAATTGAAGTATAGTTGACTCACAATGTTATATTTGTTTCATGTGTACAACATAGTGATTCAATAATTTTATACCTTATGCTATGCTCACTACAAGTGTAGCTACCATCTGTCATACAATGCTATTACAATACCATTGACTTTATTCCCTATGCTGTGCCTTTCATCCCTGTGACTTATATGTTCTGTTACTAGAAGCCTGTGTCTCCCTCTCCCTTTCACCCATTTTGCCCATTCCCCCACCACCTCGCCTCTGGCAACTGTCAGTTTATCTATATTTACAGGTCTGATTTTGCTTTTTGTTTCTTTATTCATTTGTTTTGTTTTTTAGATTCCACATAGAGTGAAATCATCTTTCTTTGTCTGATTGATTTCACTTAGCATAGTGTCCTCTAGATGGTCCATTCATGTCACAAATGGCAGGGTCTCATTTCTTTTTTTATGGCTGAATAATATTCCATTGTATGTATATGTATATATCCTTACACAAACACATAACCCCACCTCTTCCTTAACTATTTGTCTGTGGATGATGGATACTTAGGTTGCTTCTGTATCTTGGCTATTGTAAATAATACTGCAGTAAACAGAAGGATATATCTATCTTTTCAAATTAGTGTTTTCATTTTCTTTGGGTAAATACCCAGTAGTGGAATTGCTGGGTTATGTGGTAGTTCTATTTTTAATTTTTTGAGGAACCTGCATACTATTTTCCACAGTGACTACACCAATTTTCATTCCTACCAACAGTGCAGGAGGAGGGAGGAGTTTTTTTTTGTAATGTGATACTTTTGGGAATTTCCAAAATAACAGTGTGGAATATTTTGAAAGCTAAGCAATGACTCCCCCCCCCCCCCCCCCCCCCCCGCCAAATCAAAGCTTTGGATTAAGGGCTTTATTTTAAAAAGATCAGAAAACAAATGTTATTCTGATTATAGAGATTTCTGAGCAGGATTACTGAGTTTTGTTGTTTTATGCCACAAAAGCAATTTTTTTAACAATGTCAGTTTCTTGTGTACCTATTACACACCCCATTTAACATAACCTTGTTCAGTGCTATTTTGTTGTAATTGTCTTCAAAATAATTTTACTAAGTATAAATAGGCATATATAAAACTGTAGTCATTGTCTTGTTTTGGCTTTCCCAGAACAGATTGAGTCAAGGATTCCAATGCAGTACTTTCTTTGGGATATGATCCCAGAAAACTCTCCAAGGGGGGTGGGGTGGTGAGAGGGTTGGAAATTCTCATTATTGGGCAGGTTACTTGTGTGTGAACTAGAGTTTGATCCCATTGGGAAAATCTGACAGTAGTACAGAACAAAGGAGGGTCGAAGGGGCTGGGATATTTTTTAACCAGTAACTTAGAGTGGGGGTGAGTGATAATTTTGAAGTGCTGTGAGGATGGGTCAAAATGGGCTCTGGAGGCTAGAGAAAGCCCTGTAAAGAGATGTTGGTATAGTTAGAAAGCGCTGATGG
The DNA here is from genome assembly GCF_018350175.1 of Felis catus. Lineage (NCBI taxonomy): Eukaryota > Metazoa > Chordata > Mammalia > Carnivora > Felidae > Felis > Felis catus. The sequence goes on along the minus strand of NC_058380.1, from coordinate 30,722,854 downwards.
GGGCAGGGTATATAGGCTGAGCTGTTCCAGTGTGCTTCCAGAGTCAGTCAGGGTATTGTTAAGTTTTTTCTGTGTGCTCTTACTGCTATTATTGTAAGTTCTTAGCTAGTTAGTGCTCAACTGTTATCCTGAGTTGTGTGCGTTACTACTGTCACTGCTGTGTCCTGGTGGGGTGTGGGGTATTTTCGATAGCAAATGTTGAGAAAATGTATGCACAGCACAGGGTGGGTTTGTTAGAAGCAGTGGGAGAGCTGGATGTTTAAAATGTAAGCTTCGGGGCACATGGGTAGCTCAGTCAGTTAAGCAGTTTAAGCATCAGTCTTCAGCTCCGGTCATGATCTCGTGGTTTGTGAGTTCGAGCCCAGTCAGTGCAGAGCCTGCTTGGGATTTTCTCTCTCCCCCCATCTCTCCCTGCCCCTCCACCACTTGCACACTCTATCGTAAAATAAATAAGTAAACTTTTTTAAAAAATGTAAGCTTAAAGACAAGGAACTGTTTAAGGAAACTAGGTAAAGATCAATGTGCAGTTAAGGATGGTTGGAAGTTCTTGGATTTTTATGAAAGGCTTTGTAAACATCCCTGTAGCTTGGACATTTGACTAACAACTCTGTGATTAGCACTTAGAAGAATTATGGCCAGAGACAATCTTGACTTCAGTGAATGTGAAATAGCTAGAAGAGCTGAGCCATTGCCAATGTAGAATGCCAGGACTGGATCTCCATGGAGACTTTGCGGTTTCTGTGCAGTTCTGTTTCCAGGAACTCCTCATCCCCAGCTAAATGAAGTTTGTGCATGCATGTGAAGTCAACCACCTTATGTCATTTATTTATTTATTATTTCTTAAAAAAACTTTTCATTCATTTATTTAAGTAATACCTACACCTAACATGGGGCTCAAACTTATGGCCCTGAGGTCAAGAGTTGCATACTTTCCCAACTGAGCCAGCCAGGCACCCCTGTGTCATTTTTTTCTAATAAGGCCAGATAACAAATGTTAGGTACTCTTGCAAATATTTTCAGATAAATATGCTAATTTAACTGCTCAAGAGTTGATAACTTGTGTGTCATATGTGTGTACAAAATGTTACACAGATACAAAATAGGGAAATCACAGTTTACCATATATGGTGTAAGTAAATGCTGTTTTCCTACCTTTCTGGATGCTTTCCCCACATTATTAAAGCCTTACACAGTCCTTTTCTTTCTCTTTCTTTCTTTCTTTCTTTTCTTTTCTTTTCTTTTCTTTTCTTTTCTTTTCTTTTCTTTTCTTTTCTTTTCTTCTCTTCTCTTCTCTTCTCTTCTCTTCTCTTTTCTTTTCTTTTCTTTTCTTTTCTTTTCTTTCTTTTGGAAATAATAATTCAGTCTGTTCTTAGTGGAGGAGAAAAAATAAGTCATACTGTTAATCTTGTAAGAGGTGGAATATAACAATGCTGAAGCTGTCACATGGAGTCAAGATTCAGTAATAAAAGCCTTGACCCTGGAAGCATTAGAAATAATTTTTATTCATTTTCTTTTTTAAAACATTTTAAAAAGTTTTTTTAATGTTTATTAATTTTTGAGAGAGCGAGCATGGCAAGGAGCAGATAGAGAGGGAGACAGACAATCCAAAGCAGGCTCTGCACTGACAGCAGAGAACCCGATATGGGGCTTGAACTCATGAATTGTGAGATAATGACCTGAGCCGAAGTCAGTTGCTTAACCGACTGAGCCACCTAGGCACCCCTTCATTTTCTTGAATGTCAGTGGATAGCTCATAGAACTTATTTGAAAAAGTAGTACTGGTGATCTTTTCTGCCCTTTAATCATGTTCCATGTTATTGAGATGAATTCATTATTCTGGGTTCATGACACATTCATAATTGGTCCATGTAAGCCCTTTAATTAGGCTTTCTATGTTTTTGAAATATGACCCCCTAAATGACATGTAGTATATCCCTTCACTTGGAGTTGTTTGTATTTTTTAAAAAGTTTTTCATTTTATCTGTTTTTTTTTTTTTAATAGATAATGCATGTACATAGTTCAGAATTTTAAAGATACACAAGAGGAGTGCCTGGCAGGCTTGGTTGGTGGAGCATGCGACTGTTGATCTGAGGGTTGTGAGGTCAAGGCTTACATGGAGTGTAGAGATTACTTAAAAAGAATCTTTAAATTTTTATATTTATTTATTTTTTTGAGAGAGAGCGTGAGTGAGCACGAGGAGGGATGACGCAGAGAGAGAGGGAGAGAGAGAGAGAATCCTAAACAGGTTCCACACTGTCAGTGCAGAACCTGATGTGGGGCTTAATCCTACTAACTTTGAGACCAGTCACTCCAAAATCACTGAATGAATACAAAACAGTAAATGGCAGAGTAAGATTTCTCTTTTCCCTTGTCACCTAGCTACTTTCTGTTCCATTTCCGAATCAATTGACATAACCTCTTCTATGTCTTTTTCCAGAGATTTTCTATGTACTTGCAAACATTTATATTATGTGTGTACAGATGTATGTATGTTTGTATCCTCTTATTCAAAAGACAGCACATTATTCTCACAGTTCTGTTCTTTGCTTTTTTAACTGCTGTTGGGTTGCTCAGTGAGCATGGAATGAAACAAAGGGAGCTGAATAACCCTAATGGAGGATGAGATGTGATGGTAATAATCCCTGAGTAGTCAATGTCTGCTGGGTGCTAAGGCCCATGCTAACACCTGTGTCTCTCCTCCACCTCCAAATAAAGTTTCTAAGATATAGGTGCTCTTTATTTATTTATTTATTTTTTTAAATTTTTTTTTCAACGTTTATTTATTTTTGGGACAGAGAGAGACAGAGCATGAACGGGGGAGGGGCAGAGAGAGAGGGAGACACAGAATCGGAAACAGGCTCCAGGCCCTGAGCCATCAGCCCAGAGCCCGATGCGGGGCTTGAACTCACGGACCGCGAGATCGTGACCTGGCTGAAGTCGGATGCTTAACCGACTGCGCCACCCAGGCGCCCCGGGTGCTCTTTATTTTTAAAAAAAGGCACAGAAGGAAAATGGTCAGAGATCCTACTAACAAGGATGTTTTCTTTATCAGTTTAGACTTGGTTATACTGTAATAACAACCCCCTCCCACCACCCCCAATCTCAGCAGTTTAAAACAAAAATTAAAGCTTTTTCTGTTTCACAGCCACTGTGGGTCAGCAGGGGGTTCTGCTTGTTGTAATTGCTTGGGGACCTAGGTGCATAAGCAACAATCCTCTCTAATCTTGTTGGTTCCTGTGCCAGAGGAAAAAGAGGCCTGTGGAGGGTCTTGAATCAACAATTCAATGCTCGTTTCCACTCATAACTTTGTGGTCAGAATTAATCACAAGGCTCCACCCAACCACAGAGGGGCAGGAATGTGTATGTTAGGCCGGGAGCCAGAAATATTTGGTGAACAGCATTAATGATTACCACATTTAGCCTTTTAGATTATTCAGTGCATATTTATATATATAGACATCTCTAGAGAGAGAGAGATGTTTTTGCATTAACAAGATAAACACTATAAATACGATCATTACTTTTTCCACTTTATATATTATAGCGGAATCTTCCATTGTCATAAATATGTGTCCAAATATATATCTCTTAGTGGATGCATATTATTTTAGTGTAAGGATACATGAGGTATTTATTTCCTTGTAGTTCCTCTACTGAAGAAAATGTCCATGAATTCATTTGAAAAACTGGGTAGAGAATTTTAGGTTATAGGTCTTCTCTAGCCAAGCCATGGATTCTTGTCATGGTCCCTAGATTGTAAATATAAGCTCTATTTAGAATAACCTCTCTTTAGCCCCCTTGTCCCCCTCATAAAGTATCTTTTTATAATTTTTATTTTTATTTTTTCCTGTCACTGTTACTTTATTAATATCAGATAAATATATACATATTTAAAATTTTTTAATTCTAGTATAGTTAACATACAGTGTTATATTAGTGTCAGGTATACAGTACAGTGATTTAATAGTTCCGTATATTACTCAGTGCTGTACTTTTGGAGTGTCTGACTGGCTCAGTGGGGAGAGCATGAAACTTCTGATCCTGGGGTTGTGAGTTCTAGTCCCATGTTGGGTGTGGAGCCTACTTAAAAAAAATGTTGAAAAGAAAAAAGGAAAAGGCTAAGTGTGCTCTTAATCCTCTTTACCTATTTTGCCCATTACCCCCCACCCACCTCCCCTCTGGTAACTATCTATTCTCTATAGTTAGAGTCTGTGTTTTGGTTTGTCTCTTTTTTTCCTTTGTTTGGTTTCCAAAATTCCACATATGAGTGAAATATGGTATTTGTCTTTCTGACTGACTTATTTTGCTTAGCATTATGCACTTTAGATCCATCCATGTTGTTCCACTGGCAAAATTTCATTCTTTTTTGTGACTGAATAATATTCCATTGTATGTATATATACCACATCTTATCTGTTCATCAGTCGGTGGATACTTGGGCTGCGTCCATCATTTAGCTATTGCAGTAAACATAGATGTACATGTATCACTTTGAATTCGTGTTTTCATATTCTTTGGGTAAATACCCAGTAGTGCAATTCTGGATCATGTGGTAGTTCCATTCTTAACTTTTAGAGGAACCTCCATAGTGTTTTCCCCAGTGGCTACACTAGTTTGCATTCCCACCAACAGTGTATGAGGGTTCTTTTTTTCCACATCCTCACCAACACCTATTGTTTCTTGTGTTATAATTTTTATTATTTTATTCATTTATTTACTTTTTAGAGAGAGACTGTGTGCATGAACAGGGGAGGGGAACAGAGGGGGAGAGAGAGAGAATTTTTTTTTTTAAGCTTATTTACTTTGAGACAGAGAGAGAGAGAGAGCGCAAGCTCACGCATGGGCAGGGGAGGGGCAGAGAGGGGGAGCGAGAATCCCAAGCAGGCTCTATGCTGTCAGCACAGAACCTGATGCGGGGTTTGAACTCACAAAGTGCAAGATCATGATCTGAGCTGAAATCAAGAGTCAGGAGCCTAACCGATTGAGCCACCCAAGTACCCTGAGAGAGAGAGACAGAGAAAGGGAAAATCTTAAGCAGGCTCCATGATCAGCATGGAGCCTGATGCAGGGTTTGATTCCACTACCCTGGGACTATGACCTTAGCCAAAGTCAAGAGTCAGACGCTCAACTGACTGAGGCACCAGGTGCCCCTCTTGTATTGTAATTTTTAAACTTGATATCTGAATAGGTAAATATTCATATGGTTCTGAGACAAATGTAAGCTGAGCAGTCTCCTGCCAGCCCTCTCTGTCCATATTTGTCTATTTCTACCCACTCTGCCATCCCCCAGAAATTTTAGTTTGTTAACGTTTGACTTCAGTTTTTAAAAATGCATAAAATGTAGATACTTTTAAAAATTACTATTTCAACAAACTTTTTTTATTGGGGAATAATTTCAGATTTACAGAAAAGTTGCAAAAATAGTACAGAGAGCTCCTGTATATACCTTTCCTATTTCCCCAGTGTTATCTTACTTTACTATAGTACATTTGTCAAGACTAAGAAGCCACCACTGATGTGAACTATTAACTAAACTCCAGACTTGATTTGGATTTCCCCACATAAATATCTTTTTTTTCTGTTTCAGGATATAATCCTGAGTACTTCAATGTATTTAGTAGATTCTTTTTGAACTAAAAGATAGCATATTCTACACATGGTTCTGCACCTTGCTGTTTTCAGTTGACACCATATTTCACTGATTCTAAAACACAACAGGGGTGCCTGGGTGGCTCAGTGGGTTAAGCATCTGACTCTTATTTCAGTGGTGGTGGAATCAAGCCCCATGTTGGGCTCCTGGCTGAGAGCATGCATCCTGTTTGGGATTCTCTTTTTCCCTCTCTGTCTGCCTCTCCCCAGCTCATGAGGTCATGATCTCTCTCTTTCTCAAAATAAACAAGAACAACAACAACAACAAAATAAAACACAACAGGATATATTAAGTACTTCAGAAATGGGGCACCTGGGTGGCTCAGTGGGTTAAGCATTGCTCTTGATTTTGGCTCAGGTCATGGTCTCAGAGTTCATGGGTTCGAGCCCTGCATAGGGCTCTGTGCTGGCAGCACAGAGACTGCTTAGGATTCTCTCTCTCCCCTCTCTCTCTGCCTCTACTCTGGTTAAGCGCACTCTCTCTCCAAACAGATCAATAAATTAAAAAAAAAAAAAGAAAAAGAAAGGAGAGATGCTGCTGATTATAACTAAGTCACAGGTCTTAAGCTGTTGCATAATTTCAGAGATATTCAAATGTGAAAAAACATACATCTTAGAATTGATGGAATGTGATATATCTTGGAGATCTTTCAACTTGATTTCATAGAGACTTCCTCATTCATATTTATATAGCTGCATAGAATTTAACTTTATAATGCTCATAAAATCTTTAAGTAAGCCCTTATCCCATACTTCTTAGGATTGCTTTCAGTCTTCAGCTATAAAAAATAATGCTGTTTTGAATAACCTGTTACATACGTCCTATGTGCAGAAGTATATAGGAATAACTTTTCAAAAGTGAATTGCTGAATTAGAGGTGTATATATACTTGTAATTTTGGTAGAAGTCATACCCATTTACACTCCCACCTGCAGTGGATGAGACGACTTGTTAAAAGTTCACCAACAGAGTAGGTTACCAGACTTTTGGATTTTTGCCAGTCTGACAGGTGGAAAATTATAGTCTCAGTGTAGTTTTCCTGTATGAGCACAGGTTGAGTTTCCAAAAACTGGCTATAAATTATCTTCACCCGCTTTTTTATTGGGCTATTTGCTCTTTCAAATATGCATTGCTGTTTCAATTTTATTGCATTAGGCTCTTTAAACATTAGGGAAGTTATTATGTGTTATGATTTACAAATGTGTTTTCTTTTTGTCATTTCCTTTTTAATTTTCTTACAGTTGTGGTGGTGATGTAGGTGAACCTGATAATATTTTCTCTTAAGGCTTCTGGACTTCCGGATTTTAAGTCCTAGTTGGCCTCAACAAAGTTATTAAGAAATTCATACATGTTTCCTTCCATTTCTCCTGTCTTGGCCTTTATGCTGTTGATCTCATGCATTTTACTTAATATGTATATTATACATTTAAGCCCCAACATGGGACTTGATTCCCCAAACCATGAGATCATGACATGACCTGAGCTGAAATCAAGAGTCCACTGAGCCACCCAAGTGCCCCTTATGCATGCATTATATCATAGAAACTCCATAGTATACTATTACTTTTGTTAAAACAATCATCTTTTAAGGACTCCTGGGTGGCTCACTCAGTTGGTTAAGCGCCTGATCCTTGATTTTGGCTCAGGTCATGATTTCATGGTTGGGGGTGGGGTGGGGTGGGGGTCAAGCCCCAGGTAGGGCTCTGCACTGACAGTGGGGAACCTGCTTGGGATTCTCTCTGTGCCTTCTCTATGCGTGCTCTGTTAAAATAAACATTAAAAAAATCATCTTTTAAAGAGATTTAAGTAAGAAAAATATTACATATTTACCTATGTAGTTATTTGTAGCACCCTTCATTCTTTGTGCAGATATGGACAACTGGTGTCATTTTCATTCTGCCTGAAGGATGTTTTTTAACATTTTTTTATAGTGCAGGTCTGTTAGTGATGAACTCTTTCATCTTTGAATATCTAAAAATGTTTCCGTTATGTCTTTTTTTTTTTTTTTAACGTTTATTCATTTTTGACAGAGACAGAGCACAAGTGGGATGCAGCAGAGAGAGAGGGAGACACATAATCTGAAGCAAGCTGCAGGCTCTGAGTTGTCAGCACAGAGCCTGATACAGGGCTTGAACCCATGAACTGTGAGATCATAACCTGAGCCTAAGTCCAGACGCTCAACCGACTAAGCCACCCAGGCGCCCCCATGTCTTTCTTTTTGAAAGATATTTGCTTAGTGTAGAGTTCAAGGTTGGCATTTTCTTTTTAAGTACTTTAAAAATGTTGCTCTCCTGTATTCTCACGTTGGTTCCACCAGGAAATCTGATATCCTTGTCTTTGTTTCTCTATATATTAAGTACTTTTTCCTCTGGCTGCTTTCAAGATTTTCTCTTTATCACTGGTTTTGGGCCATTTGCTTACAGCATAGTTTTCTTTATGTTTCTTGTGCTTAGGATTCATTGAACTTCTTGGATCTGTGCGTTTATAGAGTTCATCAATTTAGAAAGTTTTCAGCCATTATTTTTTAAAATATTTTTTTTCTGCCTGCTCATCTTCCTTAATATATAATTAACTGTGTGTTAGACCATTCAAACTGTCCCACAGCTCACACTCTTTTCATTTGTGGGGTTTTTTTTCCCTCTCACTCTGTTTCTTTTGGATAGGTTCACTAATGTGCCTTCGATTTCACTAATGTTTTCTTCTCCTATTATCTTCTATTAATCCCATCCAGTGTGTTCCTTATTTTATAGATTACAATTTTCATCTTTAGCAAAGCTTGAATTGGGTACTTTTCCCATTTCTCTTTTTTTTTAATGTTTTATTTATTTTTGAGAGAGAGAGAGAGAGAGAGAGAGAGAGAGAGAGAGACAGAGACAGACAGTGTGAGCGGGGGAAGGGCAGAGAGACAGGGAGACACAGAATCTGAAGCAGGCTCCAGGCTCTGAGCTGACAGCACAGAGCCCAATGTGGGGCTCGAACTCACGAACTGTGAGATCATGACCTGAGCCAAAGTCCATGCTTAACCGACTGAGCCACTCAGGTACCCCTCCCCCTTTTCTTCTTAAAGTAGGCTCCACACTGGGCATGGAGCCCAACACGGGCTTGAATGCATAACCCTGAGATCAAGACCTGAGCTGAGATCAAGAGTCAGGCACTTGACCAACTGAGCCACCAAGGCATTCCAAATTGGGCCCTTATAATATCTTATGTGTCTCTCCTTTTTTTTTTTCCCTCTCTATTGAGATGTAATTCAACTACCACACAACCCACCAATTTAAAGGGTACATTTCAGGGGTGCCTGGGTGGCTCAGTCGGTTAAGCATCCAACTTCGGCTCAGGTTACGATCTCACAGTTCGTAAGTTCGAGCCCCACATTGGGCTCTGTGTTGACAGCTCAGAGCCTGGAGCCTGCTTCAGGTTCTGTGTCTCCCTGTCTCTTTGCCCTTCCCTGCCTCGCACTCCGTCTCTGTTGCTCAAAAATAAATAAACGTTAAAAAAAAAAATTAAAGAAATAAAGTGTACATTTCAATGGTTTATTTTTAATATTTTAAATAGCATTTAAATATTAAATATTTAAAAAATAGTATTTCGGAGGTAAATAGTGTACTCATAGAGTTGTGCAACTATCACCGTAATCCAGTTTTACAACATTTTGATTATCCCTAAAAGGAACCTTGTACCAAATAGAAGTTACTCTCCATTCCCTTCCCCTTCCCCTTAGGCAATCACCAACCAACTTTTTTTGTCACTATAGATTTCCTATATTAGATATCTCATATAAATGGGATCATACTATTAGTGATCTTTTGTGACTGGTTTCTTAGCATAATGATTATGGGTTCATTTATGTTGTGGCATGTATCCGTGCTTCATTCCTTTTTAAGGCTGAATAATACCACGTTTTGTTTATCTTTTCATCATGGACATGTGGGTTGTTTGCACTTTTAGGTTATTATGAGTAATGCTATGAACATATATACATAAGTTTTTATGTGGACATGCATTTTCATCTACTTAGGGAACATATGAATACAGTTATAATAACTTTTAATGTCTTTCTCTGCTTGTTCTAATTTATGCATCTGCTCTGCGACTATTTTGACTGACTGCTTATTCTCTTCATAAGGGTAGTGCTTTTCTGCTTCCTTGCATGCCTGGCAATTGTTGGATGCTGAATTTTATCTTAGTGTGTGCTGGATATTTCTGTATTTGTTAAGCAGGCCTGGATCAGTGCTAAGTCAAGGGCTAATTATTCATTATTGAGGCAAGACCTTTCTGAGTACTCTTATCCACTGTGTCTTAGGAGTTTTTACATAATGGCCTGTGAAAACAAGTGCCTTCCCCAGCTTTTTGTGAGTGCCAGACACTGTTTGCTCTAATCTTTTGGGATGATTCTTTTCTGGGCCTCCAGCAGTTTCCTAACATGAACATTCTATACTTAATTCTGTTAAATACTTAGGACTGTGCAAATCTCTGGAGTTCTCTCTTTGTGCTGCTTCCTTCTCTTTGGTATTCTGTCCTATGAACTCTTGCTGCCTTGGTTTTCCTGCACTCAGCTCCATCTCCTCAACTTGAGTCACCTGGGTTCTGCCTCAGTTTACCCTCTCTGCAGGGGCAGTTACAGGGCTCACTTTTTTTGTTTCCTGTGTTTCAGACATTGTTGTCCTCCATTGCCTAATAGCCAGAATCTTGAAAACCATTATTTAGTGTAATTTGTCTGGCTTAAAAAAAACAAAACTTGTTTTTTTCCCCCCAGCAGGAATAAGTCTGGTTCCTGTTAAATTAACTCTGTCTGGGTTAGTAGTGGAAATCCTCTGTTTTCTTATATAAATTATGTTTTCAATTTCTTACATTTAAATAGTTTTTCCATTTGAAATTCTGTGAGGACATGGAGCCACTTTTATTTGTTTTTTCAGATGGCTACTTGACTGGTTTGATTTATCATTTTTATCATGTATTACATTCTTGTATGTGTCTGAGCCTGTTTTAGAACTTCTGTTCTATGTGTATATGTCTATCAGGTGCTAGGAATGGTCTGTGTTAGTAATGGAGGCCTTTTAATATATTTTAATATCTGGTAGTACTAGCTCCTTTTTATTTATTTTTTAATGTTTGTTTATTTTTGAGAGAGAGACAGAGCACAAGTGGGGGAGGGGCAGAGAGAGACGGAAACAGAATCTATCTGAAGCAGGCTCCAGGCTCTGAGCTGTCAGCACAGAGCCTGACGCGGGACTCGAGCCCACGAACTGCAAGATCATGACCTGAGCTGAAGTCGGACCTTTAATCGACTGAGCCACCCAGGCGCCCCAGTGCTAGCTCCTTTTTAGAGCTCTTTAAAAAAAAACAATCTTTTTGTGGCTACCTTGAGACACTGGTTATACTTCCCATCACAGTTAAGTTTACTGCAGTAGTGACCATGAGACCTGTAGCATTTTTCACTAGGCTCATGGGTAAAAAGTGGATGTAACAAGACTTTTCAATATTAGAAATGATTAAGGAATATTAAGTTTTATTTTATTTTATTTTATTTATTTTATTTTATTTTATTGTGTGTGTGTGTGTGTGTGTGTGTGTGTGTGTGTGTGTTTTAAAGTCAGCTCTACACCCAGTGTGGGGCTTGAACTCATGACCATGCGATCAATAGTCACATGCTCCACCAACTGACCCAACCAGGCAATTGAAGGAGTAATACATTTTAGACGATTTGCCAAAATAGTAATCAGTGTGCTTCCTACAATTTAACTTACACGGCCTTAAAGTAAATTGCTTGAAACTGGATCCCAAAGATTATATAAGTGACAAAATTTTTTTTTATGATTTTATTTTTAAGTAATCTCTACATCCAATGTGGACTTGGACTCACAACCCTGAGATCAAGAGTCACACACTACTGAGTGAGCCAGCCAGGTACCCCACAAGTGGGGAATTTTTGAAGTGTTGATATTCAAGTGATGATCAGAGAAGCTCAACTAAAAGAATTGTAGACTTACTGACAATGACAACTGTGGATTGAGCAAAAATTCTTTTTGAAGGGCTGTCTTGAAGATTATGACCCGGGCTTTGCAGGGAATTAAGGTGATTGACTGGCAGTGGAAGGAATCACATGTGAAATCCTTAAATAAAAATCCGTGGACTTAAAAAAGAAACAAACCCTCCAGCTATGATTGTTTCTTTTTCCATATGAATTTAAGGATCAGTTTACCTATTCCATAAACAAAAAATCTTGCTAGTTACTTAAAACTAACTGGGAGAAAACATCTTTAGGATGATGACTCTTCTGTCCACAAACATAATATGTCTTGTTTGCTCAAGTCGTCTTTTGAGTAGCTCATTAATGTGTTAAAATGTCATACCACACAATGTCTTACACTTGTTAAACTTTTTTTTAGGTATTTAATCTTTGTTAACTATTATAAATGGGATTTTTTTCTTTTTCATTTCACATGATACCAATTCCTTGAACAGTTAACTGAACTCATGGAAAACATTTTAATTGTATTTAACTTTGATTCCATAGTGCCTACCACAGAATTTGGAAGATAGAAGTGGCTGTGCTGAATGTTTAGATGTTAGAAGAAAGATTGAGGGGTTACTATAACTTCATTAATACTACATTTTACATTGTAGATGATTATCATGGCTTTGTTTTTAACTATTAAAATTTAGGGATTGATCATTCTGATCATGTTGGTATGTTATATATAGCTCTTGTAAATAAGACTCTTAATATCCTTATTAACAAGCTGTTTTTGTTTTTCTAAAGTTTATTTATTCAGAGAGAGAGAGAGAGCACTTGTGAGGGGCAGGGATACAGGGAGGGGGAGAGCGAGAGAGCGAGAGAGAGAATCCCAAGCAGGCATTGCACTGTCATTACAGAGCCCAGTGCAAGGCTCGAGCTCATGAACTGTGAGGTCATGACCTGAGCCAAAACCAAGAGTCAGACACTTAACCCGCTGAGCCACCCAGGTGCCCCTTAACTACCTGTTTTTGAACTCTGTTGAGGAAGCTGGTATAGCTAATGGTAATCATAGATTTCTTTTTTTGATGAATAGAAATTTGCTTGAGAAGCAAAATGGCCTTTTAAAAACTTATGGTTTTACGTTGCTGTAAGAAAGTAAAGACACAGATAAATGGAAAGACATTCCGTGCTTGTGGATTGGAAGACTTAATATTGTTAAAATGTCCATACTACCCAGAGTGAGCCAAAGATTTTATACAATCTCTATCAAAATCCCAATGGTATATTTTGCAGAAATAGAAAAAAATTCTAGGATTCATATGGAATCTTAGAGGACCTCAAATAGACAATCTTGAAAAAGAAAAACAACGCTAGGGGCGCCTGGGTGGCTCAGATGTGTAAGTGTCAGACTTCAGCTCAGGTCATGATCTCATGGTTTGTGAGTTTGAGCCCAGCGTCGGGCTCTGTGCTGACAGTTCGGAGCCTGGAACCTGCTTCGGATTCTGAGTCTCCCCTTCTTTCCCTGCCCCTCTTCCCCCCACCCCCCACCCCTGTCTCTCAAAAATAAATAAAAAGACTTGAAAATATTAAAACAAAAACCAAGGCTGGAGACTTCACACTTGTCATTTCAAAACATATTATAAAGCTACAAAACAGTGTGGCGGTGGCATAAAGAAAGACATACACCAATGGAACAGAATAGAGCCTAGAAATAAACCCTCATGTGTATGGTAAAGGGCTATACCACGGGGAAAAGATAGTCCCTTCCATTAATGGTGTTGGGAAAACTGTATATCCACATGCAAAAGAATAAAGTTGGATTCTTATATTACATCATATACAAAAATTAATGCAAAATGCATTAAGGAATAAATGTAAAGCCAGAAACTAAAACTCCCAGAGGAAAACACAGGGAAAGCTTCAAGACACTGGATTTGGCAATGTTTTCATGGATATGGCACCAAAAGCATAGCAAGAAAAGCAAAAGCAGACAAATGGGACTATATCAGATGTAAAAAGTTTTGCGCATCAAAGGACAAAAGAAAGTGAAACCTATGGAATGAGAAAAATAAATGCAAACCATGTATCTGATAAATGAGTTAATGTAAAGGTGGTAATTATCCAGAATATGTAGAGAACTCCTATAACGGACTCCTACAACTCAACAGCAACAAAAAACACCAAAATCAATCAACCAATCAATCAATCCAACTAAACAATAGGCAAAAGACTTGCATAGACATTTTCCCAAAGAAGACAGATAAAGGGTCAATAAGCTATATTAGAAAAAGACCTCTCAGGTTTCCCTCCTCTGTGTCTCCTTTACTCTTACACAGAATATGTCATTTCTGATATTTCTGGTTACCAAATGTGGGTGGATTTTCCCACACCAAGCAATTCTGTGACACTAGCTGGATATCCTATAATGTAATTTAATTCTGACACTATCAACCTAGAAATAGCATCAGATCTCACAGATGAAGGGCTCAGTCCCACAAGACTGCCTCTCCCCCATTTCAGATGCCAATCACAAATACAAGTTGTTAACTGTGCTTCTGACTTGGCTATGGGCTATAAATCAGAGGTTCCCACGACTCCTCTTCAGGTTTGATTAATTGCTAGAGAGGCTTACAGAATTTAGGAAAACAGTACTTACTGTTTACCAGTTAATTATAAAAGGATATAATATAGGATACAGATGAACATCCAGATGGAAGAGATACATAGAGTATGTGGGGTAGGATGGAGCTTCCATGCCCTCCCTGGGCCCACTGTTCTCCCAGTACCTGTATGTGTTCACCAACCCAGAAACTCCCCAAACCCCATACTATTGGCATTTTTAGGGAGGCTTCCTCATCTAGGCATGATCAATTTATCAATTCCATTTCTAGCCCCTCTCTAGAGAATTCAGGGCAGGACTGAATATTGCAAGCTTGTAATATGGCTTGCTCTTTCTGGTGACCAGCCCTCATCTAGGGCCCTACCAGAGTCCCCTCATTAGAACAAAAGACACTCATATCACCCTGGGGAGTTTCTAGAGGTTTAGGATCCTGTGTCAGGAACCAGGATCAGAGACCAAATATCAGAACAAAAGATACTCCTAGTGTTCTTTTTACAAGGGTTTTAGGAGCTCTGTGCCAGGAACTGGGGGGCCAAGACCAATATACAGTAAAACCTTGGCTTGTGAGCAACTTGTTCTGTGAGTGTTCAAGACGAGCAAACGTTTCTAGTAAATTTTAACTTGATAAACGAGTGATGTCTTGCAGTACTAGTATGTGATGCCAAATGTCACATCACACCCGAGCCAATGGTTCTTCTCTCTCTCTCTCTCTCTCTCTCTCTCTCTTTCTCTCTCTTTCTCTCTCTCTCTCTCTCTCTCTCTCTCTCTCTCTCTCTCACTATGGGGTTGTGTGTGATCCTTTCCCATGCTCAGATGCTTGGTCTCAGGCTGCAGTGTTTGGCAGAAATCTGATTTTCAGAAGGTTGGAAGGTGCCCAAAACTGGTTATTTTTTGTCACTTCAAAGCACCTGTGGACAGTCCTTTGCTTTTCCATACAAAGTAAGCTTAGGAATGCTTTGTTTCATTCTAGGTCAGGCTGCCTGCAGAAATAGATCGTTTCCTCTGTTGCCTTATTGCCAGTTACATTAAATACAGTATATGACAAGGGTTTATTAATACTGTAGTCAACATCCATGTGAGCGTATACAGTGGTCCCCATGCAGGAAAATATTCCATTGAGCCAATAGATAGCAGTGATTCTGTTAGTGATAGTGAAAGTCGTCCTACACAATAACCCTCCTCTCTGTTATCTCCCTCAAACCAGCCACAAAGGTTTCAAAAGTAAGTGCAGGTTAATTTGTTTATTTTTCTTTATATTTTGTATTTCCTTTATTATTTTGTATTACATTACAGTATTGTAATCATTTTTATATGAATATTTTTGGGTTGTGGAATGAATCATCTGAGTTTCCACTATTTCTTATGGGGAAATTCACTTTGATATACAAGTGCTTTGGATTACAAGCATGCTCACAAACCAAGGTTTTACTGTATATGTTTTCTGTTATCTCACACAAGCATATGAAAAAATGCTCAACATCACTAATTATTAGGGAAACTCAGATCAAAACTACAGTAAGTTATTACTTCATACCTGTTTGGATGGGCACTATAAAAAGAAAGCCAAAATAACAAGTGTTTTAAGAATGTGGAGAAATTAGAATGTTTATGCACTGTTGGTGGGAATGTAAAATGGTGCAGCTGCTATGGAAAACAGTATAAAGGCCTTTAAAAGTTAAAATTAGAACTATTGTGTGATCCAGCAATCCCACTTCTTGGTGTCTATCTAAAAGAACTGAAAACAGGATCTCAAAGAGCTAACATATCTCTGTTCACTGCATTTTCCACAATAGCCAAGAGGTGAAAGCAACCTAAATGCCCGTAACAGGTGAATGGATAAAGAAAATACGGATATACATAAAGTGAGATATTATTCAGTCTTAAAAAAAGGCAATCTTGTCATATACAAAAGCATTGATGAACTTTGAGGACCTTAATGCTAAGTGAAATAAGCCAGTCACAAAAAGACACATACTGTATGATTCTACATATGAGGTACCTCAAGCAGTCAAACTCTTAGAGAGTAAATTGTGGTTGTCCTTCTGGGAGGAGGTGGAAAAGGGCAGTTGCCTGTTCTAGGTGGGTATAGAGTTTCAGTTTTTCAAGATGAAAAAGTTCTGGAGATCTGTTTCACAACCATGTGCATAAGTTAAAATTACTGTACGATACATTTAAAAATGGTTAAGATGGTAGATTTTGTTAATGCTATTTTTTTTAAGTTTATTTGAGAGAGAGAGAGACAGTGACAGTGCAAGTGGGGGAGGGGCAGAGAGAGAATCCCAAACAGGCAGCGCAGAGCCCAAATGGGGCTTGAACCCATGAAGCCATGAGATCATGACCTGAGCCAAAACCAAGAGCTGGGCACTTAACCAACAGAGGCACCCAGGTGCCCCTATGCTGTTTTGTTTTTTGTTTTTTTAATATATGTCTGATGGATTACAATTTAATAAGGTCTTTTTAAAAAAAAATTGGGGCACTTGGGTGGCTCAGTCATTAAGCATCTGACTTCACTTCAGGTCATGGTCTCATGGTTGGTGATTTCGAGTCCCACATTGGGTGAGCTCAAGTCTGCTTCAGGTAAACAGGAGCCCTGCTTCGGGTGAGCCCTGCTTCTCTATCTCTGTCTGTCTCTTCCCCTCTCCTTTCCTTCCTTTCTTTCTCTCCCTTCCCACCCCGCCCCCCACTCTGCCCCTCCTGGGATTTGCTCTCCCTCTCTCTGCCCCTCGCTCTCTTGCACCCACTTTCTAAAAAAAAAAAATTGTTTGTAATCTCTGTACCCAATGTGGGGCTCAGAACTCAACCTTGAGATCAAGAGTCCCATACTCTTCCCACTGAGCCAGCTAGGCACCCCTATGTTACACTGTTTTTGATCACACACACAAAAAGAGCAGTTTTAAAAAATGAAGTTTCGAGGTGCCTGGGTAGCTCAGTTGGTTAAGTGGCAACTCTTGATTTTGATCTGATGGTTGGTGAGATTGAGCCCTGCTTTGGGCTCTGCAATGACAGCATGGGGTCTGCTTGGGATTCTCTCTCCCTCTCTCTCTGCCCCTCCCCCGCTCATTCTCTTTCTATATATAAATAAGTAAATACACTTTAAAAAAGTTTCACATTATTTCTATTTGTTGACTGATCTTAATACTGTTATTTGTGTAGGTATTCCTCTGGAAAACATTAGGCTGTTGGAGATCAAGAATCCAGATTTCAGAGAATGTTTTTCGTATTTTAAGCAAATAACTGCATCTGATAAATATAAGGATTACTTTTAAGAGTGGAGCAGAATATTTGAAATTAGAATTGGTCAGGAAAGTTGAGAGTGTATGATTAAGCATTAACAGAATGCTTATACATAGCCATTCAATTTAAACAAAAATAAAATGAGTTATAAATTTTATTAGCATCTTTAGTACTTTATGGTTTTTTATTTTTTAAAAAAATTTTTTAATGTTGGGGCACCTGGGTGGCTCAGTTGGTTGAGCGTCTGACTTCAGCTCAGGTCATGATCTCACACTCTGTGAGTTCAAGTCCCTCGTCGGACTCTGTGCTGACAGCTCAGAGCCTGGAGCCCAATTCAGATTCTGTGTCTCCCCCTCTCTCTGCCCCTCCCCTGCTCATGCTCTGTCTCTCTCTGTCTCAAAAATAAATAAAAACATTAAAAAAATTTTAAAAAATTTTTAATGTTTATTTTTGAGAGAGTGTGCAAGTGAGGCAGAGCACAAGCTGGGGAGGAGCAGAGAGAGAGGGGAACACAGAATCAGAAGCAGGCTCCAGGCTCTGAGCTGTCTGCACTGAGCCTGATGCAGGTCTTGAACCTGTGAACTGTGAGATCATGACCTGAGCTGAAGTTGGAAGCTTAACCGATTGAGCCACCCAGGCGTCCCTACTTTCTGTTTGTTTGTTTTTATTTTTTTTAAACAGGAGAATTTCACTTCTGCTTTCAGGCAGTGTTTTTCAATTACAAGTATTTAAGTAATACTGTAAAATATAAAGCTGTGCTTCATAGTTACAATCTGAATACCATGTTGTTTTAAAGTAGATAATAAATATCTGGGCGCCTGGGTAGCTCAGTCCGTTAAAGCACTGACTTCAGCTCAGGTCATGATCTCATGGTCTGTGAGTTCAAGCCCGGCGTTGGGCTCTGTGCTGACAGCTCAGAGCCTGGAGCCTGCTTCAGATTCTTTGTCTCCCTCTCCCTCTGCCCCTCCCCTGCTCATGCTCTGTGTGTGTGTGTGTGTGTGTGTGTGTGTGTGTGTGTGTGTGTCTCTCAAAAAATGAATAAACATTAAAACAATTTTTTAAGTAGATAATAAATATAATTGGCATTAAATTCGTGTATATTTAATGACTTCTCTGAAAACTTTTCTTTAAAAAAAATTTTTAAGAACAAGAAATCTCCATCAAAAGTATGTTAAACTTAGCAAGAGCTATTTCCTCTTCAAATTCAAAGCATACACAAATTTCTCTTAAAATCCTTAGGTTTACTGTTTCATGTAGAGCTGCTGCAGAGAGGTAAATGTTACTGCTGTGAAAATTAGTTGTGTCAAAAAATGACCTGTAAGCAAGATAGAATGCTCCTTTGCTGAATGATGCCGTGTGGCTGGGTTAATAGAGGGCTTTCAGTGAACAGCCCACTCTCTTTCTTAGGTTTCCACAAAGTTGTGCTGCTTCCAGTGTTCCTTCTGGACCCCCCAGAGTGTTTGTTCTGGTGTCCCAGCTCCCCCAAGGAAGCAAGCTTTGAGCCTGGAAAAGCTCAAATAAAGCATCTCTTTATATGATGCAGATTTCAGTGTTTTTGGCCCCTCTTTTCTTTTGAAACATGTTATGATATGGCTTTCAAATTTTAATAGCTTATGAAATAAGCAGTTTTGGAAGTCACCTACCTTGAGCCACTTATTTTTCCATAGGCTTTCCTTGAAGCCAAACTGCAGTATAATTGTGAGAAATAGGAGGCTTTAAAAAAATGCTATATGGCAATTACTGGTATATATGCAACTATATATGAGTGAATTCTGGCTACGTAGATTGGTTATATTTGTTCAAAGCCGTATTTTACCCCACTGTCACAGCTGTGCAAGTTACTTATTCTTCCTCGCACTGCCTCTCCCATTTGTAAAATGGAGGCAATAATCTCTATTCTAGGCCGTGGTGAAAAATAAAATGAGATAAGTTGTGTAAAGTGCCTAGCCCAGAATGTACTCAATAAAGGACTCCTTTTCCTCTGGCCTTGTCTACCCTCCTTCCGTTTATTAAACTGGTTTCTTAAACAGGCATTTACTGTGGGTACCTGTTGTGTCTTAGGCACTCTGCTGGGTAGGCTATGTTTCTGACCACAGGTGCTTCTCATTCTCTTCAAACCCCAGAGAAAAGCAGAGTTGTGTCCTGAGGCTTGGTGTTAAGATCAGGACTCTTGGAACCAAAGATCCTGAAAGCAGAAGGAAAGCCATAGCTCCCTTGATTTTGTTTTGCCCACAGTGGAGGACTTTTGTTTCTTAATTATCCACTTGCCAGAATGTATAGATCAGAAGCTGATGAACCTATTTCCCCTAAGTCTATGTTGTTCATTTTAGTAACCACTAACCATGTTTGCAGATGCCTCACATTTCCATCACTACTGAAAGTTCTACTGGAGCAGTGTTGTAGGCAGTGCGAGAGAGTTGGATCAGTAGTTTTAAGAGAAGAAATAAGAACTCTAGATTATTCTGCTATATTTATGTTACTTAGGAAGTCTTAGAGCCATATGAGATGGTATTTAACAGAGTTCCTGTTCTCCTTATTTGCAACCCAGAGTACTTTATTAAATAATATGTTTGATGGAATGTAAGGAATGGCAGAGAATCTATGAATAAACATAGGCCCTGGATCTGTGATTTTTCCTTTGTGAAAATTTTAGGACCAGAGGGACTGCTTAAAACAATTTTTTTTTGTTTTATTTTTATAAACAATCTTTTACAGCCTTAGGAAGAATAAAAATATTTACTTTTCACCAAATAGTCAACAGCCTTTCTACTAGCCACATGACCTTTTCTGCCTTTTTCCTTTTTTTTGCAGTGTAATTTATTATTCATGGTCTATGCTATCTAGTTAATTAGGTCAAGATAATTCTTAATTATCTATACAAAATATTAATTCTGTAGTTTTCTCATGAATGTGTACCACTTAAGATTCTTTTTGCCCCCCACTTTTAAAAAGTACAGTATAACTTATATATAGTAAATTGCATAGATTTATGTGTACAATTTTAATTTTAACAAGTATATACCCCTGTGAACTACTGTTCCCTCGGGCTCCTTTCCAGTCAACTCATTCTTACCCCCAACAACCACTGTTCTGATTTCTGTCCATATAGATTAGTTTTACCAGTTCTTGAAATTTATGTCTGGAATCATATAGCATGAACTATTGTGTCTGTCTTCTTTTGCTAAGCATAATGCTTCAGAGATGCATCCATTTTATTTTGTGTATTGACACTTTTGTTTTTGCTGGGTAGTGTTCCATTGCATAAATATACAACAATCTTTTTATCTATTCTCCTGTTGGTGGGCATTCTCCTTTCCAGTTTGGGGGTCTTTCTAAAGCTGCTACAAATAACTCCCATACAAGTCTTTCTGTAGACACATTTTACTGCTCTGAGTATGTACTTAGGAGTAGGATGGTTGGGTCATAGGGAAAGTATATATAACTATTAAACTTTTCCAATGTCTTAATACTATTTTATTTTATTTTATTTTATTTTATTTTGTCACTACCATTTTAAATTCCCTGTAGCAGTGTTTGAGAGTTGTAATTGCTCTACATTTTCCCCAACAATTGGTGTTATCATTCTTTTTTTTCTTCTTTTTTTAGATTTTAAGTAATCTCTACACACAGTGTGGGGCTCAACTCAAAACCCCAAGGTCAAGTCACATGCTCCCCAACTGAGCCAGCCAGACGCCCCATTCTAGTGGGTGTAGATATTTCATTATGGTTTTAATTTGCGTATGTGTGATTTAAATACCTTTTTCATGAGCTTATAGGCCATTCCTATGACTTCTTTCATAAGGTGCCTTCAAATATTTTGTCTTTCCCATTAAAATTTTTTTGATATATAGTCAAAATCCTCTTCCTCATTTTCTTAAAAACCACAACCAAATTGCATAATTTTGAAAACTCTCCCTTATATATTTTTCTATAGAAAAAAATTGGTTATTGATAGGACTAGTGGCCTAGAATTGTGATTTGTCCTAAATATCGTTAGGAGGGCATTAAAATACCATCAGAGATAGTGAGTATTGTATATAAGAATTTGCTTCTGATAAGGCAGTTATATTAAAAATACTCATTAAAGTAAGTCTTTTTTAAATTCACTGCCAAGAAATTTGAGATGAGACAGACCATTTACTTACACCACTGTCCCCCACATGCCCTGCCTTTTGAAACATTTATTTAGGTAGATAAATTAGAATTTATCTATCAAAGTTCTTGGTTTAGGATCCTATAAAAAAAATGTCTGCTGAACGTGGCTGCTTTATTTCAGTGTGACTTCCTGTCTCTGGCTCCTGTCTTATTTCCATGACCGTGATCCAAATGTTTTAGGGCATGTTAGTGATGCCAGATCTAATCTGACTTTTGTATTGTACTGATGGAAACTGACCTGAACCAGTTTGGTCATGCATAGCTCTTAGGACTTTTTGATAGATAACAGTAACTGCAGGAAAACTTGAGGTAGATAGGGTTTAGCTAACTCTACTACGGCCTTGATCTACCAGGTTATAATGAAAGCTAGTCTCAGATAAAAACAGTTCTATACAACCGTGATTCATTCAGTATTCTTAGCAAGCAGGCATAAACTACGATATACCCTTTCCTGTGGACTTAGCTCCTGAAATTTTAGGTAATCTGACCCCTGCTTTTGTGACAGGTTCACTTGAGGCAGACATGACAGTATTCCAGGTACA
The DNA here is from genome assembly GCF_018350175.1 of Felis catus. Taxonomy (NCBI): domain Eukaryota; kingdom Metazoa; phylum Chordata; class Mammalia; order Carnivora; family Felidae; genus Felis; species Felis catus. Next base: position 30,700,694 of record NC_058380.1, on the reverse strand, counting down.
GGATTCTGTTAACCTTATAGTTGGCACCAAACAGAAATCCTCACAGCTAGCAGCTGGACAGGGGCCAGTTTAGACATCTAGACTTCAGGCTGTAACACTATCCCTAAATAAGAGTCACATTAGATTCATATAAACTTTATAATCTGTAAAGTATTTTAGACTATCTACATATATGGACAGCTATTAATGTTACCAATGAGAGCCCTTTCTAACAATTATTCTGATTAGCAAGCTACTCAGTTTACCAGTAAAAACCATTTGGCATTCACTGTTTTAATTGTAAATTCTCCAGATATATGGATAATAGAAAAGCTATTGTATCATCTCTGGAATGTGAGTTTCCTACTTTAATAGCTGCCCATCTCTGTAGCTTCTGATTAGAGCAGCTGCCCCCAGATCAACTGATTTGTCCCACAGTGTAGCTTAAACCAAATTGTATACCTTTCACCCTTGTATATGCAGTTTGAAAGCAAATTTACCAATAGCCCAATGCCATTATATAAAATAAGAATTCGTCTGTATAATGCACCCACCTTCTGATAAACTTAGTAAATATATTACAAGTTTCAGATACGAGTAATTATACAACACTCAAAGACAAAGGAAATTAGAGGCTAGAACTTTTTTTTTTTTAATGTTTTTTAATTTATTCTTCAGAGAGACAGAGCGTGAGCAGGGGAGGGGCAGAGAGAGAGGGAGACATAGAATCCGAAGCAGGCTCCAGGCTCTGAGCTGTCAGCACAGAGTCTGATTCGAGGCTCAAATGTAGGGACTCAAACTCACGAACCGTGAGATCCTGACCTGAGCTGAAGTCGGACGTTCAGCCGGCTGAGCCACCCAGGCGCCCCGAGTCTAGAACTCTTAATTTTGCTTTTTGTCACATAGCCAGAGAACATGTGAGACAGAGGGCTGGGGAGATTCCCCCTCCACCCCGGGGACCCCCAATGATTTAAGTTTTAGAGCCCCTGTTTTAAAGAGAAGGACCAGAGAGCTTGATAGAGCTGTCTTATCTTTGCCACCCTTTTGTAGTTCCCTGTAAAGTGCATTGAGAGTCAAACAAATTTGAATCTCCAGCTCAGGGATGAAGGATAGACTAGATAAGGAAGGATGGTGAAAGGCAGCTGGCAGGAGTCGCTATCTTATTCTTCCAGTTAAGAGTACTAGCTACTAATGCTTTAATTTAAACTGATGTCGTCCCTGGGATGGTAGATCTTGTCCTGACCAAAAATAGCTGTTTCACTGCATTTATTAACAGGGAATTAGGCCACCCAGGTTGAGAGGGGAAAGATGATGGTTTCCTCCCCCATCCCTTCCTTGCTCCCCAGAGGAACAGATTTTGAATTACATATAAACTAAGTAAAAAAGACCAACTTTTAAGATGTTCTTAAAAACCCAAGTAATACTGATAAAATATCAGTCCCCCCTACCCCCCAATCCCAGTTCCTTTTGTTTACATTAACTGTTTGGTGTTGAGTTTTCTTCCATTTGCTTTGCTGTTTATTTTCATATGCATATATTTACCTGTAGGGATATGGCTGTTTTTCACTGTTTCTTTTTTTTTTTTTTTTGAATAGATGTTGTTCATCTATTTTTTTTAAAAAAAGTCTTTGTAGTAGTATGAAGAGATTTCACAGTGCTCTACCTCATTAATTTAAAAAAATTTTTAAATAAGTTTTTAATAATTTTTTTAATGTTTTCATTTATTTTTGAGGGAGAGAGAGACAGTGCTTAAGCAGGGGAGGGGCAGAGAGAGAGGGAGACACAGAATCCAAAGCAGGTTCCAGGTTCTGAGCTGTCAGCACAGAACCTGATGCTGGGCTCGAACCCATGGACCATGAGATCATGACCTGAGCCAAAGTCGAATGCTTAACTGACTGAGCCACTCAGGTGCCTCCTCATTAATTTTAAGTCACAGTAGGACTTCAACAGTTTATGTAATTGTTCTGCTATTGATAACAATTGTTATTTCTGTTTAGTTTTATTGCAGACAGTGCTATATAGTAAACCTCTTCACAAATGCTTCTTAGTGCTCCTACGCTAGCATTTCTCTGAGGTAGATACTAAGAATGGGAACCAGCTGGGTCAAGGGTTACAGGCATAATAGACACTGCCAGACTGCTCTCCAGGATGCATGTATTCAATTTATAGTCCCACCTTCTTTGTATAAAAGTAGCAATTTCCCCACAACCTTTCCCTAATTAATATCAGTATCTAAAATATTTTCCAATTTGATGGTGTGAAACAGCATTATAGTTTTATAATTTTTATTTTTTGAATTACTAATTAGGTTAAACGTCTCATCTTTTTTGTCATTTGTGTTTACTTTTCTGACTTGGTTTTTTATATTTTACTCAATTTTCTTTTGGGCTGTTTGCAATTTTAAGATATTTTAAAGGAATTTTTTATATTTATTATATATGTCTATATATCTTTTAATTATATAAGTTATAAATATTTTCTTCCAATCAGTTCCTTTTTTTAAAAATAACTTTTTAGATTTACAGAAACATTGCAAAGATCGTACAGAGAGTTCCTGTATACTCTTCAGTTTCCTCCAATGTTAGTATCTGCATTAATCACCTCAGGCTGCCAAAATAAAATCTGCAGGGTGGGTGATTTAAACAATGAGAATTTATTTTCTTTCGGTTCTGGATGTGGGAAGTCCCAAGATCAGGGTGCCACCACGGTTGGTTTTGGTGAAGCCTCTCTTCCCAGCATGCTATGACCTCACATGGCTTTTACTCTGTGTGTGCACAGAGAGGGAGAAAGATCTCTGGTGTCTCCTCCACTTATAAGGACATCAGTTCTGTTGCACTAGGGCCCCACCATTTTGACCTCATTTAATGAGATCTTTAAAGGCCGTATCTCCAATATAGTCCTGTTGGGGTTTAGGGCTTCAAGGTAACGTATCTTAGGGGACATAATTCAGTCTCTACATCATCTTGAATTACTCTGGTACCTTAAGATACCTTAACATACATTGGTATGTTGCTATTAAGTATATTTGACTTTATTCAGATATCTGCAGTTTTTCCATTAATGTCTTTTCTATTTCAGGATTCAGTCTAGGATACTACATTGATTTTGGTGCTACCTTCTCAGTCATCTAAGGTCTTTGACAGTTTCCTTGACAGTTTTGAGGAGTGCTGGTCAGGTATTTTGTAGAATGTTCCTTAGTTGCACTTGATATTTTCTAATGACTAGACTGGGTTTTTGGAGTGAATACCACAGAGAAGTGCCCTTCTTACACATCATATTGAGAGTACATGAAATCCACATGACATCACTGGTTAATCATGACCATGTGCATTAAAGTAGCATTGGCCAGGTTTCTCCTCTGTAAAGTTGCCATTTTTCCCTTTTCATACTGTATTCTTTAGAAGCAAGTCACTAAGTTTAGCACACACTCAAAAAAGGGAAGGGGTTATGCTCCACCTCTTGGAGGGAAGTATCTACCTATTTTATTTGGAATTCTTCTGTAAGAAAGTTTTGTCTCTCTTCCATTTACTTATTTAAGCACTTATTTGTATCAGCATTTGTCCATATTTATTGTATACTTTGGATTATAACCCAATATTATATACTTATTTTTATGGGAATTCAGGTTGGCTACAGTATTATTCTCTCCTCCCACCCCATCTCTAAAAAGTATTGTTATGGTGTCTTTTGTAAATTTATCAAATCCTTTCTCTTTATAGCTTTTGCATTTTGTGTTTTAGTTTAAGACTTTTCTTAAACATCTAAAGATAAGTTCAGGATAGGCTAGGTTATATTGTGATTACAACTCCAAAATCTTAGTGGGATGTAACAAGCAAAGGTTTATTTTTTGTTCGTGACATATACCCATCATTGGTGAGGTAAGACCTATTCTAAATCTCCCCTCTGGTGACCCAGGCTGTTGGAGCACAGCTACTACATATATAATTTTATTGAGTATAACATAACTGAACTCTCTATTTTAATAATATATACATATTTATAATATGTAATAGTAGTATACAGAAATGTACACAAGGAATAACTTGGTAGATGGCTTGTGTACATCAGGTTATATAAGTAGCACATGGACTGATAAACAGAACATCACCATACCCCAGAGACCACCCCTTTAACCCTTAACTAATCACTAACCTTCACAAGGATAAACACCATCCTAATTTTTTTTAAGTTTGTTTATTTTGAGAGAGACTGAGAGAGAGAGAGAGAGAGTGCTTGTGCACACATGGGGGAGGGCAGAGAGAGAATCCCAAGCAGGATCCACGTTGTCCATGCAGAGCCCAATGTGGGGCTTGATCCCATGAACCACGAGATCATGACCTGATTCGAAATCAAGAGTCAGATGCTCAACCAACTGAGCCACTTAGGCACCCCACTCTCCTGATTTTTGTTGCCAAGATTTGTCTGATTTTGAAATATAAATGAAACCATACTGTATGTACTCTTTTGTGTGGCTTCTTTCACTAAATAGTATGTTTGTGAGAGTCATCCATGATATTGTGCATGGTCATAGTTAATTTATTCTTAGTGTTATTTAATATTACATTGTAAGAAGTATCACAGTGTTTCAGTCTACTGTTTCTGAACATTAGTTTGTTTTCAGTCATTATTTTCAAATGATTCTATGAACCTTTCTTTGTATCTTTCTTGGTAAATATGTATTTTTTTTTTATGGACTCTGCCGGTTTTCTAACATGGTTTGTGTTATGATTATAATCTTGAATGCTGCTGTCAGAAGGAAAGAGAATTCGGCAGAGTTTTGTACCATCAATTAAATGGGCTGGCCTGGAAGCGATGTGCTGTCAGCGTGGAGTCTGACATGGGGCTCAGTCTCACGAACCAGGAGATCATGACCTGAGCCGAAATTAAGAGTTGGACGCTTAACACCCTAAGCCACGCAGGCTTCCTGGTAGATTATATCTTTAATCATGAAAAATCATCTTTTTATTGCTTTTTACTATGAATTCTACAGGCATACCTTGGAGGTATTTGTGGGTTTGGTTCCAGAACACTGCAATAAAGAGAATATCATAGTAAAGCAAACCAAGTGAACTTTTTGGTTTCCCACTGCACATAAACGTTATGTTTACATTATAATCTTTTAAGTGTGCAATAGCACTATGTCGAAAAAAACAATGTGTATATACCTTAATTAAAAAATACTTTATAATGGAGCGCCTGGGTGGTTCAGTAGGTTAAGCTCCCGACATCGATCTAGGTCATGATCTTGCTGTTTCTGAGTTGAAGCCCTGCATTAGGCTCTGTGCTGACAGCTCAGAGCCTGGAGCCTGCTTCAGATTCTGTGTCTCCCTTTTTCTCTGCCCCTCCCCTGCTCACACTCTGTCTCTCTCTCTCAAAAATAAATACACATTAAAAAAATTAAAAATAAATAAAAAAAAATACTTTATTGCTAAAAAATGCCGTCACCTGAGCTTTAAGTGAGCCAAAATCTTTTTGCTGGTGGAGAGTGCCTGCTGACTGACCAGGGAGGTAGTTGTGAAGGTTGGGTGGCTGTAGCAGTTTCTTAAAATAGGACAACAGTGAAGTCTGTCACATTGATTGATTTTCACAGAACGATTTCTCTGAGGCATGCAGTGCTGTTTGATAGCATTTTACCAACAGAACTTCTTTGAAAATTGGAGTCAATCCTCTAAAATCCTGCTGCTGCTTTATCAATTAGTATGTAATACTTGAAATCCTTTGCTGTCATTTCAACAGTCTGCACATTATCTTCACTAGGAGTAGATTCCATCCCAAGAAACCACTTTCTTTGATCATCATAAGGAACAACTCATCCATTCAAGTTTTATCATGAGGTTGCATCAATGTAGTCACACCTTCAGACTTCACTTTTAATTTTAGTTCTCTTGCTGTTCCCACCACATCTGCAGTGACTTCCTCCACTAAAATCTTGAACCCCTTGAAGTCATTCACAAGGGTAGGAATCACCTTCTTCCAGACTCCTGTTAATGTTGATATTTGACCTCTTCCCATGAGTCACGAATGTTCTTAATGGATCTAGAATGGTGAATCCTTTCCAGAAAATTTTTGATTTACCTTGCCTAGATCCATCAGAGAAACCACTGTATTATGGCAGGTATAGCCTTACAAAACATATTTCTTAAGTAGTAAGATTTAAAGTCAAAGTGACTCCTTGAACCGTGGGCTGGCTGCGGAACGAGTGTTCTTTTAGCAGGTATGAACATGTTTGTCTCATTGTGTATCTCCATCAGAGTTCTTGAGTGACCAGGAACATTGCCAATGAGCAGTAATATTTTGAGAAGACTTTTTTCTCTGAGCAGTAGGTCTCAACAGTAGGCTTAAAGTATTCAGTAAGCCATACTATAAACAGATGTGCTGCCATCCAGGCTTTGTTGTTCCATTTGTAGAGCACAGTTAGAGTAGATTTAGCATAATTCTTAAGGGCCCTAGGATTTTCAGAATGGTAAAGGAACACTGGCTTCAGCTGAAGGTTATTCGCTATGTTACGCCCTAACAAGAGAGTCAGCCTGTCTTTTGAAGCTTTGAAGCCAGGCATGGACTTTTTTCCACTAGGTGTAAAAGGTCCTAAATGACATTTTCCAATGGAAGGCTGTTCCATCTACATTGAAAGTCTGTTGTTGAGTATAGCCATCTTTATTAATTACCTTAACTAGTTCTTCTGGATAACTTGCTGCTTCACCTTGCAGTTGTATGTCATGGAGATGGCTTAAACCTTATGAAACAACCTCTACCAGCATCAGACTTTTCTGCTGAGGCTTCCTCCTTTCTCAGCTTTTGTAGAAATGGTGGCTTGGGTTTTGGCCCAAGGGAATGTTATGACTGGTGTGATCTTCTGTCCATACCACTAAAACTTTCCCCAAATCTGCAATAAGGCTGTCTCACTTTATTATCATTGATGTGTTCACTGGAGTAGTACTTTCAATTTTTAAGAACTTTTTCCTTGCACTCACAAATGTGCTCTTTGGTGCAAGAGGCCAAGCTTTCAGCCTATCAATAGGCTTTTGACATGCCTTATTCACTAAGAGTATTAATTTCTACCTTTTGATTTAAAGTGACGGATGTGTAATTCATCCTTTTACTTGAACACTTAGAGGCCATTGTAGGATTATTAATTGGGGTGATTTCAATATTGTGTCTCAGTCAATGGGGAAGCCTGAAGAGGGGGAGACAGGGGAATAGCTGGTTAATGGAGTAGTCAGAATGCACACATTTATCGATTAAGTTCACCATCTTATATATGGACGTGGTTTGTGGCAACCCCAAACAATTACAGTAGTTAACAAAGAGCACAGATCACCATAATAAATATAATAATAATAATATTTTTGAAATAATTGTGAGAATTACCAAAATGTGACACACAGACACAAAGTGAGCAAATGCTGTTGGAAAAAATGGTGCCAATAGATTGCTTGGTGCAGTGTCGCCACAAACCTTCAGTTTGTAAAAATCCTATCTGTGAAGTGCAATAAAAGCAAAATGTCTAAGATGAGGCACCGTTTTCCTATCTTTTCATTTAAATTTTCCTTATAGGGCTTTGTTTTAGTAGCCTTTATTAAGCAGTATGTACTTTTAAAGTCAATTTGAAATGCTTGTAGATGAATTTAAGTATTTTGCATTTTATTATTGTTAATATGTTTGGACATATCCCTACCATCTCATTCTGTTTTATATTTGCCATGTTTTTCCTAGCTGTTTGGTGCCTTGATCACATTTTCTTTTTCTTTTTTTTTAACGTTTATTTATTTTTGAGAGAGAGAGAGAGCATGAGCAGGGGAGGGGCAGAGACAGAGGAGACACAGAATCTGAAGCAGGCTCCAGGCTCTGAGCTGTCAGCACAGAACCTGATGCGGGGCTCGAACTCACGGACTGTGAGATCATGACCTGAGCTGAAGTCTGACACCAGCTGAGCCACCCAGGTGCCCCATTTCTTTCTCTTTTTTAAAGTTTACTTATTTTTGAGAGCGAGAGGGTGTGAGCATGGATGAGTGGGAGAGGGGCAAAGAGAGAGGGGGAGAGAGAGAGAGAGAGAGAGAGAGAGAGAGAGAGAGAGAGAAAGAGGATCCCAAGCAGGCTCCAAGCTGTCAGTGCAGAACCTGATGTGGGGCTTGATCTCATGAACCAAACTGTGAGATCATGCCCTGAGCCAAAATCAAGAGTCGGACACTTAACTGACTGAGCCTCCCTGGCACCCCATGACATTTTCTTAGTTTCTCTTGCTCTAATGATCTGAAAGGTGTGAAAACCATTGCAGTTCTTATAGTGGCTTCCTTTTTTTTTTTTTAATTATTAAATATTTCAGGAATATAGATGAGTATGGAGACTAATGTAACATTGGGTGAAGATTTTTGGGTCTCTTTAGATAAGATTACTCTTTTTTTCCCCACCTTAGTTTTAGAGCAACTGATAGAGGAACACAGGAGTTAAACAGGTAAAGATTAAAATGTAGGCATTATTACTGATAAAATTAAGGGACTTGGTTTATATCTGTGTGCATTTAGATCTGCAGGCCACTGGAATTACTTATAGAAGCAGTCACTGGCACATCGGTCAACCAGCCACAAGGATAAATTCCAGATGGTGCATCTGCAACTGATGGAGCCTCTATTCCGTATTCTTGGATGACTGCATAGAATAGAGCCTCCTCCACCCCCTACCTGTGATACATGTAGCACCAACAAGCAATAAACCTGTTGTAGAGAACTAAATCACTACGATTTCAGGGTTAGTTGTTGCCATAGTTTATTCTGATGAGTAAACTCAGTTCATCACAAGGCATAGCACAGACTAAAACCATACTCATCTTATAGGTCCTTTTTAAAAAGAGGAGCAAGAACAATTAGGTTTCTTCTTTTGTGAATTTCTTACTCCCATCTTCTGCCCATTTATTTATTGGGATGTTAGCTTTTTTCTTTGTGATTTATAGTTGTTTATAAGTTCTGATACTAATCCTCTTTTGCTTGTATGCATTGTAACTATCTTCTAGTGTGTGAATTATCTTCTAAAATTTTGCTTATGGAGTCTCATATTGAACAGAAGCATTAAATCTTCATGTGACCAAATTTCTCAATCTTTTGCTTCATAGTTAGTACCTTTTATGTTTTGTTTAAAAAAAAAACCCATCCCTTCACTGTTATGAGTTATTTTTCTATATTCTAAAACTTTTACAGCTTTCTTCTTATATCTAGACTTTTTTTTTTAACATTTATTTATTACTGAGAGACAGAGAGTGACAGAGCATGAACATGGGAGGGGTAGAGAGAGGGGGAGACACAGAATCTGAAGCAGGCTCCAGGCTCTGAGCTGTCAGCACAGAGCCCGACTCGGAGCTCGAACTCATGAACCGTGAGATCATGACCTGAGCCAAAGTCAGTCACCCAACCAACTGAGCCACCGAGGCACCCTAACTTTTTTTTTTTTAAGTGTTTATTTATTTTGAGAGAGAGAATTCCAACCAGGCTCTGAGCTTTCAGTGCAGAGCCCGATGTGGGGCTCCAGCTTACAAACTGTGAGATCATGACCTGAGCCAAAATCAGGAGCCAGACACTTAGGGACTGAGCCACCCAGGTGCCCTTCATATCTAGACTTTCAATCCACCTGGGATTTTTTTCTTCTTTGGGGAGTGATGGCTGATGGTGTAAGATAAGGATCCAACTTCCTCCTACCACCCCTGACAAAGTGGACAACCAATTATCCCTATACTTTGTACTGAGTAATTTTCCTACTGATCTGTAATGCCACCTCTGCCATATGGGAGGTTTCCATGTAAATGTGGTTTCTCTCAGGGCGGCTGGGTGGCCAAGTCGGTTAAATGTACAACTTCTCGCAGTTTGTGAGTTCAAGCCCCGCGTCAGGCTCTGTGATGGCAGCTCAGAGCCTGGAGCCTCCTTCAGATTCTGTGCCTCTCCATCTCTCAGCCTCTCCCCTGCTCAAGCTCTGTGTCTCTCTGTCTCTCAATAATAAATAAATGTTAAAAAAAAAATTTTTTTTTAAATGTGGTTTCTCTCTGGGCTTTCATCTTTACCTTTTGTCTATTATATCTGTGCCAATACTACAGGGCCTAAATTATTTTAAACTTTACTATTTAGTAGGGCAAGGGCCCCCTTCCTGTTCAGCTCTTCGTGGTTCCTGCTGTCTTCTAGATTAATTTTAGAATCAGCTTGTCAGGCTGTATTGAGATTTTAGTAAGAATTGCCTTTAGTTTGAGGGTAATCACCATCTTTGTGATAGTGAGTCTTCCCAGTTATAAACCTGCTTTATCTTGACATATATTCATAAAGGATATGCACATGCTATTATATTTCATAGTTGGTTATTACAAGTATATAGAAAAACTCTTGGTTTTTGTGTGTTAATCATCTATATCCAGGAACTTTGCAAAAGTTTTAATAGGTTGTTTACAGATTTCTCTTATATTTTTTAGGTAGATAATTATTGTCTGTAAATAAGGACAACTGGTTCCTTTCCAATTCTTCTCTCTCATGTCTTTTTCTTATCTTGGCATCAGCCAGAACTTCCGGTTATTGTAATGATAGGAATTTTTGTCTTTTTTAAAAATATTTTTGAGGGGGGGGGGGGAGTTTGGGGGAGGGGCAGAGAGAGAGAGTGAGACATAGAATCTGAAGCAGGCTCCAGGCTCTGAGCTGTCAGCACAGAGTCCGACATGGGGCTCGAACCCAACGAATGGTGAGATCATGACCTGAGCCAAAGTTGGATGCTTAACCGACTGAGCCACCCAGGCACCCCTTGTCTTGTTTTTTATTTGAGGAAGATGCTCACAAAATAAAGCATGAAGTATGATACTTGCTAGAGGTATTTGGAAAATACTCTTTATCAGGTTAAAGAAGTTCTCCTTTAGGCTCATTATACAAAGATTTAATTGGAACTGACTTGATTTTAATGATTCCTTTTTCTGTATTTAATGAGATAATCATGTGACTTTTTTCTGTAATCTGTTTCATGATGATGGATTTTTTTTTTTTTTAATGATGAGCCACTGGGAAAATTTTTTCATATACTATTGACCATTTGTATAGCTTTTTTGAATTGGCTGTTTCATTTTCTATTGGGTTGTTACATTGCTTTGTAGGTACTTTTTTTCTGTCATGATGATTACCCCTTTATTATATGATTAACCCTTTATTATATATTTTCCTCTAAGTTTGTTTTTTACTTCTATGACTTGAGTTTTGTGTCATGCTTAAAAATTCCCCATTTAAATTGTAGAACTATTCATTATAATTTTTATAGTTACCTGACCGCTTTAAAAAATTATTTAATCTGGTATTTGTTCTATATGATAGGTGAGATGGAAATCTCAGTTTCTTTTCATACATGGAGATAACTGCTCCTTATTGAGTAAGGCCTTCTTTGTTACTGGTTTGAAATACATTTTCATTACATACTAAGTTTTCATATATGCCCAGGTCCATATTTGTATATTGCTATGGTAACATCATATTGTTTTAATTATTCTTGCTTTACATCAGCTGAAATCTCTGAGGCAAGGATTTAAAAAAGCCTCAGGCTTCAATCTAATAGCCTGTCCTAATTCTACTTTATAACAGGCTTTGTGACCTTGCTTTTAGGTCAGTCACTTAGCCTCTTTAGGGTTAGATTTCCTTTCCTGCAAACTACTGATAGTAGTAGTAGTATCTACCTCATAGGTTATGAGCTTTAATACAGTACCTAGCACTGAACTGTCGATAATTGCTCAGTGTCATTGTTTTCTTTTTTAAAATCAGTACTTTTGCGAACATTTCTTCCTCTGCTCCCCTTGGTCCCCCTTCCTCTGCTCCTTCCCTTCAAAACTGAGTGACTAATACAGCTGAGAGGCTGATGTCTGTTGTCCCTCTCTCTAAGGGACAGTCAGTATTCAGGTAGAGCCTGGTTTTTTACCTGTTCTCTTTTGTTCCATAGGGATGTGAATCTTCCTTTCTGCTTGTCTTGTGGTGAGCTCTCTTATCCTATAGGGAAGCTGTTCACTTCTCTAGCTACTCTGCCAAGTTCTGTGAAGTCAGTCCAGTTCCAGGGGGAAAGAGAAATAGTGGGAAGTTGATTGTGTCTGTAGGTCCAAGTAGAGTTCTTTCTGTTAAAAAGTGTATGCTGTGTTATCATTGCCACCTGACTCCTACATGTATTTCTCACTTGGTTTAGAACGTTACCCCTCTGTTTGATTAATTATCCCCAAATTTCTACATTAGTTATGTAGGAAAATACTTTTTACTTATTTAACGTATTTATTAAAGGAAGAAGTAGCAAACTGGAGACCCAAAAGCCAAATCAAAACAGACAACTCAAAACAGACAACTTGGGCATGAGGATGTTGAACGTTTTTGTTAACATTTTTAAATGGTGAGATTTCATTTCCTTTTACTGTGCCCTTTTCAAAGAAGCAAGAGAGGCAACATTATGTGACAGGCATATATAGGCAAGAACGTTTATTACTTTAAATCTTCAGTGTTCTGTTTTTGACAACAGAAACATTAAGTGGAAGATACATGGGTTTACAGGATTATAAATTGAATCATGAACTTTGTAAAAGATTCCGGCTTCTAGCTCGAGGCTTCTGATAAATAGCTCTCATCCCTGCACTCATCTCCACAGCAGTTTGTTGCAATATTAGTCTAACAATAGAATATTGAGAATACATTATGGAAAGGTAATTGGACATCAAAAATCAGTGATTTTTTAAAAATAATATTTGTTTTTATTTAAGTAATTTCTACACCCAATGTGGGGCTCTAACAACCCCGAGATCAAGAGTTGCATGCTCTTCCAACTGAGCCAGCTGTATACCCCAGTGATTCCCCCCCCTCCCCTTGTAATGTGTAAAAACCTCTTTCCACTTCCTTCTAGGTATTCCCAGTTTTGTTTGGGTTTGTTAAAAGAAATTGGATTGCAAGATATATAGGTAGAAATCAAATAAGTTACCAGTTCTCTCTTTTATTTTATTTTTTAATTTTTTTAATGTTTATTTTTGAGAGAGAGAGAGAGACAGAGTGCAAGCAAGGTAGGGGCAGAAGAGACGGAGACACAGAATCTGAAGCAGGCTCCAGGCTGCAGGCTTCAGGCTCCAAGCTCTAAGCTCTCAGCACACAGCCCAATGCATCACTTGAGCCAAAGTCAGAGGCTTAACCTTAACCATTTGAGCCACCCAGGTGCCCCCTACCAGTTCTTTTTTTTAAATGTGCACGAAGGACTTTTCCAGGTTGCCTTATACTATGCTTACAGTATGCTTCATATCTTGATGAAGAGTCAGCTTTGGAGAAACGCTGTTAGCCTGCAAGTTCACTTTTCAAAACCTTCTTCATTTTGAATAGGTAAATGTATGGTACAAAATTTGAAAGTTAAGAAAAGGCACAAATCTCACTTATCTTTCTGTATTTCTGGACACTCAGTTTCCTCTTGTAAAACGCATTCACTACTACCAGTTTTTTGTATATCCTTCCAGAGATTAGCTATGCAATGTGCCATATACAGTCATACAAATGCATACATATACTTTACACGCATTCAAATAAATGGTATAAATGGTAATATTTAGCAGCCTGTCTTGGCAGTCTTGCCAGCTTTCAGTCTTGGAAATTTCTGCCAAATTGCCCTTTCTTGCCCTTCAAGGAGGTTATCCCAGTTTATATTCCTACTCACAGGCAACCTGAGAGGGTGGATGTTTCTCCACAGCCTCACAAACAATGCTTTATCAGACTCCTCTGATTTTTGCCAAGTAAAAATAGTACTTTGTGGTTTCAGTTTGCATTTTTTGTATTTTGAAGTTCAACATCAACTTGAGATGAATTTAAAAATATTTTCCAGCTTATGTCTTGACTTTATGTGTTTATTTTCCATGAAGACCTTTTTAATTTTACTATTATTATCATTTTTTTTAATTTTTTTTTCAACGTTTATTTATTTTTAGGACAGAGAGAGACAGAGCATGAACGGGCGAGGGGCAGAGAGAGAGGGAGACACAGAATGGGAAACAGGCTCCAGGCTCCGAGCCATCAGCCCAGAGCCCGACGCGGGGCTCGAACTCACGGACCGCGAGATCGTGACCTGGCTGAAGTCGGACGCTTAACCGACTGCGCCACCCAGGCGCCCCACTATTATTATCATTTTAATATTTATTTTTGGGGGGGAGAGTGCAAGCAGGGGAGGGGCAGAGAGAGAGAGGGATAGCAGATCTGAAGTAGGCTCTGCACTGACAGGCTGACAGCAGCTAGCCCAAACTCACAAACCTCGAGATTATGACCTGAGCCGAAGTCAGACACTCAACAGACTGAGCCACCCAGGTGCCCTATGAACACCATTTTAAAAATGTGTATCAATTTAATACATTCTCTTATAGCTTTTAGTTTTTGTTTCATTTAAAAAGGCCCAATTGGAGAGTACAGAAATAATTCATTATTTTGTTTTTACATTTAAAGTCTTTGATCCTTTCGGAAATTTTAGGATAAGGTTAGGAGGTATGCAGGCTTACTTTTGATGCAAAGATGTATATATTGTGATATAATGTGTATATTGTATTAGGACTATAAGTGACTTGGGGGAAAGAGTAGAGTAGTTCCTGTATTGCCTTTCTCTTTACGGGAGTCATTGCAAATTTTTTCACAGATAAAATAATACTTGTCTGTAGGAAACTTGGGAAAATAACAGGAAGAAATGAAAATCATCAAAATCACCCATGGTCCTAGTGTGTATGTGCATATACATATGCACATACTCATACTGTATCGTAAATTTTTTATCACTTGAGACTAACACAGGAACATAGATTTAGAAAATACTTTAAATGGATGCTTAAGTATTGTGTCTGAATTTTTGTTTTTCAACCATCCTAATTAATGCTTTTTGGAGGAGAAATCTAGGACCTTTAAAGGAACACATGGCCTCAGTTTTAGGCTTACCTTTAAATCCTGAGCAGTTTTGGAGAGCCTAAATAGATGAGACATCAGCATTCCTGCAAGCCTGGCACCCAGCGGGTCTCGACCCGAAGTGGCCAAGGAGCTGAGTGGATTGAGAAGTCGAACGCCTCCACCCGCCCCCGCCTGGCCGCCGCCGGGCCTTGGACCCCGCCTCCCGGCTTGGCCCTGCCCGGTAACAGTGCCCCCTAGCGGCAGCGGCGAGGAGGGCTGAGTGCGCGGCTGTGGCGGCTGTGGGAATGCCCCGCATAGCTGGGCAGGTCAGCCAACGAGTCCTTCTCTTCTGACAAGTCCTTTTAATGGCTTTTGGAGCCGCTTGCTTTTATGAGGCCTGTGTCCGCTTCTGCGGTGTTTTGCTGCACTCCTCGACTTCAAGTGCATTAGTGTGGCCGGGCCAGGCCTGGCGCTGCGGAAGACCGCCAGGCGGCCCCAAGGCGGGCCGAGGCTCAGCCCCGGCGTCTGGGGCTCATTTCTGCACCCCACTCTTTCGCCACTCTGTTTGGGGCCTTTTGAGAAGTTTTGAACTTCCGGGGTTGGCTCGCCCGCGTTTGTGGTGTGGTGGGTGGCGTTGCTGTGCCCTGCGCTTGGGCGCGGTCCTTTAAACTTTCTGTTTTTTTAAACTTCGGGGGTGTGGTCGCTGCGCCTCCTTTCTCCCGGGCTGGTTGTTCTCTGGCCACCCGGTCCTTCCCTCCGCCCCGCCTTCCAGATGCTTTGGAGTCATGAGCCGGGAGGGCGCAGGGACCCCTCTGGTGGCCGAGGTGATCAAAGGTGAGTGCGGGGGTTGTCTGTCGCCGGCGCCGCCGGGACACCCGGTACTCAGCATCAGGCGGTGCCGCGGGGAGGGGGGGTCTAGGGGAGGCGAGGAGGCGTCAATTGCCGGCAAAGGGCTGCCCTTCCACTTCGGGCCTGGCCGTTGCTGTCTCACGGGCGTGGGTGGCCTCCCCGGACTCCTTGTCCCCAGGCATGGGCTTGCTTTGGGGCGAATCCACACGGACACGTGCAGTTGGGAACCCAGTGTCCTTACACCCCTGGCTGGTAGAGTAGTTGCGTCTCCTCACCCAAGGGAGCAAAATCCCAGGTCATTCTGTGCACGGGGATCAAGGTTCATTTGTGGTTGGAAAGGAATAAACTCCGGCATCCGTTTGAGTGTTTGTGGTTGCAAGACATTTCAGTTGAGTTTGCAAGGAAGTAAATACAGCGATTGTGTGAGTTGAATTGTAGACAGAAGTTGTTTAAATTCCCATTTGGGGAAAGGATGCCAGCTGGCGTTCTTTATATTTTACTATTTTGAAGGCTGTGCTTGATTTTGCCACAATCTGAGTGTGAGTATTCTCCTAGCACTACTTATTACTACTAAGAGGTATTGCAGGTGACTGCTTCACTGATGATTTTTAGGCAACTTTTTTGGGGGGTGAGGCATGGAGAAAGGGTGGAGCCTCTGAGCATTACTACTCCTTACCATTCTTGCTAAACTTCATAGCAGCCTAACTGCATTTATGCAACACAAGTTCATCTCACACTCCTCTTGGAGAAACCTCTCATTGCTTCTGTTGTAATGGTAATTTGTCTAATTGTAAAAATCACTATGACAGTAGTGATTCCGAATCAAAAAAGAAGCGATCCCTAAGAACAGTTGGATAAACATATGGTTTGTTTTGTTGTGTTCTATAGCCATAAACATTAATTTAGCAGCATTTTTTGATGGCGCTCTTTAGTTTCTGTTTTAAAAAATGCAGTTTCCTATTGAAATAACTTTTTAGGATGACTTGAAAACCTAGTGAAACAAAGCACAAGTAATCTAGGTTGATGCCTAATTATCAAATGCATGCCTCCAGTTGCTGAAATTTCTTAGCCCATGGGTACTAAAGTTTTGTAATGAGAGGTTCCTCTAAAAATCTAGCCATGTTGCTATGTGAAAAATTACTTACTGCTATTGAAATTTATGGTTAAAAGCAATTTCTCCTTTAAAAATGTGGCTTACTTATTATCACCTGCCAGAATAGCAAAACATTTTGAAATTGCCCATTACCCTTACCATGCATGGGAAAAATACAAATTTGACGTCATCTGAAAAGAGTTGCATCATGATATGTGAAACGTTTTTTAATAACCTGAAGGAAGGAACATTGCAATTTTTCCATTTCAGATCGCCTTTGTTTTGCCATTCTCTACAGCAGACCAAAGAGTTCATCAAATGTACATTATTTCAGCATAGATAATGAACTTGAATATGAGAAGTAAGTATTGCTTTTTAAAAGATTGTTAGTAACATTTTTTTTTTATTTTGAAGAATCTAAAGGTATGTTTATAAGTAGAATAGCCTTGGAAAATTACTAATCTGTTGATTATTGGAGAATGCTTTTTTTTAAAACTCTTGGTAATAAAATAGATCTTTAGGAAAAAATCAAAATGAAAGAACCTTCCTAAATTTAATAATTTACATTTGAAATTCTAATAGTTTAAGGTATATTGAGATTAAGCTAATATGCTACTAAGTAAGATGCTGTGTTTTTGCCAGTAGAAACATGTGGAAAAACAGCTTTTTTATTCAACAGGTATTTTCAGATGTTATCGAGGCTAGATTTAACCATTGTCACACTTGTCGTGTTTTTTTAATAAGCATTATTTACCAGAATACCACTAGTATTAAGTTGTATGATCAGTAAAAATTTGGTATACTCTTTCTTGTCTTAATTGGATCTTGTAGTTCCAAAAAGGCATTTATATTAGAGCATCTAGAATGTATATATATGTTTTTGTTTTTCATTTTTAAAGCTTCTACGCAGATTTTGGACCACTCAATCTGGCAATGGTTTACAGATATTGTTGCAAGATAAATAAGAAATTAAAGGTAAAATCTTTTTTACTTAAGATTTGACTTAGGTAATCATTGTTAGCCTGATCCTGGGGAGGGAAAAGTAAGGAAAACATATCTCTGTTTTTTATTTAAAAAAAAAAAAAAAAAAAAAAAAGTCTTGTTTCTCACTGCAGTGGTGCTTAAGACATACATGTGGCTTATTGTTTTATATAGTCAGAGTGTATATGTTTATTTTCCAGAGTTTTGACTGAATGGTTTAAGACTGATTGAGTCCTTTGGTTCTGGTTTGAATTGGTAATGATTAAATACTTGAAAAGCCAAAGTGGAAATTGGTTATTAAAGTGAAACCTCTTACTGTCTGTTCTAATGGAACTGAAACCCAGCAAGAGAAACTTAAACTTCCCTTGCTTTGGTCAAACAATGACCTTTCTGCCTTCACTTTGACAGAGAATGCTAGCAAACTAGTGAAGAAAATTGCATCATCTTACTTCCATTCTATCTTTAATGTCCCGTGATATTGTACTACTACTTGTGACTTTTCACCCTCACCCTTTGTACATACTATTAAGGAGCAGGGAAGGTAGGGGCAAACAGCATCTCTTTAAGGCTGTATATGAGAGTTGCAAAGAATATTTCTATTAGTTTGAACTCAGACCCCATTCCTTTATTTAAAAATCTTTGACTTACGGTTACATATAATAAAAAGTGTCTGTGTACTGCCAGCAATTCCAAATTAGTCACTGTAAATTCTCACGTAGAAAGTGCTGCGTTTAGGGGCCATTACTTTTTTAAAAACAATGTTATCCAGGTGATTACTTACCATACTATTACACAGAAGAAATAAAATTTATTTTCAAGTAAAAATTAAATTGTATTAAAAATTTATGAGTGATTAAGGCAGATTTTTTTTCCCCTTGAGCCTCAAACCTAAAATTCCCCATCATAACTGTTGGAAATACCTGCCAGAGGAGTTACTAATCTGCAAAATGGCAATGTGCCTTTTCTTTTTGTATTAGATAGTATGCCCTACAGGTTTATGTAGAGATGGAAACTCTTTTTTTCTGGGCTTTATTTTTCTCTTGAATAGGAATATAAGCATTTATGGCCTTGTATATTTATGTCCACACCCTCCTCCTTTTTTCCACTTGCCAGTGGCAGGTCTTTTGTTCATACAGGGCTAGGAAGCTAAAAATAATTTCCTCTCCCCCTGCTTGAGTTTCTTTGCTCTAATTTTGAAAGACTTTTTTTCCCCTGTGTATTCCTCTATCTACAGCCTTTTATCCTTCAGTCAACCAAGAATATATTGGTATATTAGTCCTTTTTTTTTTTTTTAAACTTTTTATTATTTACTAGAACCAACTTTCAGGGTATTGACCATCCAACCTGGTAGAAACATTACTGCCTACTCAATTAGTGATAAAAACATGTATCACTCAATTAGTGATAAAAACATGTATGGAGTTTGAATTTCAGTGTCTTGTGCTTATGTTGCTCTATGGCTGGTTGGGTTTTGTTTTTGTTTTTAAAATCAACTTGGATCTCTTACTCTATGTAAACAAAATATGTACACATTCATCATTGACTCAGAAGCCAAGAAATATGTGCTTTTTGAACTCAATATATCCTTTTCCTTATGCTTACCTGAATCTGTTTCTGCTCACGTTAGTGAAATACAGGTGAGGAGGTCCTAACTAATCATATGCTTTCTTTGGTTTTTAAATTCCATATCCTTTTAGATAAAAAGTATAATGTATTTACAGGATTGAAGTATAATGTATGTACAGAAATAGGTACAGATCTTGAGGTTCAGATCAATGAATTTTCACAAACTGAATATATGTAGGTAATCATCTAAGTCATCAAATCAAGAACAGAATGTTAGCAACGCCACACAAGAGCCCACTTATGCTCTGTTATCTCTGTTCCACCCCTTCTCTGCCCTGTTACCTCATTCACTATCCTGATTTGTAACAGAATTATTTTTGCCTGTTTTTATTTACCCTTTTATTAAAAACAATTTTTTTTAACATTTATTCATTTTTGAGAGACAGAGCACGAGTGGGGAAGGGGCAGAGAGGGGGAGACACAGAATCTGAAGCAGGCTCCAGCCTCTCCAAGCTGTCAGCACAGAGCCCAACGCACGCGGCTTGAACTCCCGAACTGCAAGATCTTGACCTGAGCTGAGCCCGAAGTCAGACACTCAACTGACTAAACCACCCAGGCGCCCCACCCTTTTATTTTAATGTAAAGGTTTTGGGAATAGATGTTAAAAACAAAAACGGGGAAAGGAAAGAAAAGTCCCTCCCCCCCCCCCCCCCCGCCTTTTCTAGCATCATATGTATTCTTTCAGAGCATGTACTCTAAGCATATACCTGTTCATGTCTCTTCCTCACTCCTTAATTGTACATTCATTTTAATCCAAGAATATGTCTATTATGGGAAGGTACATGGTATTTTTGAGTATTAGAGTTAACTATTTTAAAGTTCTTGCTAATACAAATGCTTATATGTTGTTAAGATTTGGAATTTATATCTTCATCACAAAGTAAAGTTTTAGAAAACTTGAAATTAAAGAGAAATACTAACAGCTGTTTATCTTTATGCAGTCCATCACAATGATGAGGAAGAAAATTATTCATTTTACTGGCTCTGATCAGAGAAAACAAGCAAATGCTGCTTTCCTTATTGGATGTTATATGGTAAGTATTAAACTGATTTCCTAACATATTAGTGAAAATGCATACGGCAGTGGTACTTTAAATTGCAGTTGGAATTTTGAAATTACATTTTCTATGATAACGTCTTGATTTCTTTCCAGAAAGAACATGTTTTGTTTTTAAAGATTTGACCAGCTGGAAAGGCTGTGCATGTTTGGGAGGATGCGGTATATGGGAGGTTTCTGTACCTTTTACTCAGTTTTGCTGTTTTGAACCTAAAACTACTCTTTAAAAAGTCTATTTTTTAAAAAAATTGATCAACTACTGTGAAACCCCTTTTCTGTGTTTTGCACTTAATAATGCCCCCAAAACTGTGTTTTTATAAACCCATGGTCCGTTTAGTGAAGTTGTAAAAGTGGAGTCAGGATTAATAATTGTTTTTTTTTTTCTAGAAAAACAGCAAAGTGCATCATATGAAGTAAGAGTGCTTTATAATTTGAATATAGGCAATTTTTTCCTAACTGAGGTATGATTCTTAGATCTATTCTTAGGATTCTCTCTATTATCAAAATATCTTGCATGAGGAAAATGGGTGCATACTGCATAGGTTACACGGGACATTGAGAGGTCTGTCTGAATCATTGCAAAGTGTGTTTGGAATAGCCAGTATTTACACAAGAGTTATAAATTTCATTTATTTATAAGCATCAAGGAAGAGCTTTATTTTTTTAGTCCCATTTTATCACTGCCTGGTGCATTTATCTGCAGGAGTATCTTAGCAGCAAGTTTTCCAGAGTATGCCGAGAGCTCCTCCAGAGTGGTGTGTCCCTTATCTTTTTGTTTGTTGGTATGGAAGCTAGCTGTTCTGTTCACTGGAGAAGAGCAAGTTGAATGTGTTTTCTACTCCCATCCACCATAAAGGGATTGTCTTTGAAATTCTTTAGATAAGTTCTTTCTTCCCTCAGCTTGCTACTTGATTCTGTCATGCTTTCCTCCCTTTGAAAGTTATTTTCTGGTATATAGTTTAATAATTTAGAATGTACAGTGACTAGACCACAAGTTGGTGGTACTAGCTAACATTGCACCTAAAAATTTAGTGATTTCCTTTTCTGTTAAAGGCAAATCATTAACAACAGTGATTAAGGCCTTTTTTGCTTTTGTTTTTCCTCTTGTGCTCACAGAAATAGTTGATAGAAATGTTTCTGGGATAGTTTTATCATCTCCGAATATATGAAACACAGGTTGTAGATGATGTCTATTAAAATTTGACTTCTTGGGGCGCCTGGGTGGCGCAGTCGGTTAGGCGTCCGACTTCAGCCAGGTCACAATCTCGCTGTGAGTTCGAGCCCTGCGTCAGGCTCTGGGCTGATGGCTCGGAGCCTGGAGCCTGTTTCCAATTCTGTGTCTTCCTCTCTCTCTGCCCCTCCCCCGTTCATGCTCTGTCTCTCTCTGTCCCAAAAATAAATAAACGTTGAAAAAAAAAATTAAAAAAAAAAATTTGACTTCTTAAGCTTATCGAAATGTGGTGCTTTTGTTTAGTTGTTTGTTTTTCCATCTTTCCTGGTGTTTATTGTGCTTCACAGCAAAAATTCTTAGGGGTAAAAAAAAGCCTACGCAGGTTCTCAACAAAAAGAGAATAGGGAGGTGGCTCTTTTAACAGGGGCATTTGGTCCCATTACTTAGCCAATCACTGAGGATAGGAACCCCATGGATTACAGGATAAATCATGACAGCTTTACAGAAAGAGGGATGTAGCCAGAATTCTTGGGGTTTGTATAGTGTTAGAGGAGATGCTGGAGAAATGGCCCTTGGTGTGACAGTAAAAGTCTTTGCACTGCCCAGGAGAAAATCTGGGTGGCTGAAGCCATTCCATTTCAGAGAATGTGTGCTTGCCTAGAACATACCGAGTTCTGCCTGGACTGTTCTTGGTGCAGTTGTTTGTTTCTGGTCAGGTGAGATGTTCCCAAGTTGGGGGGTGGGTCTTGGGGAGCCAGACATGATGTCTTCAATGTGAAGACCCTCCAGAGAAGGTGGCTGTGATCATGGTGGAAACCAAGCGTTTTGTTAAAAACAAAACACTTGATAATTTTATAAATAAGAAATCTCTTTTTAATAATCTTATTGCTTTTGTGTGTTACTGCTAGTGGAAAAAAAAATGACCTCTTGGCAAATTTACCAAAAATTTGTTGTCATATTTGTTTTAAGTTTGGTGTTGGCCTTTTGACTTTGTTTATGGTTTATTTTGGCATGTAGAAGTGTATTTTTCTATTTTTAACATATTTGGAGTTAGAAATCCTTCCAGGATTTTATGCTCTCAGATTAACACTGATTTGATTGGTTAGGAAAGTGCCAGGTAAGCAATTTGGACATGGACTTGAGTTCATTCCTTTGCTCAGTTAGAAGCCAGCTTGGCAGGAGGATCACAGCTCTTGGCTGTAGTTAAAGTCCTTGCAGCCATGACTGGCTGGCTAAAGTGGGAGCTTGGAGTTCAAATGATGCTAGGTAGAGAAATAGGAGAAAACCTTCTAAGAAAAGGAAATTTATTAATAGTAGCAAAAGAGGATCGAGGTATAACATGGATACCTTAAAAGATGAAACATCAAAGGTAAGCAAATAGAGATTTGATGTGGTTGAAGTCTGTTAAATCCTCTGATGAAAGATTTGTAGAAAGAATGAGAGTTCCCTAAAAAATCGATCTGCAGCCTTGATAACCTTGTTTTGGAGTTATTGAGGAATTTTGGAGATTGTAAGGCTTTTTAATGGTTGACCTGGAAGGTGGTGTGGTAATGTTAAAACAGAAAGTCTAGAGGAAGAAGTTTCGGGAAGGAAATGTTCCAAATGGACTGACTCTTGATCCATCCTTTTACACTCTGGGATTCTGAAGGGGATGTCCCCTTCATCTTTACACATTCAGAAGGACCTAATACAGAGTGTGGAGGAGGCTTGAGAATAAAGTGGCAGTACTTCTATTATCTTTTTGTCTTAAAAACAGAGGAGGTTAGTTTTATAAGTACTCAAAATAACTTAGATACTTAAAACAGGATTGATATGCTCATGCTCCCTTTTGTCAGATGGTCAAGTGTCACATGTGGCAGAAGTGAGATTATTGGCTTAACTGTTCATTTGTCTTCAATGTGCATATTTCCAAGTAATGCACTTTGTGTGGCCTGGTAAATGGATTCACAATCATCTGAAATGGTAGGAGCTTTGGTAACAAATTATGGTGAAAGTAACAATCTTAGGGTGCTTGGTTAAGCATCCAACTCTTGGTTTCAGCCCAGGTCAGGATCTCACAGTTTTGTGTGTGGGTTTGAGCCCTGCATGGGGCTCTGTGCTATCGATGCAGAGCCTATTTGGGATTCTCTCTCTCTACCTCTCTCTCTCTCTCTGCCCCTTCCCCACTTGTGCTGTCTCTCTCTCAAAATGAATAAACTTTAAAATTTTAATTAAAGCAAATTAAAAAAAAAAAGAAAAATCTTGTATACCACTCACCGTAGCAGACTTGAGGAATGTGAAAGATAAGTGCATTACATCATTTTATGAAGTGGTAAGTTTACCCTGTTGTGATAAATCTGTGATTCCTTATTACCTAGCCAGATTTGGAGAGGGGTGGTATATATAGCCTGTCATTTCAAGTAAAGGTGAAGTTCTAAGTGAAAGTGCCTTTCAAAACAAATAAATTCATAATTAAGAGAGTATTTTGAAAATAAAAGTTTGAAACTTTTGTCATTTTGTGGAAAATGTTATGTACAAAACCTGTGTACCCTTGAGAAATTTAGAAAATCTTCCTTAAAAATAAAAAATAAAAACCCTTTTATATTTATAAAAACAGGACATGTGCAGTGGCACCTGGGTGGCTCAGTCGGTTGAGCGGCCGACTTCAGCTCAGGTCATGATCTCGCGGTCTGTGAGTTTGAGTCCCGCGTCGGGCTCTGTGCTGACAGAGCCTGGAGCCTGTTTCGGATTCTGTGTCTCCCTCTCTCTGACCCTCCCCCATTCATGCTCTGTCTCTGTCTCAAAAATAAATAAACGTTAAAAAAAAAAAAAAAAAACAGGACATGTGCATATGTGTGTGTAATATACTATATGTTTTATGTTCACTAGTACAGTTTTATCACCTATTTTTTTCAGTCAGTGGCTCATTGTTCCATTTTAGTACATACTGCATCATCTCTATACCTGGATTATATTCTTATTTCCTCCATCGATCCAAAATGTCCAAAGCAATATGTAATCCAGGACCACACATTGTGTATGATTGTTGTGCCTTTAACCTCACTGACACATTCATGGTACCTTTTTGCTAACACTGATTTATGGAAGAGACCAGACCTCTTATGGAATGTTCTACCTTTCGAATTTCTCTGGTTTCTTCCTTGTGGTATGTTTTAACTGGTTTTCTCCATTCTCTGTATGTCTTCTGAACTGGAAGTTAAATCTGTAGGCTTGTGCATTAGTAGAATATTTTGCATCATATCAGAAAACATATGATATAATACCTAAATTACCATTCAGGATGCTAAAAATGTCCTTTGGATTAGGGGCTAATCATCAAATTCCTTCAATGTATGATTTTTCTCCTTTATGACTTAATGGATTCAGATGGTGTTATTTTGAAACTATTTGTATGTTCAGTTCCCCATCAACCATGCAGCTAGTGTTTTAAACAACAATTATAGTACTTGCCTCAATCAATTTTATTATGATTTCAGTGTAACCATAATTCCTAATTATTTCATTCATCCTTCATTTATTAGTTGGCTTTCTTTCATGGAAATTGAACTTCCTTTCTTCCAGTTAAGATTGTTGGTTATCCTGAAACCAGTTTCCTACTGAAAAGGCAGAATGAATGGTGTTTTTCCATTTAAGTACACAGTTTTCAAAGTCAAGTGTTCTAGTGATAGCCACAAAACAAAATTTTATAACCTGCTTTAAAATCATCTAAGTAAAGTTTCAGTGGATTTTGGGCTTATTTGCTAAGCATGTTTTCAAATGTGCAGCACTCCTCCATTAGTTTTTAATAATATCTGATTAGCATTTGGTAAGTTGGGAATTTACGAACCAAATGTCCATCATTGGCTGGATGGGTTGAAAGAATGAGTGTAATCGTTTCTGCATTTACATATACTTACCACAGTAAAGTATCTGTTTTAGTTAAAGCACCCATTAAAATCAAGAATTGAAACAGCTGTGCATGATTTTATGTATATGAAGTTCTTGGAAGGCTACCTATTCTATTCCATAGAGACAGAAAGCATATCAGTGGTTGTCTCAGACTTATGGAGAGGGGGAAACATTTGGGATTAACTGGGAAGATGCACAAGAGAACCTTTGAGGGTGATGGGAATTTCCTGTCTGGATTGTGTCATGGTTATATAGGTGTAGACAGTTGTTAAAATCCATTGACTTGTACATTTAAAATTATGTTTTTATTGATTGTAAAATATACTTCTGTAAATATTTTTTAACTAAAAAAAGTAATAAGTAAATAGAAGAAAAGAAGTAGCTGAACTCACAACTCACAACTAGGCATTTAAAAACACTTAAAAAATGAAGCATTAGCTGTTAAATTTATTAATATTTTAGTGAAGAAGTTCTTTATTTTACTATTTTTTTTGTGAAGAAGTTCTTTAAAGCACAATTACTGTATATAATCATTTAAGAAATAACTGTCACTTTATCTTTGTCTATTTAATTTTTTATGTGTATACTTTGTAGTGGAAGTGATAGTGTGTAATACTAGTAGGTATAAACATTAATTTCTAGTTGCAAAATAGTTTTTTGAAGAGGCCACTGAGCTGGCTTTTAATTTCAGTTTAGGTAGAATATCTGGCACAAATTAAACATTGAATAAAATGTCTTCTTCTTTTTCTTTTTTCCCCCTGCTCCTGTCCACCATTATCATATCTTAAATCTGCTTTTTATATTAAAAAACAAGAAAGTTACCATTTTATCTTATTGCCCCAGCAGCAGTTCTGTTTTCCTGCAGATATATAGTAGTTAGCTCTTCCATAGGTTAAATGTACTTTTGAGGGCTAGCGTGGGAAATTAGCCATTGTTTCTAATAGTTTTTGTGGTTAAGGCGTTCTGAGTATAAGATAAATGACAGAAGCAAACTCTTGGTACATAGCTTGCAAATTTGCTTTCCTTTAATGTTTAATAGATTACTTTGGTAGAGCTAATTGTGCTAACATATAGATTTCCTGTTCAAAATTTATCACTCTGTATTATTATTTTTTATTTCTAAGCAATTTTTATAACCTTTATAATGACTTACCTTGTAAATTGTTAACATTTACATTGAAAATTATACTAATTAAATTCTGGGAATTGATTAATTCAGCAATCTGTGAGTAGAATCCTAAATTGTATTGAATTTGAGATTACTTCAACAATTAGAATAAGAGCTCAGGGACTTAATTTGTTATTTAATGATGATTTTTTGAACTTGTAGTCTCCTTTTCCTGAAGGATTTAATTATTTTGGACCCGGAGTAGTCAGTGCCAGGTTAAGGTGGCTGCAGGGTGAAGGGATCAGATGAGAAGTTAAGACAAAGGGAGCACAGAGGAGAGGATCTGGGAGCTGTAGGTAAGAATCCAGTTCGGCAAATAGCCATCTAAATGGGGCAGCAAAGACTGGAGGATAAAATCAGGTGGGATGGCCAGGGTCTTGGCCCTGGGCAATACTCAGCCCTGGGCAAACACCCTTCCTGGGTGTCAGTGAAAAGTAGGGCCAACAGCAACAGGCAGCTGTAAATAGCAACCAGGAACCAGGTTAGTGTGAGGTGTGCCCAAAAGGGGATAGGATGGGCCGGAGGAACAGGCCAGGTGGTAGAGGTGGCTGTAGGCATCACAGTTCACAGCCTTACTACTTCTTCCTTTTTCACCCTAGTGAGCCTGACTGCTGGTATTTCAGCTGCCCATGATACTTGCTAGGTGGTATTAGTTTGGGGAAAAGGTAAAGAGAAATGACTCTGACTGTTACGAGCTTTGATTGTAGATCTTTTAAGCTGTCTGGAATTTTGGATCCTGTCCTTGTTTTAATACTTATTTTATTTTTTTATTAAAAAAATTTTGTTTAACATTTATTTATTTTTGAAAGGCAGAGAGACAGAGCGTGAATGGGGGAGGGGCAGAGAGAGGGGGAGACACAGAAACAGAAGCAGGCTCCAGGCTCTGAGCTGTCAGCACAGAGCCCCACGTGGGGCTCAAACTCACAGACTGCGAGATTGTGACCTGAGCCGAAATCGGCTGCTTAACCGACTGAGCCACCCAGGCACCCCTAATACTTGTTTTAGATAGTATGGTTTCTCATCTATAAATAAGGGCTGAGCAGTAGGCCCTCTTCCATCCATAGCAAGCAGTGTGATTTTGGGTGACCAGTTGGAGAAGTGGGAGAGTAGTGGCCTGCTGGCTTTGTGTAACTAACAGTATTTATTTTTAAAATAATAGTAGTTTGTTTGTTTTTGCCATGTTTAAAAATTAGGTTTCATGTAAAAAAAAAAAAATCAAGATTTTTGCTTTGTTTAGAAAAAAAAATCCCTACTACTCACATAGTATAACCATGTACACTTAATACCCAGAACCAATTCCCTCACATTAAAAAAAAAAAAAAAAAAAGTTTATTTATTTATTTTGAGAAAGAGAGTGAATCCCAAGCAGGCTCTGCCCTGTCAGCATGGAGCCCTACACAGGGCTGGATCTCACAAATCCTGAGATCGTGACTAGAGCTGAAATCTAGAGTCGGACCCTTAACTGACTGAGCCACCCAGGCGCCCCTCCCTCACGTTTATTAGCTGTATGGCTTTGGTAGATATGATTGCTACTCCAAACTTCCAGTTTCCCTTTATCTAAACTGAGAATCATTATACTAGCCTACTGTTATATAAATAAAAATAATTAAAATGAAAACTGTTGAAATATAAGGCCATCTGATTTTTTTCTAAAAATGATTTAGGTTTTTTTTTTTCATATTTCTGTATTTGTGCAGGAGCTGTGAAATTGATTTATTTATCTTATCATGTAAAACTGTATTGTATATAGTCTTTCCCTGCTCAATAAGCTATTTCCGTAAGCTTATTTCCATGTTTAAGCTTATTTCCAACTTTCACGAACATTTCAGTATTAATCTGGAGAGAGTGATTTCTTTAAAAAAGATCATTCAAGTCTTGGCATAGGAAAGACCGTGTCATCTGGTTGTTGCGCATGTAAGTTAATACTGGAAACATTGTGACATTTCTCCATGAAAAATACTTGAAAATGGGGGCACCTGGGTGGCTCAGTCGGTTAAGTGGCTGACTCAGGTCGTGATCTGAGTTTGTGAGTTTGAGCCCCGCGTCGGGCTCTGTGCTGACAGCTCAGAGCCTGGAACCTGCTTCAGATTCTGTGTCTCCCTCTCTCTCTGCGCCTCCCCTGCTCACGCTCTGTTTCTGTCTCCCAATAAGATAAACATTAAAAAAAAAAAAGAAAAATACTCGAAAATGGTTTACTGGTTTATTGGGCTGCCACATTTGTTGTGGAGTTTAAGTACTTTTTGTTATTCTTCATTCTTAGAATGATTTGTGTAATGTTTTGGTTTTTAGAACTGTACCAAAGACCAATAAGTATATAGCTTAAGCTTCAAAATGCTCTATGTAAGAATAGAAATAAGAAGCATGTGTCTAAGTGATTGGGTGTTATTATTTGAGGCCTGAGTGGTCAGGATTGAAACTGATCAGTCTGTGATTCTTTTCTTTCAGTCCACTAATTAATTCATCACCGATTGAGCCCAGCCCCTCCCAGGTTTTGCAACACAGATCAGTAGTCCAAGGTTAGAAGTTCTCACAGGGACTGAGGCAGGCAGATGGTAATTTAAAAAATGGGGGTGGTGGAAGTCCTAGAAATGGCTTTGATTTTATTCAGCAAAAAAGATCATGACTTTGAAAAGCACTATTGACTTCTCAAGTATTTCTGCCCCAATATTTTATTCATCCTGTGAGATTGCTGTTTGCTTCTTCAGAGAGAGAAAAAGAGAGAGGTGGCAACAAGCTCTCCTTCCTAATGCTTTCTAAGCCACAAGACTTGCTTATCTTTACATCTCTGCACTTGTCATCTATTTTTTTATTTATACACTTTTAACAAACTGATCATTTCTTACTGTTGATTGTGTTACCATATTATTGCTGCCTGACAAATTACCCCCCTGGACTACAGTCATCTAAAGGCTAGCCTGGGGCTGCTGGAGGGTGCACTGCTAACGGGGTCTCTTCACACTCCTGCCAACTAGCGCTGGTTATTGGCACATGGCCTTAGTTCCTTGCCACACAGCTGCCCAAGTACCATCACTGAATGGCACCTTGAGGTACCTGGAGTGAGGAATCCAATACTGGAGCCACAGTATCATTTATGCCTCAGAAGTCACACTCTGCCTTTTATGCATTGTTTATACATAGGTGCCCAATCAATGTGGGAGGGGGCCATGCAAGGGTAGAAGTACCAGGAGGTGAGCATCACTGGGACTGTTTTGGAAGCTGGCTACCACAGCTGTTTAATATCTCTCTTGTTCCTCATTTGTTGCTTCCTATTTTTGGATGGCAGTGTGGATTTAGAGTGAGCATTCTATATTTGTACAAAGCTTCTCATGAAAATATACCAAAGGAATTTGAGAAGGACCTAGCTTCCAAATTGCCGGGAACACAGTGATAGATCATAAAATTGCATTGAGTTAGAGTTTACTAATTTGAGGATCTGTGTTAATAGAGGAGCCATTTATACGGTTTTTCTTAAAAAACAAATTTAGAATAATTTCATTTGGCAAGGCCTTTTGATGCGGAGAGATACGTGAGTGTACAGTTAAAATGATAGATTGCTAGCAGATATTTCCTTAATAGTTCTGTGTCTTAGTCCTTCTGAGTAGCCATAACAAAGTACCAGAGACTGGGAGGCTTATAAACAGAAATGTATTTCTCACAGTTCTGGAGGCTGGAACTTCCGGGATCAGAATGTCAGCATGGACTGGTGAGGCCTCTCACGTGGTGGAAGGGGCTGAGGATCTCTCTGGAGCTTCTTTTAGAAGGCACTAATCCCATTCATGATGGCTCCACCTTTATGGCTAACCATCTCCCAAAGGCCCCATCTACTAATAGCATCACATCCCCTTTTGGGGGTTAGGATTTCAACATAAGAATTTGCAAGGTGGGGCACACAAACATTCAGACTATAGCATTATATAAATAGACTTATTCTGAGTCTATAAATTTCTTACAGCTTATCTCATTATACCCAGTATTACCTGTTTAAGTACATTATGTACAACATCCCCCAACTAGATTTCAAAAATAACATTTTTTTTTTTAAGTTCATGGCTAGGGATTTAGGTTTTATTCCCCCATAGGAGGAAATGTTATATTGCTCTTGTGTTCTTTGAATTGAACTTATGTTCCAAGGCTAACCCAGAATTATTTAATGTATTAGCGACTGTGTTTTGAAAGTAAGGAAATAATACTATTGCAATTTTAGTAATTAAAGAAACCAAAGAACTGCAATCTTGAGTAAGAGGAATTTTCTTTAATGTGGTGCTTAAGGAAAAATTACTATAATTTGAGAGAAGGTTTTATTAGAAATTTATGGAAAATCTGAAAGAGGTCTCTGGATTTCACTTACTTAAATTATGTATATATACACATATATACTCAAACACAATTGAATCAAACCTGTTTTCACTCTCATTTGCCTCAAAGTGTTTTTTATTTGGTTTTGTTCTTTTGGTTTCAGGGGTGGTGTTTGGAGGGGAGTTGTCTGCTAGTAAGTCCTAAAATAGAATGGAGAAAAGAAAATACTTTACTGATGTTATATAGTAAGCCTTAGATAAAAAAGGAAGCATGTTGGAGACTAGAAGAGAATGAGGAGATTTGGAAAGAGGGATTTGTTTTTTAAAAAGTTTTAAATTTTTCCTGAAAGAATTGTTATGCTGTCTTTCCAAATGAATAGCAATAAAATAAAAAGTCAGTTGACAGGTTGATGCTTAAAAGATAATGTATAGACAAGTATGATGAGTGAGATTATAAATGATTATCTTGTGGCTAACTCATGATAAACTGCAATTGTATATGAGTCAGAAATACTTGTACTTGAAAATTTGTTTGATACTGGGTAACAAAGTATTTCCTTATTCTTGAAATTGATTGTTCTTTGTGGTACTTTTTTTGTGGATTTGTATCCTCCTATAGATAAAGAAATGTTAAGAGATAAATATTGGAAGATTCTGTATAGTTAATTAAAGTTGAGCATTTTTTTTTAGAGTAAATGGGATGAAACCATATTGAGAAACAGCCTAGACATTGGGAAAATTTTCCATTTGTGATTCTTAAAACAGAAAATTGGTAAAATGCCCTCTGGAAGCTGAGTTAACTGTTACGACTCGTTTTGGAATATACCCTTCTCTAAGTTTCAAAGATCCTTGCTGGATCTGTGATTTTGTAATTTGTTTTAATCCAGTGATTTTTTTAATTTAAGATTTAAACATTTTCTAACCATTAACAAGTAGATTTAGGTTCAGTGAATTAAACATTGAACCACAGTATATATAATATATAATCTATGAACCAGGAGTCAAATGAAACCCACGATGTGGGTCCTCACTTGAGACAGCTCACATTACATTGAAGAAACAGCTCATATGTGTATGTAGTAGAGATTAAAAGTTTATAATTAACTTTTTTAATGATTTATTTTTACCAGTCAACATTTAAAGTATATTATCCCAAAGTAAGCTTTAGCACTGACTCTAATTTGTATCATAATATATGTGCCAAATCTAATGCTTGTGGCCACCTCCCCTCCCCTATATATGAGCTGAAAATGCCCTGCCCTGCAGGAAGATTCTGAGTTGGAAAAAAGACTTGTGCCTTCAGATAGCATGTGGGTCAGATAATCCCAGGCAAACTTAATTGGAGATTGAAGATGACTTATTTAGAGGGAGGCCAGTAGTTTTTTTAGAACCAGTGACTTTGAAGGAACAGAAGGAGAGTATGAGGCTAGTAAAATACTTCTGCAACACCACAACTGAGAAGACAGTGGAACAACATGTATAAATTATTGAGAGAAAAGAACTACCCACCAAAAATCATATACATAGTCCATAAATTCAGGGCAGAAAACAAGAAATTATCAGAAATGTGAGGAATACCTACCAGTAATGGACCTGAAATACTAAAGCATCTACTTGAAGTAATTCTACCAGATAAAAATGGAAGCATAATGTAGTTCTGAGGATAAAAGAAGCCAATGAGAATAGGAAGCAAATGCAGTTTTATAGGAAACTTGTACAGTATTGTAAGTAGTTAAATCTAAATGGATGGAGTTAATAAACTTGCTCTGCCTTTATGTCCTTTTCCACCTTTTCCCTAGTCTCAATCCATCTCCCAACCCTGACACCCACACACTTCTTTATGATCATTTCAGTGGCTTTTCATAAAAGAGATGAGGTACAAGCATGTGTTCAGTCTAACATCTTGGTTTAGAAAATCTGTTTTAAAAATTCTATACTTGTTACTACAAAAGGTTGTTGTGAATTTGTTGCTGAGTGTTCTTCCTGCAAGCAACAGAAACTAGCTATGGCAGATTGAAACAAAAAAGGGATTCACTGAGGGGTGCTGGGGGACTCTCAGGATCCTTGGGAAAGCCAGAGACCCAGACTCAGGTAATTGGAGAGGTCACTTTGCAGTGACAGCACTATATCTTCATTTAGAAATAAATTGCCTTTTTCTTTTCTTTTCATATGTAGGTTATATATTTGGGGAGGACTCCAGAAGAAGCATATAGAATATTAATGTGTGGAAATACATCCTATATTCCTTTCAGGTAAATATAAGAGTGATATGATAAATTCATTCAGTCATGCCCTTGCCAGAAATATCTTGGTATAATTGTTTCTGAAAAAAAGAAGACCTGGTAAATAGTCAATTTAGAGTGGGTGCAAATAATCCAGTAGATCTGGGTTGCTCAACAGTGACACTTTCGACATTTTGTTGTGGGGGCTGTCCTGTGTATTGTAGGACACTCAGCAGCATCCCTGGCTTCTGCCTACTAGTTGCCAGTAATACCTCCACCTCCATGAAATTAATTGCGGAAACCAAAATGTCTCAGACATTGTCTCTAGGCAGTGAATCACTTCTATGTGAGAACCTCTGCCACTCATGGAAAATAGGCTTTATAATCAGATGACAGTCCTGTAGTTAGAACTCAGAGCTACCGCTGAGGAGTTCAAGTCCTGAGGAGTTAAGAGAGAAGTTTTCCTGATAATCAGGAGTTGGTTGCCAGAGCAAAAAGGAACCTCTTTGTCCTAGGGATTTGCCAGCAGAGATAGTGGGCAAGGTTGCTAATGCAGCAACACTACTAGAGAAACCAAGTGGCTGTGTCCTAGAGGCACTATGTAAATACTCTCTGTACCCGAATGGATGATGTCCTCATCCTCATCTCAAACTTACCAGGTGATTGTGTTGAAGATCTTTTGAAAAAAACTTGTGTTCTTTTTTTTTTCTTTAAGTTCTAAAAATTTCTCTCTTTCTCAAAATGCTTGACTTAGTTACATTATCTAAATATTGTGTGGCGCTTGACATGTAATAAAGATGTGAAATAATTTTGCTGATTGCATGCTGTGTTGTTAATTTCAAGTGCTGTATTATTCTTCCACTTGTAAGCTAGGTAGTGATTTTAGTATTGTTGCATATACCTTGAATGCCTGATTTTGAAGGTATGGCTTCACTTTTTAAATGTAAGCTTGTGAATTTGACTTCATTGTGGACAAGCTTTAGGAGGGTCTCCCATTGGGCAGAATCTTCAATAACTGTAGGACTGTCCATAGACTTACTCCATGAAATAGATATTTGTTTCAATTACATATTGCACTAAAGATTGTATATTAAGTGATTTAGCAAATTGGAAGAATTACTTTGAACCCAGTACTATCACCTTTCTTTCTAGTGCAAGGATTATGTTAGGTATTCTGTTATTTGAGGTGGGTAGGGAGAGATGGAGATAATTTTCTAACATGGAGAGTGTGCTACTTTTCTTCTCAACCTGTAATCTAATAGCAACCATATACTTCCTTTAGAAGAAAGGCTTGTATCTGTGGTCTGTGAGTCACAGGAACATTGATATACAGTGATAATTTAGTTGTACAGAGTTCTTTATATTGATATTCCTCTATAATAGTGCCATTCTTAAAGTTTATAGCATAAGGTCTTGAAATAGAATAAGTGCACACATTTCCTATAATGCAAGTAAGGATCCATGGAACACTGTTGATGTAAAAGAGAATTTGCATTGATTTAAATGCAAAGGCCAAAAATAGAATAACTGTTGCTTTTTTTTTTTTTTTTTTTTTTTTTTTGCCATACCTGAGTTTAAAATTACTGAAGTTTGGCACTGAGAAATGAAGTTAGTTACTTCTAGTCCCAGGAGCAAATGTTTGTAATTCTTTAAAAAAATAGGACTTAGCTAGAAACAGCTCAAGATGGTAAAATTTGAATCTTTGCAGTCATAGATGCCAGATATTTGATATATCTAAAGTATTGTGTCTCCAAGTGTGGCCTATGAATTAGTGTCAATCTGTGAAGTTTTTGTTCCAGTTAAGTATAGCAATTGAGAGCAAGATTTGAGAGACTTTGGTAATAATGTAATAGGATATTTTTATGTGTGTGGAATCGAATATTAGAAGAATTTGGGCTTGTATTTAATATGTTTTTTGCCTTCTGTTTTTCTAGTAATTCATTTTTGTTTATAAAAAATGCATTTTTATGAATAAAATACTTTTTTATTTACAGAAATAAAATTGTGTTATTTGGGGTATGTAATAGTACAATACTGTTGTATTTTATACTTAACTGCATTCTACAAGAGTATCAGCATATGGCAGATATAAAAATCTGGTGCTTTATCACATTTTACTATTCTGTTGAACTTACTAGTTAGAAAGTAGGCCAGTCAGAATTAATAAAGCTTGATAATATTTTTTAAGTTTGATAATATTTTGGAAGAGATTGCATTATAGTCTTTTATTCTTGCCACTTGAAGTGCATAGTATAAATATAGCTGTTAAGAATAGCATTGATTTACAGTTAAAAAAACTTTTGGTTCTCCACAGCAATATTTAATTAGATTTAATTCAACCTAGATATAATTCTTCAACCACTGAGTTGACTTGATTTCTTAATGGATATATTGAGTATTTCTCTCTGCATGTCTAAATGAAAAAATAGTATAAAATGTAGTTCGATATTTTCTTGATACCTTAGGATTATGGTTATGAAGAGCATATATTTCTATTTTTTTGGTTATTACCTATAATACTCTTTTGCTTCTTAGTTGATTTTTTTATGGTGGAGGGGGTCTCTACTTACTATTTTCAGCCCACTAACCTCATGTGTATATAGTTCAGTGTACAGAACACTGCCAGCACCCCTGAAGATTCCTTTCAGCCCTTTTCTAGTGAGTAACCACCCCCTAAGTAACCACTGCTGACTTCTACCACATCAGTTAGTTTTTCTTGACTTTGAACTTCTTATAAATGGAGTCAGAGAGTAGGCATTTCGCAGAACTGGGACTAGCTTTTAAAATACATCATGCCTGTGAGATGTATCTGTGTTGTGGCAGGCATCAGTAGTTCATCTTTTTTTTTTTTACTGCTTTTGTAGCATTCCATTCTATGAATACATCACAATTTCTTTGCTTTTTGTCCTTTTGATGGATTCCTGGGTTGTTTGCAGTTTGGGGCTATTATGCATACAAGCCGCCGCAAAATCTGTTATTTTTTAAACTAGTATTTGACACTGTTTTGCAGTTTTTCAGCAATACTCCTTCATTGATTCTCATCTGCTTTTCTAAGTTTGTTAAATGATCTTACCCGCCCCAACCTTACATCTAGATTCATAGCTGCTATTCTGCTGTTTTGAAGAAGCCTGATTGCTTGGGTAGAAGGAAGGAAGTGTGGGTGTGTTTAAAGTTGGAGGTGTTAATGAAGTAAACGGGAATGAATAAAGATTCTTGTCATCTATTCAGGTAGTATGATGCATGAGGCAGAACTTTAGCTGAGCCCAGATCAAAGCTTGTCGAATCATCATCGACTAGAGCAGGGCTTGGCCCATAGTAGGTTCTCAGAAAATATTCAATGAGTAAATGCATCAAGTTATCACAAAGACTGAATCAACATGTCTTTAATTTCACTGGGGAAGAATTAGCAGTACGTTAAGAAGATAATAAAAGTGGTAAAAACACTGGGATGCGATTTGAGACTTCACCATATTTCCTCTGATAATTTTGATTTGGTTTAGGCTAAATTACTTAATTTCCTTACCCATAGGTTCTTTATCTAAAAATGTTCTTTATTCAATGAAAAAATTATTTCTACAAATCAAGAAATATTTGTGTTGATTATATAGGTCAGTGGTTCTTAAACTTGAACATGCATCACAGTCACCTGGAGGACCTGTTAGAACAAAAATTACCTGGCCCACCCATATAGAACCTCTGACTCAGTGGGTCTGGGGTGGAGCTGGGAATTAGCAGGTGATGCTGATCGTTTGATCAGTGACCACACTGATAACTGCTATGGGTCGTTTTGTTTTTCTCCTCCCGAATATTACCAATAAACTACTGGTAAAATCATTTTCTAGGTTGCATAGAGACCTGGTCTAGCTTTTGGATGAGCAGCTTTTTAAATTCAGAAGCTTACTGGACAAAAATGGCACATTGTAAGACTTTGTGTGCAATCCTATGAAGGCTAACCTATAACTTAACTCAGTAATTCTAACCAATCCAGACAGTAATGTCTAAAACTAAAATAGTCCTTTTCCTCCTTGTTCATGTTGCTATGAAAGTCTGTATTCTTAAGGTTTATGTAAGTTGAAATCTTAAATAATTTTTCAGGTTAAGTAATACTACAATTGAAAACTCAACCAAGACAGGCAATTAATGATGGCTTCGCTAGCAGCTGTTTCCACCAGGGGACCAAATAAGGACCATTCAGAGAGTCACAGTTGTTTGGCATGTCTAGAATGATCACAATTAAATTAATTTTTATCTTGTCTAATTCCAAACATTTTTACTTCGTAATGGCTCACAGTAGCTAGAAGGGGGAAGTAGATGGGATTGGAGTTCAAAACCTTAACTGACATTAAGAGATTTGTGCTAAGATTACAGATAGATGTTGATGAGGTGTTGGGCTGTTGGGTGGAGTTGTCTGTAAACTAATTTAAGCACTTCCCCAAGAGCACTAAAGCTCTACTAAAGGTGGTTGGCCCCTTAGTTCCTGTGGTTTTCTTGGTAGTCTAATCTTGTAAGAATCAGAAAGAAGTTACTCAGTTAACTTGTTAAAAATTGTGAAAGCATAATGAGAAGAGCAGACTGCCTTCTTTTTAGCTTGCAACTAGTATTTCAGTTAGCAATAATTGCGCCTCAGATAAACCTCATTGGCTACAATACTGCCACTGTGCAAAGCTTGCACCTAGTATTTCAAATATTACTTTGATTTCCCAATATTGTTTTCCTTCATGGATAGACCTGTACCTGCAGCATATACTTACAACATGCACACACATATATGTGTATACAGAATCAAAAAGAAGTCTTACCTGGTAACAGTTTAATATGATATTTTCCAGTAAAAAAGAAAAGATTCAATGCCTTGCTCGTTTGTGGGGAAGGGTACATATTACTGATTAGAACTTAAGGAACTTTTGAAGCCCAGCCATCAAGGCCAAAAATGATCTAGGGAGATCATTTGAAATTTAAAAAGTGGTCATTATTGATTCATGCCTATAAAATAATATCTACTGGAATAGGTAGAAACTGCAGTGAAATTTATAACAATGACTTATCCTTGACTTAAAAATCGAAAGGCAAGATTTTTGTTTTTTGAGTCTGATCCTGAGTATGTGGTTTGCTTTTAAATACTAGTCTGCTTTGTCTTGAGGTAAGTGTACTACAGAAAACTAAATTTAACTGAGCTATGTATTTCAATACTTTTGGGATTTCAGAGATGCTGCCTATGGAAGTTGCAATTTCTACATTACACTTCTTGACTGTTTTCATGCAGTAAAGAAGGTAAGTGAATTGTAAGATGTACCCAGTGTTGAGTTGGAAGACTAGGCCTTTTCTGCAAGGATCTTCCAAGATGTGTATGATGTCAGAGATGTCCCATTTCCCACTAACTTTGGAATAATGCCAAACCAGTAAATGATTTTTCTGAATCTGAGTGTTTCTTGAATGAGTTGGGAAAAAAGCCACTTGAACAACAGAGCTAGTTATGTAATTAGGTTCTAAATCCAGACATGTTTTGGGTGCGTTGTGATTTCAAAGAAAAAAAAAAAGTAAATAGATTACTGGTTTCCGAGTTGTCTTTGATTTATGTATCTTATGGGTCTGATAGCCACCAATCCTATTTACCACAGACATTTCTGTAATGCAGTAATTGATACAAACACTTCGTTTTGTGTTTTCAAGCATTC
Organism: Felis catus; assembly: GCF_018350175.1. Classification (NCBI taxonomy): domain Eukaryota; kingdom Metazoa; phylum Chordata; class Mammalia; order Carnivora; family Felidae; genus Felis; species Felis catus. The sequence goes on along the minus strand of NC_058380.1, from coordinate 30,661,814 downwards.
AATTTCTAGTTCAGCAGAAGAATTTGTGTAGTCCATTAGTTTGTTACTAGGTTTTATGTAAGACTAAGTAGGTCACCACTGCTTTGTCAAAGTTATTTAAAAATAACTGCTGTGTTTTATAACCAGTACTGCCTGCCGTCTTTGACTCCCAGAGACACCTTTAATATCACATTCTAAATGAATGGGGTCCCCTGGAGTTATGTGACGCAGGCACACTCCCTCCCTCAGGTATGTGTCTTGAATGTCAGGGCAGCACAAGAAACTAGAATTTAAATCAGTAGCCCATGGATCAAATAAACTTTCAACAACATCTCAAGTTTTATGTGACTTACATTCTCACAGTCAAAAGGAGCCCTGGTTTGCTTTCTTGTATAATGAAACATGGTGGCTTTCTGAGAAATTTGAGGACTAGTTAGTATACTAATTCAGATATTAATTAGTATATCTTTTTTTTCCTGTATTAGGCAACAAGGTATAGAACTTAATGTTGTTTTGGGTTTGAGTCCAGTGACTATTAATAAAGGTGATCAAGTTCGTTGCCACAGGCTCTGAGGCAGCTCAATCAGGCCTCACTTTAGGCGGGTAATGTGCAGAGGAGGTGATCAAGAGATGGAGGGTATAAATGACCCCTGGGAACTGCTAATGCAGGCAGGTATACCTCTCCTTATGCTAGGGTTCCCTTCTCTCTACTTCCACTTCCTTTAAAAAGAGAGGTGAAAAACTTAGAGGGCCTTGGAAATGGTCCACTCTAACATTCTATTGTTATTTGTCAGCTTAGTTTTTTTCTTTTTTATCAGATATTATATCCAAAGCCTAATTAATTAGCAGGAACTATAAGTCAAAGACTCCTTTTCTTGCTCTATATTTAGTTTTATTCGAGAGTCAACAGCTTCTGATTTTCAAGTTAAACATTTTTAATTTGTAGCTGATTTTGAATATTGCATATAAAAAAGGTTTATAAAAGTAATTGTGACTTCATTTTAATGCAGCTTCTAATAGGTTCTCCTTATGAGTAGAAATTGCCTTTAAACTACATCTTATTGTATCACTCTGTTAAGAGCATGTAGTTCAAATAGCATGACATATATTGAGTATTTTGAATTCAAAGAAATATAACTAATCATAGTCTTGGAATTAGAATTTAAATAGCTATATTTTTTTAAATGAGGGTTTTTTGTTTGATACTGTAGCCTTCTCATTTTCCATTCATATTTCAGTGGTTTAAATTTTGAAAGCTGAGTTTATAGAGTCATCCCTTTTGAACCAAGAATACCTTGCTGATCAAGAATTTTTACACACAGAGATGGAAAGTACAGCATAGAGAATATAAGTAGTAGAACAGTAACATTGTATGGTGACAGATTGGGACTACACTTAGCGTGGTGAGCACTGAGTAATGTGTAACATTGTCAACTTCGTTATGTTGGACACCTGAAACTAATAAAACACTGTCAACTACAACAACAACAACAAATCCTTGGTTGCATGCTGTCTGGCTCAGTGAGCAGGGATAACAGCTCTCAGAGGCCACCAGCTTATCTTTGTCTCAGAAATTAGATACTCTGTTTATTTTGCTTAGCATGACCTGCCCGCTGCAACTGAGGGTGAGGCTACAGAATAGAACAGAAATTTTATGGGTTTTCTTTTTATTGAAAAAAATTTTTTCCTCAAAATTTTGAATTTTGTTGTATCAGGAACATTCATCTTTTAAATCTAAATTCAGAAGAATTTGAAAGTGAAGATATTTATGAAGTGGTGGGATTTGTTTGGGATAAGCTAACCTATGATTTACTTCTTTTTTATTATTTAAGGACCATTGCTTGGTGGTGTTGATCATTAGATCAGCTAACTAACTTATTAAAGTTAGTATGATTACTTTGAAGTCTTCATTATTTAGCTGTGCATGGATAGGATGATTGATGAAGGAAAATAAAAACAAATCAAATCTCATTAAAATAAATATTATTATAGCTAATTTTCCAGATAATGGAAGCATTTAAAACACATAGCCCACCTTCTTTGAAAACTATTAAGTGGAACAAAATCTAAATATAATAATGCTCTTTTGGGTTACCTCCTGATATTTTTAATTAGGAAATTGGATCAGAAATTGTTCTCTTATTTGCATCTTTATTCTTAAAAGCTTTCCTTTGGATTTTAGGCAATGCAGTATGACTTCCTTAATTTCAACACATTTAACCTTGATGAATATGAACACTATGAAGTAAGTTTTCAAGGATACTGCTTTTAACTCCTTTATTCATGTTTTACTTACAGAGGTAATATTCTTGTTTTTTGAAGAGGTGAACAATTTAGATATGTATAGAGAAAAAAAAAAGGCAAGTCTTTATCCTCTTACCCCCATTCTGAAGTTCCAGTTCTTAGTGGTGATTTGTATATTTGATGCATCTTTCCCAGAGTGCATGAATGTGCTACTGGGCATTTTTCTTTCATGTTTAATTTTTGTAGTGCTGATAATTTTCATAGAGTGATTAAATGGGGAGATTTAAAAACCCTTAGCATAGGATCTGGTGAGGTGAATAAAAGTCCTTATACATCTAATTACCTCTGGAAAATGTTTTTATCATAACCTTTTGTTTGTATGAAGTCAAGACACTTCTGGGTGCAAATTACAGAAAGTAAATACAAATGGCTTAAATAAAAAAGGGGACATTTATTGATTTACATAAATAAAAAGTCTAGGAGCAGGTGTAACTTCATGTATGACCAGGTGAATGTACTCAGATACTCGCCAGAAAAAGCTAGTTTTGTTACCAGGCCAGCCCTCCCCAGTAGTGATGGCGACCAGCATCTTTGATTGACTCACTGGGCAAACTCATCAGAAGAAACCCACAAGTTCCTCATTGGCCTGCCTTATTAGATCATGTGCCTTGCTCTGAGCTAGACTGTGTTCCTGGTGAGGGTAGTTGTTGGGTGGATCATGTCAGTAGTTGGAGGGGTATGCTGGGATCAGCCCTGTCAAACCACACAGACAATAAAAGAGAGAAAGAGAAAGAAGAAAGTCCAGGAAGGCAAAACAATAGATGTCCTCTACATTTGTAAATGTAGTATATTTTAAAGAGTAAGTAATTTGATTCTGCCATTCCACCCTTTAAATAGTAAGATGCTATCATGCTAAAGGTCTTTTTTGCCAAGAGTACTTGTGGAATCTTGTCTTTTTATCCTACTGTAGTTATCTGGAGCAGGCATTCTCACCAATAATGGAGTGATTCCAACAGACAGCACTTTTATGCAACAGTGTCTGGAATCCTGAGATAACTGTCCTTTCACAATTTCTAGAGTATTATTTTTTTTAATGTTTTAAAAAAAATTTATTTAGAGAGAGAGTGGGCGAGGGGCAGAGAGAGAGGAGAGAGAGAATCCCAAGCAGGTTCCACACTGTCAGCGCAGAGTCTGATGTGGGCTCGATCTCAAGAACCTTGAGATCATGACCTGAGCCAAAATTCAAGAGCTGGACACCCAACTGACTGAGTCAGCGAGGTGCCCCTAGAGCACCTATTATTTTAAACTTTTAGGTATAACTGAACTGTTCTAATAGTTACGGTTAGTCATTACTGTGATGTACCAAAGATCTAAAACATACCATGATTGATTCATTCGGGCCAACCGTATCTTTACTTCTCTGTAATACCAGTATGTTTCTGAAGTACAATATATATTTAATGCACATCCTAAACTGATAAATATAACTTATTTATTAATACCATTATTTTTGTGCTTGTCCTCATAAAATTAAACATTTAAAATAAAATATACTTTCTCTTTCTAGGCAAATAAAACTACTAAGAACACCAGTTGGTGTTCCTTCAGTGGAGCAGAGTGATGCCTTTATGTGTTACTGAGGAGTAATATAGGTGCTAATTAGCTTCCCTCTCACTAATGCAGAAATTGCAATGTTGGGGGTAGTAGCAAGGTTGCCCCCATATGCTGTTTCCTTTCAGTGAAACTGCACTGAAACTCAAGGAACTGTTTAAGTAGCTACAAGCCATGGATAATTTTGTTTCTCTACAGATATGTAGAAATTTTGGAGTAGTGTCTTTCATTGATTCCCTGATGCCCATTTTTTCCTATTACATTACTTTTCTGAATTCAAGATGCATCTTATAACATGTGATGTCTGCAATTCAGTAAAATCTAATCACATGTTTCTCATAATAAAATCTCTAGATTTCTGATTCCATTTCAAAGTTGGAATACCTGGACATGTTTTCATTCTTGCTTAGGCCTTTTAGTGTGGAACAAGGGTTCGTTAATTCCCCTCACTGATAATTAAGTCAAATAAATTGGATTTGGGTTACCTGACTGGCAACTCTAGTTGTAGATATTCAGGCAACTCCCAGTTTATTGCTTACTTGTTCTTAGGTGTGCATAAGTATACCCCGATTGCTTGTTATTATTGCTAGTTCTCTCCTCCACTATCAAGTCTTCTACTTCCTGCTTCAGTTTTTGTGTATCCATTTCTATTATTGTTAAAGTTGAGCTGTATTTATCCTACAATAATTATTATGGTAACTCAGTTGAAAGGACTTAGTAACAGAAAGTAAGGTGTTTTAAATATCAGTTTATGTTCACGCTTTTTTCTAAAGCTGTACTGTGAAATTAGTGTACTTGTAATTTTGTGGTGGGTTTAGTGCAAATTCTTCATTGACCCTTTTACTAAATAGCTAACAAAATGATGGAAGTATGTGTCTCTAGAAATAAAGTATAAATATCAAGAAATCAGAAGTCCCCCCCCCTTTGTTCAAGGAGTCAAGATTGCTCATGTTGGAAGCAAGTTAGTCATTCAGGGAAATAGGAAAGTTTCTAAGATCCCTCATAATAAAAAGTTTGCTTTCTTATTAATTAGCAGCAATTATATGAGAATTTAGCTGGATAAAATAATTAAAATACTTAGGTATATTTTGAATAGCAGCAGTTAGCTCTGTTTTCCAAAGGCTGACTATCCAAGCAAAGGAACACTGTTTTTAAAAACATGATTAGAAAAATAAATAAATAAATAAGTAAATAAATAAAATAAAAATAAAAACATGATTAGGATCAGAAGAAGTTAACTACTCCCAGGGAGTACTCATAGCAGGCTAAATTTTAGTTTCCTATCTCATGGTCTTTTTATAAACTGATTCTGTGCTAAAATAAATGGATTTGAAGTCCTTCAGACACTCAGTATTGGGAAGGAGTGTGGACGGGAGATTAAGTCTAAAAATGAATTGTACTGGTCTTCCCTTTGCAGAAAGCAGAAAATGGAGATTTAAATTGGATAATACCAGACCGATTTATTGCCTTCTGTGGACCTCATTCAAGAACCAGACTTGAAAGTGGTATGCAAAAATAATGGGACCTAGTATCGTTTTGTTATTAAAAGTATCTATCCTGTATTTTCTTTTGAAAGAGGCCAAAGGTCTGTCTTAATTATTTAAATATACTTGGTCGTTTTTATTTTGCCAGGCTTTTAACTTTTTGAATTAATGCTTTTATAGTTATAATCAAATTGGTATTCCACCCCCAGGTCAGATACTCTTTCCACCCAATTACAGGTAAAATTGTTAGGCATTGTTTTCTTTCTGCATTTGACAATGTCTGGTGAATTTTTTTATGTAGGTTACCACCAACATTCTCCTGAGGCTTATATTCCGTATTTTAAGAATCACAACGTTACTACTATTATTCGTCTGAATAAAAGGATGTATGATGCCAAACGCTTTACGAATGCTGGTTTCGATCACTATGACCTTTTCTTTGCGGATGGCAGCACCCCTACTGATGCCATCGTCAAAGAATTTTTGGATATTTGTGAAAATGCGGAGGGTGCCATTGCAGTACATTGTAAAGGTATGTTCCTAGGATTGGTTAAAGATGCTGGACACATATGTATGTACGTTTAGAAACACACCATGCCCCTTTAGGTTATATGCCAGGATACATGAAGCTGCCTTTGTTGTTGTTGTTTGTAAGTTGCTGTTTTCTTAAAACCACTTTATTGAGGTATGATTGACATTAAAAAGCTGTGCATATATTGAATGCCTTTAAAACCCTAATTTTGGGGTGCCTGGGTGGCTCAGTTGGTTAAGCATCCAACTCTTGGTTTCAGCTCAGCCCATGATCTTCTGGTCATGGGAATGAGCCCCATGTCAGGCTCTGCACTGAGTGCGGAGCCTTCTTAGGGTTCTCCCTTTCCCTCTCCTTCTGCCCCTCCCCTGCTCTTTCACTTTCGCTTTCTCTTTCTCTTCCTCTCTTTCACACTCTCAGAAAAGAAATCCTAATTTCATATGAAAAGTGTCATAAATTAACTTGTATTCATTGGTAACCCTGCAAAGGCTTATCTATCACATTGAAATGCATTCATTTATTCCTCTAATATTTACTCAGTGCTCTCTGTTTGGTATGTTCTAGAATATGTCAATGAGCAGAGCAGACTCTAAGAGCTTGTCTTTGTGGTGCTTATATTCTAACAAGTTTCTGTGTTTTCAGCAGTTAAAGCAGTGCTTTAGCACTTAGTAAGTATTTATTGAATGAATGACTGTGTAATAATATACTGTATGATGTACTAGGATTTCAGTACTTTCCATTTCAGTAATGGAAAGAACAGAGAGAAGATTAGTAAGGAAATAGAGGATTTGAACAACACAGTAAAACCACTTAGAAATAACAGACACACCCGGAACACTGACCCCCAAAAAGGGAGCACACATTTGTCTTAAGGATACCCACGACGTGGTAGTAATGGTCGCACAGCAATGAGTTGGTTAATGCCACTGAAATGGACACTTAACAATGGTGACCATGATCTCCAGACACCAGCCCTAAAGAAACGTAGATCTCTGAATTATCTGACAAGGAATTTAAAACAGCTGACTTTAAAAATTAGGGGCTTCTGGCTGGCTCACCCAGAGTGTGCACCTCTTGATCTCAGGGTTGTGAGTTCAAGCCCCTCCTTGGGTGTGAAGCCTACTTTAAGTAAACTGTGAAAAAAATGCTCAGTGAGCTAAAAGGAAACATAAGGAAGTAAGTGAAACCAGAAAAATGATGCATGAACAAAAATGGTAAATTTTATGTCAGGTCTATTTTACCACAATTAAAAAAAATAAATAATTATGGGGCGCCTGGGTGGCTCAGTCGGTTGAGCTTCCGACTTTGGCTTAGGTCACGATCTCACCATCTGTGAGTTCGAGCCCCGCGTCGGGCTCTGTGCTGACAGCTCAGAGCCTGGAGCCTGCTTCGGATTCTGTGTCTCCCTCTCTCTCTAACCCTCCCCCACTCATGCTCTTTCTCTGTCTCAAAAATAAAATAAACCATTAAAAAAAAATTTTTTTTTTAATAAATAAAACAAAATCCAACATTGGTTATTTCATTTTTTTTTTAATTACAATAAGCAATTGAGGTTATGCTCAGCTGAGCTCCTCATTCAGGGTGGTTTTGCCCCCCAGAGAACATTTGGCGATGTCTGAAGACATTTTTTTTGTTTTGTTTTGTTTTCACAACTTGGTGGGAAGATGCTACTGGCATCTGGTGGGTATAGGCCAGTGATGCTCTTAAACAGCCTACAGTGCACAGGAGAGCCCCCATACCAGCCCCCAAATTCAGTAGTGCTGAGGTTGAGAAACCCGGAAGTTGACCGGGGACCAGTTAAAAACCTGAAGAGGATTTGATAGGATTGGATCTTTGTTTCGGGAAGAAAACTGATGATACTATAAAGTGTGGATTATCATATGCAAAGTGAGATTATCTAGGGAGTGTATTAATTTGCTTGGGGTACCACGTCAGAATCCCACAGACTGTGTAGTTTAAACAGAAGTTATTTTTTCACAGTTTGAGAAGCTAGAAATTCAAGATCAGGGTGTTGGCAAAGGTTGGATTCTGATGAGGCCTCTTCCTGGGTTTCAGATAGCTGCCTTCTTTTTCCTATGTGTACACTCACTCCTGGTGTCTCTTCCTCTTCTTTAAAAAATTTTTTTAAATGTTCATTTAATTTTAAGAGAGAGAGACAAAGCGTGAGCAAGGTGAGGTGGGGTGGTGGGGGGCAGAGAGAGAGGGAGACACAGAATCTGAAGCAGGCTCCAGGCTCTGAGCTGTCGGCACAGAGCCTTACATGGGGCTCAACCCACGAACCATGAAATCATGACCTGAGCCGAAGTTGGATGCTTAACTGACTGAGCCACCCAGGTGCCCCGTGTCTCTTCCTCTTCTAAGGACACCAGTCCTACTGGATTAGGGGCCTTCCCCACATGACCTTGTATAACCTTAATTGACTCCATAAAAGTCCTTTCCGCAGAGGTAGTCACATTGGGAAATATGACTTTAATATGGATTTTGAGGGGCACAGGGAGTGGGGGACCCAATTCAGTCCATAACATTGTGTTTGCTGGGTCCCCAGCATTCATGTTTTTGCATGTAAAATCCCAGCAGCCTCCAAAGACTTAACTCATTCCAACATCAGTTCCAGATCCAAAGTCTCATCTAAATGTCCTCTAAGTCATGTAATGGGTGACACTCTAGGTACAATTCATCCTGAGGCAGAATTCCTCCCGGTCTGTGAACTTGTGGAACCTGGCAAGTTAAGTGCATCTAAAATGCAGTAGTGGGACGTGCATAGGGTAGATGTTCCCATTCCAAATGACAGAAATCAGAAAAAAGAAAGGGCTTGACAGGTCCCAAGCAAGTCCAAAACCTGGCAAGGCAAATGCTGTTAGATGTTAAGGCTCAGAAATAATGCTCTGGCTCCATTCTCTGTCATGCAGGCCCACTGGGGTATCAGCCCTGTCCCTGAGCTCGGGCAGAAACAGCCTGGCCACTGACCACAGAGGTGACCCCCACCCTCTGAAACTCAGGAGTAGACAGCCTTGCCCCTGGGCTTATGGTGGCAGTGACAGCCCTGTTGGCCCCTCGGGGGTATGTTTCTCTTTTCTTGAAGAGAAACATGAGATATGTTTTTAGTGAGATGTTTCTGTTAGTCCTGTTTAGAACCCCAGGAATTTGAAAGCCTTTATTTCATCCTGTATGTATCCCCTTTGTTTCATCCTGGCAGTGTGTCTGCTGGTATAATCAATCCCATCACTATTTTTGGCTTCTGCTGAAATGGCTGATTAAATCCATAGGTAATCACTTTATGGAATAGATCGTTAACTATACAGATCTCTCTAGAGCACACCTTCTCACTCTGCAATATGGATAGGCCTAGAATTTTCTAAATGTTTAGTTTCTGTTTTGCTTAACCATTCCTTCTTCAGTTGATTTGTCTTCTCTCACATTTTACTATAATCAGTAAGGAGAAACCAGGCTGTACTTTCAATACTTGACTTACAAATCTCTTTTGCTAAATATCCAGGGTTGTCACTCACAACTTCTACCTTCCATAAAGCAATAAAACAATTTAGCCAGGTGTTTTTTCTTTTTCTTTCTCTTTCTCTTTTTCTCTTCTCTTTTCTCTCCTTCTTTCCTTCCTTCTTTCTTTCTTTCTTCCTTTTTTTTTTTTTTTTTTTTTTTTTTTTTGGCCATTTTCTAACAAGGATTGCCTTTCTTCTGGTTTCCAATAACATGTTCCTCATTCCCATCTGAGCCAGAGCCAGAGCCAGAGTCACTGTTAATGCCCATATTCCTACCAACAGTCCCTTCAAGGCAATCTAGGGTTTTGCTAACATTGTGCTTTAAAACTTCCAGAGCTTTTACAATTACAACTCCAAAGCCACTTACACATTTTTATATATTGTCACTGTAACACACCACTTCACAGTACCAGAATCTGTATAAGCAAGGGTTTTCTAGAGAAACAGAAGCAATGGCATGTGTATATATAGAAAAAGATTAATTGTAAAGAATTGGCTTGGGTGAATTGAAGGCTAGCAAATACAAAATCTGCCATATGAGGTGACAGACTGGACACTTGGGAGAACTTATGGTGCAGCTGAGGTCTGAAAGCATACTGCTAGGGAATTCTCTCTAGCTTGGGGAAGATGACCTTTGTTCTCTTCAGACCATCAACTGATTGGGTGAGGCCCACCCACATTATGGAGGGTAATCTACTTACTCATAGTCCAGCAATCTAAATGGCAGTGTCATCCAAATACACCTGCCAGACTGACCTACAAAATTAACCATCACAGCAGGTAATGATAGTAGTCTGGATGGTAGTAAAAAAAGGATAGCAGGAATAGAGTTAAAAAAGAAATCTATATGAGGGTGCCTGGGTGGTTTAGTTGGTTAAGCATCCAACTTTGGTTCGGGTCATGAGCTCACGGTTTGTGAGTTCAAGCCCTGCATCGGGCTCTGTGCTGACCACTCAGAGCCTGGAGCCTGCTTCGGATTCTGTGTTTCTCTCTCTCTCTCTCTCTCTCTCTCTCTCTCTCTCTCTCTGCTCCTCTCCTACTTGTGCGCTCTGTCTCTCTCTCAAAAACAAACATTTTTAAAAAAATTTTTTAAAAATCCATGTGAAAATAGGAATAGAAATAGCGTAGAAAAAAACTGTTAGGGGAGAAAGTGTAAGATTCTAAGCCCGTGTGTTTGGAAAGATGATGCTACCATGAACAGAAAACTCAGAGTAGAAAGCAGTACTAACAGTCTTGCTTAGAAAGTGATTTTCAGTGTTGACTATGTAGAATCATCTGGGGGGGATTTTAGGAGTCTCCATGTCCAGGCTGTCTCACATACCAATTAAATCAGAATTCTCCAGTATTTTTTAACACTCTTCAGGTGATTGCCATGTGCATCCAAACTTGAGAACCACTGTTGAGTGGGGAAGCAGAAACCTTTTAAGAAAAATTCTACCTCCCCTACAAAATTCTGGAGTACATGAGACCAGGTCCGTTTGGTTTGTTTCTGTTTCTAGCTGGCCTTGGACGAACGGGCACTCTAATAGCCTGCTACATCATGAAGCATTACAGGATGACAGCAGCCGAGACCATTGCTTGGGTCAGAATCTGCAGACCTGGCTCAGTGATTGGGCCTCAGCAACAGTTTTTGGTGATGTAAGTAGAGAGCTTTTGTAATTCCTGAGGGAACACATGGGCCTGGCAAATGATAGGAAGTAGAGTTTTTCTTAGTCACTAACAACAGATAGTCTAGTAGGAGAAAGTTGTTTGCATATGTCCTTCTGGAAAGCTGTGTTTTGATGTTATTTAAATGCTCTAGGAAACAGGCAAGCCTCTGGTTGGAAGGTGACTATTTTCGTCAAAAGTTAAGGGGTCAGGAGAATGGAAAACACAGAGCAGCTGTCTCAAAACTCCTCTTGGCTGTTGATGACATTTCAATCAATGGGGTCGAGAATCAAGACAAGCAAGAACCTGAACTGGTAATCGACCCATCCCTATCATGCTGTTGTCATTGTTTTCGGTGCTGTTGAGGACCATATAGGGTATGGGGGAAATTGTAGATAAAAATAATAAAGCACGTTTTTGAGGGATTATCGTCACACATTTTTTTAATACTTACAGCTCCCTCTAGGAAACTTTTACTCAAAATAATTAAAATAAGGTCATATGGCCATAAAATGGAAGGTTTTTTTTTATTTTTTGTCTTTTTGTTTATTTACTCACTAGGCACTGGTGGTAAAAAGAGGTATGTGAAGGAAGCCCTTTAGATGGACCTAATGACACTTCCCCGTGCACCTGCACCCCCAACCCGGTGTTTTTTCCATTTCATGACTGTTGATTTAGGGAACTAGTTGTTCGCAAATGGAAAAGTTTATAAAGAACCAAGCAAGAGTTTAGGGGTAGTGGTACTATATTAAGTGGTGGTGAGTGGATTGTGAAATTTTACAAAGAATGTTTTCATTATTGGAAACCCATCATGCCTCTTCACTGTCAGTATGTTTTATAACAGGAGTGCTGTTGGGTTCTGTGTCTGTGAATGTCAACTTTTGGTTGTCTTGAAATGTGACCCGTGTTTATTTTTGAAACCAGCAAAACACTGTAGAGTTCAGCAGTTCATTTGTATGTGTCTGTCTGGGTAAACATAGCTGCTATGCTTTTTTGCCTTAATAAGTGCAACTGAAGTCACTAGCTTAGTGTCTCTCTACTTATACAGTACAGTGATGATGACGAAATCCATGGAGTGACACAAGGTGATAGACTTCGTGCCCTGAAAAGCAGAAGACAGTCAAAAACAAACGCTATTCCCCTCACGTGAGTCTGGTTTCCTTTGTGTGGTTGATGTTATTTAATATGTACATGAGCACTTTATCTTGTATGTTTTTCTCAATAGTTGCATGCCCATTATGCCACTTTGAAATGCTTATTTACATTATTTAAAATCCAGGGATGTTGCCCAAGAAGCTCTTGGCCATACTTTATCTCCATCTTCTATTGTAACCTCACTAGCCTGTATAGAAAGGAAAGCGTTTTCCCTATGGATAGTCACCACGTGACATCCTCAGGAGAGTGGCAGCAGATGTAAAACCACAGAATGACAGATTTGTCCATAGTTATTAAAATTGTGAATTTCCTTAAATTCACTACCATATTATAGGCAGTTTATTTGGATATGGTAGAATTTAATCTGTGATGACATTGTGGCTTAATGTCATATTTTAGGGTAACAATGAACTAGATTAAATGATTATTTTTGTCTTAATTTTTAGTTGAACTATTTTCAAGTTATAGAAGAAGGTTTAGTATGGAGGTAGGAAGTTTTATAGTTAGTGTGTGTATGTCCACATGTACTTGGTTGTGTAAGTTGTTAGTTGGGATTCAATCTTATGGAATATCCCAGATTGTTAGAGAAATATGTAGAGTTAAAAAACTTGGTCATTACACTTTTTTTCTAGGATATTCTTTCGTAGATGCTGTAATCTAGGCTGTTGGATTTCTTCCTTTTCAGTGTGGGCTATCACATTTCCATTTATGTTTTTTGGTGATGGAGAATGGAGATAAGTCACCTTGTTTATTAGTCAGCATCTTACAATATGGTAAGGACCTGATGGCATCATAAATGTTCATGGTAGAGAAGAACAGGCCTTCTTTTTAATTAACAGTGCGTCTTCACTGGCATCTCCTTGTTATATAAACTAGAATTACACAGAACGCATGTGTCCTCATAGGCTACTCACGGCCTTGGGAGGTTCTTAAAAGACCCAAAGAAAAGAATGGGGTTTTTCAAAAAAGGGCCATGTGAATGAGAGGCGTCAAGTATTGATTGTAGGTATTTACTAAGCATTCTTTGCAGCTTAGTGGTGCATCACAAAACTGAAGAAGCTTTAAGAATAGTGCACTTTATATAATTTATTTAACTTCAAATGCCATTTTGTTATTAATTTTGTTGTCTTCATCTAAGGCCTGACTGTTTCTTTTTATTTAGAAATATTGTAGTCCCTCCAGATAATCATCCTGAAGCGGTAAGAGACATGGTAGAGGAAATAGGTAGTGCCCTGGAGCATTGCTCAGACTTCACTGTGCATTTGAGTCTCCTGGGAGCTTGTGAAAATGCAGATTATGGTTATTGGGCCTGGTCTGTGATTCTGCATTTCTAGCAAGCTTCCAGGTTTTGAGGCACTGCTGGTCCAGGGACCACACTTTGAGTCGCAAACCCTAGAAAATGGGTGATTTGTGGGTTGCTTTTAGTCATGCCTAGGTGTTTTGTTTTTACAAATCTGCAGCATCAGTTTATTTCTCAGTAACTTCTGATCAGAAGGCAAGTTGGGAGTCGGGATGGGAATTCTGCTTTGTCTAAAGTTCTGGTTAAATAGGGCTTATAGGAAATTTCCTTTAGTTACTCTGAGTCCGCTCCCTTGTGAATATGTGTTCCAGAAGGTTCACGTCACTTGTTTTCTTTTCTACAGATGAGACGATAAGGCTCTTTCATAGCTGATAGGTTTGTGGTAATATAAAAGAAAACCATGAACGAAGACTAAAATTCTAAATACTACTGGAAACCAGCAGGTGACACTAGGTGTGATTACATTCAGTTTGGTGTGTGAGGTTCTCCAGGGTGAAAGCTGAGCAAAGTCAGTGATGGTTGAAGGAAAGACCAGCCTCTGCTATCACATGCTAGTTACAGAGTTACCCCCCACCTTACCCACAAAAGAAATAAAGGACATGGCTGGCCCTTTTCCCTGAAGCACTTAGCCTAATTTATAAACCAAGGAAAATGGTAAAAGTTAAAATAAATAAAGCACTAGTTCAAGTTCCTGTAATTGTAACCCTTAAAACAGTAGAATAGCCCCCAAACTGTCCCCCTCCCATACACATAATCAACAGGCTCTTAGGCCACAGTTTATTTTATTTTATTTTACTTTTTTAAATGTTTTTTTATTTATTTTGAGAGAGAGTGCAAGCAGGGGAGGGACAAAGAAAGAGAGGGAGACAGAGAATCTGAGGCAGGTTCCATGTTCTGAGCAGTCAGCATAGAGCCCTACACATGGCCTGAACGCAGGAACCTTGAGATCCGGACCTGAGCTGAAGTTGGATGCTTATCCAGTTAACTGAGCCACCCAGGGGCTCCTAGTCCACACTTTTAAAGGAAAAGACAAAATGTTAAAATCCTTTTAAGCTCTTAAGTGTAAAAACCCTGGGGGGTTTTAGATTTCCCTTCCTTCTTTACAACATTTTACTTACCCTTTCTCTGCTTTTTCAGACCCTCCTTGCTATTAGAATCCTCTTTTATTGTCGTATTTGTAGTTCTTTTGGTCCTAGAAGAAGAGGTCACTTAGGGATTTCCTTTCCCTCCCAAGTGTTTGTTGTTACTTTAGAAATAAAAGTTTCCTAAGATAGAGTTTTTGAACAGCAGCTTGGGTTGAGAAATCTAAATTCAGTCCTTGCCTCCTGATTTTGACTCCTTTATCACTTGTGGGTAACCTATTTTGCTTCACTGTTGGTACTTAGATGAATGAAAATACTTGGGTGAATGAATATAAGATTTTTAAAGTTTTTTTTTAATGTGTATTTATTTTTGAGAGAGAAAGACAGAGCCTGAGCGGGGGAGGGAGGGAGAGAGAGAGAGGGAGATACAGAATCCAAAGCAGGCTCCAGGCTCTAAGCTGTCTGCACAGAGCCCAACACGTGGGGCTGGAACTCAGGAACCTTGAGATCACGACCTGAGCTGAAGTCAGATGCCACACCCAGGAGCCCCAGTGCTGGTGATTCTTTTTTTTTTTTTTTTTTTTACATTTATTTATTTTTGAGAAACAGAGTGAGACAAAGCGTGAGCAGGGGAGGGGCAGAGAGAGAAGGAGACACAGAATCTGAAGCAGGCTTCAGGCTCTGAGCTGTCAGCACAGAGCCCGACGCGGGGCTTGAGCTCATGGAGCCATGAGATCATGACCTGAACAGAAGTCGGATGTTCAACCAACTGAGCCACCCAGGTGCCCCTCCAGTGCTGGTGATTCTTAAGAGCAAGTTTATAGTACACAAAATAGCATTCCAATTACTGTTTTCTATTTTACAAACAGTATTTGGGGGAGGGTTAAAATTGTTAGATATTGTAAAATAGTCCTTTTCTCAGGGAGTCTGTCTGATCCCAACTGCCACGAAAACAGTAAATCATGTAGCGCCATGACCTTGAAGTGATCTGCAGGACATGATGGCACGTATATTACTGTCTGTGCTAAAATAGATTTGGTAGATTTTATAATTTCATCCATGCTGCCTGTCTTTTCTGCATAGTGATGATTTCTGCTAGGTTTGTTGGGGTTAAATGAAATGGTACATAAAGAATGAAGTGTACTCTACCTGGGAATAAGGTGAAAATATGGATCTAATTTGCCTCAAATCCTCTTTAATAGCACAGTGTGGATGAGTGTGTGTTTCATCATTGGGAAATAATTCTTATGCCAGGAGCTTTATTAGAGGAACAGTGAAAAATCTGTAATGTGGACACTTGGATATTTTGGCCATTCTGCCGTTAAGATAACTGTTAAATCAGTAACTGCAAATGAAAGTTGGGGTGGATGGAGAGTTCTCTAGTATTCCTGGGCCATTTATTCTGTTCTGTCTAGATACTAAGCCCCTTCAATCTTAACATTTATTAGTAGGTTTGTGTTTTTGTGGGAGGAGTACATGAGCTGGTACTAGGTGTAACTTGCAGGGTGAGATTAGATTTGATTTCAGGTTCATCCTTAGTGTAATCCCTTGTTGCTAGACACCATACCAGGGTGCCTGACACATAGTGTTCAATGATTCAGATGACAAGGACACCAGTAAAAATGGCCTAGTAAGCCAGACCAATCATTTATGACTTGATTCATGCAGTACTTTGCACAAAGTGAATGCTCAATAATAGAGCCTTTTATATTTGGTCACAGATGTGTCCAGGTGACCAGTTGGAACTATAGTAGCTGGAATACCACTCTTCCAACTGTGAGGTTTCCTTCTTCACTGCCAAAAACTAGACCGCTGGGTTAAGAAATCCTGAGCTGAAAGCTCAGTTTGGCCACAGGAGGAAAACGAATGAAGAAAACAATGAAGGAGGGGTTCCTGGGTGGCTCAGTTGTTGAGTGTCCCACTTCAGCTTAGGTCATGATCTCACAGTTTATGGGTTCAAACCCTACATTGGGCTCCGTGCTGACAGTTTAGACCCTGGAGCCTGCTTCGGGTTCTGTCTCCCTCTCTGCCCCTCCCCGGCGCTCTCGCGCACTCGCTCTCTCTCTCTCTCTCTCTCTCTCTCCCTCCCTCTCCCCCCCTCCCTCTCCCTCTCCCTTTCTCTCTCAAAAATAAATAAACATTTAAAAAAATTAAAAAAAAAAACAACTAAGAAAATAGATATGGTGTTAATACATGGGGGAAATTGCCCTCATTTTGTGTTGCCCAGGGTTGGACGTGCTTCTTTATGCCTTATATGCAGAATACGCAGTTTGCCTTAGCTCCCAGATGATCCAGCATATGACTCCATGGAAGTTAGATCACATCTGCTATGCAGTGTTCATTTATAATTGTGCCTTCTCTGAATCATTGTTAATTATCAGGCCATAGCCTCTTGTTATTGTTGGTTGGTTAGGTCTCCCTCCTTTTTCTCTGGTTTGGTTTAGTTTTCTGTGTGTGCATATCATGTGCTTTTTGAAGAATTTCAGTCATGTAACTACAACTCTGATTTCCGTATCACACAGTTAAGTTAACATGGGGCAGTTATCCCCCATGAGATTAGAGGTTAGAGATCGGGTCTAACCTTTTGTTACCAAATACCCAATCAGCTGAAAACTGAAGGTAGCATTTTCTCCCCCAGCACAAAATAGCAAGACTCCATCCTTGTTTCCCACCCCTTTGTATCTATCATAGGGTGTCTAAAATTCACACGTGGCTTTATTTATTTATTATTTATTTATTTTGGCTTCCCAATTTGAACATCTGTTCTTTCCCCTTCACCCCTTTCCAGATGTTCCCTAGCTGTGCTGACCTCTGCACTGTGTAGTGTTGTCATCTGGTGGATTGTTTGTGACTACATTCTTCCCATCCTGCTATTCTGTCTCGATGGTTTCAGAACACAGTAGCCGTCGGGACCCTTTGACAAATAGCTGCTGTGTAAGTGTCCCATTCCATTTCTCTACGTGGTCCCCTCTGGTGGCCAGTGTGTTTCTCATGATGCATGTTTTTCTCACTGTCAGCTCTCCTAGCTTTATTGGTTTGCCTCTTTTCAAAGGTTCTTTTTCTGAAACTTCTCAATTAATGGGATGGTGGCGGGAGGAGGTCTTCCCTGATCCTTTCATGTAGGGATGTTAAAAATTTTAGGTTGTGCTTATTACTCTTAACAGATTTTTTGCAGTGGCAATTTATGAAGTCACTGGAATAGTTTCTTTTCCCTATCAAAAATATTTAGTGAGTTTGGGATAATTGGGGTGGTTTTCATTTAGTCAGTTTTCCCTTGTTTTCTAGAGTAAATGTCTTTAGCATATCCTTTTCAATGTAGCGAAAAGAATTTGCCTGCTGATTTTCTGCTGTTGATAGAGATTTGCTTTTGTAGCTGTGAGGTCTAGTGAGCATTGCATCGTGTTTCACCTCTGACTCTGCCATTGCCCTCAGCCAGCAACTGCTTCTCTGCGAAGTCTTCTGTCTTGAGGAAGCAGAATCTTCTCCTCTGCTTCGTTTCATGTCCTCCCCTCTAGAGTTAGTACAGTTTTCAGGAATGATGTTAAATGGAAATGGGACAGCAGAGAAGACGGGATTCCCTTGTTCAGCCTTGTATTTCTGCATGACAATCTCTATGCTTACTTCCTCCCACTTTCCTTCTTTCCCAAAAGTAATCAAAATGCCCTTATTAGGTTAATATTGCAGAATTTGCATTCTCTTAATATCTTTTATCCTTCATGAATACCATAACAGCGAAGAGACTGTGGCAGGAAGCTTTCCTGGGGAACACCTTACAGTTGACACCAAACATAGGAAGGAGGGTGTGTTCTTTTTTCTCTGAAATTCTTCCTTTAGCTCATATTTCAAGAATTTATTCTCTTGTTCCAACTTGGACTTGGGAGTTGTAAAAGAATATGAAAGTTCCTTCTAGGATCTCCTCCAAAGTGGAATTCCATTTCAACCAACTCTCATAATTTGTGGCTTCATGGAGTATCTTCAGATGGCTTAGGAAGGACTTAAAAATCCAGCAGACTATTCTTTTCAAAAGTAAGGAAAGGCTGCTTAACATGTTCCTATGTATGACATTTTCTTGACTATCTTATCAATACAAGCTTATTATTACATAGATAAGCTATATTTCTGACATAGATGATCTTTTTGTTTTTTTTTTTCCTTTATTCCTTTTAGTAAGCTTAGATTTTTGCATATTCTGACTTGATCATCATGCACTGCACAGATTTATTCCTTTCAAACTATTCCGAGTGGGAAAGGTATTTCAAATTTTTTTTTTTCAACATTTATTTATTTTTGGGACAGAGAGAGACAGAGCATGAACGGGGGAGGGGCAGAGAGAGAGGGAGACACAGAATCGGAAACAGGCTCCAGGCTCTGAGCCATCAGCCCAGAGCCTGACGCGGGGCTCGAACTCACGGACCGCGAGATCGTGACCTGGCTGAAGTAGGACGCTTAACCGACTGCGCCACCCAGGCGCCGCGAAAGGTATTTCAAATAGGTGGAGTTCTAAATGGGTGGAGTCATTGCTAATAATACTCAGGCACTTCATGACTGTATTACTTTTCCCAGGGTGAGTAAATGATTTCTATCAGGCAAGCACCTTTCTTTTTAATATTCTACGTAAGATACAGTCTTTATTGTTACTACTGGTATCTGCCAATGCATTTGTAGACCCAAAGCTGAATATTCAGTTTATCCTGCTTGATTAATTTGGAATTTACAGAAACAAAAGCTTTCGGCAGTAACAATGATGTGAACAGATATAATCCTTGTAGTTTTCTTTTGAGGTGGCCACTTGTACAGGTGGCATTCACCTCTGTTGGCTGATGACGTAGCATGGCCTGATAGATCATCACCTGTCATGCCTGGAAGACCAGACTGTACCAGTGCCTCAGATGGCTGCGCCAAACTCTGGGACAATGGGAAAGGAGTCTGTGAAGGTTGCAGGGCCGCAGGCCTATCATTTGGAAAGCTTGTTGTGTGTCAGTGGTAGACAACCAAGTGTCAATAGTGCGTAGTTGTACTGATGGATTCTTTTCTTGGAGTTGAACATTTATGTTCAAAGCATTTTGTGGTTTGGGAGATAAGAGGCCTGGCTTGTCAATTATTTGCATTGGGAATACTGGGACTCAAGAGGAGTCGCAAAAAACGTGAACTGCTGTATGGGCAAGAATAAGTATGAATTTGTAGAACATTGCTCTGCAAAGCCATGTGATTGGCCTGGTTTGCAAGGTGAGAGGTAGCTGGTTCCCGCTTACCCTGTAGCAGAGTGAAAACGTCACATGTGTTTGTCAGCTTATTCCACTTTACGTTGTTGTGTGTAGTTTATCTCAGGTAATACCTAAGTGTAGTTGCTGGGGGGTTTTCCAGTTGATTGATGCATAACCTACAGATAGAGTAACTGCTCTGTTAATACAAATATCTGGTGATGTGACTCTCTACTGCGATTAATGCTTTCCAAATTTCTGTTATGCTCTTATTTTTTTAAAAAATCAACAAAAATTATTTACACTAATTTTACAGAGAAATAGATACTTTTTATTTTATTTTTTTTAAAGTTTATTTTGACAGTGAGTGAGAGCGAGCGAGCACAAGTGGGGAAGGGGCAGAGAGAGAGGGAGAGAGAGAATCCCAAGCAGGCTTCACACTGTCAGTGCAGAGCCTGATGCGGGGCTCAAACCCATGAACCATGAGATCATGACTCGGGCTGAAATCAAGAGTCGATGCTTAACCCACTGAGCCACCCAGGTGCCCCGAGAAACAGATACTTTTTAAAAGATGTTTCCTGTCAGCCTAAAATTGGATTTAGCAGTGATTTCTGTTTTCAAATGGTAAACCTTCGTAGTAGTTGTCTTAAATTTCCTAAGCAAGTAATATATTGGCTCTTGTTTCTATTCTCATATTAATGATTTCACCGTGTGGTGACTATCTATACTTTTGGCCGTAAGTGGCCTCAAATTATTTGAAAAGTAGATGTGATATTTCCAAAAAACTAAGGGGAGTCTCATTTTCTCTGTATAAATGGAGATAAAAACCAGGAGCCTTGCTGAGCAGGTGCAAGGCTTCAGGACCACCGTGGCAGTGGCACCACACATTGGGCTTGGGCTTCAGAAATAGCAGAAGTTTTGTTGTTGTGCTTTATTTTATGAAAAATTCTATATTCAGATCCTGTTAATGATACAGAGACTATTAAATAGTCTCCTGTCCTTCCCTCTCCACTTGATATAATCAGATTTTTAAATAAATCCTTGGTTTCAGAGGTAGAATTCATATGCCTCTGCGGTTGGTTGCCTTCTTTGATCAAACAACTATGTCTGCATGTACCTTTTCTATTTTATTAGAGTGATAAAACTTTATGAGAAATTCTGAGTTGAGCATTGGCTCATTTACCCAGAATCAGTTTCCCTCTGAGATGGAAGGTCCTTTCACAGGCTCTGGGAAATACTCTGGGGATACAGCAAAACCCGCTGGGAGTAGCCCCACCCCTCCCCCACCCTTCCCTAAACAGCTTGAAAACCACTGGCCCCCAGGCTTCCGCTCTGGGACAATGCCACCATTGTGTTTTTAGTGATGAGAAGTTTAGCATTTTACTAAATGCTGATGCTGAATATGCTGTGGTTTGCATAATATTAAAAATTTGCTAATCTTTGCTACATTATAAGGACCTGGCCTTGGTTAGTAACTTATATGGTGGTAACACAGGCATAGGAGGTAGGACTACTAGTTAGCTGTAATGGTTTCTTTTTACTCTTGTGAGTTGGACATGAAAAGAGGAAGCTTATTATTAAGGCAGTGTTTTCTCTTACAGATAAATAAAAGTTGAGTACATATAAATGTATGTTTGCCCACGCAGTTCATTGTTTTCACCATTATCTTTTGAAGGAAAGAATTGCATATAAAATCTTTTGATGTTTTCTGTTTTCCCTGTGGCCATTCAGTGAGGAATTACAAAACACCCTCTACTTTTGAGCAAGGTCCTCTATGTGGGCTTTTATCTGAGGGTGTTCTTCTGACTCATGAATTTGCCTCCTGGGCAACCTACACCCATAGGCATCAGTTCCTTGAGATTATTTTAGAGTTTAATTAAATCAGGTTTTTCAAAGAATTTAAACAGTTTTGTATTCATGTTAATGGTGCTTGATGATTTAATTAAGTAGGTTATAATCCAGACAAATTCAAATTTTGCTTGAACGTATTTTTAAAATTTGAAATATTATGTAAAATTAGTATTGATTTGGCATTTATTGCCCTTACTTTCACCTCTGAAGAGTGACTATTGTAGATTTTTATATTCATATTCTTTAGAATTTGGGGATTTTAAATGAAATCTTGTTTTCAAGAGTAGAATTCTGAGAACCTACTTTTACTTTGGGACACAAAGATTTGTTTTATTGATTGATTTCTTTGGTGTGGGAATTGCTTAAAATGCCAGGTCATTTGTTTTCCAAAAGCAAAGTATATTCTGGTTATCTTTGTATAACCTTTATGGGGAAATGAGATGCTTCATTCAAAAGTCTTTGATGTGAAAATGTGTTTCAGATTTTTATTGGCCAGTGTGTTTACGGAAAATCCTATGAATTCTCAATAAAATAATTTGCACTAAAGTACAACAATGCCTTCCTCTGTCAGGTATTTGAAAATTGTTTCAGTGAATATAATATTATTTTTTTCCAACTGTTTTCAGAGTAATTCTTCAGTCCAGTGTTCAGAGCTGTAAAACATCTGAACCTAACATTTCTGGCAGTGCAGGCATTACTAAAAGAACCACCAGATCTGCTTCAAGAAAAAGCAGTTTTAAAAGGTGAGAAAAGAATCCTACTCTTCTGAAAAGTTCCAAGCATTGGTTTTCCAGTTTAATCTTCTGGATATAGAAATGAAAAGAGGAAGAGAGGAGAAAGCACAGTCCCTAAGATGGACAATTAATCAAATGTGTTTGACTTGTTCATCATCTAAAAAAATCTGGGCCATTTTTAATGTAGGGTTTGTTTTGTTTTTCAGAGGTGGTTCTGAACACTGGAGATGTGTCTCAGGGTCAGAATATGGGGAAGTTGAGAGTGTTGTACTTACAAGTTCTTGAATTTCCAAAGCTCTCTCTGTCAGGACTCAAAGGAAATTTTTCTGTATAGCAGATACAGCATAATTGTTGGAGAATTAGCTGCAAATAAGTGTGATGGTGGAATATGAGAACTCCAGTGAGTTTGGGATCCTTTTTTACCTAGGGCCTGGTCTCTTAGCCACAGTCCACACCACACCCATGGGGGCTCATGCTTTCACCAGGAGCCCAGCACCTTCCCTTCCTTCATTATTACAGGCTGTGACAAGAAAATACACATGTTCCATGACCAAATCCATTACTCTCTGTTGCGTTTGGATATTTATCATGAACTAAAGGCAGACATTTCATTTCTAACATATTCCAGAAGCAGTTCCCTTTTGAGGGAAGAGCAGATAACCTACTTAACTGTCATCTTATGAATAGAAGAAGGCAGGTACCCTTTTTGTGTTTATGTATCATTGTCTGGTGTTAACATGTGTGGTCCTGTGCTCATGGCCCAGCGCCTGTCTTATAATAGACCACAACCGGCCTGAAGATAGTCTAAACCAGACTTTAAAACATCCTTCCCTATTTTCCTTGTTTCTTTTTAACTTCTTGCCTTCTTGTCTTTGAGGCTGTGGGACAGCCGAGTTAGTCTCCGGGGTGCAGGGCCCAGCAGCCTGTTTCCTGAGGGATTCACTACAAATCAGAGAACTCTGTGGTGTGTGTATGTGTTTGTGTTTAAGGAATTGTTCAATTTTGCCATTTTCCTCTCTTTGCTAATTCTTTCTACAGTTTCACTACAGACTTTTACTTACATCAGAATGTGATAGTGCCTTAGTACAAGTATTTGAGAGCACCAACTCATGACTTGGGGATTTTGAGTTTTTCATAGAAAGGTATCAAATATTCATAGTTCTTTTTACTCTCTTAATTCCACTTGAGAAGAATAACAGAGAAATACTGACAAAAGGTCTTAGGTACATTATAATATCAGAACATTATTTATAACCATGAGGAAGAGGAAATGGGCTAAAGATTGTTGAATTATCCCAAATGAATCAAGAATCATGCTTTTACAGAAAATTTAATGGCTTGGATAAATGCTCACGAAGCAGTAAGTGAAAAGAGCCACACATATAAAAATTAGGAAGTATTACTCTAATTTTATAAATGTACAATATACTTTATAGAAATGTATACCTCTACAAATATATGTATATGTTCATACATATGTATTTATATGTAGTATATAAGCTTATAAATTATACATATATTTAAGTATATATGCATATGTTTCTATGCATGTATGGAAATAAGATAAATGCTGAAATATTAACAATTCTTCTGGTTGGTAGGGTAGTTAGGGATTTTTATTATTTAAAAAAAATTTTTTTAATGTTTATTTAGTTTTGAAAAAAATGCGAGAGACAGAGTGCAAGCAGGGGAGGGGCAGACAGAGGGAGACACAGAACCTGAGGCAGGCTTCAGGCTCTGAGCTGTCAGCACAGAGTCCAACGTGCGGGGCTCGAACTCATGAACTGTGAGATCATGACCTGAGCCAAATTCAGACACTTAACCGACTGAGCCACTCAGGCTCCCCAGGGATTTTTATTATTTTATCATTTGATTTTCCTCCCAACTTTTTTACAGTAAGTAGGGAGAAATGGGAGCATTTTAACTTCGACACTTTCAGGTGAATTACCCTATTAAAAATTCAGATTAAAATCCTGCTGTGGGGGATAGTTAGACATGTTTTGAATGAACATATTCTTTTTAGGTATACTTACTCAGGCTTCTATTACAGTTTTGAGTGTGTCTTGCACATTTAATTCTGCTTTCTGCTTTTCTGGATTGTGCTCTTCAGGCTACAGAGGAATAGAGTCCAGGAGCCGGGACTACGCGTGCCCAGTCACACCACGTTCCTCTGAGGGGCGTGGCCACGCGGCACTTTTTCCATCTAGGTCTTGTCTAGTGATCTAAACGTGTGCTTCTCAGCACAGGTGGTTCCTGATTGCAGTGAGCATCTGCCTGAGGTCCCTGGGCCAGATGCTTTGAGGGGTTGAAAGTAGAGTTCAGACTGAATACACTTAACTGAATTTTGAAATGGCCCAAAGCAGTTTCCAGGCATGTGGCATAGTGCTGAAAACCAAAAGTCTTCTTTTAAATTCTCAAAATGGGACTTTCAGAGATTGGGAGGGGAGAAGAAATAAACTAATGAGAGAAAGCTGGGTTTCGAGTGTGTTTACACACACCCCCTTCATGCAGGGTCTTCTTGGCCTCTTATGGAGCTTTGACCTGTGTTCACATTACCTTAACTGTGACCCACCTACAGCTCACAAAAGAAAGGCAAATACATTACATACAGGTCCCACTTCCTCCTTCTAGGAAATAGTGGAAGCTGAGGGAGCCAAGCAGTTAGCCTGAAGCTTTTATCCTACTGAATAGTAGTCATTTTTGGTTGGAGACTAATGAAGGAATTAACACATTTGTGCATAATTTGAGGACAAAATAATACAAGATTGTTGAATAATTATGAAGTATTGGATAGAAAACTTTGCTTTAGACAGCAATACAAGGAAATGATACAGTATACTTCTCAGTATAAAATAAATACCTAGGAGGCACAAGGATTGCCAGTTTACTGTTACCCCCACCTGTGAGGCCTTCTCTTTGCAGGTTGGTGTTCTCGCATCATCTGTTCTGCCGTAGGAACCTGACCTTTCATTCCCATGTTCTATTTTCTTCTTAGAGGCTTCCAGGATGAGACCTCACCTAAACTCACTTCCCACTGATTTGGCTTTCTGATTTTTGACAGTTTACTGAGAGGCTGTACAACTTGGGAGGCCTTTTCCACAAACACATTGAAAGAGCAATTATTTGGAGGCTGAAAAAATATGTGTTGTCATAATCTTTGTTGCTGGGAAGAAATGCTACCAGGTTTCTTTCTTGGTAGATGGATCATTCCCTCCTATATCCCTCGAACGTGAGCCACACATAAACCTACCCAGCGGGTGTCAAGCTCTGCTCTGACAGAGTTGTGCGGTTCAGGCCCAGAGCACTGGAGTATCTGGTGGTGGATGGAGTACACTGACCCTTGGGGCTGAGAGGCATCTCTGTGGCACCTTCCTCATCCCTTTTCTCAAGTCTGAAGAAGTAAATCTTCTCCCTCTCCCACTTCCTGTTAGATCTGTAAATGCATTCTCATGTTTCTCTTTTAAGAATTATTAAATCCAGTAAAGAATTGGACTGTTTTCCAGTCTCTGATGAGCTCTCTTAGAGTCTTGAAAATTTCATCACTCTGCATCTGATTGAGGACCTCCAGCCATCTCATTTGATAACATTCAATTCGGTTTGTGTCTTCACACAACTTACCATCCAGTACATGTTTCTGTAAGCTTATGGTATTTCTTTGGAGGAATCTTTTCTTTCTTTTTTTAAATTATAACTTCATCCATTTTCTGAGAAACTCGTCATGGACAAATTATTTATTTTGTTTAATTCTAAATTGCATCATTTGGAACCATCACCTTCTGCTCCCTCTGTCAAACCAACCTAATGTTTATGACTTTTGGGGTATTTTGCACCTGATTATTCACATGGGGGGAGATAAATGCTCAGGCCTCTGAAAAACATGTCTTCACGAGCCCTTCAGTTGGAAATAGCTACATTTAGGACCTCTTGGCTTTTCAAGTTTTCTCAATTGTGACTTTTGTCATTATCCCACCTGTCACTGCTTCTTGTCCGTTTACAGTCTCAGAGCTGAGTACCCATTCCACCACCTCTGGGCTTTAATTTTCAGTTATTGCCATTATCTCTGAAAATCCATTCATCTAGAAGCCCCAGGATGTTGTCTCTAAATATCCTGAAATATCTTTTTAAAAAAGAATGCTGGTTACCTCTGCTCATCTAAAATACTAATTTCCCTTTGAAATTCCAGACATTTTCCCATTTGGCTGTACCAGTTAACCTGGACCTTTATACTCAGTACTCTGTTGGGGTCTCCAAAAACTAAGTCATCAATTCAGATGAGCTACTTTGATAAAGTGGCCTCATCATCCAGTGAGGGGCACCTCCAGATTGGAATTGGCTTCTCTGACTCTTTCCTTTTGCTCAAGTTCTTCTCTAAAAGCTGCTAGTTAGTTGAAAATTTACATAATAAACCGGGGTAGGAGAGAAGGGAAGTAAGAGGAGAATCCATCAAGATGTGCCCCACCTGCAGTGTGGTCTGAGGCTGGCTGGGAGCGGGTGCCCTCCGTGCTGCTGAACTGGAAACTGCTTGAGGTGCCAGAGCTTTTTCTGTGACCGAATTCTGGCTTTGGAAATAATCAAGTAACACTTCTTTATCTTTTCGTTCTTTCCGCTTTTCCCACAGCCTGGTTCCTCAGAGGGAAAGAAGGAAAAGGAATGCTTTGCAACAAATGCCCTTAATGGCATTATGGTACTCTCATTGCTCTGCTGCTTCTGCCCGCCCTTCTTTTTTTCTTTGTTTTTATTGTTTTTTTATTTTTTGCAGAACTGAACCTTTTTCTGCTCTGCCTTTCTCTCCCATTTGTCTTTACTTTATGGTTGATATTGTACTGTCTTATCCAAAATACTTGTCATTAAAGAATTATACAAAGTGTATACTTCTTAGCATGTCACTACTTTTATTATGTTGCCTTCCTTGTCTTTGGTAACTACATATGGGACACTTGGAAACCTTCATGGTAAAATCCTTTTTTTTCTCCCCCTGTAGTCCCTCCATTTCAAGGACTAAAACAGTCTTGCGTTAAGTAAAAACCTGTGACCAGAACTGAAGGAAGACTCTAGGAACAGAAACCTACAGCAGAACTTAGCACAATTTATTTGGAAACAAAACAAAATTGCAAAAGCCTTAGCCGCTTTCCACCTAAGAAGTTTATTCAATGAAGACAATGTCCACTGGAGTTTAAAATAACTACATGAGTTTGGGCACAAGCAGTGACTTGAAGGAGGCCCAGCTCTCCTTTTGTAGAAACATCTCAAGTTTAACGACAAAAAAAGCTATTGTAAATTTAGTCTCAGGTGTAAATATCAAAGCCCTCTGTTGTCAGGAGAGCTGACTAGTCTGTGTGGTGCACGTGTGTCCCTGTGATGGCAATCATTTTAGCTGCTGGCCTTCAGAAGAAGCGAGGATCTGATGGAGGTTTTTTATGTATTTATTTTCTGTTCACCCTGTGTCAAAATTTATAAAGAGAAAACAGGCATTACTGAAATGGTACTTTCTGTAATTTGATACTATTTGGTTTAAACATCTTCACTTTAATACTTGTAATATTGTTGTAATGGTAACTCTGTTAAGTACCCAAGCTGCTTGTCTTCCACCAAAGAGTGCTTTATTAACAAGAATCTGTGAAAACGGTGTTTGAGGACTGTTGGATGTTGTGATACAAAGTGGTACTTTGGCAGCCGAATTTGCAAGAGAACATGAGTGGTAGCTTTAGAAGACTCAGGAGGGGACGCTGCCTTCAGAGTCGGAAGATTGTTGTAAGTCATTCCTCTTTATGTCATTGAGGGACTGGAGCATGCCAAGGCTGCCCACGATTTGGTTGCCCAGTCATACAAATTAAAATCCTGTTTCCTTCCACGCATGATTAAAAAAAACCACTGTTAGTGTTTTCCCTTGGAAACAGCCATCCCAAATAACGATGGCTAAAAAAAAAAAGTACTGCTTTATTCAGGTTTTTCTCTGTAACATTGTGGGTTTCTTTTTTTTATGTGATCAGCCTAAGGCCATTCACACACCCTTTGATTTCAGTGACAGTTACTAGCATCTGGATTTCAGTTGTTTGTAAATAAGAGACTCACTGTTGCCTTTGGTTGGGGAATACAACTAACTCTTTTCAGTGTGCCTTCGCCCCTCCACCCTCCAGAAACACAGCAGAGTCTGTGATATAAAGCAATCACAAAAACTGTTTATTTGCTGCTAAAACAAAAAACGGGGGCCCAAAATAAAAGAATATTTTGCAGTCACCTTGGTTACTTCCATAATAAGAAGTGAATGGTTTTAGTTATTGTTAACCAATTTTTGCCTATCCTAGAATGGAGAGCAGGAGATACAATATGGAAAGGCAACAGAAGGCAAATGCCTTCACCTTACAAGATGAATGAATCAGGCGAGTAAGCAATTCCTTTTGTTAAAAAGCTACCTTTTTAACAAAACTATGAGGAGTAAGAAGCAATTGAAATAAACAGATTTTACTCTGTTAATGCAAAAAGTTACTGGAAGGCCATGGCTCCATTTCGATATTTACTCTCTTGGAGTAAATTATAAGATTGACTGGCTTTGAGGGGAGATGGTGCCATCATCTTGGTCAAACAGGCGGCTCTTCCCTGTCAGGTGGTATGGGGGTGTGTCATGCCAACTTTTAAACGCTGGGGACTAGATCTCAGAAAAAAAAGTGGTTTTCTATCCCTGGAAGTGAATAGACACAAAGACCCACTTACCTGATGGGAAGACCTCTCTTCACTAAGCTCTGGGTGGGAGGAGAAACATTCCATTAGCTGTCTCGTGCTAGGAGACAATAATATTCAGACTATGCCCTTGCATAAAACATTGAATTCTCAGGGCAATTCTTCTTCCCTTGACATCTTTGAAGGCCATTTCCTGCATAAATAATCCAGGTAGTTATGAAAATCAAACTTCCATCAGAACTTTTCCTGGTTTGGCTGTTTATTACATCAGAACAAGTTAAATGTGCCGTCTCCCTCCCAGTGAATAAGCCATTTGATGTCTTGGCCAAGAGTGTAAAAATCTGGGCTTCAATGTTAACCACAGTACTTTTTATTTTACAAATTGCCTTTTTGTGTCAGCTGCTCAAGTTTCCAGCTAGAATTGCTATCACTGTGGCTCTTTCTAAAAAATCTTGTTATTTAACAGGCTCACTGAAGTGAGTCCCAGGAAACTGTGATTTGATAAAGGAGCAGTCCTTGGAACACAGCAAGGACTTGGGGTAGTGCTTCCGGTGGATTTCATAGCACACTATTATTAAATGTACTGGAGGGCATTTCTAGAATCCAGGAAGTCTCTGGGTCTGATGGAAAGTTCTTTCTGCTATGAATAAGAGTGGACTTTTTTTTTCCCCCAATGGAAACTTCAACACACCCAGAATCTCCTGAGATTCTAACTTCAAGTCCTTGTCATAGAAAGACCCTGTTGCTATGGAATATGAAATAGGGCACGTCAGATGGAGAGATTCCTTTAAACTTAAGAGCCTTAAATAGCTTTGAAAGTACACCAAGACCGTTTCTTTCAAATTAGCATTAGAAATGCATGTTTTTAGGTGTCCTTGAAGCTTTTTGGAGACTCATGTCCAAAGTCCAAGACAGTCCAAAGGAAGGGTGTCTGCAAAACTGGGTACCTAGAAATATAGACAGACTTCTCTTTTGTAATGCTAAAGAAAAACTAGAAATCTCTCTGAGCTGTCAGTGAAGAGGGGTTAATCCTGAGCAGTGCCTCACTGAAACACGTAGCCTGCCTTGTCCACAGAGCCGCGTCTGGGCGGCATGCTGCTCTGCTAGTCTCCAGCATCTTTCTGCTCTCAGCCTGGCCCTGTTTGCCTGTCACCCACCTGCTTTCTTCTCTGCCCTCCTGCCCTCTCACAGGGGTCATTCATTCCTACCTCTTTTCTTGGGCCCAGACAATTTTTAGAGGAGTTCCCAAGAGTGCTTGTGAGGCGAATATGTTTGCCCTTGGAGCCCAATGGCCAGTTCTGTGTGCCCTGCAGACCGTCAGGCCTTCTGGGTGGTGTTGTGCCAAGAGCTTCTGGAAGCTTCCCTTTGCTTGAATCACCACCATTCATTACAAATGAGCAATGCGCTCTTTTGATGTTTGTTCTAAAAGTAGCTTAACTGTTCCTCTTCATACATTTTTTAAAGTAATTGCATCTTGGAAAGCAGTGCTCATGAAAAACAACTTTAAAAGCATATTTTGATTCTTTAATAGCTATCTCCCGCTAAAACTGTCCTGGTAAGGCTAGCTGCTGCTCTTCCATTTCTCCTAAATCTGAGTATTCCTCATGTTCCTAAGTGGAAATACTACAGATATATTTAAAAGACTGGACAATTCATCTATACTGTGTAAGAAATTACCTCCTTAACTGCCCAGTAGAATAACTGTCAGCAGGTATGTTCATCTGATTCTAGTACTGCAGTTTTATATTAATAATTTGCAGACTTTTATCTAACCTGCACTCATGTACAGATTATTAAAAAGTTTTAAAATGTAACTGATTAATCAGTATTTGGTCAGTCATTGTCTTGATTTTTTATTAAAATGTATATTTCTAATCATATTTTATAAAGCCAAGAGAACTGGTTGAATGAATGTTTATTTTCCTGAAGGTATTTTTAAGATAAAGCTTCATAATGGCGTGTAAACTTTGCATATCTATGTAGTTTGATACGTATTGTCGAGTTTGAAAATCTTGTGTATTGTAACTGGTTTTATACGAAATACTGAATAGTGAAAATTGTATAATTATAATCATATAATTAAAAGTGTTAACCAAACAGCCTTCCAGTTTACTGTATTCACTTACCATCCTGAATCGTAGTAGGCAATGGTCAGAATATAAAGTGGATATAACCACTGTATTAGTTTACTACCCTGGGGGCTGAAACAACAGAAATTTATTTCCTCCCAGTGCTGAGGCTGGAGACCCAAGATCAAAGTGTTGGCAGAGTTTATTTCTTCTGATGCCGCTGGCCTTGGGCTTTTCTCTGTGCACTATAATCCCTGGTGTCTTTTCCTTATGACGCCAGTCAGATTGGAGTAGGGTCCATCCTCATGGTCTCATTTTAATTACTTCTTAAAAGGCCCTGTCTCCAAATATAGTCACATTCTGAGGTATTAGGCATTAGGGCTTCAGCTTAAAAATTTGGGGGTGGGGGTATACAGTTCAGTCCATAACACCTTCCCCAAGATAAGATGGTGCGTGAGGGCTCCTGTTATGAAGTCATTCTGTACACACCCAACACCAGCTCAAATTATGCCAAGGTTTGACTTTGTGGAAATTACTGAGGATAAGACACATAAATCAGGCCCTTACATTACCTGCCAAGGTCAGGAGGAAAGAGCTAAGCGAGGGGCAGGACCATTGCTCAGGCACCTACATTCTGATGTCCAACTCTGGATGCCATCAGGGTGCCATCTGCCTGCCTCCCCTCTGACTGTCTTGTGCTGGCCTGGATCCTGAAGACCTAATGCCCACACCACCACTCAGAGGATGTGTCTGGGATGTAGGAGCTTGCTCTGTTAGGAATGCTGGCCCATTCCCAAAGGAACTCAGCTCACTCGTGCTTGGATACAGGTTTTCAAAGTACAAACCACAGGGACACCCACACCCACACCCCATCCAGACTTCTAGCAGGCACTGCTACCCCCAGAGTGTGATTCGCAAGCTCCGTCCCCTGTTGTTGAAAGCTGCAGCGGCTACCTGCCCCTCCAGGTCGTGCACCCTCCTGCCGAGCAGTGAAGTTCAGTTGATTGGCATCTGCGAAGCTGCCCAAAGTATGTAAGTGCTGTGAAGGGGGCAGGCGTGGCAAGGGCCTAACACTTGGAAGACTCGGAATGAAACCCCAAGTTCCGTCTTGCAGGGCTGCGCAGTGTGGGTGATGAGCCATGGAGACCCTGGCCCTGTAGATGCTCCCTCTCTGTTGTCGACAATGCCATTTGGTGCCACCTACCACACACACAATTTGCTAAACCCCTCTGCTTCTGTTTCTTAAGTAAAATGGGAAGGAAAGGGATTCCTATCTTAACAGTTAGTGGGATAATTAAATGAGGTAATCCATACAAAGCATTTAAAACATGCTGGTACATAGCTTTCAATAAATTAACTTTTTCCTACATTTAAGGTAATTTTCTGTACATAATTAGGTAAATGACCTAGGGTGGGGGTAGAGTTAAGTAGAAAGGCCCCTTCATGAGGCCCCAGAGTATATGGAGTTAGCAAGTCAATGTGGAAAGAGCAGCCAGTGTGTGCTCTGAAATGAGCTCTGCCGCTCATGCTGTGGTCTCAGGCATCCTTTTCCTGCCTCCTGCCCCTTTGTTCATCTGTAAAATCGGACTGATAAATGTGTAGCCTTGGAATTAAAAGATCGAGGGAGGTGAGTGTGCCTTAGCCTGGGCCCTAGGCCAGCGGAGGCGTCCCATCATCCACTGCTCCCATTTCCTCCCATGTGTCTGAGCACACTTGTTGTGCTTGGGAAGGCAGGATGGTGGCAAGAACTCTCCATGAACATAATACTCACCTTCTCTAGGGTGCCAAGACTTCGGCATGGTCTCTCCTCATGCTTGCCCCCGTGGGTAGTTTCTGGCCTTTCACTAGTACAGATTGCATAAACATTCTCCTGTGTGGATTCTTCCTGGTTGGTGCTGGTTATCTCCTTAGGAGAAATTCTTACAAAAGGCATGTCTCCTGGGTCAAGGATGTGCAAAAATTTAAAGCTTTTGTTGATATATGCTGTGTCAAAAAGCAGCTTATTATAATTGTTCAGAGCATGGATTCTGGACCTAGGCTGCGTGCAAACCTTTGCTGCTTGTTAGCCAGGGTGACAGATGAGGATTAATTATTAACTTGGTTAATATTTGTTCATTAGAACAAGTGCTTGACACATACGAAGAGTCATACATATGTTGTGTTTAATAAAAAAAAAAATACTGCCTTAATGCTCTGAAAAGGTCTGTGACAGTGGACAGTCCCCTTAGCATCAGCTGTCGGGGCATGGCTGAGATGGCTAATTAATAGTAGGACACTGGCCTTAGTGCTATTAGGTCATGGGTCACCATTACCCGCTGCCGTATCTGGTCCTAACTCTTAGCTGCCCCATTATTTAGATTTGGGGCCTTTTGTCTTCTAAGTAGTTGGCATAGTATGTACCTATCACAGTCTGTTTTTCTCAGTTTTTTGGGAGAACAAAATGGACTGGGCAAAACCCATCCAAGTGCATCTCCAGACATTCTGGCTTCTTCACTGGGGGTGCTGGCCCAGCCCGTATAGGAACGGAGATCCTCCCACACTGCCTGGCCTTGCCTCTGTGTCTCGTCTCTTTGCTAGCAAGTCTGCGTGGCTTTGACATGTTTCTGGATGACAGGTGCTCCATCCACACTGAAATTCCCAGGTAAGGAGGCTTCTCACCCAGCATGACCAGAGGCCATGGGGGCTGGCCACCCCCAGGGACTGGCCTTGGTCCCTCGAATTCTTATACTACCAAATGTCACGTTTCTAAACAGGGAGAGGCTTTGGGTGGGAAAAGAAAGAGTAGAGGAGGTGGTATGGTTTGTGCATTGTTTTACTTGGAGAAAGACAATGGGTGTGTTTCTCATCATGGGTGTGTTTCTTCATGTAAAACAAGATGACTTTTCAGGCAGGACAGTTCTTCCTTGCGTGGGACTCTCCAGACAATGTAGCCAGTCTGGCATCCCCACCCACTAAATACCAGTCATATTCTCAGCCATTGGATAATCCAGACACCCCCGCACATTGTCAGCCCCCTTCAGGAGGCAGTGCTGCCCCCCCGTTGGGAACTGCTGATCAGCTTCAAATACAGCTTCATTGGGCAATGTCATGGAAACAGAAACAGTTGCTCTTAGGACCTTGCTGAAGTGAATATTGTCCCCCTGCCCTGTTTTGCTCTGGCGCAAACCCCAGAGGGCAAAAGAAGGGGCTGGAGGAAAGGTTTCATTCATGAAGGGGGCAGCAGAGGGGGCTTGGCCCTCAGGAATGGGGTTCATGAGTATTTGTGAGACTGGGGCCGGGGGCTCTGAGACAGTGAGCGAACTGCCTTTCTGCCTGAGCCTAGCGTATCTCCTGCCACGTGGCAGCCACGGAGAGGTCTCCATCCTTGAGAGTGAGGGGTCTGTTGTGACAGAGCTAGATGACACATGGGAGCTCTGTAGGCAGGCCAGTGGCTGACAGGTTCTTAAACGAGTGGACAGAACAGGGGCCTGATTCCAGCACCCTGGACCACTCATGTTCAGGGTGATTCTGCTGTGGCCAACCCCAGATTTGCCTTGCAGTTAACTAAGGAGTTTACAGTGTGCACCATGGAGTCTTTTCTCTAGCTGCCATATTAAACTAGTCCTTGTCACACCCAGTGACTCCCTAAGACAGGTTCTGGTGTCATAAATAGAACTCGTTCTGTCTTCTCCCTTTTGCAGTGATAGTTGGCCGTCTCGAGCTGTAACCTTTCTAGACCGGCTTTTAATCTGGCTTGGGATCCGCAAAGACTAGGCTTCCCAAGATCTCTCCTGGACAGCACAATGCTCACCAACAGAAAGTCTCTCCAGGTGAAATTTAAGCCTGTTTCCTCAAGCGTGTGCCTCAGCCTCAGCAAGTGTGTCTTCTATCCACTGGGTATTGAGGGTTCAGCCTGAGGCTAGAACTGGGCCTACCAGTAGGTGGCCAGGAGGAGTGACTGGGATGGCTCCTCTCTGGTGGCAGATTCCCAGTAAGTAGCGTTCCTTGCTTTCTTACATTAGGGGCCCCTGTGACTGACTTGGTGAAAGCTGGTCTGTGTCCCCAGAAAAGTTAATGCAAAACCCTTGAAGAGTTCATGGGCAGGCCCCCTGTGGCCTTCCCGGCTGTGCAGCATTCAACTCCAGGGGCGCTGCTCATACAGATGCAGTGCGAAGGGCGCCCCCTCAGGTGTCCCGCTTCAGAGCCTGTTCACCAGTCATTCCAAGGCTCTGCTCTGGGCATCTACAGATCCTTGGTTAAAATCCCTGAGGGCTGTCTTTCTGCTCTGGTCACAGGTAGGAACCTGTGGGATGCAGTCAGGGTAGGGATCCCCACTTCTCGTGTTAGGCTATGCAGCCTCCACATTTCTCTTGCTTCCTTTCTACCCACCTTGCTTTTTCCCTCTTACTGAAAACTCTTCCAGCCACCGTGCTTGCTCTCCCCTCACTTTCCCTCACCGCCAAACACGCAGGTGGGGTCATTTTGCATGGCTGAGAATGTAGGACTTACTTTGATACTTGAGTAGTTTTCCTCCCTGTTGCTCGGATGCTCCCAGTATCTAGACAGGTGGAATGCAAGCCAGGGCCACTAACATGGCCGTGCGGGTGTATCCATGTGGGTGAGCTCCCCTGGGTTAAGCAGTGCACCCATGAGGTGGAGGTGTTCTCAGTGCCCCTGGTGGGGTGGCTGTTCTCGAGGAAAGTTCTCTCTAACCTCATTGAGCCCTGGAGACTGATGTGCGCCTTGACACCACTCCATTCTCACCTGACAGGCATTCCCACTTACAGATGACTCTGTGCTCTGAAATCAGGCCACATTTCTGCAAAGTAACAATGCTTAGAAGGCATTGTGGTTTGGTTGGGGAAATTCCATCACCTTGAGTCACAAGCAGCGTTGTGGCTGAGGAAAAGGCTTTCCAGAGCATTCGGGAGATGGGCAGGGACCAGCTTGGACCTAGGAGAGGCATAAGCAGCCGCTGGACCCTGTAGGCTCCATGAAGCCCCCGGGAGAGCCAAACTTCTGTTCATTTCCACCAGTGCCTCACTGGTGACCTTGAACCTAATCTCGTGGTCTCT
Organism: Felis catus; assembly: GCF_018350175.1. NCBI lineage: Eukaryota > Metazoa > Chordata > Mammalia > Carnivora > Felidae > Felis > Felis catus. The sequence continues at coordinate 30,625,702 of NC_058380.1, read as the reverse complement.
CAAGTCATGCCATCTCCACCTGTGCAGGAGATCTAATAATAAAGCTAAGAACATTTTTTATGTTTATTTTGAGAGAGTGAGCGGGGGAGGGGCAGAGAGAGAAAGAGAATCCGAAGCAGGCTTCAGGCTCGGAGCGGTCAGCACAGAGTCCGACGCGGGGCTCGAACCCACAAACTGTGAGATCATGACCTAAGCCGAAGTCCAAGGCTTAACCGACTGAGCCACCTAGGTGCCCCTCTAAGAACACTTCTAGTCCCATCATGTTTTCAGGAGACTGTTCAAGAGGGACTCATGCCACTGCTGTGTGTGTTCACCATGTTACTTGCCCCTGAGCACACAGCAGGTACTTGTGGCTTCGTTCATCCCCTGCAGAGGAACCTGTCCTCTGGCCTTTGCCCCTCTCCTAGCAGCTTTACCCTGGGGACTAGTAATTGAAGTGGTAATTTGGGGAGTGTGGAAGGAACACTGGGCTAGAGGGCTGGATCTTGTTTCTGCCTTATCTCCTCATCAGGCGCTAGCTAGGGACTAAGAGGACCAAGAAGACTGTCCTTCCCATTCCCTGACTGGAAAGCATGAGACAGTTGCAAGACCGCACACAGCAGCCACTCCACCACTGCTCGTCTCCTCACGCCGCTAGTTTCTGCACCAAGGGTGGGAGGGCGAGCCTGCAGATGTAGAAGACATCCAAATGAAGGGCAAAGCCTTAATGTTAGGGATGACCCTTGGGACTAAGGACAGTGGTTCCTTTCAGGGGAGGGGGAGGCTGTGGTTGGCATGGGCACTGGACAGGCTTCTGGGAAAATCAGTTTCTTTGGTGTTACAAGGAAATTTGCATTTGTATCCATGTTTTACGATATATATTTTTTCTAAGACTTTATTTTTAAGTAATCCTACACTGAACATGGTCATCGAATTCACAACCCCGAGATCAAGATTCGCATGCTTTACCGACTGAGCCAGTTGGGTGCCCCTACAATAAAGATGTTTTTAAAATACCTTTTTCCCTTCATTTTCTTCACCACATAAATACAGACCCCTTTGGGACAAAGCTAGGCAAAGCCTCAGACGCGTGGGGCATATCGAGGGCACTGACCTCAGGCCAGTGTCGGAGGATCTGGAGAGGAGGGCAGAATCCCGAGTGGCTGTTTGCACGAACCGTGACCCTTGTGGAGGCTGAGACACAGCAGCAGTGAAAGGAAATGGGCAGGTCTTCTCTCACAGTGAAACTATGCTGATCTGGCTGCATGATGCCATGTGGAGGGGAGGAAAGCCCCACCTGTCAGCAGCGTGGCTCCTGAATAGCTCAGAAGAGGGCTGACCTTTCCCAGCTTGAGACCCAGGTCCAGTAGCTCCATAGGACTTAACCAGCACCACATGGTACTGTCTCAAAAGAAAATAGTGCCTGCACTGGGGTGGCCCGGAGGACCTAGCCAACCGAGAGGAAAAGCCCTGAACTAGTGACCAGCACTAGAAGTGCGGGTCCCCCTTGCGGCCTCTTGGGCTCTGAGGGCCTTGCCTTGCATGGGAATGAAGACATCAAATGCTTATCAGCAACATTAGGCCAAAGATGTACAGCTTCTCAAGTAGCCTGGCCAGATGTTAAAAACATCCAGTGCATGATTTTAACCTTCCTGAGGCGCTTCCCTGGGGGTAGCCTCTGTAGGGAGTCTGCCTCTTCCCAGACCTTGTCAGATAAGCAGCTTAGGTTTTCATCCAGTCAAGACTGGTGCCAACCCCTGCTTCCTTCAGGGGCAACACCTCTCTGTGAGGCTCCCCCAACCTCCAGGCCCTGGGACTACTCCCTCCCCCGCCCGCCATCTTCAGCTGCTGTCCCCCCAGAGTGGGGCCGGCACATTGACCTTGGCATTCAAACATGTTTGACGTCTGCTTTCCAAGAGTCTTGGGGACTGACACACTAGTTTTCTTTTGTGGGATCAGTTTGTTCACTGTTACTTGTTAGAAACAGGACTACACCCACCTCAAAAGAGGAACTTGGATCAGGAAGGCCTTGCCTTGTGTATAAATCCGAACATAAGCCTCCTGCCTGCTTTGATTTTCCCTATGGCATGTTAGGGATTTCCCCTGCTCTTTGCTTCTGCTTGGTCTTCTCTGGGGCACTGTGGACAACCACAGGACCAAACCCAATTATCTATCTGCCCCACCAATTGGCAAGACATAGTCCTGGTGAGCAAACAAAGCCTTCTACAGGCTCAGAAACTGTACCCCATCCCCCAGAATGATTTCCAACCACAGGACCCAAGACTGTTCCATGGCACAGGAATCTTCAGTACATCTAAGAAGGATGTGGTATTTGCAAATACAGTATTAATTCCAGTGCTATGGGCTTTTCAGCCACTATTTACAACATCAGGGAATTTTCTTGAAAGGGATCTCTGTTTTGCCGATCTTCAGAGCCAAGGCGGGCAGAGTAACTTCATGTCACAGCATCAAGCCTGCTGAGGAAAGACACACCCTCATGCTGTACCAGTTGTGATCATTATGGCTGAATGTGACATTCACTCTCCTGAGACTTGACTTACATCAGGTTACTCCCACTCACTGTGTCCTTTCCAGGGAGAGGAAATAAAACAGTTAATATATCTTAGTATTCAGATATTTAGTAATAGACCAAGGGTGGACAGTCACCCACAGCAAATGTCCTTAACTGTCATATGGCAGGGAGGTCAGCCGATTCCTTCTACTGGGCTTTTTTCCACATTCTTTTCTCTTGACCTGGGAGTGACCAAAAGGATTCAGCTTTCTGTACACAGTTAGGAGGGAATACCAACCTTTATTTACACTTGGGTTCAAGTTCAGAGCCATCTTAAACAGTATAGCAAAGCGGGGGAAAGCACAGATCCTGGGACCAAGTTCAGATTCCAACAGAAGCATATTAACTGTGACAACAGGCAAAGGTTATTTTCAGTTTCTGCAGTCAATTGGAGAGAGCATCACCCCCAGCTGCCCGCAGCTTACAGCTGCCTCCGCCCCAGTCCCTGCCCCGGGTGCTCGGCCAAATTCAGGCTCTGGCAGGACTCACTCTGCTGGGCATGGCAGGACTCGGTGAGTTACTGAAACTCTGAGGTAGCCCCCAACCCCAAACGTTCACCAAAGGCAAGAAATAGGAACTCGAACTGGTGTATGGGCTGGGTGAGAAAAACTGCACACGGTGTTCAATAAATACTATTTACAAGTCTTGCCAGGCAAGGACAGAGGGCATCTGTACATGGGCACTGATTTCAGATATTAGTTTCTAGGGGAGAAAAGGATATGATGGTAAGGTGTAACACTATTTTGCCTGGACCCCCTTTCTCTTGATCAATGGGTTAAATAACGATTTTAAAAATCATACGCTTAATACTCATCCTGAAAACCACCCAAACACTAAATATGCACATTTATACTAAGCGTGCGTGTATGCGTGTGTACATACACACAGAAACCACGAGGTAGTTTAAATCACCATTAAAAAAAACCAAAAACAATACTTTTCCTAATTCTCTGTCACAGAGTGGTAGCCAATGGCTGCCCACCAGCTATTTAAAATTATCGGTTAAATGAAAACCAAAACTCAAAAACTTCCAGGAGACTGTAACACTTACAAGTAAACAGTAAGTACAGGTGTATTTTACTTCGTCAGTCTCTGGAAACTAGGCTGTGACTGCTTTCAATTAATGGTCGGTGTTACATGTATTTGCTCTAATGCTAAAGCACACAGCCTTCCCAATCTATACACCTTATGAAGTAGTCTCTGTAGATTCTATTTTACATCTTTACTCTCCAGGTTTTTGTGGAGGATTCAATACAATCTCTATGTACACATTTTAAACATTATTTGTGAACTTCATTTGGAATTATTTAAATAAAAAAATAATCACCATTCTCCACCTTCTTGGGAAAGTGCCAGACTAACCCCCCCACCCCACCCCACAACTGGAACTGCTGCCTTGTGTCTAGAGAAATCCCTACCCCACAGCCCCCAGGCCAAAAAAGTGCAATGAATTCACACTAAACGGGAAAAAGCAACATCTATTGTTCTTAGAGTCTGACTCTCTTCCCCACACCAAGAAAAGTCTCTTCATAGGTATGCCAATGCTGTTGTAGCTTGCTAGGGAAATAGGGCTCTCTCAGGCCAGAGCAGGAAAGTCCTCAGGGTCATCCGGGTTGGGAGCAACGTCTTGTGTCTAAAGAAGAAAAGAAAAGTTTTTAAACCAACATTCACTTTACCCATTGCCACTTGGGCAGAGCCCTCTGAGAGACACATGCCTGCTCTCAACCAGGCAGGTGCTGACAGTGGGTGTGGCCCAAACACTGTAGGGAGGGGCAGGCTCCCAGTGGGAAGAGACACAGGGGGGGGGGTGCGGAAGGGTCCCTTCTCAGACTCGCTCTTGTCCCCTCTGCAAAATGGCCACCAGTTCCTGCCTCCCTCCCTCCCTCCCACAAACCCTTACCGAGTGACCCTTTTTGTATCTGGCACCTCCACCATCCAATAAACATGATTTAGAATATTTACTATATGGAGATACAAGGTTGATTAGAAGCAGTTCCTGCCTGACCTGGGGTTCCCTGGGGTCAGGGGAGATGCCCCGAGGAAGTCACAGCCTGGTAACTTCAGCAACAGATGGCCTATGAATGGCCCACAGGAGGGGCACCCACTGCTATTTGGAGGTGGAGCGCACATCACCATTAGGTAAGGTTTTCTAGAAGAAAAGGTTCTTCCAGAGATAAGCCTCAGTGAATTAGCAAAGGGAATATGGATCCTCAAACAGTGTAACCTGACGGTGAAGAGGTGGGGGCCTGAGAGCAGGTCTGAGCTAGAAGAGAACAGTATGCATATATTTGTCTATAAAACATTTACAAAGTGCCTACTATACACTTAAATTGTGCTGGGCACTGGGGAAACCAATAATGAGCAAAAGCAGACATGGTTTGTGTCCATCCACTGTACAGACAACAGACACTGATCAACAATCACACCAGTGAGAATACAGTTACAAATGAAGACAATGCTTCAAAGAAAAAATTCTTTGCTCAAGGACTCTGACCTGGTCTGGAAGGAAATGTGACCAAAGAAGACTTCTCTGAGGAAGCAAGGTCAGAAGATCTATTCTAGGTGAGCAGGCAAATGGGCAGAAGGACCACCAGGTGCAAATGCTCCGTGGGGTCAGGAACATGCTCGTGTGAAGAACTAGAGGTAGAGAAGTGTTGGCTGAGGAGCAGGGAAGAATGGTTTGAGGTGACAAGGTGAGCTTGGGGAGGTCACAAGGAGGCCCTGAAGGGAAGGGTTCTGTCTACCCTGAAAGTATCATAAGGGCACAGGGCATATGATTGGATCACAGTTAGGAACTGTCAGGTGATCTGATAGGATCCCAAGCCTGGGGACTTGTCTGATGCAGATGAGTGAGTTTTCTCTGGTTCTGAGAGTGCATTTACAGCAGTGGATGTGCCCGGTGACCATGGAGGCCACGGCCACTGAATGGTCTGTATCCAACTGTGTCCATGCTGCTGACCTCACTGTTCTGAACACCTGGATGCCAGACCCACACTAGATACAGGAATGGACAGCAGACCCTGACAGGCCTCCCAGTGGCACAGCCTGGGGCCCCCTCATCCTCTCACCTCCTTTAGAAAACCGTTCAGGTCACAGAGTACACACACTCACCACCACTTCTGCTCTGGGTCCATAGTTCTCCACCCTTCTGATCCTTCCCCGGCCTCCCCGTGTGCCACCTCTGGCTCCACGCCCAGGACGAGGGAGGTTACCGAAATTAATCTCCAGCTGGGATGTGATGTCATTGGCTGCTTTCCGGAAAACGTGGGCATCATCTTCATAGTCATCCTTTACCATCTGAAACACAGTTACAGCATATCTCACACACACACACACACACACACACACGCACACACCCGTCTCCATGGACACTCGTTCAGCGTCGAAGCGCTATGCCGCCAGGGAGCCAATATGGCATCACAGCGGACAGTGGCCCTCCCTGATGTGCTGTCGGCACTGGGCTGCAGGGCAAGGCAAAGGTGGTGACCTCGCTGCTCTGGTTCCAGCACAGGGGTTCTGCACATTTCCCAGCCACATGTTCTCATACTCACCGTCTTAATCCAAACATCTCTCAAATTACTATTAACTCAAGTGATACCCGAGTTTTTAGCAGTTTGGCAGGCTAAGATGTAAGATTTGACATGCCTACCAGCAATCAACATATATCTTTTATATCTAAATGTATTTTGCTGAGATTAAAAAAATTTAATTTCTGCCTTTCATTTGTTCACAAATGCTACTTTGATAAATAAGGAAATATCACCTCCTTAGAATAGAACTTGATGGAAAAACTCCTTTCATTGTGGGTGCTGGCTGTACAAATACCATATGTTAAAAACTGCATGATTTACAATAAACAATTCTGACTCAAAATCTAGGAAAATAGTAAAACAACAGAGTATGGTTATCTGATGATTGCTGCAGAAAGAATTCAAGCTGCTTTTTAAGAACTATTTTTGGCCAAAATACTTTGAGAAATTACATTTTATTATATATGAGGTCAAATAAGTTCTGTTTCTTGTTAAAAGAAAACTATATTAAATAAACTTTGTTCCAAATTTGATTTGGCTTCAATTCCTAATAATGGATAAAAAAAAAACCCTCACTTTTGAGTAAAACATAAATCTATACAAAATATGCCAATGATCTGGGATGAGAATCTCCAAACTCTATAATGCTAAACATTCCTACTACAACTTGTCCAGAAAATGGAATCAAGTCTCCCTGAACTCATCAACCCCTTTAGGCCATCTGTTCATTACAGGTTCTGTGTTTAACATTTATGTTCCCTTCAAAGCTGCATTAAAATAAAGCAGAGGCCTTAGCTGGATGTACTGTTGGAACTAAAAAGGTGAAGGAAAGAACAATTCAGGAGCATTGACACTCTGGTAAAAAGACAGACACAAAAAACCAGTAAGAGGCGAAGTAATAGCCTACCACCTGCTTCAGAAAACAGCGGGCTCTGTGTGCTGGAGTGGGGGAGGCCGTGACGGAGTAGGGGGAGGCTGTGCCAGAGCAAGGGCGGCTGTGCAGGAGTGGGGATGGTCGTGGAGCAGGGGGAGGCTGTGCTGGAGTGGGGGTGGCCATGCAGGAGTCAGGGGAGGCCCTGCAGAAGTAGGGGGAGGCCCTGCAGGAGTAGGGCGAGGCCGTGCCAGAGGAAGGGCAGCGGTGCCTGGGACAACACTGAGTGTGCTTTCTTGAAAGGGATCAGCTCATTTCACAGGCTGCTGGTGGTCTGAACTTTGCAAACACAAGGCATTTTACTCTATTGCTTTGTCTCTTAGGGTGCCCAGAACAAAGTAAATCAGTGACCCTAAGATTTGGCTTTTGTTGCTCTCAGAACAATTTCTGGCTAAAATCTTCAATGCCGTAACATTAACAAGAGACCAAAGACATGTGCTTCGTGGAGACCAAGCTGGATGACTCAGCTAACCCAGTTGCTTCAGATATTCCAGGAGACCTCTCTCTGGAGCCAGGGAGGATGAATCTGGTGTGGATGCAGGAAAAACAGCTGCTATTTTTACCTAACATGTCAGCTGCACATTTCACATCCTGACAGCACATTTGTTTTAGGAAAAGCTTTATTTACAATGGCCCAGAACAAAAAAGAACAAAAGTGAATAGGAAAAGAGCCAACCCAGTTAGCTGATGGATGTGAAGAAATACCTCACAGAGACTTCCAAGAGAAGGCTCTCCCCTCCATGCTGCCTGTGTATAACAGCTAGTGGAGTGGCTCCAAACTTCTTAGTAAGGCCTGGAAGAGACTGGAGGTGGTAAGGCATCCTGTATTATAAATGACCCTCTGATGAAAAGTATTCATTCAAAGAACACAACTAACTGAAGTGTCAATGGAAACACACACAAAGCTACAGTTTCAAACGGAAAATCAGTGTATAATATCTAGTGGGAATATCTGTCCACCACCATCATCAACACAGAAATGTGTATTAAGATAAGCAGCTGTGACTGAATGATGTGAATTCTAAAGTTTAAAGCAAGAATATTCAAGGCACCCTTAAGTTCAGTAACTTAAACAGAACGCGATTACATGACTCACTGACCATCTGCATCAATATATGCTGGGAGTCCTTTTCAAAGCCGAGGCCTCCAAAAAAGGGCTGAACACAAAGCATGAAGAGCAAGGCCCTCAGGGAGGGAGGAACAATGTGAGCAATCCTGGCTGCGGCAGCAGGGTGTGGCCAGGCAGCCGCACTGTCCCAGGGGCTCCTCCCGGGTGGCACAGTTACGCGGCGGGGACAGAACTGCTGCAGTAACACAGCACAGAACTCTGACAGGTTGCAAATGATCAACTCCTCCCAATAAAATGCTCTTATGAAGAACGTGAGCTGAAAATCTAACCTAATCATGAAATGCGGAGTAGTTATCCTTTGAAATGGCACTATTCATGAGACACTGTACCTCTCTTGAGACAAAAGCGAGATGCAATTAACATACAGTATTTGCACAGTCAAAGCACAGCTGTGGGTTGAGCGGAAAATGCACTGTCACTGAAACTGCTTTGTACGAAGTGTCGACAGGCCAAGTTTCAACTCTTTTTATGAACAATACAGGTACAGATAAAATTAGGCACACATCATATCTGATTAGTCTTAGGTAGAAACTAGAATGCCACTACCAATGTCCCATTTTCACACTAGAAGTGGAAAGGGTCCATCTGGTTTCCAGTAAGGTAAGAATGAAGATTACCTCTAGACAAGAAAATGTCATACTTACATCATCTCTATATTTGGACTTGTGTATCACCACTGCTTTGGAAGGGACAGTGGACTCAGGTTTCCGGATGTTAAACTCAGGCTTTGGTCTTGTCTGTTCTTGAAGATTTTTCCACTCATCAAGGGTCATCTCTTGAACTTGAGTTTCCTCTTCTAACTCCAACTCAGGAACTCTATGAAAAATCAGAAGTTTTTGATGGATCTAAAATGTCTACTTTCTCAAAGAAAAAGTTATTACTATTAATTAGCATACTTTCATGGTTCTGCATCTCATATTTACATAAGGTAAGAAAATCTCGGAACTATAAGCTTCCATATTTTAATCATTTTATGCTGTCACTACCAACTGAAGATACTTCCTGTCTGTTTTCTTTTTTATTTTTTTAAGTAATCTCTATGCCCAATGTGGGGCTTGAACTCACAAGCCCCAAATCAGGAGTCACACAGTCCACCAACTGAGTCAGCCAGCTGCCCCACTTGTTTTCAAAGCAGTTTTTGAAAAATAGGAACTGCACCATCCCATTAGCATTACACTTGACCACCAGGCATTCCCTTCCCAGATGGCATTACATACAAAATGAGATAAAATTGCAGAAGAAAAGGGAGAAACTATTGGAACAAAACAACCATAGGCAACCATGAACAGAGTTATAAAACAATGGGTTACAAATACATACTTTTGTAAATATCCTCTTTAAATTCATGAGACTTCAAGAATAGATCAATAGAATAAATTTCAGAGCCCAGAAAAAAATCCTCACATTTGAAATCAATTGATTTTTTTTCAAGCAGGTGCCAAAGACAATTCAAAGGAGAAAGAATGGTCTTTTCAGCAAATGGTGCTGGGAAAACAGGGTATCCACGTGCAAAAAAAGGAAGTTGGACCCCCACCTCACACCATGAATATGAGAGTTAGAAATATAAACCGCTTAGAAGACGACACAGGCATAAACTTTCATGACCTTAGATTAGGCAGTGGTTTCTTACATGTGACACTAAAAGTGTAAGCAACAAAGAAAAAGGGGTGCTTGGGTGGCACAGTCGGTTAAGCATCTGACTCTTAATCTTGGCTCAGGTCATGATCTCACAGTTCATGAGTTTGAGCCCTGCATGGGGCTCTGCATGGATGTTGTGGAGTCTGCTTAAGATTCTGCCTCTCCTCTCTGCCTCTCCCCACTGTGCGTGTGTGCTCTCCCTCAAAATAAATAAACTTAAAAGAAAAAGCAGATAAACTGGACATCACCCCCAAACTTCTGACAACTTTTGTGCTTCAAAAGACACCATCAAGAAAGTGAAAAGGCAATCCACAGAATGGGAGAAAACATTTGCAAATCATATATCTGATAAGGGACTTACCTTGGATACAAAAAGGATTACAACTTACAACTTAATGAAAAGAAATAACCCAACTGAAAAACAGGCAATGCTCTGAATAGACATTTTTCCAAACAAGATATACAAATAGCCAATAAGACGTTCAATATCATTAACCATCAGGGAAATGGAAATGAAAACCACAATGACCTATTACCCACTCCACACTCAGTAGGATGATTAGAATAAAAAAGACATTTAACAAGTTCTGGCGAGGATGTGGAGAAATTGGAACTTCATACATTGCTGGGGCGGGGTGGGGGGGAGGTGGGATGTGAAATGTTGTGGCCACTCTGGAAAAACAGTCTGGCAAATTCTCAAAAATGTAAACACAGAGTTGCCATTTGACTTGACAATACCACTCTAAGTTACACATCCAGGAGAAACAACAGCATACGTCCGTGTGAAAACACCATGGCACTGCCATAAATAACACTGTTCATTTATTTTTTAAGTTTATTTATTTTGAGAGAGAGAGAACCAATGGGGGAGGGGCAGAGAGAGAGGGGCAGAGGATCTGAAGCAGGCTCTGTGCTGACAGCAGTGACCCCAATGTGGGTCTCGAACTCATAAACTATGAGATCATGATCTGAGCCAAAGTTGGATGCCTAACCGACTGAGCTACCCAGGTGCCCCTAATAATGCTGTGTATAGCAGCATTATTCACAATAGCCAAAGAGTGGAAACAGCTTGACTGGCCATCAACTGATGAGTAGATAAAATATGCTATCTTTAATACTGTGGAATACTATTTGGCTATAAGACGAAATGAAGTATTGACACGTTACAATATGAATAAACCTTGAAAACATTATGCTAAGTGAAATAAACCAGGCACAAAAAGTTTACGTACGATTCCATTTATATGAAATACCCAGAAAAGGCAAATTCATGGAGACAAAGAGCAGATTAGTGGTGGCCAGAGACTGGGGGCAGGGAGGCCAGGAAATGACTGCTTAATGGGAATGGGGTGATGGAAATGTTCTGGAACTAGATAATGGCAATGGTTACATAACACTGTAAATGCACTGTCACTTAATTGTACACTTAAAATGATTAAAATTGTAAGTTTTATGTTGTATGTATTTAACACCAAAAAAAGAGATAATACACAAAAAAGAAAGAAATGAAAAGATAATATACAAAAAGAAAGAAATAAGCCAGACACAAAAGGACAAATACTATATTCCATTTATATGAGGTATCTAGAATAGGCAAATTCATAGAGATAAAAATAGAGGTTACCAGGGGTTAAGGGGAGGGAGAAGTTGGGATTTACTATTTCATGGATATGGAGTTTCTGTTTGTGATGATGAAATGTTCTGGACATGGATGGTGGTAATGGTTGCACACAATGTGAATGTAATTAATGCCACTAAACCGCACACTTGAAAATGCTTAAAATGGTGATTTTTGTATTATATATGTGTTATGTAACATACCCCAAACCACTGAATTGTACAGTTTAAATGGCTGAATTTTGCAGTATGGGAATTATAGCTCAATAAAGTTTACAAGAAAAAATAATTAGGTGGTGAGTGGGAAGGGAATCAAATCTAATACCTTCACAGAAGGGCTAATGTAACTTGTCCTACATTATAGGTTAATGATATGAAAACTATTAGTGAAATCAGGAGAGAAACTTAATCACAGACCATTCAAAACAGGCATATTTGTAAAGGGACTTTAAAATATCAAGCTAGTGGGGTGCCTGGGTGGCTTAGTCCGTTAAGCATCCAACTCTTTTTTTTAAGTTGTTTTTTCTTTATTTTTAAATTTATTTTGAGAGAGAAAGTGAGTAAGTATGAGCAGGGGAGGGGCAGAGGGAGATGGGGAGAGAGAAACCCAAGCAGGCTATGTAATGTCAGTGTAGAGCCCAATGTGGGGCTCAATCCCACAAACTGTGAGATCATGACCTGAGCCAAAATCAAGAGTTGGACGCTTAACCAACTGAGCCACCCAGGTGCCCCAAACAGGGGACAGAGAACATGTTCAACTACTCTACAAAAGTGTCGCATTGGAATTAACTTACACCAGTTCGAACTGGCTCACGGCCAGTTATTATTATTATTAAATCAAATTATTTAATTATTATTATTAGATTATTATTAGATTATTATTAAAAATTAAATTATATAAATTATAATTAGCTATACTAAAGGTAATAATCACAATTCATTATTCCCTAATTATTCCACTATATTGTACCTTTATCCATGCTCTTGGGGTTTATTATACCTAATGTATGTGCATAGTGAAAATGTTACATAATAGCGTACTATCGTTTACCTCTTCCCAACTCTGCGTTCAGTATGACACAGTGGTAGTTTTAAATCAGCCATGGTGGAAATATTTACACCACAAAAGCCAGCAAGTGCCAACAGATCCAGGCTTTTTCATTCTAGAGAGCCAGATGTTGAGTATTTACCAGCATGACATTGCCTGCAGGGAGGCACTGAGTAAAATTCTGACTCTGGGAAACATTTTGTGGACATATGACCCAGTTTCTTAGACAAATAAATTACAAGGGAAAGAGAGAACATATAGATTAACAGTGACTTAAGAATAATCAAGATAGTGTAATATTAGTGTAATATAAACAGACCAATGGAACAAAATATAAAGTACAGAAATAGGCCTGCACATTTTAACAATGGTATTTCATGCGCTGGAATAACTGGATATACATATACCAAAATGAAAAAAAAGGGAACTTTGATCCACACCTCACACTGTATACAAAAATCAACTCAAATGGATCACGGACCTAAATACAAAAGCCCAAATCATTAAACTTATAGGAGAAAACCTTTGTGGTACTAAACTGAGCAAAGATTTCTTACATTTGAGACCAAAAGCAAGATCAATAAAAGAAAAAAAAATTGATAAAGTGGATTTAATCAAAATTAAAAACTTCTGCTTTTCAAAAGACACTGTCAAGAGAAAGAAAACAAGGCTACAGATTGGAAGAAAATACTGGAAAATCATATATCTGATAAAGGGCTTGAATCCAGAATATATGAAGAACTCTCAAAACACAGTAATAAGAAATAGTTAGAAAATGGGCAATTTCAACACTCTTTATTTTAATAAAGATATACAGATGGCAAATAACCTGTGAAAAAGTGCTTAATGTCATTAGTCAATAGGGAAATGTAAATTAAAACCACAGTGAGATATAAACCTATCATACTGGCTAAACATTGTAAAAGCTGGAAAAACCACTCCAGAAAAGAGCCTGGCAGTTTCTTTAAAAAGTTATATATACACCTGCCATATAGTCCAACCATTCCACCCCTAGGCATTTACACAGGAGACATGAAAATGTATACTCCACCAAGACTACACAAAAATGTCCACAGCAATTTTATTTGCAAGAACTGGAAACAACCCAAATGACCATCAGGTAGACAGATGAAGAAACTGCAGCCTATCTGTACAGTGGAATACTGCTTGACAATAAAAAGGAACAAAGTATTGATACATGCAGCAACATGGATGCATCTCAAAAGAAGTACGCTCAGTGAAAGAACACAAGACAAAAAAAGAATATATGATGTGTGATTCTGTTTATATAAAACTGTAGCAATTGCAAACTAATCTTTAGTGACAAAAAGTAGATCACTGGCTGCCTGGGGGAAAGGGGCAGGAGGGAGGAATTACAAAAGGATAAAAGGAAACTTTTTGGGTTGATGGATATGCTCATTATTTTGAATGTGGTAATGGTTTTACAAGTATATATGGATGTCAAAGCTTGTAAAACTGTGCATACTAAATATATGTCACTCGTTGAATGTGAACTGTCTCTCAGTACTGTTTAAAAAAAAATGAGATATGCCAATTGAGATGTATATTTCAATATTAATTCAAACAAGTAAGTTGTTTTAAAAAGACATTTTGAGATAATCAGGGAAACCGACAAACTGCCCAGATATTTAAGGAATTGTTAAAAACTTTAGATGGGATAACACTACTCCAGTTAAAAAGAGCAGACCTTTAGATATAACTTCGTGAAACATTTATGAATGAATATGATATCCTGACAGAAGAGGAAGTGGGTAGAGACATACATGAAACAAGAATGGCCATGATTTGATAAAATTTTAAGTTGAATAACTTAGAGGTTCATTATACTATTATTTTATATATATCTTTCAGTGATATAATCTTCTAATACAGAGCTGAAAATAAATATTAAAGATTCATAAAGGTTCTTTAGGCTACTTGTGACAGAATTAGGAAATAATCAGAGCTGATTTCTAGGAGGCTATTCTGATTATAGACTATAATCTAGTTCTGATTTCTAGAACTGATGCTGTAAATTTGAGGATTCTTTCATAACTAGGATGAACTAAAGAAGTTAATAAATTCCAAAAAGTTCAATAAGAACACATCTTTTATTAAGACCACATAAGAAGTACTTTTTCTGTTTTCTTATCTTATTTTTTTTAATTTTTTTAACGTTTTTTTATTTATTTTGAGACAGGGAGAGACAGAGCATGAACAGGGAGGGTCAGAGAGAGGGAGACACAGAATCTGAAACAGGCTTCAGGCTCTGAGCTGTCAGCACAGAGCCCGACGCGGGGCTCAAACTCACGGACTGTGAGATCATGACCTGAGCCGAAGTCGGCTGCTTAACCGACTGAGCCACCCAGGCGCCCCTGTTTGCTTATCTTAAAGAACATCATATATAAACATGAAAGGGCTAGAACAAAAAAGGATAAGGCATATAAGAAATGTAGTCTTGGGGTGCCTGGGTGGCTCAGTTGGTTAAGCATCTGACTTTGGCTCAGGTCATGATCTCATGGTTGGTGGGTTTGAGCCCTGTTTCTGGCTATGCTAACACCTCAGAGCCTGGAGCCTGCTTTGGATTCTGTGTCTCCCTCTCTCTCTTCCCCTCCCCCAATTGTGTTCATTCTCTCTCTCTCTCAAAAATAAACATTTTGGGGGTGTCTGAGTGGCTCAGTCGGTTGAGCATTCGACTTCAGCTCAGGTCATGATCTCGCGGTTCATGAATTTGAGCCCCGCGTCAGGCTCTGTGTTGACAGCTCAGAGCCTAGAGCCTTCTTGGGATTCTGTGTCTCCCTCTCTCTCTCCGCCCCTCCCCTGCTTGTACTCTGCCTCTCTCTCTCTCTCTCAAAAATAAATAAAACATTAAAAAAAACATTTTAAAAAATTATAAAAAAAAAAAAGAAATATAGTCTTTAAGTTGATACATAGACACACCCAAAGTGAAGCAAACAGTGGAGAGCTCAGAAGAGAGCATTTGCTGCAAGTGATTCCCTCCTTGAAAATGATCACCTGACCCTGTTCACTCTGGGGCACTCCATTCACAAGTATACATAAGATGCCCCCTGTACATTCTCCTCTGCCATTTGTCATTGCAACAAGCTGTGTTGGGAGCAGTACAAAATCACCAAGGACAGACTCCTTAACCTTATTCTCTATTCACTACAGATTATTACAAAAAACACATTCTATGAAAGTTCTGTGAGGCAGATCCCATTTCCATCCTATTTGAATTGGCACTAAATGCAGTTTTTACTGGCAGTTTTACCAAAGACTGGATTTTCAACAGGAAGAGATGTATAATTAATCCCTCAGTTCCAGGAGGGACGAAAGCAGTTATATTTCTAACAGTTATAAAAGCATTGTAATTGCTATTTACATCCTCCAAATTTAACAGCATCCCCCCCCCCCTCCATTTTGACTAATTCAAAGTCCTTCACAGTTCTTGGTCTATTACCAAAAATCTTGGGAGATGATTTTCCTTCAAAGCTGCTTATAGATATAAGATGGTCTAATCTATGACTTGTAATGTGAATAATGCTATATGCAAATTTGATAGTTATACATTTGTTTCTATATGGGTGAAATTATAGGAGAAATAGAACTGTTTTAACAACTGTTACTTTATTTAAAACATAAATGGGGCAATAATGGTAACATTTACTGAATGAGTCCTAGGTGCCAAATGCTATTCAAAGGACTTTACGTTAATTTGGTCGTGAAAATTAATCCCACAAGTTAGCTCCAATTAATAGCTCCATTTTATAGGTAAGGAAACTGAGGCAGAGTCATATAGCTCACAAACAAAAGAGCCATGTTTCATACCTATACATTCCATCTCCAAAGCCCAGACTCCACCATCTTGAGGGAATAAGAGGACAGAGAAATGCATGGAGACGGAAGAGAGTCAAGATGTGGGCACAGAAAACATACGTAACACCAAACGTCCAAATATCCATTCAGGCAATATCTTTCACCTCAATATATGAAAGGGTGCAGGCAACCAAAAAAAGTGGGTTCTAGAAATAACATTTTATGAACTAAATGCTTAACCAGGGCAAGTGGATTTAACCTGACATGTAAGTAACACCTCTTCCTTCCTTCCCAAGTACTGAAATTGAAGTGAATTTCATGCTAAACTTTGAGCTCCTCAGAAATTTGCCATATAAATTTTAAAGAGGTGTTTTCCAGCTTTAAGAAAATTCAACACAGGACAATCTTCATTAAGCAAAAATACTTGGAAATGAATTACAATGAGAAATATTTCATTGCAGGTATTTTTGTAATGATGCTTCTTTAACACTCTTTTCATAATGGCTTTTTTATTTTTAAGGAAGAAAGGGAATGTCATTCCATGTTACTGAATAGGAAAGTCCTCAGCAACCCCAGCAGCCCCTCCTCTGCTCACAGAACCAGCAGCTTCTCCCCTGTTCAGTTCTTTGGAGCAAACTTCAAAGCGTTCGTGGCACTTTCAACCGTTCCTACCATTCACTACAGGAAAGAGCATGAATGTCGGTCCCACAACATCTGGTTGCCACTTCTTAGCAAGCCCTTTAACCTCCGTATCTCCATATGAGGATAGTAACAGTATCTCCTCCTTCACTAAAGGGCAGCAAAGGATTGAGGAGTTAAGACATGGAAGCATTTCGAGTTCCTGGCACACAACAAGTGCTCTATAAATGTTAGATTTATTCTTATAGTCTTGTAACAAAATACTCCCGAGAAGTTGTCACAAGCATCTTCAGACATGAGGACACCACGTGATTAAGGAACACGCGATACTTCTATGATGAAAGGGGGAAGGAGGGAAGGAAGGAAGGGCACAGCACATATAATTGTCAACAAAACGTGTCCAATCTGAGGAAAATATATCTTCTTCGGGGTGTATGTTTGAATGTAAGTGAGGGTATATTAAATTGATCTATCAGGAAGTTCTAAACTGAGCGGCGCATTGAATATACATTTTGGCTCGGGGTCCAAAGTCTGAGCGTTAGATCAACGTGAGAAAAAGCTGAGATCAGACAGCATCACTATCATCGAATGTACTTCTCAAATACAAACCTAATTCTGAAATTATCACAAAGCTGTAACTGCATTACTAGGAATTTTAGTGATAACTTTAAAGTGTGACGGGGCAGTGTGGAGACAAGACTGTCGCAGCGTGGTCGGCCACTGGTCTGCTAGTGTGGCTGCTCGGCCGCGCAGCTCCTGCAGACCTAACTAGATGCTCACTGCCCACTGCAGGCAGTGGAGGGGAGAAAGCGGGCTGGGCTCTCGTGCAGACACGAGACCGCCATCAAACCATTTAGAATTCTGTCTTTCAGAGTAACTGACCGAGAGAACTATTTTGTCTATTTAATATTAGGAAAGCAAGGGTATCTCAATCAATTCCACAGAGTTATGCTATAATTTATTATTCTGCCTTACATAACCTGAATTTGTATAAATGGTTTATTGGCTCAAAAAAGGTACCATTTTTCCTGAAGGGATCTAGTTAACTCACTTTTTCAACATTTATGTAAACTGTTAATCTACTTCCTTAGTTAAATCACTGTCTAAATACTCATATTGTTAATTTCTCTCTTTACTTAAATACACTTCTTGGTTGTTTTGAACAGTAAATTAACAGCTTTCATAATTATCAATCATTGCAGCATTTTACTTTTGCAATAATAATAGCAGATATTTATATAGCATTAACTACATGCCAGGCCCCACTCTGTGACTGACACACACACACACACACACACACACACACACACACACACACACTCCTTATAACAACCTTATGATGTAGGTACTATTATTATTCCTGTTTTACATGTGAAGAAAACTGGAACAGACAGAATAAACAACTTGCCCAAACTAATGAGTGACAGAGCTGAGATTTGAATCCACACTCTGGCTTGGGGTCTGTGCTCTTAACCACTAGACACCTTGCTTCTTGGCAGCTGAAGGATGAGAAGAGTTAAATCAGTGAAGGGGGAAGGGAATTTGGAGAGGTATGGGGTGGGGGGAAAGGCAACAGCACTTGCTGAAGCGCTTTGGCATGTATAGGACGGGGGTAAGGGAAAGGTCCTTGAGAACATGACATAAGGGCAACGTGATGAACCCAGAGAAGGTACACAAGTGGCTGCATTTGAGAGCTCTGCAGGGTATAGACCACGCAGGACCCTGCAGGTCAGGTCAAGGGAT
The DNA here is from genome assembly GCF_018350175.1 of Felis catus. Taxonomy (NCBI): domain Eukaryota; kingdom Metazoa; phylum Chordata; class Mammalia; order Carnivora; family Felidae; genus Felis; species Felis catus. Next base: position 30,607,060 of record NC_058380.1, on the reverse strand, counting down.
AGGAAGAGAACAGCAAGCCACGGGGGGTCTCGCATGAGGGGTGGGTGCATGACAATCAGAATGTCAGTGTGAAAGCCACTGTGGTGCAGAAATGGGCTGGTCCCAGATGAGAAAGCAGGGAGCCCATAAGGAGTTGTGGTGACAGGTTGGATGAGATGATGGTGATGAGCAGAGAGAAGAGAAGGTACAATCACCGGGGCAGGGTGACAGACTGGATTTGGGGAAGGGAGGGGGTCAAGAGGAAGGAAGTCTCAAGGATGACTCCTAGGTTTCTGGTTTGTGCAGCTGGATGGATGGTGATGGGCTGCTCCACAAGATGGAAATACCTAATGAAGACAGACTTCTCCTGGACACACGGAGCAGGAGATCTGAAATATCCATGGGGAGATATCCAGAGCAAGCAGCTAGAAACACACACCTGGAGCCCAGGTGGAAGGTGAGAGCCAGAGGTATACATTCTGGAGTTGACACATGAATGATGACCCGAGCTGCAAGGGTACGGGAGATCCTATAAAAGACACTAAAGAGAAGAGGGCCTAAGGCAGAGCCATAAAGAACTTGACATTTTAAAAGACCAGAAAAATAAGGATGAGTCTGTAGAGGAGAAGCTGAGAGGCAGTGGGAAAACCAGAAGAGTGCAGACATCACAGAAATCAGGGAAAGAGAGCTTAAGAAGAAATCAATAAAGTCAAATGCTTTGACAGGTCAACAAAGATGCAGACGGAAACATCTATTAGGTGTGGAGATATGTGGTGACTGTTTCCAAAGGGCAATGGGGACAGAGCCAGATCTGGAGTGAAGTGAGGCATAAGTGAGAGGGAGGAAGTGAAGGAAGAGTACACACAACCCTGAAAAAAGGCAGCTAAATGAGAATGTGGGGCAAGAGTAGAAGACTTAAAATAGGAGACACCGAGCACGTTTAAACTGTTGATGAAGACCAGAGTTGGGAGGAAGGTAAGCAGACTCATGAGGAAGGAGCTGACTGACGGTGTGAGATTTCCACGCAGTCAGCAGGAGACAGGATTCAAAGCCTGAAGAAGTGGCAGGAGAGATGGTGCCTCTTTCTTACCATGAGGGAAGGAGGCTAGGAGGTATGCAGGCACAGGTGGGTTTGTACCTTTAAGAGCGGGAAGATGATAAACTTCCCAGCTGGTGGCTCTCAATTTCTGTGTGACATAGGAGGCAAAGTTATGTCGAGAAAGTAAAAGAGGAGGTGCAGGTACGGGAAGGGTGGGGGAAGAGTAAAGTGGGGACAGTGTCAGGGCTTAGAGGATACAAGAAGGATGGAATTGGTCATTGTAGAGGGTGGGAGAAAGAATGAGCCCCAGAAAAGGGGACTGATGGGCAGTGTTAAGGGCTCATTTCAGAATGCAGGTGATCAACAATTTACAGGGGTTCCTGTCGGCTCTGCTGTTGTCAGTGCTCAGCTGGCCAGTGCAGGCAGAGAGGGCAGCCAGCCAGTGGTCATCCAGGAGGCAGGTTTTGCTAGCAAGGCACAACAGAATCCAGAGGCAAAGGAGGTTAAGGACTGGGCAAGGACGCTAGAGGTGGACCAGGGACCTAAGCTCCATGAAGAAAAGAGGGAGGATGGACACAGAGAGAATAAAGGAACGAGAGACGAGGGTCCTGATAAGAGGGGGAATAATTGCAGTACAGGATGCCGATGGAAAAGAGGTTGTGGGCACTGGATGGGATACTTAAATTTAACTCATTAATTATCATTAATAATCATTCATTAGATTATTTGAATTATTAATTAGTTTGATTATTCATCGATACATTAAGGTCAACCTTCTGTGATATAACAAAAGGCTGAGCTCCTTGTTCGGTGAAGCGCTCTTAGAAATCGTTAAGAACAAGGCCAACAACAACTCATGGGAAAAATGAGTAAAACACCCACTTGGCTGGAGATTCCTCCTCCAGGGGGCCTGGGGACTCTTCCACCGCTGTGGTCTCTTCCATTGGTGCAGTCTGCTCCACGTCACTGAAAAGCAGTGAGAATTGCTCTAGTCACACAAATATGTTCACATCAATGCTTTTATATATTCAAGATAGAAAAAAAAAAAAAACATTCCAATGTCCTTTTTCTTAAGTAAACTCATTCAAAAAATTACATACACATATAGGTAACCCACATCAAAATAAAAATGACAAAATGTTATAAATTGCTAATCCATTGAAATTATTTTTAAAAAATGTTAAAAGTACTTTTAGAAATAGAACTTTCTATGAATGGCCTAAAGTTAAAACAGATTATAAAAGACCAGAACAATTATTTAAGATGCTTACTGTCCTAGGAAATTCCAAATATTAAAAGGGGCCATAAAATTTCTCAACCTGTGCTTTTAAAATGTGTTCAAACTTCAGTGACCATCAATTTAACACAGACTGCTAAATACACAGGATGTTATATATGAACCTCACAGCACCCACAAACCAAAAGCCTACAACAGACACAAAAAATAAAGAGAACGGAATCTAAACATAACATTAAGAAAGTCATCAAATCACAAGGGAAGAAAGAAAAGAAGAAAGGAACAGAAATTAAAAACAACCAGGGGCGCCTGGGTGGCTCAGTCGGTTGAGCGTCCGACTTTAGCTCAGGTCACGATCTCACAGTTCGTGAGTTCGAGCCCCACATCAGGCTCTGGGCTGATGGCTCAGAGCCTGGAGCCTGCTTCCGATTCTGTGTCTCCCTCTCTCTCTGCCCCTCCCCCATTCATGCTCTGTCTCTCTCTGTCTCAAAAATAAATAAACATTAAAAAAAAAAATTTAAAAACAACCAGAAAATGATTAACAAAATGATAGTAATACATGCCTATCAATAATTACTTTAAATGTAAATGGATTAAATGCTCCAATAAAAGACACAGGGTGACTGAATGGATAAAGCAAGACCCATCTCTATGCTGCCTACAGGAGACTCACTCACACCTAAAGACACACACGGACAAAGTGAAGAGATGGAAAAAACATTTACCATGCAAATAGAAACAAAAAAAAAAAAAGAAAGCTGGGGTGGCAATATTTATATCAGACAAAATAGACTTTAAACAAAAACCATAACAAGAGACAAAGGGGATTACATAATGATAAAAAGATCGATCCAAGAAGAGAATGTAACAATTGTAAATATCTCTGCACTTGCCACAGGAGCACCTGAACAAAAAGCAACATTAAACAGACATAAAGGGAGAAATCAACAGTGATATAATAATAGTACAACACTTTAACATCCCACTTACATTAATGGACAAATCATCCAGACAGAAAATCAATCAGTAGCTTTGAAAGACCAGATGGACTTAACAGATATAAAACAAACCATCTCCAAACAGCAGAATACATATTCTTTTCAAGTATGCATGGAACATTCTCGAGGATAAATCACATGGTAGGCCACAAAACACATCCTAATAAATTTAAAAGACTGAAATCGTATCAGGAATCTTTTCTGATCACAACACTATAAAGCCAGAAGTCAATTACAAGAATAAAACTGGAAAAAACACAAACATGTGGATGCTAAGCGACATGCTACTAAAAAACCAATGGGTCAATGAAGAAATCAAAGAGGATATCAAAAACACCTTGACACAAATGAAATGAAAACACTATGGTCCAAAATCTTTGGGACACAGCAAAAGCAGCTGTGGGAAGTTTATAGTAATCCAGGCCTACCTCAAAAAATAAGAAAAATCTCAAACAATCTAACCCTACACCTAAAGGAACTAGAAAAAGAGGAACAAAGCCCAACATGAGTAGAAGAAAAGAAATAAGATCAGAGAAGAAATAAATGAAATAGAGCCTAAACACATAATGAAAAGATCCACGAAACTAAGAGCTAATTCTCTGAAAAGACAAATTAAATAAACTTTTAGCCAGATTCATTAAGGAAAAAAAAAAGAGGATTCAAACAAATAAAATCACAAATGAAAGAGAATTTACAACTGACATCACAGAAATACAAAGAATCATTAGACACTATTACAAAAAATTATACACCAAAAAATTGGACAACTAGAAGAAATGGGTAAATTCCTAGAAACATACAATCTTCTAAGACTGACTCAGGAAAAAAAAATCTGTAACTGGCCAATTACTAATATCAAAATTGAGTTAGTAATCAAAAAAACTCCAGGAGTAGATGGTTTCACAGGTAAATTCTATTACATATTTAAAGAAGAGTTAATACATACTCTTCTCATATCCCAAAAATTAGAAGAGGAAGAAGTATTTCCAAATTAATCCTATGAGGCCAGCATTACCCTCACACCAAACTCAAAACAAAAACAATACAGAAAGAATTACAGACCAATATCCCTGATGAACATTCATGTAAAACTCCTTAACAAAATATTATTAGCAAACAGCATTCAACAACACATTAAAAGGATCATTCACCATAATCACATTGGACTTATTCCAGGGATGCAAGGATGATTCAATACCTGCAAATCAATCAATGTGATATACTATATTAACAAAATGAAGGATGAAAATGATATGATCATCTCAATAGATGCTGAAAAAGCATTTGACAAAATTCAACATCCATTCATGATAAAAACTCTCAACAAAGTGGGTATAGAGGGAACACACTTCAATATAATAAAGGCCATATATGAAAACTCACAGCTAACATCATACTCAATGGTGAAAAGCTTAAAGTGTTTCCTCTAAGATCAGGAACAAAACAAGGATGTCTATTCTATCACTTTTATTCAACATAGTACTGAAAGTCCTAGCCACACCAATCAGACCAAAAAAAAAAAAAAAAAGAAGTAAAGGGATCTAAATAGGTAAGAAGTAAAACTGTCACTATTTGCAGATGACATGATACTATACATAGAAAACAGTAAATAACTCACCAGAAAACTATTAGAACTAATAAATGATTTCAGTAAAATTCCAGGATACAAAATTAATCTACAGAAATCTGTTGCATTTCTATACATTAATAACGAACCAGCAGAGACATTACAAAAACAACCCCATTTACAATTACATTAAAGAGAATAGCATGCCTATGAATAAACTGAACCAAGGAGTTAAAAGACCTCTACTCTGAAAAGTATAGGACATTGGTAAAAGAAATTGAAGACAACACAAATAAATGAGAAGATATTCTATATTCATGGGTTGGAAGAATTAATATTGTTAAAATGTCCACACTACTCAAAGTAATCTTAGATTCAATGCAATCCCCATCAAAATGCCAATGGTATTTTTCACAGAACTAGAAACAAGCAATCCTAAAATTTGTATGGAACCACAAAAGACCCCAAATAGCCAAAGCTCTCTTGAGAAAGAACAATAAAGCTGAATATATTACAATCCCAGATTTAAAACTATACTACAAAGCTCTATTAACAAAACAGTAGTGGACTGGCATAAAAATAAAGACCATAGATCAATGTAACAGAAGAGAGCACAGAGCTAATCCCATGCTTATATGGTCAATTAATCTATGACAAAGGAGACAATAATACACCGTGGTGAAAAGACAACTTCTTCAATAAGTGGTGTTGGGGAAACCTAAACAGCTACATGCAAAAGAATGAAACTGGACCACTTTCTTACACCATACACAAAAATAAACTCAAAATGGATTAAAGACCTAAATGTAAAAACTGAAACCATAAAATACCCCCACCCCAACAAGAAACCCCCAATCATAGGCAGTATACTCTTAGACATCTGTTTAGCAATATTTTTCTGTATCTGTCTCCTCAGCCAAGGGAAACAAAAACAAAAATAGGCTACTGGGACTACATCAAACCAAATAAAAAGCTTTTGCACAGTGGAAGAAACCATTAAAAAAATGAAAAGGCAACCTGTTGAATGGGAGAAGATTTTTGAAAATGATATATCGAAAAAGGAGTAAATATCCAAAATATATAAATAATTCATAGAACTCAACACCAAAAAAACTAAGAGTCCGATTAAAATATAGGCAGAGGACTTGACTAGACATATGGTCAACATACATATGAAAAGATGCTCAACACCACTCCTCATCAGGGAAATGCAAAAATCAAAACCACAATGATATATATATACCTTTACACCAATCAGAATAGCTAATATCAAAAAGACAAGAAGTAACAAGTGTTGGTGATGATGTGGAGAAAAGGGAATCCTTGTGTACGGCCATTGGGTATGTAAATTGGTACAACCACTATGGAAAATAGCATGGAGGTTCCTCATACAAAACAGAATTACCATACGATCCAGTAATGACACCTCCGGGTATTTATTCCCCCTGCCCCAAATGAAAAGACGAATTTTAAAAGATATATGCACCCCTTTTATAATGAAGCATTATTTATAATAGCCAAAGTATGGAAGAAACCTAATTGCCCATTGACAGATGAATGGATAAAATTGTATTATATACATACAATGGAATATTACTCAGCCATAAAAAAGAATAAAGTCTTGCCATTCGCAACAACACGGATGGACCCAAAGGTATTTATGTTAAGTGAAATAAGTCAGACAGAGAAAGATAAATATCCCATGATTTCACTCACATGTGGAATCTAAATAACAAAACAAATGAAGAAAAAAAAGACTCAAATACAAAGAACAAATTGGCAGTTCCCAGAGGAGCATGGGGGTGGAGGAGAATGGGCAAAATAGGTAAAGGGGATTAAGAGGTATAAACTTCCCAAAGCAATCTACACATTCAATGCAATCTCAATCAAAATTGCACCAGCATTCTTCTCAAAGTTAGAACAAACAATCCTAAAATTTGTATGGAACCACAAAAGACCTCGAATAGCCAAAGTTATGTTGGAAAAAAAAAAAAAAAACAAAAAACCAAGGCGTCACAATCCTGGAGTTTAGCCTCTACTACAAAGTTGTAATCATCAAGACAGTATGGTACTGGCACAAGAACAGACACATAGACCAATGGAATAGAAAAGAGAACCCTGAATTGGACCTACAAATGTATGGCCAACTAATCTTTGACAAAACAGAAAAGAGTACCCACTGGAAAAAAGACAGTCTCTTTAGCAAATGGTACTGGGAGAACTGGACAGCAACATGCAGAAGAATGAACTTGGGCCACTTACTTACACCACACACAAAAATAAACTCAAAATGGATGAAAGACCTAAATGTGAGACAGGAAACCATTAAAACCCTAGAGGAGAAAACAGGCAACAACCTCTTTGACCTCAGCTGCAGCAATTTCTTGCTTGACATGTCTCCAAAGGAAGGGAATTAAAAGCAAAAATGAACTACTGGGACCTCATCAAGATAAAAAGCTTCTGCACTGAAAAGGAAACAATCAACAAAACTAAAAGGCAACTGACAGAATGGGAAAAGATATTGGCCAATGACATATCAAATAAAGGGCTAGTATATAAAATCTATAAAGAACTAACCAAACTCCACACCCGAAAAACAAATAATCCAGTGAAGAAATGGGCAGAAGACATGAATAGACATTTTTTCCAAAGAAGATGGCCAACAGACACATGAAAAGATGTTCAATATCACTCAGGGATATATAAATCAGGGAAATACAAATCAAAACCACACTGAGATCAAAACCACATTGAGATACCACCTCACACCAGTCAGAGTGGCTAAAATTAACAATTCAGGAAACAACAGATGTTGGTGAGGATGTGGAGAAACGGGAACCCTCTTATACTGTTGGTGGGAATGCAAACTGGTACAGCCGCCCTGGAAAACAGTGTGGAGGTTCCTCAAAAAATTAAAAATCAAACTACCCGACAACCCAATAATAGTGCTACTAGGAATTCATCCAAAGTATACAGGAGTGCTGATTCATAGGGGCACATGTACCCCAATCTTTACAGCAGCACCTTCAACAATAGCCACATTACAGAAAGAGCCCAAATGTCCATCACCTGATGAATGGACAAAGATGTGGTTTGTACATACAATGGGATACTACTTGGCAATGAGAAAGAATGAAATCCCGCCATTTGTAACAACGTTAAAGAAAGACAAATATCATATGTTTTCACTCACATGTGGAACTTGAGAAACTTAAAGGAGGACCATGGGAAAAGGGAAGGGGAAAAATAGTTTCAAAAAAATAGAGTGTCAATGGGGGAGGAGCAGAGAGAGAGGGAGACACAGAATCCAAAGCAGGCTCCAGGCTGTCAGCACAGAGCCTGATGCGGGGCTCGAACCCATAAACTGTTAGATCATGACCTGAGTTGAAGCTGGACACTTAATTGACTGAGCCACCCAGGCACCCCAACATAAGCTATTTTTTAAAAAGCAAAGATAAATTGACCTGTAATAACAGAATTGACTTTCTGCATTTTTTAAAAATGTTTACTTACTTTTGAGGGAGAGAGAGACAGAGTGCGAGAAGGGTAGGGCAAGAGAGAGAGACACACACACACACACACACACACACACACCACAGAATCTGAAGCAGGCTCCAGGCTCTGGGCTGTCAGCACTGAGTCCGACGCGGGGCTCAAACCTACAGACCATAAGATCATGACCTGAGCCGAAGTTGGATGCTTAACTGACTGAGTCACCCAAGTACCCCTACATTTTTTTATTCTCAATGCAAAGCTATTGTAATGAGCTTAAAAGTGAGTTTTTCTATACAAAATTTGAATAATTTTTTTAAGTTAATTTTTTCTATAATCTCTACACCCAATGTGGGAGTCGAACTCACAATCCTGAGATCAACAGTCGCCTGCTCTACTGACTGAGCCAGCCAGGTGCCCCAAATAATTATTAATCTTTATTTTTGAAAAGGTCCTAAATCAAATGCACCCTATGTGTGGAAAGACGTGGCTGGCACTGTGCTTGGCGGAGGCCCTGTCACAAAGGCTGCTTCTGCTCATCAGCCTGACTCCAGCAGGGTCACAGGAGTTTCTGGCATCCAGGAGCCTCAAAATCCAGCAGCAGCAGCACAAATTATTCCAACTTTCTCTTTACTCCCTTGGCAACATAATAAACCAAGGGAATAAAAACCATAGGTTTATTGATAGTTTATAGCTTTCAACAATTAAAAATCATAAAAGGGACTATGTACAAACACCAGCATTCTTAAACTTGAGCAGCTGATTAAAAAAAAGAGAAATCACACATCTCCCTGTGTTGACCTACATTATTTAATGAATAAACATAAAACTAATGTGCTTACGGCTCTTATAGAACCATGTGACCAAAACTACAGAGCAATGAGGTTTCAAAATTAGCAATAATTTATGTTAGCAGATTTTGTTATTTTGTTGAAAGTAAATCACCAATGTTAGATTTACAGAAGAAGATACAGCCCCAGGGCAGATGTATATATTTTGACTTCAGTTATATGAATGCAGAAAATGCCTGTTTGCACAAGCACATTCCACAAAGTGAATTGAACACCTGAAGGCTTTGTTATCTAATTCAAATTCAATGAGACTTGAATTACCCAAATCTATGACAGCGGAGAGATTTTAATCGAATGTTAATAAAACCATCTTGCTCTTTGAAATAAAAGTTGGAAGGCACCATTACTGAAAACTGCTTTCGTGTGTGTGTTTCAATTGGTAACAAAGAAATAATATCAGATATTATATGTTTGTAATTACCACAGATGGAGAAAACTCTACTTTCAGGCACTCACTGTCAAACTGCTGAAGAGAAGCATTAACATTGGAAATGGCTCATTGCACCATTTTGAAAACATTCATAAATTTAGTTAGCACTGCCAATGCCTTCAAACAGGAATACTAACTATAGCAAAACCCTCCAGCTTTTAACACACCGTGCAGTGTTTGGCTTCACCAGCCATTAACATCCTTGCTACGGTAGGCTCACCTCTGCTCTTTTGTCATTAATCAAAAGCAGCCCATAACTCCACTGTACTGAACTGTTTTCATGATCAAAATCAAAATCTCCACTTATTAAATAAGAAATTTAAGTCTTATTCTATGAGAATCTTTAAATTACAAATTATTACCACCTCAGAGCTTTGACTTAGTCATTCACAAACCAATCCAAAATGACACGGACATGTGTCATTTTAGCACAAGGACATAAATGCCAGATCACCTGCAGCACACCGAGCTCCTGGTTACTTCTTCATGTTAAAAGGCCAATGCTGACCCCTTAGGGTACATAATTACTTGACGCCAAAATTATTTTAAGTTCCAGTGCCAACTGAAATGGAGTGGCAGCATTAGATAAGGTGGTAAATCAGATGACTCAGAGATATTTACTTTTTAAAATTTATCAAAGTAAAATAAAACAAAATTAAAAGATTCATAATTAACAGCCTATGAAACCCCATACTGAGAAACATTCAACAAGTTTCTTTTCCTTTCAAGGACAACACAGATGTGCAAGGGTAACACATGTAATATTATATTTAGTATTGTTTTGTATGTTTGTCTTTAAGGACAACACTTTCAGAAAAATGAGTTTATGGGGGCGCCAGGGTGGCTCAGTCAGTTAAGTATCTGACTCTTGATTCCAGCTCAAGTCATAATCTCACGGTTTGTGAGTTCAAGCCCTGTGTTGCGCTCTGTGTTGACAGTGCGAAGGCTGCTTGGATTCTCTCTCTCCCCATCTCTCTCTCTGCCCCTTCCCTGCTCATGCTCTCTCTCTCTCAAAATAAATAAAGTTTTAAAAAAAGAAGGAAGGAAGGAAGGAAGGAAGGAAGGAAGGAAGGAAGGAAGGAAGGAAGGAAGGAAGGAAGAAGGAAAGAAAAGTAAGTTTATGTAAAAAGCTTATATTCTGGATTCCCTCAAGGCTTCAAAATCGTGGAAAGTCTTTCCTACAACGTGCGCTGGGAGGGATCCATTCCTTGCCTTGTACTGCCCTCAAGTCTTCTTGCTTATTCTTTGCAGACACCAGGAAGGCACTGCCCCTACAGCCATGAAATGACTGAAACAGCAGAACCAAGTACTTCTTCTAAGCAGAAAAACTGGTACAGATCTGAGACACCATGAAACCTCAGAGAAATGTCAGATTTGAACCTTTGGTGAAATTTGTCATTGAGCTTCAACCTGCAAATGATTTCATAAAATCAAGATGCAATGCATATAAGAACTTGGGAAGGTCACAGAAAAATAAAAGTATAGAATATCCAGAAATTTAAAAAGCATTCTGAGGCCTATGCAAATGTAGAGTATCATGCGCTGGGGCATCAGCAAATACACAAATTTGTTTGGCTAAAACAAAAGAACTTTAAAACCACTTTAAAAGTCATTTTCAAATCTAATTGCAACATAGCAAACCCACTTTAAAAAGTCACCTCACTAAACAAAAGCCTAAAATCAATCTATACCTAACAGCACACAAGTATAAAGACAATGCAAGCATAGCAGAGAAGACATAATTTTCACAAAAGGAAAATAAAGATCTGGATATTTCCACTTAATTGTAGGTTCACAAAAGGCACACATTTGCACCATACCTGGTATCTTTGCCTGATCCCCAAGTTCGAATTCCACAGCCACCCATGTTGTCTTCAGTTCTGATTGCTCTAGAGAAAGAAAGAATATTCCCTTCAGCTGAGAGCAGGCCTGCAGTCAATTTCCAAATCATAAAAGTTGATCAGAAAAGCTGTCCCAGGATCAGCTCCCTCAGGAATAAGCACATACTAATATCAAGTCAATTCATATTAACACACAACAAACAGATTCATACCGTGTATTACCAAGATCATAAGGCAAAAAAGCAGTTACAGAGGAACTTACATTTTCTCATTCCCACCGTACCTCTCAAAATCTCGTTTCCCTCTCTGGTCAAAACCCTCAAAAGCTCTGTTCCCGGGGCCGCCTCTGCCTCGGCTTCGCATGGCCCCCCTTGGGCCTCCACGGCCTCTCAGTGGTCTGTCTCGATCAAACCTGTCAATGGGTCTAGGAAGAGATGGGTATAATAATAAAAAGCAGTGAACTGGATCGAAGGGCTAAGGCTTTTTTGAGAAAAAAATTCTAGGAGGACATCATGGCTATAATATATTGGAAAGAATGGTAGCTTGAATAATAAAGTAATAATTAACTTTTACAGAATAATACTACTGAGGCATTGTTCTGAGCACTTCATCATATATAATTCTCATAAACAGATGTATAATATACAGCTATTATCCACAGACAATGAAACTGAGGCACAAAGGAGGTAGGTAACTTGCCCAAGGTCATACAGCTGCTAGGTGAGGAAGCCAGACCAGAGAAGCAGGTCCTGGGCAGGTCTTGCTAATCTGTGGAGGGGTACCCCTTTCTCTGGAGGTTTATTCCAGCTCTAATATTCAATATTTAAATTAAATTTGGAATGTTTTGTATAAGAGAAATAAGAAACTTCAAATTATGCCCCTCCCAAACCTCCCTCTCCCAAAGACACAACCAGTCAGTGACATTTGGGGCTAAAAGTATTAACCTGCAACAACCTCAATTCTCTTCCTCTTGCCCCACACACACCTCCAAGGACAGCTGAAGCTTTTTGTTGTTAAAGCCAATAGCAACTTTTGTCTTTATGTCATTTGACCCCTATTCATCATTTGACACCGTTGACCACTAATTTTCCTCAGACTTCTCTTTCCTTGCCTTGTCCTTAAACACTTATTTTTGTAATAGGTCATACTCAAACATGGTACAAAATTCACAAGATACTCACTCCCCTTGCTTCTTAGGCCCCCAATTCCATTTTTCAGAGGAAGGCACCTCCAGAGTCACATCAAGGGACACGTTCTGTATCTTGCCTCTTTCACTTAACTAGTCTTGATGCTCTCCACACAGCTGCCTCCCTCGTTCTTCTGGATACTCGTTTTTCCTCACAGGTGCCCACATTCCTGACTTCCCATCCCAGGCACACACTGTCCTCATCTCTATGCTATTGCTACATGACCCTCATTCATGTGACCCTGCATCTCTCACTGGGGTCTCTGATTCCAGGCCACAAAGCCAGTTACTTCCTGGACATGCCCTCTGTCCACACCCTGGCACTGCAGATACATGACCAACACTGACCCCTTGGCTCCTGCTATGGTCCCTAACTCACAGCATCAAACTACCTAAGCCAAGAACCAGATGTCTTCTATACTCCCTTCTTCCTCTGCCACATCCACTGGGACCAAAGCCTAACCACCCACGCACTCCTCCTCACACCCATTCTCAGCCATGTCTCTGGTCACCATCACTTTTTATGAGGACTTGCCTTTCTTCCATTAGACTCAAAGCTACTGCAGCAAGGACCACATCTTTTCACCATTACAACCTTAGTTTAATAAGACAGATTATATATTTTTAATTTGTCAAGACTTTAAAAATATTTAAAATTGTAACAAATTACTTACTGAACTCTAGTGGCGTTAGTGACTCAAACACCAAAACTAGAGGTATGTTCTAGTCTATGGTCATGGCTGAAATTGTTACATTAAAAAGCTACTGTCTGGGGCGCCTGGGTGGCTCAGTCGGTTGAGCACCTGACTTCGACTCAGGTCATGATCTCACACTCATGGGTTTGAGCCCCGTGTCGGGCTCTGTGCTGACAGCTCAGAGCCTAGAGTCTTGCTTTGGATTCTGTGTCTCACTCTCTTTTTGCCCCTCCCCCACTCACACTCTGTCTCTCTCTCTCTTCTCAAAATAAATAAACATAATAATAAAAAAATTATTTAAAAAAAGCTACTGTCTGATGGTGGGTAAAAATATATAAAACTCTCTATTATCCTTACTCAAAAAGATAAAAAAACACAGAAGCACCAATCATTAACTTTATGCCAGTCTCTTATAAGAAACATCATCCTAAATAAAGTCTCCAGGTTGGGTGTTCTACCTCCCACCTCTCCCATTCCCGACTAAAACAGAGATTATTATAAAATCTATTCCCATTATAATAAATACCTAGAGCAGAGTTCTAAAACAATAACAAAAATGTAACAATAAATTCTTAACAAGGAAGTTGGACAGGGTCATAAGAGAAAAAAAGTCTACCTAAATATTGAGAGGAAATGAAACACCAAAACATACATGGAAAATAATGTCAACAGTCAAAATTGGGTCTAAATTTACATGAAATCTAGATCAGATACCAACAAAACAACAAAGGCATTTAAAATATAATAGTGATTGAAACCGACCCTAAAAATAGCCCTGTGTGTTCTGGGGTTTATTTTAATCCCTTAAGCCTCTTTTTTTTTTTTTTTAGTGGTTTTTTAAAAAAATGTTTATTTTAGAGAGACAGCATGAGCAGGGGAGAGGGGCAGGGAGGGGAAAGAGAGAGAGTGAGAGAGTGAGAGAGAGAGAGAGAGAGAGAGAATCTTAAGCAGGCTCCACGCTTAGCACAGAGCCCAATGCAGGGCTCAAACCTATGACCCAGGGATCATGATCTGAGCCATAACCAAAGTCCAACACTCAACCGACTGAGTCACCCAGGTGCCCCTAAAACATTTTTTTTTTCTTTACTTCACAGGTTACCCACATCCTTATCCCCATATTCTCAGGACACCTGGGTGGCTTAGTCAGTGAAGCGTCCGACTCTTGATTTCAGCTCAGGTCATGATCTCATAGTTCATGAGCTCGAGCCCCGTGTTGGGCTCTGTGCTGACAGCCTGGAGCCTGCTTGGGATTCTCTCTCTCTGCCCACCGCCCCCCCCTGCTCATTTGTGCACTCTCTCTCTCTCTCATAAATACACTTTAAATATATATATTCTCAATTGCTTCTTGCTTATAAAATATACCCTCTTAGTGCTCGTGTTGGCAGCACATATACTAAAAATTAGAACGATAAAACATATCCTCTTTTTATTCAGGCAAGGGAGCATTGAGAAATCCTGTATTCACTTAGGAATCTTTATTTGTTATGTACTCACAAGGAAAAGGATGGAAAATAACATTTCAGCCAAGCATCATGCTTTACATCCCTGTAATCCACTCTCCAACAACAATCCTAATTAAGTAGGCATGAGTACCTGTTTTACAGATAAAGGGAATGATGTTTGTGGAGGGGAGAATGGGGAATTAGTGCTTAATGGGTACAGAGTTTCAGGTGGGGAAGATAAAAATGTTCTGAAGATGGATGATGGGGATGGTTGCACAACAATGTGAATGTACTTCATGCCACCGTACTATCACACATTTATAAATGGTTAAAATGATACATTAAAAAATTTTTTTTAATGTTTATTCATTTTTGAGAGAGAGACAGGGTGAGAGTGGGGCAGGAGCAGAGAGAAAGAGAGAATCCAAAGCAGGCTCCAGGCTCTAAGCTGTCAGCACAGAACCCAATGTGGGGCTTGAACCCATGAACCATGAGATCGTGACCTGAGCTGAAGTCAGACACTTAACTGATTGAGCCACCCAGGTGCCCCTAAAATGGTACGTTATGTTACGTATGTTTTACCCCAATTTTTCTCAACTATTTCCATATGAGGAGGAAAAAAAAGTTAAACATCTGAGTAAGTGATTCTTTCAGAACTGGAACTGACTTTGAATGACCAGCACTAAACTTCAAGAAGAGCCAAAGAAAGAGTCAAAATATATCCAGACAGAGGTAGGCTAATTTCCTAATAGCCTATGTTCAAAGAATTCACTTAGGTTCATCATTTGGAGCCTAAAGAAAAATTCCTTATACATTAAAAACAGTGATCTGGAAGTGTCCTGGTTGATCTCTGCACCTGAGCCACATGGACAGTTACTCCCAGCACCACTTATGACACCGCTTCGATGTGAAAATATGTGTTCTGCTTTAGTGGAATAAAAATCACATGAGCTGGCTGTGACCACAATAGCCATCACTGAAACTCCGGGTTTTTGTTTCCTCATCCATAAATTGAGAGGACTGAATTAGACAGTCTATTAAGATTATCAAGATTCAATAATTCTGCCCAATAAATATGTATAGGTATCACAGAAATGCAAGGTGACACCATTTTTCACTATCAAATAAGCCAAGATCAAAGTTTATTATATTCAACTCTGCAGAAAGAGCTAGGAGAAATGCTCTAGATTGTTAGTGACAGAGTAAATGGACAGGTTACTAAGACAGTGATTGGTCACTACATATCAAAAGATCCTCCTGACTCCTATTTGTTTTCATACTACATGCACCCATCCAAACTTGCACTGAAGCACAAACTGGGTCCCAGGTTTTAATATATGACACCCAGCTGAGAACCACTGCTTTATGGCCCTAACTGGGGTTCCCATTTCTAGAACTTCCATCTAGAGAAGGTCCAACACTAAGGAAATTATTACACTGTACTGCATCCACAACAGCTCATAATAGAGCCATTAAAAATGTTTACCAGGGCGCCTGGGTGGCTCAGTCAGTTAAGCGTCCAACTTCGGCTCAGGTCACGATCTTACAGTTCATGAGTTTGAGCTCTGCATTGGGCTCCATGATGACAGCTCAGAGCTTGGAGCCTGCTTCGGATTCTGTCTAGCCCTCTCTCTCTGGCCCTCTCCCACTTGTGCTCTGTCTCTCTCTCTCTCTCTCTCTCAGTCTCAAAAATAAGTAAAAACATTAAAAAAAAATGTTCACCAAAAATTCACAGGGCAGCTGGGTGGCTCAGTCAATTAAGCGTCTGACTCTTGATTTTGGCTCAGGGCATCATCTCACGGTTGAGTGATCAAGCTCCATGACAGGTTCTGCACTGAGCGTAGAGTCTGCTTAGGATTCTTTCCCTCCTGATCCCTCTGTCCCTCCCCCACTTGCAAATGCTGTCTTTCAAAAAAATTTAAAAGAAAATGTTTACCAAACATTGTTAGTGACATGGAAATGACTTTGACCATGTCAAATGGAAAAAGAAAGAATATAAAGCACTCCGTATATATGTATTATCATCTTAATATTTAAGTATATCTATGTATTAAAAAAAAGGAAAAAATTAGTCCAATGTTAAAAGTAATTACCTTAAATGGTAAGATAAGTGGCTTTAATTTTCTTTATAATTGTATGCATTCTCTAAACTATCTAAATTGTCTTATGGATCTTTATTAATAGAAGAGTACTTTTTAAGAAACTAAGGAAAATATCTTTTCTGATAGCACATGATTTATCAAAAATAATTTCACATTTCCTTGAAAGTAAAACTTCCCTCCATATACCTAACATGATACACTGCGAAGGACACAAGACCTCACTTGTGTGGTATTCCTACCAAAGTGCATAACATTGTTCCAGACAAACTCGGTTCTGAGCTGTTGTACAAAATAACGGGTCCTTCCTCTTCCGACATGTCAAAGTCAAAGATAAAGGAAGAGTAAAGAGCTGTTCCAAATGAAAGACGACTAAATGCAGTGCACACTCTGGACTGGATCCTGAACCAGGCATTTCTTTTCTTTTGCTAAAAGGACATTATAGGACAACTGGTGAAATTTGAGTACTCTGTAGATTACATGATATAGAGAATTAGATAATAGTAATGTAACAAGGTTAATATGTTTGATAATTATACAATGTTTTTAGGAAAAACATTTAAAGTATTTAGGGATAAAGAGGTATTTCTACACTTTACTCTTTTTAAAATTTTTTTAGTGTTTATTTTTGAGAGAGAGAGAGAGAGACAGAGCATGAGTGGGGGATGGGCAGAGAGAGAAAGGGAGACAGAATCCGAAGCAGGCTCCATGCTCCGAGCTGTCAGCACAGAGCCGGATTCGGGGCTCAAACCCACGAGCTGTGAGATCATGACCTGAGCTGAGGTCAGACGCTCAACAGACTGAGCCACCCAGGCGCCCCATCTGCACTTTAAATGTCAAAGAAAAAAGGTGTGTGTGTGTGTGTGTGTGTGTGTGTGTGTGTGTGTGTGTGTGTGTGTAAGGGAAGGAGAGAGGCAGAGAGAGGGAGGGGGTATGATAAAGCAAATGTTAACAGTTGGGGAATCTGGATGAGGGTATATGGGAATTCTGTGTATAATTCTTGCAACTTTCTATAAATCTGAAGTTTTTATTTATTTTTTTTTTACATTTATTTATTTTTGAGGGACAGAGTGAGACAGAGCGTGGGCAGGGGAAGGGCAGAGAGAGAATGAGACAGAATATGAAGCAGCTTCCAGGCTCTGAGCAAGCAGTCAGCACAGAGCCTGATGCGGGGCTTGAACCCATGAATCATGAGATCATGACCTGGGCCGAAGTCAGACTGAGCCACCCAGGCACCCCAATAAATCTGAAGTTATTTTTAAAGAAAAAAGAAAAATCCCTCCATAATCCCATATCCCACTCTACCCCTATCCTCATGTATGACTTCACTTAATAGGCATCATTTTGTGTTAACATATACTCATCCTTTTAAAAGACTCATAGTTTTGCTACTAAAAAAAGCTGGAAACATGAGTTTGTGCTTTTGAGCTATAATTTCCTTATTTCCACAGAATAAATCCCTGAAGTGAGAAAAAAAAAAATACACATATGCTTCCCCAAATAAGCAGCTCTGATCCAGAAGTCTTTCTGTAAGCAAGCAGACTATGGCCATTACACAGCAAAATTGAAGTACTCTCCAAAAATAGCAGAATTAAGCCTTTCTCTAACCCTCACGCTCCAATATGGTGGCAGATACACTAGCCTGATGTTCTCAACATGTAATTTCTAGGGAATACATCTGTGGGAGTATGCCCACCAGCTGCTCAGCCTTCTCAGACTGAGCTACTCTCTGCTGGACTTCTGGGGGTCTTTTGGGGGAAGGGGTGGTGTTTTAATGAGGTGGTGTTTTAATGAACATAGTTTTTACATGTCCTTTGGTTAAAACTTGTAGCCAGGATCCTAAATGGAATCAACAGTCAAGAACTTGGAATACTTTGGGAATAACGGCTCCCTTGACATTAAACTGTTGACGGCTAATAGTGTCAACGTACACTATTCTAGTCTCCTTTAGCCTTTTTTTTTAACCTATTTTCTTTTAAATGTGATTCACAAGTTGTTTCAGTTTAATCTAAACTCAGTGCTATGAAGGTTGAATAATTTAACACAAACTTTAGGCAGTAAGCATCTGTCTTGTTAGGGCCAAGCATAAGACACAAAGAAACACTACGTGTGTACAGGCAGGCACGGGTGGTCAGGAGCGGTGTCAGGCTGCACCAGCCCAAGACTACCTTCCAGATCAGAGCACTTTCTAGAAGAAGGTATGGCAGCCATAAATTGGTTTTATACACTGTATCAGTTTTTCTTAAAATGTCATCATGATAGCCAAGTGACCTAACCATGGGGCTAGGAACTTGTTTAAATTTGTTAGTAGTCTAAATTAGTAATGTTAAATCAAAACCATAATTATGCTTAGCTTCAACTGCAAAAGAAAATTTAACCAGTTTAACAGACTCCTGTGTAGTTTTTTTCTTTACAAGAGTGCTTTGTGTAGTTACCAATAAATAACTCATTTTTCACCTTACATCATTTCCTGAACCAAGACGTAAGGTCACCCAAGAAATAAATGGAAGATCCTTCCTGTGTCACCTAAAGTGACTGCCAAGGTTGCAAAGGTTAACAGTTCTAGTAAAACCCTCCTGGTTCCCCCCACCCTCCTGACCAAGGTCTGCAGTACGTACTTTTCATCCGTGAACTTCTCAGATGTAAAGTCTGCCTGTCTCTCGCTCTCATAGGGTCGATATTCCCTGTAGGATCTCCGCTCTGCTCTGTCAAGTGTCACCTCCGTCCCCCGGCTGTCATTCCATCCCTGCTGCTCCCCTCTTCTAGGAGCTCGCTTCTGGCCTGCCAAATCAGAAGGGACAGCTGGGACACCAGGTCCATGAAAGCACACCTACAGGGAGTTTTAAATTCCACTTTTCTAGAAGTCAACATCATAGGAAAATCCAGGAAGTTTGGAAACGTTCAGAGAAGAAAAAAGTTATGGATATTATCGTAGCCCACAGTCAACTACCATCGACCCTTGAACAACACAGGTTTGAAGTGCATGGGCCCACTTACAGAATTTTTCAGATGCAGTACAGAAGTGTAAATGTATTTTCTCTTCCTTATAATTTTAATAACATTTTCTCTTCTCTAGCTTATCTGCCCTACGAATATATACTACATATACAAAATAAATGTTAATTGACTATTACTGGTAAGGCTTCCAGTCAATAGTAGCCTACTAGTAGTTAAGTTTTTGGGAAGTTCAAAGTTATATGTGGATTTTCAACTGCATGGCTTGAAACCTGGTTTCAACCTAACCCCCTGGTTGCTCAGGGTCAACTGTACTTCCTCATAAAACTTTTAAGATACTTAGGTTTTCTTTCCCTTCTGTCCTAGAAAATATAAGATAAACTACACCATCCAGCCTATAATTACAGGTAACTCACAATGACTGTGACAGCTATGGATACACACATTTGCTAAATTAACTACAGTTGTCAACAGCAGTTTTATTAAAACATGGTAGCTACACTCCATACAGAATATTAAAGGATAAATGCCCTGTATGTCAGATTGTACTTTCAGATAAACTATGGTTCATCATTGGCTACTAAGGTTTTCGTTTCTAAATACAGTTCTGTACTGCTGTTATCTTTTTTTGTTTGAAAACAGATTTTCCTGCTCTCTTGATCTTTGATGGAATTTATACATTTATGATCATACTTTTCAATATGAGGCCATACTGCTATCTACCAACTGATCCAAGGGACAGCACTGGAAGGGGGCATCTCTCGTTCACAGAAAGGCCAGCACCCAGCCAGGGCCACTCCAGGCCTCTCTCTCACTTTACTCCTCTCTAGTTTTGACGCTTTAAAAATTTTAAGCAGAGTCTATGTCTGAAAGCAGCTAACACTTGGTAAGTACATTGTAAGGAACTTTGTCACTTCTTAAATCATTTTCTAAAAATGCATCTTATTTTTCTTTAAAAAAAGATATTAAAAGCTCTCCATCTCAAACATGATGTACCATTTTTATTACAGTAGCTTCCATTTTCCTTGGTATAATTTATACCCTTCACATTGGTTGTATGGCTATCAAAAATTTTTTTTAATGTTTATTTTTGAGAGACAGAGAGAGCGCACATGAGCAGGGAAGGGGTGGGGGTGGGGTGGGAAACAGAGGATCTGAAGTGGGCTTTGCGCTGACTGCAGAGAGCCTAAATGCGATGTAGGGGCCCATGAGATCATGATCTGAGCCAAAGTTGGATGCTTAACCAACTGAGCCATCAAAATATTAAATGTATTTGAAGTAATGAGTAATTTTTAAAGTCCCGGATTCCTCTCTTAGACAGATATATGCAACTCTTAAGGAATATATGTTTACACATATTTTTCTGTCTTCCTACTGAATAGCTTCTATCTGAACTTTGTACTGGGCACATGTACATAGTAACATAGTTCCAGTATCTTACTGATTCCATTTTAAAGCAGAAGTCAAGTCTGTGACACCACAAACATAAAATTGTGCAATTTATTACTTGTTAACATAAAGTATTTTTTCAATGTGAAAAGTTCCACAATAAATCTAAGTTCAGTCTTAAGTTAACGTCCCTTAAATCGGATTTGCATCCTGTACTGATGTTACAATCTGAGCTTGTGACGTGTTTGGGAAATGGGAAAGATGTTATCTTTCTCATAATAGATCATTGTTTCTCTTGCAGAAACAAAACAGAGAGTGACACTTGTCCCGGGAGTATGCAATGCCAAATGAGGGCAGGTAATAGAGATCAAATTTGGAATGTGAGGTAGAAAATGTTATTTTGGAAGTTTATTATCTAACAAGTTGAAAATTGTAATAGAGTATGACATAACAGCAATCAGCTGATATGTCAATAGTGACAATACTTTTCCTTCAATGCAAAAACATTATTTTAATACAGCTTCAAATTTCCTATTTATAACCTATCTTTAAATAAAACCTGGGGCACCTGGGTGGCTCAGTCAGTTAAGTGTCTGACTTCGGCTCAGGTTATGATCTCATGGTTTGTGGGTTCATGCTCTGCATCAGGTTCTGTGCTGACAGCTCAGAGCCTGGAGCCTGCTTCGGATTCTGTGTCTCCCTCTCCCACTGCCCCTCCCCTGCTCACGCTCTCTCTCTCTCAAAAATAAATAAACGTTAAAAATTTTAAAAAAAAACCTTTAGTATCTCCACTCAGCTACAAAATTACTTAGGAGCTTATCCTACCTCTTTGCTTCCTCAAGGTTTTTTTTTTTTTTTTTATTGTATTAAATTTGGAATTCACCATTCAAAACTTAAAATGACATTTACTGCATACTTTATATTAAAACTTCTTCCAAAGTTTTGGTGTACAAACTTAAAAAATAAAATTTTAAAAATTATATAGGGGCACCTGGGTGGCTCAGCTGGTTAAGTGTCCAACTGTTGATCTGGTCTCAGGTCATGCTATCATGGTTCATGAGATCGAGCCATACTTGGGGCTCTGCACTGACAGCAGGGAACCTGCTTAGGATTTTCTCTCCCTCTCTTTCTGCTCTTCTCCTGCTCATGTGCACACGCATGTGTGCACTCTCTCTCTCAAAACAAACATTAAAAATACCATTAAATGTAACTGGATATTTATTAGAAAAATTATGAATACACTGCAAACATCTGTCTCCCCAAAACCCAAAGATAAAAGGGGTCCAGTTTCCCCCCCATAATTTAGTGCTAAGTGATCAAGATTGCAACTGAACCTAGTTTGTTTTTCTGTGCTGGGTCAGCAGCTCCAAGTGGATAATGCAAACACTGAATTTCTCTAGCCCTTTCCAATAAAACGCTGGCACATGCTGTCTGATCACTGATCTAAACCCAAGCCCATATGAAGGGGCAGAATACAATAAAATTTACAGTAAGATTTCCTACAAAACAAAGTTGAGCTTTCACTCAAAGACAATAGTTCTGAAAGGCTAGGAAAAGCAAAGCTGAAAACAGTCTCTGTAGACTTCAGTAACGAGTTTATAAAACAAGGCTCACTCAAGGATTAAATATTGAAGGGCATTAAAAACCTCTGTTTCCATGGGAAAATCTTGTGATTTCCATATTCACATCCAAAAATATTTCCATTATATGTCAACCATGTTTTGACTTTGATTCTTCTCTACACTGAGCATTCATTTATAATATTCTAACTAAATTAAAAATTTTGAATGTTAGAAAGGTACAGTCCATATTAATTAGGGCTACAAAACCTTGAGAGAGTAGCTCTCTATAAATTTAGTACTAACTACATAAATGGAAATTAATGAGCTGTTTGCTCCTGAAATAACATTTACTTGAAAAAGAACCAGGATGACAAAATTTCCATCCTACCTACAAAATTAACTAAGAATCTTTAATATAGATCTCAAAACCCAGGTCATCTGGATTATGAACAATTGACAGAAAAAAGTTATGAACCCACTAGATTACAATGCAAGTTAAACAAGCAGGCTGCAACTCAGTTTACATATCATTTAAATTTAGAAAAAAAGAAATAGCTCTGTTTGTACATAAATACAAGGTGTTAACCAGTAATAAAAATAGATTTTTGCTTTACTTCATACATTTCAGAATTGTTCAAAATTTACAAAAATTTTATAAATTTTTGTTATAAGATAAAAATTCATGATTTTTAATATTAAAAAGGTTAAAAAGCAGTATATTAACATTACTAACTGCAGTTTCACACTACTTTAAAGGATAAAATACATTATTTTCATCTGTTAAAAAGAAAAGGGAGAGGAAAAGCTTAGCCTTAGTCAATTCTTTCATTACTGTATCTAAATAGATTTATGCGAAAAATCAGAACACAAAACGTACAATATATCTCACGTCTCATTCACTGTTTAAACAGGCTCATAAATGTGCTGGCCTACTAGCATGGGGTCTTAAAATATCCAAAAGCATTGAAAATAATTTTCAATATCTTTATTATAGTGACTTGATTTTCTATTTCTCAGGGGATATTGCTGGACTGAAGTTTTCAAAGACAAAAGTAAAGCAAACTTTACCTAGCTGCACGAGTCAAAGACCCAACACTTAAATCAGAGTTGTAATCTCAGGGCTGGGATGCACAACTGTCATCAAGCAAGGAACAAGCCAGCAAAGCCCAGTTGAATACAATGCCAAACACTGGCTCAAGTGGTCGAATGACACATCTTAATCTTAACACTCTTTTTAAGCAAACCTTAGGACCACTGCTTTATTTTAGGAAAACAGAGGAAATACAGGTGGAGTCTTACAGACTATGAACTGATGCAGTTCAGGTGATAAACGACTCTTAGGTACCCTCCCTCGCTGGATGCGGACAGTGGTACCTGGCTAAATAGGTTGTGGGGAACTTTGAATATTCTTGTTTAAAAGGGTTAAAGGTTAAAAAACGCTTTTCTTAAAGCAGCCTGACTTAATGACAAGTTACACGTCCCAACGACACAACATGCTGTATTGAAAAATGATGCCGGCTGACTGCTGGAAGCTACAGTAAGGGGATGGGGTGTACGAGGATGGGGTGAAAGCACGGAGCCTGGCAGGAACCGGGGACCCCGCGTCCGCCCCCGCCGCATTCGGCTCGCGGCCCTGACGTCACAGCCCGCCCCCGCGGTCACCCAGGCCTTCGCTCCATCACAGAGGCCCGAGCCCCTCATCCCCACGATTCCTCACACACCCTGGGCTCTCGCCACCACCCCCAAGGGCCGGGTGCGCCCTCCTTGCTCACCCTCCCTCCTTCCCCACCCCGCTTCTCTTCTGACCTCCCGACCCGAATTTTGCAGAGGTTGGGCTAGAGGATGGAGACCGTCCCTGCTAGCTCTAGATTTGAGCGCCCGGGGTAGCGACCCTAGTTATCCCGACAAACACTACCCCAACATTATCCCTCAACTTTGCCCAACTTGTAATCGCTCAGTTCTGGGATTCTGAGACCCCTATTCCAAGCCAGCACGCCGCCCCCCGCCCAAGGGGCTGGAAAAGGCCAGAAGGGGCGTGACACCCCCTCCCGTTCTCTTTTCCTACCTTCCTCCGTCACAAGGACCCTCAACTTAACCCGTCTTCCCAGGAGCCCCTTCCCTTTCTGGATCAAGACCCTCTGACCCCGGTCTCACAGTGAGGGTCGAGGGACGGCAGAAGAGGGGTGACCTCCGTGACCCCATTCTCCTTCCCCTCCCGCCCACTGCGCCTACCCGGGGGTGCCCAGGTGCCCGGCGGGGCGCGCGTACCGGGTGGCAGCGGGCCGCCCCCGGGGCTGTCCGGCTGCTGCGCGCCAGGGGCCGGGAGGCTCTTGCGCTCCTTCTGGGACTCCCTCCGGCCGCCGCCCGCGCCAGGTCTGTGGCCCGAGGCCCCGGCCGGACTCCTGCCGCCGCGGTTGCCGGCCCCGGCCGCCGCCGCTGCCTCGTCGCGCCTCTTGCGCTGCAGCTGCTGCTGGCGCCGGTGCTCGGCCTCGCGCAGGATGTCGAACGGGTCCGACTCGTCGTCCAGCAGCTGGTGGAAGCGGTTGGCCACGACGCAGCCGAAACTCTCCTGCATCGCGGCGCCTGCGGCGGCCGCGGCCACGGGGCTCCCCAGAGCGCCCTTCATGCCGCCGCGGCCACTGCGGGCCCGCCGCTGGCAGCCCACGCGAGCGAGTCTCAGCAAAACCGGCGGCGAGGACCCATCCCGCCCGCTGCTACCGCCCTCCCAGCCCTGCCCGGTCCCGGCCCTCCCCGCGCCCGCCCCCGCGCCGCCGCCGCCGCTGCCCGCCCAGCCACCGCCCGACAGCCAATCAGCACACGCAGACACGCCCCCTTTCCTAGTCGGCGCGTCTGGAAGCCCAATCAGCGGCCGGAGGCTGTCACGTCACGCGACCTCTATGCCCCTCCCCCCGACTCAGCAGAGAGGGGCGGGGCACAGGGGCGGAGCTACTGGGAGGAGCAACGAGTCTTGTAGTCCGGGCGGCCCCGCTGTGCGGGTGGGTCACGGCCATTATTTGTATTCTCTCTGGCGCTGGATACACATTGGTTATGGGCCACTCATCTTTGAAGTTCATATGTTCATCTAGCCATTCAACTACATATTGAACACTTACTATGTGCCAGGCATTATGTTGTAAGAGGTACTAGCTCCGTGTTTTTGCGGATCTTAGTCTAGAGACAGAAAAGTGCGGTAAAGGAAGGGACAGACTTTTCTACGCGCCAGTAGCAGAGACCTGACCTAATTAGGAGGCCTGGAAAGGCTTTCCCTGGGAAGTGACGGTTAAACTGACATACTACCAAGGATGACCGGGGCAGGAGCAACCACACGTGAAGATGTCTTGAGGTGGGATGGAGCACAACCCATTGAAACTCAGAGGATACCATTGTAACTGGATTGCAAAGAGCTGAGGGACAGCTTTTTTTTTTTTTTTCCCCCTAGGAGCAATAGGAAGCAAATTTTAAGCCTAAGCATGTATTTGAAAAGGCTACTCTAGTTGCACTGTGAAGGACTAGGTTGGAGGCAGGTCCAAATAGATGTAAGGAAACCAAGCAAAAGATTGTTGCAGAACTCCAGAGAAGAGTTGATGATGACAGTGACTTGAATTAGAATGGTTGAGTGGAGGTGAAGAGACTCATTGATTCAAGAGCTGTTTGGGAGGTTGTATCAACAGGACCTGGTGATGCGTTAGATATGGGTGTTGAGGGAAATGAAGAGGGTATGATGACTCCTATTTCTGGCTTGTGCAGCTGGAATGGTGGTGCATTCCAAAGAGATAGAACACTGGAGGAGACCATTTTGATGGGAATCATGAGTTAGTTTTGGACATATTGAGGGTTTTTAAAATTTTTTTAAATGTTTTTATTTTTGAGACAGAGAGAGACAGAGCATGAGCAGGAGAGGGGCAGAGAGAGGGAGACACAGAATCCGAAGCAGGCTCCAGGCTCTGAGCTGTCAGCACAGAACCCGACGCAGGGCTCGAACTCAACCGACTGAGCCACCCCGGCGCCACCCCCTCCCCCCCCCCTTTTTTTTCTTTCAGTTGAGAACTGGAACTCAGAGGACTCTGAACTGGACAGTCCTCCAGGAAGTTTTGCCTGGCACCTGTCTGTCTATCCCACTCCTTCCTTTTCCTCTTACATTTTCCCAGAACCTGTATTTTGTTAGGACATCAGGTGGCTGTATGCCCCAGGGGAAGCTGGGCTTATCAGCCTCAAACTTGCTTAATCCTAATCATGTACTCTAATTCCATTCCCTTGCCAATGATTGGTGTAGGAATAAGCTCCTGGTGCAAATCTTCCCTGAGGGGAACTATTATGGAAGATTCCTGGGAACATTTTTCTTATATCTAAAAAGGGATTGAGAAGGGATCTGTTATTTCCCACCTCTGTTCTCTGCTCTCTGTTATGTGAGGAAGACATAATGCCTAGAGTTGCTGTTCCTTATTGTAGCTATGAGAATGGCAGAGCAGAAGGGTAGAGAAAACCTTAATTCCTTGGTGCTGATTTATCCCACTGGGAAGACTCCCTACCTCAGATTTATTATATAAGAGGATAAATAACATTATTGTTTAATCTGCTCTTAGTTTTATTTGTCTTGATTCAAAAGCATCACCTTAGAGCTTCTTGCTCAGGTGAGTCATCACCAGCATGACTGCTGCCAGGTTTGTGTTTTACTCATTTAATTTTCTGTCATTCCTGAGGAGGATAGGGATGATGCCTGTCATTCATTGCTTTCTTATTCATTGCAGTTTACATGCCCAGTGCTTCAAATTCTGGGTAGTTGTGTGGTAGGTTCTCAGTAAATATTTGCTGAATGAATATTTTAAGATATTCAGTCATCTCCTTTTTGGACTCAGCAGAGGTTTATGATCAAAAGCCTATTCTTTTTACCCAAAAGAATTGATAGCAGGTGTTCAAACAAAAACTTGTACATGAGTGTTCGTGGCAGTACTGCTTGCAATATTCAAAGGTGGAAACAGCCCAAATATACATCAGTGGATGAATGGATAAACAAAATGTGGTACAATGGATTAATATTTGTGTATAAAAGGGAATGAGGTACTTATACATGCTACAATATAAATGAATGTTGAAACATTATGGCCAGATACAAAAGGCCACACATTGTATGCCCCTTTATATAAAATGTCCAGTATAGGCAAATCCATAGAGACAGAAACCAGATTAGTGGTTGCCAGGGGTAGGGGGGAAAGGAGATGGGGAGCGACCATTTAAGGTGCATGAAGTTGCCTTTTGGGGTGAGGAAATTTTTCTGGAATTTATAGTGGTGTTAGTTGTACCAAATGTGAATGTAGTAAATACCACTGAATTGTACACTTTAAAATGGCTACAATAGCACACCTTTCCGAGTTTTTGGCTATGAGGATTGGGGCAGCCTGAGACAGGGGTCCTGCACTGAGATGCCTCAAATCCTTGTTAAAAATGTTTAGGTCCCCATGAGGCCCCACACTGTCCGAGCTAACCAGGAGATTTAGGTAGGAAGGGGATTGATGGGCTTCATTGTTTATAAAATCAGTTGTGCTGATAAAAGAAGTAAAGCTGGGAAAGCTTTGAGTCCGGCACCTGTTCATGGTCATCATTAACCAAGCTTTACCTGGAGTACACATCAGATGGGACATCAGTCTGGCTGTAAATTTCAGCCAGCTGTTAGATGGGAACATGGAGTATGGCTGTGTACCTGCAGATGTATTATTTCTTTTGTGGCATGAATAAATGTATCTGTGATGTACAAAAAAAAAAAAAAAAAGACTACAATAGTAAATTTTATGTGATTCTACCACAATATTTAAAGCATATATTTTGGAGTTCTATCATGATTTGAATCCTGGCTCTGCCACTAATTAATTTTGTGACCTTGGACCTTTTCCTTATTTCTGTGCCTCAGTTTTCTCATCTGTAAAATGGAAAAAATAATGATACCTATTTCTGAGGGTTATTGTGAAAACTGGGTCAGATAATGCATATGAAGTGTTGAGCACCATGCCTGGCACAAAGTAAGTCCTCAGTGAAAGTCATTATCAACATTATTATTATCATCATTTTGAATCACACTTAAGACTAGGTAGAGTCATAATGAGCCCTCATTATTATGAGAGGAATGAAATTTCCAAAGATTCTTTATGCACCAGAATTACCACATGTACCAGAGACCATATTTTGAGAAGCACTGCTTCAAACCAGATGTCTCCGGCAACTTTAAGCTGCCCATCACCAAGCAACAACAAGGGACCATTACCACTTGAGAGAGGACCTGTCATCCTCTAAATTTTTTTAATGTTTATTTATTTTTGAGAGAAAGAGAGAAACAGAGCACAAGCAGGGAAGGGGCAGAGAGAGACAGAGCACGAGCAGGGGAAGGGCAGAGAGGGTGGAGACACAGAATTGGAAACAGGCTGCAGGCTCTGAGCTGTCAGCAGAGAGCCCAACATGGGGCTCGAACCCACAAGCTGTTTGATCCCACAAGCTGAAGTTGGATGCTCAACCAACTGAGCCACCCAGGCACCCCGGGCTTGTCATCTTACTAGACATTTGGAGACAGCTTACTCCCCCATTGCCCTCCTATTTCCTTTCCAACACCACCAATCACAACAGTTTCTTAAGGCATGCTCTGGGAGCACTGCATTCTAATTTCCAAATCATAACTGCCTAAAACAGTTATAAGTCAACCAATCCTGATTACTTTAGGATTAAGAACACCTTTAAAACCAATGAAATAGAGATAAGTAGCTTCTAGCTGGTGTTAGCTGGCCGTGGGTTTCCTTTGGGGTTATTAATTACTGTAGAATTTACTGATGGAAACTTATTAAGTAGCATCACATTTTTTCCTGACAATTTTTCTGCTGGAAGATTGCATCCTTAAATGCGTTCCTAAAATAACAACTCTTATCACATGAGCATGAGTTATTTGCAACGTTGTGTTTAATGTGGTCAATTTAACAGACTTTATTTATTTTTTATTTTTTTAAGTTTATTTATTTATTTGAGAGAGACAGAGACAGTGGGGAGGGGTAGAGAGAGGGGGAGACAGAGAATCCCAAGCTGGCTCTGCATTGCCAGTGCAGAGTCTGATGTGTGGCTCAAACCCACAAAACCGTGAGATCATGACCTGAGCTGAAACCAAGAGTTGGACGCTTATCCGACTGAGCCACCCAGGCACCCCTAGACTAATATTTCTAATAATCCAAGGTATAAAAACTATCTTTAGTAATTATAATATCAAACAGAACACACACACACACACACACACACACACCCCACCCCACCCCACACACACACACTCACTCACACACGGCCATATAACTTAGAAAATAAAGCATACCAAAAAAGCAGTGGGGTGTGGATGCTGAATAATATCATTAGCCCTTCCATAGCAGTTATTTATTGGCACCAGTGGAAATGCATGCAATTTAACTACATACAAATTGCTAATTACCTTGAGTTACTTAATATACAAATTCCATTAGGAATAGTAAAATAAAATTCACTAAAATCTTCCAGATTGACTTGAAATTCTCAGGAAGATCAGTCCAGAGTTTAAAAACATGTAGTTGTATTACTTAAAAAAATTTTTTTTATCATGTTTATTTATTTTTGAGACAGAGAGAGACAAAGCATGAGTGGGGGAGGGGCAGAGAGAGAGGGAGACTCAGAAGCAGGCTCCAGTCTCTGAGCTGTCAGCACAGAGCTTGACACGGGGCTCGAACTCCCGAGCTGTGAAATCATGACTTGAGCTGAAGTTGGATGCTTAACTGACTGAGCCACCTAGGTGTCCCTTTAGCTGTATTACTTTTAGTTATACGCAGGGAAAAATGCCTAAGAGAGGGCCAAGGCACAGGGGCCAGTCAGGATGCAAAGGGTTTGCATTTTTGTGAATCACCAAAGAGTTGCAGTCTATATACTCTGTTTTGCCACTGGGTTGCTGCCATCCCTTTGCCTATCTTTTCTTCTCTATGAAATTAGGATGATTATAATCAGTCCT
The DNA here is from genome assembly GCF_018350175.1 of Felis catus. NCBI lineage: Eukaryota > Metazoa > Chordata > Mammalia > Carnivora > Felidae > Felis > Felis catus. Next base: position 30,576,299 of record NC_058380.1, on the reverse strand, counting down.
ATGTTCCACGTATGGTTGATGGGAAAAGAAAATCAGAGAAGTAAATTGAAAAAGGTAAAACGGTATTATATTATTTTACAATTGTTTCTACTTCCTTGTATCATATATGTAAAAACAAACTATTTTTCCTAATTCTAAGAGGATCTCAAATGTTTTATGCCAGTTGAGTCAATTGTGATAAGATTAATAAAGTTATAGTTCCTGGTTTAGTTGTTACAAGATTGATAAGTGAATTTAAATTCAGTGTCCCACAGAAAATGAATAAAGCAAGTATGTAGTCTCAAAGTTAGGGGTTATAGAACCATAAACCATTGACATCAGGATGTGACATCAGAGAAAATTTTGCCAAGCCAAAATACATTATGATGACCAGACACAGAATATTTTAAATCCAGAAAGGACCTGTACCCACCTTACAATATTTGTATTCTTAGTATCACTGAAGTTCTTTCCAGTTTTTTTCCTTTTTTTACAAAAATGTTTATTTACTTTTGAGAGAGAGACAGACAGAGCATGAGTGGGGAAGGGACAGAGAGCAAGAGAGGGAGACACAGAATCTGAAGCAGGCTCCAGGTTCTGAGCTGTCAGCACAGAGCCTGGTGTGGGGCTTGAACACACAAACCACGAGATCATGACCTGAGCCGAAGTTGGACACTCAACCGACTGAGACACCCAGGCGCCACTTTTCCTTTTTTTTCTTTAAGTTTATTTATTTTGAGAGAAACAGCCCGAGTGGGGGAAGGAGAGAGAGAGAATCCCAAGTAGGCTCTGTACTGTCAGCACAGAGCTAGAGTTGGGGCTTGAACTCACAAAGCCGTGAGATCCTGACCTGAGTTGAAATCAAGAGTCAGATGCTTAACCGACTGAGCTACCCAGGTGCCTCTCCAGCTTTTCCTCTTATGACAAGATGTTACTGCCTAACCCTGTTTGTATCCTCAGACCACAGTGCAAATAGAACAGAATTTTATTCTATGTTCCTACTATTAAAATCTTGATCTTGGTCATAGCTTTAATTAAAGCTAAATAAAATAATTTGGAATTTAGAACTTTTTAGTTCCACATTTATTCATGAGGAATCTTAGAATTAAATCACTGGCCTGTCTTTGGTCATTTGTACACCTTTGAACCAGTTGCTATAGTGAAGGGCATTTAATTCTCTGATCAGTCAGGCTGGGGTCGCAAGGCCAACCTGGAGTCTGATTATAGTCAGCCCCCTGAACCCTGGGACTGTGTGGACAGGGGTGGTTCCCCGAGGAAAATAAGGTTTCCAATACTTGCATATAGGAATAGGTGCTGGGCAGGAAACTCAGAATCCCCCATCAGTGATGATTAGCGTGAACATGTTATTGATATGCCTCTTGTAGCACTGGATTCTTGTGCCCCCATTATAATTCTTTCTTCTTATTTCTCCTCCTTAAGACCAGAAAGCGTACCTAACTCTTTCTGAATCCCTTCTTTCTCTTCTTTCTGGCCCCTTCTGTCTGGTCGCATCTTCAGTGCCTGGAGAGGTGCCCTTCATTCAGGAAATATTTATTGTGTGAATGAATTAGTTTCTTGCTTGTATGCATGTGCTCCTGGTAAATAACTTTGCATGTGTTAAAAATGCAACAAATTAATTAATGTGTGAAAATTAATTAATACATGTTACGTGATCAAATGGATGTTATACTGTTTCTGAATCATTATTCTATTCTATAGAATAAAATATTCTATAGCAAATATTCCATTTGCTAATAATCATAGCCAAATTTTATATAGTGCTTACTAGGTGCTAGCCATCATTCCAATTCTGTTCATTTAATCCTTACAACCACCTGAAGAGGTGGATGCTTCTACTGTCCCCATGGTATAGTAAGAAGAGTGCCTCGGTAAGTAACAGAGTTCGCACAGGAACGCAGGCAGTCTGGCTCTCCTAACCATTATGCTTTTCTGCTAAGTAGTGAGCCAAAGCTGATGTGTGAGCAGGATATGGTTTCTCGCTCCTTTTTTAAAAATTTTTTATTTGTTTTTTGAGAGAGAGAGAGAGAGAGAGAGAGAGAATGTGAGCGGGGGAGGGGCAGAGAGAGAGGTGGACAGAAGATCTGAAGTGGGCTCTCGTTGACAGCAATGAGTTCAATGAGCTGCTCAACCTCACGAACCTTGAGATCATCTGAGCCGAAGTCAGAAGTTCAATGGACTGAGCCACCTAGCTGCCCCATGGTTTCTCTTTTTAAAAAGCTGAGGGGCGCCTTGGTGGCTCAGTCAGTTAAGCGTCTGACTTTGGTTCAGGTCATGATCTCACAGTTGGTACATTCGAGCTCTGCGTTGGGCTCTGGGCTGACAGCTTGGAGCCTGGAGCCTGCTTCAGATTCTGTCTCCCTCTCTCTTTGCCCCTTCCCTGCTCACACTCTGTTTCTCTCTCTCTCAAAAATAAACATTAAAAAAATAAAAAAAATAATAAAAAGCTATATGAGCAGAGGGCAGATATTGTGTGTACATAAGTCCTAAAGAGGAGCTGAATGGAGACCCATAATTATATCACTAATAGAAATTATATGAGGGAGTGCCCAGAGAGGCACTAGTGGGGGAAACGGTTTATTTAGATGCCCCCCCCAAATAATTTTGTGGGATGAAGGCTATATTGTGTCCATGCTAAGTTTGAGTGGACAAAGATGTTGAAATAGGACTGCCTTTCTGTTGAGATTATATTTCAGAAACGTATTTAAAAATGAGCTAACACTTCACTCTCTAAGAATGGTCTGTGGATAAGCACCTGCACAGCACTTGGGAGGTTGTTAGAAATACACAACCTGGGGCCCCTGAGTGGCACCCAACTTCGGCTCAGGTCATGATCTCACAGGTTGTGAGTTTGAGCCTCACACTGGGCTCTCTGTTGTCAGAGGGAAGCCTGCTTTGGATCTCTGTCCTCTTCTCTCTCTGCCCTTCCCCCCCGCCACTCCCTCTCTAAAATAAATATTAAAATAATAAGTGAACAATCTCTGGCCTATCTCAGAGCTACTGAATCAGAATCTGCACTTTACAAAATCCCTAAAAGATGTTTATGCACAATAAAATTTGAGAAGCACTGAGCTAAAGTAAAAATACAAAGCCAGCAATTGGATCTGTCAGTATCATCTGATGGAAACCTGGCTGTCCTTTGTCACTGACATAGTTTAGCCTTATCTAGCAGCTGGTATGTTTGAGGTGCTCAGCCTGGCATGGAAGCACCTGATGAGAAAGAGCCTACTCTCCCTCTCCCCCAAAGAGGACAGAGGCCCTGCACCAGGAGGGGCTCAGGCCACCTCTTCCACTGAAAAGTCCCTACCACATATCCTTTGATGAACTTAACACCTTACCACAAGGTTAAGGGGAATGAATTGGGAAAGGTTCCAAAGAGGAGGAAATTTTAGACCAGTTTTGATGAATGATTGAGCTTTAGATTAACTAGAATTTCTGTGTAGAATGTCAGACTATGGGTTATACCAATAAGGATGGGCCAGACCTTGAATTACTGCATAAGCCATAATAAGGATTTTGGACTTTACCTTTTAAACCCAGGAGTGTCACCCAGTGAATACTGTGCTTTATAAAAATATGTATTTGGTCATTCAGACCACCAAAATATATTTTGCATATATATTTGGTCTTTGTTCACAATTCCTGGCTCACAGCTCCCCAAACCCTCAGAATTTGGTTTCATGGTTAGTTGCCAAAGGAGCCAACCATGTGATTAGAGGGTTGGACCTTGCACTGCCACTAGAAGTTGAATCTATCACCAATGGTCAATGATTTAATCAATCATGTGTATGTAATGAAGCCTCCATAAAAACTCAAAAGGATGGAATTCAGAGAGCCTCCAAGTTGATGAACATGATTTGGGGAGAGTGGCATGCCTAGAGATTGCCTAGAGATTGCTTGGAAACTCTGTGCTCTTTACCCATACCTTGCCCTATACATCTCTAACCTGGCTGTTCCTGAGTTGTATCCTTTTATAATAAACCAGAAATCTAGTAAGTAACATGTTTCCCTGAGTTCTGTGAGCTGCTTCAGCAAATTAATTGAACCTGAGGAGGGAGCTCCTAGGGCACCTCTGATTTATAGCCAGTTAGTCAGAAGTATAGGTAACAACCAGCACTTGTGATTGGCATCTGAAGTAGATAACAGTCCTATAGGACTGAACCTGTGGAATCTGACACTGTCTCTGGATAGTGTCAGAATTCAGTTGAGGGGCACTTGAGTGGCTCAGTTGGTTGAGCATCCCACTTTGGCTCAGGTCATGATCCCACTGTTCATGAGTTTGAGCCTCATGTCAGGCTTGTAGCTGTCAGTGCAGAGCCTGCTTTGGATCCTCTGTCTCCTTTCTCTGCCCCTCCTCCACTCACTCATGCATTCACGCTCTTTCCCTCCCTCTCTCTCTCAAAAATAAACATTTTTTAAAAACTGGAAAAAATATTTTATTTTATTTATTTATTTAAAAAAAATTTTTTTTAACATTTATTCATTTTTGAAAGGCAGAGAGAGACAGAGTGCAAATGGGGGTGCAGAGAGAGAGGGAGACACAGAAACAGAAGCAGGCTCCAGGCTCCGAGCTATCAACACAGAGCCCAACACGGGGCTCGAGCTCATGGACTGAGAGATCATGACCTGAGCTGAAGTCGGCCGCTTAACCGACTGAGCCACCCAGGTGCCCCTGGAAAAAATATTTTAAAAAAGAGAATTGAGTTGAATTCTCAGACACCCTGTTGACATCTGGAGAATTACTAGGTGCTGTGTGGGACCCCCTCCCTGCAATGCACACATTGGATTTGGTGCCAGCACCAAAAGACCCAGGGAATATCACCAGGGTTTTTTGAGGGTTGGGAGGAATTATCTTTATTGCTCTGGGTGAAATTATACATACTCATGGAAAGAAAGTAAAACTAAGAACAGTAAAACTAGTAAACTAAGAAAATAAAACTAAGACAGTAAAACATAAAATCTCATCACCTACTGACATTTTCTAATGTTCTTCTAGTTTTCTTCATGTGTATATACACATATAATTTTACATATCTGATTTTTTCACTCAGCAATGTCATAGACACTGTTCTATGTCAATAAATACATCTACATCATCATTTTAATGGACACAAAATATTCTGTTGTGTGATAATGCTTTATATATCAGTCTGGGTTCAAACAGAAGACAAGAACACACAGTAATTTCAATGGGAGAGTTAATATAGAGAATTATTAACAAGAGATAGGACAGTAACTACTAAGAAAGTACAAAAGAATGATATCTTGCCATTTGCAAAACATGGATGGACCTACAAGGTATTATGCTAGGTGAAATAAGTCAGAGAAAGACAAATACCATATGATTTGACTTATATGTGGAATCTAAAAACAAAACAAATGAATAAACAAAAAGCATAAAGAGACCCATAATACAGAGAACAAGCTGATGGTTGCTAGAGGGGAGGTGGGTGGGGGAATGGGGAAATTGGGTGAAGGGGAGGAGGAGATAAAGGTTTCCAGTTATGGAATGAATAAGTCATAGGGGTAAAAGGCACAGCATAGGGAATATAGTCAATGGTATTTTAATAGTGTTGTATGGTGATAGGTGGTACAGCTGGTGGCAGCTGTGATGAGCACAGCACGATGTCTAGACTTGTTGAATCACTATGTTATACACCAGAAACCACTGTAACATTGTCATCTATAATTAAAAAAAAGAAGAAGAATGAAAAGGAATTCTAAAGGGTACTTTAGGGCTAATGGAGGGTACCCAAGAAAGGACAAAGTTGGAAAGGAGTTCAGACTTACTTAAGGAAGGTGTGTTTTGAGTCCACTGGATGGTGGAGAAGTTTGCTGCTTTGTCAGGCCAGGATGGTGCATAATCACTGGGAAAGCAGAAATAGCACTCCAGAGCTTGGAAGAGTGAAGGCTTATGGGGGAGGGAGTGCACAGAGGGAGACAGGTGCCACTGTTGGCAATGTTGGGACCAGAAGCTGGGGAGGTCCTGCTTTGCGGGAATGGAGCATACTTCTACGTGTAGCTTAGGGTGGGGAGTCTCCAGGACACTGCATGGAAGAAAATTCAGGTGGCTGGCTCATTATATGGAAGTCCCACAGGCCCTGGTATGTGCACACAAGGGACAGAGGAGAGGGTACCATGAGCAGCTAGCGGTGTTGAGCTACAGGCACATGCACTCTGGGCTTCTGGCTGTCCAGCCTGTTGAGAGCTGTTAAAAACAGAAGCCTAGCAGACAGTAGAGAAAATACCACTTGGAGTTAGGCAGTGGAGAAAAAGCATATTCTGCCTGAGCCTGGTGACAATCTACTGGAGAACTAGGAAGAAAAAAGCTCTTTTTCTTTTAGTGGCCTTCCATCACCCTCTGTTGACTGAGTGTAACATCTTGTGTTGGCAAAGAAAAACTATTTAATGGGCCCAGATCCATTTTTTCAGAGCAGGCAATAAATATGAACCTGGAATTGTGTGGCAATAAGTAACTGGCACGTTACAGCATACTTAACCAGTTCTCTAATAATGGATATTTTTGTATTCCCAATGTTTTACCATTCTGAACAATGCTGTTATGCCTGACTCTAACACTTGAGTGATTACTAGAAGAAAGTTTTAAATTGTGGAGGTGGACATGAGATTTACATCCATTCTTAGATTAATCAATCAAAGCTACATTTGGCTTGGGGAAATGCTATGAAAATCAGCACCTGCCTGGGTCATTCAGAGGTGGCCAAAAGTTACTTCTATTGTTGGCCAGAGATGCTTTTCTAAGAGTCACTATAGCTACCAGAGAGAACTTCTATTCAAGAAGTTGAATACACCTAGGCCTCATCTCCCACATCCAAATGGTCATAAAAACCCAAGCTTTTAGCCATTCGGGCCTGTCCCAGTGTAACAGATCTCTACCCTGCCACTTCCAGGACCACTAGGACTCTTCCAGATCTTCCTTCACTTGGCACCTCAGGAATCTATTTTATCCCCCTTGGGAGATTCATTTATTCTCCTTGGGAATACTTGAAAATTTGTATTGTTAGATTAGATTCCACATTTGTAGATATTAGAAAACAGAACTAAGGGCTCCAGAGGGCATGGAAGCCTTGCCCTGCCTTTCTTCTGCTTCCTACACCCTTACTCCCTACCTAGAAATCCCTCAAGTTCACCCTAGTGCTGTTCACTTCTTGCAGACATACCTTAATCCATTAATCAGTTGAGTACTGACATTATGCCAGGGACTCCTTAGGAAATTATAGTGAAAAAGCCTCTACAGTTTCTCAAGGGCACAGAGGCAATAAGCAGTAAAACTGGAATTAGAAACCAGACCCCAAGTCCAAGTATAGCTTCTATCATGTTTTACAAAAAATATAGCTAGCGAGAGGGAAAAAAGCCCAATAGGTTTGTTGTTTACTATATTGGCTCAAAAAGTCTCATCATGTCCAATGGTCTCTCAGTGCCCCTACAGAAGTCCCTGCCCTGCCAGTTCTGGATCTGATGGCTTGGCCCTCCTCTGGGGACCATTTCTGTGGATATCTGAATACCTCTTCACATACCCATAGTGGTCTTTGCTCCTCCCAAGTCCCTGTTCTGTCCTTTGGAGTAATCAGTCCCAGCCAGGAGTCACTGGCAAAAGGGCAATGGTTGCTTCTGAGAAGATGGGGCCTTCTCCCTAGAGAATCTCTTAGAGGTGGTATGCTGGCTGAGACTATTAATGAGCAGTTGAAGATTTTGCCAAATTCTATTGAGCAACAGCTGTGTACTAGGCCTCATGAGACAGAAATGTGGGGTGTGGATTCTGCCATCTTTGTTTTTTATTATTCATCCTAGAGGAGTTGGCCATCCTTTTACTTTTGCTTTCTTATATATTTGTTTCTGATTGTAAACTTATAGACACAAAAAATTTAAGGAACTCAATCACTAAAATGTGTGACAGAAAAATCCTCATAATTTGTCTTTTTTTAAGTTTATTTATTTATTTTGAGAGAGAGATAGAAAGAGAGAAAGAATGTGTGGGAGGGGCAGAGAGAGAGAGAGAGAGAGAGAGAGACTCCCAAGCAGGTGCACTGCCAGTGCAGAGCCCCACACAGGGTTTGAACCCACAAACTGTGAGATCATGACCTGAGCCGAAATCAAGAGTCAGACTCTCAACTGATTGAGCCACCCAGCTACCCCCATAATTTGTCCTTTAACCCCACCCCCACCCTCACCTCATCATCATTAACAATTCAGCTTTTTTTTGTACTAAAATTTTTTAACAAACTTTATTTTTAGTAGCAATTTTAGATTCATAGCAAAATTGAGCAGAAAGTACAGAGATTTCCCATAGGTCCCCCTGCTCCCCAACAAGCAAAACCCCTCCCACTGTCAATAGCTTCCACCAGAGTGATACACTTGTTACACTGCAAATATAGTGTACAAAATATAGTCTATAAATCAGTGAATCCACGTTGATGCATCATTATCAACAAGTCCTTGTTTACATTAAGGTTCTTGGTGTTGTACATTTTATGGATTTCAACAAATGTATGATGACATGTATCCACCATTATAACATCAAACAGAATAGTTTTACTGCTCTAAAATCCTAGAAATCCTTTGTACTCCATCTATTCATCCCTCCCCTTCCCACAATGTCTGACAAAGACTGATCTTTTTAATGTCTGCATAGTTTTGCCTTTTCCAGAGTGTCATACAATTGAAACCATACAGTATATAGCCTTTTTAGATTGGCATATGTTTTAAATTAAGTTTTCTTTAAGAGCACAATATCATTTGTTTGTTTACTTATTAACTAATTAAATAAATAGGGATAATATCAAATGTGTTCTTTCTTCATGTAACACTGTATCTTGAATACATTTTCTTATCCGTGTATTTAAAAGATAATGATAGCATATAATAGTTGAATCTATTGAGCATTCACTGTGTAGCACATACTGTTCTACTATAAAGGTTTGTCATGTCTGTTATGGGCTAAGTTGTATCCTGTCCCCCCAATTCATATGTTGAAGTCCTCTCTTCTGTACCTCAGAATGTAACTGTATTTGGAGATAGGGTCTTTAAAGAGATAAATAAGTTAAAATGAGGTCATTAGCGTGGACCCTAATCCAATCCGACTGATGTCCTAAGAAGAAAAGGACACAGAAATTCACAAAGGGAAGACCACATGAAGACACAGGGAGAAGACAGCCATGTACAAAAGCCAAGGACAAAGGCCTTAGAGGAAACTGATCCTGCTGACACCTTGATTTTGGACTTCCAGCTCCTGGAACTGTGGGGAAACAAATTTCTGCTGTGTAAACTACTCTGTCTGTGGTTGTTATGGCAGCCCTAGCAAAGTGGGGCTGTGTTTCCACAGTCCCTGAGGTGGGGGAGAGAACATGTGATGAATCTCTCAATGACTTCTTTTTAAAATAAAAAAAAAATGATTTTAATTCCAATTAGTTAATATACAGTGTTATATTAGTTTCAGGTTTAAAATATAGTAATTCAACAATTGCATACATCACCCTGTGCAAGTGTTCTCCTTAATCCTCATCACTTCTCTTTTTTTTTAAGTTTATTTTACTTAGTTATTGAGAGAGAGAGAGAGAGAGAGAAAGAGGGAGAGAGAGCAGGGGAGGGGAAGAGAAGGAGAGAGAGAGAGTACCCCAAGCAGGCTCCACACTGTCAGTGCAGAGCTCAGTTTGGGGCTCGAGCTCACAAACCATGAGATCATGACCTGAGCTGAAATCAAGAGTTGGATGCTTAACTCACCTGAGCCACCCAGGTGCCCGAATATCCATTACCTCTTTAACCCACCTCCCATGCCCTTCCCTCTGATTACCATCAGATTATTCTCTATAGTTTAGAGTTTATTTCTTGCTTTTGCTCTCATTTTTTCCCTTTTGCTTGTTTGTTTTTTGTTGTAAACTCCACATATGAAATAATATAGTATTTGTCTTTCTCTGACTGACTTATTTTGCTTAGCATTATATTGTCTAAATCCATTCATGTTGCAAATGGCAAGATTTCATTCTTTTTTATGGCTGAATAGAACCTTTATATATATCCATTCTTTCTATATATCCATTCTATATGTCTATATATCTATATCATTCTATATAATATATATCCATTCTGTATAATATATATATATATCTCACATTTTTATCCATTCTAATATGTATATATATATATCCATTCTCTCTATCTGTTTATCTATCTATCTATCTATCTATCTAACCCATCTTTATCCGTTCATCAGTTGATGGACACTTTGGCTGCTTCCGTTCCTTAGCTATTGTAAATAATGCTGCTATAAACATAGGTGTGCATGTATCCCTTTGAATTACTGTTCCTGTATTTGGCAAATACACAGTAGTGTAGTTGCTGGATTGTAAGGTAGTTCAATTTTTAATTTTTGGAGGAACCTCCATACTGTTTTCCACAGCAGCTGCACCACGTTGCATTCCCAGTTCCTAAGGTTTCCTTTTTCTCCACATCCTTGCCAACACCTGTTGTTTCTTTTGTTCTTGATTTTAGCCATTCTGACAGGTGTGAGGTGATATCTCATTGTAGTTTTGATTTGTGTTTCTCTGATGATGAGTGATGTTGAGCATCTTTTCTTGTGTCTGTTAGCCATCTGGATGTCTTCTTTGGAGATATGTCTGTTCATGTCCTCTATCCATTTTTTAATTGGATTATTTGGTTTTTAGGCATTGAGCTTTATAAGTTCTTAAAAATATGGAACACTTCAAAAATTTGTGTGTCATCCTTGTGCAGGAACCATGCTAATCTTCTCTGTATCGTTCAAATTTTAGTATATGTGCTCCCAAAGCAAGTACAAACTCTCATTTACTTCTAAAGCTTCTGCTTGCTCATCATTTCTACTTACACTTCTTCAACTAAGGCAAGTCATAAGGCCATACATATCTTCAAAGAGGTTAAGTGTGCACAATCCCACCATGTACCCAGAAAAGGAGAATGAGAATATTCATAAATTTGCATCATAGTGGGGTGCTTGGGTGGCTCATTCAGTTGGGCATCCAACTCTTGATTTTGGCTCAGGTCATGATCTCACAGTTCATGAGATAGAGCCCCACATCGGGCTCCACACTGACAGCATGGAGCCTGTTTGGGATTGTCCTTCTGTCTCTCTGTCTCTCTCTCAAAATGAATAAATAAACATTTTAAAAAAATTAGCATCTGGGAATGCAAGCTGGTGCAGCCACTGTAGAAAACAGTATGGAAGTTCCTCAAAAAACTAAAAGTAGAACTACCTTACGACCCCGCAATTACACCACTAGGCATTTATCTATGGGATACAGGTGTGCTGTTTCGAAGGGACACATGCACCCCCATGTTTATAGCAGCACTATCAACAATAGCCAAAGTATGGAAAGAGCCCAAATGTCCACCGATGGATGAATGGATAAAGAAAATGTCGTATATATATATATACACACACACACACAATGGAGTATTACTTGGCAATCAAAAAGAATGAGATCTTGCCATTTTCAGCTACGTGGATGGAACTGGAGGGTATTATGCCAAGTGAAATTAGTCAGTCAGAGAAAGACAAAAATCATATGACTTCACTCATATGAGGACTTTAAGAGACAAAACAGATGAACTTAAGGGAAGGGAAACAAAAATAATATAAAAACAGGGAGGGGGACAAAACAGAAGAGACTCAAATATGGAGAACAAACTGAGGGTTGATGGAGGGGTTGTGGGAGGGGGGATGGGCTAAATGGGTAAGGGGCATTAAGGAATATACTCCTGAAATCATTGTTTCACCATATGCTAACTAACTTGGATATAAATTTTTAAAAAGAAAAAAGAAAATTAAAAAAAAAAGAAAAAAGTTAACATCATTGCAACCACATGGGGCAGGCCAACCCAGGCAAACTAAAGCCTATATTCTCGATATGTACTCCAAAATACAGGTAGGATGGTGTATGATGAGGAATTAACTTTACCTAAAGGAGGATCTGGCTTTTCTCTCAGCTAGTGGAGGTGATCTCTAAGCCTGTGGATTGTCCTGCCTTGATAGAAGTGTCTTTGAAACCTATACTTTCCTGATCAAACCCCAGCTTTCTTCTTTAGGTTTTTCCACCATCTCCTCCACTCCCTCATATGCTCCCAAAGCCCTGTGTTCCCCAAATACCACTGGCTCCTTCATGCCTCAGCAACTTCACACATGCTATTTCCTCTGCCTAACCTGCACTACCTGAGCCACCCATGGAGACCTTTCATTATTCAAGATTTAGCTTGAAATCTCCTTTCCTTAAAGGTTGTTCCTTTCCCCACCAGAAAGTGTTGGTCATTTCTTTTTCTGTGTTTTCATAACACTTTTTACCAGAATGTGTCATAGACTTTCTATTTGGTTATGTAATAAAAGTAAACACACTTAACAATGATGCAGGATGAGAAGGTGCTGTGACTGATCTCCCAAGATGGATCTATTGAGATACATCCACTTCCATGCTACTCTTGAATCTGCACTGACTATGACCCTGTTAAATAAAAGAATTAAGTAGAAATGATGCTGTGTGAATTCTGGGCCTAGCCTTTAAAAGGAATAACAGCTTCTATTTTCCTTCTTGGAACTTAGCTGCCATGCTGTGAAGAAGCCCAAGTAGCCATGTGGAAAGCCCAGATAGAGAGGAGAAGCCCAACACTATTTGGGGGAAGGAGAAAGACTCAGTCATTCCTGCCTCACTGACAAGCTTCTAGATAACTATAACCTCCCCTACCATGTGATACAACTGCCCAAAAAACACTGAGCAGGACCAGCAGAACTGCTCAGTTGAGTTCAATCAACCCATAGAATCATAAGGTAATAAATAACATGGCTGCTGTTTTAAGTCACTGAGTTTTGGGCTTGAAGGTCATTAGACTGTGAGATCAGCAACACAAAGACATTAAATATCCTGGATATTTCCCTAGCATAGAGAAAAATATATGAGGAAAGTAAATAAACCTTCTGAGAAAGAAGTGTGGTTTCTATAACACAAGGTACAGTTCAGCTCATCAAATGCCCAGCTAAAAGTGTAACTCCTCTGATTGTTTTCCCTGGTCAACTGAATCTTTCAAGGTCCCTATGCCATGTAGCTTTAGTCCTTTAGGTAAAAATTAAATTTATATATATATATTATATATATATATGTTATAACGTATATACATATAAAGACTAAAGACAGTGTCTACATGGCATAGATATGAAAGTAAAAATAAATGAAGAAATAAAATGTTCAGTATTTTCTTTAAAAAAAATATTTGATATTGGGGGCTCCTGGCTGGCTCAGTTGATAGAACATGTGACTCTTGATCTTGGGGTTGGGAGTTCAAGCCCCATCTTGGGTATAGAGATCACTTAAAAATAATAAAAATATTTAAAATGATATTTGATATTGTTTAAGTGACAGAGGCAAAGTAGGTTTTACTACTTAATAGAAATGTTATCTTTTTATTTAAAAATTTTTTTTCAATGTTTTTATTTTTGAGAAAGAGACAGAGAGACAGAATGTGAGTGGAGGAGGAACAGAGAGAGAGGGAGACACAGAATCTGAAACAGGCCCCAGGCTCTGAGCTGTCAGCACAGAGCCCGATGCAGGGCTCAAACTCACGAACTGTGAGATCATGACCTGAGCCGAAGTCAGACACTTAACTGAGCCACCCAGAGGGCCTCAGAAATATGATTTTAAATAAAAGCAATCACATAAATATAAGACTAGTCACACTAATTCTGTAATCTTGGGGAAAAGTGTAGCTTTGGTGGCTCCTCTGGATGATTTGGAGATGAGTTACTTTCTCTTCTACACTTTTCAGAGTGGCAGTTTTCTCTCCTGCCCTGGGGTCTTTCTACCTGTTGTTATTCCATCTGCTTAGGGCTGTTTCTCCAATATGGCTCACTTCCTAAATTGTTTTACGTTCCTGCTCAGATGTCTTCTTATCAGAAAGACCTTCTCTAACCAGCCCATTTAAAAGCTCCACTTCCTTCATAGCTTGCACAGGGTGTGTATTCATTTGTTTGTTGTCCGTCTCCCTCCACTAGAGTGTAAGCTCTGAGAACACAGACTTTCTTTTGTCCACTGCTGTATCCTCAGTGCTGAAAAAGTGATTGGCATGTACTTGGCACTCAATAAATATTTGTTGAATGAATGAGGGTAGAATCTCTAAAAACTCTACTCGCAGCTAAGTAGAAAGCTAAGCAAAACAGTGGACTTGATTCTTTTGCTTAGCATCACGGATAATTTTGCCATTATAGTAAGTTTTTTAAATGGCTGGATTTCCTAACTCATTATGTAATTACCCTGTTCAGGCTGAGTGAGCATTTAAAAGTGCAATATCTAAATTGTTTTGCATACACAACATTTCTGCTACTGATAGTGTCATTTAGCAGACAGTGTGTTGAGGCATATGATTAAAACATGTCCTAGGAGAAGTCGGGCTGCAGTAAGCACCATAGCATAAAAGGGAAGAAGAATGGACTTAGTGCAGATCTCACCCCGTCCCACGTCAGCCAGATGGCCTTAGTAAAGCCACTTAATCTCTTTGAGATTTTTTTTATTTTCAACTGCAAAATGCAGATACCCTGCCAAGAGTACCCAACTTGGTATTGTGAGGGTCAAATAACAAAAAACTTAGAAGTGCTTTGAACACTTGAAAAGCATCACGAAAACATAAGGTGTTATAATTATGCCAAAGTATATCAGTCATCGACTTTTAAGCACGTGGTATAGCCAAGGGACTGTGCTAGAGCTGCAGAGAGGCTTTCTGTTTAGTTGGGGGAACGGGGGACAGCATGCAGCTTAAAAATTTGCTCATCTAACTAATAATGCAATCATCTCCAAAATATGCCTCAGATACAAATGGAATTTTTAAAAGAATTGGCTGATTCAAATTGTACCTTGACATTTTATATTAATTTATATCAAAGGAGAATAATGGAACCATAGACCCCTTATTAGTTAGAGGCAACCCCTGTGTGTGTGTGTATGTGTGTGTGTGTGTGTCCTTTTGGGCTTTATTCTTCAGTACATATTGCTTTTTAAAAAAAAAAAAATTTAACGTTTTATTTATTTTTGAGACAGGGAGAGACAGAGCATGAACAGGGGAGGGTCAGAGAGAGGGAGACACAGAATCTGAAACAGGCTCCAGGCTGTCAGCACAGAGCCCTACGCGGGGCTCGAACTCACTGACCGCGAGATCATGACCTGAGCCCAAGTCGGCCGCTTAACCGCCTGAGCCACCCAGGCGCCCCTCATATTGCTTTTTAAAAAATCATATGGATATTTTCACTGGAGAAGAAATGTAATATAGGAGTTCCCCAAGAAGAGGGGCGTCTGGGTGGTTCAGTGGGTTAAGCCTCCGACTCTTGATTTCAGCTCAGGTCATAATCTCACAGTTGGTGAATTGGAACCCCATGTAGGGCTCTCTGCTAAGCATGGAGCCTGCTTGAGATTCTCTCTCTCCATCTGTCCCTCTCCCTCCCTCTGCCCCTCTCCCTGAGGTGTGCCTGCTCTTTCTCTCTCAAAATAAATAAATAAAACTTTAAAAAAAATTCACCAAGAAAAAAAAAAGTATCCTTTCATTACTTCACTCATCATATTGGGTTTCTCTTAAAACACACTTTATTTTTTTTTATTTTTTTTTAACGTTTTTATTTATTTTTGAGACAGAGAGAGACAGAGCATGAAGGGGGGAGGGGCAGAGAGAGAAGGAGACACAGAATCGGAAACAGGCTCCAGGCTCTGAGCCATCAGCCCAGAGCCCGACGCGGGGCTCGAACTCACGGACCGCAAGATCGTGACCTGAGCTGAAGTCGGACGCCCAACCGACTGCCCCACCCAGGCGCCCCTCTTAAAACACACTTTAAATGAATATCAGTAAGGAGAAAATAACCACTGAGACAAGAAAAAACTGGAAATCATACATGACTTCTATACAAATAATAGAGACATTGATAATTTCCTGAGGAAATTCAGATTGGCAAAATTGAACCCATTAGAGTTAGAAAATTTAAAAAGGCCAATTTCCATAGAAGAGACAGGAAATTATTAAGTAACTCTGATTTCACAGGAAAATTCTACCAAACCATTAATATTGGGCATTAAAAAGGAAGGAAAACGTCCTAATTCCTTTTTTAATTTTTTTAATGTTTATTTTTTTTTGAGAGAGAGAGAGAGAGAGAGAGAGAGACAGAGTGTGAGTGGGGGAGGGGCAGAGAGTGAGGGAGACACAGAATCTGAAGCAGGCTCCAGGCTCCAAGCTGTCTGCCCAGAGCCCGATGTGGGGTTCCAATTCCTGAATAGTGAGATCATGACCTGAGCTGAAGTCAGATGCTTAACCGACTGAGCCACCCAGGTGCCCCCCACATAATTTCTTTTATGAAGTAAATATAACACTGATATCTAAACTAGATAAAGTACAAAGAAAACTATTGGCAATATTATTCATGAATATTGATACAAAATTTTTAAATAAAATATTAGCAAAAAGAATTCAATGCCACATTAAGAAAATAAAACATCAGGACCAACTGGGATTTATTCTGGAAATGCAAATCTGGTTTAATATTTGGAAATCATTGAATATCATACTAGAATATTAAATCTAAGAAAAAGATCATATCATGTCTATATAGAAGCTGAGAAATCTTTTGAATAAACCAATACCTATTCATCATAAAACACTCAGAAATATAGGAATTAAAGAATACTTCTTTAAAAAGTTTTTTTGTATGTTTTATTTATTTTGAGAGAGAGAGAGACAGAGAGAACGTGACTGGGGGAGGGGTAGAGAGAAAGGGGGACAGCGGATCTGAATCAGGCTCTGTGCTGTGAGCCTGATGCAGGGCTTGAATTCACCAACCAGGAGATCATAACCTGAGCCGGTGTTGGTGCTCAACTAAATGAGCCACTCAGGTGCCCCTAAAAAAGTTTTTTATTTCTGGGTTATTCTAATTTTTAAAAATGTATTTATTTAAGTTCAAGCTAGTTAAAATACAGTGTAGTATTGGTTTCAAGAATAGAACCCAGTGATTCATCACTTACATATAACATCCTGTGCTCATCCCAACAAGTGCCCTCTTTAATTCCCATCACTCATTTAGCCAATCCCCTCCACCTCCCCTCCAGCAATCCTAAGTTTATTTTGTATTTAAGAGTCTCTTATGATTTCCCTCCTGCCTGCTCTACCGACCAAGCCAGGCAATTTCCACAAATTGGTGAAATTTAAATAAGAACTGTAGTTTAGTTAATGGTATTATACTAATGTTAATTTTCTGTTTTGAACATTGTGGTTATACATTAGAGGAAGCTGGGGTATATGAAAATTCTCTGTGCTGTTTTTGCAACTTTCCTATAAATTCCAAATCAGTTCTGAATAAAAAGCATTAAAAAAGAGAATATATGGGGCACCTACGTGGCTCAGCAGTTAAGCATCTGACTTCAGCTCAGCTGATGATCTCACGGCTGGGTTCGTGAGTTCAAGCCCCACACCAGGCTCTGTGCTGACAGCTCAGAGCTGGGAGCCTGCTCCAGAATCTGTCTCCCTCTCTCTCTGCCCTTCCCCCACTCACACTCTGTCTCTCTCTAAATAAACATTAAAAAAGAGAGAATATCAACAATAACTGTACTGACACCATTCTTCAAGATTAATCTCTGACACCAGAAGTAAGGAGGAAGAGAATTTAAACTAAAGATGTATTTGTGCTTATTTAACTTAATTTAATGACAATAATTAAGACGAAATGCCGCAATCTTAAGTTTCCGTAGATACCAAATGTACTATCTTTGGCAGAAGCTCACGACTTCGGCCCCCAATATACCTACAGATCTTAAATGTGATAAAGAGGGAAGCCAACCCAAGAGTAAGCTCAATGACCTCTTATAAGATTTAAGTACTTGTGAAGGTATTATTAATCAGCTGCCTAATTAAACTGCTTTATTTTAGTCTGTTTTGGATTTTATTCTAACAAGTCAAATTATGTAAGTTTTTTAAAGATTTTATTTCTCTGCATAATCTCTACCCCAATGCAGAGCTCAAATTAATGACCCCAAGATCAGGAGTCACACGCTCTACAGACTGAGCCAGCCAGGCACCCCGCCAAATTATACTATTTACAGGGCATAGCCACATGCCATTTTAAACTTGATTTCAAATCAAGCTGATAATTAATCATTGTGAGTCTAAAATAAT
Organism: Felis catus; assembly: GCF_018350175.1. Lineage (NCBI taxonomy): Eukaryota > Metazoa > Chordata > Mammalia > Carnivora > Felidae > Felis > Felis catus. Next base: position 30,558,125 of record NC_058380.1, on the reverse strand, counting down.
GAAACTTAGGTCTTTTGTGGAGCACAAGAGAGTTAATATGAGTACCTCACAGTAAGTCAGTCACTTTCAATACTATGCAGTGGGGTAAAAACTGCCCAGTCGCCTATGCTTGCTGATGGTGGGGGTCTTGAGTAGTGTTTAGAAGATGGTTTAGCTCCCCCAAGTCACCACCTGTATCAACAAAAACAATCCCAGGGGTAAGTAATAAGTAAAATCCATTTGTATGAATCATTGAAACTGCCTCGATTTTGTGCAAATTTTGTAAAAGTGTTTACTATTTTGTACTGATGTGTAACATACACTCTAAATAAAAACATCATGCTTGCTGTGAGCGATAGTGTCAAGGCAAGTCTTTGGCACTGCCTTCCAACAGGACTGCCCCTCTCAAACTCTGCCGTGTGAGAATTCTGGATCCCTCTTGTTTCCATATTATTACAAATATGGCAATCACAGTTGACAAGGTTTATCGGGCTACCACCAGTGTTATTAGGCTGTTAACAATGATTTATACCTGGTTACTCAAGTTACACAGTCAGTCAAGAAGAATTTTACTGTGCTCCCACGAGGGTATCTTTTCTTTTTCTTGTTTTAAAATTTTTTTAATGTTTATTTATTTTTGAGAAAGAGAGAGACAGAGTGTGAGGGGGCAGGGGCAGAGAGAGAGACACACACAGAATCTGAAGCAGGCTCCAGGCTCTGAGCTGTCAGCACAGAACCTGACACGGGGCTCGAACTCAGGAGCAGCGAGATCATGATCTGAGCCGAAGTTGGACCAACTTCTTAACCAACTTCTTAACCAACTGAGCCACCCAGGTGCCCGTGAGGGTATCTTTTCTGTGTGGTTTACACAAGCCCCAAATTTATAGGACCATTGCATTTATACAAAATTGTAGTCCTTTTGTTACTAAAGTTCCTTTGTGGATTTAAGTCACATATTAGGGCCTGTGTAGGTACAAAGTTGCAACTATGCAGTTTTCAGTGTGGGGTACTGGAGCTGACCACCTGGGTACCACAGGAGGGCACTTACACACTCAGAGTATGATGACACTAATGGCCTGATTCTTCACCCTTCCCTGTATTCACACGTTAAGCCATGTAACTTTGCAGTACCCTCTCACACAGCGCCAGGGTGTAATTTCCTACTCTGCACTCAGCCATGCATCTTGCTTTGGCCAATGGGATGTTAGCAGATGTGAAGCAAGCTGCTGTGAATACATCATTAGGCTTGCATACTGTTGTGCTTCCAGCATCTGCAGGAAGACATGCCAGTGCTAGCCATCTAGTCCCAAGAGGATGAGAAACTCGTAGAACTGAACTGCTCAGCCAAAGGCACAGCTCCCAATCAACCTGCAGATGCAGGATGAATTTTTTTTAATGCCCCTGATGTTTTGTAGTTATTTGTTTTGCAGCTGTAGCTAACTGGTACACATATCAATTTAGTTGCAAAGATATGGAAAGACTTTCTAGTATACATTAGCCAAGGGTATGACTTGCTTTTCGTGTCACTCATTGGCAACAGGGGGAGAAAAAGATTAAATGATATGCAAAATCAGTCTAGGAGATCAACATTCTTATAACTGGCATTCATGGAAGTGAGAATGGCAATATCCAGAGTAAATTTAAAATTTTCTGGCACTAAGGCAAGGCAAGAGTCTGTAGATTTAAAATGTTCACAAGTGAAGAACAAAGTATATAATAAAAGATATATACTTGAATACATCATGGTGAAATGTCAGAATATGAAGGATAAAGAGAAAATCCAAAAAACCTTCTGGGGAGCGGGTGAGTGGGGAGGGGTAAGAATCAGTTTGCGTTGTACCTTTCATCAATAAAATTAAATGCCGGAAAATACTAAAGCAATATTTTCAAAGCTTGATCTTAAAAGGTATAGATACAGACTTGTATCTAGTCCCAGCTAAATTAGCAGTTCAATGGAATGACAAAAATAAGGTTTGTTTAATGTAAGGATTTAGAAATTTTCCTCTCACAATTGCTTACTGAAAAAAAAAAAAATCCAGGGAATAGAAACCAGCCAAGTGCTTCCTTAACCTTTGTAGACGCTAGGCAGGAGTACAAATGAAGACTTCCAAATTGTGACACTTCCCTCTCTTTCTTCCTACCACTAGCTCCATCTCTTTCTGCAAGGGGAAACCACACCATGCATGTAGAATCCTAGCCTGCAAGTCCAAGTTCCTTCCCACCTGCCTCAAGCAGACTCCTTCTCACCAGCCCTCAGGTATAGTTAGAAGTGTGATCTACCCATAAGATGTAGGTCCAGGAAAGAGGCCTGCACAGGTCCTGGAAGTGGCCTTGGGGCCATGTGGGCAGGAAATTCTGAAACCTCAGGTACTTAGAACATGATCTTGAGGGTGTGGACATGGGCTCTGGGTAGTCCTTATGGGCTCTTCACATATTTCACACACTCTTCACCAGCCAAGAGCCATGACAGGGCCCTATAAGCCTGGGGTCCCATGGCAGAAGCCTAGCTTCCCAGGTCTACAACAAGCACTAAGTCCAGAAAAATGAAAAGTTAATCCCAAGGAAAGACATAAGACACAATAAACAAACAGGGAATGGACAAATATATCATGGAATAGAATAGACACATATTTAGTGGGATTTAGCATATAACAATTATAATATCAAGAACAACTAACATTTATTGAGAGCTCATTATATACCATACTTTCTTTGACTTCAATTTACTTACGGGGAAACTTAGATTATGTACAAGGCCCATGTTCAGAAAACAAGGCCTTGGCTGTGCTCTTTTTAAAATTTTTACTCTTTTTTTTTTAGAGAGAGAGAGAGAGTAAGTGGGGGAGAGAGGCAGAGGGAGAGAGAGAGAATCTTAAGCAGACTCCATGCTCAGTGTGGAGCCCAATGTGGGGCTTCATTCTACAACCCTGAGATCATGACCTGAGCTGAAATCAAGAGTCAGACCCTCAACCAACTGAACCACCCTGGCACACCACCATGGCTGTGCTTTTAACTGCAATACTATTCTATGATGAAGTAAAAGCATCTCAAGTCAGTAATGAAGGGACACATTTTTTCAGTAAATAATGCTTAAAAAAATGGCTCTTTGTTAAGGTAAAACTTGCTGCTGAAACTTCAGTGTTTAGCAACATAAAAGATTATTTCTATCTCACTTAAATTCTACAATGGGTGTTCCTAATTGGAGGTGGTCTTCCTCCAAGCAGTGATTCAAGGATCAAGACTTTTCCCATCTTAGGAGATCTGTCCTTTCAAAACATAGTTTCCAAGTAAGCATGCTTGGCTGCCTCAGCCAGGATGGGAAAGAAAGTCAAGAATGAGTGTGGGAATTTTTCATGGGCCAGGCCTAAATGGGGTCCATACCTCTGTCCACATTTGTTCCCAGGAGCTTAGTCACATGGCCACACCTAACTACAAAGGCTTAGAAAGGTAGATTGCTGTATGCCCAGGAGGAAGAAGAAAAGGTATGCTAAACATCTAACATGTTCTGCCATAGCTATCCAAAGCAATCTACATATTGACTGCAATCCCTATCAAAACAACACCAGCATTCTTCACAGAGCTATAACAAACAATTCTAAAATTTGTATGGAACCAGAGAAGACCCCAAAGAGCCAAAGTAATGTTGAAAAAGAAAATCAAAGCCAGAGGCATCACAATTCCAGACTTCAAGCTGTATTACAAAGCTGTCATTATCAGGACAGTATGGTACTGGCACAAGAACAGACACATAGATCAATGGAACAGAATAGATAACCCCGAAATGGACCCACAAATGTATGGCCAACTAATCTTCAACAAAGCAAGAAAGAGTATTTGGAAAAAAAACCAGTCTCTTCAGCAAATGGTATTGGGAGAACTGGATTGTGACATGCAGAAGAATGAAACTGAACCACTTTATTACACCATGCACAAAAATAAATTAAAAATGGATGAAAGATGTAAATGTGAGATAGGAAACCATAAAAATCCTAGAGGAGAAAATAAGCAAAAACCTCTTTGACTTCGGCTGCAATGACTTCTTACTAGACATGTCTTCAGAGGCGAGGGAAACAAAAACAAAAATGAACTATTGGGACCTCATCAAGATAAAAAGCTCTGCACAGTAAACAATCAACAAAACTAAAAGTCAACTGATGGAATGGGAGAAGATATTTGCAAATGACATATCGAATAAAAGATTAGCATCCAAAATCTATAAAGAACTTATGAAACTCAACACCTAAAAAACAAATAATCCAGTGAAGAAATGGGCAAAATATATGAACAGACACTTTTCCAAAGAATACATCCAGATGGCTAACAGACACATGAAAAGATGCTCAGTATCAGTCATCATCACTCAATATCATGAATCAAAACTCAACGAAACATTCCCTCACACCTGTCAGAATGGCTAAAATGAACAACTCAGGAAACAACAGATATTGGTGGGATGTGGAGAAAGGAGAATCCTTGTTCACTGTTGGTGGGAATGCAAACTGGTATAGCCACTCTGGAGAACAGTATAGAGGTTCCTCAAAAAATTAAAAATAGAGCTACCCTATGACCCAGCAATTGCACTACTAGGTATATATACAAAGGATACAAAAATGCTGATTCAAAGGGGCACATGCACCCCATGGTTTATAGCGGTACTATCAATAATAGCCCAATTATGGAAAGAGCCCAAATGTCCATCGACTGATGAATGGATTAAGAAGATGTGAGATATATCTATCTATCTATCTCCTTACTCACTGACTTCTGTAGCCCACCTGAGATAATTGTTTTGAGTGAAGTATTGTAAAATAAAAATATATATATTAGATATCTATATATCTATCTCTGTTCCTAGTTTCTGATGCACAGCTCTTAAATCCTTTGGGATTTCCTGGGTGATAGCAGTGTCTTTTGTTCTAATGAGGTGACTTGGTGGGCTCCTTGATGGGGGCTGGTCACCAGAAAGACTAAGCCATGATAAGGAGCTTGGAATTTTCAGCTCCACTCCTCATTCTCTAGAGAGAGAGGGGAAGGGCTGGAAATGGAGTTAACGATTGATCATGCCCATGTAATGCAGCCTCCATAAAAATTCCAGTGGGGTTTGGGACTTCCAGGTTGGTGAACATGTGGGTTTGGTAGTGTACAGGGAGAAGGCATGGAAGCTCTGGGCCCCTTCCCACACACCGTGCTCTACACATCTCTTCCATCTGGTTGTTTATCAGTATCCTTTATTGGTAAACAGCAAGTAAACTGTTTTCCTAAGTTCTGTGAGCTGCTCTAGCAAATTAATTAACCCCAAGGAAGGGCTCACAGGAACCTATGATTTATAGCTGATTAGTCAAAAGCGTGGGTGACAACTTGGACTTGATGTTGGTGTCTTTAGTGGGGCATAGGGTAGGGCAATCTTGTAGGCCCTTAACTTGTGGGATCTGATGCTACCTCTGTGTACATAGCGTCAGAATTGCATTAAATTGTAGAACACTCAGCTGGTGTCATGGAATTGCTTGATGTAGGGAAAAAAACCACATCTAGTGTCAGAAGTGTTGTGAGTGTGTAGTAGTGTGACAGTAAAGGAGAAACACAGAAGTGAGTTTTTCCCGCTCAGGTATGAACAAATTAATGCGTGAACAACACATACACACACAAAGACACACACATATTATAAGTTGGTTTTCCAGTTGGCTTTCCTCTCAAGGGTAGCTGGCTTAATACATCCAACTTCCTGTTTATACTCTGGTTGCATATTGCATTGTCCTTAAAGGAGCTGATTCTATAAGGCTTCCACCAATCCTACTTCAGTTAGTCTAGTGCTGATGCCAGCTCCCTAAACCTGAACTATTGGTGTTCACTCTCTAACCCACAACAGGCTTTTGCTGAACTAATACATGATTTAATTGCAGGAAGCTTCAAGGGACTTCAATATAATAATTATTCTCTTTGTAATAGGTCTTTGTTTCTACCAACTAAAACGTGAATTGTACAGCCTTTTCTGACTTCCATCTCAGCAAAAAATGTGTTACTGGTTCTGAAGTTACTGTAAGGGTTATTTCAGCACTCGACACTTTACTACTTAATGTATGCCAAAGAAGAGACCTGATTTTACTGATTAAGAAATATGGTGTCCCTAGCTGACATAGAAGTGGCTGATAAGTACATGAAGAGATGCTCAATGTCATTAGTCATCAGAGAAATGCAAATTAAAACCACAGTGAGACATCATATCATACCTACTAGTATGGCTATAATTAAAAAAAGGAAAAAGTGTTGGTGAGGCTATGAAAAAATTGGGATGTTCATATACTGCTGGTGGAAATGTAAAATGGTGCAGCATCTGTGGAAAACAGTTTGGTAGTTCCTAAAACATTTAAGCATAGAATTACCATGTGACCCAGCAATTCCATGCCTAGTCATGTAACCAAGAGAATTGAAAACAGATATTTGCACAAAAACTTGTGCAAATGTTCATAGCATTATTTCTAATAGTCAAAAAGTAGAAACAACTTGGGGCTCCTGGGTGGCTCAGTCGGTTAAGCGTCCCACTTCGGCTCAGGTCATGATCTCGTGTTTTGTGAGTTCAGGTCCCGCATCGGGCTCTGTGCTGACAGCCTGGAGTCTGCTTCGGATTCTGTGTCTCTCCCTCTCTCTGCTCCTCCCCTGCTTGTGCTCTCTCTCTCTGTCTCTCAAAAAATGAATAAATGTTAAAAAAATTAAAAAAAAAGTAGAAACAACTCAAATGTCCAGTAACTGATGAATGATAAGCAAAAAATTCCTAAATAATAAGACCTGTGTGTTATCAAGCAGAATTGCAAAGAGATATACTACTCTTATCTCTCTGAAATACATCTTTTCTGTCCTTTTACAAGAAAACATAAAGAATAGAAATGAGCAAGAGGTGTCATTACTTGGTACACACACACACACACACACACACACACACACAGAGAAAGAGAGAGAGAGAATATTGTTAGTAGTAGAACTAGTCTCAGTAGAGTATCAAAATCTAAGCTTTGCATTTCTAAATTTGGGAACTGGACCTGCATAACTTCTGTTTCCTCCTTAAGAAACTAGAAAAAGAAGAACAAATGAAACCCAAAATAAGCAGAAAAAAGGGAATAATAAAGATTAAGGCAGAGATCAATGAAATAAAAAGTTAGTAGGTCAATAGATAGTATCAATGAAATTTCTAGATAAAAGTGAAACAAAATATTTGTGCCCATAGTTTAGGTAAAGATGTTTTAGATATAACACCAAAAGCATAATTCATTAAAAAAATTGGTATATGACTGACTCAGTCAGTACAGCATGCAACTCTTGATCTCAGGGTTGTGAGTTTCAGCCTCATGTTGGGTATAGAGATTACTTAAAACTCTTTAAAAAGTCTTAAAAAAAGCAAATTGATAAGTTGGACTTAATAAAAATTAAGAACTCTTGCAAAATATACTGTTAAGAGATGAGAACTGGAGGCATCACACTACCTGATTTCAAACTGTATTAGATGCTATAGTCATCAAAACAGGATGATATTGGTATGAAAACAGACACATACATCAAGAGAACAGAATAGACAGCCCAGAAGTAAACTCATGCATATATTGTCAGTTAATTTACAACAAAGGAGCCAAGACTATACAACAGGGAAAGACAGTCTTTCAATAAATAGTGTTGGGAAACTAGACAACCACATGCAGAAGAATGAAAAGAGTAAAATTTACATCATATACAAAAATTAACTAAAGGGAATTAAAGACTTGAACATAAGAGCTGAAACCATAAAACTCGTAGAAGAAAATGTTAGTGGTAACCTCCTTGACATTGGTGTTGGCAATGATGTTTTGGATTTGACACCAAAAGCAAAGGCAACAGAAGCAAGAATTTTAAAAATGGGATTACATTAAACTGAAACACTTCTACAAAGCAAAGGAAACCACCAGCAAAACAAAAAGGCAAACTACTGAATGGGAGAAAATATTTGTAAATTATATATCTGTTAAGGTGTTAACATACAAAATATATAAAGAACTAAAACTCAATAGCAAAAATAAAATAAAATAAAATAAACAATCTGATTTAAAAATGGGCAGAAGATCTGAATAGACATTTTTCCAAAGTAGACCCACAGATACCCAATAAGTACATGAATAGGTGCTCAGCATCATTAATCATTGGGGGAAAATATAATATAAACCAAAACCACAATAAGATATCATCTCATTGTGATGAGGTGTAATGAGAATGGCTATTATCAAAAAGACAAGAAATAACAAGTACTGGTAAGGATGTAAAGAAAACAGGAATCCTTGTGCACTGTTGGTAGGAATGTAAATTAGTGTAGCCACTGTGGAAAACAGTATGGATATCCTCAAAAAATTAAAAGAACTACCATATGATCCAACAATTTCAATTCTGTGTATTTATCTGAAAAAAAATGAGAACACTAACTTAAAAAGATATCTGCACCTTAATGTTCATTGCAGCATTATTTACAATAACCAGGATATGGAAACACCCTAATCATCCACTGATGGATCAATCGATAAAAGATATACTGTACATATACAATAGAGCATTATTCAGCAATAAAAAGAAGGAAATCTTGCCATTTGTGACAACATAGATGGAAGTTGAGGGCATTATGCTAAATGAAATAAATCAGACAGAGAAAAACAAATACCACATGATCTTACTTCCATTTAAAATCCAAAACAGGGGCGCCTGGGTGGCGCAGTCGGTTAAGCGTCCGACTTCAGCCAGGTCACGATCTTGTGGTCCGTGAGTTCGAGCCCCGCGTCAGGCTCTGGGCTGATGGCTCAGAGCCTGGAGCCTGTTTCCGATTCTGTGTCTCCCTCTCTCTCTGCCCCTCCCCCGTTCATGCTCTGTCTCTCTCTGTCCCCAAAAAATAAACGTTGAAAAAAAAAATTTAAAATCCAAAACAAAAACAAAAAATCCCCAAACACCCGCACAAAATGAAACAAAACAGAACCTGAGTTCATAGGTATAGAGAACAGATTGGTAGTTGCCAGAGAAGAAGGTAGAGGATAGGCAAAACGGGTGAAGGGGTAAAAATGTACAAATTTCCAGTTATAAAATAAATCAATCCCAGGGATGTAATGTATAGCATGGTGACTATAGTTAAAAATATTATTTTGCATATTTAAAATTTGCTAAGAAAAAAAAATTTTAATTTGCTAAGAGACTAGATCTTAAAATTTCTCATCACAAGAAACAATTTGTCACTATGCATGGTGACAGATAGTAGACTTACTGTGACAATTTTGCAATATATATAGAAATATGGAATTATTATATTATATACCTGAAACTAATATATGTCAATTATATCTCAATAAAAAAAGAGAGATGAGAAGAAAATATTACAAATCACACATCTGATAATGGATTTGTATACAGTATACATAAAGAACTCTCAAAACTAAATAATAAGAAAACTAAGACAAACTGGGCAAAAGATGTGAAGACACTTCACCAAAGATCCATGTGCTTAGATCAAATAAGCACATAGATGCTGAACATAATTAGTCATTAAGAAAATGCAAATTAAAATCACAATGGGATAACATTATACATGCAGTAAAATGACTGACAAAAATGAAAAGGACTGACTACCAGGTTGGCAAGAATGTGGAGAAATTACAACTCATAAACTTATGGTGGGAATGTAAAATTATATAATCACACTGGAAAACAACTTGGCAGGGGACAATTTTTTTTAGATGATAAGATGATAAGAATATATCATCCCACTGCCTTCTGATTTCCACGGTTTCTGATGAGAAATCAGCTATTGATGTTATCGAGGCTCGTGTGTACATAATGATTTATATCTCTCTTGCTATTTTCAAGATTTTTTTTTTACTTTTAGGAAATTGTACTAAAAAATTTTAAATTTGAATGTAGTTGACACACAATATTACATTAGTTTCAGGTGTACGACATTGTGATTCAACTTCTTTATATGTTATACTATGCTCACCACAACTGTAGCTACCATCTCTTACCATATAGTGCTATTAAAATATCACTGACCCTATTCCCTGTGATGTGCCCTTTATTCCTGTGACTTATTTATTCCATAACTGGAAGCTTGTATCTCACACTCCCCTTCATTCCATCCATTTTCCCTATCCCCCCAACCCCTTTCTCTCATCAACAAACAACCATTAGTTTGTTCTTTGTATTGATAGATCTAATTCTACTTTCTGTTTGTTTATTCATTTATTTTGTTCTTTTTATATTCCACATATGAGTGAAATCATATGGTATTTGTCTTCTCAGTCTGCTTTATTTCACTTATCATAATACTCTCTACATCTATCCATGCTGTCCCAAATGGCCAGCTCTCATTCTTTTTTATGGCTGTGTAATATTCCATTATAGCAATCTTGACTATTGGAAATAATGCTGCAATAAATATAGGGGTGAATATATATTTTCAAATTAGTGTTTTCATTTTTTTGGATAAATACTGAATAATGAAATTTTCAGATCATATGGTATTTCTGTATTTAATTTTTTGAGGCAACTTCATACTGTTTTCCACAGTGGCTGTACCAATTTTCTCCACATCTTTGCCAACAATTGTTATTTCTTGTCTTTTTGATTTTAGCCATTCTGACAGGTGTGAGGTGATATCTCGTTCCGGTTTTGACTTCCATTTCTCTAATGACAAGTGATGTGTCTATTGGCCATCTACATGACTTCTTTGGAAAAACGCCTAGTCAGATCTTCCACCTATTTTTTTTTAGTTGGATTATTTCTTTACATTGAGTTACATAAATTTTTTATATATTTTGGATATTAACCCCTTATCAAAGATATCATTTGCAAATATCTTCTATTCAGTAAGTTACCTTTTTGTTTTGTTGACAAAAGCTTTTTATTTTGATGTATCCCACTTATTTCATTTCTCTTTCCCTGGCCTGAGGAGAAAAATATTTCTATGGCTGAAGCCAAAGAAATTACTGCCTGTGTTTCCTTCTACAATTTAATTAATTAATTAATTAATTAATGTTTAAAGTCTATTTATTTTGAGATAGAGAGTGCATGTGAGCAGGGAGGAGCAGAGAGAGAGGGAGAGAGAGAATCCCAAGCTGGCTCCACACTTAGGACAGAGCTTGATATGGGGCTTGATGCCACAACTGGGAGATCATGACCTGAGCTGAAATTCAGAATCAGATGCTTAACTGAGCCACCCAAGTGCTCCCAATTTTTATTTAACTGAAGTATAATTAACAGACAGTGTTATATTAGTTTGGAGTGTAAAATACAGTGATTCAGTAGTTCTTCTATACATTATTCAGTGCTCATCAGGATAAGTATATTCTTAATCCCCTTCTCCTATTTCACCCATCCCCCCACCCACCTCTTCTCTGGAAGCCACTAGTTTGTTCTCTGTATTTGAGTCTGTTTTTTGTTTATCTCTTGTTATGTTTGTTTGTTTTGTTTCTTAAATTCCACATATGAATGAAATCATATAGTATTTGTCTTTCTCTGACAGACTTATTTCACTAAGCATTATACCCTCTAGGTCTATCTATGATGTGCCAAATGGAAAGATTTCATTCTTATTATGGCTGGGTAATATTCCATTTTACATATATACTACATCTTTATTCAGTCATTTATCAATGGACATTCAGACAGCTTTTATGTCTCAGCTATTGCAAATAATTTTGCAATAGACATAGGGGTATATATCTTTTCAAATGAGTATTTTTTTTCTTTGTGTAAATAACTAGTAGTAAAGTTATTGGATTATTTGGTAGCTCTTCTTTTAATCTTTGGAGGAAACTCCAAACTGTTTTCCACAGTGACTGTACCAGTTTACATTCTCACCAACAGTGCACGAGTGTTCCTTTTTCTTCATATCAGTGCCAATACTTGTTATTTCTTGTCTTTTTGATTTTAGCCATTCTGATAGGGATAAAATGATATTGTGGTTTTAATTTGCATTTTCCTGATGATGAGTGATACTGAGCATCTTTTCATGTGTCTACTGACCATCTGTATGTCTTATTTGGGAAAATATCTATTAATATTCTCTGCCCATTTTTAATTGGATTATTTGGAGTTTTGTTGTTGAGTCGTATAAGTTCTTTACACATTTTGGATATTAACCCCTTATCAGATATGTCATTTGCAAATATCTTGTCCCATTGAGTAGGTTGCCTTTTAGTTTTGTGATGATTTCCTTCATTGTATGAAAGATTTTTATTTTGAGGTAGTCCCAATAGTTTAATTTTGCTTTTGTTTTATTTGCTTTAGAAGACATATCTAGAAAAATGTCTCTGCAGCTGATGTCAAAGAAATTACTGTCTGTATTTTCTTCTAGGAATTTTATGTTTTAAGGTCTCACAATTAGGTCATTAATCCATTTTGAGGATTTTTTTTGTATTTTATATATTTTGGTATAAGAAAGTGGTCCTGTTTTATTTTATTGCATGTAGATATCCAGTTTTCCCAGCACCATTTATTGAAGAAGCTGCCTTTTCCCCCATTGTATATTCTTGCCTCCTTTGTCATAGATTAATTGACCATAAAATCATGGGTTTATTTCTGGGCTCTATTCTGTTCTGTTGATCTATGTGTCTATTTTTTTTTTTTTTTTTTTTGCATGTGTCAAAACTGTTTTGGCTATTTCAGCTTTGTAGTATATCTTGATACATGGAATTGTGATACCTACAGTTTGTTCTTCTTTCTCAAGACTGCTTTGACTATTCAGGGTCTTTTGTGGTCCCACTTAAATTTTAGTATTATTTGTTCTAGTTCTGTGAAAAATGCTGTTGCTATCTTGATAGTGATTGCATTGAATCTGTAGATTACTTTGGGTAGTATGGACATTTTAACAACACTAATTCTTAGAATCCATGAACATGGAATACCTTTCCATTTGTTTGTATCATGTTTAATTCCTTTTATCAATATTTTATAGTTTTCAGATTATAGGTTTCACCTCCTTGGTTAAGTTTATTCCTAAGTATTTTATTCTTTTGGTGCAACTGAAATGACATTGTTTTCTTAATTTCTCTTTCTGTTATTTCATTATTAGTGTATACAAATGCTACTGATTTTGTATCCTACAGCTTTATTTAATTCATTTATTACTTCTGTTTTTTGGTGGAGTCATTAGAGTTTTCTATGTATAGCATCTTATTTGCAAATAGTAACATTTTAACTTCTTCCTTACCAATATGGATGGCTCTTATTTCTTTTTATTTTCTGGTTGCTGTGGCTAGAACTTCCAGTACTATGTTGAATAAAAGTGGTGAGAATAGATATATTTGTCTTGTTCCTGATCTTAGAGGGAAAGCTCTCAGTTTTTCACCATTAAGCATGATGTTAATTACGGAATTTTCATATACGGCCTCTATTATGTTGAGATATATTTCCTCTAAAGTTGCTTTGTTGAGAATTTTTATCATAAATGGATGCTGAATATTGTCAAATGCTTTTTCTGTATCTATTGAGATGGTCATTTGATTTTTATCTTTCGTTTTGTTGATGTGGTGTATCATGTTGATTGATTTGTAAAATTGAACTGTCCTTGCATCCCTGGTATAATTCCCAGTTGATTGTGGTGAACGATTCTTTTAATGTGTTGTTGAATTCAATTTGCTAATAGTTTGGTGAGGACTTCTGCTTCTTTGTTGGTCAGGGATATTGGTCTGTAGTTTTCTTTTTGTGTGCGTGGTGTCTTCATCTGGTTTTGGTATGAAGGTAATGCTGGACTTGTAGAATGTACATAGATGCTTTCTTTTCTCATCTATTTTTTGGAATAGTTTGAAGAGAATAGGTATTAATTCTTCTTGAAATGTTTGGTATGATTCACCTGTGAATCCATCTGGTCCTGGATTTCGTTTTGTTGATAGTAAATTGATTATTGGTTCAATTTCATTACTAGTAATTTGTCTGTTTATAATTTCTATTTCTTCCTGATTCAGTTTTGGAAGATTTTATGTTTCTTGGAAACTATCTGCTTCTTCTAGGTTGTCTAATTTGTTGGCATATAATTTTTCATAGCAGTCTCATAATCTGTATTACTGTGGTGTCAGTTGTTACTTTTCCTTAGTCATTTCTGATTTTATTTGTGTCCTTTCTCTTTTTTTCTTCAGGAGTCTGGCTAAGTCTAAGGGTTTATCAATTTTGTTTATCTTTTAAAAGAAATAGCTCTTGGTTCCTTCTTTTTCTTTTTCTTTTCTTTTCCTTTTGTTACTTTTCTCCTCCCCCTCCTTCTTTTTTTTTGTCCTTTATTTTTTTAAATTTATTGTCAAGTTACCTAACATGTAGTGTAGTCTTGGCTTCAGCAATAGATTCACATGATTCATTACTTACGTACAACAAGTGCCCTCCTCAATGCCCATCACCCTTTTTCCTCACCCCCTAACCCTCCATCCCTATCAACACTCAGTGATGGGATACCACCTTACACCTGTCAGAATGGCTAAAATTAACAACACAAGAAAGAACCAGTGTTGGCGAGGATGTGGAAAAAGGGGAACCCTCTTGAACTGCTGGTGCAAACTGGAATGCAAACTGGTGCAGCCAGCCACTCTGGAGAACAGTATGGAGTTTTCTCAAAGAACTGAAAATAGAACTACCCTGTGATCCAGCAATCACACTACTTGGTATTTACCCAAAGGATGCAAAAATACAGATTTGAAGGGGTACATGTATCCTGATGTTTATAGAAGCATTATACACAATGACCAAACTATGGAGAGAGCCCAAATGTCCATCCACTGATGAATGGATAAAGAAGAAGTGGTATATAGATACAATGGAATATTACTCAGCCATAACAAAGAATGAAACCTTGCCATTTGCAATGGCATGGATGGAGATAGAGTGTATTATGCTAAGCAAAATAATTCAATCAGAGAAAAACAAATACCATATATTTCACTCATATGTGGAATTTAAGAAACAAAACAGATGAACACATGGGAAAGGGGGGAAGAGGAGAGAGGGAGGCAAACCATAAGAGACTCTTAAATACAGAGAACAAACTGAGGGTTGATGGAGAGAGGTGGAGGGGGATGGGCTAGAAGGGTGATGGGTATTAAGGAGGGTACTTGTTATGATGAGCACTGGCTGTTGTATGTAAGTGATGAATCATTCAATTCTACTCCTAAAACCAATATTGCACTGCATGCTAACTAACTAAAATTTAAATTAAAAACAATATGGTCAGAATTCCCCTGGGAAGCCATCTGGACCAGGACTTTTGTTTGTTGGGAGATTTTTGATTACTGATTCAATTTCTTTGCTGG
The DNA here is from genome assembly GCF_018350175.1 of Felis catus. Lineage (NCBI taxonomy): Eukaryota > Metazoa > Chordata > Mammalia > Carnivora > Felidae > Felis > Felis catus. Next base: position 30,542,859 of record NC_058380.1, on the reverse strand, counting down.
TTATGGGTCTGTTCCAATTTTCTATTTCTTCCTGCTTCGGTTTTGGTAGGTTTTAAGTTTCTTGAAATTTGTCCATTTGTTCCAGATTCCTCAGTTTTTTTGGCATATAATTTTTTCACAGTATTCTCTTACAATTATTTGTATTTTTTTTAAATGTTTTTATTTATTTTTGAGACAGAGAGAGACAGAGCATGAGCACGGGAGGGGCAGAGAGAGAGGGAGACACAGAATCTGAAGCAGCCTCCAGGTTCTGAGCTGTCAGCACAGAGCCTGACACGGGGCTCGAACTCACAGACTGTGAGATCATGACCTGAGCTGAAGTCTGACGCTTAACCGACTGAGCCACCCAGGCGCCCCAATTGTTTGTATTTCTGTGGTGTTGGTTGTGATCTCTCTCTTTAATTTCTGATTTTATCTACTTGGGTCTTTTCTTGTATTTTTTTGAAAAGTCCCTGCTAGGAGTTTGTCAATTTTATTAATTCTTTCAAAGAACCAGCTCTTAGTTTTGTTGAACTTCCAGTTTTCATTAGAAACACCAACTCTATAGGTAACACAATGGCACTAAATTCATATCCTTCAGTAATCACTGTGAATGTAAATGGATTAAATGCTGCAATAAAAAGACAAGGGTATCAGAATGGATTAAAAAAAAACAAGACCCATCCATATGCTGCCTTTCTTGATAAAACCCTTTCTTGATAAAAACCCCCAAGAAAGTAGGGATATAAGGATCATACCTCAAGATTATAAAAGCCATATATGAAGGATCCACTGGTAGTATCATCCTCAATGGAGAAAAACTGAGAGCTTCCCCCTAAGGTCAGGAACATGACAAGGATGTCTACTCTCACCACTGTTACTCAACTTAAAGCTGGAAGTCCTAGCTTCAGCAATCAGGCAACACAAAGAAATAAAAGTCATCTAAATCAAGAAGAAGGAAGTCAAACTTTCACTCTTCACAGATGACATGATACTCTATGTGGAAAACCCAAAAGATTCCACCAAAAAAACCTGCTAAACTGACCCATGAATTCAGCAGGATATAAAATCATTGCACAGAAATTGGTTGCATTTCTATACACCAATAATGAAGCAACAGAAAGAGAAATAAAGGAACCAATCTCATTTACAATTACACCAAAAACCATAAAATACCTAGGAATAAACCTAACCAAAGAGGTGAAAAATCTAAACACTGAAGATTATAGAAAACCTATGAAAGAAATTGAAGAAGACACACAAAAAAGGAAAAACATTCCATGCTCCTGGATAGGAAGAACAAATATTGTTAAAATGTCAATACTACCCAAAGCAATCTACATATTCAATGCAATCCCTATCAAAATAACACCAACATTCTTCACAGAGCTAGAACATACAATCTTAAAATTTGTATGGAACCAGAAAAGATCCTGAATAGCCAAAGCAATCCTGAAAAAAGAAAACCAAGGTTGGAGGCATCATAATTCTGGACTTCAAGCTGTATTACAAAGCTGTAATCATCCAGACAGTATGGTACTGGCACAAAAACAGACACACAGATCATTGGAACAAAATAGAGAACCGAGAAATGGACCCACAAATGTATGGCCAACTAATCTTTGACAAAGCAGGAAAGAATATCCAATGGAATAAAGACAGTCTCTTCAACAAATGGTATTGGGAGAACTGGACAACAACATGCAGAAGAATGAACCTGGACCACTTTCTTATACCATACACAAAAATAAACTCAAAATGGATAAAAGACATGGAGATGTAAGACAGGAAGCCATCAAAATCCTAGAGGAGAAAGCAGGCAAAAACCTCTTTGACCTTGGCCAGAGAAACTTCTTACTCAACATTTCTCCGAAAATGAACTATTGGGACCTCATCAAGATATAAAGCTTCTGCATGGAGAAGGAAATAATGAACAAAACTAAAAGGCAACCAACAGAATGGGAGAAGATATTTGCAAATGACATATCAGATAAAGGGTTGGTATCTAAAACCTATAAAGAACTTATCAAACTCAACACCCAAAACACAAATAATCCAGTGAAAAAATAGGCAAAAGACATGAATAGACACTTTTCCAAAGAAGACGTCCAGATGGCTAACAAACAGATGAGAAAATGCTCAACATCACTCATCATCAGGGAAATATATTAGATATATTACAATATAATATATAATATTATAATATAGGGTACATTATATATACATTATATTATATACATTATTGTTAACTTTAGTTAACTATAACTATAGTTTATTCAGATTTCCTTAGTTTTTATCTAATGTCCTTTTCTATGCATGATTCTACCCAGAATACTACATTACATTTAATTGTTATGTCAAGGAAACTTGGCTTTTCTTGGCTGTGACAGTTTCTCAGATTGTGTGTGTGTGTGTGTGTGTGTGTGTGTGTGTGTGTGTTTTATGACTGTGACATTTTTGAGGCATTCTGGAGATATATTATAGGATGTCCTTCTAGTGGAATTTTTATGATATTTTCCCCATGGCTAGAGTAGGATATGGATTTGTAGGAGGAAGATCACAGAGGCAAAGTGCCATTTTCATTACATCATCAGGATACATACTATCAACATGATTTATTACTGTTGATACTGAACTTTGTCCCCTGCTGAAGTAGGCTTTGTTGTGTTTCTTGAGTTACTCTTTGATCTCCCATTTCCACACTGCACTCTTATTTGGAAGTATTCTGCATAGAAGATTTGTCTCTTCTCCCCCATTATTAATTTAATCAGTTTTTTTATATAATATGGACTCATAGATATTTATTTTATACTATATGTATACTCTTATACTATATAATACTATACAACTTATTTTGTTGCTCAAATCACTCCAGTTTTGACAACTGAAAACTCTTCCACTTACTCCTCTGTCCCTTTGACATACACATATCAATGCAGGGATTTTTTTGGTTTTCATTTTTTTATTTATCTTTTTTTAGCACTTTTCTAACTTTCTGGCACTACAAGATGCTTCAGGCTCATCTTAGTCTTGCACCAGTCTTATCAGTATCAACCATTTCTCCAAGGAAGCATGGTTCTTAATATTGAAGATTTATATTAGAAGCCAAGATCTAAGAACTAAGTGTGTAAAATACTTTTAAAAAATGATATAAAAAGCTATGGTTAGTGAGTAACTTCTTGACTACAACACCAAAGGAACAAGCCAATTGACTTCATCAAAATTACAAACTTTTGTGTATCAAAAGACACTATACAGAGACTGAAAGGATGCACAGAATGGGAGAAAATATTTTCCAATCATGTAGCTGAAGGACATTCAGAATTTATAAGGAACTGTTACAACTCACCAATAAAAAGATACAAAGCTCAATTAAAACTAGGCAAAGTATTTCTATAGGCATTTCCCTCAAGACAAGACACAAATGGGCAATACACACATAAAAAGATAGTAATATCATTAATCATTAAGGAAGTATGAATGAAAGCCACAGTGAGATACCGTGGTTATAATGAGACACAATGGCTATAATTTTTAAAGAAAAATAACATTGGAGGATGTGAAGAAATTGGAACCCTCATACACTGTTAGTGGGAATGTAAAATGGTATAGCCACTGAGGGTAACCATTTGGCAGTTCCCAAAAAGTTAAATATAGAGTTACCATATGACCCAACAATTCCATTAGGTATATGCCCAAGAGAACTGAAAACACATATAGACACAAAAACATACATGAATGTTCATAGCAGCATTATTAATAATAGCCCAAAGGTGGAAATAACCCAAATATTAATCAACTGATAAATGGGTGAGACTTGAAAACAAGATACTAAGTGAAAGAAGCCAGACACAATAAGTCACATGTAGTATTATTCCATTTATTTGAAAAGCCCAGAATAGGCAAATCCACAGAGAAAGTAGATTAGTGGTTCCCAAGAGACTGGAGAAGAGAAGAATTGGAAACTGTGGGGTTTCCTTTGAGGGGATGGAAATGTTCTGGACATTGATAGTAGCACTGGTTGCACAACATTATGAATTTATTATAAATTCCTGAATTGTATACTTTCAAATGGTAAAAATTATAAACTTAATATCATGTGTATTTTAGCTCAATAAAAAAATAAATGATATGAATAATGTGATCACTAAAAGAAAATTAGTAAATAGAGATAAGCAAAAAGAAGAAAAGCAATATCCTAATTCCATCTCCCCAATGCCCAATATTTCATATTATCTTCTATGCATACATATACATCTGCATAAAGGACTTCATAGCTTGCCATCTTTGGTTTGCCAGAGTAGATCCTGAGACGGATCTGAGTACAAGTTTATTTGGGAAGAGAAGAAACCACTGGCTGGAGAGTGGGGAAGTGAAACAAGGAAGGGAAGGCAGTCAGTAAAGTCTGCCTTTTCAGGGAAGCAAATTAACACTGTGAGCAAATGAAACTGAATCTCACTGGGGAAATACTGGGAACCAGTGTAGATCATACTCCTGAGTCATCTCACCAGAGAGGAGCTGAATATGTATATACCAAATATCTTCATTGTTGGAGAGGTGCTAGGAGGAGACAGTAGTATTCAATTCTCTAGCACTTCTGACATACTAGCCTGGCATAAAAAGGGAATTCCAGGGAGGAGAGTAAATTCTCAGGCTAAGAGCTGCAGGTTGTAGCAGATGAAAGTTCAGTAAGGAGTGTGTGCTGAAATGATAAGTATGAGGGGAAATGGGCGGGGCACTGAGAACATATACTCCATGTATTGTGCATATGTAAGATACAGATTGATAGATCAATATAGATAGAGTTGTATTTAGATCTCCATCCATATTTATCTGAAATATTTCCACTCAAAGGGTCAGTTTGGATGTATAGATTAGTCCTTTATCTATGGCTAAAAGCATTTTTACTTTATTAAAAGGCTGGTCACAATTGGACACTTCAAGAATGGCATTGGGTTTTCTATAATTCTAATCATGAAATTCCTTGGCTATCATGATAATGCTAAATTAGTTTAAATTCTCACTATACAAAATGAATATGAATATTACATTCATGAATTCATGAATATTACATGAAGTTACGGGCAACATTTTACATTACATTATTCTGATGGTATCCTTTCTCAGACATATATATCCTTGCTTAAAGAAAGCAAAAATCTCAATGTTAGGATGGTGATAATTGCAGAATTTGTGATGCTTCATTGGATTAGGTTTTAGAAGTATCTGGGTGTGTTATTAATAGCCAATTTGCGTTGTCCTTTCTAAACCATGTTTGTTTGTTTTTTTCTACTCTCTTCTTATCTCCCTCCCTCCTTCCTTCTCCCCTGAACTTTTTTTTTTTTTTTTTTTTTTTTTTTTTTTTTTTTTGCCATGGGAGTATGTTAGATCATTTTCCCACCTGTTGCTCCAGGCCAGCCATGTGGCACAAAGACAGCTGCTCAAACACTCTCCAAATCTTCCAGGCAGGATGTCCTCTGGAGATTGAAAACTTGGGAATTGCTGAAGATAAGGCAAAATCTATTGGTAAGATATCTTTAGGACCTTTTCTCTTTAGCTAAAGAGTCTCTAAATTCAAAGTAGTATACCTTCTGCTCTTATACTACTTTCAATTTAGAAACTAGCTAAGGGGCACAAGAGAAGTTTCTGGGAGGATGGAAATGTACTCTGTTCATTGGGAGGGTAGTTAGGCAGACGTTGTCAAAAATCACAAATCTGAATTTTTTAGTGTGCAATTATATCTCATTAAAGTTGATTTTAAAATAAAATAAAATAAAATAAAATAAAATAAAATATTACCTGTAATAATAAAGCAATAGCAACAGAGGGAACAAAATAACAAGTAAAATATCAATAAAAATATTTTAAAAATTCAAAGTAGTACATACAATGTGACCAAGTGAAGAAAATGTTATCACTCATATGGTAACAGATAGTGAACATGGAGTAACATATAGAACCATGTATTAAATACTGTGTTATATATATGTCTGAAAGTAGTATAACATTATATGTGAACTGTACTTCAATAATACTTTTTTAAAGAAAAAATTTCCTTACTTTACCATGTGGCTCTAGAATCCCTTCTGGGGAGACAGCTAGTATTGGGACATTGTACAACCCTCACCACTATCCGTCTGCTGAACTCTTCCATTATCTCACTGGATATCCCATTATCCCACTGGGAATCTCTGTACCCATTCAACAATAACCTCCCATTCTCTCTTCCCCCAGCTCCTAGTATCCATTGCTCAAAAACTCCATTTTTGAGTTGTGATAACTGAAAAAGAGGTAGAGGTGTACGTTAGCCCAGGCCAGGGTGTTGCACATGAGGAAGGCAGAATGTGGGAGACAGACAGCCAAGAGAAGGAGGAGTCCCAGCCCAGACTCAGTCTCAGGAACTCAGGGAAAATTATGACCTCCTAAAACTTGTGAAATTGGAGAATCAAAGCAATTTAATTTACCTCTCAAGCATCAGAAAGGACTCCAACTGAAGATGAGATTACAAAAAGCACTTCCTAGTTTCTGCAGGGTTAGCAAAATTCATTTATTTATTCAATAAATATTGACTAAGCACTTACTATGTGCCAGGCGCTGGGATGACAACAGTGCCTAAGACATGTTCCTCATATTTATGGAGTTTACCATCTAGGAGGAAGACAGTAAACAAAAATCCCCACAGCTTTGTCAATTAAAGTTATAAGTGATTACATTTGTAATTGACAAAGATGAATAAAATCCTCAAAGACTTTGCAATCTACTGAGAGTGGAGTAGGGTGGGAATCACCCTAAATATACAACTGTGTTCTTTTTTTAAAAATGTTTTTAATGTTTATTTATTTTTGAGAGAGAAAGAGAGACAGAGCATGAGCAGGGAGGGGCAAAGAGAGAGAGGGAGACACAGAATCAGAAGCAAGCTACAGGCTCTGAGCTGTCAGCACACAGCCTGACGTAGTGCTTGAACCCACGAATGGAGAGATCATGACATGAGCTAAAGTCGGAGGCTTAACTGACTGAGCCACCCAGGCGCCCCTACAAGTGTGTTCTATAATATCCTTCTAGTACCAGCAAATGTATCCTTTCTTCTTTGAGGCTTTCTGGATGTCCATCTTTATAAGTAGAATTAATCAATCCCTTATCTGTTCTAGCACAGTTTGCACCACACTTCAATTTTAGATAATCACATTGGATTTAAGTTATTTATGTTCTGGTCTTCCCATTAGACTGTCATCTCCTCAAGGGCAATTAGTTTACTTGACTTCATTTGATTTAATAAACATTGATTGAGAACCTACCATGTATTGGGCACAATGCCAAATGCTACAGACTCAAAGATACATATATCCTTAGCTCTTGGTTTCATACTTAAGGAAGCTTTCTTCTAGGAATTTAGAAAGGATTGAGGGAGGGAGGCTAAAGAAGGGGGGCCAGGGAAGAAGGGTTTTATAATAGCAAGAGAGGAAACAAGAAAGGTTTGAACTAGGGCAGTTGGCAGCAGGAATAGAAAGGCGGGAATAAATTCAGAAGACATGCTGGAGATTGGATCTACAGGATTTGGAAATTCATTGGGTATCAAGGAAAGTGGAGTCAAAGTTGAAGACAGTGTTTCGGCCCCCCACCCCCACTCTGGTTATAAGCAAATAAAAGGTTGATTATGCTTATATGAGAATATATACGTAGAATAGGTAAACTCTTAAAGACAGGAAGGTTACCAGAGGCTGGGGGAGGAGGGAATGGAGTTCCCAGTTCCTGTCTGGTTTGATGAGAAAGTTATGGAAATGGAGTCAATCATGAGGGAGGTACTAGTTTCATTTATAAATGTTTCTTAACATTGGATTGTTTTTAAATAAATTAACATTTTCTGATTTGCCATTGTAAGTTGAAGTGCATAGCTGCTGAATCTTTTTCAAAACCAGTAATTGTCTACTGCATCTTTATGTAGCTAATCAGAGTTTTGAGAGTTTCTAGTTTGAAGACCATCATTCAAAGTTAAATTAGTGGTAGTGTCTACTCACATCTATAAATTCTCTTAGTAGAAGTAGAAGAATTAGTGTCATATAATAAGTCTGATCATTGACAGGTCCCTTTATGAAGTTCTTTGGTGTAATTTTTATTTTGTTTTATTTTTTATTAAAAAATTTTTTTAAGTTTTTAAAATTTATTTTTGAGAGACAGAGAGAGAGCACAAGCAAGGGAAGGGCAGAGAGAGAGGGAGGCACAGAATCCGAAGCAGACTCCAGGCTCTGAGCTGTCAGTACAGAGCCCCATGTGGGGCTCAAACTCTCCAATCTCAAGATCATGACTTGAGCCAAAGTTGGACACTCAGCCAACTGAGCTACCCAGGCACGCCTGTTTAATTTTTATTTTAAAGTTTTGGTTTGTTTTACTTCTTATAAATTTTGTCAAATACTTTTATTCTTTTATTTTGTCTCTTATTGTAAATTTTGTGAAATAGCTTTATTTTTACCATTGAAATTTATATATTGCCCTATATATTCCTTTCACTTTACTACACCTGAGAAAATTCTTAGAATCTCTAAATGTTGTAAAAATGTTGTCATAGAGTTTTTAACTCCAGATACAGAAAAAAAGACAATACCATTAAGCCTATCAATCATCACACTTCCACTCCATGAAAGCCACATAAATATTGGTAGTAAGGACAAAGATCATTCAAAAAGTCAGAAGGGTGTCTGAGTGGCTCAGTTAGTTGAGCATCGGACTTCGGCTCAGGTCATGATCTCATGGTTCATGGGTTCAAGCTCCGCAGTTGCGCTCTGTGCCTGGATCCTGCTTCGGATTCTGTGTCTCCCTCTCTCTCTGCCCTTCCCCCATTTGCACTCTGTCTCGCTCAAAATTAAATAAATAAACATTTAAAAAATACCAAAAAGAGTCAGGAACGTTATGTTTAGGAAATATTTTTTCTTTGGTATGTATACATTTGAAAACATCAGTGGTTGAACTAACTTATCTGTAACATTCATTCACTTTATGCTTTTTAATTACAGAAATTTGAAATTTATTGCCTAATACAAATGTAATGTTATAAGAGATCAGATATTTCCATAGCAGTACTTGTGAATGCTGGAGGCATTTCAGTGTGGGTTAGCAAGGGAGCCACAAATCTTCAGGGGATCTGCTATTGTTTTATGCATGTTAAACTTAAAAAAATGAATGTAACCTTTTAGAATGGGCAAATCTGTAGAGACAGAAGCTTTTGCCTGGGCCTGGGGAGAGAAAGGAGAATGAGGAGCAGCTGCTCCATGAGGACAAGGTTTCCTTCTGGAATGAGGAAAAAGTTCTGGAGCTAGATAGTGGTGATGGTTGCACCACATTGTGAATGTACAGTATGCCACTGAATTCTCACTGTCACATGATTACAGATAGTTTTGTGTTATATGTATTTTACTACAATAAAAAATAACCTTATTACAAAATGTTAATTTTATTTATTTGTTTGTTTTTTGAGAGACAGTGTGAACAGGGGAGGGGCAGAGAGAGAGAGAGGAAGAGAGAGAGAAGCTCAAGCCGACTCCACACTGCCAGCACAGAGCCCAATGTAGGACTCGAACTCATGAACCATGAGATCATAACTTGAGCTGAAGACTTGAGTCGAAATCAAGAGTCAGACATGTTAACCACATAAGCCACCCAGGTGCCCGAGGGTGAATTATAGAACTTTTGAATTATAGAACATTCATACAGGCACAGGAAGGAGATGAACATCACCAGCTAATCCCACCACCCAGATGGAGCCGGTGTTGCCATTTTGGTGACTACCTTCCCAGGTGTGTTCCTATGCACGTAATTTCATTTCTGTCTTAGTTAAGACTTTTTTGTTGCAAGTAATGGAAAACAGAAAACCCGGTGTCTTCTGGAAACCATGTGGAGCAATGTAGCTGGACCTCAGAAAAGGGCCAAGGACTCTGGGAGCTGAGGGGTCATTGAGAGGTCAGGCAGTGTGCTCCGTCTGATCTCTTCTCCATGGGCTCTGTAGGTCAGATTTCATCTCTTAGATTATCTTTCCTCACTTCTCTATCCACATGGCAGATTGCTGCCCCACAGCCCCTCAACGTGCCTGCTGACATGCCAGCTACCTGCAAACTGCCTGGCTCTCTCAGACCCAATTCTAAATTCTGCTCATGTTTTGGTCAGCTTTAGCCAGGGGATTCAGGTCACGCAATATAAACAAGAACTAATTCAGATCATTTGCTTTGAAAACTTTTGAGACAGCAAGATATCATCAGCTTTAGCTGTTTTCCAAGGCATGTAAAAATTATAATGATAATAGTAGTTTATTCTAGAGGAACTTTAACAACATATTGTACGTATATAGTTGAAAACAATGCTCTACATTAGTAGATGTTTCACAACCGATTGCGAAGGTAGGTGTGCTTTTATTTATTTATTTAAAAGTTGACATGTACTGTATTTTCAGTGAAGTCATCGATTTGGCACTTCAAATGGAACGCTCTGGAATTATTTTTTCTTAACTTCTTCTCTGATTGAAGGCCAGGCAGCACTTAGGATGCATGTTCATAGGAGACTTTCTTTGGTAATATGAGGATTTTGAATAAATATTCTTTTTAACTGAAAAGGGTAATTTGGGGTTTTGTAAAAACAGTTTCATTGAAAAATAATGTACATTCCACAAAATCCTCCTGTTGTAAGTGTACAATTCAGTTTAAAAAGTTTACAAAGTGGTGCATCCACTACTACAGTCCCATTGCAGAGCTTCCGCTTCACCCCCAGGACACCCCTCTGCCTAACTGCTGTTAATCCCATTTCCACCTTTAGCCCAAGTCAAACACTAACTTATTTTTGGTCTCCATGGATTTGTAAAAAGGGCAATTGTATACAACAAAATTTTTATAGACTTTGTGGAGACCTCACAATATCATCATATACAATTAATGTCCAATGTAATGAGTGAGGGTTAAAAATTTCTTAATGATCTTCATCAAAATATGTAATTCATTCACTAGCTTGTTTTTTCTTTTATTTATTTATTAAAAAAAATTTTTTTAATGTTTTATTTTTGAGAGAGAGAGAGACACACACAGTGTGAGTGGGCAAGGGGTAGAGAGAGAGGGAGACATAGAATCTGAAGCAGGCTCCAGGCTCTGAGCTATCAGCACAGAGCCTGATGCGGGGCTCAAACTCACAAACTGTGAGATCATGACCTGAGCCAAAGTTGGACACTTAACCGACTGCAACACTAGGCACCTCAACTAGCCTGGTTTTTCAGCTATACATTCAAAGTTATATATGCAGGGGCACCTGGGTGGTGCAGTTGGTTAAGTGTCCAGCTCAGCTCATCGTTGTGAAGTCTAACTGCCCCCACTTCTGGCATTGCACTGGGCATGGAGACTGCTTGAGATTCTCTCTCTCTCCCTCTCCCTCTGCCCCTCCCCTTCTTGTGTGCTCATGCTCTCTCTCTCTCTCTCTCTCTCTCTCTCTCTCTCTCTCTCCCTCAAAAAATAAATAACAGTTATACATGCAAATAGCTAATGTAGTATGTATTTATAGGGAGTGATCTTCTTTTTCTTAAGTTTATTTATTTATGTTGTGAGAGAGAGAGAGAGTGCAAGCAGGGAAAGGGCAGGGGAAGAGGGAGAGACAGAATCCTAAGCTGGCTCCACACTGTGAGCACAAAGCCTGATGCAGGGCTTGAACATGAACTGTGAGATCATGACCTAAATCCAGATCAAGAGTCAGACGCTTAACCACATGCTTAACCAAGTGAGCCATCCAGGTGCCCTGGGAATTCTCTCTTTTTTAAGTCCTCCTGAATTGTCCCCCATTAGCTGTCATTTCCTGCCCCTATCAGTTCTGTCATTTTTTCTGCCTGTCACACCTGGAGCTCATGAGCTCTGGCTGGGATGCTGCTTTGTCCACGCAGGCAGGGAGCATTAAGTGAGGGGCCAGCCAGATGTTCCTTTCTGCTTTGTCCCTTATTGCTCATATGACTATTTGCCATGTCTTGAGAATGCACCAGGCTTACAAATGTTTGGGATTATCACACAGGAGAGGAAAAAACCCAAAAGTATACACTAAAAAGTATTCCTGAAGTCCTAGGTGTATATTTAACCGAAGAGATTAAACCCTCCATAGACTCCTTGTTCCTGTTTGAATCTCTTGCTTCTCTGTCATTAGACTACGTTTTCCCTATGAAAGTACCTCTCTCTAAACCTTGTCATACATAGATGTACCTCATCCCTGCCATTCTGAGAAACCCTAGACCCAGCACATAAGAATTGGTCTTACCCAAGATCTACACCTCTCTTTCAGCAGTATAATTGCTCAAGTATGAGTTACTTTTTCTAGATTGGAATTACACCCCAGGAAAGAGGGCCTGAGAACCAGTGTTGGTGGTGGTTCTCCAAGTGTCAGAACAGGTGCACATGGGTGTCAGGGAAGACTTTGGTGTTTAGATCGCTGGAAGCATGTCAACGTTGCTGTGGGTAACTTAAAATTGAATTCTCTTAATGTCTCTCTTCCAGTGGAAGTTGAACTTATCTTTCATTCTCTGGACTGTCCAGGCTAACTACTGAGTAAGATACACAAATATATTATCATGTTTGTCATACCATCTCCCAAGGACAAATTTTAATTCTCAGAAGTAGTGCAGTAAACCCATGAGGAGGAAGAGAAGTATTTTCCTGCTGACTCATAATTTACAAGCCACTTCTCAATCAATAAAATCTGTCCTGTACATTATTTACTGCACATTATAATATAAGCAGTATTGGTTCTTTTCCCTTGTTCCCTCTTCTCCACTCTCTGCTCTCAAATTATGACCTCTTAGGTCTTCTAGGAAGACAAAGAAATCCTATTGTTAGCTCATAAACTATACCTTTTATTGGCTGCTCCCTTAACTATATTAGGCCTAGCTGAGGCTGTAAAATCAGTCCTTATAAGTTCTTGAGTAAATTCTTGGCCAAGATCATACTCTGTCTAAGGAGGATGAGAGGTCATGATTTCATTCTTCTAGTTATAAGCACATAATTATATGCTCTTAATCTACATGAATTCTATTTGCCCCATTTACTAAGCAACTCATGGATATAGCGGGACTTTGTTAGCCCTGTCTAGTGATGGTCCCCAAATATCACCAACACAATTTGTTAATAAGATAAAGCTAAATTTATTGCTTGGATTAGTAAGAACCACACTGAGGAAGTAAGAACTTCCTCAGAGCTTTGGCAGTGTCTCAAAGAGGGAAATGTCAGGTCAGAATTTACTGAGAATTTGAAAGTTGTATTAAGGTAGGTCTTTCAATGAAGGAACTTGATTAGAATTAGATAAGGATCAGATAAAACAGTCAGGATTGGTGGAAACAACGAGGAATAGTTTTGAGGCTAGGGCTTTGAAGAATTGTAGGGCACAAACTGTTGATGTCTTCCATTGGAGATTTTCTTTTGGAAAGTTCCTGTGATGAACTCTCAAACCTTGCTACGGAAAGAAATTCCCAGAGAAGTAAGGAATAAAAAAAAATTTATTCCTGAAGACAGGAAAAAAAAAATATGTTAATGTAGGGAATAAGGTAAGTGAAGTAATTTCTGTTCTCAGTGTCCAGGATGAGTGAGGTGTAGATGATTTTGGTTCTTGGCCCCTTTCCAATCTCTCCAAGCAAATTAAAGTAATTCTAGCAGTTGAAACAGATAAATACCCAAATGTATGATGGCTCAAATATGGAAGAACTTTACTTTTCACTCAGGTAAAGTCCAAAATAAGTGTTCCTGATTAATGGATGGTTTTCCTTCTTGGGGACAGAAAGACACTGGCTTTTTAGAAACTGAGCTCCATTTTCTCGTAAGGCAATGACCCCCACATTAGAGCAGCCACCAGAATCACCTGGAGGTTTTGATAAGCCACAGATTTTTCGGTCTCATCCCTAAAGTTTCTTGTCACATGACCCCACCTAGATACACAGAGGTCTAGGAAATCTTATCCTTTTGATTGAAAAAGAATTTTTGTAGAACATTTTAGTGGACAGCTATCCACTTCTCCTTAGCCTATCATGTATCCAACAAAACTCCAAGAGCACCCGTCTTTCCACACATAGTACATACTCAGTTCCTCTAGAGACCCATCCAATTGACTATATCTAAGAGGTACACGGTCCTCTTTACAAAACCCAGAAGTGGCTTGTCATGGTTTACACCCTATTAACCCAAAAGTTATCTGCTCTACAATATATAATGGTGGATCAGGGACATGATAAAATACCCATTCAGGCAAGAATAATGGAGAAACACAGCAGTCATAGAAATTTATCCATAGCAGTCCACTTCTGCAACCCTTAGAAGTGCCAAATGTTTGGATTTTCTCTATTACCTTTCATTTCTGCTTGCATGCTGGCCAATTCTTTCCAGAAGTCCATCTCTTTCTTATAATAACTTGCTAAAAGCAGAAAGTAAATGTCAGCATACACTATCACACCAACTCTTACCAACCGCTTCCGCTAAAGCTACTGACTCAGTAGACTCTGGTCTTCTTTCCAATAGTTAGACAATTTTGCCAAATGTCTTGTGGCTACATGACCTGAATATGTATTTATTCAGCTTTTGGTATTAGCTTCTTTACTGCTTTCCCTGATCACTAACCCAGCTTCACATATTTTAGATTTTTGTCACATTAATATCTTATTTTTGATACTAATTTCTGTATTAGCTAAGGTAAATCTGGTTGCCATAACAAATGAACCAAAAAATATAACAGCTTAGTTGTTATAGATGCTTATTTCTCACTAAGTTCTGCAAGGTTTATTTGTTTGTTTTTCAAGTTTATTTATTTTGAGAGAGAGAGAGAGGGAGTGCACACATGCACACAAGTGGAGAGACGCAGAGACAGAAAGGGAGAGAAAGAGGGAAAGAGAGAGAGAGAGAGAGAGAGAGAGAGAGAGAGAGAGAGAGAGAGAGAATCCCAAGCAGGCTCCATACTGTCAGCATGGAGCCTGATGTAGGGCTCACACTCACAAACCATGAAATCATGACCTGAGCTGAAGTAAGATGCTTACCTTACTGAGCCACCCAGGTGTCCTTGTTTTGTTTTTTGTTTTTGTTTCTGCTTTTTTTTTTTAAAGTAGGCTTCATGCCCAAGTGTGGAGCCCAATATGGGCCACAAACTCAAGACTGTGAGATCAAGACCTGAACTCAGATCAAGAGTTGGACGCTTAACATATTGAGTTACCCAGACACCCCTCCATGAGGTTCTTAATGGCTAGCAGCTTCCATCTTTGTAGTGATAGAGCTGGATTGTAGCCTGTTATCTCCTCAGGCCTCAGTGTCCTTGGTTTGATTCTCTGCATCTAGCTTACAGACAGAAGAAGAGACCTGTGGGTTAGGTATATCCTCTTCTTAACATTGCTGGTCTGAAAACAACACATATCGCTTCTGCTCACATTTTATTATGCAAAACAAGTCACATGGCCATATCTAGATGTAAGGGATGAAAAAACAGTAGTCTTTACCTGAGTAATCCTTTTGTGGCAAAACTCTAGACTATAGAAGGGAAACACAAATTTTTGGTGAACATCTAGTGTGCCACACCAGCAAACCCTGTCATTAGAGACATCCAGTCAAAATCCAACTTGGATATAGTTATTCTACCAGTTAGGAATGGCTTTGGACTATTAGTAATATATTTAAGAAATAAGAGTGACTTAAACAAGACCAAAATGTATTCCTTTCTCACATGAAACATATGCAGAACTGGGCAGTCTCGTCAGATACGGCTGTTCCATCAAGTCATCAAAAACTCAGATACCTTCTACCTTTCTGCTTTACCATCCTTAACTCTTAGCTTCTGTTTTTCAAAATGGCTGCTAGATCTCTGGATAATATATTCACATTTCAGGTTTGAAGAGAGAAGAAGGGTGAAAACACAAAAAGGTCTATGTTTTAAAGAAGCTTTCTGAAACTCCATTTAACAGCATTGGCTGATATCTCATTGACAGTGAACATCATATCTAGTTTCAGGGAAGGATGGTAGATACAGAATTTAGGTAGAATCAATGATGCACCTAGAATATAGGGATTTTAATATGAAGAAAGAAGGGAAGAATAGATATTTGGGTAGTTGGATAGTGCCATAGTGTCACTATAAATTAGAAAGGAGGAACATGTAGCTTCTTGCTACATATTAGGGTAATAATGGATCATTATGGCATATTGGGTACTTTATTCCCTCTGGTTAATCAAATGAGTTGGGTAAGTGCAAAAACTACAAATATTTTTAGTGTCTGTCTTTTTTCTAAGAGTCAAATTCCAACTTATAATCAGTCTAAATTATTAACAATCATCATCCCTATTCGTGTGTTAAGCATATTTCATATATTTTAATCTAGTGTTTCCCCAACCACATCACACATATTTACTTGTGAAGCTAGTCAGTTAATTAACAAATGTTAATTTAACCCCTACAATATGCTCTCCAACTTGAAAACTGCTGGAGAAGATGGAAAGTAAAGGCATAGGACACAAATACCTTGAATTCAGGGACTATCAAATTGAATACATAAGATCAAACAACACTCTTTTTTTTTAAATTTTTTTGATGTTTATTTATGTTTGAGAGACAGAGAGTGACAAAGAGTGTGAGTGGTGGAGGGGCAGAGAGAGAAGGAGACACAGAATCTGAAGCAGGCTCCAGGCTCTGAGCTGTCAGCACAGAGCCCAATGCAGGGCTTGAACTCATGGACCACAAGATCATGACCTGAGTTGTTGTATGCTCAACCGACTGAGCCACCCAGGTGCCCCTCAAATAACATCCTAATACATATCAAAAGACTTAAAGTTTTGCAAACTTTCAGATCTATCAATTCTACTCCGAAAAATACAATGAGGAAATTATGAACACATGCAAAGAATTAACTATATGAACGGCCATTAAAGCGTTGATTATGAAAACAGCAAACTAAAAAACTTCAATTTCAATAATAGGTCATTGCTCAAGACGTTAGAGTGCTCCCATGCAGCTACATACAATGACACCTAGATCTGTGAAAGAATACTTACAACATATAATACACACTCATGATTTATTGTTAGGTGGAAACCATACATCTTACTGAAAAAGATTTACTTTTTGCATGGTAAGTACTGTCTATAAGCTATTTCCCTCTTCTCTGGGCACTGTCTCTTAGACCATAGAGACCCCAGTCCACCTTTTTACCAGTGACTTGTGTCTGCTGATTGGCTCACCTGACCCAAGCTGAGCAATCAAATTCTGCCTTTTAGTGATTTGAAATTGAAATTTGCAGATGCCAATCTCTTTCTGCTGGTGACCTGAATACAGCATAAATAACTCAGGTGCTGGTTTATAGTGATGGACATTTAGCCATACACATGCAGAAGCAAACAAATGTGTCTACAGACAGAAAAGAATGAAGCACATCTATAGTGAGAGGAACTGAGGCCAGAAACCATGGGTCCCCAGTAGGCTCTGATGGCCACTTCCAGGTCTTAACCCTGTTTTGGAGTCCAATAGACACCCTTGTTTCCTTTTAATAACTCTGTCTTTGTTCTCTAAGCTGGTCTGACAGTCTTACCATTACAACCCAAGTCAGAGTTCCCATTTGAGAGTTATTGCTAAGAATATTAGCAATACTATCATTGCTTATAAGGAAATATTTGGACATTTGGGATAGTATATATGGCAAATTGATGCTAAAAATTGTTCCCCTATTCTCTTGACTTGAGGAAACAGTCATGGGCAAGGTTCTTGAAAAATATTTTGGGGAAGGCTCTTTTGGATGAAAAATGTACTTGGTTTGTGCAGATACTTTCCTGTTGTTAGAGTTTAAAAATCCCTTTGAAATATTTTGGGAAGCCATTTCCCCTCTAGATTTGTCTTTGTAAGAGGACTTTCGGAACTCAAGTTTGAGTCTGTTGCCAAATAGAACATTGAGAAAATTATTTAGGAGAATTTTTATGATAAAATATCTTCCTATTATTCTCAAAACAAGTGATCAGGCACTTTCATCTTTTTTCATCTACATTTATTTGCAAAGCTATTTTATTTGCAATTTTATCTGTAAGGACATCATTTAAAAGGATTTATGTTATGCTCAGTCTCCCACAATAAGTAGAATAGAAGATTTTGTAATAATCAAGCAGCTTGAAATGCTCTTATTGGTATGTTTTCAAGGTGAAAAAAATCTTGCTTTGTTTCACTCAGGTTTTCATTTATTTTGAAACTTTAAAATGCATTTTAAAAAAAAATTTTTTTAACGTTTATTTATTTTTGAGACAGAGAGAGACACAGCATGAACGGGGGAGGGGCAGAAAGAGAGGGAGACACAGAATCGGAAGCAGGCTCCAGGCTCTGAGCCATCAGCCCAGAGCCCGACTCGGGGCTCGAACTCGCGGGCCGCGAGATCGTGACCTGAGCTGAAGTCGGACGTTTAACCGACTGAGCCACCCAGGTGCCCCTAAAATGCATTTTTTAAAAAGTCAGGTTTGTGGTACACATCGTTAAAAAAAGAGACAATAAGCCCCAAATGGAATCACTTGTGCTAATTCTCACATCACCAAACCAAGACTTAATAATTAACTTAATTATAGTTTCAACCTCTCCCAGGAGTGGAATCTTAAACCAGTCAATCTGGAATTACCTGGTCAGCACTAGTGTGGTAATTTTCCTGATAGACCCCTGCTATCTTCTAAAGGAAGGTGACCTTGTCAGAAACAATCCATTCATGTCTACTAACTTTCTTGTCCTTCCCTCTTTCTCCCTAAAAAGTCTTTCATTTGGTACAACTCCTTGGAGCTCCTTTGTGTCCCCTAGACATGATGCTGCTTGACTCATGAATCACTGAATAAAGCCAATAAAGTCTTTAAAACTTACTCAGATGAGTTTTGTTTGTTTATCTGGTTTTTTTTTTAAACAATATTGGTGGCAATGGTGGGATCTGAGGGAAACTTCTGATGGCTTCAGAGACAATGAGAAACACAAACCCTTTGAGCTCTCTTTCTCATCATTTCTGAGGGTGATGGGCAAGTTCCTATCCATTATAAGTTCCACTATTTTTGTGTTAGGCTCACAAATGGTTCTACCTGGCAGATGGTTCTACCTGGAACCCGAATCTCTAGCCCTTGGTTACATCTGTGGTTCCCCATTTGATTGGGGAAGTGACCAAAGAGTTTTGCATGGCCTTGGTTCCAGTGGAGGTGGTGACAGGTCTCATTTCACAAGGAGACGAGAGAACACCACACCTAGTTAAAACTTGCCACATATGGGCCAGGGACTAAACACTGCCCACAGAAGGCAAGGAGAACCTCTACACACGACTAGCCTGAAGAATAGAAGAGCCAGAATACAACAGCAGAGTGCATGCAGCACACACTGGAGACACACCCTGTGCACCAGGCCCTGGGAACTACCTGACCTCTCTTTTATAAGGCCATTACTTTCAGGAGAAGGAGACATAACTGGCTTTTCTAACACAGAGAAGCAGGCAGAGACTTAGACAAAATGAGAAGAACGAAGAATATATTCCAAATCAAAGAACACGATAAGGCCACAGCCAGAGATATAAGCAAAACAGATATAAATAACACATCTGGTGGAGAATTTAAAGCAACTATCATAAGGATACTCACTGGGTTCAAGAAAAGAATAGAAGATATCAGTGAGACCCCTACCACAGAGATAAAAGAGTTAAAAAAGAATCAGAGATAAAGAGTGCAATAAACTAGATTAGAAACAGACTTAATGCAATGAATGGCAGGCTGGAAGAAGCAGAGGAACAAATTAATGGCCTAGAAGACAAAGTAATGGAAAGCAATGAAACTGAAAAAAATAGAGAAAGAATTATGCAAAATGAGAATAGATTTAGGGATTTCAGTGACTCCATCAAAGATAATAACATTCATATTATAGGAGTTCCAGAGAAAGAGAGAAAAGGGGGTAGAAAATTTATTTGAAGAAATAATAGCTGAAAACTTCCTTAATCTGGGAAAGGAAATAGATATCCAGATCCAAGAGGTACAGAGAATGATGAGCAAAATCAACAACAACAGATCCACATCAAGATATACTATAATTAAACTGACAAAATACAGTAATAAGAAAAAATATCTTAAAAGCAGCAAGACAAAAGAAGACAGTTACTCATAAGGGAAAACCCATAAAGCTATCAGCAGATTTTTCAGCAAAAACTCTCCAAGCCAGAAGGGAATGACATGAACTATTCAAAGTACTGAATGGAAAAATCTGCAGCCAACAATACTCTATCCAGCAAGGCCGTCATTCAGAATAGAAAGAGAAATAAGGAATTTCACACACAAACAAAAACTAAGGGTTTCATCACCCTGAAACCAGTCCTACAAGAAATCTTAAAGGGTACTCTGTGAATGAAAAAAAAAAAAAAAGACCAGAAGTTACAATATGAAGGTAGGAAACACAAAAGCAGTAAAAATGAACATTTCTATAAGAAAACCAGTCAAGGAACTCACAAAATAAAAGGATATAAAATATGACACCATATAGCTAAACCAAGGGGAGGGAGGAGTAAAGAATGGGCTCAAACTTAACCATTAACTGAATACAGACTGTTATTTGCAGATGTTATATACAAACCTAATGGTAACCACAAATCAAAAGCCACTAATATATATGCAAAGAATAAAGAGAAAGAAATACAAATGTATCTTTAAAGAAAATCAGCAAACCATGAAAGAGAGAAAGATAAGAATGGAACAGAGAAATCCTACAGGAAAAAAAAAAACGCAAAAAAAGTAATGAAATGGCAATAATTACTTTGAATGGAAATGGACTAAATGCTCCAATCAAAAGACATAGGGTATCTGAAGGGATTTTAAAAAGACCCATCTGTATGCTGCCTACAAGAGACCTATTTTAGACCTAAAGACAGATTGAAAGCGAGGGGATGGAGAACCATTTATCATGCTAATGGATGTCAAAAGAAAGCTGAAGTAGCAATACTTATATCAGACAAACTAGAATTTAAAACAAAGATGGTGGGCACCTGGTTTGCTCAGTTGGTTGAGCATCCAGCTTTGGGCTCAGGTCATGATCTTATGGTTTGTGGGTTCGAGCCCCACGTGGAGTTCTGTGCTGACAGAACCTGGAGCCTGCTTCAGATTGTGTGTCTCCCACTGTCTCTGCTCCTTCCCTGTTCTCACTCTGTCTTTCTCTCAAAAATAAATAAACATTAAAAAAAATTAAAAATAAATAAATAAAACAAAGATGGTAACAAGAGACTATATAATAATAGAGGGGACTATCCAACAAAAAGATATAACAATTGTAAATATTTATGCACCCAATATGAAAGCACCCAAATACATAAAACAGTCAATAGCAAACATAAAGGAACCAATGGATTATAATATAAATTAGTGGGGGACTTTAACACCCCAGTTACATCAACGTACAGATCATCTAAACAGAAAATCAACAGCGAAACAATGGCTTTTAATGACACACTAGACCAGATGGACCTAACAGATATATTTAGAATATTCCATCTAAAATCAGCAGAATACATATTCTTTTCAAGTGCACAGAAAACATTCTTCAGAATAGATCACATATTAGGTCACAGCACAGGCCTTAACAAATTCAAGAAAATCAAAGTCATACCATTCACCTTTTCCAACCATAACTCTATGAAACTAGAAGTCAACCACAAGAAAAAAATCTGCAAAGATCACAGATACATGGAGGCTAAAAAACATACTACTAAACAATGAATAGGTCAACCCAGAAATAAAAGAAGAAATTAAAAAGTACATAGAAACAAGTGAAAATGAAAACAAAATGGTCCAAAACCTTTGGGAGGCAGCAAAATCAATTCTAAGAAGGAAGTATATAGCAGTATAGGTCTACCTCAAAAAGCAACAAAAATCTCAAATAAACAACCTAACCTTGCTCCTAAAGAAGCTAGAAAAAGAACAACAAAGCATAAAGCCAGCAGAAGGAAGTGACTAATGAAGATTAGAGCAGAAATAAACAATATAGAAACCAAAAACAAACAAAGAACAGATCAATGAAAACAGGAGCTGGTTCTTTGAAAAAATTAATAAAATTGAAAAACCCCTGCCAGACTTATCAAAAAGAAAAGGGAAAGGACCCAAATAAATAAAATCACAAATGAAAGAGGAGAAATAACAATAAACACCATAAAAATACAAACAATTATAAGAGATTATTATGAAAAACTATATGCCAACATATTGGACAACCTAGAAGAAATGGATACATTCCTAGAAACATATAAATTACCAAAACTGAAACATGGATAAATGGAAAATTTGAACAGGGTGATAACCAGCAAAGAAATTGGTTCAGTAATCAAAAAGCTCCCAATAAACAAAAGACCAGGACCAGATGGCTTCTCAGGTGAATTCTGCCAAACATTTAAACATTCTTCTCAAACTATTCCAAAAAATAGAAAAGGAAGGAAAATTTCCAAATTCATTCTATGAGGCCAGCATTACCCTGATAACAAAACCAGATGAAGACACCACAAAAAAAGAGATTGACGGGTCAATGTCTTTGATGAACATAGATGCAAAAATCCTCAACAAAATACTTAGCAAACAGAATCCAAGAACACATTAAAAAAACATTCACCATGATCAAGTTCACTATGATTTATTCCTGGGTTGCAAGTGTGGTTCAATATTCACAAATCAATCAAAGTGATACATCACATTAATAGGAGAAAGGATAAGAATCACACAATCATTTCAATAGATGCAGAAAAAGCATTTGACAAAGTACAACATACTTTCATGATAAAAACCCTCAACAAAGTAGGTGTAGAGGTAACATACCTCAACATAATAAAGGCCATATATAAAAAACCCACAGTAAACATTATCCTAAATGGGAAAAACTCAAAGCTTTTCCTCCTGGTTGGGAACAAGACAGGGATATCTACTCTCACCACTTTTATTCAACATAGTACTAGAAGTACTACATAACCACAGCAATCAGAAAGAAAAAGAAATAAAAGATATTCAAATCATCAAGGAAGAAGTAAAACTTTCACTATTTGCTGTTGCCATGAAAGTATAAATAGAAAACCTGAAAAACTCCACTAAAAAACTGCTATAACTGATAAATGAATTCAGTAAAGTCACCAGATACAAAATCAATGTACTGAAATCAGTTACATTTCTTTTTTTTTTTTTTTTTAGATTAATTACTTTATTTGAGACAGAAAGAGAAGGAGAGAGAGATTGTGATCAGGGAGGGGGGCAGAGAGAGAGAAAGAGAGAATCCCAAGCAGGCTCCATGCTCAGCACAGGGCCTGACATGGCACTTGATCCCACGACACTGGGATCATGACCTGAACTGAAATCAAGAGTTGGATGCTCAATTGACTGAGCCACCCAGGCACCCCTGAAGTCTGTTACATTTCTATACATTAATAACAAAACAGCAGAAAGAGAAGTTAAGGAGTCAGTACCATTTATAATTGCGCCCAAAACAGTAAGATACCTAGGAATAAACCTAACCAAAGAGGTGAAATTCCTGTAGTCTGAAAAGTAGAACATGTTGATGAAGAAATTGAATATGACACACAAAAAAGGAAAGACATTCCATGCTCATGGATTGGAAGATGTATTGTTAAAATGTCTGTACTATCCAAAGCAATCTACATATTCAATGCAATCCCTATCAAAATACCAATAGTATATTTCACAGAGCTAGAACGAATAATCCTAAAATTTGTATGGACCCCCAAAAGATTCCAAACAGCCAGAGCAAGTTTGATAAAGAAAAGCAAGGCTGGAGGCATCAGAATTCCAGGCGTCAAGTTATATTACAAAGCTATAGTAATCAAAACAGTATGGTAGTGGCACAAAAAAAGACACATATAACAATAGAACAGAGTACAAAACACAGAAGTGAACCCACAATTATATGGTCAATTAATCTTCGACAAAGCAGTAAAGAATATCCAATGGAAAAAGAAGATATCTTCAACAAATGTTGTTGGGAAAATTGGACGACATTATGCAAAAGAAATCAGACCATTCTCTTTCACCAAACACAAAAATAAACTCTAAACGTGAGACCTGAAATCATAAAAATCCTAAAAGAAAGCACAGGCCATAATTTCTTTGACATCAGCCAGAGCAACATTTTTCTAGATATGTCTCCTGAAGCAAGGGAAACTAAAGCAAAAATAAACTATTGGGACTACATCAAAATAAAAAGCTTCTGCACAGTGAGGCAAACAATCAACAAAACTAAAAGGCAGCCTATGGAATGGGAGAAGATATTTGTAAATGGCATATCTGATAAAGGGTTAGTATCTAAAATCCATAAAGAACTTAGCAAACTCAACACACACAAAAATGAATAATTCAATTGAAAAATGGGCAGAAGACATGAACAGACTCTTTTCTAAAGAAGATATCCAGATGGTACATGAAACAGACACATGAAAAGATAACAGACACATGAAAAGATGCTCAACATCACTCATTATCAAGGAAATATAAATCAAAACTACAATGTCATATCACTTCACACCTGTCAGAATGGCTAAAATCAAGAACACAAGAAACAACAGATGTTGGAGAGGGTGTGGAGAAAGGGGAAACTCTCTTGCACTGTTGGTGGGAATGCAAACTGGTGCAGTCATTCTGGAAAACAGTATGGAGTTTCTTCAAACAGTTAAAAATACAACTACCCTATGATCCAGCAATCATATTGCTAGGTATTTACTCAAAGAATACAAAGATAATTCAAAGGAATACAGGCACCCTGATGTTTATAGCAACATTATTTATAATAGCCAAATTATGGAAACAGCCCAGTGTCCATTGACTGATGAGTGGATAAAGATGTGATATATATATAGTAATATATATATAGCAATATATATATATATGCACAGTAATATATGCATAGTAATATTATTGCCAAAAAAAAAGAAAAGAAAAGAAAAGAAAGAATGATCCCTTGCCATTTGCAATGGCATGGATGGAGCTAGAGAGTATTATGCTAAGTGAAATAAGTCAGTTAGAGATAGCCAAACATCATATGATTTCATTCATATGTGGAATTTAAGAAACAAAACAAATGAGTGAAGGGGAAAAAAAGAGAGGCAAACCAAGAAAGAGGCTCTTAAGTATAGAGAACAAACTGATGGCTCCCAGGGGGAGGTGGGTGGAGGGATGGGTGAAATAGGTGATGGTAGTGCCCTTGTGATGTGCACTGGGTGATATACGGAGTTGTTGAATAATTACACTGTACACCTGAAACTAATATTATACTGTATAGTAACTAACTGTAATTTAAATAAAAACAAACAAAAAATTCTTAGCAGACTCAGCTCCTCTGAACCTCTGTATGCACTGCCCAATCAAGAGAGGAAAATAAATTTTTACATTGTCCCTTTCTTTACTGCTTGACCAAACTGAAAACTGACAAGATATTTGGAAGGATATTTTTTTTTAAAGTAGCTTTGTGGCCAGAAATTGGCTGAATTGGAAGCTGATATTCAGATCCCGACAGGAACTTATTTTTAGGTTTTCACTACACTAAATGTACACAGAGAAAAGAGGAGAAAACAAAAAACTTCTGAAGCTTTTCTGAAAGGATTTATTAAAACATTCCAAAGACACACAGCTCTAAATCTAGGAATCCTTTTGCTTTTTATCTTAGATAAAAATCTTCTCCCTGATATAAAGAAGTAAATTGAGGATAATGTAGTTGGATGGGTAGATTAACCTATGATATAATTTAAATTGCTACCCAATTTCTTGAGAAATTAAAAGCTAATATCTTTATCTTTAAAAATCTTGGCAAAACTAGAAATGCAGTTCTAGGAGCAGTTCAAAGTCTACCTATCCCTTTTAACCAATCCCAAAGCTTCCCTATTCATTTCAAAAACAAACAAACAAACAAACAAACTCCAAACAAAAAACTTGTAAGTATTGTAAACATTCTGGCCTTAGGAAACAAAAGTTCTTCTTGGAGAAACTTGCTTTCTTTTCCCCTGTAGCTTTGAGATGTAAATGTTCTCCCTGGTATTCTCCAGGCACCCTTTTAGGTCGTCTCTTAGAAATAAAACTTTAAGGAGGTAATTCTTATCAGAAGAAAAACAAAAGGGAGAAACGTTATTGTAAACTTAGGCAAATAGAAAATCTTAGGTTTCTTCTCCACAAATATTAGTTAAAAACTTTAGCCATCTTAGCAGGTAATCTTAATTTATTCCACCTGCCCAAAACAATTTGGATCCAACTCTTTTTTGTAAGTAGTGAGTTTTGTATCAGTGTAGCTGATTTTACAACAGTAGCTATTTAGAAAAGTCTTAGTTTGTGTCTCTCTGTATGTTTATGTGTGTCTCTCTATGCATGTGTTGTAGATGTGGGGTATTTTTCTACTTCCAGATAGTATAGCCAAAATTAATTTGTAAAAGAGCTCTATTTAATTGACTTATAGAAAACTGAAAAATTCCTTATATGAATGAAATATTCTCTGAACTCTCATAAATATAGAAACTAACCCAAATGTTTGTAACTTGATGTGCTCTAGGTTTAATTATTAGTAAGTGAAAGTGGTTTAAGTTTGTTGGTTTGATTAAAACAGGCATGTCTTTAGAGTTATCACATTAGATATAATTCTTTTATTCTGCCTAAGTTTAGTAAAGGTCAGTTAAGTTCATGTTATCCCTTTAAAATTTTGTCAGCAAGAAAAATAGCTTGGGGTGATGGCTGACTTTGTGTAATGTCTCTCAATTTTCATATGTGACTTAAACATAAGTGTTAAGCACAAAGTATTCAATAGATGTAAGTGGGATAAGTGTTTCTAGGTCAACTTTTTATCAATAATTATGCTTTATGGTATGTCTACTTAAATAGTTTCCAAAATTGCTTTGGTTACTCGAAACCTTAAAGTTATCCTGAAATAAGTTAAATGATGGATGGATATTCATTAAATATCTAGGTCATTTTCAAATAAAATAAAATATTGAAACATTGATCACTGAACAGTCTTATCTATTTTTGGTTTCCTTTTACAAAAGAACTAAAGATATTTAGGTCTATTAGTAAACATGTTTTGTGCCACATTGGAAACATTACTATGAGGAAGAATATACTTCTAGAAATTATGAAATGTATTTATAAATTTGCCAATCCACAGAATGCTAATGTAAGTGCAGTACACAGTTGCTTACTTTTTAGTGTTTACTGGGAATTAAGGATTTTAAGGGTTGAGAATTCTAATCAATATATACAACTAAAACCATTTAGAAATTACAAGGGTAAAAGAAAACAACTATGTATAAAAAGTAGGTAAGGAAAGAAAAATGATTAATTGTTCCATGATGAGAAAGAAGAAAAACATAGGACAAAATTTGAAGGGATATTTAAAAAGTTGTAGAAGGTTTGTGAAAAAGGAATCTTCAGAAAGGAATTTTACGTGTGGTCAAGTTGGCTAAGGTTGGAATGAAGGGAATGAATTTTAGTATCAAATATAAAATAGTACAAAATTAGAATTTGGTTTTCTCACTGTTTAAAGAACAAAGTTTTCTCAAACTATTGGTCTGTTCTTGATAAGATATTGTGAAAGGTTTTTCTTTACCTTAAAAGTAATATGCCTGGAAAGCAAAGGTTTTGTGTCTTACCACAATAATTTACTGTGTTCATGTTTTCCTTATCATCAGGTCTTTGATTTACTTAAGTAGGCCTAATCTTCCTTTAACATCTTTTGTTGCCACTTAGGTTAAATGGGTAACTAAGTAATTCAGCCCCTGGGTGGCTCAGTCGGTTAAACCTCTGAACTCCAGCTCAGGTCATGATCTTGCAGCTCTGGAGTTTGAGTACCACATCGGGCTCAGCTCTGACAGCTCAGAGACTGGAGCCTGCTTCAGATTCTGTGTCTCCTGCTGTCTCTGCCCCTCCCCCACCCACGCTCTGTCTCTCTCTCTCAAAACTAAATAAATATTTAAAAAAAATTTTTTAAATGTATAACTAAGTATTGTTCCACAGTGACTTATAATCATGTCTAATCAAGTGTTTTAAACCTTCTTGATATTTTTGACAAACTTCCCCAAATTAAAATTCTAAATTTTTTTTTTTTACATTGAATGAAACTTTGGGATTTTCCAGAGTGTCCCTGGGATATCTCAAAAAATTTGTTCTCTTTCCTTATAAAAAGAGAGATGTTAAACTAATTAGGCTTATTTGATATGCTAAATTCCATGGAAAGCATTGTCAAATAAGAAGTAATACTAAGCCTTCTTTATCTTGTATTTGTATAGGTATTATTTGTATAGGTATATATCATAAGTGTTCCAGAAAGTGTACAAAATTCCTAGAAATCTGATATGTCCTGGTATAATGCTATCAATCATAACAGTTATCTGAATATGCTGTATATGACAGAAATAATGAAATTTCCTTCTCAGTTCCATTATGATGAACTTTCATCAGACCCTTAATCATGGCCATTTTAAAGTCTTTTGTCATTTATGGACAGTTACTGTTTTACTGTGATGCTTTTGCAAAAGTGAGACTCATGGAAAGGACCCTACTAAGAACTCTTTATGTTTATTTATTTTTGAGAGACAGAGCATGAGTGGGGGAGGGGCAGAGAGAGAGGGAGACACAGAATCTAAAGCAGGCTCCGGGCTCTGGGCTGTCAGCACAGAGCTGGACACAGGGCTCAAACCCACAAACTATGAGATCATGACCTGAGCCGAAGTCAGATGCTTACTGACTGAGCCACCCAGTCTCCCCAAGAACTCTTGATCATGGACATTGCTGCTAAATTACAAGGTATTAAACTTTGAGTGCATATTTCACAACTGAAGAAGGCTCCACCTGACTTTCTGGTCTCATGAAAATACTGGAGACCTCCAAATCAATTTGACAAAGAAGAGAAGTAGCTGAATTGAGGTAGACTACTTCTATCCAAGACCCTGGATCAAGACTTCATAATTTACCTAAAATGAAATCTTTTCTTATTCTCTTTTTTACCTTTACTCTGGCATTGGCATGGAAAGATAACACTATCATCTGTATTAGTCCATTGCCAATGGGAGCAACCTTTCCGACTATTGGATATATCATCAAAAACTCCAATCTGTCCAGGATGCTAGAGACCCCTTGGTCCTCCCTGTGACCAATTTTTCTTCTATTCCCAATCTCACCATAAACTACAATCAATCCCTCTTAGAAATCACTTACAGAGTCTGACTTTTATGGCCAGAATATACAGTGCCTTGATTTTAAGTTTCTCTGATTATAACTATACTTGCACAATTAGACACAAATACCTTCGTAAATTGTAGTACATTTGCACCCCCATGTTCTTGTGATTATCTAAATCAGATCTGCCCCCAATTGTGAAAAGATCTTACCAGCAGCACCCATCTTGGCAAGGCATTTAGAACTTTTTTTTTTTTTTTTTTTTTTTTTTTTAATTTCAGGCTAGGAGATTTACCTCCTGAATGCACTGAAAACCTAACTGACCTCCTGGGCAAACACAACAATCCCCATGACTGATTGTGTTAACAGTGCCACCTTAAGAGGAGTGGTTTGTGTCCTGACAGGGTTTGTCTTTGGTCTTTGTCTGTGGTGGTTATTGTTCTCCGGGGCCTGTGAATGCCTCCATGGCAGGTGTACAACTAGGCAATGCCTCTTAGGTTGTTTAACTCTTCCTCCAAATGTTCACAAACTGGGAAATCTCATTGGTCAATTCCCCTGAATTTACACTGTCAAATTAGAAAGGACCTGCCAGGAGATACTCAGGATTTGCTTACATTGGCAGGATTTCACTTACTTCTAGGGCTAGGAGTGAGTACAAATGAGGTCATAATCAGGAACCTCTCTTTAAGTCTTAAAAATACTTTAGGATCTACCTTAAAGCAATAGCTGCCTGCCACCCCGCACCCCACCAACCTTATAGTCTCTGGCCAATGTTGTTGTTGATAATAAAATAGCTCTTGATTATCTTTTATCTACACCAGGAGGTATCTGTGTTCTGGTAACACCACTTGCTGCACTTGGATTGACATCTCTAGGGAAGCTGAAATTCAGCTGCATAAGATCACTAAATAGGTAGGCCACTTGGCTTAAGAAAGTGACTCCTTCAATGGGGGTCCTTCTTTGACTTATTTTTACATTTATTTATTTTTGAGAGACACAGTGAGACAAAGTGAGAGTGGGGGAGGGGCAGAGAGAGAGGAGACACAGAATCCGAAACAGGCTCCAGGATCTGAGCTGTCAGCACAGAGCCTGACGCGGGACCCAAACCACAGACCATGAGATCTGAAGTCGGATGCTCAACCGACTGAGCCACCCAGGCACCCCCCCCTTCTTTGACTTATTTGATTGATTGATTTGGGTCTTAGAGACCATGGCTTTGGAGTGCACTCCATATATTGGGAATTATTTTGTTTATAATGATCAGAATATTCTCCTTGTGTGCTATATTCTCTTAAAAACTTTAAATGAACGTTCACAGCTGCAAACCACCAAGCAAATAATCTTGAGACTGGAACTTCAGAAAAAGAATGGAATAAAGAGAATGACCAACTTAACCAATGTGAACTTGAGGCTGTAATGTGCGAATATCACAATGATTCAGCAAAAAGACATCATGACCTGTAAATACCACACAGAGGACTGGCAAAAACTGCAACAACTTCAGAGTGGTAGCTGGAAGCCGCACTAATGCCTTAAATTTTGATCACATCTCTCAATTAAGCTGAGAGCCTGATCAAAAGGGGGCTATTGTTAAGAAAAGAGACAAAGGCTCCCAATGGAGTCAGTTGTGCTAAGCCTGTTTTACCAAACCAAGACTTAAACACACAGTTTCAACTGGTCCTAGGAAGTAAGTCTTAAACCAGTCAATCTAGAATTACTTGGTCAACTCTAGTGAGGTAACCCTCCTCATAGACTTCTACAGCCCCCTACAGAAGGTGACTTGACACAAACAATCCCCTCTTGGCTACTAACTTTCCCTTTTACTTATAAAAGTCTTTCATTTTCTACAGCTCTTCAGAATTCCTTTCTGCTAGATGGGATGCTGCCTGACTCATGAATCACTGAATAAAATCAATAAGATCTTTTAAAGTTTACCCAGATGAATTTTTAAAAACACTATCAGAAGAGGCCTACATTTTTAACAGTTGTAAAGATTACTGTGATAATACAGTATCCTGAGATCGGTTTTAGTATTCTTCAGAGTTAATATCCACTGTGGGATGTTGATGATGTCTGTGGTAGAACAAGACATCAGGAATGCAATCCACGCACTTCAGCTTCCTAGTTGCATGAAAAGGGAGCCAAACAAGCAGATCTTGCATGACCTCAGCTCTGTTCCTGGAATCACCCTCTGGTTCACTTCACACATTCCTGGCATGTCTTTCATTCTCTTGTGGCAGAGAGCAAGTGGAGTTGCCCATTTACTGTTGATGAAGAGTAGTTTTTAGAAACAGAAAGTCAGTGTCCTGGTTCTGAATAATTTATCTTGCACCCTGGGGCATGTTAAACAGTAACTATTAGTTGGTGCTTAATCTTTTGGATCTTACTCAATCCATAATTTGAGTGTCCATGATGGACATTATCACTTTTTCTTTTTATTATCTTTCGAGTATAAAATGGTTGTGTTAGATTTCCCTTCCAGAAGTATATGGTGCAGTCATTTGGCATTAAATTGTGAAAACAAAATGTTTATTACGTGAAATGAGAAGTGAACTTCCAGCTTTCCACATCAACTATTTATTAAAATATCAAATTAGTTTTAACCCCTAAAACCTGAAGGTTTTAAATATGAGAAAGAGTTCTTAGAAATGTGGGAGCCCCATTTTTCAGTGCCTTCTTCTTTTGGTTCAGCAGACTCAAGTATAATCCATATGCAGTTTTTTTTCTAATGTGTTATTTTTGAGATAGAAAGAGAGCATGAGTGGGGAAGGGGCAGAGAGAGAGGGAGACAACAGAATCCTTAGCAAGTTCCAGGCTCTGAGCTGTCAGGACAGAGCCCGCTTGGGGGCTCAAACCTACCCACCAACTACGAGATCATGACCTGAGCCAAAGTCGGATGCTTAACTGACTGAGCCACCCAGGCACCCCCATAGGCAGTTTTTAGGGCCAGAAAACCCGGCCTCTTTTAGTTATTGAGGTATGTGACCGTGGACATATTTCCTCATCTGTAAAATGGTTATAGTAATATCTACCTTACAGAATTGTTGACTGTAGTAGAATGTAAGTAAATCATCTATCCATATTGTTGTATATCAGTAGACATATGATATTATTGTAGTAGGCCTTCAGGAAATGGTAGCTATATACAATTTTATTTATTGAGAAGATACTGTTACTTGATTCAAAGTGCAAAAGATACAAAGAGTTACATCTTTTGAAAAATTTTCACTTCTTTTTCTCAGCCACATAATTCCCCTGGTTGGAGTCAAATATATCAATTTCTGGTGTATCTTGCTAGAGATTATTTTGTATATCTAAAATTTATAGCAAAATATATAGCAAAAATTTATACTTTCCTCACCTTTTTATTTTTTGCTAGAATGAAATAGAATTCATAGAATAGTTTTCTATGAATAGTTTTCTATTCATAGAATAGTTTTCTTACCACTTAAAATGTATCTTAGAAGTTGTTCATATAGGTTAAATTTCTTTTTAAACAGTTGTGGCTAAATTAATTTAGGCATAGCTGTGTGTATTTGTGTGTGTGTATGTGTGCATGTCTTATACACACATCTATTATATAGGTATGTTCCAATTTAATTACCAACTCTAACCCTAACTACTGGATATTCATTCATTCATTCAACAAATAGTGAAGGCCTAGCATGAGTCACGCTGGGCCCCGCAATGCATCAAAGAACAAAACAGACACACAGTCACTTCTTTCACATTCTAGTTAATAATATGAGGCTGGACATTCCATTTTTGCCCCATCCTTTGCTGCATGGTGCTTTTGAGCCCCCACTGGCGCTCATGGGTGTCAGACTAACCCGGTCGTCCTGCATCCCTCTGGTGCAGGGTGGGATCCCTGAGCAAGAGCGGGCAGACAGAGGAGTCAGGAATGACCGGAAAACTCCCGAGAGCCCGGAGCTCCACGCCCATCCAGACGCGGGAATGGAGGTAGGCCCCGGGAAGGGGGGGAAGCAGGGCAAGGGGGCGGGGGTCCTCGGGGCCTCGGTCCTGGGTGTGAGAACACAGGCCTACGTTCCTGTCCCCTCCGCACTGAGAGCACATAGGGACTTCGAAGACCACCGTCTTAACTACCCCAGTTATAGAGGGGAAACGGAGGCCCGGGAAGGCGAAGGCCAGGGCTGATGCCCACCTCAGCCTGAAGGCGGGGAGTTAGGGGGTGCAGACAGGGTCAGCGAATCCAGCAACTGGACAGGCAGAGCCGGCTAAGAAACTAGGCACCTCTGGACGTCTACTAGAGACCTGCAGTAGGAAGGCCTGGGTCCCGCAGAGCGGGTGGCGGGAGCCGGGGGCGGGGCGGGCGGCCGGGGACCAAGCCCTTTAAACTCCCTGCGCGCGGGAACCGCGGCCCAACAGCCTTAGGCGGGTGGGGCTGACGGGCGGGGCCGGCGGGCGCGCGCCCCCGCTGGCCAACGACCGCCCCCCGTCCCGGCCTCATCCCCTCGCCGAAGCCTCTCCAATGCGTACCTCTCTGGCCTCCCGCCCCGCGCGCCTCCGACCCTGACAACCCGCGCAGAGGGATGACGGGGGCCGGGGCTCCTGGAGGGTGTGTCTGGGCGAGTGCCGTTGTCGCGCGCTCCCCCGGAGTTTCGAACGCAGTTGGCCCTCGAGGCAGAAAAAAATACGAGAACGGCGGCCAATGGCGTGGCAGAAAGGACCCGCGCGCAGGCCCGGCTCCGCCCCCCTCGGCTGGAAAGAAGTCCAGGCCCGGCCATTGGCTCGCGCGACCTGTCACTCGCCGCTGCGGCCAGCGGGCAGGGGCCTCGCAGTGATTGGTTCCGCCCAGGCGCGAAATGTAACGCGGGAAAAGCCGGAGCAGTGACCCAGGCGGCAGGTTGTTATTTTCGGGGGCTCGGCGCAGCACGTCCTGCTTTCCTGTCACCGAGAGGCAGGCCGCCCGCAGCTTCCCGCCGGTGCAGCCTGCGTTGGGGAGTACAAAGAGCGGAGGGCGGGCCTGACTCAGGGTTGGGGGTCTGGCGCTGGCCGCCCGGTGCCAGCCGAGCCGCTCCGCTGCTTCGCTGGCCGCCGCGCAAGAGGTTTCCGGGAAACGTCCGCCGGCCATGAGCCGGCGGGACTGAGCGCCGGCGACTGGGCAGCAGCGCGGGCGAGCGGAGCGAAGGGCCAGGCCGGGGCTTAGGGAGTGCGGCTGCCGGAGCTGCGGATCGGGGCCGGGCGATGATCCGGGGCATGGAGGCGCCGATGGCGGACAACCCGCCGCCGCCGCCGCCCGTCATCTTCTGCCACGACTCCCCAAAGCGGGTGCTGGTGTCGGTCATCAGGACGACCCCGATCAAGCCCACGTGCGGCGGCGGGGGGGAGCCGGAGCCGCCGCCGCCACTCATCCCCACCAGCCCCGGCTTCAGCGACTTCATGGTGTACCCGTGGCGCTGGGGCGAGAACGCGCACAACGTGACACTCAGCCCTGGGGCCGCGGGGGGCGCCGCCTCGGCCGCCTTGCCTGCCGCCGCCGCCGCCGAGCACCCGGGGCTTCGAGGCCGGAGCGCGCCCCCGCCCGCCGCCTCCGCCGCCGCCGCCTCGGGAGGTGAGGACGAGGAGGAAGCGAGCAGCCCGGACAGCGGCCACCTCAAGGTGAGCGGCGCGGGCGGGTGGGAGGGGCGCGGGGCAGCCAAGGCCCGTTAACGGCGCGGCCAGGGAGCCGGCAGTGCCCGCGGATGCGGCGGGCGGGGCGGGGCCGAGTTTAAAACGCGAGGTCGCCTCTGGCCGCGGTGGGGGCGGTGGCGGGTGACAGGACGCTGACGTCACTGCCGCGCGCCAAAAAACGGGTCCTCGCGGGGGGGGGAGGCGGGGCGACGGTCACGTGAGGCTAGCGGAGGGGTGGCGGGCAGACCCGAGGCCACCCAGCAGCAGGTGCAGTGAGCGCAGCCTGGGGTCGCGGAGGAGGCCCACTCGCGGTGCAGACGCTGGGCCGACCGCTGAGTCCTCTCTGGCCGGAGAGGGAGCGAAGGGATGCGGGCCTTCAGCTGTTCCTCTGGGTGCTGGACGGGAGGGATTTGCTCAGATTCCCTCCATCAATGCAGATAACCCGGCCCTACTAAAGATGTCCAGCAGAGATAGCCGAAGAGCGAGAAGGGATTTTAGGGCAATCTTCCATAGCGGAAGTGGGCCCTCACTGCCCCTCATGCATCCAGCGTACCACCTTGCTAGTTGGCTGAGAGCACGCAGTGGAATGGGAAGCTGTTAACCTTGAATTGCTTACGCTCAGACTGTTGAGAGCTGGGAAAGATAGGACTACTTGGTTCAAACTTACTATGGATCAGGCAACTAAGCCTTAGAGGGATTGGTGAAGGGACCTCCTCAAGGTCCCACAGCTAGGTAGTGGGAACACTGGGACTATGGTAGTTTTTGTGGCTCGCAGTCCTGAAGCTTGTATTCACGGGTGCCTCTCTGCTGACATACTTATCTCTATAGACTGTAAGCTGCTAGAGAGCCGGGATAATTTTTCTCTGGAAGACTGTTCAACTTTAATTCCTCACACTCCAAATGCTGAATAAAAGTGCTCGGTAAATATTTGTGTAATGAATGAATTGTGCTAATACAAGGTTAATATTCAGGTTCTATTTGTTAAGTGGCTATGTCAGATAAGCAGTTTACTGAAGAAAAAAACCGTAAATTAGTGGATAAGTGCCTGGATATTGGCAAATACTGTATCTACAAATTGAAACAAGTTTAACTTGGTCATGATTTTACATGCAGTAACAAAGATGTTGAAACTCCATGTATTTTGAGCCCAGAGGAAATTGATATACTTTGTTACTAATGGCATTGTTATTAAAGAACTACAGAATTATAAAACTCTGTGTTTGACACCCTTGTAATTCTTGAAGCTGCACTTCAGTAGAAATTTAAAACAAATTTGAAAGGACAAGCAGTGAAAATACTCATAATAGTGCTGAGTGAGTTTGTGAAGGAAACAATCCCTGTTGCTGTCTCTAGGTAGCCCTTAGTGAGATGGCTGGGTAGCCTAGATACTTTCCTGTGTTAACATACCTAGTCTTTAAAAAAGCAAACAAAAAAAAATTAGGTTATATAGTTGGAACCATAAAGGCATGCAGTGCACAGGTACTCGTGAAATATTTTGCATTTATTATTTTACTAATCTAATTTTGGATTATCCAAGAAGATTAATGTTATAATAGATAAATGAAATTTATAGGTATGTGCATTTTGGCCTAAAATAGACTTATCTTAACAAACCTTATATAAAAGTTGCCCACGGTGCGTGGGTTTGAATTTTAGGTCCTCTTTCTCCACCTCTTTTTAGAGGTAAAATATACCAGAAATTTTGAAGAATATGTAAGCAGTTTTATATTTCACTTTTTTTCTCACACAGTCATATTTCAGAATTACTAGATGACTTGATTTTAATTTGTCCTTTAATCAGTGAAGCAATCAGCTACAGCTGCAAAAATTCATTCATTTTTAGCTTTTCCATCTTGAGGGGAAAGGTCTGGAATATACCTTTATTTAAGGATGGTAACTAGTTTTGTTCGTAATCAGTTCTAGACTAAAGGTAGGGAATTCCAGTCCCCTTTACTTTGTTTTGTTTCTCTAAAGTACTTGTAGTTCTTTATCTCTACACGGGTGAATTATGCTGACTGAATCTGTTTACTTTATGGAAAGATAGGACACCAGTAACATGTTTCCCCCTAGTCCCTTCTCTCAGTATACAGGTTAGAGGCAATAACAGTTGTGAGTTTGAGAAAAACATTTGTGTTCGTTTATTGTCTGTTTGTTGCCACTGCCCCCCCTCCCCAAGGGCAGCTGTTAACATCTGAGACCTTCACAGTAAGTGTCAGCTCTTGCCAGCTTTCTTGTTTGTTCCTGCCCTACTCTTCCTTTTCTGCCTGTGGGGAGAACATCCACCATCCACCAACTTATTTTGGCCCATCATCACAAGATTGCTTCGCACTGTTGGGGTATAATTATATATTAGCATTATCTTCTCTCAGTTTGTGAATTCTGAGAGGGGAGTGGAGGGGAGGGTGCAGGTCTAATTTCTCTCTGCCCTTAGGTTATTTCCAGGCTTCTGCACCTTGTGTCCTATCTACTCAGACTATGTTCATGAGGTTACTCTTCACTGTTGGACCTGTGTTTGGCTTCTCTGTGCATAGCCTCAGATACCATTCACTCTTCAGGACCTGCCAGCTGCCTATTCCACTTTGCCTTTCTGTCACCTGAACACTGCACAGAGTCTTACAGATGGCAGATTAGTACATATAATTTTGATCACCACGATGTTAAACACAACCTGTTAATGTAGTGGCCACAGTTTATTGCCTAGCACAGCAAACTGCTGGGCTTTTGAATTCCTTAATTAAATTAACCTTGTTTATCCAACGAACAAGGAGGAATTAGAGAAAAGAGTCTCCAAGATTGTTTAGTTAACATAGTATGGTAAGTGGCAGAACTGATTGGCACTTTCAAGAGCCCGTGTTCTTAATCCCTATGTGGTATTGCTTCTGTATATATCATGTATAAATTGACTTTAGGGGTTTATTATTTTTTTAGTAGTAAGCTGATGATGGTAGACATATGAAATACACATTGTTTACACATGTATGTTTCTCAACTGAGGTGCTTTATGAGGGTACACACAATACAATTGACAAATGCAAATTAAGACTTGGAAAGTTGTGCAGGTAAAGCAAGGTGGGGAATAGAATGAGGAAGCAGATATGATAGCCAAAGAAAATTTGGATCTAAATCTGAATTTAAAAAGGGAAATATGATCAATTACATTTTTCTCATTTTCTTCTCAAGGTCCACATGCCTTCCTCTGAGACCTATTTTTCTTTTCCTTCTAGGTTATATTTGTGCACTTTATTTGAATTTTACTTTGTATAAAAATGTGCCAAGGACTTTTAGGTTTGTCATCACCCAGTTTGAGTATAACTTTCTGTAAAATCTAGGTAAATGTGTCCATTATTCTAAGTGGCTTGAGAAATAACCCAAATTTTATTAAATAACATTTTTTCGTAAAGATTTTCTTTTTTTTTTTTTAAATGTTTTATTTATTTTTGAGACGAGAGAGACAGAGCATGAACAGGGGAGGGGCAGAGAGAGAGGGAAACACAGAATCCGAAGCAGGCTCCAGGCTCTGAGCTGTCAGCCCAGAGCCCGGTGCGGGGCTTGAACTCACCAACCACGAGATCATGACCTGAGCCAAAGTCGGATGCTTAACCAACTGAGCCACCCAGGTGCCCCTATTAAGTAACTTTAAAAAAAAATGTTTATTTATTTTTGAAAGAGAGAGAGCAAGAACAGGAGAGGGGCAGAGAGAGAGGGAGACAGAGAATCCCAAACACGCTCTGTGCTGTCAGCATAGAGCCTGATGTGGGGCTTGAACTGACAAACTGTGAGATCATGACCTGAGCCGAAATCAAGAGTTGGATGCTTAACCGACTGAGCCACTCAGGGGCCCCTTAAATAACTTTTTAAAGATAGTTATTGACATTGAAAACTCAAAACATTTATCATATATGTTTCAGAAAACACTTTGAAAATTGCTAATCTACCATCTGGTGGTACTGAAAGTCTGTCTTAAAAATGAAATTTAGGGATGCCTGGGTGGCTCCTTCTGCTGAGCTTTGGACTCTTGATTTCAGCTCAGGTCATAATCCCAGAGTCGTGGGACCGAGCTCTGCTTCTGGTTCCGCATTGGGCTCCGTGCTGAGTGTGGAGCCTGGTGATGATTGTCTCTCTCTGCCCCTCTTCCCACCTTGCATGCATGATCTTGTGCTCTCTCTAAATAAATTACCAAAGTTTGCAAGTGTTTTTTTGTAATTTAATCATTTTGCTTCTTTTTAGTAGCTTATTTTGCAGGAGATGCCACAAAATAATGTGCTGAATTTGTTTTTATAATTTTTAAAAAATATTTTATAGAACTAAAAACTTCTTTTTTTAAAAATGTTTATTTATTTCTGTGTGACAGAGTGTGAGAAGGACAGGGGCAGAGAGACAGGGAGACACAATCCATTGCAGGCTCCAGGCTCTGAGGTGTCAGCACAAAGCCTGACGCAGGGCTCAAACTCACTGACTGTGAGATCATGACTTGAGCTGAAGTTGGGCACTTAACTGACGGAGCCACCCAGGTGCCTGTTGAATTTCTTTTTAACTTTCTCTTGTGAGCCATCAAGCAATCCTGACAAGATTTGTCTCTTAGACTCCAGGCATACTGGATTGCTGAGGGGTTAGTTAACACTCTGTTATTGTCAGAATGTACCTAGATGCACAGTTTTCTTATTGCTAAGGCCACAATGAAAAGGACCTTTAAGTAATGCAGCTCATTTTTGTATGTATGGTTAAAAAAAGATGCTCTTTATTTATTTAGGGCATAAGATGATTACTTACCTTGCTTAATTTTCACAGTTGAAATGATATACTTAGTGAAGCCTTAACCTGTATATGGCTAGGATGTTGTATTATATTTTATTTATTTTTTTAGCTCTCTATTTCTCATTTGGAAATTGCAAATATATGATTTAGGCGGGGAAGCAACAAACTGTTAACTTTATAAATACTCAAAACCCCGTTAGACATGATTGAAAACAATTTTTTTAATGGAAACAGAAGATAGTAATGGATAATCTAAAAAATTTGATATTAACTAGTGAGTTATTTCAAATTATAATAGAGGCAACAGTATGCTTTTATGTATTTAAAAATACTGGGGCATGTGGGTTGTTCAGTTGGTTAGATGTCCAGCTCTTGATTTTGGCTCAGGTCAGGATCCCAGAGTCCTGAGATCCAGCCTGAGTTGGGCCCACACTGGGTGTGGATCCTGCTCAAGATTCTCTCTCTCCCTCTGAGCCTCCCCTGCTCATGTGTGTGTGCACTCTCTCTCAAAAATTTAAAAAATAAATAAATAAAAATACTGAGAAAAGATTCTTTCATCATGGAGTAATTGTGTCACTAAGGCTTTTTAAAAATTAAATACATACAGTATTATTAGTTTCAGGTGTACAACATGATGATTTGATAAGTCTATACATTTCTTATTGCTTATCAAGATAAGTGTAATCTTAATCCCCTTTATCTACTTCACTCATCCTCTTACCTACCTCCC
Organism: Felis catus; assembly: GCF_018350175.1. Taxonomy (NCBI): domain Eukaryota; kingdom Metazoa; phylum Chordata; class Mammalia; order Carnivora; family Felidae; genus Felis; species Felis catus. The sequence continues at coordinate 30,502,617 of NC_058380.1, read as the reverse complement.
CTGTGGCAACCACTAGTTTGCTCTCTGTATTTGTTTTTTTAATTTTTAAAATGTTTTTATTTATTTTTGAGACAGAGAGAGAGGGAGACACAGAATCCGAAGCAGGCTCCAGGCTCAGAGCTGTCAGCACAGAGCCTGATGTGGGGCTCGAACTCACAGAGTATGAGATCATGACCTTAGCTGAAGTCAGACGCTTAACCGACTGAGCCATCCAGGCACCCTGCTCTCTGTATTTAAGAATCTGTTTTGTGTTGGTCTCTTTTTTCCTTTGTTATGTTTCATAAATTTCACATGAGTGAAATCATATGGTTTTTGTCTTTCTGTAATGTATTTACTTAGCATTACGGCCTCTAGGTCCATCCATGTTGTAGCAAATGGCAAGACCTCATTCTTTTTAATGGCTGAGTAACGTTCCATTGTGTGTGTGTGTGTGTGTGTGTGTGTGTGTGTGTGTGTGTGTGTGTGTATGTATACCATATCTTCTTTATCCATTCATCTATGGATAGATACTTGGTTTGCTTCCATATCTTGGCTGTTGTAAATAGTGCCGCCATAAACATAGAGGTGCATATTTGGTGCATCTATTTGAATTAGTATTTTTGTTTTCTTTAGGTAAATACTTAGTAGTGGAATTCTTGGATCACAGGGTAGTTCCATTTTTAATTTTTTGAGGAACCTCCATACTGTTTTCCAAAGTGGCTTCACCAATTTGCATTCCCACCAAAAGTGTTCCTTTTTCTCCACATCCGTGTCAACACCTGTTACTTCTTTTTGACTTTAGCCATTCTGATAGGGGTAAAGTGTATTTCCCTGATGAATAGTGATGTTGAGCATCTTTTCATTTTTCTGTTGGCCATCTATGTCTTTGGAAAAATGTCTATTCTAGAGGTCCTCTTCCCATTTTATTTTAAGTTTATTTATTTATTTTTGAAAGAGAGAGGAGGCAGAGAGAATCCCAAGCAGGCTCCACACTGCCAGTCTGGAGACCAATGTGGGGCTTGAACTCATGAACCGTGAGATCATGACCTGTGCCAAAATCAAGAATTGGATGCATACCTGACTGAGCCACCTGGGCGCCCTGGTCAGTCCTCTGCCTGTTTTTAATCAGATTATTTGTTTTTTTTGGGTGTTGTTGTATAAGTTCTTTATATATTTTGGATATATCATTTGCAAATATCTTCTCCCATTCAGTAGGTTGTCTTTTCATTTTGTTGATGGTTTCCTTCATTGGGCAAAATTTTATATTTCGATATAATCCCAATAGTTTAATTTTGCTTTTGTTACCCTTGCCTTAGGAGACACATCTAGAAAAATGTTTCTATAGCTAATGTCAAAGAAATTACTACCTATGTTTTCTTCTAAGAATTTTATGGTTTCACATCTCACTTTTAGGTCTTTAGTCCATTTTGAGTTTATTTTTGTGTATGGTGTAAGGAAGTGGTCTAGTATTTTGTTTTTGCATTTGCATTATTTTTATGTATTTAAAAAATATTAGGAAAAGATTGTTTCATGGCAGAGGAGTTATATTACTAAGGTTTTTAATTAACCTAATTTCATGTTCCATTTCTTAACAAAATCACCTGCTATTTTTATGGATCATAGATTGATTATTTATTTATTTATTTTGCATTTTACATTTTTAAAACAAGATTTAAACCAATTATTCATCATATAAACATTACCAGCAACAATCCAATTATTGTAACTCAATAAATGATGGTAATGGATTCTCTAGTTTTACTCCTGGTTAGATCTTTGCTGACTCTGGATTAACAGTTTCAGTAAGCAAGACTAGAGCAAAGTGTAGCTAGTAAGAGTCCCAGCCAAGGAGTAAAGGTGAAGGTGAAAGTATTTGGTAATGACCAGTAATTGTTACAAGTTGATTTGCTAATTTGCACTAAGTCAGGGTCCAGGTAGGACCTTCCCAATTCCTAGCTTCATTATAAATGGAAACTTCTAAAAGAGTTATATAAGGTTAAGGAAATACATCAATTATGTGCCTCTTTTGTCAATTTTGATATCAAAAAGAATTGATGAGATCTTTATCCCATCAGCAAATATTTATTAACAAAGTGCCTCAATTAGCTTAGGCTGGAGCATGGTGCAGAATGCAACTTTGGAAATCCCAGTTTCAGCCTGGTCATGACTCATGTTGTTCTGTCCTGTGAGGGTTGTTCTGTCCTGTGCTGGTATGCACCTTGTCTTGATCATTCTGGGACCCCGAAGGAACATCTCCTACCTGGGGACATTTGGGTCTCAAGGCAGAGAGAAATGAGAGATGAAAGAGTCATGTGATGGCTTCTAAAACTTTTGCTTAGAAGTCATACATATAATTTCCACTCACATTTTATTGGCCAAAGCAAATCATGGTCAAGTTTGCCTCATTGGTACCCACAGTGAGAAGAGGGGCAGTGAATATTTTTACAGTATTATTATCTGCCATACTGCCTTTCCACATTCCTTTTTGGGGTGTGTGTATGGCAAAAAACAACAAAATTTACCATCTTAATTGTTTTTTGGTGTTAACTATGTGCACATTGTTGTATAACAGATCTCAGGAACTTATTGATCTTGCAAAACTGAAACTCTGTACCCATTGAACTCTTCTTTTCTCTCTCCCCATAGTCCCTAGCAACCACCATTCTACTTTCTAAGAGTTTGACTAGTTTCGATACCTCACATAGTGGAATCCTGTCCAATTTGTGGTGTGTGTGTGACTGGTTTATTTCACTTAGCGTAGCCCTTTTAAAGTTCATACACATTACAGCACATGGCAGGATTCTCTTTTTTTAAGACCGAATAATTTTCCATTGTATTGTAAATACCACCTTTTTTTTTCTTTTTAATCTATCTGTCAATGGACATTTAGATTGCTTCCACCTGTTGACTGTTAAGGAAATGGATTTTAATATCTAAGAATTTTTTAAACATGACTTATCCTTAAGATAACTCACCCATGTTGAGATTGAGCTTTTCTTTCAAAGTGAAAATTGATGGAATGGAATTTTGCTGGAGCTTATTGTTATCCATCAAGGCTTTGGCCTGATGTTTTTAAGGATTTGGAAGGCTTTAAGTTTTTATATTGTAGGCAGTAAAAACATCTTCATTTTGTTTGTAGTTGTATATAATCCTTTTATGATTTTTTTTTCATGTAACTTTTATGTATAAAATTTAACTTAGACCTGGGAAATGAGAAAGTTTTTTTTTTTCAAGTGAATGTTTATTTTAGATTAGTTCTAGTTGTATGGAAAAGTTAAGATAGTACCGGGTGTTCCCATAAATCACATACCCAGTTTTCCCATTGCTAACATCTTAAATTAGCATGCTTTGTGTGTTACGATTAATGAACCAGCTTGATAAATTGTTATTAACTAACATCCATAGTGTATTCAGATTTCCTTATTTTTTTTAAATTGAAGTGAAATTCACATAACATAAAACTAACCATTAAAATTTTTTTTAATGTTTATTTATTTTTGACAGAGAGAGAGAGACACACACAGAGAGACAGAGAGAGCATGAGCGGGGGAGGGGCAGAGACAGAGAGGGAGACACAGAATCTAAAGCAGCCTCCAGGCTGTGAGCTGTCAGCACAGAGCCCAACATGAAGCTCGAACTCAGGAATGGCGAGATCATGACCTGAGCCAAAGTCGGACACTCAACTGACTGAGCCACCCCAAAATTAACCATTTTAAAATGTAATTCAGTAACATTTAATAATTCACAATGTTGTGCAACTACCACCTATATCAAGTTTCAGAACATTTTTATTACCCCAAAAGAAAGCCCTGTCCTCAGTAGTTACTTCCTATTCTCCACTGCATGCAATCTCTGGAAACCAATCTGAGTTCTGTCTCTGTACACTTAACTATTCTGGAAGTTTCATTACACGGAATCCTACATATTTGGCCTTTTGAGTCTGCCTTCTTCCATTTAGCATACTGTTTTTGAGGTTTGTCTACCTTGTAGCATGTATCCTTTCTACTGCTGAAAATATTCCATTGTGTATGTGTATGTTTATGACATTGTACTATACTCTGAAATTGTTTTCCCACCAGCAGTGATTTTGAGGGCTCCAATTTCTCTACCTCTTTGCCAAAAACCACTTTTATTTCCTATTTTTTTCTTTTTCTGAGTATAATCTAGTTGGTGTGAAGTAGTATCTTATTGTGCTTTTTGAAAAATTAAATTAATTTTATCGAGATGTAATTTACCTTATAATTGTTTTGATTTGCATTTTGCTAATGATGTTGGGCATCTTTTCATGAACTTGCTGGCCATTTGTATAACTACTTTGGAGAAATGTGTTTTTAAGATCTTTACACATTAAATTGGGTTCTTTGTCTTTTTGTTGAGTTGTAAAAGTTCTTTACATATTCTGGATACTAGACACTTATTAGATGTAATTTGCAAATATTAATTTCCTATTCTGTAAGGTTGTCTTTTCATTTTCTTGAGACTGTCCTTTGATACTTAAATGTTTTTTCATTTTAAGTCCAGCTTATTTATTCTTTTTTTTTTTTAATTTACTTATTTTGAGAGAGAGAGAGAGAGAGAGAGAGAGAGAGAGAGAGAATGAGAATCCCAAGCAGGCTCCACACTGTTGGAATGGAGTCCGATGTGGGGCTTGAACTCACAAACGGGAGATCATGACCTGAGCCTATATCAAGAGCTGGACATTTAACCAACTGAGCCACCCAGGCAACCCAATAAGGGTTTATCTCTTGACTCTCAATTCTGTCTCAGTGTGTCTTTACTTAGGCTCGTACCACACTGTCTTGATTGTTGCTGCTTTGTAGTAAGTTTTGAAATAGGGACATATGTGTCCTGCTTTGTTCTTTTTAAATATTGTTATTTGGAGCCTCTTGCAGTTTTACATGAGTTGGAGGATCACTTTCCATTTCTGGGCCTTTGTAATTTTAATAGGGATTGCACCAAATCTGCACATCAGTTTAGGTAGCATTGTTATCTTCTATGAAGCCTTCAAATCCAAGAGCTGTATCCCATAAGTTTTGACATGTTGTGTTTTAGTTTACATTTGTATCAAAGTATTTTCTAATTTCCTTTGTGATTTCTTCTTTGACCCATTGCTGTTTAAGACTGCATTGTTTAATTTCACATATTTGTGAATTTTCCAGTTGTGTTTTTGTTTTTGGTTTTGGTTTATAGGTTCATTCCATGTTTGTCACAGAAGATACTTTGGATGATTTTCTCAGTCTTTTAAAATTTATTGTTACTTGCTTTGTGGCCTAACACATGGTCTTTCCTGGGGAATATTCCATGTGCACTTGAAAAATGTATATTTTGCTGTGTATTTTGAGTGATCTATATATGTCTGTTAGGTCTAGTTGGTTTAGAGTGTTCAAGTGTTCTATATCTTTGTTGACCTGTCTAGTTCTATCTATTATTAAAAGTCAGACCCCAACTATTTTGAATTCTTTCTCCTTTCAATTCTGTCAATTTTTGCTTCATGCATTTTGGGGGTTCTGCTGTTAGGTGAGTGTTTATAATTGTTATCCCTTTTTCTGTTCTTTTTTTTTCTAAGTAAGCTTTAGGCCTAAGGTGGTGCTTGAACTCACCACACTGAGATCAAGAGTTACATGGTCTACCAACTGAGCCAGCCAGGAGCCCCTCCTTTCCATGCTATTCTCTTCTAACTCTTCTAACTTATTTGTGGTTTTGGATCTAAAGAAGTCTGTTGGAGGCAGCATATAGTTGGACCATTTTTTGAAAAATCCATTCTGCCCATCTCTGCCTTTTAATTGGTGATTTTAATCTATTTATATTTAAAGTGGTAACTGTTAAGGAAGAACTTTTGGTATTTTGTTATCTGTTTTCTGTATGTCTTCTACCTGTTTCATTTCTCAGTTCCTCTCACTGCCTTCTTTGTAGTGTACTATTTTCATATCTTTCTTGTTTTCTTCTTGATTTTTAGGGTTTTTGTTTGTTTTTTGTTTTTTCAACTGGCTGCCCTGGGAATTTCAATTAATCTCTTAGACTTAAAACAATATATTTTGAATTAATAACCACCTTAGCTACAATAGTGTACAAAAACTCTGCTCCTATTCAGCTCTGTCTCTCCCTCTTTGTTATAGTCACAAATTACATATTCTTACATTATGTTCCCACTAACATGGATTTATAATTTCTTTTTATTGCTCATTTATGTTTGAGAGAAACAGAGCATGAACAGGAGAGGGGAAGAGAGAGAGGGAGACACAGAATCCCGGGATCTGAGCTGTCAGCACAGAGCCCAAGGCAGGCTTGACCTTGAGAACTTCAATATCATGACCTGAGCTGAAGTCGATGCTTAACCAACTGAGCCACCCAGGTGCCCCGGATTCATAATTTTTTTTTAAGTTTATTTATTTATTTTGAGAGAGAAAGTGCAAGCAGGGAAGGGGCAGAGAGACAGGGAGAGAGAAAATCCCAAGCAAGCTCCATGCTGTCAGCTCAGAGCCTGACATGGGTCTTGAACCCTCGACTGAGATTATGACCTGAGCCCAAATCAAGAGTCAGATGTTTGACTGAGCCACTCAGGTGCCCCTGGATTTATAATTTTTAAAATACATTTGGCATTTGCCTTTTTTTTTTTTAAGTTTGTTTGTTTATTTATTTAAGCAATCTCTACACCCAATGTGGTGCCCAAACTCATGACCCCAATATCTAAGAGTCGCATGTTCCTCTGATTGAGCCAGCCAGGTGCCCCTGGCAATTGTCTTTTAAATTATATAGGAGAAAAAGAAGAGTTACAGGCCCCGAATACAATACTTTTGGCATTTGTATTTACTTATGTAAATACCTTTACTGGGGTTCTTTATTTCTTTGTATGGCTTTGACTTTGTCAGGTGTCCTTTCATTTTTGCCTGAAGAACTTCCTTTAGATTTATTGTAGGGCAGGTCTACTAGCCATGAGCTCAACTTTTGTTTCTCTGGAAATGTCTTAATTTCTTCTTCATTTTTGAAGGATAATCATGTTGGATAGAAGATTGTTGGTTGACTTTTTTTTTCTTTTCAGCACTTCAGACATGTCATCCTACTGCTTTCTGTAGTTTCTCCTGAGAAATCAGTTTTTAATCTTCTTGAGGACTCCTTGTAACTGATGAATTGCTTCTCCTGTTTTCATGATTCTCTGCCTTTTGTCTCTTGACAGTTTGATCTAACGTGTCTCAGAGTGATCTTTCTTTGCGTTTATCCTTCTTGAAGTTCTTTGAGCTTCTTAGATGTTTACACTTATGTCTTATCAAAATTGAGTAGTTTTCATCCCTTATGTCTTCAAATATTCTCTCTGCCCATTTCTTTCTTGCCTTCTGGGACTCCAATTATGTGTATGTTGGTATGCTTGATGCTATAGTTTGAGTGTTTATGCACCCCAAAGTTTGTGTGGTGAGATCCTGACTGCCAAAAGATGATGCTGTTAGGAGGTGGGGCCATTGGGAGGTGGTATCATGAGGGTGGTGCCCTCTTGATGGGGATTAATGCCTTTCTGAAAAAGGCTCCAGAGAACTCCCATGTGAAGACATAGCTAGAGGGTACCATCTATGAGCCAGGAAGAGGGCCCTCGCTTGACTATACTGGTGCCTTGATCTTGGACTTTCCAGCCTCCAGGACTGTGAGAAACACATTTCTGTTGTTTGTAAGTTACCCAGTCTGTGGTATTTTGTTATAGCAGCCCAAATGGACTAAGACACTTGATGTCCTACGGGTATCTTGGGCTCTGTCTATTCTTTTCTCTTTCAGTTCCTCAGACTGGATAATTTCAATTGACTAGTCTTCAAATTTGCTGATTCTTTCTTCCTGCCAGTTCAAATCTGCCATTCAAATTCTCTAGTGAATTTTTCCATTTTAGTCATCATACTTTTATTTTTTAGCTCCAGAATTTCTATTTGGTTTCTTTTTATAATTTTTAAAAAAATTAATGGTTATTTATTCTTGAGAGAGAGCGCGCGCGCGCGCGCGCGCGCGCGCGCAAGTGGGGGAGGGGCAGAGAGAGAGGAAGACACAGAATCTGAAGCAGGCTCCAGGCTCTGAGCTTTCAGCACAGAGCCTGCGACATTGGACTCAAACTCACGAACTGTGAGACCATGACTTGAGCTGAAGTTGGATGTTTAACCAACTGAGCCACCCAAGTGTCTTCCCCACCTTTTTAAAAATGTTTATTTATTTTTGAGAGAGAGTGTGTGAGAAGGGGAAGGGCAGAGAGAGAGACAGAGGAGCTGAAGCAGGTTCTGCACTGTCAGCACAGAGCCCAACGTGGAGCTCAAACCCACAAACCGTGAGATCATGACCTGAGCTAAAACCAAGAGTTGGATGCTTAACAGACTGAGCCACCCAGGCATCCCTATAATTTGTTTCTTTATTGATATTTTCTGTTTGTTGCAACAATATTCTTCCATTTTTACTTTTGTCCTTTGTCCATGGATTCCATGACCTCATTCAGCATATTTAAGACCATTTATTTAAAGTCTTTGTCTAGTTAGACCTGCATCTAATTCCTCCTGGTCTGTTTCTATGAATATCTCTTGTGTATGGACCATACTTTGTGTCTTTACATGTTTAGTAATATTTTGTTGAGAATGGGATGTTTTGAATATTCTACTGTGGTGATTCTGGAAATCAGATTCTTCTGTTTCCCCAGAGTTTGGTTTGGTTGTGTGCTGGGGGTTGTAGTTATTTGTTTGGTAAATTTGCTTTTTCTTTTCTTTTTTTTTATTATTATTTTTTTTAATGTTTATTTTTTGAGAGAGAGAGAGAGAGTGAGTAGGGAAGGGTCAGAGAGAGAGGGAGATTCAAAATACGAAACAGGTGCCAGGCTCTGAGCTATCAGCGCAGGGCCTGATGCAGGGCTTCAACCCATGAACTATGAGATCATGAACTGAGCCAAAGTCAGAAGCTTAACTGACTGAGCCACCCAGGTTCTCCTGGTTTGCAAATTTTCTAAACTATTTTTGTAAACTCATTTATTGTGTTTGTTCTCAGCTAGAGATTGCTAGAGATTGCCTTGAATGCCTGTAGCCAAAAACTGAAAGGGAACAAATACCTGACTTTGCAGAGATGACTCTGTGTTGTAGCTTTCTCTCAATGCTTACACTCATTATAACTCTGTTTTAGCCTTCATTTCCTGCTTGTGCCTAGCTGAGGATCAGAGGTGACAGCTTAGGGTCTTTTCAGGTCTTTTCTGAGCATGCTTCCTGCCCTGGGCAAGTTGGTGGCTTTCTAAATTTTTATCTTTAGGATACCAGGGCAATTTTCAATGCCCTAATTACCCAAAGAAACTCTCCCTCCAGCTTTTCCTCCCAGGCTTTTGATGTGTCCTTTTGTCTCAATTGAAACGTTTTGCCCCTGGTGGCAGCAAGTTATTAATTGAAACCTTACAAGGTTTTTTTTTTTTTTTTCTCTCTCTCTTTTAAAGATGGTGACTTCTTTCTTTCTTTCTTTCTATGTTTGTTTATTTTTGAGAGAGAGAAAGTATGCGCACATGAGTAGCAGAGAGACTGAGAGAGAAAGAAAGAGAGGATCCCAAGTAGGCTCTGCAGTGCCAACACAGAGCTGCCAAATAATTGGACCAAAGAGTCAGCTGGATCATGACTTGAGCTGAAATCAAGAGTCAGACGCTTAACTGACTGAGCCACCCAGGTGCTCCTAGCCTTAAAAGGTTTTGAGCGGCTCTGTTTAGCCACTTTACTGCCCTGAGAGAGTTCTGAGTTAGGTCAAACAAAGACAAACACCTTGTGTTAGTTCTTCAAGTAGCACCCTGACAGGTCAAAACAGACAAACACAATTCTTTTAGAATTAAATCTGCTTTGTTCTTTGTGGAGCCAGGGACTGAGTGAGAATGAAGGCTCTTCAAGATCACTGGTGGGGGTCAGGGAGAGGCAAGGGCAGGGAATAAAAATACTGCAAAGCTTTCCTATTGTTTTAGGTTGCCTGTGTTTTGATTCAGTGTTTCCTAAGTTGCTGTAAATCTATTTTCTGGAGTTGTGATAAAGGTGATTTTGACAGTTTTTTCTCAATTTTTCAGTGATCTGTGGAGGGATGGGCCTTTGGAACTACCTATTCTACTATATTCACTGATGTCACTCAAGAAAGATTTAAACAATGATTTATTGTGATATTTTACTTTAATGAGAGGATCTAAGAAATTACATTAACGTTTATACAAATTGTTAATAGGATGGAATCCGACGTGGTAGACCTAGAGCAGATACTGTCCGGGATTTAATAAGTGAAGGAGAGCATTCATCCAGCAGAATCCGTTGTAACATCTGTAATAGGGTGTTTCCACGGGAGAAATCACTCCAGGCTCACAAAAGGACTCATACAGGTAAGTTGAGCAAGTATTACTAAAAGCTGATTTGATGTTTGGGCCCATAAATTAATATTTTAGTTGCTTTATATTTCCTTACTGTGAAGTTTTTTAAGACAGTCACTGTATAGTCGGTTTCTTTTTTGGTAGGAAAGACTGGTTTTCTCAGCATTGGTACCCTGTGACTTCTAAAAGTATCATGGTAATTAATCTAGTTGTCATAGGAATATTATTGCTAAATTGAATTCTATCATTCTGCCTACTTAAATGTCAATATTTGATATGCCCTTCAGTTGTCTGTGTAATTGATAAGACTGATTTGTAGGCCAAATACTAAAAGTGTCCAGTTTTTAGCAGAATTACTAGAATCCCCAGTGTGCCATCAGAATGTTTCACCTAGCTATTTAATCTAAGGTGAAGTATAATTTTTCAGAATTAAATGTATTATAGGTAGCTATCCCAGGACTATCACATATCTCTATTTGTGTAGAGAAATTATACTTAAATTTTAAATACCATATAGAGAGCAAAGACATAACATAGAAAGAGCCCTTGTTCTTTCCATAGAGAAAGTTGGTCCCAGAAGAAGGAGGAGCTTTATGGTTATAATAATGGTATTTAATAATTTACAGATGATAAAACTGAGGCATCAAGAAAAGCAAAGACCACTGCCTTACAGCCTCCCATACCTTTAAGTCTAGGGCTGTGCTGGCAGATACCGTAGCACATGCTGCTCTTGAGCAGTTGAAATTTGGCTAGTCTAAATTGAGATGGGCAATATGTGTAAACTATGCTGAGTATGAATAAAAGAGAGTAAACAATGTCCTTAATTACTTTTGATATTGATTATATGTTGAAATTATATTTTAGATATATTGGGTTAAATAAAATATATTATCAAAATTAATTCCACCGGTTTATTTTTGCTTTTTTTAATGTGTTTCCTAGAAGTGGTTCCTATTCTCTTTCCATTGGGCAGTACCAGTCTAGAACTTGGGCTGTTAAGGCTTAGTTCCCGATTTTTTTTGCAGTGTTTATGTCACCAGCTGTTTGGTTTTTTGGTTTGTTTTTGAAAAGATACATTTTGATAATATGCTAGAATATAGTTTTCTTAGCTAAATCCCTGAAAAAGGGTAAAGTTTTAATTTTGAATTATTACAAACTAAGGTGGCCAAGAGGTTTTTTTCTTTTTTTTTTTTTTTTTTTTAACGTTTATTTATTTTTGGGACAGAGAGAGACAGAGCATGAATGGGGGAGGGGCAGAGAGAGAGGGAGACACAGAATCAGAAACAGGCTCCAGGCTCCGAGCCATCAGCCCAGAGCCTGACGCGGGGCTCGAACTCAAGGACCGTGAGATCGTGACCTGGCTGAAGTCGGACGCTCAACCGACTGCGCCACCCAGGCACCCCAACCAAGAGGTTTTTGACTTTAGGAACCATTCAGTAAAACCATTACAAAACAAAATACATGATTTTGAGAATTTTCAGATTTATTTTCAATCTAATTGGTCTGAAATATCCCCAGATAACTGGTTCACAAGCCACAGAGTACATATTGCCAGTGTGGATAAGATTCGGGACCATGTGGTGTAATGATAAGATCCCTGAGTTTCAGGCCTGATCTACCACCAGTCCACCATGTGTCACCCTATATTTTCAGGCCTTGGCCTACTATGCTGTATGCCAGAGGGCTGAGCCCAAGATCTCCATGGTATGGTTAAGCTCTAGTAGTACGTATATGGTTTGCAAAAAACTTTCTCTTACTATTTTATTATTTATTAACTTAAAAATTTTTTTTAAACATTCATTTTTTGAGACTGAGACAGAGCATGAGTGGGGGAGGGGCGGAGAGAGAGAGGGAGTCACAGATGCTGAAGCAGGCTCCAGGCTCTAAGCTGTCAGCCCAGAGCCTGACTTGGGGGTAGAACTCACAAACAACCGTGAGATTATGACCTGAGATGAAGTTGGATGCTTAACTGACTGAGCCACCCAGGCACCTCATCTCTTACTATTTTAAATACCCCCATACCCCTGTTTTATTAACGTGTGTATATCACAATCATTTGGTACATTTCTAAATAATGAGAAATTAAGGGAGTACTTGTTACTGTTAATTGAGTCATATTGGAAGGACCAGTGCATACTTGTTGATCACAGAATGACTTTTCAAAAAACGATTTTAATTATGGTTAAACAATATTTTTGAGCACTTTCTCAAGCCTAGCACTGTGTTGTATATATGAATTGCAATGGAATACAAAGTATTATACATCTTTGTGTCAGGAGAGTACCAGGATACATAAATAACAGTGGATTATGAGGTAGTGAAGGGATACATAGTTCAATTATTTGGAGGTAGCAGGGAGGTACAAGGAGATGCACTGAGAGAGCCTACAGGACTGGGAACATTTGAATGGGCAGAGAAGATTGGATTTTCAAGGAGTACAACAACATGAGGAACCAACTGCCTTGTGGATGGAATGAATCTCATGGAATGAAGTAAAGTTAAACCCTGCCCTCTTATGCAGTAGCTATAGTGCAGATATTAGGGGACCATTGAAAAGTCAGCAGGTAATTTTCAGCTGTTCAAGGGGTGTAGTAGGGTTTGGAGTGATTTAGGAGGTAGTTTGTATGACAAAAGCAAATGTTCTATGCCATTCACTCCAGAAGTACTGTGCAGGGGTGGAGAATAGAGGCCAGCTAGGGTTCCTGCTGGGTGGGAGGGGTGGGGAAGTTGCAATGGGAAATCAGGAGTGGGAGACATTTTAAAGAATTAGCAAGAGGGGCACCTGGGTGGCTCAGTGTCTGACTTCGGCTCAGGTCATGATCTCTCGGTTCGTGGGTTTGGGCCCCGTCCCGTGTCGGGCTCTGTGCTGACAGCTTGGAGTCTGGAGCCTGCTTCGGATTCTGTGTCTCCCTCTCTCTCTGCCCCTCCCCTGCTTGTGCTGTCTGTCTGTCTGTCTGTCTGTCTCTCAAAAATAAATAAACATTAAAAAAAAAAAAGGGAATTAGCAAGAGCTAAGTGATTTGGATTATGGGGAGAAAAATGACAGGATAAGCCGAAGCTAACTTCAAGGATTTGAACCTGGGAGCCTAAAAGCTCAAGGCCTAACGAAAATATTATTTTGCTTTCAAGTGGATAGCTACTTGGTAGCATGGAAGCGCTGTTGTTAGCATTAACACTTGCAGCTTTGTAGAGGCTATGACATGTTTTATTGTTGTTTGGAGTCATGACCTATATGGAGGTCAGTTCTCTCTGTCCCTTTCTCTTCTTACGTTATTGTCTCAGAAATAATATATACTATTTGTCTACTTAGGTGAGAGGCCCTATCTGTGTGACTATCCGGACTGTGGAAAAGCCTTTGTTCAAAGCGGACAGCTCAAAACACATCAGCGTCTTCACACCGGAGAGAAACCTTTTGTTTGTTCAGAAAATGGTATGGTGTTAAGAGTTAAGTTTATGTAAGAACTGGTTGTGAGTTAAAAGCTAAAATATCTTTTACTTAAGTTTTTTTGGAGGAGAGATTTCGATGTAAATTTTATAAAACATCATAAGTTCTCTTTCTAAATTGAAATCCATCTCATTTTCTGGGAAATAATTGATTTTTAAATAAAATATTCCTTCTAGGTGAAAATATTAAAAGGTAATTAAAAGTAGTAGTATATTCAGGGGGCACCTGGCTGGCTCAGTTGGCAGAGCATGCAACTCTTGATCTTGGGGTTGTGAGTTTGAGCTCTACAATGGGTGGAGAGATTACGTAAAAAAAGAAAAAAAAATAGTAGATTTAGGTAGAGGTGGTAGAAAGATCTATAGAAGTAAAAGCAGCTTTTATAGTAGGCTTTTAATTGATTTTAAACTTTTCAACTATTAAATGGAAAGAAATACATCATTGTCTCAATTTTCAACAAAGGGGGAGATTTTACCATCTTGCTACTGCCACTGTTAGTAATTTCTTACCACTTTTCGTAAGTGATTTTCTAAATCTCTTATCACATTTCTTGAGATGTTTTCCTTATGCAACTTTTTACCTTAGTTATACCTGAAATTCAGTATGGTTTTGTGCTGCTGTTGTGTGGTTCTCTTGATTGTTGTCAGTTGTTATGAATGTCTATATGCTTTTTCATTTGCGTAAGCATATACACTATGATTGTCTCAATGTTGGATATTGAATATTTGTTTTTAAAATTTGTTTGTTGCCAACAAAGCTGAGGGACACGGCTTCCTCCTTAAAGCTTTGTTCATCTTATGGGATGTTTTCTTATGATGGATTCCAAGAATGGAATTCCTGGGTCAGAGGTTTTGATCATTTTTGCTAATAAATCACTTTCTGGTGGGGTTGATGCATTTATATTGCCATGACCAAAAGGTGAAGGCACTGCTTGCTTCTCCTTAGGGTTGTTTTTTTTCTCCTCCAAGTTACAGAATGCTAAATCCCACGGTCTTAATTCACTTTTCTTGGATACCAGTGAAAATGAACATTTTCCACATCTGCTGGATGTCCAGATTCTGATAAGTGTTTCCCTCTGTGTTTTGAAGGCTGCCTAAGCAGATTCACCCATGCAAACCGCCACTGTCCGAAGCACCCTTATGCCAGGCTGAAACGGGAGGAGCCCACAGACGCTCTCAGTAAGCACCAGGCTGTGGACAACCAGGCTGCCGCCGAGTGGTTGGCGAAGTAAGGCTCTCCCTGCACTCCACTGCACAGTACTGCCCTGCACATGGGCTGACACTGGGAGCTTTGACAGTTCTCTCCTTTTAAATAAGTTGCTTTTATACATATTTTATAAAATAACTTGAAATGGTGCTTTTATTTCTTTAAACCAC
This sequence comes from Felis catus, assembly GCF_018350175.1. Classification (NCBI taxonomy): domain Eukaryota; kingdom Metazoa; phylum Chordata; class Mammalia; order Carnivora; family Felidae; genus Felis; species Felis catus. Next base: position 30,487,487 of record NC_058380.1, on the reverse strand, counting down.
AGAATTGTTAGGAGTGGTGTGAGGATCTTTGTGCAATAGAAAACAAGTACACGATATTAATTAGTCTGAGTGCCCAGACCACAATTTATTTTAAAAGCAAGAATTTCCCTCATTCTTAAAGATTGTTTTATATGAATTGTACTCTACTGTGCAGCCTGTCTTCGTTTTCTTCATATCATTTAGGTGCTGATTATTCCTGGGATATAGGCTAGAGATTCTTCTAAAGTAAAGTTCTGAAAAGCACCTGGTTGAATTTTTTTAATGGCAACAAGGGGGCCAGCATGAAAAGTATCTCTAAAGGTATTCTGATTTAAGGAGTCATCTGGTCATCTGTTGTGTACAAACCAGCAGTGGCTGTTCGGGGCACCCCCTCCTTCATCAGATTCCTCTGCACTAAGGAAAAGTCTGGAATCCCTCATTGTGCTGTTTAGCTCTGCCTCCCTCTGGCCTTGCACCTGTCTCCAGCTACCTGGCCTTCCTGTTTGTCAGCACCACCCTCACTGTGGCTTGCAGGCCTCTGTGCCCCCTGCTCCCTCTGCCCGGAATGCTGCTTTCCTCTTCGTTTAGCCACTACTCATTCTTCATTTCTTACTGAGGTCAAACATTGAGTCAGGAAGTTCTTCCCTAACCTGCTCACTAACCTCCAGAACAAACAAGGTTAGACCGACTTAATAGATCCTTTTATAACACAGTGTGTTTTCTTTTTCAAAACCTTCATCACACATTTATTTATTCGTTTAGTGTCTGTCATCCCTGTTAGACCAGAAGCTCCACTTAGGCGTTGTTTGTCTGGATTACTGCGTCACTTCCTCCCTCCCTCTTGCTCCTGGCTGGCCTCTGCCACCCATGAGCTCTAACTTTGCTCAAGTCAGAAACTTGTTGGTCATCTTTGTGTTTTCCTCTCATTCTCCCATCTACTCAATGACAGACTAATGGATTCTACTCAGTATAAAGTCTAAACCCGGTATCATGTGATTCGAAGTCCTTCATTGCCTGGTGGTCCCTGCTGACCTTGTTGAACTTCTTTGCCATTCTTCGTTCCAAGTTGTCCTTCAAGTCATACTGAACTGTTTGCATTTCTTTTTTTGTATCTCTGAGTATTGCCCCAATTTTTCCAGGTTTGAGATGTCTGGATTTCCTGAAATCTAATCGTTGTGTTATTTTGTATAATTTTAAAAACAGCTTTACTGAGGTGTAATCAGCACACAATAAAGTGTACAATTTGATACTTTTTGACATATGTATACACCTGTGAAACCATCATCCCAGTTAAGATGGTGAACGTATCTGTCACTTCCAAAAGTTTCCTCATGTCCCTTTGTAAGTCATCACTCTTGTCCCTCCCTGCTTTCCTGCTTTCCTGCTCCCCTGCTCCCCAGACTGATCTGATTTCTGTTATTATAAACTAGTTTGCATTTTCTACAGTTTTATACAAATGGAGTCATACAATATACACTTTTGTTGTCTGGCTTCTTTTATTCAGTGTAATTATTTTGGGATTCATCCATGTTGTTGACTGTTATCAATGGTTTATTTCTTTTTTTTTTTTTTAGTTTATTTTTTTAATTGAAGTATAATTGGTACACAATGTTACATTAGTTTCAGGTGTACAACATAGCGATTCTCCAAGTCTATGCATTATGCTGGCTCACAAGTGTAGCTACCATCTGTCACCATATAACCCTAGGTTCATTCCTTCTTACTGTTGAGTAGTACACCATTGTATGGATACACCTCAGCTTGTTTATTCATTTGCCTATTGCTGGGCTTTTGGGTTGTTTTTGGCCATTACAAATAAAGCTAATATGAGCATTGATATGCAGGTCTTTGTATGGGACATTTTTGTATATAGTGGTACTGTTCTTTAAATATGCCTTTCTTAGTTACCAAAAGGTAGAATATTTTCTCTTGTGAATTATCAGTTGGTTTTGTAATAATCATGGTACCTCTTAGATTTTTGAATAAGCTCTGTGTGTTGTAGACACTAATCTGTCATGTTTTGTGGGTTTAAAGTTTCTTATAGTTAACTCTGTCAGAAGAATAGGATAAATAGTTTTCTAATGATTATTTGTTCTACTCTGTTTAATTTTTTATTGAGGTGTAATTGACAGACAACATTTGTTCTACTGTTTGTGTATTTTACTGTAGTCCATTTCACATATGATCCTAAAAGCAGTTAATTGGTGAAAACCTATGATTAGAGAGTTGAGTATAAGACCCAGAACTGCCAGTTTTTGATTTTGGAAATCTGAGTGTGTCCCTCAACTTTCCCTCTATAATGGGAAATATATGTAAAGTATATGAATCACTTTAGAACTTTATAAACTAAGACACAGAAAACAATACTGTGGTAAAGAACCTGTTTTCTAAAGAAAAGTAAAAGTTTGAGGAGGTCGTGTATACAAATAGCTAATGTGCATGCGTTTCATGTAGGTATTGGGAGACAAGAGAGCAGCGTGCCCCCACCTTGAAAGGGAAGCTCGTGCAGAAAGCTGATCAGGAGCAGCAGGACCCTCTGGAGTACCTTCAGTCTGACGAGGAGGACGACGAGAAGCGCGGTGCCCAGCGCCGGCTGCAAGAGCAGCGGGAGCGTCTGCACGGAGCCCTTGCTCTCATAGAGCTCGCCAACCTGACCGGGGCGCCGCTCCGCCAGTAGCCTCGACACTGACTCTGCCACTGTACAAAAAAGTACTGCCCAGCGTACTTAAAAAGTAGATCCTTGGGCATAAGCTAAGCACCTTATTTGCTTATCATAGGCTGCTATTCTGTAGAAACTTATGAAGAATGTCATTGCCCCAGAATATGGGGTGAGAGAGAATTGCACTTTTTTTATATGGTAATGGATTTGTTGTAAAGTTTAAAATATTTTGTAAATATGGGACTTCTAGTACAGGGTAGAAAAGGACATATTGTGGGAAGCTAGATTTTGCAAGTTTAATGCATTCATTGGAAGCAGTTCTCACAGGAAGCACTTTCTGAATAAGACACTTGTATGAAAAACAGAATGGTACATGTAGCCAAAGAACGTTGAAATAGATTATTTATAAGATCATTTTTTTAACAATGTATATTAGTATGTTTAACAATACTGTAAACACTGAGGCAAGCCAGAAAGTATAAGATATGTGTGTAAGATATAGATTTTTAAATTGCAAAATAGTGTGCCTAATGAAAAGTGGAAAACTGACTATTTTGGAAGATGTTCTAAGTTATGGACTTCGGAAGAAAAGAGATATTTGAGGATCTTGGCAAGATGCACAATAGTTGAGAATTTTCAGAATTGGATAATATCAGTCTTATTCTGTCTTTCCGAGGCTTAACAGCTCACTCTGATGTTCAGGTTTGAAAAGCACTTGGCATCCCTGTTATGTTAACTTGGGAGCTTTTGCACGTTGCATATTTCTCATTTGCTGAAATTGAGTGATTAATCTTGCAAAGTCTAGGTAACTTGGTAATTGGTATTTTTTTTATATATATATTATGGGCCCTGTAAGAGATTTGGCACTTGGATTTTTATTAATAAAAGGGACACCTACAGGGTTGTTTTGTAGTGAACTGTTTTAGATCTTTTGTTAGCAAACACTAAATTTTAATTGTATTGCTTGTTTAGAATTATTAGCAAATGGAAGCCTCCTATTTATATTTTCAGTGCATAAAGCCACCTTCTTGCTTTTCTTCAGAATAACATGCCAAGCTATTTTGTGTTCACTAAATTTAGTTATCAGGTAAACACTGCAGAAAATATTAGCTACTCAAATAAGTAGGTTTCTGGAATAGTTTCAGCTGCAAGTGTGTTAACTTGTGTGGTGGTTTTAAGCCATTTTTCCAAATAGATGAAGTTTTTAAATACCACTTTATGTACTGAGGCATGAACAGAAAAATCAAGACCAGAGCAGTTCACCTCCTTTGTGTAGGCATAAACCTCCATCATTTATGCTTTTGTTTTAAGCAGAAACTAAATAACATGCATAGCATGGTAATTTGATAGATTGCTTAATTGGAGTAGACCTCAAGAGTAATAGAGGGCAATATGGGCTCTTCAGCGCCTTTTTTTTTTTTTTTGAAGTAGTAGCCTACAGATGTAGTTTAAACATTATCTAAAATGTAGGCTTCTTTATCCAAAAATCCCAGTGTGTTGCAGTACACAGATAGTTTAAAATACTAGCCATGGGGAAGGGGAGGTATGTAAATGTCTTGGAAGGAAGCAAAAGTGTGAGAGATGATAGTAACAAATAATGTGTATGAATGAGGACATACTTTAAAAATGAAATTCCTCTGTACAGTAAATTACAAATCTTGAGGGATTTTTTTTTGTAATAAGAGAATTTATATTTGTAATGGTCTGAGAATTTTGTTTGTAATCTGGTATATAGAATTTTAACTTGGAGCACTTATAAGCACAGGGAGAGAGACTGTAGCATCTGAATTTTCTTGGTTTAGGTTTCAACATTTTCTCTAGATTTTTTGCTCTCAAATATGACTTAAATGAACTATGAAAAGCAACACTCATCAGTCTTGGGAAATTTAAAATTTGATGAACTTACCTAAAGAAGGAAGGGCAGTAGGAATTTTAAAAATACAAATACTTGTCAATTCACAGATAATAAAATTTACAGCCTTCAAAAGTAAGGGTTTTTGTTTCTTGGTCAGCTTTTGTCAACTATAATAGTTATATTCGCAAACATTTTTTATTTGTATAATTGGAAGTTTAAGAAATTATTACAACTACATACTATAGAAATATTTAAAATGTTCTTTTTTGATATAAGCTATATGCTTGGAAAAAATACATTGGCATCTAAAATTTGAGGTATGTTAAGACTGCTTTTTGTTTTAAAAATGTGGTTTACATTCAAATTTTTGAAGTGTTTTATGCTTCATATGGCTAAGATGTAGTTTGGCAGAGATAACAGCATAAGAATAAACATGCTGTAATTTTAAAAGATGCTTTGAATAAAAATTTATTTTAATTTACAGTTTAAAGTACATGTTCATTCTTGAACCCTTTATAATTTGTTTTCCTGTCAACAATAACCATAATATAAAAAATTGAAAAGGTAGAAATGTCACCTATGGCCCTGCGTTCTCCTATCATTATTATTTGGTGCATTTTCTACTTCATTCCAGTATGAGCTCATCTCAGGTATCTTTTCAGCATAGTAGACACCATAGTGTAGATTGCTTTTTTTACTTTAAAATTATGGCCTTTTAGATTATAGATGTAAATTTAACTTCCTCATCTGGTTCATTATTACAGTGTTAAAAATACACTGGTGTGGATAGTTATTGCCAGCTCTATATTAGGCCTGATGGGTGATCAGGACCTGGGATTCATTTCATTTATATTCAGGATGTGTTGAGCAGCCGAAATAGCGCAGCTGGGAGAGCATTAGACTGAATATCGTATATTCAGGATGTGTTGAATCTGGGGTCACCTCCCTGAGGAGACGCTCAGGGCCTGTTTACTGTTTTGTTTTAAATTTTTTTAATGTTTTATTTCCGAGACAGAGCATGGATGGGGGAGGGTCAGAGAGAGAGGGAGACACAGAATCTGAAGCAGGCTCCAGGCTCTAAGCTGTCAGCACAGAGCCTGACGCGGGGCTGGAACTCACTGTGAGATCATGGCCTGAGCTGAAGTCAGAAGCTCAACTGACTGAGCCACCCAGGCACCCCGGGGCCTGTTTACTGTTTAAAGAATCAAGCAAATTGGTTTAATTTTTTCATTATTTATCTTTAGTCGTATACTTGCAATTGGCAAGGTTCAGCCTGTCCAGGCTTTGAGCAAGAGAATTTCACACGCAACTCTTCAGTGTGAGTTGTGATTTAAACAGGATGAGATTTCAATAGTGACTGAAGGTCCTGGAAATATGTATGTAGAAGCAAATTAAGTGCAAATATGATTAAATATTAAAAATGACTTTACTGTTTTGCAGTCAAAACTATTTGGAAGACTCACGGGAACTAAATTGATCTTTTTAAAAGGAAATAATCCAAAATGACTTCAAGTTCTGAGTTTTTGGTTCAACTGGAATCTGACTTCATTTTCTATTTTATAATGGTCTTAATGTGTGTTTGCTTTCTTATTTTGGGTAATGTGGACTCTTTATGGCTTTTTAAGAGCTAGTTATTCATTAAGAGTTCTACTTTGGTTCTTATCAGTGCTGAAAATGTTCCCGGTTGTTCAATGTCTACAGATTGCATGGCAAACAATTGCATGGCATGAATACAGTTACGCTCAAATGTTTCTTTCATTTGAAATCTTCAGCTTTTCTAAAAAGCCAAAGTTTCAGATTTTTCTAATTTAAAAATTTTTTAATGTTTATTTATTTTTGAGAGAGAGAGTGAGTCAGAGTGTCAGCAGGGGAGGGGCAGAGAGGGAGACACAGAATCCGGAGCAGGCTCCAGGCTGAGCTATCCGCACAGAACCAGATGAGGGTCTCAAACTCAAGAAACTGCAAGATCATGACCTGAGCCAAAGTCGGATGGCTGACCGACTCAGCCACCCAGGCACCCTTAGACGTTAAGATTTTTATAAGTTCATTATAGAATGAAAATAGGGGACGCTTACTTGCAAAATGCTACAGCAGGTAGAGTGTGGTCAAAGTAGACCGTTGTGGGAGACTCTTCAATTCCTATGAACAACAGACACTGGAGCTAGTTGCCCTCTGCCTAGAAAAGAAATGGGCCCGTGTGTAAGGAGACAACTTGCCATAAAGCACATAGAGGCAAGAAAAGACTTGAGACTTTGCACCCATCTTAACCTTTCCTCCTTCGTGTTTACCGGAGAGAAATGGAAATGGTTCACAGAAGAACTTGTACACGAATGGTCATGGAAGCATTTTGGGTTATAGCCCTAAACGGGGAACAACCAACATGCCCATCAACTGGTGAATAGGCAAACTGGTCCTCTTCAGCAAGTTAAAGAAACAAGGGTGGGAAGCAAAAGCAATAAAGAAGACTACAAAAAAGCCTTGAAAGAGTACATACATGAAATTTATTTATGAAATTCTAGAAAAAGGGAACTCTAACTCCGCAATAGAAGTCAGAATGAGATGGGGTTGGTTTCAGTGGGGGCACAAAGGGCACTTTTTGAGGTGATGTTAATGTGTTGATTGGGTGGTTACAAGGGTGTACGCATTTGTCCAAACGACGAACTGTGGGTCGTAAAGCCTGCATTTCGTTGTACGTTAATTATATGTTTTAAATGTATGAAAAAAAAAAAAAGGCAAAACAAACGTTCAGACCAAACTGAAGCGTCTCCCCGGGAGGGCCGCTGGGAAGGAGCGAGGACTTTTCACCTCTCGGGACCCCGTTTCTGCCGAGCTCAGACCCGGGCACTGCGGGACGCGGGCTCCAGCCCCTCGACGCCGCAGCGGCGGGGCGCGCTCTGGGCGGCCGCGGCCCTTCCTGTTTCGGCCGCGCCCTCTCGCGGGCCGGCCGCGGGCGGGGACGGAACTGGGGCGGAGCGGGCCGGAGAGTGGCGGAGGCCGGCGGGCGGCGCGCGGCCGCGGGACATGACTGCCGGCCGCCAGGCCGAGGGCGCGGACGCGGATGCCGCGTCCGCGCGGGGGCCTTCCCGGGTGGCCAAACTGCTGTCGGCGCTCTTTTACGGGGTCTGCTCCTTCCTCATCGTGCTGGTTAACAAGGCGCTGCTGACCACCTACCGGTGAGGAGAGCGCCAGGGGGTCGGGCGGGGTCCGCGGGGCGCCGGGTCCCGGGACCGTCCGTTCGCTGCGCCGCGTGAGGTCCCGGGGTTCGGGCCGCGGCGGGGCTGCCCCTGCGCTCCCAGCACGTTGGCCGCGCCGGGGTCCGCGGGCTGGCAGGAACCGAGCGCGTGGGGTCTCACTGCCGACTCCGGTGCCAACGTGGGTGGCTGTGGGCTCGACACACTGACCGCGTTTTTACCGAGCCGGGACCTTCCACAACCCAAGCCACAAGCTAACAAAGTCGTTTTACTCTCAGTAATCGCGGATACGCCTCTCCACCGCTTACTACTACTGCGAGACAGAGACACTGCGTAGCGCGCTTGTAGAGCTACACCCCAAAGCGTTCAAGTGCCCCGGTGCGCTGAAACAAGTGATCTGAATGTGAACTTTAAAGGCGAACAGTTTACACAAGTGGAGATGTTCAACAATCAGATGAGTCCTAAGCGGATAAGTTTATGTTTATCGTTTGATCATTCATTGTCAAATTACCAGTGTATTCATGGAAGACTGGGGAAACCATTAGGAGTTCACATGACGAGGAAAAAAAGTTCTCATGACGTACTTTCTTGGATTAGTGTGCAGTAAACCAGATTCCTGGTTCCTTGAGCCTATTTGTAAGGACTAGAAAATCCTGTTTAATTCTGCTATCCTTATAGCAGCACAGAGAGCACTGTGGATTTAGATCCAGTTCCACCATCTAATAGCTGTGCCTGTTGGGCCAGACCCAAAGTCAGCAGTTTTCTCAAATGCAAAAGCCGGATAATTACAATCCTGTTAATTACCTGTTAATTACCTTCCAAAGCTTCGCAGGAGCTGCCGTTTAAGTAAAGCTGCTCTTTGTAAACTATACTGTCTGTGCTACAAGAGTGTAAAATCAGAATTTTATAAAGAGCCTAAAGAGACCTCAGAGAGTATCTTCAGGTTTCTTATGTTATACCTGAGAAAGCTGCGACCCACAGGAGCGTGGCCGGCTACACCTCCCACAGATATTTACTGAGCACCTACTGTGTGCCAAGCCCTTTGCAGGCACCAGAGAAGCAGGTGTGATCAACACAGAGCCACTGCTCTGGAGATTCCATACCACTGGTAGAGACAGAAAGGAAGTGGGCCAAGAATAAGCAGGGTGATTTCAGGTATGTTATGAGAGTGCCTGGGATGGAGCGGTTGGTGCTAGAGCATTCCAGACAGGCAGTCTGATGAAGTGGGCATGAGTTTGGTCTGTTGGAGGAACTGAATGAGCAAATGGAAGAAGGTAGGAGAGATGATGGGGGGAGGGAGGCAGGAAAGGCAGATCAGACCCTTCATTCACGCAATAATATTTCTTAAGCATCTGTTATGTGCCAGGCACTATTCTAGGCACTTGAGCTATAGGAGTGAATAAAGCAGATCAGAACCCTAAATGTCATGGAGCAAATATCTATCCTTCTAAAGCTTACATGGAGCTTTCTACTGAATCAGTAAATAAACTGATAGAATTTATATTATGTCAGATGCAGTTGTGTGGTCAGGAGAAAAAAATAAGGCAGGGAAGGGAGTTAGGGAGTGTGGGCATGGGAAGGAGTTTGCCATCTCAGTTTAATCAGTGAAGCTTCACTGAGGAGGTGACAGTTGAGCCAAGAGATGAGTGACACGAAGGAAATGAGGAAAGAACATTCCAAGCGTGAAAGAGAAGGGTGTTTGGGTAGAAATGGTACTAGGTGAGGGTAATGGATTGTTAGATCCTGGAGGGCCTATGAAGCTGCCATGGAGGCTCTCAGGAGACGGGAGCCACCAGCCAGTGTTGAGCAGAGGAGTAACATGATCTTGAGGACCAGGGTGGAAGCACAGGGAAGTATCTAGTATTCTAGATAATTCTAAAAGATGTCTTGGACTGTGGGGAGGGGCAGCAGCAGATATGAAGGGAAGAGAGAGATCTGGGATATTTTTTGGTGATCTTACAGCTGTTGATGTTCCTTACAAGTCTCTCCCAGTGTGTTGCAAGCATGCTTGCTGGTGTCCATGGGAAACACCAACACTGCTAATGAACAAAAAAGAAAACTAAACATTTTTGACCAAAAATAATAAGAGAATGCTACTAATAGGCTTGTTTGGGAGTGGTTGGCAGTTATGTTGGATGAAGTTTGAAGGTCAGTCTCTATTTTCTGCACTTGAATGAGCCATGTGCTCTCTGGCCATGTGGGCAGTCACTGCCTCCAAAAACAGGTGTCTTCTTGTTGGAAGCAGGGACCAGTAAACAGTGGTTACGTGCTTTGAAGATGAAGGGGAAGTCTCCAACCAGGAAGGATTATTATTATATGAGATATCTTACACCCTAGCCTTTCCATCTTTAAAATGTTGAGGTCCATGATTAAAGGAGGAAATGGAGTTTTTTTTTTTTTTCTCTGCAAGACAAAACTCTTTCAATCCTTAGAAGTAAACATTTCACATTTCCGTAATGTAATATACAGTTGGAGAACCCTGTTCAAATAACATTATTCATTCTCTCATCTCAAAATGCTTTAGGAGCACATTTTTGAGGGGAGGAGGGTTGGGTTGATTTGGTTACAACAATAAACCACAAAAATCTGATCCAAACATTAGATGTTTGAAGGTAGAATATTGTGTTGTAGAGTAGAAAGAAGGGCATTTTGATAATTACCTAATCCACAGGGTCATGGGAATGTAGCTCAAGGAATATTTTTTTTTCTCCTGCATTTTGAACAGATTGTTTCTGGTTGGGGTTCAGGTCTGATGAGTGGTGTTCCTTATTTCTTATGCTAGACTTATCTGGTTCATTGTAATGCTAGATTTATCTAGTTGGACAGAGAAATCTTTGAAGGATATGAACTCTCAGAATCTGTTAGGGTGGGAGGGAAAAGCAAGGTCACCTAAGAATCTGTGGCTAGTTGGTTACACCAGTGGGTCTTTGGAATCAGATTCATGAGGGTGGTGGGGTGGTCTGGAGTTGCTTTTTTGTTGCCATTGAAATACACTGTTCTCTAGGACATGCAAGAATTTACTAATGGTGCTTAATAAAAATATAGACCTTAGTTGTATTCAGTTCAATGAGTATTTCCTGTATGTCTAGTTCTTTATGTATCCTAGGACATTGGGATCATTTAGCACAGTGGTTTTCAAACCTGCCTGGGACTGTGAATTACTTGGAGAGGTTTTTTTTTTTTAATTTTTTTTTCAACTTTTTTTAAATTTTTATTTTTGGGACAGAGAGAGACAGAGCATGAACGGGGGAGGGGCAGAGAGAGAGGGAGACACAGAATCGGAAACAGGCTCCAGGCTCTGAGCCATCAGCCCAGAGCCCGACGCGGGGCTCGAACTCACGGACCGGGAGATCGTGACCTGGCTGAAGTCGGACGCTTAACCGACTGCGCCACCCAGGCGCCCCTAGAGAGGTTTTTATAAAATATATTGTATCGAGTCTCGGGCAGTGGGAACTGGAAATCCATACTAAAAACAAAAACAACTTGTAATTTTCTCTTTCTTTGGTGAAAACCTGCTCTCTCCTGAAGACACCGCTTCCTTGGCTTCCTTGGCCCCTGGACGCAGCTGGATGTTGGTTTCACCCCAGGTGTGGCCAGGAGGTGGGGTGGGGTCCTCGTGGCTCCCCACTGCCCAGACTCTTGTGTGCTCCAGACTTACGACTCCTTATGGTCTTTTGTGGTGGCTTCTGAGCTCCTGTCACTCACACAAGGAAGAGGCCTGATCTCCATCTGGACTGGTGTCAACCTTGGGGACTCAGGGACTCCTTGCGGGGAACCCTGGCAGTCGATGTGGCCTTGCTTCCTGCAGACACTCCCCGGAGGGTGCATGCTTGGCTGTGACCCACCAGGTTTTCACGCCCAGTGCTGTCTCCTACTGGTGTCCACATCCAACCTCGGAGTCCTTTCTGGGGCCCACTGGGCCTGGCCCTGGTCTGGCACAGCCTGCCACATGCCTCCTTCCTTCACTGAGCAAGTCAGACTGTTGTGGGAGGGAAACCACTACTGAGCTTTAAAGTGGTAATCGCAAAGCTCAGCTGGCTCTCCTTCCTGCCCACTTGTTTCTTCTGGGGTTTTGCTTTGACTCCTTTCTGCTTTCTCCTGCCTCCTGGAATCCCACCTGCCCCCCCTCCCCCGCCCTCCACTCCCCTTCTCCAATACTTTATTGAGAAAGTGGAAGGTGTCATTTGAGGCCCCGACGGTGCCCTTATGCTAATATGTAGGGAGCCTTTTATGCACCTAAGGTCCCCCTCTCCTCTCTGTGGGTGCAATGCTCCACTCCTTCTACTCCCTCCTCATTCTGCCTCAGCAGCTCTAGCCCTGAAAACGTGTTCAGGTTCTTAAGCAACAACAACCCATTTTTGATCCCTCGTGGACCCTCGTTTCTCTGTTCCTTTCAGAGTCTGAGTCTTACCAGTTGTGTACACACTTGTTATCTTCACTTCCTCGCGTTCACTCCTACAAGAATTCATTTAAAAAATTGGGGATTATTTAAATACAGAAATGTACAAAGAAAATAATTATCTATATTCCCCCTACCTAGAATCAATATTAAATTTTTTTTTGGCTGCTCCTCCCCCACTAACACTGTCTGTCTCAAAAGTAAACATTAAAAAAAATTAAAATTTTTTTGTGGGGTGGGGGGCGCCTGGGTGGCTCAGTCCCTTAAGCTTCCGACTTCCGCTCAGGTCATGATCTCGTGGTGGTTCGTGAGTTTCAGCCCAGCCTTGGGCCCTGTGCTGACAGCTCAGAGCCTGGAGCCTGCTTCCTATTCTCTGTCTCCCTCTATCTCTCTGCCCCTCTCCTGCTCACATTCTGTCTTTCAAAAATGAATAAATGTTAAAAGCATTATCCCAGGGGCTCTGGAGCTGAGAGGACTCAATAGAATTCTGAGTTGGGGTGGGGCTTGGAATGCAGGGTGCTCACAGGGAGGGTGTTTGCCATTGGCAAGGTAGCTTTCTTCAGCTGAGGATGTTCTCGGGCAACTGGGGAATGAATACCTCAGCGTAGAAGGGGGTATCTGGGTGGCACAACTGGTATCCATCCACTAGAATGGATTTCATTCTCATGGTGTTACAGTCCAGACATTCATTCTGTTTTCTTTGATAAGGTGAGTCAGCTCTTTACTCTCTTCTTGCCCTATCTGAAATAGGTGTGTTTTCCTCTGACATGCAGATTGAGGGCTGAGCTAGGGGTGTGTGTGTGGGAGAGTCTCTGAGAGAATGACTGGGAGCCAGTGCATGTTTGGGTAGTGAGCAGGGTGAGGTGATGTGCTGCCTTGTTAGATGTGGTGTGAAGTGTATCATCTAACTTACCCAATGCCGTTTGTTGAAAGACCATCTTTCCCTCACTGCTGTGCACTGTCATCTGTGTCATGTATGTGTGTATCTGTCCTCATCTCTGTTCTCTTCCATTGTGTGGATGCAAAATGAACAAACCTTTTGGAGTCTCTAAAAGTAAGAGCTTTATTCGAGCCCAAGTTAGGACAGCTGCCCAGGAAACATATTCTTTACAAAGAAGAAGGAGCTCCAGAGAATGAAAAGGTTTTACAGGGTTTTTACAGTTTTCACATCTCATTAAAGCTCAGAAGATTATATATTAGCATATAGGCAAGAATCACAAGTTTTAATGTCAAGGAACAGGGAGTAGGAGCATTGATTGCTATCTTAAGGACAACATGGTCTTCTTTTAGGCTACTCATTCACCAAGCAGGGGTACATTGTATGCTTGGTGGGCCATGAATCAGGCTTTTGGTTTCAACAAAGTGTACGTGTAGTTATGCTGACTTAGAAAGAAATCCAAAATGGCTTCTCTTATATCCCAGGCCTTTAAAGAATTTTTTCTGTCACCAGTTGTAATGGAATGCATTTATTGTAATCTTTAATTAATCTTTTGTTAGGTTTGTTCCTGGATATATTATTTAAAAAAAAAAATAGCATAGGCATACTTCAGAGATGTTGTGGGTTTGGTTCTAGACCACCACAATATAGTAAGTATTGCAGTAAAGTGAGTCAATTGAATTTTGTGGTTTTCCAGGGCATATAAAAGTTATGTTTATACTATACTGTAGTCTGTTAAGTGTGCAATAGCATTATGTCTGAAAAACAATGTACATACCTTAATTAAAAAAATACTTTATTGCTAAAAAAATGCTAACCATCATCTGAGTTTTCAGGGAGTCATAATCACTAGTCACAGATCACCATCACAAGTATAATAATAATGAAAAAGTGTGAAATATCACGAGCATTATCAAAATGTGACACAGAGACACAAAGTGAGCAAATGCTGCTGGAAAAATGGTGCCGATAAACTTGCTCAAGGCAGGGTTACCACAAATTCTCACTTTGTAAGAAATGCAGTATCTGCAAAGCATAATAAAGTGAAGAGTGATAAAATGAGATATATCTGTCTAATGAATCACCCAGTAGCCGTCACCCAGTGTCAACAACTCATTACATTTGTATCCCCCCTTGCACTCAATCCTACCATTTCCCCCCAGAGTTTTAAAAAAAAATTTTTTTTAATGTTTATTTATTTTTGACAGAGAGAGAGAGAGAGAGAGAGAGAGAGAGAGAGAGAGACAGAGCATGAGCGGGGGAGGGTCAGAGAGAGAGGGAGACACAGAATCCGAAGCAGGCTCCAGGCTCCGAGCTGTCAGCACAGAGTCTGACGTGGGGCTTGAACTCACAGGCCACAAAATCATGACCTGAGCTGAAGTTGGACACTCAGTTGACTGAGCCACCCAGGCGCCCTCCCGCCCGCCGAGTTATTTTGAGGCAAATTAAAAACATATCATCATATGCATTTCAAGATGTATTTCTAAATGATAAGAAGGGCTCTTTCATTTAAAAAAAACACCACCCCAATACCTTTCATACCTAAAAAACTAAAGGTAATTCCTAATATCATAAAATATACAGTTAGTATTATTTGATGTGCTTTTAGTGCTATTATAAATGATCTCTTTTAAATTTTCACTTTGTTTCTTCTGGCATGTAGATATATAAATGGTGTTTTTTTCATATGTTCATCTTGTAGCCAGTGACCTTGCTAAAAATTATTCTAATAATTTATCCCCAGATTATTTTGGCTTTCTATATACATAGTCATGTTATCTGTTAATATGATGACAGACAAGGGGCAATAGAAAATTGCCAAGTTTAGCAACAATCAGTTTAAAAATGAAAAGAAATGAACAAATGAAAAGTCAATGAATTTTATGTTAAGTTTTAATGGTCTAAGAATGAAAAAAAAGTCTAAGATTTTTAAATAACTCCTGCCACTACATATTATAGACTGCAAATTTTTATCAGTTGCTAAAATTGTTATTCTGTGTTTTTTATAGTTTCCCATCACCAATTTTTCTTGGAATTGGACAGGTAAGTGAAAATGAAAAATTAACCACTTAATTAGTTGTCATTATACACAATGAAATTTTAAGTGCTTTTGTTTAAGACTGCGGTTTACAAATTTATTCAGCTGACAGAGGGCCAGAGGATCATGGTACTTTTGGTGAAAGAGCATAAAGTATTGACACACATTTTAAGTCTTTCTATAATTTAGGAACAGTTGTATTTGTAGGAAAAAGCAATTACTTGTTTCAGCTTTCTTAATTGAATTTAATTACCCTTTAAAACAAGGGCCAGAAGACTGAAAGCCTCAAGGCCTGGTGGGGAACAAATGAATAAATTGGAGGCTGGAGTGGGACAAGGATATAGTTGCCAAAGTTGAAGTGTGCATTTGGGACTCAGTTTAAGCCACTGTGCTGAGAGGAAAGGACTCAGGAGATGAGATTGGGTTCACTATGCCCTTATTTTAACACCTCTGGACGTTTTCCCAGAGTAGCAGGGATTTTGAATTTTTACATCAAATTTGTAAATGCTAGCAACACATTCAGATTTTTACAAAACTCTCTGTGGGCCTAACTAAACATGTTTGCATTTTGTTTCCTGCAGTTTGTGATTTTTGTTCTCAAGTATAAAGACAAGATTGGATAAGCTTTCAGACTAACCCCATTTTAGCTGCTTCTGAAATTTCCCATTAATATTTATTTGTGGCTTGTTTACTATCTTGATCATATGCTGGTGATTTCCAGTAGGCAAGTGGTAACAGGCACCAAAGGCACCTTTTTTTGTTTGTTTGGTTGGTTTTGCTTTAATTTATAGGGAGAAAACATAAAATTGTGAAAATTGTGTCTGTTAATTAAATTTTTAATTGTGAATCTTGAGAAGGATGTCATTTATATGATTAAACATTGGTTAAATGTTTTGCTGATAAGGTACTCTTTGCAATATCATTTTAGGAATAAAAAATATAATAATATATTTCCTTAATGCCAAAAATATATCATCTTAATGTTTCAGTGTGAAAAGTGTAGAAAAAAGTACTCTAAGAGATCAGTGAATATGTGATAATGTGCCCTTAGTAATCCCCAAGGCAAATAAAAATTCACTGGCTTGTGCTCAAAATAAAGCCTTTCTGATACACAATTTGTGGGGGAAGAGGGCAGCAGACCTCGTTTAAAAGTCTGAGTTACAGAATATTTTAAATAAATGTTAGTATATTTCTGTAAGAATTATAAGGTCAGTTATAAATACAAACTATAATTATAATTCAAGATGGCCTTATGTTACGATCTATCATAAGTATTACATTTGTAAACTCATTAGGCTCAGGGTTTAGGGATAATCATGTTGAAGGATGTCTTAAATTTTTTCATAATAATATGGAAACAATTGAGTAAGTTCTAAAATTTGCATAGGAAGATGATATTAAAATTTTTTATTTCATAATAATCTGGAGTATTTCTAATATACTTGTACTCTAGATGAGTAGGATTTGAATGAGACATTTTTGCAGGACTGGCTAAGATTGAAGAGAAAAGTAGATCCCTTTTAAAATTGTTTTTCTCTTAATTTGTCTTCTGTGTTATAGGAATATGAGACTTGACAAAAAGTGTGTTAGTGTGGAGTTTGCCCCCTTGCAGTACCCCTAGACTCACTTTATGTGGAAAGGTGTCCATATGTTCAGTACATGGGAAGTATGGTCCAGGATCAAGGACTGGCCTCACCAACTGTGGTTACTCTGGCCAGTTTTGGGGACACCATTTCTTTCTCTGAACCCCTTGAGATAATATGCATATATGTGTGTGAGTCTATTTGATCTTAACACTTTTTGCCTCTAGTTCTGATAGAATTCATACATTGGCAAGAAAAACAATTTTGATATTCCAAGAAATAGTTATTTTTTGGAACCTAGAAAATGGATTTTTTTTGGATAATGTATTCTTTTTGATGAGTGTATTTTCTTCTGAAGGTGTCTTTGTACCTCAGTCTTTGCAGATATTTTGCTGAAGTTTCTCCTTCCCTTTTTTTTAGATGGCAGCTACCATAATGATACTGTATGTGTCCAAACTAAATAAAATAATTCACTTCCCTGATTTTGACAAGAAAATTCCCGTGAAGGTATGTGATGATGAGTACAAATAACTATGGTGAAAGATATGAAAATACTATAGAATTACAAATTGATCTTGGAATGCATGTCAGTTTCCATACACACTGTGCTTCCTGCTTACACTGGGTAGAAACTTCTTAACAGAGATTTTATATCATTCATTCAGTTGTTCATTAACATAATGTAATAATAGTCAAAGTGTGTGCTTAGCAACTGACACTAAATAATACTATGTGTCTTCTGAAATGGCAAAGCCCTATAGCATTAGGATTTGGTAGGCGTTTTTGGTAAAAAAGCAGATAGTAAATATTTAGGCTTTGTGGGCCAGACCATCTCTGTTGCAATTATTCAGCTCTGCCACTGTACCATGATAGATAAATAAATTGCTGTCATTGTTTTCTAATGAAACTTTATTTACATAGACAAAAGATGGGCCAGATTTGGCTCATAGGCCCTACTTTTCTGATCCTATTTTAAGTTTTCATTTTTTGCCTGGATTGATAAAAGCTGTGAGTAGAATGAAGAATATAATTTGATGCACATAGAAATACATGGGTTTTTCTGTGGTGGAACTAGAAACATAAAACCTGCCTTACCTTCCTGGGAATGAGGAACAGAACTACCTTTTTTAAACAGTTGCTGGCTCAATAAACAGTTGCTTTAAGTCAACCATTTAATTCTTAGAGCAGTCCTATACAACAGGTAGTATTAACTGTATTTTGATGACATTTTTGGATTTAGGGAAGTTAAATCAGGCTGTCAGTTCCTTGAGAGTGAGAACCTCTCCTGGCTTGTTCACTACCATGTCTCTAAGCCCTGGAAAGATGCTGGCATCTGTCACTAGATTAATCATCAGTCTGACTAAGCATCAGGGACATCCACAAAAAGAGAAAAACAAAATATTGAAGTATAACGAAGGCTATTAACCCAATCATCATAGGAACAATCAGAATATCGTTGGCCTTGCTTACACTTAGTTTATGATATGCTATAGTTTTAAAACACTTTAAGCACTGTGAAATATGATCTATATGTAGGGAAAAGGCATCATACATGAACGTATACTTGAATGAATAATAACACATGTAATCATTACCTAGATCATGAGATGGGATCACAGAATCCTCCTTACCCACTATTTTGACTTTCGTAATAGTTTTCTTACTTTCTTTGTAATTATTCTAATATGTGTCCCTGAATTATGTTTTGCTGAACTCGTACTATTCTTGAGTGTTCTGTAAAGAGAATACTGTTGTTGTGAACATTTTTTTTGAGTTTTTGCTATTGCATATATCTTTAAAAAATATATTATTTGGGGGGCACCTGGGTGGCTCAGTCAGTTAAGTGTCCAGCTCTTGATTTCGGCTCAGGTCGTGATCTCATGGTTCATGAGATCAAGCCCCATGTGGGGGCTCCATGTTGGGCATGGAGCCTGCCTGGGATTCTCTCTCTCTCTCTCTCTCTCTCTCTCTCTCTCTCTCTCTCACCCTCCCCTGCTCACTCTCAAAATGTATATATATATTTAATGTTTACTTATTTATATATTTATGTATAAATATATATTTAATAATTTAATCTTTACTTATTTATATATACTTAATATACTTTTTATATATATTTGATGTTTACTCATTTATATATTATAAATGACTATATTTATATATGTATATATAATTTGGAAAATTAGATGGATATGTTTTTATATTGCATTTACATATTGTTTTTATATTTGAAAAATTATAGAATATTAATCATAATTTATTTGTGGTTTCCTCTAGATTTTTCTACATTCACGATCAGGTCATCTACAACAAATGACAGTTTTGCTTCATTCTTTCCAACATTCTAACTTTTATTCTTTTACTTCTGTTACTGTATTGTATAGGACCCTCAGTACAATTTGGTATAAGTGGTAATACTGGCTGATCTCCAAGGGGAAGCTTTTGGCATTTCACCGTTTAGTGTGTTGTTTGTTGTAGGCTTTTTGTAGATACCTTATATGCCTATTCCAGTTGTCATTTGCTGCATAACTTGTGACTCAAAACAATAATCATTGTGTTATTTCTCACAGTACCTGTGGTTCGGGAATTCAGGACAGTGCCAACTGGGTAGTTCTGGCTTAAGGCTTCTATATAGTTTTGGACAGACAGTAGCAGAGTGGAAACAACGATGGGGTTGCTGGTTAGTGCAGCTGGGAGCTGGTCACAAACCTCTCTTCCTATAATCTTAGGCCTCTCTGTGTGGTCACTCCTATAGGCTCATTTGGGCTTCCTTACAAAATGGCAGGCTCAGGGGAGTCAAAGTGGTCACATGGTGCTGAATTCTTTAAGGGTGAGTGTTTCAGCAAGCAGGGCAAAACTGCCTTGCTTTTTATGACCTAGCCTCAAAGGTCACATAGCAGCATTTCATCTGTACATTATTAATTGAAACAATCCCATGCAGTTTTAAGAGGAAGGGACCTAGATCATACCTCTGGATGGAAGAAAGTGGTAAAGTCACATTTTAAGAGCATGTGAAATAGAAAATATTATTGTAGCCATCATCTCTGATTATGGATTTGTCTATTTCTCTTGGTATTGATGTCAGGTTTTTTGTTTTGTTTAATTTATTTTGAGGCCATATCGTTAGGTGCCTAAAACTTTAGTTAAATCTTCCAGGTAAAGTGTTTAATCACAGCTCACCCTGAAACAACATGAATTTCAACTGCATAGGTTCATCATATGTGGATTTCTTTTTCTTTTTTTTTTTTTGGATGAATACAGTACAGGGTTGTAAATGTGTTTTCTCTTATGATCTTAACATTTTCTTTTCTCTAGCTTACTTTATGTAAGAATGTAGTATATAACACGTGTAACATACAAAATATGAGTGCCTGTTTATGTTATTACTAAGACTGCCAGTCAACAGTAGGCTATTAGCAGTTAGGTTTTGGGGAAATCAAAAGCTATACATGGATTTTTGACTGTGTAGGGTGTTGGCATCCCTAAGCTTCACATTGTCCAAGGATCAACTATATATGAGGTAGACTTCTGTTTCAGTTCTTTTAGTGTACCTGGAAACTACAGCAGGCATACCTAACTTATCAAGTTGTAAAGTTAATTAATAAGTGTATCTTCCCCCTCATGCTCCTGGGTGGCTCAGTCAGTAAGCGTCCAAATCTTGATTTCAGCTCAGGTCATGATCTCATGGTTTGTGAAATTGAGCCCACTTTGGGCTCTTTCCTGACAGCACGAAGCCTGCTTGGGATTCTCTCTCTCCCTTTCTCTCTGCCCCTCCCTTGCTCATGCTCTCTCTCTCTTTCTCTTACAAGAAAGAAATAAACTTAAAAAAAAAATAAGTGTATCTTCCCCTTCAACAGTGTAAGGACTTTTACACATTTACCCCTCCTCCCAATTTAATGTGCTGTTTTCAACAGGTACTTGAATAACTTTATGTAAATCTCACAATATATTTTTATTTTCTTTAAAAAAAAACCATCAATGTTTATTTATATTTACCCACGTATTTACTGCTCCCTTTGCTTTTCTCTCCTTTTTGCATCCCACACTTTGTACTTTCCTCCTGATTAAATTACCTCCTTTAGAATTTCCTTTACTAATAGTCTGCTTAAATTTCCTTAGTTTTTTTTTTTTTTGTCTGAAAAAGACTGCATATTTTTCCTTTGCTTTCAAAAGACATTCTTGTTGGGGGGTAGCATTCTAATCTGACAGACCCTTGAAGATGATGCAGTTCTGCTGCCCTCTGCCTTCCATTGTTTCTGGGTTTCTGTTCTTGATTTAGTTTTTGGCTTGGAGACTCACTATCTCCCACATATTTCATGCTTTTATAAAGGTTTTAAGTTATTTTACCTAGCATTTTTAATTGTTTTCAGCAGGGAGATTAACACAGATAATCTAGCTCACCATTACCAGGAACTAGAAGTCAGTATTGTTTTTATTTTGAATTATACATGGAAAGGAGGGCAACTGATTCTTTTCAATACCTAAGAACCTCTAAAGTTGTAATATCCCAGAAGTTTTATTGTTTAGCCAGTTGTAGGCTGTCAACCAGAATGTTGTGAATGAAGGGGAAGGTCTTGGATGCGAGGCCCTCTCTTTCTTTCTTCTTTCTTGAGCAAATCTCCTGATAATAACGTTTTCTAATTTTGGGGGGGTAAATGACACTTAGTATTTCAAAATCCTTCAAAGGATGCCTTATCTGAATTGCACACTTAATGTCTTTTTAGTGGGAAAAAAAATGTTGGACTCCCCTTGATAGCTGTGGATTGTATATCAGTCAAAAAGTTCTCAGTTAGTGTGTGACCTTATGAAAGGATATATATTTTTTTTCATTTATGGAAGAGTAGGTCTTTTGTATGTTTCTTCAGTATGTTCTGAACAGTATTTCTCTTGAAAAAATAATTCAGGAGGTCAGAGCTCAGTAAACCTAATTCAAGTACTACTGGTATGTTGTTTAACCTTGGTAGATATGTAATCATTCTAGACCTTGAAAACAAATAAAGTAACTCCAAAGTAATGTGGGTGGTAGACACAACTTTTTGAAAGGGTCACCAACCTTGTGACATTCCAGTGGTGTGTTTTATTTATTTAAAGTTTTAATTTTATTTATTTTTGAGAGAGAGAGAGAGAGCGAGTGTGTGTGTGTGAGCAAGCAGGGGAGGGGCAGAAAGAGACGGGGACAGAGGGTATGAAGCGGGCTCTGCTCAGATAGCAGAGAGCCTGATGTGGGGCTCGTGGGGCTCGAATTCACGAACTGTGAGATTATGACCTGAGCTGAACGCAGACGCTTAACTGACTAAGCCACCCAGGCACCCTGTGGTGTGTTTTAGATTGTGGAAAATTCACAGTTGTTACAGGGAAATGATTTGCTTACTGATGGGGAGTGAGTGTCACCATCTATATATATGAAAGAAAATCATTATTGGAGTTCTAATCAAATATTCTTTTTTTTTTTTTTTCATGGAAGCTGTTTCCTCTGCCTCTCCTCTATGTTGGAAACCACATAAGTGGATTATCAAGCACAAGTAAATTAAGGTATGGTGCAGGGGAATGGTTGATGGGAGGTTCTTCACTCGTTTGTTTCTAATGGTACAATAGAAAGACCAAGTTTGATTTTTTCAAAATATTACATGAGATTGAGGAAAGCCCTATTTGTATAGTGAGAGTAAAAAGGGGGCAGGTGGAAGGTAGACCAGAAGAAGGACATATAAAACTGACAACAGAAAGTAGACCTCTCATCTTTCCTCTTATTTGGAAAGGACAGATTGTAGTTGTGGAAAACAAAATGTGAAATACTGGTTTTAGTTATACATTTTAGGGTTTTTTTTGTTGTTTTGTTTCTTTCTGGGATTGGGACGGTTTTCCTTAATTGTGTCAAATTTGTATTAAAGCTTCCGGAGTTAGGTGCTATTGCTGTGTTACCATGGATCTTATTGGCTTGTCTCTGAGTGAGTTCACTTGCAGCTGTGGGGAATGGTTTCGGTTAACACTGACAGCTGCTCACTCCTTGCATCGGGGGTTTCCGCTTCACAGATGAAGGCTTTGCTTCCTTCTTCTTCCTCTTCGTTCCCCCACCCCTCTTTCTCCCCCCTCCCCCACCCCTCTTTCTCCCCCCTCCCCCTCCTCCCCCCTCCCCCTCCCCCTCCTCCCCCCTCCCCCTCCCCCTCCTCCCCTCCCCCTCCCCCACCCCTCTTTCTCCCCCCTCCCCCTCCTCCCCTCCCCCTCCCCCTCCTCCCCTCCCCCTCCCCCTCCTCCCCTCCCCCTCCCCCTCCTCCCCTCCCCCTCCCCCACCCCTCTTTCTCCCCCCTCCCCCTCCCCCCTCCCCCCTCCCCCCTCCCCCCTCCCCCTCCTCCCCTCCCCACCTTCTTCGTCCTCTTCTTTTTTTTTTTTTTTTTTTTTAATTTTTTTTTTCAACATTTATTTTATTTTTGGGACAGAGACAGAGCATGAACGGGGGAGGGGCAGAGAGAGAGGGAGACACAGAATCGGAAACAGGCTCCAGGCTCCGAGCCATCAGCCCAGAGCCTGACGCGGGGCTCGAACTCACGGACCGCAAGATCGTGACCTGGCTGAAGTCGGACGCTTAACCGACTGCGCCACCCAGGCGCCCCCGTCCTCTTCTTTTTTAAAAGTAGGCTTCACCCCCAGTGTAGAGCCCAGTGAGGGGCTTGAATTCAAGACCTGAACTGAGATCAGGAGTTGAATGCTTAACCGACTGAGCCACCCAGGTGCCCCTCTTCTTTTTTTTTAAAAGTGATTTTAGAAGCATACTTATTATAGGTGTTCTGAAAGGCTCTACATGCATTGAAGAATGAGTATAACTTCCATTCATTGATACAACACTGTTCTCAAGGTAGCAATGTTAGAAACATCTTTATTACAAGTGTTCTTAAACACTTCCCTACATGCATTTGGAGAAGAGGGCTTCTCAAGTGCCGTGGGGTTTCTAGGAGAAGAGAGTTAACCAGAAAATGAGAGTAAGGAGGAAGAAAGATTGTTCAGTGGTGTCATAATGTGTTTTGCTGTGCCTCATATTTTCCATAAACTGGTAGCTGGTTCTACTGCTTTGATCATATTAGGTTCAGTTTTTCAGACAAGATCAGTTTATTGGTGATGTTGGGTTCTTTCTATTGCATCATGGGCACATAATGTTTTAGCCCACTTCTTAAAAAAATGTTTATTTTCTTTATTTTGAGAGAGAGCACGAGCAGAGGAGGGACAGAGGGAGAGGGGAAAAAGAGAATACCAAGCACATGGGGCTTGATCCCATGAACTGTGAGATCATAGCTTTGGACTGTTAACTGACTGAGCCACCCAGGTACCCGTAGCCCACTTTTTAAAAAATCCCCCTTTTGAGGTATAATTGGTATAAAATAAACCGTACATAATTATAATGCACAAATGATAAGTTTTGGCCTGTGTATAAGTCTTTGAAATCTATCACTGCAGTATCTAACACCCATAAAGATTTCCTCAAGTGACCTACTTATAATGATATTACATTGATTGATTCCCCTTTTAATGATTTTAAGGGGTCAGTCTGGTCCCTTCATTAGAAAGTGCCCCGTCAGTCAGTCAGCCAATCTTTCTTTCTTTCTTTCTTTCTTTCTTTCTTTCTTTCTTTTCTTTCTTTCTTTCTTTCTTTCTTTCTTTCTTTCTTTCTTTCTTTCTTTCTTTTTCTTTCTTTCTCTCTCTCTTTCTTTCTTTTTCTTTCTTTCTTTCTTTCTTTCTTTCTTTCTTTCTTTCTTTCTTTCTTTCTCTTTCTTTCTTTCTTCTCTTTCTCTTTCTTTCTTCTCTTTCTTTCTCTTTCTTTCTTTTCCTTCCTTCCTTCCTTCCTTCCTTCCTTCCTTCCTTCCTTCCTTCCTTCCTTTTTTAATGTTTTATTCATTTTTGAGAGAGAGAGAGACAGAATGAGAATGAGTGAGGGAGGGGCAGAGAGAGAGGGAGACACAGATCCAAAGACGGCTCCTGGATCTGACTGTCAGCACAGAGCCCGACATGGGGCTCAAATTCATAAACCGTGAGATCATGACCTGAGCTGAAGTCAGATGCCTAACTGACTGAGCCACCCAGGCACTCTCATCAGTCTTTCACCTAATGGTTTTAGATTCATTGATGATGACTTTCTAGATCCACTATTTCATTACAAGTTGCAGATCACCCTGTCTTCATGTATTATGTAAACTTCTTTAATAAATACAAACTTTCACCATTTCACACAAGAAAGGCAGGACGTAAGCTTTATTTATACATGTTCAGTATAATAAATTAGTGTCCTGTCACCTTCAGTGGTGACCAGTGAGAGTTTTTGCTTGTTTTTTTTACTATAATCATTATAAACTCATGAATTTCCATTTACTTGATAGAAGTCTTTTGTCAGATCTGTGTTTTGCAAGTATTTTCTTTCAGTCTGTAGTTTTGTCTTTTCGTTCTCTTAGTGTTGTCTTTCAGAGAAGTTTTAAATTTTAATGAAGTTCCATATCATTTTTTTCTCTCATGGTTCATGCTTTTGGTGTTGTATTTAAAAACTCATTGTTGAGGGGTGTCTGGCTGGCTCAGTTGGTGGAGCATATGACTTTTGATCTTGGGGTTGTAAGTTTGAATCCCATGTTGGGTGTAGAGATTACTTAATAAAATCTTAGGGGTGCCTGGTGGCTGAGTTGGTTAAGTGTCCAACTTTGGCTCAGGTCATGATCTCATGGTGCGTGGGTTAGAGCCCCGTGTTGGGCTTTGTGCTGACAGCTTGCTGTCTGGAGCCTACTTGGGATTCTGTCTCCCTCTGTCTCTGTTCCTCCCCCACTCTCCCCCCACTCTCAAAAATAAAATAAAACATTAAAAAATTTCTTTAAAGATAAAAAAAAAACTCATTGCTGTACCCCATCACCTACATTTTGTCCTGTGCTATCTTCCAGGAGTTTGATAGGTTGCATTTTACATTTAAGCATATGGTCTATTTTGAGTTTATTTGTGATAGGTGTAGGGTCTCTCTAGATTCCATTTTTTGCATGTAGATGTCTAGTTGTTTTAACATGATTTGTTGAAAAGACCATCCATTCTCCATTAAATTATGGTTGCTCCTTTGTCAAAGGTCAGTTGACTGTATTTGTGTGGGTTTATTTCTGGGTGCTCTAGTATATTCTATTGATCTATTTCATTTACTTGATATTTTTAGTTAATTATATACATAATTCTTTTGATGCTCACATTATCCCATCTCAGGCCAATGGGAGCCCCTATGAGTTGGTTTTTATGTTCTAGGGCCCCAGTGCTCTGGTTAGTTCCTTACTTTCTGGCACATGATGTCCCAGGCTTATCTTGAACTTTTCCTGCCATTCTCCAAGGATCCCCTGTTTATTTTTAGCTATTTTATTTTATTTTATTTTATTTTATTTTATTTTATTTTACTTTATTTTATTTATTTTGGAGGGAGAGAGAGAGAGCACATGAGCAGGGGAGAGGGGCAGGGGAGAGAGAGAGAATCTTAAGCAGGCCTGATGTAGGGCTCCATCCCATGACCCTGGGATTATGACCTGAGCAAAAATCAAAAGTTGGACGCTCAACTATCTGAGCCACCCAGGCACCCCTCCCCTGGTTGTTTTTAATGGTAAAGGTTATGTTCAGGCCACAATCTAGGTTTTGGATATATTGTGAAGGACCAGCCAACACAATTTCCTGATAAATAACATGTGTGGGAGAAAGAAAGGAGACAAGGATGACTTCATTGAAGAATGGGATTGCCATTGATTGGATTTATGCCTAGGAGTAGGATTGCTGGTCTATGGCAGTTCTCTGTTTAACATTTTGTGGAACGTCAAACTATTTCTCAAAGTAGCTATACCAGTTTACAGTCCACCAGCCATGTAAGAGGGCTGCAACTTCTCTACATTCTTGCCAAATTTGTTATTGTCTGTTGTTCTGATTATGGCTGTTCTAGTAGTTGTGAAGTAGTATCTCATGGTTTTGATTCCATTTCTCTGATGACTAATGGTATTGAGCATCTTTTCATGTGCTTATTGGCCATCTATCTATATAGATATAGATATATTTTAGAGAAATATCTATTCAGATCTTCTGTGTATTTTTAATATGGTTATTCATCTTTTTATTATTAAGCTGTAAGTCCTCTTTATATATTTTATATACAAGTCCCTTAACACTTAACACACAAGATTGCAAAGTTTTCTCTTATTTTGTAGGTTGTCTTTTTACTCTCTTAATGGTATACTTTGAAACACGAAAGTTTTAGGTTTTTAAAAATTTAATTAACAATTAAGGTAAAATATATGTAACATAAAATTTACCATTTTAACCATTTTTAAGTATATGGTTCATTGGCATTCAGTATATTCGCATGTTGAGCAACCATCTTCAGTATCTATTCCTTGAGCTTTAACATCATCTTAAACTGAAGCTCTGTACCCATTAAAAAATAACTGCCAATTTTCTCATGCTTCCAGCCACAGGTAACCTTTATATTACATTCTGTCTCAATTAACTTGCCTACTCCAGATATTTCATACAAGTGAAATGATACAATTTTTTTTTAAGTTACGGCTTATTTCAGTTAGTATAATGTTTTCAAGGTTCACTCATGTTGTAGCATGTATAAGAATTTTATTCTCTTTTTAAAAGATTTTATTTTTAAAGTAATCTCTACATCCACCCCGGGGCTTGAACTCACAACCCCAAAATCATGAGTCACATGCTCTGCCAACTGTGCCAGGCAAGCGCCCCTATTACTTTTTTAAGGCTAAATAATATTCTATTGTTTGTATATATCACCTTCTGATTATCCATTTATAAAAGTTGAAAATTTTGATGAAGTCTAATTTATCAAGTCTATCTTTTGCTGCTTGTACTTTTGGTATTATATCTAAGAAGACTGCCTAATCCAAGGTCATGAAGATTTATCCCCATGCTTTCTTCAAAAATTTTAATAATTTTAGCTCCCATATTTAGGTCTTTGATATGTTATGTGATAAATTCTTGTATGTGGTGTGAGAAAGGGGTTCAAATTCATTCTTTTGCATGTGGATGCATATTCAGTTGTCCCAGCACCATTTGTTGAAAAGACTTTTCTTTCCCCATTGTATTGTCTTGGAACCCTTGTTGAAAATGAATTGACCATAATTGTATGGATTTATTTCTAGATTCTTAATCCTATTCCTTTGATTACATGTCTATAATCAATAACTAGATAGTGCTAATTACTGTACCTTTGTAATAAGTTTTGACATTGGGTCCGCCAACTTTATTCTTTTTCAAGATTGTTCTAGCTTTCTGGTTTAGCTTTCTTGTTTTAGCTTTCTTGCATGACCATATTTTGATTTTTTAATCTTTATTTTTTATAGATTTTTTAAATTTTAGATAGAGAAAAAGTGCAAGCTGGGGAAAGGGGCATGGGGTGGGTGGGGGAGAGAGAGAGAGAGGGAGAGGAACAGGGACAGGGACAGGGACAGGGACAGGGAGAGAATCTTAAGTAGGCTCCATGCTCAGCTCAGAGCCCAATGTGGGGCTCAATCCCACGACCCTGGGATCATGACCTGAACTGAAAACAAGAGTCAGATACTCAACCGAGTGAGCCACTCAGGTGCCCCAATCTTTATTTTAAGTAGGCTCCATACCCAGTATGGGGCTTGAACTCATGACCCTGAGATCAAGAATCTCATGCTGTACTGTCTGAGCCAGCCAGGTGCCTCACCATATCAGTTTTAACATCAGCTTGTTAATTTCTGGGGGGAAAAAAAAGCCAACTGAGGGGCGCCTGGGTGGCGCAGTCGGTTAAGCGTCTGACTTCAGCCAGGTCACGATCTCGCGGTCCGTGAGTTCCAGCCCCGCGTCGGGCTCTGGGCTGATGGCTCAGAGCCTGGAGCCTGTTTCCGAATCTGTGTCTCCCTCTCTCTCTGCCCCTCGCCCGTTCATGCTCTCTCTCTCTCTCTCTCTGTCCCAAAAATAAATAAACGTTGAAAAAAAAATTAAAAAAAAAAAGCCAACTGAGATTTTGATAGGATTGTGTTGAAACTATAGATCTATTTGGGAGTATTTCCAATACTTTAACAAT
Organism: Felis catus; assembly: GCF_018350175.1. Classification (NCBI taxonomy): domain Eukaryota; kingdom Metazoa; phylum Chordata; class Mammalia; order Carnivora; family Felidae; genus Felis; species Felis catus. The sequence goes on along the minus strand of NC_058380.1, from coordinate 30,458,788 downwards.
TTTAAGCCTATTGATCCAGAAACATGGAGTATCTTTCCACTTAACGCTTCTTTAATCCTCTAATAATATTTTGTATTTTTTAGTGTACAAGTCTTACACTTATTTTCTTAAATTTATTCCTAAGAATTTTGTTCTTTTGATGCTATCATTAATGGAATTGTTTTAATTTCCTTTTTGGATTGCTCATTGCAATATATATAGAAATGTAATTGATTTTTGTATATGCAGTTTTTTTCCTGCACTCTTGCTTAACTATTCATTGTGATGACTCTTTAGTGGATTCCTTAGGATTTTCTTTACGTGTCATTTGCAAATAGGGATAACTTTATTTCTTGCTTTCTAAACAGTATCCTTTTTTTTTTTTTCCAGTTTAATTGCCTCTTCTAGAATCCCAAGTATATGTTGAATTGATGTAGTGTTGAGAGCAAACATTCTGGTCTTATTACTGATCTTAAGGGGAAAACAGTCAGCTTTTCATCATTAAGTATAACTTACTTGCTTTTAAAAGGCACCATTAAAAATACTTTTTGGAATTAATTGACTTTTTGGGTGCTTTGAAAAAGGCAGTTCTAATCCGTCTCATAAGAGATCTTTTTTTTTTTTTTAACGTTTATTTATTTTTGAGACAGAGAGAGACAGAGCATGAACGGGGGAGGGGCAGAGAGAGAGGGAGACACAGAATCTGAAACAGGCTCCAGGCTCTGAGCTGTCAGCACAGAGCCCGACGCGGGGCTCAAACTCACGGACCACGAAATCATGACCTGAGCCGAAGTCGGCCGCTTAACCAACTGAGCCACCCAGGCACCCCTCATAAGATATCTTTAAGTGTGGGTATAAAGTTCCTGAAAATTCTTTCTGTACTTGTTCTCTGGTTGTGGCATCATTGATCACATGGAACCCCTCCACAGGTCTGGTCCGGAGGAGATGGTCACTACTGTCCTCGCTGTGGTTGTGACTTTCTTTCTCCAGGTCACCATCTTCTCAGGGTGACATCTGGAAGCAGGTGGAGGTTGGCTGTTCCAGCCTAGTCAGTTTTTTTGGGTGTGCATTGAGCTGTGTTTTGGAATCTCTGAGTTTTGAGGCCCCACTGAAAGTTCTTAAGTATTTTTAAAAGGCAGTGAATATAGCCTCATTACATAAAGTTTTGAGGAAAAAATAACTCATAACTTTATCTTCTAACATACTATTTTAAATCTTGATTTCAGTGTTTCCCCATATGTACAATGTATCATGTTACAGTTGTAGCTTCTATATAGTTATGTATTCTTCTTGTTTTATTTAATATTTATTTTACAATAGTGGTATAAAGTTTTACATTCTAGAGTTAATGTGTAGTGTTCTCTCAAATAGATTTATCATATATTTTATCACTGTCTTATTGTGTGACTTTTTTTTAACGTTTTATTTTATATTTTAAGAGACAGAGAGAGACAGAGAGTGAGCAGGGGAGGGGCAGAGAGAAAGGGAGACACAGAATCCAAAGCAGGTTCCAGGCTCTGAGCTGTCAGCACAGAGCCTGCTGCAGGGCTCAAACCCACAAATGCAATATCATGACCTGAGCCGAAGTCAGATGCTTAACTTACTGAGCCACCCAGGTGCCCCTTATTGTATGACTTTTAGGTTGTTTCTGATGTTTTCTCCAAAGACACTGTTGTAACGAACACATTTGCGCACCTGGTTTTTTTCTTTCTTTTGTATTATTACCTTGGGCTGAATTTCCCAAAAAGAAATCATTAGGTCCAAGGTTAGCACTTAATGACTGTTGATACATAATTCCAACTTAATTTGCCAAAGGGTGTGTTGGTGTATACTGCATACGGTATTTTAGAATAGTCTTTGTAGTTTGCAGTAGTTGGATAACATGATTTTTAAAAATTGCTAGCAAGTGAAAAAAATTGCTAATAAGCAAAAGTGGCATGAAACTACTAAATCTCCATTTCTATTATTTAATGTGATTTATTGGTGTTATATGTGAGAATTAAGGTTAATTTCTTATATTTAATTTGGAAAGTTAGTGGGCTTAATTAAAAATGTAAAGCATGTGAAAAAAATACTTGGTGTCTGATGTTACTATACTTGAATCTTTTCCCAACAGTTTGCCGATGTTCACCGTGCTCAGGAAATTTACCATTCCACTTACTTTACTCCTGGAAACCATCATACTTGGGTGATTTTTGTGTTTCCTCTGTTCCTCTCATGTCCTTTCCCCTCATCCCATATTATTTTTGCTTAGCAAGTTCTCAATATCTAATTGTTTTTCCAAATAGTCAATTTGAATTGCTAGTAGCAATAACTTAAGGACAAATGGTTTATTCATTTAAAAGCAGTCTCCTGTTTCCATGATTCCATAAGAACATGAGTGATTTTTTTGCTTGTGATTTTATAGTAGACTAATAATATGTGTTTATAATAGAAAATTATTAAAAAAAAAACCCCAACAATCCCCAAACAGATGTAAGTATGTTTCCTGAGCCAGCTGGAATATACCCTGACAGGAATACAAAGGAAAAATTCTCCATGTGTACATATAGAATAGGAATGCAGGAAGTCATGAAAATCCATTCTGATGTAGTGATTACAATAGAACATAGGAATAAATTAATTTTTATAATGTTAGTTTAAAAATTTCTCATAAAGATACTCAGGCCAGTATCAGAAAAGGTGGTTCCTGATTTTGCTTAGGAAGATTATTTAGCAATGGAATTTGGATGATGGCCCAATGTTCTAAGTCCTATGTTGAATTTTATCTTAGTCTTTGGATGCTTGACAAAAGACCATCTAGAACTGTCGGCAGGGGCCCTTGTGCATTCTGTCACAGCATCTTTCTAATGAGAACAGAGAAATACACTTATAATTAAATTAAACAACTGTTTAAAAAAGACATTTGGTCTGATTTATTAATCTTCTTACAGATACTTACAGTGCTTTCTCTCTGTAAAGCGATGTCCGTTAGATTTTAGCTATAAAACTGTGGGCAATGTGTATTTTCAGTTTAAGAATTATAATCTATATTTTTTCCTTTTTCTTTCCTTCTTTATCATCTTTCCATCTATTTATTCCAGGAAACACTATTCCTTGAACATCATCGTCAGTGTTTTTACCATCATACTTGGTGCTTTCATAGCAGCTGGGTAAGACTCTGGACTGCTTCTGTTCAGTAACTTCTTTGTGCCTTTGACAATAGGCCCCACCCCGCCCTCATTTTCCATTTTCCATCTGGCTGCAGTTGAATTGAGCAGCCAGGAGACAAGTCTGTTGATGTTAGTGGGTTCCCCATGTGTTCCTGTGAAAGTCAGACTGGGTTCTAACTTGGCTGGAACATTTCTGAGAATGTATAAAGGGAACATTAGAAGATATGAATACAGCTTTTTTTCATAAAAAGGAATAAACTACTTGCTTTTATTACTGAATGTTTGTCTTCAGTACAAAAAATTTACTTGAAAAGTTCTTGGGCATTTGGTCAAGAATAACAGCTTTATAAAGCCCTTGTATGCTGATTTGTTTTATCACCTGTGATGCCTTAGCAGTCTGTTTCCCAGGTGGGGTACTCTAATTAAATGTATTTGTATATCTGGGACAGGAGCCAATACCAGTGCATGACTAAGTTGACCCTTGAACAACACGGGGATTAAGGGTGCCAACTGCACTCCCTCCCACTCCCCCTCCCTCCGTGGCAAATCCAAGTATAACTTTCAACTCCCTAAAAACTTCACTACTAATAGCCTATTGTTGACTGGAAGTCTTACTGATAACATAGTCAATTAACACATATTTTGTATGTTATATGTTTCATATACCATATTCCTAAAGTAAAGCAAACTAAAGAAAAATGTTAAGAAAATCATAAGGAAGAGAAAATACATTTACATTTACAAATACAAATACAAAATACAAATACAATATTGTACTGTATTTATTGGAAAAAAAAATCCATGGATAAATGGACCAGCACAGTTCAAACCTGTGTTGTTCAGGGTCAATTATAGTATCATATTTGTTAATACGTAAGACCAGGAATTCAGACTCCAAGTTTGCATTTGAAAGCAGACACTCAGACTCCTGGCTTTTAAATAGATTTTTTAAAAATGTTTATTTATTTTTGACAGACAGAGAAAGACAGAGTGCAAGCAGGGGAGGGGCTGAGAGAAAGGGGGACACAGAATCTGAAGCAGGCTGCAGGCTCTGAGCTGTCAGCACGAAGCCCGACGCAGGGCTCGAACTCACTGTGAGATCATGACCTGAGCCGAAGTCAGATGCTTAACTGAGTGAGCCATCCAGGCGCCCTAGACTCCTGGCTTTTATAGCCTGGTGCTTAAAGCATATGTACAGTTATATTCCCTGGGTCCAAAACTTAGCCCAGCCCCTTGTCAGCCGTTTCTCAGCCTCTCTGTGCCTCAGTTTTACTCATGTGTACAGTAAAGAATAGAAAAAAAAAAAAAAAACCCTACCTGAGTGAAGGGAAGAATGCAGAGTGGATGAATTTCAGTTAAATTAGTTTCCTTAACTGATTAAGAAAGAAGAGTTCTGGATCATTAATTGCAAATTAAATAAGGGCACGGATATTCTCTTATTCTAGTCTCCTTGCTTACTAGCTGTACAACCAGGACAAGTGATTTAGCCTGCCCGCACCCCAGTTATTTTGACTATGCAATGGAGGTTAGAACAGACCCACCTACTAGTGTCTTTGTGAGAATGAAATGAGATAGAAAACTGGGGTTTACTCTAGCATGTGGCCAAGTTCACCAAATACATGTTGAGTGTGTACTATACACCAGGCATCATTCTAGGTGCTGGGGAGTCCAGCTGTTAACAAAACAGACAAGAAACCTTGCCTGCACGGAGCTTCCATTCTAGTTGGTGGAGACAGACAATAAGTAAAAGAAACAGATTAGAAAATATATCATGCCAGATGGTGACAGATATTAGCAATTTATTTGTTTTGTTTTTTTATTATTATAAATGTGGTTAGTCCCTTGCCTAACCAAAGTTTATTATTTACATTTTCATCTGTAACATCCCTGTCCCCAGTCCTATCTGTGGCTGAGTTCAGCCCCTCTGCAAGCTGGCCTCTACTTTCAGCACTGTTTTAGGTCTCTGGTATGTGGACTTTAAACAGCAGCGCTTAGAGCCTGTTGTAGTCATGAAGATTTTGTTCCAAGATAATCATAGGAGCAAAGTAGCTAAAAGAGGGAGGTGCTCTGTTGAAAGTGGCCTCCTCCCACAGCGCTTTGAGGTGTCCCCTGGGCAGCCTCTTTTTTGTAAGTTTCTTAGAGCTTGATTTGGAAACTACTCAGAGTCAATTGTATACTTTTACAAAAATGGTTTATAAAAATGTCTGTAAGGCTTTCGTGAAGAATGGTGCTTCAGATGCTGTGTATACGGAGGCGTATTTCCAGACCCAGTGAATAGAAATTCAGCTCATAATTAGCACATGTGATATTCTAATGAGCTCAAAGGGTAGTGTTCCCAAAACATCTAACTTTCCCCCAAGAGCCAGCTTGGAACAGTACTTCTCAACCTTTCCCATCCTCAGCACCCACAGAATGGATACTATCTAGGTGGGTGACAAGCACAGTTCTTAGCTGCAGGCTAGCTGTGCCCCCCAACCTTCTCTCTGCTCATTCAAATCACCTCGTCTAAATGCAAATAACTGTAGAGCTGATTTACTCAGATGAGCCAGTTTATGCTGCTGTAACAAACAGCTCCCACATTAACATACCAAATATATTCTGCTCACACTACTTACTCAGACCAACCTTAGTTAACGCTCTGCGGGTGCGCAGCTCATTGTAGCTACTCAGGGACCCAAGCTGATGGAACCCCTGCCTCAAAGGGAGGGAAAAGGGCATGTGGGGAATCGTGCCCCAGCTCTTCAAGCTTTTTCCTGGAAATGCCATGCATTACTTCCTCTTACATTTTGTTTGCTGAAGCAAGTTACACGGCCAGATAAAGTTAAAATATCATGTCTGTAAACAGCCGTAAATGACAACTAAAGGGTTAACCATGAATTTGCTCTCATTTATTAAAGCAAATGAATTCTTTTCAAATTTCTGTGCTTTTACCAGTGGCCTAAACAAGTGGTGCTAGGAAACTTGAGGCCCCCGGAGCAGATCTGAGAACTCTGGGAATTTCCCTCGGGCTCTCCTAGGAAGTGAGCAACACCTTTCCACTCCCCTAGAAACCTGGCTCTTTTATCCATTGGATTCTTTGCCATTTTGTGGAACAGCAGACGCTTCTTAACATGGAGCCAAATGTGGGTAGGCATGAGATTTGGAAGACCCTTATTTTAAGAGATTTTATTTTTTGTGTGATTGAGCCAGAGAATTCTGATTTATGATGATCTAAAGTTAATTTACATTCTCACAAATATATTTGTAGTTAATAATGCCAGCAGAAGCCTCAAGCAAATCTGGTTTAGTTTGCATTCAGATTTTGGCACAACTTTTGCCTCTCTATTTCTTTTTCTTTGGTTAGAAATGATCTTTCTTTAAAACAAATTTTTATGTTGCAGGAGATCAGGATATGCCATTCTAAAATATGCCACTTGGGCACAAACATTATTTTGAGCTGAAGGCAATTGAGAACCAACAGATGTAGGAAGAGTTCTCGATCTTCCCCTTTCCTGCCTAAAAGCAGACCATAAATTTCCCTTTGTGAATGTGCCCCCCTTCTCCTGCACCAGGAGTAGGAGAGCAGTTCTCACTGGAGACAGAGGACCTGCACCGAGATGAGTCTGTGTAGATAAACCTTACTACAGTAACGCTTATCTTCCATTGGTTTCCCCCATGCATTTCCTAGTCCTTTCTCCATAATTTATTTGTTCCTTGGAATCCAAATGTCTTTTTTTGTTAAAATGATATATAAGCCCCAGAGTCTAACCACTTATTTGAGATTCATTTCTTTTTTGTGAACTCCTGTACATGTGAAATGTTTTATAAAAGTTGTATTCCTTTTTTCTTGTTAAGCTACTGTCAGTTAAATTTGCAGGCTCCAGTCACTGAACCTAAGAGGGTAGAGGAAACCTCCTTGATGATATGTATTTATGAATTATGACATGGGTCTGGTACTGTCTGTAGGATCAAGTGTAGTAGGTGACTCATATCATGACTCAGCTGTTCTTTCTCTCCCTGTGTCGTGTGCCCCCGAACATTTTTATACCAGTATTATTTATATAAAATGCAAGTAGAAAAGAAGATGTTCAAAAGAATGAGGAGAAGGTAGCCTTAGAAGAATTGCAGAGAAGGAATGGATCGATGCCTTGCCTTTTTGACAAACAGGGTGGGGGCGTGCTGGTGGATGATGTGACCGGCGGGACACCAGATGGAGGTGTCAGTTCCTCTTTCGACCTCTCTTGCCCCAGTCACTAGCCAGCTGTCCCCACAGGGCATCTCCCCTGGAGATGGCCCTGTTTATTACAATAAGCAAAGTCACTGGGTGGGTTGGACAAATCATTCCCCTCAGAAAAGCAGAGCTCACCGATTATTACGCCATTTGATCAGTTGGCGAAAGAAAGGGCTTTGCAGTTAAAGGAAGGTGGTTAATGTTGCTCTGGTTTTAAGTCATTCATGATTAAATTGAAGCCACCTGATGGCCTGGTTTTGTTTTGTCTGGAGGCAAAGCAGAGGAATTAACCACAGAGGGGGGAAATATGCCAGAGGAAAAGAAAGTGGTTACTAGCGTCACAAGTGGATTTGATTAGGGCAAGATAAAACAGGCAGGCTTGAAGGCCAAGTTGTGAGTTTCTGAATAATCATCCTTTTGTGTTCTCCCTCCCAGTTCTGACCTTGCCTTTAACTTGGAAGGCTATATTTTTGTATTCCTGAATGATATCTTCACAGCAGCAAATGGAGTTTATACCAAACAGAAAATGGACCCAAAGGTACCAGATCTTCACTCCTTTGATTTTTAGGCTTTGTCCTCTGGCCCCTGAAATTACATGAAAAAACAAAATGGATTTGTAAAGTTGGCACATAATTTAATTTACATGATATGCTTTATAAGTCACTAATTTCTTTTCAGTTATCTTGTTTGTATGGGTTCTTGTTATCCCTTACCTTACAAAGTTTTGGTTGAAAATAAGACACTATTTTAGATGCAAAGTCAGAATATATAAAGAGATTATTTTGAGAGGCAGATTAAAATTAAAAGGTGTTTTTTGCTATCCTCATCAGTGACCAAGGCAAAGTCAGGGGTATTCTGAGAGCCACTCCAGTTTGAGAGTCTGAAGGTATGGGTTACATATAAAAGTTATGCTGCTTACTGGTTGTTGTGACTTGGACCCTTAAACTTCTCCAAACCTCAGTTTCATCATCTGTGGAATGGATCATTTGTAAGGTCTTGCCCAGCAGGAACTGCCTCTCCTGGTCAGTAACTGAGCGGTCTCCCCAGAGACTGGTGGGCAGATGGGCGTTTCTTGCATGTGGCCGCCTCCACGTCTGTGGGGGTGGGGGGACAGCGCTTACCCCACCCCAGCTGTTCCGGAAGCTCTGGAGGATGAGCCAGGCATATGTTGCTTTGTTCCAAGTTCTTTGTGTTGAGTGAGGGAGTTTGCTTTGATGGACAGACTCATTTCTGTGAGCTGCTTTTTATCTGCACTGTTTTTTTCTGCAGGGCCCTTTGTTTTTTTACTGGTGGCAGTTTTACAAAAACAGGTTTTTTGCCTTTTGAGGGTCACAGTATGTCACCCTTTATGAAAAATGGTGGAGAAGTAGTGAAGCCACTTTAATGAAAAGTAAATTTATGCAAGATTAGAAAATGAGATACCTTGTATTTTAACACTGCTGTTCCTTACCAGAAAGAGCAGATGTTTTTAAGGAGTTCTGTTTATATTAACATTTTAAATGTTCTTAATTTTGTTCCAGATCTCTCATTTTGCAGACAAAATGATAAAAAAAAAAACAATTAGAATGTGAAAGATGGGTGGGCCTCAGAGTCCATCCATATTCATCCATTTTATCTGCCATTTTTGTTTAAAACGAATGTTTGTTTTGCTATCATGATATGCTTGAGGTGAAGCATTTTACATTAGGAATTTACTGAAAATATTCCAATACAGAGTTGGTCAGAATAGATTTTTAACTCTGCATAAATACATAGTTATATAAATGCCTTCGAAATTTGATGCTTTGTGTTTCTAAAATTCAGTGTTTTCTTTGTTTTTGTAGGAGTTAGGCAAATATGGAGTGCTTTTCTACAATGCCTGCTTCATGATTATACCAACTCTTATCATCAGTGTCTCTACTGGAGACCTTCAGCAGGTGAGCTGGTGACAGTCATTACATTCCTGCTGAGCAGCCTCTGAGAGTCTTAATAGTTAACTTTTTGTACTGCAGTGTAAAGCGTAAAGGTAAGTCGGATTACCAGGAGGGTACATGGAATCGAGATGTGTGACATCACCAGTAATACCTCTGACACTATCCTTTATCCTTCCTTTGGTGTTTATCTTTAGACACCTGGGAAGCAGCAGAAGTAGTCACAAGAATTCTGGACTTGAAGATTTTGGAAAACTACAACAGTAAAAATCTGAGTTTGAGCCTTCATATCCCTGTTTGCTGATGTGGGGATCCTAGGAAAACTAACTTAGAAGGGGATTTTGATAGTTTTAAAAATGGATTTATTTATCTATTACCTTTATAATGCACATTTTGAAACATATGCAAAGTACAGAGAATAATTAAATGAACTCTCCTGTACCCACTGCCCAGGGTCAATACTGTTCGGCGTTTTGTCGTTCTTACTTCATCTGTCCCCATCTGCTTTCATTTTTTCCCCCCTCTGGAATATTTTAAAGCAAATTCCAGATATCATGGGATTTTGTCTCTAAATATTCCAGGATGTACATTTGAATTTTGAGAACGTGTTGTTCTTTTGGTATCTGCCCTGCTCACCTGTCTGCTGCACATACATGAGAGACAAATCAGATGGTAGATGAGTAGAAACAGAGGGGACCCAGCTGGAGGGAGTGAAGACCAGTCATTCAGGAAGGGTGATGTTCACCCAGTAGCATCCCCAGTAGCCACCTTGAGGTGTGTCAGCCCCTGCCAAGCCCTACTTTTTCAGAAAGTTGCCAGCTACACCTCTTCTAAGAATTTTGCCTGTATCTTAAGGGAGATGTCTAAGTTCACATGAGAAGATTTGCTAGGCAAAATTATGGTCCAGTCTGGCCTCCACCCACAGAACCAACCCTCAGCAACCCTTTTGTTGCTGGACTGACAGGGGTGGGGGTGAGAGGGGGTGTTCAGAGAGGCCTTGTGCAGTAACCCATCACCTGCCACATGACTGTTATTTCTGTGTTTACTAATCAGCATGTTTCTGTGGTGCAAACAGTTTGAGTTGATCCCATATCCCCCCATCCAACCCCCGCCTTTTAGGGGGTTGAGTACTTCCAGAAGGCTGCAGGCTCTTGTGGGCTCCTGGGTGGATGTCAGGGTTTCATATTCTTTCTCAAAGCTATACTTTTCATTTGTACAGTTCCTGTCCAGAAGAGGAAACAGACCAGAAACTGAAGTTTAGGTACCTTATGAGTTAAATTGACTAGATGTATTATGTTAATAATTGATAACATTATTTTGATAGGAATATATGTTCCCACACCCAAACCATTGCTTTATAACTTGTAACATGGGCTCTCAGAAGTTTCTCTTCCTTGTAACGATTATCCCTGCAGAATTATTATACTTTCTCAGGTAATAATAAAAATAATAGCAGCTAATATTTATTGAGGACTTACTGTATCAGACATTGTTTAAAGCACTGTACATGAACGATTTCACTGCTTTCCACAGCAGCCTTCTGAGGAGAAGGGACTGTTTGCTATTCATCTTGTAGATGAGGAATCTAGAGCACGGTGTTTAAATACCATCCAAGGACAGCAGGTGATCGATCCAGGCAGTCTTGCTCTGGAACCCATTCTCCACTGTAATCTTAGTTACCTTATTGTAAATGAAAAGTGTTTCTTGCCTTCATGCATGAAAAACCATAACCTATCACTTATATCTTAGAAAATACAAGAGGCCTAACGTATACTTTAACTTATTAAGTAGTGGTGTTCTAGGAGAATGTTATGCTCCTATCCTGGTTTTTGGTGCTGAACTATCTCAATATGTACCCTATCTAGTCTCTTTTTTGACCAGGCTTCTAATCTACAGTTTCTCTAGGTACCTTAGAGCCCCAGCTGTGATTACTCTCCACAGAAATTCCAGATGGAGCAGAGCTAAATATATAGATTTATTTAAAAATCTATAAGAAACTTATAATTGGAAAAAAATAGAATGTGTTTATAACTGTTAAAAGGGCCCTCTATAAAAATGATAAGATACAAAATCACGAAGTTAAAAATTTGACTCTATTTTAATTTAAAAGTATTGTATGATAGGAGATCCAGAAGATATGGGACACTCACTATAATCAGTGATTTTTAAAACCCTGTGGAAAAAAATAATGTATTTTTCACTAGTAAGATTGTTCTGCTGTGTGTTCGTTCCATCGAATCGTAAGCTTCTTCCAATTGGTTACTTTTAACCATGTGTGAGTCCATTTTAGATTGTGAACCGAATGTAATAAAGAAGAGAACTTATATAATTAGATGTGTTAGCCTATAAAATTGCATTTTGTTTGCCAAGTTTGGTTTGATTATAGCAGAAATTGATTGATAAATTAGGGCAAAATATTAACTTGTTAATAGAAAAAGTACTTAGGTGAAGCATTTTTCCTGGTTGGCTGGAGAGGATCAGAGGTTGTGGTTAAGACTCATGTGTATGACTTACTGCATGGAGATTCACTCACTCTGGGACCTTGGACTTACACGGTCAACAAACCTGGTAACAGCACCTTGACTCTGTCTCTGATTGTCCAAGTCCATGATGCCAGCTCCTCTTGTCAACAGTTTGTGCCCCTGGATAATACTGTTTGGGTGACCTTTTTTTAGTCATTTGAATTGCTGCACCAGGCTCAAAGTACATGGGGTATATTGCATTTGATGAATAGGGTAAATAATAGGATTTATTTTTCTGATAAAAAAACCACATAAATGCAAAATAAAAAAGATGCATGCTCCACCATACTGCTAGAGAAATAGCAAGTCTAGTATATGTGCTGCCGAAGCGAGCACAGCAATACCAAGTCTAAAGGAAGCAGCACTTCATCGTTCTTCACCTTTAATTATTTTGTTTTAAAATAAATGTCATACTACATTATTTTTTACATTATTTTTTAAAATGCCACCAGCACAGCCTCATCATTATTAAAGGAACAAAATAAAACTAAAATCTATTAAAATATAGATTGGCAAAGAATCCAGATATTTTTGTGAAGATTACTACATAGCCCTCAGTGGTTTATATGGTATCAGAACAGTTTTTATTTACTGTTTGCAGAAATACTTTCAGCTTGTTGAGTAAATACTTCCAGTTTGTTGAGCAAATAAATGTTTTTCTATCTGTGGCTTGGAGTTTGGAGCATATGGTTTTCTCTTATTTCCAGTTTTATTTTAACTTTAGATACAGAGTGTTTTCTATAGTTTTTGTTTGGTTTTGATCTTTGACTACCTTGGATGTTTTCTGCCCCTTTGACAGTAAGACAGCTTTATATTTATATTTTCCTTTCACAAGTAAGCATTAAAAAAATAATTTTATGCTGGAAACTTTCAAAGCTATACAGAAGGAGAACAAATAGCATAACAGACCCCACGTACCCACCAACCAGCTTCAACAGTTATCATCAATATTTAACGTGTATCTTTTTGATAAGAGATGTGGGCAGAGTCTTACTAATGAAAAAATAACAAGTGTGGCAAGATTGTATTAATTGGGGGAGAATTCCATTCTAATTGGCTTAAAATTTTTGAATTCTAAACTTAACAAGAATTTAAATAGTTTTAAATCTGTAAACTTATAAAACTTGATTAACCAAGTTTTGCCTAGTAGGAAGTGAATAGAGCTTATGTTCAACTGTGTTATTCAGCACATGCTTATGTGCAGCACATGCTTATTGTCTTGAGTCACTTTAAAATCATTTTTGGATGTAGACAAAGGACAAATCATGAATAAAATGCTCCTTTTTATTGTTACTTGTCATTTCAAGGGGGTTAATTTCATCTTCTCAGCTAAGTTCTTGAGAGTTGAAACTCCTGCACCCAACTTCTGCCTTAACTCCACCACCCCAATTACTTCCTTGCCTTGTAAAAAGCAAATAATTTAGTTTATTTGTTCATAATACTTACTAAGCATTTGTAAATTCTTGAAAATATTTCATGGACTTAGCCATTATTGTTAATTTTCTAATAAGCTTTCTTCTAAGATTATTTATTACCAAAAAAAGTTTTAATGTTTATTTTTGAGAGAGAGCAAGCAAGCATGAGTGGGGGTGGGGCAGAGAGAAGGGGACAGAGGATCCAAAGCGGGCTCTTGCTAACAGCGTGAGCCCAATGTGGGGTCGAACTCACAAACTGGTGAGATCATGACCTGAGCCGAAGTTGGATGCTCAACTGACTGAGCCCTGTGGGCACCCTTCTTCGAAGATTATTTATAAAAAGTAAACCCAATCCTGATTTTGTGACTACAGATTAATAAAGAGTTAATTACAGATTAATAAAGTCACAGCAACAATAGTGATACTGGATACTTGGCTCCCGCCAGGTTCTAAATAGTTTCATTAAATCCTCACATGGACTTTTTGAGGAAGTTTTTTTAAAAAATCCCTGTTTTGTGAAAGGAATCTGAGATTTAGGGAGTAAAAGTGATATGCCCAACATCCCACAGCTGGTATTGGCTACGATTTTTTAAGTTGTATTTTGTTTGGGAAAGCGGTTCCTGTAATAAAACATGATTTGGTAAAATCCATAAATTTAAACTGCAGTATTATGAGTCTAACCATTAGTTTTCTTTCTTTTTTGTAATAGGCTACTGAATTCAATGAATGGAAGAATGTTCTATTTATCATACAGTTTCTTCTTTCCTGTTTTTTGGGGTAAGAAACCATAGACAAGTAGAAGCTCAGTCTATGACATCTCTTGACAAGTCAAATCGAAATATACGTTCTGTATGCTCTGTTAAAATCCCTTTGTCTATGCTTCTCCAGCTTTCTCTGGAAAGTACCCCTGCAGCAGAGGAGTGGAGTGAGACCCAGGATCCCTGGGAACACAGCCCAAAAGACCAGGAGCAAGCATGAAACACTGTTATTTTTGAGAGTCATGTTAACATCACATTTCTCCAAAATATGATGTTGTCTATTGATTTCTGAAAGTTAGTCTGCATGAGGTCCACTGATGTATTACATTCAGTGCTATTTGTTGTCTTTGCTACAATGTCCCTCAGTTTTCAAGATCTTCCACCCACATAAATATGTGGAAATGACAACCATTTACTCTAGTGCCGTACCTGCTGTATTCAGGGAAATTTCTGAGGAGCATTGTCCAAGCCATTGTATTGTCCAACAATTTTAGGCTTTTGTCTTAAAATTTTCCTTACGTCTGTCTTCCTGTTGAGAAGCCATGCAGCCTGTGTCTTTTATCTTCCGAAAACTTGAAAATTCCCTTTCATGAATAGGTAATACACGCAACTAAATAATCCAAGAACTGCAACAGAATTCACAGGGAACAAAAGCTACTCCATTTTTCCCTGTCCCCCAGCACTGCAGTTTTCTTCTTCAGAGGTGACCCCTGTTTGAAGTTTTTGGCATATCTTTCCTGAGTGGGGCTCCATGCATAGACGAACACCTATCTTATCCCACTCTGAAAGGTGCTTTGAATGACTATGTCAGGGAATTACTTATCAAAAGTAATTCTGTGAATTTCCCCCCCACCTTTTTTTTTTACCGCCAATAGTACAGTTTTCATTATGTTTAAATTGGCTAAGAACACCTCAGTCTCTTTGATCAACACTTAAAAATTCTCAAACTTGATTTCAATTGCAGTGATGTAGTCTCACACGATGCAAACATTTATGTATAACTTCCATTTCACTAATTCTCTTTTTAGCTGTGTCTGATTTAATGTTGAGCCTCTTGATTGACTTTTTTTTTCAATATATGAAATTTATTGTCAAATTTGTTTCCATACGACACCCAGTGCTCATCCCAAAAGGTGCCCTCCTCAATACCCATCACCCAGCCTCCCCTCCCTCCCACCCCCCATCGACCCTCAGTTTATTCTCAGTTTTTAACAGTCTCTTGTGCTTTGGCTCTCTCCCACTCTAACCTCTTTTTTTTTTTTTTTTCCTTCCCCTCCCCCATGGGTTCCTGTTAAGTTTCTCAGGATCCACATAAGAGTGAAACCATATGGTATCTATCTTTCTCTGTATGGCTTATTTCACTTAGCATCACACTCTCCAGTTCCATCCATGTTGCTACAAAAGGCCATATTTCATTTTTTCTCATTGCCACAGGTATTCCATTGTGTATATAAACCACAATTTCTTTATCCATTCATCAGTTGATGGACATTTAGGCTCTTTCCATAATTTGGCTATTGTTGAGAGTGCTGCTATAAACATTGGGGTACAAGTGCCCCTATGCATCAGTACTCCTGTATCCCTTGGGTAAATTCCTAGCAGTGCTATTGCTGGGTCATAGGGTAGGTCTATTTTTAATTTTCTGAGGATCCTCCACACTGCTTTCTAGAGCGGCTGCACCAATTTGCATTCCCACCAACAATGCAAGAGGGTTACCGTTTCTCCACATCCCCTCCAGCATCTATAGTCTCCTGATTTGTTCATTTTGGCCACTCTGACTGGTGTGAGGTGATATCTGAGTGTGGTTTTGATTTGTATTTCCCTGATAAGGGGCGACGTTGAGCATCTTTTCATGTGCCTGTTGGCCATCTGGATGTCTTCTTTAGAGAAGTGTCTATTCATGTTTTCTGCCCATTTCTTCACTGGGTTATTTGTTTTTCGGGTGTGGAGTTTGGTGAGCTCTTTATAGATTTTGGATACTAGCCCTTTGTCCGATATGTCATTTGCAAATATCTTTTCCCATTCCGTTGGTTGCCTTTTAGTTTTGTTGTTTCCTTTGCTGTGCAGAAGCTTTTTATCTTCATAAGGTCCCAGTAATTCATTTTTGCTTTTAATTCCCTTGCCTTTGGGGATGTGTCGAGTAAGAGATTGCTACGGCTGAGGTCAGAGAGGTCTTTCCCTGCTTTCTCCTCTAGGGTTTTGATGGTTTCCTGTCTCACATTCAGGTCCTTTATCCATTTTGAGTTTATTTTTGTAAATGGTGTGAGAAAGTGGTCTAGTTTCAACCTTCTGCATGTTGCTGTCCAGTTCTCCCAGCACCATTTGTTAAAGAGACTGTCTTTTTTCCATTGGATGTTCTTTCCTGCTTTGTCAAAGATGAGTTGGCCATACGTTTGTGGGTCTAGTTCTGGGGTTTCTATTCTATTCCATTGGTCTATGTGTCTGTTTTTGTGCCAATACCATGCTGTCTTGATGATGACAGCTTTGTAATAGAGGCTAAAGCCTGGGATTGTGATGCCTCCTGCTTTGGTCTTCTTCTTCAAAATTACTTTGGCTATTCAGGGCCTTTTGTGGTTCCATATGAATTTTAGGATTGCTTGTTATAGTTTCGAGAAGAATGCTGGTGCAATTTTGATTGGGATTGCATTGAATGTGTAGATAGCTTTGGGTAGTATTGACATTTTGACAATATTTATTCTTCCAATCCATGAGCAGGGAATGTATTTCCATTTCTTTATATCTTCTTCAATTACCTTCATAAGCTTTCTATAGTTTTCAGCATACAGATCTTTTACATATTTGGTTAGATTTATTCCTAGGTATTTTATGCTTCTTGGTGCAATTGTGAATGGGATCAGTTTCTTTATTTGTCTTTCTGTTGCTTCATTGTTAGTGTATAAGAATGCAACTGATTTCTGTACATTGATTTTGTATCCTGCAACTTTGCTGAATTCCTGTATCAGTTCTAGCAGACTTTTGGTGGAGTCTATCGGATTTTCCATGTATAATATCATGTCATCTGCAAAAAGCGAAAGCTTGTCTTCATATTTGCCAATTTTGATGCCCTTGATTTCCTTTTGTTGTCTGATTGCTGATGCTAGAACTTCCAACACTATGTTAAACAACAGCGGTGAGAGTGGGCATCCCTGTCGTGTTCCTGATCTCAGGGAAAAAGCTCTCAGTCTTTCCCCATTGAGGATGATGTTAGCTGTGGGCTTTTCATAAATGGCTTTTATGATGTGTAAGTATGTTCCTTCTATCCCGACTTTCTCAAGGGTTTTTATTAAGAAAGGGTGCTGGATTTTGTCAAAGGCCTTTTCTGCATCGATTGACAGGATCATATGGTTCTTCTCTTTTTTTTTGTTAATGTGATGTATCACGTTGATTGATTTGCGAATGTTGAACCAGCCCTGCATCCCAGGAATGAATCCCACTTGATCATGGTGAATAATTCTTTTTATATGCTGTTGAATTCGATTTGCTAGTATCTTACTGAGAATTTTTGCATCCATATTCATCAGGGATATTGGCCTGTAGTTCTCTTTTTTTTACTGGGTCTCTGTCTGGTTTAGGAATCAAAGTAATACTGGCTTCATAGAATGAGTCTGGAAGTTTTCCTTCCCTTTCTATTTCTTGAAATATCTTGAGAAGAATAGGTATTATCTCTGCTTTAAACGTCTGGTAGAATTCCCCTGGGAAGCCATCTGGTCCTGGACTCTTATTTGTTGGGAGATTTTTGATAACCGATTCAATTTCTTCGCTGGTTATGGGTCTGTTCAAGCTTTCTATTTCCTCCTGATTGAGTTTTGGAAGAGTGTGGGTGTTTAGGAATTTGTCCATTTCTTTCAGGTTGTCCAATTTGTTGGTATATAATTTTTCATAGTATTCCCTGATAATTGTTTGTATCTCTGAGGGATTGGTTGTAATAATTCCATTTTCATTGATGATTTTATCTATTTGGGTCATCTCCCTTTTCTTTATTGAGAAGCCTGGCTAGAGGTTTGTCAATTTTATTTTTTCAAAAAACCAACTCTTGGTTTCGTTGGTCAGCTCTACAGTTTTTTTAGATTCTATATTGTTTATTTCTGCTCTGATCTTTATTATTTCTCTTCTTCTGCTGGGTTTAGGCTGCCTTTGCTCTTCTGCTTCTATTTCCTTTAGGTGTGCTGTTAGATTTTGTATTTGGGATTTTTCTTGTTTCTTGAGATAGGCCTGGATTGCGATGTATTTTCCTCTCAGGACTGCCTTTGCTCCATCCCAAAGCATTTGGATCGTTGTATTTTCATTTTTGTTTGTTTCCATATATTTTTTAATTTCTTCTCTAATTGCCTGGTTGACCCATTCATTCTTTAGTAGGGTGTTCTTTAACCTCCATGCTTTTGGAGGTTATCCAGACTTTTTCCTGTGGTTGATTTCAAGCTTCATAGCATTGTGGTCTGAAAGTATGCATGGTATAATTTCAATTCTTGTAAACTTATGAAGGGCTGTTTTGTGACCCAGTATATGATCTATCTTGGAGAATGTTCCATGTGCACTCGAGAAGAAAGTATATTCTGTTGCTTTGGGATGCAGAGTTCTAAATATATGTATCAAGTCCATCTGATCCAATGTATCATTCAGGGCCCTTGTTTCTTTATTGGCCATGTGTCTAGATGATCTATCCATTTCTGTAAGTGGAGTGTTAAAGTCCCCTGCAATTACCACATTCTTATCAATAAGGTTGCTTATGTTTATGAGTAATTGTTTTATATATTTGAGGGCTCCTGTATTCGGCACATAGACATTTATAATTGTTAGCTCTTCCTGATGGATACACCCTGTAATTATTATATAATGTCCTTCTTCATCTCTTGTTACAGCCTTTAATTTAAAGTCTAGTTTGTCTGATAGAAGTATGGCTACTCCAGCTTTCTTCTGGCTTCCAGTGGCATGATAAAGAGTTCTCCATCCCCTCACTCTCAATCTAAAGGTGTTCTCAGATCTAAAATGAGTCTCTTGTAGACAGCAAATAGATGGGTCTTGTTTTTTTATCCATTCTGATACCCTATGTCTTTTGGTTGGCCCATTTAATCCATTTACATTCAGTGTTAATTATAGAAAGATACGGGTTTAGAGTCATTGTGATGTCTGTATGTTTTATGCTTGTAGCGATGTCTCTGGTACTTTGTCTCACAGGATCCCCCTTAGGATTTCTTGTAGGGCTGGTTTAGTGGTGACAAATTCCTTCAGTTTTTGTTTGTTTGGGAAGACCTTTATCTCTCCTTCTATTCTAAATGACAGACTTGCTGGATAAAGGATTCTCGGCTGCATATTTTTTCTGTTTAGCACACTGAAGATCTCGTGCCAATCCTTTCTGGCCTGCCAAGTTTCAAAAGAGAGATCAGTCATGAGTCTTATAGGTCTCCCTTTATATGTGAGGGCACGTTTATCCCTTGCTGCTTTCAGAATTTTCTCTTTATCCTTGTATTTTGCCAGTTTCACTATGATATGTCGTGCAGAAGATCGATTCAAGTTACATCTGAAGGGAGTTCTCTGTGCCTCTTGTATTTCAGTGCCTTTTTCCTTCCCCAGTTCAGGAAGTTCTCAGCTATAATTTCTTCAAGTACCCCTTCAGCACCTTTCCCTCTGTCTTCCTCCTCTGGGATACCAATTATGTGTGTATTATTTCTTTTTAGTGTATCACTTAGTTCTCTAATTTTCCCCTCATACTCCTGGATTTTTTTATCTCTCTTTCTCTCAGCTTCCTCTTTTTCCATAACTTTATCTTCTAGTTCACCTATTCTCTCCTCTGCCTCTTCAATTCGAGCCGTTGTCGTTTCCATTTTGTTTTGCATTTGTTTAAAGCGTTTTTCAGCTCCTTCTGACTGTTCCTTAGTTCCTTGATCTCTGTAGCAAGAGATTCTCTGCTGTCCTCTATACTGTTTTCAAGCCCAGGGATTAATTTTATGACTATTATTCTAAATTCACCTTCTGTTATATTATTTAAATCCTTTTTGATCAGTTCATTAGCTGTTGTTATTTCCTGGAGATTCTTCTGAGGGGAATTCTTCCGCTTGGTCATTTTGGATAGTCCCTGGCGTGGTGAGGACCTGCAGGGCACTTCCCCTGTGCTGTGGTGTATAACTGGAGTTGGTGGGCGGGGCCGCAGTCAGACCTGATGTCTGCCCCCAGCCCACCGCTGGGGCCACAGTCAGACTGGTGTGTGCCTTCTCTTCCCCTCTCCTAGGGGCGGGATTCACTGTGGGGTGGCATGGCCCATCTGGGCTACTTGCACACTGCCAGGCTTGTGGTGCTGGGGATCTGGCGTATTAGCTGGGGTGGGTAGGCAAGGTGCACGGGGGCAGGTGGGGCAGGCTTAGCTCGCTTCTCCTTAGGTGATCCACTTCAGGAGGGGCCCTGTGGCAGCGGGAGGGAGTCAGATCCGCTGCCGGAGTTTTGGCTCCGCAGAAGCACAGAGTTGGGTGTTTGCGCGGAGGGAGCAAGTTCCCTGGCAGGAACTGGTTCCCTTTGGGATTTTGGCTGGGGGATGGGCGAGGGAGATGGCGCTGGCGAGCGCCTCTGTTCCCCACCAAACTGAGCTCTGTCGTCCGGGGGCTCAGCAACTCTCCCTCCCTTTGTCCTCCAGCCTTCCTGCTCTCTGAGCAGAGCTGTTAACTTATGACCTCCCAGATGCTACGTCGTGCTTGCTGTCGGAACACACTCCATCCGGCCCCTCCGCTTTTGCCAGCCAGACTTGGGGGCTCTGCTTGGGCGGCAGGCTGCCCCTCCGCCCCGGCTCCCTCCCGCCAGTCCTTGGAGCGCGCACCGACTCACCGCCCTTCCTACCCTCTTCCGTGGGCCTCTCGTCTGCGCTTGGCTCTGGAGACTCCGTTCTGCTAATCCTCTGGCGGTTTTCTGGGTTAGTTAGGCAGGTGTAGGTGGAATCTAAGTGATCAGCAGGACGCATGGTGAGCCCAGCGTCCTCCTACGCCGCCATCTTCCAACCTCCCCTTGATTGACTTTTTGATTTTAACAATTTTTTATTTGTGAAAGTTTCATTTTTTTTTTTTTTTTTTACAAACTTATTCATTCCTAACATTCTCTCATTGGTGATCTTTGGACTGTAGTAACTTTCATTTCTTTAAATGTTATACACATAGCTGTTCTGTATTCTTCATTTAATGATTCCAATTATCTGCAGTTTTTAAGAATCTAAATGTTATATATAGTTTGTGACTGTCAAACTGTGTGTGGTTGGTGACTTGTCGTTGTGAGCACAGTGCTTAATCAGTGTTATGGGCTGAACACTCATAACAAAATGCAAATTTGAGAAACCTTCCTGTGGGGACAAATTGTTTCTGGTCCTGCTGACAGCCAGGCATTGCCCCTGACCTGGACCGCTGTGTGCATATCTGAGGGTCTAGGCTCAGTGAGCTAAAGTGTCCCTCCCAACGTGGAGTCTGGCTCAAGGCTGTTTCCAGACAGTGCTGTTCTGCTAAGGTCTCTGCCCCAAGGCACCCCTATTCTGTTTCAGTTGTGTTCTGCTCTGACTCCTGCCTGGCCCTAATAATTTATCAGTCTGTGTCCAGTTCCTCCTTTTTTAAAGGAAGAGGGTTTGGGTGACCTCTTGTGCCTCTTTAAAGACCAGTGATCTCTCAAGTAGTGTGTCCTTTCCAGGCATAGGTTGCTTTGCAATGGGAGGGTCCCTTAGTGCACTTAGGTAGCCATTGTCAGAAACATAAGTTAAGTGAAATATTTGTAGTTTTCCCAGTTGTTGGCTGACATTTAACTTTGAAAACAAAATCTAAGCCATGTTTGTGAATCACCCTTGGTCAAACCATCTTTTCTTTCTGGTTAAAAAAAATTCAACCTATATCACACAAATTCAGACTAGCACTTTTCCCTGGCTAATCCCAGATTCACCTATGAACAACAGAGCTAAATTTCAAAGTTTTTCTGATTTCACTATAAACTCAATGAGATACTGTTTCTATTTTTTTTTAAGTTTTGTTTTTTTTTTTCTTGCATTATACCACTCAGTCATTCCTTGAAGGAAATCAAGAAGTAAACCCTCCAATGTCAGCTGTCCTCAGTGAATGATGCGCTGGGGTGGGGGGGGGGGTGTCTGGATATGAGCTGCCACTCTCTGGGACTTGCCTGCCATAGGCCTGGCCCTATCTGTGTATAACTCCATGCATTTTTTCCTATTTAATAATGTGTTTCTTAGAAAACAAATACTTTACAAAAGTTTTTGTCATCAGTAGTCACTTTGCAAATGAAAATGCCATAAAGGCATATCAGTTATAAATAAATCAGTAAATGATGAAATCATTAAGATTTCAGGTTTTACCCAACTTTAAGGATGAAAACTAGGTAGGTCTGTTTTTTAAGTGAGTCTTTTGAGGACACTAAAATCATGGCACTATTTCAGCAGCTAAGTGTCTGAACTCTGGAATCAGATGGCCTGGGTTTGAGTCATGGCTTTGCCACTTACTAACTCTGGGTCCTTGGACAAGTTATTTAACCACTCTGAGCCTCAATTTCCTTATCTTTAAAATGTGGACAATGAGATAAAGTATCTGATTCATAGGATGTGGATTGAATGAGATAATAGAGATGAGCACTTAGAACAATGCTGGACATGGAAAATGCCCAGTAATGTTAACTGTTGTTAAATATTTCTGTTTCTTGAGGTCAGCCTGTTTTTGAGCTGACCTCTTTTCACCCCAGACAGAATTGGTTCTTCCTATAGTGCATGGCTTCAATATATTTTTTTTTCTGTTACATATACAGTTGACCCTTGAACGACATGTAAATGAACTGTGTGGGTTCATTTATGTGTGAATTTTCTCAATAAATACATACAGTACTGTAAGTATATTTTCTCTTCCTTATTATTTTCTATTTTTATTATAGATATTGACTCTTTATTAGCTTTATATACTTAAATATCTCATTCCAGCATGTGACTTGTCTTTGTTACTCACGGTTTTTCTTTCCTTTTTTTCTTAGAGTACATAATTTATTTAAATTGAAGTTCGTTAACATACAGTGTAGTATTAGTTTCAGGAGGAGAAACCAGTGGTTCATCACTTCCATATAACACCCAGTGCTTATCCAACAAGTGCCCTTCTTAATGCCCATCACCCATGTAGCCCATCCCAACACCAACCCTCAGTTTCTTCACTGTGTTTAAGAGTCTCTTATGGTTTGCTTCCCTCTCTGTTTTTGTCTTATTTTTCCTTCCCTTCCCCAGTGATCATCTGTTTTGTTAATTAAATTCCACATGAGTGAAATCGTATGATACTTGTCTTTCTCTGACTGACTTATTTCATTTAGCATAGTACATTCTAGCTCCATCCACATTGTTGCAAATGGCAAGATTTCATTCTTTGTGATCACTGAGTAATATTCCATTGTATATATATACACCACATCTTCTTTATGCAGTCATCATTTGATGTCCATTTGGCTCTTTCCATGATTTGGCTATTGTTGATAGTGCTGCTAAAACATTGGGGTGCATGTGCCCCTTCAGAATCAGCATTTTTGTATCCTTTGGATAAATACCTAGTAGTGCAGTTGCTGGGTCGTAAGGTAGTTCTATTTTTAATTTTTTGAGGGCCCACCATACTATTTTCCAGAGGGGCTACCCCAGTTTGCATTCTCATCAATAGTTCAAGAGGGTTCCCATTTCTCTGCATCCTTGCCAACATCTGTTGTTTCCTGAGTTGTTAATTTTAGCCATCCTAACAGGTGTGAGGTGGTATCTTATTTTGGTTTTGATTTGTATTTCCCTGATGATGAGTGATGTGGAGCATCTTTTCATATGTCTGTTAGCCATCTGGATGTCATCTTTGGAAAAGTGTCTCTTCATGTCTTCTGACTACTTCTTTATTGGATTATTTGTTTTTTGGGTGTTGAGTTTGATAAATTCTTTTTTTTAAATTTTTGTTTAATTTATTTTTTAAGTTTACATCCAAGTTAGTTTACATATAATGCAACAATGATTTCATTGTTCAGGAGTAGATTCCTTAATGCCCCTTACCCTTTTAGCCCACCCCCTCTCCTACAACCTCTCCAGTAACCCTCTGTTTCTTCTCCATATTTAAGAGTCTCTTATGTTTATGTCCCCCTCCCTGTTTTTTACTATTTTTGCTTCCCTTCCCTATGTTCATCTGTTTTGTATCTTAAAGTCCTCATATGAGTGAAGTCATATGGTATTTATCTTTCTTTGACTAATTTTGCTTAGCATAATACCCTCCAGTTCCATCCATGTAGTTGCAAATGGCAAGATTCCATTCTATTTGATTGCTGAGTAATACTCCACTGTATATATATACCGCATTTTCTTTATCCATTCATCCATGGATGGACATTTGGGCTCTTTCCATACTTTGGCTACTGTTGATAGGACTTCTGTAAACATTGGGGTGCATGTGTCCCTTTGAAACAGCATCCCTGTATCCCTTGGATAAATACTTAGTAGTGCAATTGTTGGGTCATAGGGTAGTTCTAGTTTTAATTTTTTGAGGAAACTCCACACTGTTTTTCAGATTGTTTACCCCAGTTTGCATTCCCACCAGCAGTGCAAAAGAGGTCCTCCTTCTCCTGATCCTCGCCAACATCTCTTGTTGCTTGAGTTGTTAATGTTAGCCATTCGGACAGGTGTGAGGTGGTATCTCATTGTGGTTTTGATTTGTATTTCCCTGTTGATGAGTGATGTTGAGCATTTTTTCATGTGTCAGTTGGCCATCTGGATGTCTTCTTTGGAGAAGTGTCTATTCATGTCTTTTGCCCATTTCTTCACTGGATTATTTGTTTTTTGCGTGCTGAGTTTGCTAAATTCTTTATAGATTTTGGATACTAACCCTTTATCTGATATGTCATTTGCAAATATCCTCTCCCATTCTGTTGGTTGCCTTTTAGTTTTGCTGATGGTTTCCTTTGCTGTGCAGAAGTTTTTTATTTTTATGAGGTCCCAATAGTTCATTTTTGCTTTTGTTTCCATTGCCTCTGGAGACGTGTTGAGTAAGAAGTTGCTGTGGCCGAGGTCAAAGAGGTTTTTGCCTGCTTTCTCCTCTAGGATTTTGATGGCTTTCTGTCTTACATTTAGGTCTTTCGTCCATTTTGAGTTTATTTTTGTAAATAAATAAAAAAAAATTTTTTTCTTAGAAGTGGTCCAGGTTCATTTTTCTGCATATTGCTATCCAGTTTTCCCAGCACCACTTGCTGAAGAGACTGTCTTTATTCCATTGGATATTCTTTCCTGCTTTGTCAAAGATTAGTTGGCCATACGTTTGTGGGTCCATTTCTAGATTCTCTATTCTGTTCCATTGATCTGAGTGTCTGTTCTTGTGCCAGTATCATACTGTCTTGATGATTACAGCTTTGTAGTACAGTTTGAAGTCCAGGATTGTGATGCCTCCTGCTTTGGCTATTTGGGATCTTTTCTGGTACCATACAAATTTTAGGATTGTTTGTTCTAGCTCTGTGAAGATGCTGGTGTTATTTTGATAGGGATTGAATTGAATGTGTAGATTGCTTTGGGTAGTATCAACATTTTAACAATGTTTGTTCTGCCAATCCAAGAACATGGAATATTTTTCCTTTTTTGTGTATGTCTTCTTCAATTTCTTTCATAAGCTTTCTATAGTTTTCAGTATATAGATTTTTCACCTCTTTTGGTTAGATTTATTCCTAGGTATTTTATGGTTTTTGGTGCAGTTGTAAATGGAATCAATTCCTTGATTTCTCTTTCTGTTGCTTCATTGTTGGTGTATAGGAATGCAACCGATTTCTGTGCATTGATTTTATATCCTGCAACTTTGCTGAATTCATGGATCAGTTCTAGCAGTTTTTTGGTGGAATCTTTTGGGTTTTCCATATAGAGTATCATGTCATCTGTGAAGAGTGAAAGTTTGGCTTCCCCCTGGCTGATTTGGATGCCTTTTATTTCTTTGTATTGTCTGATTGCTGAGGCTAAGACTTCCAATACTATGTTGAATAACAGTGGTGAGAGTGGACATCCCCGTCTTGTTCCTGACCTTAGGGGGAAAGCTCTCAATTTTTCTCCATTGAGGATGATATCAGTGGTAGGTCTTTCATATATGTCTTTTGTGATCTCGAGGTATGATTCTTCTATCCCTACTTTCTTAAGGGTTTTTAGCAATAGAGGATGCTGTATTTTGTCAAATGCTTTCTTTGCATCTATTGAGAGGATCATGTGGTTCTTCTCCTTTCTTTTCTTCTATCTTTCTTCTTCTGTCTTTCTTTTATTGATGCATCACATTGATTGTTTTGCAGATATTGAACCAGCCCTGCATCCCAGATGTAAATCCCACTTGGTTGTGGTGAATAATTTTTTTAATGTATTGTTGGATCTGGTTGGCTAATATCTTGTTGAGGATTTTGCATCTGTGTTCATCGGAGAAATTGGTCTGTAGTTCTCCTTTTTAGTGGGGTCTTTGTCTGGTTTTGGAATCAAGGTAATGGTGGCTTCATAGAAAGAGTTTGGAAGTTTTCCTTCCATTTCTAATTTTTGGAACAGCTTCAAAAGAATAGGTGTTAACTCTTCCTTAAATGTTTGGTAGAATTCCCCTGGAAAGCCATCCAGCCCTGGACTCTGGTTTTTTTAAGGAGATTTTTGATTACTAATTCGATTTCTTTCCTGGTTATGGGTCTGTTAAAATTTTCTATTTCTTCCTGTTTCAGTTTTGGTAGTTTATATGTTTCTAGGAATTTGTCCATTTCTTCCAGATTGCCCATTTTATTGACATATAATTGCTCATAATATTCTCTTAGTATTTTTATTTCTGATGTGTTGGTTGTGATCTCTCCTCTTTCATTCTTGATTTTATTTATTTCGGTCCTTTCCTTTTTCTTTTTGACCAAATTGGATAGTGGTTTATCAATTTTATTAATTCTTTCAAAGAACCAGCTTCTGGTTTTATTGATCTGTTCTACTGTTTTTTCTTTCTTTCTTTGTTTGTTTTTGTTTTTGTTTTCAATAGCATTGATTCCTGCTCTAATCATTATTATTTCTTGTCTTCTGCTGGCTTTGGGTTTTATTTGCTGTTCTTTTTCCAGCTCGTTAAGATGTAAGGTGAGATTGTGTATCTGAGACATTTCTTCCTTCTTTAGGAAGACCTGGATTGCTATATACTTCCCTCTTATGACTGCCTTTGCATCCCAGAGGTTTTGGGTGGTGGTGTTATCATTTTCATTGGCTTCCATGTACTTTTTAATTGCCTCTTTAACTTCTTGGTTAAACCATTCATTCTTTAGTAGGATGTTTTTTAGGCTCCAAGTATTAGTTATCTTTCCAAATTTTTTCTTGTGGTTGATTTTGAGTTTCATAGCATTGTGGTCTGAAACTATGCACAGTATAATCTCAATCTTTTTGTGCTTGTTGAGGGCTGATTTGTGTCCCAGTATGTAATCTATTCTGGAGAATGTTCCATGTGCACTGGAGAAGAATGTATATTCTGCTGCTTTAGGATGAAGTGTTCTGAAACAATCTGTTAAGTCCATCTGGTCCAGTGTGTCATTAAAAGCCATTGTTTCCTTCTTGATTTTCTTCTTAGATGATCTGTCCATTGTTGTAAGTGGGATGTTGAAGTCCCCTACTATTATGGTATTTATAATCAGTGAGTTTATGTTTATGAATAATTGATGTATATATTTGGGTACTCTCACATTTGGAGCATAAATGTTTACAATTGTTAGATCTTCTCGGTGGATAGACCCCTTAATTATGATATAATGCTTTTCTTCATCTCTTGTTACAGTCTTTATTTTAAAGTCTAGATTTTAATCTAGATATAATCTGATATAAATATGGCTACTCTGGCTTTGTTTTGTCGACTGTTACCATGAAAGATGGTTCTCCATCCCCTTGCTTTCAATCTGAAGGTGTCTTTAGGTCTAAAGTGGGTCTCTTGTAAACAGCATTTAGATGGATCTTGTTTTCTTATCCATTCTGTTACCCTATGTCTTTTGATTAGAGCATTTAGTCCATTGACGTTTAGAGTGAGTACTGAAAGATATGAATTTACTGCCATTATGTTTCTTGTAGAATTGGAGTTTCTGGTGGTGTTCTCTGGTCCTTTCTAGTCTTTGTTGCTTTTGGTCTTTTTTTTTTTCTTTTTTTTTCCATCTTTTCTCCCTTCAGAGAGCCCCCATTAAAGTTTCTTGCAGGGGTGGTTTAGTGGTCATGAAATCCTTTAATTTTTGTTTGTCTGGGAAACTTTTAATCTCTCCTATTTTGAATGACAGTCTTGCTGGATAAAGAATTCTTGGCTGCATATTTTTCTGATTCAGCACATTGAATATGTCCTGCCACTCCTTTCTGGCCTGCCAAGTTTCTGTGGATAGGTCTGCTGCAAACCTGATCTATCTTCCCTTGTAGTTTAAGGACCTTTTTCCCCTTGCTGCTCTCACGATTCTCTCCTTGCCTGAGTGTTTTGTGAATTTGTGATATGCCTTATTGATGGTCGGTTTTTGTTGAATCTAATGGGAGTCCTTTGTGTTTCCTGGATTTTGATGTCTGTGTCTTTCTCCGGGTTAGGGAAGTTTTCTGCTATGATTTGCTCACATAACCCTTCTACCCCTTTTTCTCTTTCTTCATCTTCTGGGACCCCTATGATTCTAATATTGTTCCTTATTGATGAGTCACCAATATCTCTAATTCTTGTACTCTTTTGCCTTAGTCTCCCTCTTTTTTTTTCTGCTTCATTATTCTTCATAAGTTTGTCTTCTATATCGCTGATTCGCTATTCTGCCTCATCCATCCTTGCTGCCGTGGCATCTATTCATGATAACAGCTCAGTTATGGCATGTTTTATTTCATCCTGACTAGCTTTTACTTCTTATCTCCACAGAGAGGGATTCTAATCTGTTTTCGACCCTAGCTAGTATTCTGGTTATTGTGATTCTAAATTCTGGTTCAGATATCTTGCTTGTATCTGTGTTGCTTAAGCCCCTGGCTGTCATTTCTTCCAGCTCCTTCTTTGTGGTGAATTCCTTCATTTCATCATTTTGAAGGAAGAAAAGGAATTGATAAGGTAAAAAAAAAAAAATGAAAATTAAAAAATTAAAAACAACACATGCAAATCAAATGCATGATGCTAGATTCTAGGTGTGTTTTGGTCTGGTTATTGAAAGGAGCTTGATAGAAAAAAAAGGGAAAAAAAAGAAAAAAGTTTAAAAATTTGAGAAAATGAATACAGTGAAATAGAATAAAATGAAATGGAAGTAAAATAGAATTTGAAAAATTTACAAAAGAAGTAAAAATATAGTTAAAAAAATAAAAATATTTTTAATAAAAATTGAAAATAAAAATAACTTTTTTCTCTCTGTATTCAAGAAAAGAAATGAAAAAGAAAAAAAAAGAAAATTGAATAGATGGACCCGCGAACAGACTGAAATATGATTGAAATTACATTGGTTTCCCCTAGAAGTCAAACTATGAAGCACTTTATAGTCCACAAACTAGGCAGGCGGAGAGATTTGTGATGTTCCTGAAGAGCGAGGTTGGACCAGTTGGGTGGGGCTTAGTGCAACAACTCCATTCTCCACTAAATGGCGCTGCTTAGATTACTGGGGTGATTGTTGTGGTGCTTGTAGGTATGTATGAGCATGTGCAGGAGGGGTGAAAATGGCATCACCCAGCTACCCAGTCTCTAGTATTGGAACTCTGTGCTCTCCCCAATGAGCAACTGCACACCTGTACTTTTTCTCTGGCTTCTGTCTACTCCCCGCTTTTACACTGTCTGTGACCAAGCCATCAGGTTGTCAGGCCGCACCTCCTTCCTGAGTTTTATCTCACATGTGGCTGTGTTTCCCAACCCCTCACTTCTGAGGGGCTGTGGCTTTCACCCACTCAGATCCTCTGGGGGAGAGTCTCACCAAGCAATGGCTGAGTGTCGGCTGCACCCAGGAATGTTTGCAGGACCGTGCTACTGCTGATTCCCAGAGACTGTGGCTGGGTGGCAGCCTGCCCCAGAAAAAGTTCACGTGATCATGTAGCAGCAGTGTTTCAGGGATTATGGAAAATCACAACACACATCTGGCACCAGGCTTCACCCTTAATGACCTTGCTCCAGTACCAGTGAATGTGGTTGTTCTCTGGGGTCTGCTGGGACTGGGTGGCTGCATAGCCTCTACCAAATGCCCTTCCAGCAGTGGAACCGTTTCTCCCCGTGTGGCCTGAGAACCTCCTGGACTCCACTCTGCTCCTGGGGATTTGCCCTTCCCACCAGAGCACCGCCAAGTATTGAGCTGTGGAGTTTCAGACTCTGTGCTCCCCCTGTTTATAGAGTCTTAATGGAATTTAAACCCTCTCCTTTCTCCTTTCTCCCTTTTTAGTTCAGTCCCTGTGGTTGTTTCCAGTTTTCCACTTTCCAGCTGCTTTTGGAGGGGAGGTACTTTTCCCGAACTCTCTCCCTATCTGTGTCCTCTCTCCACAAGCAAAACAGCTCCCTTCCCTCCGTGGCTTCTCTCTCCCCCAGTTCACTTTTCCGTGCCGTGTACCTGCTGAGTTCTGTGGTTCAGGTTGTGCAGATTATTGTGTTAATCCTCAAATCCGTTTTCTAGGTGTGCAGGATGGTTTAGTGTTGATCTGGCTGCATTTCATGGACGCGAGACACACAAAAAACTTTCATGCTGTTCTACCATCTTGGCCTCTCCCTGAGTTTGATCAGTTCTTTATAGATTTTGGATACTAACCCTTTATCTGATATGTCATTTGTAAATATTTTTTCCCATTCCATTGGTTGCCTTTTAGTTTTGTTGATTGTTTCCTTCACTGTGCATAAGTTTTTTATCTTGATGAGGTCCCAATAACTCATGATTTTCTTAATAATAGTTCCTTTTCTCTAGCTTATTTTATTGTAAGAATACAGTATTCAATGCATATAATATACAAAATATGTGTTAATTGACTATGTTGTCAGTAAGGTTTCTGGTCTACAGCAGTTAAGTTTTTGGGAAGTCAAAAGTTATACCTAGATTTTTGACTGGGGGGGGGGTTGGCACCCCTAGCTTCTGTGTTGTTCAGGGATCAGCTCTACTTTACCTTCAGGGGTCAAATTTTAATTCTGAAACTGCTCTTGAAGGAAACTCCAATTTTGGCATAGTGTATTTTTCAAAATCCATTCTCGAAGTTTCTCACTCAAAGCATTGGATCACTTATTTTTTCATAGTAAGAGAAGCCATTATAAGCTTCTGAGCACATTCTTGGTTTTCAGAACAATTGGTACTGGGCTCATCTGTCCCTTTTCTTTAGCCTCTGCTCAAGGAATGACTTAGGGCTCATACATATGCATCCCAACCCTTGATTCCAGAGGATTCTGATGCTCAGCTTCTTACTTATTTTCACTCTTTCAAGTTTGCATTTCAAACTTGCTTTTTCTAACCACCAAACCTCTGTCCCTGTTGAAATATAATTACAGAATTATAACACTTAAAAAATATATGTTAAATGAATGGAATGGTGAAAAGGGTAGGATTTTAATTTTTTTTCGAATTATGGTAGAAAGATTCAGCTCTTGAAACTGCTGTTTGTAATCAGGAGTTTGTAAATAAAACATATGATTGAGTTTAATTATGTCAGGAAGGTAAACTGGATTGTGGGACCTAAGATAATTTAATGCAGGCAAAAGTAAAATATAGGCTGAAATTTAAGTTGACAAACTAGATTTTAAAAAGCTCGCTCTGCAAGTCTTTTTAATATTGCTGAAAAATTACAGGCTCCAGTTCATTCATACCAGTGGCTGGCCCAGCCCTTGGGCCTTGGAGGTGATTATTCTAGTCTCTTTCTGCCCCAGTAGCAGATCTTTTGATCCCACTGAAGCAGTAATATATTCCTTAATGAAAACACAGAAGTATCAAATATTTTCTGATCACAGGATAAAAAAATGTTTTATTCTTTGAACCTTCACTTCTCCCACCAAGATGTAACAGATAAAACAGGACCCTGCAGATAGCTGGGGCATAGGAGCAACGGCACTTTAAAGACTGCAGATATTCCCACATTCTCAACAAATCAAATCTTAGTGTAAGATTGGTGCTTTGGGAGGATGGACCATAGTTATCCCACGATTTTGGCATCCCTGGCACACCACTGAGAGCTTGGGTAGGAGTGTGTTCTTACTAGAGATGGGTGAGATGATATTACTTGAAATTCTTTGAAATCTGGAATTAGAGTAATGTGCTAGGGTACCACTGTGGTTTGTGAAAGGACTGTAAAAGTGGCCCATTATTATTTGAACATTTGTGTTGAATTTATGTATATGCTCATTCATGGAATGATAGCCAGCACAAGTTGTAAACGAGGTCATTTGTGTTCTATTTGTGACTGCCGCCAGTTTGCCATACAATTTTGGGTAAATCAGTTATTTTTTTGTGTCATTTTCAGAACTGGTAAGAACCTTGGAGCAGGAGTTCTGCTCCAGGGTTTCCATGTGAGCACCTCCATCTCTTGGAGACCTATAAGCTCAAATATACTGTTGGCATCTGTTGTCTGAATGTGTATCATATATATGTGCTATTATTTTTCAAATGTACATAGATGATATCTGATCTAAGAAATACAGAATGGCAAGAAGCTGCTAATTCAGCAATGCCTTTAAATATCTGCATTTTGTTAATCCACGGATGCTAAAAGCAAAACTACTGTCAAGTGGAGGTTGACATTTTTAGTGTTAAAAGTGGTATGGTTTCCTTTGTACTGAGTTAATAGAAGTTCTTTTAGTTTAGAACCTTGTTCTTAGCCAAAGGACTATATAGGGTGCACATTTGCATATAGAAAGGTTGTTTCTTAGAAGGAAAATTGTAATACACTACTTTGATCCTTGTGGATATATCTATATATATCTATACATCCATGTCTATATATCTATCTATGTGTATCTATTTATCTTCCCTCTGGGGACACCTGGTGGTGAAACTGAGAAGTGCAGCCTTTTGGTCTAGAGGCCATCTTTTACTTAGGACATTGGCTAATTCAGACTCCTCCAGACCTTGGAGAGGGGAGCTCCTTCTGTGCTCTGCCCAGCTGATGAGTTTGTGCTCTAGTTGTCCACACTCATCTTATATCCAAGGTATTCTCCAATTCTGAATGTAAGTGGAGGTGTTTTCACTAAAATTAGGATGGAGAAAATTAGAACCCTGGGGTAGGAATTTTTAAATAAAAATAAAAGTAAAAACTATGACTGCTTTGGGTTTAAGTCTGTACTAATTTAGGAAGCCTGCAGGAAACTTTTCTGTATCCGGTAAGTTGGGTGAGACCCCTTCTCTGTGCTATAATCTCTGGTATTTTATTAGACTCACCTCCTCCAGGGCAGATGCTGTGGGTTATGTACTCTTACTATCTGGACCTAGCAGAGTAGGCACTCAGTAACATCATATTGAGTTTTTTAATCTTTTTATTTTATGCATGAATAGGATTATTTATAGTTCCTGGGGCTATGAATTAATGTTGAATTTATGAAAATTATAAACATAAAAAACTTAGATTTTTTTAAGCCTTTAAATTCAGTTTATGAATACTGTTGCTCTCTTTATAAAGTTACTAATTTTTGTATTGACATAGCATTTACTTTCATTATTTATTAATGGCTTATTAACTCAAGTTTAGCTGATTAAAACCTCCTAAACAATTTCGTGTACGTTGGTCTCATTTACCAAAAAAAATTAAGCATTTTAAACTGCATTTACAAATACAATTCACCTGATTTTTCTCCAGCTATTCTAAGCCCTAATAAAGCCCTAGCAAAGCTTATGAGCCAGGTTGCTTAACACACCTAAGCAACTCTTTGAAATCTAATAAACCAAACTTAGAAATGTGGTAAATCAGCTTCTTTTAAACATCAGATACTGTGTTCAGATGGACTCAGATTTTCTTCTTTCAAATGAAAATTGCAAGTGTAATCCCAATTGCAAATTTCAGTTTCAAACCAGAGGCCAAGATGTTGGGTCCTCTAACTTGTCAAATTGTGGTAATTAGCTTAATAACAGAGACATGGTATTCTCAAGATTACAGAATTTAAGTTTGTAATTGAGTTTATTCCTTAACATGAAAGCCTGGTGTACTTTATCTCTAATATTTTTCTCTACTATCCCTATTAAGAAACATACTCAGGCCAAAAGCAGTTACTGTGTTGAAGATTTGTGATCCGGATTCTGTTATTAACAGTTTGGAGATTCTCACCTGGACCCTGGGCTGGGCACTACATTCTGGTAGGAAGATACTCCCTAAGACACAGGGACACAGGCTGAGCCCTTTCTGGAGTCTGATTCCCTCTGCTCTGTCACTGGGAGTCCAGGCTTATGCCTCCTAACTGGGATTTAGCTTTAAAATCAAACACATCTTATGATCCCTCTTTTTGGGTGGATGGAATTTGCACCCCACTTATGCTTCAGCTAATTGTCTTCACTTCTTGAGTGAAATGAACATATTTCTTCTGATTGGATTCTTTCCTGTACATATATGCTTTTTGTGTGGTTCTTGATTACAGTTCTGTAGTCATTTTCTTTTCAATATAGTACTCAACGTTGAATGTCTGGTGAATTAACTTTGGTCATAGGGTACAGGATTATCACTGACATATGGAATTCACTAATTTCTCTCTCTCTCTCTCTCTCTTTTTCTCATGCACTCTTTAGTCCCCATCACCTATTTCACACATCCCCCCACCCACCTTCCCTGTGGCAACCATCAGTTTGGTCTCTGTAGTTAAGTGTCTGTTTCTTGGTCTCTCTCTCTTTTTCCTGTGCTCACTTGTTTTGTTCTTTAAATTCCACATACGAGTGAAATCATATGGTATTTATTTTTCTGTGACTGACTTATTTCTCTTAGCATAATACTCTCTAGCTCCATCTATGTCATTGCAAATGGTAAGATTTCATTATTTTTCTTTTTTATGGGGGAATAATATTCCATTTATGTGTGTATATAGCACATCTTCTTTATCCATTCATCTCTTTTTTCCCAGTTTTTAAAAGAACGATTTATTTAATAAATTTCACTTAGCACAGTACATCTAATGGAAATCACAATACAAGGAAAGTTTTAAATCAAAGCCTCAGCATCTCATACAAATAACATGACCAAACTCCTAAAGTATTGGTATTAAGTTTCAAAATTGTACCAGATCTTAAAAAAAATACAAGTGTACACTTACATGCCTTATAGGATATTAAACCAGTTAGAATTAACAAACATGCAAGGTGTTTTCACTCTGAATCATAGACACAGCTCCTACATTTCAGTTTGGCAGAAAAGTGTATTTCTCAACATGTATCCAAAGCTTTCAGAGTATTGTGCTATAAGAGCAACATTTAGCTCTTTCTGCCATCTTGGAACCTGTGGAGGCCTGCTGGGAACAGGACTCCTGAAATGACAAATATATCTGGAAGGCTGTGGTCCAAAGCCATTTTTGCTGGCTGTAAGCAGGGTCTCCGGAACCAAAGGGAGCACACAGCTCTTCTTCAAATTGAAGGTCTTTATGCTTGAGATGAAACTGAATTCTCTTTAGGCAAGAGATATGCTTATGTGTACAAAGCAAAGAACAACACAGTGACTCCTGAAGGCAAACCAAATAAAACCAGAGTAATCTGGGGAAAGGTAACTTGTGCTCATGGAAACAGTGGCATGGTTCGTGCCAAATTCCAAAGCAACCTTTCTGCTAAAGCCATTGGCCACAGAATCCATGTAATGCTGTATCCCTCAAGGATTTAAACTAACTGAAAAGTAAATAAAGGTGTAGAAAGAAAAAAAAATATCATTTAACATAAGTGTAACTGTTTTAACCTACACACACTTGCTGCTTAGGCACACTCCTACAATATAACTAACTTGAGGAAAACTAAAAATTGTTTTAACAGTGATGGTCAGTACTGAATATTGCTATTACATCCCAGATGAACATTTCAGTGTTCAAAATTACTGAGCTTGAAGTTCTTTTTTTTTAATGTTTATTCATTTTTGAGAGACAGAGACAGAGTGTGAGCAGGGAAGGGGCAGATAGAGAGGGAGACACAGAATCCAAAGCAGGCTCCAGACTCTGAGCTGTCAGCACAGAGCCCAACGTGGGGCTCAAACTCATGAACTGTGAGATCATGACCTGAACCAAAGTCGGATGCCTAACCAACTGGGCCACTCAGGCACCCCTGAGCTTGAAGTTCTACAACAACCTTAACCTTCACGTTAGAGCAAGCATGAATCATGAGCCTGTAATGCAAAACTGTTAAATGTAATTTTTTTTATTTTTAATTAAAAAAATTTTTTTTAATGTTTTTTATTTTTGAGGGAGAGAGAGCAAGCAGGGGAGGGGCAGAGAGAGAGGGAGACAGAGAATCTGAAGCAGGCTTCAGGCTCTGAGCTGTCAGCACAGACCCCAGCGTGGGCTCAAACCCACGAACTGTGAGCCAAAGTCAGACACTTAACCGACTGAGCCACCCAGATGCCCCTAAATTTAATTTTTTTAAAGTAGGCTTCACACCCAGTGTGGAGCCCAGTGCAGGGTTTGAATTTGCAACACTGAGATCAAGAGTTGGAAGCTTAATTGACTGAGCCACATAGGCGCCCCTAATTTTTGTAGAAAGAAAGAAAGAAAGAAAGAAAGAAAGAAAGAAAGAAAGAAAGAAAGAAAGAAAAGGAAGGGAGGGAGGGAAGAAGGAAGGGAGGGAGGGAGGGAAGAAGGAAGGAAGGGAGGGAGGAAAAGAAGGGAAAAAACAAAGGGAGGAAAGGAAGGAAGGAAAGAGAAAGAAAAGAAAGAAGCTGACCAAGAATGATCAGAATCAATGCTATTTCCCTTTCACCAATCATACCTGATATGCTAGACATCCCTCCCGTTCTACAACTGCCATTATCCATTCATCTCTTGATGGACACTTGGTCTGCTTCCATAATTCGGCTATTGTAAATAATGCTGCAATAAACATAAGGGTGCATGTATCCCTTTGAATTAGTGCTTTTGCATTTTGGGGGTAAATACATAGTAGTGTGATTACTAGATCATAGGGTGGTTCTGTTTTTACTTTATGAAGAACCTCCACATTTTCCACAGTGGCCACACCAGCCTACATTCCCACCAACAGTGCACAAGTATTCCCTTTTCTCCACATCCTTACCAACACTTGTTGTTTCCTGTGTTTTGGATTTTAGGCATTCTGACAGGTGTGAGATGATACCTCATTGTGGTTTTGATTTGCATTTCCCTGATGATCAATGATGTTGAGCATCTTTTAATTTGTTGCCCATCTTGATGTCTTCTTTGGAGAAATATTTGTTTATGTGTTCTGCCCATTTTTTACTGGATTACTTATTTTGGGGGTGTTGAGTTTAATAAATTCTCTATAGATTTTGGATACCAACTCTTTATCAGATCTATCATTTGAAAATATCTTCTCCCATTCAGTACATTGCCTTTTAGTTTTATTGATTGTATCTTTTGCCATGCAGCTTTTGATTTTGATGTAATCCCAGTAGTTTACTTTTGCTTTTATTTCCTTTGTCTCAGGAGACCTAATTAGAAAGATGTTGCTATGACCAGTGTCAAGGAAATTACTGCCTGTGCTCTCTCCTAGGATTTTTATGGTTTGAGGTCTCACATTTAGGTCCTTAATCCATCTTGAGTTTATTTTTGTGTACAGTGAAAGAAAGTGGTTCAGTTTCATTCTTTTGTACATTGTTGTCCAGTTTTCATTAGTTGAAGAGACTGTCTTTCCCATTGTATATTCTTGCCTCCTTTGTGGAATATTACTTGACCATGTAATTGTGGGTTTATTTCTGGGTTTTCTTTCTGTACTGTTGATCTATGTGTCTATTTTTGTGCCAGTACCATACTGTTTTGATGACTACATCTTTGTAATATAACTTAAAATCTGGAATTATGATACCTCCAGCTTTGGTTTTCTTTTTCAGGATTACTTTGGCTAGTCAGGGTCTCTTCTGGTTCCATACAAATCTTAGGATTGTTTGTTCTAGTTCTGTGAAAAATGCTGTTGGTGTTTTTATAGGGATTGCATTAAATCTGTAGATTGCTTTGGGTAGTATAGACATCTTAACAATATTTGTTCTTCCAATCCAGGAGCATGGAATATCTTTCCATTTCTTTGTGTCATCTTCAGTTTCTTTCATCAGTGTTTTATAGTTTTCAGAGGACAGGTCTTTCACTCTTCGGTTAAGTTTATTCCTAGGTATGTTATTATTTTTGGTGCAATTGTAAATGGGATTGTTGTTGTAATTTCTCTTTCTGCTGCTTCATTAGTGTATAGAATAGCAACAGATTTCTATACATTGATTTTGTATCCTGTATACTACTAAATTTGTTGATCAGTCCTAGCAGTTTTTTGGTGCAGTCTTTGGGTTTAATTTATAGATTATCATGTCATCTGCAAATAGTGAAAATTTTACTTCTTCCTTACCAATTTGGATGTCTTTTGTTTCTTTTTGTTGTCTCATTGCTGTGGGATCCATTCATTTCATTCTTTTTCATCCAAAGCCGGTGACCCTTCCCTGATTTTCCCTTCTAACACCAGTGGTTCTCAGCTGCTGCACATTAGAATTATCTATGGAGCTTTGATATTGCATGGAGCCAACGGCCCCACCTCAAATCAACGGAAGGAGAACTTCTGTCAGGCATCATTGTGTGTTAAAAGTGTGCCAGCTGATTCCGATGCACAGAAGGTTAGAGAGCACTGTTGTGACATAGTTGTTAAACAAAAGATTTCAGACCATTACAAAAACTTTCCCAGTCCTTACCCCTCTTTACGTGGAAATATAATGGGAAGTGCACAGATAGAATGAAAAGCATACCTAAGGGTGAAAGTTTGGCTGATTCACCACTGGACGATTTTCCTGTAACAATTTGGAGTTACAAAGGGGATGTTTTTAGATGTAGGTTATAAAATCTTTATCGTACGTTTTTCTTTTTTATTTGTTTAAAGCATTTGTGGGTGGGTCACATGGGGACTCTTCTTAATCTGTTATTATACCCAGCACAGTAAGGCACACATCCAAGCGTTTCCTTCCTTGCCCCAGGTTTCTGTTGATGTACTCCACAGTTTTGTGCAGCTATTACAATTCAGCCCTCACGACGGCAGTGGTTGGAGCCATCAAGGTAAGGGGGTGACGCCTTGGGAATTGGGAAATCAGCCATGAATCCAGTCTTCATGATAGAAGCAGAGTTTGATTTTATTGTTGTTACGGGTGGGATAGTGAGCATGGAGGCTTGTGGCAGTTTCAGCTGCACCTGGGTGATCCTTTCTTAGGTCTTCTCATCCCCCAATCTGTAAAACAGAGGGAGGGCTTATTAATTTAAAAAGGAGAGACAAATTATCACTTTAAGGTTAGGGGTGGTGAAAGGGGATGGTCTGGGAAAATGATGTAAAACTGAGAAAAATTCCAAATGTCTGCGCTCAGCAAGATACCTTGTTTGGTACCTTGTTAGTACGGTTTGGTTTTCTGGGAGAGCCTGCTGACTAGGAAAGAGAAGCCGAGGTGAGGCTCCTGGGTGGCTCAGTCAGTTAAGCGACTGACTTTGGCTCAGGTCATGATCTCGTGGTTTGTGAGTTCGAGTCCCACGTTGGGCTCTGTGCTGACAGCTTGGAGCCTGCTTCAGACTCTGTGTCTCCCTTTCTCTCTGCCCCTCCTCTTCTCATGCTCTGTCTCTCTCTGTCTCTCAAACAAAAATTAAGCAAATAAATAAGCATTAAAAAATGTGTAAGAAAGGGAAGCCCCGTGAAGAACTGTTTTTCAATCTAGGTATATGCTCACTTATAAGGTTCTAAACTCATGGATTGTGCGTAGGTGTGTTTTATGTGTGTGCGTTTGAATCCACACAGTCCTGAAGAAGAGGATGGGTTTTCTGTGTTCTCTCATACAGTTGCTTTGTTTCTCTATTCACATGAATAAAGTGAGTGAGAAAGACTGCCTGCTTTAACAGTTGACTTGTCTGTTGGCTGCCCAGACCCTCCTAGAATACCCAGGGCAGGGCACTACTTGGAATTTGCTGGATGTCTGATCTGTGTGAGTTTAGGGTCAGTATGATTAAAATTCACTACCCAATGATGGTAAAGAGATGGGATCTGAAAAGCTGATGACAA
Source organism: Felis catus (assembly GCF_018350175.1). Lineage (NCBI taxonomy): Eukaryota > Metazoa > Chordata > Mammalia > Carnivora > Felidae > Felis > Felis catus. The sequence goes on along the minus strand of NC_058380.1, from coordinate 30,418,751 downwards.
CTCAACTCTTACACATCTTTTTTTGTGTGTGATGCAGTGTTCTGTAATTATGCCATGGTTTACCTTATTTCTTTATAAAGCCATGTGTAATGGTTTTTTACTTATTCATTCAATACTCTGTGAACACCTATGCACTTACAAGTCTCTGAGCAAAGTTAAAGTCTCTGAGCAAAGCTAAAATATTTAGTTTCAGATTTTACCATATACATGTATTTCCCCCTTAAATTCTTCACTTTTAAAATGACTGATCCGAGGCACCTGAGTGGCTCGGTTAAGTGTCCAACTCTTGAGTTTTGGCTTAGGTCATGATCTTGTGGTTCATGAGATCAAGCCCCAAGTTGGGCTCTGTGCTGACAGCATGGAGCCTGCTTGGGATTCTCTCCCTCCCTCTCTCTGCCCCTCCCCTGCTCACATTCTCTCTCTCTCTCTCTCCCTCTAAATAAGAAAGTAAGTAAATAAATAAATAAATAAACTTTAATAAAGTAAAGTAAAATGACTAATCCTCTCTCTCTTTCTGCAGAATGTATCCATTGCCTACATTGGGATGTTAGTTGGTGGAGACTACATTTTCTCTGTGTTAAACTTTGTAGGGTTAAATATTTGGTAAGTGGGATTTCTAAATGAACTCATTTTAGTAAAATATGAGTTTTAAAAAGTCTGATTTATAAGTGAAAGAATGCAAGATGTTTTGACATTTCAGTTTCTAAGATAATTTTACTTAAATCACTCAGTTCATCTGTTTTAATGACATGCTCCTTCACGTGGATCATGGGGACGTGTGTAATGAAAATTCAAGGGGCTGAGATCCAAACTTAATTCATGTGTCTTTCTCACAAAAAAAGTCTCCTAAATTATGTTTCTTCCTCTTGTGAAGTGGGCCTCACTGATGTCCTGCTCTGTCAGAGCATCATCCGCTAAGGATATTGGGAGGAGTGGCTGAGATACTTTTGAAAGGCATTTTGGGGTCCTACACATGGAGTGCTGTTTTAAGATAATAGCATAGTTTATTCAATAATAAAGTATTTGTTTCTCTCCAAAGTTTTGTATTAGATTTGATCTACTTTTTTTCTTCCCCAAAAGATTTCTAGAGGAGTGATTCTCATCAAGTAATCCACAAACTTGAGGAGAAAAATTCCCTTCAAATTAAGCGGGCTATACTTATAAAGATGTCAGGAATTGCTGGTGGTACCACCTATGAGATTTATTTATTTTCACTTTTTTTTTTCTCCTTTCAGCATGGCAGGGGGCTTGAGATACTCGTTTTTAACTCTGAGCAGCCAGTTAAACCCTAAACAATCTGTGGACGAAGAAAGCATCCCTCTGGATTTAAAGAGTTAGGATCTGGGGCAGAATCGCAGCCTGGCTTGCAAACTGGGAACATGCAGCGGCATTCCCACATGTAGGAATGTGGATCCCGATGTTCTGGTCATGGGCAACACTTACCCCCTGCTTAAAGCACCACAGGAACGTCTGCAAAATGCAGAGAGAATCTACCTCATGTGCTGCTGCACGGCGAGCCCTCATCAGCCCTGAGAAATGTATTTGGGCAGAGCTTTACCATCTGAAAGTGAATCTTTCACAGTAAACCATTGGTTAAAGGTATTATTTCCAAAGGTCTTGCACAGGCAGAGCACTGAACGGTTGGTGACCCATCCAAATATCTGTGCTGCTGTTTGCCAGTACCTTGTGTGCTAAGAGGAGGGGAAAGGTCGATGGTGTGATTATTATCAGCACGTTGGCCTTATTTTTGAAGGTCCCAGCCAAAGCAAAGTGCCAGTGAGAGCATTATTTTTTTCAGTTTAAGCAGACTTTTCTTTATTTTAATAAAGTTAGCCAGTTAGCTCCAAGTTATTTGTTAGCTCTGATTTCATTTTATATGTTGGTATCTTTTCCCAGTCATCAAAGTAAAATAAAAAATAATTTATACTCATGTCTCATACTGTTCCATTATTGGAGATAGGCAGAAAGATAGTCAATTATTCACTGTGCCTTCAAGGGTGATCTTCCTTTTAAGGCTCATGCTGGAAAAAACTTGTAAAATAACTCAACAGGAAAAAAAAAAAACCAACAAAACTCCATGTGTCCTGTTAACATTTAAGTAGCTCTTATTTCTCTCCCATCTCTCTAAGTTCAGGGGGCTTTGACATTCATATCACTTGGACTTTAACCAAAGGTACATTTCTTCACAGGCTCCTCTAACCTCCGAGATGTGTGGTGTGTGGGAAGGAGCCCTGAATGGATGAGTGTTATTTTTATCTCCATCAAAAAATGAGCTGGGATGGGGCACCTGGGTGGCTCAGTCGGTTAAACATCTGACTTCAGCCTAGGTCATGATCTCGCAGTTCCTGGGTTTGAACCCTGCATCGGGCCCTGTGCTGAGACAGCTCAGAGCCTGGAGTCTGCTTCGGATTCTGTGTCTCCCTCTATGCCCCTCCTCCACTCACTCTCTGTCTCTCTCTCTCAAAGAAAATGAATAAACATAAAAAAAATTTAAAAAAATTAGTTTTAATTGTAAAACGCACAACATAAAATTTGTTATCTTAACTATTTCTAAACGTATACATTTAGTAGTGTTAAGTATATTTATCATGTTGTGCAACCAATCTCTAGAACATTTTCATCTTGCAAAACTGAAACTCTGTACCCATGAAACAATAGGTCCCCATAGCCCCTGGCAACCACCATTCTTTCTGTCTCTTGAATATGACTACTCCAAATATATAAGTGGAATTGCACAGTACTTGTCTTTCTGTGCCTGGCTTACCTTAGTTAGGCTAACTAATGTCCCCAAAGTTCATCCATGTTGTAGCATGTGTTAGAATTCCTTTCTAAGGCTGAATTATATTCCTTCATATGGATGGGTATACCACATTTTGCTTATCCATTTGTCTGTCAATGGACGTTTGGCTATTTATGAATCATTCTGCTATGAACATGGGAGTACAGATGTGTCTTTGAGACCCTGATTTCCATTCTTTTGGATATTAAAATTTCTTTCCTTTGTACACATAACACTCCTGACATCAAATGTGTGGGGTGTTGACCTCATATTAAGGAATTCTCCCATTCTCTGGACACCAACTAGGTGTCCTACAATTCAATTCTGACATTAACTACCTGGAGCTAGCGCAGAACCCGCAGGTTAAGGGCTCAGTCCCACAAGGTTGCCCCCACCCACTTCAGATGCTGATCCCAAGTCCCAGGTTGTGCTTCTGACCAACTGGCCATGAATCAGGAGTTTCCATACCCCCTTCCTTGGGTTTCACAGTTTGCTAGAATGGCTCACAGAACCCAGAGGAAGTGCCTTACTCTCTCTTAAGGGTTTATTATAAAGGATACAGCCCTGGAATAGCCAGAAAGAAGAGATACGTAGGAAAAGGTGTGTGGGAAGGGGCTTGGTGTATCCATGCCCTCTCTGGGTGCACCACCCTCCCACACATTGATGTGTTTACCAACCTGGAGCTCTCCAAACCCCATGGCTTAGGTGCCCTTACTGTTTCCGACAGCTGCTGCAACATTCTACATTCACACAAAAGTTCCAATTTCTCCATGTCTTGTCGAACAGTTGCTATTATTTATTTTGTAGTAGCCATTCTGATGGGTGTGAGGTAGTTATCTCCTACCTAAGAGTTTTGATTTGTATTTCTCTAATTTTTAGTGATATTGAACGTTTTTTTCTGTTGCTGTTGGCCATTTGTATCTTTGGAGAAATGTCTGTTTGAGGCACCTGGGTGGCTCAGTCAGATGAGTTTCCAACTCTTGACTTTGGCTCAGGTCATGATCCCAGGGTTTTGGTATTGAGCCCTGCATCAGACTCTGCTTGGAATTCTCTCTCCCACTTCCCCTTTCCCACTGGCACTCTCTCTCTCTCTCTCTAAAAAAAATCTATTTAAACCCTTTGCCCATTTTTGAATTGGGTTGTTTGTTTTGTTGTTGTTGAGTTGCAAGAGTCCTTTATTGTTTCCCTTTTCCTTTTAAAAGGCTCCTAGAGTCTGACCTTTGGGGCTCCCAAGCTGTTGTAACACTTTCTTGTGTCGTGAACACCAGTTCTGAAACCCAGAGGCCAAAAATGCTAAGATTTGAAAACATCAACTGTAAACATCAACTCATGTTTTCAGTGACAAAACCAAAAGTAGCAAGTTTTTGCTTTCTTCCAAAATGTTTTTTTTGATTTTCATTCTCAGAATTCTTAAAGGAAGATGATTTTGTGTTTTTCTACTCTTAAAATGATTAATCCTTTGTTTTCATAGTTGGGATGCCTCCTGGGTGTTCTTATTTAATTTTTTTTTTTTTCTTCTGTAATCACCCTGAGTACTTTTCTTGGCCTTTTTTTATAGGACCCTTTTTTTACCTTCCTATGGAGGCGTCTTCTCCTGCTTCCATGCATGGCCAGCAGAGGGCACCCTAAGAGCAGCTCAGCAGCCCTCGTAGCTGGGTTGAAATTAGCAATTTCCACAGTACCTTTAAAGACCCAGATTCTCCAGCTGTGGGGTTGGTGGGAGCTCGGTCTGGCTTTGGAATTAAGATTAGCTGAGGAAGCTGGGTGGCAGAGAGGTGGTGCAAAAGGGATTCATTAGCCTCAAGGAGGTTAAAGGGGAAATGCAGCCTAATGCCCCAGATCTTCAGACTTCTCTTTTCTTACTAAAGAAGTTGTAAAAGCCACTCTGGGTGGGACAAAGAAAATAAACTTAATATCTTTGATATTTTGCTTACTCCTAGCTGTTGTACTGCAAATAACAGTGACACCATTTGTTAACTTAGACTTTTTCCTGCTCTTTTAATATTTTTCCTGCATATTAAATGTATCTCAAATACAGAGGCACTAGAGTTTTGGACAGCTGAGTTTTCTTAGAGAATAGAACCTAGTTTAGAGAAGTGTTCTATATATATTTTTATGTGCACTCAGGAAAATAGTGAAGGTACAAATGTCCATAATTTCATAGTCTTTAGTTTTTTTTTCACAATCATTTGCACTTAATTTTCTCTTTTCTTTTCAATTTGTGTTCATTGTTTTTCAGCTACAAAATAAGCTTGAAACCACAGGTTTTGGTGTACCTTCTTTGAGAGTACATGTTTATCTCAGCCTCCCTCCCCCCAGTGGCTCTGGGATAACATCTGGTCACAAACCACACTCTGATGTTGGAGACCCAGGACAGCATACCGTGTGCCAGGAGTAATGGGGCAGCACCCACCATAGCAGTTGCCTAGACTATGGTGGGTGCATATCAAGTTAGAGCAAGGAGAAGGAGCACATCACCAGAAGAAGAGCACCCACACTCGAAGCCAGCATTTTTCTTAAGGGCTGCTCTTCATCACTTTCCTTGATATCCTCAGTTACTTCTGTAACCCATTGGTGAATGCATTCAGTTTCGGCTTCTTGTTGTAAACCCTTGTCTGTGACTATCTCTTAGAGACTCGAAATTTCAACCACTATTCCTTTGATTTACCCCAGTTCATCAAACAGGCTGTTCTCTTCACCAATGAGGCATTGATTTTCTTGTTCAAACATTTGTATTTCTTCTGGGGATAATTCATCTTCCCCTTTGCCATCTCCCCACATGCTCAATTCAGGTTGTGCTTTGTTCGGAGTCTATTTTGGGTATTCCTCAGTGACAGGTTTTTTTTTTTTCATAGTCTTTTGAAGGATTCTGTGAAACTTTCTCAGAAGACATAAATTCTCTTGTCTTTGTATTTGATTCTGGTTCCAACTTACATGATCTTTTCTCATCACTGCTCGTTTAACTCTAGTGGCTCTTTGTTCTGAGTAAAGTTTATAGTCTTTTTTTTTTAAGTTTATTTATTTATTTTTGAGAGAGCATGTGAGAGCAGTTGGGGAGGGGCAGAGAGAGAAAGAGAATCCCAAGCAGGCTCCGTGGTGCAACACACTGAAACAGCACTCCTGTGCTTGCTGGAAACGCATCTCCTTGTGGGCTTGTGTCTTAAGTTGCTGAGTTGCTCCTGAGCAGATCCTCACGAATGTCTGAGCACCCTGGTCTATCTGATATGTGTCATCCTCTCACACCCAGACGTGATGTGGCTGTAAGCATTAATATAATCTGTCCTGTGTTCCAGAAGATAACTTCTCAGTTTGCCAGTGTGCAAAAGCTTATGCAGGACAGAAGCGCATGGGTGGTGACCAGCTGGGTGCAGTAAGTGCCAGCACAGAGCAGGTATGCAAGGCACCGAGCTAGAGGCCACAGGCCTTTGTTTCCCCTCAACCCACAGCCATTCCGATCCACCAGATGAAGACAGCACTTCCTCTAAGGGTTATTCTAGAATTCAATGAGATACCTGTAGAATGTTTTGGCATTACTTGGCCCCTAGTGACCAATAAAATGTGTTACTGTTGTGATTATTATTGTTACCGTTCTTATTTCTATTTGTGGTGGGGAAGAACTCTGGAGAGAGTGTTGCTCTACAGAGAAGGTGTATTGGGAGGATGGCTAGGAATTTATCAGATGAGGACGAAGGTGGAAGACCACTTCAACTTGAAAGTCTTGGTGACTTGGCCTTGTGAATCATTGTTGCTTTCTGTGAATGGATGTGTGTGCTCGTGCATCCATTTTGGGTGCTGGGACTTGGTGAGGGTTAACAGCCTGGGTGACTGGTACTTGCTGCTCCGTGGCACCTTTCATGAAGCTGAGAGTGCCCAGCAGTTCAGAATCTCTTTTTCTGTCATAAGATACTGAAATACATGGAAGAAAGAAAGCATGCCCCTTGGGATGAAGCCAGGAAACCCCAAGGCATCCTTGCAGATGGTCAGGGTCAGGAAATACTGTCTGTGTGCCTTCCGACTCTTACCTCTACTCCCCCTGTGATAAGCCTCCGAGCCTTTTCTCCACAGCCTGGACCAGAACATCAGCGTTACCTGGGGACTTGTCAGAAATTCGGAATGTCGGGGTGCACACAAACAATCTGCATTTTGACCCAGGTGATTTGAGAAGCACCATCCCAGGCTATTGGTCCAGGCCATACTTTTAGTACTGGTGGGTTCTCAGACAGGGATTCACAGGATTTAGGGGGCTGGTGAATGTGGATAGGGAAAGAATACATCCTGATGCTCCCTAACCAAAATTTAGCATTTTTCATTTGAAAATGTAGACAAAACAATGTAGTATTAGCTGTATTTCTGATTTTGTTACCAGTGGAAGTGGAGATATTTTCAGATCACCTTACACTTTCTGCAGAAAAATCATTTATGCCCTGCTGAGGATTCTAAGTTATCAGACCTTCCACTCATTCTTGATGTTTAAAACGTTCATAAAGAAGCATATTTTTAGTACATCATATTTAGAAAATGTAACTTTTTTTTGGAAATTGGTTTCCTTTATAATTTTATGTATTTTATTCTAGGCATTTAAAGCCATTATTTAGGGGAGGAGGCTGTAACCATCCCTAAGCTACTGCTGTGGTCCATGGCACTGAGAAAAAGGAAGGATTCCCTGCCAAAGAGGGAAAGAGAAATTTCCAGATCATGTTTTCTCAGGGAATTGTTACATTGTTGGCCTTTCTACCAGTGGAGGTTTGTTGTCCAAATGGGTGTAGAGGTACCTAGGAGAGGTACCTTGTATCTGCCAGCTGGTGGGAGGGGGTCATCCTTCAGCCAGTGGTGGTCAGTTGTCTGCAACTGGAGGGCCAGTGTGAGAGCAGGAGAGAGAAGCAGAGAGGGACTGACAATGGGAATAGGGCAGCTAGGCTTCACTGCCATATCCTCCTCATTCGAACATCAGAACAGAAATGCGGATCCTCAATTGTGTCACAGTACAGAACCTTGTTCTTCAAATCCTGTGACTGCTTACCTGGAGTATAATGTTGAAGGTCTATGCAAAGGTGGAGCAGCAGTGTGAGGAGCTTTGTGGACCCACTCTTCAGTGAAACACACAAAACTAGAGAAAACTGTAAAAAACAACCATTTAAGGTCTCTGGAAACTATCCTAAGGGCATGTAGCAAATGAGGAAACATTGATTCAAGAAAGCCAATAAACTTGGCAAGAACACTGACAATGTGGCATTTGAGCCTTGACACTTTCTCCCTTTCCCTTTCCTGAGCTCAGCTTGATGGAAGTTCCATCCCAGGTAGGTGTTGCTAAGAAGATGGGGCTCCCTCTCTTCTCCGCTCGCAATCAAGGGTTACTATATCTGACAAGGAGGGGAGGCCGCCATTGTTTCTCCTCTTCTCCAAGTAGAAGAGGTGCAATTCCTGGTGAGTTCAGAAGATGGAAAGGGCCTCCCTTTACTACCCCTCACCCATAGGATGGAGGATCGACCCAGGTGTGGAAGCCAAGAATATTGGGTTCCCAATCACCCTGCCCCAACTTGATCATAGGGCAGAGGTTTGATGTAGGGAGAGGCACGCAGACAAGACCAGAGGCTACCACCTTGCCCAGCATTCAGAGTAGTGGCTCAGACAGTGTGCCCAGAAGAGGCAGTCTGTGCAGTAAAGAATTTGACCTTACACAAAAAGATGTCTGGCCTTTGCCCTTGGATTCTAGGTAATTCTATGCCCTTGGAATATTATGCCTGATAGAAATGTTATTGTTTGCCTCGTGTCTCTGGGTCATACTGGATAGTCTGACAGTATGATTTAGGATGGGGGCTGGCCACACCAAGAAGACCAACAATGTGGTTTAGGGTGGGGACCCTGGGTGAGGCCTGGGGAGGCTGGAGACTGACATCAGCCATATGGGCAATCAATCATGTCTATGTAATGAAACCCCAGTAAAACTCTGAACATTGAGGTTTGGTTTGGCAATACTCCATGCATATTATCACACACTGATGCTAGGAAAGTCATGTGTCCTAACTCCATGGAGAGAATAATGGAAGTTCCACATTTGGTAGACTCTACTCTATGCTCTCTCTTAGCCCTTACAGCTTTGTGATGGGATGTTATTGTGCAATTGGCTTTTTAGGGATACTGAAAATTGCTTGAGGGTGGTAATTTCTTTTTTCAGAACTCCCCAGGGGATTGGGGACTTCCCTTTTGGGCAACTCTTCTAGACTGAGTTGTTCATGCATTCCTGTTTCAGACTTGAGGTATTGGCATGGTATTGGCTTGAAGAGCAGGGAGCGGATAGTGTTACCATGTATGTAATTTTGAATGGAATGGTCCAGTACTGTGCGTTTTATTTAGGAAACCAATTGAGGAAATTGCTGACATCTAGATGACTTGCATTTTCCAACTGCGATATTATTCTCTTGTTATGGTTGTATAGGAAGGCACTAGCTGTGTGAGGGTGGCTTCTGGAATCAGATGGCTTGGGTTTACATCCTAGCTCTGTCAATGTTAAAACACAGATTTATTGAGGTATTATTTAAATACATAAAATTTACCAATTGCAAGTGTTTACTGATTTGTTGGTAAATATATAGAGTTGTGCACCCATCACCAAATAATTTGAGAATATATCCATCATCACCCCAGAAAGAGCCTTCATCCCATTTCCAGTCAATTTCTAATCATAGCCCTAGCCCTAGACAACCACTAAGCTGCTTTGTTTATTTAAACAAAATATATTTTTAATGTTTATTTATTTTTGAGAGAGAGAGAGACAGAGTGCAAGCAGGGGAGGGGCAGAGAAAGAGGTAGATGCCGAATCTGAAGCACAGAAACCACCGCAGGGCTCAAACCCAGGAATCGCAAGATCATGACCTGAGCTGAAGTCAGACGCTTAACCGATGGCCACCCAGGTGCCCCAGACCTGCTTTGTTTATAGTGCATGTCAAAAACATTTGCCAGTTAATCTACCACCACTAGGACATGAGGGAAAAGTTCAGTTTTACTGCATCCTCATGAGTTCTGAGCCACAGCTTCAACTTCTACTTAATAATTTACATAATTGTAGTATTTTATTCACTTAATTTGCATTTCTAATGATGTAGGAGGTTAAATATTACCCCACACAATTGCACACTCATTGTATTTCCTCTGTATTTAATTTTCTGTTTATGTCTTTTACCTCAAGGTGTTCTTTGACTTTTGGCCTCGACATTATATCCTGAACCTGGAGCCTCCTTTGGGCTCGACATTATGTCCTGAACCTGGAGCCTCCTTTGGGCTCGACATTATGTCCTGAACCTGGAGCCTCCTTTGGGCTCCTATCTGGGCCAGGCCGTAGGCATTTGAGTTTTTGATCCTAGTTCCAGAGGCCCATTTTCAAACTATCTGTGTCTAACCCAGGCAGAGTTGCTAGATATGTATGGCAGGGAAATTTTTTTGTTACTAATTATTGTGCTTTAAAAAAAATGTATTTATTGGCTCAGTTGGGTGTCAGACTCATGATTTTAGCTCAGGTCATGCAAGATCTTGCAGTCGTGGGACCTGGGCCCCACACTGGGCTCTGTGCTGTGCGTGGAGCCTGCTTGGGATTCTCTCTCTCCCTCTCTCTTCCCTTCCCCAGCTTGTGCATGTGCTCTCTCTCGCTCTCTTTCTCTCTAAAAATAAATAAATAAACATTAAAAAATAATTTATTTATAGGTGCACTTGTGTGGCTCAGTCAGTTAAGCATCTGACTTTGGCTCAGGTCATGATTTCACTGTTTCTGAGGTTTGTGGAGTTTGTAAGTTCAAGCCCAGCATTGGGCTCTGTGCTGACAGTGCAGAACCTCCTTCAGATTCTCTGTCTCCCTCTCTCTCTGCCCCTCCGCCACTCTCTCTCTCTCTCTCTCTCTCTCTCTCTCAAAAATAAATAAATATTAAAAAATAATTTCTTTATAGAGAACAGATTGGTGGTTGCTAGAGGGGTGGGGTGGCAGTGGGTGAAGGAGGTCAAAAGGTACAAAGTTCCAGCTATAAAATAAATAAATCATGGGATGCACAGAGCCCAACACAGGCTCAAACTCACAAACAACTAGATCATGACCTGAGCCGAAGTTGGACACTTAACTGACTGAGCCATCCAGGCGCCTTGGAATATATTTTTTAATATTGTGAAGTAAAGGTGAGAACTTTGGTTCAAAATCAAGTACAGAAGTGAGCTGCGGCTTCCATATCTGGTAATATGGAAGGCTAAGTTATCCACCCCCATCTTTCCTCTGCCCATTAATTGTAGGATAACATTTGTTTAAAATTGAAGTATAATTTACATGCAGTAATTACACAGTCCTTAAGTGTACAGTACAATGAGTTTTAATAATAGCATACTCCATGAAACACATACACTTAACAAAATATAGAAGATCTTCATCAACCTAGAAAAGTTCCTTATGACCCTAACCAGTCAATCCTGCACTTCTACTAAGAAAGCAATGTTCTAAATAATTTCCTGAAGATTAGATTTGTCTGTTCTTGAACTTCTTATAAATGGCATAATTATAGTATGAACATGTGGTACATAGCTTCCAAAGTGGATCTCAATGATCCCTACCTCATTATATTTACATCTTTGCATAATCTCCCTTTGAATGTGGCTGGAATGTGGGCTTACTTCTCATGCACAGAATACAGCAAAAGTGATGTGATGTTCCTTTCAAGACTAGATCATAAAAGAGTGTGGCTTCTATCTTTCTCTCTCTGACTCTACTCACTTGCCTGACCTGGTGAAGCAAACTGCCATTTTGTGAGCTGCTTTATGGAGAGGCCCACCTGCCAAGGAACAGCTCTGTGTGTGTGTGTGTGTGTGTGCGTGTACTTAATCCAGGCAACAAAAATGAGTGAACTTGGAATGCATTTTTTCTGAGCTGAGCCTTGATATGACTGCAGTCATGGCTGTACTTTGATTGCAGCCTGTGAAAGACCTTGAGCCAGAGACACCCAGCCAACCCATGCTTGGATTCCTAACCCACAGAAAGCATGAGATAATAAGTGATGTTGTAAGGCCCTAAGTTTTGGCTTAATTTTCCTACAAAATAGATAACTAGTGTAGTACTTTTTGATGTCTGGTTTCTTTTGTTCAACAAAATGTCTGATTTTCAGTCTTGTTTTTTGTGGGTATAGGAAGATATATTCTTAAAAATCTTATTAAAAGCATCAAAAGCTACCAAGACAGCAAAATATTCCACTGTGGGAGTAAGCTTCAGTCTAGAGAAGTATATTGAGCACTGAAACCACATTAGTTAAATGGAGTGACTTTGAGTGTCAGTTTTGATTGTGTGGGGACAAAAAGTGACTCAAGAAGAGTCTGGTATAAGAACATCTCCCCGTAAAACTGGGATCCCAAAAGGCATTTACTTGCTCAGGATATGTGTGATCCAGAAGAATAGGGTATATAGTCAATAATATTGTAATAACTTCTTTTTGAAAAAAAATTTAAAAAATGTTTTTAAGTCTATTTATTTTGAGAGAGACAGAGGCTGTGTGAGTGGGTGAGGGGCAGAAAGAGAAGGAGACAGAGAATCACAAGCAGGCTCCACACTGCAAGTGCAGAGCCTGAGGTGGGGCTTGATCCCACGGACCGTGAGATCATGACATGAACCAAAACCAAAAGGTGGATACTTACCCGGCTGAGCCACCAAGGCACCCCAAAATATTGTGTGACTTTATATGGCAACAGATGGTAACTGCACGTACCATGGTGAGCAAGAATAATGTATAAAATTGTCAAATTACTATATTGTACACCTGAAATTAATATGACATTGTATGTAAACTATATTTCAATTTTAAAAAAGGATAGACTCAAGACTTTCCCAAATGTAATTACTTTTGTAAATTTGTCTTTGAAGCCATGTAAATGTTTTACACATTTATAAAGTTAAACCATAAAGAATTAAAAAAGATCCAATCTCTGAAAAAATGAAAACAAAAGAAACAAGTATATTTATATCCAAGAGGAGAAAGCCAATACATAAAGAATCAAGATTTCAGTGTCAGATGAAAATAATCCAAATATAAAATCTTCAAAGATATTAAGTAAAACTCATATAATCCTAACTCTGAATGACTCATGAAGTATATTTGCTTAAAAAATGTTCCCAGTTTTGCCCTAGAAGGGTTAGAAATAATGACAAACTTAGTAATGATGAATACTCATTTTCCACTAAAAGATCAGGCTCCTTTGAGAAAAAACACATTTCTTGTCTGAAGCAGGAACTAGACAAGATGTCATTCTAGAAAAACATGGACACTAGCAAAGACTGCTGGGGTCTTGTCAATCTTGCCTAAAGAACCTAGGAGTGAATGTGAAGAGGCCCCCCTGGCCAAAGTTGGGCCACTTTGAGCACTGATAAGAATAATAACTACAAAGAATTGAAACAAATTTTAAAAAACCCAAAAAACAGAAAAACCACAAAAAATAACCAACCAGGTCTTTGGTCCACTTTGGAGGATACCAGGGAACCAATTCATTACTTTAAAATCAGTAAATAAAGAGAAAGAATAAAGCATTTACTTCACCTTTTCTGTGTTAACTATACTTCAGTGTTCAGTGTAGTCCTGTAGCTCAGTTTCTTTTTTTTTTTTTTTTAGAACAATGGAAGAAAAATGATAGAATTAGAATATCACCATTTTGCAATTCGTAATTAAAGATTGGTCCTAGGGGTGCCTGGGTGACTCAGTCAGTTAAGCATTGACTCTTGGTTCCAGCTCAGGTAATGATCTCATGGTTTCAGGGGTTCAAACCCCACACAGGTCTCTGTGCTGACAGTGTGGAACCTGCTTGGGATTCTCTGTCTCCCTCTCTCTCTCTGCCCTCCCCAACTTGTTGCTGTCTTTCTCTCAAAATAAATAAACTTAAAAAAAAGAAAAAGACTGGATCTAGGCATTGATCATCAGTGACTGCTAGTGTCAGAAAAAGAGACAACTGGACATCACATATCTCCTCTAGAAACACAGAACACTGAATATGAAGAAGTCTTACTGAAAAATTGAACCCCAAATCTTATCAAGTCTTTAGGACAGGAGTTGGCAAACTATGGCCTGTGGTCCAAATCTGGCCCACTGACTGTTTTTGTAAATTGCATTTTACTGGAACACATTCATATAGTTTTGTTTTTGTTTTTGTTTGCTTGTTTGTTTCTGGTTTTCAGAAAAAGAAAAGTGCATTTATTAAGTACTTCTTATAGCCCAGACATTTAAAAATATATAGAGAGAAAATATATATTGAAAATCTATGTAATATATAATCTATATATAATATATAAAATATATATTTATGTATAATATATATGTATATTTTATATACATAATAGTGTATATATATTTTTCATTTAAAGGTTTTAGTCCCTATTTTGTGGCTGAGCAAGCTATGTCTCAGAGTGATTCACTAACTTGCTCAGAGAAGGATCTCTCCCAATGGGAAGATCTGGAAAGTTTTAATAAAGGAAGTATCAACTCAGCTAGTTCTTAAAGGTTTGGTGGAATTTTATTTTTTCAAATTTATGATTTTTAGTTATAAAAGTAGTACATGTTTTCTGTGGAGATTTAATTGTGGAGATTTAAAAAGTATAAAAAAGCCCAAAGATGCAAGTTGAAAAAACAAGCCCTTAAATCCACCATCTCACTAGAAAAACATTGTTAACATTTTGGTATATAACCTTATAATTTCTTTTCTACTAATTGTCATGTCTAAATGAACAGTTGGGACTACACTGTTTAGTCACCTGCACTTCTATAATGTTATTATTTCATTTAAACTTCTCAATAACTCTCCAAAGTAAGAAGTATTATCAATCAATTTTATAAGAATAACTTGAGAGGCAGAAAGTTGAGCTTGTCCAACTCACATGACAGAGCCAAAATGCACATCTAGAATGTCTTTCTCAGAGCCTATGGCTTCCTCCCAGCTGCCTCGTAGACCATGAGCTGCACCATGGAGATGGCAGGGCATGGAAAGGAAAGAATCACTGGGAGAGATTGGTTTTAAGATTGGATTTGGTGACTGCTTCTATCTAGGGCATAAAGGAAAGAGAGAAATTTCCCAAGCACTCTAATTTTTCCAGCCAGGGTATCTGGGAGAAAGGAGGCTGATCCCACAAAGGGTACTGATTTCACAATCTGTTTAATAATAAATGTAATCTCTATTAGGCAAAAAGTATTTCTTCAATTCAGACTCACCTCTTAACTTAGGGCTCTACTAACCATGTGATCCAGTGAAGTTTTATCAAATTTGCAATCATTCTGCACTAAGAAGACCTGGCCATGGTTGAAAATCTTATGAGAGCCAATGTGGAGGCTGGAGCACCTTGTTCATGCAAGCCTAGGCCTACACACACTGTGCATTTCCACCATGGCTATGCTGTACTCAATGGGACATCCTGACCAGGCACCAGGCTAAAGTGCAGTCAAACAAAATGGTCTCCTCCCCAAGTGGACTTTATTTCTGCCCTAGCAGAAATGGATGGGAACAACAAGTTTTTGTAAAAAGAAAGGAAGAAATCAAAACATTAAATGTACTTCTTCCCTGGGCAGTATGTGCCAGCCTTATATCACCTATATAACAGTGATATTGTTTGTTAGAACAGCACAGAGAGTTTCAGGAAAGTCCAGAAATGCCATTTTGAATTTGGTTCCTAGATTTCCAACACTGAAAGAAGGGGAAGAAACATGGGTGTGTAGGAGTCAGGAATGTCTCTTCTGATTCCAGCCTCTAGACCCAACCATACCCTGCCCCACAGACAAGGAAATGTAGCCCTGCAGACAACAGTGGGAGAGGGGTTTTGATACTGTTGGGGAGGAAAAAGTTTTACTCTACCCTTCAAAGTTCTGTTAGCTGGACCAAGAAGACATGAGGCACCTGGGTGACTTGGTTAAGCATCCAACTCTTGATTTCAGCTCAGGTCATGATCTCATGGCTCATGTGTTTGAGCCCCATATTGGGCTCTGCACTGATAGTGTGGAGCCTGCTTGGGATTCTCTGCTCTTCTCCTGCTCACACTTGCTGTCTCTCAAAATAAATAAACAAACGTAAAAAAATGGACATGAGAGACAGATTAACAAAAGACAATCAAATTTAGCTCTGTATGTATGGGGAAATATAGACATGAGATTCCAAAGACTGTCAGGCAAAATTAGCCATATATGCCATCCTGAACTAAAAAGAAGGGGGTAGAGGTCTGGGACTACAAAGATAAGCAATGCAATTCACAAGAAGAGTAAATGTTTGGAAAACCAAATATTTGCTGGGGCCACTCAGAAACAAAGGGACAAAGAGAGAACTTTTAAAGAACAGGCCTTGCTAGGTTCCTCCTTGTCTACCATACCTAGTTCATATCATGATATAGTTCTCTGTGGTGACAGCTCTCCTTCTGGAGTAGGTCTTCTCTCTAAATTCCTCTAGGCAGAGTTGTGAGGGGGAGGTCAAAGTTTCTTTCTGAGACTTTTGGGCCTTTATTATTTTCTGCTCAGAATAATTTACATGCCAAAGTGAACCATCTTGGAGCAGCCTGCCCTTGGTCTCTTTCTACAAAACAAAGAAGGAGGAGTGGACACACATATGCTATGACCCTTGGGATCCTTGAACCCTTTGAGGGTCTATCTGACAAATTTACCTTTGACCAAGGAAAGAATGATTCACTGGTCAAATGGTTCCGGTTCAATTACTGACTAGATACACAGCATCCAATTCCACCATCCACAACCCCCAAGCCCAAGATAATTTGTTTTGTTCCTTTCTCCTCTCAGATTTTCTAAACCTTATCACTTTTAAGAAATTCACCCTCAGGGAGCTAATTTTTACATAATTGTTTGTTCTCTGTGTTTCTTCAGGAAATCTTGTTCTCCATTTCTGGATGATCTGCATCCGTAGAAAACATTAGCTTTGCCCTCTTCGACTCTGAAAACTTGGCCACAAAGTCAAATTCCCTTCAGGTCTCTCTAGTGTGAAACTTCCTGTAATCCTTTTCCCTAACACATACCACAGATCACTTACACAGATGTTTTGGAGAGAAGACCAGGCCCTCACAAACATCCTACAGAGAGCCTTCTTCGGAACTTCTTTACACCTGTTTCCTCCTCTAAATTGCCTCAGCTTCTGGTTCCCCTTTGCTCTCTCCTAAATACCTTCTCACATTGTAGGCAAACTCTTGTGTCCTCTATTATGTACTGGGATAGATAAAACACCCAAATAAACATTTGAATAGCAGGGTGATTATGAATGAATACCTTTCTATCTTTTCCTTTTTCATCCTGTTTTTCTCATTTCCTCATTTCATGGGCTTCCAGTTGAGGTCTATACTTGGTCTCTGAGACTTTGCAATTTTCCCTTTACCTGTACAAGTGTATATCACATCTTCGTCAAAAAGTTCTTCATGGCACCCACACCAGTGAAAGTTCATTTTTCCTTTCTCATTCAATAGTAAATATTTATTGACTACCTACTATGTTCCAGGCACTGTTCTGACAAAACAGATAAAGTCTCATTCCAATGGAGCATCAGCAGGAGGCCAAGAATAAGTAAATAAATAAAACAATAAATAATATACTCAGAAGAAAAAAGAAGCAGAGTCATGGGAAAGAGTGATGGGAGGTGGGCTTGGCTTGGCCTGTTACCAAACCTTAGCAAAAATAGTTACTTGTTTTCTTCACATTTATCAAATGTCTAAGTCTATTACTCCTTTGGCAACAGATGTGGATGCACTGAATTTTTTTAATTTTTAAAAAATGTTTATTTATTTTTGAGAGAGCACGAGCAGGGAAGGGGCAGAGAGGAAGACAGAATCCGAAGCAGGCTCCAGGCTCCAAGCTGTCAGCACAGAGCCCAATGGGGGGACTCGAACTCACAAACTGCAAGATCATGACCTGAGCTGAAGTTGGATGCTTAGCTGACTGAGCCACCCAGACATCCCCAGGTGTGGATGTATTGAGATAACTGATCAACAACACCTGCTTTTGCCAACCAACCCTCAAATGGGAGGAGTAATAATGTTCACCTCATGAAGATTAAACAAGATATGTAGTCCTTGTAAAGTACTTAATGCAGTGTCTGATACAAAAAGCATACTAAATACAGGGTGGCCAGAAAAAATGGGAAGGAGGGGGAGCTGCCATCGGCAAAGTCCATCTCTTTTGCTCTACTTTTAGCTCACTCTTCACACTATTTGTGCTTTCTTCAGGCATCTCGTAGCTTTATGAGCAATTGACCCTTGCACTGAGAAGATGCTCCAGATAAAGATCTTAGCTGAAAGTGATATGATCAACAAATGGCACAGTTTGGAAGGAATGCAGGCTGAACTTGACAGTAGCTGGTATGTCTCACTTTTGTCCCTGGGGCTTCTCTTTACCCACAGAAATTCATTTGGTCACCTGACACACAGGCAAACCTGGAATTGAGGGAGGTAATAGTCCACAGGGCAACCTTGATCAATGGGCATGAGGGCCAATACATAAACACACTGCTTCTGTACTTAGGGCAGAAGGGGCTGCAGTGCATTCTATGGCTTCTCAGAGCCTTTCCAGGATGGAAACTTAGCAGTGACCAGCTGGAGGGACACATCTTTCCATCTTTCCCTGTTTTTAATCTCCTGGTCCCAACCCAAGTCTTGCTCATTGGAATCACTTTCCAAAATAATTACCTTCATAAGGCCTTTATATCAGGAAAAACTCAGACTAAGATGGTCTCAATATTTATATGCTGGTCTTTCCTTTTAGATTCTATCTCCCAATATTTATATATAAATTATATATATATATATATATATATATATATATATATATATGAAACTATCTAGTCTCTTTGCTTCTTCATAGCTCCTACAAGTTTTTTTAATTTGAGTATAGTTGACACACATGCTACATTAGTTTCAAGTGTAAAACATAGTGATTTTATAACTCTATACTGCATGCTATGTTCACAAGTGTAGCTACCATCTGCCACCGTACAAAACTATTATAGTACCATTGACTACGTTCCCTCTGTTGTGCCTTTTTACGTATGATTTATTCATTCTGTGACTGGAAGCCTGTGTCTCCCACTCCCCTTCACCCATTTTGCCCAGCCCCCCACCCCTCTCCCCTCTGGCAGCCATCAGTTTGTTGTCTGTATTTATGGGTCTGTTTCTGCTTTTTGTTGGTTTACTCATTTGTTTTGTTTTTTAGATTCCACATATAAGTGAAATAATACAGTATTTGTCTTTCTCTGTCTGATTTATTTCACTTAGCATACCCTCTAGTCCATATTGTCCCAAATGGCAAAATCTCATCCTTTTTAAAAAAAAAATTAATGTTTATTTTATTTTTGAGAGAGAGAGAGACAGAGTGTGAGTGGGAGAGGGGCAGAGAGAGAGGGAGACTCTGAAGCAGGCTCCAGGCTCCAAGTTATCAGCACAGAGCCTGATGTGGGGCTCGAACTCATGAACTGCGAGATCATGACCTGAGCCAAAGTCAGTCACTTAACTGACTGAGCCACCCAGGTAGCACAAGATCTCATTCTTTTTTTATGGCTATGTATTATTCCACCGTGTGTGTGTGTGTGTGTGTGTGTGTGTGTGTGTGTGTCTGTGTATGTGTCTCACATCTTCTTTATACATTCATTTATTGATGAACACAGGTTTCTTCCATATCTTGGCTATTTTAAAGAAGGCTGCAATAAACATAAGGGTGCATGTATCTTTTTGAATTAGTGGTTTTTTTTGGGGGGGGGAGGGTAAATACCTAATGAAATTATTGGATCATATGGTAATTCTATATTTAATTTTTTGAGGGTCTTCCATACTGTCTTCCATAGTGGTTGTACCAATTTATATTCCCACCAATGGAACATGAGGATTCCTTTTTCTCCACATCCTTGCCAACATATGTTATTTCCTCTCTGTTTGATTTTAAACCATTCTGACAGGTGTGAGCTGATATCTTATTGTGGTTTTGATTTGCATTTCCCTGATGATTAGTGATGTTGAGCGTCTTTTCACATGTCTGTTGGCCATTTGTATGTCTTCTTTGGAAAAATGTTTATTCAGGTCCTTTGCCCATTTTTAAATTGGATTATTTGTTTTTTTGGTGTTGAGTTATATAAGTTCTTTATATTATTTGGATATTAACCTCTTTTGGATATATCATTTTCAAATATCTTCTCTCATTCATTAGGCTGCCTTTTCATTTTGTTGATGGTTTCCTTTGGTGTGCAAAAGCTTTTTATTTTGGTGTAGTCCAAATAGTTTATTGCTTTTGTTTATCTACCTGAGTAAACATATCCAGAAAATGTTGCTACAGCTGCTGTCCAAAAGATGACTGCCTATGTTTCCTTCTAGGAGTTTTATGGTTTCAGGTCTCACATTTAGATGTCACATTTAGGTATTTTTGTATGTGGTGTAAGAAAATAGTCTAGTGTCATTCTTTTGCATGTAGCTATTCAGTTTTACCAACACCATTTATTGAAGAGACTATCTTTCCCCATTGCATATTCTTGCCTCCTTTGTCATAGTCTAATTGACCATATAAGTGTTGGTTTATTTCTGGCCTCTCTGTTTTCTTCCATTGATCTATGTTCCAGTATCATATTGTTTTGATTACTACAGCTTTGTAGTATAGTTTGAAGTCTGAAATTGTGATAACTTCAGTTTTGTTCTTCTTTCTCAAGATTGCCTTGGCTCTTCAGGTTCTTTTGTGATTCCACACACATTTTAGTTTTATTTGTTCTGGTTCTGTGAAAAATGCTGCAGGTATTAATCAGTAGATTAATTTGGGTAGTATGGACATTTTAACTCAAGGTAGGAAGTTTCAGTCATCAGATTAGCACACAGTTTCTCTGCCAAGGACCTTTTAGACTGCTCTTTCAGTATATGTTTGGCTCCAGCTTGGCCAAGCTGATGATAACTGTTTCTGTACATGTAAACAAAATCCAGGGATCACATCACTTAATACCAAATTTCTCTTTGATTAACAAAGTCTACATTTCCACCTCTATAGCTGGTAGAGACAAGGTCTTAAATTTTTTCAAGTTGGAATACTGTCATTTGGAGGGTTACAATGAACTGTCATTTTGAAGGTTGTATTTTAGGGTGCAGACTGTTCTTTAATTCCAGAAGCAACATTTTGATGAATCTTTTGGTAATGCTAATGCATCTACCACTTCTGACTCCCATTAAATTCATATATGTATGTATGTATGTATGTATGTATGTGTGTATGTATATATATATATATGCAAATGCTTCAGACTGAGATGTTAAATATTCTGTTTTGGAATAAAAATTGAATATAGCTAGCTGAATTATTGATCTACAGCATTATTTTTTTCCCCCTTAAATGTAGATTTAAGCTGTTTTATAATGAAATGTTTTTATTTGCCCTTGGGAAGAAGCAGAGAGACAACAGCCTGGATAAGCAACAGGATGGCAAGGAATGACCAGCAGAAGAGGAGCATTGTCCTGACCCAGAGACTATAGAATTGCCTGGCTGGAAGGAGATGCTTTGGGGAACAGTTTCTTTAGGGGTACCCAAATATTACTTGAGGAGGAAAAACCTAATAAAATACTGAACTCCTAGAGCCAAAGCATAAGAGACTCTTAAAAACTGAGAACAAACTGAGGGTTGATGGGGGGTGGGAGGGAGGGGTGATGGGTATAGAGGAGGGCACATTTTGGGATGAGCACTGGGTGTTGTATGGAAACCAATTTGACAATAAATTTCATATATTGAAAAAAATAAAATAAAATACTGAACTCCTTGATGGCAGTAGAATAGAGACTTAGACTATGTTATTTAAGCATTTATAACTTCTGAAGTTCAGAGAAGGTGGGAACATTTTGATTATACATGATTCTTGCACATCTCTCTCCTCAACCCCTTTCTTACTTTCTTTTTAAAAAGGTTTAAGTTATTTAAACTAAACAAAAACAAAAACACTTTATCTATCTCTTCCACCCCTCAATCCCTACTTCTGGCAGCCATCAATCTGTTCTTTACATCTATGGGCTTAGTGTGTATATATAGGTATATATTTCACATATTATTATTCAATTATTATGCATTATTTATATATAAATTATAAACATGTATTTATATTCACACATGTAAGAGAGATATTACAGTATTTGTCTTTTGTTTTCTGACTTATTTCATTTAGCATAATACCCTTGAGATCCACCTATTCATATAGTTATTGTATTTGTGACTAAATACCTGCTTTTGAACCACGATGGCCAGGGTCTTTGTTTGCACCAGAGACCCTTCAGCCCACTAACCTGAAAATCTTTACTATCTATCCTCTTAAAGAAACAGTTTGCTGTCCTTGCTCTAGTTCTAATAGTTTATTTATTTTTTTTCCAACGTTTTTTTTATTTTTTATTTTTTATTTTTGGGACAGAGAGAGACAGAGCATGAACGGGGGAGGGGCAGAGAGAGAGGGAGACACAGAATCGGAAACAGGCTCCAGGCTCCGAGCCATCAGCCCAGAGCCTGGCACGGGGCTCGAACTCACGGACCACGAGATGGTGACCTGGCTGAAGTCGGACGCTTAACCGACTGCGCCACCCAGGCGCCCCTAGTTCTAATAGTTTAGAGGAAATATAGGGGACAGAGGAACATGTTTAAGTGACACCATAGAGAATAATCAGCAAAATTCAAAATGTGAAATAATCTATGAAATAAAATTAATTTCTTTAACAAGTAAATGCTAGTAAAATAATTAAAAAATTGTTAATGTTTATTCTTGAGAGGGAGAGAGACAGAGACAGAGACAGAGTCAGAGTGTGAGGAGGGGAGGAGCAGAAAGAGAGGGAGACACAGAATCTGAAGCAGGCTCCAGGCTCTGAGCTGTCAGCACAGAGCCATGGGGCTCAAACCCACAAACTGGGGAAATATGACCTGAGCCGAAGTCAGACCCTTAACCAACTGAGCCACCAGGTGCTCCAAGAATTAAAAAAAAATTTTTTTTTAACATTTATTTATTTTTGAGACAGAGAGAGAGAGAGAGAGCATGAACAGGGGAAGGTCAGAGAAAGAGGGAGATACAGAATCTGAAACAGGCTCCAGGCTCTGAGCTGTCAACACAGAGCCTGACGCGAGGCTCGAACCCACAGACCGTGAGATCATGACCTGAGCCAAAGTCGGACGCTTAACCAACTGAGCCTCCCAGGCGCCCCACCCCAAGAATTTTTTAAGAAGAGTGGGAGAGACTACCTGTAGGAAACACATCAACTTAATGTAAAGTGTAGGCCTTTAAGAAAAATCCTGATTCAAAAGTCAACTTAAAAATATGAATGAACAATCAGAGATGTCCAAGTATTGACTGAATATTTGATAGTGCCAGAGTATTACTATTAATTGTTCAGTTGTAACAACAATATTGCTTTTATGTTATTCTTTTTAAATTTTTTTAAAATTTATTTATTATTGAGAGACAGAGAGAGACAGCATGAGCATGGGAGGGGCAGAGACAGGGGGAGACACAGAATTCGAAGCAAGCTTCAGGCTCTGAGCTGTCAGCACAGAGCCTGACACAGGGCTTGAACTCACAAACCACAAGATCATGACCTGAGCTGAAGTCAGATGCTTAACCGACTGAGCCACCCAGGCACCCCAGCTTTTATGTTATTCTTTTAAAGAGTCCTTGCTGTCATGGAGTGGGGAGGGTAAGGAAAGTGGGTATATACAAAGTAACAATGGCCAATGAAATGACAGTTAATTTCTGGTACACAAAGCACAGTAAATAAAGGGCATTTATTTAATATGCTATAGTTACTTATGTTACATTATAGTTACTCATAAAGTATGGGTAAATGGGAGTTCATTAAGTTAGTCTTCTACTTTTGTATGTTTTTGATGTTTGTCTTAATATAAACTTTTACGATTGCAAGAATTTTAGGAGCAATTATAAAAAATTATTGAGCAACATTAAGAAGGACAATAAGAAGACCTAAAAGGAGACATAGACCATGTTTATAGTTGAAAGACTCAATATTGCAAAAATGTCAATTATTCCTAAATTGAGTCACAGTAGGGCTCACTTCAGTGAGTTCTACAGCACCCTCACATTTGTCAATATCTCCATGGGGATTTCCAGTCCCA
This sequence comes from Felis catus, assembly GCF_018350175.1. Lineage (NCBI taxonomy): Eukaryota > Metazoa > Chordata > Mammalia > Carnivora > Felidae > Felis > Felis catus. The sequence goes on along the minus strand of NC_058380.1, from coordinate 30,394,871 downwards.
GGCAGCAATTCCCTGCCAACCAATCTTATCCTCCTGACTGTGAAAGGCTCTGTCTCAGGCAACCCAGAGAACTTCTTCACCATCCAGTTGGCTGCAATCACACTCTTTCTGGTGAGGTCTGAAACCCAGCCTTGGGTTCACATTTGTTTGTTTCTTAGATACTTTCTTTTAGCCCTAGACTCCTTTGAGTTCTTTTATGTGACCTTTTAGTAGCTAATTCCCTATAAATAGTTAATAATTTAATAGTCCCTGTTGAAACTGCTGTGTGGTTTGTGTCTTCTGAGTGGATCTGACCAATATACTAGTAGAATTGAAGTTGTACATATATATAACATGTGGGACCCAGAAATCATGTGTGTGAGTGTGCGTGTATGCATATGACAAAGAGACAGAGACAGTGACAGAGAGGAACTTCCACATGTATAATAACGTAGATACACAAGAATATCCACAGCAGTGTTGTTCAGCATAATCTAAAACTGAAAACAAATCCAGTCTTCATCAATAGGAGACAGACTGGCTGCAGTATGTGAGAGAAAGAGGAGTCAAGGATATCTCCAAGATTTCTAATCTGAATAGCTGGAAGATGAGAATTACCATTCTCTGAGATAAGAAAGTCTGAAAAAGAAGCAGTTTTCACATTTGGAGATAATCTTAGAAGCCGGTTTTATGTACATTAAATTTGAGATGCCTTTTAGGCATTCAAATGAAGGTGTTAAGTAGGCAGTTAGATATGCAAGTCTGGATGACCAGCCTGGGTTACCATTGAAATTATACGTTTGGAGGTCCTCAACATAGAGTTCTTAAAGTCCTGAAAGTCAAGCAATTGACTTAAAGTGCTGACTTAAAAGTCAGGTAATGTCACCAAATGAGTGAGCATGGATAGGAAAGAGAAGAGGGTCAAGGTCTGAGCTTTGGGACAGTCTTCTTGGATGGCTGCCATTGTCTCCTCACTCCCCCTGCTTTGGTTTTCTTTTTCACCCTCCATTCCCACCCTCAAAAGGTCATGATCTGTTAGCATCCAGACTGACCTTCCAAAAGCATGATTCAAGTTATATGACTCTATTGCCTGAGCCTCTTCAGTTGGCTTCCTGTTGCTTATAGACTAAAGTCCAAACTCCTCACCTAGAGGATCTGGCTCCTCCCCAGGCCTCCACCTTACTTGACTCTTTCTCTGCTCTCTACAGACCATTCCTTCTGCTATGTAGTGTTATTTATTCCTCAAATACATGGATCTCTCTCAGGGCATTTGTGCTAGCTGTTCCTTCAGCCTGGATGGGGAACCTCATCTTCATAGGGCTAGCTCTGTCTCTTAATTCAAATTTCAGCTCTAAATGCTGCTTCTCCATAGGATCCCTTCCTGAACACAGTCTCTAAAGTAATTGTCCACTAGTCGCTTGAACAGGTCACTCACTAGCACTTATTCATGGCACTGATATCTGACATTACCTTACTTATTTGCATATTGTCTGTCTCCCTTACTAGAATCTCAGCTCCCCCACGACAGTGACATGGTCTTGTTTATTATTATGTATTCCCAATACCTTGAACAGCAATGCTACCTGGTAGGCAGTCAGTAAATATTTGTTGAATAAATAAATGCATGACTTCCAGGATTCTGTATCCTTCTTAGCATGCTTTTTTAGCTTCCAAATTCCAGTAGAGAACCTGGGCAGCCATTTTTCTTTGGGCTTTATCTTTCTTCATGTCCTTTTGCTTTTTCACCAGCTCCCCCATGGTCACAAAAGCCCAACAATGCTGTCAAAAATATTAGAAAGAATACTTTATTCCAAAGCCTGTGAATCAGAGGATTGTGTAAAGAAGTTACTCTAATCTAAATGTCTCCACACAGTGGAATGCAGCTGGTAACTCCAAAGGGTGACTGACACGCCTCCGGAGCAGCCACGCCCTCGGAGGGCTGTGGAGGGGCCAGGCCAGGTCTGAAGCTGGTCCAGTGCAGTCATGGGGGTAGCTCTGGAGCAGTTCTTCATTTTTGTAGGGCTGCTGGCGTGCCTGGTGTACCTGGTGAAGTGTGTGAGATTCTCCAAATGTATTTTTCTGCACTTCTGGAAAGTTTTGCCAAGGTCTTTCTTGAAGTCAATGGGACAATGGGCAGGTAAAAACAGCTTTCCATCTCTTGTTTCTTGTTGTTCCTGCTTATTATTATCTACGTTTCAAAACATAAACTGCATCTTTTGCTTTTGAGAGCAAAGATATACTGCCTTTGGGTGACTTTTATTTGGGTGCCTGGAAAGCAGGAGTGAAATGGGAATTCCTTAAAAAACCAGATGTGGGGCATGAGGAGAATTAGCTGGAAGAATGCCACTCAATTCTTGCCTCTGTGCTTGCCCTCTCAACCTTACTAGTTGGTTGGCTCCTTTTTTGGAGTTTCTGGTGATATAAATAACAAATTTGACAGAAATTTCTGCATCCTTTTCTACCGATTTTTGAAGGCCTGGGGTACTGCCACTTTGTGGAAGGGTGTTTCAAAATCGGAAATACAAATAATTTTAATTCACTTTATTTAAAAACATTTCTCTGAACCTTTTCATGAAGTTAAGGTATTACAAAATGAAAGTAACAAAGATCCCTATAGGGACACATTTTTGAGAGGGTTAGATATGGAATCTGGGCCTGGTTTGTGTCCCAAATAGATTAATCACTGCCTACTATTGGGATTTGCCTCCTGGAACTACCACGCAGACTTTCAGCCCCATGACTGGGCTTAAGGTGAAAAGCAGGAGGCGTGGTTTCAGCATCTCCTTGAATGAAGTGCTAAGGTTACATGAAGAAATCCAAGAAATCTAGTGACTTAAAAAAAAAAAAAAGAATTTAAGCAGCTTTAAAAGTGCCATGCTAGGCTAAATAGGAGAGATTACAAACAACCTTATAGGGCTGTCAGATAAAATATAGGATACTGAGTTAAATTTGAATTTCAGATAAACAAGGAATAATTTTTTAGTATATGACATCGCAAATATTATGTGGGACATACGTATACTAAAAAATTACTTTTTGTTTACCTGAAATTTAAATTTAGCTGGGCATGCTGTATCTTTATTTGCTAAAGCTGACAACCATACAACCTAAGCAACACAGATAAAAAAATTACCATATGAAAATTGTTTGGAATGAAAAATGGGTTTTTAACTGTTCCATGTTATATTTGAAATGTGTGTGTGTGTGTGTGTGTGTGTGTGTGTGTGTGTGTGTGTCGGTGTGAACACTCCTTCGCTCTTGGGGCAGTATGCTATCTCCAGAGAACTTGCTAAATAGCTTGAACTTGAGTGTTCTGGATCCAAACGTCCTACTTCACACAGATCCCAAAGCCCACGCACTTGGCAGGTAGATGGGGGTAGGGTGGTGCTTAGAACTCTGCACAATGGCTGCCCGTCAATGCAGGGCCAAGCCCTTCTGAGAATACACACTCCAAAAAAAGTACACATGGGGTCAGGAACCAGAGTAGTTGTTGGTTCACATTTAAAAAAACCATAATCTTGGGGTGCCTGGATGGCTCAGTCAGTTATGCGTCCCTCAGGTCATGATCTTATGATTTCGTGAGTTCGAGCCCCACATCGGGCTCTGCTCACTGACCCTGTCAGTGACCCTCTGCTCACTGACCCTCTCTCTCTCTGCCTCTGCCACTTGCACTCTCTCTGTCTCTCTCAAAATAAATAAACTTAAAAAACTCATAATCTTAATCTGTCCTTTGAGTCAATATTGAATAGAGTTATCACTAGCAAGAGTAAAATGTCCTTGGGCATTGGCAGATATCTGGGAGAGAAGACAGAACAAGAGCAAGAAGGGGAATGAGAAGAAAATCCAATGACTAAAGACCAAAAATTTCAACTCTTCAGAACTCTGTGACTGATTAGAAAATTATGTCACTGGTGTATCTTTATAGACTTGTGGCCCCAAATTCAGACAGGCAGGTTTCACACCCTGTTGTCATCATTTTTAGCAACGTGACCTTGACTGAGTTACTTTCTCTCAGCTTTCTCCTCTATCAACTAAGGAAAATAATGGTCCCTGCATTATGAGTTTGTTTTGAATATTAAATGAGATGATGGATCTAAAACACTTGCAACAGTACATGGCAGAAAGTAAGCCCTCACTAGAGACCAGCCATTTATTGATGTGATTATCTTAACTATAGTACAGACCTTGTATTGGGTGATTTTGAAGATTCCCAAAACGGTGAGGAAGGGGAAGCAGAAGTTCACCCTGAGCGTAGCACCTGTACCAAGAGGAGCAGGTAATATGCATGGATTCACCTTAAAGTACCCAAGTGAGCAGATTAAACCATTAGCACTTATGAAAAGGAGCATGCACTGCCAATGTGTTTCTGGAAGCTTGTACAGCTTGGCTGGTCCTTACTTTTCAATAAACTAAATGTATCTTTTCTTCATACTTTTGGAAAGCATACCCTTCGATTGTTGTGCAAAGGTGAATTGCAGATATGCATATACTGAACAGTTTGAAATCATGACATGCACTCAACTGAGGTTTACCCTAGAGCTTAGTCATGAAATAAGTGTGTAATGTTGGACATAAAAGGACTAGAAGGTCCATCTGATTGTTATATGTTAATCAATAGATACAGGGATACAGAGTCTTCAGGTCTCTTTATGTCATCGCATCCTCTTTTTGCATTTCTGTGTTTTCCTCTTTGTTCAGTTCCTTATCTCCCATGGGCTTTGAGTACTGTTCTCCTGTGGGGGGTGGGATGGGAAGAGGGAAGAACTCCACTTTTAGGAAGAACCTTGAAATGTCTTACAGTGATAGTTGGGTGTGTGGGTAGAGAGATAATAGGGCACACTGTTCGGGGTCTGAGCAAAATGTTCCCTGGCTGAGGTTCTTTGTTTCATTTTGGAGGGTGTCTTCCACAGCCTCACCAACCCCTCCAAGAAAAAAAAAGCTTCATTTTGAACATTTAGTGAGGGGAGTCGGGGCTGGAAGCTCCAGAGTTGAGTGGAGTAGTGCTGTAGAGTGAAAGGGCACTGCTTTGAAATACTGTGCCTTAGGCAGTAAAAGCCTGCAAAAAGAAGTAGCCAGTGAGAGAGAGCATTTTAAAGATTAATTCTGTCCTTTAAAACCATTTCTTCTTTTTGCAGTGATCACTGGAGCGGGAGATGGGATTGGGAAAGCTTATTCATTTGAGGTAAGTTGTGTTCCTGGAGAATTTCCCCTTCCCTTGAGTTGAACATATCATGATCACGTGACCCCCTCACCCCAAACTCTAGTTTTCTGCTTACAAAAGCAATAGACATTCATTTATGAAGGAAAATATTTTTTATAAAAAAGAAAATTTAAAAATCATAATCTCACCCTCTGGATACCTTTTTTAAAAACACTATGATACTCAGTGGTGCCAGTATCACCCCTTAGGAGTTGTTTTAGGAATTCATGGGGGCATTGTTGTTTTCTAGTGTAATTGTACCATAAGAATTTATATACCCAAATACAATTAAAACTATGAACTACTTTCCCATTACTTATCCTTATGTTGTAGCTGGGGCATATGTTGATTTTTAAAAAATCATTTGTGTAGGAAGCACATATTATCTATAACTTTCATTTCCAGAAGATTAATGGGCATTATAAAATATTATACAAAGAGAGGATCTGTTAGGGCTGAGAGTCACTGGAATATGATTAGTGTCTCTGAGTATTTCCTTTCAGGCTTCTTGTTTATCTGCAGATAGACAGATATAGGGGTAGTTATACTTTTAAAAAATGTACTTACAGCATATGTTGTCATTGTTGTTAGGATTATTATTCTTACAAATTCCACATTTTTATTAATGAAATATTGTTTTCTGGAATTCCTATTATTTCATTTCTTCATCATGACTATTACACCGACCCCTAGAACGATGTAAAATACAACGGAAGAAACAGAAAGAATCCTGGAAATTATGAGGATGAAGAAAAACCAAAAACATCTTAAAAATATAACAAAAAGCACTCAGTTACTAAAACCACATTCAACAACAGTGCAGTACGCATGTGTCTTCCGGCCCCCAAAGGCCTGTGTCCTGATAGACGCCTAACCATCTTGTGTGAAGTGGACAGCACAACGTGTATCGGAGGCACTTGATAGAAACTTTTAAAATGTCAACAAACCTGAATCATGCCAGTTGAAAAAGCTTCTAGCACTCTTTCAGGTCTGTCCCCTATCCTCCAATGATCATCTCTTTGGTACTGACATTCTGCTTCCACTCTGTGTTTTTGAGCTAAAGGTTCTTTGCTCTTATCCTAATTTGTACATAGCAACTTTCTGATGACCGGTAGTGCCCAACACTCAGTAGGTGGGTGGTCATATTTGAGTATGGAGTTTGGGGAGACTGATCAGCCACCACTTTCCAAAGCCTTGTGTCTTCCTTACCCAAAAATCAGAAGGAAAGCTTTTCTAGCTATTTGCATTAGAACTATATCACCTGTTATGTAACTACTGCCTACCTTCGACCAGGTTTCTGGAAAGGGCCTAATCCCTCATCCAAAAGATCCATGGCCTTACCTCTCAGTTTTCTGGATTGCTTTGAAATCCAGGTGATTTCTTCATGATTTTCCAGATTCTTTCCTCAAATTCATGCTGACCTAATGGTCTCCTTGATGTCTTAAGACTCAGATACCTTTCTTTCGACTTAGAGGAGACCATGTCCTCCTTAGCCATTTGTTTCTTTACTGTTTCCAAAAACAATGGCCTGGAGGTCGGGAGCTGTGGGTTGCTGTCTTCAATGTGGGACTAACTGTCTGGAGATTTTGGACAAGTTGCCCATCCTTTCTGGGCTTTTGTGTCTTTACTAGCACAAAAGATAACTCTGAAGTTCTAAATTGTTTCTGTTCCATACTAATTCTTGCTTTTCTCTTTCTTGTAGAATCCTTTTCTTTGTTTCCTTTTGTTCTTTTCCTAAGTCTGTGTTAAACAATTTTCTGGGATCCCTACTTCTCCTTCATTCAGGCTTTTTGCCTTCCAGAGAGCCTGTTCACATGTTTTCCTGCTAAAATTCTCCAAGGAAAGCAGTTCAGAGTCTGAGATGCTGCAGACTGACCACAAGGGTTAAGAGCCCAAGACATTTGTGTGTTCAAATGCTACTCCATATGCTTACTGCAGAATTTCCACATTAATAAACTGGAGGTGGTGGTAATTCCACTGGGGCTTTTGGAAAGGTTTAATGGGATAAGGTGAACAAAATGCTTTGCCTAGAGTAAGCTCTCTAATGTTAGCCATTATATTATTAGATGTTTAAACTGTTACTCCTTTCCCATGTATTACTTTTTTCTTTTTTTGAAAAGAAAACTGTATTGTACTTATCCATAGCTTTACTCTTTCCATTGTCCTTTCATTCCCCTTGGTGTTCCAAGATTCTTTCTTTAGTCATTTCCTTTCTGTTTAGAGAACTACATTTAGCTATTCTTTTAGGGTAGGTCTCTTTGTTTTCCTTTATCAGAGAATGTCTTGATTTCCCCTTCATTCCTGAAGGATAATTTTGCTGGGTATAGGATTTAGGATTGATAGTCCTTTGCTTTCAGCACTCGAAAAATATTGTGCCACTTCCTTCTTGCCTATCTGGTTTCTGGTGAATGAATGTAATTTGAATTGTTTTTTCCCCATAAGTAAGGTTTTCTAACTCACTGTTCTCAAGATTTTTTCCCTTGTCTTTAGTTTTCAGAAGTTTAGTTATGATGTTTCTTGGAGTGGATTTCTTTGCATTTATTTTGCTTGAGGTTCACTCAGACTCTTGAATTTACTCACTATTTCTTTGAATTTTTTTTTCTGCCCAGGTTTCTTCTCTTTTTCTGGGACTTCAATCACATGGATGTTAGATTCGTATAGTCCAATGGGTTTCTGAGATGCTGTTCATTTTTCTTCACTGTACTTTTTTCTCTGTTGCTTAGAGTGGGTAATTTCTATTATTTTATCTTTAAGTTCATGATTCTTTCCTTGGTTCCTTCCATTCAGCTACTGAGCCCATCTATCAAGTTCTTAATTTCATTTATTTTATTTTTCAGCCTTAAAATTTCCATTTGGCTTTTCTTTATATCCTCTATATCTTTATGAAAACTTTCTCTTTTCTCATTTGTTTTAAAAGTATTTGTAATTGCTTGTCAAAGCATTCTTATGATAGCTGCTTTAAAATCCTAGTCAGAATTCTAATGTCTGTGTCATCATGATGTGAGTATCTGTTGATTGTTTTTATTTCATCAAGTTGAGATCTTCCTGGTTCTTGGTATGATGACTGACTTTTGAATTGTGGACATTTTTGGTATTTTGTTATGAGACTCTGAATCTTGTTTAAATCTGTTTGGGGTCTATACCAACACTGCTTCAGCAGGGGGAGGAGAGGTGCCAACATGTTCCTACCAGGTAAGGTAGAAGCCCCACAGGCTTTGCACTTGGCCTCCATTAGAGGGTGCTGCCTCCTTGTTACTGCTGGGTGGGGGTGGGGTTGCTGGCTCCCCACTAGGCCACTCTGGGTGGGAGAGGCAAGAATGCCTCCTTCCTGCTCCCCAAGAGGCTGCCAATGGTAATTGGAGGAGATGGCCTCAATACCACTGGGGTGGTAATGAAAGCCCTGGCCCTCTGCTAGGCTTCCTCTCTTACTATCCCGGGAAGGGAGAGGAGAGAAGGGATGGAGGGCCTTGGCACTGCCAGGTGGAAGTAGAGTTCAGGTCTGCTGACATGGGAAGGGGTGGCTGGGATGAATGTCCTGTCTCCCTACTCAGCCTTCTCTGATGCCAGCCTGATAGGGGGTGGGGACACTTGTTCCAGCAGTCTCACCAGGGTGGAAGTCTCAGCTCCTGACTCAGCCTTTGGGGGTGGGGGTGGGACCACAGATTTTTTTTTTTTGAGCTGTTTGACTTGAATAAAGCTGTTCTTTTTAAAGTTTTCTGCCTTACTAAGGCAGGTCCTTTTCTGGTCCTTTGGTTAGAGAGAGCAGGCTTTTGTTGGGACTTTTTAGGTCTGCACCTGTGGTGTTTCTGAATTGCCAATTTTTCCACCAATAAGTTTGGAATATGTGAGGCAAAAGAAAACCCAGGAACTCACCACTGTTTTATTTCTTGGGTCTTGAGGCCCCTAGCTGATCTTCTCCCTATCTTTTGGAATCTTTTTATGTTTATTTTATGTATTATGTCCAGGTTCCATAATTTAATTGCATATCATGGTAGGAGTGGGGAAAAGTACTTCTCCATTTTCCTGGAAGCCTATTCTATATCACATTTTAACCTAATCTGTATTTATATTTAGTGTGGCAAGAGAAGCTTTGCCTCCTGCTAAAGGAATCTTGAGCAATACTGGAACAAGATGGAAAACAATTGTGGTGAGGGATGGGCAGGGGGAGGAAGCAGGAGAGGGGTCCACTCTTCCACCCTTCTGAGGCCACTGCTTCACCCTGTCTTCACACCATTTTTGCTCCTTAAGCACCTGAATTTCTTTTATTCATTGCCATACAGAGGAAGCCTTGTTTTCTCTGTGTTCCCACCACCTGTTAGAGATTAGCAGCAACAAGTACCTTCCCTGAGGCAGGCCCTAACATAAAGAAGGAAAGGGGCACATTCTTCTCAGCAGCAGCCCTTCTTCTTTAGCACGGTGCCACAGTGCATTCTGGGAAAGGGAGGGCTTCTGTGGCTTACCTCCCTGAAGGGAAAGAGGCAAAACCCACATATGGAGCCTGTCAGCCTGGACATTCTGGAAATAAAATTGAGCCCTGCTCAAGTGGACAAAGGGAACAATGCTGTCCCAGACAAATATGTGTTTTCTGCCCTCTCCCTCCCTCTCCTGGCCCACCCCACTTCACATAGAACCTTTAAAATGTCTATGGCTCTTGAGAGAAATGGCACAATTCTGGAGAGGCTGGAAGCCCACCAGGAAGCAAGCATCCTTTGTGCTAAAAATGCAAATTGTTTTCCATTTAATGGACAATCTTCTCTTCAGGAGGCTGATGAAATGAATTGTGAGACAAAGGTACTTAATTCTTTGGCCACCATTCTGATGGATTCCAAGGCTCAAAATGGTTGGAGGTGGGGGGGGGAGGGGGTTGTTTTCCACAGGAAGAGAGAAAACTCTGGGATATCACTGACAAAGCCGGCTTTCTTTCTTTCTTTTTCTTCCTTCCTTCCTTCCTTCCTTCCTTCCTTTCAGAGCACTTTCAAATCTCCCTCACCTCTCTCTCTCTCTCTCTTTTTTCTCCCAATTTTTTATTCAAATTCCGGTCAGTTTACATACAGTGTAATATTGGTTTCAGGAGTAGAACCCAGTGGCTCATCACTTACATATAACACCCAGTGCTCATTGCAGCAAGTGCCCTCCTTAATTCCCATCACCTATTTGGCCCATCCCCCACCCACCTCCCTCCATCATCCTCAGTTTGTTCTCTATATTTAAGAGTCTCTTATGGTTTACTTTCCTCTCTCTTTCCTTCCCCTCTTCCCATATGATCACCTGTTTTGTTTCCTAAATTCCATATATGAGTGAAGTCATATGATATTTGTCTTTCTCTGACCTATTTCACTTAGCATAATACATTCTAGTTCCATCTACGTTGTTGCAAATGGTAAGAGTTCATTGTGTATATATATATATATATATATAGTATATATACATATAGTATATATATATACTATATGTATATATACTATATATATATATATATACATATATACATCTTCTTTATCCATTCATCAGACAATGGAGATTTGGGATCTTTCTATAGTTTGGCTATTGTTGATAGTGCTGCTGTAAACATTGGGGTGCATGTATCCCTTTGAATATGTATTTTGTATCCTTTGGGTAAATAGTAGTAGTGCAATTGCTGGATCATAAGGTAGTTCTATTTTTAACTTTTTTGAGGAATTTGCATACTGTTTTCCAGAGTGGCTGCACCAGCTTGTATTCTCACCAACAGGGTAAGAGGCTTCCCCTTTCTCTACTTCCTTGTCAACATCTATTGTTTTCTAGCAGAGTCAGTCTTGAAATGGGACAGTCCTTGGTTTTTATTTTTCAATCTTTTTATTTTCCATTTATTTAAAAAATTTTAAAGACTTATTTTTTAAGGACAGTTTAAGGCTGACCACAAAATTGAGTAGAAGGTACAGAGAGTTCCTGTATATCTCCTAACCCCAAACATGTGCAGCTGCCACACTGTTAACATACACTCCACCAGAGTGGGACATTGTTACAATGGATGAACCCACCCTGACGACTTCATTACCACCCAGAGCCCATAGTTTACCTTAGGGGTCACCTTCTTGTTTTTTCTGTGGTGGTTGTTTCTTATTTTTTGAGGAAAGCATGAGACATGTACAGCTGAAGATGTTTTGTTTTAGAGAACCTCATTTCCACTTTCCCCTCCTTTGCTCAGTCTGGCCAGAATGGAGCTTTATCTAGAGTCAGCCAAAATTGACATCAATGTCTTTGAGAGATTTTCTGTGTCTTTTCCTTTTAAATAATAGCTGTGTTCCAGACAAACCATCAGTAAATATACTTTTTTTGTACATCATGTTTAAAAGTATAAAGAAATTGACTATTTAAAGTGAACACTAGATGCAGAGGATCACCCTTCATTATCTTTTTTTATATGTCTGGATCTTGATTATCTTTTTATAAAGTGACTCCTCATTGTACAGATTCCAGGCCAGGGGTAGGACTTGTGATGATACTTTATGGCTGAAGATCACAGGTTAAAGTGAATGTAAATTTACTTTAAAGTACTTTAGCATAGGGGTGCCTGGGTGGCCCAGTTAGTTAAACATCTGACTCTCTTGGTTTTGGCTCAAGTCATGATCTCACAGTTCATGGGTTTGAGCCCTGTGTTGGGCTCTGCACTGATAGTGTGGAACCTTGGGATTCTCTCACTCTGTCTCTCTCTCTTACTGCCCTTTCCTCCCCTACCCCTCTCATTCTCTCTCTCTCTCTCTCAAAACTAATAAATAAACATTTAAAAAATAAAATACTTTAGAATTGATAATATGATAGGCATGTGGGTCAGTTTTTTATTTTAAACAGCTTCTTAAGATTTAATTCACACACCATAAAACCCACCTGTTTTAAGTGTACAATTGAATGATTTTTAGTGAATTAACCAAGTTGTTCACCATCATCACCATCCAGTTGTAGAACATTTCCATCACCCTAGTAAGATTCTAATAAGATCCCTCCTGCCTTGTTACACTTAATCCCCTATTTCCATCCCAGCTCTGGGCTGCTACTGATCTTTTTGAACATTTTGTACAAATGCTACCACACAATATGACTGACTTCTTTCACTTAGCGTTATGTTTTTGAGATTTATCAGTGTTGTTATGTGTTGGTGGTGTTTTCATTTTTACTGCAGGATAATATTCTATTGTATGGATATACCACCATTTGTTTACTCACCAGTTGATGAATGCTTGGATTCCCATTGTTTGGTTATATTGATCTTTCTTAACTTACAATGGGATTAAATCCCTACAAACCCATTGTAAGTTGAAAATACAATAAGTAGTAAATACATTTAATAACCCTAACCTACTAAACATCATAGCTTAGCCTGGGCTACCTTAAACGAGCTCAGAACATTTACGTTAGCCTGTGGTTGGGCAAAATCATCTAAGGCAAAGCGTATTTTATGGTAAAGTATTGACCATCTTATGTAATTTATGGAGTGCTGGACTGAAAGTGAAAAACAGAATGGTTGTGTGGATACAGAGTGTTGTTAGTGTAGGGGTCATTCACCCTCATGATCTCTGGCTGACTGGGAGCTGCCTCTGCCCAGCATCATGGGAGAGGATTGGATGGCATATCACTCACCTGGGAAAGGATCAAAATTCAAAATTCAAAGTATCGTTTCTACTGAATGTGTATTGCTCTTGCACCATTATAAAGTTGTTAAATCCTAAGTTGAACAGTCAGGGACAGTCTGTATAATAATGCTGCTGTGAGTATTCATATGCAAGTTTTTGTGTGAATACAGGTTTCCCTTTTTCTTGGGTAGATTACCTAGGAGTGGAATTGCTGGGTCATATGGTAAATTTATGTTTAAGTTAGGTGAGTTTTAGTCCATATTTCTGCAGTGGTTGGTTATCAGTTAAAACTAAAGGTGGTGTGTGTTGGGTTACTTTCTGCCCCTCCAGACCTACCCTCTGCATTTTCTCACCCTGTTCTGTGCCCCAGGAGGCTGACCAGCACCAACGGGCTCAGTTGGCCTCTGGTTTCAGGTGGGTTTGGCCAGTGGGAGACACTGGCAACAGATAAGACAGGGAGAGGAGAGTCAGGTGGAGTTCTTTTCCAGCTGTCTCCCTGTGGGTCTAGAGGGCTAGCTATGTCCCTCTGCTGCAGGTGTAGCTCTGTCAGGTGATCTGTTCCACACAGCTGTCTTCTCCCATTCTGGTGACTCTTCATTCCCTAACTCTTTGGGGCACACAGGGGAAAGAGGCTCTGCTGTTATTAGCCCCAGAGTATTGTGGTTTCTCTATGCCATACCTATACTTTGTAAAACATTCTTTAATTAAACTCTCTTCAAGTTATCCAATTTGACAGTGCTGTTTCTGGCCAGGACTGTGGCTAAATCCAGTCTTTAGTTGATTTTTAAAGATGCTAAATCAAAGTTCATCTACATCTATGCTTAAGTTAACAGGACTTTCATTAGATGGTTTTCCCCTTAGCCTAACAGATGTTACAAAGAGCTTCCTGAAGAAATACAGTTGAAGATAGGTGAATTGGCTAGAAATATTGTACAGGCACTTCCACTTTTGTAGGAACAGAGATGTTGTATCCGTGAGTGAGGCAGAGTAGGCCCTAGGCCTTGAACTGATTTGGTCCCTTGTCCTACCACTTAGTGGAAGATTCCTGACTCCACTAGAAGGCTGACTGTATTCTGTTCCAGCACATTGTCATGTTCCCCTGGGAAGAACTTCATGCAAGGCATTCACAGAATGCCTAAGGAACAGAGAGCTGGGATCCACTGATCTATAAGAACAGGTTCATGACTGTTTTGATGCTGGCTTCCTAGTAAATGTTTCTGTTTGGTGGAGTTTGGTTGGAGGCTTGCTTGCATTTTGTAACTCATCATCTGCTGGCTGGGTTGTGGGGGAGGAGAGCTGTAGTCTTCATCTACCTCCAGTTACTGAGCCAAAGTCAGATCTGAGCCAAAGTCAGATACTTAACCAACTGAGCCACCCAGGAGCCTCTGGTTTTGTTCTGTTCTGTTTTGTTTTGTTTTGTTTTTAAGAAACTGCTGAACTATTTCCCAGTGACTGTACCTTGCCCACCAGCAATAGAGAAGTTAATTCATTTTCTTCATATGCTCTCCAGCATTTGGTGGAATCACTATTTTTTATTATAGCTATTCTAATAGCTGGTTGGTGATGTCTCATTCTGGCTTTAATTTACATTTCTTTGATGGCTAATGTTGTTTAAGTGTATTTTTTCAATTTAAAGAGATATAAAGAAGAAAACAGCAAAAGTCCATCATTTCTTTGTCCAGATAATTCCTGTTAAAGATAAAAGTAATGCAGGCATAAAATTAGAAAACTCAAGCAGTACAGAAAGGTACACACACAAAATAATGTCCTCTTCCCAACCCTGCCCCTACTTTATGCTGCTCTGTGAAGGTCACCAGTATTAAAAATGTCTTGAGGGGCACATGGGTGGCTTAGTCAGTTAAGTGTCGGACTTCAGCTCAGGTCATGATCTCACAGTTCACAAATTCGAGCCCTGCATTGAGATCTGTGCTGACAGCTCAGAGCCTGGAACCCGCTTCAGATTCTGTGTGTCCCTCTCTCTGCCCCTCCCCAAGTAGTGCTCTGTCTCTGTTTTTCAAAAATAAATGTTTAAAAGAAAATTAAAATGTCTTGAGATTCCTTCCAGAAAATATAGACAAATCATAGCTGTATTCATACTTACATGTCAATACTATGGTAAAGATTGGCTGCAGAACAGAGACCTAACTGTAATCTAGAGACTGCAAAGAAAACGGGAGTTTTCCTGATTGGCAGGTGGTTCTGCCAGGTTCCTTCTATCTTCAAGGTTGGAGCTGAGTCACCAGCATGTTTGTGTCCTGCAAGCCACCTCTGCAAGGGAGGTTGGGAGTGTGGTCTAGTCACATGCCCAGGAAGAAGGAGTAACAGGTTTTAGTGGCCCACTAGCAGTCTCCATCAGAATTTACACCTGTATATTTAGTTTTTGCCCATGTAGGCACAAATGGGATAAGCACAAATCCTGTTCTAAACTTTTCTTTGTTCATTTGATAGCAGCATGGGGATCTTCCTGCAGCAAGGGCATATAGATGGCGTGCACTCTTGTAAATGATTTCAGGGTTAGCCTATCCCAGTGGTGTACCATGTCTTATGTCAGCTTCTGAGGGATAGACACTCAGGCTGGTTTTTATTTTTGTTTTCACAAATCATGTTTCAAGGCATACTTTTGAATATATACTTACACACATGCAAGTATACAACCCTATCAGTGAGATTACTGGCTCAATGGGGATTTGCATTTAAATGTTGGATACCCTTCACACCTGAAACTAATAGAACACTGTATGTTAACTAGACTGGAATTAAAATAAAAAACTTAAAATTATAAAAAAAGTTGGATACCCTTACTAAATAGTTCTCCAAATGACTGAACCAATTATAACCCATCTCATATTATTATAAGGTTTAAAATTTTTTTTAATGTTTATTCATTTTTTGAGAGACAGAGAGAGCCAGAGCGTGAGTAGGGGAGGGGCAGAGAGAGGGGGAGACACAGAATCTGAAGCAGGCTCCAGGCTCTGAGCTGTCAGCACAGAGCCTGATGCCGGGCTTGAACTCACAATTGTGAGATCATGACCTGAGCCGAAGTTGGATGCTTAATGGACTGAGCCACCCAGGTGCCTGATTATAAGGTTTAATATTTATACAAAGTATAGATTTAATGTAATATATAATACATATTTAAATATTATGAATTTTACGTTTTGTTTCTCTGATGCACATATTCTTGACCGTTAATGCCCAGAGAATACTAGAAGCAAAATGTAAGACTCAAGATTGTGTGGTTTCATTCCTTCACCTCTGGGCACCCCCCAACATCTGGGGCCATACGGGTGCAGGCACGGTTCCTGGATCCAGCGTGACAGATCAGGTCAGTCAGAATTCTTCTCACATCAGTATTCCTGGCAGCTCCAGGTAGTGGCACAGAGTTGGCCCTTGGATTAAAATCGCTTGACTAGCTCTGCCTCAGACCAACCGAAGAAAAATAACCGCTTGGCCCTGTTTTGAATATCATTACACATTTACTTGGCAATTTATGGTGATGTTTTGTCATTTCAGCAAGGAAATTTCTTCCCAATGTCTAAATTCCTCTCATCTAAAGTACCTCAGTGGCACTCCCAGCTTGTTCTCTTTCATCTTGCCTTAAGTGAAAATAGCAGCTTTGAATTATTTTTATGTTCCCCTGGACTCATTGCCTTGTTACTGTGTGGCTTGACTTCAACCTTGTAATTTCTGATGCAGGCTTTGAATATCCTAGGTTCATTGTAGTATGTCATGGTTGTATGTGCGTGTGTGTGTGTGTGTGTGTGTGTGTGTTGAGAGTGAGACAGAGACAGAGAGACAGAGATGCATCAAACAAGAGTGTATATAATCCATAGATGTGATTACAAAAAGTAATAAAATGAGTAATGTATCCCTTATCACCCAGCTTAAGAATTAGAACATCACCAGTGTCCTTGAAACTTACCATACAGTCACATACATCCTGCCTTTGTGTTTTCCCCTCTCTCACTCCCATATGTATAAACATGATCATGAACATTGTGTAAACAATTTCTTTACTTAAAAAAAGTTCCAGGGGTGCTTGGGTGGCTCAGTCAGTTAAGCATCCGACTTCGGCTCAGGTCATGATCTCTTGTCATGAGTTCAAGCCCCGTGTCGGGGCTCTGCTGACAGCTCAGAGCCTGGAGCCTGCTTCAGATTCTGTCTCCGTCTCTCTCTGCCCCTCCCCCACTCGCACTCTGTCTCTCAAAAATGAATAAACATTAAAAAAACACTAAAAAATAAAAGTTCTATTACATGTGCATGTATCCCTAAACAATATATTGGTTGCATTGTTAGTTTTGAACCTAACATGGATTGATTCAGGTCTTCAGCAACCTGCTTCTTATTGATCAGTATTATGCTTTTGAAGTTCATCCATGTACAACATGTACAACATTTTCAGTATTGTATAACACTCTGTGATATAAATACATCTCAGTTTAGTTATCCTTTTCTTTGTTGAGAGACATTTCGGTAGTTTCTGCTTTTGCTGTATGAACACTTTGTCCAGGCCTCCTGAAGTTCTTATGCAAGAGTTGAGAACACTCCCAGGAGCAGAATTGCTGGCTCACAGGTTATGCATTGTCAACATTACTAGGTAATGCCAACTAGTTTCCAAAGTTTTGGTGTCAAAGTTACACTGACCTTATAAACCGAACAGGGGAATTTTACCTCTTTTTAATATTTGAGAACGATTGTGCAATTTAGCCATGATCTTTTTTGTTTGAATGTTTGATAGAACTTATCTGTAAAACCATCTGTCACTGGAGTTTTCTTCGTGGGACAATTTAAGCTATTCATTTATATCATCATTACCTTATTATTATTATGTTTAGTGATTATAGAGCTATTTGGATTTTAATTTTTTCTTGAATAAGTTTTGGAAATTTGAATTTTTCTAGAAATATATATCCATTTCACTTAATTTTTTTTTTATTTTTTTTTCAACGTTTATTTATTTATTTTTGGGACAGAGAGAGACAGAGCATGAACGGGCGAGGGGCAGAGAGAGAGGGAGGCACAGAATCGGAAACAGGCTCCAGGCTCCGAGCCATCAGCCCAGGGCCTGACGCGGGGCTCGAACTCACGGACCGTGAGATCGTGACCTGGCTGAAGTCGGATGCTTAACCGACTGCGTCACCCAGGCCCCCCTCACCTAAGTTTTTAAAATAAAAAATTTTTAATGTTCATTTATTTTTGAGAGAGAAAGTGAATGGGGAGGCACAGAGAGAGAGATGGAGGTACAGAATCTGAAACAGGCTCCAGGCTCTGAGCTGTCAAGATCATGACAATGGCATGATCATGACACTGGCAAGATCTGACCTAGGCTGAAGTTGACACTTAACTGACTGAGCCACCCAGGTGCCCCAATTTCACTTAAGTTTTAAACTTTATTGGTCCCACTTCAGGTAAAATATGAGCACTGGGTGAGCCCTGCTTCTCTCTCTCTCTCTCTCTGCCCCTTGTGGGATTCTCTCTCTCTTCCCCTTGCTCACTTGTGCCCCCTCTCTCTCTGTCAAAAAAAATAAATAAAATTTATCGGCATTTTTTTTTTGGTAGCATTCTCTTACTAAGTTTAAAAAACAAAAGCAGGAAATGAATTTAGTCTAAGACTGTCATCTAGTTAACCAAACAACTGAATGTTCAAAAAATGAGCAGAAATATTGAGAGGTTAGGCAGTGGGGGGACACAGCCAGGTCACTCCATAAAATAAGTTGTGCCAGCGTGTTTAGTCTCTTCCCACTTTCTCTCTTCTTTCTGGAATTCCAGCTACTCAGATGTTGTTTGTATTATTTCTGGAACTCCTGTTATTCAGATCCTGAAATCACTCTCTATTTGTCTCTTTTTTCTCATAATTTTCATTTTATCTCTGCTTTCTTCTCTGCAAAAAGATTTCATCAATTTTATCCTCTGTTTCATTGAATTTTTCATTATTTGCTGTTTTTTTTTAAATTTCAAATTTCTAGGGGGCACCTGGGTGGCTCAGTTGGTTAAGCATCCGGCTTCGGCTCAGGTCATGATCTCCTCCTTTGTGGGTTTGGGGCCCGAGTCAGACTCTGTGTTGACAGCTAGGAGCCTGGAGCCTGCCTCAGGGTCTGTGTCTCCCTCTCTCTCTGCCCCTCCCCCTCTAGCGCTCTGTCTCTGTTTCTCTCTCTCCCTCTTTCTCAAAAATAAATATTAAAAAATTCTTTACTTTCAAATTTCTAAAAAATTAAAAATGAAAACTTTTAAAATAAATTAAGAATCATTCGCATTTCTGAGAGATCTTTTGTGTTTTGTTTGCCTGTTCTTTGCATAGAGCAGCAGCCTCTCTTACCCTTTGGGGATATATCGATTTTTTTTTCTTCTTTCAAAAAAATTGCGTTCCCCTTCCAAGTTCCTTTTTTTCCTGTTTGGCTCTCTGTCTTTCATGTTAACAGCTTTCCACAGATAATCCTTGGTCTGTCCATGTCTGAGAGCTGGATTAGGAGAATGAGGACTCTGCCTGGAGTGTCTGAGCCGGATGGAGCTCGGAGCTGAGGGTGATTGGCTCCTGCTTGGGGAGTCCCCAGGCCAGTGTCTTGATGTGGGTGAGACTCCCCAGAGAAGAGGTAGCCTCCTGCCCATATAGCAAAGGCCTGACTGCCATCTTTCTGGAGTCAGACCTGGTATGGACATAACTTGTGCAACTCCTTGCTCCCAGAGAGGACCCCTGTCTTCAATGTGTGGAACATGGAATGGAGGTGGGCATTCGGGCACTATGTCTTCTCCAACAGCTCTTACCCAATCCCCCCTCATTTGGCACCCCCTTTACTCCAGGTTTGGTGCTGGCAGTGCCTGAGAATTTTGAGGATTTTAGTGGTACAAATTTGGTCAGTTCTCAGTTTATCCCATGGCTGGTGTAAGACTTGGGATCCTGCCCATCTACTTTCTAGGAACGCAAAATTTGGGGTTGCTCTTGTCTTTTGGTACTATCTCTGTGGATTTATGGTTTTTTTGAAAAAAAATTGCTTCCCATTTAATGGGATTTCAGGAGGAGCATAATTAACTACATGTGTTTAGTTTCCCCTCTTAACCCCTTTTCTGTATTTAAATTTTTTTTTTTATTTTAGAGAGGGAGAGTGCATGTTTGCTGCATGAGTGGGGGAAAGGCAGAGGGAGAGAGAACGAGAGAGGGAGAGAGACACAGAGAGAGAGAGAGAGAGATTGTCTCAAGCAGGCTCACCGCCTAGCGGGGAGCTCAACTCACGGCTTGATCATGATCTGAGCTGAAATCAGGAGTCCAATGCTCAACTGATTGAGCCATCCAGGTGGCCATACCCTTTTCTATATTTTAAATCCAAGCTGGATCTCTAATTATGCCCACATTTTCATTCCTAATATTACTTATGGTTTATTTGTGCATTCTCTCTTTTTTCTTGATTAATTTTGCTGGAGATTTGTCAGTTTTATCAGTTTTTTTCAAAGACTCAACTTTCTTTTTTTTTTTTTTTTTTAACACAATTTATTGTCAAATTGGCTAACATACAGTGTGTAAAGTGTGCTCTTGGTTTTTGGGGTAGATTCCCATGGTTCATCGCTTATGTACAACACCCAGTGCTCATCCCAACAAGTGCCCTCCTTAATGCCCATCACTCATTTTACCCTCTCTCCCACCTCCCCTCCACCTTCAGTTTGTTCCCTGTATTTAAGAGTCTCTTAGGGTTTGCCTTCCTCCCTCTCTGTTTGTAACTATTTTTCCCCCTTCCCTTCCCCCATGGTCTTCTGTTAAGTGTCTCAAGATCCACATATGAGTGGAAACATATGATATATGTCTTTCTCTGACTGACTTATTTCACTCAGCATAATATCTTTCAGTTCCATCCACATTGCTGCAAATGGCATGATTTCATTCTTTCTCATTGCCAAGTAGTATTCCATCATATATATAAACCACATCTTCTTTATCCATTCATCAGTTGATGGACATTTAGGCTCTTTCCATAATTTGGCTATTGTTGAAATTGCTGCTATAAACATTGGGGTACATGTGCCCCTATGACCCAGCACTCCTGTATCTGTTGGATAAATTCCTGGTAGTGCTATTGCTGGGTCATAGGGTAGGTCTGTTTTTAATTTTTTGAGGAAACTCCACACTGTTTTCCAGAGCGGCTGCACAAGTTTGCATTCCCACCAACAGTGCAAGAGGGTTCCTGTTTCTCCACATCCTTGCCAGCATCTATAGTATCTTGAGTTGTTAATTTTAGCCACTCTGACTGGTGTGAGGTGGTATCTCAGTGGGGTTTGAACTGTACTTCCATGATGATGAGTGACATTGAGCATCTTTTCATGTATCTGTTGGCCATCTGGAGGTCTTTTAAAAAATTTATTTTATTTTATTTTTTGTATTAAATATAATTTATTGTCAAATTAGTTTCCATACAACACCCAGTGCTCATCCCAACATGGAGGTCTTCTTTGGAAAAGTGTCTATTCATGTCTTCTGCCCATTTCTTCACCGGATTATTTGTTTTTCAGGTGTTGAGTTTGGTAAGTTCTTTATAGAGTTTGGATACTAACCCTTTATCCTATATGTCATTTGCAAATATCTTTTTCCATTCTGTCAGTTGCCTTTTAGTTTTGTTGATTGTTTCCTTTGCAGTGCAGAAGCTTTTTATCTTGGTGAGGTTCACTTTTACTTTTAATTCCCTTGCCTTTGGAGATGTGTTGAGTAAAAAATTGCTGCAGCTGAGGTCAAAAAGGTTGTTGTCTGCTTTCTCCTTTAGGGTTTTGATGGTTTCCTGTCTCACATTTAGGTCTTTCATCCATTTTGAGTTTATTTTTGTGTATGGTGTAAGAAAGTGGTCTAGTTTCATTCTTCTGCATGTTGCTGTCCATTCTCCCAGTACCGTTTGCTAAACAAACTGTCTTTTTTCCATTGGATACTCTTTCCTGCTTTGTCAAAGATTAGTTGGCTATACATTTGTGGGTCCAATTCTCGGTTCTCTATTCTATTCCATTGGTCTATGTGTCTGTTTTTGTGCTGATACCATACTGTCTTGATGATTACAGCTTTGTAGTAGAGGCTAAAGTCTGGGATTGTGATGCCTCCTGCCTTGGTTTTCTTCTTCAATATTACTTTGACTATTTGGGGCAAAGACTTGACTTTCAAAAGAATGTTACCTGCAATTGTGTAGTGTTTGTATGTGCCCACTGGATCAAGTGTATTATATCTGTGGATTCTGTAGTCAGTATTCTAACCAAATGTTTGTGTGTGTCATCCAGCAATTACCAAAGTGGGAAATTAAAATCTTCTATTCTGGTGATGTATTTTTCAGTTCTTCTTGCAGTTTTATGTAAAGCTACTTTATTAGGTAATCCTGAACTTTGAGGAACTGAACTTTTTACTAGTCTGTAGTTCTGGGAATACTTACATGCTTTAGAGCCTGTTTTGATTGATATTAAGAAAGTCATGCATTTTTTTCCTTTTGGTTGTTATTCATCTTGTGTATAATTTTTTTCTCTTTTTAGTTTCAACCTTCCTGTGTGTACTTCTTGAAACTAACAAAAAGGGAGATTAAAAGTCCCTCTCTGATATTCTTTGTCTTCACTAGAACATGCTAGTACAGTCATTTCTAAAATCTTGTAGACATTAGGGTTACAGTATAACTGTTGTGTCCGTTTAGGCAAATAATTCAAAGGAGTGACCAATATTTTATCTTCAGGGTTGTAAAAACACAATTCTCAAACGAAGATACATGCTAGCATTTGTTAAAATTTTGTTCAATGTAGTAGGGAAGGATCCAGAAGGAAGCCAAATTGCTGATTGTGTGAGAGTGTCTGAGGAATAAGGATTTATATAGTCAGTTGGAAAGGAATGTGCAATAATATTGCCAAGTTACGTACCAGATGGGCCAACTTTCTATGGGGTATAACCATGTCGCCTCTGGGTTAGCTTCTCTGCTAGACAATAAAGTCCTGACAACCCTCTGTCCCTCACCTGGCTGGCTGTGAGCTGTCCAGACCTCCAAGGGCTGAGGACTGTTAAAAATTCTGTAGCAGCAGGGGCGCCTGGGAGGCTCAGTTGGTTAAGTGTCTGACTCTTGATTGCGGCTTAGGTCATGATGTCACTGTTTGTGAGTTTGAGCCCCACGTAGGTTGACAGTGAAGAACCTGCTTGGGATTCTCTCTCTCTCCCTCTCTCTCTGTCCCTTCTCTGCTAGTGTTCTCTCTCTCTCTCTCAAAATAAATAAATAAACTTAAACTTAAAAAAAAAACCCAGCTGGGGCGCCTGGGTGGCTCAGTCGGTTAAGTGGCCGACTTCAGCTCAGGTCATGATCTCACGGTCAGTGAGTTCGAGCCCCACGTCGGGCTCTGTGCTGCCAGCTCAGAGCCTGGAGCCTGTTTCAGATTCTGTGTCTCCCTCTCTCTGACCCTCCCCTGTTCATGCTCTGTCTCTCCCTGTCTCAAAAATAAAATAAAATGTTAAAAAAAATTTAAAAAAACCCACAAAAACCCAGCAAAGTTACATGCTCCAAAATGTCCAATGAGGTCAAGCAGGCTTCTTAGAAAACATTCTGGGATGATATTTAAAAAAAAAAAAATCAAACAATCATCATTTTGCCTGTATTTAAGTTTGGGATGAAGTGGGTTTTTTTTTTTGAATGTTTATTTATTTTTGAGACACAGAGTGCGAGTGGGGGAGGGACAGAGAGAGAGGGAGACACAGAATCTGAAGCAGGCTCCAGGCTCTGAGGTGTCAGTGCAGAGCCCGATGCGGGCTTGAACTCACAATTGTGAGATCATGACCTGAGCCAAAGTCAGACACTTAACCTACTGAGCCATAAGGCGCCCCTGGAAGACTTTTTTTTTTTTTTAAAGTAATCTCTATGCCCAACGTGGGGCTTGAACTCGCAGCCCCAAGATCAAGAGTCACATGCTCTACTGACTGAGACAGCCAGGCACCCCCAAATTTACATAAATGGAATCATATAGTATGTACTCTTTTTTGGTTTGGTTCTTCCACTCAGCATAATTATTTTGAAATTCATTCATGTTGCTGTGTATATAAATCATTCCTTTTTATGCTGAGTTCACCTGTTGATGGACATTTGGGTTGTTTTCAGTTTGGAGCTATTACAGATGAAGTTGTTACTAATTCTTGTTCAAGTCTCTGTGTGGACATGTATTTGCATTTCCCTCTCTCAATTTCTTTTCTTTCATTCCCATCCCCCATTTATCTTCCTCTCACATGCAACCTTGCTAATATGTTTGATTTGTATTCTTTTGTTCATATGTATTTTTATAAAATGTTTACTGTTTTGTGAACATCTTTTCGTCTATGAAAATATTTTACTAATCCAGGTACAGAACTGGTCTTTCTGTATTTAGTTTGGGGGAAAAAAGGGGTGTTCTTGTTTTTGTAACTTATTTTTCAAAAAGATATGAATTTGTCTTTGCTATAGAATCATCAAGTTCAATTCTCATTGCTCAATACCAGGCAAAGCCATGGAGGTGCTGTGTAATGACCATGGAGCACCCTAGGTCATTTGCTTGCCTCATGTCAATTTGAGCCCTGGGAAAAAACCTAGACCCTGAGTGGTTGCATGGGTAGGGAGGCATGGCCCGGACTGTTGGGTTATCTGCAGAGGACATTGTGTAAGGAAAAACAAATTTCTCTTGTATTATGCCACTGAGATTTGGGGCTATTTTGTTACTGTAACTTTGTCTGTCCTGTCTTGCCTACTACAGACTGAGTACAGTAACAAAGGAAACACAGTGAATAGAAAACTAAAACAAGATAGACAGTTGGTGCATTATATTTGCAATCACAGTAAATATGACTTGGTTATGTTTCCTGATAGATAAGAGATAACCTAGAAAGAACTAAAAAAAAAAATCCAATGTTAAATACAGGAAAGTAAAGTTGAAAGTAAAGGGATGGAAAAACATATCCTAGGAAAATGCAAAAAGACAGGAAAGGATATTGCTCCCAATATCAGTATTAGACAAAATGTAATTCAAGATTATAAAAGGGGCACCTGGGTCGCTCAGTCGGTTAAGTGTCTGACTTCGGCTCAGGTCATGTTCTCATAGTTTGTGAGTTCAAGCCTACGTCAGGCTC
Source organism: Felis catus (assembly GCF_018350175.1). Taxonomy (NCBI): domain Eukaryota; kingdom Metazoa; phylum Chordata; class Mammalia; order Carnivora; family Felidae; genus Felis; species Felis catus. The sequence goes on along the minus strand of NC_058380.1, from coordinate 30,370,000 downwards.
TGCACAGACAGCTCAGAGCCTGGAACCTGCTCTAGATTCTGTGTCCCTCTCTCGCTCTGCCCCTCCCTTACGCATGCTGTCTCTCTCTCTCTCTCTCAAAAATAAATAAAACATTAAAAAATTAAAAAAGGATAATAGAAATGTTCATATTTATAAGATTCATATGATTAATATTGAGCCAATTCTATTTCTGACAATATAACTTTGAAATATTGAAAGTAGAAACCGATCTAGAATAGAAGTGTTTGATGAATTTGGAACCACTGTAGGAGATTTCCACGACTCAGAAACAGAACCGATAAACAGGCTTTGCAGGACTCACTGGGCACACTTGTGACTGTTTCTCTTTGTCTTTTTGAACCTGTTCCATAGTTCTGGTTCTTTCTCTACCTCTGGTCCTGTTACTTCACTGATTCCCTCTGGTCACTTCCAGATGCAAACAGGTTTCAACTCCACAGTCCCAGTGTCCAGTTACCTGCAATAATGAAAATATTGAACATGAAATAAAATTAAATCTCCCCTACTGCAGCTGGGATGTGCTTTGGAGACCATGCTCTGGGGACATGACGTAGTGCTGTGGTCTGCTTCTCTTTCCCAGTTGCCAACTGAGATGTCTGAATCTGCCAGGGGTGAGGAGCAGGAGTTTGGAGATGGTCGGCAGAGAAGAGAAGGAATGATAGGATAGGCCTGGTACCGTCCTAAGAAGGAGACTGGCTGTCTGGGCCTGGTGACTGACATTCATGTGACTTATGGGACACTTTCCTGGGTTCTCCACACCTCACATGGCTCTGGTGAATGTGCTGCCATCTTGCATCCTGACCTCCTTAGCCCTTGAAGTCTTCCTCCAGCTCTGCTTCTGCTGAGGTCTCTTTGCCTTGGGGTGGATGTTTTGTCTAGAATCTAACCCCATACCTATTCTTTCCCACATCTGGTCCAGGAGAAACAGTCAAACAAGTTTGAATGGTGGCCTAGCTCATGGCAGCAGAAAGCTCCAATGTCAGAGCATCAATAAGCCATGATTCTTGCTCTTTAGATTTTGGGGAGCGTTGGTCAGATGGGTCTACAGTTTGAGCATAATGAGTAAGAGATAATCCTTTGTCATGTTAAATTGCTGTAACTTGTGACCACAGTATCGCCTATGCTCCACTAACTGATTCAGCAGAAACCAGGGAGGGTAGGGGGCGATAAGCTGGATAGCATGATGCATAGAAAACATGAAATAAGATGGGATGGTACCCCCACCCCTTTTGACATGAGGCTCCTCCCTCACCCTGCCCTTGGGGATGGGAATCGTAGCTTGGTAGCAGACAAAACCAAAGAAATCCTCTTCACGAAGCCCTCTGATTTGCTATGCTCCTTATCTTGACATATTTTTTATATGAGTGAAGGGTGCCCTGTGGATGGGCTCAAGAATCACATTGTCAGGTCACTTAGATATTATTTTGTAAATTTTTTTTCTTGGTTTGCTCTCTGAAATGATTTTGAGATCCATTTCTATTGGGTCTTTGCACTTCTGTTGAAACTTCTAATTTAACATCTTACTACATAAATACAAATAATTAAGTTTATAAGGAATTTGAATACCCTCTCTTTAACTAATACTTGGTAAGCCATTTGGTAAACCTCACTTTTAATTTAAGAGACAAAAATTTATAAAACCTAGCCAATGAAGAGCTAATACACATTCTTTAAGGATACACATGGAACATTCATAAAAGTGCACTTATTGGAAAGAAAATTGTGATGTTACCAATGGCAAAAAACATACCATTATGTTCACTGACTACTATGCAATAAAATTAAAACTAATCTTAGAAAATGACATCCAGAACACCTGGGTGGCTCAGTCGTTAGAGGGTAAGACTCTTGATCTTGGCTCAGGTCATGATCTCACGGTTCATGTGTTTGAGCCCTGCATCGGGCTCTGTGCTGATGGTGCAAAGCCTGCTTGGGATTCTGTTTCTCCTTCTCTCTGCCCATCCCCAATTTGTGCCCTCTCTCTCTGAAAATAAACAAATAAACATAAAATAGAAAAAAGAAAAAAAAAGAAAAAAGAAAATGATGTCCACCCTGTCATCTATATTGAAAAATTATACCTCAGTGTAACTCCAAAAAATAAAAATGGACATTCCTGTGAATTATGGTCGAAATGCTATGCATTTTGAAGTGAAGATTTTTGGCTTTAAATGCATCTATTAGAAAATAAGGAAGATGGTAGATAGTCTTAGCTTTCAAGAAATTCTAGAAAGGGAACAAAATAAATCCAAAAGAAATAGAAGGAGGAAATTAATAAAGAGAAGAACAAAAATGGGTGACAGAGGCAATAGGAATAAACTGAACTGATCATTCAAGATTGATTCTTAAAAAAAAAAAAAAAACAGAAAAGGGAACAAATATTTGAAAACCTCAAAAAAAAAAAAAAAAAGAAAAAGAAAGAGAAGGAACAATGTTGGGAACCTAGCTACAGACAAGGAGATTTAAAAAAAAAAAAGTAGAGGAAGAAGAAAAAGAAAGGAAGAAAAGACTATCTTTGTATCAATAAAGTGAAAACTTAGATGAAAGACATTTCCTATGGAAACATAATCAAAGTTGGCTCAACCCATGCATGAGATGGAAAAGGCATTTATGAATATCTACAAAACACCCAGATGTTACTTGTGAGTAAATATTACTAAATCTTCAAGGAATAAGAAAGAAATACCAAAAAAACCAAAACGTTTCTAGGATGACCAACCAACTTGATTTGCCTGGGACTGGGGCAGATCCTGGGGTGTGGGACTTTTGGCTTTAAAATTGAGAAAATCCTGGGACAATTTCAGGAATTGTGTAGACAGATTGGCATGACTCTGATATCAAAATGGGACAAAGGTAAGAAGAAAATTGGGATCCAAGTTAAGTATTAGCAAACTGAATCCAGCTGTTTTAAAAATAATTTGGCAAAAAGGAATAGATGAAAGTGTTCTGAAATTGATAAAAAATAACTTCCAGAAATAACAGGAAACCTCATGCTTTGTACTGAAAAACATTAGGGAAGTCTGGGTGGCTCAGTCGGTTATGCATCTGACTCTTGATTTTGGCTCAGGTCATGATCTCACGGTTCGTGAGTTTGATCCCTGAATCAGCCTCTACACCAACATGGAGCCTGCTTGGGATTCTCTCTCTCCCTCTCTCTCTGCTCCTCCCCACTTGTGTGTGCACGAGTGCGCGTGCTCGCTCTCTCTCTCAAATAAACAAAAAAATAAAAGTGTTCTCAGTATGGTAGAGAACAGACAGTATATTTGCTTGACATAGCACAGGAGATATTATCCAAGATAACGAGGCCAAAAGTATGCAAACATTGGAGAGGAAGGGACAAAACTGTAATTTGTAGATAATATTACTGTCTATGATGAAAAGCCAACCATTGATGAAACTATTACGATGAATAAAAGAATTCAGCTAGGTGGCTGGGCAGAGTTCCTAATCACTAAGAGTAACAAAGTAGAATACATAGAAAAATAACTGATACTATTGGGTGCTTTCCTATGTAACAGACTATGCACCATGCACTTGTGGTATGGTTTTTTATTTGATTCTCAGAACAACTTAATGAAGTATATCTATTGGTGTCCATGATTTGCCAAAGTGGAAACTTTTTGGTCTGAGTAACTTGTGTGCACAGGTTTAAGTGGTAGAAACAAGAACTGAACCTAGGTATTTCACTCTAGAGTTTCCTCTGCTTTCCATAATAACTTAATTCATGATGACAACAAATAAATGTAAGATATTGGTGACAGGTACAGTTAAATGTCCTCCCAGATCCTTACTTTTTTCCCCCATGGTATAGACTTACAGCCAGAAGCGGCTGCCCAGCCAGGGCATTTCCCAGACTCCTTTCCACCCAAGTGGGGCCATGTGACTAATTTGGCCAATGAAATCAGGCAGAATGATGTGTGTCACTTCTTGGTCAATGTGGTTAAAGGAAGGGATGTATCTTCTCTGTCTTAATCCTTGCATGGCTGGGTGTCAACACCCAGGGCAATCTTAGAAACCTAGTGTTGAAGATGGCAAAGACTTTCTCAGCATGGGACCTGAATGACTATGTGAAAAAGAGTTTATAAGGCAAAAACCAAACTTCATTGTGTGAAACCACTGAAATTTTGGAGTTCTCTGTTATGTGAGCTAATGTTATGCTAACTAATACAAAATGTCCAAGATTTATGTGAAGACACTTCTAAAATTTTTGAGAAGAACACATGGGATTAGGACAAATGGATACCAAATGTCTGGATGAGACAACTGATTACTGCAAATATCATAATATTTCAAAATATTATTTACCCTAAATTTCTCTAATTTAAATATAATACTTGACTAGACAATTTTATCATTTATTTGGAAAGTTAAACTAAGAAGATAAAAACATTTTGAAAGAGAACAATAAATGGTAGGAACTTGCTCTTTCACACATCAAATATCAAAGCCTATTAGAAGATTGTGATTAAATCATAAATGGCACTGGCACAGAAATTGACTAACAAATTGGTGAAACAGGACAGGTAGATCACGAACAGACCCACGGACATGTAAGAATTTGGCATATGACTAACTTGGCATTAAAAAAAATTTTTTTTTAATGTTATTTTTGACAGAGAGTGAGAGATGGAGCATGAGCGGGGGAGGGGCAGAGAGAGGGAGACACAGAATCAGAAGCAGGCTCCAGGCTCTGAGCTGTCAGCACAGAGCCTGACACGGGGCTCAAACTCACAGACTGCGAGATCATGACCTGAGATCATGACCATGATCATGAGCTGAAGTCGGACACTCAACCGACTGAGCCACCCAGGCGCCCCTAAGTTGGCATTTTAAATCAAGAAAGAATGGAGGGATGCCTGGGCTGGCTCAGTCGGTTGATTTTGGCTCAAGTCACGATACTAGGGTCATGGGATTGAGCGCTGTGTCGGGCTCCGTGTTGACTGTGGAGCCTGGTTAATGTTCTCTCTCTCTACCTATCTCTCTCTCCCTTTGCACTCTCCCCCATTTGCTCTCTCTCTAAAAAAGTATAAAGAATGGAGAAATATAAAACTTTTGTAAAGAAAATTGCCACCCATCTTCCAAAAAATAATGTTAGGTGATTTCACGCTCAGATTATTCTCAAAAATAAATGAACAGGAAATATAAAAATAGTGTAAAAGGTTATAGGAAAATATATCCTTGGAGTTATGGAAGTTCATAAAGGAGGTTTTTAAAAAGCCATAGAAAATATTTACGAACGATAACATGAAAATTAATATATAATGTATGGTAAAGGTGCCATAAATAAAGGAGAAAATACTAAATATATAGCAAGCAAATAATAATCAGAATATGTGAAAAAAAACCCACAAAACACCTAAAAATTTATTTAAAAATGACAACCCAGTAGAAGAATGGGCAAAAGAGTACACACCAGTAATTCACAGAAATGTCCAAAAAAAAAAAAAAAAAATGCTCAGCTCCACTGATAACTAGAAAAATGCAAATTAAAACAATATAAGGATATAATTTCTTGATCATTAGATTGGGAAAAGTTGAAAAAGTTGCTGATATAAAATCCTGGACAGAGTGTGAAGAAATAGCTATAGTTGTATTTTTTAAGGCACCGTAAAGCCTTTTTTAAGCTATAGTTGTATGGTTTTAAGGCACCGTATTTTGGCAACACTGTTAAAATTTTAGAAGCATGCACCCTTTGATACAATTCCACTTCTTGACTATCTACTCTAGGAATTGATTCACTTGTATATATGAAGAGTTATATAGAAGGGTATTCGTTGTGGTAATATAGGTAATGGGAAAACTTAAAAATAACTCCAGTGCTCACCCTAAAGTGAACTACAGGACACTATGAAACTGGAGTGATGTGGAGATAGATAGGATACTTAGAGATAAGACACATCATCAAGTTAAAAACACAATCTTTATAATGCCATTTATAAAGTGTGAAAGGAAAGAAAACCATAAAATGAATGTTTGTTTCTGTATGTGCTTATATATGTATGTAGATGCAGAGAAAAAGGTAAGCAGCAGGAGCCTAGGGGTGTATAGGGGTTTTGGAGACATCTTTTACAATAAGATTGTATTTGTGTATTGCATAGATAATTTAATAAATTAAAATAGAAAAAGATGTAAACACTGATGCTTCAACTCCAGAAATTTTTATTTGGATGGTTTTGGTGGGAATTGGTTGTGTGCGTGTGTGTGTGTGTGTGTGTGTTTGACATCTCTCTGGGTGATTTTGAGATCATTGGCTTGAAGATTGAGTTGTTGGCTATTGGAGATCACATATTATAGTCTTTAATTCAGCTTCTTATGTATTTTCTATAATCTGTAATTCCTTATGAAAATAAAGGCACAGTGCTTACTTCTGCAGGACATATACTAAATCTAGAATGACACAGAGAAGATTAGCATGGCCCCACACAAGGGTGACACATAAATTCATGAAAAATTCCATATATTTGTTAAGATGATAAATTTTATGTTATATGCGTTTTACCACAATTAAAAAGATAAAGGTATAAAAACTTAATTAAAACCATAGAGAAAGATTTCAACTAACAGGCCCTTTTGTCACTAACTCAAATGTTATCAGTCTCGGTTTAAACAAATGTTAGTTTTTCCCTTTGTCTTCAGGGAAAGCTCTAGCTTTTCTCACAGTAGTAGTTTTAGGTGTGAGGAGTCTCGACCTGTCTGGGACCTCCCAGCATACTGAGTTTGCCTGTCCCCTGTGCCACGTTAATGCAGACCTCTTCTGTGCACTGCCACTCAGCCCAGGAGTTGAGGCACTATCCACTCTGAAGAAGAGTTCTTCCCTGATCTCAGAGAAGCGTCTATTTACCCTCTGGTATCTTATTCTATTTTTTGTCCTGCTGGGAGCCAGAGAGAGGGCTCAGGCCATGCCCATGCCCAAGTGCAGTGATTGCCCGAGTGAAGTGAACCACGAAAAAAATGTCCTTATGAATAGGAATCAGCTCAAAAGTTGCTGCAGAAATACAGTTTTTAAACAGGGGGTACTGCCCTAGACTTGTTATATAAATTATACTATAAAATCTTCTAAATTCTGAATTCCAAAACACATTTGGCCCCAGGCATTTCTGATGAGAGTGCATTCAGAGGGTTTTTTTTTTTTTTTAATAAAAAAGGGTCTGTGGGTCTTTTATTTTTTTTTAAATAAAAAAGCTCTTAAAATAGTTTTTGGCACATAATAAACACCTAAAAATAAACTACTATTATTATGTCACATATAGCTTGGCCCCGTGTGGCTGTTTTGCTCATAATCCAGAAATCTTTGTCACATTCTGCACATTTAAACCCAGGAGAAGCAAGCACATCACCTTGTGACCAAGTGGGTGATGTTCCAATTCACCTTTAAAACACGACTTCCCTATCTGCTTATCATCTTTCTCATCTTCGGTTTTCCCACCCCCATTCCCAGCTAGCAAGACAAGGACTCAATGTTGTGCTTATCAGCCGGACACTGAAAAAACTACAGGCCATTGCTGCGGAGATTGGTGAGTGACCCAAAGAAATAAGGGAGATGTTTGTGGAGCCCACCAACCAAGTCTGCACCTGTAGAGGCCCCGTCAGCATTCCTAAGGCTGCTCCTGGAGCCTGATGCACTGGTCCTTCTGCAGGGAGCTGACTTTACAAAGTTAAGGGCAGGACATAAGTGGCACTAGTTCAGCAGGGATTCTGTGGGCTGGGTGAAGTAGGAACAGACACATGCACACATAGATCTACTCTCTCCTTGGTGGAGTGTCTTCATCTCTAGAATTAGTTCTGCTCATCCAGAGGTCCCAGCTGTTTTATTGCTTCTGCTACTTCCTTCAAAAGCAGAATCTATGTTTGGGCATTTCCCTGTATCTATGCCCTGCTCCTTGCAGGGAGTTGAGGGACAGTCCTCGCTGGTGGTTATCAGATTTTTAAAAAATATTTGATCCAGGGCTGCCATGTATGGTTGTAAAAGTTGTACACTGTACAACTCTATGAGGCAGCATTTATACTATAATATTTGATTATTATGATCCACTGCAAGATGTTGTTAGTTAATAGTAATCATATCCCTTTTTAAGTATTTTATTTCAATAATTAATTATTAATTTAGTAATTTGTAAAATCCTTACCTCAAAAGAATGAGTCTTCAATTATGAAGACTTGTGAAGACTGTGACAGGCTGTCAGGGGATGGTCTTGTGTCTCTGGGGGAGATTTGGAATAGCGTGGGATGGTGGGAAGTGTGGGGCTGGACAATCACACCATGGAGGCTCAGTGCCCTTCAACCAATGAATTCTGCTTTTGTTCCATGTCTGGATATCAAAAGTAACTTTGTCCAAACTAGGATATTCTTCAGTGTTTCTCTCATAATGTTTCTCTCATAGTGCTTTTTATTGTCCTTGAAAAGCAAGAAGTGTCTTTGGCCTGAAAATATCCCCCACCTGCCAAACTATGCCTCAAGATCACTTGTCCCAGAAATATTGGGTTTAACTCCAAAGCTGAGCAGGAAGCAGTTGCTGAACTCTACCTGTTGCTTTTATATCATTGAAGGCTCCTGCACAAAGCGAAGTCCACATGGAATAGCAGAGCGAGCATGGACTCGGAGGGAGCAGAGTGTGGGTGTCTTGGGGCGAGTTAGCTTCTCTGAGCCCTAGTTTTCTCCTCTTAGCAATGGGTGTAATATCTACTTTACAAGGTTGTAGAGAGGTTTAAAATAAGATATTATATGTGTAAAAGCTTTATGAATACTACCATGTTGGACAAATGCAGAGGATTGCTCTGTCTGTGCCACGGGGACCTGACACTGAGGAGAGGCAACATATCACTATCCTCTTATGGCCTATAGACCAGGGGTCTCATCTTTGAGCATGAACAGGGTCACTGGGAGGGCATGCAGGGTGGAGCCTGAGAATTTGTGTTTCTAACTCCACTTTGAGAACCATTGCATTAAATTTATTTTAGAGCATATACTTGTCATCAGAGTAACTCTCAGAAACACCAGAAACCATCACTCACAAATCTTTTAGCACGTTCCAGCATTTATTGGGGACTTTTTCGTGTTTCTAATTGGGATAATGGTTTTATCCTCTTAAAGGTCTGCTCAGGTAGTGCCAGGAGCATTGGAGAAGTCCATGAGCAAGGGAGGGATTTGCACTCCTGTTCATTAAAGAATAACTGTTGTCTCTAACGCAGAGTGTACCACAGGGAGTAGCGTGAAGATTATACAAGCAGATTTTACCAAAGACAACATCTATGAGCATATTAGAGAAAAACTTGAAGGCTTAGAAATTGGAATTTTAGGTAAGTAAATTGCAAAATGCAAAACATATTATAATACATTAGTAAAACAATTATCTTAGTGACGCTTGATTATTCTGTGGTAAACTTGAACTTAACCCATGACTGTCTTTTAAGTTGTAGCATTAAACAAAATATTACAGTTCAATTTTTCAAGAGGCTTATTGGATTAACACATTTATGTATGGCTTTGGAATGTATGAAACTAAGATACTTCAACCTTCCCAACCATATTTTATAATATGAAAATGATTTTTTTTCCCCCACTGATAACTGATATTAGACAGAAAGACAGAATCTCAGAAACATTGGCCTTGGGGCACCTGGGTGGCTCAGTTGGTTAAGTGTCAGCTCTTGATTTCTGTTCAGGTCATGATCTCACTGTTCATGGGATCAAGCCCTGTGTCAGGTTCTGCACTGACAGCTCAGAGCCTGCTTGGGATTCTCTCTCTTCCTCTCTCCCTGCCCCTCCTCACCCACCCTTCATGCTGTCTCTCTCTCACTCTCTCTGTCTCTCAAAAACAAACAAACAAACAAACAAACAAACAAACAAACAAACATTGGCCTAAAGAATTAGTTTAGCAAACAAACATTGCTGTGACTGATTCATGAAATAGCAAGTGAGCATGTTTATTTGAGAATTGACTTTCTTATTCAGAAAACAAGATACTATTTTTTTTCTGTGGTGACTTATAGACAAGATATTTTATGACCTGATACAGAGCACAGTCTCTATATTATACACGGAAGGAAGATTTGATTTCTAAACTTCCTGCTGAATTTTAAAAATAATGACATTTTTTACTAATAAAAAATGTAAACCACATTGTTGCAGAAAAACCAGAAAGAATCTATGAGCGCATAAATTGGTTAATATCTCCACAGCCTGAGATAATGTTCTGGTACATGTCTTTCCAGACATATACACACATATTTCCAAAGCTGGGATTAAATTTACATATTCTTTGGTAACAATTTTAAAAACCATATACCACAAATGCTTCCCCATGTCTTTAAACTTCTAAGCAGTCATAGTTTTGAATGGCTGCATTGCATTCTGCCATACGGCTGCCTCATGATCCATATGATGTGCTTCCTGCTATTGGACAATTGTTTTCCCCTTCAATTTCCTCACTGTTATCAAATTATGTTGCAAAGAACAGCCTTGAACATAATTTTTTTTTCTGTCTGTGTTTCCTCAGGGAAACTTCCCAAGAGAAGAAACTTCTGGGGTTGAATATAAGCATTTTTAAGACTTTTAATAAATATTTGCTACCAGCTCCTCTGACATCATTTTGTTTTGCCTTTGTCAGTCAACAATGTCGGAATGCTTCCAAACCTTCTCCCGAGCCACTTCCTTGATACACCAGATGAAATCCAGGTAGGCCTGGTCTCTTTCTGTGGATGTTTTCCTCTCACTGGGGACTGGGCCTCCTGGCTGGGTAGTCACTAGGGCCTGGGAAAGGGTACAAGGGAGGCTGTCTGGCCAAAATTCTGTATTCCAGGTGGATGTCTGTAGCTCTCCCTTTCTCTTCACCTAAGTACTTGCCACACAGGCAAGGGCACCACTTTTCATGACCATCTCTAGGATATAGACATCTTCCTCCTTCTCTGCACACCAAAACTTACCTGCCCACTGTCCCATTCTCTTGGGGCTCTGTGTTCTGCTTTATAATCTTTGAGGGCTTTGTGTTGGCTAACACATTTACAGCTGTGGTTATAAGTGGGAGAAGGCCAGCTTTTGGCTTTCATTGTCTTTCCAGGCAATAAGATTTTTTTCAACTTTCAGCGTGAGGAAAGTCTGTGGCACAAAACTCTGTGGTTGGGGGTGTTGTACATCCGGCAACCTTGACCCAGACCCATGGCTGCCATGGCATGTCATCAGTGAATTTGTTACGCATTTAATAGTCCTTGAAGACATGATTTGCTGACTCTTCTCCAGGTCCTGACTTTCAAAATCATGTAGTTATACCCGTTCTGAACAGGCTGTCATTGTGTGCCTGTGGCCCTATTTAATCCCCAAGTCTACTGCATGGAAAAATAGTGCCAGATTGCTTGGACTTTGCTGCATGTCCTTGCAAAATTCCCCTCTTAGCCACCTATCTAACCCCATCTAAATCCCTATTTTTGGCACAAGTCTGTGTCTCTCTATTAACCATGATCCATTATTGTTTTTGTTTTTCTATTTATGTCTGCATTTGTGCTTGCTTCTGTATGTCCCTCCTTTCCTTTCTGTCTGTCTTGTGTGATTCTAGTAGTTTCTTTATCCGGCATCTGTAGCCCAGAACCTCTACCTTATATTATCATTTACCTTTCTATTTGCTATGCTGTTGTCTTCTAAACCCACATATGCTAACTCTCTTCCTTCAGCTGGAAAATAACCACCTTCCTTTGAAAAACTGTATTTTGAAGGAAAATCTCTACATTTTGAAGGAAATTCTTAATTAACTTTTACTCAAGATCAATTTTTATAGAACCGTAGTGGACGTCAGGTGCTCCCCAGTTCTAGAGCATACTTGGTGACCATCAATCAAGAACCTCATTTCCAGGCCGAGTGAGTGAGGGGCAGTGCTCAGACCCACCCTTTTGCCCATTTTATGGTTCTTTAGCACTGACTGCCTCTCAAGAGATTTTCTCAAATCATCCAGCTAATTCATGGTTGTGATTATTTATTACAGAGTCTCATCCACTGTAACATCACCTCAGTAGTGAAGGTATGTAGTCAATATCTGTGCTAAATGCTTAAAATGTAGTAGCTGTTGGAATCTGGCAACTCAGGAGAATTGCTTTTTTCTGCAGAAGCAGAATTCTGTGAAGCTGAACTGCACTTGACTGAGAGACCAGGCAGTGTTTTTTTTAATTGTCTGATTCTCTTTTCATCAGGAAAATACAGTAATGAATTTATTCTCCAGAGTGTCTGAATCTCATTTTTCATCAAGTTTTGTCACATGTCAGGAAATATTAGGCTTCAACATATTAGACATTGAAAGTTTCTCAGGATTCCAGAGTAGCTTGAAAAAAAATGGTGCCTTCCTCTAATTTTCGTCTTTGTTAATGGAGGAAAGCTCACTTGGTTTAAAAAATGACAGCAGGCCTGGCTTGGATTTTTCTGGACTTTTGACATTCAACAAATATTTGTTGAATTGAAATTCAAGATTTCTTGTATTCTGATCCCATCTCAGCTACTAGTTAGTTGGACAGTGTTGGCCATGTGGTTTAACTCCCTTGAACTTCAGATTCTTCATCTGTTCTTGAAAGAATGTTGGACTAAGGGATGTGTCAGGTGCCATTCAGCACTCATTTTCTTTGATTAGAGTCAACTGCATAAGCATTTGCAGGCATGACTATAACAAAGCTGTCCTATATTGTGCCTTTGTGTGAATAAGAAAAAGGCACCCCCTCAGAGCAGATGATTTGGGAAAAGGTGTTGCTTAAGCATGACAGATGATGCTTTTGTGTGAACACAATTTTTCCCTTTCCTCCGAATGGCTTGTGAGTGAACCCTGGGCTTTCAGCTGACAGTCACCCCCACAGCTGGGCACCTTGCCCAGTACACAACATTCACAACTGCACATTACAGTCCTTCTGACTGCTCTTGAAGGTCCAGCAGAACTGTAGCAGTGAATCAGTATGATCCGTGGTTTCATGGCATGGGGAGCCCCATTAGGGACAGGAGGGCCCAGTCTCATTTTTATAGCATGGCCTGGCAGAGAAGGGTTGCTTTCCCAAAGAAAAATAAGTTGCTATCAATATAAGGAGGGAGATGGAGGCTGAGCAAACCAATGAAAAATGGACAAAAGTTATGTTCACCATTGGTGGTTCTTCTGTAAAAAGTTTTGTAGTTGTGCTCAGTTTTTATTGGTACATACATTCTTTGTAAGCCGAGCAATCAATAGTTGTTTTAAAACCCCAGCTGATGTAATTGTAAGTTTTATAATGTCCAACTGTTGTCTGCAGCCTTACCACTAAAATCTTTCATGTTATTTTACACGTTGATCTTGCAGTCTTGGTCCATTTGGTCACAGGGTTTCCCAAATATATCTGACAACCTTCTGGCTCCTTTAGCAGACAAATGCTTTGATTTGCTAAAACATTTTTTTTTATATATTGGTAGACACTAACTTCCTTAAATAGCAAATTGCAGATTAGCTTTCTGAGAACACCATGCCTCAGTTGGTCACACTGGTTGGAAGCATGACTAGCATCACTTAGTTATCCCAAAGGAGCCACCTGGAAATAGTAGCATTCTCTGTCAAGGGAAGGGATGTGGGAATGAATCTGAAGGCAAGGGGAAGGTGGGGTAAGAGAGTAAATATCAGGAGCTTTGAGACAGAGAGAGACGCAGAAAGTCTAATGTTATCTCTCTGTTGGGATCATTCATCGAATAAGGCTAGTGATTTCAGTAGGGAGGCTTTGAAGAAATGCTGGTGCTGTCCAACACGCTCCCATAGTGCCCTTTAGGGGGAGGGGAGAGAGAGCCAAGGGGAAGATGAGGGCATCATCTAGTCTTCATGCTTCTCCTGTCTCCCTCAAAACCCAGTCTTTCAGGAAGTAGTCTACTGCCACTCCACCCCCACTGCTGCCCCAGAGCAGTGAAAACATTATCTGGAGGCCCTCAGGGTTGGGATTAAAGTCCTTACCTATGATATAGGGATGATGGCAGGCATAGAGCCTATACTGAGAAGCTCCTGTAGGGCCCCAGACAACACGGAAAAATAGGCAAAATTTGTCTTCTGGTCTTCAGTCTCCTTTATTTCTCTGCCCCTCCCCTTCTGTTTGGATCCTCTCTTCTCAAGCCTCTTCTAGAGACATGCTTGATTCCACTCAGTTGTACTTTTGGGAACATTTCAGTCTGTGGGTTTGCCCCTCCCTCCCTCCCTTTTCTTTCTTTCTTTCTTTCTTTCTTTCTTTCTTTCTTTCTTTCTTTCTTTCTTTCCTGAGAGAGAGAGAGAGAAGCAGAGGGAGAGGGAGAGAATCTTAAGTAGGCTCCATGACCAGTGGAAAGCTGGACACAGGGCTTGCTCTCACAATGACGAGATTATGACCTGAACTGAAATAAAGAGTTAGATACCTACTCAACTGAGCCACCCAGGTGCCTCTGCCTCTTCCTTAACTCTTAAAATGAGTGCCTTATAATTATGATGTGAAAAGCTCTTTTATTGGGGCATTTAAGCTGCAGAACTGGTAGGAAAAACCCCTTCCAGGGCCAGGCAAGTTGGGACAGGGAACAGATTCCTTCACACTGCTGTAATTCCAATGGACAGATAGACATGATCTGTATATGGAGCTATTTCACAGTCCGCCTGTGAGCTGCTTACTTGGCTGCTGTGGGATTGAAGAGATGTACTTCTCTATCTCATTCCTTTTATGTGAGACGTTCACGGACACTTGTTAGATTTCCTGACGTCCTTCCTACTTCTAACTCATGGGTGAAGTTTGTGATGGCCCAACCTACTTATGCCTGTCTCCCAGAATGAAAAGTATCTGGGGAACTTCAGTGTTGATCCCATGGCTGGAAGCCAATTTCCATAATTTTTCACTGCCCTCATTTTTCAGGAAGACTAGCTTTATGGGAAAGAAACCAGAAGCCTCTAACAGTTTGCCGTTAGTCTAGGTTGCCTCTTGTGGGTTTTATTCATACTCTAGTGTTGCCAGAATCATCTCCAACGAGTGTCAGCAGATTTTCAAGGCCACCTGAGAGATAAAGCTCTTTTCTCCTACTTCCTCTGGCACCTGCTTCCCTAAGCCCCCACCCACTGGCTACTAACTTCCTTTGTTAGAGGGCTTAATTCTACCCTTCCTCTTACAGATGACACAGCTAATTCTGAAACGCATGGAATCAAGGTAAAGTCTTTTTTTGAAAAAGCGCAGAACAACATGGCCTCCCTGGCCTGACAGTTAACTGGCCTGGGGACTAGGGATGGGGTAGGGAGGGTGGGGGGATAGGGTTCATCTGGCTGCAGCTTTAACCAACGGAAAAACTGTGATGAAAGGACATGGTGATTGCAGCAGGAAATGTAGCATTCTGTGCCAGGCCAGCTTTGCAAACAGATAAGCCTATTTGAAGGTCAAATGTGGCATCTACTGGAGGGAGGAAGAGAACAGTGGTTTCACCACACATTGTATTAAAAAGATTAACTCGGGGTGCCTGGGTGGCTCAGTCGGTTGAGCTTCCAACTTCGGCTCAGGTCATGATCTCATGGTTTGTGAGTTCAAGCCCCACGATGGGCTCTGTGCTGACAGCCTGCTTTGGATTCTGTGTTCTCCCTTTCTCTCTGCCCCTCCCCCGCTCACATTCTGTCTCTCAAAAATAAATAAATGTTGAAAAAAATTTAAAAAAAGATTAACTCATGTTGAACATAAAAGAAACTTCAGAGGTTGGCCTGAGATCAAAGCTATCTTTTGTTATTTCTCAAATTTTGTAGTAAAAATCACCACCTGTCGGTGTCTCTACTTAGTCCATAGTTTTATTACCCTATTACAACACCCCTTTGGGAACTGGCTTTTCTCAGGTGGTATTCATTAGACACAAATGGTTGATAGTTTTATCTTCCCTAGAAGAAGGGGCTTAGCCTTGTATTCTAATTTGCAGTTTCTTGTTTTTTTCTGAATTGAATCCATCTAACTGGGAAGGATTAAAGTTACTGAATTTCAAAAGGATTAAGTAAGGACCCTGGAGACTTGTGCATGGGTTCCTGTGTGAACAGATGATGGACTGTCAAATTCCACCCAAGAAAGGATTCCGCATTTGACATCTGTCCTATCCTGGGTCATCTCTATGAATCAGACAGGGGCCTTGAACTTATGTGGTCACATTTGAGAAAGAAGGACCCCTTTCTGCTGAGTCTTGTCTGAGTGGAGTTGGTTCTCTGCATTTTGATGGGGGATGTTTGTCATAGCAGAGCCACTGTTTTGAGTCACGAGCCCTTGATGTCACGACTGTTGGGTAACATCACTGTATGGTGTTGGGGTCTACACCATAGGAAAGGGCCACTTATGGTTCTGGGGAGAACACTTAGTGCACACAGCAGCCTAGAGAGGGTGGACTTTTCCAGTGGTCACAGGAGCCCCTTTGTTTTCTTTCTTCTCAAGCTGTGTGTGACCAGGCAGCAAAACATTCAGAACTTTACTTCTTTGATTTTTAGGCGGAAAGGTCTCATCTTGAACATTTCTTCCGGGGTGGCCCTCTTTCCCTGGCCACTCTACTCCACGTATTCGGCTTCCAAGGTGAGCAGCAGCATGCAGTCCAAGTTTTCTTCTCCTTCTGCTCTTGTTTCTCCTAGCTGGCATTTTCCTTTGGACTTTGGATCATCTGGCAAGCTGATGGACAGATTTGCCTGGAGAGCAAATGTACAGGGGGCTTCTGTGTACAGGGCTCATCAGCAGACATCTGGGAACCATGTCAGCAGATGCCCATGGGTTGATGAAGCCCTGAGGCAGCACAGCTGGACAAGCGCAGTCCCCATGGGACTCCAGGCCCCACTCAGCCTCTTGCTTGATAGCCCTGCTCCTTTGCTTCCAGCAAGTAGCACTGTGTCTTTCTTCTGTCCTGGAGGCCTAGCCAGGTGGCCCATGCCCTAGTCATAAAACCAAACCCTCAGAGGAGGGGGTGTTCCCTGGCACTGAGACAAGGGAGAGCCTTCTCTGGGTAAGGTCATCCATATGCAGTGGCCCTAGGCATGTATTAATCCCAAAATATATGTTCCTGCTCATTGAGGGAGTTCTTCCCAGGCCAAGAAGTCCTAACTCCCATTAGACAAACTGCTGCATTTTAAGGTAAAGCAGGTCAGCTCCCTGCAGTCCCTTTAAGGTCTGACTAAGTTGGCTCTGAGGACAAAGCAAGCTCTCCCCTTAAGTGTTTTCTCCTTTTTGCTCCAGGCTTTTGTGTGTACGTTTTCCAAAGCCCTGCAAGCGGAATATAAAAGGAAAGGAATCATTATCCAGGTGAGGTCAACAGCTCTGAGTCTGTGGGACTGGGGCTAGGAAGTGTGGATTCCCATGGAGCTGGGGTACTGCTTCCTGCAGGGCAGGTGGCACATGCATGGCCAGGTGGGAGGGTCTGGATGACACCACGTGAGTTCCTGTGACCCTCGCAGTGGCAGCTGCCACCATAGTTGCTCTAGGTGCTGGAGGAGGAAATGGGGCAGGGTGAGTGAGCACTGCATCATGATAGTGTCTTGGTCTTGTCTGACCAGCCTTTACTCTCTGACTCAGGTGCAGGAGATAGGTTTAGGCAGGAGGAATTGTGGAGAAGAAGCAAAAGAAAACCGGGCAAGAGATCTGTATTGAAAAGAGGCGGTGGTTGGGGGGTAGTGGCGGTTGGGCGGTGAGTAGCATTTGTGAAGGGGGTAGTATTTGTTGGGGGGTAGTGGCCGTCGAGGGGTGTAGTGGCGGTCGGAGAGTGGGTAGTGGCAGTGGGGGGGGTAGTGGTGGGGGGTAGCCACGGTCGGAGGGTGGCTAGTGGCAGTGGGGGGGGGGTAGCAACGGTTGGGGTGAGTAGTGGCGGTAAGGGAGTAGCAGAGGTGGCGGGTACTCTGGGAGCTGTTCATCTGTGATGGGCCACAAAGATCCCCACCCTGGTTCTTGAGCGGTTATAGTAGAAGTGCTTGGCTTCCTCTTTCACCTACAACAGCAGAACCATCGTGGAGATGATCTTGTGCCAACCTTAAACAGAGGAGGGTTGTCACAGCCATCAGCAGAGTGTGCAGTATGATTCTTGAGGTGTCAGTGACATATATGTGCTTGGCTCAGCAAAATAGAGTTAACTGCTTTCTGGAACTTGGAATAAACAGTTTACAGAGGTTTTTTGTTATTGTTTGGGAAGAAGCTTTAAGACATACTATTAGAAATGAAAAGGTACACTCACAGTTAAATCTGTAAAATCATTGCTGTACATACTGATTTTCAATTAAAATACTCAGGTGAGAACATCTCAGATGGCTGTTCCTATAAATTAATCACTTATAAGATAAAGGCATATCAATATGCCATATTCAATAGGCAGATATGAGTTAATGGTAGGAACTTTGCAAATAGCACTGTCTTTCATGGTGAATGATTATAACAACCCTGTCACTAGACCACAGTTCTGTTCTCTGCCCTGATGGTCTCAACTGTCACCTATGAGATACTTCCCCCTCCTATCCATTCTCCAACTCCCAGCTGAAGATAGATTCTTTTTGCAACAGTGCTGCCCCATATAGGCTAAGTTTCCTGCAGTAAAAAATAACTCGTAAAATCTCATTGGCCTCAAACTGCAAAGATTTATTTCTCATTCACTATAAGCTGGCAGAGAGGATTAACTCATTGTAGCCATGCAGGGACCCAGGCAGATGGAGCAGCTGCCATCTTGGATATTGTCAGTTGACATGCCAGAGAAAAAGTGGGAGGAGTTCTTGAAGATCTTGCTTTGATAATTAAGGGCTCTGGGTCAAAAAATATAAGAAGCATGCGTTCTCAAACCCAGTTATTTCTCTATCTGGAAACTGGGTTTAAGAATGCACCCTTCTTATATTTCTCTAAGAGTAACACTTTGAGATCTTTAGAAGAAAACTGTTATACAAATTAATAACTGTTAATTTCCATGAGAACCAATTCAATTGGATTGATCGACTTATAATTAGATTCAGTTATGAAACAACACAATTTCAAGTGTGATATTGATTAAGTTTTGGGTTGGGGGGGGTTTTGGAGCCGATGGCCAAGAAAAAATTCTTGAAGACATCTTTGGTGCAAAAAGGTGATTTTATTAAAGCATGGGGACAGGACCCATGGGCAGGAAGAGCTGCACTGAGGTTGTGAAGAGTGGCTGGTTATATACTATGGAGTTGAGGGAGGTAAAGTCAAAAAGGAGGCCTCCAGAGGGACTTTGATATGCTAAAGAGGACTCAAAGATACTGGAGTCCTGGCTATTGTCAAATTAAGGTTGTTTTCCTGTAGTAAGGCATTAGCATAGGACAGTTGGGAGTTTCTGGAGAAATGTTATACTCTGTATTTGTCTCAAGTATTTGTCAATTGGCTGCAGGTTATAAGGAAATTTAATTTTACCTGCCATTTCCTTCTTGCCTTTGTTCCCCACATCACTATGGAGGCATGATGTTGGGGCTCCAGGAAACTGAGTCTATGGGTTTCTGGAGATTAGGCTATTGATAAGATTGCCTTTTTCTTGTACTTTACTAAGATATTTATAAACTGATGGAGACCCATGCCCTGTACAACTGTGATCTCTACAGTTAACCATTTATTTTCTTTCCTTTCCTTTGTTCTTGGGTAGCCTGGCATCCCTGAGGAATATCACACATATCCCACAGGGTGTGTTTGTGTGTGTGTGTGTGTGTGTGTGTGTGTGCGCACATGCATACACTAGCTTGTATTTTGCCCTCAACATGCCTTATGCTCCCTCATCAACGTGAAGAAAATGTGATGTGAGAAAAAATAAAACCAAGAAAACAAGCATGGATCTTTTTTTTTCTTTCTAAAGATGCCGAGGTCTCTGTCTGGGAATAAAGTAAGAAACCCCATTATGAAATCTCATGCTAGGACACAGTGTGGTGAGATCACAGGTGGAAACATGCTGTTGAATTTGCAAGGCACAATGTGTGATTGTTTATTTTTCTTACCACAATAGGAAAGATCATCAGGTATGTGCCACTCCTGGCTCCTAACTGAAGTGTGAAAGTGTGAATCCAGACAGCTTTGCATTGCTCCAGCTTTGGCTGTATGTGTTAGAAATAAACTTCTCAGATAATGTTGCCAGATAAAATATAGGACATCCAGTTTAGTGTGAATTTCAGATAATAGTAATTTCTTTTTTGGTATAGGTGTAGGTCATGTAATACTTGGGACATATTATACTTTAATCTTTTTCCTTGTTTGTCTGGATTTCAAATTTTACTGAGTGTCCTATATTTTTATTGTCAAAATCTGGTCACCGTGTCTAAGAGATAACTCATGTCCTCAGTCACCCCATGTACATTTGAACCACCTGACATGGTTGTGGCTAAGGCCTCAGCTTGAGTTAGTGATAAAGTTAAATCAGAAACCAGCCTTTCTGATTCACAGCTCTGTGCCAGTTTATGCCTTGTCAGTGCTCCATTATCAGTTAAGATCCCGAGACTTTTTATAGGAAGAACAGAATTGGAAAATGAAGAGGTGGTTAAAATAAGTGTTAATTGCTCAGGTGTGGGCAGATTGCTCCTGTGTTATGGCCTTTATTTCCCATTGTAGGTGCTGACTCCCTATGCTGTTTCGACCCCAATGACAAAGTATCTAAACACCAACATGGTAACCAAGACTGCTGATGAGTTTGTTAAAGAATCACTGAATTATGTCATGATTGGAGACGAAACCTGTGGTTGCCTCATCCACGAAATCTTGGTAACTGATAAATTCTTTCTCAAAGCAAGAGAGGCAGGTGTGTAGGCAACCCCAGCAGAGCTCTTCCTTGCTATTGGAACAGTCAACCGTTTCCTCTAGTGCTGCCAGAGGGTATGCTACTAAGTAGTAATATAGCCAGTTAAAGAGCATATGTGGCAAAGAGGAGAAGCTGGAGGCCTGGGTGCTCAGACCATAGATAATCCCAAAATTGGCAAATATCACCCTTGGCTGCCTCACTTCTTTCCTCAAAAAGTAAGGTGGCTTCCTGAGTGCTTGGGAAGGGCAGACCAAGACACAGGGAGCTTCCCTGGGTGGGGGTGAAAGGGGTTGCTAATGTCTTCTCTGGCCCCCTGTGTTAGGAAATGTTTAGCTAACTGGCTTTCCAGGAAAAAAAACCCCAAAACCTTTGATTTATAGTGTTTGCTGATTTCCATGGTTTAAGAACTCCCCCATGGCTGAGTTTATAGCTACCATTGTGTTGTCATGGCACTTGAATTTAGGAGTGTGCATGATTGGCTCTTTTGGGCAAGTACAAGCTGGCTCTTGCACAGCATGGACTCCACCAAATGTGGGAATAAAATTCAGTGGCATACGGTATGAGGAGTTCCTACTGTCCCTAGGCTGCTTTTAGAAGCAACCACAAACATGAAACACAGGTAGATTTGACTGTTGCATGCTGATACTGAAAAAAAACACACACAGTGTCAGGGCAGTTCTGTTGCCGGTATCACCAACACATTTTAGACAGATCTTTACTTTCCCTTCATATTTCAACTGTCTCATGTTGAAATGAGACATATTTCTCATATTTCTCCTCTGCCTCACGTGCTTTTCTACCATGGGAATTCGGTTTCTCCCCACTGTCTCTTTCTCTCTCAGGTGCTAGAAGGATTCATGGGTGAATACACTAAATCTTCCCAAAGCATTCAATTACCTCTTGGGACTTACAGAGACTCTACAAGAGATACTGAATTGACTTAGAGAACTACTTGCTACTTTTACTGTAGAACCCCAACAGTGTGCAGAATCACCAATTTAACATACACTTTTACAAAGTGGACATGCAGAAAGACCGTTAGATATTTATTTTGCCTATTGTTGATCTGGTCTTTCTCCAGATTACCACTTGCTGTGTGGTGGATAAACAAATGTACAATGAGTTTAAATTTAGTTTGATCTGGTAATCTAAACTACATATTTAGAAAATGTGCTTTTGTCTATTATTTAAAGTTTTCAGTCTTTCTGGGAGCATCCCTTTCTCCTGACTCTCTCACTGAGATGATATTGGGAAGTAAAATCTCCACTATTTCCTGCTGGTCCTTAAGTGTGTGTGGCTGATGTCCCACATCTACCTGGTGCTTGATGACCCTTTCTGTCCATTTGGCTTGGCCAGTGAACTGCCAGCTGGTAACTGCAGACCTCTGAATCTCTGCTACTTCCCTCATCCAGCCATAGCCCTGCAGTCCTTCTGCAGCTTTGGTTCATAAACATGCTCTGGCTCTCACTTCCACATCACCATCAACATGGACTTGACTCATGCTGGATAAACGAATGTCAGCACCTCCCTCACCATGCTGAGATAATGTTCCATATCTCCCCCTTTGCCTTCAGTGCCACCCTTACTTATTTAACACAGTTTCATATTCTTTATCTGAATCCCCTGGTTCCCCAGCCCTCTACCAAGCCTAAGCCCAGAGGACACACATATCAAAGGACACACATCCTCTGGGATGTTGATGTCTTTAATGGAATCCATCAGCATTTAGAAAATGTTTTCTTGAGCCAATAGCCTGTCTTGCAGGGATGTTGTTTTGCTACATAATGCAATTCTAGATGTCAAAAGTTGAAAAAAATGTTTGGCTTTTCTTTTTTGATTTCTTTTTTTGGTAATGTTTGCTTGTTTGTTTGTTTTGAGATAGAGAGAGAGAGAGAGAGAGAGAGAGAGAGAGGTAGAGAGAGAATCTCAAGCAGGCTCTGCACTCTCAGCATAGAGCTCAATGAAGGGCTTGATCTCACAAACTGAGATCATGACCTGAGCTGACATCAAGAGTTGGATGTTTACCTGACTAAGCCACACAGGAGCTCCTCTCTTTTGATTTCTTATGTAACAGATCAGATCTCTTCTGGCAAACAAATGCCAAGTACAGACTAGGCAAAAGAGTCCTTGTGCCTGTCAAAGCAAAAGAGAAAGCAAAGGAGAACACACAAATCATTAAAGCCAATTTAGTGTTTGCCGGGACTTAGAAAGATTGTTGAATCTAAAGTTATGAGTAATCAAGTAGAATTGACTGGTAAACAAAAAACCATTCCATTACAAAAAGGCAAGGCAAAGACAACATGCTCTTTACTCCCAAGGAGTTTTAGGGCAGGAACTGACATTAGAATGGAATCTCTAAGGTAGAGTCTGTGTGGTATTTGAGGTTACCTCACTTAATCCTCCTAATCATTTAGTAAGGTAGGTCATTTGGATCTTGTTTTACAGTTGAAGAAACTGAAGTTCAGAGCTAGATCAGATGCCCAAGGCCACTTGACTGGTAATGGTGAAGCTAGGGTTTAAGTCCACTTTAGCTCAATGTCATGCTTTTCCTGGTTTCATCTATACCATCCTTCTAGGTTGGTATGGGGTAGACAGCAATGGAGATGGAAGAAGGGACATTTTAGAACATTTTCTAGGGGCCTGGAATCATTTATTTTCTTTATGGATGACTTCACTAAGCCAAAACATTTAGTTTAAGGCAGAGCTAATGAAAGGGCTTGATTTTGCTGTAAGATTAAAAAGCTCTAAAGGGGAGAAAAATGAAGTCCTTGAGGAAGAAGTTGCATTCACTCATTGACTTGGTTGGTGGAAGAAGAGTTCTACTTTGGTTCCCAGAAGCTGTCTTGGTCCCCTACTTAGAAATATCTCAATTAATGCAATGGTCTGAGAATCTGAGCTGTCTGAAGAATATGAACACTCCCTGAAAAGCTCACATCTTCCTCTGGTTGAAAGCCTGTTGTTCAGTGGGGAGCAGGAATGTTGGATGCCCAAGATTACAATGTAGACAAAATGATTTCTTCTGGGGGTCTGGACCAGTTTTATAGGACATGGGTATGATTTGAGGGCAAGAAGCCTTCCAATGCTTGTGCCTATGCCTGACATGCAGCCAACTAAGCATTCATGCCTTGGCTTGAAGCACCCTCCTCCTTTTCCAAGAAAATTCTCTGTGTTAGTAATTTATACCTTGCTGTGTCAGACTTTTGTTCGTGAATTCATCTATGCATTTGTGTATTTGCTTAGCACCTATTATGCCTCAGGCATTGTGTAAGGTAATAAGAGCATTTCTGACTGTTTTCTGGAATCTCATTTTAGTAGAACCTTGGTAAAAAGAACCTGAAGACACTGGGGAGATTGGGCACCAGGAAGAGGAAGTGCTTACTAAGAGAAGGAGGAAGGGGTGTGGGGTGAGTTCTGAACAGAGTTCTCTTAATTTAGAATTTCTTCTGGGCTGATTGTACAAGTGACTGTTTTGGTTTCTGAGAAAATCTTGCTTGCTGAGAAAGTGCTACAAAATTTTTAAATTTTAGCAAATGCTTAAAAGATTTTGAGACTTAAGTTCAGTAGTCAGAAAGATATTTTTAGGGGCGCCTGGGTGGCCCAATTGGTTAAGTGTCTGACTCTTGATTTTGGCTCAGATCATGATCTCATGATTTGTGAGTTTGAGTGCTGTGTTGGGCTCCATGCTGATTGCTTGGATCCTGCTTGGGATCCTCTCTCTCCCTCTCTCTACCCCTTCCCTGCTCATGCTTTCTGTCTGTCTCTCAAAATAAATAAACTTAAAAAAAAGAAAAATATTTTTAAAGATAATGACTATAAATTGAGATGTTTAGTTGTAACTTGTTTGCTCTTCTTTTTTCCCCCCAAACACTCGTGTTTTTGTCTATTTAAGCGGAGCTTCCTGAACCTGATCCCATCCTGGGTTTTGTACAGCAGCACATTCCAGAAGAAATACATGGACTACCTCAAGCACAATACCAACACCATATAGTCCAAGTGGGCTGATGCTCCATCCAGCATTGTTTTCCAAGTTCCGTGTTGGCTGTAGAAAACTTATGAGCAGACCAGCACCTGCCACTCTTCTGAAGCTGGAGATGCTGTGTCACAAATACAGTACTGAAAATACAACTTTTTTTTTCCATTTTACTTGAGTCTGGAGATCTTTGGGAAAGCTGTAGTGTAAAAATGTGTTGTGCAATGGGGTTTTGTGGCTTTCTGTGTGAGAAGATGGGAGTGTCTATAGGAGAAACTAGAGGAATTTCTACATGGGATTATAACATAAATGTGGTGAGAAGAAAGCCTTTGATACTTGGCATATTCAGAACAATTATACCTATAAGCTACTTTATAGCTATGTTAAAGAAAGTCTGAAGGGGACACCTTGGTGGCTCAGGCAGTTAAACGTCCCACTCTTGATTTCTGCTCAGGTCATGATCTCTTAGTTTTATGAGTTTGAGCCCCAAGTCAGCTTCTGTGCACTGACCATGTGGAGTCTGCTTGGATTCTCTCCCTCTCTCTCTGTCCCTCCTCTGCTCATACTCTCTCTGTCTCTCTCAAATTAAATAAACTTAGGGAAAAAAAAGAACGTCTGAAGTTACTTAACTTTACCAAGACTGCTCTAGTCCTAGAGCACTCAACCTGAGCTCTTTAGAGACCCAGAAAACTCTAGGGGAAGGTTGTGCAGGCAACAGCTGCATCAGGCCAGTTTCTGGGACCCTTCCATTTCAACTAATGCATAACCAGCTTTATTTATTTTATTTATATTTGGGGTTCTATGTCAGGCTGTGCTCACAAAAATAAAACAGAAAAGCATATATTGATAAAAATAGTTTAAAAACCATTACTCTAATGCAGGAGTTGATACCTGCAGAAATGAAATTTTTGTAAGTCTCTAGCTTTAAGGGTGCTGGGCTGAGGGCTTTACTTGTCAACACATGGGGATGGTGTTTTGGGGAACTATTAGCCGTCAGCTCTTGAGGGAGTTGGAGGAGGAGCACAGCAGCAGGCAACCCTGTTTTGGCTGGCCTTGGTCAAGAGTGTTTCTCCCATGACATCACCGTGCTCTAGGTGCTGCTGACGCTTGGTGGCACTCATCTTTTCTGAGACCATCATTGGCATTAGTAGTGTGAAAAAAGAATTTATGTACTGCTGCTCTATTTATAAAAGGAGTCTGGGAGATTTGGTTGGAATTTATGGGATATTTTGATATTCTGGGGGAAGCACAGGGTAGATAGAACATTTAAAACCTTGGTAAGGTTGGAAATCATGGGCTGTAATATCATAGCTTTTATTAAGCCTGCTCTGGGGAAAAGACTGGGAAAAGTTATTCATTCTGAGGTGTGGATGTCTACTTTAATTTTCTCAATTATGGGTAACAATAACTACAGTACAGAATGTTTTTACAGTGCCCATATGTATTGGTTATTTACTTGTTGTCTTCCGTCCTAAGCCCCACCTTTCATACTCTGATCTATGATGCTGGGCTAGGAAGTTTCAGACTCTGGTCTTAAGACACTTATGCCAGCTGGTTTTGCATTAGATTCTGCCCATGGGAGGCCAATTTGGGAGAGAAAAGGAGGTAGGAGGGCCAGGGAAACTCCTTCTTATTCACACTCTTATTACCATCCTTCTGCAGAGGGGACAGTGTTAGCCACACTCAGCATCAACCAGGAAGCAGCCTGCAAGGATGTACTACCACCCTTCACAATGCCCCCTTTGGGCATTGACCAGGCAACGGTTCCCCCTTGGAGCACTCAGTTCATAGAAACACCACCTCCTCCACTGGTTCTACCAGTCCTGTAGCCACTAATAGCTGAGTTACCTAGTATCCTCTTTTTACCCTTTCAGCCTTCTGAATTTAGTGTTACCAATTCCTTCTACTCAATCCCTTCTGTTTGAAATGCTCAGTGTGCTTTCTCTTTTTGTTATTGGCCCTGGCTGAGACTTTCAGTTGATTATCTTGACTGATCTAGGAAGCTGAGTGGGTTGAATCTTTTTTTGACAATGAAGAATCAGAAACTCAGAGTTCTGAAAGTGAAAGCATGATTGATCAATCTGAGGAATTATTTGCAAATGTGTGGGGAGGGCATAGAGAAGTCATCGGAGTTAGTAGAGTGGTGCTTTTATTACCCGAAAGCCTGAAGGGGCTGAGAAGGGAGCAATTACAGACCCAATGAAAGAGACAGAGAGAGGAGGCTGGTGGTCAGAGGAAGGGAGAGGAAGAAGGAGAAGGCTGGAGAAAGAACAGTGTAAGGATCACTGTCTCAGAGGAGCTGTGACCCTCGGCTGAGAGAAGCTGCCAAGTTGTGGCCA
This sequence comes from Felis catus, assembly GCF_018350175.1. Classification (NCBI taxonomy): domain Eukaryota; kingdom Metazoa; phylum Chordata; class Mammalia; order Carnivora; family Felidae; genus Felis; species Felis catus. The sequence goes on along the minus strand of NC_058380.1, from coordinate 30,342,970 downwards.
CCCCATAGAGAGGGAGAGAGGATTGTGATATTGTGATTTCTAATAATAAATATATGTTATCTTCATCTCCATTCCTTGGAATTTCCCAGGTTATAAGAGCAATAAGTGTGCCATTTTTATTCATAACAAGCCGCTTTTCAAACATGCTTGAGTTTATATTAATGAGGTGACTTTTGGAAAGCCCCTAAGGATGGAGCTGGTTGCCAGAGGAACTGACCATGTGATTAGAAGGCTGGAACTTTCATTCCTACTCCACAATCTTTGGGGAGGGGAGAGAGGGTGGAGGTTGAGTTCAATCACTAATGACCAATGACTTAATCAATCGTGCCTACATAATGAAGGCTCTATAAACTATGGGTTTTGGAGAGCTTCTAAGGTTGGTGAACATGTGGAAGTGCTAAGAAGGTGGCATGCCTGGAGAGGGCAGGGAAGCTCCATGCCTTTTCCCATATACCTTGCCCTATGTATCTCTTATATCCAGCTGTTCCTGACTTGTGTTCTTTTATAATAAACTGGCAATCTAGTAAGTAAACTACTTTCCTCAGTTCTGTGAGCCATTCCAGCAAATGAGTGAACCTGAGGAGGGGTCATGGGCACTTTCATTTTATAGCCACTAAATTGGTCAGAAGCTTAGGTGATAACCTGGATTTGCAACTGGCATCTAAAATGGGGGCAATGTTATAGGACAGCCTTTAACCCATGGGATCTGATGCTCCCTTCAGGTAAAGAGTGTCAGAATTGAGTTAAATTACAGGACACCGAGTGGGTGTCTGAGAATTGCTTGGGGTGGGAACCTCTCCACATATTTCGTGACCAGAATTACTGGGAGTAGAGTGTTGAGAGGAGAAACAGGAGTGTTTTTCCTTTGCAAGAATAAGTACCTCAACTTCACTTCCCTGCTGTTCTCTGGGTCTCCTGCTGGTGCCTGCTATTGGTCACATCTAACTGGAAGCTAGTTCACTGATGTATTTTGTGAGGTTAATCTCCTGGGACACCAGATCAGGGGTTGGGGGAAGAACAGAGATTAGATTTGGAGGAAAGAGATGCAACATAAGACCCACATATTAAGTGATTTTCTCAAAGTCATACCATTAATAGTTGGTGGCTCCTGAATTGGGGCTACTGCCTATACTCTATGTTTCAAAAGGGGTAATACTTTAAGCTCAAAGAATAAATATCTCATTGTGGAATTCAAGATTTCAGCAAAGTAGGTGATATCTTACAGACATTAAAGTCTCACTTGCTTAAATGTGAGACAACCATGCTTGTTAGCTATTCTAGGTATTATTGCCATATAACAAGTGATCCCCCAACCTAGTGGCATAAGATGACCACCATTTTCTTGTGCCACAGATTTCGTGGGTCAGAAAGGGCACAATGGGATAGTTTGGTTTGCTCCATGATATCTAGGAGCTCAGCTGGGAAGACTCAAAGGCTGGAAATGAGTCAGCCTCTGAAGCTGGAAACATCTGAATGATTGCTTAGTTATTTGTCTGGCAATTGATGGGAGTTATTATCTGGGACCACAGCTGGGCTGCTAGATGGAAACCTACACATGTCTCCTCTATGTTCTGCTTGGTTTTACTCACAGCACGGTGACTGGGCTCCAAGAATGAGCATTCAAAAGAAAACTAAGAGAAAGCCATACTGTCTTATATGACTTAGCTTTGACGTCACATGACATTATTCCAACCCTTTCCAGATTCAGTGGGAGGGAACACAAACCTACCTCCTGATGGGAGAAGTACCATGTGTAACAGGAACTATTGTTGTCACCATTTTAGAAAATACAATGAGCCTTACTAATTAATCTTACAGTAAGTGTTTGTCCTAGCATGTATCAATGATGGGGAGTTACTTGGCATTTCAACTACTGATGCAGCAACTTCTAAAAGTGTAGACATTGTTTCTAAGCCTTCACATCAAATCCTAGCAAATTTGCCTTTGGGGAGGAACTTCCACAACTGGCAGCTTAGGAGAGAAAAGAAACGCACTTCAGTATATACAACCTGAGGCAGATTTTAGATACAGTTTTTAGCTTTATAATATGTGGGTTTATCCAATGTATTAGTGCTGAGTTGGTTTGAATGACTGATTGTCTCACAAGCTTTTTGTGGGCCTTTAAGAGAAGATTTCTTCATAGCAGAGGCCTCAGTATGTTGGATTGAAATGGGAGTGAAAAAGCTCTATATTTTATCCCTGTAACCACTAACACTAGAAACTAGCTGTCATTTGTTGAGTACTAATAATGAGTCAAGGACTATGTAAATCCTCTTTATACTTAGGAAGTAGGAACTATTAATATAATCTTCTATCAATATTACTTTCCTTTTACACGTGGGGAAATGAAGAAACAAAAAAGTTGAGAAATGCCCACAGGTTTACCTGACCAGTGAGTGGCAGGGCTGGGATTTGAATGTGGATCATCTTCCAGACTATAGTAGAGTCCTACCTGCCTGGGATAAGGTTCTTTAATTGAGCTTAAGAGCAAGGGGTGGACACTATTCCCTCCAACAATGTGTTTTTCACTTTCACACGTTGTGGAGAGAGAGGAGCCATCAGCCTTTGCACCCAAGCCCATGTGCCTCAATTTCAACACTGACCACTTTCCAAATTTACCATTGCCTGGGAATCATTCGGGAAGAGGGAGGCTTGCCAAATTTTCTGAACTTTTGTTTCTGCTGAGCAGTACCAGGCTCTTGTCTCTTGCCCGATTCTCTTCTTTTTGTTTGGAGGGCTTGGAACTCCAAAGAACAGCATCGGCAGCTGGTCATTTAGATGGAAGGATTCACTCTGTGTTCTTCCAGCCTTCCATCTGTGCTACCTCCCAGGATGCCAAAGCCTGGAGAATCCCTCTGAGAACACTTGGAGCAGGAAAATGAGGTGATTATGGGCTGCTGCTCTGAAAAAACTTGGGAGCTATGACTGGGGCAGTTCCCTGGGGCATCATCCATTTCTTGCTCATGTGGGATAGGAACCAGAATGCCCCACTTCAAAAAGACTCCTTAAGCTAACGCTTGCCAAAGAAAGTTGAAGACGGTCATCCCAGGGTCAGCATGATTTTAATCAAGTTTGTCTGCTTCTGATGCCAAGAAATGATGTTTATTCCCTCTGTCATTTATCCACTGTGCTGAGGTCTTAGCCTGGCCTGACTTGCTACTGCCCTCTAATGGGCTGGGAGGGAGACTGGTGGGTCTTTCTATCTAATCCTGTAGGAATTTTAGAACAGGATCCAGTTTGAGAAAAGAAATCCCTCAAATCTTTTTGTTGTTGTTGTTAGTTTTTTAAAAAATTGAAATATAATTAACATGTAACATTGTATTAGTTTCATGTGTACAGCATAACGGTTGGATATATGTATATATTACAAAATGATCACAATAAATCTAGTTAACATCCATCATCACACATATTTACAATTTTTTTTTTCTTGTAGTAAGATCTACTCTCTTAGCAACTTTCAAATGTGCGATATGGTATCATTAACTGCAGTTACCATGCTGTATATTACATCCTCAGGACTTATTTATTTTCTAACTGGAAATTTGTACTTTTGACCACCTTCACACATATTGCCCACTCCCTGTTCTCTGTATTTATGAGCACAGGTGTTTTCTTTCTTTCTTTCTTTCTTTCTTTCTTTCTTTCTTTCTTTCTTTAGATCTTATGTATGAGTGAGATCATATGGTATTTTTCTTTCTGTGTGACTTATTTGTCTTAACATAATGCCCTTAAGGTTTATCTCTCAATTTTTTTTGTGCTGTCTTTGTGTGTGTGTGTGTGTGTGTGTGTGTGTGTTTAAGTGAGTAGGGGGTTCATGAAGAGAGAAAGAAAAGGACCAGAGAAGAGAAAAGGACTATTTCAGGTTCGTACACAGACAAATGGCTGACAATGAGCCTCTTGGGGCTCTGGTTATGTCATCAGTAAAATTAGAAGGCTTGGCCACATGTTCTATAATTCAGCTCTTATAGTTTATACATTTTAAGTCAGTTTTGGAAATAATTTTTCCTTCTCAATCTTTAAAAAACAAATTCCTGATTATAAACATTTTTGTAGTGTAGGAAATATAGAAACTATAGAAGAAAGAGAAGAAAACAAAAATCACCATTTACCCCACCACCCAATATTAACCATTGTTCACTGATTGTGGATTTTTAAAATAAATTTTCTGTATGTGTATGTGTGTGTGTATGTGTGTGCACGTGCACATGTATATGTCTAAATGCAGATTTTCTATTCCTCTTTCTCAAGATTAGAACATGAGATTTCCTTGTGTTAATAAGTATTCAAAAGGTGATTTACAGTTGTTACTTAATACTTATTCATTATGCCCAAACATAATTTATTTTATGACCCCTTTTGCTTTGTATTTAGGTATTTTTGACTTTTAAAATCTTATAAATAACTTATAAAAATGTATATCCTTGTATGTGCATCTTTTTGTTTTGCTGATATTGATGTTTCTATAATGGCTTGTTAATTCACATACTGTACAATTCTCCTGTTTGAAGTTTACATTCAGATTGTTTTTAGTGTACTCACAGAGTTGTACAACCATTGCCATCATAAATTTTAAGAATAATTTTAGAACATTTCATCACCCCCTAGGGGGAGTCCTGTACCCATCAGCAGTCACTCCTCATTTCACATCCCCCAGGCAGCCACTAATTTACTTTCTGTCTCCATGGATTTGCCTGTTCTGGACTTTTAATATAACTGGAATCATATAATACGTGACTTTTTGTTATTTCTCACCTAGCATAATGTTTTCAAGGTTCATCCATGTTGTAGCACTTGTTTCCTTTTTATTGTTGAATAGTATTCTAGTGTGTGGATAGATCGCATTTTAATTATCAGTTCATCAGTTGATGAACACTTGGGTTGTTTCAACTTTTTGGCTACTATGAATAATGGTGCTATGAACATTTATGTACAAGTTTATATATGCGCATACGTTTTCAATTTTCTTGGGTATATACCTAGTGGAATTGTGGGTTACATGGTAACTATTTATTTATTTATTTATTTATATCCAAGTTAGTTAGCAGGAGTAGATTCTAGTGATTCATCCGTATGTATAACATTCAGTGCTCCTCCCAACAAGTGTCTTTCTTAATGCCCCTTACCTGTTTAGCCCATCCCCCACACACAACGCCTCCAGCAACCCTCAGTTTGTTCTCTATATTTAAGAGTCTCTTATGTTTTGTCCTCCTCCCTGATTTTATATTATTTTTGTTTCCCTTCCCTTATGTTCATCTATTTTGTCTCTTAAAGTCCTCATATGAGTGAAGTCATACTATATTTGTCTTTCTCTGACTAATTTCCCTTAGCATAATACCCTCTGGTTCCATCCACGTTGTTGCAAATGGAAAGATTTCATTCTTTTTTATTGCTGAATAATACCCCATTATATATATATATATACACACACACACACACACACACACCATATATACCATGGTATGTATATATATATATATATACACATATATACATATATATACATATACATATACATATACATATATATGGTGTGTGTATATATATATATATATATGTATGTATATATATACACACCATATCTTCATATATATACACACTATATCTTCTTTATCCCTTCATCTGTCAATGGACATTTGGGCTCTTTCCATACTTTGGCCATTGTTGATAGTATTGCTATAAACATTGGGGTGCACATGCCTCTTCAGCATACCTGTATCCTTTGGATAAATCCTAGTAGTGCAATTGCTAGGTTTAAGGTAGTTCTATTTTTAATTTTTTGAGGAACATCCAAACTGTTTTCCAGGGTGGCTGCACCAGTTTGCATTCCCACAAGCAGTGCAAAAGAGATCTTCTTTTCTCCACATCCTCACCAATATCTGTTGTTGCCTGAGTTGTTAATTTTGGCCATTCTGACTGGTGTGAGGTGATATCTCATTGTGGTTTTGAGTTGTATTTCCCTGATGATGAGTGATGTTTGGCATATTTTCATGTGTCTGTTATCCATCTGGATGCCTTCTTTGGAGAAGTGTCTATTCATGTCTTTTGCCCGTTTCTTCACTGGATTATTTGTTTGTTGGGTGTTGAGTTTGGTAAGTTCTTTATAGATTTTGGATACTAATCCTTTATCGGATATGTCATTTGCAAATATCTTCTCCCATTCCGTTGGTTGCCTTTTAGTTTTGCTGATTGTTTCCTTCACTGCACAGAAGCTTTTTATCTTGATGAGATCCCAGTAGTTCATTTTTGCTTTTGTTTCCCTTGCCCCCAGAGACATGTTGAGCAAGAAGTTACTGTGGCCAAGGTCAAAGAGGTTTTTGCCTGCTTTCTCCTTGAGGATTTTGATGGCTTCCTGTCTTGTGTTTAGGTCTTTCATCCATTTTGAGTTTATTTTTGTGTATGGTGTAAGAAAGTGGTCCAGGTTCATTCTTCTGCATGTCACTGTCCACCCAACACCATTTGCTGAAGAGAATGTCTATTCCATTGGATATTCTTTCCTGCCTTGTCGAAGACTAGTTGGCCATATGTTGGTGGGTCCATTTCTGGGTTCTCTTTTCTGTAGCATTGATCTAAGTGTCTGTTTTTGTGCCAGTACTATACTGTCTTGATGATTACAGCTTTATAATACATCTTGAAGTCCAGGATTGTGGTTCCTCCAGCTTTGGTTTTCTTTTAGGATTGCTCTGGCTATACAGGGTCTTTTCTGGTTCCATACAAATTTTAGGATTGTTTGTTCTAGCTCTTTGAAGAATGTTGGTGTTATTTTGATAGGAATTGCATTGAATATGTAGATTGCTTTGGGTAGTATTGACATTTTAACAATACTTGTTTTTCCAATCCCATGAGCATGGAATATTTTTCCTTTTTTTTGTGTGTGTGTGTCTTCTTCAATTTCTTTCATAAAGCCTTCTATAGTTTTCACTGTATAGATTTTTCACCTTTTTGGTTACTTTTATTCTTAGGTATTTTATGGGTTTTGGTGCAATTGTAAATGGGATAGATTCCTTGATTTCTCTTTCTGTTGCTTCATTATTGGTATAGAAATGCAACCGATTTCTGTGCATTGATTTTATATCCTGTGACCGCTGAATTCATGGATCACTTGTAGCAGTTTTTTGGTGGAATCTTTTGGGTTTTCCATATAGAGTATCATGTCTATGAAGAGTGAACGTTTGACTTCCTCCTTGTCTACTTGGATGCCTTTTACTCCTTTGTGTTGTCTGATTGCTGAGGCTAGAACTTCCAATACTATGATGAATAACAGTGGTGAGAGTGAGCATCCCTGTCGTATTGCTGATCTTAGGGGGAAAACTCTGAGTTTTTCCCCACTGAGGATGATATTAGTGGTTCGTCTTTCATATATGGCTTTTATGATCTATCTTTACTTTCTTGAGGGTTTATATCAAGAAAGGAGGCTGTATTTTGTCTAATGCTTTCTCTGCATCTATTGAGAAGATCATGTGGTTCTTGTCCTTTCTTTTATTGATATGATGTATTACATTGTTTTTTTTTACAGATATTGAACCAGCCCTGCATCCCATATGGTCGTGGTGAATAATTTTTTTAATGTATTGTTGGATCCGGTTTGTGATATCTTGCTGAGAATTTTTGCATCCATGTTCATCAGGGGAATTGGTTTGTATTTCTCCTTTTTAGTGGGTTTTGGAATCAAGGTAATGCTAGCCTCATAGAATGAGTTTGGAAATTTTCCTTCCATTTCTACTTTTTGGAACACCTTCAAAAGAATAGGTGTTAACTCTTCTTTATGTGTTTAGTAGAATTCTCCTGGTAAGCCTTTTGGCCCTGGACTCTTGTTTTTTGGGAAGATCTTTGATTACTAATTCGATTTCTTTACTGGTTATGGGTCTGCTCAAATTTTCTATTTCTTTCTGTTTCAGTTTTTAAAAATTTTTTTTTTCAACGTTTATTTATTTTTGGGACAGAGAGAGACAGAGCATGAACAGGGGAGGGGCAGAGAGAGAGGGAGACACAGAATCGGAAACAGGCTCCAGGCTCTGAGCCATCAGCCCAGAGCCCGACGCGGGGCTCGAACTCACGGACCGCGAGATCGTGACCTGGCTGAAGTCGGACGCTTAACCGACTGCGCCACCCAGGCGCCCCTTTCTGTTTCAGTTTTGATAGTGTATATGTTTCTAGCAATTTGTCCATTTCTTCCAGATTGCCCATTTTATTGGTGTATAATTGCTCATAATATTCTCTTATTATTGTTTGTATTTCTGCTGTGTTGATTGTGATCTCTCCTCTTTCATTCTTGATTTTATTTATGTGGGTCCTTTCCTTTTTCTTTTTGATCAAACTGGCTAGGGGCTTATCAATTTTGTTAATTCTTTCAAAGAACCAGCTTCTGGTTTCATTGATATGTTCTGCTATTTTTTTGTTTGTTTATTTTGTTTTGTTTTTTCAATCGCATTGATTTCTGCTCTACTCTATTATTTGCTGTCTTCTGCTGTTTTTGGGTTTTATTTGCTGTTCTTTTTCCATCTCTTTAAGGTGTAAGGTTAGGCTGTGTATCTGAGACCTTTCTTCCTTCTATAGGAAGTGCTGGATTGCTATATACTTCTTCTTATGAGAGCCCTTGCTGCGTCCCAGAGGTTTTGGGTTGTGGTGTTATCATTTTCATTGGCTTCCATGTACTTTTTAATTTCCTCTTTAATTTCTTGGTTAACCCATTCATGCTTTAGTAAGATGTTCTTTAGTCTCCAAGTATTTGTTGTCTTTCCAAATTTTTTCTTGTGGTTGATTTCGAGTTTCATAGCATTGTGGTCTGAAAATATGCATGGTATGGTCTCATTCTTTTTGTAGTTGTTGAGGGATGATTTGTGTACCAGTATGTGATCTATTCTGGAGAATGTTCCATGTGCACTGAAGAAGAATGTGTATTCCACTGCTGTAGGATGAAATGTTCTGAATATGTCTGTTAAGTCCATCTGGTCCAGTGTATCATTCAAAGCCATTGTTTCTTTGTTAATTTTCTGCTTAGATGATCTGTCCATTGTTGTAAGTGGGGTGTTGAAGTCCCCTACTATTATGGTATTATAATCAATGAGTTTCTTTATGTTTGTGATTAATTGATTTATATATTTGGGTGTTTCACACTAGGGGCATAAATGTTTAAAATTGTTGAGTCTTCCTCATAGATAGACCCCTTATTTATGATATAATGCCCTTCTTCATCTCTTGTTACAGACTTTATTTTAAAGTCTAGATTGTCTGATGTAAGTATGGCTACTCCAGCTTTCTTTTGGTGACCATTAGCATGATAGCTTATTCTCCATCTCCTTTCTTTCCATCTGAAGGTTTCTTTAGGTCTAAAATGGGTCTCTTGTAAACAGGATATTGATGGATCTTGTTTTCTTATTCATTCTGTTACCCTATGTCTTTTGACTGGTGTGTTTAGTCCATTGACATTTAGAGCAAGTACTGAAAGATATGAATTTATTGCTATTGTGTTGCCTGCAGAGTTGGAGTTTCTGGTGATGTTCTCTGGTTCTTTCTAATCTTTGTTGCTCTTGGTCTTTTTTTCTTTTGTTTCATTGTTTCTCACCTCAGAGAGTCCCCCTTAAAATTTTTTGCAAGGCTGGTTTAGTGGTCATGAACTCCTTTAGTTTTTGTTTGTCTGGAAACTCTTTATCTCTCCTTCTATTTTGAATGACAGTCTTGCTGGATAAAGAATTTTTGGCCACATATTTTTCTGATTTAGCACATTGAATATATCCTGCCACTCCTTTCTGGCCTGTTAAGTTTCTGTGGATAAGTCTGCTGTGAACCTGATCTGTCTTCCCTTGTAGGTTAAGGTCTTTTTTTTCCCCTTGCTGCTTTCATGATTCTTTCCTTATCTGTGTATTTGTGAGTTTGACTATGATATGCCTTGTTGATGTTTGGTTTTTGTTCAATGTAATGGGAGTTCTCTGTGCTTCCTGGATTTTGATGTTTGTGTCTTTCCCCAGGTTAGGAAAGTTTTCCACTATGATTTGCTCACATAAACCTTCTCCCCCTTTCTCTCTCTTCATCTTCTGGGACCCCTATGATTCTGATGTTCTTTCTTTTTAATGAGTCACTGATTTCTCTATTTCTTAAATTGTGTTCTTTTGCCTTAGTTTCCCTCTTTTTTTTCCTGCTTCATTATTCTCCCTAAGTTTGTCCTATGTATCACTGATTTGCTGCTCTGCTTCATCCATCCTTGATGCTGTGGCATGTATTAGAATTTGCATCTCAGGATAGCATTTTTAATTTCATCTTGATTAGGTTTTACTTCTTTTATCTCTGCATAAAGGTATTCTATGCTTTTCTCAACCCCAGCTAATATTCTTATTACTGTGATTCTACATTCTGGTTCAGACATCTTGCTTATATCTGTGTTGATGAAGTCCCTGGATGTCATTTCTTCCTGTTCTTTCTTTTGGGACTAAATCCTTTGTTTTGTCATTTTGGAGGAAGAATCATTAATGAAATACAAAATTAAAATTAAAAAATTAAAAACAACACAAAAAAAATCAACTAAAGGAAGCTAGATCCTAGGTGTGTTTTGGTATGGTTGTTGAAAGAAGCTTGATAGAATAGCAAAAAAAAAAAAAAAAAAAAAAAAAAAGAAAATTTAAAAAAAAAAGAAAAAAGGAAAATGTTTGAAAATTAAAAATAATCAATACAAAAATAGAATATATGAAATTAAGAAAGTAAAATAGAAAAAAAAATTAAAATATAGTATAAAAAATTTTTATGGAAAATAAAAATAAATTTTTTCTCTTTCCGTATTCAAGAATAAGAAAAGAAAAGAAAAAAAAATTGAATAGATTGACCAGTGAACAGAATGAAATATGAATGAAATTACATCCAGTTTCCCATAGAAGTCAAACTATGAAGCACTCTATAGTCTGTAAACTAAGCCAGCAGAGAGACTTGTGGTGGCCCTCTAAAGCTTGGTTGGTGCAGTTGGATGGAGCTTGGTGTAATGGCTTTGTTCTCCACTAGATGGAACTGCTTAGCTTACTGAGGTGGATTGTTGTGGTACGTGTCCACGTGTATATGTATGTGTGGAGGATGTGAAAATGGTGTCAGTCTGCCACCTTCCCAGTCTCTAGCATCAAACTCTGTGCTCTCACAACCAGCAATCAAGCCCCCTCCTTCGTCTGGCTTCCATCCACTCCCTGCTTCTACACTGCGACCGAGCTGTCAGCCTGCCAGGCAGCACCTCCCTCCCGAATTTTATCTCAGATGGGGCTATGTTTCCAAACCCCTCACTTCTGAGAGCCCTGCAGCTCTGACCCACTCTGACCTTGGGGGAGGATCTTGCTGAGCAATGGCCCAGTGCCAGCCCACCCCTGGGAATGCTAGGGTGACTGTCCCACTGCAGAGGTCCAGAGACTGTGGTTGGGTGCCAGCCCACTCCAGAAAAATTTCATGTGATTGTGTTGCAGCAGTGTTTCAGTGCAGCAGGGATTATGGTAAATTACAACACACATCTGGTGCCAGGCTTCACCGCCCCCTGATATCATTGTTCCAACATCAGTAAGTGTGGCTGTTCTCCGGGGTCCACTGGGAACTTTACCTGTGCAGAGGCTACACGTCCTCTACCAAATATCCTCTCAACAGGGGAACCATGTCACCTCGTGTGACCCGAGGACCATTTGGATTTGCCCTTCCCACCAGTGTTCTGCCAGATATTGAGCTTGGAGTTTCTGACTCTGCACTCCCCTGTTTATAGAGCCCTAATGGTATTGAAATCCTCTCTCTCCTTTTGCCCTTTCTTGTTCAGTCCCTTAAGGGTGTTTCCACTCTTCCTCTCCAGCTGCTTTTGGGGTGTGCTTTTCCCATACTCTCCGCATCCCCCCATCTCCATCCTCTCTCTGCAAGCAAAAACATCTCCCTATCCTTCATGGCTTCTTTCTCCCTCAGTTCACCTCTCTGCATGGCATACCTGCTGAGGTCTGTGGCTCAAGTTATGCAGATTGTTGTGTTAATCCTCAGATCAATTTTAAATTTTTTTTTCAACGTTTATTTATTTTGGGACAGAGAGAGACAGAGCATGAACGGGGGAGGGGCAGAGAGAGAGGGAGACACAGAATCGGAAACAGGCTCCAGGTTCTGAGCCATCAGCCCAGAGCCTGACGCGGGGCTCGAACTCACAGACCGCGAGATCGTGACCTGGCTGAAGTCAGACGCTTAACCGACTGCGCCACCCAGGCGCCCCCTCAGATCAATTTTATAGGTGTGCAAAATGCTTTGGTGCTGATCTAACTTCATTTCAGGGATGAGAGAAGCAGAAAATTTCCATGCTACTTCACCATCTTGGCCCCTCTGACTACATGGTAACCTTTTAAGGAACTGCTAGACTGTTTTCCAAAGTGCCTGTACCATTTTTACATTCCCACCAGCAGTGTATAAGGGTTCCAATTTCTCTACATCCTCACCAACACTTATTATTAACTTTTTTTTTATTATTATAGCCATCCTAGCACATATAAAGTGATATTTCATTTTGGTTTTGATTTTTATTTCTCTGTTGGCTAAAGATGTTGAGCTCCTTTTCATGTGCTTCTTGGTCATTTGTATATCTTCTTTGGAAGGATGTATACTCAGATCATTCACCCATTTTAAACGAGGTTGTTTTTTAAACTGACATGTGTGCATCTTTACTTACTGATGACTTCCTGGAAGTAGGATTTCTGGATGAAAATGTCTAAACACTTCTATTTTTACTTTACTTTTATTTTATTTTATTTTATTTTATTTTATTTTATTTTACTATATTGAGAGAGAGAGAGTGCACAAGTGGGGTAGAAGGGCAGAGGGAGAGAGAGAAAGAGAATCTTAAGCGGGTTCCATGCTCAGCCTAGAGCCTGAGGTGCGGCTCAATCCCATGACTCTGGGATCATGACCTGAGCCAAAATCAAGAGTTCAACACTCAACTGACTGAGACACCTAGGTGCCCCATCATTATTAAAGTTCCTAATACTTATTATCAAGTTTTTAATAGAAAAGTTGTATAAATTTATACTTCCATCTTTAGTAGTGGTTCTTAACCAAGGGTGTGATTTTGTCCCCTCAAGGACATTTAGCAATGTCTGGAGACATTTTTGGCTGTCCCAAATCAGGGAAGAAGGATACTACTGGTATCTCCTATGGGTAGAGGCCATAGATGCTTCTAAACATTTTAAAATGCTCCCCTCCCTCCTCCCAACACAGAATTATTTGGCTCCAAATGTCAATAGCACTGATGATGAGAAACTTTGATCTTTGGTATGAGGGTGTCTGTTTCAATATGTGATTTCACCCATCAGTTCTTGGTTTTAGAATTAGGTTAATCATGCCTGGCCAAGTGATAGACCATTGTACTTTTTAAGTATTCCCCTTTGGATCAGTATGTCTTCCTTCAGTAGAAACTGAAGTGTGATATATTCAATTTACTCTCACAATTATTTGTTACTCAATGCTAGATCCAGAGTAGTTTACAGAAAACCAATGAGACTTTAACTCAAAGGTTGCAATAACTATTATTTAGTATTATTTTTGATACCTGATATATGTTGTGGACATATGCATTTCCACTTACCACAGCACACTATGAAGCAGTTATCATATTAGTTAGGTGTAAGTTTACTTGTGAACTGGTCGGAGGTTTGCAAGATGGCAGCTTAGGAGGACGCTGGGCTCACCGCACGTCCTGCTGATCACTTAGATTCCACCTACACCTGCCTAAATAACCCAGAAAACCACCAGAGGATTAGCAGAACGGAGTCGCCGGAGCCAAACGCAGACGAGAGGCCCACGGAAGAGGGTAGGAAGGGCGGCGAGGCGGTGCGCGCTCCACGGACTGGCGGGAGGGAGCCGGGGCGGAGGGGCGGCTCGCCGGCCAAGCAGAGCCCCCGAGTCTGGCTTGCAAAAGCGGAGGGGCCTGATGGACTGTGTTCCCACAACAAGCGCGACTTAGCGTCTGGGAGGTCATAAGTTAACAGCTCTGCTCGGAAAGCGGGAAGGCTGGAGGACAAAGGGAGGGAGAGCTGCTGAGCCCCCGGAGGACAGAGCTCAGTTTGGTGGGGAACAAAGGCGCTCGCCAGCGCCATCTCCCCCGCCCATCCCCCAGCCAAAATCCCAGAGAGAACCAGTTCCTGCCAGGGAACTTGCTCCCTCCGCGCAAACACCCAACTCTGTGCTTCTGCGGAGCCAAACCTCCGGCAGCAGATCTGACTCCCTCCCGCTGCCACAGGGCCCCTCCTGAAGTGGATCACCTAAGGAGAAGCGAGCTAAGCCTGCCCCTCCTGCCCCTGTGCACCTTGCCTACCCACCCCAGCTAATACGCCAGATGCCCAGCGTCACAAGCCTGGCAGTGTGCAAGTAGCCCAGACGGGCCACACCACCCCAGAGTGAATCCCGCCCCTAGGAGAGGGGAAGAGAAGGCACACACCAGTCTGACTGTGGCCCCAGCGGTGGGCTGGGGGCAGACATCAGGTCTGACTGCGGCCCCGCCCACCAACTCCAGTTATACACCACAGCACAGGGGAAGTGCCCTGCAGGTCCTCACCACACCAGGGACTATCCAAAATGACCAAGCGGAAGAATTCCCCTCAGAAGAATCTCCAGGAAATAACAACAGCTAATGAGCTGATCAAAAAGGATTTAAATGATATAACAGAAAGTGAATTTAGAATAATAGTCATAAAATTAATCGCTGGGCTTGAAAACAGTATACAGGACAGCAGAGAATCTCTTGCTACAGAGATCAAGGGACTAAGGAACAGTCACGAGAAGCTGAAAAACGCTTTAAACGAAATGCATAACAAAATGGAAACCACCACAGCTCGGCTTGAAGAGGCAGAGGAGAGAATAGGTGAACTAGAAGATAAAGTTATGGAAAAAGAGGAAGCTGAGAAAAAGAGAGATAAAAAAATCCAGGAGTATGAGGGGAAAATTAGAGAACTAAGTGATACACTAAAAAGAAATAATATACGCATAATTGGTATCCCAGAGGAGGAAGAGAGAGGGAAAGGTGCTGAAGGGGTACTTGAAGAAATTATAGCTGAGAACTTCCCTGAACTGGGGAAGGAAAAAGGCATTGAAATCCAAGAGGCACAGAGAACTCCCTTCAGATGTAACTTGAATCGATCTTCTGCACGACATATCATAGTGAAACTGGCAAAATCCAAGGATAAAGAGAAAATTCTGAAAGCAGCAAGGGGTAAACGTGCCCTCACATATAAAGGGAGACCTATAAGACTCATGACTGATCTCTCTTTTGAAACTCGGCAGGCCAGAAAGAATTGGCACGAGATTTTCAGGGTGCTAGACAGAAGAAATATGCAGCCAAGAATCCTTTATCCAGCAAGTCTGTCATTTAGAATAGAAGGAGAGATAAAGGTCTTCCCAAACAAACAAAAACTGAAGGAATTTGTCACCACTAAACCAGCCCTACAAGAGATCCTAAGGGGGGCCCCTGTGAGACAAAGTCCCAGAGACATCACTACAAGCATAAAACATACAGACATCACAATGACTCTAAACCCGTATCTTTCTATAATAACACTGAATGTAAATGGATTAAATGCGCCAACCAAAAGACATAGGGTATCAGAATGGATAAAAAAACAAGACCCATCTATTTGCTGTCTACAAGACTCATTTTAGACCTGAGGACACCTTTAGATTGAGAGTGAGGGGATGGAGAACTATTTATCATGCGACTGGAAGCCAAAAGAAAGCTGGAGTAGCCATACTTCTATCAGACAAACTAGACTTTAAATTAAAGGCTGTAACAAGAGATGAAGAAGGACATTATATAATAGTTACAGGGTCTATCCATCAGGAAGAGCTAACAATTATAAATGTCTATGTGCCGAATACAGGAGCCCTGAAATATATAAAACAATTACTCATAAACATAAGCAACCTTATTGATAAGAATGTGGTAATTGCAGGGGACTTTAACACCCCCATTTAACAGAAATGGATAGATCATCTAGACACACGGTCAATAAAGAAACAAGGGCCCTGAAAGAGACATTGGATCAGATGGACTTGACAGATATATTTAGAACTCTACATCCCAAAGCAACAGAATATACTTTCTTCTCGAGTGCACATGGAACATTCTCCAAGATAGATCATATACTGGGTCACAAAACAGCCCTTCATAAGTTTACAAGAATTGAAATTATACCATGCATACTTTCAGACCACAATGCTATGAAGCTTGAAATCAACCACAGGAAAAAGTCTGGAAAACCTCCAAAAGCATGGAGGTTAAGAACACCCTACTAACGAATGAGTGGGTCAACCAGGCAATTAGAGAAGAAATTAAAAAATATATGGAAACAAACGGAAATGAAAATACAACAATCCAAATGCTTTGGGACGCAGTGAAGGCAGTCCTGAGAGGAAAATACATTGCAATCCAGGCCTATCTCAAGAAACAAGAAAAATCCCAAATACAAAATCTAACAGCACACCTAAAGGAACTAGAAGCAGAACAGCAAAGGCAGCCTAAACCCAGCAGAAGAAGAGAAATAATAAAGATCAGAGCAGAAATAAACAATATAGAATCTAAAAAACCTGTAGAGCAGATCAACGAAACCAAGAGTTGGTTTTTTGAAAAAATAAACAAAATTGACAAACCTCTAGCCAGGCTTCTCAAAAAGAAAAGGGAGATGACCCAAATAGATAAAATCATGAATGAAAATGGAATTATTACAACCAATCCCTCAGAGATACAAACAATTATCAGGGAATACTATGAAAAATTATATGCCAACAAATTGGACAACCTGAAAGAAATGGACAAATTCCTGAACACCCACACTCTTCCAAAACTCAATCAGGAGGAAATAGAAAGCTTGAACAGACCCATAACCAGCGAAGAAATTGAATCGGTTATCAAAAATCTCCCAACAAATAAGAGTCCAGGACCAGATGGCTTCCCAGGGGAGTTCTACCAGACGTTTAAAGCAGAGATAATACCTATCCTTCTCAAGCTATTCCAAGAAATAGAAAGGGAAAGAAAACTTCCAGACTCATTCTATGAAGCCAGTATTACTTTGATTCCTAAACCAGACAGAGACCCAGTAAAAAAAGAGAACTACAGGCCAATATCCCTGATGAATATGGATGCAAAAATTCTCAATAAGATACTAGCAAATCGAATTCAACGGCATATAAAAAGAATTATTCACCATGATCAAGTGGGATTCATTCCTGGGATGCAGGGCTGGTTCAACATTCGCAAATCAATCAACGTGATACATCACATTAACAAAAAAAAAGAGAAGAACCATATGATCCTGTCAATCAATGCAGGAAAGGCCTTTGACAAAATCCAGCACCCTTTCTTAATAAAAACCCTTGAGAAAGTCGGGATAGAAGGAACATACTTAAAGATCATAAAAGCCATTTATGAAAAGCCCACAGCTAACATCATCCTCAACGGGGAAAAACTGAGAGCTTTTTCCCTGAGATCAGGAACACGACAAGGATGCCCACTCTCACCGCTGCTGTTTAACATAGTGCTGGAAGTTCTAGCATCAGCAATCAGACAACAAAAGGAAATCAAAGGCATCAAAATTGGCAAAGATGAAGTCAAGCTTTCGCTTTTTGCAGATGACATGATATTATACATGGAAAATCCGATAGACTCCACCAAAAGTCTGCTAGAACTGATACAGGAATTCAGCAAAGTTGCAGGAAACAAAATCAATGTACAGAAATCAGTTGCATTCTTATACACTAACAATGAAGCAACAGAAAGACAAATAAAGAAACTGATCCCATTCACAATTGCACCAAGAAGCATAAAATACCTAGGAATAAATCTAACCAAAGATGTAAAGGATCTGTATGCTGAAAACTATAGAAAGCTTATGAAGGTAATTGAAGATTTAAAGAAATGGAAAGACATTCCCTGCTCATGGATTGGAAAAATAAATATTGTCAAAATGTCAATACTACCCAAAGCTATCTATACATTCAATGCAATCCCAATCAAAATTGCACCAGCATTCTTCTCAAAACTAGAACAAGCAATCCTAAAATTCATATGGAACCACAAAAGGCCCCGAATAGCCAAAGGAATTTTGAAGAAGACCAAAGCAGGAGGCATCACAATCCCAGACTTTAGCCTCTACTACAAAGCTGTCATCATCAAGACAGCATGGTACTGGCACAAAAACAGACACATAGACCAATGGAATAGAATAGAAACTCCAGAACTAGACCCACAAACGTATGGCCAACTCATCTTTGACAAAGCAGGAAAGAACATCCAATGGAAAAAAGACAGTCTCTTTAACAAATGGTGCTGGGAGAACTGGACAGCAACATGCAGAAGGTTGAAACTAGACCACTTTCTCACACCGTTCACAAAAATAAACTCAAAATGGATAAAGGACCTAAATGTGAGACAGGAAACCATCAAAACCTTAGAGGAGAAAGCAGGGAAAGACCTCTCTGACCTCAGCCGTAGCAATCTCTTACTCGACACATCCCC
This sequence comes from Felis catus, assembly GCF_018350175.1. Classification (NCBI taxonomy): domain Eukaryota; kingdom Metazoa; phylum Chordata; class Mammalia; order Carnivora; family Felidae; genus Felis; species Felis catus. The sequence continues at coordinate 30,324,480 of NC_058380.1, read as the reverse complement.
AAAGGCAAGGGAATTAAAAGCAAAAGTGAATTACTGGGATCTTATGAAGATAAAAAGCTTCTGCACAGCAAAGGAAACAACCAACAAAACTAAAAGGCAACCAACGGAATGGGAAAAGATATTTGCAAATGACATATCAGACAAAGGGCTAGTATCCAAAGTCTATAAAGAGCTCACCAAACTCCACACCCGAAAAACAAATAACCCAGTGAAGAAATGGGCAGAAAACATGAATAGACACTTCTCTAAAGAAGACATCCGGATGGCCAACAGGCACATGAAAAGATGTTCAGCGTCGCTCCTTATCAGGGAAATACAAATCAAAACCACACTCAGGTATCACCTCACGCCAGTCAGAGTGGCCAAAATGAACAAATCAGGAGACTATAGATGCTGGAGACGATGTGGAGAAACGGGAACCCTCTTGCACTGTTGGTGGGAATGCAAATTGGTGCAGCCGCTCTGGAAAGCAGTGTGGAGGTTCCTCAGAAAATTAAAAATAGACCTACCCTATGACCCAGCAATAGCACTGCTAGGAATTTATCCAAAGGATACAGGAGTACTGATGCATAGGGCCACTTGTACCCCAATGTTCATAGCAGCACTCTCAACAATAGCCAAATTATGGAAAGAGCCTAAATGTCCATCAACTGATGAATGGATAAAGAAATTGTGGTTTATATACACAATGGAATATTACGTGGCAATGAGAAAAAATGAAATATGGCCTTTTGTAGCAACGTGGATGGAACTGGAGAGTGTGATGCTAAGTGAAATAAGCCATACAGAGAAAGACAGATACCATATGGTTTCACTCTTATGTGGATCCTGAGAAACTTAACAGGAACCCATGGGGGAGGGGAAGGAAAAAAAAAAAAGAGGTTAGAGTGGGAGAGAGCCAAAGCATAAGAGAATGTTAAAAACTGAGAACAAACTGAGGGTTGATGGGGGGTGGGAGGGAGGAGAGGGTGGGTGATGGGTATTGAGGAGGGCACCTTTTGGGATGAGCACTGGGTGTTGTATGGAAACCAATTTGTCAATAAATTTCATATATAAAATAAATAAATAAATAAATAAATAAATAAATAAATAAAATAGTTTTTCAAGGAAAAAAAAATAAATAAATTTTCAAAAAAAAAAGTTTACTTGTGAACTTATAATTGTGTAATAGTGATTCCAACAGTGGCTTGAAAAAGGAAGACATTAATTCCTTTTTTCACTATAAAAGTTTGTAGATAGGCAGTCCAGGGCAGGAATGGCAGCTCTGCTGAATGAAGCTTTGGAGTGCCCAGGTTCCTGCTTGCTTGCCACTATTCTACTCCTAGTGTCCAGCGGCCACATTCATATTCAGGCAGAAAGATAGAAGAAAGGGATGATACAAAGGGAGCATATAGTGTATGCCAGTTTCATTTTAAGGAAGATTCCATGATGCATTTTCTCATAGGCAGAATTTAGTCATCCTGCCATACCTAGCTTCAGGGAGGGCTGGCTTTCGGACACCATACCCACATCGCAAGACTTCTATTACTATGAAAAAAAGGGCAACAGAGACAATAGCAATCTGTGCACAATTTTTGTCCCTCTTTTATAGATAAGGACATGGACATTAAGTTGTCATAAGCCACATAGATTAAAAATGCCAGAACCGAGATTTGCCCTTACTCTGATGACGAAATTCATGGTTTTTTTTTCTTCCTTGTATATCACATCACGTTTCACTTAAGATTTTAATGAGGTACCAAGACATGAATCAATTATAAACAAAGCAGATATTTGTTAGGAGTTAGAATATGTGGCAGAGAGCAGTCATGCCCCTCCAGCAGTAGGTTGTGGTTTTAAAAGCTCACATGTGCCGACCTCACACCAGAGCTGTGACTTAGCCCTCTGGAGAAAGCACACAGGGATCTGTATGGCAGAGGCCCCTGACTCTGGCAGGAATTGGGCAGCTCATCAAAAAGTTTTGTTAAATCTAGGAATCATAGGGGATAATACATACCTTAAACATTTTAACTTAAAGAATTATTATGGAAAATTTCAAACATACACAAAGCAGTTAGAATAGTATAACATACCTTCATTATTCTATTCAACAATCATCAACATTTTGCTATTTTTTTTTAGAGAGAGAGAGCTTGTGCACACATGCAGGTGGGGGAGGGGCAGAGGGAGAAGGAAAGAGGGAATCTCAAGCAGGCTCCACGCCCAGGTGGAGCCCAACCTCAGGACCATGAGACCATGACCTGAACCTAAATCAAGAGTCAGTTGCTTAACCAGCTGAGTCACCCACATGCCCCAACATTTTGCTATTCTTGCTTTATAATTTAATTTCTCCCCATGTCCCACTTAATTTTTAAAATTTCATTTTCTTTAGATAAAATTTACTTACATTAAAATACACAGATCTTAGCTATACAATTTTGACAAATAGATACAGGTGTATGAGACACAATTTTATCAAGATATTGAGGATTTCCATTACTCCAGAAAGTTTCCTGAGTTCTGTCACTATAGACTAGTTTTGCCTGTGCTAGAATTTTATATGAATGAAATCATACAGTACGGATTCTTTTGTATTTAGCTTCTTTTACTTGGTATCATGTCTGAGAGATTCACCCATGTTGTTGCATTCATTCTTTTTACTATTGAGTATTATTTCATGTAGGAATATATCACAATTTGTTTATTCATTCTCTTTTTAATGGACATTTGGTTTTCCAGTTTGGATTATCATGACAAATACTGCTATGAACATTTTTGCCTACGTGGTTTTTTTTCGACATATGTTTCCATTTCTCTTAGGTTTATACCCAGGAATGAATTTCCTGGGTCAAAGGGTTAGTGTATTAAACATTTTATTTTAACTTAAAACATATAAAAATATATTCTTTTGCCAACCTTTTGATGTAGGGCCAAGTCCTTTCTTTTAAGTATGGGTCCACTGATTAGAATTGCAACTAGTCTTTCTCACATAAATCACATGCATACAATGCATCAACTACAATACATAAGTTTATTTCTTTAAAGGGGTGCCTGGGTGGCTAAGTTGGTTCAGCGTCCGGCTTGGTTCAGTCATGATCTCACAGTTCATGAGTTCAAGCCCTGCACTGAGGCTCTGTGCTGACAGCTTAGAGGCTAGAGCCGGCTTTGGATTCTGTGTCTTCCTCTCTCCCTGCCCCTCTCCCGCTTGTGATCTCTCTCTCTCTCTCTCTCTCTGTCTCTCTCAAAAATAAATAAAACATTAAAAGAATTTTAAAAATTCTGAATCTTTCTGGATTTTCAAAATCCCTCTTACAATCTTTTACACTCATCTTGTCCATATTTAATTTAACTGAAGTAATTTTTGTCAATTTGCCTTTATTGAGCCTTTCTGAAGCATTTACTGTACTTTTCATAATAATAATTCTTTTTTTATGCCAAGATTTTATTGGTTTATACAATTTAAAAAAAATGTTTATTTATTTTTTTGGTGGTGGGAAGGACAGAGAGAAGAGGGAGAGAGAGAATCCCAAACAGGTTCTGTGCTGTCAGCTCAGAGCCCAATGTGAATTTCATGGGTCTCATGAACCATGAGATTATGACGGGAGCCAAAATCAAGAGTTGGTTGCTTATCCAACTACACCCAGGCACCCCGGTTTATATAATTTTAAATTCAATTGAGTAGTTATAATAATAAATACAACTGACATAAACAGGTTTGGGAACAACATGGTGCCTCTTCATAAGCACAGAATTCAATGGGTAGGAAGAAATGAAAGGGTGCATAGTAGAGAGGAGCTTTATTTTATTTATTTATTTATTTTTTAATATATGAAATTTATTGTCAAATTGGTTTCCATACAACACCCAGTGCTCATCCCAAAAGATGCCCTCTTCAATGCCCTGCCCATCACCTACCCCCCCTCCCTCCCACCCCCTATCAACCCTCAGTTCTCAGTTTTTAAGAGTCTCTTATGCTTTGGCTCTCTCCCACTCTAACCTCTTTTTTTTTTTTCCTTCCCCTCCCCCATAGGTTCCTGTTAAGTTTCTCAGGATCCACATAAGAGTGAACACATACGGTATCTGTCTTTCTCTGTATGGCTTATTTCACTTAGCATCACACTCTCCAGTTCCATCCACGTTGCTACAAAGGGCCACCTTTTATTCTTTCTCATTGCTACGTAGTACTCCATTGTGTGTATAAACCACAATTTCTTTATCCATTCATCAGTTGATGGGCATTTAGGCTTTTTCCACAATTTGGCTATTGTTGAGAGTGCTGCTATAAACAATGGGGTACAAGTGCCGAGAGGAGCTTTATACTTGATGGTAGATGGTCAGTAAGCATACTCACTGACTTGCAGTTAGGTTTTATAAGGGGAACAAAGAGGGCCAGTTTGCTCTGGTTACTATTGCTGGGTAGTGACTACTCTAAAACTTAGCAGCTTAGAGCAACTCTTTTATTATGCTCATGGATTCTGCAGGTTATGAATTCATATAGGGCATGGTGGAACAGACTTGTATCTGCTTCAGGGTTCAGGGAGTCTCAGCTGGGAAGGTTTGACAGATGGATGTGACAATGGCTGGGTACTGGAATCATATGGAGATCTCTTTATTTACACATCTAGCAATTGACGTGAGCTATTGGCAGGGACCTCAGCTAGGGCTGTCTGTTGAAACGTCTCTGCTTGGGCTTCCTGATAGCATAGAGATCTTCTTACTTGGCAACTCAGCTTCAACAGAGAGTGTTCCAGTGAAATTGTAGAATATGCATTTTTCAACCAGTGTAGAGTTATTTCTGTTTATTTCAAATAGATTATACTGGAACATTTTTTATGGGCTTATTTTGCCATCCGTATATCTTCCTTGGTAAAGTGTCTGTTCCAGTCTTTTACCCATTTTTGAAACAGGTTTTTTTGTTTCTTACTGTAGAGTCCAGAGAGTTTTCTATGTATTCTGCATGCAAGTCCTTTCATTTTTGCAGGTGTGATTTGGAATCCTCTGCTCCCCACCACCCCCAATCTGTGGGCTTGTCTTTTTATCCTCTAAATAGGGTCTTCCACAGAGAAAACATTTTTAATTTGGAGGAATTCTAATTGATCAAAGTCTTTTATGGATTGTGCCTTTGATGTCATATCCAAAAATTCTGTTTGTAATCCTAGGTCACAACATTTTCTCCTGTTTTCTTCTAAAAGTTTTATAGTTTTACATTTAGATCTGTGATCCATTTTAAGTTGTTATATAATGTATGAAGTTTCAGTTGAAATTCATGTTTTTGCTTATGAATGTCTAATTGTTCAAGTACCATTTTTTGAAAAGACCACCCTTTTTCCATTGATTTCCTATTGCATCTTTGTCTAAATTCAGTTTGTCATCCTTGTGTTGTCCTATTTCTGAAACTTCTATTCTATTTCATTGATTCATGTGTATTACCTTAAAATCAGGTAATACTTAAAAAACTAATTTTAGCTACTTTACCTTTGTGTATAAAGTTTAAATTTAGCTTGTCAATATCTACAAAAAATCATGCCAGGATTTTTGATAGAACTTTTGTTAAATCTATAGATCACTTTGAGAAAAATGAACATCTTCACTATGTTGAGTTTTCACAATCCATTAACATTGTATGTCTCTCCATTTATTTAGATCTTCACTTCCTTTCATTGAAGTTTTGTACTTTTAAGCACACAGATCCCGTACATATTGTTTTAGATTTATACCTAACTCTTTCATTCTTTCTCTCCCTTCAGCAGCAATTACAAGTGGTATTGTGCTTTACATTTCACTTTCCATTACTGGTATGTAGAAATTAATTTTTTGCATGCTGACCTAAAATCCAGTAGCTTTGCTAAGGTCACTTATTAGTAATAAGAACCTTTTTGTGCATTCTTTTGGATTTTCTACATAGCCATGTCATCTGCAAATAAGGACATTTTTATTTCTTCTTTTCCAATCTGTAGCTTTTATTTCCTTTTCTTGCTTTATTGCAGTGGCTACAACTTCCAATACTACATTGAATATGAGTAATGAAAGAAGAAATCTTTACTTTGTTCCTGAAATTAAGTGGAACATTTCAGTCTTTACCATTAAATAAAATGTTAGCTATAATTATATTACATTGCTTTTAATATTTTGGTATATTTAGCCAATGCCCCTACTGGGCATTTGGTTTATTTACTTATTTATTTTTATTATAAACAATGTTTCAATAAATGTTCTTATAGCAAAAGCTTTATGCACATTATAATTGCACACCCCTAAATGTCCACATTCTTCACTTTCCTCCTTTTACTATGAATGAAGGATACCTGCTCACATCCAAGGCCACTGTCATTTGGTTTCCATCCCACCTTGCTTATAATTGTCTCTTTTCCTTTCTTCACTGTCAGTTTCTCTCCAACTTCTTGATCACTCTTCTCAGCATACAAATAAGCTGTAGTATGTACCATTAAAAATACTCCTTACTTATCTCTCTGTCATCCTTCAGCTGCTCTCTCCTTCCTCTGTGCCCTTTCATGGGCTTCTTAAAAGAGTTTCCCTTTGTCACTGTCACTTCACATTCTGTGTTCAGCTGATCCAATTCAGCTTCTCTCCACTGAGACTATGCTTGTCAAAGTCAACAATGACCCTTATGTTGCTAATCCAGTGGTCAGTTTTTGGTTCTTATTTTGATTGTCATCTATGTGGCTTCATGACATCACACTTTAGTTTCCTCCTAGCTCACTGGATGTTCCAGAACAAGCCTGTTAATTTATCCTTCCACGGGCCATGGCATCAGGATTGTATTAGTTTAGTAAATTAAACTTGGAAGTTTTTAATGTGTTTCCATTCTACAGAACAGTTTAAATAGCAAAGACATTTTCAATTCCCTAAAGGTTTGGAAGAACTGGCTTCAAAAACTGCCTGGGTCAGCATGTTTTCAGGAGACAATTCTTAACACAGTCAGCTTGTTCCATAACTATTGACTCATTGACATTTTTTTCCTTATCTTTTGCCTAATTCTCCCTGTTTGTTGGATAGTAATGTAAAGTATGGACAACTAGCTTAGAAGATTTTTAGGTATTTATTTATTTATAGTAATGTATCCTACTCTTTTCATTCTAATTTATTCCAGTTAGGTCTAGAGGATGTTGTTCTATAAGGAGAATAAGGATGTTTGCAATGTTTAAGCAGTGTATCAGTCCCTCCCTGACTGTAGGACTAAGGGAAATAAAAGAAAGTTGAAACATCTTCATGGTCTTCCACTCTCGTCTTCCACTTTGCACACATTGCATGATTTTTGAAATGACTCTGGAACTCTGCTACTTTGCCTGGACATTGAGCTCTCTGGGATCTCAACTTTCCCAACAGGGGATGCTGCATCAGGTTCAGTCCCACAGGATCCTTGGCTTCTTCCCCTCCACTAGTTAGATGAGCTATGACTTCCCAAGATCCATAGGTGTTGGGCCGTTGGTTTTCCCAGATAACTCTTTGAACTGCTGGCACCCAAATCCAGATTGGTGCCCAAGTAGTTTGTACATCCCATCACTAACTTGGTTCCTCTTCTACTTTCCCTATAACATAGGGCAATGAGGGTTGGAGACATTCCCCTGGGATGCAAATCTGTACTATGTCTCCAGCAGACAGCCTTGGCCATGGAACCTGCCTCATGGGGATAATTCTGAGCTTTCCTATTGAGTTTCCCCAGTGGTATGACCTTTAATTGTATCTCACCACATTTTATATATGGAAATCCTACTCCTTAGGACCTCAGAATGTGGCCATGTTTAGAGATAAGACCTTTAAATTAAAATGATATTGTTAGGGTAGATGTCTTAATCCACTAGACTAGTGTCTTTATAAGGAGAGCAAATTTAATTTGGACACAGAGAGAGATACCAGGGATGATCACAGAGGAAAAACCATGTGATGACACAGGGAGGTGACCATCTGCAAGCTAGAGAGGCCTCATAAGAAACCAAACATGCTGACACCTTGATCTTGGACTTCTAGCCTCCAGAACTATGAGAAATACATTTCTGCTGTTTAAGCCACCCAGTCTGTGGTATTTTGTTATGGCAGCTGAACAGACTAAGACATCAATAAAGCCTGTTCCTTGGCCCATGATATGAGGTGTGTGGCATTTATTTTAAGCCTAGTGCCTGATGGGTAGGTAGTATCTGGAATGGGCCTGATTTGCCTACTTCCACAGTAATAAAACAAAACTGCTAATGCACATCAAGAGATGTCAATAGAAGATGTCAAGAGTGTGAAGGTAGAAGGAGTAGCTGAGGGAGAGGGAACTGCTACACTAATAGTCTTAGCACTTTAGGGAAGCCAGCCCCACAGGTCACTTTATAGTAAATTTATAGACAAGAAAACTGAAGTGCAGAGAAGTTAAGCAGACTGCTTAAGTTCCATGCTAAGTGTTAGAACCAAGGCCAGAACCATTACAACATAGTCTTGAATATGAAGATGACTTACTGACCACCCTCAAAAAGATAACACATGCATGCTGGGAAGTGTTTGGTAGCTGGATGGGATATGTAGAGATTCTGGTGGCCCATGGGTGCTTGTTCCACAAGACTAAGAGATAATTTAGGTAGGGTCCCAACATGAACTAGATGAGGAAGGATGTTTTATTTTCCAGAAGACTACGGTCATGAGCCACTGTGTAGTGAGTAGTGGTGGGAGTGTCAGTCACTGACCAAGGCATGAATTGATTCCATAAGAGGAGAAAGAACTTGATGGCTAAGAATTTCTATTTAAGGGAGTTTTAGGGATAGTTATCTGGACGAGATGGTAGGCCAAATATACCATTTTACTTAGAGTGTGTGTTACTGGGGTCACTTAGAATGTGGGGACATATATTTTTGAAAGGCTCACTTTCCCAAACTGCCTCCTGGTGTCTCCTGTACTTGATGATGCTTGTCGGGGCATGTGGCAGTTGACTGTCCCCAAATATTTCTGAGAATGTCTTGTTGTGCAGGATGGTGCTGGGTGTGGACTTTGGGCTGCCGCCCTCACTGATTTGTGCCACCTAAACTGTTGGCTTCCAAACCTGATTGTGCACTGAAGTCATTAAGACAGGTTGGAAAATGGGGATTTGCAAGCTCTATTCCTGACCACCTGAATTAGCCTGTCTCAAAGGGCATAACCCAGGGATCTGATGTTTGTTGTTTTTTTAAAAAACTGTTCTATTGGGGTGCCTATGTGGCTCAGTGAGTTAAGAGTCTGACTCTTGATTTCGGCTCAGATCATGATCTGACAGTTGTGAGGTCAGGCCCCATGTTGGACTCCGTGATGGGTGTGGAGACTGCTTAAGATTCTCCCTCTCTCTCTCTCTCTCTCTCCCCTCCCTCCCTTCTCTCTCTGACCCTCTCTTTGTTCATGTGCGCACTATCTCTCTCCACAAAAAAAAATAAATAAAAATAATTTTATTGAGTAAGATTGACATACAATAACCTTGTACATATTGAAAGTGTACAATTTAATAAGTGTTGAAACTATGACCACAATCCATCACAATCACAGCAATATTGATCACTACCTGTTAAACTGTTGTTTAGGCCACCCAGTCTGTGGTATTTCATTATGGCTGCTCTAGCAAACTAGGCCCTCCAAACTTCCTTGTGCCCTTTATAGTCCTTCCCTCTTGCCCCATCCCAACCTCAGGAAACCAGTGATTCGCCTTCTGTCACTATAGACTAATTGGTGTTTCCTAGAAATTTATGTAAAAGGAAGACTTTAAAACATTTTTTTAAATGTTTATTTTTGGGAGAGAGAGAGAGAGAGACAGAGTATGAGCAGGGGAGGGGCAGAGAAAGAAAGGAAGACACAGAATCCGAAGCATGCTCCAGGCTCTGAGCTGTCAGTGCAGAGCTCAAAGTGGGGCTCAGACTCACGAACCATGAAATCATGACCTAAGCCAAAGTCAGAGACTTAACCTACTGAATGATAAGGCGCCCCTGGAAGACTTTTTTTTTCTTTTAAGTAATCTCTGTGCCCAACGTGGGGCTTGAACTTGCTGCCCTTAGATCAAGAGTCACATGCTCTACTGACTGAGACAGCCAGGCATCCTAAAATTTACATAAATGGAATCATACAGTATGTACTCTTTTTTTTGGTCTGGCTTCTTCCACTCAGCATAATTATTTTAAAATTCATTCATGTTGTTGTGTGTATAGATCGTTCCTCTTTACCGCTGAGTAGTATTCCATGGATCGGCTGTACAACAATTTATTTATCTGCTCACCTGTTGATGGACATTTGGGTTGTTTTCAGTTTGGAGCTATTACAGATGAAGTTGTTACTAACATTCTTGTTCAAGTCTCTGTGTGGACATGTATTTGTATTTTTCCTGGGTAAATACCTAGGAATAGAGGGGCAGTGTCCTATGACAGGTATATGTTTCATTTTTAAAGAAACTACCAAATTACTTCCCAAAGTGGTTATACCATTTTACATTCTACCCCAACAGTGTGTCAGCCCCAGCTGCTTCACATTCTTGAAGGATGAGTTTTTAACTAATTCCCTGACTGAAGTTACAGGCCCTGTACCAGGCTGAGACTGTTCTCTGGCCACTACGCATCCAGGCAATGCTTCCAAGGACCTGATCAGCTGGGTGGAGGGAGCGGACAGGCAGGTTTGGGCATGGAATGAAACTCCTCAGGCTGAGGCATACTGAGACATCACATATACATGAGCTGTGAGCTACTCCAAGATCCTGCTATTTTCTCCTAAAACGACCCTACATGCCAGCTGAAATCTTGCTGTTAAAAAACATCAAAGCTTAGCTGAAATTTGATCTTTCTTCTTTCTCACAATCTACTTATCACTTGGCAGTTCTTATATATGATGGAGCCAGAAGAATATGGTGTTTGGAGTTAAGTACATGTGGGTTTTAAATATTAGGTAATATCTTACATTTATTTTCTTATCTTTAAAACAAGATAAAGAATGCAGCCCTTGGGGTGTTGTGAAATAACACAGGCAGGTGAAGGCTCCAGGACCTGGCTCATGACAAGCACCCAACAAATGCCATCTCTCTCCCCTTAGCATTCTGCTCTGTAGTCATTTGTGCCCTTGGCTTCTCTCCCCTCAAGGGCAAGAAACAAGCCTACCCAACTTTATAACCCACACGGGACTTTGTGTTCCCACAGAATGTGCTTGGACAAACATGCACTGGGTCGTGGACTATATCTCAGGAAACCGTGTGGGATCCTTCTCTCTGCACTAGGACACTTTGGGTTATATCCCTTTAGGGGCCATTACAGTGATTGAGTGGTGGCTCTGCCCTCCTGGGATCGCCAGTCTGGTGACTCTGACCCTACTTCAAAGGCTTTGCGGAGTTTTTCTTTTCCTTTTATTCTCCATTCGATCAACAAGTATTTATTGTTTGTCTAATATATGCCTGGTGGTGTGCAAGGCGCTGGAGATCTGGTGTAAGCTGTCCTGGAGCTGTGGTTCAGTGGAGATGACAGACAACCAAACCCCACAGAAGCAGAGGTAGAATTACAGCTGTGACAAGCAGTGCCTAGAAGAGGCATCCAGAGCTATGAAAGCCTACTGGAGATTCGAGCCAGCCAGCCCCGAGAAGCAGGGCTGGGACTAGAACAAGGCGAGGGAGGCACCGAGGGGGCAGAATTTAGGGAGTGCTCACTCTCAAGTTCGTGGCCTTAGCGACCCCAGCTCCAGGTGCTTCTTTTACATCTAGTTGGAAATACAGGGCAGCCAGTGTTTGAGCACAGAAAAGCTTTTTTTTCTGTGAGCAAAAGAGTTATGAAAATAATGGTTCTAGGAAAACAGTTCTTGATGAATTAGAATCTTTTATCTGGAGTGAGGATGTACAAACTGTGGGGCTGAGGGTTCCCGTCTGTCTGGGTCCGGGAGGCTGAGGAGTGGTCCGTCCTCTGGCAGGTTTGAGAACACGCTCATCCCTCTCCTCAGAGCCGCTGCTCGCTAGGGGGCGTTGGAAGGCAGGCTGGCCCTGATCCCCAGCCACTGAAGCTAAGCCCATGTGCCCCTAGGAAAGCACCTGTCCTCCCAGAAGCTCACAGAACCAGGGCGAAGTGCAGTGGAGCCCTACCTTTAATAGTCATGTAGCGCTTTTTTTTTTGAGTTTAAATTTAAAAGTCATTTATTAAAAAAATATTTTTTTTAGCAAATAAAAAGATGCAAGCTTATTTTGATCACAAAGTTGGCTTCACATTTCTCAATCTACCAAGTTTAGAAACTAGAAGTCTCTGTTTTGAATATGAATTAGGTGTGATGATTTACTGTGTTGATTCCCACTTCTGAGTAGTTCTTGGTAATTGGAAAAGCCTTTCATAGGAACCATTTGTCTGTAGTGCGAGGTTGAACCTTATGTTGGAAGGGGCCAGTTTTTTGAGAATAAGAACTAATAGTCATGAATCTTTGCTCCCTATTTCAGGGTGTCTTTGTAGCCCATGAACTCAAGAAATATAAAAGAAAAAAGCTTATACATCAGCATCCAAGAAGGGGGTGTGGTCTTCACCCTCCCCACCTGGGTGTTTGGCCCACATTACCTCACTATTTGGCTCATGGCCCTGCTTCAGGGCACAAGCATATTTTATGCAAAAATCACTATTTCCCTGGGTCTGGGTGTGATCCATGCATAGGCAGGTGAGTGCCCTCAGTGGCCTGGCTCTACAAGGGCTAATCAGATTTCGCTTTCAGGAGTCTGGGGATGGGAAAAGTAGAGACTCAGGCAACTGACAAGGGAGATGTCTGTTTCTCAAAACCAAAAGATCCTAGGTGGGCCAGAGAGCTGGGCGGGCTGTGTTGGAGAGTGTTAAAAGGTGCAGTATTTCTTTAAAATCCTTTTAAAACTGGATAGTGACTATCTTGGCCTGCATGTGTGTGTATGTGTGTGTGTATGTGTGTGCAGTAGTACAGTCTATATGACATACATTACCTCATATAATCTTTACAATGACTCTGTGATGTAAGCAACGCAGCTTTAAATTGTTTTTCTTCCTTTGTAGAAGAGAACAGAGAATTCCAGCACCTTGATCAGAGTTCCAGAGCCAGACCTTAAACCTGCGGCTTTAACGCCCTGTTTGGAATGTTCTCCTTCTCGGCATCCATCAACCAGATGCTCCATATAGCAAGCTTTAGTTGTAGTATAGGCAAGCCGTACTTTCACACCTTCAAGGAGGCAGAGGCGGTGAGGGGCCACATGGGTTGTGCCCAGAGCCACCACACGAGGGCAGTGTGCCTCCGTGCTAGCGCTCCAGCGCGGGGCGCCCCTCAGAGAGGCTGCCTTGTTCTCCCTATGGTTGGCAAGTATTGGAATGGAATGGATTCAACGGTACACCTTCCAGAAGTTAGAAAAAACGGGCGGTTGGATAATGAGAACTCCCCCATAAATGGGAGAGAGCTGCGTCTTACGCCTTGTGATCATGGCCTCTATTTGCTCTTACTGATCCAGCTGTGGCCAGTCTGTCCAGGATCCCACAGAGCCCCCTGGCCCACGTCTCTGCTTAAAGGGGGATGCAGCTCAGACCCTGTCGGGACGATGTTTCAAAGTAACACTTCCCTGGGACAACTAGTCAGTGTGGTCAGCCTTGTGGGGGAGAAATCTTTCATGGTTGTTATGGAGAATCTGGTCCTTTGCCCTACAAGAAGCAGCGTCAGAGGTCGGCAGCCACTGAATAGAATCCTGTGTCCACTGGCCCAGCGGACATTGCCCAAGGGCTGGCAAAGGACACATCTTCCCAGGTCTGCTCAGCACTGGGCTTGAGGAGACAGATGCAGGCTTAGGCCACTGGTTGGTTTTTGTCGCTTATCTTTTTACTAAGAGTGATGTTGGGATTTCCTTCCGTTTCCTGAACCCCATGCAAACAGAACACCATCCCCATAAATCTGAAGGAGACTTTGGCAGTGACCTCCTGGCCTCTCCGGCAAGGGGTGCCAGCAGTGTCCCCACTCTGGAGGCCACCCGCCGAGGGGCTGCTCATACGCACCAGGGAGAACCAGCCACAGCTTTTGACTTAAAAGAAACTCGTTCTACTCTGGCTTATGTCGGCTGGAGCTCTGGCAGGGCTGGCCTCCTCTCAGCTAGCTGGGGGGCCTGCGGCTGATGAAGATGGCCTGCAGGCCTTATCAGCGCTTATCTTTCAGTGAAGCCCTCAGAGGCCAAGCTCTGTGTGTGTCTGGCACTCTGACAGCCCGGGAGGGCAGGGCTGGGCTTTTGTTACTTGTTCTTCCCCGGCTGTCGGGAACTTTGCCGTCAGCAAAAATCTGTGCCACGGGTTCCTAGCACAGGCTTTGAATATGGACACATTTTCTTTCTGAAAAGTTTTTAGTATAGAGTTACTACACGTCTTATTTTTTAACTTATTATTTTTGGAATAATTTGGGGCTTATAAAAAAAGGGGAAAAATCCTACAAAGAGTTCCCATTTACCTTTTGCCCAAATCCCCTCGATAATAGCATCTGAGGATGAGTTGCAGACATGATGCCCCTTTGGCTCTCAATGCTTCAGTCTGTATTTCCTAAAAGCATGGCCACAGTCTAATAATCAAATCAGGAAATGCCCACTGATACACTACGAGTATCTCATCTACAGACCCCATTCGTATTTCCTCCATTGCCCCATTCATGTCCTTTTCTGGATCACACTTTGGGTTAGGTTTTGCACCTCTAATCTGGAACAGTTCCTCAGTCTGGCTTTGTCTTTTATGACCTAGACATTTTTGAAGAGTATAGGCCAGTTGTTTTGTAGGAAGTCCCTGAATTTGGGCTTGTCTGAGGTTCTCTCGTGACCAGACAGGGCAGAATCCCACAGAGGCGGCACTGGGCTCTTCCCAGGACATCCTGTCAGGAGGCAGATGATGTCCTTTTGTACCATTACTGGGGAAATTACTTTTATCACTTGATTATGTGGTGCCTGCCAGGTTTATCCAATGTAAACTTATAGTTTCCCCCTTCACAATCAGTGTCTTGTGACTATCCCATTTCTTACATGCATTGTACATTTTGGATAATTTAAAAAGTACAGGGGCGCCTGGGTGGCGCAGTCGGTTAAGCGTCCAACTTCAGCCAGGTCACGATCTCGCGGTCCGTGAGTTCGAGCCCCGCGTCAGGCTCTGGGCTGATGGCTCAGAGCCTGGAGCCTGTTTCCGATTGTGTCTCCCTCTCTCTCTGCCCCTCCCCCGTTCATGCTCTGTCTCTCTCTGTCCCCCCCCAAAAAATAAATAAACGTTGAAAAAAAAAAGTACAGTCAAGGAGAAGGGAAAAACTCATGCATTTCTCTCCACCCAGAGATCACCACTGTTTTCATGTAGAGTAGTTACTCTTCTTACTTTCACCGAAGTCTCTCTTTTCTTTTGCTGCTGATCCTCAAACCCAGCTGGAAATGGTGTGTTCCTATGGCTGATTTGCTCGCGTCCTCCGTCGACATTCCTCTGGGGGCACCGTGGACAGAAGTGCTGATTCTGACTGAACTTTTAGGTCTGGCACAGGGAGAAGGGAGATGTTTTAAGTAGGTGGAGCCTTTTAGCCCCTCTAAAACTAGGCACCCTGCGACTTCTCTCCAGGTAAGGAAGAGGAGAATGAAGGCAGCCACTCAGAAACCTGGGTCCTCATCACTTGAGGGCGACAGAAGGGCATTGGACCCTGGAATGCTACCAGGGAGCTCGGTACTTCCTGTCTATGCACCAGGGGGGACCTGAGAGGTAAGAGGAAGAGGTGGCCAATAACAGATGAGCACTAAGCCAGCCAGCCAGCCAGCCAGCCAGCTGGGCAGTCCCGTGGGCAAATTCAGGGAAACTCACATCTCAGAATTAGCCAATCCGAGGCACAGAGAGTCAGGGGATTGACACACCAAACTTGAGAGGAACCAACTCAGGGCTATTAGTGGGGGCAGCAGGAATGTGTTAACTAACTCTTCAAGCCTTCCTGCCTGTTGCAGGTGCATGGCAGAGTGACTTTTCAGGTTCTGGGGGAAAGTCTACAGCCAGAAATGCAGATACTGTCAATGGGAAGCCAGAGAGTTGGGAGATGTGGGACACCAAGATATACATTGGCAAGTCCAGTGAGCTCTACATCCAATGTATATCCCATCCATTCACTTCTCTCTAGTTCAATTGCTACTAAGGCCACTATCCTAGCCCAGCCACTGCCCCTGCCCACCTTCTTATGGCAGGAGTCTCTTACTCCCTTACAATCCATTCTCCACACAGTAACCAAAATGATCTTCAAAAATTATGATTCAGACCAGCCATTCCCTTGCTTGACACCCTCCACCAGCTTTCCATGGGTTTGGGGTGAATTCCAAGGCTTTGCCCTACTCTTTTGCCCTTGCTTGACCTGGCGGCATATGACTGTAGTTTCAGCGCAAGAAGCTTGGGAATGTTTGGATGTCATTGGTCCGAGAAGGAAAGGAAATACAGTTTTACTGAGCTATCCCTGAGTGGCAATCCCTGAGCTATATTTTCACACACATGCGTTTATTTAATATTTCATCTTGCTGTCTTGCCACACCTCTGTCATTTGCCCCCATCCAGGGTATTCATGTTTCTGGGACCTACTAAGCTTATCCCCACCTCAAGGCCTTTATATCTGCTTGCCAGTCTGCCTGGAGTGTTCCTGTTCAGATTGGGCCCCACTGCTGCTGCTTCGCATTCAGGTCTCAGCTCAGAGTTTAGCAAACCCAGCGGAGCTTCCCCCCGGAGGGGTCAGAGTCACAGTGATGGGTCAGGAACTCAGGCCAGGTAGAGAAATAGTATAAAGAGAGGTGAAGGAGTAAGGTCAGGAAGCTCAAACCTGTGTGGAGGACGTAGTCAGCTCGGTGGTGGGGAGGTGGAAGGGTGCTTGCTAGTCTGCAGCGGGATGGCTGGAGGAGAGGCTGGGGAGCCCTGCTTGGTTCTGGGAGGTCGTGTGAGGTGGTGCTGTGAGTGCTTGGTCCAAGTGCTTGTGAAAGTTGTAGGAGAGAAGAAAATGGAGGCACTAAGGGCCCCATGGGGGCCTCATGGGGTCATGGACACTGATACTGAATGGAAGATGGTTATTCAGAAAAGAGTGCAAAGATCTTGAGGCAGATAAAAATGGTTTTTGATTAGCATGAGTCAGACTGGTCAGATTAGCCGAAAGCTCATTAGTCTCCATGGAGTGAATTTTGGCCAGATTAATTTTTGTAGAGGCAGTTTTTAGGCAAACAGACTCAGCAATGGGATGTACAAAGGGACCATAGCGACCACTGGGCTGAATGCAGGCAGACCCATCAGGTGACCACCTCAAAATATCCACAGGCCCTAATTGACCAATGGGCTACTTACAACCAGGCACAGGTATGAAAAAAGGGAGAATTCCATGTCTCCATACCACCTCATCTTCCCTCTATAAAATCAGGCCCCACACAGTGCCTCCTTGCAGACAGCCTCCCCTCTGCTGTCCTGCCTGCCACTCCCTTGGGGTGTATTCAGCTTTGCCCTGGGTGAATTCTTTCACCTCCTGTGCACCACCAGCTACCATTCATCCGATGGTCACCCCACATTTGAGGACCCCCTTCTGATCAAGAGACACCCCATTTAGGCACCACAATTTTGAATGTCTCTTGAATTAGGGGAGTCATCCAGGTCTTGGGGCACTAAAAGCAGGCCCCAGTGGGTTCCTTAATGAAGGTAGCTGGGCCGATTATTCAGGGAGCAGCAGAGGCCCAGCAGTTGGATGTAAGAGTGGGCAGCTTCTCATGATTTAGGTGGTAGTGAAAACAGTGGTGGGGGGGGGGAGGTGGGGCAGTGATGCAAGAGAAGGAGTAGGAGAGCCACCCAAAGAACATCTTTAATTTTCCAGCAACTTTAAATTTCAGTGAACTAAACTACCAGTCAGCCAGTGTGCACCTGTGTGCTGTGGACAATCCCCTGATCTAATGCTCTGTTGTCTTTTTGGCTAAAGTCTTCTCAGGTCTCAGTGTGGTCAGATCTGGTCTGTGGAATAGGCATTAAATAAAAGCCTAGCACCTGGACTTTGTTTCTGCTGCTTTTCACTCATGATGCCTTTTTCCTAGCGTGCTTATCTTTCACTGCCACTTGATGCCCTTAGAAAGTTATTTGTGGGAATTCTTTGAGGCTTGGAATGAGGGAGTGTCTTCAGAGAGCATCTGTGCTTTCCTCTGCCACCTGAGGCCACTGTCCATCTGGAACACTTTTAACTAAATTCACAGCTTGAGGTTTTGTATACTTGGCTGCAAACACCCGGGAGGGCGGGTTTGTCAGTACAAAGTTTCAGGGATGGCTTCCCCTCCCCCTGCTCTGCTCAGTACCAGGCAATTTTTCTTTGCGGTTCCCTGGGGGAAGGGTGGGGCAAGCTCAGTGGTCACACTTTTATATTAGACTTCCCACCTTGGGTGGTCTCTAAGTGTCATCCTCCTCCACAGTGCTCCACGAGGCTGTAAAAGTTAGGGCTCAAATGTGCCAAGTGCAGCAAACACCCCAGAGCAAAACAACTTCAAATCACAGCTATCTCTTTGCGTTTCTGATTTCATTTAGATTTAGTTTGATAATGATCAATTATTTGATGCTTTAAGGAAGAAAAAAAAATCAGTATTTTTGGTTGATTTCAGTGGGAGGATTAGTTTAAAAACTATCCAGGCATCGCATCAGAAGTCTAAAGAATTCTACATTGAGACCTTTATGTTGGTCACCTTTTACCCCCGGGGTCTTGCACCCTGTCAGTCATGTTGGGTGTACAGTATTCAGCAAAATTATGTCACCTCCAAATGGATTTTGCTTCCTACCTTCCATGTCTTGCTGCCTGCCACGGTGACCTACGGGGAGGGAGGGGGGTGATTCCTAAGTGCTCCGTAGTTTAGGGCAAGCAGTGAGCTATTGGTATCCAGAGTGCTGGCAGTGGTGGGAAAACAGCTTTCTTTTCCTTCCACCCCCCACCCTGAGATGTTTCAAGTGGCTTGTTTTGGGAGCAGAGGGGCTTCTATTCTAGGGATTTGAGACAAAGCTCAAGAAAGAAAATGTTCTTTTCCTGGGGCATGAAACAGACTCTGAACAAAGGACTTTATATGCCAAGGCTTTAAACAAAGATCCCATAAAGCATGTTTCCCTCAATCTAGCTTTAAACCAGATTTAAAGAACTTGCCCAGCCCATGCCCAGGAGGGAGGATTTCATTTTATTATTACTGTTTTGTGCCTCCTACAATTATTCTTAGAGCCATTGGATTGCAAATGGGTCCTTTATAGTGTGTGTGTGTGTGTGTGTGTGTGTGTGTGTGTGTGTGTTTCTTTGGACTTCAAGAGTAAAACTCATACCTCATTGGGTTGTTGTGGGCATCTCATGAATATGTGGAAGGGCTCTGAAGCCACCCACCCCACCTCATTGCCATTTTGACTGCATTTCTGCCTGTACTGAGTGTCTGCTGTTTGAGGTTCACTGTCCTCAGCTCTAGGCATTCAGATCTGAGTGGGGGATGGCTTTGTATTTCAGGATACAGGTCAGCCCAACATCTTGTAAGCCTTTGTAGTGTATGCATAATTATACAATTACACATTGCCTTTGTACAACATTTAAAATTTTTTTCAGTGTTTGGATAGTAACTCAGTTGGTTCTCATATTGGTTCCAAGCGGCAGGCAGGATAACTCCATTTTATCAGGAGGGAAAGTGAAATTCAGAGAAAGCCAGGTATTTGTGTGAAAAGTGATTTCCTGGGCCTGTAACTCAAGTCTTAAGCACTTCCCAAGAGATACTGCTGGTGTTCCAGTAAAAATGCCATCATGGTTTAGCCTGATGGTCCAGTGCCTTGTTTCTAACAAGGGTAGCAAGTATTCTTTGATGAAAGAATGTGGTAGTTTCCTTCTGCCATATTAGCTATGGGGGCTTAATGACACTTCTACAACAGTCCTGTGGGGACCCTCTTCATATATTCTAAGATGGCATAGCTGAGGTAGCTGTTCATTGCACGTCCTGGATCTCCTTCACAAAAACTCAGCGTATGAACAATCTATATTCTCCTGAGCGGCAGGCAGAGGCTGGATAATCTAGCTTTTCCAAGGTGGAGTCTATTATGTTGAGTGTTCAGTTTTGAATAAATGATCACATTTCCCTGTTCATATTATTGCTAGAACACTGGAAGCTGATTTAAGGGGTACCTATTGAGAACGTAGAACTCGATACACTCTTACATTGGTCCCATTTTACATCTATACTCTGGCTTTTCCCTTTTTTCCCCACATTCTAATGTGTGTTCATTATAGTATTATATTTTATGCTCTCTAATAACCCACTTAAAAGACTTAGAAACAAGTTCCCAATTAATAAGTAAAAGAATGAATGCATGAAGAAATACACAAAAAAGGCTAAATATATATAATACAAGCTGTAGATGTTAAAAAGTTTGAGAAAAAACATGTTATTATGGGTTGAACCAGTCATTGAATGCTTAATGGAGGCAGTGATATTTGAGGTCAAATTCATTCATACTAAATATGGAAGTGATACTAAATGAAGAAAGCAATGTGAACAAAAGAATAAAGTTAGGAATGGGCATGGCATTTTCTTAGAGTTAAAGGCCTACATGAATTCATAGTGGGGGACAAGAGTAAATATGTAAGTGGGGCCTGTTGATGGATAAAGCTGTGTAGAAAATTTGAATTTGATTAAAAAAAAAAAAAAAGAAGGCTTCCTATTAGATATGGTGGATTGGCCACATATGTTTATCTCCTATGCCCTGCAAAGAACTAAGATGACAGTAAAAGAAATACAGGGGTAAAACCCACAAAAGCCAATATATCAGTAGAAGAGAGATTTCAGGAAGTCTTGGAAAGATAGCTGCGGGTGAAGTATTAATGGACAGAGCAAGGCCCACAGTGTCCATTGCAAGTGTTGGCAGAAGGGAGACAGGTGACAAGAGGGTTTACTTGTCACCCAGAAGCTGTCATGTCTCAAAGGCATCAGGTACCATGGAAGGTGGAGCCAAAAGCCAAGGGTTGATAAAGGTCTGGATGAAGCGGCCCATTTGGCCAGCAACCACGGCCCCCTCCCCCAAGGAGGCTGGAGGTTATCTTGTGAAATATTGAGCCAGATCAGCTCTGGGCTAGGGGACGGCAGGCACAGCAGAGTAGAGGTTCAGATGCAGGGTTGAAAAGGGGAGATATGGTGAAAGTCTTAATATTGCATGGCGGAAGCTCCTGCCTTATTGATGAACCTTCTTTGCTCTCAGAACATCAGAAGGCAGACACACCGCTGGCCCTGCTCCAGCCCCATCACAGGTGAGAAACTGAAGGAGCCTTGCCCTAAGAAACCAAATGGCCCCAGAGAAAAGACCTCCTGACACAGGCATGAGGGACCTCCATCAAAAAGGAGGGCTTGTTGGTGAGCCTGGATGGCTCAGTTGGTTAAATGTCCAATTTTGGCTCAGGTCATGATCTCACTGCTTGTGAGTTCAAGCCCCACACCAGGCTCTGTGCTGACAGCTCAGAGCCTGGAGCCTGTTTCAGATTCTGCGTCTCCCTCTCTCTCTGCCCCTCCCCTGCTCGCACTCTCTCTCTCTCTCTCTCAAAAATAAACACTTAAAAAAAAAGGAGGGCTTGTCACCTAATGGCTCAAAGGATTCCCACAAATTGAGAAGCTCTGGTCATCACACTAAGCTTTCAGTCAGACTTTAGCACCTGCATCTTAAATATAATAGTCCTGGATCATCAGACATTTAAGGAACATCACTAATGTAGACAGAGTCAAAATAGAAGAATCCGGAGGGAAGAAAAAAAATGCCCAGAACACAAGAAAAGTAAAAACAAACAAAACTCATGAAAACTGAGAAATAAATTAATATGATACACCCTTTATAAATAAATAGCAAAAAACTAATCATACAAAAAGATCTTCTTCAACTTGAATAAAAAAGCAAAAAATATCAATAGCAAAGTTGAAATGGGGGGTGCCTGGGTGGCTCAGTTGGTTAAGCATCCAACTCTTGAATTCGGTTCAGGTCATGATCTCACGGTTTGAGACTGAACACCATGTCGGTTGGACTCCATGTTGAGTGTGGGGCCTGCTTGGGATTCTCTCTTTTCTCTTCTCTCTGACCCTCCCCCACTCTCTCACATGCTCTCTCTCCCTCAAAATAAATAAATAAACATTAAAAAAAAAGAAAAATTGAAATGTAAAATAAATGCCCCAAAAGGAAGAATGAAAAGGCAGATGTGGAATATCTCTCTCTCTCTATATATATATATAAAACATGAGAGAATCAATCAAGGGTGTCCGCATATGAAGAAGCCAAAAATGGAACCAGAAAAAGGGGAAGGAATAAAAAACAAAAAGACATTTTATCAGAATTCATGGATGAATCTCTAGAGCTGTTCTCTAATATGGTAGTCATTGGCCACAAATGCTAACTAAATTAAAAAGAAAATTAGTTGAAATGAAATAAAATTAATATTTCAGTTCCTCTGTTACAGTAGCTTGATGGCCACATGTGGCTAGTGACCACCACGCTGGGCCACGCAGACAGAGAACATTTTCATTACTATAGCCAGTTCTATGGGACAGTGTTGCTCTGGACAGAGAGCACCCACTAAGCACCCACTTAGGAATGAGAAAACACTCTAGGACATTATATTGTGAACTTTCCTAACTCTCAGCTGCTGGTCCACCTAGCCCCATCTAACCATACCAGCTGTAGGAGAAGGAAATGTGGAGGCTCCCTCCCCTGGCTTGTTTACTTCCCCCACTAAGAGCTCCACACCTAAGAATAAAAAAATTCACAACACCCTTTCTGGGGCCCAGGCACTGGTAATGAGCATGTGACATCCTTTATATTGTTTCTCTGTCACACCAAACTCAAGAGGTGGGTTCTCCTGTGCCCATTTTACAGAAAAGAGAAGGAAAAGCTAAGTAGCTTGCCCAAGATCACACAGCTAGGCTTTCTGTTTCCAAGACCCTCTGCCCTAACTATTGGGCTCTGTTGCTGCCTGTAGGCTATGTGTGTGTGTCAGCAGTGGTGGTGGTAGTTGGGGGTGGGGAATGATTCCTTTGATTTGACTTTTGACTCAAGTTTTCCTATTCTAAGGACTAAGTGCACAGTAAAATCCAGAAGCCCCAAAGGAATGACCCTTCCCAGGATGAAATGTCAGACTAGCAGGTCTAGACAATTTTGTGTGAAGATTTCCCTGGCATGGGCTCAAGACACAACCCACAGGTTGTACTTAATCCAAGTGACTCCTCAAAGCAGGTCCCATTATAGGGGTGCCTTCTGCCAGACCCCACTCATGCTTCTGTCCCTTGGCAGAGCAACTGAGGGCCCTGAGGGAGGAGAGGGGATATAGAGGTAGAAACAGTGATTCCCAGCTTTAAACTCATGAAGCCCCATTGCTTTAGCTCCCAAGGGTGCTTTCCTCTTTGCACGAGGAAAGAATTAAGGCCAAGACCCCTTTCAATAAAAAGTACAAAGGAGGCCCCAGCTGCAGGATCTTAATGGGAGATACAGCAAGCCTTAGGAGAGGCTATAACTTTTTAAAACCTGTCTGCAGGCTGGTACTGCGCATGCTCTAAGTATTTGCGAGGTCACTTTCTTCTCTTCTCTTCCTTTATTTGTGCTTCATTCTAAGCTATTTCAAAGTGTGGTGATAGAGCACACTTCTCTTTATGCTCCTTTTTATATTGCTATTAACTACTTTCAAAGCATTAGATTTTAAAACAAGTGCTTTTTTTCTGCTAGGAAGTTGAGGCTTATTTATGGGCAGAAATAACAAAACCATGGGTTCTAACAGTTCCAAGTTGAGGCAGGAGGGTGTGTGTGGGTACATGTCTAGGATAAGGATGGGGGGCACACGATGGCCTCACACGTTGATACTGGGAGGAAGGAAAAGAAAGAAGGAAGGAAGGAAGGAAGGGAGGAAGGAAGGCAGGGAGGAAGGAAGGAAGGATGGAAGGGAGAAAGAAGGGAGGAAGGAAGGAAAGAAGGAAGGAAGGAAAGAAGGAAGGAAGGAAAGAAGGAAGGAAGGAAAGAAGGAAGGAAGGCAGGGAGGAAGGAAGGAAGGAAGGATGGAAGGGAAGAAGGAAGGAAAGAAGGGAGGAAGGAAAGAAGGAAGGAAGGAAAGAAGGAAGGAAGGGAGGGAGGAAGGGAGGAAAGAAGGAAGGATGGAAGGGAAGAAGGAAGGAAGGAAAGAAGGAAGAAAGAAGGAAGGAAGGGAGGAAAGAAAGGAGGGAGGGAGGGAAGGAAACAAGGGAGGAAGGAAGGAAGGAGAAAGTGAAAATTAAAAAAATTGTAGTGCCGGATGATAGTTTTGTGGCGAGGCAAACATCTTATTCCCGAGCCACTTGCCACTCATGTGGGCCATCCTTTGCCACAGAATGTTGTCATTCTGGGGTGGAGAGACATCCCATGTATAGTGGGCTGGCGCCTGAAACACACTGGAACAACCCTCTCCTGTGGCAGAAGGAGTGTTGCCTTTTGACACGTGTAGCCATGTGTGTTCGTGTAAACAGCACGTGTGCCCCCAATTCATATGACTTCAACCTGTTTGGAGTGCCGAGTTGTTAGCTGCACACTAAATCAGATGCAGGTTTCTCAGAGCCTCTTTTCAAAGGGGGTAAGCCCACTCTTCTGGTAACTGACAACACAATGGAAAATGTGAAGTTCAGTTCCGAGAGCCAACTTGAGCATCTCAGGGGAACAGCTTTCGAGAAAGATGCTGGGCTTTTAGCCGAGGAGCTGGAAATGTCCTGGTAAGCACATGGGCACCCTCCTGGCTGCAGGCATTTCCCAGTGTTCTCAGCGAGGGCTCTGAGACGTGCAGGTAATTGTCACACCTGAGACACTCATTGGGAAACTTGGAATTTATTCAAAGGAGTGGAATTCTTTTTTTTTTCCATTAACCAAAATAGGCACTGTTGCTAAAGCTTGATTTTTACCAATCCACCTCCCGAGAGATTAGATCAGACACCAAGATGAAAGCGTCAGAGATAGTCTGATGAGAAAAAGGAGCCACACATGTGTAAAGCAGAGAGAGAGGCTTAAATAACTCACCAGTACATTTTGCCCACCTGTTCTCCTGGCCCTAAATCATCGCCTCTTATATTCTTATGCCATGGCATCACTGGTGGGGAGGTTTGAGGCTGTTTTTCTTTTGTCTGAGTCTCCAGTTTTTATTAATTACTGTCACAAGCCTATTGCTTCTTTAAAAAAAAGTTTTTTTCTTTGTTTTTAAATTTTTTTATATGTTTATTAGTTTTGAGAGAGAGAGAGAGAGAGAGAGAAAGGGCAGGGGAGGGGCAGAGAGAGAGGAAGACACAGAATCAGAAGCAGGCTCCAGGCTCTGAGCTGTCAGCACAGAGCTGGACATGGGGCTCGAACTCACAGAGTGCGAGATGGTAACCAGAGCTGAAGTCAACCACTTAATTGAGCCACACAGGCGCCCCTGAGCCCAATTCCCCTAAGCAACCTTCTTGTGGCTCCAAGCCCGGTGCTGTTCTTCGTTGTGAACACCTAATGAGCAATAGGTTTTAATTAAATCTCCTCTGCCAGTTTGTCCTGTCAATTTTGTTGCTGCAAACCAGCGGCAACTTCCGGCACCTCACAGGGTGTGTGAAGGGCCTGGTGGTGCTGTGGGTTGGAGAGCGAGCAGAGCAGTCAAGGTAATCCCAAATCTCAGTGGTTTACAAAGAAGGGCTTACTTCTCACAGAATCACATCATTCCGGTTGGCCATCACTCCACTCCATGTTGGCTATGCTTCAGGATCCAGGGTTGAAGAGTACCTCTGTCTGGAACTTGCCGGTGTGACATGGAAGGGGGGTATGGCCAACCACGTGACTGCATGGAATGCTTCTGCCTAGAGCCAGCACACTTCACTTCTGCCTGCTTTTCATTGACCAGAGAGGTCACTTGGCCATTCCTGTGTTCCATGTGGAGGGAATACCTAATCCTTCCTGGCAGAGGGTCACTGTCCGCAGGGCAACTGGGATATTTTATAGAGCCAGCCGGGTTAGCACTCTTTCTGACAAAGAGGCTTTCTGACAATTCTGGGATTGAAATTAAGAGTCAAGACTTAGCTATACGTACAGGTTTTCAGAGAAGGCCTAGAGTTGTTTATTCCACCGGGGGGGGCGGGGGGCACCCCGCAAGCCTGGCATTACTCTTTCCCGAAGGATCATATGGAGCAGGAGTAGTGTGTGAAGAACATTTTCTCTCAGTTCCACCCTTGCCTTTGAAGCCCAGCCACACAGAAAAGTCCCCGTTCAGGCCCAGGCCTGCCCAGAGTGGGGCCAAGCCACACTCTCCTCCCAGGCTCTGGAGAGCCCGCCTGCATACCCTGGGTGGCCCAGCCCTGCGGAGGCATCTCCCTCAGGAGAGCGGAGGCCCCTCCATCCCATCTGGACCCCAGAGCCCAACTGTCTTGGCTGAGGCTGCGCAGGGTGTCAGTCAAACTCAAGAATATTCTTTTAATTCTGAATAACCATGTAGGGCTGGCAGGGCTCCCTCCGCCTGACAGATGGCGAACACATGCCTCGGGCAGCCCAGCGCTGTACATCAATCTCTCTCTGCTGGCTTTCAGCACATCCTTTAAGCCAAGGCCTCTTTCTAGCTTTAGCTCGTGATTGCAATGCAGAGTCTCTTCGGAGGGCTGGGGGTGTGGAGAGATTTTTCGGAGGAGGGGCGGGAAGTTCGGGTGCTGCTATCAGATGCTGTTAGATAGATGATCACATTTTCCCCTGGCAGGGCTGGTCCTTTGCTGATTAGCTGCCCCAGCAGCTCCTGTGTGGGCACAAGGGCCTGGAAATTCTTGCCAGCAACTGGGAACCATTTTGGGTTTGTAAGATTGGACCCTTCCCATTATCACTAGGCTTTTCTTGTACTTCGGATTTCACAATCAATCTTTTTTCACATCCCCTTAAGAAGCTTAGAGCATGTTGGAAAAGACAGCTTGTACAACTTGTCAGTGTTTGGTAAGACAGAGAGGGATTTTTGTGAGCCCGTGGACACCGGGGGTGGAAAAACCAGGGAGTGCAGCTGCAGGCCGGGCATCCGGTGGAGGTCCGAGTGTCCCGGCATGCCAGCTGCTCTTGCTCCGTGCCACGGCCCGAAAGACCATCCGCACCCTGACATCTCCCGGGTACCTGCCCAGGCCTTCCCCTGAGCTCCAGCTCAGCTCTACTGTCACACAGCCAACTGCTTCTAGGCGTCTCGTTTGGCGGTCCCACGAGCATCTCAGACTTCCCACATCCAGAACCAAGCTTGAGTTCTTTTCTGAAGCTCGTTTTTGCAGAAGTTTTCACACAGTCTCTGGAGGCTGCCACCCTGTCCCCCTGCTCAGGGCAGAAACCTGGGAGCCAACCTTGGTCTCCTCCTCTCTCCTCAGTCCACCCTTCCCTTCACACATCTGCTCCACCAGCAGATCCCTTCATATCTGCCCCCCACGTATGTCTTGACTCCATTGGCTTCTCTGTGCCGTCATGGTCACCAGTCCTACTCACGCTTCTGTCACTTCACCCCAGACTGTCCCAGTAGCCCTCATTTCTGCTGTCCTATCCTCACCCTGTCCTAATCTGTTCTCCAGGCAGAAGCCACTGGGATCTTCCAACATAAACTAGGCCATTTTGGCATTAGGTTGGGAGCCCTGCAATGACTAAAGAGGCAAACTCTTCTCTGTGATTATCACAAGCTGTCCCTGGCTTTCATTCGTGCCCTGGCCTATATTGGCTGCCATGCCCCCTTCTTTTACTGTCTCCCAGCAACATTGGCCTCTCGCAGTTCTTCCATCTTGCCCAAAATCTGTCTAGCCTCAAGAGCTTGGCACATGATTTCCCCACTGCCTGGAATGCACTTGCTAGCTCTCCACTTGATTGACCTTTTTTTGGTCATTTAGGTCTTAGCCCCAAAGTGTGTACCTTGAGGGAGATGTAGAGGTGTCTCTGGCCAAGGGCCAGGCAAGGATTTAGGAAAAGGGTGCATGCATATTGGGGATGGATTGGCTGAAGCTGCCATGAAAGGCATTAATGGGCATGTAAGCATGCTGAAGGCAAGCAGACAAGTTAGAAAGATGAGGAGTTAGAAAGCCAGAAGAGTCCAGGGAGGTGACCTAACTCCCGCAGAGTACTAGGGGACTGGTAGCAGGTAGGTGGTGGGCGTTGGTCCACCTATGCTTGCTGACACTATCATCTGAGAACTTGTGTCTGAGGCGGGGGAAAATTCTTGTACCAATTGCTTTTCCTTTCTGAACCCCCAGGGGCTAGCATTTCCAGTTTCAATGATTCTAAAGGATCATTTTACGTCTGTGGTTCCTGTTGGCTGTGCAGCTTGCCCAGCCTGGGATTTGGGATAAATTACCATCGCTTAACTTAAGCAACTCTGGTGTCTTGCACATGTGCTTGAAGGAAAGGAATCTTCAAGGACGGAAAGTGGCCAAGTTCCTTCAGAGGAAGAGCTATAAGATTCCCACGAATGCTGTTTGGGGCACCCCACTGAGGGAGCACCCCACTGAGGGAGCACCGGGTAACTCAAGGATCTTTGCTCCCAGGGCACCCTCAGTGGAAACATCCTGGGGCCATCTGTCCAACACCACAGCCAAATAAAAATCTTCCAGAAAACGGTGTGAATCACTGCTTACCCAAAATAGTAATGGTGTGTGTGTGTGGGGTGGGGGGGGGGGGGAACCCAAAGCAGTCTTCCATGCACTTTCCCACACCATGTATTTAAAGTTTGTTTTCACATTGTGTATTGAATTTTACATTTAGTGATTTTCCTCACTTAAAGGCTTGTCTTGACTCAATATATCACCCTACTTTTGTGTCCTTGGCTTGTCTACAGTCTGGATGAGTAAAAAGCTACTTCAGGTTAGTGCAGAGGCAAAGGCCTTATTTATTTTCTCCCTTAGCTTGAATCTATCTATTGAAAAGACAGTTTCACTATTTTATAATTCTTCATTCACTATTGAACATGCAAAGCCATGTTTGTGGAGAATGAAAAGAAAATGCTGATTTTGAGGAATAGCCCTGGGGCCTCTAGCAAGAAAGAGTCATAGGGTGGACAAGTAGTCACTGGTCACTGTTTAGATCACAGTCCACATGGTTATAGAAACACAAGACTCAGGGGGTGCCTGGGTGGCTCAGTGGGTTAAGCATCCGACTCTTGATTTTGTCTCAGATCATGATCTCACAGTCGTGAAATGGAGCCCCATGTCAGGTTCCATGCTGGGCTTGGAGCCTGCTTAAAATTCTCTGTCTCCCTCTCCCTCTGCCATCGCCCCCCACCAAATAAATAAATAAATAAATAAAATCTTTAAATAATAAAAAAAGAAATGAAGGAGTTAGCATTTTAACTTTTATGATGTCTGAGACATGAAGAAACCACAATTAGATACTTTGAAAAAAATAGGCACAGTGGTACTCTGTTCTACAGATACTTTTTGTAGACAGTGAATGATTTATTATTCCATGTGACATGCCCAAAGCCCGAGTAAATTCACGTTTGAGCAGCATTTGAGCAGATCATTTTATTTTATATTATACACCTATAAGCCAAAATGTGCCCCCAAGAGAATCAAAGGGAAGAAGCTGGAATTGACCCATTTGTGGCATTGTACTCTCTTATCTTGTGGCTCATTCTGTTGAGATTTGAGAGTAATATGGGGGATGTAGGGTTTTGAGTGAAATTTGCTTTGTAGATTCCAATCCCCACCCACCTCACCACTGCCAGTGTTTAGCCTTGTATAAAGCTCAGAAAATATCCATGAGTATTTTCAGGGGCTGAAAATATTTTATCTATGTTTTTCCTCCATCTCACTTTTTAACAGGTAATATGTAAAATAATTGAAAAGCATATACAAAGGGCTCCTGGGTGGCTCAGTTGGTTGGGTGTCCAACTTCGGCTCAGGTCATGATCTCACCCTCCGCGAGTGTGAGCCCCGCATCCAGCTCTCTGCTGACAGCTCGGAACCTGGAGCCTGCTTTGGATTCTGTGTCTCCTGCTCTTTTCTGCCCTTCCCCCCACTCACACTCTGTCTCCCTCTCAAATAAAATAAAAACATTAAAAAAATTAAAAAAAAGAAAAGCATATACAATATTTAAAAGGGTCTTTAATTTAAAAGGGTCTTTAATGAACAGTAAGTTATGCTGTCCTCCAACCAACCTCTGTTATCAGTTGCTTTTCTCTTTTTTATTTTTTAATTTTTTGAATTTGTTTTTGAGAGTGAGACAGAGAGGTAGAGCATGGGCTGGAAAGGGGCAGAGAGGAGGGAGAAACAGAATCCAAAGCAGGCTCCAGGCTCTGAGCCGTCAGCACAGAGTCCGATGCGGGGCTGGAACTCACGAACTGTGAAATCACGACCTGAACCGAAGTCAGACGCTTAAACCAACTGAGCCACCCAGGCTCCCCCGACTGCTTTTCTCTCTTGTTAGAGTTTATCCACCCCCCACCCACACCCACAAATGTGTGTGTGTGTGTGTGTGTGTGTGTGAGTGTGTGTCTATATATATGCTAAAGAATGTAACTGGTAGCAAGCTGCACCTTTCATTGTTTACCTAGACATATTTCTTTGGGATTGAAACTGAACTGTTAAATACACGATCCCAAGTAGGGAAGTCTCCTCTGGGAATGAGGGTTCTCATAGCAGCTGGTAGGAGCCTGCTTTGTGCTGCAATGCACATACCTCAATTGCTGAAGGAAAATAACCATGATGTATTTATAACACAATCTTATTTTTCTCTTCAGCGTCCTTCTGTTATTAACTTCCATTTTCTCATGTTTATTCAGTGTCCCTCATCTTTCCCTCTTTTGTCTCCCATTACTATTTTGCCTCTCCCTCTTTTCTCTCTTGCACACTGTCTCTATTTCAACTTGTCCCCCTAAGAGCTGTTCTTTCTGCCTCTGACATGTTCTCATTTCTTTCTGGCAGTTTTTCTTCTCCCTAAAGATTTAGTCCAGCTTTGCAGGGGGCAGCCCCTTCATGTCCGCGATTGACACAAGATGCTCTTTTTGGCAACCGAAGGTCTAGCTTTTTGGTAAAATACATTAAAATTATGTTATTTCTGGTCTGCAGGGAAGTGATGCTCTTCATTCCGGCTTTCCAGGAGGATAGAACACAAGGAGGTCGAAGAGACTTGTCCAGCAGGTCAGAACGGGTTCCGGGATTAGGTGAAGTCAGGATTTGTCATCGGCTGTCCCCCTGTGCCCAACCGCAAACAGTTGTCTATGAGAGACAGAGATGGAGAGAAGGGAGATGCAAGTAGTCACAGGAGCAAAAGGAAGGGCAGATGAGGGACAGTGAATAAGCATGGAAAATATCGGTTAGTAACAGAAGGAAGCTTCTGTAGGAAGGTCCAGCAGCCAGAGGGGTGTCGCTGCAAATGGAGATAACTCCGCGCACATTTAAGTCTTAAGGAGGAAGGATTTCCTCTCTCTCTGTGCTTGCACCGACCCTGCATTCAGACATCAGTTCCAAGTGGGCCCAGGGGACAAGAGCAGTGTGGATAAGTGGAGGAGGGGCTGGCTGGTAGAGAGGGGAGGAGGTGGGAGAAACAGGACCTTGGGGCAGGGAGAGGATCTGAGGCAGTAAACTGTAATACAGACAACAGGGCACTATATTTACTGCTCCAGCCAGGACGTGGTCCAGAAGGCACGAGGTGTTGAGATGAACACTTCTTCTTCCCCTCAGGCTGTAGCCGGCAGGGAAACTGAGGGGTTCCTCGGAAGTGGTTTGGGCAGGATGGAGCGTGTCCTTCGGGCTTTGCTTAGAGAACTCCTTCTCACGGAAACGTCCCCTGCCACCCTGACCCCCACACCAAATCCTCACACCTTCCCAGCATTGTTTTCCCCTTAGCACTTGTGCCCTGCCTCCCTTGCTGTTTTCTTTTCTTTTTTTTTTTTTTTTAACATTTATTTATTTTTTGAGAGAGAGAGTGTGTGAGTGCAGGAGGGGCAGAGAGAGGAGACAGAGGATCCAAAGCAGGCTCTGTGCTGTGAGCACAGAGCCCCATGTGGGGCTTGAACTCATGAACCATGAGATCATGACCTGAGCCAAAATCAAGAGTTGGCCGCTCAACCGACTGAGCCACCCAGTGGCTGCTATTTTCTTTTCAATTGTCTTATTTTGTAATGCTCTCTATCTTCCCCATTAGAATATAGACTCCAGGGCAGAGATTTCAGTCTGTTTTTTTTTCTTCTCATTTTATTCATTTCAGTAACCCCAGCCCTCAGGACAGGGCCCATCACAAAGTAGGTGCTCAGTAAGCACGTGTGGAATGAATGAATGAATGAATGGGCAGCTAATATGAGGACATTTGTGATACAAGCAGGGCAGGGAGGGCATAGATGTTTCCTTAGCAAAATGAAGCTAAGCTTATTATTCCCTAAGACATATGGCCAACATCACATTAGTTGAAGGAAGATGAATCTCTAGTACAGGTAAGAAATGAGCATCTTTAGACCGAAACCAATCCTCATGGAAGCACAGTGTGTTGGCTTCTGGATGTTTTCAGAGCAAACCAGCTGCAGTGGAAGCTGCTGATCATTCCCTTGTGCTTTCTCCTCCACCTCTCACCAGAGCTCAGCTCCCAGGGACATCAAGGCCTGGGCTTTCCTCATCTGAAGGGAGAGACGGCTCTTCTCAGGGAAGAACAGCAAAAGGGGCAGGGGGTGGGGACTTCTGCTTTCCTTGCAGGCCTGAAGCCTCAGGGGTGGCCCTCACCCATCACACCCACTGTGCCCTCTGCTCCTGTGCGGCCTTGGGATAAAGCCTTCCTCAAAGCAGAATTCCTTAGAGGAAGGCATTTGGTGCTTCCTTCTGAACTCATTATGGGCCTCATATTCCTGTTTACCTTGGGCACCTCAGTCATCCTTAAAGCCCCATGGCTCCTGGCCTTTTCTCTCCCCTACCTTCCCCCATGCTCCGGGAGCTTGCGGTCTGGGATGATCTAATTCCTCACATCCTCAGTCCCCTCAGACATCATCATGGCGTCCAGCTTTTGTGGCGGCCGGCTTGCTTCTGAGCACAGAGCACTCCACTTGCTGTGGTGGAGGCGGCTTGTCCTCTTACACTCTGGCCCCTCAGGGGGGAGGTGCAGCTCAATGGCCTCCTTACTCCCCATTTCTGCTTCCGGAAGGTCTCTTTCCCTTTTCCTTCCTTGGTCTTTCCTGGCTAAGTTAATGGTTTCACCATCTACCCAGCTGCTTTGATGAGAAACACTTGGTTCCTCACTTCCTCTCACACTCCATATCCATCCCAACAGCAGTCTTTCTGGCCCTGCCATAAAAATGTGACTCACATCTGATCCTTTCCCACTGTTTCCATCACCCTTGTTCAAGCCGCCCGCGTCTGTGACCTGATTATTGCTCTTGCTGATCTTCTGCCCCTTTCTCCAAATCCATTATCCACAGTGCTCTAAAGGGAGAGAAATTTAAAATCCATAAATCAAACTTAACAAACCCCACTTAAAACCCTCCAGTGGTTTCCATCATACTTAAAATAAAACCCCAAGCCCATGGACATCAATAGGCATTGGTTTTGGATTTGGTAAATGTTGGATTTGGTAAATGGATGACTCAGCTGGAGAAATTGGGAGCTGAGGCCCTGACAATCGCCTCCCCAAAGTGGACACATCCTAAAGCCTAGGTTACAATTGGAATTATTTTTGCAGTTGTGGGGTATGTTTGGGGCTGTTCCAGCCACATGAGTGAGGTCTTCTCACACAGAAACATCATCCTGTGCCCTGGTAAGTACATCACCTGCTCTCTTTCATCATCAGACCTGTGTGCTCATCACAGGATAAACCATATTTACATTTCAAAATTTAAGCTCCCCATTAGACTTCAGTTGATACCACTCTGGTTGGGATGGGGGAAGGTTGCCATATTACTGCTCCCCATGTGGCCTCTACTAACCATGGGTGACATGGCCTTGTTACTGCTGAGTGGTAGTGAAAGCCCTGACTCTCCTCTGGGCCTCCTGATACCACCCTGGGCAAGGATGGGGAGGGATGCCTTGTTACTGCAGGTTGGGATGGAAGTCTAAGCTCTCCACGTGGTCTCCAATGACACTGAAGGGATGGGGTGTGTTGGGAGGAGCTTGTCACTGCCCAATGGGTTGAAAGTTCTGGCCCTCACTCAAACATCTCTAACACCACCCTGGTGAGAGATTGGGTGCCTTGTTATAGGCTGGTGAAGATGGAAGTCTAAGCTGCTAAGCTGTCTAGTCTTTGCTGGCAGAAGAGTTTGGGCATCTTGTTTTTTTCTGCAGCATTTAGCTGGACTAGAGTTGCTGTCAGCTAAAAGTTTCTGCCTTGATGGACTGCCTCTTTCCTTGTTCTTTGGCTAAAGAGAGAAGGCTTTTGTTACAGATTGTTTTTGTCTGTGCCTGTAGGTATTTTGGGATTGGCAAAAGGAACCGGTGTCCATTATGGAGTTAGAAGCTTGCTTATCATGGAGGCTGTGGCACAGATGCTACAAGTCACCTTCAAAATGGGTTTCATCCTTACCTAAAGATATTGAAAAAGAAGCATAGTCTAGGCCCCAAGAGATAACTTAAGTACAAGAGCAGAAGACTGTCTGGGGCGCCCGGGTGGCTCTGTTGGTTACGCATCCAGCTTCAGTTCAGGTCATGATGTCTCGTTTCCTGAGTTTGAGCCCCGCGTTGGGCTCTGGCTAAAAGCTTGGAGGCTGGAGCCTGCCTCAGATTCTGTGTCTCCCTCTCTCTTTGCCCCTCCCCCCACTCGCACTCTGTGTCTCTCTGTTTCTCAAAAATAAATAAACATTAAAAAAAAAGTATTTAAAAAAGAAGACTGTCCTAATCAGCCATGGGTATTCAGAAAGATTTGAGGAATTCTAGGCTGTAGGGTGTCTATACAACAAGGCTCCTGGCTTGTGATCATGGCCACATAGTAAGATTTTGACCACAGAAAATTAATTTTGAGAAGAGCAAGACCATAAAGGCAAATCTCTAAGGAATTTCCAGGGGTTTCTTAGGAATAAGCTGTTGTGATTCTGGGGGATGCACAAAGGAAAATGGCACTGAGTTTAAGTACGGTTCTGAAATTTTAAAAGCAGTTTTGAATAAAACCCCAAATAAAACCAGTTATATGCTGAGGCAGTTGCCCTAGTTCTACCAGCCACATTTGTTCAGAACAGCCCAACCACACTCCTGTTAGCTATTAAACCTCTTTGTCTTGAGAGAGGGCTATTCCCTCAGCAGAGCAGCCTGTGCACGGCTGTGACTCCCCATTGACTATGCCTCCCCCACCCCCACTGCACCGAGTGATGCTTCTTTCCTGAGCTGTCAGCCATCAGTCCTTCTATTGAATTGAATCCTCCACTTGGGGATCATCAGTATTTCTTTTTATTGGATCAGACTGTTGGGTGGTATGATATCTTTGCTTTACCCAGTCAATGAACCTCTTTACCTTTAATTTTCAAAATTAGAAAAGTGCAAGTCCCCAGTCAAGCAATAGAGTGGGAATGTAATAGATATTTTTCCTCTCGACTCTGAAGATGAATTCTGTGAGTCTGGTTATTGAAAGATAGATTGTTGGGGTCTTTGGGGCTGCCAACAGGGAGCTGTTATTTAAAAATAATCTCTTCTGATTGGCCTTCAAGGTTTTAATGGACCTTAAATTTTACTAAGGCTCTCTCTCCAGATATGTCTAAAACACTGGGCAAATCCCAGGTTGCCACTATGGCAATTCCAGAGTGATGACCCAAGTGCCCACTCTGTGGAAGGCCCGCTTGTGATATTCTCAAGGAGATTCAGTCTAGTTGAAGAGATAGAGCCTTAACACATAAAATTCTGAAGTGGCAATAAAAGATTTAAGTGATTTGAAACCAATGGTGCCACATGAATTGATAATTTGTACATATTATGCAAAGGAGAGAACCCTTTCCAGTCTGGAGAGGTTGGAGTTTGAACTGGTTCAAGGAGGAAAGGGAGGTGGGATTTAAAAATGCAGAATGGCCAAAAGAGTCAGCCAAGATATTGAGGAGGCATGTTCCCAGAAGAGAAAAAACATGGGTGTTGGAACCCACATGGGACCTTCTTAGGCAGAGAGAAGACCAGTCTAGCTTGGGCAGAGGGTCAGCTAAACTGAGTGGAGAGATTTTTATCCATGTAAGGAGGGGCTAGTTTGTGGGAGGCTTTGAAAATCAGATTAATAATCAATTGGTACTTATTGATCATTGACTAGGTGCCATACAATGTTCTAAGCATTTAACATGTGTTTTAGTTCTCGTATTATTGTTGTTATTATTCTCAGCATCATTTTGTAGCGTGGAAATGGAGAATGAGGGAAGCTAAATTGGAGTGGGTGTGAGGAGCAGGGTATGAGCCCCAGCCAGCTCCACTCTATTGACCTTTTTAGAATTAAGTCGTGTAAGTGGCCCTCTGGGTGATATGGATCCACTGACAAATATGGTGGATGGGTTCTCAGTGAAGGACAGGGAATAAAAAAGACTCCCTTCCTTAATGTGTTTCATTCATGTGTTTGTCAAACCACTCTACTGAAGAAGAGCCTGTACAAGTCACTGGTGACATATACCTATAGGTAGTGGTTGGGTGGGAGGTGAGGGCTCTCCCATGAGGAACCCTTTAAGATGGACAGAGGGTCAGTAGCCTCCAGTCACTCTTCTGTCATTGAGAAGACCAGAGGAATCAGGATTCTGAGGGAACAGTTCTTGGGAATGGTAGATGAGGCCTTTTGTAGTTTTTGGCACACCTCACTGGGGAGGTGGAATCCATGTCCCCAGCCCTTGAATCTGCACAGACTGGCGACTGTCTGGCCCCCAGGGTGTGGTGCAGTGACACTAGGAGAATCCTGTGGCAGGGTCATAACAAGCAATGTGGCCAGAGCAGGCACTCCTGGAGGCAGCCAGACCACAGAGCCTGCAGGTGTGATAGACCCAGGGAAAGACATCACAGTAAAGCCATCTGTTAGCTGAATGCCTTCCAGTGACCTTCATGACTGCCTCATGTGGCAGCAGAATCACTCTGCTGAGCCCTGCCTGAATTCCTGCCAATAAAACCGTATCCATAAACCATACCCTCAAACAGTAAATGGGTTGTTGTGTTAAGCCACTAAGTTTTGGGATAGCTAGTTAAAAAGTGATAGTAACCAGAATGGGTTCTGTTGCTATGGGCCTGATCCCTCTTCTCACCCCTTGCTTGAGGGAGAAGACCTCCTTGAGAATGTAAGCCTTTGTTAGACTAGAAACAGAATCTCCCACCAGTTACCTGGAAACACAGTGTGGTGGGGGCAGGGGAAGGCTAGCCAACAAGACCTAAAAATGGTAGTTTTACCCTGTGATTCTCACCTTGCAAGTAAATCTAAGGTGGGGAGGGGGTCGCATTTTAGATAGGACCAGGTGGGATCTATCTTTGGGTCCCATAGTGTCCCAAATAAACACTGTGGATAGGGACAGAGTGGCAAGTTAAGGGGTGAGGAGACCTCTGTGGCCTATATTTCCCCTCAGGTTGCATCTGATAAGGGCGCCATGAGGAATAGAAAGGATGGCTACATGGGGACACAATGGTTTTCATGCTGTAGACTCCAGTACTACAGAGTTTGGGGTCCCAGGCATCTATCCACAGAAGGGCAGGTCCTTCAAACATGGCTGACCTGAAGGTCATGACCAGCATCCCAAAGGAGGAAAGAGGCATGCCCTGTGGCCAGTGGTGAGTTGGGAAGGCTCTCATACAAATATTTCTTAGGATTATTTCCTCAGGGACTTCCTATGAAAACAGCAGAATACTAACTCTAGAGCCGCAATGAGATCCCAATTGGTTCTGGCTTCTGGGTCATCTTGATTTTGAGAACTGATTCCATTCTGAGACAAATATATGGGCTGTGCCCCCAGATTTAAAAAAAAAAAGTCAAAATTCATAGCCTTTCTTCATAATTAAAGTTTGTGAAAAGAAAAAGCTGTGTTGGTCCCAGGCCTCTGGGTTGGCAGGGTGACCTCTGGGTTGGCCTCTTTTCTTCATGTCACAAAATGAGCTTATAAATGAGTGCTTAAGGAAACTCCAAAACAAAAGAGAAAAGCCTCTTTGGCAAAATGATAGCGGGAGCGGAGCTATCTTGCTCCGGGACAAACCTCTCGTGAGGACTCTACGCGGCCACTCCTAGTGGAATTACGCTCCCTTGATTGCATTTATGTTTTACAAGTGGTTCTTAAATTGGCCACGGGCTCTTATCCTCATTTGGCTGAGGACAAAGGCAGGACAGTCAACCAAAAGTCAGAGGTGAGCTGTGTCCACAAGCTTCTTCCGCCTGGTAATTCGTTAAGAACCACGGGAAACACTTCCACCCTGAATCCCATAGTCACAATAGGTCGCTCTGTTGTGTCCCTGACGAGCATAAGGTACTGCCAGCAGCTAGAGACTAATAAAGGGAGAGCACGATTTCCATTTTCCAGATTGATTGGCTACACTTTGGTCCTTTTGCTTTTAATCTCCTTCATACTTTATTATTTATTTTTACATACTTTGGGGAGAGTATTTCAGATATGCTT
This sequence comes from Felis catus, assembly GCF_018350175.1. NCBI lineage: Eukaryota > Metazoa > Chordata > Mammalia > Carnivora > Felidae > Felis > Felis catus. The sequence continues at coordinate 30,286,059 of NC_058380.1, read as the reverse complement.
ATTAAACTATCTTTTCAATAATATTCACATATATATATACATCTGGGCATGTATTTCTATTAGTTTCATCTCCGTTTCCTGTTGTTCCCTGATTCCAAGTTGGAGTCATTTATGTACATATTTTTTTCCAATTTTATTGGGATCTAATCCACACACCTCATTGTTTAAGGTGTGCAGCATAATGGTCTGACTTACATTTATTGTGACATGATGACCACATTAAATTTAGTTGACACTCATCAATCTCATGCGGGCACAATAAAAAAGTGAAATCAGAAGAAAAACAATTTTTTTTCTTGTGATAACTTTAAGCATTTACTCTCTTACCAGCTTTGCTATGTATCATACAGCAGTGTTACCTGCAGTCATCCCTCTGTGCGTTATATCCCTGGTACTTTCTTGTAACTGGAAGTTTCTGCCTTTTGACCACCTTTCTCCAGTCCCCTCCTCTACCCTTTGCCTCTGGTAACCACAAATCTGATCCCTTTTCCTATGGTTTTTTGTTTTGTTTCATTTTGTTTTGTTTTTTAGTGCATCATTTATTTAATAGTAAAGTCAATACTATAAGGATTTCATGGAATTAAAAGAAAAATCAAAATAGGGGCACCTGGGTGGCTCAGTTGGTTAAGCATCTGCCTCTGGCTCAGGTCATGATCTCATGGATTGTGAGTTTGAGTTCCGCATTGTGCTCTCTGCTGTCTGTGTAAAGCCAGCTTCGGATCCTCTGCCTCCTCTTTCTCTGCCCCTCCTCTGCTCGTTCTCTCTCTCTCTCTCTCTCTCTCTCTCTCTCAAATAAATAAATAAAACTTAAAAAAAATAGAAACCAATAACACAGTTCCCTATTTTAGTCTATACTTATCACACCCTCAATGAGATCACACATTGTTATTACTGTTACGTGGATGTAAAGAGTGTTGATATAAGCAGAACATCTTAAGATAAATAGTTCTGGGGGTGCCTGGGTGGTTCAATTGGTTAAGTGTCCGCCTTTAGCTCAGGTCATGATCTTACCATTCCTGAGTTCGAGCCCCACGTGAGGCTCTGTGCTGACAGCTCAGAGCCTGGAGCCTGCTTCAGATTCTGTGTCTTCCTCTCTCTCTCTCTCTGCCCCTCCCCTGCTCATGTTCTGTCTCTCTGTCTCTCAAAAGTAAATAAAAATTGAAAAAAAAAAGTTCTGACACCTGAAAAACAGAAACATCAACAAATTGCTAACTGTTCTTGTGTCCTGAGACCTTAAATTGTTATTAATCTTTTTTTTTTGATTCATATAATTCCACAAATCAGGAAACCAAAACCCAGAGCTGGAAATCTAATTTACAAAGTACTCTTCTCAAAGGATCTTCTATGAGAAGATAAAGGATCTTTTCTCTTACCTGTAAAAACTTAGTGAAACAGATTCTTAAACTGAAATATACTGGTAACTAAGAATTTGATGATAATGCATTTAGAACGGTTGTACTATGAGTTAACATACATCCCAAGCAATTTATGTTCATTTTCATCCATTTTAATATTCTGGTTCACCAGGTCATGATTTCGAGAATCCACCCCTTTCTCATTTGCTTTCCCATTTCTGATGCTTGATGGCCATGCCACTAACTTGTGCACAGTTTCACAGGAACACAGAATTTGATGTATTTTTTTAATGAAGCCACCTGGAAGCCATGCCTGGAGGAGCCCTGGCTTCCCTTCCCTGGTCTGGGAAGTTGCTGTGTAGAAGGGTTAAGTGCCTTGTGCAGATTCAGCCCGGCTGCTGTTTCATTTATTATATCTCTTTATTGCCTCTATGCCGGCAATAAAGTCGGGGTCATAAAATTAGAGTGTGGTCGCCACGTCCGGCTTCCCAGATTTCCATGTCATGTTGGGAAGCCCCAAAGTTCGTGATTCATGCCACTGTGCATTTTCAACCTTCTTTGTTAAGGGTTTCAGAGATTGACAGAGCATTGTTTTTTAATAAAAAGAGGTGGGGGAGGCAGGGAAGCAAAGCAGAGCAATGGTCGACATTTTAGAGCAAGCATATGCCTCATATGGAAGAAGGGCGTAGTTATTTAAGGCAAAGTCGCCATCTTGGCAGCCCTTCTCTTGCATGGGGACCATGTAGGCGGCAGGCAGCCTCAGTCAGCCCCAGGAACCTGCAGCAGGGACCACACAGGGAGAGCCTACCGCGCAGGAGGGCCTGTGGCCGCTGCCCCCAGAGCACACTTCAGGGCCTGTGTCTCCCAGAGCCTTCAGCTAGCCAGCAGGTTGTCTGACTTTTGTCTCCTCTAAGAGACAAAGAATGGCTCTCTTTGAAGAGGGGAGACACAAGGAGGCCTAACCACAAACACAGTGGGCAGAGAAGTTTTCTTTGTTGTTCTTCCATAGCAGGGCTCCAATTTTTTTTCTTTTTTTTTTTTTCAATATATGAAATTTATTGTCAAATTGGTTTCCATACAACACCCAGTGCTCATCCCAAAAGGTGATCAGGGCTCCAATTTAAAAAGAAAAAAACAAACAAGCAAACATCCCCCTTGTCCCCTGCAAATATTCTCCAGAAACACACAATCTAAAAAATGCATGTTTTCACTGCAGTGCCAGGAAAATAGCTACCGGTACTGGTAACTACCTTTGGATGAGAGCTACATATACATGATCTCTTGTGATGTTCACAACCACACTGTGAGGCAGGAGCCGCGGTATCCCCTTGCTACAGAGGAGAGGACAGGACTGACCCCTGAGCTCATGTCCCTGATCCCCTATAGTATTTTGTTTGTGAACTTGATTCTCTTGGCTGGGTGTCATGGCTGCCTCCAGAGAGGAACTTTCACAGAGCACTGGCTCTTAACCGAGAGCAGTTTTGCCCCCTTGGGAACATTTGGCAATGCCTGGAGATATTTTTGATTGTCACGACTTGCAGCTGGCCAGGGATGCTACGAAACATCCTACACTTCAATGATCTGGCTGAACTTGTCAATAGCATTGAGGTGGAGACACCCTCCTGTAGATGCTTCTATTTTGTGACATTAAGATTTAAAGTGGTTTGCTTTGTTGTGAATAATTAGAAAGGGAGAAAACTGGAGGATGAAAGAGCTCCCTGAAATCATCACTCACAGCAACATCGGCCTGGGTCCTTTTGCACAAAGATGCTTCGGGAAACAAACCAAACCCGCAACACTTTATCCTTAAAACCTGGACAAGAGGGGGCACCTGGGTGGCTCAGTTGGTTGAGTGTCCAACTCTTGATTTCTGCTCAGGACATGATCTCAGGTTCCATCCACATAGGGATCTGTGCCGAGCATGGAGCCTGCTTATGGTTTTTTCTCTCTCCCTCTGCTCCTCTCCCCTGCTCACTCCCTCTCTCTAAAAATCAAAACAAAACAAAAGAAAAGAAACAACAACAACAACAAGAAAACCAGAAAATAAACCGGGACAAGATATGCACACCTAAGAGACTCAGTGTCATGGAAGACTGGTGGTTGCCTTTCCATTATCCTTGCTTGTATCATTCTCTCCTCCCTCTTTGTAACAGCTGCATCCAGATCTCCAGGGGATTCTGAGTGAGCCAACATCAGCTGACATCCCTGACATCAGCGGACAGCCCTGGGCGGAGCTCGTCACTGAGGAGTGGGCGGGTGACCTAAGCAAAAGGAATGTCTGGATATTTTCTGTGAATACTGGGACAGAAGCTGTCCTCCTAAGGGTGGGTGGGAGTAAGGGTCAGAGATCAAAAACACTTTCCTTTCTACTGGGAGGGAAGCCCCAGCACTGGTGACACCTTCCAGCTGGCCAGCACCTGGCAGGCAGGCTTGTGCTCTAGTTTCTCTGTATTCTGTGCAGTACATACAGATATATGTGGTCTGAACAAGCCACAGGGTCACAGGAACAGAGCCGTGTGACTGGGGGTTCTGCTTTGCGTGCCTCTGGGAGAAAAGGACAGTTGTGGGGACATAGACTATGTGATGCTACACTTGCAAGTCCCTCTCTGTCAGCCAAGGCACCTACACGTTCGGGTGACATTCCTGTCCACAAATGGCTCCAGCCAGCTCAGCCTGTCTGCCCCTGTCTTCCTTTTTGCTGCTTCCTTGTGATCGTTTTTGAGTGCTTCATCCAGCTCTCCCACTTCTTAGCTAGAGAACCGCTGGCAAGTTTCTCCCTTCTGTGCCCCCCTTCCTCACCAGTATTGGCCTGAAGGTGACCGGGCTTAACAGGGCCATTCCGTGCCCTGTGGGTGCTCACTGAGTGTGAACTGTTATGAAGAGCAACAGGACAGGTGAATGCAGAGGAAGAAGGGAAACAGGCAGTTTTACCAGCTACTTACTATGCGGTGTTTCAGAGTTGAGGGTCTCACGCACACAGTCATTCATTTGACTTCTGCTGTCCAATGTGTGGCCACTGGTCACAGGTAGCTATGAGCACCCGAAACTTGGCTGATACAAACTGACGTGAGCTGCCAGTGTAAAACACACAGGGGATTTGGGAGACTTAGTATGAAAAAGGGAATGTACAATATTTTATTAATATTTCTTTTTATATTGATTACCTCTTGAACTAATATTTTGGATATATTTGGCTTAAAAAATATATTATTAAAATGAATTTCAGTTGTTTCATTTTTTAAGGTGGCTACTAGAAAATTTTAAATTACATCTGTGTAATTTTATTTCTCCTATTTTATTTCTTTCAGACAGTGCTGGTCTTGGTGGAACCTTCAGTGGGGTAACTTCTGGGTGTTGAATGGAGCTTCCAGCCCACAAAACGTCTCTTATATGGGACAGTGATGGCTGAGATCCCATCATAGGAGCCTCAATCCTTAAAGGCCTTGAGCCCTGGGAAAAATTTTAATCTCCCTGGGGGGTTTTAAGCTATCAGTCATTTGCACCCTAGTATGAATGAGCACCAAGGTCTTTTTTTTTTTTTTTTTTTTTTGGTGGAGAGCAGGTTTTGATACCAGGAAGTAGGGTTGGAGGGAAGCAGAGGGGAGCAAAGACAATGAGAACAGTGAGCAGGTAAGAGTGGGCGAAGGGTTCCCACCCAAGTGGGTGAAGAGGGTGCTGAGCGGGGCAATGGTGAAATAGATCTGCTGAGCGGGGCAATGGTGAAACATTGCCATCACAGCTTTGTGTCTTCCTTTTGTACTTCTTACAGCACTATCATGGTGGTCTGCATGTCACATGGGGAGTCCACTATAACTGTACAGACTGGGTGACCAATAATAAGATTTGAAAGAAGGATTTCCTTACACAGGACAATTTCTCACCTGGCATGATTTGACCTTGAGTCTGCAAACCATACCCCCCATTTCTTTCTTGGGTAAGGAGTTTTACTAAGACATTTTCCCTTTCTCCTTCCTTCTTCTTCTCCTGTTTCCATAGCGAAATGAGATGGAGTCAGAACCATTTGTTTTTTGTTTTTTGTTTTTTTTACTGGCATATTTGTTTTTTGGGTGTTGAGTTTGATAAATTCTTTACAGATTTTGGATACTATCCCTTTATCAGGTATGTCATCTTTTCCCATTCCATAAACTGACTCTTAGTTTTGTTGATTGTTCCCGTAAGCAGAATTATTTTTTTTATGAATTTATTGTCAAATTGGTTTCCATACAACACCCAGTGCTCATCCCAACAAGTGCCCTCATCAATGCCTATCACCCACTTTCCTTTCTCCCCCACCCCCCCCATCAACCCTCAGTTTGTTCTCAGTGTTTAAGAGTCTCTTATGGTGTGCCTCCTTCCCTCTCTGTAACTTTTTTCCCCCTTTCCCTCCCCCCTGGTCTTCTGTTGAGTTTCTCAGGATCCACATAAGAGTGAAACCATATGGTATCTGTCTTTCTCTGCCTAACCTATTTCATTTAACATAACACTCTCCAGTTCCATCCACATTGCTACAAATGGCCAGATTTCACTCTTTTTCATTACCAAGTAGTATTCCATTGTATATATAAACCACGTCTTCTTTATCCATTCATCAGTTGATGGACATTTAGGCTCTTTCCATAATTTGGCTATTGTTGAAAATGCTGCTATAAACATTGGGGGACAAGTGCCCCTATGCATCAGTACTCCTGTATCCCTTGGGTAAATTCCTAGCAGTGCTATTGCTGGGTCATAGGGTAGGTCTATTTTTAATTTTTTGAGGAACCTCCACACTGTTTTCCACAGCGACGGCACCAGTTTGCATTCCCATCAGCAGTGCAAGAGGGTTCCCATTTCTCCACATCCTCACTAGCATCTATAGTCTCCTGATTTGTTCATTTTAGCCACTACGACTGGCGTGAGGTGGTTATCTCAGTGTGGTTTTGATTTGTATTTCCCTGGTGAGGAGTGACATTGAGCATCTTTTTATGTGCCTGTGGGCCATCTGGAAGTCTTCTTTGGAAAAGTGTCTATTCGTGTCTTCCGCCCATTTGTTCACTGGATTATTTGTTTTTCGGGTATGGAGTTAGGTGAGTTCTTTATAGATTTTGGATACTAGCCCTTTATCTGATATGTCATTTGCAAATATCTTTTCCCCTTCTGTCAGTTGCCTTTTAGTTTTGTTGATTGTTTCCTTTTCAGTGCAGAAGCTTTTTATCTTGATGAGGTCCCAATAGTTCATTTTTGCTTTTAATTCCCTTGCCTTTGGAGATGTGTTGAGTAAATTGCTTTTAATTCCCTTGCCTTTGGAGATGTGTTGAGAAATTGCTGCAGCTGAGGTCAAAAAGGTTGTTGCCTGCTTTCTCCTCTAGGGTTTTGATTGTTTCCCATCTCACATTCAGGTCCTTCATCCATTTTGAGTTTATCTTTGTGAATGGTGTAAGAAAGTGGTCTCGTTTCATTCTTCTGCATGCTGCTGTCCACTTCTCCCAGCACCATTTGTTAAAGAGACTGCCTTTTTTCCATTGGATATTCTTTCCTGCTGTGTCAAAGATTAGTTGGCCATACGTTTGTGGGTCTAGTTCTGGGGTTTCTATTCTATTCCATTGGTCTATGTGTCTGTTTTTGTGCCAATACCTTGCTGTCTTGATGATTACAGCTTTGTAGTAGAGGCTAAAGTCTGGGATTGTGATGCCTCCTGCTCTGGTCTTCTTCTTCAATATTACTTTGGCTATCCGGGGTCTTTTGTGGTTCCATACAAATTTTAGGATTGCTTGTTCTAGCTTCAAGAAGAATGCTGGTGCAATTTTGACTGGGATTGCATTGAATGTGTAGATTACTTTGGTAGTATTGACATTTTAACAATATTTATTCTTCCAATCCATGAGCATGGAATGTTTTTCCATTTCTTTGTATCTTCTTCAATTTCCTTCATAGGCTTTCTATAATTTTCAGCATACAGATATTTTACATCTTTGGTTAGGTTTATTCCTAGGTATTTTATGCTTCTTGGTGCAATTGTGAATGGGATCAGTTTCTTTATTTGTCTTTCTGTTGCTTCATGATTAGTGTATAAGAATGCAACTGATTTCTGTACGTTAATTTTGTATCCTGCGACTGCTGAATTCATGTATCAGTTGTAGCAGACTTTTGGTGGAGTCTTTCAGGTTTTCCATGCATAGTATCATGTCATCTGCAAAGAGTGAAAACTTGACTTCATCTTTGCCAGTTTTGATGCCTTTGATTTCATTTTGTTGTCTGATTGCTGATGCTAGAACTTCCAACACTATGTTAAACAACAGCGGTGAGAGTGGACATCCCTGTCCTGTCCTGATCTCAGGGGGAAAGCTCTCAGTTTTTCCCCATTGAGGATGATATTAGCTGTGGGCTTTTAATAAATGGCTTTTATGATGTTTAAGTATGTTCCTTCTATCCCTACTTTCTCGAGGGTTTTTATTAAGAAACGATGCTGAATTTTGTCAAATGCTTTTTCTGCATCGGTTGACAGGATAATATGGTTCTTTTCTTTTATTAATGTGTTGTGTCACATTGGTTGATATGTGAATATTGAACCAATCCTGCAGCCCAGGAATGAATCTCACTTGATTATGGTGAATAATTCTTTTCATAAGTTGTTGAATTCAATTTGCTAGTATGTTGTTGAGAATTTTTGCATCCATATTCATCAGGGATATTGGCCTGTAGTTCTCTCTTTTTGCTGGGTCTCTGTCTGGTTTGGGAATCAAAGTAATGCTGGCTTCATAAAATAAGTCTGGATGTTTTCCTTCCCTTTCTCTGTTTTGGAACAGCTTGAGACAGATAGGTATTATTTCTGCTTTAAATGTGTGGTAGAATTCCCCAAGGAAGCCATCTGGTCCTGGACTCTTATTTGTTGGGAGATTTTTGATAACTGATTCAATTTCTTCACTGGTTATGGGTCTGTTCAAATTTTCTATTTCTTCCTGTTTGAGTTTTGGAAGTGTGTGGGTGCTTAGGAATTTATCCATTTCTTCCAGGTTGTCCAGTTTGTTGGCATATAATTTTTCATAGTATTCCCTGATAATTGCTTATATTTCTGAGGGATTGGTTGTAATAATTCCATTTGCATTCATGATTTTATCTATTTGGGTCCTCTCCCTTTTCTTTTTGAGAAGCCTGGCTAGAGATTTATCAATTTTATTTATTTTTTCAAAAAACCAACTCTTGGTTTCATTGATCTGCTCTATTGATTTTTTAGATTCTATATTGTTTATTTCTGCTCTGACCTTTATCATTTCTCTCCTTCTGCTGGGCTTGGGGTGTCTTTGCTGTTCTGCTTCTAGTTCCTTTAGGTGTGCGTTAGATTTTGTATTTGAGATTTTTCTTGTTTCTTGAGATAGGCCTGGATTGCAATGTATTTTCCTCTCAGGACTGCCTTCACTGCATCCCCAAGCGTTTGGATTGTTGTATTTTTATTTTCATTTGTTTCCATATATTTTTTAATTTCTTCTCTAATTTCCTGGTTGACCCATTCATTCTTTAGTAGGGTGTTCTTTAATCTCCTTGCTTTTGGAGGTTTTCCAGACTTTTCCCTGTGGTTGATTTCAAGTTTCATAGCATTGTTGTCTGAAAGTGTGCATTATATGATCTCAATTCTTTTATACTTATTAAGGGCTGTTTTGTGGCCCAGTATGTGATCTATCTTGGAGAATGTTCCATGTGCGCTCTAGAATAAAGTATATTCTGTCACTTTGGGATGCGGAGTTCTAAATATATCTGTCAAGTCCATCTGATCCAATATATCATTCAGGGCCCTTGTTTCTTTATTTATTCTCTGTCTAGATGTTCTATCCATTGTTGTAAGTGGAGTATTAAAGTCCTCTGCAATTACCACATTCTTACCAATAAGGTTGCTTATGTTTGTGATTAATTGTTTTATATGTTTGGGTTCCTCCAAATTTGGTGCATAGACATTTATAATTGTTAGCTCTTCCTGATGGATAGACCCTGCAATTATCATATAATGCCCTTCTTCATCTCTTGTTACAGCCTTTGATTTAAAGTCTAGTTTTTCTGATATAAGTATGACTACTCCAGCTTTCTTTTGACTTCCAGTAGCATGATAGATAGTTCTCCATCCCCTCACTTTCAATCTGAAGGTGTCCTCAGGTCTAAAATGAGTCTCTTGTAGGCAGCAAATAGATGGGTCTTGTTTTTTTTTTTTTTTTTATCCATTCTGATACCCTACAGAACCATGACCTCATTTGTAAGTGAAGAACCTGAGGCTAAGAGATAAAGGAGTGGCTTGGTTTTGATCATGTAGAAACTATAGATCCAAGATAAAAAATATGGCTTTTATCATTGGACCAGCCAACAGATGGGCCATTTGTTTCTTACAGATTCTCAAGTGAGGTGAATGCTAAGAGATGGTCTCCAATTCAGAATTTCAGGAAAGCACCAAGTCAGAAGGGCCAGTCATTTCCAGAATGGTCACACCTGACATGACAGTGCTTCATTGAGCCTGATTTTTTGTGTGGTGACATCAAAGTGACTTCAATTTCCTGATATAAGAGTTGGAGTTCCTTTAATTCTAAGACAACACTACTGGTTTTCAAATAACTTCCCAGAAAGAACTTCCATGAGAGAAAATAATAATTAGTTCCCACAACAAGAGATGTGGAAAAGCTGAGACGCCTGTCATGGACTGTGAGGTGTTACAGGATCTTAGTCCTGGGAAGACCAACCTCAGGGAAGATTCCTGGCCTCAGAAGTAATTTCTCTGTCTCTCCATCTCTTCCTCTCTTTAAAATTGTTCTCTAGGAAACTGACTCAACTGTTTTTTTGCTCTTACTCTTTTTTCTTTTAAATATATGAAAGATGACAAGAAAACATCTTAGAGGAGAAATAGTGAACTCACTTGCTCACTTCATAAAGAAACTTTGAAGGAAACTTCCTTGGTAAAGTTCCTCTTGTTAAAAAGCTGTGAGGTCATAAAATGCTGTTGAACAATAACTTTTCAACACAAACGGGCACTTCCATCAGAGCATCAGTGCTCTCTCAAGACCAGTTAGGGCCAATGGGAGCTCTGCTGTCCCCTCTGTGTCACTATCTTTTATGGTTTTCTTTCCATTTGATCAATGCCATCTTCTCTTGCTCTGTCTTTTCCTTCAGGAAGGCTGGGGGAAACATGATTTTTGTAACGGCTGATCAAGACATTTCTTTTGAGCCAAACATTTGTCAGTGTTGTGATTGAAGCTGTGTTTAAAGTCTAGCACTTTATTTGAGAATATTGTCTGTGATCCACATCCAAAATATGTATGTGAAGATGATTCGCAATCTAATCAAATGGTTTGACTTTCATTTCATGTATTTATTTTCAGAACACTGCTATGAACTGAAAGGTTTGAAGTGACATGAAATGAAAGTTTTCAGTAATGAGAACTTGAAAAGAATAAGTCCCTTTTGGCAGGAAGTTTCTGGTGGCTTTGGTTTGTGTCATCCTTCCTTTCTCCCTGTGGTGACCCATGACCTCCCGCAAGGGTGAAAATATGCTTGCTTGGACAATATGGAAACCATAGGTACAGTGGTCTTGCTTAGCTGGGAGGTCAAAGGTGTAAAAGATTCAGCTCTTGCCCTCAAGAAGCATTCAACAGCGATTTTTTGCTGGCTATGTGCCAACGTATGGATTTGCTAGTATCCTGTGTACTAGACACTCTCCCTCTGAAACTCATTTCCCTTGTCCCCTAGTTACATCAAGCCATGCAGCCTGCCTGTGGCCCACAAAAAGTGCCAAAGAGGGGCGCCTGGGTGGCGCAGTCGGTTAAGCGTCCGACTTCAGCCAGGTCACGATCTCACGGTCCATGAGTTCGAGCCCCGCGTGGGGCTCTGGGCTGATGGCTCAGAGCCTGGAGCCTGTTTCCGATTCTGTGTCTCCCTCTCTCTCTGCCCCTCCCCTGTTCATGCTCTGTCTCTCTCTGTCCCAAAAATTAAAAAAAAAAAAAAAAAGTGCCAAAGAATGAATACACCCTGGGACCGGCCCTCAGCGGTGACTCTAGGGAGTAGTGCAGAAATACCACAAATACCTGCCCCTCCAAGGATGACTCTAAGGCATGGGCTGCTCTGTCTTAGGGCTGCCTGCTGGCTTAACCTTCAGTCACCCACTCTAGCAGCTGGCCTGATGGCACACCCTTTACTGGCTTCCCTTGTCCCTGCTCTACCTATCAGAGTTCCAGTGCCTCTGCTTGAGTGCTGTCTCTGGGTCTGCTTCTAGGGAAATCAAGAAGTCACCTGGATATAGCTGGTCACAACAGTGAGGGATATTGGGCATCAAGGAAGGGCATCTATCCAAGTGTGTATAGAATGTAAATCTTAAAAAAAAAAAGGCTTTATTTAAATTCCAGATAGTTAACACACAGTGTATTAGTTTCAGATGTACAATACAGTGATTCAACACTTCCGTACATCACCCAGGGCTCATCACATGAGAGCACTCCTTAATCCCCATCACCTATTTCACCCATCCTTCACTGCCTGCCCTCTGGTAACCATCAGTTTGTCCTCTATAGTTAAGAGTCTGTTTCTTGGTTTGCCTCTCTCTTTCTCTTTGTTTCTCTCTTTGCTTGTTTGTTTTGTTTCTTAAGTTCCACATATGAGTGAAATTATATGGTATTTGTCTTTCTCTGAAAGACTTATTTTGCTTAGCATTATACTCTCTAGCTCCATCCATGTTGCTGCAAATGGCAAGATTTCATTCTTCTTTAAGGCTGAGTAATATACATATAGGGGAAGAAGGATAAGATATGTATACATATATTCATACGACATCTCCTTTATTCACTCGTCAGTCGGACACTTGGGCTGTTTCCATAATTTGGCTATTGTTTATAATGCTGCTGCTATAAACATTAGGGTGTGTGTATCCCTTTGAATTAATATTTTTGTATTCTTTGGGTGGATACCTAGTAGTGCAATTGCTGGGTCGTATAGGGTAGTTCTATTTTTAACTTTCTGAGGAAACCCCACACTGTTTTCCAGAGTGGCTGCACCAGTTTGCATTCCCACCAACAGTGCAAAGGGGGTTCCCCTTTCTCCATCCCCTCGCCAACACCCGTTGGTTCTTGTGTTCTTGATTTTAGCCATAGAATATAAATCTTGCTTTGTATGTGTTTTAAGTTCCAAAAATAAAATTTCCATCAAGTTCTGGGATATTCCTTGATGGGCACTGAGTAATGTATAGAATTGTTGAATCACTGTACTGTACGCCTGAACTAGTTTAACACTGTATGTTAATTATAGTGGAATTTAAAATAAAAGAATGAAGTGCTTTGCATACTGATAAGAAATCAACACCACCACCAACAAATTCTTGGGATGCTGTTTAGGTGGCTAGGATTTCCCATGTACAGTCAGATCTTGGATGCTCAGGATGCTGGAAGGAATGTGGGTCGACCACAAATTCTGATGGCAGCATTTTCTGGACAGTCAGTCCTGAGGAGGTTGTGTAATAAAACGCAGTTATCCACACAACTGTCTCTAAGATTAAAAAGTAGGCTGGGGCGCCTGGGTGGCTCAACTGGTTAAGCGTCCAACTCTTTGTTTCGGCTTAGGTCATGATCTCACAGTTCATGAGTTCAAACCCTGACAGTATGGGATTGTGAGACTGACAGCCTCCTTGGGATTCTCTCTCCCCCTCTCTCTCTGCCCCTCCCCTGCTTGTGCTATCTCTCTCTCTCAGATAAATAAGTTAACTAAAAAAAGATTTATAAAATGAAAGAGTAGGACTCTCCTAGCCTTGTTTTCATGACTCCTTTCCCTCTTCCAACTGCCCCTGCCTCCAGCAGGTCCTGAATTTTTTAGTATAATCTTAGAATCCCATATTTTATCATTGTTCCCCCATAAACCACTGAGATAGCCAGAAGTCTTGGAAAAGCAGTGCTCAAACTATGTCTCTTATGCTGCCTTTTGAGTCTGGAAGCTGCTCCATGGGTCTGCGCTGGCCTTATTTGGGACTTGGAAAGCATGTTTATCATATCCACTGGGCCCTGTGCTCACTCCCAGTGACTGTGGGAAGCAAGCGAATGGAGGAGGTGACGTGACCAGTGGGTGCAAAGAGAGGCCTGAGCCTGGCTGTGGTGGGTCCCTAGCCATCTCCACTACCAGGGTGGCAAATGGTATAACTTCTTTTTTTTTTTTTTTTAATTTTTTTTTTCAACGTTCATTTATTTTTGGGACAGAGAGAGACAGAGCATGAATGGGGGAGGGGCAGAGAGAGAGGGAGACACAGAATCGGAAACAGGCTCCAGGCTCTGAGCCATCAGCCCAGAGCCCGACGTGGGGCTTGAACTCACGGACCGCAAGATCGTGACCTGGCTGAAGTCGGACGCCCAACCGACTGCGCCACCCAGGTGCCCCCCCCTTTTTTTTTTTTAATGTGTGGAGTAGTGATTACTACTCCAGTACCACATACATTTATTTTTTTTTACCACTTACTGTTAACAATTATTTCTTTTTTTTCAATATATGAAGTTTATTGTCAAATTGGTTTCCATACAACACCCAGTGCTCATCCCAAAAGGTGCCCTCCTCAATACCCATCACCCACCCTCCCCTCCCTCCCACCCCCCATCAACCCTCAGTTTGTTCTCAGTTTTTAAGAGTCTCTTATGCTTTAGCTCTCTCCCACTCTAACCTCTTTTTTTTTTCCTTCCCCTCCCCCATGGGTTTCTGTCAAGTTTCTCAGGATCCATATAAGAGTGAAACCATATGGTATCTGTCCTTCTCTGTATGGCTTATTTCACTTAGCATCACACTCTCCAGTTCCATCCACGTTGCTACAAAGGGCCATATTTCATTCTTTCTCATTGCCACGTAGTACTCCATTGTGTATATAAACCACCATTTCTTTATCCATTCATCAGTTGATGGACATTTAGGCTCTTTCCATAATTTGGCTATTGTTGAGAGTGCTGCTATAAACATTGGGGGTACAAGTGCCCCTATGCATCAGCACTCCTGTATCCCTTGGGTAAATTCCTAGCAGTGCTATTGCTGGGTCATAGGGTAGGTCTATTTTTAATTTTTTGAGGAACCTCCACACTGTTTTCCAGAGTGGCTGCACCAATTTGCATTCCCACCAACAGTGCAAGAGGGTTCCCATTTCTCCACATCCTCTCCAGCATCTATAGTCTCCTGATTTGTTCATTTTGGCCACTCTGACTGGTGTGAGGTGATATCTGAGTGTGGTTTTGATTTGTATTTCCCTGATGAGGAGCGACGTTGAGCATCTTTTCATGTGCCTGTTGGCCATCTGGATGTCTTCTTTACAACTTCTGTTCTCCTTTCCTACAAACCCCTTGTGGTGCTCCCATCTTAGTTTCCCAAGAAGGCTTTTTATAACCTCTTGAACCTGATTGTGCCTGCATAACAATGTGTGTGTGTGTGTGAGAGAGAGAGTGTGTGTGTGTGTGTCTGTGTGTATCTGTGTGTCTCTGTATATGTGTGCCATTCTCTGTGTGTGTTTATCTATCTCTGTGTGTGTCTGCGTTTATGTGTGTGTATTTGTGTACATGTCTGCATGGGTGTAGGTGTACATATGATGGGCTCACCTCTGGTTTTGGGAGGATGATGCCACCATCATGGAGTCCAGGACTTACAGGTCAGAAGGATACCTCTGGATGGAGATTCAGGGATCCTGTGTTCTACCTGGTTCCTCCTTTGCCACAGCCCTGCTTTGTGCTAATCATGATTGTTCGCTCCAATTTCCTCTTCAGTAAAGTTCAGAAACCGGTCAAAATGATTTTCATAGCTCTTTCCAGCTTGAAACACTTAAAAGGGACTCTTTACAAAGATGTGGGCACCTTGTAGGGAAACCACAAGGGACTGTGCAGGACCTGAGCCTAACAACAGAGAGCTGAATGGATGAAGTTGGGACCAGAAGCTGCAGAGGGCTAACGAGAGGGCCTGCTTGACAGGAGGCTCCAGTTGTGGGGTACAGACAGACTGAATGACTTTATGGGGAGAAGGAGTGAATAAATGCCAAGGCTCACTGTCCTTCCTCCCTCTAGATACTGCTGGGGCTCCTTGCTACCCAAACCCACCAGGAACCATAAGGGTAGGTAATCTGAGGGTGTTGCAGCAGGTCAGCCTGCAGGGCACACAACAGGTTGGAAAATGGTGGAGGATAGATCTAGAGAGGCCAATGGAAGGGCTCCTACCTGGTGGGCCTGCCCCTTAAGCTAAGTCCACAGTGAGCACAAGGTGCCATTAGCTTCCTCACCAGCCTCCTGTTTTCATCTATTGATTGGACTTTAGCCAAAATATGATTAAACAAATCCTCAATGTCCTCCCTCTTGTGTGCTCCTACATGTACGTGCTCCTGATAACGGTCCACAGCTAAGTCAGGCTTCAGAACGTACTGATCTTACATCTCCTACATCTCGTCCCTCATTTTCATACCATACCTAGCCTCCCACTCAGATTCCCATGGCCCCTTCCTTTCACTGTGGCAAGATGCTCCTAATTAATCTTCTTGGTTCTGCTTCCAGAATTGAATTCTAAAAGCAGGAATCTCATCTGCTCCTAATTAATCTTCTTGGTTCTGCTTCCAGAATTGAATTCTAAAAGCAGGACTCTCATCTTCTCCATTCAAAATTCTTCACTGGGCCCTCTTGTCTGAGGCTATAGTCTGGATTCATAGTTCAGACACAGGCCATGCTATAGTCTGATCCTGGCCTCCCTCAACTCTCAGGATCTGGATGAAACCCGCTTTTCAGTCTCATCCTTGGGACCTTTCTTCACGGCCCTGTGTTCCCACAGCTAGACGCTGCTGGAGACTTTCCTGTCTCCGCGGAGGGTAATCGCCATTTGTGGAGCACCTAGTGTGTGCCAGGAGCTGTCCTAGGTACTTACTCAGCTTGCACTATCTCCTTTGGTCTTCAAAATATACATATATTTTTAACGTTTATTCACTTTTTGAGAGACAGAGACAGAGTGCGATCAGAGCATGGGCAGAAAGAGAGGGAGACACAGAATCCGAAGCAGGCTCGAGGCTCTGAGCTGTCAGCATAGAGACCGACACGGGGCTTGAACTCATGAACCATGAGATCATGACCTGACCTGAAGTCAGACACTGAACCAACTGAGCCACCCAGGTGCCCTTCTCCTTTACTCTTCAAAGACAGGTAGTTAACGGGCCCTTCCTGCTACCCAAGTATAAGAAATTTAACACAAACATTCAAAGTAAACTCAAAATTCAGAAAGGGAAATCCTGGGTGCCAGAAGCAAAGCCAGAGTGGCAAGCAGGAGCTAAATCCAGGGTCAGAAAGGATTGGAACCGAGAACACCACGTACGGGTGAAGGCCTTCAGTCCAGGCATGTGAGGAGCTGGAAGTGAGCCCTCTGCACGTAGCCAGGGATCTCTAAGGTTAGAGATGCACCACGGGAGAAAAATTCTACTCCTCAGTTCAGTGCTGTTGCAAGGAAGGGTTGTCCATTCAAGGTTGAGGAAGAAAGAGAATCTTCTGCTAAAATTCAAACCCCAGGCTGTCCATGTAGGGTTGGGGGTCCCATTTACTCATGCACTTTGGGACCCCAAGCCCATAAATTAATATCAAATGTTTGCTAGACCCACATTGCTGCATCATGTGGTAGCCAAGGTGACAGTTCTTCCGCAAACTCCTCCTGAAGATGATCCCTCATGAGAAACTTCCAACTGCAGAGAAAACAAGCCCTCAGTGGAACAGAGTGTGCAGAGGCAGCACTGAGAGATCTCCCACCTGAACAGGACAAACAACAGGCCACCTGGAGCATCTTGCTCAAGGAGGTGACAAAAGTAATGACCTCACATAAGGCAAAAACAAGATATGGTTTTACAATAATAGAATTTTAGAAAAAGAGCAAAATATGAATTCCAGAAATAAAAGATCCAGTGTGACATAAACAACTCAGGACTGGGATTGCACATGAGGCTGGCCACACTGTGAGCTGCTGAATTGGTAGACAGGCCTGGGGAGCTATTTAAACCTCACAATAGTCCTGTGAGCCAGCCAACTGTTGCTTGGAGAGGTAAGAAACTTCCCCAGGAGACCCTGACTTTGAACTCAGGTCTGTGTGACACTGCGAAATGCTGGGGCTGGTTTTTACTGACTTGTGAGTGCTCACTGGGTACATCTCTTCCCAGTTCCACGTTCAGTGACAAAACGTGGGTAGCTTGAAATTGGCCATGGTGAGAGTATACCACAGAAGATGGCAAATGCTATACTCAGGGCTTTTTTTTTTCCTTAGAAAGTCTTGTTAAACACTCACCAGCATACCACTGGTCTGACCACACTCCTACTTTAAATCAGGAGTCACAGGCAATCTCCCATGGGGGGCTCAGAGGACTGAGTGCGGCTCATGGTGCACAGACGAACTGTGACAGAGCTTGAGTTGACTCTTGTTAGTATGTGAACCCAATGTTAACATCTTCCAATTTTTTCAAGAGAAGCTGCAAAATCCAGATTTTTATGTGGAATCTCAATTTTAAAATGTTGGCAACTGGTTCAGTTAAACACACACACACACACACACACACACACACACACACCAAAGAAAACCTTGCTCAAGCCAAAGAAAACACATCTGTTGGCTGGATTTGGCCATGGGCTGCAGATCTGTGATTTTCACTTTTAACCAATAAACTCCATTACTTTGTGTCATTGCTCCTTTCTGTTAATCCTTTCTATTAATGCCCTCCAATGTGTCAAGATCCAGCTTAAATGATAGCTTCTTCATGTTTCATCCCTCACTCTTGTCAAAGCCATCTTCTGAACACTGAGAAGATGGTTTTGAACACCTGCATATTTCCCCTTAAAGAAAATACTTGTGTGTTTGATATTATTTGTGCAGACTTGTTTTTCTTCTCTGGTAGTTTGTAACTTCCCTGAAAATCAAGATCTATGTCTTGGTCATCTTTGTTTCCCTGCAAATGTTCAGCAGGTCCCTTGTATATAATAAACATTCAACAAATATTAGGTAAATTTTAAAACTGGAAACTCAGTAGATGTTTATTTGAATCCTATTTTATGCTTGCCTTGAGAATTGTGGCTTGTCTACTTAGCCAAGAAGACTAAAAATTTAGATGGGAAATTTCAAAGCCATGTTGACAGCACTTGAGACATTTCTCATCATTCCTGGTTTTATGAAACACGCTCAAGGGAAACCTTTATTTTCCTGTGCGTGTTGATGCCTATGAATGGGGGTTCCTATGCTAAGCTCTGTGGTCCAAAGAGGGGGCTTCCCATAGTAGTGGCTGACTGAAGTGATAGAATATAGAGCATTTTCCCATTCAGTTAATTTTTTTCTTAATCGAAATTTATTTGCTTGCTAACATTAAAAGCATAATGTTTACTCATGTTGGCATGTAAAAGAATATTTGAATTCCTTTTAAAGTACAAGAATACATGCACTTGGATGCAAATCTCAAATTAAAAATACTGTTTTTCTCCCTCATTTTCTTACAGTGTTTTAAACAAAGAATCTTTAGACTTTCAGTACGATAGATTTGTAAAGCTTGCAATTCTTCAGCTCTTAAATTTCCTTTGGGATATTCAAATGTCCTGGGGTAATCTTTCTCAAACAGTTGTCTGCTAATTCCAGAAAACAATTAGTTAGTTGTCTCTAAATTCTAAGAATTATCAGGGTTCCTTTTCTTTCATAGGCAGGGCAAAAATACCTTCTGCGGTATTTTTTCTAAGCAGGACAAGTTTAGAGCCTTCTGTCCTCAGCCGGTTTCTATTTTTGGTCAAAGATCTTAGAATTAGAAAAGCCCCAAACTTATCAGTACTTGGTGTTAAAAATAGGTTCAAAACAAACTCTAAAAGGATATTCAATACAGATACTACATGTTTTCTTCTCACATTAATCATTAATTTTATTATTTGCATACTTTGGGACAAGGCAGTAAAAAATGAATATGGGCTAGTCATTTTTTTTCAAATTTTCTTACAAGCATATTTTAAACATAGGATCTAGTTTGAACCATTGCACATTTTTTTAAATTGTAAAACTTTAGTTTGAAAATGGCATAGAAACAATCTATAAATGCCATTTAAGTTGAATTTTCTTGTCATAGTTCAGAAAGACTTCAACTCTGCTAGCCCCTCAAGTTATCTTATTTCTAAAGTTTTGGAGATTCATGTGTTTTGTGTACAATCTTGTACATTTATTCAACAAATGTATGTTGAGGGCACTAGCTATACAGTGGTGAATACAACAGGGAGGCCCAGACCCCACCTGTGCCATCAACAGTGTGTGGTCATATAGGGACTGAGTCTACAACTTTGACATTGTTGCTATCACATTCTGACCTCAATTTCTAAACAGCTTTGAAGTGTAATGTATTTGCTTTCCATCGCCAATAAGAGATGATTTCCATCATATCCAAGACCTAAGTTATTAAAGCTTGAAAGGAAAAGTTTTCATAATGTATAAGTTTATCCTTTGTATCAGTTCATTCCATCAGCTAAAGCCCCTGATCTCTGCTCTTTATCTCTTATGTTCTGCTGTACCAAGTTAGACCAACTATCCTTAAAACAAACTGGCAGGCAAACATTGGACATATGTGGTGGACATATGTCAACCTAATGGGGATGATTGCCTTTTGTCTTTGTTCTTCTTAAATAAGTCCTGCATCTCAAACTGGAAGTTTACAAGTTTCCTTCATTGAAGTTGGAATTAATTATTTTGAATGATATGAATTAAATGGGGAGCTTTGTGGTCATTTACACCTTTCTTGTCCACCCCTACATGCACCTGCTCATTATTTACTATTGTCTTTCAGGACAGTCATGGTGTAGCTCCAAGAGGTCATAGACTATAACCGCCGGGTGTGGGGGAAGGGGATTAAGGGGTAGCATTAGATTATCTGAATCCAGTCTTCTCCTTTGACTTGATGAGGGAGGGATCTGAGGCTCAGGGAAGTGAAATGAATTTCAAAGGGCACAAAGCTGGTCATGGAGTAGGATCCTAACTCCTGATCTCCATAAGAAGAATAATGCTCTAAATATTCCCATCCCACATTTTATGTCTCTTTACCTTGTTACGCTATTACGGTTGTAGAATATTAACTTCACTGATGCAATGTACTTATTTACTGAATATGAAAGTTTTAGGTTTTCTTCCGTGAAGGACACTTTTTCTCATGTAACTCATGACTGGTTTTGAGTTGGTTCATCTCAGAAAATGCCATTTGCTGCTTGAGCTTAACCCAAAGAGGTATTTACAACAGTTCATTTTTTCAGAGACCAAAGGAGAAACCAAATGGTGCTTGGAGTTAACACATGTTGCCCCTTCCTTTTGCCCTGAGTTAGTTGATCCAGGGCCTTTACACCTTCTGTTTCTGCTCCCCTGAGGCAGTAGTTGCATTGCTGTAAGGAAGCGGCTGGAGGTGGAACTGGCCAGGCTCTGGGAAGGGAAATTGTATGTGCTGGATGGGAAATAAGAGAGCACGTCTCTTATCCGTTTGGCTGAACCACATGAAATTGTCAATATTGCACCACTTTTTACCCACAAATATGGTAATTTTATACGGCATACTCCAATAAGGCATTTCTTTTTCTCCTTCTTTCCCTCTTATCTCCCTAAGCCCCTGCAAGTATTTTCCCCTGGCCTGGTTGTAGGATCAATTCTCTGACTTACTATCAAACTTACACTTATTTCTCCTTATCATTAAAGGCTTTCAGGCTCTGTTTAGAATGTCAAAGATTTGCTCCTTGAAAGCCACCACAGGATTGAACCCAGGTTCAAAGGAGACGTTTAAACATAGCAATCAACCAAAAAAACACTCCTGTATTCAGCATCTGCCTGGTGCCCTTTGCTGCTTGTAAGAGCTTGGAAAATCAATAGTTCCATGCTGTTTCCTCACTGAAGCGGTCTGGCTCAGTGACTGGGGGCAATATGCTTCATATTAACATATCTTGAGAGATGAAACAGCTTTCTTCTTGCCTGGTCAGGTTGATACATGGTGGCTCTATCTTATCACCAGAGGAATATTATGGTTGGATTTCTATCACTCGTAGACCTAAAAGGGGTGCCCTGTGTTTCATCAGAAAAGGAGGGGGCCTACTTGGACTCATCAGGTAGCCAGACTTGTATGTAATCGATGGGCAGCAGGACACTGCGGGGCAGTCAACTGTCTATCCAGGGGAAGATAATCCCATCACAGGCTATGAGCCACTAGTTCTTAGTGTAGCTTTTGGGTGAGTCTGAAAAGCTCAGGTGACTGCCTCAGTCTCTTCATCCTTAGAAAACTTGGGAACTTGCCTAAGATCCAAATTGAATGCAAAGTTGGCCATGAAGATCCATAAGACCTTCTTGTGGAACTAGGCCTTGGTAGTAGAAACAGAACAATAGGCTGACAATTCTGGGTAAGTACACAGGGCCGGCTAACACTGTGGGAGGGGAAGACAGGAGGAATTGAAAGTCATTGGCTACTATTGTTCTTCTTTTAGTCATTCAGAAATGTTGCACTGCAACCCAAAACACGAAGCCTTCTTCACCCTTCACTGGCAGAAACGCAGTCTGAGACACTGCCTTTTCATGCAGACAGCACATATCGAGGACCTGGTTTGTACCGAGTGTTCCTTTCGGCCAGTGGATGTCAGATGTAGCCTCCAGATGAACAGCATCAGCATCCGCAGGGAAACCTGTGAGAAACACAAACTCTCAGGCCCTGCCCCCCCCCCCCCCCGGCCCCAAGATCTGCAGGAGCAGAGAGGCTTTGGGAGTGGGGCCCGGTGTCTGTGTCCTCATAAGCCCTCCAGGTGACTCTGGAGCAACCCTAAAGATGGAGAACGATGGTTCTAGGCATGGGATGTGGACAGGTGAACAAGACAGCTGGGCATGGTTTTGGTGGCTTTGTTCTTGTGTGGTAAGGCTCATAAAATGTGCCTGACAAACTGTTGCTTGGAAAAAATTCTTTGTCAACCAATGAAAAGAGGCCACATTGAGGAAATGATGAATTCATGTTTTGATGAAGTGTCACCATGTCCTTTGAAGCGAGGCCACATATTAGGAAATTCTGGAATTGCTAAGCCATGATATAATGTTGTAATTCTGCTGTGAACAAGTTTATGAGCCTTGATGAAGATTCTTTTTCTTTTTATTCTACTTCTTAACTATAGCCTGTAGTGGAGTTTTGATACTAGAAAATAATGCTCCTTGGAATTGCCTCAACCTGAAAACTAAGGGAATAGTTGAAAACCCATCAGTGCTGTCGAAAACACATGACCACTTTTGCTTTGGGTCTTATTTCCTACTTCCCTCCTTTCTTCCCCCCTTTCCTTTCTTCATTTCTTTCTTCCTTCCCTTCTCCCTCCCTCTCTTCTTCCCTCTCTTCTTTCTTTCCTTATTTTATTTCCTTCCTTTCTTATTTTATATCAAAAAATTAAAATCTGATGTCTCTGTCCTAAGGTGCTTATCTACATTTATCTCACACACCTGGAAATAGGGTTGCCTTAGTAACATTCATTAAAAGAAAACACATATCATGGTGAAAGGATCTTTATAGACACTGGTTTGTACATTTCCACAACAAGCTATGGCCTTCTGACTATTCCCTTTTGCAGTTAAGGTACCAAGGCTTGGAGAAGTAGAGCAGCCTGCTCAAAATCTAGTCGGTAAATGGCAGTGGAATTGGAGCCAATATATGAGCTCAGACTTTCTGCTTTCCAATGTCACGTATGCCCACTAGGTAATACATTGTGATCTGCCATTGCCATACCTTCTACTTGGCCTATTTTCACCTGTGCCCAAGGAGGATTGAATCTGGACACTGCTCCAAGGTGTACTGGGTGTGTTGCTGGCCCCCATCCCTCTGCCCCCTCAGGTGCTGCCTCCTCTTCCATCTCTTCAGAGCCACCAGTCAAATGTGCTGCCAGAGAAGCTTCTGAAGGTGGGGCCTGGGACACCCATTGCTTGGAAGGAAGCTCCAGTGGTAGAATTTCAAGTGTCAGGTGTCAGGTGGGGCACTGAGGGCTCCAGGCCATTCTTAGAATTGGGCAGATCTGGTAGACCAGCAGGACCTTGGTGCCTGAGCTTCCACTAATGACTGGCACCTAGATTTCCACCCCTGGTGATGTTGGCAACATACTTCAGACTTCTGTTTGGGGGTATCTCACCAGCACTTATTCTAGCAACTAGGGTAGCTAATGCCCTTCTTCAAACCTTTCAGAGTTAAAGATTTGACAAAAAAGAAATTTCCTAATAGATGAGTGGCATAGAATAGGAGATACTTCATACTTTGATTTTTTTTTTTTTTTTGAAAAATAGAATTTATCTGTGTGGAACACGGAAAGGATAATTTTAGGGCATGGAAACTACTCTGTGTGATACTATGATGATGGATACATGCCATTGTGTGTTTGTCCAAACCTACAGAATGCAACACACCCAGAGTGAACCTAGTGTAAACTATGGACTTTGGGTGATAATGATGTGTCAGTGTAGGCTCATTGATTGTAACAAACATACCACTCTGGTGTAGCTAGTGGGGAGGACCATGCACGGAGGGGACAAGAGTTACATCGGAAATCTGTACCAACTCAATTTTGCTATAAACCTAAAATTGCTCTAAAAGGAAAGTCTATTTTAAAAAATTAGAATTTATCCTTAGAGAATGGAAAAATGGTTTTTAAGACAAATGTTTTCCCCTTCAGTCTGTGTGGCATACATCACCCTGCTGTTGGGAATTATTAGAAGAATTTGGGTATCAGTTAGATACCGTTTTTAAAAACATAGTTGGTTTAGTGGATAAAGGACCAATGAAATAGATAAGGAGAAAGGGCCCCATGAACTGACCCATCTAACTACTCGCATGGCCACTTAGCTAAGTCTGGGAAAGCTTCAGAAAAATGAAAACAAAAACAAACACCCAACCCTCCCTCAACTTTGGAATAAGAAAGAATCTGGTCAGCAATTCCTTATTCTAGACGTTGGTGAGCTGTCAGAAAGAAAGTAATGATACAGGACATGCTAGAAAAAAATCGAAGATAATAAAGGGCTTGTTTTATTTCATTTCAGTGAGGTTTGAGGTTTCCAGCATCGCCTCCATTTTTTCGGGTTGACATGCAGAACTCAGAATCCTGATGTCAATTACCAGCCTGTCCACCCCACCAACACCCAGCGGCAGCCCCAGGGCAGCCCTGTGGGCCATTGGGAAGTCCATCTGGTTCTTCCAGAAAGAGTCTTGTTTGTTTGTCTTTTCAGTGACATTCTGTTTATTCAGCTCTGTTTTCCTTTCTGAAGGAGAAAGCTTACAATTTTTTTTTCTTCTTGTCCCGCCCCCCGCGCCTCCCCCCCCCCCCCCCCCCCCCCCGCTTTTTATCTGCATTTCTGTATCACCACTGCAGATGAGAAGAATACAAACTCTGAAGGCAAAGTTGGGAGCCAGACCAGGAAGAGGAAGGAGCTGCTCGGAGGAGGGGTCCCCCTGGGGTGGGCGGGCGGCTGTCACCCACATTCCCGGGCGCCCTGCGCGCAGCCTGTCATTTCCTCGCTCGAGGCAGGGCCGCCGGGCCCGGCGACGTGGGTGGGCTTCTGTGAAGACACAGTGTCTCGTCCCATTCAGGAACTGCCCTGGGCCTGGCCCCTCGGAAGGCGGGATGTTTGCTGTTTGAGTAAATAAACCGGCCGAGGCGCAGGCTGGCTGTGCCTGCCCCACGCCCTCACCCCTGCGAGGCCCGGCCCAAACCGGGAAGAGGCCCCGCTGCCACCCACCGCGACACTGGCCGGGCGGAGGCGTGTGTCCCTGAGGGGGCTGTGACCGAGTCTTTTCCTGGACATTCCAGGAACCGGAGGGGAAAAGAGAAGCTCGCAGCTCTATCTTTGTCTACTGTCATAGTGAGGAATGTGGGCCTGTCCATCTGGTTTTTTCTCGTTCCCTTGGGAGCTCTTGCTGGCCCACCTCTGCCCCAAACACTCCCCGAGGCCAGTCCCCGTCTTTGCAGTCAACTGCAGTCCCCGCCACTCAAAGGGGGGGGGGAGGGTCCGCGGGCCGCACAGACTGGTTCTGGAGGCACTGGGCAGGTGTTTGATGCGCATTTTACACACCAACAAATGATGGACATAAAAGGACCGGCTAGGGGTTTGGATTATTGTCTCCTCTTTTCCTTCCCAGAAATTCATCTCTGCCCCTGCCCGGCGCAGCTTGTCTCTCCCAGCCAGGAGCCCAGGGTTTGTGGCTGGATTTTGCCCTCCACTTGCCTTTTTGAGAGGATCAAAAGCAAGCCGGGCCAGTGATGGAGGGACAGGATGGCTCTCTTCTGGGGCTGCCTTGGAAATCTTCCTTCCCCACAGATTTCCTTCACATTGTTGAGCTCTGTCTCTCTCTCCCTCTCTCCCACACACACATCTGTCTCTGTCTCTATCTCTCCATGCACACTCTGTCTCAAAGCCAGGAGATATATATTGTTTGAAATTAAAAGTGCTTCAAAAGCCCCTGACCAGGTACAGTCAAGCATGTCAAGCATTCAGATTGCAACCCCCCTCCCCAGTCACGGTTTAGTGCTTGAAGCCACCTGGACAGGATCTCCTTCAATGCCCAGTGCAAGGCTGTCCCTTGACAAATACCGACCACTGACCACCTACTAGGTGTCAGACACTGGAGGGGGCTGACTGTGGTCAACAAAAAAAGATTCAGAAAGTGCTCATGGCATTTCCATATGTTAAGGAAGGCAGATAATTAAATAATTTCAATAAAATATAATGTAACAAGTGTTAGGAAAGTGTTATTTAAGATGGTATTAATTACATGGCACCTCATGATATCTTTTGTTATCTTAAAAAATGTTTTTTAATGTTTATTTATTTTTGAGAGAGAGAGAGAGTGGGGGAGGGGCAGAGAGAGAGAGGGAGACATAGAATCCGAAGCAGGTTCCAGCCTCTGAGCTGTCAGCACAGAGCCCAACACCAGACTCAAATTCACAAACTGTGAGATCACCACCTGAGTGGAAGTCAAACGCTTAACTGACCGAGCTACCCAGGAGCCCCATCTTTTGTTATCTTGACCTGTTGTTATTGAAATATCTCATTGTGTGATTTACTTGGCCTTCCAGCTAACCGTTAAGCTTCTGGAGGATAAGAACAGTGTCTTACACGCTTTCTATCTTCCACAGTTCTAAGTCCACTGTGCTCCAGATACACCCGTAGTTCTAGCTGGGAGTACTCTTGCCCCCAGGGAACATGTGGCAATGTCTGGAGGTGGAAGCATTTTTGATCGTCACAACTTGCACGACTCAGGGGAGGGCGCATCTAGAGGGCGAGGCCAAGAATGCTGCTACACCCTGCAGAGTACAGGACGGCCCCCGCCCTGAAAGGGAATTACCCAGCCCCAAATGTCAGCATTGCCAAGTCGAGCCCCTGATCTGGGGAAACCCTTTGGGCTCCTCCTCACAGCATCCTTCTTCTAGCAAGGTCCGAGGTCATCATTGTTTCGATTCTACTTCAGGTCATCAGTCCTGAAGTCATGTCCAGGCCCAGTCTGCGTCAGCTGGCACAACTCCACCCAAGGCCTCAGCCAGACATGTGCGATGAGAGGGCGGTCTCGCTGGGGGAAGTCTGAACACCAACACTGGCAATTCTCCAGCTCTCACTTGGTTCTTCGAAAGTGGCAGAGTAGGGATGTTCCTGGAATGGTAACGAGTAACTACTACTCATACGATTCCACTCAGATGTTTCCATGGTACAAAAATCAAAACCGGAAATCTGGCTTCTTGGCCCCACAGCATTGAAGTAACTAAAATCGAAGTCATGTTTTAAAGTGGTGTCAACTTTGATTGTGGTAGCCGATGTGATGCTAAGAAGAAACAGGGTCCTAAATGACCGAGTAGGGTGCGGTGGCTTTGTAACCCCTGCTTCGTGTGGCTCCTGAGGCTGGGTGAGGACCGAGATCAGGAAACTGCACAGCAAACACCTGCTCGCTGTCAAGGAGATGTCCAGCTTCCTCACACATCAGGATGGAACATTCTGTACCCTTTTAATGAAGGGCAATTGCTGGTCTTTGCTGAGGCAGAGTGCATCTCTGCAGAGATTACTGACCATCCTGGGGATAGGGCGTGGCAGGAGCAAGGAAGAATGACACTCAAGTGACAATGGGCTGGGCTAGTGGTTGAGGAGAGAATCAGAAGGAGGTTCTCCCATGAGGAGGCATGCCCACTGGTGCTTAGGGGCCATGAGGTCTAATATCTATGCTTCTTTTCTCTCTTTGCCTTGTAATTCCTCAAGGCTGCTAGTTAAGATCACTAAGCGTGACCATCTCCTTCCAGGATGGCTTAGGAAATACCCCAACCCCGTGGTTAGGCTGAATGGTAATGTAGACAGAACGGCACAGCTGTGATGACAGGGCTCAGGTAGAGTGGGAAAGCTGCTGTTTGCAGAAATGCCCAGGAAAGGATATTCTTGCAATCCACAGAAAGGACACTCAGACCATAGCTGTTTGAGTATTAGTGGGGAAGCATGAACTCAAAGAGCTAGAAAACTCAGGGGCACCTGCATTATAGGTGTCTACAAACATGCCAGAGCTTTAGTATCTGAAGGTAACGTTGAGAGTCCCTAGTGGGCTGGGATGTGCCTGGGGACTCAGAGAAAAGCAGCTTGAGGCCTTCAGAACCTCAGTGCCAGAGGATGGCACTCAACTGGCTCGACCAGCACGTCTCCAATGGTGATTTTGCTTCCCAGGGGACATTTGGCAATGTCTGGAGACACTATTGGTTTTCACACGTGGCAGGGTGCTACTGGCATCTAGTGGGTGGAAACCAGGGATATTGCTAGATATCCAAAATACACAGGATGACCTGACAACAAAGAATTATCGGGACTAAAATGTTGATAGTACTGCTGTTGAATGACCCTGGGCTAGAACAAAGAGAGATAGAAACTTCTTGAGAAAGACTTTAAGATAAGGCCCATGTGGCCGGGGCTGTGAAGATCTATGAGAGATTCCATGCCACTGAGGAGCATGTTGCAGACACAAGCCACCCACGTCTACTTGGGATGTGCTGGCCTGTGTCCTATCCTGCAATTTTAGCATCAAGGGAGGGTTAAATCCTAGAATATTTTCATGCATGTGTGATTCTGAGTCAGCCTCTCCCAGCCAGGTTCTTTGAAGGGGGTTGGACGATTTTCTGTAGTGAGGCAAAGTGAAAATCCCCACTATTTCCTTGAGGGGTCTGGAAGAATGTGCCAGCTGAGCTGCTTCCAGACTCCTGCTGAGTATGACTGGACGGAGCCTGGGGTGTCCGGGCCTGGAGGATTGGTCCTTGCCGAAAGCATCGAATTCAAAGTACAAAGTAGCTTTGTCAGTTCTCCCAGTGTTGTAACGATAGCAGGGAGAAAGGGAGTTGGCCTTCACTCCGACTGTGCCAGAGCCCAGACTCAGGCGGCAAGAACAGCGTTCAGGAGTGGGGGAGGCAGGCGGGGGAATGCCTCACCGAGGGAGGGACAGTCTAGATGTTCAGGTGGGCAAGCAGTGGGGCCTCCTCTGAGGGACCTGCCTCCATTTTTGTGTGATCTGGGTCAGCATCTTTACATCGCCTTGTCCCACCCTGGCCAGGCTCTCACGAGAAGAGCAGCCACCTTTGGTGGCACTCGGGGTCTCCTGAGATTCCTAGTCACTGAAAGAGCCTTTCTGTGCTCATTGGTAGGGCATCTGTAGATGTATGGTTTGTTGTCCCTTTAATTATGCCAGGAGATGTGCATACAAATACCCAGTGACACAAATTGGTGCCATCTTATAAACAGCTGGATTAGGACTCCACACCAAACACACATGAAGAATAGTGACAACTATTAAGTTGATTTCTCTGTATTTGAAAAAGCAAAGGCCTTTGGAAATACACGCTTCTTGGGGTTGAATCCAGGTCAGAAGGACTTTTAATGATCTCTTCTCTGAGCCTTGTTTTTTTTATCTATAGAACTGTCCAAGGATTGGAAAGATCCAGGTGATGCAGTAGGTACAGTATCTGTCCCAGAGAAGGTACAAGCAAGAAGCTGCTGTCCTTATTGTTAGTATTGTTCTTTCCTACGCTTCATTCAAGACCCGGCAAGTCAGACCTGATTCAATATTTTGCAACTGGCACAGAGGGCACGTGGAGCTACTGTTCCTTAACTGTAGCTACCTTGAAACGTCTCAAAAACGTTTGGTAGCACATGCCGTATCTGGTGTGTGTGGAGATGAATTAATCAACACATAAAGGCAAATACTGCCTACATGACAAGTATGTAAGAGAAATAATAAAATAAATAGTTGAAAATAAATTCTCTTTGAAAAAGAAGGTAACATAAAACAATAGAGTAACATCACCTGGATGGACACATTGCCAAAGTTCTTATCACCTGGTAAAGTGCTCAGTAAATCATCTAAGATGCTATCACCACAGACGGCTACATGGGAGGGTCACTTTATCATTATGTTTTTATGTTTTAAACTTCAGATTTCTAAACCTTTCATTGCTTTTGTATTACCTGTCTTAGGAAAGAGGTATGTGTATAAATGAAGCTGTTTCTCAGATTCTATATTTGAATAAATTGGAGGTGTGTGTGTGTGTGTGTGTGGAGAGCGCAGGAGGAAGGCAGTTCAAAAAAGTCTTACCCATTCAGATATTTTCTTAGGGTAACTTTTCTAAAAGCAAGATTGTAAAACCATTTTAGATTTAGGACCCAGTAGCTAGACACTTTAAATTTAGCACTGATATAAAGAAATTCAACATTATCTTTGGTTTCCAAAAATGTCCATGTATTTGTTTTCTCATTCACTAATACTTATACCTATCTATTCATTCTTTAATATTTATTGAGTACATTGAAGGCATATAGAAAGACACCAAGGTTACACAGGCATGTGGGGGGTACAATGTGTGGGACAGAGACCCTTTATTCCAGGAGTTTATAAAGGAGATGAGAGAAAATGCCTCTCCTCCTTTTCCTTGAGATGGCTCAATGTGGAAGAGATTGCTAGTTTTCTAAACACCCATTCTCATCTCACCAGTGGGATACAATTCTAAGTAGAGGCTGATGCCCTTAAAAAGAAGGATGTGTCCTCCTCTCCCCTTCCCCTTCCTGGTGGAACTCAGATATTGTGGTGGTGAGCCATGGCTGCCACAGAGAGCCTGCAGAGCAACAACATGGAAGAAACATGGGTACCCCCCCCCCCCCCCCCCGCCAACTCCACAGTGGGGCTGCCATATCAGCCCAGGGTGCACATGCTCAGATAATTCTTGCAAGAGAAAGACACTTGTATCTTGTTTAAGTCATTGTTGTTCTGGTCTCTGTTGTGGTAGTGGAACCTGTCTGTTAATTATTACAGGAAGTGTCAGGGCCTGAGTGAGCATGAGCAGGACTAGAGTACTCAGGCTTTATGGAGAAACTGCACTCCACTCATTTTCTGCTGTTAGAATTTCCAGAAGCAGAGGATAAAGTAGAGGTCACTTCAGATGGTTCAAAGAAGGATACCTATTTGAGGATGGCAAGGAGGCCAGACCAGCTGGATGGGATGGGAGTGTGCAAGGAAAGCCTGGTGCATGGTGGACAGGATTTGGAAAACTTGGAATTCCCAGTGCAGAATTTCAAAACTTATCCTGAAAGCATCAGGAAACACTGGAGTTTTGGAAGCAAGTTGGAAAGAAATTCTGGGGCTGGCAATTTTACCAGCGGAAGGAGACTAGATAAGAGACTGGTCCAGGGGTTTTCCAACTGTGTTCCCCAGAAGCCTTGGGGAACATTCTAGGGCACCAGCGAGGGGCTGATTGGAGGTCGGAAAGGGCAGGAATCCTTGCTTCTCCTCCTCATTTGACCCGGGAACCTCCATTTTATCTGTTTAGTGTAAATTTGTGGCTTCTGTGCAAGATTTTACTTGAAGAAAGGAGCTCATGGGGTTAAACATTTTGAAAGCTACAGGACTGTGGGTGGTCTGGGAAAACAGCAAACCCAGCCTGAAGTCTGTATTGGATGGAGGATGCTTAGTGTTTAGATGTTCTGTGTTTACGAGTTTAAGAGCTCTGCAATCACTGTCTGCAAGCACGGAGGGCTCCCCTGCCAACTAGTTAAGATTTTAAGCCTCAGTTTCCTTATCTGTAAAGTGGTAATAAGAGTGGTCTCTTCCTACGAGATGTGGTGAGGCATGAGTTCTTATACTCAGAGCACATAAAGCAGTGCTTCATATGTATTAAATGCTCAATAAATGTTGGCCAATGTTTATTATTATTATTATTGTTTTATAAGGATGAAACTTGCAGTAGATTATTAAGCCAATGTTGACAGGTGGGGAACAACAGACACTCAACTAGGTGAGAAATCTGCAGCTTTCATTGAAAATTCTCACTGGGAATTAATTCTGGCTCTGGGGAAAGAAGGTTTTAAATGATGTTAACTTCAGTGAACTGTTAGTAATCAGAAGAGTGAAGTTTCAAGGGGCACTGCTCTGCCTAACCTCAACACCTGCTAAGCACTCAACAACAGCTATCAGGAAGTTTCTAAGACTGGATGTCAGAAAGTGACTTTCATGGAGATAGATTCCCCAAAGCCAGTTCTTCAAAAGCGAATCCTCCTTTCCTCTATTTATTGTTCTCCCAGAGGACTTAAGCCATTGCCTTTCTTTCCAATTTGCCTTCCTCTTGCTTTTCTACCAGAATTCTCTCTCCTGGTTACACAGAGGGCAATGAGGTACAATGTATCTCTCTTGCCCTCCAAAATAAATCCCAGAAACCTTCTGCCACTTTTGCTTCAGTTTCAATTTTTTTTCACTGCTTGTAACCATCAGAAATACAGTTACAGGGAGCAACACAGATAATAAATGATGAGGGTGGGGTCGGTGGAGTGCAACTCTTGATCTGGGGGTTGTGAATTCAAGCCCCACACTGGGTGTAGAGATTACTTAAAATCTTTAAAAAATAAAAATAAATAAAAATAAGTGATGAGGGCATTATAAGCTCCCAGGAAATCTACAGAAATTCTGCTCCGTCTTTCTGCCCTCCATTTATGTGCAATAAAAACTGTATGTCTTCTGTGACTTCTTTCTTAGAGACGTTCCTGGATTTCGTCTTGGAAACAAAGTTACACAACTCTGTGTAGGTGGGGCCTTAGAGCAAACAATGTAGACTTTGGATGAAGAACCACAAAAAAAGGTGTATTGTAAAATCCCCATTAAGAGCAAGAAGAAGAAAAAAAGAGAGAAATCACTTTTTGGGGTACGGGTTGTGTAAGGAGGACACGAGACAGAGAAAGTAGAATCACGTGCCTTCTGTTTCATGTTTCTTGTTTGTCCCTCCCTGTCTTTCTCACTAGTGGCCAGAGGTCCTGAGGGGTAGAAATTCCCACCCGAGAAGCCTGCCTGCTTGCATCCTGTTCTCCCTCTATCCTGGACATGTCAGTAAGTTCCTTTCTCTGCCTACAAGCATGCCTGAGCTCTGTGGATATAAACCGTTCGTGGCCCTCCCCCTTC
The DNA here is from genome assembly GCF_018350175.1 of Felis catus. NCBI lineage: Eukaryota > Metazoa > Chordata > Mammalia > Carnivora > Felidae > Felis > Felis catus. Next base: position 30,253,281 of record NC_058380.1, on the reverse strand, counting down.
TCCAATGCCCCCTGATGAAGATTCTCGTGTCTAGAGGTGTTTGCCCATTTACAACACAGTCACCAGCCCAGTGGTGTTCTGGGAGAGTCCTGCGCCAAAAGACATACCAGAATCTTTTATCCAAAGCTCCTCAGGTGACTCACTGATGAGAATAACTTGCCCTGTTGCGAACAACAGAGGGGCAGGTGGGGTTAGGGAGAAATTAGACAACGTATCAAGAGACGATTATTGAAAAAACCATTTTTTACCTAAAAATGTAAATTAACATAGCACTTGAAGCCTGAAACATGCTGTGAAAATATGGCTTAGTTCCCAAGGGAAGAAAAGACCTGTTGCTTCTCTACTCGCGACGATGTTAGGGTGGCCCCCAACTTTATATAACCTTGAAGTGATGAGTCGGATTTCATTCAATACGGCTTCAACTTCAAAGCTTTCATAAGCAGTGGGCTCAGGGGTTCAATATGGCGCAGGTACCAATGTCTGTATTTGTCTCCTCGGACTTGTTCTGGTTGGAAAAACCACATTTACTGACGTGGTTTCTATCAACACCCCAATTAGAGAAGTGGCTCTAAGCAGAAAAGGAACTGACTCGCTGTGGCCAATAAATGTCTCTGTATTTTAGTCTCTTCATATCTGAGTTGCATTCTCCCCCACCTCCCCCTGGCCCAGAGGAAACCACAAACAAATACCGACTACAATTGCACCGAAGACTGTACAGATGCTGTGGGTGGTGGGGGAGGCAGGGGTCTTGTGGAGTTGTGGTTGAATCACCTCCAGGACCAGTGGGAGGTCACCAGACTTCTTGCCTTAGAGACATTTACTTCTCTTCGACTCAATCTTAAGAAGTCTTGCCAGGGTGAAATGAACTTGAATTGCTCCTGGCCTGCTGCTTTAATTTAATTTTTTTCCTGCTGGTTGGGAGTGTGGATGGTCTGGGTTGTGCTAACTGTGTGGAGTGAAGACCTCATCTGTTGTTATTTGTGGATTTTCGTGAAAACCAGGATGCGTGTCAGAAAGCCATCCCTGCGTGAAATCTTCTGAAACAAAGGGGTCAATGAATCCAGCAGGGGAAAGCTTGCCTGAGGAAAATGTTCACATTCTCTGAGCATGCTGAGTTAGCAAGTCCGTTCAGCCAATTCCGAACGTCTATTGAGCACTTTTTGTATACCAGAGCTCCACTGAGTGTGAGACTGGATACCAGCAATGGATAGAAGACAGAGAGAAAGCCAGGTGGACTCTGATTCCTGACGCAGGGAAGTGAAGAAGACCACTGCTGTGGTTGGCCAGTTTTCCAGTTTGGGGATTTCCTTGAAATGTACCAATAGGACCATGCCTCCCTGGTAGCATCCCAAGATGATGGAAAAGCCCTATTTTCTCCCTTCCTTAGCCTCACCTTCAAATCTGTGGGCTCTGCTGTGCCCACTTATTCAATTTCAGCGCCACATGAAGGTCCCCACCACAGGGCAGGGGCCAGACTTCTACCTGCTCTGTTCCCCAAGCTGTACACTCTGGTGAAGGGCCGTGTCCACCCATAGGGGGTGCTTTTTCTCTCATTCTTGCAGAGGCACCCCACACGTTTGTGGCTGTGAATTTGGTGCACTGAAGTTCCTTGCCAGACCAGCCTAGCACTGGACTAAAGACACTGGACAAGGATATAAAGAAGCAAATGACATCCTTCTTGTGTCACCTGATGCAGGAAACCCTAAGTGGAGACCCAAAGACATTCCTGGACTTTTTCAAAAGCCATGTCAAGAACACCTGTGCACACCCCACCCCCCACTTTCATCTTTCTGACTTCTGGCTCTATTCTTTCTTTGGGGGAAACTAATAAATGCCAGAGTGTTTAATATTTTATGATAAAAATTGGAGCTATCAGTTACCAAGTGTTTCTTCTTCTTTTCTTAAATGTTTTTTTAATTACTATTTATTTTTGAGAGAGAGACAGAGTACTAGCAGGTGAGGGGCAAAGAGAGGAAGACACAGAATCCAAAGCAGGCTCCAGGCTCTGAGTTGTCAGCACAGAGCACGACGCGGGGCTCAAACTCACGAACCACGAGATCATAACCTGAGCCGAAGTCGGATGCTTAACTGACTGAGCCACCCGGGCGCCCCTGAGTGTTTCTTCTTTGGGCATGAGGCCTGATGCTCAGTTCTTGGCATGGACCTTTCTCTGTAGCCCTTGCAGCTGGTAGTGCCTGATATTACTGCCCCACACATGGCTTTAGAGGTCTACCTGCTCAACAATTCATGCAGCTCCCTTCAAGAATCACTGCATTTCTGAATAGGTGGGGGCTCCAGAGAGAATCAGGGTTGAGCTGCCCACCAGGCAGTTAGTGAGGGATGATACCCTCCCTGTCTTGCAGAGCTGGGCACACCTGCGCCGGTGAAAAGAAGTATCAGCTTTTAGAAAAGTGAAAGGCGGTAGCTTCTGTATTGGTGAGACCGACATTGCAGGTGTCTGGGGAAAGAAGAAGGAAACAATATTACTTAAACTTCCATCTATTTCTTGAAAAAAATAAAATCCTGCATTGAACACTGCAAGCAAAAAAAGAAACAGGGCTTTCCTATAGGACGTGATCTCCAAATGCAGGACAAAAGTGAGTTTCTCTTTCAGCGTAGTTCACGTCGGCACTAATTTCAAATGCATTTCTGTTTGTAGGGCTGACGCTTGGTGCCCTCAGTACAGGCTTTGGCATTTGACTCCTGCCATTGTTTGGGGAAGCGAAGGAAGCAAAGACCCAGAGAACCTACCTTTGCCTTCCCTTCTGCTTCTGTGTGCACAGTGTCTGCCCCTCAGACACACACAGAGCCCTTAGTGTTCAGAGGCACCGAGGAAGGAGGGAGCCATCAACACCTGGCATTTCCAGGGCCCAAAATTTCAGCGGATGCTGCCTAGCTGGACTGTCAACAATGTCATGATTTGGCCATTTTTGGAAAAGCAAGTGGACTATTCTTGAGCACTGCTTTCAGTGATTAATAAGCGTACTGTATACATTGGTCTGCACACACACGTATGGCGCTCAAGCCCACCTGGGCGCTCAAGCCCACACTCACTGCTGACTCAAAACCCTCGTCAGCTGCACTTTCTCTAGTAACAGAAGTGATTACTCTGATGGGAAATGCAAAATTAAGCTCTGAAGTGATTTCTTTAGAAATCAGTAAGAAGGGTTTACTGGAACTTTTTTTTTTAAGATGAAAAGTTTGTTTTCCCTTAAGGATTTGCTCCAAAAAAAGCAGCTCTCACCATATGTTTTCCTGGAGGGGGGAAGGAGGGGACAGAATGTACAAGCTGAATGCTGCTGACTAAATATTGCAGTTCTGGATTCCACTGGTGGCTCGTCACCAGCATCCTGGAAACGCCTTGGCCAGCCTGCCAGGTTGAAGGCAATTTGGAAAAGTCCTGGACACACTTGGTGCCTCAGGTGTATTAGAGTGTCCAGTAGCTGAATCTATGATCAGTAAATGCATTTTCCCCCCCCAGGATAAGTGAGGAAAGGATCAGTCTATAACAAGATTTTAAGATTTTCTTAGCCCAAGTTTTATAGATTTTATTTTTTAATTAATTAATTAATTAATTATTTTTTTTAACGTTGATTTAATTTTGAGGGGGGGGGAGGGGCAGAGAGAGCTGGAGAGAGAATCCAAAGCAGGCTCCAGGCTCTGAGCTGTCAGCACAGAGCCCGAGGTGGGGCTTGAACCCACGAACCATATGACCTGAGCCGAACCTTAGCCAACTGAGCCACCCAGGTGCCCCTTATAGATTTTAAAGGAATGTGGTGATCAGTCTTTGAATCCTGACCTGAACATGGAGGGTGGCCTGGTCCAGTGGAACCAATAACGATAGAGAGCTATAAAACCATAGAATCAGGATTAAAAGTAACCGTCAGAGTTTCCTGGTTCCACTCTTGTCCTGAAGGTAGTATTATCACTAAACTCATTTGGATAGCGCTCTGCCTACATTTCTTTTAACGTCTTTCAGGGAATAAAGTTTTATGGGCTACTTTGGTAATTCTCCAGAGGGATTATCATCAATTCATTCATCCATTCATTCAACAAACATTTATAAAGTGCTGACTCTATGCCTGGCCTTCTTCTGATCTCTGGGGATATATAATAATCAGAAAGTGCCCACATCCCTGCCTTCATGGGATTTACATTACACTTACATTGGGGGTGAAGGGAGTTTGGAAAATGTGAGGATAAAAAAGAAATGAAGTGAATAAGTCAAACATATAGTAGGTTAGATGGTGAAAGTGTTATTTGAGTAATACTAATCTGTAGCTTATGTTTGTGTGAGGCTTCAAGATTTCCATGGACCAGGACATGTATATTCTATGGGATCTTCACAAGAATAAAGGGTCTAGAATGTTAAGGCCATTCCTCCAGGTCACACGATTAAAAATGTCTCTTCCAGAATTGGAACGCAAATCATCAGGCACTTGATGTCCTTCCCCCATATCTAACTTAAGAAATGAGCACAGCACCTGTCTCTTTTTGGTACTCAGTGGGGACTGGACAGGAACTGCCCATTCTCCTACCCCTGGAAGACTGAGAATTCTGTTGTAGAGCTGGCGAGGTAGCCTGTTTTGCAGGTTGAATACCATGGTTGTTTAATAATAGTGACTCTAGTTGCAAGAGCCCGTGAGGGCTAGACAGAAATAATCACAGAAGGATGGCCTCAGAGGGACACCATTCCAGGATGCCAGGGAGAGTCCTGCTGGGGAGGAAGCAAATGATTTCACCCTTTCGAACATCTTCCAGTGGGAACATGAAAATATAGCCTGGGCCAGGCTCTGCTCACATCATGTCGCTGTGACACCAAGTTGAAAACCAGAGGGGGTTGAGAGACAAACAAATGAACAAGTGTTTACTTCTGTGATATGCTGTGATTCCTCATACTGGGCAACTTAATTCCCCTTTTATTCTGTTACAACCCCACCTGTTCTTCCCTGCCATCAAACAGAGGAGGAAAGGAGAACCGGATGGTCTATAATAGTCATCAAAATAATTAATTAATTTCAGCAGCTTTCTTTGAGCTCAAATTGGAGAGAACCATGGGCTGTTCATTCTCAAGGGAAGGTGGGAATCATGAGAAAACGTGAACATTTGAGGCTGATAGTGGTATAACATATAGGAAATAAAAGAGTAGAAGTTTTTGACTCAGACACAACTGGATGTGAATTCCAGATTGGCTCCTCACTAGCCTCAGACCTGAGACCAGGTTTTTAAAGCTCAGGTTCCTTATTTACAACACACAGAGAGATGTTGCCTACCTGGAAGATTGTTTCAAAGAGTGAGTGGGATCTTATGACATATGACACAGGGCAGCGACTCAGTAAGTATTATAGTGTCACAGCCACGTCCAATGTGAGTTCATGTTTTGCAAATCCAACTATCCGTGCTTGGCAAGGAGAGAGTGGGGAGACAGATAAAGTTAAAAATGTGTCCCAGCGTGTTTAAATATCTTGTTCAAAGAAGGCAGCCTGAAAATCTCTTGAGTGTGTTCACTCTTCCATTCAGTGAACCTGTATTTGGGGGACAAGCACATGCTTCTCCCCCACAGATCTCAGTTCCTTCGTGCCCCCGGGGTGCAAACATCTCAGCAGCCCATGTGTGACTCTCAGGCTTAAGGCTGCATATATTTCATACCTCATGCACCTTAACTGCAATCCAACTATCTCATCAGAAGCTCAACTAAAGGAATGGTGATCAATGGTTGTTTTGGCACCATGTAATAGTTGCCGTTTGTTCTGAAACCAGAGAAATGTGAAATGATAAAAAAAAGATACAGTGTTTTCCTGTTATATTAGTAAAGGTCTTTGAAAAAATGATAGTACCCAGGGTCTCCCAAGACACTCATTGTCAATGGTGTAAATGAGGTTTTTGGAGGACACAATAATAAGTATCAAAAAGCATAAAAGTGTTTGGGTCTCTTGATGTCATAATTCTACTTCTGGAAACTTTTTTGAAGACAATAATGAAATAGGATCTCACTGCTTTCTAATTTAAAAAGTTTGTCACAAAGTAACCCATAAGACCAAATTATTGCAAACAACGTCAATGCTCCACAATATAGGATTGGGTAAGCAAAGCATTTATTCAGCAGACACTACTGAGCACCTTGCCATGGTGCCCGCTGTGGCCCTGGCCCCAGTGCTACCTCAGGATGGTTCTCCTCAGACATGTGCTCTGAACACATAGTTTGACCCAACGTTGAATGCACGTGTTTGTAAATTGATATCCCATGAGAGCCACGTATTGCCATCTTAGCACTTCAGGGCTTCATGGATACATCTGAAATCTTATTTAAAAATTTAGCTAATGTTTCAGTGTTCACTAAAGAACTCCAGTAGTGAACTTTTTGAAGTTTGATAGTACAGTGTAGTAACAGTGACATCTCAGTACCATCAACCAACAGAGTGCTCCTGTGATCCTGTGTTCACGTGTGTGAGCTAAACGGAAGCCTGTTTGCAACTGGAATCAGTGCAGGAAGGGAGGTGAATTGTGGCAACTTTGTCAGTGCTGGGTATCGTAGAAGATGCTAGTGCCTGAGGGGCCGGTGGGGGGGTGTTGATGGCAGGATCTTTATGGAGATTTATCATATAAGAAATGTCTCTACCAATGATTAATATGTCCTTCCTCTAAACCAGTGGTTCTTGGGGTGGTTTTGTCCCCAAGCAGACATTAGGCAATGTCTGGAGACATTTTTGATGGTCATAGCTGGGGTAGAGGTATTACTGACACCTGTTGGGTAGAGTCTAGGGATGTTACTCAACATCCTTCAGGGCCCAAGACAGCCAGCTCCTCACAACAAAGAATTATTAATTGGAAATGCCAGTAGGGCAAACCTTGAAAAACCCTGCTGTAAACACACCCAGCTAAAGTCAAGTCTCCTGCCATCTTCATCTCCGGGGCCTGAAGGTTTGGTCTGTGGAGCTGGAACACCCCCAAACTCACAATGAATGCACTGCTTGAAGAGGCTTTCTGAATATAACCTCGGATTGCTGCCTTCACTTGGTCATCTTTCTTTTTCTTTTTCTTTTCAAATAAGTCTCAATTTTAATAAGATCCTCTACACACACACACACACACACACACACATTTATTTGCTACTGCACATTGAAAGAGCACACCAAAAAACTTTTGTTACCATTCAAATTTTTGAAAACCAGAAAATCTAGTTTGTGCACACTGCCCTGATTATACTGTAGCCAAACCACCCAATGTTTCTATGTATTCCCTCTGTACAAGCTACTTGACTTCCAATGTTTGATGTTAGGTTTTATCTGAATGACCTCAGGCTTCTAAAACACACAGGCAACACTCAAAACCTATTAGTGCTTCTTTGGGTCAAATCAAAAAGTGGAGGTAAAGTATACTGAAGTCACTCAAACACAAAATCCATGGATTCCTCACACATTACTGGTATCAAAGTAGAAAAGACACAAAAAAAGGCAGAGCTTGTATCAGAGATTATCAAAATATTATACAGTCTGTCCTAATGTAGAGCAGCTTTCCCAAGCTGCTGCATAATGATCCTCACATTACTAGCAGGGAAAAACAGTACAAAAATAGGGTTTTTGTTTACATCGACCCTGTATTGTAATTATTCTCCATGCCCGTATCTTCAGAAAGATCTCTATGATACAACCAATAATGACAGCTACATCAAGATCTTTCCACTCTTGATGCAGTCAACATCAATTTCCTTCTGCCATAGTTCTTTCTGAAGCATGGAACGCTGGTTGAGGTAGTGCTGGTACTTAATAAATCGCGCCACCATTTCCATCCTTTCTTTCCGAGCAGTTAACGATGCCCTTACTCCACCCCTCTTCCTGCTGAATGTGCAGTCAATAAGCCCCTGTAGGTTCTTCTCTCTGTCCTCCTGTTGTGGTGGATATTTGGATAGAGGGGAGGAGGGGAGTTTGATAATAGGGTTGAGGGTCAATTTGCCACAGGTCTTTATTAATACTTCTGAGATAGGTTGAGAGGCAGCTGAGCCATCCTGGGAATTCTCTTCACTGGGCATCTAAGAAGACTCCGGGGCGCAGGTTGGGTAAAGTTGCTTTGCTTTGGTGAGTCCATTGAAAGCCCAGTCACAGACCAGGCTTAGAGTCAGATTCCAGTGGAAGGTGATGCTCAAGACTCAACCTGCTACGAAGTAGCCTGGAGAGAACTCTACAGGCCCTTTAGAGCAAGAAAAACCCAAACTCCAACAAACCTTGGTGAGAGAAAGAACAAACCTCCATCATCTTTATTTCTTTTTGTTTGTTTGTTTTGTAAATTTTTTAAAATGTTTATTTATTTTTGAGAGACAGAGAGAGAGAGAGAGAGAGAGAGCAAGTGGGAGAGAGGGAGAGAGAGAGGGAGACACAGAATCTGAAGCAGGCTCCAGGCTCTGAGCTGTCAGCACAGAGCCCAATGTGGAGCTTGAACTCAGAACTGTGAGATCACGACCTGAGCTGAAGTTGGATGCTTAACCGACTGAGCCACCCAGGTGCCCCAGTCATCTTTATTTCTAATATTTTTGCATGCACTCGAGGAAAAATTTGTCCTTAAGCGTTCACTCTAAAAATAGAGCAGAGGAGCAACATAATTGGCTTGTAAGATAACACTATCATCTGGATTTCCACCTACCCCTCAGCTTTCCCTGGTGTGCGTGCCAAGTGCAATACCTTTCTGGCAGTGGGAATGTAGGAGGACCTTCCAGCAGGATGGAGAATGAGATGCTTGCCTTCTCAAAGCCCATCATGTGGTGCCCTTCCTCAGCACAGTCCACCAATGAGCTACTTGCTCTGCAAGCAAACTTTGGTCGTTTGTACTCATGCTAGATTGGCATTCTCTGCATGGCGCAGTTTTAAGGCTTTTTTTTTTTGCCCAAGCAGCCTTTGAAAACATAATAGCGGCTATTCCAGTTTGTTGGAACATGTTGTAAAATTACACGATAAGGCAGTTCCAAAATCTCTTCTATGTCATGTAGTTTATTCTTGGGTGGAAAAGAATGATGGAAGGCCCACTCCCTGGCAGTTACAAGCAGCAGTTTTGTGCCATAATAGCTGTCTTAGTACGCAGCTGCAGAATGCAAACAACCGTGGGATGCTGGAGACTCCTAAATCACTTGTAGCCTTCACTGTGTTTGTTCTTGTCAGAGGCAATTGCCCAACACTTTTCTTGATGGGCTTTTCATTTTATAAATATTTTTTTCAATAAAATTCACTTTGCTGGGAAGGATCAGAGCCTGTTGGCATCAAAATAGATGAAGTGCACTGGACTTCAAACTGATGTAAAAAGTACAAAAGTAGCACATTTAATAACACCACTAGACCTTCTGCACACAGCAGAATATGATTCAGGAAAAAAAGCTTCTTAATAATATGTTTTCTGGAAGGAATTTGGTACCTAATCACTCTAGTAATTCACAAAAGTTTTTTGTCTTCATCTACTGAGAACAGTCTTCACCAGAACAACATTTTGACGAGTTTTTGTTCAAGATTTTAGTTTCCATAGACATCAAACCATAAAAATTATCTGTTGAAAGAATTAATACAAACTCTGTTGTTTTGAAATTTGGCTAGTGAAAACATACACTTTGGGCATCTCATTTATCTGTGCTACTTTCTTCTGTTGTTAATTAATTTTCATTCTTTATTGTGTCTGGATTAATAGTTATTTATCAAGCCATGTAGGTTGTAGTGCATGCCTTTGGATTTATTTTCCTCCTTAAGAAATTTCGGGATGACAAATAATGAAATTCTGCCTAGAATTCATCCTCATAGATAAGAATTCCTAAATAGGAACTTTCCTGAAAAGACTCATGGTCTATGTGGAATTAAGTAACCAAAAATTCAACATAGTTCTTCAAGTTTGCTTTGCTCCCCTGCCAAATAATTCTATAAATATTAGAATTCTAGTACAAATGAATGGTTATTTTCCCCCTTGTATTATTTAAATTTTTATTGCTGTGTATTGGCTTTAAAAAGATACACTATTCTTTTTTTTAAAGTTTATTTATTTATTTATTTATTTAGAGAGTTGGGTAGGGGCAGAGAGAGAGGGAGAGAAAGAATCCCAAGCAGGCTCTGCACTGTCAGCACAGATCCCAATGTGGGGCTGGATCTCGTGAACTGTGAGATCATGACCTGAGCCAAAATCAAAAGTCAGATGCTTACCCGACTGAGACACCCAGATGGCCCAATAAACTACTCTTTTTAAAGTTATTTAGCTAACATGCTCTTTAAACACTTGTATTAATCATTTATCTATGCCCCCATTTAATCATTAGAAAGTTGTTGGTAATTGTTTTTCACATGAAGTTAACATTTTTCCACAATCTATATTGTTTATTTCATCATTTTACTTATTTATGTATCAACTGACTGACAGAATTTTAACATATAAAATAAATAAGGAGATTTTGCCCCATGTTATACCCAGAATGCTAACCTAGACCTTAAAGTAAATAATAAGATATCGACTCTCAATTCAAATGACATCTTGCTCTGTTCATATTACTACTGTTGTTCTCCTGATTAGAAATGATGAGAATCTATGGGCTTTTACAATCATTGGTCACACCCAAGTTTGGGGCTCCTGGAAATGATGCTGAAGTCAGCATTCAGCTCCTTGGCCTTCCAAAGGCTGATGCCAAAGGTGAAGAAGGTTTTGGCAAAAATCCAAGGTTGAATCCAAACATAGGTACATTCTTACATTTAATGGAAACTGTTATATATGTATAGTTACATGTGCATACACACAAATATAATACATATATGTACTTATTAATGTAATTTAAAGGTTATTTAAGAATATGGAAACATGCCCAAATGTTATTCATTCAGTAACAGTAGGTTGCAAAAACAGTGTTAGAGAATCATCTCAAATGGAAAATCAACCAGTATCTTTTAAATTTTACTTTGTATTTGTGGATGTACCAAGGAAAAATGGAAGTATCTCTTTTCCTCCTCTTGAGGATGCCCCACTAGTGTGTGTGTGGGGGGGGGATTAATATGTAACAGCCCTTAAAAAATGTTTCAGGGCCCACCTGGGTCTCTGTTGAAAAGGGTTGAGTCCTCTGAAGAAAAGCACAACTTCTGTGCTTCCGAGGTGGAGAGGGGCAGGGTGCCCAACTGAGAAGGTGGGTTGGCAGATACCTCAAGACCTTGTGAAAGCATGGAAGCTTTGCTCTCAGGCACAATCCCAGGTGGCTGCCTGATGTGGTTCACTAAGCCATGGCTTTGGAATGGCAGCAAACATCTTTGGGGCTGAGCAAGTAGTCTGCAGGGAAGACCACTGTGGAGGGTGTCCCGGTGCCCTCTGGGGTGGCAGTGCCTACCAACTATGAAGAATTGCTATCTGGTGGCAGCAGCATCGTTGTCTGATGCTGCATAATGTCAGTGGCGACCACCCGCAGCAGGGACTGTGCCTGTCCTTGCCCCCAAGCACAGCAGTGCGCATCCTTAACTGGCCTACTATAAGCACAGGATGGAGCCCCCAAATGACCGACAGTTGCCTTCTCACTAAGCTCAGCCAGGCAGAGATTTGATTTAGAAAACGAGACGTGATGTCTCCGGGACCCAAACCTCATGGGACAGTGCGATTCCACCTGACACACGGACACACGCATATGTACCAGCAGAAAACCATGCTGGATACACATCAACATAGTAACACCGGTTTCTTTGGGTAGGGGAGTCAGACGAGATTTTAATTTTTAAAACTTTCCTGCTTGATTTCTCTCCCCTAATCTCTGGAATGAATTTGCATTAATTTTACAGTCAGGAAAAGAAATTCTAATAAGCCAGTTGATGACTTAAAGAAAATCTACAGTAATCAGGAAATTCAGAATGGTGAGAATTTTGCCTTATTGTCTATTGCACCTCTTTGTGCCAGGGTAAAACAATGGCTGCTATCTTTTTTTTTTTTTTGAGAGTTTTTTAATGAGCCAGGCATCGTGCTAGGCGTTTCATGTTAATTAACTTAATTAATCTGCACAACAATAAGATGGGTACTGTCATTAGCCTCCTTCTAAAAATGATGAAAAATTATAAAACATTACTGAAAGAAATAAAATAGGATTTGAACAAATGGAGAGACATACAGAGATTCAAAGAAAGAAATGAAATAGCATCTGAAGAAATGGACAGACATTCAGAGATCCTACAATGCCAAGGTTGGCAGGCTTTTTCTGTCAGAACCAGATAATAAATATTTTAGGGTATTGGGCCATACAACTGTCACAACTACATAATTCTCCCATTGTAGTGCAAAAGCAGCTACAGACCATATGCAAATTAATGAGCGTGTCTGGAGCCAACAAAATGTTATTTAGGAAAACTGGTGATGGGCTGGTGTTGGCCCCCGGGCCATCGATTCCTTGGAGGAAGACAAGAACATAAACACAAAACTTTCTAACTTGATGCCTAATTTAACGCCATTCTAATCAGGAACTTAGGATAATGTTTGTCCATGTCTAGGGTGGGCAGGCCTTTTAAAGCAAGATAGGAAACCAGAATGTCTGAAAGAAAAAGTCATACAAATTTGACTACATAAAACTTAAGTATTTTTGCAGGGCCAAATACAATACAAAAATAATAACATAGAGATGAGGGGACTAGAAAAATATTTGACACACATATGATAGAGCATTAGTACTTCTACTATTGAGAGTACAAATTATTGAGCAAAAAAAGAAAGAAATTAGGACAGTGGGCAACTCACTGAAGTTAAAATGAAAATGAATGTCAAACATTTGAATTTCCACTAGTATTATCACTAGTATTTGGGGGAGTGTTATATAACAATAAAGAGATCCAGTGGTTTGTCAATCAGCTTGGCAAAAAATAAAAATAGTGATAATATCCAATGCTGGTAAAGATGTGGGAAGACTTCTCTCTCATGCCTTATGATGCTGGGAGGGTCTAAACTGGCATACACTCTGGGAAAATAATCTAGTGGTAGCTACTAAAAGGATAAAAAGACAAATTCAAAATGATAAATTACCTTGAACTTAAGGAAAGAAAAAAACTTCTTATCCAAAGGTAAGAGCTATGGTCAGATCATTACACTGAGGAAAATTTATGGTCTTTAAATGATGTTAGTATTTTTCAAGAGAATGTCATTCAATGTCTAGTTTGTATGTATCACAATTAAGATTGCTTGTCTTAGGGCTCCTGGGTGGCTCAGCCGGTTAAATATCCAGCTCTTGGTTTTGGCTCAGATCATGATCTCATGGTTCATGAGTTCGAGCCCTGCATCTGGCTCTGTGTTGACAGTGGAGCTTGCTTGGGATTTTCTGCCCCTCCCTCACTGTCTCTCTGTCTCTCTTTCAAAATAAATAAGTGTTCCTTCACTTGTCTCTCATGCCCATTCTCGGGCTTACTTTATTTGGTGGCACGTGGTTCTAGTCTTACGTAGCTATGTTGGTGGTGTTGGCTCATGGCGTTACCTCTCTACTAGGATACCCAGGGGTTAACGGCCAATCACTTCTGGTCTAGTGAACAGCACTCATTTACGTGAATGATGCTAGACATTTTGGGACACATTAGGACATTTTATCAAATCAGGGGTCCTGTAAAAGTCCCAACTGAAAGTTAGTACTCAAAGGACCAGAGGCAAACGTGCAATGACTTCTTAAGGTCCCTAGAGCCTTTTCTCTAATAATCATACAACTTCAAGGCATGATTTATTATAATAAAGAAGTGTACTTCCTAGCTTTCCAAATCAAAGAACTTCCAAATCATGATAGTGACAGCCTCTCTGTGAACCCAGGCTAGAATCTACAAAAAAATAAATGTGATGAGTTTGTATTATGTCTTCCCCTGTCTTCAAAGATGAACACACATCTGTTGGCCCCTCAGCCCACCCAGATATCCACAGCCAAGAGGCGCCTATGAATCCTGCTAAATAATCTCCCACAACCAACTCAATGTGTTATAGGGCCCGAATCAAACAGAATCCCAGTGTGAACTGGATAGAGCTGAGTGAGAAATAAGAATGGAATTTTCTCCATATGGCTCTGTCTGTAGAAGTCACTAGGCAAAGTAAGAGGGATGGTGGGAAAAGGTGATGAGCGCCAGGCTTAGAAGTCCCATTTGGATGTGCAAATCACACTCCAACTGCACACTCTGGGCTTCCTGAGTAGGACAGGCATTCCCTTATATCTGTTTGTCTCCCCTGATCATCACACACGTGCAGTGCTTTCAGCCTCCGGATTGGGGTGAGGATGTGTGAGACCTGGTACGGGATGTTTTCATTTCATTTCTGATGACAACTTACTATAATACCGTCAACATGAGAAGTTAGGGGTCTAGTTCTAACCCCAAGTGAGAAGTGGGAGAGACTTTGTTCTAGATGGTCCTGGTTTACCCATCATTCCTGTCTTGTACCTTTCCCTCCAATGCTGGCCAGTTTTTCACCCCATGCCTGGCAAGGCCTCACACTTCAAGCTTCTGGGTCACCAGTATCACAGTAGGAGGCCAAGTGGGGGATAACACAGAAAATCACTTTTTTTTGGCTTGAGTTTTGGGGGGAAGTATTCATCACTGAAACATCAAAATGGGAGCTTGGTTTGATCATACGTGTCACAGGGCTCTGTTGCAAATGTTCATTTGAGGGCGCCAGGAGGTTCCTTCCTCCTGGAGATGGTCTGCAGCAGGCTCTGTGTGGCGTGGTGTTTTAGATTCCATCAGAAATCTAAAACCTGTAAACACACTGACAGCAGTCGGCCGAAGGATGTGAGAAACTCGCAAATGAACAACAAATGCAGGCAGAGAAAGGCCAGACCAAATGGACTGATGTTTTTCACAACCGTGGAGGGGTTTAATCCACTGGTCTCAAACCATATGGCATGCTGAACACGAGCCGGGAGAGGCTGGGAGGTACTTGGCAGCAGACCATGGAAACATAAACGCAAGGCATCTTGTTTCCTTGTGTGTGCCTTTTTCCCTTTAAATATTTACTTTTTGTGTTTTGCCAGGACACAGTTTCCATCCCATATGCAGAGCAGTCTGTTTTTGCAAATGGGGGCAAGGGTAGGCAGGGGACAGATTGGCTCAGGGGACCTGTAACAGGATATTGATTCTGTCATGTCCATGTTGCTGGTTGCCTTCCCCTGGACGACGGTGAGCGAAAAACCTGCCACAACCTTCTCACCCAGGATTGGGGGCTCCTGGTAGAAGGGTCCTCCCTTTGAAAGCTCAGACCCGCACCCACACGCCGAGATGTGCACCCAGAGGGAGAAGGCTGGCTAGCTCGTGGGAAAGGCATGCCTTTGCTGAGCCGCTGGTAGGTGGTCTGAGGCCCTGGGTGGGCGGCCGAACGTGCGAGCAAACCACACTGGCAGGGAACAGAGTCACTGGCTTGGAGGCTGCTGATGGGGCATCTTTTACAAACTTTCCACCCCACAAGAGAGTCAGACTGGGAAAGAAGGGTGGCAAGGGGAGTGGACGGGCGAAGGGAGAGCAGCTGGAAGAGAGAATGGGGGTGGCAAATCCCCAAGTGAAATAGAAATGTACCATATAAAAATAAATAAATTAGTCCTGGGCCTTGAGCCATGTTTGAACCAAAATAATGTAAGCAATCAAATGCTTACTGTCTCTAATTCACCCAGGCTTCCAAACACATTACTTAACAGAAAATGGAAGGGTTTGTAATAAAGGAGTGTAGTGGTTGCACAATGTGGGCCACGTGATAAGGAGGCGGGCTCAGGGCTGGCAAATACAGATGTCCTGAACTAAAAATACATAGCCCTGGCATTTTTTCATTGGTTATGAGGGATGAGGGCTGGAAGAAACATCCTGACATTCTCAGGAGGTCTCTGAGGGATTCCATTTGTTCCACACGCAATCAGGGGAGTGGACATGAGAGGCGCCTTGCTAAATACTGAGACCCAAGGTGGGTGGGGAGTCCAGGCGCTTCTCCACCGATGTGCGGAATAAGACCCCTGCCAGGGAGAGGGACATTAGTTCACATGTGTAGAGCATATTTTAGTTTATGACATCTTCTCACAGTCACCACCCAGAGACACTGGTGCTGTTGTCCTTATTTTCTAGCATAGCGCTACTCGAGCTGGAACATGTATAAGCATCAGGACAGACTTGTGGGCCCCATTCCCAGGGAGCCCAGTCCAGTGACTCTGGGTAGGACCCAAGAATTTACATCTCTAACAAGCTCCCAGGTGCCGCTGCTGCTGCTGTCATGGGCCACACCTTCAAGTTGTACTGTTCTTGGTGAACTCAAGTGAGGAGAGCCTTTGTATCCAACAGAGTAGCTGGATTCCAAGTCCAGGGTTCCCACCCAAATCATGATGCTTCTTATTCTCCATGTGTCCTCCTCTGCCAGTCATGGTATCCATACCACCCGAGCCTGGAGTTGTCGTCAGATCCCTTCTGGACACAGTCCCTTTGGTAGCCACTGGCAATCAACCAGAGTTGACATGCACATACTTACTTGTCATCTTAGAGGCTGCAGAATGGGCCCTGGTCTAAAAGTCAGAGAACCTGGACTCAATCATGAGCAAGCCATTCACTAGACATGGGGACACCAAATGAGGTTTCTAATTTCACTGTGCTCAGGTCTCCTCACTTGTCAAATGAGGCGGCTGGGTTGGGTCAATGGTTCTCAATCAGCATAATTCTAAGAATCGTATTGAATGAGGCTGTTCAGGCTGCCATAACACAATACTGTAGACTGAGTAGCTTCAACAACAGGAATTTTTCTCATACTTCTGAGGGCTGGAAGTCCAAGATCAAGGTGCTGGCTGATTCATTTCCTGGTAAGGGCCCTCTTCATGGCTTGCAGATGGCCATTTTCTTGCTGTGTCCCCACATGGTCATTTATCTGTGTATGCACGTGTCTGGTGTTTCTTTTCATAACAGCACTAATCCCATCATGAGGGCCCCACCCTCATGACCTCATCTAAACTTAATTACCTCCCAAAGGCCCCATCTCCGAATACCATCACATCAGGGTTTAAGACTTCAACAAATGAATTTCGCGAGGGGGGCACACAGTTTAGTCCATAGCACATATGGACAGCTTGTTTTAAAACACAGCTTCCTGGGTTCTTCCTCCAGAGGTTCTTATCCAGTCCATCTGGAGGGGGATCCAGGAATTTATATTTTTAGCAGGCCCCCCACATGGTTCTTAGCCTCATTCAGGCTTGAGAAGAATTGGGTGAGTTGATCAATGAGCTCCCCAATTCCTGGCAATGAACTGCGGGGTTATTCTGACTCCCAGCAGCCACTTGTTCCTCTCTGCTTCAACACGTCACCTGCTTCAATCACATCTGCTGACAGGAGATGAAGAGTCTAGCTAATTCATATGCAGGGCTCCAGCGCGGTGCCCCTCGTAGAGCCCGGCACACAGTAGGCACATAAGTGATGTTTATTGAGGGTCTTGCCCAGGACCCCTTCTAGCTTCAAAACTCTTTGAAACGTGTACATCATCTTTGAAGAGCTCTCTTAAGAGGTTAGCTGACATTATTTAGGAAAAAGGCAGTAGAGCTGCCTCTGTTTTCACTGTCCAGAAGGCTCACATGACAGCAAGTACATTTACATTTCCCTCTCTCTCCAAGCAGCAGAAAGCAAAACAACCTGCTCTGTGACTAGAAAACTAATCTCCACATCCACAAAGGATGGGCTCGCTCCTCTAGCCAGCTGCATCTTTCCTTCCTTCCCTGCCGATTGCAGGGCCAGTGGTGAAAGCAAAGGAAAGGCCGGAACTGCGGCTTTGTTAGGGCAATACGACCCAAGAGAAAATGGGGACACTTCCTACATTCCTTTAGTTCCAAGAGGAATAATGAAGTGAGGAAAGGGAAGGGGATGTGGAATGAGTTTTCTCTCATGAGTTTTCTAGAAGTGGGACTCAGAGGAAGAACAGGAATGCAAAGTAGTTGAACCGATACGCAGCAAATTATAAACCATTTCTGAAAAGTCTCCATGAGATATCGCTACACACCTGTTAGAATAGCTAAGATAAAAAATAGTCACAATACAAATGCTAGTGATGATGCAGAGAAAAAACCGGATCTCCTCAGACCTTTTGGGTGGGAATGTGAAATGGCATAGCCATTCTAGAAAATCATTTAGCAATTTCTTATAAAACTAAACATACTGTATGATCCAATCATAGTACTCCTGGGCATTTGTCCTAGAGAAATTGAAATTTATGTCCACACAAAAGCATATACGGCATATACGTATTAGCTTTATTCGAAATAACCTCAAATTGTAAACAACCCAAATGTCCTTTGATGGACAGATAGTGAAACACACTGGAATATCTATACTGTGGAATTCTACTCAGCAATAAAAATGCACTATTGATACATTCAACAGTTGGGAGGGATCTCAAGGGAATAAGGCTGAAAGAAAGAAGGCAATCTCAAAATATTTCATAGTGTATGATTCCATTTATGTAACATTTTTGAAATGACAGAATCATAGAGCTGGAGAGGACATTTAGTGATTGCTAGGGGTTAGGGTGGGGGGAGAAAAGGGAGGGAGATGGATATGGCTATAAAGAGGAAGCATGAAGGAACCTTGTGGTGGGATTCTTCTGTGTCTTGATTATGGTGGTGGTTACACGAATCTACATGTGTGGTAAGAAATGCAGAGGACTACACACACATACACATAAACATACACACACACACATGAATACATGCAAAACAAATGAAATATGAATAAGATCTGGAATTGTACTAATGTCAATTTCTTGGTTTTGATATTTCACCATAGATAGGTAAGAAGTACCATTGGGGGAAGTTGGGTGAAGGGTGCATGGGACTTCAGTACTACTTTTGCAACTTCCTGTGAATGTATAATTATTTAAAAATAAAAAGTAAAAAAAAAATTCTAAAAAGAAAAGTAAGTAACTAAAGAATGCATTTTCTCATGCTAGAAGGTGATTATAATTATCAGGAAAAAAATTTCTTTCTCTTTTGGAGTAGAGGGCACCATTTTGGTGCATCATATTCTTAATGAATTACCTTAAAAGGCAAACATTGTATAGAATAGAGAGCCCAGAAACAAACCTTCCTATATATGCTCATATGATTTTCACTGAGAGAGAAAAGATCATTCAATGGGGGAAAAGACAGTTTATCCAACAAACGGTGCTGGGAAAATTGGAGATCCAGATGCAAAAGAATGAAGTTGGACCCTTACCTTAAACCATATGCAAAGATTAGCTCAAAATGGATCAAAGATCTAAATATCAGAGTTAAAAGTATAAAACTCTTAGAAGAAAACCAGGAAATCTTCATGATGTTAGATTTTGCAATGATTTCTTGGATATGACACCAAAACCAGAGGCAATAAAAGACACATAAATTGGCCATCAAAATTAGAAGTTTTTGTGTTATCAAAGGACATCAGCCACAGAGTGAAAAGACATTCCACAGAATGGGAGAAAATCTTTACAAACCATCTATTTGATAGGGATTAATATCCAGAATCTATAAAGAACTTCTACAACTCAACTACAAAAACCCACACAACCCAGTTTTTTAAAAAAATGGATGAAGGTCTTAAATAGACATTTCTGTAAAGATATACAAATGGACAAAAACAAAAACCATGAAAAGATGCTTAATATCAGTAATCATGAGGGAAATGCAAATAAAAAACCGCAATGAGATACCATGCCACACCCATTAAGATGGTTATTAAGGAAAACAAAACGAAACAGGAAATAACAGGTGTTGATAAGGATGTGAAGAAATTGGAACACTTGTACATTGCTGGTAGGAATGTAAAGTAATGCAGTCGCTAGAGAAAATGGTATAGCAATGTCTCAAAAAGTTAAACATAGAATTAATATATGATCCACCAGTTTCACTTGTGGAGATATACCCCAAAGAACTGAAAGCAAGAACCCGAAAAGGTGTTTGTATACCTGTGTTCATAGTGGCATTATTCCCAATGGCCAAAAGATGGAATCAACCCAAATGTCCCTCAATGGGTAAGTGAATAAACAAAATGTGGTCAATATATACAAAGAAATTTTATCCATCCTTAAAAACAAATGAAATTCTGATACGTGTTATCACATGAATAAACCGTGAAGATATTATGCTAATAAGCTGACACCAAGGACAAATATTGAATGATTCCACTTACATGAGGTACCTAGAGCAGTCACTCATAAAGTGGAACACTGGTTACCAGAGGCCTGAGTGGAGGAAATAGGAATTATTGTTTAATGGTATCGAGTTTCAGCTTGGGATGATAAAAAATAAATGAATGTACTTAATACCACTGAACTGTACATTTAAAAATGGTTAAATGGCAAATTTTATTTTATTTTATTTTATTTTATTTTTTGAGAGAGCATGAGTGTGTGTGTGTGAGTGGAGGAGGGGCAGAAGGAGAGGGAGAGAGAGAGAGATAGGGAGAGGGAGAACCTGAAGCAGGATCCTTCCTTAGCACTGAGCCTTAGGCGGGGCTCAATCTCACAAGCATGAAATCATGGCCTGAGCCAAAATCAAGAGCTGGATGCTCAACCGACTGAACCACCCAGGTGCTCTAAAATGGTAAATTGTATGGTGTGCATATGATAGTACAATTTTTTTTTAATTTTTTTTTCAACGTTTATTTATTTTTGGGACAGAGAGAGACAGAGCATGAACGGGCGAGGGGCAGAGAGAGAGGGAGACACAGAATCGGAAACAGGCTCCAGGCTCTAAGCCATCAGCCCAGAGCCCGACGCGGGGCTCGAACTCACGGACCGCGAGATCGTGACCTGGCTGAAGTCGGCCGCTTACCGACTGCGCCACCCAGGCGCCCCGATAGTACAATTTTTTAAAGTTTGTTTATTTTGAGAGAGAGAGAGAGAGAGAGGCAGAAGGGACACAGACAGAGAGAGAATGCCAAGCAGGTTTTGCACTGTTCGCTCGTGGGGCTTGAACCCACGAACCATGAGATCACAACCTGAGCTGAAATCAAGAGCAGGACTTTAACTGATTGAGCCACCAGGTGCCCCTGATAGCACAATTTTATCTTAAAAAGCATTGCTAGAGGTAAATAGGGTGACGCACATACACATAAAAGGCAAACATTGCCAAATTCTTTCCCTCGTTTTCTATATTATTTCTTTCGATCCCTAAAAAGAAGCCTGTTTTACCACAGTTTCAACTAAAATAATAATAAGATTTGAGTTAGGAGGAACCGAAATGGTGCCAAGCAATACTCAAAAGAGTTAAAGCTTTCACCTTGGTCTTTGCAGTCCTGTGCATTTTGACTTAAAGTACTATTTGTGTGCTATTTACCTCTGCTGTCTCAGAGAACTCAGTCTGATGAGGCTACTTGGGGTATTCTGAATGCAAATTATTCGTTCCTGATTAATACCATTTGTCCTTCCTGGAAAGACCCCCATTCTCCCCTTTTCTTCTCCACCTGTTCAAATACTACCTCCCTCCAGACCCAGCTCAAATTCCACCTTCTCCATGACTAAGTCATTTGGTGATTTCTCTGCCTCTTGTGCTCACCTGCTACACTTCTTGTTCACACCCGTTTTCTTTTTTTTGACATCCGTGTTTTTTTAAAGTAGATTTATAAAGTCAAACTTCATATTCCTCCAATTAGTGTGTAAGATCCTCAAGGCACAAACCAAATCGTTAATCTCTTTTCACTACCAAATCATTCGGTGCTGTGGTTTTCAGAGTGGGCCCTTAATAAAAATTTTAAAACCGATTAAAAAGAAGTTCTTATCCATTTCCCCATACAATTCTGAAACATTTGGGAAACAATTTTGTTTTTATTTATTGATTTATTTATTTTTGAAAGAGAGCGAACTTGAGCAGGGGAGGGACTGAACATGTCTGCACTGAACATGGAGCCTGACAAGAGGCTCTATCCCATGACCATGAGATCATGACCTGAATGAAAATCAAGACTTGGATGTTTAACCAACTGAACTACCCAGGCACCCCTGAAAAGAATTTTTAAGTGAGAAAATTCAATGAGTAAAGACCTAGTCTGTGAAAGACAGAAACACCTAAAAATTCAGGTGTTTAAGGACTTTCTGAATTTTGGAAGTAGTGCATTAAAATATGCTGTAATGAGAGATATAGCTCTTTATAAATACATGGGTTGCTGAAACTACAAGAAGCTTGAGACATCATCTATTACTAATTTCTGTGTCTCACATAACAGGAAACAAATGCCCAGAGAGTTGAACACATTGACTTAAGAACACGTAGATGGTACAGGGCTGAGACTAGAACGCATGACTTCTAAGTTCCTAGTTTTTCTTTTTACTTGCCACAGCTGCCTGATGGAAGTATTTTATTTATTGAGATATAATGTGTGAGATACAAAGTATGCAGAAATGATAAATGTCAATGATAAATTTATACCTGTGGCTGAAGCATATTGAATTCATGGGAAAAATAATCTTGCATGTTCAAATTGGCAGGCCTGTGGGCGTAAACGGTTTCATGCTGGAAGAGCAGAGATGTAGAGGACTGTGGTGTGGAAATAAACAAAGACCTCCCAAAGAGAACAAGCAGAAGCTATTTGGAGCGTGCTCTAGAAGGGAGTCAGTCACCATCACTTGCATTTGGCAGAGACTCAAGGCAGGCAGAGGAGTGGGAACTCTTTATAGCAGAGAGAAGGGAAGGCTTCAGGTGTGCACTGATTAGAGGCTATTTGGTCTGGGGAAGCTGGGGGAGGGATAATTGGAAGGGGGGCATCCTATATGATTGTCTAGGGTGCACCTTTGGCTCCCTCTGGTTGTTCTTAAACTGGAATAATGGACAAAACTAGGGTGGTTGTCTATAATTAGCCAAGTCCTGGCTATTTGGGGCCAGTAGTTACAGAGGTTATTGTTTGACTTCCTGGAACAGCTGCTAGAGATAGTGGTCAGACTTCCTGTAAAAGCGTTATCGACAGCAGGTTGGTTTCCTGGGCTGGTTACTGTAGATCATGGGTTGGTTTCCTGGGTGGCTGATGCAGACTGTGGGTCAGAGTTCTATTTTTGTATATGGTCTGGCCACTGCCTGCTTGTATATTCAGTCTCTCAGTGATTATACCTAGGGAAATTGACTACTTCTTGCTCTCTGAATATGCATCGCCTCCTTTCCCGGACTGAAATGAAGCAGCACATTCAGGAAACATGCCTCTGTCTCATTGGAAAACAAAGCCTATGCTGTATACTATGCTCCCACGAGCCTTCCTGAAACACTGCTTTTCTTATATTAATTCCCTGCTGAAAAATATGTGCATTAACTCAGGACTGAGTCTGACCCTCTGCGTTGCCCACTCATCCAATCCACTCTTCCTTCCTCCTCAACGCTTCACTCAAGCAGGAATCCTTGCCTTCCCAGGCATTCCCGCATTTAGCCTTACTTCCTACCCTCTCCCCCACAGCTGCCCACTTCCCGGAATGCCTTCTGCTCTCTTTCCCAAATCCTGTCCACAATTCAAGTTTCAATTTTAACCCATGAACCATCTGCCCACCACCACTCTGATGTGTATGTGTGCATCAGAAACTCACCTGGGGCAGCTGGTAAAAAAGCAGAGTCTTAGGTCTCCCTGGGATTCTGATTTATTAGGTCAAGGCAGGTCTGGCAAGTCATATTTGGACTGGCAGGGAGCAAGGAGGAAGAGTACTTTAAAAAGTAAACAACATTTGCATGAACATAGAGGTATTAAAAACACACCCGTGTGTGTGTGTGTGTGTGTGTGTGTGTACATTTATATATTAGGGACAAATTATGAAAGGTTTTGAAATGAACCAAAAAGATAGCTGGGTGTCTTAAAGGGGAAACTAGGCGTCGTCTGGCATGTCTTCCAGATCTATTTGATTTTATGTCCAGTTTTCCAGATTATTTGATTTTATGCGGTGTCTGCCCCTTTTACTGTCAGTGAGCTTTTTAGAGCTTTGTGAATTGTGGATAACTGACATCAGTGCAAATAAATTTTGCATGTAGTGGAGGCCCCACTGATTTATCTCCCCTGCTGTGGGAGCAGTCACTTCTGCATCTACTAAGCAAATTCATTTCAGTATTCTTAATGGCCTATGAATGTGTCTGTCCCTTGGGTTCCCCTTTGAGCCAGCAATAACATCTTACTGGCTCTCTTATTAATTAATAAGTTAAATAAAATCACTGGCATATGTCCATTTGATATTTCTAAATTTTTTTGAATGTTTATTTATTTTTGAGACAGAGAAAGAGCATGAACGGGGGAGGGTCAGAGAGAGGGAGACACAGAATCTGACGCAGGCTCCAGGCTCCGAGCTGTCAGCACAGAGCCGATGCGGGGCTCGAACTCGTGGCCTGTGAGATCATGACCTGAGCTGAAGTCGGGTGCTTAACTGACTGAGCCACCCAGGCTCCCACATTTGATATTTCTATGAGAGCCATGGTTTTACCTTTTAAAAATTCTCTCTCTGACACACAGGCACATACCCATACACACATAGGCCCTACTCGACTCAGTCATCTTACCCTAAGTAGAGAGAGAGAGATCAGGGACTGATGAAAGCCAAACCATCTAACTGGAATGGGATTAGGTAATGTGCTTCTGAAATGCTGGCATCACCATTGTGTAATTATTTATCCCTCCCAGATGCCTTCAAGTAAGAATGAATACGTAATCTCACTCTCAGCTTTTCCATACATCTCTGGACACTTTCCTCTGGAAATCCCAAAGTGCCACACGAGGTGGAGGTGAGTAAACATCAGATCTTCTGACTGCCAGCCAGCACTGAATGCCGCTGGTTGCTCAGAGTGTAGTCACAAAACATCTTGACTCTTTCATCTGTAGGAAGCCAGGGAGATTCTGCCTCGGGACCCTCCTGGAATGTTCTCATGTGGCCAGGCAGCTGGAGCCACTTAGCCATCCAGAAGCCAGCAGCACCAGACGAGCCACGTGCACACCAAAGAACACCCACCTTCTGGCTCAGGGCTGCTTCGTTCCCTTTCTGGTCCTTGTTTTCAAACCACTAGGCAAAAGGTCCAGGTGCTTCCACACCTTTTGCCTTTCAGCCTTCCATGGACAAAGACTCTTCTTGTCTAAACTTTAGATTCCTCTGAATCTTCTTCTTAATGAGGCCTCAACCTTGGGCCCTGTCTTCAGCCTGCCTCATGACGTTGCAGCAAGAACCCTGCCAAGTCAGGTTAGAGAGAATCCCACTGCGCTCGATATCTGATCATCTTCCATATCTGATCATATTCCTCATCCCTCATCCTCCATATCTGATCTCCTTGGCCCTCCTTCAGCAAGAATCTTAGGTTGGTTTAGCAAGAATCCCCCTATCTTGATGTTTCCTCTTAGTACTTTTTTACCCACCGACCCCTCACTCTGCTCCTTGGCTATAAATCCCCAGCTGCCTTGGCTATATTCAAACTGGAGTCTCGTCTCTCTTCCACAGTCATGACACCTGTCACCACAGTCCTGAAGAAAGTCTTCTTTGTGTTTTAACAAGTGTCAGAATGATTCTTTCTTCTCTAACACCACTAGGGTGTGAGCTCAGAGGGATGACTCACCCTGGCCATTCTGACCCATCAGCCAGGCTGACCCAAGCTGACTTAGGCTTCCCTCTGCTTTCTGAGACTTGCCCAAACCAAATACCCATGCCTTCATCTTCCAAGGCATCCTGTTCCGCATTTGCCCTTGAACACTTGTAGTCTGCACCCCTGGAAGAGAATCGCCAATTCCCCTTCCACCCTTGAACACCTCCCAGTGTGCAGACCCTTGTTTCAATTGCTAGAGTGTCCTGGAGTTCAAGGCCAAGGGAGAGCATTTTGCCCAGCCAGGTGCAGCTGAGAGCTGCCGGGCCAGAACCACACATGCCATCTTCCGATGCACTTCTTCATGTGTGGAAGGGGCTGGATGATTTTTTAACCCATCCCCCAGCACTCCTTGGGGAGATGTCTGATTTTTGAGCAGGAGAGTATTCTACATGCTTGGAACATTAAAAAAATTTAGTCAGCCTCAAGAACCCAAACAGAAGTCAACCCCCAAATTGTGCAAGGACGAAAGGGGGCTAGGCAATGTGCCTAATGGGCTGACACAACAAACCATTTTCCTAAAGGGCAAAGACTGATTTCCTATGTTGGAAAGAATTTACGACCTCAGTTGCTTTCCTTTCTTTTTTCCAGCTTCCTCCTCCTCATGCAATAAAGATCAGTTTGTCTGGGAGCCACTTCTTTTTGATGAGAGCTCGTCTCTGGGAGAGGGACTGGGCTTCAAGGAGCACATAAAAGTAAGTAGTAAAAAACAAAACACAACACACAGTGCAGTGCCACCCCCGGTCTCCTCTGACTGGCAGGACCTGTCTCTGGCGAAGCCCAGCAGCCGGCCTGGCCTCAGTGTCCAGGCCGCCATGTGCGCTGCGATAAGAGGCCGTTTGCAGTGAGGTCAGCCTAATTAGCCAGGCTAATGTCTGGTTTCCTGGGGAGAGCTTTTGTGAAGTAATTGCCTGCCTTAGGGTCAAAATGTAGTAATTATAGGTCTTTTTTTTTTTTTTTTTTTTTTTTTTTTACCAAATGAGATAAACAGCCTTTGAATTCTTCCAGCAAGTCAGCCAATCACACTGAGAGACTTTTCTTTGTGCCTCGGAACAGCAGAGGATATTTTGACAGGTGATTTCAATACCATGTAGCTATTTATTTATTCTGGGCTTGGGACATAAACACAAACATCTTGGCCTACAATTCCACACGTTAAAAGACTAACAAGACTCTGTCAGAACCAAATGTGGGGATTGCATGGCAGAGGGTCTGCTCAAAATGCTGACGTTGGAGAATAAGGTCGGCAGATATTTTAGGCTAAAGCAAAAATTCCATTACAGTTTTAAAGTTAACAGAACAGCAGAATTATCCGTGTTAACCAGCTCTCTTTCTCCCAGTTGTTTGCTTATTTTCTCTGTAAAAATCAACAACAGAACAGTCCCGGCAGACCATGGAAAGCTAATAAAGGAGGCAACGTCATTTCCATCTCCGGAGATAGACAATAGAGCATGGAGACCGGATTAATTCCGAGCACGACATGAACATATTTTTACCAGTCCTGGTTGGGATGAAGGTGCCTGACCCCACAGAGGGTGAATAAACTGGTGTGAGGACTGGGAGATAGGAAATGGGGAAATGTTTTATAACTGGAATGAACACTGTTTCAAGGATTTTGTTGCCTCTCCGGGGCCCCCCACTGACCCTGCAACCCTGCAGGCAGCTAGCTAGCTAACCCTCGCCACCCAACCCCCACATGTTGCCTATGGACCAACAGCATTAATATCACTGGGGAGTTTGTTTGAAATGCAGAATCTTGGGCCCCACTTCAGTCCTCCTGAGTCATAAGCTGCATTTTAACATGATCCCCAGGGGATGTTTATGCTTATTCAAGATTAAGAAGTCCTGGTTTAAATGATTGTGTGATAGGGTTTGTTCCAGATAGGTGTGGCTCATTTGAGGAAAGACACTTAAGAAGGCCAAAGTATGGGGACAAAATGTGAGAAGTTAAGTACTAGAATGGTGCCCTACACCATTTTGGTCTTTTTAGAAGAAAAGTGATTTGTAGATGATTATAACCCACTTTTTTAAATGTCAAAACTCGATTGCATGTGGGAATTACAGCCCACCCCTCTGTGCCCCCTAACCCCCACCTAGGAAATGTGAAGGAAATAGTCTCCCTCCCTCCCCGAATCTATAGATGCAGCTTGATACTATAGATCGATTATTCTTTGAGCATGTGGCTGGTGCATGTCTGTTCTCACTTCTCCAGGTACATCTTTTAGGACAGGCCACACATAGGGAAGTCTGGTAATTAATGACACAGGTAACCTCTTTAGCATTGCCACAAACCTTAATGATTAGAAGGAAACTGCCTGCTGGGGTGGGGTCCAGAAGTTCATCCTATTTCCAAATCCCACATCAAATGCACCGAGTGGTGGTTGTGAGCTCTGCAGAGTTTGCCTGTAGGATACCCCTGATATTTTTCTAGCACACAGGTGGGTTTCAAAGACTCTGCCTTAAGGCAGTGTTGGTGAAGGTAAGAAACTCCTCATGATGCAGAGCATGGAGTTTTTAGCCACTTAAAGGTATTTATTGGACCCAAGTCACTATATTGTATAGCTTTCTATACACTAAAAACGAGACCTTAACCATCAGGCAGCAATCCCTAGGGAAAAGGGAAAGAATTAGGAACATTTCTATTATTTTAATTGCATTTCAGAACTTGGAAGCCAAAGTGTTTTCAAAGTATTCTGTGTAGAAGTTACTCCAAAATCATTGCCTACCCAGAAAATTCTGGCTGGTGACACATTCGTGGAATCAGAATCTCTTCTCCAAGTCATCCTATAGGAACTCCATTCCTGATCCTGCACAAAATACATGAGTTATCTACCCAGGACTCTGCCGAGCTATGGGATAGAAGCATCACTAAATGGTAGCTATTGGGCATATGCAAGCCACAATACTAAGTAGGATAAAAAATATTCTTCATTCAACAAATATTTATTGAGTATATAATGTCTAAATACAGGTCTAGAGTGAGTAAATATAATAGCAGTTAAAATTTAGTAAATGTCTGCGGTCTATCAAACAGTGTTCTATGCAGTTCTCACGTATTATCTAATTTAATGATAAAATAGCCCCATAGGTCGGCAGCTTTGGAGGCTGAAGCCCAGAAAGTCCAAATAATTTGGCGGACATCACACAACTAGTAAAAGGTGGAGTTGATTTGAAACTAGGAAGTTGTTTCATGAACTGGTGTTCTTAATCCTGGTACGATCCATGTCTCTAAGAAGACAGACCCTACCGTTGCTCTCACAGCATTTACTATTTCACAGGGAAAACTGACATTAAACAACTGATTGCAAGTCTGCTGAGTGTTATGCTACAGAAGCATATCAGAGGGGGACCAAAGGCTTCCAGATTAAGTCATAAATTTAAGTTGCGAGTGAGAATTCCTGACGTAGGGTTTCCATGGCAAGGCCAGAGTGTGGAGCTGGAGCCAGATTAGGGTGAGACTGGGTGAACTATGGTAATGATGTTGTTCTGTTTGGAGAGTAGAACGCTGTTAAGCTAAGTGAGAGAGTGCTCCCATCTGATTACAACAGCAGCAGGGCTGAGGCTGGAGAACAGGTGGTTTGGAGGTGCTAACAGAGGGCCTTGGTGGGAGGCTGTTGCAGTAGGGAAGACGGCTTGGCCAGAGTGCAGGCCATGGGGATAGGACACATGGTTTGAGGTGGGACCAGTTGGACTTAGTTTCACTTGAGGGGCAAGGGTAAAGGAGCTTAATTTCCAAAGTGTAAAATATAAATAGTGGAGGTTAATATAGATTCATTGACCTGATAAAACGTAACCAAGTGTTACAAATCATGCTACCGAGAGCCTCTTCTCTAAGGGCTTTTATACCCCACTCTCTGGGCCAGGCACCCTGCAAAGTGGTTTATGTGCATTTTACCATTGATCTTTAAAACAACCCTGTCAGGCTAGCACTGTTTGGATTCCCATTTAACAGGTGAGGAAGATGAGGCTTGGGAGGGTTAAGTAGAGGGCCCAAGGCCATCAGAAAAGTGACAGGAGCAGCGCTAAAGCTCTAGTGTCTGATGCCACAAACCAGGCCCCTCTATTTCCTGAGCTCGTCTGATGAGCAGACTCAGCTGGGACACTTGTTGAACAAACATATCTCTGGGCTCTATCCCTAGGTGTGCTGATTCGGTCAGTTGGGGCCCCAGGATCTGTGTGTTCACAAGCTTCCTCATTGCTACTGTAACACGCCTCACTCTGCTTAGTTTTATTCACAGAATTTACCACAACTGGAAACTTTGTTGTATTATGTATTGATTTATTATCTATCAGTTCCTCTAGAACATAAGCCCCAAGAAGGCAGTGGCTTTGGCCAGCCCTTGGATCATGCCCGGGTGGATGCCACCCTCTTTTATGCCCCTCTTCTCTCCCTGGAGGACCGTGAGAGGTCCTGGCCCTGTCTCCTGGCTTCTGTCCTTGCTCGTCCTATGGCCAGCCTCCATACTGAAACCAGAGTGATCTTTGAGAGATGTAAATTTAATCTGCCATCAATCCTGTGCTCACAGCCCTTAGAGCAAGAGCGCTGTGATCTGGCCCTGGCCTCCCCTTCCTTCTTTCTTTCTTCCACCCCTCAGTGCAGCCAGTCACTCCAAGCGCTCTGATCCATCAAAGGTTCCATGGGAGGCTCTCAAACACCCCTTTCTTTAAAAAAAAAAAAATATTTTTGAGAGAGACCGAGTGTGAGCGGGGGAGGGGCAGAGAGAGAGGGAGACACAGAATCTGAAGCAGACTCCAGGCTCCGAGCTGTTAGCACAGAGCCCAACACGGGGCTCCAACTCACAGACCATGAGATTATGACCTGAGCCAGAGTCGGATGCTCAACCGAGCCACCCAGGCACCCCCCAAACACCCCTTTCTTGAAGGTACCACAGCTGCCCTTGCTGGTACAGTGTGGAGGCAGTGAGGCTGGAGGCCACATTCTCCGTTCCTCGGCCCACTTCCCCTCCTGGGCTATTATTCATGAGGCTTCAAGAGAGAGCCGTTTGCTGGCTGGCTCTAAGAAAACTCAGCAGGACAGGCACTATGGCTGTGCTGCTGACCTGGGTGGAAGGCACGAGAAGGTGTCCTGAGTGGGAGGTCAGGGAGGGCTGCTCAGCCATCCTGGTGGTCAGGGAAAGAGTGGAGAATGCAGGGAGGTCTCCCGCAGAACTCTGCGGGTGCCTGCTCCCTGGGTGGCCCGGCCGGCACAGCCTGCTGTGTTCTGTGCAGTTAAAAGAAAGCTGCGGGTGGAGGGACCTTGCTGCTCAGGGCCTCGACCACGGCTTACGCCACACATGGTTAAAGTACACAGACGATTAGCAATCAAGGGAAGGACCTCCCTGCTAGGGAAAATGACACAGGGGTTACTTCTCTGTAAACAGCCCCAGAAAAAGCACCGGTTCCTTTTACGGGCTGTCTTTCCTTCCTTTGAAAAGTTGCAAATGCACCCATTGAGTACTTTGGCTCTCAACTCACATACACACACACTCCCTCACAACCTCCAGTCTCCCAAACACCAGAAACCCCCAAAGACCATTAGGACTTCTCCCAAGTTGGGGCCCTGAGATAGCCAGCGGTGTCTGAAACAGAAAACAGGTTGCCCCTGGGAACATGTGGCCTCCCAGCTCCGGGGAAGTATTCCTGTACTGCATTGTTCCAGCACCTTCCTTTCACAGGTCACTCTAAGAACAAAATAGAGCATTTGCACATTGCCCCTGTTTTTTATTCCACATTAAAATCTCATGAATAATATGTCAGGCGCTCCTGGGAAAAGGTGGAACAGAGACTGAAGGAATTGTTCCTACTCCTATCTGTGAAGCCAGAGCCTTTTGGGGTCTTTGCAGTGGAGTGATTACGAGTTGTCTCTCTACCTGAGAAGCCCCAAACATTCTTTGGGAACAAAGTTTTCTGATAGTATTAATGGCCATTGAACTTGTGAATGATGGAAGTCCCCATGCAGGCCTAAGCAGCAAAGGAAATTTCT
Source organism: Felis catus (assembly GCF_018350175.1). Classification (NCBI taxonomy): domain Eukaryota; kingdom Metazoa; phylum Chordata; class Mammalia; order Carnivora; family Felidae; genus Felis; species Felis catus. Next base: position 30,221,782 of record NC_058380.1, on the reverse strand, counting down.
GGGCTTCTGCAGCTGGGAAGTCCAGATGGGCTCAGGCATCCCGGTGGTAGCAGGTGAAAACAGATATGTCCGGAGCACTGAGCACAGATGGCACCAGCCCAAGCTTTGAACCCTCAAACCGTGCAACAAGCCCTGTCCCCATCCCATTTTGCAGATGGACAGGTTGAGGAGCAGGAGCCCGGATTTGGTCATGAATGGCTGGAATGGCTGAAATGGCTGAGGCTCTGTGTGCTACTCAGTCTTGCTTCCAGTGTCCTTAGGCGCATTCTCTCTGCTTCTTGGATCTGCCACCCTCTGAAATTGGCCCATTCTCCCCTACCAGGCACAGGCTTCTTTCCTTCATGCAGAAGCCTTTTTGCCCAGGGGCAAAAGAGAGAGGGCAGTCTCTTACAGCAGCTCTACAGAGCATGCAGCAGGGACAGGCAGGAAATATAAATGTATGACAAGGGCCATGTGCTGGGCACTGTGACAAACCATGACCAGCCATAGCCACTCCAGGGATGTGGCCAAGGGTCACCAGATCTTCCAGTTTTTAAGAAAAGCCAGAAATCTGGATTTTTCTTGTAAAAGTTTCTGCTTTTGAAAATGCCATGCAAGCCTAACAAAATGCATTTCAGAGTTACTGGTGTTTAACTTCTGCTCTCTAAAAGAGCCCTAGAGAAACAGCCTCAGGTGCTCACCTGCTGCTTTGGCCAGGGGCACTCCAGCCATCTGGGTCCTGGTGGGTCCTGGTCCACTGCTGGGGGGTGGGGGGTGGGGTGTGATTGACAGCCCACACTGAGATCACTCTGTCTTTGGTTGGGGTCTCCAAAGGAGAAGTGATTCAGTAAACTCTGGAACTTCTGTACAGCTTGTAAAGTTGTAAGAGACAAAAATACTCCATTTAAAAGTTAAAGTTCGTTATGTTTTTGGAATAGCTTCAAAGCAGAGACGAACATAATGGGCTAAGAGGCGGCTGATGTAAGCAGTAGTGACATTTCTCCAGCCTCTAATGAATGTGCCTTAGTCAGAAATTAGGGGACCCTCTGAGGTTGAGTTGGAAGCTTGGAAGCTTGATTTGTATTTCCTATTTCAAATATTGGCCTGTTTGATGAGATAAATACAAAGGAGCCAGATGTGGTTCCTTTGTAACATTTGCTGATTATATTGGATACTGTGCCTGCAAGGCATTTTCACCTGGGACTGGACTGTGATTAGCAACTTTGTAGGCCTTTCTAACTTGGGTTCTAACTGCACAGAGCCCTGCTGTGTGCACAAGCTTCACGACAGACTTCAAATCCTAATTGAATAATTCTGCAGGCATAAATTTGAATATTCTCTTGCCCTTGGTACGGATCATTTCAAGAGGTGCTCCCCTGTGTGATACAAAGATCTGAGCACCAGCAGGGGTCCCTCAATCCTCTTGTCCCCGTCTCATCACAGAGATGACTGTAAGCACTAACTTTCTTCAGGCTTAACACATTGTGCGTCTTTGTTAAGCTCACACGGCCCTACACTAACCTGGAAGGACAGCGTATTAGTGCATGTAACACAATCTGCTCTGTATTGTCTGCCCTGTTTCAGCTGCTCTACACAACTCTTCCTCTTATGAAGTTATCTAATAATAAGCACTGTTAGCCCATTTTCAGAGGAGGAAACTGAGCCTCCAGGAGTCGTTGTGAAGCCACACATGCAAGTTATATTTGTCATATAGATAGTGTCAGGGGCAAGATGCCAGGAGTATCACATAGGACGCTTTTGGCTTCAAGTGATAGAAAATTCCAATACAAATGACTTAATGAGGAAACTTAGTATCTCACATAACCCTAAGTCTGGATGTCAGACTTAACCAGCTCTAGGGCTGGTTACTTAATGTTATTTCTGCCTCCGTTTCTGCATCTGTAAAATGGGGATCATATTAGAACTTGCCTCATATGGTTGCTCTAATGATTAAATAAATTAGTACCTAGGAAATCTTGAGAACTGGGTCTGGTCTATTACAAGAGCTCAACAGGCCACAGTTGTTAATGTTATTCTCCAAGGCTCTTCCTCCTGGAGGGCACATGTAGGAGGCGGCTTTGATGTCACATCTGTGCAGCTTGTGTTTCAAATGAAGAGCATGGGCTATCCCACCGCCTCAGATTCGAGAGAGGACAGTGTGGGTTGATATGGCCTCCTTTAAGCCCAGGCTGGAGCATGGGCCAATGCCCTGTGGCAGGGAGCCATGACTGGAGACTCACCCAAACCTCCCCAGGGCTTGAGAGGAGGGAGCAGTTTCCTAAAGGAAGTCTGGGAGTGCTGTGACCAGAGGAAGAATGGTAGGCATGCTGAGCAGATGATACTACAGATGACCTTTGTCATTTGTTTTCCCTTTGACATCAGGAGTTGGGATTTTGACTGAATGTGTTGAATATATTAGATACTGCGTTAGCAGCTGTGGTTGTAAGAAATTTTTCGGTCATAATATAATCCTTTATTCTGACCTCCAGACTGCAGTCTCATCTCTAACAGTTCTCTCAGTATTTGATCATATTTAGTTTACTGAATTTTTAATACTAAAAATTTGGAGGGGCAAGTGACACCATCAGAGGTTAACTCAGCGTTGATAGACGTAAGTTTTTTTTATTGCACTTCTTTGATCATATAAGCATGAAAAAAGTTCGTATAAACCAAAAAGAAAGCAGACAACAGAAGTGTCTCTCTCACTAGGGTAGCCTCAGCAACGCGCATTGGCTCAAGAAACACATGAAGTGCTGAAGCAACATGGCTGCCTGGGAATGTCGTGCCTCTTCTCCCACAATGCACTGCAGGCACCACAGGGCAGGACTTCCACCTGACGGAGAGGTCTTCCTTCAAGTGTGAAGACAGAGCTTTATCACCTCCGTACCCGCAGTCCCCACTGCAATGACACTCTGTAATGGTTTTTTCAGCGAAACATAATGTCTATAAATTTTTTTTTCTAAAGAGCAGTGCATTATAAATCATTTTTCTGAAGCCTAAAACTTGCTATGATTGAACAAGTACTTAGCAAGGAGTTTTTTATACTAACAGATTTTTTTTTTAAGTGTAAAAGCCACAGACCTTCAATGAACATCTTACATTTAATCTTCATTTTTGTCAATACACATACATAGTTTAAGAAGTGAAACAGTTTTGAGGCACCTGGGTGACTCAGTCAGCTAAGCATCCGACTTCCACTCGGGACATGATCTCCAGGTTCAAGGGTTCACCTGAGTCAGGCTCTGTGCTGACAGTCCAGAGCCTGGAGCTTGCTTCAGATTTTGTGTTTCCCTCTCTTTCTGCCCCTTCCCTGCTCGCACTCTGTCTCTCTGTCTCTCAAAACTAAATAAAAACATTAAAAAAATTTTAAAGAAGTGAATCAAGTTTTGTGACAATAGTAACAACAAAAACCAAAGGAGTCTTTGCACATCTCACCTCACCCATCCCCCTTTTCCACTCCTTTTGCAAACATTTTAACTCTTCCAGATCTTTCTTCTGATGTTCATCTCCAGGTTGTAAAATAACCTGGTTGCATTGCTATTCTTTGATTTTAGTTTTTTATATGTCCTCGTCTATTTGAGCTGCTATAACAAAGTGCCATAGACTGGGTAGTTTATAAACAACAGAAATTTATTTCTCCCAGTTCTGGAGGCTGGAAGTTTGAGATCAGGGTGGCAGTATGGTTGGTGTCCAATGATGGTCCTTTTCTGCATTGCAGACTGCTGACTTCTTGTTGCGTCTTTCCGTGGTGGGGAGCAGAGGAAGCAAACTCACTTGTGACTTTTATGAGGGCACGAATCCCATGTATGAGGGCTCCATCCTTATGACCTCATCTAATCCTAACCACCTCCCAAAGGCCTCCTCTTCTAATACCATCACATTGTGGGGTAAGGTTTCAACATATGATCTTTGTAGGGAAACGAACATTCAATGCACAGCTGATATCATTTATTAACTTCTAACTATGGAATATAAAGTTTGGCTCCTTTCATACATGCCTCCCCACATGCTCCCAATACAGTTTATTTCTATGATTTTTGATTAAACCAAAATTATGCTTTTGCAAATATCATGATTATTATATAAACAGCTGAGCTGTGTAGTGTACTATGATTATCTCCTTTCATAGTCACCGTTTTTTCTCCCTGGCAGTTAGTATTTGCCCCATATTTTCATTTCTTAATTTTTTAATGCACCTATCATTTATTCATCTGCAAATTCTTTGCCAGGGTATACATTTCTCAAAACATTCTAATGCATCAGGTAATCTATGTGATTCATATTTTTCTTGGTGATTATCCTTCTAGAGATTTCTATTCCTCATCTATGAGTTATTTTACTCAGTCTTTTCCCCATAGACTTTTTTTTTCCCCAGAGTGTTCCTCTTTCCACTTCCATTTATGAACTGGTTCTTTCTTAGGCCAGCTGTAGAGCCGCTGTCAACAACCCAGCAATCTCATCCTTTACCCTAGGAATTCTAATTTGCGTTGGAATGTTTGTTTCTTGGATTCCATATTTTCCTCATTCTTGGTGTATTTCTTTGCTATGGTGAATCACACCCTCCAAGAGCTTCACATTTTTATTTTGTTTTGTATTTTGAGGCTTGCATGTCTGTAAATGAAAATGTGTTTATTTTTTACTTTCACTTTTTGATGGATGACTTGGGTGAGGGTGGTAAAATTTGAGGTTGGAAATCATTTTGAAGGCATTACTCTGCTGGCTTCAGTCTTGCTTCTGAAAAGTCTAACACCATTCTGATTCCTGATCTTTTGTGGGTGCCCTGTTTTTCTCTCGAGAACTTAGTGGAGTCTTCTCACTTTCTCGAATGTTCTGAAATTTTAAGGCTGTCTGCTCTGATGTGTTTTGTTTGCTTTCTGTTTAATTTTTTGTGCCACATAGTTGGTAGGATTTTTCAGTCAGGAGGCTTATGTCCTTTGGTTCTGGGAAATTATTTTATTTTTCTGATAATTTTCCTAATTCAGAGTGAAGAAAATCTAATGCTCACATTTGGTGGACTAATCATCTAATTTTTTTTTTTTTGTATTTTCTCTCTTATTTTCCAATCCTTTGTTTATATGTCTTCCATTTGAAAAATGTATTTCTTCAATTTTATCTTTCAACTTTCATAATGAAGTTTTAAAAATTCACGTGGCACCTTGATCTTGTTTTATGGATGCAATATCTCCTTTTTTTCTTCACTTAAAAACTGAATTACAGATTTTAAAAACATATCTTGATCTCTGCAGTGTCTCTCTTTTTTTCTTTTGGTTCTTTTTTGTCTTTGTTCACAAAGACTTTCCTCAATTTGTTACATATTTAAGAGTGACTACACAACAACACAGGAAACTCTGTATTGTATGCAAGGGTTTTTGTTTTGTTGGAATTTCCCAAAGGGTAAATTGGCTGTTTTGCTAGAAACCCTCAAATGTCATTATTGGTAGTCAAGTATCTGGAGTCAGTTTCCCCAGAGAGGGACTTTTTAATTTTCCGTTGTGGGATGGGGTGGAGTGGAAGGTCCAAGCCTGACTTTTAGAGTGCAGAGCCAAATGAGGAAAGGGGCTTAACTTTGACCTTACCTGCTATTTACACGTGGACCTAGGTTCCTGGGCCTGGACTCTGCTTTATCATCTTTAGAGTGACTCCCCGTCTGGATGAGGAAGAGGTGGTCCCACAGCCTGTGGGGTTAGTAAGTCACTGACTGTGACCAGGACCCTCCCCATGAGAAACACCTGATGCTTCTGCTTCCTGAGACTTCCTCTGGGCATGAACCCACCCACAGCCTCTGGCCCAGCATTGGCTTTCTGCCTCCTTTGGTCTGCTCAGTTATTCACTAGTAGATATGACTGCTGCTTTTTGACCTTACTCTGCTGACTCCTTTCCTGTTCTCTTTGCCTTTGTGGATCAATGTCTTTTTATCTTTTATTCTGTCACTTTAATGGGATTTGGGGAGGGAGTGGAGAGGAATGTGTGTGTGCAATTCATCGTATTTGCATAAATTTCCATAACACCTGAAGTCATTAACTGACCCACCTGTGTATCTCTCATCGGAATTTGGGACAATTCCATTGTCTCCTAGCTGCCCACCACATTTCCAGTCAAACAGCCTCACTTCTTATTTGGAGTCCTGGGAGGTGTGGGGTGGTCATGGCAAGATCCCCCGCTTCCTTTTTTTTTTAATTAAAAAATTAAAAAACATTTATTAAAAAATGTTTTAATGTTTATTTTTGAGAGACAGTGCAAATGGGGGAGGGGCAGAGAGAGAGGGAGCCCCAGAATCTGAAGCAGACTCTAGGTTTGGAGCTGTCAGCACAGAGCCCTGTGTGGGGCTTGAACTCACAAACCTCCAGATCATGACCTGAGCTGAAGTTGGACACTTAACTGACTGAGCCACCTGGACGCCCCAAGAGCCCCCATTTTCAATGCAGAATCAGTTCACTTCTTAACTTCTTCTGCCAGTTTCCAGAGTATTAGACACTGCTCTCAGGTCTAGGTAACTCTGGATATGCCAGACTTTTCTGAAGGAGTTAAACAGTAACCTAAGCCTTTGTTAAAGCTCCCAAATTTAAAATGATACTGTATGAGGGAAAAGTCCCAAAACAAAACATTCTGGTGTCTATCTGAAAGAATAGCCATTGTTCTTTTTAGTCGTTGCTTCAAAAATGTGTTCTGTGGCTACAATGGAGGAAAAGTAGCATTCATTGGGAGGTAGGAGGACTTGATAGCCCACCCTCAGGTGTTTATAGAAAAGGCAGTTCTTGCCTTTTCTATAAGTGGTGGTGTTGGGACTGAGAGTGGCCTTTCTAGTCTGAGGCCAGTTCTCGGCTGAGTAACTTGGGCGAGCTGTGCCTGCTTCTTCCCCCAGGCTGTTGTAATTCACAGGCTGCCTCCTGGGATTCTGCTAGTGAAGACAGTGATCAAGGACTCATTGACAATGCACTGCAGGAACAGACATCCCCTTGGCTATGGGGCAGAGTTTGAATCCTGGAGCTGGATCCTTGGCGGACCCTGAGGATTCGGTGCTGAGAGGCTGCCAAGAAGCTGGCAGGACATTGGGAATGGTACCAGCTGGGGACTGGCTCACTTTTGGGTACAGAATGTTTTATTCAGTGGGGAAAGTAGTGCTGGGGCGTATGAATAAAGCCTTCAAATGCCATGTAGGGGGCTATTTAACTTTCCCCCTCTTCCTCATGCTCTGAATACAGCCAAAGGCATATGGAACTTGGCCCACATCGATCATATCGTAGGTGACAATGGAATCTGGGCCACCCAAAATCAACAAATCCCTAACAAGACACAATTGGCTGTTAGGACTTGCCTATGGAATTGTGACATTGCCAGTTGCGTAAATATTCTCTGAATAAACACACTCATATTAATGTGTAAACTATTTGCTTCCCAGTGAAGAAGGTCTTTTTATAAGACTGTTCCCCTGTTCCCACTTGGAGGCTGAAAAATGTGTGTTCTCTAGGTATTGAGGGTCCTGGTGTGGGGACAAGATGCCATGTCTAATCCAGTGGTGTGTGGCTCTGATCCAGCCCAAGGTTCTGTGATCAAGGCCTGGGACAGCAAGGAGGACAGCATGGATATGGGTGGGTAGATGAGCTATGGTGGGGAGAAATGTGGGCACAGTGAGCAAAAAAGTGCCCCCCCCCAAAGATATGCCCAAGTCCTAACCTAGGGAACCTGTGAATGTGACTTTATTTGGAAAGAGAATCTTTGCCAGTGTAATTACCTGAAAGATCTCTAGATGAGATCATCCTGGATTTAGGGTGGGCCAAAATCCAATGACTTGTAGGTGTCCTTGTAAGAGAAAGGTGGGGAGATCTGAGACAGGGAGACACAAGATGGTCATGTGACAAAGGAGGCAGTGACTGGGGTGATGCTGTCACAGCCAAGGAGCCACTAGAAACTGGAAGAGGCAGGAAGGAGTCTCTTTTAGAACCTCTGGAGAGAGCGTGGCCCTGACAGCACCTTGATTTCAGACATCTGGCCTCCAGAACCTTCAGAGAATAAATTTCTGTCATTTTAAGCTACCAAATTTGTGGTAATTTGTTACAGCAGCCATAGTAAACAAACCAAATGGGAAAGATCTGGACAGGAAGAAGCAGGAAGACAGGAAGACAAAGAGGTCAGGGTGGGAACACAGGCAGGGAGGGGCACGGGGCTGGTGTGATAGCTCCTCCCACCTGTCTTAGTCTGCTTAGGTGGCCATCACCAAAAGCCACAGACAGGGTGACAGAAATGACAGGAATTCATTTTTTTCACAGTTCTGGAGGCTGGGAGTTAAAAATCAGGGTGCCAGCATGCGCCAGCTTCTAGTGAGGACTCTTCCTGGCTTGCAGACAGCCACTTTCTCACTGGCTGCTCACATGGCAGAGAGAGAGCAAGAGCAGCCTGGCTGGTATCTCTTCTTATATGGGTGCTGATCCCCTCATGAGGGGCCCACCGTCATGACCTGATCTAAACCTAGTGATTTTCTAGAGTCCCCATCTCCAAATACCAATGGGGATTAGGGCTTACACATATTACTTTTGGGGAGACACAATTCAATCCATAGCACTCTTACTGTAGAGACCTCCCAGCATAGATCTGGCAATTTAGTAGCTAGAACTTGACAGAACTTTGCTGCACAAAACAGGCAAAAACGCTGTTGGTTGAAGAAGGATAATTAACCTGGAAGGGAGAATACACTTGCCTTCGGTTTAACTAAGCTCTGAATAAAGACTGACCCAACAGTTTGGATGTCAGTGAAGGCAGATGGGCAGTTATTCATCAGATCTGTGAAATGGGGACCTAGGGGGTTATCTGTTTTGTCCGTCCCACTATCTTCTTCTTCTGTCATTATTCTGCCAGGAGGGGTTACTGACTGGCCACTCTCCTGTTATGGGCTGAATTGTGGCCCTTTTCCTCATCCTCAATTCTTGTATTGAAGTCCCAACCCCAAGTACCTCCGGATATGACTGTATTTGGAGACAGGATCTTTAAAGAGGTAATTAAATTAAATGGGTCATTAGGGTGGGCCTTAACCCAATCTGAATACACCAGTCAGAGGATGTCGGACATGGACACACACAGAGGAAAGACATTGTGAAGACACAGGGAGAAGATGACTACAAGCCAAAGAGAGAGGCCTGAGAAGAAACCAACCAACTCTGTGGACACTTTGATCTTAAACTTCCAGACTCCAGAACTATGGCAATCAATTTCTGTTGTTTAAACCACCTAGTCTGTGGTACTTTGTTTGGCAGCCCAAGTGAACTAATGCATCTTCTCCAAGCCCAGTCCTTCAAGGTAGAACCCTTCTTGCTCCTGATGCCCAGACCACCTCAACCCCATTGTTCCTCCCCATCCTCTCAGCCTGTTGGAGTCAGGGACACATTGGAATCCCTGGTCACTCCCTTCCAACTTTAGCAAGTTACTCAATCTCTTTGAATCTTGGCTGCTTCATTCATAAAACTGGATGTAATAAACTCTCCCTGGGCATGAATATTAAATGAACTAACATATGTAAACAGATTTAATGCGGCTGAGGTCCAACCACTCTAGCATCTTCTCCATTAGAGGACATTTACCATGTTTTGTAGCCCAGCACTGAGCAGCCTGCCTGTTTGGAGAAAATGCCAAGATCTGTGGGAAGCTGGGCCTTGTCTCTCACTGTGCACAGATGAATCTTGTAGCGATTTATCTTTGGGAGGGGGGCAGGCAATGTGACTTGTTCAGCCAGACTCTCCCATCGGGCCCTGAACTCTTGAAGGAGTGACATAAAGAACTCATGGAGGTGACAGTAGAGACAAGAGACCAGGGATGTGGCAATGAGGGCCCAGTGACCTGATGTTGCTATCCATTGGGCTGCACCACTGGTGGTCTCCCAAGCAGCAAGTCTTTTGGGGTGACTTTCCTGTATTCTTGTCTAGTATCCTTTCTTTGTTTTTGTCTATACCTAGAACTTGATCTTCCAGATTTCACATTTATTTCATACATTGCTTCCCAATGATTTTTATCTTTAAATCCTTCCAATAAAATCCTTTTCTGCTCAAGTTAGAATTGGTTCTGTTGTTTACTACTAAGTGCCCTCACTGGTATATCAATATTGCGTCCCTGTTTGCAGTCAGTTTCCTTGTGCTCTGTTTTCTTGGGGCCTGTCTCAGCTGGCAATCAGATTGGAAAGTTATTTAACAGATTATTTCACACTAAGGTGAGAAAGATTTGTATAAAGTAGTAATTTTCCAAAGACATTTGCATTTTGAAAAGGGCAAGGAAATCAATGATGTGAAGAAGTTAGGATTTTATTTAACCATTAGTGGAAGAGTTGATCTTTTGGACTAGATCTATATGTATAGCAGACCTGTCATGTCTCCAGAATCCTGTTGTTCAAGGCATTGTCTAGTCTGCTTTGGCTGATACTGGTTCATTTGAGTGAGTACCTCTCATGTTGGCCCTTCTGTGGGCACAGGTAGAGAGCATGGCTGTCTTTCAGGTTTGTGTTTTGTTTACATTTTACTGTTTTAATCAGAAGGTTATTAGTTTCTTACTTGAAAACCCACTCGGATGCTTAATTGAACAACATTGGCAGGTGAAGGTTACATTTTGTCCAAATGAGCAGAGGGGGTGGGGAGAGGAGAAGGGAGTATTTGTCCAAATGTCTTAACCTGTTGTTCAATATTGATGACATGTGGCATGACTAAGACAAGGACTTCCAGGCAGATCCAATGGAACAGGGTGAGTGTGGAGGTGGAGAACCCAGTACAGGTTGAAAATCCCAAAGAGAGCTTGGGCCAAATTGCAAATTCAGGTCAATTCCTTTAGCCAGTCTACTGTTCCTGGCTCCTACCACCACCATGTTGTTTTCACTGAGACTTTAATCAGCTCTTGATGGCCTTGCATCTTGAGAAGGAAGAGGAATCAAGGGCAGAAGATGGGGGAAAGGACAGGAGCAGAAGTGGGGTCAAGAAAGGGGTATTCTCCATGAATTAGTAACTTTTAAGTAGAACTTAGGTACAACAAGAAGGACAGATTGTTAAACGAAGCAAAGAAACAGGAAGACAATCTGGGAAATGACACAGCTCTCATCATTAGGCTCTTTATTTATGAAAATACTATGATGATCCATTTGATTGTGAAATGTAGGAGTCCTGCCTGCCTGTCTGCCCAGGTCATAGTCTGGAAGAAGAGATGAATGTCTTGTTCTGCACTGAATAGTCAGGATACTGAATTTCTGAGATTTTTCAGGACAAGAGCCTCATGAGCAGCAGGAGTAATGAGAAAAGCTCTCCCCCCGCCCCCCCCCCCCCCAAATAAGGTGGTGAGCCAAAGCCTAGAGAGAGTATCAGCTGTGAAATAAAGAAACAGCCATCTTTTCACATTTTTGAAGGACTAACTTTAAGGTCAATTCACTGCATATGGAAAATCTCACCAGGGCTTTGAAATGGACTCTTACCTCCTATGACATTTAGTCATGTCAAAAGGGAATTTTGGCTTCTGAGGGTAGGTAGTTTCTGGGGGTGCTTTTCAAATGCCAAACCATGCTGCCTCCAGGAATATTTTCCAAGTCACTGTTCTGCCAGCCAAGATCCCATCTCCAGGTCATTGCCTACTCCTCCCTCTTTGTGCCTCTTCAAGTCCATCAGCCAACAGAACCGCTCCCCCCCCACTCTCCACTCCTACCACCCCTACTTTGTCTATGCCTGCCATATTTCTGGCTCTGGATCTGTCCACAGGATACTCAGGGATATTTTAGCTTCTAGTTTCTTCTCCCCAGTTCAAATTGTCCTGTCTACCACTGCCATATTGATAAATACCCAAACTTCCACATTATCTACAAAATAATAAGCCCAAGAGTGAAGATATTACTCAGTCCAGGCCTTTCTTTGTTTTTCAGAAATGAGGGAAGAATTTTAATTACTTGTGGTTTTAGCTTCCAAGATTCTAACAGATGTTGAAAAAGAGGGGTGTCCTGGAGGAACAATGGCTGGGTGTCCAGCTTCTAGATAAGTGTCCAATGAAACACAAGTGATAGTTTTTATAATGAAAGAATGTCTTTCATGTGAGATCTAGCCTCACTTTGGGCTCCGTGCTGGGCATGGAGTCTGCTTAAGCTTCTCTCTCTCAGTTGGCTGGGTGGCTCACTCAGGTCATGATCTCACAATCGTGAGATCAAGCCCCACATCAGGGATTGGGATTGGGATATTCTCTCTCTCTCTCTCTCTCTGCCTTTCTCCTCTGCTGTCTCTCTCTCTCTCTCTCAAAAAATACTTTCTCTCCCACTCCCCTATTCATGCTCACGCTCTCTCTAAAAAAAAAAAAGAAAAAAAAGAATGCAGACCCTATGCAGACATATTCTAATGTTTCTTCCTAAGATTTTAAGCCACATGACCACAGTTATGTAGCTGGATGGCATATGAGGGGCTAACCAAAGGATTGTAAGCCAACTCTGAGGAGGTGGAAAAGGAAAGGGTGGAGAAAGCCAGGGTGGTCATCTGTAGATGGAAGCCAGATGAGAAGACTCTCTCCCTTCCAGCCCATGCTCAAGTGGTAGCAACAAACCCACACAGACAACACACACTCAAATATATATGCATGTGCGTGCGCGCACGCACACACACACACACACACACACACACACAGAGTTCCTTTACACACAAACACATCAGTGTTCTTAGATTTCTAGAGCATTTCTGAAGCAATCATTTCACTATTGTGTTGCCTTGTTCTTTAGGCTTTGGTTTTTCTCACTTGGACATTGCCCATTCCTTTAAAAAGTATGGTAGACATGGAGGTAGCAATGCTAATGATCTTCTAAATAGTCACTCTTTAGGTCTCTTTCTCTTTTCTCTTCTCTCTTTTTTTCCTCATACATTTTTTATAGTCCAACATCCTTAGTAATGTGAGATGATCCAAAGGTTCTCAAAACCTCTGAGTACACAGCATCACATAGTGATCACTTTCAAGCATGATCCAGAGAGGTCTTTGTCCAGAGACACAAAAGTTACCATCAGTTATTTAAAATACTCCATTACTAGCTTGGATTTGAAAATTTCCTTCACTATTATATGTATCTTAAATTTCACTGTTTTGGAATCAGCCACATTGTAGGAATACACAAAGATGTAGAAATAAATTTAAAAAAGGTCTGTAGAAACAGATTTTTCATCATAAAAGAGGTGTTATTAGGTGTTAGAAAAATATAAATGTTGCAAACTGTGTTTTATACACTGCTTCCAAGAATAAAACTATGCCAAATCTGGGGAAAAGAGATATTGATTAGTCAGGTTTCTGGATGGCCCCTTCCTTTTGCTTTTAGCACTGTTGTGCTGTTTTATAGGCAGTAACCCAGTCACCAAAGAACAAAGAATCTGAACAGAGGCCCTGGAGGATATGCCAACTTGAGAACTAATTATTGCCTTGTTAAACAGTGAGATGGAGTTATTGTAGATTTTTTGGGTGTGGCAGTTAAAATGTACTTTATAAAACAAGTTTCTAGAAAATAAGAATTTCTCAAATTTAAGAAGTAACTGAAAGAGTAATTTACAGAAATGTGGTCTCCCCATGGAACCATTTCATGAAACAAAAACTAAAATGGATGATGTTAAATGGAAACAGAATAGAAGTAACGCTTCCACATGGATTTTGAAACTCCTTTCAAAACAGCTATCTACCAGATAACATTACCAAATGTCCTGTATAGCCATTGTTCTGGAGCTAGAATTCTGAATCAAGATCAAGGCCATGGTCTCTCTGGAGGCCCTAAGAGAGGGATACTTCCCTGCCTCTTCCAACTTGTGGTGGTTTCCAGCAATCCTTGGTATTCCTTGGCTTGTCATCACATCACTCCAGTCTCTGCTTCTGTGATCACAGGGCAGTCTTCCTGTGTCTCTATCTGTGTCCACATTTCCCTCCTCTTACAAGGATATCAATCATTGGACTAGGCCTACTCTAATCCAGTGTGCTGTCATCTGAACTTGATTACATCTACAAATATCCAATTTCCAAATAAGGTCGCATTTATAGTACTGGGGGTTTGGACTTCAACACCTCATTCCTAGTCCATGATGTCACCATAAAGAGAATATGCCAGAAGTTCTTTGTTATGTATATGCAATTACATTAGTAATAACTACATACTCAGAATAAAACTACCCAGAGTAAGATCAATTTCTGCATGATAGCATGAGGAGCCCTACAGACCCCCTATAGTGAAACTGGGGAAAAACCAAATAAAACCCAACCATATAAGGCTTTTGGAAATGGTCCTAAGGAAAGGCAGCAAATGAAGAAACTTCTATTCAAGAAAATTTACAAAAATTTGATGAGACAGATGAGCATCTATGACACTTGAACCAACTCCTCCCCATTTCCAGTTGAGCAGGATGGCGACTCCACTGCAAACTTCTGCAGCCAAGAACACAGGGTTCCCTCTCCCCGAAGCATGCAGAAAGGTTTCTTTCCCAGAGGAGCAGTATGGCAGTGTTTTTCATCCTGTCTACAGCTACCTATTTCTGAGACTAAGTTCCAGATGAGTGTGGTTGAGAGGTAGGATTCCCACTTCTGCTACCCAGCTACCACTTGTAGAATGGAAGGTCTACCTTGGGAATGCATGCTGAGAAGAATGTGGCCCTGGATACCCTTTTCCCAGCTTGTGAGGTGGTAGAAGATGTAACCTTAGAGAATTTCTGGATGTCCCTACTACTCCACCAAGTGCTTAGCATCTAGAGTGGAGGTGTCACTCAGAAAGAAGCTTGCCATTGTCCCTATCCCCAGCTCCAGAGCCCTGGCTCAAATATTTTGCTAGAGAATGGGGTTGGTAAGAGCAGTAGAAGCAGGCCATAAAGAAGATAGTTCCTAATATTTCCTCAAAGGAATTTAATTCTATTGCAACAATGCTTGGAGAAAGTCAAACTAAGTGTACTCTCAAAAACCATGGAGGTTGTGGTGAACGGCAACTGGAAAAATATTAAAGATACAGGCTGAACTGTAAGCCTGCTAGTTTGCAGGAGAAAACTCAGAATAAGTCACTAGAGAGAAAAAAGTACACCAACATACAAGTAATGGAAGACCAGAAGGAAAGGAGAGAAAGGAGCAGAAAAAAAATATTTGAGGAAATAATGGTTGAAAAATTTCCAAATTTATGGAGAGATATTGGTCTATAGTTTTATTTTCCTGTAATATCTTTGTCTGGTATTGGTACTAGGGTATTGCTGATCCTGGGTCAGAGTTTGTGGGTAAGGAGTTAGGAAGGGTTCCCTTTCCTTCTATCTTCTGAAAGAGCTTGTAGAGAATTGGTATAATTTATTCCTTAAATATTTCTAGAATTCACTAGTGAATCTATATGGGCCTGATGCTTTCTGTTTTAGAAGGTTATTAATTCATTTAATACATTCAGTTCAAGTCCTTTAATAATATAGTTCCATTCACATTGTTTGTTTCTTCCTATGTGACTTTTGACAGATTGTGTCTTTCAAGGAATTGGTCCATTAGGCTATGAAAGTTAAGCTTAGGCTACAAAATTTGTGGACATAGTGTTGCTTATAGTATCTCCAAATTTATTGAAAACTATCAACCTACACATCTAAGAAGCTCAACAAACTCCAAATAGGATAGATTCAAAGCAAGCTACAAAGAGACACATCGAGTAAAAATGTTGAAAGCTAAAAACAAGGAGAAAATCTTGAAAGAAGCAAGAGAAAAATGACTAACAAGGAAACCTCAATAATATTAGCAGTCAACATCTCAGCAGAAATAATCGAGGTCAGAAAACTGTGGGGTACATATTCAAAATGCTCAATGAGGAAATGTAAACTAAGAATTCTGTATCAGGTACAACTATCTTTTAAAAAATAAAGGTGAAATAAAGATTTTCCAAGATAAAGAAAATCTAAGAGAATTTAGATGCTAATCTGCCCTAAAAGAAATATTCAAAGAACTTCTTCAAAGTGAAAGCAAGTGACCCTCAATGGTAATTCAAATTCATACGAAGAAACAGACCACAGGAAATTATGTAACTACAAATGATAGTCTAAATACACATTTTCTCCCTTCTCTTAACTTATTTTAAACACTGGTATAAAATAATATGTATATGTATTGGGGGCCTATAAACACATAAGAATGGAGAATATGTATAATATATTTGTCAGTAATAGCACAAAGAATGTGAGTGGAAGCAAAGGCTAAGTAAGTGGAAGCTTAGCCTATTAGGCTAAGGAAATGACTATAGACTACAAAGTAATAATTATAGTCATGTATTAAGCTTGTAACATTGATAGATTTAATATGTGTAAAAATAATATGACAAAAAAGGAGGAAGAGAAATATTATTACATAAGAATAATGTTTCTATACATCAATGACATCAAGCTAGGATAAACCAGAAGCCAATTCTGATAAGGTAAGATGTATATGGTAAACCCTAGAGTAACTACTAAAAATACTAAAAACTATATAGTAAAAAACAAAATCAGTAACAAATTTGAAATGCTACATTAGAAAATATTGTACTAATATTTACTTAATGTAAAAGAACTGTAAGGTAGGAATAGAGAGAAAAAAGACATGAGACATATAGAAAACAAAAAGCAAAATGGCAGGCATGAATTGAACTATATCAATAATAACATTAAATGTGAATGGATTAAACAATCCAATCAAAAGACTGACATTGTCAGACTAGATTTTTAAAAATGTTTCAACTATATGCTGCCTATAGGAGAGACACTTCAGATTCAAAGATTCAAATAGATTGAAAGTAAAATGACGAAAAAAGGTACATCATGCAAACAACAATCATACGAAAACTGGAATGGCTAAATGAATGTCTGATAAATAAATTTTAAAACAAACACGTTATAAAAAGAGACATTTTATAATGCTAACAGGAAGATATAACAATTATAAACATATATTCACTTAATAACATGGCACCAAAATATATAAAGCAAAAAGTGACAGAAATAAAGGGAGAACTAGACAATTCAAAAATAATAGTTGGAGGTATCAATACTTCACTTTCAATAATGTGCAGAACAACAAGACAGAGAGTAACAAGGAAATAGAAGACTTGAACAACAGTATAAACCAGTTAGATCTAGCAGACTTTTATAAAATACTCCACTCAACAACAGCAGAATATGCAACTCTCTCAAGTGCACATGGAACATTCTCCATGATATACCATATGTTAGGCTATAAAACACACCTCAGTGAATTAAAAAGACAGAAATAATTCAAAACATGTTATTCAACCACAGTGAAATTAAGGTAGAAATTAATGGGTGCCTGGGTGGCTCAGTCGGTTAGCGTCCAACTTCGGTCCAGGTTATGATCTCGCAGTTCGTGGGTTCAAACCCCACGTCGGGCTCTGTGCTAACAGCTCAGAGCCTGGAACCTGCTTCTGATTCTGTGTCTCCCTCTCTCTCTGCCTCTCCCCTACTCATGCTCACTCTCTCTCTCTCTCTCTCTCTCTCTCAAAAATAAAATAAACATAGAAAGAAAGAAAGAAAGAAAGAAAGAAAGAAAGAAAGAAAGAGAAAGAAAAAAAATTAGTAACAGGAAAGAACTTGGGAAACTTATGAATAAGTGGAAACTAAACAACATATTCATAAATAACGAAGGAGTTAAAGAAGCAATCAAAAAGAAAATTATAAAAGGCTATGAAATGAAAGAAAATGAAGATGCAACATATGAAAACTCATGGGATTCAGCTAAAGCAGTACTCAGAGGAAACTCTAAAGGTGTAAATAGCCATATTAAGAAAGAAGAAAGATTTTAAGTCAATAATCTAACCTTTTACTTTAAGACCCTGGAAAAGGGAAAGCAAACTAAACCTGAAGCAAGCAAAAGAAAAGAAATAACAAAGATTAGAGCAGAAATTAATGACAGACAATAGAGAAAATCATTTAAATCTGATTCTTTGGAAAGGTCAACAAAATTGACAAACTCTTAGTTAAGGGTCAATAAAAATAAAGATTGTCAATAAAAATAAAAAGAGAGAAAACTCGAACTGCCAAAATCAGAAAAAAGAAAATGGACATTACTACTGATTTTAAGAAATAAAAGCATTACAAAGGAATACTATAAACAATTGTACTCCAACAAATTAAATACCTTAGATGAAATGGACAATTCCTAGAAAGACAGAAACTAATGAAACTGACTGAAGAAAAAATAGACAATGTGAATAGAACTATGCCAAGTGAAGAAATTGAATTAGTAATAATAATAATAAAACTAACCAAAAAAAGCTGATACCCAGATGACTCCACTGAATGCTACCAAACATTTATAAAGAAGAATTAATACCAATTCCTCACAAACTCTTTCAAAAAATAGAAGAGAAAGAAACTTCTTAGCTAATTTCATGAGGCCAGTATTACTCTGATACCCAAACCAGGCAAAGGCATCATAAGAAAACATAATTGCATACTAGTATCTCTTATGAACATGGACATAAAATTCCTCAACAAGATACTAGCAAACAATCCAGCAACATCTAAAAAGAATTATACATCCTGACCATGTGGGATTTATCCCAGGGATGCAAGGTTGGTTAAACACCCAATAATCAGTTAATGACAAATAAAATATTAATAGAATAAAAAGGAAATATCACATGATTGTCTTAAGGATGCAGAACAAGAATTTGACAAAATCCAACATTTTTCGTGATAAAAAGACTGAATAAACTAGGGATAAAGGGGACTTTCTCAAACTGATGAAGGGCATCTATGAAAAATCCACAGCTAACATCATAATTAATGGTGAAAGACTGGATGCTTTCCCACCATGGTCACGAACAAGACAAGGATATTTGCTCTGTCATTTCTATTCGACATTGTACTTGAAGTTCTAGCCAGGGTAATTAGGCAAGAGAAAGTAATAAAAGGCATACAGATTAGAAAAGAAGAAATTAAATTATCTCTGTTCTCAGATGACATGATCTTCTATACAAAAACACCTAAGAAATCCATTAAAAAACTGTTAAAAACTAATGAACAATTTTATTGAGTTTGTAGGATACAAGATCAATACATAGCAATAAATTATATTTCTATACATTTGCAATGAACAATCCAAAAATAAAATTAAGAAAATAATTCTATTTACAATAGCACCAAAAATGCTTAGAAATAAATCTAACAAAAGAAGTACATAACTTACCCTTTGAAAACTGTAAAGATAATTCAAATAATTGGAAAAACGTTTCATGTTTATGGATCAGAAGGTTTAACATTGTTAAGGTGACAATACTTCTAAAACTGATCAACAGATTCCGTGAAATTTCATCAAAATTTCAGCTGGCTTCTTTGTAGAAGTTTACAAGCTGATTCTAAAATTCATATGGAATTTTTAGGGTACTAGAATAGCCAAAATAATCTTAAGAAGGAATAACAAAGCAGAGGGTTCATACTTCTTTATTTCAAAACTTAACTATAAAGCAATGCTAAGACAGTATAGTACTGTCACAGGATAGACAAGTTGATAAATGGAAGAGAATTGAGATTCTAGAAATAAACCCATACATCTATGGTGAGTTGGTTTTTCAAAAGGGTGCCAAAACTATCCTATAGGTCAAGAATAGTCTTTACAATAAATGGTGCTGGGTCAATTGGATTGCCACATATGAAAGCTGGAGTTTGGATCTTTACCTGACACCATTTATAAAAATTAACTCAACATGGATCAAAGACCTAACTGTAAGGCTAAAACTATAAAACCGTTAGAAAAAAACCACAGCAGTACGACAGATTTGGCAAAAGATATAAACACCAAAAGCACTAGCAAAAAAGAAAAGTGAGGTTAGACTTCATCAAAATTGTAAATTTTTGTGCTTCCAAAGACACTATAAAGAGAATGAAAAGATAACGGACAGAATGACAAAAAATATTTTAAAATCATATATCAGGTAAGAGACTTAGACCCACAGCATATGAAGAACTCTTACAACTCAATAATAAAAAGCCAAATAATACAATTAAGACATAAGGAAAGGATCTGAAGAAGCATTTCTTTAAAGAAGACATATAAATGGTCAATAGCACATAAAAAATGGTTGATATCATTAATCATCAGAGAAATGCAAGTCAAAACAACAAGATACCACTTCACACCTATTAGGATGGTTGTAATCAAAATGTCAGAAAATTACAAGTGTTGATGAGGATGTAGAAAGGTTGAAACCCTCATACACTGCTGGTAGGAATGTAAATTTGTGCAGCCATTTTGGAAAACAGTTCCTAAAATGATTAAAGATAGCATTACCAGCAATGCTACTCTTAGGAATATATCCAAGAGAACTAAAAACATATATGCACACAAAATCTTGTACATTAATATTTATAGCAATATTATCCATAATAGCCGAAAGAAGGAAACAGTCTAAGTGTCCATCAATGACAAATAGATAAATGAAATGTGTTGTAACAATGCAATGGAATATTATTCAGCTATAAAAAAAGAATGAAAAACTGATATATGCTACAACATGGATAAATCTTGAAAACACTGTGCTAAGTGAAAGAAGCCAGCCACAAAAGATCACATGTTATATTGTTGCATTCATATGAAATGGGAAGAAGAGGGAAATCTATAGAAGAGGGAAATCTATAAAGACAGAAGGTGTTTGTGGTTGCCTAGAATTGGGGAAGCTGGGGATGGCAAATAGAAGGTGATAGCTAGAGGGGTGCCTGGGTGGCGCAGTCGGTTAAGCGTCCGACTTCAGCCAGGTCACGATCTCGCGGTCCGTGAGTTCGAGCCCCACGTCGGGCTCTGGGCTGATGGCTCAGAGCCTGGAGCCTGTTTCCGATTCTGTGTCTCCCTCTCTCTCTGCCCCTCCCCCGTTCATGCTCTGTCTCTCTCTGTCCCAAAAATAAATAAACGTTGAAAAAAAAATTAAAAAAAAAAAAAGAAGGTGATAGCTAGAGTACCAGGTTTATTTTGAGGTGATGAAAATATTTTAAAATGGACTGGTGGTGATGGCACATATCTGTGAATACATTTTAAAAACGATTGAATTTTATACTTTAGGTAGTATTGTATATGAGCCATATCTTAATTAAACTGTTAAAAACAAAACAAAAAAAAACCCTACCCAGAATGAAAATATAGCCTAACACCAGAATTCCAGCAATGTAATACACCCTCCTACAATAAGGGCAGACCCACGCAGGGCAACCATCTGTGAAATCTCTATAAATTGGAGTATTGCTTGAGATGGGGGTGGGGAGGGTGCTGTCTTAATGCTACTTCTCTTCATTGAGTGTATACAAATGCTTCGACGGAGTTCCATCTACCTCCTTCTCTTTGTTTTCCTGCTGTTCTATTATTCTTCCTCCACTTAGCTCCATAGTCATAATTCTGAGGACTGGGTAAAGAAGAACCATTTCATTTCCCATTTGTCTGGCTAAAGCTGGTTGTTGTGACGGAGGCTCTGGTCAGGCAAAAACAGAAGAGCCATTTTGGATCTTTTCTGAGATCTTACCCTCAACTCTCCCATCATTTGTGAGCTCCACAGTTTATTTGTACCTTTAAAGCCCTTTTTTGCCTTTTCTTTTTGCTTTATATAATGCACATTTATGTCACAATAGAGCCTGATTTTCTACAATAGGCTTTTACGTGTGCTTTGATTCAAACACAAAAGCTCCACTTCAATGTAATAAATAAATACCCAGCCATTATGGTACTAAATAATTCACAAGCCTCAAACACACTTGGACTCAGACACACTTCCTGTCCTCCTTGCTGAAGTCCACTAGCATGTCCCCTCCCCCAACCTCATTACGGAGCTTGAGAACAAATTACTGTGCTTTTCAGACAATGAGTCTATATTTCATCATTGAGGATAAGTAAATTTGCAGTTTGCTGGTCACTGTCACTGCTATGCCTGCTGGAAGTCATGCAGGCAGGACTTGGATTCTGGGTCTGGATATGCCACTGATTTATTCTTGGGCTGATTCTGTTTGGAGCATTTTCTATGCTCTAATCAATATTACACACTTACACCCTCATGTGCTGCTGGAGACTTGGAAAGGAAGGTCCACCTGTCGTCCATCATGTGAGTTACTCAGCTCCACACACACCTTGCTGCTTATTATCTCTGACACTGAACTCAGTTTGGCTTACTCACTTTGGCATATATTGTGCTCCTTATCTTAATGGATGGGGCCACAAACCAGTGCACACCACTAATTTTCCTACTTTTTATGTGAGAGAGATTTTAATCTGGTTTAAGCTGCCATATTTTACTTGGTGTACCAGTTATCCTAACTGTCAAATGTATCTCTACATGTATAATGCTTGGACTCAAGCTGGTATCCACAAGGAAGGACATCCACCCAACTAAATTTCAGAGGTTCTGTCATTGAAGAAAGAAGGGGGCATTAGGATATTAGGAGAAACATTGCACTTCATATAAAACAACCCCAAGCCCCACTGACCAAACTAACAGGAGATCCAGAGCCTCCCAAGGCGGCTTCCTTGATTTGTCAGAGGTCCTCCGAGGTGCTTCAGTGTTGGGTCCTCATTGCTCACTTGCGTGGATTCCTACAGCAGCTACGGAGCTTCCTCGGCACCAGGCTAAATACGGATTCTGTAGCAGATGTGCCTCTGTGCTGTCTCAGCCACTGCTGCTGCCAATGACCCTCAGAATACTGAACACTAGGCAGAGCTGTCCCCAGTGAGAACCAGAGTGAGGGATGTTTTCCTCTGTACCACCAACCAGCCTTTCCCCTTAATTCTCCATACACAGCAGAGACCAGACAGTACCCTCACGAGAATTTTCTGAACTTTGAAGACAGTGAGATGGAAATAAAACAAGGAGAGGGGCTTACAGTGACCACACAGGCCCAGACATTCCAGGTTTCTTTATCAGACTGCTCCCTCCTACCATCTTTGGAGGTACTCTGAACATCTCCTCACTTCAAACTCTAGAGAATGACCCTAAGAATGTGGGGAGGAGGAAATAAAAAATCTCATCTCTAAGATCCGCGTCTAGAGCCCCTATTCCTTAGACGAGAACATCCACTCCCCAGGGTGGTAACATCTGTTCCTTAGACAACCACCTACAGCGTGCGGCCCCCACAAGAATTACATAATCACCAGAATGTTTGCAGGGTCTGGACTACTGACCATAAGTATCCTCAGCCCAGCCGAGCAGGGCTGAAGGAAGATCAGCCCTGCTTCTCTGCAGTCTCGTCTCTCAACTGCTCAACCCAGTTACTCAATCTCAGCCGTGCTCATAAACAAGCACCTTCCTTTCCACAGAACTCTGATTCAGTCCACATAGCTTGGCAGGCAAAACAGCCTCCCTTGTTTTCCCCTGAATTTGTCCATCTCTGTTGATGCAGGAGTTTTCTCAATGAGGATGTGCCCGATAGCAAGTCAAGCCTCTCGTGAGGCGAGGAGTCTGAGTCTGGCACTGTTCCTGGGAGGAGAGGGAGTTAGGAGGTCAGATGTGACAGGAAGCCATGCAGCAGCCCTGTTTTACACGTTTATGTTCTGGAATCGGCCTTCTGGCAGTTCTGTCTACCTAATTCATGGTGACAGTTTTCTCCTACAAGAGAACTAGGGGACAGATACAAGGGCATTTAAGGAGGGAAGTGTATCCTTCTGGATCCAGCACCCCCTGGAAACCGTTTCTGCTGACTAAAGTAATAACCTCTTGACTTGCAAAGCCACCTCTGAGAATCCTAGAAATAGAAAGCATGGTCTAGCTGCAAAAGGGCAGCTCTGGGTTGCGCCTACTTTCATGTGGATTTTTGTCCTTGTTTTCATGACACTAGCGCAATGAAACGGTTCATCCATTACAGGGGTAAAAATACGAGATATAAATATTCATTTTCTGCTCATGTGATGAAATCTTCGCGTATCTGAAATTTTATGGTCTCCTGTCATTGGAGACTCATGTTTATTTTATGTGAAAGGTGACCCCACACTGAACTTTGTAAACCCTTTACATAGCTGAAACTGTGTCTCTCTTCTATATTCACTGGTGCACATTTATATTTCTCTCTCCTTGTGCCTTTACCATCTGTTATTCATGGGAATTATCTTGCTATTGGGATGAAATTGTCTTTAGCTGGAATCTCCTCTGTGGGAAAGCAGTGCAAGAATGTGCTTACCTTTGGTGGTGGTGATGCTTTGGCATACGAGAAATGGAAAAAGAAATGGTGGAAGGGAAGAGACTGTGGGGCCTAGGAATGGGGTGATTTCTATGTTTAGCAGGAAATGTCTCTGCCACATGTCATGGAACAGGAGGCCTCAGAGGTGCCTAGGGAGTGACACCCTGCAGGGAGCTCTCTGTTTCCAGGCCCTGACGAAGCAGGTTAGAGTTTTCTCTCCATGGATATAATTTTATTGTTGAAACACCAATCAGAAAACAAGCAGAAAAGCACAGAGGATAATAAATAGGCATCCAAGAATCAGCTGTCCCAAATGATCAAATGTGAATCTTCGAACACATTTACTTCTAACCTTTTTTTCTAAAAAAGAAAATATTATAGACATTTTGGAGCCTACAAAGTTCCTCTCTCAGTTATCCCTGCTTCATCCCCACTCACCATCCCTATGGTATCATTCCAGCCAGGTTATCAAATGTTTATGCATTTATGTGTCTACACATGCTAAAGAGATTTACTTTGCTGTTTTTTTTTTTTAAAGACCACATAAATGGCATCAAACTGTATCAACATTCTGCAGCTAGCTTTGTTCACTCTAGATTGTTTTCTAGATCTATCTATGTTGAGACGTATAGAACTAGTTATTTGTACTGTTGTATAGTGTTCCTTTATATGACTATGTTAAATTTATTTATCCATTTCTCTACTAACAGACAATTGGGGAGAACTTTCTTTCTTTTTCTATTGTAAACAGTGCCCTTGTGCTATTACTTCTAGAATTGGAATTATAGACATGTCTCGGAGATATTGCAGGTTTGACTCCAGACTATGCAATAAAGTGAATATTGCAATAAAGCAAGTCAAATGAATTTTTTCTTGTTTATATGTTTACTCTATACTGTAGTCTATGAAGTGTGTGATAACATTATGTCTAAACAATGTATTTACCTTAATTAAAAGGTAATTAAAAAATACTTTATTGCTAAAAAATGCTAACCATCATCTGAGCTTTCGGTGAATTGTAATCACTGATCACAGATCACTATAACAAATACAGTGATAATGAAAAAGTTTGAAATATTTCACGAATTACCAAAATGTGACACAGAGACATGAAATGAGCAAATGCTGTTGGAAAAATGGTGCCGATTGACTTGATCAATGCAGGGTTGCTACAAACCTTCAATTTGTAACAAAACCACAGGATTTGGGAAGCACAGTAAAACAAGGCACAATAGAATAAAATATGCCTGTACCGGGTTACCGAGTTTATTAATCAGGGTAGCAAGAGATGGTGTAACAAATGCAAATGTATAATGGCTCAGACAAGCTAGGAACTTACGTCTCCTTCCTGTGAAGACTAAAGTGGATGGTCCTTACTGGGAAGTTGCTGTCCTCCAAGTGGGTTTCAGGGATTAGGCTCCTTCTCTCTTTGGGTTTTTCACCACAGGAATTCCCAGGTAGCCATGTTGGCCCAAATCCAGCTGGTGGAAGAAAAGAGACGGGGTATGAAGTCATACCCTTCTCAACCACCTCAGCCTGGAAATGGTACACATCACTGGGTCACATGGCCCCACGTAGATGCCAGGCAGGCTATTTTCCAACACACGGGTAAACCTAACAATATCAAAGTTTGGGGGAAATGTAGGAAAACAGAAACTCTCATATACCGTTCTGGGGATGTGAATGAATACACCACTTTGGAAAGCAGACATTCAGTGAAGGTTTGGGTTCTGGAGAGAGATTAGGTCCCTGCATGTGGAACAAAGGACTTGCTAATGGAGATTAGGACCCCATCTCTGGATGTTTTCTGACTCCTACTGTCATTCTGGCTCTCCACCTTGCTTACTGTACTTCCTGTAGGTCATTTCTTCTTCTCAGCCTTCCTGGGGCAGTTAGGATATTTTAGTTGCTGCAACAAAAACTTCTGCCCCAGTAAGCAAAAAGGACAAAAACGTAATTTCTAGGAAGGATAAGGAATGAGTGAGGAAATGGAAGGATTAGCTGAAGAACAGGACCCCAGCATGGATGGGAACCAGGATTTCCTGGATTCAGGGGGCAGGACATAAGGGAGAGTCACTGGGATGGATTAACTCCACCCTCCCATCCCTCTACTCCAAGAAGAGGTCTGATTGGCTGAGGCTGGGTCACCAACCCCTCTCCCCGCGCCCCCACCCCCTTGACTAGAGAGTTGGAGCACAAGTGATTGACACTAAACCAAATCAGATTCACCAGTGCTGGTCCCTGGGGATACTCTGGTGCCTTTGCCAGAAGAGGGCGAGGTGCTAAGCAGGCACTAACATAAATCTCAGCCTCTGGCCTCCTGCTTCCTCTCTCCACTGACCATCCTCAGAGCCATTTCCTTTGGAACACAGAACCTCAAAATTCTTCCCATGCTACTTCACAGAGCTAGTCACCTCTTTTTCTCTCCCCCAGGCTGACTTGTCCAAGCCTTTTGGAGATAAATTATGCCACTCCACTCTGAGACACATCTGGATACAAAAAGTTGTGGTTCCAAGGAATGCCTTTGCCTCTGCTCTACACTCACACTGGAGAGAGAGGGCATGTTCCTGTGACAGTCTCTTGTATGGTTGGGTGGTGTTGAAGATAACAGCAGGAGAGAGAATAAATATTGGGTAGAAAAAAGGAAAAGGAGGGTGGGAAAGAGTGACAGAAAACAGAGAGCCTAAGAGAAGACAGCACGACAGTAGATTGAACTGTGTGTTTTTTCCAGGTGATGGGTTGGGTTGGGTTGGATTGAGATTCTTAACTATTTTTATGGCATTGGAGTACATTTCTGGTCGCCTTATCAGAAAAAAAATGTTTTTTTTTAATGCATGAAATGAAATACATAGAATTACAAAGGAAACTAATTATATTGAAATACAGTTATGAAAACTTAAGCGTTTCGTCAAATAGTAATATGTGTGCTTCTTAATGTTTAAATGACGACCTAGTGGTGGGTCTAATTGCTGTAATGCGAAGAAGTGATGAGCTTATGTGATATAAAGATATCCATGATTTTACTGGTGACAAAATTTCTGTACTGCAATTGGTCCTAGAAGGAAATGCTACATTTCAGTTAGAGGTTCATGAAAATAAATATGGGGGGTGGTTTCCCCTGCAAGTCTACCAGGCTCCTGAATTCTATCTTGATAGACACCAAGTTCAGAATTTCTGCTCTGAGTGGAGGGTGAAGAAGCTATTTCCATGAGACACTTCGAAACAAGGAGCTTAGGCTGCGCTGCTTCAAAGCACCAAGTATGGCCCCGAGGCAGGCAGAGGGCCATGCCCTCCTCTGTGTGGGACTCTGCCCTGATGTGGCAACTGAGGAATAGTGGCTTTGGGAGGACCAGTAGTGGCCTTGTCACATGGGTGTGCTCAGTGGTATCCATCTTTTGGTTCCTCCAAGTGAAACCCCACACAGGGTAAGAGCAACATGGTGGTCAAGGTCTGTGGAGGAGGCAGAAGGGAGTGAGTGGCCTGCTTCCTTTTCAGCACCTGACACCACCAGGCACCTGGAGGCCCCTTGCAGATGAGGGGCTTCTTCCTGTCAGATTTGTGAGAGCTTTTTCAACATAGGTAGGGATTTTAACCAATCTTCTGCACCTAGTGACATTAGCCAGATTTAGGATCTTCTTCCTGGAGTTGATGCAAAGCTCTGGGAGTTCACATGAGTGCTTTGAGGGCATTGGTTTGAAGGGGCCTCTGAATCTTGATATTAATCTTGGTCTTAAACTGAAATAGAATTCAACCTCTCTGGTCCATGGGTGGTTCTACAGACATGTGAGGATGTCCCATGTGAACCCTGGCTCCAGGATCCCCTTGTCTTAGATGTCTTTCTCTCTCTCTCTCTTTCCTCCTCCTACTTCATAAGCTCAGAAAACACTCAAATGCTTTTCACATGGGGGACACTGTGGGCTTTTGCTGGCTCTTTAATGCCTGGACCCCATACATGTCATGACCTACTACAGCACCATAATGGAGCAGAGGCTGCCCTGTGAGGTCTGATGACTCTGCTTGGGAAAGAAGGGGCAGGTGAACTCCATCCTGGTGTCTCCAAACTTGAAGAGAGATTCCATTATTTTTTCTTTTCTTGGACTTAGCTGGTGAATGGGAAGGGCAAGCAGAGGCACCTCACACATGAATCGCCCTTTTGCCTCCCCAGCTCCTCCCTCCCCAGTTCAGACCATATTTATCCAGTCTTCCATGGGCATGTGCTTTGTCTACTTCTCTTTCCAGTCTTGTTATGACACAAACTATCTGTTTCCATGTTTTGGGAGGGGGTAGCCTTTTACAATACAACCCGCCTCCCTTCTCTCAAAATTCTCAACTTTTACAAGTTAGGATATGGGCTTTCAAGGCCATTAATTCTGAGTTTCAGGAGCCTATTTAACACCAAAAATCCAAGAATTCATTTCTTTGGTTTCTGCATCTGGCTCTGGTCTTGCAGCCATGAGTAAAAGCAGGTAGGCAACAAAAGACAGAGTGGATCACAGGGTAACTTTTGTATGAGGAAATGATTTTGTATCTCAGATTGTCATATCAGCATCCTGAGATGCATAATCTCTGGACATTCATGGGCATGTGAGCATTCTAGCATCAGCCACATTTTCTGTCCCAGAAATGACACTATTCCTTCTTGTAAAGCATGAACATATTGTAAATTCTAATTTCTGTTTTATCACATACGAACCTCTGAGAGAGAGAAGGTATATGATGTTGATGACAAGACAGGTCTCATTCCATTTGGAGATACACTAGAAGTGTTTTTATCAAGAAGAAAGAGAATGAGGGGAAGGGGAAGAATAAAAGGAAGGAAGAAAAAATGAAGGCAATTAGCATGTTGAGAAAGCTCATCCATGCAATGGACAGCACAGGAGACAAGGGGTGTTGGGGGAAGAGGCCACATGTATCATTGGGAGAAATAGTGCCCTGGCCTTGCTGATGGCCTAGAACATGGACTTTGGCCATGAACACCTTTTTCAAGGAGCTAAGTGGAGGCTTGGGTATCTGATCCCAGGAAGATGCAATTCCTGCCTGCATTTATGTGCTCGTGCTTTTCAGTCTTCTCAGAGAAACCACCTCTACTCTCCAGAATCTTCATTCCTAAGAGGCTCAGCCAGACTCTTCCGGAGTCCTGGTGAACACTCAGCAAGGACAGCAGGACGGGCAGTTTGGCTGAGGGAGCTGTGAGCAGCATCACCCCCTCAACCCCCCTCGTGCCTGAAGTTATGTGAGGGAGGAACACTCTGTCTCCACAGGGTGGGCCCCAGGTGGGAAACATCATGTGGTCAGGGCTGAGGGTAAAGATGGCAGTGTGCCCCCGCATGAGCTTGTTCCCACAAAGAGTGCCAGTCAGAAAGTTTCCTTGGTGGGGACAAATCAGCGGAGTGTGAATGGGGCCCAAGCAGCACACAGGCATCACGGGCCAGCAGCTTCCCAGTGTCCCAGATAAAACTCGCAGTGCCCTACGCCCAGCAGAAAGCAATGGATGCTCCCTAATAAATGCTCTCATGCATTTATTAAATGTTCCTCATGCTGAGGAACGCTCCCTTGACTCCCACTTTGAATGGATTTCCTGCATCTCAGTAAGCAACCAAACAACCTTAGCTGGAGGGCACTGAGAGCCCAGGGACAATGCATGCCTGGGCTGAGGGTGAGTGTCTCCCTAGCTGTCTTGTTTTCCTCAACTCTGTGTCAATAAAGTATTTCCTCCTACAAGGCAGGACTCCCTGGGAAGTTTGCATTTTCATATCACACTACCCCCAGAAAACCAGTACGTCACGGAGGTTAGGGTGTGGGCACCAGAGATCTGGGGCCTCTGTCTTCTCATCTGGGAAGGGAGACTGCTGCCAGTACCTACCTCACAGGTGACGTAGGACTGAGACGACACATGAAAAGTGCCTTAAAACGGTGGCCACCAGGAGCGCTCTTCAGCTGTTTCCTGACTGCACCTCAAGCAAATCCAAAGCCACAAGGCTATAGCAAGCAGCAGAGAGTTATTTACAATTTCATGGAGACACAAGTTTGTACGTAAGTCCTATGCCACAGGCAAAATTCTCGTTGGTCACTTCTGTCCTCTGCCCAAAATTTCCCTAAGGTTGTCATCCTTGGGCACTGCCTTTCAATCACATCCGCCTGTCTTCAATATGACTGTTATCATGAAAGTTTTCGTTTGTGATAATAGTGGAAAGTCTTAGCAAGACCATTTTATAGTGAGGCAAGGGCTGTTTAAGGCAGTCTGATAGCACTTAAATGAAGTTCACCTAAGATCCACACCCAGCAATTCTGCGTCTATGCACCCAAGAAACTCACCCATGTGTTGTGGGGTCATATACCTCAATGGCTGTGAGGTTCATCGCAGCACGGCCTGGAAGTGAGAGAAAAAGCATGAGGGGTGCTGGCTTTGGAGCAACAGACTAGGTACACAGCCATGCAGGAGAAAGGCTCTTCAAGTGGCTCTCAGTGAAAAGGTAGAAACAAAATATCTAGAGGCTCCCAGTGCTCAAAGTGACAGTGGGGACCGGTGCATGGATGCAGGCCTCACCTGGTGGTCTGTTAAAAAGGCATCCTCTGTGGCCACCAGACCGCCCCATTCCAGACCTGCATGTTAACAAGATGCCCAGGTGAGCACATTAAGGTTGGAGAAGCGTCATCTGCTGCAAATAAGGCAACAGCATGCTCTTCCCACAGCCTCGGAAAATAGACGGACTCATGTCAACACCTTAAATGTTTGCCTTTGGGAGAAGAGGGATGGGACAGGAGAATGGAGATAAAGGTTACTACAGAAAGTAAATGAAAACTAAGCGGTGAAATGTGTCTCCTGGGGATGGGGATGTGGGCACTTTCTGCCAGCAAGATTATTGAAGATGCAGATATATTTTTGCCTCTTCCCTCCTGGTCCACAAGCCCCTAAAGGAATCTCTGACCTGAGGACAAGCTTGGGGTCAAGGTCTCAGCATTGTAGACACACTTGCTTTGCCGAGGCTGGGCAGGGGCATCAGGCTTGGACTCTTGTGGTCCATTTGCTGGGGCTGCTCGTAAGTTCCAAGTACTTGCACGTGGAGCCGCGTGGAAAAACAGGCGGGGCACTTAAGACAGAGCATTTGCAAGACACACACAGAAGAAGAGAGGCCTTTTCATCTAGCGCTGATTCCCAGTCAAAGCAAAATTCCAGAGATTGTGAAGAGCAAAATAGTATTAAGCAGAAAATCATTTTGTGTTGAGAGACTCCGTACTCTGCCATTTGCTTGCAGTCTGTCTATTGCTTTATATAGTTACTTCAAAGCGCTGGATGGTGGGTTCAGAAGGAACTATTAGTAACAGAAGCATGGTTTAAAAAAGAAAGCGTGGGGAAGGAGGGTTGAGGGAGGACGGGATGGACCCAGACCACTTCAATAATGCCCAGAATATCCACAATGAAGCTGGAGCTGGAACTCCTCGTTTATGGAGCTAGAATAACAAGAAGCTGGCTTTTTGGCATCCTTATTTGGCTCTGTGTGGTGTGTGTGTGTGTGTGTGTGTGTGTCTTTTCAAATCTTGGAAAACTGAGGATAATTCAAACACAGGCTCTGAACTCTCCAGCTCAGAGTCAAGAAAACCCTGGATGAGATTACCATGGACAATTACTCTTCCAAAATAGTTAATGTAGGAAGTGTCACTAAGTAACTTTTCAAAACCTAGGCCCATGCCTGCCATGCTTCATTTGCATGGCCCTGGTGGGGATGAGCGAGACAGGGTTATTGCAGAGGAGAGAAGCTGCCTTTTAGGAAGGAAATGGAGACTGAGCCCTGGGGCAAGGCCAAGGAGCCTTGGCCCTGTTTGCAGCAGAGAAATGGTTGGGGGCCTGCCCACCACTGAGAAGAAAACCTAAGGCCTTGGAGACACCATAAGGATTCTTTCCACTTTGCTTTTCCTTTCATCAGAGAAGCTCAGAAACCCTTTTACAGAAATTAATGAGGCCCTCATTGTCATTGAGTATTATCATTTCCGTTCTACAGATGGGGTAACATCTAAGGTTATAAAATGAATGAGTGATGGAGTCATCCTTATTTTTCAGGAATCCCAGTTTTCCAAACCCATTCTGTGGATATTGAACATGGGCTGTAGTAAAAAGTTTCCAAAAAAGAAAAAAAAAGTTTTGGAGTAGTCTTTGGAATTCTGTATGTGGTACTGTTTAGTCTGTAAGATGCATGGTGCATCTTTTCTGCTTAACTTGTAGAGTTTCGGAGCAAATCAAAAGAGGTTAAAGGGATGTGTAAATACCTTGTAAAGTCTACCATGAGACCCAAACATAAGGTACTAGCACCAATAAAGGATATGTTTTCTGTTGTATAATTCTGCTTACCCAAGACCCTTTGGGGAGGAGAGTCACCTAAGGGCTGTGCTGCCAGGCCTCTCCCTCCGGTTTCTGTTCAGACCTTTCATTACCCTGTGCAACTGTCCTGAGCCATTTTATTCACCTGGACTCCCGAGAACCTGTGAGAACCTGTGCCCCTGGAGGCAGAGTTTTTAAGGTCCTTGACAAAATGTTCAAAATAAAGGCCATGCAGTGGGATTTTTTTTCTACAAAGCCAAATTTATTCAACTGAAAAAAACCTGTCCTTAAATCTGAGGCCCCCATTCCTTTACTTGGCGTTACAATGCCATTCTAACATTTGGTGCTAAAATGATGGTGTCAGTGGATGGTAACTTTTTCCCCCCTTAATGTGTTTACTTGGAAAAATTACAAGTTGGCCACTTTATGTAAGTCCTCTAGTTTTGTTTTGTGTTTGAAATTTTATGGGTCCATTAAATTCCACAGTCTGGGAATCACTGCTAAATGCTCTATTGCTTGCTTTCTGAAGGCCTGAACTTGTGCCTATGGGAAGCAATGAAGTGCATATACTAGACCCTTTATAGGACACTGATGAGGAGGGG
This sequence comes from Felis catus, assembly GCF_018350175.1. NCBI lineage: Eukaryota > Metazoa > Chordata > Mammalia > Carnivora > Felidae > Felis > Felis catus. The sequence continues at coordinate 30,188,774 of NC_058380.1, read as the reverse complement.
AATTTGGGCTGGGCAGTCTCTGACTTAGGAACGCAGGCTTCCCAGAATTTGGGTAAGCAAATGGGCGTCAGAGCTCTCATCAACAAGAGGCAACTGCTTGGACCATGATTCAGATCTCAGAGGGTGGCCTTGCCGCAAAAGTGTGGCGGGGGTGGTGGGGAGGACACCTGCTTCGACCTGCTGCCTGGGTCAGAGTTTATTCACAGCATCCTTAGAGCTAGCAGAAAATAACATTTTGGGTGATCATTAGGGGTAATTCAAGCCACACTGTGTTTGACAGGTCTATTGCCCATTAATTAAGGCTTTGTGGGCAGGCCCAATACTTTAATGGCCATTTATAGTGTTGTTTCTAAGGAAAATTGCCTTCTGATTCCAAATCGCTATATTAAAATTAAACTCTTGAAATGGTTCATACAAGGTAGGATCTGGGCCCCATCCAAGAGACCCAAATGAATGAAAACCAATAATTAGCTTTTCTATCGTGTATTCTTACGTGTCAGCATTAAGGTCTGGTGAGCCTTCTGAGGTAGACAGAAAGGCTGGGTTCTAGACCTGGGGGTTCTCTATGCAGCCACCAGCCACATGTGGTCCCAGCTGTGATGGGCTCTATTAAGTACACACTGGATTTCAAATATGTAAAAAAAAAAAATATATATATATATAATATCTCATTAATAATTTTTAAAATATTGATAGCACATTGAAATAATATTTTGGATTTATTGTGTTTAAAATATAATATTAAAATTAGTTTCACCTGTCTCTTTGAAATTTTTAAAATATGACTAGAAAATACAAATTACATAAAATTTTAAATTACATATGTAATATGTGTAATTTATGGCTTGCTTTATTTCTATTGGAAAGCACTTCTCTAGACCAGGGAGGTTGGCAAAGTACAGCCCATAGCCAAATATAGGTCATTGCCTGTTTTTGCAATAAAGTTTTATTGGAACACAGCCACACCCATTTGTTTACATATTGTCCCTAGCTGTTTTTGAGCTATAACAGCACAGTCAGTAGTTGTACAGAGACTGTGTGGCTTGCAAAACCTAAAATATCTACTATTTGCCCTTTGACAAAGTTTGTCAACATTTGGTCTAGACTATCAGGGTTCAAATCCTGGTTTCTAGATTTACTTGCTGTGTGACTTGGGCAACTTTATATATGTGTGCTTCTGTGCTTTCTTTCTTTCTCTCTTTCTTTTGTTAGAACAACTCAGCAAAATAGAATTCCGGAATTATTTTTGGACAACACTGTTTCACACATAAATCAAGCAGGCCAAAAAAATAAAAATAAAAAGCAACTTCATAGACAAAAAAGCTAAAAACAAAAGAAAACTTTCATCTTTCGCCTTTTTAACCATCTTCTATAAGCCGACTTATTTTTTTTTAATTTTTTTGAGTTATTTATTTATTTTTGAGAGCAAGGGAGAGAGACAGGGAGAGAGAGAGCATGAGCAGGGGAGGGGCAGAGAGAGGGAGTAAGAGAGAACCCCAAGCAGTCTCCACACTCCTAGCACAGAGCCAGTTTTGAGCTCGAACTCACAAACCGTGAGATCATGACCCAAGCCGAAATCAGAAGTCAGATGCTTAACCAACTGAGCCACCTAGAACTACTTATAGTACAACTAAATATATACACACAAAAAGCTACTGGAATGCTGGGAATAAGATTGTTTTGTTGTTGTCGTTTTCACTTTTCTTATAAGGTTTGTCTTCTTGAAATTATAATGGACATAGTCACAGCACAAGTAAGGTCAGAAGTAGGACAGAGAATGCTGGGAAGTCTGGTTAGGTCATCAGAGATGACCCTAACAATATGTACAAAAATATAAAATGTAAATAAAAAATAAAATTTTCCTTTTTATTTATTTATTTATTTATTTATTTATTATTTTTTAAAAAAAACTTTTTTTTAATGTTTATTTATTTTTGAGACAGAGAGAGAGAGAGACAGAGCATGAACAGGGAAGGGGAAGAGAGAGAGGGAGACACAGAATCGGAAGCAGGCTCCAGGCTCCGAGCCATCAGCCCAGAGCCTGACGCAGGACTCGAACTCATGGACCACGAGATTGTGACCTGAGCTGAAGTCGGACGCTTAACCGACTGAGCCACCCAGGCGCCCCAAAATTTTCCTTTTTAAAATACTTAAAAAAAAATAAAGCAGGGCCTTGGAAGTTTTGGTTCTTTTTTCCTCCCCTGACGTAGATTTCCAGTGTGGTTTGGATGGGTGGCCAGGTGCACGTGTCACTTGTGGTGGCACCACTGGGTGGGACTGTCCACTGGAGGGTGACCAAGTTTAGCGTCTGAGACGGGAAGTGGAGGGTGAATAGGTCACAGTGGCCTTTTGTTGTTGTTGTTAAGTTTAACTTTTCCTTTCTTGCTGTCTAGTCTCCCTCGTTGGTCTTCTGCTTCTCGGTATGGACATCAACATCCTCATCATCTTCAGCTGCTGTGTGCCCACAGCTGCCTCAGCTTCCTCATCTTCCTCTCCACCCCCTTCCTCGCCATTGCTTTCCTCCTCTTCCTCCTCCCCCTGCCCTTCTCCTTCTTCTTCATCTACCTCACTGTCGGCCTCCTGCTCCCCATTTTCCTCACAAGCTTCCCATCACCAGGTGTGGCTCTTCCAGTCCTCACCTCCTGCACAATTTTCTTCTCTTGCAAGTCCTTGCTGGTCATCCTGAAGCTGGTGCCCGGGGAGTCTGACAGGAGGAGAGCCCCAGTAATCCCATGCAGAGGGTCAAAAGGAAAGGAAGAGGAAGAGAGGCACCTGGGTGGCTCAGTGGGTTAAATGTCAGACTCTTCATTTCAGCTCAAGCCATGGTCTCAGGGTTTGGGAGATCCAGCTCCACTTTGGGTTCTGCGCTAACAGAGCCTACTTGGGATTCTCTCTCTCCCTCTCTCTGTCCCCGTGCTCGGTCTCTCTCTCTCTCTCTCGCTATCACAAAATAAATAAATAAACTTTTTTTTTTTTTTTTTTTTTTAAGGAAAGCATGAGTTGGAGGACTCTGGCCACAAAACTGCAGGAGTCCAAGGTGGCAGAGGTGGTTGCGGTCAACCGAGAGCAATGTAAACATGGCTTTTCAGAGCAGCCGTTCGGGGGGTGATCCATGTTTTCATCTGTAAAATGGGGGTAATGATGAAGCTGACCTTATTCCAAGAGGTTGTGGTGAGGATCAAGAGAAATAGTACGTTGGGGCACCTGGGTGGCTCAGTCGGTTGAGTGTCCGACTTCGGCTCAGGTCATGACCTCGTGGTCCATGAGTTCGAGCCCCACATGGGGCTCTGGGCTGACGGCTCAGAGCCTGGGGCCTGTTTTGGATTCTGTGTCTCCCTCTCTCTCTGACCCTGCCCTGCTCGTGCTCTGTCTCTGTCTCAAAACTAAATAAATGTTAAAAAAAAAATTTAAAAAAAAAAGAGAAATAGTACATATCAACCATAGAGTCAATGTTGGATAAATGCATCATCGTCATTTTTCAGATGACATGACTGGAAATCAGAGAAAACAAAAGAGGCATGCCTGGGTGGCTCAGCCAATTGAGCCTCTGACTCTAGATTTCGGCTGGGGTCATGATCCCAGGGTTGTGAGATCAAGCCCAGGGTGGGGCTCCACACCGAGCATGAAGCCTGCTTAAGATTCTCTCTCTCCCATGGGGCACCTAGGTGGCTTAGTCGGTTGAGCATCCGACTTCGGCTTAGGTCATGATCTCACAGTTTGTGGGTTCGAGCCCCGCATCAAGCTCTGTGCTGACAGCTTGTTCAGAACCCGAAGCCTGCTTCAGATTCTGTGTCTCCTTCTCTCTCTGCCCCTCCCCTGCTCACGCTTTGTCTCTGTTTCTCAAAAATAAATACATGTAAAAAAAAAAAAAGATTCTCTCTCTCCCTCTGCTCCTCTCCCCACCACCTCTGCTCACGCTCTTTCTTAAAAAAAAATTAAAAATTAAAAAATATATTAAAAACAAAAGAAAAAGTCCTTAAAAAAAAAGGATTATTAGTGCCAAGAGGGTAAATTCACAGCCTGCATGAATACCGTCTCCCTGCTCAGATGTGTCCTCAGAATCGTTCTCAACACAGTTTTCCAGGCAGTAAACACAACTGGGCCTGGCATGTGGGCAGAAACCTCTTTGTCATTTCTGCTCCAAAGACATGGAATTTGAGGTCAGTTGTAGACCTGTAGATTCTGTAGACAGAATCCAATGTAAGTCACTCTTGGCATATCAAATAAAAACATATTGTACTTTTGATGTCCCCTAAGAGTTATAGAGGTTTTTTTTAATTTTTTTTTAACGTTTATTTATTTTTGAGACAGAGAGAGACAGAGCATGAATGGGGGAGGGTCAGAGAGAGAGGGAGACACAGACTCTGAAACAGGCTCCAGGCTCTGAGCTGTCAGCACAGAGCCCGACGCAGGGCTCGAACTCACAAACCGTGAGATTGTGACCTGAGCCGAAGTTGGACGCTTAACCGACTGAGCCACCCAGGCGCCCCCCTAGAGTTGTTTTTTAATTAGGGGCATAAAATACAAATAATATTTTGCACTTACAAAGTTCTTTGCAATTTGTAAAACATTCAGATAAAGTTAGTAGAGCAGACACTTATTCTACTTTCAAAGATGGGAAGATTGAAGGTCAGAGAATTGATGATTTCTCACCAGTAGAAAGCTAGCGAGAAAGAAGCAGGACTTAGGCCCTGGTCTGCAGGTCCATGATCTTGTATCTCTGGTCACCCTTAGAGCCAGAGCCCTCAACAGAAATGCTTTAGAGAACTGGCAGTATAAAATTTTGAAGCAAGCTGGGTACAAATTTTGGGCAAGCTGGTGTACAAATTCTGTAGGAATTTGTCTTCAGTTCCAAAAATGTTTACTTTCTTCAAATTTTCCAGAGATATGTCTCCTTCTTACATACCTTTCTTTTCTCCCTAAATTTGATAATGACAGGGTGTTTTAAATTTTTTTTTTAACGTTTATTTATTTTTGAGACAGAGAGAGACAGAGCATGAACGGGGGAGGGGCAGAGAGAGAGGGAGACACAGAATCTGACGCAGGCTCCAGGCTCTGAGCTGTCAGCACAGAGCCTGACGCAGGGCTCGAACTCATGGACCGCAAGATCATGACCTGAGCCGAAGTCGGATGCCCAACTGACTGAGCCACCCAGGCACCCCAATGATAGGGTGTTTTGATTAGCTATTGCTACATAAGAAACCACCCCCAAACTTAGTGACATAAAATAACCACCAGCCACTGACTACATCTCACAATTTTGTGGGTGGGCTGGGCTCTGCTGGGTGTTTCTTTCACATCATGGTGTATTAGCTTGAGCGGTGGTCAACGGAAGGCTCGACCAGGCCAGAATGTCCAGGATTGCTCATTTATATGGCTGAGAATTAGGTTGGCTGTTGGCTGGGAGCTCAACTGGGGTTCTGGAATGGAATGTTCTAGTCCTTTCTAGATAGCCTCAATAAGTGGAGTGGGCAGGATGGCTGAGTTCCAAGATGGAGTGTCCCAAGTATGTGGAAGCAGAAACTGCTAGTGTCTTATGACCCCATTTAAGATTAAGATTAAAGAAGTTATGCAGCATCACTTCTACTACATTCTGTTGGAAAGAGCAAGTCACTAGCCAGTCCTGATTCAAAAGGGGAAATTGATTTCACTTTTCGATGGGAAGAATGACAATGTATTTGCAGCCATCTTCAATTCATAACGTATGGTCAGAGAAAAAATATGTCTCTGCTGTAAGGAAAACAACAGAGCAAATAAAATGATAAATTACATCTGACGTTCAGCTGTGATCTGAAGAGATAAGAGAAAGTGTGAGACCATGGCAATGAGGGACAGGCAGGCCTAGGCAACTACTGCCGGGTAGGAATGTGGGCTCACCATTTCCAAAGGACCTCTCAATTTCCAAGAGAAGGCCAGAATATGAATTTTCATGTGAAGCCTCTACTTTTTCCATGTGAGCTCAACTTTTAACATCATACTGCATGGGACGAATTGACCTGTGAGCTTCCAGTTTTCAACATCTGCCTTATACCCTCATGGGACAGCTCGTCCTTTATGTGAAACACCTGTTGGCAAGACAGTTGTGAGCAACCCATTTACCAGAGAATATAATGTCACTACTTTGTGGTTGGTAATAAAGGGAGGAGAAAAGAACAAATTAATTATCATGAAGCAGGGTAGTCGCCAGGGGGAAAAGGCATTTCTGTCATTTATTTACTAGTATTTACTTATAGGACAATAAATCAAAGTCTCATGTCTACCAGAGGAAGCAGCAGTGGTCACAGTTGTGTCAGACACAGGTTTTTATATGATGAACACCTGGGGAAGATGGTTTCCAATTATTTCATGCAACTCTTATCAGATTCCAGGCTGGAGAAGACTAGGGAAGGGACAAGAAGGGCAGACTGAGTGGGGGGAGCCTAAGAGGAGATGCCCCAGCTCCCGGAGAGATGCGCTGCTGTCTGCAACAGAATGGAAGAAATGGGCGGAAGACGGACACCCTGGCTCGAGTGGTGTTCAGACCTATGGCCACCCGAAGTGATCCACCTGCCTGGGCAGGAGGTCCTCCCACCCTCCCCAGCCCCACGCTCAATGTCTGGGCCTTTTCTCCCCATGGAAACCAAAGAGCATTCAGTTCAGCAATGGAAAAAAATCTTTCCTGCAGGATAGGGAAGAGACACCCATGTTGAAGAGCTCCCTAAACAGACACTGGCTGTGGCGGGTAGTGGAGAGAACGCTTTGAAATCTGACTCCTGGAATACTGCATACACCAAACAATTCACAACATGTAAGGCCACCGGCGACTGGTGCCTTCTGATGGGAACTCTAGAGGGGACAGAAGCCACACTGGGGATAACATCCTCCTCCAGGGGGCTGCTTGAAGGGTTTCCCAGGGTGGGAATAGGAGCCAGGGATCTCTCCTTGCCTGCCGCCCATCCACACAGTATGTATGGGTACACATGCCAGGGCCTGGTGGGGCATTTGTGCCTCCATTTGCTCCAGTCATTCATTCAAGAGGGCTTATGAGCCAGGTGATTCCCCGGGCTCTGGGAACCCAGTCTTGACCTTGAGATGAGTGCAGGCTTTCCCTGCAGGACCTGCACTGCACAGCCCAGGAGGATGGGGTTATAGGTCAGGCGTCACCCCCGCTGCTCCCTGACTGCCAGGTAGATTAGGAATGGGGCTGCTGTCCCCATGACCTCAGTGAGCCAGAGGGCCAAAAGGATGTAGGTCATATTTTCCAAATGTAAACAGGAGTTAAAGTTGAAATTAAAAATATATGTATTTTAGTCTCCGCTTTGGGGTGAAAGAGGCAGTCTGGGAGATGTAGTTTGGGTGAGGAAAATATTTTGTTTCTAAATGTTTATGAGGACTGTTGGTCAGGATATTTGAAATTAGGGCCCTCTAGCGAATTCCTGACTACGTGGGATAAAATACTTCTGGGAAGAGCAGTAGAAACGTGGAAAACAAAAGAAGAATTGTAATTCTGGGGACAGAATTCTTATTTGTAATATTTATATAGCATATTCATTGCTGATGGGAAAACTGCCCTTATTTTGTATACGAGCATGAGAAGTAATTAATAACTAATAATAGCTGACATTTGTTGGACTCTTATTCTGTGCCAGATATTATCTTAGTAACTTTGCCTATATTGTCTTATTTAATTCTTGCATCAACCATCTGGGATGGGTACTCACATCACTCACTCCCAGAGGTAAGACACTCCCCCAAAGTTTCCCAGTTCATAACTGGCAGAACCTGAAATCAAACTCAGGAAATCTGAAAGAGAGAGAGAGAGAGAGAGAGAGAGAGAGAGAGAGAGGTAGAGAGAGGTAGAGGGAGAAGGAGTGGGAGATGGAGAGAGAATCCCAAGTAGGCTCCATACTCAGCATGGATTCCGACGTGGGGCTCGATCCCTAGGATCACGAACTGAGCTGAAATTAAGAGTCAGATGCTTAACTGACTGAGATACCTAGGCACCTCTTTTGTATTTCTTTTTTTAAAAAGTAATTGCCTTTAAGGAAACATACATACAAATGACTTGGGAAGTGCTTAACACATTCAAAGGAGCAAACTATTTTTGAGCAATCCAATTTCTTAGGTGAAACAACATAGAAGTACAGGACTTTCCCTGTTTATTACAGCAGCTTTGTCCAGGGTGTCTCCAGCAAAGTACTCCACCAGCACTTCCATGAATAAGTACTGCTAGGTTTGGAAACCACGAGGCCATGTGGCTACGTCTTCTAACGTATTTTGTATGACATAATCATTTCCCTAAATCTCTGCGTGCCCCCCTCCCAGCCCATATCAGCACAATTTCATTATAATCTCCAGCCAATTCCATTTTAGCACAATAAAAACTAGCGAGTTAATGGCCAGCAATTGAGGGTTCTGTTGAAAGTTTCATCTGGGAAAAGATATAGAAGATAGAGCTTTTGATCATCTTTGAGAACGCTCTTGCCTGCAGGCTGACGTGGTGGTCTGGACTTCCTCTGTGTTTATAGAACAGCCCTCCAGTGCTGGTCTTCTAGCGCAAAGCCACAGCCACATCTGCAGTGCCTCTGGTTTTAGAGCCTGCAACTGAAGCACTAGAAATGTTACATTTGTCCCCTGTTGCCCACCTCTCATTTTAGGTTTTTTTTTTTTTCTTCCTATTCCCAAAGGGGGACCACCTATTTTTGGTTAGATAAATGGTTCATCATCTATTGCTGTGGACTTCCTTTTATGATCAATTAGTTTGAGGCTGTCAGCGCCGCTTCAAAGCTACCATGTATCTTTCACACCCCTCTACCCTGTAATTTATAAGCCCTATGGGTTTCAAGAAAAAGAAAAAAAAAAGAAAGAAAAGAAACCCTCCAGTACTTTTATTAGCTGCTGAAATGCATCAGGGTACGTACACTTTGAACTGCACAGAAGAAGATAACCATGCCTGTAATTGGAATAACTCACATCGGTCCCCTCTTGGCTCCCTTTAATAACCTCTGCATTGTTTTATCCCCAGGATTTATTGATGACCTGCAGTACCCTCTCCCAGGCCCCAGCCCACTGGGGTGTTTGTGGGGGAAAGGGCAATGCGCGTGGCCCACTCCCTGACCTGAGCCGCCCCATAAATCAGGGCCTGCATTCGTCTGTGATGGTGAGCCAGATGGCAGCTGTTGTTGGAGGAGCTCAACAGGAATCAAGGCCTGTGATCTTTCCTGTTGCTAACAGGCCTGATTTTTTATGGCTGTCAGCATCCTTGGAATGGCTGAGGGAGGCATGCAGGGAGGCAGGGGGCGGGGGCCCAGTGGCTCTAGATCTCCGCTTTCTTCTCCCAAGGGGGCAAGGCACAAAGGTCTTTCTCTCTTCCTCACTGGCCAGGGGGCTTGGCCTTATACTGTGTTTCTGAAGAAGTTTCCTAGAGTGTGCAAGTGGAAAGCTAAACATAACCAAATACCTTGTTACAAAGGAAAATGGCGGTCAGCTTCCCTTTGTTGTTGGTACATAGGCCCTGAGCATCAACCTACCTGAAAGATGAGTGGCCCTTTCTGTTGGAATATTGCCTAAAACTCAGTAGCTTCTTAAAACATAGTCTTGTTTCCCAAATATCTTTTATATGGAAATAAAAGCAATAAAGCTAGTTGGTGGGTCCAACATTTGGATTTTTTGCTTTTCCAGAGTGAATGGACAGAAAATTCAGGAAGGATATAAGGGTAAAGGATGAAAAGCAAAGAGCTGGCCAGACTAAAGAAAGAAACCCCAGCTAGTTCTGAGGTACCTGATTAGGGGGTGTTAGCTGCAGAGATCCGGTCATTAAGGTGGAGTTGGACCACAGTGGGTGTACCGGCCTGAACACCAGTGTGGAGTAAACAGTTTATTAACAGTCCCTGTGTGGTCCAACAGCCTGCCTCTAACAGATGCAACCTCCCAGCAAGAACAGAGCCGGCCACAGGGCAGGGCCGTGTGGCCAACACCAAACAGAGCCTACAGAAGCCCAGAGGAGATAGTAATAGAATCCCAGATGCAGCCAAGTAGTTTATAGCACAGGAGAGTGAATCTATTTATTTATTTATGTAGGGCTTGAAGCTAGCCTCAGACCATAGCGACACTAAGCTTACAGATAAAGCAGGCACACCCAAGAAATCACATGCAGAAAGTTCTGGGGGTGGGGGGGAGGTGGACATCCAAGTTCTTAGAAACATTGTGGGTCCACTGAGACTCTTGGCTGTGACAATATTTGCTGCAGTGGGATTTAGCCTGCAGCCAAGTGTCCACTTTTCAAGTGTTGAGTCCAATGGACCACAGGTCCACTCCCATTTGGGACTGTCTGTAGGCCAGTGTCATGGCTCTTATAATCTCTAGAGGTCTTGCTTGTTTAAGAAAGAAAATTACTGAAAGAGCCTCAGGGACAGTTTACCAGTATAAGGCGTGTTCAAGACAGGCTGGCTGGAAGAAAACCATTCAGACGTTTCCCCCAAAGGGCAGGTGGTCTGCTTTCCTCCAGACCAATCGGGGAAGGGCCCAGGTGCTGTTGTCAAGGGGATCAGGCCACAGGTTAGACCTTCCTGACTAATATCAGGGCAGGTAGGCAGGGGTGAAGGTAGGCGTGAAGAATTCTTTTCCCAGAGCCAGGCATTTTGGCTTTCTGAGACACCTGTGAGATGCGCCATTGACTCATAATGTAAAAATGGTGGTCAGACTCTGCCTTCATCTGGGCCCACCTAAGCAGAAGCAGCGGAGGGTACAAACACAGGCAGACATTTTTTACTCCTCCTTGATTCAAGTGCTCTGACCAGGACTATGTTTGAACCCCTCCCATTGTAAAGCTTTCAGGAAGGATTTCCCATGTATGACCCACATAATTATATTGGGCTTTCTGGGGGAGTGCAGAAAGGCATCCACAGAGTGGTCATAGTGAGAGCCCGGGAACCTGAAGAGATAGAAGAGCTGTTGTGGTGGGCAGGATAATGGCCTCTAAGGATGTCCATGTTCTAATCCTTGGAACCTGTGAATATGTTACCTTACATGACAAAATGGGCTTTGCAGGTGCGATGACATTAGGGGTCTCAAGATGGGACATCATCCTGGTGGGCCCAGTGGAATTGCTAGAGTCCTTAAAAAGGGCAGTGGAGGGAGGAGAGTCAGGGGAGAGGTGACAATGGAAGCAGGGGTTGGCATGATGTGATGGATGGCCAAAGGGGCCAAGAGCCAAGGAATGGGGCAGCCTCTAGAAGCTGGAGAAACAAGGAAATGGATTCTGTCTTAGAGCAGAACACAGACCTACTGACACCTTGATTTTAGCCCAGTGAGATCCATTTTGTATTTCTGATGTCCTAAACTGGAAAGGTAAAAAATTTGTGTTGTTTCAAGCTTCTAAGTTTGCAGTAACAAACTTGTGACAGCAGAAACAGGAAGCAAGTACACTCATCACTTATGAAATGGTCTTTCCATGTGTTCACCTCCCTTGTAAAAAGGCTTTGTTGCCCCTCCTATGATTGGACACCCATGATGTTCTGAACAACTCTGAACAGGTGAAAAATGAAGAAATGAGGGCTAAGAGTAAAGAATTTGTTGTCTGAGAACAGATTCAGTGGCTATTTTAACAATCAGAACAAATAAGCCTTGCACATGAGACCCAAGGTCAAGAACTAGCAAAGACAGACAAGGGGGCTAGTCAGAGACTCAGCTGGGGAGTTCACTTTCATTCTGGAATAAATATGTTGGCACAGAAGTATTTTCCCCTCGGGCATCTCTGTCCAAGAAAAAAATACTTATTTTTTTCCCTAATTGTTAAATCTGACTTAAGCAAACATACACATGCAAATACATACACAATTCGGTCCTTGTTGAATTTCATTTTACATCTGACATAATGACCTAGGCTTTGTAAAAGCTGTTGAATAGGAAGGCAGTATCTTATAGTGGTTTGAGCATGCGCTATGGAGTCAGAGAGCTGGGTATGGATAAATGGCCTCTTTTCACATTAATGATTGACCATGGGTAGTTCACCACCATCCCCAAATCCCCATTGCCCCCATGTAAAGGGGAGCTAAATCCTGGTCCCTACATCACGGCATCATTGAAAATATTAAATGACATTGATGTCCTGGGCCCTTATCAGAGTTCTCAGCCCATAGGCACATAGCTGGTGCTCTACAAATATAAACTGGTTATCTTAATAATTATATTTGGTATAACTAAATGTACAGTTTAGTTAATTATTCATTTAATTAAGTTCATAATCTGACCCAAAGGTGATGAAGGTGGCTATGACCAAAAGAGCAAGCATTTGGGGTGCTGGGTGGCTCAGTTGGTGAAGCGTCCCACTCTTGATTTCAGTTGAGGTCATGATCTCACAGTTTATGAGATTTAATCCCGAGACGGGCTCTGTACAGACAGTGTGGAGCCTGCTTGGCATTCTCTGTCTCCCTCTCTTTCTGCTCCTCCCCCCACTTGCTATAAATAAACATTAAAAAAAAGCAAGCATTTATTGATCACTTGCTGTGTGCCAGACATTCTTTGAAATACTTTACCACGCAATAATGGAAGCTCAGGGAATTTGAGTAACTTGCCCAGTCACCTGGCTAGTCAGCAGCGGAACTCGGATTTGAACCCAAGCAGTCTCAACTTAGAGCCTAACTAACCACTCTGCCATGCTGACTTTCAAGGGATACCCTCTCAAGGCTTATGCCACGATTCCTATAACCACGGGATAACCAGCAGATTCACTTCAGCTCCTGGTTTTCTTATGTTCTATAGGGTCAGTGTAGTGCCCTGGGCATTTTCCTTAAGATTAAATGATGCCGATTAATATCTTGGAGATGCCATGCAATTAAAATCTTGGCTTCCCAGTGGAATACAGGTGGAGATGTGGGAGAGGGTAAATGATTGTTTGGCCAGGTGAGCTTGAAGCAAGTCTTCCAGGCGTCTCTCCAGCATTGTGGTCAGGGCAATCCCCAGGACTGCTAGTGATAGTTTAGGAATGATTCACTTGGCATTGTATTCTGGACACAGGGTGAGTACTAGGGCACTCACCTTTCGTGGGTAGTCATTTCCATGATTACAGACAAGCATGTGCTTTCCAGGATTCTGGAACATGTGGGTATAAGGAGCTATAAGTGTGATTTAATACCACTCTCATACGCAACTGGTGGCAGTTTACAGAGAAGCATGGGAAAGACAAGAATCTTCTACTGAAGGAGGCGATATTTAAGAATGCTTTCTTTTTCTTTGCTGTCATACTTTGAGTTTAAAACTAACAGTTTATATTCATACAGTAAAGTGAAATGAAATGAAATGAAATGAAATGAAATGAAATGAAATGAATAATGAGTTCCTGGTGTATTGCAGTGTAATTAGGCTGTCCTTGGGGGTGGAGAATCACCCAGTGCACTAAATTCAAAGTTCGCACTTTGCTTCAGTAGTAGGGAGGCTGCAGATTCCATTGCATGACAGTAACATTTCAGACTCAGCTTGTGAACCCTGATGGGTTCTGTAGCTATGAATATTATTGCTGTTGGATTATTTTATGTTGAGGCCTGGTTCTGTTAGTATTTTCAGAATCTTATTTCAGTTTGCACACATTTTAAATACCAGGAAGAGTTTAATGGGGAAGCCGGGCTTATGTAGGCTTCATAAACTGCAGGAAAACGAGCTGTCCTAGAGTCTTGGTCAGTTTTGTTGCCAGTTTGGAGAGCCAGGGACTCTTGTCTCAGAAACAACCAGACAGAACAGCTCAATGCCAGCAGGGGCCTTGGGGAAGAAGTGGGAAAACCTAATGAAACAATGAAACAATGGGTACCCAGGAGGAGCCAAACTAATAGAAACTAAAGACAGAGAAAACTGAATGATAGAATAAATAGGGCAAAGGTGATTTTATACCCTCTCAAGCTCTTCTTGCACACCCACATATGCTACTCAGTACGTCATTCATTCATTCATTCATTCATCAGATTCACTTCCATCTGATCATCATTTTCAGGAAAGATTCAGAAATAATGGATCATCAAAAATAAAAGCCACAGCATGAATGCAATGAGTGAGGGGAACATACAGAAGGCAAACTAAGGCATGAAACTTAACAGAGAAGTTAGGCAAAGGAACATTGTTCTCTCCAGTTCAATACAATCAAATCTCAGAGTGGATCTGGTGGTTGGCCTATGAGCATTTTTTACTTGCTAAAAAAAAAAAATCGGATAAAAGCAACAAACACTTTATTTTCATATTCCTCACTTCCATGTAAATAATGGAAGGATTGGGAAATAAGAGCGGTAAACTCCAGTAGATGAGAAAAAGAAGGGAATTAGCAAGACGTGGGAATCAAATGGGAAGTCACCAGAGGGTGGCTCAGAGAGAGGGGACAAGGAGGAGAGGAAGTCACAGACAAAGGCTCCACAGAGTATAGCATCACAGAGTGGAAGGAGCCCTGTCTGTACTCTCTAGCATCTCAACCTTCATCAGAAGGATCCATATTCAGTGAAATACTCTTTTAGCTTCTGTCTCCCCATTAGTCTATCAATTTCTCCCTAGGGAAGTTTCTAACCCATAGTACATCCATAAATGCTTGTTGGACTCGGGTCTAAAAACGATAAATGGAAAAACAAGTACAAGGAAAACGTGTGAGGTAGAGATGATGGAAAATAATAGTAAGGGACAAAAGGAAAGAGACATCTTTCAGGTGTTGGTTTGGATCTTTCCTGACCATTCTAGAATCAAGTGCCCCTCCTGTAGTTTTCCCCAGCACTGTGCACTTCCTTCACCGCAGTCTATGGTGGCCTGGTCTGTGTCCACCCGACTCTCTTCCCCAATGGACTTCAAGCTTTGAGCAGATGGCAAGTGTGCCCATCTGGCTCATTAGGGTGTTCTAGAAGCTAGCGTGGTGACTGGCTTCTTGTAGTTGTTCAATCTATATTATTTTGAATGAATAAGAAAATGAGGCAAAAGTTTTAACTCATCATGAAGAATCTCATGATGAAATAAGGAAATTTGTTTTCAAAACACCTGAGGGCATGAAAAGGTGTTTAGGCACCTCTGAATGAAGAGATTTATTTTGAAAATTAAAAAAAAAATTAAGGTTCTTTGGTGAAAAAGCAGGGAAAGCTGCTATAATAATAAAGATGTGTAGTATGATCTAGAATTTTGGTTTCTTTATCTTTAAAATAAATTAAGTCATCACCATATCCTTTTTGGGAGGGTTCAATGACACTGTGTGTAGAGTGTTGAGCGTTTACAATTTATTGGCCTTTACAATGAAGACTGGTAAGTTGAGTGAGATAGAAGCCCAATTTGAAGTGATTTATGAGAAAGAAAGGGGGGGTTGCTTTCCTGGCTTGTGTACCCAGGCCAAGAGGATGGCAGGAGGGGGCAGTATGGGTGAACCCCAGATTCTCTTGGTGTCTCCACAACTCTGGCTGTCTCCACAAACCTGTCACTGTGGCCACCAGCAGCTCCAGACTCATGTCAACAGTTTCACAGACAGAGAGGGAAATGGGGCTTTTCTCTATGGGCCCCAATTCAACAAAGCCCGAGAAGGTCTGTGATGAGCCCCACCCAGTTATGTCCTCACCTCCTATGCTCCACACCATGCTCAGGAACCTGATGTACCATGGATGCCCCACTCTGGGGTACATGCTTACCTTTCAAAAGAGGGCCAAAGCATTGCAGAAATCATTATAGGCCAGGAACTCATCCCAATTTCTGTCTCTGATATTCAGTAAATGGAAGCTA
Organism: Felis catus; assembly: GCF_018350175.1. Taxonomy (NCBI): domain Eukaryota; kingdom Metazoa; phylum Chordata; class Mammalia; order Carnivora; family Felidae; genus Felis; species Felis catus. Next base: position 30,173,066 of record NC_058380.1, on the reverse strand, counting down.
TTAATGATAGAAGCAGTAACAACAAAATGCAGTGAAGGAAGTGAAGGAGAGGAAATGACCAACTTTTCCCTCAATTTTTCCACTTTATTCTTTGTTTAATAGCATGGACCTGCCCCTGGCTTTATATCTCAATCCCTACTCTGTATCTGAAAGCTTAAAAAATTGGAAGTCACATACTGCACTTTGTAAATAACAACGTTCCAATTTGATCAATCTGCTAGCCACACTCAAGGTAACTGGCATCTTGTAGCCCCTTCCCTTTTCCCGCCTCCTCTTGTTTGAATAAGTAAGTGTCAAGTTCCACAGAAGGAGGCAACATGCCTCCTGTTTTCTTTTGTGTACCTTGCCTTACCCACAGAGTACTGTGTTCCCAGGAAGTGTTTATTGAGTGCTTTTTAATAATTGAATGAACAAGCAAATGGATGAGCAAGCATGAATGGTGTTGCAAGATGAAACTCATGTGTCAAAACGTTTTCTCTAAAAGTAACTTGAGATGCCTGGTTGGCTCAGTCAGAAGAGCAGGGGACTCTTGAGTTTTAGCCCAATGTCGGGTGTAGAGATTACTTAAGAAAATAAAAAACTTTAAAAAATAAAAGATAAAATAGAAATAACTCACTGAAAATAACTGAAAACTCCGCCTTAGAAAATATGTCTCCTAAGCCAGTTAAACATATTTGTTGGATGACTAAGATGTACAGATCCGTGAGTTTGGCACACTTCCTGAAGATTTGGCCTCTGAAAAGTTTCCAATTAATGACTTCTTATTGTTTGTAAAGTAAGCTATTTTAATATTTCTCAGTGAAAGATTAATTTATCCCCTCGTATTTCAATTCTGAGCTGTTTTTGCTAATCCTACAAGTAAAACGTAGTCTGAAAGGCAGCATGGAAATCCAAAGAACACATTTACAAAAGAGCTCATCAACAAGGGAACATTAACACAGTGCCCTTGAATAGCTAAGTTCCGGGGGGCAACCAGCAAAGGAATGAATCAATTCATGTGCAATGAGTCCTGAAATGTTTCCTGAACGAGGTGAGTTTGGAATCATATTTTAAGGGAAGTTAGAACTGTGCATTGAAATTTGGAGTGGGGACAGGAAACTGGAAAAAGCAATCATCTAGTCACAAACATGAATTTTAAAACAAGACCGATAGATCTCTTTCTCCCTGTCCTTAGGAAAATACATTACCTCTGAGATTAATGAGGGGAAGTGGGGGTGCGAGAGCAGATGGAGGAAACTCGTGGGCAGTTGCTCAGTGAGCCCCCTCCTCCCTCTGGGCTGTTTCTAGAAGCAGGATCACTGTGAGACGTCGGCACCAGGAGGAGGATATGAGACATTGGACTAGACTAGCTGGAGTTTGAACACTGTCAGGATGCTGACAGGCTGTGAAACTCGGCATCTCTCAAAGCAGCAGAGGTAATCACTGGGGTATTTGGGCAGAGACATCCAGGTAACTAGGAGAGGCAACAAAGTATGTCGGAGGGACACTAAAACCCCAGTCCAAGCGTCAGTCTGGATTTACAGAGGTGATTAGTCTGCATGAAACAAACAAACATGACAAAGAGAGAATGAGAGACAACTGACTCGTTAGAAGAGCCTAGGCTATGCTTCGTAACAAACAATGCCCACGTATCTGTGGTTCAAACAAAAGTTTGCTTCTTGCTGACACTTCTTGTCCATTGCACGTCAGCATCACAGTCGCTTGTGAGGAGACCCAGGCTGATGGGAGTTCCATCCCGACACATGCGACCACCATTGACAGGATAGGACAAAGGGAGCTTGTGGATTCCTCCGCAGCGGTTCTTCAAGCTTGCGCCCAGAAATGACGCACATCTCTTCCTCTCGCATCTCATTGGCCAGAACAAGCCACGTGGCCATGACGAACTTCAAAGTTCTCCATCATCTCCTTTCAGTTTAATTTGCTAATAAAACTCGCTTCAGATTCTCAAGCTTCACACACTGTATTTTTTCTTTAAAGCCAGTCTTCATCTGGATTTATGTTAATATTTGTGAATAAATAAGTTATAATAAATGAAGAAAGCTTGGATTGTGTTCTGTGAGGAGTCGTCTTCTATGCCGAGTGAAGGGCATTGCTACAATAGAATATTCTTCGGGAGGCAGAAGTTTCAGGTTGAGAGCTGTTATGGTTGGTTAAGGACTGGCCAAGGGGAAGGCCCTTTGCTTTGCGTTATGCAAGAGCAGGTCCACAGCCAACGGTGCCTCAGTGCTGGGGGGAGAGCCTGCATGCGTGTAGTGGCCGGTGAAGGCAAACAGTCCACCCCTGGGTGAGTGGGGTCAAGGAGTGTCTGATAAATGTGTGTTTCTGTCAGTCTCTCTGTTTTGGCCTAAGACACTTGGGACAGTGAGGATAAAATCTGTCTCCTGTCCACTTATCTGCTCCAAGATTAATGAAGTAATGTCCTTTAGGGATTGAAATTTAAGATTAAACATAATAGCTTGGAGTGGAAATACAATGGTTATTCAAAGGGCACAGCCTGAATCTCAATCCACTAAGATTCATCTGCCAAAAACTTATTGAATTCCTTCCTGTGGACCAGGTACTGTTGTAGGCACCTGAGGCGTGGTGATGAGCAAGACAGATGTGGTGGATGCTGTGAGGTGCCACCCAGGTCCCCCTTTAGGAATGCAACTACTAGGAGTTCTAATGGCAGATGGCCCTCAGGTGTCTGCCCTCTGGGGACTGCCTCAGCTACAGGAAGCTGCCTCCCTCAAGGTCATGTCCACTTTAGACAGCAGCCCACATCCAGTGACTGATCAATGAGGGGCAACCTCAGGCGGAGAGGACAAGTGTAAGGGTCCTGAGGTGGAAATAGACTTCAGGAATCCGAGGAAGCACACTATGGCTAGAGTGGCATGAGCAGGGGGAAGTCGCCATGAGTTTAGTGAGGTAGGTGGGGACAGTCCATAGAGGCCAGGGCCATGGCAAGCACTTTAGATTTTAAGGGCAGTTAGAGACAGGGCACCACTAGTCCATAAGAGGCTGTCCATGATTTAGAAAAGGGTACTCATGTCTCAAGTTTAAAAAGAAAAAGAAAGAAAAGTTCTGTTAATGACCAGGTTAGTGCACAGTTTGAACAACCATTCCTAGGATCCCTGCTGGGAATATCAGGAATGAAGCTGACCGTGGCAGCTGAGACATGGAAATGGGAGGGGACAGGAGTAAGAGGGTAGGAAGAATATCAACCCTGGAGTTTAATCAGCAGCATCCAGCCTAGGTTGACCCAAACAGTGATTCCATAATTCAAACTGCATTTTAAATCGATGGCCAAACATATGTATCCTATTAGGACTCAGGCAAAGCTGCTGCTGTGTGGATGCACCGTTGACTCAGCCTGGCTCTCCCCACATGCACACTCTTAACCCCTTGACATGGGGGTGCACATGCAGTCAATAGTGTGCATACCCTTCCCACATACCCCCTCCACCTGTTCATGTCCCAGCTTATTTAACACAGCTGGAGAAGGCTGTGTTTCTTTGGATGGTTAGTTCCATATCTCTAAGTAAAATGGTGTATTTCTTGTATCAGATAGGAATTGTGTCCATCTGCCAGGACAGAGATCCAGCAAAAGCTGCTTAAACAAGATAAAGGTTTGTTTATCTCTCACATAAGAGAAACCAGACACAGGGAGCAGAAAGATAGAAGGAAGCCGGATCCTGAATGATTATAGAGCTACCATAGAAACCCTGGACTCTACATCTGGCAAGAAAAGAGATGAGAGAAAGGAAAAGGGGAATGCCCACATGCTTTTTGACCTTTTAAGGAGCTTTTCCATAAGTCCTACCAACAACTTGGTAGGATTCAGATTTCATTGGCCCTTAGTTACATCTTCTCTCTACCTCTGTCCTGACACAGATATGTCACTATTTATAGTTAAATTAATAATCAAAATTTCTATTTCTATTTTTATGACTATGTAAATATTGTTTCAGCTCCAAGAAATGAACCATTTCTTTTCTTACAAAGAAAAATTCTTGTAAAGTTCTTGGGTTTTCCTAGAGTTTTGACTAGCCTCTCCTTTTTTGTACTGCCATTATTATAGCCCCAGCTTCCCTCCACCCCCACCTTGACCCAGGGTCTCCATCACATTAAGTATTCTCTCTTTCTTCTTCCTCACAAAGTCCATTCTCCCAGGACCTCTTGTTCTTTAGTCTCACCCTCTACTGGTTGATCTCAGTCTGCTGCAAAACCGTCATCCTTGGACTTGTCATTACCGCTCTAATGGGTCACAGGCAGTGTGTATTGGGTTCCATATCTTCTTTCTTTGTTTACTCTAACATTTTTTTGGAACTTAGGAACTTGATCATCATAGATCAGCAACCAAAGAGGTGCTGGACTAGGCACCAGACATATGAACATCAGTGAAACATAATATAATCCCTGTCCTGAAGGGTTTCACAGTCTAGTGATGGAGACAGGTGGAAAAATAAGTAATATTACTTTAGTGCACTTACATGTGCTAGTAGCTAAAGCACAAGGCAGCACATGAGCAGGAGCAATGAAATCTATTTGTGAAATCAAGAAAAGCTTCATAGTAAAGGTGACACCAGGTCCTGAAAGAAGACTGTTTGCCGAATAGAGAAGTGGAGGAAGGGAATTCCAGGCAGAGGTAACAACATGTGCAAATTCACGGAGGCACAGAAGCCAAAGCCAGTTAGAGGAATACAAATTCAGAGATACTGAAGGATAAAACACCTATGATAAGGGTGCCTATGTGGCTCAGTCGGCTGAGCATCCAACTTTTGCTTTTGGTTCAGGTCATGGTCCCAGGATTGTGGGATCGAGCGCCATGTTGGGCTCCGTGCTGATGTGGAGCCTACTTGGGATTCTGTCTGTCTGTCTGTTTCTCTCTCTCTCTCTTTCTCTCCCTCTGCTCTTCTCCCCCACTCAAATGCTCTCTTTCTCTAAAATTAAAAAACAGCAGCAGGGCACCTGGGTGGTTCAGTTGGTTGGGTGTCTGACTTCGGCTTAGGTCATGATCTCATGGTTTGTGAGTTTGAGCCCCGCCTCAGGCTCTGTGCTGACAGCTCAGAGCCTGAAGCCTGCTTCGGATTCTGTGTCTCCCTCTCTCACTGTTCCTCCCCTGCCTGTTCTCTGTCTCTCAAAAATTAATAGACATTAAAAAAAAAGTTTTTTGAAGTTAAAAACAGCAGCAGCAGCAACAACAACAACATATAAGGTAGTCAGTTAGGCTGGTGAAGTAGGTTATGGCCAGAAGATACAGGACATAATATGCTTTCCAAGTTCCAAAAACCCCTTTGTAAACTTACGGGTATGTCTTATTTGCAAATTGTGGGTGGCCTAAGCAGATCTATAAATGTAGGCAGGGCATTAGAAACCCCAAACATTTCTGTAAAAGAAATAAAGTCTCTTCAATTCTGTTTGTTGATTGTTGGTTTCTCAGTCCCGATTCAGACAGAGGAGGCCAAGATGCTTCCATCGGGTTTACACACCCCTCACTAACAGACTGCTTGAAGTTTTTCAAGAGATAGAGTTTTATTAGAATGTAAAAACAAATAATTGGTTTAGTTAATCTAGTATGCAAAATCTTTGGTGTTCCTATGACACTATAAAATGTTAGGATTCGAAATAATTACAGATCTCTCTAGCACTCTAAATTTTCCCTGCTTTAAAATGCTAAAACGATTTTTACCTAGATGCATACTTTGCTTTCCCTTCAAAAGACAGAGTTAAACCAAGTCACAGAGGGTAAGGCCTTCCCCTTTCCACCTTTGCAGATTATTGGGTTTGTTCTATATTTGCAACATTTCTAAGTGCTTCAAAGGGGCTGTGGCAGACATAACCTCACCTCATAGACTCCTTCTGGCTCCACATCACAAGTCTCCTGGGTATTTTTACAATATTATTAGTTGAAAACCATTTAAAATATCTTTCCTGCATAAATGCATGCGTATATAGCTTCCCTGTTTCCCTGCAGTCCCCACATTATTGGTAGGAAGTAGCCAATCGGACAACTGTTTTATGAAGAGACTCATACCTGGAGAAAAAACTCCCTCACATTCCTTAAGGGTAGACCCCAGAATAAGGTACTTCATGGTTACTCCCTTTTCAAATTAGGTTTTGCCCTCATGGATCAAAGTATTCCATGGATTCTGCCATAATAGCTCTTTAGAGAAGAAAATAGTCAATTATTAGCTGAGGGAATGGTGGAAAGGTATATGTGTAGAGGGGAGGATTATACTGACAATATTTTGAAATCTACTTCTAAACTAAAACCTAATTCATAAGTTTTGTTAGGTACATTTGAAAGTATTGGGTTCATTCATTTACTTTTCCAACTATTATTGAATGTGTATCTAGTTTAACGCTAGGCACTTGCTGGACAATGAACAATGTCCTGCCCTCAAGGACCTTAGTCGTCCCCTGGGTGGTAGATGAGGGAGACTTTCTGCCACACAGTGTTGTCAGTGCATGGCGGAGGAGTTACAGCCCCCCACCCCTCACTGTTGCGCTCACATTTTCAGATTTAATTTCCACTCCTAAAATGACATCCTCTGTCCAATTCAACAAATTGCACTATTATAAAATGTCTTCAAAATTTTTTTTAAGGCTTTCTGGTCATTGCTCAACTGCAGATGATTTTCTTTGGGTTCAACCTACTTTAATATGGCTTTTCTTGGCCTGAAAATCTCGGCATTGCCACTGAGGACTCTCCTTCCTTCTGGAAAAGAATGTCAACTGCTTCAGGCTTCCATTCCAAAATTCTAAACCAATCCAATATCATTCTGGAATCGTTTCTAGGCATGTGTGCATGCATATTTATCCATATATATTAAAGTATATATATTCATGTACATATATGTAATATGTACACATATGCAAGTGTATATTTACACTTCTGGTTTTGCCCCTTTTTTCTTCATACTAGAAAAAATGCAATATAGGTAAAGAAACTAAAACATGAACTGGTTTAAGGCTCCAGATTTCACAACTCAGTGAATGGAAGGAATTTCGTAATGACCGAAAGAGGAGTATCCCCACGGTGTCCCACCTCTAAGTTTGCGGGGGAGACACCCTTTGGAAGTGAGTGTTATTATACAATTGTAGTTAATGAGACCATTTGGAGTTATCTTGACCCAAATCCTCATGTGGCAGACAGGAAACATCTGCGAGGGGAGAAGCTTATCCTGACAGCCAAATCCCTACAGGGCTTATCAGTTTTATGGGAACAATCGTCGACAAACACCCGTTCCATTTTGTGCCCCAATCGGATACCCTGCTGTGGGGCAGCCGTTCTCAACTTTTCTGGCACTCTGGAGTCACCTGCAGAGATTCTAAAGGCATTCCTGTTGACGTGCTGCCTGCAAGGAGTCTTCCCGGAGTGGGATGGGTGGGGCTGGGCACTGGACGCTTGAATAGTGATTCTGAAAATCAGCCCAGTTTGGGAACCACTGTGATGGAGTCATTGACCTAGCAGCTCCTGATATTTAGGGGCTGAGACTACCAAGGTGGCCTGTGTTCCATCTCCCTCTCTTTTTCCAGAGTGGAAGGTCCTGGAAGCAGGACAGGGATATGTGGAGCTGCCTGGACACCAAGGGTGTGGGCGTCCCTGCTGCTGTGGCCGTGTGGATGCCGCCACACACCTGGCCCGGAGCCCCACGTGGACTGTTGTAATGGGGAAAGATAAGCTTCTTGGAATAAAAAGAAGGCAGCCTGCCTTTTCTAGATTCTTGTGCCAAAGCAAGAGGTCTCAGAACCACAGGGTGGGGGGAAGCTGGTTTGTGGACGCAAAAAAGCCAAAGGACAAGAGGGCTCTGTGTTAGCAGATTCATTTATAAGGAAAATATCAGAAGCAAAAGGCACACATGGGAATATTGTTATTGGAAAGAGTATTTTGCTAAAGAATTTTTATAAATGGAAACTGCTTCAAGTTCAAGCCATATTTAAAAACACAACCACATGGGTGGCAGGAAGGAGGGTAACAGCTGTGTTCAAATATTTTTCTGAAGGGATGAACACCCGACCTCTTTCAGCTGTCCCTCCAGCAGGCCTGAAGTGGCTCTGTGGGTCTTGCTTGTGCTTGGACTGGCCCCCTCACCCCCTCTGAGGCCTCTGTGACCTGGTGAGGATGATAAAACATGGTGGTTGGTAAAAAAGATGTCCATTTTTTTTCACCTGGGGTGATTCAAGAACAGTTCATTTTGGAGGTGCCTGGGTGGCTCAGTTGGTTAAGTGTCCGACTCTTGGTTTCAGCTCAGGTCATGAATGATCTCATGGTTCGTGAGTTCAAGCCCCACGTTGGGCTCCACACTGACAACGCGGAGCCTGCTTGGGATTCTCTGTCTCCATTTCACTCTGTCCCTCCCCTCCTTGCTCTTTCTCTCTCAAAATAAATAAACATAAAAAAAGAAAGAATGGCTCATTTTGGTACTAGAGGGGAGAAATGGACAGAAACTATGTACAAGTTAGTGGAAAAGTCAAGGAGTCAGATTGCCTATGAAATTCATACCCAAGGAAGATCTTAGTCTGCTCAGGAATGTTTTTTTTCTCTCTCTTCTTTTGACCCATGGTAGAATGGACTGGGTTAATTTTGGGTGTTTCCAGGTGGCTTTTGAGGATGGGGGTTGAGGGGATTTGGGGAACTTGAAGCAAATAACTGTTTGTGAATAGAGCAAAAGTGAAGGTTTGCTGTGGCGTGCAGCCCAAAGCATAGTGTAGGCCTTCCTTGGTGGTATTTTTGGAAATTGCTCTGATTTGATACAACCTTTTTTGGCCTACTGGAACTATGCTTATCTAGAAAAATACATTTCTGTGTGAAACAAGGTATACGGCCCACCGTTAGACATGAGCTTCATGAGGGCAGGCGTTCTGGTCGGCTGCTCCCATGCAGTGTGCTCTGTGCCCAGACCAGTGCCTGGCACCAGCGGCAGGTACTCCAAATATATTTGTTGAACAAATGAAAGAGTAAGTGCCTGCCCTATGAACTCCCAGGAAGCATTTCTGAAGTAGACAGAAAACTCTTAATACCCATTTTCTCCAAAATTAATAACTTCAGTTCCCAGGAAACAAAAATTTTTCTGCCCTTCTATGTATTGTCTTATAGCATATAAATGTAATTAATGTAAATAAAATCTGTTCCATCCTGTTTATAATAATTAACATTTTGTGAGCACATACTGCAGAATCAGGCATTGTTGAAGGAGCTTTGCATATATTAACCCATTTTCATCCTATACGACCGTATAGACGAAACAGCTCTTCCCATTTCACAGATGAGGCAATGGAGGCACAGAGGATTTAGTACCTTACTTAGGGATAGTCTGCTAATGAGTGGCAGAATTGGGACTCCAGCCCAGGCAATCTAACTCTGGACTTTGTTCTCCTGACCACTGCCCGGCCCTGTATCCAGGGCTCATCAAGGGGACCCCTCATGGGTTTGTCTGCCCACATCCCACTCCTTCCTTCTGGACCAGCCATATCTGCCACCCTAAGGAGAAAGCTGTCTGCAACCAGAGAGTGAGCAGAAGGAAGCCAGATGCTCAGAGAAACAGGCAGGAGAGACCAAGAGTACTGGAGCATCGAACCTCTGCTTCCCAATGTCCTGGAGACCCACCACGTTCCTGCCATGGGATCCATGATCTCTGCAATGTTTCCCCTTTTGGCCAAAGCTAGTTGAAATGGGGTTTCTGTCACTAATGACCTAAAGTGTTCGAACTGGCAGAGGCAGAAGCTCAACTCTGAGTGCTACACCCAAGATTTCAGAGCCCTTTGCCTTTTTGTAAAGAAACAAGCCTTTGTCTAGAGAGGGATGTGAGCCCCTCTCACATGGCCTTCCCCACAAGGTGGGACTGTTCAGGAGTTGCTACCCCAGATGCTTTCAAAGATGCTGCAGCACTTTGTCTTGTGATCTCTTGTGAAGGGACTTTAAGATTCCTTTCAACAAGAGGGGGAGTCTGTTTCTCTCCCTCTTAAATTTGGGCCTGACACATGACTTGCTTTGACCAATTGACAGTTATCAGAGGTAGGTTATGTGACCCTCAAGACTAGGCCTTAAAAGTCCTTGCAGCTTTTGCTCTTGCTCTCTTGGGGCCCTGCCCTGAGGCCCCCATATAAGGAAGGCACCAGCCCCTGAAAGATCAGGGGCCTCGTGGAAGAAAACTGAAATGTCCCAGCTCAGAGACAGTGGCGTCTGCCAGCAAGTGCGAGTTGAGCGTGAGTCCCTGTTGGACCTTCCGGCCCAGCTAACCCTCCAGCTGAATGCAGCCACGAGAGTGAGCGCAGGTGAGCCAGCAGAGAAACCAACTTTCAGAATCAAAAGAAATAACAAGTCATGTCATTTTAAGCCACTAAGTCTTGGATTGGTTTCTTTCACAGCAACAGATAAGTGATACAGCCAGGTTCCATGTTGTAATTTTTCAAGTTCTTTAGCTAATATTCCTAATGGGAACAAATACAGGTGGCAGGGAGCAGGAAGCTTCCAAATGGCCTCTCCCTAGGTGCCTGGGTTTTGTTATTTGGTGAAGAGGTATGGGGATAGAAGGCATGACAGGAAAGGAATAATAACTTACAAAGCAGAGAGGCAATCGTTTTTTGGGTTTGTTTTTTTTTCTACGTTCAATTCCAGGAATTTTATTTTTTTATTTTTTTATATTTGTTAATATGAAATTTATTGTCAAATTTGTTTCCATATAACACCCAGTGCTCATCCCAACAGGTGTCCTCCTCAGTGCCCATCACCCACCCTCCCCTCCCTCCCACGCCCCCATTAACCGTCAGATTTTTCTCAGTTTTTAAGAGTCCCTTATGGTTTGGCTCCCTGCCTCTCTAACTTGTTTTTTTTTCCCTTCCCCTCCCCCATGGTCTTCTGTTAAGTTTCTCAGGATCCACATAAGAGTGAAAACATATGGTATCTGTCTTTCTCTGTATGACTTATTTCATTTAGCATAACACTCTCCAGTTCCATCCACATTGGTACAAAAGGCCATGTTTCATTCTTTCTCATTGCCAAGTAGTATTCCATTGTATATATAAACCACAATTTCTTTATCCATTCATCAGTTGATGGACATGTAGGCTCTTTCCATAATTTGGCTATTGTTGAAAGTGCTGCTATAAACATTGGGGTACCCGTGCCCGTATGCATTAGTACTCCTGTATCCTTTGGATAAATACTAGCAGTGCTATTGCTGGGTCATATTTTTAATTTTTTGAGGAACCTCCACACTGTTTTCCAGAGTGGCTGTGCCAGTTTGCATTCCCACCAACAGTGCAAGAGGGTTCCCGTTTCTCCACATCCTTGCCAGCATCTATAGTCTCCTGATTTGTTCATTTTAGCCACTCTGACCAGTGTGAGGTGGTATCTCAGTGTAGCTTTGATTTATATTTTCCTGATGTTGAATGACGTTGAGCATCGTTTCATGTGTCTGTTGGCCATCTGGAAGTCTTCTTTTTGAGTTTATCTTTGTGAATGGTGTAAGAAAGTGGTCTCATTTCATTCTTCTGCATGTTGCTGTCCAATTCTCCCAGCACCATTTGTTAAGGAGACTGCCTTTTTTCCATTGGATATTCTTTCCTGATTTGTCAAAGATTAGTTGGCCATACATTAGTGGGTACAGTTCTGGAGTCTCTATTCTATTCCATTGGTCTATGTGTCTGTTTTTGTGCCAATACCTTGCTGTCTTGATGATTACAGCTTTGTAGTAGAGGCTAAAGTCTCGGATTGTGATGCCTCCTGCTCTGGTCTTCTTCTTCAATATTACTTTGGCTATCTGGGGTCTTTTGTGGTTCCATACAAATTTTAGGATTGCTTGTTCTAGCTTCAAGAAGAATGCTGGTGCAATTTTGACTGAGATTGCATTGAATGTGTAGATTACTTTGGTAGTATTGACATTTTAACAATATTTATTCTTCCAGTCCATGAGCATGGAATGTTTTTCCATTTCTTTGTATCTTCTTCAATTTCCTTATAAGCCTTCTATAGTTTTCAGCATACAGATATTTTACATCTTTGGTTAGGTTTATTCCTAGGTATTTTATGATTCTTGGTGCAGCTGTGAATGGGATCAGTTTCTTTATTTGTCTTTCTGTTGCTTCATGATTAGTGTATAAGAATGCAACTTATTTCTGTACATTAATTTTGTATCCTGCGACTGCTGAATTCATGTATCAGTTCTAGCAGACTTTTGGTGGAGTCTTTCAGGTTTTCCATGTATAGTATCATGTCATCTGCAAAAAGTGAAAGCTTGACTTCATCTGAGAAGCAATAGTTTGACTGTACAGGTATTTACTTTGTGGCCTAAAAAATGCCTTGGCACATGAGACACCTGGCTGACTCACTTGGTTAAGCATCCAACTCTTGATCTCAGCTCACGTCATGATCTTATGGTTTGTGAGTTTGAGCCCTGCATCAGGCTGACAACACAGAGCCTGCTTGGGATTCTCTCTCTCCCTCTTTCTCTGCCCATCCCTCCTGCTTGCACTCTCTCTCCCACAAAGTAAATAAACTAAAAAAAAAAAAAAAAAAAAAAGGTAACAAAGGGTTCTTGTTCCCTGGCATTAAGTCTGAACTAAATGTCAGATGCCTTACCAGGTGCATAAGGAGAAACAGTACCTGCCTGGGAGAATGGGTATGTTAGCTGTGCAGTGTGAATCTATGTGGATAAAGCCCTGGGTGTCATTCAAGTGCTGGTCTGATGAAGTGCCCTTGCTAGAAAAGAATGTTCTGGGTGAGCCCTGAAAATATTTGCACTTAGAGTCCCAGGATCACATGGCCATGCATCCACTCTATCAGACCCTGTAATACTTGTGCTTCAGGAGAACCTGATACAGAACTAAGGTGGTCAAAACTTGGGATATGTTAAGCTTCCAAATCTGGAGTTCTTGACTCAGCCAGAATACTTATAAATTTAATGTGTTTTATACATCTCTTCTGATTGTACCAGTTCATTCAGGAAAAGGCTTTCCAATGCTTTGCTGTTTTTCCTCCTGGTTTGCTAGAATGCCATGGAATATAGAGCCACGGAGCCTTGAGATACAAGGGAGGAAAGGTCCTTGTTTTCTGTGAGGTTGGGGGTGTCTCTGATGGCTAGAGACAGACTTGAGGGGTGTGGAGTTGGATGTTGGCTCTTAGGGAATCTCTGTGTGCTCAGGGCCGAGAAAAATGCCTTACTTAATTGTGACCAAATTCTCACGGCCACATAAACTGGTGTCCAGCCAGATCTCTTGGGTTTCCTGGGATCTCACTAAAAAGAACGTAGGCCACAGGTGTGATTCAAGTGTCTGAAGGATTCGGGAGAAGGAGATTGCACGGAAATCTCTGGGAACGAGACTGTAGACAAATCTATAAGGGGACAGTTTCCTTGCATGGGGAAGGTATTCAGCATGTTGCAGGCTGCATGTTGGGTGCGGTGTGAGGAACGATTGGGGTCCAGGCAGGAATGTTCCCCCTCTGTCCCCAATGACACCAAAGCCTCTTTTTAAAAAAAGAATTTTTTTAACATTTACTTATTTTTGAGAGACAGAGAGAGACAGAGAATGAGCAGGGGAGGGACAGAGAGAGAGGGAGACACAGAATCTGAAGCAGGCTCCAGGCTCTGAGCTGGAGCTGTCAGCACAGAGCCCGACGGGGGGCTAGAACCCATGAACTGTGAGATCATGATGTGAGCCGAAGTCAGTTGCTTAACTGACTGAGCCACCCAGATGCCCCTTCTTTTTTTTTTTAATTTTTTTTTTTTTTAACATTTATTTATTTTTGAGAGACAGAGCATGAGCAGGGGAGGGACAGAGAGAGAGGGAGACACAGAATCTGAAGACACCAAGGCCTCTGGACACCAGGAATCTCTGCCCTACGGGGATAAAACTATAGCTTCAGGGACAAAGAAACAGTGCTGCGGGAGGGATGTTTTCATGCCTGCTGGGGAGATGGACTCTCCTGGGGGTGAGGCCGGCAGAGATTAAGAGCAGGTGGCCTGGGGTGTGGAGGGCACTATGGTTGGCATGTGTGTTGAGAAGTTTGGCCATGGAGCCCACAGATCCTTGTATAGAGCTTTAGCAGCAGGGCCATACCCTTAGTGCAGGCTGGTGAGATGAGCACAGACAGCCTGGTGGATGGATGTGGGGGCCACACACAGAAGAGGGATTACAGGGTTATTTATGTCTAAATCGTACAGCTATAGATATAGATGTAGATACAGATGTAGATGTAGATATATAGATATAGATATAGACATACAGATATATACTGTATATAGGTACATGTACATACACACACATCCACTGTTGGATTCTAAGGCACACAATAAGAGAGGGCTGATGTCCCATCCCAGAGCAAGTGGGGATTCCAGTCAAATTGTTCCAATGATTCTACCGGGGACCTACAAGCTGAAAGGTCACAACGTCCTCTGGACAATTTCTAGATGAAGACCTTAGGGCTCAGAGAGTAAAGTGATGTGTCAACAAAGGACAATACTGTAGACCTCACAGGCTAAATGTGGTCCAGGCCTGTTTTTGTGGATAAAGCTGTATGGGCACCCAGCCACAGCCAGTCAGTATTCAGAGGAGGGAAGGTTGGCATGTGGCTCCATCAAGGGCTTCGTTCCAGAGGAGAAGGTATCCCCACGCTCTCCGTCATGATCGCAGAGTAACGACCAGGGTGAAACCCAATGGCAATTCTGAATAGATGTCATCAAAACAAGGGCATCTTGGAGCAAAAGATTTTATAGCTCATGTCGCTTGCGGCGTTGAAGGCTGAGAGTGGCCTTGGCAGCTATGCTGAGACAATGGCTTGGGATGGAGTCAGCACAAACAGCACAGGCACTGCGGGTCCCCAGACAAGCTTCCTTTAAATTAGCTCATTCCAACCAGTAACCTGTAGCAGCTTGAACGTCAGTTGATGTGTGCTTTTCTTGCCAAGGGAGAGAGAAAGGGCATAAGAAACTTGTGAAAAGCTGCTAGAGAAGACATGATCCAATCTTTGGCAACTGTGTTTGGACTCAGAGCTTTGTGCCAGAGGTATCTCTACCTTTATTATGCACCATAGATATGCCAGAGAGCCGGGCAAGAAGGACTCAGTGGGGGAGAAGTGAGGAGGAGGGAAATTACGGAAAGAAACCGATGAACTTTATAGTCTTCAAGTGGCCGCTTCACAACACCTGGAGGCTGACAATCCCCAGACACCCAGCCATCAATCCTCTCAGACAGGCCTGGATGCAGAGGCAACCCAGGCCATAGGGCCAGAAGTGCAGCCAGCGCTGGTCCTTGCGGGGCGGGAGGGTGAGGAGGATGGCCTCTGCACCTGGGAGGCCACACGGGGCTGTCTGGTCCCCGAGGCTGCAGCAGAATGGGTCACGGCTGTCCCTGCTGATGTTCAGAGCCAACACAGCTCAGGTCCTTCTGCAGGAGCCGTGACGCAGCCTCACAGTGGCTCCAGTCCAGCTCCCCACTCTTCTTCCCTCGTTTTCTCCTTCAACCTCCAAGACAGCAAAATGTGCCACAGGAAAGGGCCTTGAGACTGCAAAGAAACCATTTCTGTGGGCACTGGCACTGTCACATGTGAAATGAGACAGGTGTGGAAGAGAACAATGAATTTCCACACTATTTATTTATTTATTTATTTAGAATGTGCTAATCTCTAACTTTTTAAAAATGTTTTTATATTTTTGAGAGAGAGAAAGCACACGTGAGCATTCAAGCGGGGGAAAGGTAGAGAGAGTGGGGAACAGAAGACCCCAAGCAGGCTCTGTGCTGACGGCAGAGAGCTTCACGCGTGGCTCGAACCCACGAACTATGAAATCATGACCACAGCCAAAGTCGGATGCTTAAGCTTAACTGACAGAGCCACCGAAACGCCCGACTAAACTTTTATTTTAAACCAACAGATCCATGTTTTTCAAACGAGATGTTAAAGCAAAGGGGGAACTTCGGGTTGGGGGATGGCCCAGGGGTGGCACACAGCCTGGTAAAGCTGCTATAACAAAGTACCCCAAACAGCAGGGACGAATTGTCTCCCAGTTCTGGAGGCCAGACATCCCGAAACCAGTGTCCACTCGGCTGGTTCCTGTGGGGGCTGTGGGACTGATCTGCCCCAGGCTTCTGTCTAGCTTGTAGATGGCGCCTTCTCTCTTCACGGTGTCCCTTCTTGTGAACATTTCCCCTTTTTATAAGGACATCGTTTGGGTGGGTTAGGGCCTGCCACCCTAACACCTCACCTTGACTTGATTGCCTCTGTAAATGCCCTGTCTCCAAATAGTTCATATTCTAAAGTACTGGGGTCAGGGCTTATCTGAATTTGGAGGGGACACAATTCAACCCAGAACAGAGTCTTTGGCCCACCACCTTCTGAAAATGGAAACACAGAGCTCCAGACACATTGCAAAGCCACATGGAGAAGCTTATCAGCCCCCTTCCCTGAGCTGGAACAGTCTACTTTGGCACAGACCTGTGCTAAATGAAACCCTTTGAGAATATGGGTTGTTACTTGGTGGCCTGATGTTGGTTTCTAAATGCCATTTGTATGGAGTAATGCCCAGGGAAAGGTCAGATTCCACGGCTGGCATAGGGAAATTAAAAGACAAGTCTGACATAAATGTCTGTGCTAGCAAGTAATGATGGGAGCATGTCAAAAGGACACGGCATGGGGCATGGAGGTAGAAAGTAGAGAGAGAGAAAAGAAAAAAGGACACAGAAGCTGCTTGAAAGGGGCGTCATTAGTGAATCTAGAATCATATGAACAGCAAAAGAAACAGTGCTTGTAACTGATTATAGCCTTTTGAATAAAACAGTGATCTAGGAGTTTATATTGATAGAAATGAAGGAATTGAAGAAAGAAACAAATGTGGAGAAAGGCATGTGCTTTCTTATAGCCATGTTAACTAATGCCAACTAATAATAGTTTAATAATTAGTTAGATTTAGAAAATCACCATTTGTAGCTGTCACAGTAATAATTAACTCAGGCGCGAATGACCATTACATGTTAACACCAGTGGGGGAGAATGTGATGGCAAAGAGGGTATTTAGATAGTCTCAAAGTCTCTTCCCACAGGTTATTTATTCGTTTCCAAGGGAAAAATAGTAACTTTACAGTACAGAAACCTGAGGGACATCACCTCAACTGAGTGATCATTGTTAACAAAATGACGAATGAAACAAAGTATCATCTTGTGCCTCCTCATATGATGCAGTAAGGACACAACAGCATGTCTGTGCTATTCCGCCTATTTGTTTTTTATGGCTGCTGTAAAAAAAAAAATTACAGCAAACTTGGTGGCTTAAAATAACAGAAACTTATTCTCTCACAGCTCTGGAGGCCAGACGTCTGAAATGGGCGTCAGTGATCCAACATCACTAGTTATCAGGGAAATACAAATCAAAACCGTAAGATATCACCTCACTCCAGTCAGAATAGCTACTATCAGAAAGACAAGAAATAAGAAGTGTTGGTGAGGATGTGGAGAAAAGGGAGCCCTTGTGCACTGTTAGTGGGAATGCAAATTGGTGCAGCTGCTGTGGAAAACAGTCTAGAGGTTCCTCAAAAAAACTAAAAAATAGGGGTGCCTGGGTGGCTCAGTCAGTTAAGGATCTGACTTTGGCTCAGGTCATGATCTCACAGTTTGTGTTTTTGAGCCCTGCATCGGGCTCTGTGCTGATAGCTCGAAGTATGGAGCCTGCTTTGGATTCTGTGTCTCCCTCTCTCTGCCCTTCCCCTGCTCATGCTCTGTCTCTCAAAAATAAATAAATGTTAAAAAAAAATAAAACAACTAAAAATTAGAATAGAATAGAAACATCATATGAACACTTCTGGTTATTTCTCTGAAGAAAACGAGAATGCTAGTTCGAAAAGAGCCTTTAAAAAAAAAAGTGTTCTTTTGGGAACACTGTATTGAGATATAAGACACATACATACAATTCATGCGTTTAAAGTGTACAATTCAAAGGTTTTTCGTATATTCACAGACTTGTGCAACCATTGCCACTACAACTTTGGAACATTTTCATTGCCCCCAACCCCCTCCCCTCCCCCAACCCCCAGCCCAGCCCAACGCAACCACTAATCTACATTCTGTCTCTAGAGATTTGTCTGTCCTGTGCATCTCATAAGGAATCCTATATGTGCTCTTTTGTGTTTGGCTTCTTTCACTTCACATCATGTTTTCAAGGTTCGTCTGTGTCGGAACGTGTATCAGCACTTCATTCCTATTACACGCATAGGCTTATTTGTGTAAAATTGTGTAAAATGGCCCGAGGTTACTTATTTCCTCACAGCAGGCTGAGACCCCTTAGTTCAAAAGCCACCGGCGCCACACTCAAGTTGTGCACATCCAGTTGTTTTAAGAGCTTAAGCTAGCAAATTTTTAGCCAGTTGGGGCCTGCCTGCTTTTCATGCTGTGGGAATCTACTGGAGTCTTGTGATCTTAAGGCCCAAGGGTGCTAAGGTCTTTCTGAGCTCTCTGACCTGAAGGCTGCCCGCCATGCTGCTGAATGGCCACACCTAGATATATCCATCCCCTTTCTGGCCCCTCCCCTGGGGTTGCCTTTGCCCTCTTCCGCTTCAGGCTGGTGGGCGCCTTGCCATCAGGCTCTTCAGGGCTCATGTTGTCAGGAACTTCTCCTTGCACGCAACCCTGTCCAAGTGCTCCCCAGGAGAGTCTGCTGTGTGTTACTGTCACTCATGGCAATTTCCTTTTTTTTTTTTTTATTTAAACATTTTTTTAATGTTTATTTTTGAGAGACAGACACATGACATGAGTGGGGGAGGGGTAGAGAGAGGGAGATACAGAATCTGAAGCAGGTTCCAGGCTCTGAGCTGTCAGCACAGAGCCCGACGCGGGTTTCGAACTCACGAGCTGTGAGATCATGACTTGAACCGAAGTCGTTGGACGCTCAGCCAACTGAGCCACCCAGGCGCCCCAACTCATGGCTATTTTTCCTTGATCACCTCCTCAAATCACTCAGAACTCTTACAATTCCTTTTTATTGCTGAATAACATTCCATTGTATGGATATACCACTTTCTGCTTATCCTTTCATCCCTTGATGGACACTTGGGTTGTTCCTAGCTTTTGGCTGTTGTCAATAGTGCTGCTATGAACATTCCTGAGCAAGCTTGTTTGAATGCTTGTTTTCACTTCTCTTGGGCAGAGGTGTACAATTGCTGGGTCATATGGTAACTCTATGTTTAATTCTTTGAGGAAGTGCCAGACTGTTTTCCAAAGCGGCTGCACCCATTTTGCATCCTTACCAGCAATGTATGAGGGTTCCAATTTTTCCATGTCCTTGCTAACACTGGTTATGATCTGACTTTCTAGTTATAGGCACCCTATGGGAAACGAAGCAGTATCTGATTGTGCTTTTGATTTTCATTTTCCTGATGACTGATGAGGTCAAGCATCTCTTCATGTGCTGTTGGCCATTTGCATATCTTCCTTAGAAAAATGTCTATTCAGATCCTTTGCTCATTTTTAAATTGGGTTATTTGGATTTTTATTATTGAGTTGTAAGAATTCTTGATACATTCTAGGAACAAATCCCTCATTTATATATATGATTTTCAAATATTTTCTCCCATTCTGAGGGTTGTCTTTTCACTTTCTTGATGATGTCCTTTGAAGCACAAAAGTTTATAATTTTGATGGTGTCCCATTCATGTACTTTTTTCTTGGGTTGCTTTTGCTAAGAATCATTTTAGTTCTTCCATTTTGAGTTAATTTTTTTAATATAGTGTATGTTCTTTTGCATGTGACTATCCACTTGTCTTAATGCCATTTATTTAAAATACAACCATTGAATTGTTTCAGCGTCCTTTGTTCAAACTCAATTGAGTGTAGACACATGGGTTTGTTCCTGGACTCTTCATTCTGTTCCATGCATCTATAAGTTTGTCCCTTTTTTTTTCAAACAATTTTTTTTTATTTGAGAGAGAGAGTGAGAGAGAGAGAGCATGAGGGGGGAAGGGGGGTACTGGGAGTGAGAGACAGAATCCTAAGCAGGCTCCATGCTCAACATGGGGCTCAATCCCATGGCCCTGGGATCATGACCTGAGTTGAAATCAAGAGTTGAAATGACTGAGCCACCCAGGTGCCCCTATAAGTTTATCCTTATGCCAGGACCGCAATGCCTTAATGCTTGGAGATGAAGTCTCTTGTGTGACTCATTCCCCCACCTAATGAACTGCTCAGGTCAGGATTCACCTCAAGCCCAGTGCCCTGCACCTGAAGGTGTGGTGTCTTTTTAGGGTGCTACTGCTCTAGGTATTAGGATTTGGCTATACTCTGTCAATGTCCTTTGATTTTTCTTCTTTCCAGCCCTTCTGTGATCTTTGTTGCCAACAGCCATTCCATTCCTCAGGAGTGTTCCCCTTAGACTGGGGCAGTGACTCCTGCTTCCTTGAAGCAGTAAGAGATCTGGTAGAGGGTAGTGGTCAAACCCACTGTCTACAAAGGGGGGGGCTTCCTCTGTGCTCCCCAACTCCCATGGACACATCTGCACCTCATTTTTGTAGCTCTGGTTTAAGAATACTAACATCAAGGGGTGCCTGGGTCGCTCTGTCGGTTAAGCATCAGACTTCAGGTCAGGTCATGATCTGATCGTGAGTTGAAGCCCCACATTGGGGTCTCTGCTGTCAGTGCAGAGCTCACTTCAGATCCTGTCTTTCTCTCTCTCTGCTTCTTCACCACGTGCATTCTCTCTCTTCCTCTCTCTCAAAAATAAATAAACATTAAAAAAATTAGAAAAAAAATAATGCCAAAGTTGAACCCAAGGTATGAAATGGCCTAATTAGAGAACTGGCAAAGATGTTCAAGAAGTAGGGGAATAACCTTGGAAGGAAAGAAAAAGGGCCCAATTCCTCAATATTTAGGCTTTTAGCTATCAAATGTTCTCCAGGCTTCTATCCCTTTGAAAGGAGGTTAAAAAAATGCTGAGAATTGAATTCATTCGTCATCAGGAATACTGTGCCTTTAAAACCTTCCCCAACCTGAAACATTTCCAAAAAGGGTAACTTTACAGACTCACAAAATAGAATCTAGAACTAGAAGGGCAACTGAAAAGAGGCAAACATCACTGCTTCAGGAGCAAAATACTGGGGAAAGGGGACCTCCCCAAAGAATGTTTTCATGGGAAAGAGGGATGTGCAGAAAGCTGAGATTGTACATCTCCAGAACAAGGTCACTTTAGGTGCTTTGCTAGAAACTGAGAAGATCTTATATGATCTGGGAATGTCTTCAGTGAAAGCATCACCTGCAGTGATTTTAGACAGAGGAAGTGTTGTTAATGTTTCTCATCTGGAGCCCAGCTGGAAGGGAATGGGGTGCGGGAGGGAGTCCAGGGACACCTAGAAGAGCTTCTTTGTTTCTTGGATGAAAAAACAGCATCATCATTTTGCAAATAGGAAGTGAAACATAAAGGGGTAAGAGACCAATACAAGATTTAAGTTGTGCGATCAGAATTTCAGAGTCTATGCCCAAGCTATAATCACTAGACCCTGACCCCAGAGGGCAAAGGAAGGAAAAATGGAAAAGGCATAGACTGGCTAGACTGGCCCGTTGTATCCAGGATGGCTCATCTTGGGGCCCCCACCCTCCTCTGCTGGGACACGGGGGTTGGTCTTTTCCCCTTGTCTATAACAAGGTGTAATTTTTTTTTGGTTTAAAGAGGTTTATTTATTTATTTAAGTATAATTTATTGTCAAATTGGGTTACATACAACACCCAGTGCACATCCCAGCAAGTGCCCTCTTCAATGCCCATCACCCATTTTCCCCTCGTCCCCCCCCGCTCCGATCCACCCTCAGTTTGTTCTATTTAAGAGTCTCTTGTGGTTTGTCTCCCTCCCTCTCTGTTTGTAACTTTCTCTCCCCTTTCCTTCCCCCATGGACTTCTAAATTTCTCAAGATCCACATATGAGTGAAAACATATGGTATCTGTCCTTCTCTGACTGACTTATTTCACTCAGCATAATACCTTCCAGCTCCATTCACGTTGCTGCAAATGGCAGGATTTCATTCTTTCTCATTGCCAGGTAGTATTCCATTGACTATATAAACTACATCTTCTTTATCCATTTGTCAATTGATGGACATTTAGACTCTTTCCATAATTTGGCTATTGTTGAAAGTGCTGCTATGAACATTGGGGTACATGTGCCCGTATGCATCAGCACTCCTGTATCCTTGGGTATTTTTAATAAGCACCAGGATAGACAAAGGGGTGGATTGCAATCTTTAAGGGGTCCCCTTTGCCCAAGATTAAGAGAATATCATATGATCAGAGCTCTATGGGATCTCTGGGGTTTTGGTCTGTTTCAAGGTGTTCTAAGCAGGGATTACCAACTTTTTTACATGATAAATACATGTTGATTTAAAAAGTACAAGTAAACAAAAGGATAATAATTACCTGGAACTCCACCTGATAAGATAACCATTGATGATATTTTCATCTCTACTCTTCACAACTTAAAAATACACACACACAGAGACACACATGTGAACACATATTTGATTTCTTCAAATATTGAGTCTCACTGTACGATAGTCTTTTGTAGTTTTTTTCCCACTCAGCTGTGTATGATGACTATCTTCCTTTGTCAACTGAAAGTTTTCACATCATTTTTTAGTGGTTTCTACCTATGAATGTATCACAGCCTTCTAGTGATACATTCTAGTATTTTTTAAAGTTTATTTATTTATTTTGAGAGAGAGAGAGAGAGAGAGAGAGAGAGAGAGAGAGAGCACGAGCAGGGAAGGGGCAGAGAGAATGGGAGAGAGAGAGAATCCCAAACAGCATAGAGGTAGATGAGGGGCTCAAACCCATGAACCATGCGATCATGCCCTGAGCTGAGATCAAGAGTCGAATGCTTAACCGACTGAGCCACCCAGGCACCCCTAGTGGATTGTATTTTAGATCAATTATCATGATCATAGCAGCATGTTTTTGCCTCTCCTGAGCACAGCCAGAACAGGGCTCTCTGTTGTATGTCCCTCTTGCTTTTCTTAATGTCTTAACTTTTCTTAATGAAACAAGGGTCTATAAGAGGGAGAACCAGTGACCTCATCCCAGGCAGACATGGAAATCCTGTTTAAGGATTCTTTATGTCTGGTGGTTCCCTTCCTTAAGCTCCAATGAAATTAATAGCTTTCTTTGAACAGATAATACTCAAATGGGATAATACATTTGGGATGATATGTAAGATACAAAATTGCTATATAATTGTTATAATAATAATAACAATATTGTTATTATAGATTAAGCTCTCGATTTTGGAATCCCATAGAACTTTTAGAATTACACAAAACAATATCTTGCCTCACTTTAGCCATAGATGTGCTCCTGAAATTTTGGGACAAACTAAACATTTAATGAATCAAATCATACATTCAAACCTAAATTTTAAAATGGTTTTTTTTCTTCCTTTCTGATGGGTGTTCAGTTTTCCCTTCAGACTTCTAATTCTCCCTTCAACTTTAGTTTCCTTTCAAACTTTTGTTTTAAGCCCCCACCCCCTTCCCACCAGAGGTGAAGGGTGGGCAAACACTGAAACCTTCAGAGGGACCTGTTAAAGGGCTGGTCTATGAGCAGGGCAACCTGTTTGCTGCCCCCCAGCCCTCCCCACTCTCTCCTCCCCAGGGAGTCTGGCCTGTGCGGACTGCACCCTACAGCTCCTGGGTTCTTTGTCTTATGGGTGGATTTGGCCAGTGGCAGCAGGAGATCAGAAGGAGGGGAGAGTGAGGCCAGGGAGTTCATTGCTCTCACTTTGTCTCTGCAAAGTCATTTCTCAAGGAGATATCCTCCTCATGACTTCTCTCTCCTTCTAGGTTCCCATAACCTCTCCCTCCCTCACCCCATCGGGTTTGGTGGTGGCAAAAGTTTCACTGCCTTAGCCCATACTTTGTAAGTAGCTCCTCTGTAAAGAAACCCTCTTCTATCTTCCTAATTTGAGCGTGCCTCTGTTTCCTATTGGGACTCTATTCAATAAAGTCTAGAGAGTTTAGAAACCCTTTGCTAGCAGATTGAATCCTTCCTTAATTTGGTGGCCAGAACTCAGGGGAGGCTTTGCTATTTCTCACAAGGGCTCTGTGAGTAAAGATAAGGGCTTGCAGAAGAGGGATAGGCACAGGGTCAGGCATCAAGGATCTGGGTGCTGAACAAATGGCAAAACCATCAGTGGAAAGAAGAGCATAGAGTTTAGGTATGTAAGCATTGGTGCCATGCTGCCTGGGTTCAAATACAGCACACTGCTTACTATGGCAGCCAACTTGAAGATGGCCGCCAGTAATCCTGCCTCCTGTATTTTGTCCTTGTGTAATCCCTCCCTTTGAGTGGGGGTGGGAACTTGTGACTTTCTAACCAACAGAATACCACAAAGGTGATGAGACATCATTTCCATGATTATGTTGCATAAGATTATAACTTCCATGCAAGCAGACCCTCTCCCCAGCTGGCTTTGATGATGTCAACTGCCATACTGTGAATTATCATTTAAAAAGGCCCATCAATCAACAGTCAGTAGGGAACTGAGGTCCTGTCCCGAACATCCCTCAAGGAATGGCCACTGGCCAACAACCCTATGAACTTGGAAGCAGGTCCTTCCCCAGTCGAGTCTCCAGATGAAACCCAGCTGATAGCCTCTTGAAAGACCCTGAGCTGGATCACTCAGCAATGCTGTGCCTGGGGTCCTGGCTCACAGAAGCTGTGAGATCATAAATGTGCTTTGTTTTAAGCCATTAACTATGTGGTGATTTGGGGCACCTGGGTGGATCAGTCAGTTAAGCATCCAACTTTGGCTCAGGTCATGATCTCGCTGTTCCCAAGTTCAAGCTCTGCATTGAGCTCTGTGCTGACATCTGGAACATGGAGACTGTTTCTGATTCTGTTTTTCTTTCTCTCTCTCTGCCCTTCCTCCACTCACACTCTGTCTCTCACTCTCAAAAATAAACATTAAAAAAAATTTTTTTAAGTATGGTGATATGTTGGCAACAAAAGATAACTACTATGGGCACCTGGGTGGCTCAGTCAGTTAAACGTCTGACTTCGGCTCAGGTCATGATCTCACAGTTCGTGGGTTTGAGCCCCGTGTTGGGCTCTGTGCTGACAGCTCAGAGCCTGGAGTCTGTTTCAGATTCTGTGTCTCCCTTTCTCTCTGTCCCTCCCCTGTTCATGCTCTCTGTCTCAAAAATAAATAAACATTAAAAAAATTTTTTTAATAAAAAAATAACTAATATACTTATTATCTGTGTAATTGCAAGGAAGCCACTAAACCAATTTATGTCTTAGTTTCCTTACCTCTAAGACCAGAATCAAACGCTTCTGCTTTGCAGAGCAGACACAAGAACAAATTAAGCTAACTAATATGCTTAAAGTAGCACCTGTCACAGAAGTGGCTCATCACATATCAATGTTGGTTAAGATTTTCAGAGCAGACTCTAGCTTCTTCAGGACTACAGCACCTTACCTGATCATAAGACTTGGTTGGCCCTTCTTCCTCTGCTCCTGTCCCCCAAGTTCACCTCAACTTTTTGCCCATTTGTCTCTTTGGTTAGCGTGGTATTCAATGACAGATTTCCACAGAGCAGAAAGCACTTTGCAGAGCCCTAAAGCATGAGTGTACTTTCCCAAACCTTTTCCAAGACTTGGCCACCCCTTCTGTCATTTTCTCTGCGGGCTCTCCTCCACTGCCATCTCTGAATTCCTTAGAAAACCAACTAAAACACAGCTTGGTTAACGCGTAGACAGCCCAGGAGCAGAGCACAAATCTGGATGTCTGTTCAACGGCATTTATTATAATGCATCCCTCTAGGGGCCAGCAGAGCATCAGAGAACCATGGCATGCATGAAGCTGGAGAGGAGTGTTTTCCAGCCTTGTGTCCCTCAAAACATAGTGTTCAGCTCAAATGTCACTTCACTGTTCTGCCCAGATCTTGGATCCGTCTCTCTTCCTAGAGTCTGAGAGATTTTTAGATCTCAAGGATCCTTTCCTGTCAGTCCTCTTTTCCTATACCTCCCCCACCACCCATACGCTCCAAACTTTCAGATCCATCTTTTCAACACAATGAGGTTAAGGTCTCTGAGCAACTTCTTTTCTTCTCGTACCCACCCTTGTACCTTTTCTCTCACAGCACTTACATGCAAAACGATTTCTCCTTTCCCATTCAGCAACCCACTCTATTCACTTCTGCCTCCCGTTCCTACCTACCTTGGTAGATTTGGTAGACATGGCTTTTTCTCATTGTCCCAAAAGTCAACCTCCCAAAATAAACGCACACCTGTTTACCCATGCAAATAAGCCAGAAAGAGGATTAATGGTTGTCTCATCTCCATGCACAATATTTTTTTCTGAGTATACGCTGCCCCACAGGCTGTGGTGGCGGGGGTGGGGTGGGGGCAGACCAAAAGAGGAAAAGGGACCTGTCCTAAATTAGCCACTTACCTAAATTAGCTCATTACCACTTCAGGAGTAAAACTCAGCAGTCCTGACCCAGAGCAGATTCTGTTAGACAACAGGATTGGCCTGTTGTCTGGGTCCAATCAGCTGGGCAATAGTTATGGTTCTTTCTGAGCTGTTAGGTAGGACAAGCCCACAGTGAATTGGAAATCCCAAAGGTCAAGGGTTACCTCCTATTTACATTCACCACAGAGAGTTGGATGTAAGAAGTACTCAGGAAACATGAGTGGATGTGACTCTGTTGTTTATTTCAGAGAAGAAGGCAGGGAACCTACAAGAGGTTGGAGCTGGTTTGGAAAAAACAGAAGACCGAACTTGAACTTCCGGATGGAGTCTTTCCAGAAGTTGTTTCATTGTAGCTATTTTGCCTTTTAGTGCACCTATCGCTTCAGGGGGCTCTACTGTACCCATTCTGTGTGATCACCAGGAAAATGATTCTTGGTTTTTTAACATGTGAGTAAGCGGATCTTCTGCATCTTTTAAATCTCCTCCAGCTGAGCAAGGAACCCTGGCACTGAGGGGAGAAGGGGGGTAACGCAGAGTGGGTTTGTCCACAGATTTATTCACTTAGCAACATCTTTGCTTTTTTCTGCTCCCCATTTTTTGGGTGGCGGGGGGGAGGACACTACAATACTGGGATGGGTGAGCCGACAAGTGGGTGGATAGACAGAAGAAGGAGTTTCCTCCTTGAGATTCTCATAATTGGTGTGTGGTTTACATCCCATTCATCTGGAGGGTGCTGATAGGAATTGGAAACAGTTTGAGCTGAATTTGCCTCTGGTGACACAAAGGTGCCAATCTCAGCTTGTCAGTGGTCTCTTGTCTCCTTCACACCCATCAGCTCCTGCTTTATTTTAAACAAAACACCTTCCAGTGTCCTTAACCTCAAGTAACCAGCACATGAAGCTCTTTGCATTTAAACTGAAAGCACGATGACGTACATAGAGTTTTAAAAAAATAGCAGGAGAAAGGTGCAATGAAGTTCCAGGTGTCCCTCTCTAAAAGAAGCTTTTAATGGCTGAAAACTTGCAGAGAAAATGTTAACCTCCCAAACCAGGAAACAGTACGTACTTTCCATTTACATGAAAGGAATTTCTCTATATCCACAACTCTGGCCCTTGCTGAGTTTGCTTACTACCTATGAGAGAGCATTCAAATCCACTCTGGTTCATTCTTTTCAATGCAATATATTCCATCGTATAGTTATATTTAATTGATCTATTTCTATTGATGGTAGTTTTGGTGGCTTGCAGTTTCTCACGGGGTGGCTTTGGGGACAGAAGTCTCCTGGCTGGAACATGGGACCTCGTGGTCATTTGTGTGTTTGTCTTGTTGAAGGCATCTGTCAGCCAACGGCCAAGCACACAGACTCTTCGAGATACTCCATCTGGCAGTGCGGGCCCACCATGGGAGAGGTCAAGGCCCAGAAACTGAAAGCCAAAGAGGTACAGATAAAGGCACTTGGGCCCCTGGGTCCCATATGGAGATGCCACCACACAGGGGCCTCTGTGGGGAGTGGGGAAACACCGTCTGGGAGTCTGAGACATGCACTCTAGTCCTACGTCTGCAGAAGAGTAAGGAACACAAGGAGCCTTTGTTGTGCTCCGACTTAGAGCCAGCCACCTTGACATGCCATGGCTTTCCTCCCCGTCCCAGGGACAGGTGTTACCAGCCCCTTGCAAGTAGAGGTGGAGTCACCTGTCCCAGGCCAACACTACTGTGGTCCTGTGGTGCATGCTGGGGTCCCTTCTCAGATAACTCTGAGTCTGAAATTCTTTCCCTCCCACCCCTGCCCTGGCCTCCTTTGTAACTTTTCTTGCCCTCTCCTTTCAGGATAAACTAAATGAAGTCAACACGTGTGTATTAGCTCCTACTCTTTGCAGGACACTTTTTCTCCCTCTCCTGTGGGTTTCCAAATGGGAGGCACCGTTGCCTAAGGGGCTCCAAGGTTTCAGATCACCCTCATGGGCCATAGATTCAAGAAGTCCCCCTTCTGGCAGCCTCCTTGGGAAGTTGTCACAGGATGCCCTCCTGACATACGGGACAACTGGTGTGAGGGCGGGGTGGGTAGGGAAGTGGGTCCTCCCTGCCTTCAGCCTCTCCTGCCAACCCGAGGAGCCCACGGCTCCTCCAGGCCACGCTGTGAGCTCCAGCTCTGAGTGTGCTGAAGGCTGGGCATCAGAGGCTGCACCAGGGCTCAGGCTTGGACTTGGAAGGGAGGGATCTTAGAGGTTCCTAGAGCCCAAGGTGGGGGATGGGTTGGTGAGGACAGACGGCACGCTTCCCCAGGTCTGGAGACTGAAGGAAGAGGTGCCTGCTGTCAGGAAATGTCAGACACCTGCCCTCTCCGCACCGCCCACCCCGCCAGCGCCCACCCGGCCAGTGCCCGTGGGAAACCGACGGGGAGAAGTGGATTGACAGCCAGTAGCCCTGGCCTCAGGCCTCCCGCTGCCATCCAGCCCCTGTGCTGTCAGCAAGGCTGTGGGACCTCCCCAGACTGCTTCAAGGTTTGAATAATAACAAGGGCAGCCTTTCACGGAGAAGTTACCAAGGCGGGAGCTCTCTAAGCCGAGGCCTTTTCTAAACCCCAGGACAGCAGGCAGGCCAGGTACCAACACCCACATTTTACAGATAGGAAAACGGAAGCTAGAGCGGGGTCCAGCTCTGCGTCTTAGTGCGCAGCGCACTTGGGAGCTAGGCAGACAAAGCGCGAGGCTGAGGAGGGAGGAAACCTGGGTGGCAGGCCGGGGTGGCTGAGCGGTGGCTCTGGCTGGGGCACGGGGAAGCAGTTGCATTATAAAAGCCCTTTGGGCCTTGTCTTTCTTGAATGGGGCTATTTAGTGGTGAATCCATAATGTTGGAGCAGATTGGACTCCTTGGCAAATCCCTTGGCAAAGCCCTTGGCAGGCTCCCTCTAATGGAACATCCAGAGAGAAAAAGTCCCCTGTCCTCCTCCGCGGCCCTCGTAACCTCCGGCCCCACCCACGAGGATCTTGTTTGCTCTGGCAGACAGGGAGCCCATTCAGAGCCCTCGGGTGGCACAGGCAGAGTCTGGCCCGGGAGCCTGGCCAGGCCGCGTCTGGGTGGGGGGGCCGGGGGCCCTCTAGAAGTCCGCGCTGGCTGGGGAGGGGGCGGGGTGCTGACTTTACTCTGGCCCGTGAGAATGACTGACTACAGTAAACCAGAAAGCCACTTCCAGCTGGTGGTACGAGGTCTGGTGGGCGGGTGTCCGGTGCCATCCTGCCGCGGGCGGGGCTGCGGTCTGTGCCAGCCGCAGGGAAGGCTGTTCCAGGGCCAGCAGCAGCCCCGGGCGGGTGCCGGGCTGCGCACACAGGGAGAATGTTCACTGTACCTGCCCCCCGGCTTTGGATACCCACAGCTTCCCAGCTTAGCACTTTAATTACGCTGCCATCAGAGGGCTTTGTTTTTATACAAGGAGGGGCTGCCCAGGCCTTTGTATTTTTCCACGGATGGGAAATACTACCTTACCTTAGGCTCAAACCCCATCTGATTATGACGGGGCTGTGAGCGAAAGTCACAGGCTGGCGCCCAAACTGCCCCCAGGGGTCTCCCAGCCTTGGGAGTCAGGTCTTCATTTCCAGCCTCTTGCTGGGGCAGCCCAGCCCCCACGCGGTAAGAAACCTGGCTGCCCAGGGGTGTCCCCTCACAGGAGAACAGACGCAGCATAAGGAATATTGGCGGCTTCTGCCTCCTGCCTTTCTTGTTTGCCACAAGTGTCATGACTAGCTGAAGGTTATTATGTTTAAATATTAAAAAATGCTTAGCTAAATACATCGGCTTGTTTGCTTTTGCTGATAGTAACAGTCTACCCACAGAACCCTTTCAAACCTCTTCAGTGTTTTGGAAAGTGGATAAGGGACTCATTCAGTGACGTGCAAGTTTGACCAGAGCCAGGAATGAAGCATGGATTTCATGAAATGAGGAATAGCCTCAGACCACACACAGAGACATTTCTGAACTCAGGGCCTCCCTCTCTCCCTCTCTCTCTCTCTCTCTGTGTGTGTCTCTGTCTCTCTCTGTCTCTCTCTGTCTCTCTCTCTCTCTCTGTCTGTCTCTCTCACACGCACACACACACACACACACACACTCCCCTCTTCTGACCCTGGCAAGCTAAACTGGCTGGGACTGACAGAGGGAAAGCCCTTAGTGGCATCCATAGCCAAAGGCCGAGGGGGCTTCCAGGGCTTAGGTGGCCCTTTGTTGGCAACAAGCTGATGAAAAAATGGATTAGTGCAGTGTGCACCCCACCCTAAAGAGAGCTCACACACACACACAAAGCCAGCGCCACCTGAACACAGCTGTTTCAGAAGGAAAAGTTGGAGCTGAATGGAAGGTTGAAATCGCCTTTGTGCGGGGAGGCAGGAAACACACACACGTTTTCCCCAAGAATGAGGCTGATTTTTTGGCGACTTCTCCCGAGTTCAGTGATCCGGGGAGTGCCCTTGGCAGCCCTACTGCCCAGGCAACAGTCACAGGAATCAGGTGGCCCTACTGGACATAGCATTTCTTCGTATCATACGCGGTACTGTAGGTCACGAGGAACACAGGGCTGCACAAAAATGAGATTATCAGATCTTCTGGGAGACACTGGGGCAAAACTATGTATCCACCCCTTCGTTGCAAACTTCAAATGGAGTGAACTGAACCTGACTGGAGCCCTGTTTGAAGTTTGGAAGATCTTAAGTTTTCTTTTTCCCTTTTGAACTTTTATGTAAATGGAGGTTCCAATGTATCCAGAGAGAAAATGAGGCAGTTCATTCCAGAAAGATTTATGGTGCTTTCCCAGGCACAATGAGTGGGGGTGACTATGTGGGATGAGGGCAGGGTGAAGGAGCACAGCCCCCTGTCCCTACAGCCCCAGAGTCCTAGTCACATGCCATAGGGCAGCTCATTATTAAAGCGATGAGCTCCCCCAAAGCCTCGGCCCAGGCAGACATCACCATCATATTTGGCTCGGCAAAGCCTGCAGGCTTTTTGTGGCTCTTGTTTTTCCCCCTCACCATCCATTGCCTCACACTGTGATTGTCCTTGGGGAGGTGGGAGAGGGGAATTGCCAGCACCTTCTCAGGCTGTCCCCACTCGCCTCTCATCAGGGAGCTTCAAGGACAGTGACCTGGAAAGAAGACTTGCGTGCCTTCTTTCTTCTTACACTCACACTTTTGAAATGAGAAGATGATTTTGCCAAGAATAAACACAAAGTTGGAAGCCCCGAGGTTCTGGTTTCGTTTGGAATGAAGAACCCACATAGTTCCAGGATGTCTCAATAGGTCACACGAGTTCTTCACCTCAAGCAGCACAGACCATCAGGGGAAGGAGTTCTCTCTCCTGAGCTTTCTCCAGGTTTTCCTGAAGCTTCCTCACATTCTGTGACCGTGCGGGTGAGACCGTTGATCCTGCCTTCTCCTGTCTACAGCATGAACCATGGAGATGGGACAAGAGCCAAACTCAGAGGTTCCTGGCTGAGCGGCCACTAAGCATTCAGGAAGGTTTCCTCCCTCCATTCTCTTCCTGGGTTGACGCCAGCTCTGACGATGATGTTACCTCCCGCGATAAACTCACTCATATTGTAACCCAAGACCTGCCCTTCAATCCCTTTGCCCTCTACCCTTACGAACTTGTGTCCACAATTCATGTCCCAAACCTCTGCCTCCAAGGCAGCTCTGCTCCTGTACCTCTACCCATCCCATGCACGTCGCTGCCACCTCTCGGGCACCCGGTGAACAGAGAGCTGGCTCAGTAGCAGCCACATGTCCTCCTGGGAACCAGCTTCTCATCTGTGGCCCCACTGGGTCACTCTCAGGTCAACCCGACTCCACAGGCCTCCCAGAAAGGGCAGAAGAACACCTTGTCCTCCAGCAGTGAAACAGAGACCATAATTTTGACCTTGTAGGACAGTGTGAAGACCAGGTGAGATTTCCCCCTTTTCTTTATGTCAGCAAATATTTATCAAATATCTATTATGTTCCAGGCCCAGAAAAATTGCTAATTCACAGGTATTTAATAAACATTCTGGAACACATTAGCAGAAAAAGGAGTAAGAGAGAGGGAAGGACTTTTTTCCACACAGCCATTCAAGGATCCAGACCCCCCCCCCCTTATGGTCCTGGAAGTGTCTCCATCCATCCGGTGGAAGGGGGAAAGGGCCAAGATTGTGTGCAGGAGGGGTATTGGGAGTGGTAATCAAACTTTTGAGACAGTTGTAGAGTTACACGAAATTATAAGAAATACAGAAAGATCCTGTGGACCCTTTACATCCAGGGTGCTGCCATGGGCCAGGGTGGGGGTCCTGGAGGGCTGTCTGTGTCCTGGCTGAGAATCGTGAGATGTGAGTGGTGCCCGTGACAGGTGCTTATCACCCCACTCAAATCAGCTCCCTGATGGGTACTCATGCTGGGTTGAGGACTGGAGCCCAAGCTGTGAGCAATCATGGGACACCTACAGGAGGCAAGCTGGTGTGACGTGACAGACCATCCTTAGCTCATAGGTGAGATGAGGGCGATGTGCAAATAAAGCAGGTGGAGAAAGAGGGATGCAGATATTCACTTACTTATCTGAAGCTGAAGGGGTTCCATGGATGGAATTAGAGGGCTGTGTGGTCTTTGACAAATCATTCAACCTCTCTGAGCCTGTTTCCACATCATCAATAAAATAAAAAGCACAACACCTTCCTCCAGGGCCTTATGAGGCTAAATGAGAGCCTTCATGAGAAGAACTTTGTGTGGTCCATGCACATATACTCTATTTTAAATAGACAAATACCAGTTGTAATCTTACCTTGCCTCATGAAGAATATACTCCACATTTTCAGAGTTAAAAATTACATTAATCTTTAATACAGTCTGCTTCTTGGGTTTTGCCATTGACATTGTTTTTAGAGAAACAAGTTAAACCAGAAGCAACTTTAAAATGGCTTCTAAGCCTGCATTTCAGTTTCAAGATGTTGATAGACAAATTCACTCAAAAGATGGGATAAAATCCAGCCATTGACAGATTAATTTAGTTCAAAAGTTGTCTGTTTATACTTTGAAAATGTCTAATGGTCTGTTAATCCCATGAGTAAGGATTTACCTGCTGGTAAGACCTTTTAAATATCAGCAGATAATTTAAAAGATGAGAAAGAAAGAAAAGAAGAAAAAGAGAAAGAAGAAGAAAGTTCTGGCTCTGGTTGATTGGTCTGAAAAATCATATAAATTGCTTTTTTATAGGTAGTAAAATTAACACATAGATATTGATGGATATATAAAGAAATATAAAAGGAAAAAGTAATAGTCACTCTTATTTCCACTGCCCAGAAGTAAACACCACTATTTTTTAAAAATGTTTATTTTTGGGGCGCCTGGGTGGCTCAGTCGGTTAAGCAGCCGACTTCGGCTCAGGTCATGATCTCACGGTTCGTGAGTTCGAGCCCCGCGTCGAGCTCTGTGCTGACTGCTCAGAGCCCGGAGCCTGTTTCAGATTCTGTGTCTCCCTCTCTCTCTGACCCTCCCCCATTCATGCTCTGTCTCTCTCTGTCTCAAAAGTAAATAAACGTTAAAAAAAATTAAAAAAAATGTTTATTTTTGAGAGAGAGAGGATAGACTATGAGAGGGGGAGGGGCAGAGAGAGAGGGAGCCATAGAATCTGAAGCAGGCCCCAGGCTCTGAGCCTGACGTGGGGCTTGAACCCACAAATCACGAGATCATGACCTGAGCCGAAGTCGGATGCTTAACCATCCTGGTGCTCCAACACCACTATTTTTTTTAATTCCCTCCTACTGTTTCATTTTTAGCCAGCAAGAATAAAGTGATTTTCATACTGTGCTGACATACCACAAAGTACTACCAAAGTAGACAACTCACTTTAGTTAACATCAGAAGACTCTTTGGGGTTTTTTAACCATTAAATATATATATATGTGCCCTCCAATATCTCTAGTTGTCTAGCAATATCTGCTTTTAATTTCACCCACATTTTCCATTTTTTTTGTCTCTCTTAAACTTTCCTAAAAACTTCTAGTACTCTCTATCTCACTGGTGTAAAAGAACACAGCTTTTAGAACCACACTGGGATTCCTCCATGACCACAGATGCTGAGGAGCCCAGTGACAACAAATATAGGGAGAGAAGGGGACACATGAGTCCTGCCTCACACGACTCTGTCCCCACGGATGTATTTCATGACCACCATGGTAGGATGGTGGTTGGGGCTCGGTCCTTCCTTTCATTCACCCTCCTCAACAGCAGGGGTTGTAATGCTACACAACTTTACCAAACTCTCTTGCAGCTGAGCTTTCGCACATGACTTTGAGTCAGCCACTCAGATCTACCTGTGATAGGTTTAGAAGATGTGAGTGAAGTGGGGACAGCATCTGTGGAATCTGGGCAAGCAGGAGGCACAGGGGCCTTCCACTTAGCCGGGCTGGGTGGTAGTGAGCAGGTGTGTTTTCTGGAGCCTGCAGTGGTAGTGGCTGTTTCTTGATTACTGAAGAGGCAGCAGCTCCTTGGCGGCTCAGTTCTGCAGAGTGGTTTGGGGATCATCCCTGAAAGCTCAGCCTACGGGTGTTTTTTTTTGTTTTGTTTTGTTTTGTTTTTTTTTTTTTAGCCCTTTCACCGATTCTGTAGGCCATTTTGCTTAATTAAGCCCAACTCAGTCACACTAGCTAGAGTGGATTCTGTTCTCTGCAACTGAGCCTCCCACTGATACTGCTGTTGTATCGGATCTATTTTGATCATCTGCGATGAGTCCATGTCCTATGAAGCAAGAAGGGGTCTGTCAGAGAAGTGCTATGATGGCTTGCAATGTGCCAAACTAATGTTAAGTTAATCTTCTCAATAGCCATATGAGCTTTGTACCATTATCCCTCCTATCATCCAGAAGAGGAAACTGAGTCACAGACGGATTATTTTATTTTCCTGGGGTAAAGAGACAAAAGCCAGCTTTGTCCCTGTGCAGTCTGGCTGCAGGAAGTATGCCACCCTACACCACCTGGCCTATGGTGCCTACAGGCTAGACAGTCTGATGGTTGGTCTAATGTGTCTGTTCTTTTGCAAGGACTAAAACCAAACACCATAAAGTACACAGTTATGAAGTGGGCTGTGTTTTGACTCTTTGATTTTGTTCATCGTAATAAAAGGTTTATAAATCAGGTTTATAAATCAGACCTGAGAGATTTTCAGATCTGAACTTAAACAAGAGACCACAAAGATCTCACTCCTACTATGTTTTCCCACGTGGAGAATTCACACTCTCTTTCCCACCCTCCCCTAACACCATGCCTCAGCAGAAGGACTTACCATAAGAAGACTTTTAGCTCTTAAAAACTGATTTCTTATGTCTTGCATTTGAAGTCTGGACTATTAACCAAGTTAATAACATATTTTTAGTCTGTTCCCAAAGAGGGCTGGGAGTATGAATCACACATACTGTATGGTCTTGCTTTCTTTGTAGGGAAAATTAGCGGGGAAAATGCTTTTCTCACCACTCCTCCACAGAGATAATTTATCACTACTTGAGGAGTTGTGTGTTTCTGTGACGGCTTGGTTTGGAATTGCAACAAACTCTCGGACTTCTGCAAAATTCCATTTATTTCTGCATGGAATGCAGCTCAATGCACCGATGTCTTCCATACAGCAGTCATAGCCCTATTAATAACAGTCTTCAGACCCCACTTACACTGAGAGCCTCGCCACTGCTGGCATCAAGTAGCTTGAGCTCGTAAGTTCACTGTACACCTCTAAGATCTTCCCCTCACCCCCTGTCCTACTCCAACCAGCACAAAAAGGGGCAATGCTAACTTGATGGAATTAAAAACTGCCAAAAACACATAAAAGAATTCAGGCCTGGGTGTAGCACTCAACTGCTAAGTCTGAAATCTTCCCCCGAGTGAATCCTCCACAAACCAGGTCAGTCCCCAAAGCTGACACTACCTTAGCCAGAGAGGGGCCCATGGCGCCATTAAAAACTCTTGCCAGTGGTTACTCCAGACAATGTAAATACAAAACTGGTTCTTGTGTTTACTTAAAGTTATTGGCATCAGACTCATTCCTGGTAGACAAAGATTATCTTGTTTACAGCAGCATCCAGATGATGGACAAGACTCTGTATAATATAAATTCAACTATGCAGGGTTGGGGGGGCACCCGTTAGCGTAAACAACTTTCCTCAAGCGAAACAAATCCTGCCAAGGCTCAAGCTGGAATTCATTTATTCTACTGCTTCAAGTTGACTTGCTCCAACATTAAACAACCACAAAAGCAGAGGGATAAGAACTGATGTCCGAGGCATGTGAGCCTGTCCCTTGAACTTCTGCATTTTTTTTGCAGAAGGTGTTTCTGGCCTTGCCATTCTGCAGTGTTCACTTCTCTGCAAATGTTGTCACCCCTGTCGCTTCCCAGGATGCTGTGGCTGTGAGCTGGGCATCCATACAGAGGCAGGAAGGGGCAGAGGCCCCCCTGAAGAGTTGCTGTTGTCCACTCGAAAGCATTTGGCCTGGTGGCTAAACCCAGACTTGGGAACCTTAGTGAACTGAGTGATATAGAGACAGATTTTAGGATTTCAGGGTAAATGTGAAGAGCTTGATGATGAGCTCCACCCAGTCTGGGATTCAGACTTGCTTGGCATTGGTGACACGGCCTTGCCGAGATTTATTCACATGAACAGCCGCAGGGCCTGCTAGGAAAGACTCATCTACGTGAAGACAGAATCCAGCAAAAGAGCCAGTCCCGTAGAGAGGCGTGACTCCAGGGCCCACCTGCTGACACGGTAGCAAAGACCCCTGAGCAGGAGAAATCCTGCTGGGGAACACAGTGACCTCCCAGAAGGCGGTGGGGACAGGAAGGAAGAGCAGCAGTGGCAGAGGTCACATCCGGGAGCCACCCAAGGAAAAGGAGACTCTGTGTGGGGGTGGGGTGAGTGGGGGAGGAACAGGACAGAGGGAGATCAGGATCCTGCCTCAGAACAGGAGAGGAATAAATGAATGAATGAATGAATGAATGAATGTGTCCCTTGCTCCAGCACAACGAAGGTGATCTAAGAACTGAAAGGAGACAGGCTGGGAGGGGCCGGCGGGACTTTGTTTCTCTGAAAGTCCTCTCCCTCTTAGGTTTTCTCCCTCTGCTGCCTGTATCTTCTGTAGATTAGGCCCACGTCTTTATTTTGGTGCCTTTGGTGTCTTGCAGGTGGTGGGATCTGGCATGGTGAAATGCCTCCGGGCCAGCTCTATCATCCGATCACCGCCCTGCCCTGCTTTCTTCTGGCTGCCCCCTCAGGGCGACCGGAGTTTGGAGTGCTCCTCTTGGCCATGTACAGGCCAGTATGCCTACACTCTTTGGAAAAACCTCCCTGAGGCCCCAAGCCACAAAGAAGAGCCACATTTACCCCCATCATCTCTTGGCTTGAACCACTCCCCACAAGTGTTGAGACCTTTGGCATCTGAAGGTAGGTCTTTCTCTGCAGCCTGAGCCCCACCCTTGTCTTGGCTGGTTCCATTGTCCATGAGCCTTGACTCCACTGATCCTCTCCTATCCTTAGCCTCGTCCACCCATACACGTTCCCCCGGACTGGAAAGCCCACTCTGACTTTACTATGGCTTGCCCACCCACCTCTATTCCCATGCATGTGTGCTTTGATTTCACAGACAGCTCTAGGCGTGTGGCTTCTCCATGTCCTTCTCATCTACGAGACAGGAGCCTTCTGGCCCCATTTGATTCTCTGATTCTCATGCCACCAACCCCTCTGTCTTCGTGCCCCTCAGACCTCTGCCAGGGCTCGCATGCCAAAGCTGGACTCTGGATCAGGCCCCTTGTCTGCCCTCTCTGCGCTCACACTTGGCCAGTATATGGTTTATCCGTTGCTCATAGAGATTACCCCAAAGCTTAACAGCTTACTACAACAAACACGTATTACCTCACACAGTTTCTATGGGCTTGGCTGGTGGCTGTGGTTTAGGGTCTCTCATGAGGTTGCAGAGGAGGGTGTTGGCCAGGGCCATGGTACCTGAAGGCTCGACTTGAGGCTGCTCCACACAGGGCTGCTGGCAGGGGGCCTCAGCTCCTGGCCACGAGGGCGACCCTGTACGACTCTTGAGCATCCTTATGACATGGCAGCTGTCTTCCTCAAAGCAAGTGATCCAAGCAGGAAAAAGGGCAAAAGGGAAGCCACATGGGCTTTTGTGACCTGGCATTGGAAGTCTCACACTTCACTGTCACTTCTGCTACATTTTGTTCCTTAGAAGCAAGTCCCCAAGGCCAGCCCACATTCATGGGAGTGGCATACTTTAAAACCACCACAGTTCACCTTATTCTCTTCCTCTCATGAGAGCAATCAAACCGTTTTCCTGCCCCCTTGACTGCAGCCAGAGCCAACTTAGGAAATCTTAACACTGGGTAGAAATTGCATCCACCTTCCAGAGACGGTGCACAGGCAGATGAACCCTGATGGATTCCACAAACAAGCCACGGGGGCAATGCTGATGCGTTTGCTCCAGCCTAGCTGGACCCTTCTGCTTCTGGTGCATCCTCTCCATGACCCCAGGGGCCTCTCACTGCTGTT
Source organism: Felis catus (assembly GCF_018350175.1). Lineage (NCBI taxonomy): Eukaryota > Metazoa > Chordata > Mammalia > Carnivora > Felidae > Felis > Felis catus. Next base: position 30,134,106 of record NC_058380.1, on the reverse strand, counting down.
ACTTGGTGGCACATCCAAGTCCATCTCTCTCCTCACTACCAGACACCACTACTCCCAGCAGGCAGTTTGCCTCTGACTTCATTGCCTCCTCTCCTCTTGCACAAATGAACCTATATAAACTTACTTTTCCTCCCATCTTAGTGGAAGAGGGGCTTCTCTCCTTTTATTCAAGTTGGATCGTTCTGGATCTAATTCCATCCTTCCAGCAATTGGCACAGATTCCTCTCAATCTTTCATCTTTATGCTGGATTCCCTGCCCAACTATGAACAAACTCATGTTTGTTCCAGACTTTTCTTTTTTAAAGACAAAACAAAATAGCAATCCATTCTTGGCCCACTCCCTCTTCTACCACAACAACACACCCACAGCATCCTTCAGGACTGTCTTCTGTCTTCTCCACTTCACAGTTGGGCTTCTAGAAAGAGTGATCTGCACTTTGGTTACTTCTCCCATTCTTTTTCACCACTCCCCACCTCTCAATCCCCTGAAGTCTAGCCTCTACATCCCCAGCCTCCATGATATTGATGGGGCCATCATTGAGCCAGCTCCACAGAATATTCTGCTTTGTGTGGCTTCCACATAGCCCTGGGCTCCTTGTTGATACTTCCTTTCTGTTGACACACTCTCTCCCCATCCCTTTTGGCTCCTCACTCCCCTCTGGCTCCCTGATTCCTCCTAGAATGCTCTTGGTGTCTCTGAGGGATCTCACCAAACTCATGCTCTATCCCCTCCCTGGCCTTTCTCGACTGAACAGTCTTTGCTCGGGAGCTCAGAACTTACTGCCCAGATGCCCTTGGCACCATTCCACCTGGATGTCACTTGTGAACATTAACCTTAGCACGTCCCAAACCAGACCAGTTGTGTTCCCTCTCAAACATAGCACCCTTGTCCAACTCAAGCCAGAGCCTGGGAGCCTTCCATCTTTCCCCCACATATGGCCAATCAATTAAGCAATCTTGGGAAACAAAGCAAAACAACAACAACAACAACAACAACAACAACAACGATAAAGGCTGAGGCCATATTGCTGGGGTTCCCAGCTCCCTCTGCCACCTCTCAAGCTGCTGACATAGATCAGGCAAGGTCCTTAATCTCTGGGCCTCTGTTCTCTCATTGGTAAACTGGGCATAATAACAGTATCTACTCTGTAGGCATGTTGTGCTGGTAACAGGGAATAAGAGCCGAGAAAGGGTGGCTCTGACCATTTGGTCCTCTTCCCCCCGGTGGCAGGCATTGGCCAAGCAGTGCTACTCAGGGTCTGAGTCACAGACGAGAGCCAATTTGGGAAATGCTTCTTAATTGGTCTGTAATGGGGTAAGTGCAGAAGTTGAGAGTCAATGTTTTAACATTATAACCCTAAAGTGTTTTAAACAGTTACAGGGCCCAATGGATAATTTTATACATGTTAAATCTCATAATAAAAAGCTGGGGCTTCACTTCACACCCGTTAGGTTGTCAACTATCAAAAAACCAGAAGGTAGCAAGTGTTGGTGAGGATGTGGAGACATTGCAACCCTTGTGCATCGTTAGTGGGATTGTAAAATCCCAGTGCAGTCGCTGTAGAAAAGAGTATGGAGGTTCCTCAAAAAAACTTTTAAAAATGTATTTTTTTGTTCTTGAAAGAGAGAGAGAGAGGAAGCAGGGGAGGGGCAGAGAGAGAGAATCCCAAACAGGCTCTGAGCTAACAGTGCAGACGCAGGGCTTGATCCCATGAACCATGAGATCATGACCTGAGCCAAAATCAAGAGTTGTACGCTTAACTGACTGAGCACCACCCAGGCGTCCCTCCAAAAATTTTTTTTTAAATTACCATGTGATCTAGTGATTGTACTTCAGGGTATATTCCCCAAAGAATTGAAAGCAGGAAAGTGAAGAGATATTTGCACCCTCATGTTCGTAGCAGCATTATTCATAACAGCCAAAAGGTAGAAGAAACCCAAGTATCCATTATAGGATGAAAGGATAAACAAAATGTGGAATAATATTCAGCCTTAAAAAGGAAGGAAAACTGGTCACGTGCTACAACATGAGTGAATTTGAGGACACTATACTAAGTAAAACAAGCTGTATGCAAAAGGACAAATACTGTATCATTCTGCTTATAGGAGGTCCTCATCTAGGATAGTCAAAGTCACAGAGGCAGAGGGGAGAGTGGCTGTCACGGGCTGGTGGAGGGGGTGGGGAGCTGCTGTTTAATGGGTAGTTTCAGTTTGGCCAGATGGAAAAGTTCCAGAGATTGTCTGCCCAGCAATGTGGCTATACTGAACTCTACTGAACTGTATACTTTTAAATATTGTTTTAAGTTTATTTCTTAGGGACAGCACACGTGAGCAGTGGGGGGCAGAGAGAGAGAGAGAGAGAGAGAGAGAGAGAGGGAGAATCCTAAGCATGCTCCATGCATCAGCGCAGAGCCCTATGCTGGGCTCGAACTCACAAGCTGTGAGATCATGACCTGAGCTGAGATTAAGAGCTGGATGCCCAACCGACTGAGCCACCCAGGTGCCCCTACTGAAATGGATACTTAAAAACGATTACAATGGTAAATTTTATGCGTGTTTTATCTCAATTAAAATTTTTTTTGATAAAATATTAGGGCTTATATTTTGTATGTATTTTAAAATCACATTTTTCAGATAATTCATTTTATAAAAGTATCTATCCAAGAATTGGGACCAAAACACTGCACACTACAGATGCCTCCAGAAGCACTGGCCTAGGTCAGGTTCACCTCCATTCCTTACTGGTTTGCCTGCTTGCACTCTGACCCCTCTTCCACACATTCTCAACATTGACCAGAGTGCGCTTTACTAAACAGCAAGGTTACCGTTGTGTCTGTCTGTCTTGGGCAAAGATTTTCAGTTGTTTCATACTTGCTTTAAGGGAAATCTCAACCCCCTTAGCTGGGCACATGGAGCCCCCTGGGCTCCAGCGATGCCCCTGCCCGGCCTCACGGATCCTCATCCTGTGATGGATCTGCCATCCCATCCGGCGCCCTGGCACCTTCTCTTGATTACAGTGCCTTTGCCCCCGTGTCCCACCCACCTAATTCTTGTTTGTGTGTTAAAGGCCAAGGAAGCCTCTGAAAGTCTAGGCCTCACCATTGCCACATGTGTGATTAATCACGGGGAAATGAGCCTCCTTGGCATTGACAAAAATGTAAGACGCTGTAAAGTAAGAGGTCAGGCACTGTGATGGGCCACATGAGGGAAGCTTCAGGAAAGTGGGCACTCCTCAAATGTGGCTGGAAGACCCTCTGGCCTCTAGCATGTGTTTCTGGGTCTCCCCTGGTTCCTTCTCCAGATACATTAGCAAGCTGGAATGATCTGGGGGTCCTTCAAAGCTGGCAGGTGGTGGCATCAGACAACAGGACCTGTTGGCATGAACCCGTCGTCATGAAGTGCTCGGAAGATTCTGTCTTTCCTTTCAACCTGGGAGGATAGAGAGAGGCTTTGGGCCAGCTTTCTGATGTGCTTTCCAATGCGCAGGTTGCTGACTGGGCCAAGCTGGTCACCGCAACCCGGTGTGACCGCTGGCTCCTTCTTGGCTTCTTCCTGGGCCTCCCTCCCCATCCTGTGGGAGAAACCCACTCGCTGCCAGCCGGTGCTGGGCAAGATCCTGCTCTAGGAGTCTGGATTCGAACTGTGTGCCCAACTCAGAATAGGTTTTTGAGTGACTACTGAACGTCCATAGACAGAAAGGGCCTCTCTTACTTCATGATGCCTACAAGAAGGGGCATTGTCATTCTGAGGCCAGCTGTCCTTCCTGGAGGCCTAGTTCCCAGCCTCCTGGTGACAGTGTTTTTTGTTTTTTTGCTTTTTTTAAACAGTAAAAAATCTTTATATTATACATAGATCTAATGGAGGAATTAGGAATTATTTATGGTTTCCTGCAATCCTCCCAGGTATAATATGTCAGATTCAAACTGGAAACTATGCCTGGAATGAAATCCTACTTGAAACAGTTTCTTGTGGTTCATATTAATGACTGGCGACTGGCGGGTTTACACAAACAAAATGAATATTATAATTTGGTGGATAAGCAAATAAATTACTTTTATAGGGTTTAGACACTTTCCATGGAAGCTTTGATTTATCCAAAGAGGCGTCTATGCATACAGGTTACTAAATTGCCAACATGAAACCCTTGAGTCCTGGTTCTTAGATTAAACGGGAGCTTGGGCCCTCTTCTCTGCAGACTTCTTGCTTAAATGGGGAAATAAAATACTTGATAAGTAGAAAGATTCTTTGTTGACATTTTTAAGCCAGCTGGGAGCCTTGAGAATTTGAGGATGGACCTTTTCACAGGCCATCAAGGGCCTGATGGAGTCTGTGGAAGACAAAGGCATTTTAGAGATGGCCAGCATTGTCTCTTGCCCACTCTGGAGCTGTCTTTGGCTCTGCCATCCCCAGGCTTTTGGTGAGATTTCAGCTGGTTTTAACTGCCCCAAGGTAAGACAGGGTCTTTTCGGGTTTTCATTGCCCTGGAGCATGACGTTACTGACAGATAAAAAGGCTCTCCCAGGACAGCTATTAAAGCTCAAGGGCTGCATTTGTATAAATACCCAAACAAACCCATCAGGGAGATATATGACAAGAGACAAACTCTCAGAATCTCAGAGACAAAGATAAACAAAGCCAGTTGAAATGACAGAGCCAGACCAGACTGGGGTTCACAAGAAATGTCCCCTGAAGGAGCTGTTGCAGGCACACCTATGCGGAGAGACCAGGCTGAGAAAAAAAGGCTGAGCGAGGTGCTCAGTGTAACTTCTGTTTTAACAAAGCAGGACTCGCTCAGCTCAGCTCAAGTTGTACCAAATGAGATGAATTTGCTCTTTCCTGGAGGATCTGGTGGGAGACATGGGGGGGGGGGTGTGACTTTTCAGATCTGGGGCCCCTGGTCTTTTCTTGATGAAGGAATGCTGGCCTCGGAGCTCAAGGTGTGTGTAGAAGGTTCCCAGTGGCGGGGTAGCTGGGTCCAGCCAGGGAGCTCTGAGGAAGGGGCGTGTGCAAGCTGCCACCATTGTCCCCCCCCTCCCCCCCCCCCCCCGCCTCCAGGCACATACAGAGCTCAGGGGCAGGCCTCCAGACAAATCCATGCTACCCCAGTGACCCATGATGTGCCACTGCTCAGCCAGGGGCCTGTGATTTAGTTTTTCTACCCTAATATGATTCTAATCTTGTCCACAATAAGCTGGATCTAATAAAAAAAAATGGTGGAATGCCTGTGTGCAGTTAATGTGGATGGAGGATGACCAACCAGCCGCTCCCGGAATAGGCCCAGATAAAGAGCTCCCAGACCAGGTCTTGGGACAGCAGGCAGGGGGGCAGGTCTGCAGTGAGCAGGGAAGGCTTATGTTACTGCAAAGCTGAACTAGGTGGTGGGTCCTCAGGGATGCGGAGCGAAGAGGGCTCAGGAATCTGTACGCTTACTTTTTCTTTGCAACCAGTTATATAAATACATACGCAAGCTGGTTGCTGCCCGAAGGGTTCTGGCATGCAGCCAAACCATCCCCTGGGTCCTGGCACTTGGACACCTCAGCTTTCTAGCATTTAGAAGGCAACTTGATTGGAGTAGGCTGTGGATTTTGCTGATGCCGGGAAATTATTTTCTCTTGAATTCAAACCCTGCTTTGCTTGTTGAGAAAGGGAGATGGTGTGTTCTGGATAGGCATTGGCGAGAGATACCTCATTCTGGTTATTTTGGATGCCTCCAAACACCCAGCACGGATCTCTGGGTGCCCTTGGTATACAAGCAACAATTGAGGCCTTGACTTGAGTGTCATCTCCTTGGGGACATCTTCCCTGACCAGTCTTGCTCAAAAAGCAACAAAAAAAGAAAACAAACAAAACAGACAGAACAACATAAAATGACCCACCCTGGCATCTTTCATTTAATGCTATCTGGAAATATTTCTTTGCTTGTTTATTACGTCTGTCCCTCTGGACATGAGGTCCAGGAGAGCAGGGACCTTATTTGCATGGTCATGGTTCTATCCCTAGCATCTAAAACGGTACAGAAACACTGTGGAATGAATGGATATACTTTAAAACATACCCAGGGTTTGTATTTATCAGGTTGGTAAGATACGCAGAAATGACTGTCATGAAGGATGAAGCCTATACTCACAGGTTCCTAGAAACAGGAGGCACGGCACAACACCATGCAGGGAGACCTAGGGGAACACAGTTATCCAACAGGAGGCAGAAGGAGAGAGGAGGAAGCATGGGCATGAGTCTTTACTGTGGTTTTCAAGGGGAAGGAGTCAGTGAGCAGGCTAAGCAGCTGAGCAGATTTAGGATTGGCTAGTATGCATAATTTCTGCAGACTCTGAGTCATGAGGGTGGTCCCTCATTGTCTAGCACCAGGAATATTGCCTATAGTGCCTCCCAGACTGTAAAAGCCAGAAAGAAGAGGTGGTTTGGAGTCTAGGTTCCGGAGGGGGTAGTTTGCATATGAAAGACATGCAGGCAAGTTGTTTGCTATCTGCAGAAAATAGCTAATTCTGGGAAGGGCAGTCCCTTGCTTGGTTGGTCCCCAGGTTCCCAAGATGTCAAAGTATCATAAAGCACAGGCAGTAGAAAACATGATCAAGACAGAATGACGCTTTGACATGCATAGAAATGTAGAAGTTTACACAAATGTGAGAGAACCTTACATACTTGGAATGAGCTAAGACAACTAGGGCATCGTTCTATTTCTACAGGTCCCGAAATTGCCATGTTTCCTTTGGGTGGTTTTGCCAATGGAATACTCAGTGGGGAAAGATCTTTTCTGACATCACCTCTCCCCAACTTTTATTGAAGTATAACGTGTTTTCAGGGAATTGCATAAGGTACAGCTCATGAATGTTCATAAGCTGAATAGACCCAGGAAACCAGCACCCAGATAAAAAAAAGAGAACATTACCAGCAGTTGGAAGTCCTTCTTGTGTCCCTTCCATTTCCTACGGCAACATCGTGATGGTGCACAGGTTAGTTTTGTCTGTTTTTTTAACTTCACATATATGGATTCATCATTTTTTTCTAATTATATTTGCAAAATTCATGCATATCATTGCATATGGTAGAAAACAGTTGCTTCTTACTGCTATACAGTATCCCATTGCGTGTACACACCCCAACTTATTTATCCATTCAAATGTTAAGGGCCATTTGGGAAATTTCCAGTTTGGTACTAGGACCCCTCCACTGACTTTTCCCCACTCGTGTGTCAGCCAGTCTTGCAGCTGAGAGCAACAGACCTTTCCCTGGGCAATTTGACTCAGAAAGATGTATTTATTGGAACTGTTCAACGTAGCTCATAGAAGAAAAGGAGGGAGCAGCCGGGCTTTGAAAAGGGATGGACAAAGGGCAGGCATTTGGTGGAGCTGTGGAGTTATATGGACACAGCTGGGATGTCTACACCATTGCAAGCAAGGCCCTTCTCCGTGAGTCATGAGCGGGGAGAGAGGAGGGCAGGCTGCAGGCTGGGGCCGCCATGTGCAATCTGACTCAGGGCTCACAAATGTTAGGAAAGGAAGGTGACTAGGAAGGAAGGAAGGAAGGAAGGAAGGAAGGAAGGAAGGAAGGACCTTCTACTCGTGGCAACTCTGAATGACCACCCATCCTAACCTGGTATGGAACTGCAGGACTGGCCACTGGTTAGCAGTTACCAGGCCAGGAGGATGGCGGCTCACACGTGGCTTTTCCGGAGCTCCCGGACACTTGTGACTGACTCCCAGGAGCAAGAGTCTGAAATCCAGTCTCCCAGGCATCAGATTGGGATGACTCTGGGCACAACTGACCCTCCAGAGTCCCCAGCAGAATCAGGCTGAGCCTACTCTCAGGAGATGTAGCCTGAAATCATGCCCTTGTTTGGCTTCCCCTTCTTCCTCCGGGCTTCTCTCCCTCCATGACCCATCTACTCTGGTGCACTTCTTTAATATGTCACGTGCAGACCGCATCCAGTCCTGGAACTGCTCCTAGAGAACTGGACCTGAGCTAAAGAATCTCATGAGCAAAAGTATGGTATGCATGTGTCTGTGGTGGATTGTATATGTAGGTATGGTGTGTGTGTGTGTGTGTGTGTGTGTGTGTGTGTGGTGTGGTGTGGTATATGTGTGTGTGCTGTATGTGTATGTGGTGTGTGTGCATGGTGTGTTTATGTGTGTGGCATGTGTCACTAAGTCCGGGCTGTGAGGTAGAAGGAGAAGGGCTCTGATGCTGCCCTATGTCTTGAGGGTTTCTCTTCTGTGCCTTCTGCAGCCCAGAAGAGGTGACGGAGGTGGGGGAACTCTCCCACCTGCTCCCACAGCTCTGTCTCTTCCCCTCCTCATGATCCTGCTCCCAATCTCCTCCCTCTACCTTCTTCTCCCCTGTGCCAGGTATTAAGCATCCAATCCACCCCATCCGCTCTCCTCCACAGGACTCCCAACCCTCCATTATGCGGGTCGCCCTTTGGGCTCTGCCAATAGGGGGCACCAGAGGGAGGCTGCAGGACCTGTCCCCTTCTGTTTGTTCCTGTTCCTGTCAGCATCACCCCACAACAGTCGACTGTGACCCCAACAGTGGTTGGGGGTTCCAGTTTTCCAGTTTGCTTCCCTCACTCCTGGGGTCTGCCTTATCCCCTCCCTCAGGGAGGCCAGCACCTGCTGGCAGGGAGGTCCACTTCAGAGACGTGAGCCCAGTCCTGGGGAAGTCTACCTCCGAGCTTCCAAAGCTCCAGTGCCAGCTGGCACTGAGGTCTGGTTCCAACTCCTCAGGGCCCCTTCTCCAGGCTTCTAGGACCTGGGTTCTAAGATGCTGCCTTCTTCCCTTTGTTCCTCGGGAATGCCAGCTGCTTTCTTCAGTGATTCTCTGTGTGTCTCTTTTTAGAGTCTTTCAGCCCTCCAACACCTGTTCAACCAATTCACTATATTTAGCTGTCTCTATTAAAGTATGGGGCGGGGTCTGTCTTCCTGACAGGCTCCTAACTGGAAGTCCACTCTCCCTCTCCCCAGGGCTCCCAGAGGCATGGTCTCATGCATTGCTCAGGGTTCCCTTGCAAGTCAAGAGAGAAATCCAAATGATCAGTTTTAAAATTCAAATCTTGGGGCATCTGGTTGGCTTAGTTGGTAGAGCATATGACTCTTGATCTCAGGGTTGTAAGTTTGAGCCCCATGTTGGGTGGAGAGATGACTTAAAAATAAAATCTTAAAAAAAAATTCAACTCTTATTCAAGATTACTGATGAAACTATCAATGCAAACAAAGTGAAAAAGCTCCACAATGACTAAAATTGTGTATCGACAGAAGTCAAATCACCTCGACAAGGTTTTGATTGTTAAAGTCTGACTTAGGGAGTTGTTGGAAAATTCTATGTAGAGGAATAACAGGGTCAGATGTGTGGTGGGCTTCTGATGTGTTTTGGTTGCTCACTGTCTGTTCACACTACTCCCACCAACTGGCTCCATTCCATGCTGCCACCACTTTCAGTCCATGAGGTCAGGAGCTACTCTCCCAGACCAGAGGGAACACATGACTTAGGCCTGGCTCCTTCCTACAGGACTTGGAGTTGGCAGCACGCAAGCTGGAGTTTCTGTTGCCACTTTGCCACTGCATGCAGCCTGAGGATGAAGCCAGCTTTGGAAGAAGGGTAGAGCTGAGTGGTGAGAAGAAGGCCCTGGGCCTCAGTGATGGCCATTGAGTTTCCATATCAAGCCAGTCCTGAAACTAGCCTCACACCAATAATTCTTCTTTTTGGTTAAGTCAGTTTGTGTCACTGCAATCAAAAGAGTTCTACCAGATGGATCTATAGATTTTCTAGAAGACTTAAGAAGTGAAAGACGTGAAGGCACTGCAATGGTTGAAGCATTAGGACAGTGGTAGGAAATTTGAAAGGAGTCAAGAAATATTAAGACTTGGTTTCTGAGTAAACACAGTAATTGAGAGAAATGGAGACAACCAGTGAAAAAGATGGCACTCAGATTTGGGAAATAAGGTTGAAGATTGATGGTGAAATCACGGAGTTGGGAGTTAAACACAGGAGCAAGATGGGTGCAGAGCTGGAGATGAAGAAGTCCACTTTGGACACGAGTTGCCCGTGGATCGCCCAAGGCACTATGGTCACACCAGAGCAGCTGGGTGTGAGTGTGAAACTCAGGAGAGAGTCGGGGGTGGCACTGAAGGTTGGCAATCACCCCCACATAGACTGGTCACAAGCATGGCAATGAATGGAGATCGTCTGGTATGAGACTAACCCCAGGTTGAAGGCAGCCTGGCAGGACATGGAAAGGACAAGCTGAAAAACAGGAGCCTACCAGGGCAAGACTGACAGAGGTATAACGACAGATAGATGTGCAAGGACAGCCAGGAGAACAGCTTTCAAGGAAGGGAGCAAAACATTCAAGAAGGAGGTAGCGATTTGCTGTGTGATGTCATGGGCCACCCCATCCCCTCTAGAAAGCCAAGAGAGTTCTCTCCTGAATGACCAGACTGATGAGGCAGATTTCAAATAATGTTCGTCTCTCACTTCCCTTCATACCCTCTGCTTATATCTTCTCCTCTTCCCAGTCACCAGTGCCTCCACCAAGGTGCTGGAAGGAAGGAAGGAAGGAAGGGGGAAAAAAAAGAATGGAAGGGAAAAAGGTACTGATATAGGGACTCTGGCCAGGGAAAGGAAAGCTTTGGTTGCATGGTGTATGCAGCTCTGCCTCTGTTTATGATGTGACCAGACTATGGCACAGGAGTTGAATCATTTGGCTACTGGAGCAATAAGTTAGTAGCATTTCGTAGGGGGTGCTTTGGTTCACTTTTGGTAAGCAATTAGTGTTTAAAAGAGGTAAAGTTAGGAAGGACCTAACTTCAGACCATCTTTGTAGATAAATGCCAATATGAAAACACCCCTCACCAGAAAAAATAGTAAAATTCGTCTTGAGAAAAGAGAAAGCCACCCTTGTTTGGTTAGGATCTCTGGTTACTCTTTCATTTGATGGACATCCAGGGATTGTCCTGGAATTCTTAGATTCCAGCACCCAGCAAACCCTCCTATCATGATTAAGTCTTTCCAAACCTTGTATGTTGCACATCCTGCTGTATTTTTTGTTCTGGCCCCAGAGGAGACTGGGAAAACCTTTCAGCCTCTATTGGAGGTGGACGCCTCCTCATTCCTGCTGCAGCCCCATTTGAGAATAGAGCTTAGGCCACAGGATACAAGCTCCAAGCTGAGAATCTCAGGGCTCCATGCTGAAACTGTGCTGATTTTTTTTCCAAAGCATCAATTAGTATACTTTTTAGGTGTTAATACAAAAGACATCAAAAATGCAGTTAAAAGAAATGACACGTGTTTACACGTGTGGACTATTTCTGAAAAAGACATACAGGAAGCTGCTAACAGTTAGGGATGGAAAAGCTTGCCCCTGGTTGAGAGGGAGGGAAACTGTATGCTTTTTTGTACCGTTTGAATTTCATTTTATGGATGTATACCCCCAAATTAATTAAAAACTCTATAAAAAAAAGCAATAAAGCTGCTGATAGGGTATGTATTCCAGGAAGGAAAAGACAGCATAAGCATTACATAACAGATAAGGTCACAGAATTAAAACACAGGGATTCACTAGGGCAAATGCTAATCACATAGTCCCTGTTCACTGTTGGCCGGGAGCCTCTGCCCATCTTACCCAGGTCATGGAAGGATGGGTGGGGAGGAATCACCCTAATTCCCAGGCAGGAAATGGGGGCAGGGTGGGTCCTGGAAAAGGAACTACTGCTGACTCCTGATTTCCCAGCCACTAATTAGTGATGAAAATCCAACCCCCACCCAGGACAAAGGCAGCCCAGACATGGCCTCATTTATATGCAAAGGAAGTGGCCACAGGCTGATGCTTGGCAGGGGCTGGGGTGAGAGGACACTAGTGATGCCAGTGTTTGTGGGAGAATGAGGAATATGTCGCTAGTCCTCCCTGTGGGTGGGACACCTGTGGTGTCTCCAGGATGCTCCCAAGCAAGAGGAGCTGACTGAGGATAATAGAGAAAGCTGTCAGGTGAGCACAGGAGGGGGAGATAAATGTGGAGATGGTTCTAACTTGTCCAGGCCCAGAAATTCAGACCAGTAATCCACTAAAGGCTGGTGGAAGAGCAATGGGGCCTCTGAGGCATTCCAGATCAAACCTTACCTGACATCCACCTGCCCCATCCATTTAGTACTGCTGTTAACAGATCGTTTGCTGCCACCTGGCCCCCAGGATACAGCTGGTACTGTGGGTCATTCCATCACCGTTGGGAAGGTCAAGGTTTCTGCAGAAGAGCACTGCAGTGGTAGAGAAACAGACTCAAGGGCAGACTGCCTGGTTCCATATTGCCTCTGCTACTCTGTGTCTCAATTTCTTCTTCTACAAAGCAGAGATAGAAATAATACCTGATAATACCTACCCGGAAGGATTGTTGGCAGTTGAATGAGAATATCCACCTGAAGTGTTTAACAATGACGTGTATAGGAAGTCTTGCTCAATAAACGTGAGCCGAAGCCCTCAGTTTTCATTCCCCAGCCCAAGCATGCTTAACCTGAGTACCAGGGGAAATATGAGGTTTACAATCACCGAGGTCCCTGTGTGCTTTAACACGCTTTGGGGGGAAATTGGTGTTGAAAATAGATTAGGAAGGGGAAGAGGCTAAAGACTAGAAATCCAGGGAGAAGTCTGCAGGCATCCAGACGGAAGGTGGAGGGGCGGGAACTCGGGCCCTTGGCCGCAGGATTCGGGAAATACTTTGGGGAAATTCTCTCTAGGACTTGATAACAGGCTGCGAACGGGCACTTGGCCGAGGGCACCGGCTTTGCTGGCGGGAGGAAGGTTGGAAGGTAGGGAGGCGGCTGCGGGGCAGATCTTAAAGGTGTGGGAAGGAGACCGGCGGCTTGGGACTGGAAACTGAAACAGCAGGCCCAGAGGCGGCGGTGAGTGCCGGGGTGGGGTTCGGGCTGGAGTCGGGGGACCGGGTGCCGGTTCCCGAGTGCAGCTGGCGCTCGTCTAGGTGCAGTGTGCGTAGGCGCTAAGCCCGATTTCCAACTCCGACTGTCCGCTGCGCGGCAGTCGGGCGGGCGTGGCGGAGCCGCAGGGGGCACTCGGCGACCCAGCGCTGGGGACCGGCCGGGAGTTCCCCGCTTCCCGCTCCCTCCCTCCCTTCCTCCGCCCCTCGCCGGGCTCAGGGCTCCCATTCTGCCCAGCCCCCAGCGCCTCCGCCCTCCCGCTTCCCATGACCTCAGTTAGACGCGCTCGGGATCAAGTTCAGGCTGGTTTTCCAGCGGGCCGCGGGCCAGACCGCAGAAACCGCCGCCATTCACACCCGGCGGCCGCGCGCCTCCCGCGGCCAGGGCGGGTCCGACGCGGGCGGCGGGGGACGGACCTCTCGGCTCGGCCCCCAGCCCCGGCGGCGGCTGGCCGAGGGGCTCGCCTTTCACTACCCGCTCAGTTCTAACCCGGCGGGGCCCGAGGGGTCTGCGCGCGGGGGAGATACGCCTCTGTGCGCGGCTAACTGGGGTGGGTGGGCCTGCAGGAACTCGCGCCCACCTCCTGTCCGGGCTCCCCCGCCCCCGTCCAGTGCTAGTCACGGCCCACCCCCACCCCCACCCCCAGCCACCGCAGGCCCCGGTCCACCCCGAGTCCCAGCCACCGCGAGCCCGAGATTTCCGCACCCCCACCCGCCGCCGCTCCCCGCCCACCTCCAACCAGCGATCCTTCCTCCCTCCCCAACACTAGCCGGGATTCTCCGCTCCGCTCCCCGAAAGCCCCCAGGATCCCTTTCCACCTCAAGCCCCTCGCGAGCCGGGATTCCCGCCCCCACGCCACACAGCCTACCGCAAGCCCAGGAGTTCCCCCTTCCACAGCCCACTGCAAACTAAGGGTCACTTCCCCTCCACCCCAGGCTCCACGCAGGTCCAGGATCTCTCCCCGCAATCCCCGAGCCATCGCAAGTCTGAGATCTCCCTCCAAGCTCTCGCTCACCACAAACTTGGGAACCCTTGCCCCGCCCCCCGCCAGTTTTGGATCTCTTCCCATCCGTAGCCCTTTACAAGCCCGGTATACCCCTGACCCCGCTTGCCCCCCCCCCCCCCCGCGGGATTCCAAGCCCGGTCCAGTGCCCCAGACCTGGGGAGGGGGTTGGGTATTATCACGCGCGGCACACTCTCCCAAGCTCAAGGGGGAGGCAGGACCCCACAAAGGGCTGCCCCTCCTCCCAGCCTCACGTTTCGCGGTGCACAAGCCTCCAGGCGCGACTGGGAACGGCAGCCGGCCACCCAGGGCTTCCTACGAACCCTAGAACTTAGGACTTTCCCGAGGTTTTCGACTAACGGCAGATAACGCGCCCTGGAGGCGCAAGCCCCTGGAGTCTGCTTTCATGTTTTCCATCACTACAGCCAGAGCGTAACTTAATTAGCTTCTCCTTTCCCCAAAGGGAGAAAAATGAACCTGATACGGAGGAGCAGATTGTCTCCTCGGCCTGGGTGCGATGAATCCCGGGCTCGGGTGTTGCGGCCCCGCAGCCCGGGTTTCCAGCGAAGATTCTCAGCGGCGGTGGGTGGCCTTCTGGAAACTTCAAACGGCTTTACTTTATTTGACACAATTTCTACACATAGGCACCCTCTAATATTTGCCTGCGGGGCGGTGGGGTTGGAGGGAGGCGGGACCCGGGGCGAGGCGGACCCTCCCGGGAAAGGAACGCAGGCCGAGGGGGCAGAGCGCGGCGCACGCTCCGCGCCCAGTGCGGGGTCCGGCCCCGCAGAGCGGCAGCTGCGCGGCTCCCGGGGCCGACCCCGCCCTGCAGTCAGTCACACGCGCGAGAGGAAAGGCCAAAGAGCTCCCCTTGCCCGGACTCTGGAGGTGCTCCAGGGCCGGACTCCCGCGGGAAGCGCTGTCCCAGACATTCAGAGCAGAAAATTCCAGTTAAACTCCCTCCCTCTCCTCCCGCCGCCTGTTTCTCGCTCTCCTTTGGCACTTGTGTCTCCCGCTCCTTTGCGTAAGTTGGAGGTTAGGTTAATCAGAAGCGTTTTTATGTTTGGCCAATCCCAAACTCAAACTTCTCTACAAGGCACACATTCCTTGTCATTTGGCCTTTTAAAGTCCAGGGGAGACTGGAGGAAGTGATGCTCTGGCCTTCTCATTCTTTCAGGCTTGGCCCCCAGCCTATCCCCAGAATTTGGGGTGACCTTTTCTGATCACTCTAGCCCAAGCAGGTTTCTTCTCCCTCTTTTGGACTCTGGAAGCCACCTTGTTTCCACCAGTCAGAAAGCACACATCATTTTGTACTTGGGTTCCTTGGTGGCTCTTTCCTTTTACCCACAGATCTGCTCCTCCACTCCAACATGCCCTAGCACACTGCCATGCCCTAAGGTGTCTTTTAGTTGTACCTTTCAGGGCAATGTGGCAGCTCCAGGCCATTTCAGGAGGTCCCTGGCACCCTTGCAGGGCTGTTTTCGACTTCTCCAGGCAGGTTAGTGAACTACTGCCCCTGGAAAGGACTTGCCTGGTGATCTGACTTCTGGAGGGTCCTGGGTTTGACATTTAGTGTTCCTCCCACCTCACTCAACCTGCTCAACTTTGCTGCTGGCATTTCCCTTGGTGTGTGTGGGGGGGGGGGGGTGAGGGGAATGAGGGAGTGAAGAGGTTTGAGTAGGATGAAGTGTTTGGGGGAGAGCAGGGAAAGCTGATTTAGTGGGGGAAGCTATGAAGTGGCTGGACAGGGGACTGAGGCTCCACAACACTGGTGAGTGGGATGCTGGGGAGAGGGGGTGGACTTGGGAGTCAGGGACTGACCTGAAAGGATGGGGGGGGGGCTTTGCCAGGCAGCACTAAAGGGAGACTACTTAAGGCGTTGGCAATGGGGAGAGAGGACAGTGAGTGCTGGCTGCAGAGAAAGAGTCAACTATTGGAAGAATAGGGAAGGCGCTGGCAAGTGGGTGGGTGGCAGGATGGGGCCAGTGGGCATCCTCTGATCATGTGAAATCAGTTCTCAAGGAGCATGTGTTGGCATTTATGTTTTGAAAAATTACAACCTCTTCTTGTTCTTATCAATGCTTTTATAGTTTTAGGAAAGAAAGAAATTATGAATTAGCTGTTATGAACCTTCTTTTGGAAGTCTTTCAGTCCAGAAGCATGTATCACTTTACAAAAAAATAAAATCAAAGTTAAAAGATATATTGGGGGGGGACTAAGTCATATTTTGATAGGATGACTCACTAGAATTTTCTTAGAAACATATAAGACATTTAGAGATGCATACTTTCCCCCTTGTTTACATGAGTGAAAACATTATACAGTGAGTTAGTTATTTCTTTCAACAAGGGGCCCATTTAGTTAACTGAAAAGATGTCTGTAGAAAGAGGCATTCTTGATTTTTAACCATGAGAGACAGCAGTACAAAACCAAGAATGTCAGTTGGGCATTATCTGTGTCAGTGACAGAAAGGCATCAAACTCCCATAATTAAGACTAAATTTTCAAATTCAGGGGATAAATATAACCACTGCAATTGGTTAACCTACAGCAAAGCAAATAAAGTACATATTAGAAAGCTGAAAAACAATGCCAACGATAACTTTGGGTCTTGAAAAAGAACACTGTGGCTCCATGATGATCTCTGTTGTATGTCCATGGGTGAGGGGGCTCACTGAGAACGTCAGGTAGGTGAGTCCTGCCCAGTGACAGACTCAGACATCATATCATAGTGTGAAACTTAAAAAAAAAAAAAACAAATAGGTGCTTGTGTTGACCCCTAAACCTCCTGCACTAGGATCTCTTGGGGATGCACTTGGGCACCTATGTATGGAAAAGCCTCTGCAGGTGGCTCTGACTTGCCACTTTGGGCTGGGAACCACACAGCCTCTGACTTCCTTGAGAGGGAGGGTCAGTCTGAGTCTTTCCCCTGAAGGGCAGACAAAACACCCAAAGGGCTGTTTTTATATTTAAAACTCTGTAAGACCTTGTGAGGCAAGACAGCCCTCCTGTGGTTGCCCATTAACAGAGAAAAAGTGTGTTCTTCCCACCTGCCATAAACACCACATGAAGCCAGCACTGAGTATGTGTATGTGTGTGTATGTGGGGAGGGGGGGGGGGTTGGGTAGTGCACAAGGCTGTCACCCTGAGCAAATGCATGTCACTAGTGACAAGATGTGTTTCTGAACTTATGAGTCTTCTCTTTAAGGCTCCCAGAGGCACTGGGTAGAGGATGCTTTGCAAAAGCAGGTGGGGATGGAACTGGGGAATGAGATTACATCAATGATAACCCAGTGAGAATTAGGTGAGGGCTTAACAGGTGCCCTGCATGCTGGGCTCTTTGAAGGCAGATCCATCGTACAGGATCTTATAGATTCACTGGCATCCTTGGTGGGTCCTAGACCTACTGTTACCTGGATTTATGACATTGGTAGTAGCCATGGAGGTCTATTCATGAACTTTGAAGCAGATAGTTATTATATTCTTAACGATTTTATAGACTAGTAAATGTCAAATAAAACTTTTGGGTACTGACATATGGTTATCAACTTTTATATCAAGTAAGGACAATGAAAAAGACTGAAAATTACGATCTACCATCATTTTATACAAAGAAGACAATTTTAATATCATAAAGGAAGGATAACTTCAGAATTTAAAAACTGCACACACTGAATTTTTAAACTATACTGCCCTTGGCTTTCTCATTTTGTGTGGACTGGGGAAAAGTTTATCACCAAACTCCGCTCTGCAAAGTGAGGCTCCATTGTCTTGAACACTTAGGGGCAGCCACACTGCTTGCAGATGATGTTAATTTACTCCGAGAAGTGGTTTCAGGGCTTTAAGGGAAACCTAAGGAATTCAAGTGCAAAAGTCTCTCAGTATTTTGCCTCAGTTTCCAATAGAGTGCTTTAAAAAGAAGTAAGCAAAACAGACTATGGCAAATAAAATCTTGGAAACCTGAAGTTGGAAGGTTTTTTAGTAGTGATATGGTCCATGTGGGGTTTTTGTTGGTAAGTTTATTTATTTTGAGAGAGGGAGAGAGAGAGGGAGAGAGCACAAACTGGGGAGGGGCAGAGAGAGGGGGAGAGAGAGAATATACCAAGCTGGCTCTGAGCTGGCAGCCAAGAGCCCAATCAGGGCTTGAACCACCCAGGTGCCCCTGGGCAGGATTCTTATTGTCAGCCCTTCATAGTGTCTGTTCCCAGATTCATCAATGGTTTCTCCAACTCCTCCTACTGTTCCAGTGCAGGGAAAGTCAACCCTTACAGTTTCTCTCCTGGAACTCTGACTGGCTCCTCTTCATACCGGACCCTGTACTCTGCTTGACACACTGTGCCTGCATGAAAATAATGACATATTTCACTGATAACTGCTGAAAACTAATTTTTTAAACTCCAGGTCTGTATTTTTGCTTCCATTTTGACTTTTACTGATAAAAATATCTTTAATTGTATTTCATTATATTGTGTGAATATCATGACTTGAAAGTCATTATATTAAAAAATTTTTTGAAGTTTATTTTTGAGACAGAGACAGCGTGAGCGGGGCAGGGGCAGAAAGAGAGAGAGAGAGAAAGTGAGAAAGAGAGAGAGAAAGTGAGAAAGAGAGAGAGAGAGAGAGAGAGAGAGAGAGAGAGAGAGAATCTCAAGCAGGCTCTGCATCATCAGCACAGAGCCGATGCGGGGCTCGAACTCATGAAACCGTGAGATCATGCCCTGAGCCGAAACCAAGAGTTGGATGCTTAACCAACTGAGCCACCCAGGCACCCCTATATTAAAAAATGTAAAAGCATTTTATTTTATGAAAGGCCCACTTTCATTAAAAGTGGTATAAAAGCTGAGATGAAGGGGCATCTACTTGCTTATCCAACCTCCTCCCAACAGCTAGTCCCACAGCAGGCTGACAGCATTTCTATGTCAAGTCTACCACAGACTACACAACACATTCATTTTGTAGCAAGCACCTCAGTGGTGAAACTCAGCATCTGATAAATCTGAACACAACTCAGCTGCAAGTAGGAAAAAAAAAAAAGATTAATTTAAAACAATGATTTGCAAGCTGTGATTTTCAATCATTAATGGGTTGTAAAATCAATTCAGTGGGTTATGAGAGCATTAAAAACCACACATACACAAGAGCCAAAAGAGCAAATTCCTACGCATCTTTTCTAGATCAAAGTACAACTGCATGCCTTACAGGTAAATACTCTTTCATAAACATTTTATTTCATCACATATATACTAGGTCATGACATAAAATATACTTCACAGCCCTCAACCACATCACATTGAAAAACATATTTGGTTATTCAGTCTCTTAAAAGATTTCTTTGTTTCTTTGTTTTCGTTTTGTTTTGTTTTTTCCATTTCTGAGCCATGGCTCCCCACTGCAATGGCTGGGTACTCTGAAGCTCTCCCCGCTCAACACAACAACAATTTACGGTGCTCTTAGTACCACCATTTCCTGGTTCACTGCTATTTTCTATTTTCCCTCCTCTATTTTTCCACAGCTCCAGGAGCTCAACTTAAGGGAATTACCACTGGGCACCTGAATGTGGATCAGGTCCCTGCTGCCATGTGCCAGGCATGACGCCAGGGGCTCTACACACATGACTCTTTACAGATATGGTTCCTTATCTTTCACCCGTAGCAGTATCTCACCTATCCCTCTCGAGGCACTGGCACAGGACACATAGGGACTGAGTGAATGTTTCCACGTAAATGAACTCAACAATAAGCACATTCTGTTGATTGTAAACCACATAAATTCAATTCAGCAAAAGAGAACAGTTTCAAATAAAATGTTTCCTCATTTCGCCATACTTAATACAAAAGTACTATACAAAGCTTAATTTATATTGATTAAATCCTAATTGTTGTATAAAAAGTTGAGGCATTGGTGTTCTGTGGCTACTGGTAGTAGTTATATTACTTCGGTGTCATATCTCATATATTATAGTTATACAACATTAACCCTTTGATTTTGAGCAGTTATAAACTTATTTTAACACAACATCATATATTCATTACTAGTTATTACCCTCACCTAAAATAATTTAGCAATAGTACATGATACTGAGGGAAAAGGAAAACAGTTAACTTAATACTTTTCTAAATGCTAGTAAGAAAGAAACACATCAATGCACACCTGATTTGGGGGATGACCATAACTCGGCCTATGACTTCAAATGGAATCTGGGAAAGTAAACCAAAGGTGTTTTTAAGCTGAAAGGACACAAATGTTGAGTTCAAACCCTTCATCTTTCATATTAGGCAGTATCTACACACGAAGATAAATGACTTATCTACAGGCACATAATTACACAGTAAGAGAGATGTCCAAGGTCTCTTGATAACAAATCTAGACTTTTTCTATTTCATAACACAGGTTCATACTATAATACAATCATATTTTTAAAAGATCAAATCAGATATCAAGGAAAACAAATCCATCATAACCTTTTAGGCTAAAAAAAACCCTAGAGCAAGAGTTTAATAAAAATGCATGACAGCTGTGTTCAAGATAACATAGTGTGGAATACAGTGTTGTAAACATGGATGGCAGAAGTTCATGGTTACAGTAATTCATTGTGTGTTGACGCATTAGTTTTGTGCATTAGTTGTGTTTTCATCTGTATCACTTAAGCTAAATTTTTTCCACAAAAATTTCTCATTTGATTTCCAAAGCGAAGTTTCCAGCTCCTCTTTCCTTTTGGAGGATGCGGCAAGGGGCACTTTTTCACATAGAGTCTCTATCACTGCCAAGTCAGTGAGTTTACTAAGGCTGTCGTCATTCTGTTCATTCAAGATGTCCCAGAAATCTTTTGGTCTCTGTTTTGCTTTTTCCATGGGCCCTGAAAGAACTTTCTTTGGCAGTTGTGTGGGACTGTTCCCATAACTGTTAAAGAGGTCATCAAGAATAGATGTGTCGCCAAGTAAGCCTACCACAGAAGTGTTTCCTAACACTGGATTTTCTACCTTCTTGTTTTCCACTTTGAAAAGGGGTCCGTTTCTTGAAATGCCTGTTCTTGTTGGGTTTTGTTGCTCTTTCATAGTATTTTCTAATTTTTCTAACTCATATGCTTCAGACTTACTGTTCAGGGAACAGGATACTACAGTATCTTTGGATGCTTGGCTGTTTTTTCCATTGTCAGTCTCTTGGGTAGAGCTCATACGTGATTTGGTAGTCTCTCCGTCATTAGAAAGTACCTGTTCCCTATGGGAACCGTGATTTTGAAACTCAATGGATTTTTCTTTATATATTTTTGGGCTGCAAATTTGAGAAACTTTTTTGGGAGAATCTTTAAGTGCCAAAGTTGCAGAATCTGACAGCCCTTCTTTTATAAGAGATTCTGTTTTTTCAGATTTATTCCTGACTCTCTCTCTTTTCTGACAGGAAGTTTTAATGCATTCTGAAGCAAAATCCACAAAAAATTCTTTTACCTCCGGATACTGAGAAGCATAAAAGTCTTTTAGCATTTTCTGTCGTTCTTCTGATGTAGCATTAGTTATATTTTTAGCAAATTCCTTTACAGAAGGCAAGTTAAAATAAGAAGCCATTTCTTCAAATTGTTTTCTGAAGATTTAATGAACAAAACCAGTAGTTATTTTTATTATTTTATTTTTAAAGAACTCACCATCAGTGATATTAAAAAAAGACACAAAGCAATGTTCAGTTGATCCCTGAACAACACAGGTGTTAGGTTTCCCTGTGTAGTCAAAAATCTGAATATAACTGAATATCACTTTTGACTTTCCCCCAAATTAGCCTACTGTTGACCTTCTGTAAGCCTACAGAAGCCTTATTGATAGAGAGTCAATTAATACATATTTTGCATGTTACATATATTACATATACTGTATCCTTACAATAAAGTAAGCTAGAGAAAAGAAAATGTTGAGAAAATCACAAGGAAGAAAAAATATATTTGCAGTACTGTATTTACTGGAAAAAAATCTGCCAGTAAGTGGACCCACATAGTTCAAACCTGTGTTGTCCAAGGGTCAACTGTAATCTTATTGATTTCGTATATATTAACTTAATTCCATAATGAAAATGCATTTTACACTAGCAGAATGTGACCTCTTTCCTTATGCTAGTGAAAAAAAATTCTAGTTCATGAAATCACCAGCTTTTGAAGTTATTTTGATTTATACTATTAGGCATTTCCTGGGAATGATGGGATCCCAGCATGCTGCTCCTCCAGTCAGCCAACTTACGGCTGACATGAGAATCATAATTTATATAATCTGTCTGAAAATCTATATTGCATTCAAGTCCTATGAAATAAAATTGTCAAAAAAAGGTCTTAAAGAGAAAATTCTGAAAAATAAAGGGATTTTTTCTTCTCTCCTTTTTTCCCTTCTTCCACAAATACAACAAAGAAATTTCATACAACTTTTTGATGGTCCTAAAGGAAAATTCTAAACTGATAAACCTAGATTCTTTCTTCCCCCAACTGGCCTGCCTTGAGTATAGACAGCTAAACTAAGAAATGAAATGTCATTTAAAGGAGTGAGTTTTACTCTTAGTATAAGATACTAACAAAAGCTGTTGTATGCATGTGTGAGAAAATGGACCTTCCAGAACCCTGGTAAGACAGAGGCAGAAAGATTGTTTCACAACCTTGGACACCAGACTGTGCTCCTTTCCCCAGGTGAGGGTGCTATGGACTGAACTGCAACACCCTCAAATTCATTATGGGCTTCAAAGCCCTAAACCGCAGTCTGACTATATGGAGATAGGGCCTTTAGAAGGTAACTAAGGTTAAATGAGGTCATAAGAAGCCATCAGAAATATCTTTCTCGGCCAAGAGAGGACACGATGAGGTCACCATCTGCAAGTCAGGAGAGCCCTCACCAGGAGCCAAATCAGCTGGCACCCTGATCTTCAACTTCCCAGGCTCTAGAACTGTGAGAAATAACTTTCTATTGTTTAAGCCCCAGTCTATAGTATTTTGCTATGGCAGATGGAGCAGACAAAGACAGAGGGTATTGCTTTGCTGATGCTGAGTTGGGCCATGAATCAGGAGAGCTCAGTGTTTGTAAACATTCTTTTAAAAAAAGCCAGATGGTGTTGTAACACATGATTAAAAGTCCCAAAGTTTTAGAATTATGTTTATATTTGATATAGTTCCTTAAAACATTCATTTATACATTCAACAAACATTTATAGACCCTCTATGTGCTAGGCACCATAGAGCTATACAGCAGTGAACAGCCGACCACCATACTCTTCAAGGAGTTTATAGTCAAGCTGGAGGAGACAGACACATGAAAACCAAACCAGAAGAGAGTGATAAATCCCACTACAGATGTAAATACAGGGCCCTGTGGGTTCCCACAGAAGGGGTACCTGAGCCAGTGATGGATCATGGGTAAGGTAGCAGGGAAGGCTTCTCTGGTGTCACCAGTCAGGCAAGGGTAAGTGAGGAAACTGTCCAGGGAATGGGGAACATGCACAGGCCCACTTCAGAGAGAACCTGGTACACAGAGGGGCAGGAGAAATTGCCAAGGAAGAGGCTGACTATCATGAAGGGTCCATATGTCAATTTCAAAAGTTTGAATTTTATCCTGCACACACAAGAGAGAATCCTGAGGGTAAAATAATGATTTATTTGTAATGTATGTAATTTGGAGCTTTAAAGCCACTATTATTTTGCTGCTCAGGCCAGGTTATGTCAAGTTTGTGTTTCCTGTGATTTTAGTGGCATCCATCGTGCATGCTCATGACTTTTGTGGCTTCAGATGAGCACCCTGCCTTCTAGTCCACTTCACTGCACTGGTCCTCTTCACTGTTCCAAGTCCAGATATTATCTATGCCTGAGCAACAGCCACTCTTGCTGCCAAGAGAATATTTAATAACACAAATACAAGCTTCCAAATTTCTGTCCTGGAAATTGCCAATGTTCTTGTTGGAAAGCAACAAGCACGTTCTTAAAAGGTTCCAGTTTTTACTTCATATGAAGTAATGAGGTATTATTTTGTTTATTAATCATCTCCAAATCCATTTTCATGGCCTTTCTAATAAATATTTGTGCTGCGAAGATTAAGTTATTGGCAAAGTTACAGGCTGATGTCTTATTTATCCAAGACTTGGTGGTGTCTCAGCAGCTGCCAGAATACTTCACCTTTGCTGTGCTGACCTCACTCAGAATCTTACAATTCTGTCCCTTTTGGGAGGAGAGCTTCTGACCCCATGTTATACCAGTAGTATGCAAGTAAATTAGGCTGGGAGGTTGTCCTTTACAGGATGAATATGATTGATTATAATTCATTTTATTTTTGCCTTCTAACTTGCTTTCATAATTCTTGGTCTTTAAAAGAATTTTCTCTAAGTATTTAAGGAAGGTACACGCAGGAGGTATAAACTAGCCACTTTGTAAGGAAAATTTAATAAACTAACGTAGACACTCATAACTCACTAGAAGAAAGAAAAAAAAAAAGGAAATCAAAGACAGGTATATTTTAGCAAATATATCCAGAGTAGTTGTGTGTCATGTACATAATTCAAGTTCTCTCCCCTTTTCATGAGAACTGAGGGAAAATGGTGGGACACAGCTAAGTCATCTTCTCTTTGCCTGAGCTTTCTTAAGTGAAGGGAGAACTGAAACTTCATTCCGATGACCTGATGGCCACAGCTGGTACAGATTCGTGATTCTCATAAAAGAGGATGATTAGTGGGAAAGATGTGTCAGCAGTTCTGACATCGATCCCTAGGTCAGAGGTTGGCATTCTAACATTAGTCTTTCACTTAGCCTAAGGCATTTATTCCCTGGGATGGGCAGAGAAGAAAGTGAGAGAAGAAAAATCTAATCATTTGTTAATAGTTTTATTTTTATATACAGTGCTAACAGAGATAAAGACACTTGTGCTCTTTAAAAACTGGTAAAATCCATTATGGTCTGCCTCTGAACAAAATAATTGCCCAAAGCAAATTACCCCAAATTTGCCCAGAATCATCATTGTAAGTCTATTTATGAGGAGAGATGCTACTGTAGCATGTAGGGTGTTTGCCTTTCTGGGCAATGGTGGGTAGCTGAGAGCCACACTCTAGCCTACCACACCAGCACCCAAGGGCTGAGGAGCTACCTACCAAACCCGTGAGGAAAGAATTTGGAACAGGGAGAACCATCACCATTTGCCCATTGTCTGCAGAGGCCTTCAGGGTCAATTCAACCATGCCTTTCATCCCTGCTTAGCTCAGTCACTACTCCTCTGTCACCTGTAACCCCAGGCCTTTTCCTGGTCCTAGTCTCTTCCTCCCCAATCTAATGGAATCCCTCAGCCTTCCAGACCATTCCTCAGCCCCTGGAATGAGGCTATGCTCTACCAACTCCCTTGTTCTTCTCCCCAGATGGTCCCTCTATCCCTTCATGATGCCACCTCTTCCCATACGGCCCTCACAAGATAAGGCTCTTATACCTCACATCTTAAACCTCAGGGTTCATGCTTCACATGCTGCTTCCAGACCATTTTTTTTTTTCTTAAAGATTCCTTTCCCTTTTGCAGGTTTATGCTATCCTGCTAATCCATTCTTTCCCTCAATTTGTCAACTGACCTCTTAGTCGCTTCCTCCTAGTGACTGAACTCATGATCAATCCTGTTTCCTTTCCCATCTCCTGCCATCACTCTTGACAGCACCAACATCCATGTGGATGGCCCATGTAACTCCAACTCCTAGCCCACCAATTTCTTTACCACCATCCCCCACTCCCCAAGACTCAACAGAATGTCAGGTCCCTATTCCTAAGGACATATACTGCCTTTGTCATTACCATTAATTGCACAACCTGCAAATCCCTGAATTTAGTCACCTCATAATCCAGCTCAACTGTTTAATTCCCCCATGACAACAATGCTGGAAGATACTTCTGACCTCATCAAGCCTCCCCTTGTTTAGCTTAGGTTCGACTTTATAATTACTCCTTTGCAAACATCTTTCAGCTTCTTTGCTTCTCTCTCCCTCCATTCTAACCCCTGATAAAACCCAGCCATCTCCCTATTCTGTATCTGTAACTGAGCAATTGAAGCCTGGCTGAACAAAGTCTGCACAACTGCATGGATGCTTTTACTGGAATTACTCTCCAACAGGGACTTAACATGACCCATGAATTCTAGTCTCAACAAGCTTGCTATTCTAATTGGTAAATGATTTATTTCATGACTTTTCTCTCCTGAAATTTCTCTCCCTCTGATTTGATACTTTAATTCTCAGTTAATTGAGAAAATATCGCATCTATGCCCATCTTCCATCCCTCCTCTTCTGATGCCTCTCAAAGGCTAGACCTTCTTCAGTAGTCTGGATCCCACCCTCTCCTGCTCTGCAGGACTTCTGTTACCACTTCTCCAGCATGATCTCTTTTTTTCCATATTAGTTTTTTTCCCTCAACACACAAATAGGTTCTATTGTCTTCCCAACTTAAAAAAATTTACCTTTGACTGCACAATGCCCTCCAACTACCGCAACTTTTCACACTCACAGAGCAGTCTCAAGATTTGCCCATCCCCTGCTTCCCACCTCACCCTGAGTCTGCCTAGGGATTTGTAGACTGCTCACATCAAGGCAGCCAATGAGTTCTCCTGCCAGTTTTGGAAGGCACTTTTCCACTTCATCTGATTCTGGTTCTCAGCAGCATTTAATAAAATGAAGTGCTTCCTCCATTTTGAAATTTTCACTCCTCTTGGACTTCAGGACCTTATAGTGTGCCTCCTACCCAGCAGGCCACTGTCCCCTTAAGGCTCAGTCCTAGCTTCTCTTCTGTCTGTGCTGGGTTCCTAGGCTGTTCACATAACCTGTGGCTCTAAAACCATTTAAAATCTCAATGCTGATGACTTCCACATTTAGATCTTTAGTCCCCAAATCCCATTTCCATAGAACCTCAAATTTAATACAAGCAAAAGAGAAGTCTTGATTTTTTTTCAGTCCAAACTCCTAGTTTTCCCCATTTTAGTAAATCCAGTCTGTTGCTCCATGGAAAAGTTAAGAGTAGTCTTGTTTTCTCTCTTTCCCAACAACCAGTCCATACCAAACTGAATTCATCCACCAAACTCTATCTCCATGGGAACCACTCTACCGTAAACCACCATTGGCTAGTTCCTTATGGTCTTCCCTAGTCTGCTCTCTTCCACAAAGAAACTAGAACAATCTTTGAGAAACATACATCAGATCATGTTCATGCCTCAATAGCTTTGACACACCTGGGACAAAATCCAAACTCTTATCCACAACCTACAGGGCTTTGCATGCTCCAGCCCCATCTATGTCTTGGCCTTCAGCTCATGTCTTTCTGCTTGGTTTATTATGCACTAAGTACACTAGTCTTCTCTCAGTTCCTTGAGCACATCAAACCTCTTTGCTCCCTAGGGATGTCCTTAACCTAGTTCTTTGCCTGGTTATCCCTCAGGTCTCAGATGCCAACTCTGTTGCGAGGTCTTACTCTCTACCCAATAGAAAGCCATTGGCCCCCCTCCAGATCACCTTATTCTCTACCAACCAGGCCTGTCCACTTCTTTCCTATAATACACCATTTTATAATTATTTATAATTTTTTTTTTACTTTTGAAAGTTTTATGGTTTAACTCTCACTGCACTGTAAACTCTGTCCTTTTTTATCCTGTCTGTGTAAAACCTAGCACAATGCCTGAGTGCATATTAGGTGCTCAATATTCAAAGAGTAAATAAAATGCAATTAAGTGTTTCATTTATCCATATAAAATGATTTCATTTTTTTATCAGTTGAGGGATTAGCTTTCTAAAAACATCTAAAACATTTTGAATTTATTTTTTGAAGTATACAAATTCAGCTGCCAAGTATGGTTAAGATTCAAATTATTTGTGTATTTTATTAAGTAGCTATATTTCTTTTGAGAATAATTTTTAAAGTCCAGTGTTGCTATACACATACCTGCGGATCCCTTTTGGCGTTTCTCCAATTATAAAGGTGGTCTGGTCTGTGCGGTAGACTTTTTTCTTCTTTTGGCTTACAGGGTGTGAAATGTAAAGGGGAAATGAAATGTTTCCTTCACTTAGTTGTTGGTCTTTCTTTGAAAGTGTCAATATATCTGTCTTCATTTTTTCTTTATGTGTCTGGAAAGAGAAGGAATGCAAAACCTAAGTCTGAAAAAATAGTCATTTTTGGTCAAATGAGGAGATGGCCTTATTTTTTCCAAAACCTCTTTGTAATCAAGTATATCATATTCTCTAGTTGATAACAATATGAGAGATGTTAGTTAACTTAGATTTTTAAAAAGAAGATACAGGAATAAGTTACTTTTATATATTACTTTTATATATTTCATAAATATATATTTATATTTTATATATTTTATAGAAATATAAACATTTATATTTATAAAATATTTCATATAAATATATTTATATATTTTATATATTTCATAAATATATTTTATAAATATATATTTATATAAATATATTTATATAAATATATATATTTATGTTTTATATATTTATGAAATATATAAAAGTAATGCCAATACTACGATGTTTCCATGGTGTCCATCATTTAAAATATATGTTACAGAATATATCTTTCTTAAAGATATAATAAAAGTAATAGCAATAATATGATGCCTTCATTGTCAAGTTTGTTGGGATATTATATACATGCTGATATCCACAATCCTAAATGAGAATAAAAATTAATGATTATAAAAATAATGGCATAAAAACGAGATATTTAAAATTCTTAAATCAGTAATTTCCCTCAATATTATTAATCAGATTTTTGTTATTTAATTTTACATAAGTAGCCAAACTTTAAAATAATAACAATCTTTATGTGATAATTAAATAAGAAACCATTTTCATAAATCCTACCTTTTAATCTCTACTAGATTGCCAGAATATTTAGTGATTTTAAGATGCTAACTACAGTTGGTTGACACTATATATAGAATTATATTTATTTTACATACTATACTTGTTGCTTGTCTAACATAAATTGTTAAAAACACTGAGTCAAGAAAAAAATAATTTTAATTATTGGTTCCAATTTCCCTGAGAAGATGGTACAGTGAATACATGGAAAGCCCTACCCCACTCCAAAATGAGAAGACTAGATACAATTTGGTAACAACAACAAAATTACATTTGAGCTCAGAAGTGAGAAAGGTAAATCTCTAGGTGCCAAAAACAAAGAAGTGCTGAATAGGAGCTGATGCTCAGCAGTCCAGAGTTAGGGCCTTAAGTTACAGTTTACTAGACCCCATGTATAGAGGGGAGATGGAAATGACTGAACTCCCTGCATTAAAAAACAAACAAACCAAAAACACAGTAGGAATTAAGAGGCTATCCAGTTTGAAAATTAAAGCTAGGAAAGTCCAAACTGGGAACACAGAAGAGATTCTTCCTATTCTAGATAGGAAGAATCACTGGAATGCCCAGCCTGTGCCATTTGTGGAATCTGATTTTGTAGCACCTGGGTGGAATGGAAAATCTAAGCTAAAAACCAACATAAAAAACTGGTCCAGAATCAGTGAAAACCATAGATCTCAATGGGGAGTGAATATAAAAACATACCATGGGAAGATTTCTATAATCCAGAGAATGCTTTTGATTCTGATGGGTGGTGGTGGCGGGGGGGGGGGGGTGAGGGGGGGTGAGTTTGGGCAAAAATTATGAAGAATATATAAAACCCACCACCATGAAAATGGGCAGAAGCAACAAGTGTGAGAATATGTATCTGAGGAATTATAGATAACAAAGCAATCTGCAAGAGACTTTAAATCATTAGCAAGTCCAGAAAGATAAAGGAAAGAATAGAATATACTAGGGCTGGTATTATATAGACAGATCTGAAAGAGCCAAACACAAACTCTAAAAAGGAAATGTGGTTTTGAAATAAAAAATAGAGATAGGAACAAACTCAAAACATGGGTTAAGCAGCAGACTAAACAGCCTTACAATGATAGTTGATAAAGTGGTAGAGAAAGAAGACATGGCAGAAGACATACCAAAGTTTGTAAAATATTAGAAGGTAAGAACAGAGAAAACAGAAGAGATAATATAAAGACATAATGGCAGGTAACTGAAGAAGGCATGAATCCTCAAACTAAAAAGGGAAAGCAAATCTCTTGTGGGAAAAATAAAAATAAATCTGTACTTTGTTATATCACAGAGAATATCTTAAAAACTGCCAGAAAGAAAAAACAAGATATCCCACAAAGAAATGACAATCAACCTGAAGACAGACTTCTCATGAATACCACCACCACCAGAAGACAATACCTTCTACATGCAGACAGGAAAAAAAATATATAAACTTAGAATTCTATACCCAGTTAAACTATCTTTAAAGAATTCTTTTTTTCAGACATACATACAGGAGCTTGCTAGACACAGATTCTTGCTGATGACATAATTATTTTTCTTTTACAGGAGTTCAATGGGATTGAAATGGCACATATAAATGAATGTGTGTAGGGAAGAGTTTTTCATTCCACAAATATTTACTGAGCACTTGTTATCTTTCTGTCACCATGCTATGCATTTGAGAACAAAAATATTTACATATACAAAGAGGCCTTTCCCTTAAGGGACTTAAAAATGACAAGCCAATTTTTAAATTTTAAGATGGAACATTTAGTTTTTTTTAAAATAAATCACTTATCTCTTCAACTTATTATATTTAAACTCATTTTATTGAAATAAACTGAACATTGGATAACATGTAAGATATAACTGTATGCTATTTATTTTATTTTATTTTATTTTATTTTATTTTATTTTATTTTATTTCATTTTATTTTATTTTAAAGTGATCTCTATCTAACATGGGTACCGAACTTATGACCCGAGATCAAGATTCATGTGCTCTACACAGCCAGCCAGGCACCCTGTAACTGTATGTTTTTTTAGTAGCAAACCATTTCTAATGAAAATAAATTGACTTCTTAAATATCTATTGTGACTCAGATGAACAAACATAAAATGCTGAAAGTACTTTCTTTAAAGACATCATTTCTTGAATCTTAAAGCATCAACAAAGAGAGGAAAATGCTGACCTTTAAAGATAAATCTGTAAGAGATTTAAAAAAAATTTTTTTTTTTAACATTTATTTATTTTTGAGACAGAGAGAGACAGAGCATGAACAGGGGAGGGGCAGAGAGAGAGGGAGACACAGAATCTGAAACAGGCTCCAGGCTCTGAGCTGTCAGCACAGAGCCCGACGCGGGGCTCGAACTCATGGACCGTGAGATCATGACCTGAGCCGAAGTCGGCCGCTTAACCGACTGAGCCACCCAGGTGCCCCAAATCTGTAAGAGATTTGACACACTTATTTTACCTCACAAGAAAACAGATGACTGTTATAAGTTTCTAATAAAAAGGCTCATCATCTTAAGATGATTCCCAATAAATGATCTATTATTGTAAGAAGAGATGGTATGTTTACGTGAGGATAAGTGAAATAAACAGAAAAAGAAGGAACTGGGCCAACCAAGAACACTCCCTCCTCATATACTGCAATTTCTGAAGCCATGGAGAAATCATGCCAGACAATGGTAATTTTCAATAATTTACATGATTACTCTTGGTCTTTCTGACTCTGGCAAAGCATTACAAAGCTCACATTTTGTATGGATACATTTTTTTTAAGTCAGTTTTATAAATTCTTCAGGAAAATTCAGCTTTTCAACACAGGTATCAAACAGGTGGATCTTTAATTTTGCCAAGAATTCTATATTTAAAAACTTGATTGTGTTAGATAATCATTCTTTTCACACATGGGCTTAATACCCTATCCTTCATTAAAAACAAACAAACAAAAATCTATCTAGGTTCAGATAGGTTCATTTTAGTAGAGTACTTTGTACTGAAACAAGATTGTAAACAAAATTTTGTTTGTTAATTAACTTAATAAACATTTTAGTGGCCTTGTTACAAAGCTGGTTTCACTACTTTATAGTAAAATGGTATCCTTTACAATAGTGGATACAAGGAAAAAAGTTCCAAAGTTTAGTTCCAATTGCAGTGATAGTTATGCCATAAAGCAAAATTCAAGGCCTATGGCCAAGATGAAAAGTTTCCAGATTATGTGAATTGGACTCAAACTCATTCATTACCACTTATGTCAAAGCTGTGAAATCATATGACACTGAGGCAACACAATGAAGTAGCAACAGTTATAAAGGCTCGAGTAATGAAAAGTTCAGTAAAAAAGACTGGATTAGGAATTTAAAAGACAATACTGTCCCTCCTTAACACTAGGAGAGAGGGTGAGGTTGCTTGCTAAAGAAAGCAAAATAAATCCACTCCTCTTTCTGCTAAAGAGTAGAATGGCCAACAACTGGAATACTATGCCTGTATTTAAAAGGAAATTTTGCAATCATGACCTGAATAAGAAAGAAATGCCAGTTTCTGCAAAAGCCCCTAACTGTTCCTAATGTTTTCTTAAAAAGTTTCTTCAAAACTATACATCAAGATTTGCCTTGAGGAAGTACTTCTATATTCTGTGATTCTGATGAGTTTTTCGTCATATTACAATTTATGATTATAATAATAAGGAAATATAAAGATAAGAACTTTGTACATTGTATTGTATAAATATTTCTGCTAAGTATTTTAGAAAGCTTGACACTATTAGAGTATAATTTATAACTTAGTAATTGCTACATTCATGATTATTTGCCTAAGCTATTGGGTATTGTTAGGTGTTTCTACTATAGTGTTTTTATGAAAAAAATCAAATTCAATTTGTGGAATCTTTATTAAAAATAAAATCTAGTAAGTGGTTTACCCCTAGGAAATGTAAAAATACAGTTAAAAATTCATTTGATGATGAGATTAGTTGAATGGAAATGGGGGGATACTTAAGAAGAAGCTGGATTTATCGGAGAATTCTGAAATAATCATTCTAATCTATGGGTGGTAATATGTCTTCCTCCTTTGGACATACACATACTATATGCAGCCATCAGTTGAGAACTGAAAAAGTAAAGGAAAAACTGTCCCCCTTCAGACCACAGTTAACCAGGGCTAAAAAGGTAAAAGACAGGCTATGTCTGATTATGGTAAATCCTAATCTCATTCATATAATTAAGAATTTAAACACATGATATGCTGTTTTTACAAAAATAATGATTTATTATTAAAACTAAAGTTCATAAATATAAAAATTGTTTAATTCAGTTAAAACATTAAGTATATATCATTTCTGTAAAGGATAATTGTTCTAATATATTTTGGCCAAAATAGTCTCCTCATCTATTCACAGTTAAATGCTTAACTTGGAAATGGCTCACTTCAAAGACTTTATGAATATCACCTTTGATTTAATTTTCATGAAGTTATAAAATCATTATTGATTTTTCTGATTTGTCTGTAAATTGTGTTTGAAAATATATCATAAAAATTACTACTTAAAAATGTACAGGGGTGCTTGGGTGGCTGAAGCATCCAACTCTTGATTTCGGTTCAGGTCATTATCTTACAGTTTGTGGGGTCATGCCCCTGTGTAGGGCTGTGCACTGACAGCACGGAACCTGCTTAGGACTCTCTCTCTCTCTCTCTCTCTCTCTCTCTCTCTCCCTCTGCCCTTCCTTTGCTCATGTGCAAATATGCATGTGTGGGTGCACTCTCTCTCAAAAAAAACAAAAACAAAAATATAAAAAATGTATTTTGTATACATGTATACATGTATGTATATTTTGTAAAAAATATAAAAAAATGTACAATGTATACATTCTAAAAAATAAAACCTATAATTATTTTAAATTATAAAAGATCTACATTAGGATTATAGTGAATAAGAGAGCACTTTTGTAGGGAAAAATTCCTTCTTATAGAGTAGCCCAAATGAATCCACAGTAGACCTAAGCAACTGTATATAATTCTGTATAATTTATTTCTTACTGAGAAGTTTTAGGTTTATGTTGGTTCTATGAGGAAAGTTCCTTATCTTACTCATTGCTCTAAAGATCAATAGTAAGAAAGATTCAAATAACTTTTGATAATACTCTTTTGCCTTTGAACCAAAATTCTGTGTTTCAAGGCATTAGATCTAAGCCAAGTTACATTACTTTAAATGAAATAAGAGTTATTTTTTGAAAGGCAAAACTAAAAAGGAGATAAAGTATATATAGATTTTCAATATGAAAGTAAGAAAAATAAAACTGACTCTTAAAAAGTTTAAAGATAGCAATCTTTACTGTCAATGTGCTGAGAAAAGAAAAAAAGAACATTCCTCTTACCTCATAGCCATATGATTACATTAGCATGTTTCTATTTGCTATGTAGGAAATCTATCTTTATGTACTAGGAAGCTTCACTGGGAATAGTGCAGAGAATGTTTAAGTTAAAAAAACAACAAAATTTTCTACTAACAGTCTTTGAGGTAAAAAAAAAAACCCAACAACTTTGGAGGTAAATTACTGAAGAACTGCAGAGAGCACCTAGATAGGAATAGCAAGGAAATGAGCAGAGCTGATGGGGATCAATCTGTCCTATAGCCACCTACCTGTAACAAGTGGGGGCAAGAAACAGAACAATCCAGGACAGTGAGTTTCAAAAGGAATCATGAACAGCCTCCAATTCCCATTTTAGCAAGAGAAATATTATTGTAATTTCTGCCATCTTTTTTTAAAGTATTTATTTATTGATTTATTAATTTATTTGAATATGAAATTTATTGTCAAATTGGTTTCCATACAACATCCAGTGCTCATCTCAACAGGTGCCCTCCTCAATGCCCATCACCCACTTTCCCCTGCCTCCCACCCCACATCAACCCTTAGTTTATTCTGTTTTTAAGAGTGTCTTATGGTTTGCCTCCCTCCCTCTCTTTTTTTTTTTCCTTCCCCTCCCCCATGGTCTTCTGTTAAGTTTCTCAGGATCCACATAAGAGTGAAAACATATGGTATCTGTCTTTCTCTGTATGGCTTATTTCATTTAGCGTAACACGCTCCAGTTCCATCCATGTTGCTACAAAAGGCCATATTTCATTCTTTCTCATTGCCAAGTAGTACTCCACTGTGTATATAAACCACAATTTCTTTATCCATTCAAATAATCCAGTGAAGAAATCTGCCATCTTTCTAAAGCTCCTCAGGGCTAATTCCTGGAGACACAGCCAGAGCCAATGCAGACACTGTGACTCTTCCTCCCTGCTCATCTATGCATACCCTCCACGGAGGAAGCCTGGGCAGGGATAAGGTACAATGCAGAACAGCCTCATAGGATGGGTAGCCTTATCATAGTGGGCCACTGGGAATTATGGAAAAGTTTTATTAAGCAATTTTAGAATGGCTCTGTCTGCTAAGTTGGTCTCTCCAAAAAAACACCCTGTAGAACATATACCAGAACAAGGAGCAATAGATATGTAACAGACACATTCACTGTTTTGTTTTGTTTTCTTTTTTCCCCCATAACCAGATGTTTAGGTTTGATTAGTCATTGACAAAACTGGAAAGAGAGAGACTTTCAAAGGGATTGGAAGGTCCTGATGGCTTGGACCCACTGAGAAGCCTGAGTTTGGATTCTAAGATCACCAGAGTATCTGCCCATTATAGGAAAGCTCTTGGTCTACACCTTGTTCCTGAGAATGGCACAGAGCCTCACAAGCCACTCTACAGTCACTGCCATGTGTGGGTGTGGGTGCACCATGTAGCCACAGGTTCTCACAATGTCCTGATCACACCAACTTTGCCATAAAGACTAGAAAAAAAAATCAGTGTTCTTTTTTTTCTTCATTAAATCTTAAATAGTGAAGTCTGAGAGGCAGCAATGCTTTTGTTTACACATCTGTTCAAACAAAAGATTAAAAAAGAAATCTCCCTTTGGGTAAGGGCCAAACTCTATAAACACATAAGAAGTCATAAACTTCTTTGTCTTTGCAAAGCAGGGAATCAGGAGTACTATAAAAATATATAGCACATGTAAATACATTCATTCAAATGGCATCTGAGTGTCTAAAAGGACAAAAACTTTTAAGGGTCTTTGCACAGGTGTGAAAAAGCTCCTATCCTGAAAGTAATCATTCAAGATTTTTGCCTGGAGGTAGGAAATATTCCTGTAAATGCAGTTTTCCAATATTCAGGAAAGCCTAAGGCAACTATGAGCTACTCCTGAATTGTCTTTACTCATCCTCTGGTTGAAAGCCAGGTGGTTAGAGGACCCACCACAAATACATATTAAAGTCAAATTTTCTGCATGTTTAAAAATGACATTCAAATCTGAAAAAAAAACCCCACTTAGATTCAAATCCAAAATCTTTTTGGGGGCGTTGTTATTGCCATTCTGCTTTACTCCTGGAAGAAGTAATACTTACAATCCAGCTATATCTATGTATCTCTACCTGTATCTATATCTCTCTATATTTTTAATAGTATTTTGCTTTCTAAGTGAGTCACAACAGAACAACTTTATAATGGGTGTCCTGAGCCTAGGTTCCTTTTTTATCCACAACAGTCCATTTCTCATTATCTGATAGACGTATATATCTAACCCTGGGAGAGCAGGTGAGTATTATGGGGCATGCAGCACACACTGCAAACAGAAATAGAAAAGCCCCATCTCCTTGGGATCTGTGACCCTGAAGACACTGCCAGAACAGTCATCTGTGAGAACAGGCCAGGTGAGACAGTGGCAGTCAGAGCACTGGACTCAGCACCTTGGGCCCTAGGGTCCAGAGGAAACTGGGGAAGTTTTGTTAACTTTTTGAGCCTCATTACCCTGGGGGATAATGAGTGATTTGGGGATCAGGACCTAAGGGGGTAGGAATTTGGATCAGGGACTCCCATTGGTCTCTTTCATATTTAAAATTCACAATTCTGGGGCGCCTGGGTGGTTCAGTTGGTTGAGCATCCGACTTCGGCTCAGGTCATGACCTCCCTGCTCATGAGTTGGAGTCCTATGCTGTGCTCTATGGTGACAGCTCAGAGCCTGGAGGTTGCTTTGGATTCTGTGTCTCCCTCTCTCCCTCTGCCCCTCCCCTGCTTGTGTTCTCTCTTTCAAAAATAAACATTAAAAAAAAACAAAATAAAATTCACAGTTCTAGCAGTCCTTATAAGATCTTGAGAAAGTAGTAATCAGTAGGTCCTTAGCATCTTGTAGCCCTGACACAGTTTCAAATCTTTATATGTATTACTTGCATTATGGTAAAACTTTATCTAAAGACCATTTGAAGGTCCTGTACTTAATATTAATAATACCTGGTATGTGAAAAGATCACAGAAGGTGGTGCTGATGGAAAAATATTTAAAGAAAGCCTTCCTTGGCAGGAATCTGTCCCTACCTGCCTTTTCAGCAGCTGGCATTTCCCACAGGGAGCTTAGGCTCCTCCCTTGCTTCCTTCAGGCCTCTGGCTGGAGTTAAGGCTTCTAAATGTAGGCTGACAAAGCCACCAATGGTTCTCTAGCATCTTGGGAAGATCATTTCAAGCATGTCCCAAATGAGAGACATTGCAATTAGCTGTGATGTTTGATGCAGATTATTATTTGATGCAGATTATTATTAATAATAAAGTACTGAAATTTGATTATTATTAATAATAAAGTACTGAAATTAGCAAATTAGAGTGGATTCTGTATGGCCACACCATTCTGATGTGCCTTCTTGAATCCTGTAGAAAAGGAAGTAAAGCTTTTACACAGAGAAAAAGGCCAATTAAAAGTATATCCCACTAGAAGTGAATTTAATGATCAGGATCCTCTCTTCATATGGTCCAAGATGGCAGTTCTGAAACTATGGGTCTTAAAACCTCTTTACACTTTAAAAATTATTAAGGACCCCAAAGAGCTTTTGTTTGTGTGTGTTTTACCTATTAAACATTCAAAAATATTAGTTAATCCATTAAAAATAACAATAAGCTGGGTGGCTCAGTTGAGCGTCTGACTTCAGCTCAGGTCATGATTTCGCAGTTTGTGAGTTCGAGCCCCACATTGGGCGCTGCACTGTCAGAGCAGAGCCGGCTTCGGATCCTCTGTCCCCCTCTCTCTGCCCCTCCCCCACTTGTACTCTCCCCAAAATAAATTATTAAAAAAAAAATAACAATAAGCCAATTACATGTTAATCTGAAAAACTCTTTTTATTTTTATTTATTTTTAAATGTTTATTTATTTTGCAAGAGTGAGCATGTGCACATGCACTTGCATGACACAAGCAGGGGAGGGGCAGAGAGAGAGGGAGAGAGAGAATCTGCACCATCAGTGTGGGGCCTGAATCAGGGTTTGATATCACGAACTGTGAGATTGTGACCTTAACCAAAATCAAGAGTTGGATGCTTAATTGACTGAGCCACCCAGGCTGCCCCTGAATAACTTTTTTAACAACAATAACACCAAAACATTTTACATTTTCCAAGCAAACAAAAAATTAACATGAATAGTGGCTATTGTTTTTATATTTTTGTAACTATCTTTAACATCTGGATTAATAAAAGACAGCTAGAGTCTCATATCTGGCTTCTGCATTCAATCTGTTGCAACAAGGTTGTTTTGGTTGGAGTATATGAAGAAAATCAGCATCATGTAGACATGTCGTTAGAAAAGGGAAGAATATTTTAATGGCCTTTTCAGATAACTGTAAATATTTTTGATTCTATATCAAAACTCAGTTAAGGTTAGTTTCATGTAAAATCTGAAACCATACCAGTAAATTTTTACATTATTAAAATTCATTGGCATATGTTGTACTTTGGCCGGATTTTTTCCCCCAAGCATGACAGTGATATTCACTTGGTCATTTGGAAATACCAATGAACTGAGTTATGTAGATCTTTAAAATGTGACACATTCAATTACACAGCATTGGTAAGTCATATTTGTTGTTATCACCACCTATTGCATCAGGAAAAAATATGTAAGTATGGGGAATGTGTCATGGTCATGGTAGAAGATACAAGATTTTCAACATTTTAATTGAAAGCTTGAATTTATCCCTGGCAACACGTCCATGCCCACTGGTTTCCTTGAAGTACCAAACTCACTAGGTTCATTTTTAAGAAATTACCTACCAAATCCAAATAACCAGTCTGTCTGTCAGCCATTCTTTCAAGTACAAACGATGTTTTATTAAAAAAAAAAAGGTGGCTAGTTCACTTTGCAGCTCAGGTGTACAAGTGCTTATGTACACTCCCTATTTTAGCAAACAGAATAGAATGAAAGATGAGTATAAAAGGTTGAGATTTGATAAAACGAGCCATTTTTATCAAGGATAAAAATCAATCAAAGATATTCATCAGACAGTCGGTTAAGCGGCCAACTTCAGCTCGGGTCATGATCTCGCAGTCCGTGAGTTCGAGCCCCGCGTCGGGCTCTGTGCTGACAGCTCAGAGCCTGGAGCCTGTTTCAGATTCTGTGTCTCCCTCTCTCTCTGACCCTCCCCCGTTCATGCTCTGTCTCTCTCTGTCTCAAAAATAAATAAATGTTAAAAAAAAAAAAGATATTCATCAGAGAAACTAGCTTCCTTGTCCTGCAAGTATGTACAGAATCCAGAGACTACTAGGTATGATTTGGGGCCACTGAATGATTCATGATAAGCTGCCAGCAGTTTTCTCACCATTACTTTTACACCATTTGTGCAATGTCAGCAAGTGAAAAGGGCGCTTCAAGTTATTCTGAGAATAGTTCGGACCTTGCAGACCCCTGAAGGAGTCTCAGGTATCTTAGGGGTCCATGGACCACATTTTGGGAACTGGTCATCTACAATAAGCTGACATGCCTTCAATCAGCACATACATGATACCTCTATGCTGGAAACTCTGACCAGGATGATCGAGAGTGGATTCTGGTTTTACCCAGCTTTATGCCTACACACAGGAAAAGGCTTCCCCACTTCTTGAGTGAAAACAGAAGGGTCTTTCTGTCTGGAATAATGATTACCAGCTCCAGGCCTGGCTCTTAGCCTTCTTCACCAGGGAATGGTTAGATATTATGCACATGTTGAAAGTTACTTGTCGGAGTATAAACTCTAACATTTCAGTCTGTTCAGGTCAGTTTAACATCTTTTGATTATTTCTCTACATGCAAGGCCTTTCATGATGTGTTCCCTCAATGCAGTCTTACTCTTCCTGATGTCCAATAGATGCTGGCTTGGTTAGGCTAATCTTCTCACTACTGCCAAACACATCATGGATATTCATTTCTGGAGCCAAATTTCCTCAGCCTTGCCTTCTGCCCAACATAGTTCTACCCATGCTTGAAGGTCCAGATTCATGAGACTTTCCTTGCATACTTTTTTTTTCTTGCATTGTTATTTCAATTTCTCATTTGATAGCTTTATTATATAAATGGAATCTACCTTTATTTAAAATGCTATATAATCACATACAACATACCAAACCAAGCAGCAACAATGTTTGCATGTAGGCCAAAAATCCTAATTTCACCCACCAAAGGAATACAAGACCAGGGGGCTCTCTTTGAATAGGTAGGGCCCCTATTCTATTGGAAACGATTTTGATTGCTTAGACCTTACCTATGTAACTGGAGCTATACATGCCTCTAACACAGAGAGCAACCATATATATATTTTTTCATATTGAGTCCTGAGTCATTTAGCTGACAGCCTTTCAATAAATGAATGTTGGATGAAAAAACATAACGCAAGTAAGAAAAATTTTTGGAAGACAATTTACCAAAAGCAAAAAGTTCTTCCTCTTAAGGTATTCATTACTTCACCTGGCAAACAGTAAGAGATAGCCTTATATGCTGAATAAAAAGCAGGTTATGGCTTTCCAATTCCATTTTTTAAGCAGTTGCTGCTACAGTCATGAAAATTGTTTACAGATTAATTGAAAGTTGATTCTGATAGTAACTTGGCTATGAGATGAGAGTACCTTTTTTTATTTAAAAAATTTTTTTTTTAATTTTTTAATGTTTTATTTGTTTTTAACACAGAGAGAGAGACAGAGCATGAGCAGGGGAGGGGCAGAGAGAGAGGGAGACAAAGAATCCAAAGCAGGCTCCAGGCTCTGAACTGTCAGCACAGAGCCCGACGCGGGGCTCGAACTCACAGACCATGAGATCATGACCTGGGCCGAAGCTGGACGCTCAACCGACTGAGCCACCCAGGCGCCTCAAGAGTACCTTTAAAATAAAACATCAGCTTACCAACAATCTTAACATAAAAGTGGTGAGAGCTGACTCTGGTCATGTTAAAGGGGATATTATCCTCATCAGGAAAATTGCAAAAATATCACAAATTCCAATGTTTGATTAGGGACCACAGTTCAAACATATTTATCCTGCCTAAAGCCACTCCACTGCACAAGAATTCATGTTCATATTAAAAATTAGAGTAATTCCTCACATTTTTTATTTGTAGACTCTATTTGAGAAGGCTGTATTTAATAGCTACTAGAAATTCAATTAAAATCAGTAAGCTCTGATTGAATATCTATGTACCAGGTACTGTTCTAGCTCCAGGGAATAAGAGAATAAGCTTCCATTCCTAACACAAATGAGTTTCACAGTCTAACCAGGAATATAATGGCAGACATTGTTGATGGCCTATCAACAGCCACTGTTACTTTCTTTGTTGTCTGAACAAAATTGGAGTTCTCTTAGAGATGTGCTCCGGGATGGTGGATTGCTCTCTCAGTTCTCGGGGTGGGGGGGCTGGGGGGTGGGGAATAAATGGGGATTAGGCAAGCTAGTCATGTTTTGCAACAAAGATTGTTCTCCTCAACAAAAGGAGACATGTATGAGAGAACCATACCTTTCTGTCTTTGGATGATGCATTTGTATAAGAGAATGAGTTCTTGAGACGCAGTGGTCATCCTGCAACATGAGTCAAAAGGCCCAGGCACTAAATGTTGACTTACCAAGGCCAATGACACAGAAAATGAGAAAGCCTGAATCCTTATGATGTCATTGGGCTATAGCACAAAACCTAGAAATACCCCTCAACAGGCTTGCCATTATGTGAACTAGTTAATGGCCCACTGTATAGGTCACTTTTATTAATTAATCAATTATCTTTATTGAAATATAACTGACATACAATGTTACATTAGTTTCATAGTGATTTGATATGTCTATACATTGTACTAGGCTCACCACAAGTGTAGCTACCATCTGTCACCACTATTATAATACCATTGACTGTATTCCCTATGCTGTACCTTTCAGCCCTGGGACTATTCATTCCAGAACTGGAAGCCTGTATCTCCCACTTTCCTTCACCCATTTTGCCCATCCCCCCACCCTCTTTCCTCTGGCAACTATCAGTTTGTTCTCTGTATTTATGGGTCTGTTTCTGCTTTTTGTTTATTCGTTTGTTTTGTTTTTTACATTCCACATGTAAGTGAAGTCATATGGTGTTTGTCTTTCTCTGACTTATTTTACTTGGCATAGTGTCCTCTAGGTCCATTCATGTTGTTTGCAAATGGCAAGATCTCATTCTTTTTTGTGGCTGAGTAAAATTCCATTGTGTGCATACACCACATCTTCTTTATCCATTCATCTATTGATAGACACTTGTGTTGCTTCCCTATCTCTGCCACTGTAAATAATGCTACAATAAACATAAGGGTGCATCTATCTTTTTGAACTAGTGTTTTCATTTTTTTTGGGGGGGGGGGACAAATACCCAGTAGTGGAATTACTGGATCTATTTTTTTAAATTTTTTGAGGAACCTCCCTACTGTTTTCTGTAGTGGCTGTACCAGTTTGCATTCCCATCAACAGTGCACGAGGGTTCCTTTTTCTCCATGTCCTCACCAACACTTGTTGTTTCTTGTGTTTCTGATTTTAGCCATTCTGACAGGTGTGAGGTGATATCTCATTGTATTTTTTATTTGCATTTCCCTGATGATTAGTGATGTTGAGCATCTTTTCATGTGCCTGTTTGTATAGGCTAATTGTAGATGGTTATCCTATTCCTTGCAGCTGAAAGTATCCTGTAGACATATATACAGTATCACATAATACAATGGTAAGTACTATAGCAGATACACACACGTAAAAATGAAGATGAAGAAGACATTTACACTGCTTTGGAGAGGCCTTAGGGGACAGCTGTCTTTGATGATACAAGGGGAAGGAGTTCAATAAGCAGACACAGGTGAAATGGAATGCAAAAGCAGCACAGGAGCAAAGGTATGGCAGGGTAAAAGTCCACGGTGTGCCCGTAGACTGGTTCACAGTCTGAAAGCTGACCAGAAGAGTCTGTTCATCTTTACACCCCCAGTGTCTAGCACAGTGCCTGGTACAGAGTATCAATAATTTTGAATGAGTGTCTCAGAATGAGAATGAAAAAGCAGGCTAGGGCCAAATTGAGATCGGCCTTATGTGCCATGGAAAAGAAGCACGATAAGACATTTCACATAACTTTGGAAGGCAGAAACTTGAGGTCCTAAGTGATTGTTTAGATGTATTACTGCTAGATGAGGAAAGCTCACAAAGTCATAAATGGGTAGGGATATCTTTTCTGGCACTGTTACCCATGTTCTCCCTTCTTGAGTGGGTTTCCAA
Organism: Felis catus; assembly: GCF_018350175.1. Taxonomy (NCBI): domain Eukaryota; kingdom Metazoa; phylum Chordata; class Mammalia; order Carnivora; family Felidae; genus Felis; species Felis catus. The sequence continues at coordinate 30,090,729 of NC_058380.1, read as the reverse complement.
TACCAGCACTGCAGCCAACAAATGGCACATATGGAGTGCAAATGAAGAATACCAGCATTTATGCTGCTCTGAAATGACTAAGATCTTTACATGATCTGCCAGTGTACTCTATTTAACGTCAACTTGTGGAGCTAAGACTTGAGAAGCCTTGACTTCATGGTGAAGATGGTTGTGCCTTATGTAATACTTTCATGCAGGAATTCAAGTGACCATCATTTTCTGCACTCCCACTCTGTGCTGCCTGTTGCTAGGCTGTGGTGTTTACGAAAGTGTACACAATGGTCCTAATCCTTAAGCAGCCTGTAACCTACCCAAGGAGAGAACAAACACATTTGAGGTAAGCAACACTAATATGGCGTCCACCGTGTCTACAATGATGACTGGCGCAGAGTATGGGTGTGAAGGGAACTTGGAACAGAGTGATCTCTGAAGACTGAGGCTTTATGAAGGGAAGTGGAACTTGAATTGGGTCCACCTGGAGTGGAGGATCAGACAGTAGATGATATGGATATAGAGGTGTAGACCGAGTAAATTTATTGAAGAGCATGGGTGCCAGGCAACCTGAGAATACTTCTCATTCAATAAGGAGGGACCATTTTCCCTGGCTCAATTAATTGTCCAGTGGTAGCTCTGACAACGTTTAAGTCATCTGCAGAGGATTTCCAGGAAAACCAGGAAAGTTGTTCATGGAATAGTGTAAACCACTTAAAATTCTCAAAACATAGTGATGGGTTCACTGTAACCTTACTGCAACTGAAAACATAAATTTATTCATAAGGTATCAATTATATATATATATATATAAAAGACACTATTTTAAATCTCTGTGGTTATCAAAAATGAGTCAGGGATATATCCTGCTATTTAGAAGTCCAGAGTTTCATTAGAAAAGAAGAAGAAGATGTGTACTTATAAAACAAATTTGGAAGTCATATTTTAGAATAACAGGCCATAGAAAGTACTACTGGGTGAAGCAGAAACAGTGTAAGAAGAAGGACATCTTAGTTCCAACTTAGGGAGAAGCTGGGTCAGGCTTTGTGGAAGAGACAACAGGATCTGAGGTAGGTTCTGAAAGGTAAAGAGATATGGAGATTTGGGGGGATGAAAAAATTAAGGCTCAAGGTTATTCCTGGTGGAGAAAAAGCATAAGAGAAAAAAGCAAAAAATTATGCCTTTGCCAAAACATCTTTGGCACAGTAGATAGTGCCAACAGTGTGACTGTTATTTCTTGAGTCCAGAGCTTTAACTATCTAACAAAATATTTTTTAAAGTGAAGGATACATTCAGTCCACTTAATTTTTTTGTTTAACTGCTAAAGTGAGGGTGATTCTTCACAAGCAAGTTATTTTGAAAAATCAGACTGATTTGTCATATTTGAAAAGTAAAATGGAGGAAAAAAAAAAAAAAAGTAAAACCACCAGAACAAAATAGAAGCCAAAGAAACTGAGGAAAAAGGCACAAGAGAAGATAGATGGATTGAAAGACTAAGGATTTAAATTGACTGACACTATTGAGCCTGAGGGAAGTCACCCTCTCATTTTTAAAAATCAGTAAAATGAGGGGCGCCTGGGTGGCGCAGTCGGTTAAGCGTCCGACTTCAGCCAGGTCACGATCTCGCGGTCTGTGAGTTCGAGCCCCGCGTCGGGCTCTGGGCTGATGGCTCGGAGCCTGGAGCCTGTTTCCGATTCTGTGTCTCCCTCCCTCTCTGCCCCTCCCCCGTTCATGCTCTGTCTCTCTCTGTCCCAAAAATAAATAAACGTTGAAAAAAAAATTTAAAAAAAAATTAAAAATCAGTAAAATACTTTTGCATTAAATAGTCTCCAAGAATCCTCCAAATTCTGAAATACTATGTTTTGCTAGTCTTATAATTTTGCCTCATTCATCCTATAAAAATTCAGAATTCATATGTTTAGAAACAAGATTCTCAGATGAAAAGGCAATAGGTATTTCCATTAAGTGGCCATTCCAATTGCTAACTGGTTTTCATAGAAGGATAAAATATACGTTGAAAAGGGCTATTAAGTGCTTAAATTTCTTTAAGTCATGAGGTAAAGTCAATCAGAGTTCATGAGGTCTTATATCTCTAAGCTTTTATATTGTTAATGAGAAGGCATTATTTGAAGAAACAGTATTTTTTAACTATTTAGAATTAATATTCCAGCTATTTATTTATTTTTTTTATTTTTTTTAAAATTTTTTTTTCAACATTTATTTATTTTTGGGACAGAGAGAGACAGAGCATGAACGGCGGAGGGGCAGAGAGAGAGGGAGACACAGAATCGGAAACAGGCTCCAGGCTCTGAGCCATCAGCCCAGAGCTCGACGCGGGGCTCGAACTCACGGACCGCGAGATCGTGACCTGGCTGAAGTCGGACGCTTAACCGACTGCGCCACCCAGGCGCCCCAATATTCCAGCTATTTAAACAGAGAAATTGTTCCAAGAAGCGACATCTATCTACTGTGCAATTGGAACAATGGCCAGCTGGGAGAGTTAGAATACAACTATTTCCTGATAGGCAAAGATTATTTTTTCTCAGTTCAGTTCATTGTGAAATTAGTTAATAATTGCTTTCAAATATAATTTTTTTCTATAGAATTCTTCATGAAAAATGAGTCCTAGCTCAAGGTAGGTCCTTTGTCTATACAATTAGAGAATGCGAGATATCTTTTATGGTATTCTAACATATGCTATTATTGGTATTATTGGTACTATCAGCAACAGAAATTGTATTGGGTCATTTCAGAGAATAAGAGAGGGAGTTTCACTCATCACCCTTACTGATAAGCAATAATAATAATTACAAAAAATAAAAATTTATATTTTGAGTAGTTTTAATGCCTTTATCACAAGGAGCTGAATGTGTTTTGTACACATCAGGTCAGTAGTCCCGTTTCTCTGTTAATCCTGGTAATACCACTGTGAGGAAGAACACCACATCTACTTGTAGCCATCAGCTAGGAGGGAAGTAGGTGTGCATGTTTAAAGGTAACAGCAGATTCTCCTTGCTCTGACTAGGTAACAGGTGTTCTTCACAAATGATACACTATCTTTCTGAATCAATCCTAGCAAAGAATCAAACTTGTCATGCCAACACTAGTTACATAATTTCGTACATATACACACAAAATTTAGACACTCTTGATCTCTCCTAAGATTACGTGAAGGAATAACTTTCTAATATAAATACCATAAAATTAACATCTAGCTACAGAAAGAAAAATGATGAAACCATGAAAAATCCCACCCAGTAAGAGTTAATTCCGTTACATGCTGAAACCATAAACCTTCCTTACTCAACTACTTCATAAACCAGTCATTTGTGAACGATTACTTTAAACCATCATGCCATTCAGTATCCTGAAAAATAGGATAATGGAATGCTATATCTCCCCAAAGTCTGCTTCATTGTAAACAGTCCATCCCTCCTAGCTGACTCCAAAAGCTGTATAAACATACTGCAATCAAATCCACCATAGCTCATAGAGAGCCTTTCTTTAAGTAATCTACAAAATGCCAACCTAATACAAATACAAGAAAGAGGAGTTCTTACTAACACGACATTTTGTATTTACAGTATTCTGAACAGTGCTTAAACCTGCACGGGTTATAAAAGGCACCCTTCCCCATGCTCCCCCCCTCCGGCCTGGGCCGACAGCATGCGTAGGCCTCTCGTTTACACCACACTGCAATAACATAAAGAAGGGTTTACTATTAATCCAGGTTTTACTACAAAGCGACCCGTTATTTCTCTGTCAAACACTGGCAAGAGTGCCAAGTGTCTGTCATCCAATTCAGGGGATTAAGTCTTCTTTTATAGTCTGATACTTGTACCAATTTATAAAAATACAGATATAGTTTCTTAGAGTTGGTCACAGTCTATATTTTGGCTTGGATTCAGGCAGCAGAGGTTGACCATGACAGCTGGCAGGAAACTGAGTGAGAATACATCCTCCCCCTCTCAGTCACCAGGTCTCAGTTGCCATAGTGATTAATCCTTAATTGAATGCTGTCTTTGTACATTTCTTTTCAGAAAACTTTAAGTATACTTAAGTTGAAAACATGCAGTTGACTGAAAAAATGAGGCAGCACATCACAAACAGGTATAGCTAAATTCTGTGACATACTTCCATATATTAAAGGAACAAATTAGCTCTAATAAAGGTATTATCAGTTCTTTCAAATGCTTAAAGCGTTTCTTTCTGGTCTGAGGTTAGACCTAAATCATACAGGTTTTCCCTCTTGTTACCAGACATTTCATCTTTTAAAATAAGCTGTCTTCAGACATGGTTCTAAAATATCTAAGTACAATTTAAGGCAAAACGAGTTCTTATCTTACATAGTTTGCATTACTCAATAACAAAGGTATGACCAGAAATTTATTATAGGGGAGACAGGTTTTCATTCAAGACATCTATAAAATATGTTACATAAATAGCAATTAATTTATAAAAGTATAAACTATAAGAAAGCGAAGGCAACATGGAAAAGACTGTGTATTTTAGGCCTCTTCTTAATATATGGTTGAATTTGAAAAGCAGGTTCAGAGCTCTTGTCATTTTGGCTATCAATAATTATATCAAAAGGACTGAGAAACTCTGAAGACCACAGGAGTTTATCAAGGATTGTGGTATACACTACTTCTCTTTTGTAACTTTTCCATTTAGTGTATTTCTTTGCAATTTAGTTAAAAGCCCTTACTTGGATTCAACTACAGTATTCCTTGGAAAGTGAAGCATCTGCATATTGTGACCACTTGCTAATCGCGTATTACCTTCATACAAAGAAACAGGATTTGTTTTCTTTTTCTTAGGAAACGAGACAACATATCTGCCTCTGGCTGCAGACACACACACAGACACACACAGACCACACACACACACACACACACACACACACACACACACACACACACAGTCTTTTCAAACACAAACAAAGGTCTCTAATAAAACTTTGGTGACAGACAAGAAGCACTCAGAAGAATTCTCAGTAATAAAGGTTCTGGATATGAGCTCTAAGATGAAAGATACTGTACTGTAGGTGGGAGGTCTGGGGATTTCTGGAGACTTTAGAAGCAAGAGGTTTGCAGATAATTTCTGACACTATTGCTTTTACCTTGCTTTGTTTCCCTTTACCTTAATTCTCTTTTCCTTCCTTAACCATTTTTAATTTTTTTTCAAAACTGCAAATTCACTGTTGCCACCCACCACACACTACAAGCTGCAAAACCTCTCCGGGAGTGACACCCGAATCTCTAATCGAAGATGATGGTGTGTTTCACTGACTTACTAATTAAAGGCGCTGAAGTAATTTTCACCAGATACAATGAAATCAGTGAATGTGAACATTTTTTTTTTGTAAAAATTCTGAGATGGCTTTGAAATGTTGTCAATATCTCATATATGTAAAATAATGTATTTTTTAAAAGTATCTTCAGAAATCCTTAATTTAACCATCTTTATAAGTAGTTTTAGTAAAGAGAAAAATGATACTATCATTGTTCCATTTCCCTGACATTACTGAGGTAGTCTTTAGTTTCCAGAAGACTTATAATGAGGAGAACCAAGAATATTATGTACAGAGATTAATGCAAAAGGATTAGTCTGATGGCAGAGTGATGTCTCACTCATTTGAATGTCTGTCAGCAGCTATGGCAATATCTTGAATTAAAAGCAGTTACTTCAATTGAAGAATCAAAACAGAAAATAATCTATCAGCTTTAAATAGAAAAGTTACTATTATCTTCAATTCTAACACAGAATATCTAAAATAAACTAATATAAAGTAATGAGTGGCTTTCTATTTTCATAAGCAAAAACTCAGTAGTCACATACAAAATTATGAAAGATATTCTACCAGGAATATTCTTGTTTTTCTTTTTTTTATTTAAAAAACTTTTTTAATGTTTATTTATTTTTGAGACAGAGAGAGAGAGAGAGAGAGAGAGAGAGAGAGAGAGAGAGAGGGAGGAGGCGGGGAGGGAGGGAGAGAGAAGGGCAGAGAGAGAGGGAGACACAGAGTCCAAAGCAGGCTCAGGCTCTGAGCTGTCAGCACAGAGCCCAAAGCGGGGCTCAAACTCATGAGCTGTGAGATCATGACCTGAATCAAAGTCAGATGCTTACCCAACTGAGCCACCCAGGTGCCCTTCTTGTTTTCCTTTTAAAGGGAGTCCAAAGCCCCAGATCTGCTAATATCACCCATTTTTAAAATTTATAATTAAATATGGCTGCATACAACTATTTATGGATTATTTTTCCTCATTAAGCCCCACCTTCCAGGAGAATTAGAGACCTGACATTAGTCTTATCCAGTGGTAATAATAACAATACTTATTATTCATTGAGTGCTTACTTTGTGTCAGGTACTGTTCAGAGCATTTTTACCTCAGTCTTTGCAACTTTTTGAGGTATAATTATTTGTATTTTAAACACAAAGAAAATGAAGCACAGAGAAACTAAGTCCCTTTCTCATGGTCACACAGGAAGTATGCGAGAGAGCTAGAATTTAAACTCTGACATTCTGAGTAGAGTGCAGGCCATAGGCTAATTGTAGCTATCAAAATTCCTCCTGCCCCCAGAAGAGTACAGAGTTCAACAAACTGAAAAGGAAACTCATTATGTGAGATCTTTATTACAAATTAAACTAAATGAGGAAAGTATGAGATATATCTCAGGGGTTGTAGTTTTATGTAAAAAATACAGTAGGTTTAGTTTTTGAGGTAGGTGAAAAACTAAGAACATCATAAATATGTATGAGCACTATCTATTTTGGAAACTCTGATTTTCTTATAATAAGTAAGATTTTTCTTTTTGAATGCTAAGTTTACATACTGTCCCCAGGTGATTTTTGCATATAGGTAATACATTACAACTTTCAAGAAAGTACAGCCATATTATTAACCTGATGTATTAAACAGTAGAGGTAAAATCTGAGGGACTCAATCTTATTCTGTTGGAATTTTACTGTATCAAGTATTGATTTAAAGAAGTTGGCCACTGTAATCAGTGTGTTTGTACAGACTGTTCTTGGCCTGCTAGCATTGGTGGCATGGGATTGGACCTCCTGCTTAGTGGCTTTAAAACTTCCCTGAATATTTTACACCCACTATGATTTAGTCACTAAGCAACACATTTCTTCATACTCCCTTCTTCAGGTTTACTAAGTTGGTCTGTGTGTGACGGGGAGACATACAGCCTCAAAGGGCATATTAGAAATCCTAGAGGATGAATATTACAACTTGTTTCTCAGTAAGAAATGTGTCTCACTCTGAAAATCACTGTGAAAAGTTCCTGATGAGATTGTGCTGTCGCCCTCAAGAATTTGTGGCTAAAAAAGATTCAGAACTACTGGTATTAAAGGCAAAGCATATTTCTAGCATTTTCATTTTTATAACTTTCCTGAAGAAGTTTCCAAAGGGATATTTTATTGCTTTTATATGTAGGGGGTTGCTTCTCAGGTCCATTGTGGGAAGAATCATATGAGGCTGCAAATTTCTTCTCTGAGAAATATGTAAATAAACTAACAACCAATACCCAATTAAATTATTTCATTGACATCTACTATAGGGGTTTGCCAAATTATGTGACATTTTCACATTAAAATTTGTTTGGATAAGGGCATGATTTAAAAAAAAAAAAGGTATGGTTGAAAAAAAAAAGCCCTAATAAAAAATCAGTTGTCTATTTAAGAAATTCTGCTGGCTCTAATACAGCCGATTTCTGGCAAACACAGCATATTGCTGATTAGTTTTTTCAGATAGTTCCTACAAGATAGGCAAAGTAGAGAAATGTTCTCTACAGTGTTGGTTGAGAAATGGTATCTAGATGAAATGAGAATATAAAAAAGCAGCACACTTGGGTCATGAAACTATACCTTCAGGCATTGCATTGTCCCTTTGGATTACAATAAAAAATGCTAAAAGCACGGTCTTCCAAAATCTGTTATTTACATTTACTCCAAGCATATTATAAGACAACTGGCTGTTCACTAGATCATTCAATGTCCTCATTTAAAATTCCAGGTGACAAATTTCCTCAAATTAAGTGCTTGGAAGAGAGTTTTCCTCCTCCCTAGAAGAGCTAGCTTCCCCCCCCCCCCCTTTTTCTTAAGGACAACCATTTAGCTCAGTGTTTCCCAGCAGGGTGTTATGGCATTTTGAGCAGAACAATTCTTGGCATGTGGGATGGCCCTTCCCACTCCCCCACCCACAACAGCCATTTAGTATCCCTGGCCTTCAGATATTAATGCCAGTCGGGCACTCAGTCACTGTGACCACCCAAAGTGCCCACACACATTTCCAAATGCAGTAGTTGAGAAAACACTAAATGGTTTACTTCCTTTGTTTTGTCTACCAAGAAACTTGATCAAATTTGTCATTAAAAAAAAAAAAATATCTAGGTAAGAACACTATGTCTTATATATCTGCATTCTAACTTTCTTTTAGTCCTGAACTTCCAGTTTAATTTGTATTTTCCTTGGTTCTGAATTTCATTTTGTATTCTGATTTTATTGTTAAGACAATCCAAATTCTTTGTGGAACCAGAGGAGGAACAAATAAATAAAGACAGCTTGACAGTTCAGAGGCATTCCCCCCTACCCCTTCATTCTTCAAAGTAGAACTAACTAGAAACAAAGTATGTATCCTTGTTACATACAGTACCCACTTTTAACTCCTACAGGTAAAGTGGTAGAAAAACTAATCCTCAGATACTCAGCTTAGAAATAAAGAACAGCAAGCCAAAGAGAAAAAAATATTTTTCAGACATTTGATGAAAGTGACTATGTGTAAATGAAATACATTTATGTAAAGCCTTATTTTTATATAACAGCAATTTTAAATGAGAAAATCATATAGAAAGTATTTATTACTTTTAACATTATATGAATCCTTTTGCTAAAAACACAAATTCTGTATGCAGCTAGTTCTTCCATGTATGTCTTTATGTAGGGTGAAACATTTTGAAGGGCATCTAATTATACACTTCTCTTTTTCTGTATGAGCAGAAGTGGTTTTGGTTCTGATTTAACTGCATGATTCCCTCAGATTTCTCAATTTTTAGCAATCTTTTATTGGGGGGATATTTCAACATTATTAGGCATTTAGATATAGATTTGCCTTTTATTATTTATTTAAAAACATTTTTTAAATGTTTATTTATTTTGAGGCAGAGTGCAAGCAGGGGAGGGGCAGAGAGAGAGGAAGACACAGAATCCAACGGAGGCTCCAGGCTCTGAGCTGTCAGCACAGCACTCAACGTGGGACTTGAACCCACGAACTGCAAGATCATGACCTGAGCCAAAGTTGGATGTTTGACCAACTGAGCCACCCAGGCACCCCTAGATTTGCCTTTTAATATAAAACATAATTTAGTGACTACAGTGCTCCAAATGGTGTTCTGTTTTTCATACTTATTTGTATGTCACTTATAGTCTAAGTAGCTACTTTCGAGGGAGTATTTAGAGAAGATCCTATGAAGTAACTTCTATGAAGATGAGATTAAATACTAAAGATGTCTGTACCCTATGTTCTCTTACCTTAGAAGTGCAAACGGCTATGTTAGCAGGAAGCTGGGAAAACTGCTTCAATTCAAAGACATCACGTGCTGCCCATCGGCTCATGTGATTTTCAGCTTTGCTTGATCCAATCACATTCTGGTTTGAGTGAATATAAGCCACTTCCTGAACGCCATCTAGGAGGTAATTGATGTTTATTAAGTGATGTCTCGTTGTGAAGCAATACGGTTGCGCATATATTTTAAAAATTATCAGCAATACCACTAAAAAGAGGTTATGCTTTATTTTTTATCCTCAAGAAAAACGCTGAATCAGTATGTTAACATCACAGTATTCTTTAAAAAAAAAAATTGAAAAGAGAAAGAGTCCTAATATATTGGTCTAGGTTATCTTAGAAATGACTTTTCATTCTCATCTATATGAGAACTTCTGAGATTAGGTAAAAATCTTTTGATTTAAACCTGAAATAAGGGGTTTTGGTGAAGAGAAAAGTCATGGTGAAGGATCATCTCTATGGATTTGTTGTTTCTGTTGATTTAAAAATTCTTTTACTAATTTAAACAGCAGTCTAGCCTCATCTATCTAGCAATGGAGTGGAAGAGTGAGGTTTGTGACCAGGGAGTTTCATTTGGTTGGCTTTGTTCAGTTTTACTCTTTGTATTCTGTCTTTTTTGTACATATGTCCAGAGAATGTCAAGATTGGGAGCTTTTTAGGGAATGAAAAAAATTACCTGACAGCTTTTATCTGAAAGAAGTTTAAAAAATGGCTACAGTTTTTATTGCTTTGCTTCTAGGTACCTATAACCTACTTTTAAATTGTGTTCCTAAAAAAGAAGGCTAGAACTGAGGTCTGTAAAGGCTCCTACAAACATCCCTGGCAATGAACCTCAGTTTTGACCTTCAACACTTGTGCTGTTTCAGTCTTGAACCTCTCTCAACCAAAATTGGCAATCACAAGAAAACAAGATGTTGTTAAATAAGGTACCTAAAAGGGCAACTAAGATAAAATTCTCCCTAAATTTCAAAACATCAGGTAGCGTGTATGGCAACAATTTAAAACCTCCAGGAGGATTCAAGGATTCTTCTGGTAGAACATTTACTCCGATTTCTTAATTTTGATGACATGTTTTATGCATTATTCAAAATAGCATTAGTTCCACACTACTGACATCTTTTACACAGTAAAAAACAAAAACAAAACTCAGGTGATCTTTTACAGAACGGTTTCTGCAATAATTCCTCAAACCTAAATCTAATTGTAGCACACACACCAAAGGACAGTCCAGTACTTAGTTACAAGGGTACCAAAAAATATATCAAATCGAACTTTTGAATAACCACAAAAGAAAGCTTGCTTTGTAAATAAGTCAAATACTTATGATTAAAGTTTTTACATCAAACTATCCTTGCTTATATATCAGCTTCTTTCACATAGTGTTTTTGGGAATGAGTCAGATACTTTTAAAAGCAGCGTTAACTCTTAAAATGACTAAACAGGTTCTCAGCAGATGGTGGTGGCAGGGGACACAGTTTTTCAATCTCCCTGAATCCCTACATAGAATGGACAGCAATGAGTCAGCAAAACAAAAGGCCATGCACAACACATACAACGAACTAAGATGACAAGATAACCCCCCATAGTTTGCCCTAAAATACAAATAGATGGCGACAATCCACCAATAGTACACTGTGCACAGCATCAGGGTGTGTGTGAAGGAAGCAACAGGGTGGCGTGTGATGAAGTTGAAAATAGGAGAGCCTAGAACACCCAGCAGGTGTTCCCCGGAAAGCACAGTGAGCCACTTACTGTGAGTAGCTGAATCTGGGTTTTCCATTCTTTAAAGCTGAGTGGGTACAGGGGGCTTATGAAAAGAAGGCCTGAGAGAATGAAGCAAACTCGCTCTGAGGAACCCCCAAACTGACCCACCAGGGCTCCCAGGTCAGGCCCACACAATGAAGAAAACTGCTGGGAGGGAGTCAAAATGTGCAGGGCAGGAAGATCAGGAAGGGGGGAAAGAGAAGGCCTAGAGCGGAGCAGTGGGCAGGGATAGAGGCAGGAAATCCCACCACGGTTTTGAGCGCTGCACAAAAAACCAGTTATGGATCTTTGTGAAATTGGAAAAGATTTCCTAAATTCTGCCTCACTTAAAAAACTCAGGGAAAATAATGTCTATGAAAATGAGCAAGAGGGTCAAATATCATAAAAATTATTACAAGAGAAAAAAGAATAAGCAGCAGAATGAAAACATGCCAGAAACATGTGCTCACAAAGCAGATTAAAACTGTAATTTCAAAACAGGCAACAGACATTAAGAAAATGGTAAGACACAGGAACCAACAACATTAAGTCATAATTAGAGTAACTCAGAAATGGGTGACAGGACTCAGGAAAAATTTAGAAGTTAAAAAAAATTCAGAAGTGAAGACAACTAGAAGGAACACAGAGGAAATTAACACAACTACTGCTTTCAGAGAATGGAAGGGTATTTTTAAAAAGCAGAAAGAAACAAAAAAAAGAAAAGAAAAAGGGCTCGAGATAATGTGACAAATACTGAAAACAGGTAAAGAAAGTTGAATATTTGAATACCAGGCATCTCTGAAGCAAAAGGCCAAAGCAAAGGAATAGAAAAAGTAAGTAAAAATAATAGTACAAGAAAGCTTTCCTGATATAAAACCCGAGTTGAAACTACATTATGACAATCTTGACCCAAGAATAACCAACAGTGCCAGGGTCTGAATGTCTTTAGGAGATAATTAGGTCATGAAGGTGGAGCCCTGATGAATGGGACTAGTGCCCTTGCAAATAGAGACATAAGAGAGGTGAGTTCCGTCTCCACTAGGTGAGGACACAGCAGCCTTCTTTAGACCAGGATGAGGGCCCTCACCAAGAACCTGACCATGCTGGCATCCAGATCTTGGACTTCCAGCCTCCAGAACTATGAGAAATAGATGCTTAAGCCCCCCGGCCTGTAGTAGTTTGTTATAGCAACTTGAACAAAGATAAACATTCAAACACAATCTGGTAAATTTACTAGGCAAGAATGAAAAGAAAAAAATTCTTTGGGTATCAAGGGGGAAGAAAAATGACGTGATAGGAAACTTCATGGCAAAAGAAAATGAAGCCTCATGTTAAAATACTTCAGAAAAAGAAAGTGTGAGTCAACGATTTCATATCTGGCAAAAATGACTTTTAAGTATAAAAGGGCATAAATAGTTATCAACAGGAATCTCAGGGAATATTATTCTCATGAGCACTTCCTGAGGGAGCTACTAGAAAATAAGCTTCTGACGAAATTGACAGGAGAGACACTGACAGAAGGACTGAAGAGGAGCACTAAATTTATAGTTACCTACAGGTCAAAAGTAAATGAAGTCTGGTGGGGGGACGGGGACGGCGATTCAGATGGGGCACATGGAGGGAGTCCTGGGGTGGATGACAAAGTACTCCATCTTGACCTAGGTGGTCTTCCCTTTATCCTGCCACCCCCATGTCCTCATTTGCGCCTCAGTGTAGCATCTTGATTATAGAGCTGTTTACAAGCTAATTTAAGAAACTTTCCCAGAACTCTTTGATTACACAAAACAAATATGTAACATAAAGTTTTCAAAATGTCTATAGTTACCTAAAAATTTATCCATTGATTCATACATTTGCTCTTGATTGACAACTCTCTCATTTGAAAATTGCATTGATTGTTTTGGCATAAAAGTGCTATTTTTCTTATGGGTAGGTAATTTTGAAGAGAAACCGACCCTATCTTTTAGAGTTTTTCGTGTATGGCTCTGTTTAGAGAAACTGATGTGGCGAACAGTTAAATCATCATCTGAGGATGAAAAATCATCGATAGCCTGAGAGCTACAATCCCCATCTGCTGCATACAGTTGATTTGTTTTCTTCATGGTTTTAGGACAAGTGTTAAGCTCCTTTTTATCTTCCTTTTTTCTCTTAAACCTCAAAGAACTAGTAGGTCTTTGCTTTCTTGCTCTTGACTCAGAGAAAATTTCAATGTCATCAGACTCGTCACTAATATCACTACTGCCTTTTCTTCTCATAATAGATTTCAGGGTCACATTCTCAGGGTTTAATTGTTTTGAAATTAGGCTATTTCCTTTGACATCAGTCTTTCTATCATCCCCATTATTTCTTATTTCAACAGGATGTTCTGTTTCAGAACCTTCAGATCCATCCACGAGTGGCTTAAACTTTACACCATTCTTGGGGCATCTCTGAGTTGTACACTGTGTGGGAAAGATGACATCACTATCTTCTGATTCTGTGACGTTCTGTAAAATGTGATGGTGGTCAGCTGTATTTTTTAAATTGTTGCCATCATCAGACTCAGAAGAAATATTTTGTTCTAAAATGTTCTGACTTTTATCAAAGATATATTTTTCATTTGGATTTAGGACGTTAGCTAACCTCTGATGTTTTGAAGTACCAAGAGAGTCACGACTTTGCTGACAACTAACGTCTTTGGCTTCTGTTGAAAGACATATGGGCTGTTCATCAGGACTTTCATCATCAGAGGCAATATTTCCATCACTTTCCTCAACTGTATTACATTTTGTTTCAAACAACTTAGAGAAACCACACTGGAGTAAGGTAAGCTGTCCAGGAGGACCTGAAGCTTTGCTTGAGTCAGAGGCTTTCTTTTTAGCAGTCTTTATTCTTGAGCTTCCCACTGATTCATCATCACTAAAATCACTGCAGAGATTACATGCTTCTTCTGTCGGCAACTCTGCAGGCTGCTCCAGACCTCTGTGTTCTTGACAGTCAGGGTCTGTAGGCTATAAAAGAAGCAGTCACAGAAACGTTAGAAAATGTCCAGATAATATCAAATCTATCATACTGCAAGGGAATGAAATTTGGATGGAAGATAACTTATGTACTAATATACCACTTGGTATTTTTTAAAAGTACAACATTGAATAAACAAATGTAAAGGATTTAATATTACAGTCTGGTACACTCTTTTTTCAAGTTGAATAACTTTCCAAAATAAAAGTTTAGAATATGACATAATCAAGTTATCTATAAGGAAAAAACAGAACAGAGCAGTCAGCTTCTAAGATGCCGGGACTGATTCTGGTCTCAAAAGTAAGAAGTACACAACTCATTGTTTTCCATGGTCCAGCACATACTTCCAACCACGTTTTAAGAAAAAAATAAATTTTCAGGCATTAACAAAGTAAAGAATTCACAACTGGAAAATGGTTCTAATAGATTAAAAATAAGATCTGATAGGATCCTGCCCATCAGAAATAAAGAAAATATTTTAGATATTTTGAAGTAAAATTTGCTACAAATTTAAATCCAGTATTTATTATTTTTACATCAATTGGAGCTAAATACATCCTTCACTTTCTTAAAGCTGAGGCTTTATTAGTAAACAATTTGGAGAAACTATTATCCAGTAATTACTCCTTTTTAGAAATCCAGTAATACATTTGATGTTTGTATATTTCTATAAAGTTAGAAAAACATTCACCGATATTCCAAATCACTAAGCTGGTATGAATTTACACTTAAATTCCTAAATGCAAGAAAAACCCAGCAACAACATAAACAAAATAAGAAAAAACCTTCTACATGTACATTCTTTACTTCTGAAGAGGGCTTATGATGATAATAGAGAGTTTGTAGTATGTGAGATGACAAACTACCAGAAAGATCACAAGATCAAGGGTGCAAATAAAATAAAATATCTGTCAGAGAGTAATTCTGATGTTTGGATTTAATAATCTTAAACACACAATGATTACTATTTTTCTATTTAATTTGTTGTTTAATTAACAGTTAGGTTTGATTGGCGTATTTAATTTTGGATTTACAGTTTGGTATAGTTAAAATTCTAGTTAGGATGCAAATGACTGGTGATTGTTCCTGAATGTGTTCTTGTGATACGAAATGTTAAATTAGCCTAAATTATTTTTTAAAGATTTTTAAAAGTTTATTTTTAAAACAGAGAGAGAGAGAGAGAGAGAGAGAGAGAGAGAGAGAGAGAGACAGAGCATGTGAACGCACAGGGGAGGGGCAGAGAGAGAGGGGGACAGAGGATCTGCAGTGGGCTCCGTACTGAAAGTAGAGAGCCCAATGGGCTGGGCTCAAACTCACAAACCGCGAGATCATAACCTAGCTGAAGTCAGATGCTTAACTGACTGAGCCACCCAGACGCCCCAAATTCACCTAAACTATTAATTTTACTGATAGTCTGCTTTGTATCCTTGACTTTTTTTCAAAGACTTTTTTCTTTACACGTTGAAAAATAAAGAAAAAGGAAAAATAGCTTAAAATTATCCCAGTACATGTTTTATAGCAGTTGTAGGCTACAGATTAAAAAATTGCTTACCGTTTCTTGTTTGTGTACTGGAGGCTCCTCTTTCAACCATGTTGTGGCTGTCATGATCCCTGCTTCCACTTTGCCTTCTCTCTAAAAGAATGCAAAAGAATTGTAAAATATGGGGTAAAAACAACCAAATAAACAATAGCAATGGCATGCTAAAGCTTAGGATTAACTGAGAACAGCTTGCTTTAGCTCTGTCTCTAACACGAAATGCTTCAGAAATTGGTGTGCCATCCTTGTGCAGGTCTATGCTAATCTTCTCTGTATTGTTCTAATTTTAGCATATGTGCTGTCCAAGTGAGCACTGCTTTAACTTTCTCTCAAGTTTTTTTTTTTTTAATTTATTTTTGAGAGAGAGAGAGAGAGAGAGAGAGAGAGAGAGAGAGAGAAATGTGAGCAGGGGAGGGGCCGGGAGAGGTGGACAGAGGATCCCAAGTGGGTTCTGCACTGACAGGCTGACAGCAGTGATCCTGAAGCTGGGCTCAAACTCACAAACCATGAGATCATTACCTGAGCCAAAGTTGGATGCTCAACTGACTGAGCCACCCAGGCGCCCCTACTTCAGCTTTCTTAATGTTATTTTTCCATTTTGTTAATTAATATAAACTCATATATAGTTTATATAACATTTTAAAATGCTCATAATTTTAGGTAGTACAGAGGTACAGTGGAAGTGTGCTGGGTTCATAAAGTACACTTATTTCTTGTATTAAAGCTTCTTTTTAAGTTAGAAAATAATACTTTCCAGCCAACTCCACTAAAAGTTCTGGTACAGGAGGGAGAATGAAAACAATGTTACATATTTACCCAGTAACAATATCCATAGTAACTATGTCTACACAATAGCTAAGGTAAGGACATATTAACAACATTTCAAACACTACAGATAATGTTGAATATTGGGAATTTGATATTCTAGCCTATATTGCTAATGTATTTATTTAGTTCATATTCATTAAAATTATTTTATTCATTTAGTTCATATTCATTAAAATGTTTATTGATTCCTTCAGTGTAACAGACATCAAATGAAAAGGACCATCTAATATGAAACTAAAAAAAAAAAAAGATCTTAATTGTGTAACAGGCTTGCTACATCCTTTGGGAAAGTATTTATGCTTTTAAAGCTTTTGTATCATTCAGCAAAGGTATTTAATGGACTAGATTCTAGAATATTAAATTCTCCTTCAAAAGGAAATCAATTTATTTTTCTATTTAAGGCTCTGTTTACTGAACAAGGGGAAATAACCACTACCATCACCTGAGTTACAAATGCCCAACTTACAGATACGCATATGTACCGGTAGCATGATTCCAGCCACCTGGTATCCAGGGCAACAAGTGAGAATCTCCCCTACAGAACTCTGGAGAACGATAAATAGTTTGTTGAGATATTTTCTCTCAATGCCTAGAGGCTGTTACTGCAAGGGAGGTGGGCGGGCGGGGGAGGGGGTCTGCTTCCCAGTACTGCCTTTATTCTTTCAACAGAAGCCAAATGGCTACAACACGTGGAACAGGGAGCACCAGAAATCCTCAATCCTGTTGCAACCCTCTTGTGAAAGGTAAATGGCAACTCTGGTCTTTTGTTTCTCAGGCCAACCATGTTGGTATCATCCTTAACTCCTCTTTTTTTCCTCAGACCCTATACCTAATCCATCAGCAAATCCTGTCAGCGACACCTGAGTAATATATTCAGACTCCAATCACTTCTCACACCATCTACCATGATCGCTCTAGTCCAAATCACCATCATCCCTTGGCTAGATTATTGCAGTATCCTCCTACCTGGCATTTTGCTTCTGCTTTTGTACTTCGATAGCCTAATTCGTAATATTTAATCTAGATGTATAGGTCAGACTATGTTTCTCTTCTGTTCAGAACCCTCTAATTGCTTTTTGTCTCACTCAAAGTCAAAGTTCTCACGTGGTCTGGCTTCCTCTCATCTCTCCGGCCCCATCTCTTGCTCTCTTGTTCACTCCACTCCAGCCACTAGGGCCTTCCTGCTGTTTTGAAATTATGCTGGACATGTTTGTCCTGCGGGGCTTTTGCATTTGTTCCTCTACGTAGAATACATCTTCCTCCTGCCATCTCCTCAAAGAATCAGTTGCAACCTCACAGTGAGCGCTTCCTTGGCTACTCCATCTAAAACCACAATGCTTTTTCCTTGACAGTCTCCCAATTTCCCTTCCCTGCTCTATTTTTAAAAATTAGGATACAATTTACATATAACACTGTGTACGTTTAAAGTGTATAGCATGTTTTGATACATTTATATATTGCCATATGATTACCACCATAGTTTTAGCTAACACCCCTATTATGCCATAGAATTAGCATTTCTTTTTTGTGGGGAGAACATTTAAGATCTAGTCCATTAGCAATTTTGAAACTTATAATACAGTGTTATTGACTATAATCACAATGCTGGGCATTCGATCTCCAGAAGTCATCTTCTACCTGCTCTATTTTTACCTTCAGAGCCTGTCATCATAATAAACTCTATGCATCATGATTTTTTCTGCTTATTTGTTTCCCCAAAATAGAAGGTAAGTTTTTCAGTGAGTAGAGCTTTTTGTCTATTTCATTCATTTCTGTATGCCTAGCTCTATGATGTATAGTACTTGACACTTGGCATACACTCAGTAAATATTTGTGAAATTAGCTCTCAATATCTGTCTCTAAAGCGGGACCATGACAAAGGTAACAAAGTTAGTGCAAAGTAGAGCTAAGCTGCCTGGACACTTGGTGGGATGAGCACTGGGTGTTGTATGTAAGTGATGAATCACTGGGTTCTTCTCCAGAAACCAATACCACGCTGTATGTTAACTAAATAACTTGAAGTTAAGTGAATAAATGAACAAGAAAAAAACGAAAAAACCAAAACTAACCAACCAAATGAAAAAAAAAAAAAAAGAACTGTCTGGAAATCATCAGGTTAAAAGTGTTCTATAAATTAAAATTTCTACATCTTAAAACATTTTAAAAGGGATTTTCTACAGCCTTGAAAAATTAAAAATGTCTCACAGGAAGTAAAATAATTATTTTACTTTGTGATATATGCTTCCATTACACAGGGCTTAGAATATTTTAAAACACTGTTTGGCCAAAAGCAGCATGAATCTAATGAGGCCTGAATAATTTTGCTATTTATTGTTTATTTATTTATTTTACTTTATTTTTTTAGAGCAAAAGACTGCCCTGTAAGCACCTGGCCTGAATAATTTTAAATTCTTACTCAACAAATATCGCAGTGCTGATAATGTGCCTGGCAAGAAGTTAAGCACATTTTGCCACAAGAAAAATGTAAGACATGGACGGTACTGTCATTAGTCAACAATCCTGGAGGAGAAACAAGATATACTTAGGACAACCAGAAAACAAGCGAACATCCCATTTAATAACTTGACATACTGAATGTCTTACTTAACATTTGCTTGAGGAATAGGTTGCTATTCTGTTAAAATAGAGGACTCAACTATTTGATAAATAAGAGAAAACAGGAGAAGTAATATAATGCTAACATATTTTATAGATAATAATTTCAAATGGAAAACACAAATACAAGTTGGTATGTTGGGTAGTACTCTGAGATGGAAGTAGGATCTGAGGGGTGGCCTGGAATACTGGAATACTAACAAGGCTACTGATTATAAAAGAGAAATGGGAAAGAAGAAGTCCATGAAATAGACAGCATACTCAAAACAAGAAAAAGACAGGGGGACTTTATTTTTATTTATTTATTTATTTATAAGTAATCTCTACACCCAACGTGGGCCTTGAACTCACGACTCTTAAGATCAAGAGTCGCATGCACTTCTGACTGAGCCAGACAGGCAACTCAAGACAGGAGGACTTTAAATGGGCCACTCAATTCAAATCAAATAGTTACTATAAAATAAAAATTCAGCAGTATACACCAGACACTGTGTAATAGTTGCAATATTCACAGAATACATACGATACACGTCTTCCTCTTAGCCATCTTGCTTACCACGCTTATTGATGTTACATGTTCATTATGTAAGTGTTCTCTTTCACCTCTCATCAAGATGGTCTACGTTCTTTAAGGACAGGGACCAATAACTGTTTTTATGAAACTCACTAAATCAATCAAGTACGTGAAGCTTTTGAAAAGCTAAGGGAAACATCCTTGAGTTTTCTGAGGCTCATTTTCCTCATCTATATGAAAAGGAAGATGATACATATGATATTCCAGGATTTTATGATACTCATATCAATATCAACTGGAAAATAGGTTAATATCTATAGTATTCTGGTATATCAAAGAATTTAAGCAATTAAAAAAAAGATATAAATTTCTGTTTGAAGAATAAGAAACATCTGTATGCTAAGGATGAACACAACTGGGAGAGTTTGAAATATTGGTGTGGAATTTTTATTGGGAACAGAAAACAAAAATCTCCATGAGACATGAGAGTGCATCTCAGGGAGTATTTGGTAACTTTTAATCAAAACACATTTTATAATTTT
Source organism: Felis catus (assembly GCF_018350175.1). Classification (NCBI taxonomy): domain Eukaryota; kingdom Metazoa; phylum Chordata; class Mammalia; order Carnivora; family Felidae; genus Felis; species Felis catus. Next base: position 30,070,383 of record NC_058380.1, on the reverse strand, counting down.
GTTTATTTAGGAAAGTCTCTCTCTCTCTCTCTCTCTCTCTCTCTCTCTCTCTCTCTCTCTCTCTCTCTCTCTTTTAAGTTCCTGACTTAGCAGCTGTTTTCAAAATACTACATTTCTCTCTGCCAGTCTGAAAATGGTCTTGGGAGGTCATACTATGTACTATATGTATCTGTATTTGTGTGCAGACATTACTTATAACTATGCATGGGGAAATCTTAGTTTTGAGGTACAATAATTCATTTCCTATTTCTAAAAGTAGAAATTCTAAACACAAGGCATTTTTTACAAGAAAACCCCAAAGTTCTTTGAAAAGATACCAGCAGTTATATTTCAAGGTTCCTGTTGGAGAAAATTGTATTTAAAATAGTACTGAAAATGTCAGGCAACAATTTCACACCTCCAGGATGTCCCTTGTAAGACAAGACGCTTGGGACCTTAGTTTGAACAGATTATAAACCCCAAAAAGCTCTCCTCGATGTTCTTTTGATCCTTGAACTGCTTCAAAATATCGCTTGGCATTTTCACTTCCAACCACCACACAGTGAAGTTGCTAAAACAGAAAAAAAAACACAAGATATTTTTGAAGTGTTTGCTCCAACAATATGTCAGAATTTCCTGGCATTCTCTGTATATACACAGCTTTAGCTGGAGCAGGCAGAATCTCCTTAGGGAGGAAATTTTATTTTAATCTCGCTGGCAGATGTTGCCATTATGGCGAAATAAATAATAATAAACTGGCCAGTCTTATTGAAGAAGAGATCTTACATTTCCTATTTTATCTGTGTTCTACCAACCAAGTCAAGATCCCATTGCTATGCAATATTCACTTGATGTAAAATGTTTAATGATAAAGGCATGTAATACATCTGAATACACTTTTCTCCTTTCTAGACTCATTACAATAGGGACTACTAAAACTGACAAAAATCATCACTATTTCACCAAAGTTAAATTATAACTTAGTAACTACATGATAACCACATTAGTATCAAACCCTAATTGTAGCCATTGTTATACTGTCAACTAACAGCAAAACCCAATCACTGTTTAGAAACATTTAGGCATCTTTGAAACAATTTGAAATACAGAAGGAATCCTGAAGGACATATATCACTTTAGTAACATTAGTGTATTTCTTTATTTGCTAGATATTTTGCTAAATATAATCTGATTAACCCCATGTACACTTTAAAATTTCTTGAAAGAAACAAAGAATGCACAGAGTGGAAAATAACTGTAGTCTGTTGTTAATGTAAGGATTAGTAAGAAGTTGCTTTGCACTATACTAAATTACTATAGGCAACTGAAATAATTCTTTTTTTAATTTGAGGGAGTGTGTGTAAGCACGTATGAGTGGGGGAGAGGGGCAGAGGAAGCAGGAAGGGGGGAGAGGGAGAGGGAAGGAGGGGGGGTGAAGCAAAGAGGGAGGGAAGAAGGGAGGGAGGGAGGAGGGAGAGAGAAAGAGAGAGAAAGAGAGAGAGAGAGAGATTAAGGGAGAGAAAATCTCAAGCAGGCTCCACACTCAGCATGGAGCCCAATGCAACATGGGGCTCAATCCCACAACCCTGGTATTATGACCCTAGCCAAAATCAAGAGTCTGATGCTCAACCCACTGAGGTGCCCATGAAATAATTCTTATTAATAATATTTATTTTTTGAAAACTTACTACCTGTGTAGCATTTGTTCATTCTTTCATTTAATGCCTACAACCCTATAAGACATTGCTGTTTTCTTTTTGGAAACAAAGACTAAAGTTTGGAGAAATTAAGTGCCTTCTCACAGCTGTCTAGCCAAGAAGTGTCATTTCTAGGGGCGCCTGGGTGGCGCAGTCGGTTGAGCGTCTGACTTCAGCCAGGTCACCATCTCGCGGTCAGGGAGTTGGAGCCCCGCGCGAGCCCCGCGTCGGGCTCTGGGCTGATGGCTCAGAGCCTGGAGCCCGATTCTGTGTCTCCCTCTCTCTCTGCACCTCCCCCGTTCATGCTCTGTCTCTCTCTGTCCCAAAAATAAATAAACGTTGAAAAAAAAAAAGTGTCATTTCTAGGATTTATACCTGGATTTGGCTGAATTCAAAATTTATACTTGTAACAATTTCTCATCTCCAGGAGTTCCCTTTTATTTTTTACTAAAGAAATTTTTTTAACGTTTATTTTTGAGAGAGAGAGAGAGAGAGAGAGAGCGCGCACATGCACGCGAATGGGGGAGGGGCAGAGAGACAGGGAGACAGAATCTGAAGCAGGCTCCAGGCTCTGAGCTGTCAGCACAGAGCCCATCACGGGGCTTGAACCCACAAGCCATGAGATCATGATCTGAGCCAAAGTTGGATGTTCAACCGACTGAGCCACCCAGGTGCCTCCAAGATGTCCTTTTTAAAACAAGACCCTTGAGGGGCACCTGGGTAGCTCAGTCAGTTGAGCATCTGGCTTTGGCTCAAGTCATGATCTCACAGTATTATGGGTTCAAGCCCCGCATCAGATTCTCTGCTGTCAGCACATAGCCCACTTCGGATCCTCTGTCCTCTCTCTCTGTGCCTCCCCTGCTCACATGCATGCACACATGTGTTCTCTTTCTCTCTCACAAAAATAAATAAACATTAAAAAATAATAAAAATAAAACAAGATCCTTGGGACCTTAGTTTGAGGAAGCTTTGAATCAACATCCAGGTTGATCAGTTGGTTTCAATGCCCCAGAAACATGGACTATAGTCCAGGAAATATGGAATCACAACAATAGCAACTGATGTATCTGATAGTCCAGACGATTTCACTCTTTGCTCCTGACTCTTTCTTAAACACTGTATTGTCACACTGCAACTACTTAATGTAATCACCAATTTGTAAGCATTAATCTGAATCTTTAGAAGTTCCCTACTTTATCGCAAAATTTATAAAAGGCACATTGTTTTATACTTAAAAGAAGTTTTTCAAAGTGGCTCCCCTAAAAGTGAAGGTCAGATACATCCATCTGTAGGCTGCTATAAAAAATAGGGTTGGAATTAAAGAGGGGAAGGGAAAAAAGTCAGTAATTGGAAAATGTAGCTTAGTTTCTGGCTTAAGAAAAACCCATTCAAGGATACAAAATGTTTGGATTTCTTCCTAACAACATTCAGGATACGAAAGAGGTAGAAAGAAAAGTAGTGTTCACCATGTTAAAAAGTCATGGCCCCTTCTTCCATCTTCAAGGCAGTAGCATGGCATCCTCATATAATCCTCTATGACCCCTTGCTTCTGCTGTCACATCTCCTTCTCTCCTTTCTCTGATCCTCCTGCATACTCCCACTCCCTTTAGTGATTACATTGGCCCACCCAGAGAATCCAGGTGGATTTGATGTAGATATCTTTGGGAGAACATTACTCAGCCTACCACCATAAGGACATGCATAATGAATGATGGAGGCTTGACAAATGACACAGAGGCCAGCTTGAAGGGGTTCTCACTGGACAAAACTGAGACAGTTTGAACACCAAAATACACAGTGATATTCAATAGGTTGTAATGTAATCCATTACTAATACAGAGTAATATTACTAATATCCCCTGAGTCCAAATATATTAAACAAATAGAAAAGAAGGGCAAGCTCTTTTTTATGGTAGAATAGCAACAAATAAAGAAGGAATCCTGGAAATTAAAAAATCACCATCTGGCAATCATCACAGTGGTGGCTGATTCAGGTGGGTTTCATCAGTGAATGCTAGGGCTGATGGGTACGGGCTTGACAAGGAACAGGATATTGGCATAGTCTCAGAGGATGTCCCCATAAAATACTTACTAAGGGAAAAAATGGTGACTCTGCAGTGAAGAAAGCTGGCAGGCACAAAACTGGTGATCAAGGTTAGCATCACCAATGGTGGGACAGGTCATCACCAAGTGCCTTCTGACCAACGCAATGAGAAGAACATAGAGTCATTTCTGTACTATTCTTGCCAGGGGTTCCTGGCTTGAATCTGGACATGAGGAAACATCAAATGGACCTATTTTAAAAGAGAGCTAACACAAGGAAAGGCCTTACTCTTTAACACTGTGAAGGTCATGAAAGACAAAGGGGGTTTGGGTAACTAACTACTCCAGTTGAAGAAAACTAAACAGACATGAAAAGAAAAAGTTGGTAACCATGATCCTGGATTGGATCCTGAACCAGAAAGGAAAAAGGAGACAAGAAATTGCCAGGAAAGTTAGTGAAATCTGAATGAGTTTTGTGGTTTACAAGGTAATGTTGTATCAAAGTTAATTTCTTGATTTGGATAACTGCATTCTGGAGAGGGTAATAGGGGGACAAAGCAAGTGCAAAACAACACACAAAATTGAATGTTTAGAATGCATAAAACTATTTTTATATGTACATCTAAACAGGAGAGTGTCCTTTGGAGGGAATACACACTAGAGAACTTAGAGGTGATAAATCTGCAACTTTCTCTCAAATGGTTCAGAAAAATAAATAAAGACCATGGCTGAGGGAAAGAGAAAAGCAAACGTGATAAATGTTAACAACTGGGAAATTTGGGTGAAGTTAATTGGGTGTTCTTTGTGGACTTCTTCTGCCAATACAAATATATTTCTAAATTACATATATATATATATATATATACATATACATATATACATATACATATATATACACACACATATATATTCCCCTTTCATATATACATGTACACATGTAAAAATGAAAGGTGAATTTCTGAATGCCAAACTTTAGATTATGCTCCAAACATGAAGACAGTTGCTATGTAAGTGATGTTTATATTTTTTAAAAGTATAAAATGTCTGAATGCATTATCACAACAAATATGAACAAAAACATCAAAGTGAAATTTCCCTTTGAATAATACAGATCATCCTTTATCAGTCTTAGCAACACTGTAATATTTAGGTATATCCTTCTAGATCTTTTTCAGTGCAGTTAGAGCTATTTATATACATATACAGAGATAACTTTATGCATCAACATAACTGATATACTTGTTCTGCAAGTTGTGTCGTTTTGTTTTGTTTTGTTTTAATCTCACTTAGAAATGTCTTGGAGATCTTGCCAGATCAGTATGTCTGCTCTATAGTTTTTTTTTCTGCTATTGGGTGTATCAGAATTTATGTTACCATTGTTATTATTGGACATTAAGGCTGTTTCTTTTTTCATTTTTTAAACAAATACTAACAATACCAAATATAAATCCTTGTCATCTTTCACTGTGCATATGTGAGAATATTTCTGTAAGGTAGATAGGGAGAATGTACTATGTGTTTTGATATGTTGTGATATTAACCTGTAAAATCAGTGTACCAAGTTATATTCTCGAAAGTAGTATATGAGTATCTCTGTACAAATACCCTCACCAATAATGAATATCACCGATCTCCCTGCCTCCCTAAGCACATACACACACTCACACACAACCTCATTAAGTCTTTGCAGAATATGTGTAACACATTATTATTTTATATTTCTAAATTACAACTGTGGTTAAGCATCTTTTCATATATGGGTTAACCATTTGTGTTTTTTCTGCAATAAAATGCAAAATTATAGTCTTTTTATTGATTTGTGGAAGTTCTTTATGTATTATAGATGCTAATCCTTTGTTTACCATATGTGGAAACTTTCTTCCTAGACACTTTTTAAATTTGGCTTGTTGTTCCTCTGTCATACATAAGTTTCACATTAAAAATGTAGTTAAATTTACAATATCTGCCTTTAAGACTGTATTGGTTTCCTAAGACTGCTTTAACAAAATGTCACAAACTGGGTGGCTTAAAACAACAGAAATTTATTCTTTCAGTTGTGGAGGCTAAAGGTCTGTAATCAAGATGCTGGCAGGACCACACTCTCTCTGAAGGTTCCAAGTGAAGACCCTTCCAAATGTCTAGTGGTTGCTGCCAATCTTTGGCATTCTTGGTCTGTGGCTGCACCACTCCAATCCTTGCCTCCTTCATCACGTGGCATTCTCCCTCTGTGTCGGTCTGTATCCAGATTTCCCTCTTATAACGGTATCAGTCACTGGATTAGGGTCCACCCTAATCCAGTATGACCTTATTTTAACTTGATTACATCTGCAAAGACAGACCCTACTTGGTTCAAACGCCAATCTTTCAATCACATCTATTGCCTTTTCCACACACAACTGCCATATTATCTTTATTTGTGCCTACCAAGTTGTATGGCTGAACCTTCCCTAAATGGCTCACACTTAAAAAAATATTTTAATAAGCACCTAAAGCATACAAAGTTCTGAAAACTGACATTATCCTCATCTTCTGAAGCCTTTTTGTTATTAGTAACATATAATAGGCCATCTTATTTCAATAAATGAGTGAGATAAATAGGCAAATGTATATAAAGTGATGGGACTGAGAAAAATTACTACATGATTGAAGAAAGTCTCTTACCTGTGACAAGTTCAAGACAGTATTCTAAAGAACTACTCCTAAGATGAAAAGAATAATGTCCTACTTTTTCCCAAGATTGGTTAAATATACCTGAACAAAATAATGTTCAAGTAGTTGTGCTATACCCAAGAACAAAAAGATGAAAGGTTTCTTATAGAGCTAAGTGCTTTAAGAAAAAACAAAAACTGCTGTGTACAATTCTATTTTTAGAATTAAGAAAATAGCATAAATTTAAGATTGGATCACTCTTAGGTTAACTACCACCACATGTGGCAGATGTTTGCTCTTAAATATATGACAACAGAATATATAGGGAGTAATTCAAATTTAACATTTATAATTAAACTTGAGCCTCATTCCAGATCTTCTCAAGTGAGCAATTATAAACTAAATAAATTTTATTTAGAGATATAAATGGTGAAGTAATTAATACCGTAAGGATATTAAAGAGTTAATGCAATTTCAGATGAACACTAAAAGCACCAGCACAGTAGTTAATACACTTGTGTTGTATTCCTATAATTCCATTTACTGGGGTATCCCTGGGTCCCAGTTTCATTATGTACAACATGAGATGATTGCATTAGATATCTTTAAGGCATTTTCCCCCAGTTTTCTTCATGTCATGGTACACACGGAAAAGGGTAACATATGAACACCTACCTGGAAAGGTTTCTTAAGGTTGGAAGTCAGTTTAGGTAATCTTGCCGCCCAGAGAGCTGTGTGATCATTGTGTCGGTGCACCTGTGTCGCGCCTGTAGTATATCATTATGTCTTGGCCCACAGGCTGGGCAGCTGTGACCTTGCTACTCAAATTATAGTCTGCAGTAGTGTTGGCACTCCTGGGAGCTTGTTAAAAATTTGAATCTTGGGCTCCACCCAGAGCTACTAAATTAGAATCTGTAGTTTGAACATCCCTAAGTAATTCATGTACACATTAAAGCTCAAGAAGCACTACTCAAAGAAAATTTCAGCTCTAAAATTCAATGAAAGTAAGAATCTGTTTTACAGGATTTATTCTACAGTATATTTCATAATCTTATTAAATTCCATATTACAGTTAAAATGAAATTAAAAACATTTTTACACAAATTTCTGGAAGTTTTGATATAGACAAATGTTTACTTCTTAATCTGGAAAAGGGAAATATATTTACCTGCTTGTATACCTGTCGTAAGTACATGATCTCCTCCACAGTTCCCAAAGATATCAGCCTAAACACTTTCACATCCCTGCATTGCCCAATCCTATATGCTCTGTAAAAAGATTTTTAAAAAAGCCAACAAAAAACAAGTGAAGCAAGGTTCAGGAGGTAGCTTTAGGACAAAAAAAAAAAAAAAAAAAAATGGAACATTACTAAAATTTTAACTTAAAAAGAAACATATGTGCAGTTTATTCTATGTTAATTATACCTCAATGACACTGTTTAAAATGGGGGAGGGGAACAGTTAATCAACTGGCAAGCCTACAGAAGTGCAGATTTGCAGCCCTAATTTCACAGAGATTTCTGTCTGAATTCACTCAGTTGACTACCAGCAAGCCCAGGTATTTTGACAGGGACTATAGTGCTAATTAAGACAATAATTAGCACTGATTCACCCCACTGGTGAACCATAGATCTAGTCCTGGCAGCTTTTCTCAGGTGAAGGCTTTACTGGATGCTCTGAATGAGGTCACCTGTTTCTAAATACCTGTTACAGTCACAATTTGGGGAATGGGGGTACTGACGTTTGAAACTTAAAATTTGGTGAAAATTTTTGACCTTATAAAGTCACTCTATGTTGTTGTATCTGATGCTCTCTCTGCCTCCTTCACCCAGTACAGTACTCCTAATAGAAAAGGACTTTACTACTAGAGGGTATCTTGGGGCCCTGCACATCTTGTACCCGAAGAGGGGGATGGGGCTTCCTGTGGCACAGCACAGCCAGGGTAAATTACTGCATTCTCACTTTCATCCTGCAGGCTAGATATAGAGGGGCTCATAATCCCTTTCTTTCTCACAGTGGATTTGAGTCTTAAAAATTTTTTTAAATGGATCTAAGGAAATGTCTTTTGGGTGTGTGCTCAATTGTTTCGTAAATAGGATAGATTCTGTTAGAATACATATTCTTCACAGACAAAAACCTTACAACATGTTACTTTAGACCTACCCTTCATCAATTTCTGGGTCCATTAAGTAGGGATATGTTAAGTGATGGTCTTTTTACCATGAAAATAAATACTGAGGAACTGTTATACAGTATGGAGGTCAAAATCTTCCTTTCTCTTCTTGGTTCCTCCTGCCAGAGTCAATTGAAGGGCAGGGAGGAAAAGAGAAATGTTGTTCATTTAGTTTTATTGTCAACTAATTTAAACTGAATACCAAAACACAGTACCCTAGGATAAATAAGATATTAGGTCTTGATATGTTGTTAAGACAAAAGAAAAAAAAAGTGAAAATTTTTCTGTGGCTTCCATTTGATTATTTTCCTTGATGTGAGTGGTGTGAAGCTGGTTAAAAGTGTGGGCTCTGTAAGAGCGCATGAATTCAGATCCTGAAATCATTGGCTGTGAACTTCAGCAAGTTACTTCAGTTTGTTGTGCCTCAGCTTCCTCACATGTAAAATGAGTAGGATAACACTGCCTATCCCATAAAAGCTTTGATATCAGGGTAATGCTGGCCTCACAGAATGAACAAGGAAGTGTTCAAGTTTTTGTAAGAGCCTGGGGAAGAATGGTATTAATTCTTTTTTAAATGCTTGGTAGCATTCATCAGTGAAGCCATCTGGTCATGGGTTTCTGTTTGTTGGCATTTTTAATTACTGACTCAATCTTCTAGTTGTTGGTCTATTCATATTTTCTATTCATGTTTCAGACTTGGTAAATTATATGATTCTTCAAATTTGTTCATTTCATCTGGATCATCCAATTTGCTGATGTACAACCATTTATAGTACTTATAACCCTTTCTATTACATCAATAGTAACATCTCCTTTTCCACTCTGATTTCAGTTATTTCAGTCTTCTCTTAGTCAATCTAGCTAAAGGTTTGTCAAGTTTGTTGATCATTTTGAAAAAGAGCTCATGGTTTTGTTGTTTTCTATTGTTTTTAGTCTATTTCATTTATCTCTGTTTTATTCATTCATTCATTCATTTATCTCTGTTTTAATCTTTATTACTTCTTTTTGGTAGCCTTAGGTTTAATTGGTTCTTTTTCTAGCTCCTTAAGGTATAAGGTTGGAGAATTGATTTCAGACCTTTCTTCTTTTTTAATGTGTTTACAGCTATAAAATTAGCACTGCTTTCACTGCATTGAATAAGTTTGAATATGTTGTGTTTTCCTTTTCCTTTTTCTCAATTTTCTAATTTCTTTTGTGATTTCTTTTTAAAACCATTGGATGTTTAAGAGCATGTTGTTTAATTTCAACATATCTGTGGATTTTCCAGTGTTTCTTCCACTGTTGATTTCTAATTTCATTCTATTGTGTTTGGAAAAGAAACTATAAGATTTTAATCTTTTAAAATTTATTAACATGTTTTGTAACCTAACATATGCCCTATCATGAAGAATGTTCCCTGTGCACTTGAGAAAAATGTGTAATTTCAACAATCTAAAATTGTTGGAAGGAGAATTCTGTATATGTCTGTTAGGTCCAACTTGTCTATAATGTCATTCGAGTCTTTCTTCCCTTATTGATCTTCTGACCAGATGTTCTATCCATTATTGAGAGTAGAGTACTGAAGTCTCCTACTACTATTGTAGAGTTGTGTACTGCTCCTTTCGATTCTGTCAATGTTTGCTTTATATATTTTACAGCTTGTTTATTTGGTATATTTATGTTTCTAATTGTCATAGCTTCTGGGTGAGTTAAATGAAGAATTATCATTGTATACCATCCTTTGTCTCTTATAACAGTTTTCAATTTAAAGTTTATTTTGTCTGATATTAGAATAACTACCCCTCCTGTCTTTTGGTTACTATTTGGATGAAATATCTTTTTTTATCCTTTCACTTTTAACTCATGCATGTCCTTAAACCTAAAGTGAATGTCTTACAGACAGTGTAAGTTGGCATGCCGTGTTAATTTATCCTGCCAATCTGTATCTTTTGAGTGGAAAGTTTAGTCCATTTACATTTAAATGTATTAATGACAGGGAAGGATTTACTTTTGCTATTTTGCTTTCTGTATGTCTCATGGCTATTTTGTCCCTCATTTCCTCCATTACTGCCTTCCTTTGTGTTATGTGATTTTTTAGTGACACATCTTGATTCCTTTCTCATTTCCGTTTGTGTATATTTTATAGATATTTTCTTTATGAAGATTACATATAACATCCAAAAGTTATAACAATCTACCTTAAACTGATACAAACTTAACTTCAATTGCATTAAAAAACTCTCCTTTGCAGCTTTGTCCCCACTTTTGTGCTTGATATCAAAAATTAAATCTTTATATTCATTATTCATTAACACAGATTTATATTTATTTTCATGCATTTGTATTTTATGTTTTTAAAAGATTTTATTTTTAGGTCATCTCAACACCCAGCGTGGGGCTTGAACCCACAACCTCGATATCAAGATTGCATGTTCTACCAACTAAGCCAGCCAGATGCCCCTGCATTTGTCTTTTAAATTAAAAAAAAAAATAGGGGTGCCTTGGTGGCTCTCAGTTAGTTAAGTGTCCAACTCTTGATTTTGGCTCAGGTCATAATCTCATGGTTCATGAGTTTGAGTGCTATGTTGGGCTCTGTGCTGACAGTGTGGAGCCTGCTTGGGACTCTCTCTGCCCCTACTCACCTCTCAAATAAATAAACTTAAAAACAAACTGTGAAAGTTTCATTAAATAAAAAATAAAAAGATTTATAAACCAAAATAATAGTAAGACTGGTTTTTTATATTTGTCCCTGTACTTACTAGCACTGGAGAATTTTATATTTTTATATGGTTTTGAGTCACTGTTAGAGTCCTTTAATTTGAACTTGAAAGTCTCTCAGCATTTCTTTTAGGGAAGGTCGAGTGGTAATAAACTAAGCTTCTGTTTGGGAATGTTTTAGTTTCTCCCTCAGTTTTGAAGGACAGTTTTGGCTGATATAGAATTCTTTGTTGATGTTCTTTTCTTTTGGCACTTTAAACCTATCATTCTACTGCCTCCTGGCTTGTAAGGTTTCTGTTGAGAATCTGCTAATAATCTTACTGGGGAATCTCTTGTACACTACAGGTCATTTTTCTCTTGCTGCTTTCAAGATCTGTCTTAGACTTTCTCCAGTTTGATAACCTGTCTCAGTGTGAGTTTCTTTGGGTTTACCCTACCTGGTGTTTGTTAAGCTTCCTGTATTTGCATATTAATGTCTTTCCTTTGAATTTGGGACATTATTTCAGTCATTATTTCTTCAAATAGCTTTGTCTTTTTCTCTCTCCTTTTGTATTCCTACAATGTGTATATTGGTCTATTTAATATGTTCCATGAGTTCCTTAAGCTATGTTCATTTTCCTTTGTTTCAGTCTTTTGGTTTGTTGCTCCTCAGATCTGTCTTCAAGTTTGCTGCCCAAATATGATGACTCTTTCTAGTGACTTTTTTTTTTTCATTTCAGTTATTATATTTTTCAGGTTCAGAGTTTCTACTTTGTTCTTTTTATGTATACATAATTTCAATCTCCTTGCTAATATTTTAATTTTGTTTATATGTTGTTTTCCTGATTTCCTTTAGACCTTTGTCCATGTTTCCATTTAGCTCTTTAAGATAGTTGTTTTAAACTCTTTGTCTAGTAAGTCCTATGCCTGTGTTTCTTTAGAAGATTTAATTTGTTCCACTGAATGAGCTAGTTTTCCTCTTTCTTTATAAATGCCTTGTACTTTTTTGTTAAAAATTAGCCATTGATAAAACAGCCACTTCTAGTCTTTGCAAACTATTATTGAAAACATTCATTAATTAGCAGGCTGTGTCTTGAGTCTTAGGAGCAGCTCAGGGTAAGGATTAAAAAATTGTCTTTGGGGGGCACCTGGGTGGCTCAGTCCATTAAGCGGCCGACTTCAGCTCGGGTCATGATTTCGCGGTCTGCGAGTTCGAGCCCCGCGTCAGGCTCTGTGCTGACAGCTCAGAGCCTGCAGCCTGTTTCAGATTCTGTGTCTCCCTCTCTCTGACCCTCCCCCATTCGTGCTCTGTCTCTCTCTCAAAAATAAATAAACGTTAAAAAATTTTTTTTTTTTAAAAATGTCTTTGGTCATTTTTGGTTATGTGTGACCAGGGCCTGTGTGTTTGGGTGTGTATGTTTTCCGATATCTCCTGTATACACAACTGCTTTTAAATGTCTTACTTTCTCAAAAAGTCTCATCTCAGCCTCTTCTCAGGGCTTTAGATATATTCTACTGTATTCCTCTACTGTAATATACAGTCCCACTACTGCTTTCATGCACAATGAATGGCCTATAACTGTCTTCAACAGCTTCTGCCAGTCTGAGATTCAAGCTATGCCACCGTTTCTTACCGAAGCACTGTCAGGTGAAAAAGAAACCATTCCCTCTGGCAGCTCACAGATAGGTTAGAAAGTTGCAAAGGAGTTCCACACTGCTCTTTCCAACCTGAGAGGGAGGGAACAGGGAACTAACTGTTACTTCCTCTTCCTGGCTGTGCTGTGCCAGGAAATGGGGTGAGGCAAGAATGGGTAAAAATGCCATGAAATTTCCTACAGTTTTGAATATAGCTTCTTCTTGATTGGGAATTTGCTTGATAACTGTAGATCTTTGATTTAAATAGCTTCCATAAAGTTATTTTAATCAGTGTCTAGTTTTTTAAATCCACCCATGGGGAAACATATACCTAGAGCTTCCAGTCTGCCATCTTGCTGGCATCACTCTTTGATTTCCTCTTTAATACAAGAGTTATTTAAAAATATATTTTATATTTTAAAATGTCCATATGGAGAGATTTTTATTAGCTACAAGCTCATTGTTACTTTCTAGGGTCTTGTCTTTTGTATTAATTAGAGGCATGTAATCTAGTCCTTGTGGTTTCTATTAAAATATATAGTTATTTAAAAGTATGCTCTAAAAGGTTTTTTGAAAGAGTGGGTATTTTCAGTTATTATATGGTTAAATACATTTATTAAGTTAAAGGCTAAATAACTGTTAATCAAATAATTTACATACTTCCTTTTTTTGCCTAGTTGATCTATTAATCTTTGAGAGAAGGATATTAAGTTTCCCATCATGATTGCAGATTTGCCAACTTCTCATCATAAAAGAGTTTTGTCTTTGTTATGTAGTGACTATTATACTTTCCTCATCGATTGTTCCATTTTGTTTTCCTCAATGCATTTGCCTTGAAGTCTATTAATATTTTGCCGTTCTTACTTTTTGTTATCATCTCCCTGATGAGATTTTAAATATATTTTATTTTTAACCTTCTATGTATTTTTGAATTTTATAAATATATAAAATTATATCTATAGCAATAAGCATAAATCTGAATCTAACATTTCATTTTTACCTTCTTTTTTTGTTTAAAAGGAAGTTTTACGTTTGGTTTTATTTCTCACAGTTTACGTTAGGTTTTATATTTGCCATGCTTAGTTTCTTTTACCTCTTGCTATACACTCATATTTCCAATCATTTTACTGAAATAATCACATTTTCTCAGTGATTTTTTAAAAATTTCTTTTAGTTGTTGCCCTTAAATTTTTGGCTAAAATTTTAAGAACACTTTTTTTGGCATAAATTTGCAATCTGACCAGCATATCCAAATTCTTTTTTGATGAAATATAACTTCTAACACAATTACCCCCACCCTCCCAATGTTTTATTGAAATTATATGAAATTTTAGTGTTTGATTCTTATTAATTTTCTTATACCATCCCTTTATATTTCTCAGAATCCTTTCTTTATAACTGCATTAAGTCTCTCAACTAAACCATCAATAATTATTTAGACTTAAATATAAATTTTTCAGTTCCTAGATGTCAACAGATGATTTATTTCCCCTCACATATTGATATATTAGTCATTGATTACAACTATAAGTCAAAATTATTTTCTTGCAGATACATCATATGAATTTTGTCACTTTGACAACTTCTGTTGTCTTCTAGAATTCTATAATGCAGATGAAAAGTCAGTTCTTCAAAGTCTATTTTGCAGGAACAGTGGGATTTGCAGAAATGAGTGGGATTCTCATTTGTTGGTAATCTGTTTTGTTCTTTTTTCTTTTCTTTTCTTTTTTTTTTTATAAATAATTTCCTCTCCCTCTTTCTCATTCAGGCATTGTTTAGTCCCCTTATCTTTGGAACTTAGAAATATCAGCAAGATGTGTTTCTGTTTTTTCTCCTGCTCTGTCACTGTGTTTTCAAATATTCATTCCTTTTATTTTCCATATCAATTTTCACTTTCAGTCTTCTCCATTTTATTACTCAGACCTTGTAATCAGTTATTTGGTAACACTTTTAAATTCTAAGCATTTCTAGTTTTCTTTTCCATGCACTTTTTTTCAGGGTGCCCTATTCTTATTTTATTTCCTTAAGGGTCAGTTTTTCATCTTGGCCCTTTTCTTTCATACTGCTGGTTTTATTAAACTGTCTCACAATTATTTTTTTTTAATTTTTTTAATGCTTATTTGAGAGAGAGAGAGAGAGGAGTGTGAGTGGGGTAGGGGCAGAGAGAGAGGATGACACAGAATCCAAAGCAGGCTCCAGGCTCCAAGCCATCAGCACAGAACCCAACTCAGGGTTTGAACTCATGAACCATGAGCAAAAGTTGGAAGCTTAACTGACTGAGCCACCTAGGCGCTCCATAAAAGGTCTCATAACTCTTAGTTTTTCATTCATAATTACAAATGAAGAACTGGGTGGACTGCATAGGAAAGCTGGTCTGGATTTCCATGAAGGTACATAAGTCTATTTAATCATTTCCCTGTTTTGTGTTCCACAGAGACCTGGGAAGCAATCCTTCAGGTTCAGTTCTGCTTTATGATCTGATCCTAATGCTCACTGTAAAAACCTTTTGTCAGTCAGATTCCCCACATATTTATACAATTTATGAAACAATTCTTTCAGTTTTGATCAAGGGGCATCTGTTGTAGGCCAACCTCTCTTTATATTGGGTATGGGAGAGGAAATTGTTTTAGAGTTAGCACATTAATTAATTTCTAACAAGAATTCACTCTGGTCTGTTTCTACATCCTATAGTTACTGACCCCAAGCTTGAAATTTCTCTGTGCTCTCCTGCTGACTTTGGATTGTGGCTTTTCTCTGCTGGTTTCTTGATTACACAGATGCTGTTGTAAGACAGATTCTGCCTTCTACCTTCTGAGAGTTTCTCCAAACTTCTGATCTACTAGTAGTGACCTTTCCTATCTTCCTGCAGTATGATGGGTTTGTTCCCTTTTTTTTTTTTTAAGTTTTTACTTATTTATTTTGAGAGAGCGAGCAAGTGCAAATGGGAGAGGGGCAGAGAGAGAGAGGGAATCCCAAGCAGGCACCATGCTGTCAGTGCAGAGCCCGAGATGGGGCTCGAACCCACAGAGCCGTGAGATCATTACCTGAGCCCAGACCAAGAGTTGGACACTTAACTGACTGAGTCACCTGTCCTTCTTAAATCAATCCTGTCAAAATGGGATTCTGAGATGGAAAGAAAATAAATTGCCGTTATCAGCCTGCCATTTGGGTTCAGATCTGAATACAATTTTTAATTACATTTTTTTTTTTTTTTTTAAGTAGGCTCCATGCCCAGCAGGGCCCAACTCATGACCCTGAGATCAAGAACTGAGCTGAGATCAAGAGTTGGATACTTAGGGGCACCTGGGTGGCTCAGTCGGTTAAGCATCTGACTTCAGCTTAGGTCATGATCTCACAGCTTGTGAGTTCGGGCCTTGCATTGGGCTCTGTGTTGACAGCTCAGAGCCTGGAGCCTGCTTTGGATTCTGTGTCTCCCTCTCTCTCTGCCCCTCACCAACTCATGCTCGGTCTCTCTCTCAAAAATAAATAAACATTAAAAAAAAAAAAGAGTTGGACACTTAACTGAGTCACCCAGATGCCCCTTAAATGCAATTTTTTTAAATAAGGTTTTCTCTGTCTTCTAATCATAGTCATATTATAAAAGCAACTTAAGAGAATCACAAGGGGGTATTTTCAGATTCAAAGTATTTGCAAGTCACTTTAAATTTTGTCAGTATTATACCTGTCAATTGCTTGAAGATCATTGGCTGGATTCCAAGTAGGATCAAACAATACAACAACATTGGCACCAACAAAATTGAGGCCTAGTCCACCAGCCCTGAGGAAACAGAATTGGGCACATTAAAATAGCAAAAGCATAGTCATTGCCTTCTAATTCAATTGTGCCAGGTTTCTGTAACCAAATCAACACAATACTGCATTAACATCATAAAAGATGATTAAAACACAAACATGCCACAAACAAAACAGCTACAGAATAGTTTTTCTACCATTCTAAGAATAATCCTAAAAGAAATTGACCATTAAAGCCCACGTAAATAGGTTGTACTGTTTTTTCTCATTGTTTTGGATATTCAAATACGATGCTGTAAGGTCTTCCTAACATAATTTTTAAAAATTGTAAGTATGGTCCAACTAAATAAAGTAATATACACATTTTTAAAAACCAAGGCAGGAGTAGATGCACTTCTTACTCCTCTCAGTAAGTGCAGCTTAAAATGCTGGGCATCATATATAAAATAAATGTAAGACCTGAAAGGTAGAGAGAACAAAGCATGGCTAGAGACTATAAGAACTAAGGAAGGACATGGCAGTGAGTTCTCCAGCTTTGTTTTTGCTTAAAAATCCCAGACTGGGTTCTGGAGAAACCAGCAAACTGGAAATGCCAACAGTCAAGACCAAAAAAAAAAAAAAAAAAAAAAGGCCCAAGAAAAGCCCTTTTCCTTTAGCTAAAGAACCAGGAAAGGTATAGACTTTTAACACAGAAAATGTTAGATAATAACCCACCTATTTTTGGAAACACCATGGAAAAAAAATCTATGACCTGAATCCCAACCTGGTCAGTAAAGGCTGAGTGAGATTAGATTTCCACTCTTGTTTGACTAAAATGGGGTGCCTCTCACCTCCACTCAGAGGATATCACAGAAGACTGAGGAGCTGGGACATTCATTTCTGCCCAGCTATCACCCAGTCGCCTCTGTAATGTCAGTGGAAGACGTACAGAAACAGTAATCAAGTGCCTCACTCTTGGGATGTCAATAAAAGCCAAGCAAGAAACATGGATTCCCATCCCTATGTGGCTGGCATGATGTCTGGCTAAAATAGAGGGGGAAAGCCCCTCTATAGATAGATAAGCTCAAAATAAAAAATTACAAAATGTGTGAAGAAACCATGTACCATGAGCAAGAACAAGAGGGAACAACAGAAGGATTAGCAGCCCCAATTCAGGAGTTAACAGAGCAAAAATGCCATTTAAAAAGGGATTTTAAAAAATAATGATTGAAATTACTAAAGAAACAAAAGAAAAGCTAGAAAACATAAAGAACAAAATATAAGTAAAAATGATTAGGCAGATTTGAAAAATACCAATAGGGCTTTAAACATGAAAAATACAGTCTTTAAAAACTCACTAAATGGGTTAAATAGAAATTTCTAACATAGAGATAATTAGGAGCATTATGGCAGATCTCATCAAATTAGATGGGGGTGAGCAGACAAGGAATGGCAGATGACAGCTTGTCTAGAAGTTCTGTACTATTTAAGTATTGTTGAAGGCATTTGTTACTTTGGAGACATTATTTAAGAAATTAAGCATGTTTACGTACTTTATAAAACTTAACAGAAGACAATATCCTATGTCATTTAATGCTCGTAGGTAAGGGCTCATATGAGAAATTACTTCTTGAATCCATTCACAGGAAAATGGGAATCCAGAGTGCCTCTCAATGCAAGAGTTCAAGGAGAATTTCGGTGTTCAATAGTAAGTAGTGCATTCATCATATATATAATTTTATGCCTCATTTTAAGTAATTTTTTGTTGACTTTTTACATTTTACATGTTTGCTTTTAACTTTTTTTTTTTTTTTAAAATTATTATCCTTGAGAGAGACAGCACAAACAGTGGAGGGGCAGAGAGAGGGGACAAAGGATCCAAAGCAGACTCTATGCCAAAGCACCCAGCCTGATGTGGGGCTCAAACTCACAAACTGTGAGATCATGACCTGAGCCAAAGTTGGACGCTCAATGACTGAGCCACCCAGGCACCCTGCTACGTTTGTTTTTAAAGTCCTCTGAAATTCTTTTTGCAAGATAGTGGGGGTAAATCTATAAAGTACTTATTACATTAGATGTCAAAAGTTAAGGATTTGTTGCCCCCCAAAAGGGATTAATCTTCTTAGGTGTTTATACTGGCATAAATCTTGCTCTAAAGTGTATATATTCTTTAAAAGGTTTTAATGAGAGATTCATAAATAGGTGTTAGAACTGACTTAACTTTTATAAAACCTATTAATGTAGAGCTGCTATGGTTGAGACCAGGTAGACAGAGGGAGGAAATACCTGGCCCACTAACCCTAGTGAGCTCTCTAGGGCTGCTTGAGCATACTTTAAAAGCCACTGCTACAAATGATTCTTAGTTATTTGATTAATAACTCAATTACTCAATTAAGTCTGACTGTTCTGACCACAGACATGAATAAAAACACTACCACAGAAAATTCCTGGGAGGAAACATCCATTTCTTTTGATTGTTATCTTTATAAACCCAAACATATAAAGAGAATCCAGTGATGATAAGGAAATTGAGAAAAAAGGTTAGGTAAAACTCAAGATATTGTTATTTCAGTCATAATTAATATAATAGCATTTTTGCTGCTTCTCCTCAAAGCCAAATAAAACAAGGCAATATAATCATAACCACTGAAAATTAATCCAGTAATAATTTTTAAATTACCCTAAATCTTAAAAGCAATTACATAAAAATCAAGTTATCAAATTTTATTTTCTTACATTGTGGAGACAAGGCAAATGTTAACATCTTGTGTACTGTTGAACTCTTTCACGATCTTGATTCTTTCCTCTGATTTCGTACTTCCATCAAGTCGTCGGTAATCAAGGCCAGCTGCCATACAGTATTGCTGCAGAACATCAAGTAACTAGAGAAAAGGTATGGAAATGGGCAAAGACAAATGTATGGTTTAATAAATTTTGTACCACTATAGAGAGAAGATTTACTAAGTATTAATAATTGCTGCTCACAAGTTCTTTCTTATAATTACAAGAGCAACAAATATTTTCCTGACTTCTGGCTTATGTATTTCTCCCCATTATCCTGAAACTGACTTTAATATTCACCAATGTTTGTTTTTTAAATCAATCTTTCAGGGAAAAAAAAAATCAACTTTATTTTTTTTTGAAACTAAAACCAAATAAAAAGTATTGGCCAAATAATTTATGTAAGTGAATTTCATTATTTGTGCTATTTTCCAAGTTCTAAAATCTCTTACATGCCTTAAAGAACACTTTAATTATTAATAAAAACATCAACAGAGAATTAAAAATCTTTGAGTTTGCTCTTTGACAGTAATCTTGATATCATTGAGATTTAAGTGTCTGTTTTAAAAGTTGCTTATGTCACTACTATTTTCTACAGTATGTATAAGATAAAACTGTGGCTGGACACTGTTTTATGTCTCTTAGGATTTATGCCTCAAGAGTTAGGGCTGGGCCAATTAAGAGTATATACTTCAGAAGGAACTTACCTTGGTGGAAAAGGAGAAAAGAAGTATTTTATCTTTGTTTTTCCTACAATGATTTAAAAGCTGCTGAAGGACCTAGAAATGAACCACAGAAATCAACCACCAATGAACCAGTTCCAACTAAAAGCACACTTTATACATATAAACATCACTAGAGAATTTCTTAAAAATTATTTTTATACAACATAACCTCAGTCCTCTTTCCTAATTCCCTTCATTTTTGCCAAGTTAGAGAAATAAAGTATTAGATATTACATGAAATGTTATTCATCATCATACTGTCAATAATGAGGTAAGGTTCCCAAAGACTTTTGTTTCATCTCATATGGTTTTAATAAAAAGGAAACATTTTAGATTATGGGATGCATTTAAATGAATTAATTTAATTTCCAAAAAACACTTTCTTTATACCTACAATATGTTCAGAAACTAAATTACAGAACAGCATTCCTTTTAGGAAGTATTTAAATTTTTTCTAGATAGACGTAATGAAATGTGTTTAATTACATCTAGGTCTTGATATTTGTTTTCTTAAAATAATCAGTCACATATACACCTCTTCTTATTTTATCCTCTCTGCTTCTCTATTTACAGTAAGTCCTGACTTCCAGATTTGATTCTGACCTCAAAATGTCAATAATTTGCCCCAAATACAGTGCTTTTAGGGAGGAAGCAAATAATCCAAACCTGTGTATAACAGTATCACTGTTATTTTTAAAATAGGCATTTCCACATATGGCAGTGACAGTTCCAGAACACTGTGGAAAAGTAATCCACAAAGGAAAGAAAAGGAATTTTCTGTACTAAGCCTAAAGTTTTTCTGAATTATGCAATAAACACTTCAATTTTGTTTATTCACTGATAAGCATTTAAACTTAAACAAAAAATCATATTCAATATAATACTCTTTTAATAATTGACTAAGAGAAGATATTGTGCTAACTCTGACCCCCATGGTCCAATCCCTCAGAAAAAGCTATAGAAAAAAAAAAGCTACTCAAATAACCAAACGGTGATAAAAATGTCACAGATTAAGTCAACATAATTTTAATACTTGCAAAACTTATAAAGTAAGTTTTGCATTAGCTTTATTTTTTAATAAAATAACTGATTCTGTATAAAGGATGTGCATTTGAACTTCACATAACACAATAACTTTTTAAAATTAAAGACTTTTTTAGAGCAATTTTGGATTTTCAGAAGAACAGAGTAAAATATACAGAGAATTTGCCCAGAATCCCTCTCCCGCATCTTATATCCCTGCCCCTCCCTGCACAAAGTTTTCCCTATTATTAACATCTTGCATTAGGGTGGTACATTTGTAACAACTGATGGACGAATAAATTGTTATTAATAAATTATTATTATAAACTATTATTAAATTATTAACTATTATTAGTAACTAAAGTCTGTTAACATTATTTATAATAGGGCTCATTCCTTGTGGTGTACATTCCATGAGTTTTGACAAATATATAATGACATGTATTCACCATTAAAGTATTATATGGAATTGTTTCACTGCCCTAAAAATTCCCTGTGCTCCATCTATGTATCCCTCCTTGCAAACTCCTGACAACCATTTATTATTTTATTTTCTCTACAGTTTTGCATTTTCCAGAATATCATAGAGTTAGAATCATACAGTAAGTAGCCTTTCAGACTAGCTTCTTTCACTTAGTAATATGCATTTAAGGTGACCATGTCTTTTCGTAGCTTGATAGTTCATTTCTTTCTATTGTTGAATAATAGTCTATTGTCTGAATGTATCACAACTTATCTATTCATCTACTGAAGGACATCTTGGTTGCTTCCAAGTTTTGGCAATTATAAATAAAATTGCTAAAAGTATCTGTGTACAGGTTCTTGTGTGAACTAAGTTTTTAATTTACTTGGGTAAATATCAAGGAGTGCTGTAAATAACAATGTTCACACTAAGAAATCTTGAACGTAACTTTTCTCAAATTAGTCAAGCCTAGAGAAGAACATGACCCCTATATGATCCCAACAGCACTAAACTCGTTTTTCTAAGCCTTTTCCCCCACCCCTCACAGTAAGTGGCTCTGTGGTATTTCCCAAGGGAAGGGAAAATGAGGATTCTTATCAGGGGAATAAGTGCAATTTTTGACCATCTGCTTGAATAGTAGTTGAGGTCAAAAAAAGACCTTCACATTTAACAGAAAGAGCTGGAGTTCATGAGTATAGTTCTGAGGGTATGAAGGGTACAGTGAGCATTATATCAACAAATAAATTGCAGCTGTAGGCTGACCTATAATAAGAGAAGCAGAACTAGTATCTTTCATCATTTGAATTCAAGAAGTACATGCAACTTGGATTTCTTAACCCCAGAGACAATAGATTATAAGCCTATACATTTTGTATCACGAAATTACCAGGTGATGTTGATAATCAAATGATGAAACACAATTTTAAAAATATAACCTTAGGTTATTAATATCAGTCTCTTTCTTGTTGGTGTTCTCTCACAAAGTAAATTATAGGCGCCTTTCACATATAAAGACATCAACCCAGACTCCATCAATAATTCATGCTTGCTTTTTCCCTTCTAAAACTCATAACAAAAAAAATGTAATAATTATTTTAATCAGACATTATTTCTAAATATACACTGAGTAGTTATAAAATTCCATTTAATATCAAGAGTAACTTTTTAGTGAAGAGTCACAATGAATGATATTTAAATATATAACAATAGATAATACAGTTTTCATAAGGAGGCCATGATTTCTGAAAATATTCTATTGGCTTGAATTATGGGATAATAAGTGCTCAGTTCCAAATTAATTGAGCTTTTTATATAGTTTTATTTAAAATAAATAAAGTCGGGGCACCTGGGTGGCTCAGTCAGTTGAACTTTCCACTCTTGATTTCAGCTCAGGTCATGATCTCACAGTTTGTGAGATCAAGCCGTCAGGCTCTGTGCTGACAGCATGGAGCCTGCTTGGAATTCTCTTTCTCCATCTCTCTCTGTCCCTCCACCATTCATTCTCTCTCTTTCTCTCCCAAAATAAGTAAACATTAAATAAATAAATACATAAATAAATAAAAGTCAATAAAATGGATGACAAAAATAGATTTATTATTGTTAGGAAATATTGGTAGGAAAATTACTACTATGAGTTTGAATTATTTATTGTGATAATAAAACAGAATATTCTCACTAATACAAACTTATTTATTTAAAAATATACAACTCTCAACAAAGTGGGTATAGAGAGAACATACCTCAACATAATAAAGGCCATATGTGACAAGCTTACAGCTAATGTAATATCCACTGGTAAAAACAAAGCTTTTCCTCCAACATCAGGAATAAGACAAGGATGCCTACTCTTGTCACTGTTATTCAACACTGTACTGGAAGTCCTAGCTAGAGCAATAAGGCAAGACAAGGAAATAAAAGGCATCCAAATGGCAAAGGAAAAAGTAAAAGTGTCTCTGTTTACATATGGCATGATCTTATATATCAAAAACCTAGACTCCACAAAAAACTGTTAAAACTAACAAATTCAGTAAAATTACAGGATACAAAATCAATCTACAAAAATTCATTGCATTTCTGTACATTAATAAGGAACCATAAGAAGAAGAAATTAAGAAAACAATCCCATTTACAAATGCATAAAAAAGAACCAAGTAAAAATAAATTTAACCAAGGAGATGAAAGGCCTATACATTGAGAATGATAAGACACTGAAGAAGACACAAATAAATAGAAAGGTATTCAGTGTTCGTAGGCTGGGAATGTTGGAAAATGTCCATACTACTCAAAGCAATCTATAGATTCAATGCAATCCCCATCAAAATTCCAATGGCATTTTCCACAGAAATAAGAACAAACAATACTAAAATTTGCATGGACTCACAAAAAAACCTGAATAGTCAAAGCAATCTTGAGAAAGAGCAACAAAACTGGAGGCCTTGTTGGAAACCACACTTCCTGATTTCAAACCATACTACAAAGTTATGGTACTATATGGTACTATATGGTACTGACATTAAAACAGACAGGTCAATGGAACAAAACAGAGAGTCCAGGAATAAACCCAAACATATATAGTCACTTAATTTATGACAAAGAAGCCAAGAATATACAAAGGGGAAAGGATACTCTCTTTAATAAATGGTGCTGGGAAAACTGGACAGCCACATGCAAAAGAGTGAAATTGATCTCGGTAAGACATCTGCACCCTCATGTTTACTGCAGCATTGTTTATAACAGCCAAGACTTGGAAAAAATGTTAGGTGTCTATTGACAGATAAATGGATAAAGAAAACATGAAATACACATATACAATGGAATATTCGGTCATAAAAAAGAAAGAAATCCTGGCATTGCAACAACATGAATGACATTATGCTTCATGAAATAAGAGAGACCAAGAAATATAGATACTGTATGATCTCACTTATACGTGGAAACTAAAAAAAAAAAAAAAAAAAAAAAAAAAAAAAAAGTTTGAGGGGTGCCTGCATGGCTCAGTCGTTTGAGCATCTGACTTTGGCTCAGGTCATGATCTCACCATTCATGAGTTCAAGCCCCGCATTGGGCTCTGTGCTGACAGTTCAGAGCCTGGAGCCTGCTCCAGATTCTGTGTCACCCTCTCTCTCTGCTCCTCCCCCGCTCACACTTTGTCTCTCTCTCTCTCTAAAAAATAAATAAAAAATTTTAAAAACTTTTTTAAAAAGTTTGAATTTATAGGTGCAGCGAACAGATTGGTGGTTGCCAGAAGCTAGGGGTGGAGGCAGGCAAAATCGATGAAGGTGGTCAAAAGGTACTTTTCAATTGTAAGATAAACAGGTGCTATGGATTTAATGTACAGCATGGTGACTATAGTTAACAATGCTGTATTATACATCCGAATGTTGCTAAGAGAGTTGATCTTAATAGGCCTCATCATAAGAAAAAATAACTATGTGTGGTGATTGATATTAAATAAACTTATTGTGATAATTATTTAGCCATATACATATGTATCAAATCATTATTTTGCACCCCTAAAACCAAAACAATGTTATATGCCAATTATATCTCAATTAAAAAAATACATACCCAAGTATTTAAGGTAATCTTCTTGGCTTTTATTCTATTTTATTGAATTTAGAGGTCCAAGTAAACTACACTATGATGAATTTATGTAGATTAACTGCTAAAAATATTTCCAGGGTTTTAGAAACAACAACAACCTACCTCGAATTACTTCTTATTTTATTTATTTAGCCAAAAGAAATAACTTACTCTTTAAAAAATTAAACCATAAAGTTGAGAATTGTTCTGTAATAGTCTCTGAATCCATAAAGATTCTTGACAGTTATTAAAGAGTTAAACAAGCAAAGTCTGCTGCAAAAAGGCTGGAAGCTGTCAGCAATCATGCAGCTGTCACAGGCCTACGTCATGGGTGGAGAACCTAGCCATACTTTTCACACCTTCCCTTAGTAATATATCACCAAGGGCAGCACCTACAGGTCAGTTTCCTAGTGTACAACAAATGCTCCCTTGCCACAAATGAGATTAGCAACCTTCCAATACAGATTGGCAAGTGAAACCAAGAGGCAGAAAATTCAGTATAGACAGAAAGGTCTTGTCCACCTTGAACTCTTTAAGAAGTTCCTTTCTCTAAGTCCAAGCTATTGTATAGCCTCCTCCTCGTATTTGGCATTAGCGTTTGTATTTCTGGTAGATTATCTCCTTAAACATTTGAAGACAAGCTATTATATATGCGGCACAACAGCGCACATTTTTTTAAAAAAAATTTTTTTTTTCAACGTTTATTTTATTTTTGGGACAGAGAGAGACAGAGCATGAACGGGGGAGGGGCAGAGAGAGAGGGAGACACAGAATCGGAAACAGGCTCCAGGCTCTGAGCCATCAGCCCAGAGCCCGACGCGGGGCTCAAACTCACGGACCGCGAGATCGTGACCTGGCTGAAGTCGGACGCTTAACCGACTGAGCCACCCAGGCGCCCCTACAGCGCACATTTTTAAGCAGGCATACGTCTAATACATTGATAAGGAGAGTCTAAAGTGTATTTGATGTAACCACTAAGTGAGACCCTACTGCATGTATGGTTCATTGTGAGCTAGTAAATGCTGACACAGCTACGCCAGTCCTCTTTGGCCAGTCTCTTCTGAATGATTGGGTATCTGTTCTGATTAGTTGGTGTCCCTGTCACACTACTGATAAATATTTTGAATATCATCCTTGTGTGTATGCAGCCTGAGAGAAGAGCACTTACCTTCATCTTACCACTGTATTTTGGGTCAGAGAGTGTTTCAAAGGCTGCATCTTTGCTTTTCTGCACAAAATCTGGGAATTTGGAAAATACCTGATCACATATCCTTTTGATAAGTGTTTCCTTAAGGGGAAAAGGTAGAAGAAAAGAAATTTCAACTTAACACATTTAAACCTATATAAATTGAGATTGTTTATGAAAAAAATTCTATTTAGAAGGAACATATTACTTTGAAGATATTATCTTCTCTAAGTCAGACTAATAATTCAGAAAACCTTAAAGTGATAATGTTAATTACATATGGTTTTGATGAGTTCTGAGATAATGATAGGACTAATAATGTTATCGTTATTCTTTTATGATTTCCAAAACAAGAAATCAAATACTTCCTAAAGAGCAAACAGTACTATCAAAGAACAATATTAAATTCTTATTAAATTTTAAAATTACATTTAAACAGCATTAAGATTATAACACAAAAAGAAAATAGAAAATCATTATGTAAAAAGCTTTAAAGAAGTTTTTTAAATTTATGTTGTGCTCTAGAATAAGATACAATCGAAATGACCAAAGTCAATGATTGCATTTGTCTAAACTTTGAAATTACTCATTTATGCCAGCTTGGGAAATACTCCTAATATTTAATATACAGGTTATTACAAATACATTTTAATCCAATAGATTGAACAGATGGAATCAGACACATGATTAGTGGAAGAGGACTGACTCATCAAATATCTTACTTAGTAATTACATCAAAATATGTTAGGAAAACGAATATATGAACGTTATCATAGGTATAAAAAAAGAACTGTTATTTTAACTTAGGCTTTAATTTTCTCACTTCAATTAAAAACATATGAGCATATATTTCTTTGACACCTAAATTTAAAAATGAGCAAGTTCAGTTTCCTCTTTAATTGCATACAAAAATAAAGATATCTTTATTGGCTAAGACATTTTATACCAAATATAAAATCTTTATACTGGTAGCATCATGAAGAAGTACAAAAAGCCAACTCAAACCTGTTGTTTGGAGGTGCTAGCAGTCTGCAGTAGTGCAACATGGTTAGCTACCTTTTGAAGGACTGCAAGGTAACTGAAATACAAGGTTTTCACTGTTTCGCCATGTGAATTGGTCTGTAACCAGAAAGACAGAAAATAAGAACAGCAAGGAACTAACATGGCTATGTAACTACTTACTTCATGAAATCTATCACTTACACTAGTATTTATCATCTGGTTACTACTAGCACAATACATTTTGAGAAAATAATGGTCAACTGTTACACAAAACATCCATGCATCACTAATGTGGAATCATACTTTTGGTGAACCATAATACAGTGATGTTTAAAAAATAAAAAAAAAAAAAAGAGGGGAGAAAGTCCTCATTTCAGAAAGTATTTATCCTCATGACACACAGTGATAGAAATGCTGCCAGAAGAGGTCTCTGGTAATAAAACTATGGCATGGAGGCAGGGCTGTAACAGAGCCCTTCACTATTCTCATTTATATTCCAAGGCTTCCTAGGAAACTGTGCATTTACAAAAGAGTGAGGTGGCTAAAAACAGCAAAATAAATGAGAGGTGGAACAAATATCAATCTAGAGAAATATTTATTTAGGGTCCCTCTATGTACATGGATATTTGATAGATAACTCGATAATAAAATAGGTGAAAACGGGCAGGAAATATAGATAGGTTAAAAAAATACAAAATATATTTGTTTCTAAATAAAAATAAAATACTCTATTATACCAAAACACAGTTCTTATTAATATTCTATCAGAATATTTTAAGCCTGCTATCAAAGAGTAAGTTTACTAGTAAGGGATAATGAGAAAGTTTTAAAAATTAGATGAAATTTCAAGATGAAAGTAGGCTACTTTCTAATAAAAGTTGAAAGGGAGGATATCAAATTGAAGCTACTAGTTTCTGAGAGCTACTGAAAAACTGGTTTATTGAAAAGATATATGAATATTGTATTTTGCTATGATTACTATTTGATATTGTAAAATATTTTTGAAAACTATTCCTTTTTATTAATTTATGGTTTCTAAATTTAGGGAACTGAGGAAAAGTTATTTTATCTGCTCCTCACTCTTACAGTAGAATAGACAACTGTGTAATCAAAACCAAGATCGTGAATATACCACACAGAAATGCTTGCCTTGAAACAACAATTTCTCTTTTTCCGGCCACTGTTACAGCTACAAGGCTCAGAAGACTGAAGTATCAAAGTCACATCTTTTGTTTCTAATACTGTTTGATAGACAGCTTTCTGAAAATCTGTCAGAGAACAATACACCATCTGCCAAGATAAAACACAAGGTGATTATCGGTACTTTTTTATAGTAGTAATAGTCACAATGCACATCAGATTTTATAAATTTTAAGAGTGAAAACTGCTGATAAACTATTTTTCTTTTAGATACATTATTATGACAAATTCTCCTGATTTTCCTATACTCTTTGCTACCATCTTACCCTAAACTACATAAATATAACTTTATTTTCAAATAAATCTCACAGAACTTTTTTTTCAACTGAAAGGAATCAAACTATGAAAAAATAAGTTAAGTGTTTTCCTTATATATTTCTATATAGAATGTACTCTATATTTCAGGGTTTCATACTATTAGCCCACCATGCAAATATATGACTACAGTTTAGGTCAGATAAAAAAGTAGATGAGAAAAGGGAAAACTTTAGAACAATCGTATGAATAGTATTTAACGAATTACTTGAAAATTTATACTAAAAACAGCATAAAGTATTTGTATT
This sequence comes from Felis catus, assembly GCF_018350175.1. Taxonomy (NCBI): domain Eukaryota; kingdom Metazoa; phylum Chordata; class Mammalia; order Carnivora; family Felidae; genus Felis; species Felis catus. Next base: position 30,041,275 of record NC_058380.1, on the reverse strand, counting down.
TTATATCCTGGTATAGATTTCTAATATTAGTAAAGGTAAGAATTAAAAAATACACATAAAACAACTACAAGTTTCTATTTTGTGTCCAATTCCAAGAAAAGAAGAAAATATGATAAAATAATGCCACTAAGTTATGTGGGATATAATTTACCTTAGATTTCTAGTAGGACTGGAAACTGGTAAACGTCTTCTAGATGTAGCTCTATATAATCAAGGTCATAAAACTCATAATAAGATTTTGAAAAATGTGAACAAAAAGGAAAAACCATCTATCTATAAATATTTATGTATTTATATCACTACAACAGAATAGTATTGCTAAAAAATGACAAATTCTGTTGTTTCTTTTGCTATAAAGAAGCTTTTTAGTTTGATTAACCTCACTTTTTAAATTTTTGCTTTTGTTGCTTATGCTTTTGATGCCATATTCAAAAAAATCATCAGCAATCATCACAAGATCAACGTCAAGGAGCTTTTTCCCTGTTTTTCTAGGAGTTTTACAAGATCACATCTTGTGTTTTAATCTTTAACCCATTTACAGTTACTTTTTGTGAGTAGAAGATAGGAGTCCATATAAATATACAATTTTCCCACTACCACTTATTGAAAAGAGCATCTTACTGAGTATTCTTGGCTCCCTTGTCAAATATTAGTTGACTGTATATACATGGGTTTATTTCTGGGCTCTTTATTCCACTCTACTGGCCTATGTGTCTGTTTTTATGCCAGTACCATACTGTTTTGATTACTATAGCCTTGTAATATAGTTTGAAATCAGGAAATGTGACACCTGACAACTTAGTTGTTCCTGCTCAAGATTGTTTTGGCTATTTTGGGGTATATGGTGGTTCCATACAAATTTTAGGACTGTTTGTTCTATTCCTGAAAAAAACTGCCATAGGAATTTTTATAGGGATTGCATGGACATTTTAACAATACTAATTCTTCCAATCCATGAACATGAGTATCCTTCCATTCATGTGTGTCTTCTTCAATCTCTTTCATCAGTTTCTTATAGTTTTCAGTGTATAGGTCTTTCACCTCCTTGGTTAAATTTATTCCCAAGTATTTTAAAACAGGTAGTAACATTTACTAAACACTTCTTACATGCCATAACTTCAGAGCAACCATGTGAGGCAAAAACTATCACCATTCCCATTTAACAGATGGGAGCCAAGGTTTGAGAGACTTAGCAAATTGCTCAAGGTCATAAAACTCGTAAGTAGGGAGCCAGGATTCAAGCCTATAATATTTGACTCTAGAGCCCAAGCTCTAGACACTCTGTGCACAACTCTTTCTTCATATTTTAGTTGTTGTTCCTACTGGATAGACAAATAATATACATAAAATTGCACAAAATATTTTTAAAAGTGAGGGTTCATTAAGTATTCCAATTAAATGACAATATCTGCTTTAGATCAAAAAGTCAAATGTTGGGGCACCTGGGTGGCTCAGCTGGTTAAGCATTCAACTCTTGATTTCGGCTTAGGTCATGATCTCACAGTTCATGAGACTGAGTCCTGTGTCAGGCTCTGCAATGCGTGGAGCCTCCTTGGGATTCTCTCTCTGCCCTCCCCTGCTCACACTCTCTCTCAAAAATAAAGAAATGAACTTAAAAAAAAGTCAAACATTTTATCATTTTCCCCAACTTGCATATCAGTAACATATTTTCCTTTCAAGTCTATCTTTTTAAAGTAATAATCAACAGGACATCCTAAGACTAGAGAGTATTTGATAGCATTGCCCTTATTTGGGACAACATTAATTAAACTTAGTTCATGGTAATTTATAAAACTTTTTTTCCATTACTTGAGCAAGAAGAACTACCAGATTAAAAACTATACAAGAGGACCACAACATTAAAAAAAAAATCTCTTAAGGTTTACTCTTCAAATGTTCTTAAATAATTAACAGAATTTAATTATAACTTTCCTAAAGTTCTTCAAACTAAGTTAGTTGTATAACTGCAAATAGCATTCTAAAAAAACAAAGGTTTTAATCACTGTGGCCCTATAGCTGTAATTAAGGTCTCATGGAATATACTGGGCTGTGGATAGTAGGCAATATATGAAGGATAAAATATGAATGGATAACAAATTAGGGACAGAGCTCTTCTTTTCCAACTGAGGAAGAACTGCAGCAAAAGCCTTCTTATAAGAGAAACGAATTTAATGCATACTAACAATAAACCTGCTAGCTAACCTGCTAGATTGGGTTCAATTAACATTTTCTGAAATTTTGCACATAATATTTTTTTCCATACTACTCAGGCAAAAAAACCTCTATATTCATTAAATACCATAGGAGACAGATTTTCTTTTAAAAAGAATTTGTTCAGGAAAAAAATAAAATATGAGAAATTAATAATTTAAACAAATGCAGTTCTCACCCGGTCTTCCTTCTTAGGCAACTGATCCTTGATCAGAGTCTTGGTACGCCGGAGAAACCAGCCAGACATCTTCTTTGCAAGCCTTTGCATGGCCTTTCGGCCAGTAGCTAGTTCTCTTTTTGTTGCTGTGTGTCTCTGACCATGTTCTACTGGGTCAGAAAACTGCTTCTTGAAGTAGATCCTACTACCTAAAAGTCCTGGCACAGCCCTATATAAAGGCAATAACAAAAATATTAGGGCTTTGGTCAATTATCTAAAAAGAAACACATTGACTTCTTTCTGAGTCTAAGAAATAGTACTAAGTCGCTTGTTCATGAATGGTAACAATAACAAAATAAAACAGAGTGTTCTTTCTTTATGACAGTTTCAGTAAATAACTATAAGATGACAGAATTGGTAAATACGTTCAGATATTTACTTCAAGGACCAAGACTAACATATAAAGAAAGGTTTTCATGGGACTCTACTCAGTATATCATGTTTGGGACAAATACATCTGTAAACATAGCTGTATTTGGGTCCCCCCTCCCCACCCCAGAAACTATTAATTAGCAAACAAGGTAACACTAAGTTAAAGAAATATTAAAAAATTTCCAAAACATAAAAAGTGTTTTTACTCACCAGTCCATAACACACCACAGTTCTTTCATGTTGTTCTGAAGAATGGTTCCAGTGAGGCCAATGCGGACATTACATTTTAAAGCTTTCATAACTTCTGTTACTCTAGCCTTTGGATTCTTAATTCTATGAGCTTCATCCACAATGACAGCTGACCATTCCAAACTACAAAGTGAGAAAAAAGGGGGAAAAAGTTTAGAAAACTTATCCTACATGGTGAATGAATACCTTATTACATTTATGTAAGTGCAGAACATCTTTTGGGATCATATAATATGTTAAATAAAAGCTCAAGTTCTGGAATTAGATGGTCAAAGTTTAAATTTAATGTCTACCACTGACAGCTGTTGTAGGCTTAGGTGAGTTACTTCTCCATGCCTCAGATTACCCCTGTCTTTCTGACAGCTTTCTTGAAACAGGAGCATACTATTATTAGCTTCTAAGTGAAGTAAAGTCAAATCCTAGATCTGACAAAAATGGTAAATCTAAATCAACTTTAATAAATATATCAAATGTAAACGGATTAAACACTCCAAATAAAAGGCAGGTTATCAGAATGGATACAAAAGCAAGATCAAACTATACATTAACCACTAAAGGCTCACTTTAAATATATAAAAATATATTCAAATAAAAAGATAGCAAATGATAAATATTCAGTAAGTACAAGACGACTATATTGTCCATATTGATATCAGATAAAACTTCACAATTATTAGATATAAAATGGAGCATGTTTTTTAAAGATAAAAGGATTAATTCATAAGAAAAAATACTAACCATAAATGTGTGTGTACCTAATAAGAGTTTCAAAACACTGTATATAAATTGAAAGCTGACAGAATTGAAGGAGAAATTTAACAATACTCAAGTATAATTGAAGATTCCAACATTCCTGTCTCAGAAATTGTAAAACTAGAAAATCAGTAAGAGAACACTTAAGTGTTAACAGCTCCTAACTTGACTTTATTGATATTTATAGAATACTACACCTAACAACTGTAGAATAAACATTTTTTTTCGTGAATACATAGGCCAGAAAAATGCAAATTATACAACAGAATACCACCACAGACACACTAAAATATCTAAAAACAAAAAGACCGACAATGCTAAATGTTAGTGAATATACAAAGTAACTGAAGTCTTGTAGATCACTAGTTCGAATAGAATGATACAACCACTCAAGAAAATGGTTTGGGAGTTTCTTCTAAAGTTAAACCTATGCTTAACCATAAAACCCCAAAATTCCACTCCCAGGAAATGAAAATATGTCTACCCAGGATAAATGAAAATGTATGTTTAAAAAAAGGCTTATACATAACTAACTATTCCTTACAGTTTTACTTATAATAATGAACTGGAAAACCCAAATATAAATATCCATCCTCAAATAAATGGGTAACAAAATATCGTATACTCATAAACTGCAATACAACTCAACATTAAAAATACATTCAATAGCACGGATGAATCTCAAAAATATTATGGTGAGCAAAAGATGCCAGATACAACAGTTCTAGAATCTAGAAATCCAAGATCAAGGTGTTGGCAGGCTTGGTTTCTTCTGAAGCCTCTCTCCTTGGCTTAAAGATGACTGCCTTCCTGCTGTGTCCCCATGTATTCTTTCCTCTGTGCACTTAAATTCCTGGTATCTCTTTCTCTTCTAAGGACACAAGGCAGATTGGACAAGGGCCTCACCTTAACGGCCTCATTTTGACTTTATTGCTTCTTTAAGAATATTTTCTCCAAATACAGTTACATTTTGGGGTCCCTGAGGTTGGGACTTGAACCTACAAATTTGGAGGGGACATGAGTTAGCTCAAAATAAGCCTCCTAATTGGTCTTTCTCCATTTAGTTTGGCTCTCCTTGGTCTGTATACACAACAACTAGATTACTTATAAAATGCAAATCTAGGGGCGTCTGGGTGGCTCAGTTAGGTGAGTGTCTTGGTTTCAGCTCAGTCATGATCTCATGGTTCATGAAATTGAGGGAACTTTCTCTCTTTCAAAATAGATAAATAAGGGGCACCTGAGTGGCTCAGTTGGTTAAGTGTCTGACTCTTGGTTTTGGCTTAGGTCATGATCTCACAGTTTTGTGAGTTTAAGCCCCACACTGAGCTGACAGTGCTAGCCTGCTTGGGACTTTCGGTCTCCCTCTCTCTCTGCCCCTCGCCCACTCACGCTGTCTCTGTCTCTCTCAGGATGAATAAATAACTTAAAATAAATAGATAAATAAACCTTAAAAAATAAAATAAAATGCAAATCTGACCATTTTTATCATATTAGTAATCTACTGAAAACATTTCAAGGGTACTCTATCATTCTAAGAATAAAGACCCCTAGGGGTGCCTGGGTGTTCTGTCAGTTAAGAGTCCAACTCTTGAATTTGGCTCAGGTCATGATCTCACAGTTCATGGGGTTCAAGCCCCACATGGGGCTCTGCACTGGCAGCATGAAGCCTGCTTGGTATTCTCTCTCTCCCTCTCTCTTTCTCTGCCCTTCCCTCACTCACTCTCTCTCTCTATCAAATAAATATTTAAAAAAAAGAATAGGGGCGCCTGGGTGGCTCAGTCGGTTAAACGTCCGACTTCGGCTCAGGTCATGATATCACAGCTCAGGAGTTCAAGCCCCGTGTTGGGCTCTGTGCTGACAGCTAAGAGCCTGGAGCCTGCTTTGGATTCTATGTCTCCCCATCTCTCTCTGCCCCTCCCCCATTCACTCTGTCTCCCTCTCTCAAAAATAAATAAAAACATTAAATTTTTTTTAAAAAACTAAAAAAAAGAATAAAGATCCTTAGCTCTCCAGACAGCTTTCAATACCCTTTATGATGTTCCTTGCTTACCACACTGTTGTTGTCTCCCAGCCACTTCCCTCTTACACGTATGCTGCAGCCATGAGATACAGAAAGTATCAAAACTGCTTTCATTTATTCAAAAGTAATGTGATCTTTATTGTTTGAAGGCCTCTGCAAATGCTGCTTGTTCCCTCTTCCTGCATTACTCCCCTACTCTTCAACTCTTACTTATCCTTCAATTCTTTTTTTTTTTTTAAGTTTATTTATCTTGAAAGAGAGAGAACATGCACAAACAGGGGAAGGGGAGAGAGAGAGAGGCAGAGAAAGAGACAATCCCTGCCAGCTCTGCACTGGCAGTGTGGAGCCCAACACAGGGCCTCAAACTCACAAACCGTGAGATGATGACCTGAGCCAAAATCAAGAGTCACACATTTAACCCGACTGAGCCACCCAGGCACCCTTCGTCATTCAATTCTTACCCAGCTCATAGGTCATCTTCTCTGGGAAGCTCCCTGACAACTCTCCTCACTCTGCAGCAAAGTTAGGTTCCTTATGTTCTTTCTTACAAAGGATGCTCCCACGGCATCCTTTCTTACATACTGCAACACTCATATGCCTTTATAATTATGTCTCTAGATGCCTCATTAAAATCTTAAGATGAAGTCAGTTCATTTCTTTTGGGTACTTATAGTCCTGGAATACTGATTCTCAATATGTATAATGTATTTTTTGCCAATCTACATTCACAACAAACTCCCATAATTAAAATCATTCATGAAAATCACCATCTTAGTCTAGAGGTGCCATATGCATAAAAGGTTGTACATGAGATTTAGGACAGTCTTATCCTTCTGTAACAGGCATTGTTTGGAGAGGGAATAAAGGAAATACAATGGACTGTATAAAATCTGAAGGTTTTTCCTTCTTAGAAAATAAGTTATTATAAATTAGTTCAATAATTCTTAAATGAAATTAAATTATGCTATGGATATTTGGAGCTTTTTTGAAAATCACAATATAAAGGGATATAATACAATATAAGGGGAATATAATACAATTATATACAATTATATACAATACAATTATACAATTGTAAGGGATATAATACAATATAAAGGGAATATTAATGTAATCATTCTCATTATTCCCATTACCTGTTCAGTTCATCCAGACATAAGCGCAGTGTTTCATAAGTTGTTAGAGCAATTTCACATTTCCTCTGCTTTACACGAATCAGTTCATAGTCTTTTTTGTTACCATGTAAAACAGTGACTCTGAAATATCCCCAGGTGTCCAATTCATCTCTCCAGTTGTAGAGTACAGAAAGAGGAGCAACTATTAAGAACATCTAAAAGAAGAAGAAAAAAATTATGATATATTTTTTAAATGAAAAAAAAAAAAAAAAGAAATCCAGAATACCAATAGTCCTATTTAGTTTCTGGCACTGCAGTTAATAAGAATAAATACAACTTAGTGATTGGATATATCTGGATATAGAAGACTGTCAAAAATACTTTGTCATCCACTTCTCTTTTATTAGGATAAAACAGATATCTAACTCTGTCCAAAGGAAGAGTTGTTTTTTATTTCCCCCCTCTCCCCGCCAAAAAAAAAAAAAAAAAAAAACAAAAAGGAGCTGAGAGATAAGAGAGAAGCAATTTTCCAAAAGAGAAGAGTATAATCAGGACCCAAATAATAACTTCAAGAGCCAAGGGGGTAATATATAAAGCAGGACAGGTTTTTTTCTTGAAATACATGGTTTTCTGAAGCTCTTTCCTTTGCATTGCCCTAGTCCATTTCCTCTTTCCCTCTTTCAGATACTGTCAGTTGGAGACCTGGAAAATTCATTAGAAAATTGAAGCAATTAGAAGAAAACCTCTACCTCTCTTACCATTAGGTCAATAATCTACCTGTATTTATTTTCATGTATTCTGCCCTCCCACACATTACCATGGATGAATTGTCCATGTTCTTATCTGAAAATAAACCTTAAACTTACACCGTGGCTGCCATCATTTCTTGCCAACATAAAATCAATGCTGGAGAAACTGCCTCCAACTGCCCTATGAGACTAACTTTCCCTTTTTAGTGTACCACATCCATCCACAAGCAAGTAAGTTCTAATTTTTCCCAGAGTTAAAAAACAAAACAATACCCCAAATCCTCTTCCTTAAACGTACAACTCTCTTCAGCTATCCCCTATTACTTTACCATCTTTATAGCAACGATCCCTACGAGTTATCAATACTTATGTTTTTACTTAATCTCCTCCAGTTCTCCCTTGAATTCATACAAATGGGACGCATGTCCTAACCCTCCAACCAAAGCAGTCCTTGTGAAGATTAACAATGTATCTGTGTTTAGTTTTCACATGAATATTTTGGGGTTCCACTGACCTTCCCTGTACTAACCCCAAATCCTGCTGTCATCACCCATTTTAATTTTTTAATGTTTTTATTTCTCACTATTATCACTCTTTCTAAGCTATTATATTTAATAGTGTTACAAGTTTCTTTCCTAAAGTTTTATATTTGTCCTACTCGATAAAGATCAGCAAATTAAACATACTGAAAATTTTCAGTTTAGCAAAAATTAACTAATACAATACTAGTCTAAATCTTGCTCTCTCTTCTATGAAATATTTCAGCTAGGCCATTTGTCAGGTATAAGAATTCAAAGCTGTGATTGTATTTTGGAAAGAGAAAGAAGAAGAAAGAAGATTAACCTACTGAATGGCAGAGCTCCTTTTTCCCACCCAACATCAAACACACATAAATACTTTCTTGTCATACTTGATTCATCTCAAATACTTTTGCCTTTTGGCTTGGAGTTTATCCTATGAATTCTATTATTCTCTTACCTTCAAAACAAAATCTGGGATACAAATACTAAGTCCAAGTATAGTTTCATCCCATCCCCCCCCATTTCTGTTATTACAAAATGAAAATGATGGGTCCAAACTCCATCTGAGCACTTTGAGCAGTTTTCCACTTCAGATATCATTCATCAAAGTTGCCAATGAATCTAAAGATTCCTAGAATCAGCCCTCAGATTCAACAAGTTTTAAAACGAAGACATTTCTTATTATTGGTCTTTGAAATTGCAAAAGGTAAATAAAATAGTTCAGTGACCCGTTTTAGTACTGAGAGGTCAGAGAACTGAGTTATGCCATTTGCAAAGTCCAGAGAATGTATATAAGAAGAATGTAAAGTCTTTACTACCATGCTATGAATAATATTTCATTTAGCAAGCCTTACTTAAGCACAAGATGTCAAAACAATAAAATGGAAAGCAGTGTCCAGCTAAGTCACTGCACATAAAATAACATTATTTGTTATTCTGAAGCTAAGAAACAATTTTATAAAACTAGATCTAAAATGTAATATACATAGAATTAAAAGTTGCTTACTTAAATATTACTAACATCAATAGAGGCCACATTTAATCCTTCAACTAGAGAATACTGAATTACTTTTATCTCTTTCAACAAATCTAGTTCAATAATTGAAACACATGCTTTTAAATCTTGAATCTTCTTGTACTATGGCTTTAGGAAAATGATGTGATGTGGGCGGTGACAAAATACCCAAAGATGTTTTTCATGTGATGATTTCTGTGGTAGGAGGTACAGTATTAACGATAATCACCATACCATTATTGAGCACTTGCTGTATGCCAAGGACTGTGCAAAGTAGTTGACAAATACTAACACAAGGACTTTACATAGAAATGCTACAAAGTAGGAGTATTTAGTATTTTCCTAATAAAGGATGAGATGAGATAACTAAGGTGCAGAGATGTTAAATAACACACCCAAGGTCCTACTCCTATTAGATGGCAAAATAAGTATTTGAACCCGTGTCTGTCTAATTCTAAAACTCAGCCACTACTATATATCATATTAGTATTGTAATTTGCAAAGTCCATGACCATGAGATACAGAGCTCTCTTATTTACCACTATAACTCCAGAACTTTGTATAGTGTTTAAAAACAAAGGTGTTCAAATGATAAATGAAATAATAAATGCAACAATGCATGTCAGTGCCAGAATAGAAACAGCAATGTATATTTAGAGACCAACAATAGACAAACAGAACCAAAGCAAAGGTCTCACATGGGAGGAAGTGAAGATATCAAAGTGAAAAATAATATGTACCTTTACAGAGAGAAACTATAGACCATAAAATTGAAATTTTTGCCATACATAACTCAAAGTTCTAAAAAATATTCCCTGTAATTACCTCTACAATGTTAATTCCTTAAAAAAATGCCAAACCTTAAGAAAGAAAGAAAGAAAGAAAGAAAGAAAGAAAGAAAGAAAGAAAGAAAGAAAGAAAGAAAAAGGGAAAATGCCAAACCTGGAGTGCCTCGGTGGCTTAGTCAGTTACACATCCAACTACTGATTTTAGCTCAGGTCATGATCTCATGGTTCATGGGATTGAGACCCATGTCAGGTTCTGTGCTAACAGTGTGGAACCTGCTTCAGATCTTCTGTCCCCCACTCTCTCTGCCCCTCCCCACTCATGTGTGTTTGTTCTCTCTCACACACACACAAAATAAACAAACTTTAAAAAACTTTTATTAAAAAATGCCAAAACTAATTAATTTAAACCCTATAATACGTAATTGATAACTTTTCCTTTGGAATACTGTGGCTGCCCAGAGTTGGGCTCTGTGCTGATAGCTTGCAGCCTGGAGCCTGTTTCAGATTCTGTGTCTCCCTCGCTCTCTCTTCCCTATTCCTCTCATGCAGCCCCTCTCTCTCTCAAAAATAAATATTAAAAAAATTAATATGTATATTAAATATATATGGGAATTTAAGTTTAAAATCCATTCTAGTCATGAGCCTCTCCAAATCTTTTTTTTTAAAGTTTATTTATTTTGAGAGAGAGCACACGGGGAAGGGGCAGAGAGAGAGAATCCCAAGCAGGCTCCACACTGTCAGCACAGAGCCTGTTGTGGGGCTCAATCTCACGAACTGTAAGATCATGACCCAAGCAGAAATCAAGATTCAGATGTTTAACCAACTGAGTCACCCAGGTGCCCCCAAATCTTTTTTTTAAAGTAGCAGAAGAATGTTACCAAAACTTGACATTCTTTAAAAATATAAAATTACAGACCAATAGCACTTAAATTAATGGACACAAAACCAACAGATCTCAAATCTTGCAATTAAATAAATAAGGTCTGAAAATGGAAATGACAAGTAAAAGTATAAATATTCATAGAAAATATATGTAAAGCAGTAAAATGAACAGTAAATCAATTATTAAGAACAGTAAAATAATTAAGAAAGTGGAATTTATAAAATATATGTCTCACCTTAAATGACATTATTAGACCTGTTGGATTTAATATCTACAGAATATTCTATCCCAAAGGAGCAGAATATACATTCTCTTCAGTGCACGTTACAGTTTTTGGTATAGACCATATGTTAGGCCACAGAACAAATCTTAATAAACTTAAGGAGACTGAAATCATATCAAGCATCTTTTCCTACCACAATGCTATGAAACTAAAAAGGAAAAGGGGAGAATTCACAAATATGTAGAGATTAAACAACATGCTACTCATGATAAAAACCCTCAACAAGGTAGGTTTAGAGGGAACATACCTCAACATCATAAAGGCCATAGATGAAAAGCCCATAGTCAACATCATCCTCAATGGGGAAAAACAGAGCTTTTCCTCTATGGTCAGGAACAAGGCAGGGATGTCCACTCTCACCACTGTTATTTAACATAGAACAGGAAGTCCTAGCCATAGCAATCAGACAACAAAAAGAAATAAAAGGTATCCAAATCAGAAAGGAAGAAGTAAAACTTTCACTATTTGCAGATGACATGGCATACTATATAGAAAACCCAAAAGACTCCACCAAAAATACTGCTAAAACTGATATGTGCAGTCAGTAAATTTCTGTGAGTTGATTTCAGGACACAAAGTCAATGCACAGAAATCTGTTGCAATTCTATATACCAATAATAAAGCAGCAGAAAGAGAAATTAAGGAACCAACCCCATTTACAATTGCACCAAAAATAATAAGATACCTAGGAATAAACCTAACCAAAAAGATAAAGGACCTGTACCCTGAAAACTATAAAACACTGGTAAAAGAAACTGAAGATGTAGAGAGCCCAGAAATAACCAACATTTATATGGCTAATTAATTTATAACACAGGAGGCTAAAATATCCAATAAGAAAGGACAGTCATGGGGCACCTGTGTGGCTCAGTCAGTTAGGTGTCCAACTCTTGATTTTGGCTCAGGTCATAATCTCAAGGTTAGTGAGATTGAGCCCAGAGTTAAGGTGCATGTTGACAGCATGGAGCCTGCTTGGGATTCTCTCCCTCTCTCTCTGTCCCTCCCCTGCTCATGTGTGCTCTCTCTCTCTCTGGCTCTCAAAATAAATAAATAAACTTAAAAAATAGAGAAAGGACAGTCAAGTCAATGAATGGTGTTGGGGAAACTATACAGCCACAAACAAAAGAATGGAACTACTATCTCCTACGGCACACAAAAGTTAACTCAAAATGGATTAAAGACTTGAATGTAAGACCTGAAACCATAAAACTCCTAGAAGAAAACATTGGCAGTAAGCTCTTTGATATTGGTCTTAGTGATGATTTTTTTATATGTGACTCCAAAAGCAAAGGCAACAAAAACAAAAATAAACAAGCAGTACTACATCAAACTAAAAAGCTTCTGCACAGAAAAGGATATCATCGACAAAATGAAAAGACCACCAACTGAATGGGAGAAAATATTTGCCAATCCTATATCTGATAAGGGGTTAATAACCAAAATATTAAAGAACACATACAACTCAATAGCCAAAAAAATCTAATTTAAAAATGGGCAGAGAGAATCTGTATAGATATTTTTCCAAAGAAAAGGAAATGGCCAACAGGCACATAAAAAATATAACTGATCATCAGGGAAATGCAAATCAAAACCACAATGAGATATCACCTCACATCTGTTAGACTGCCTATTATCAAAAAGACAAGAAATAACAAGTGGTAACAATGATTTTGAGGCAAGGAAATCCTTATGCACTACTGGTAGGAATTAAAATTGGTGCAGCTACTATGAAAAACAAAAAATTAAAAACAGAACTACCATATGATCTAGCACTTTCACTTCTGGGTAGTTATCTGAAGAAAACAAAAACATTAACTTGAAAAGATATATGTACTCCCATGCTCATTTCAGCATTATTTACAACAGCCAAGATATGGAAACATCTAAGTATCCAGTGATGGATGATAAAGAAGATGTGATACATACGTATCACATATATATAAAACATGTCACATATGTACATATACATGTATACACACACACACACACACACACACACACACACACACATATATATATACAAATGTGGAATACTATTCAGCCTGGACCTTAAGGGCATTATGCTAAGTGAAACAAGTCAGACCAAGAAAGAGAAATACCATTTGACTTAACTTATATGTGAAATCTACAAAATAAAACAAACCAAAAATCAAGCTCATATATCACATATATATATCACACATCACATATATATGTGTGTGTGTATATATATATATATATATATATATATATATATATATCTCACATATCACACACACACACACATATACATACATATATACATGTAGAATACTATTTTGCCATTAAAAGAATGGAATTCTGTCATTTGTGATAACCTGGATGGACCTTGAGGGCATTACGCTAAGTGAAACAAGTCAGACCTCGAAAGAGAAATAGCATTTGATTTCACTTATATGTGGAGCCTACAAAATAAAACAAACCAAAAAATCAAGCTCATAGATACAGAGAACAAATTGGTGGTCGCTGGGGTGAGGGGGTGGTATGCAAAACAGGTGAATGGGGTCAAAAGTACAAGCATCCAGTTATAAAATGAGTAAGTCATGAAGATGTAATATATGCCATGATGACTGTAGTTAATAATACTGTATTACATGTTTTAAAGTTGCTAATACAGATTTTAAAAGTCCTCCTCACAAGAAAAAAAATTTCTAACTATGTATGGTGACAAATGTTAACTAAACTAGACTTATTTACTGTGGTGATCATTTTGCAATCATTACGCTGCATACCTGGAACTAATACATCAATAATACTTCAAAAAAAAAAAGCCTGATAAAGCATGTGGCTTTAACATATACACACACACACACACACACACATGTGTGTGTGTATATATATATATATATATATATATATATATATATAAACATGACCAATTAGAATATAAAATTTTAAAAATTCCATTTGAAATAGCAACCAAAAAGAAAGAATACCCAGTTAAACTTAATGAACAATAAACAAGGTCATACAAAGAAAGCTAGAAACTCTGAGGGGCATAAAATAAAAGTTAAGCAAATGATACAACTACTCTAGGATATGCAGTATTTACAGTGTACAGATGTTCACTCTCCCTACATCAATCAATAAATTCAGAAATACTACCTAAAATATCAATAGCTTTTTAAGAGAAAGTTGAGAAAATTTGAAGATAAACTAGTCTTACCAAACATTAAAACATATTATAAACCCAAAAAAGTCAAAACTGTTTAGCACTGAAAGAGAAAGGAGCAAATAAATCAATAGGACAGAACAATATATCTAGAAATATACCCACAAATATGGTGTTGTTTTACTCAAAAGTGACCCTTCAAATCATTGTGGAAAAAGAGGGCTTATGCAATAAATGACAGTTAAAATAATTGGCTAGCCATCTGAAAAAAAAATAAAGCTGAATTAATAGATTAGTCATTATAGCAACATAAATTCAAGCTTACACAAAGATGTAAAGGTATAAAATAAAATCATATACATTACAAAAGAATCATGGGTGAACTTACAATCTTAGGTACAAAAGACTTCTAGGCAGGCATAAAACCCAGAAGCTATAAAGATAAATATATTTAACTACCCAATTTTTTTTTTAAATGCAACCAACAAGTCAAAAGCTGACTCTGAAAAAGCAAGAAAGAAATATTTACAGAATATATAATGGACAAAAGATTAGTTTGTAGAACATATGATTAAGGACTATTAAGAAATATGATTAAAACTAGAACTTGATTTTTTAAAAACTATTAAAAATGTCTTTTAAGATTCTGAAAAGATACTCGACTTCACTCATAATTAAAAGAATAGAAATCAAAGCAAGATATAATTTTTCTAAATCTCTGACATAATTTATGTAACAAACATAAATCCCTTGGATAAATAAAAAGGTGGGAAATAGACCCTATTCTGTTTTCCAAAGTGATTTTCCAAAGTGATTCTGTTTTCCAAAATGATACACTATCGGTAAGAATACAAACTAGAACAAGCTTTTGAAAGGCTATTTGACTCTAGCTATCAAAATATAATATGTAAATACTTAATTTCAGTATCACAGATTGTGTGATTCCAGTACCAAGAATTTATACGGGTATGATGGCAAGACATGTGCATGAAGATTTTCACAGTAGCATGTATCTTTATTTTCTCATGAATACCAAGAGGATTATCTTGGTATACATCAGAAACTAAAGAAATAGTGTATAGCAAATGCTGGAAACTTATTTTTTGTTCAGTCACCATTGAAACTGCTTCTCATACTGTGATTATTAGAAAAATTCTCTGCATTAATACTGATTATGAATTTTCATAGATTCTCTGAAGTTTTATCATATTTTAAAATTATCGTATTTTAAAATTAATTTACCTTGATTCATTTTCTTAAAGACTGAATTCCAATCCTAATAGCTTAAATCTAAAGAATCATTCCAAGAATTAATATTTGAAATGCATACTTTGTGTCTTTTCATTTAGGAATTTGTTCTTGGCACAAAGCATTTATTTCATGCATTCCTAGATGACTTATTCACACTTGAAAAGTTTCAAAACGTATATGAGATGTATCATATCACACACACATACCTCAAATCTACCACTCCTTAAATTGTTGCATTTAATTCATTAAAGGATTTTTTGCAAGGAGTTCCAACATTAATTTTTCAGGATTCCATTGCAATTCTTGCATTAGCATAATAAATATAAAGTAATTTATTTTTTCTCTAGCTATTTCATAGACCATCTTTTAAAAATGCACAAGATTTTATTTTATTTTTTTTAAGTTTATTTATTTATATTTGAGAGAGAGAGACAGAGCACATGAGTGGGGGAGGGACAGGGAGAAAGAATCCCAAGAAGGCTCTGCACTACAAGTGCAGAGACTGATGCGGGGCTCGAACTCACAAACAGTGAGATCATGACCTGAGCCGAAACCAAGAGTCAAATACTTAAGCAACTCAGCTACCCAGGCGCCCCTAAAAATGCACAAAATTTTAAGTGGACCAATACAAATTTATCTTTTAAGAATTTCATCACACAAAATTATAGTATTTGAATTCACTTCTGGGGAATACTTTAGGATGTCATTGGCAATCCCATTAAAAGCTTTATGAAATTCCAGTTCACCTGATCAACTAAACACATGTATTTATTGATGCCACTTGAAACAAAAGAACAAATATAAAAATAAATCCATAATAGTGTAAAATGCTTCGAAGGGGCACTGCCAGAGGACCAGAAGTGTGTAAGAGTATATGAAAACTGCCATACTTAAAGAACTGAGGAATCCATCCTATACTTATGTGAGAGAAAACTTCCCCAAAAAACACAAAGTGAATTTTCCTAAAAAATAGACTTCAAGCCAAACACTGTAACAAGAGACAAAGATCACCAGATTATAATAAAGGGGTCAATTCATTAACAGAATATAACAACTGTAAATATTATATGCAACATCAGAACATCTAACTATATAAAGCAAATAACAGATAGGAAGAGAGAAAATGACAGAAATATAATAATAATATGGGACTTCAACACCCTACTTTCAACAATGGATAGATCATCCAGAGAGAAAATCAGTAAGGTAACATCAGACTTAAACTATACATTACACCAGATTGGACCTAAGAGGCATATACACAACATTTCACCTAAGAGCAGCAGAATATATATTCTTCTCAAGCACATATGGGACTTTCTCCAGGATAGATAATATGTTAGGCCACAGAAGAAGTCTTAAATCATATCAAACGTATTTTCAGACCACAATGGTATGAAAGTAGAAATCAATGACAAGAGGAAAACTAAAAAATCCATAAATGTGGAGATTAAACAGTATGCTCCTGAATAATGAATGGACCAATGAAATCAAAAGGGAAATAAAAAAATATCAAGACAAATAAATATTGAAACACATATCAAAACTTTTGGGATGCAGCAAAAGGAGTTCTAAAAAGAAAAACTTTCTACATTAAGAAAAAAGAAAATTCTCAACTAAACAACCTAACTTTACACCTCAAGAAACTATAAAGAGAAAAGCAAATTGAGCCCAAAGTTAGTAGAAGGCAACCACAAAGGTCAGAGTGGAAATGAATGAAATAGAGACTAAAAAAACACTAGAGAAGATCAGTGAAACTAAGAGCTGGTTCTTTGAAAAAAAACAAAAAAACAAAATTAGCAAACCTTTAGCTAGAATAAGAAAAAAGAGAACACTCAAAATTAGAAATGAAAGAAGAGACCTTATCACTGATAACAAAGAAATACAAAGGATCATATAAAATTACACAGGTATATACCACAAAATAGGTAACCCAGAGGAAATGAATATATTCCTTGGAAATACATAACCCAACAAGACTGAATCATGAAGAAAGACAATCTGAACAGATCAATTACTAGTAAAGAAACTGAATCAATAACCAAAAACCTACCAGCATAGAAAAGTCCAGGACCAGATGGCATCACTAGCAAATTCTACCAAATATTTGAATAAGTAATGTCAATCCTTCTCAACAATCCTAAACTCATTTTTCAAGACTAATGTTATCCTGCTATCAAAGACAAGGATAGCACAAGAAAAGAAAATTATAGATGTAAAAATCCTCAACAAAACATTAAACAAACAGATTTGTCAGTCCATTAAAAGGACCATACACCATGATCAAAGTGGGATTTGTTTCTGAGATGCATTGATAGTTCAAACATAAGAAAATCAATAAATGTGATATGTCACATCAACAAAATGAAGGATAAAAATCATATTTCAATAATTGCAAAAAAAAAGCATTGGACAAAATTCAACATCCTTTAATGATAAAAACTCTCAACAAATTGGACACAGAGAATACATACCTTAACAAAATAAAGACCATGTGGGTACCTCGGTGGCTCAGTCATTAAGCATCTAACTTTGGCTCAGGTCATGATCTCACAGTTTGTGATTTCGAATCCTATATTGAGTGAGCCCCAGCCCTGCTTCAGATGAGCTCGAGCCCCACTTTGGGTGAACTCAAGTCCCACTTTGGGTATGAGCTCCAGGTGAGCCCCACTTCCCTCTCTCTCTCTCCCCATCTCTCTCTTCCCCTCACTCACTTGCACTCTCTCTCAAAACAAAATAAAACAAAACAAAACAAAACAAAACAAAAAAAAGCCCATATATGACAAGCCCACAGTTATCATCATGCTCAACAGTGAAAAGCTGAATACTTTTCCTCTTAAGATCAGTAACAAGACAAAGATGCCTCTTCTTTTTTTTTTTTTTACGTAATTTATTGTCAAGTTGGCTAACATAAAGTGTATACAGTATAAAGTATATTCATAAAGTGTATACAGTATAAAGTGTATTCACTTGGTTCTTGGTTTTGGGGGTAGATTCCTGTAATTCATCGCTTACAGATGACACGCAATGCCTATCTTGCCCAGTTTATTCAACATATTTCTAGAAGTCCTAGCCAGAGCAATTAGGCAAGAAAAATAAACAAAAGGCATTCAAATTGTAAAGAAAGAAGTAAAATGTGTGTTTGCAGATGACATTACACGTAGTAAATCCTAAGATGACAAAAACAAACAACAACAACAACAACAACAACAAACAACCACTTAGAACGCAGTAAAATAAGTTCAGTAAATATGCATGACACAAAATCAATACACAAAAATCACTTGTGTTTCTATACATTAGTAATAAATTACTGAAAAAAAGAAATTAAGAAAACAATGTAAAGAAATAGCAGAGTAATTTATTTAAGGAGAAACAATTATGCCAATCATCTGCTCCTGAGAAGCAGCACTCTGCTTCCCCTACATAAAGTACTGTGTATATTTTTCCAAAGCAGGAGAACATCTTCAAAATTCATAGTGAGTGTTCGGGCTAAGGAAATATCTGAATTTCAAGGTTGAATAAAAAGTCCTATATACTTTAAAACAAAAAGAAAATTTCCTTTCCAAGGAAAAAGTCAATTCAGTATTGAATCCTCATCTATGACAAGGAGTGACAAAAGAAAATAAAATTATTTTGGTCAAGTTTTAAGAGAAAATCCTTAACTTAGAATTCTACACACAGATAAACTATCAATCCAGTATGACAGCAATATAAAAGTACACAAAATTTTTGAAACAAATAATAAAGTTGTTAAACAAGCAAAAAACTGATACAAATGCAAGAAAAAATGAGAAAGCTAAAAGATATAGTGGAAATTTAATCCATTTCTCTCAGGATCTAACTGCTCAAATAGATTTAAAAAAGAAAAGCATTAATTTTAACAATACAATTAACAAGCCTGATCGAAATATTTATAACTATGTGGCCATAATAACAAAGAATGCACAAAATACTAGCAAACATTTAAAATTAAAAAAAAATAATGTTTATTTATTTTTGAAAGAGACAGGGCTTGAGTAGGGGAAGGGCAGAGAGAGGGAGACACAGAATCTGAAGCAGGATCCAGGCTCTGAGCTGTCAGCACAAAGCCCAACACAGGGCTCGAACTCACAGACTGCAAAATCACGATCTGAGCCAAAGTTGGGCACTTAACTGACTGAGCCACCCAGGCACCCCAGCAAATATTTTAAAATAAGTGAAACTACATAATATTCACAGCATTAAAAACACTTGACCATGGATTTAGCCACACACACACACACACACAAAATACCAACCCTATTATCCCAAAAACAAAAGTAGAAAGTAGAAATCAACAATAGAGGCTAAATACTCCCATCATTCTCCATTCCCCAATGATATCTATTTACTTGGAAATTTTACACTTTGCTTTATTTTTTTTAAGTTTATTTATTTATTTTGGGAGAGAGAGAAAAAGTGTGAGTGGGGGACGGGCAGAGAACGGGAAAGAGAGAATCCCAAGCAGGCTGTGCACAGGCAAGATCATGACCTGAGCCAAAGTCGGACACTTAACCAACAGAGTCACACAGCTGCCCCTAAACTTTGCATTAAATAGTACTTGAGTAAAAGCTATAACTGGAGTCACAGATAATTTAGAAAAGAATACTGAAAGACTACATAGTAAAAACTATGGAATGCAGCCAAAGTAGTACTCAAAAAAACATTTACAGCTTTAATGAAATTTATTAGAATATAAGAAAGATGAAAAATAAATAATTAAGAATTGAACCGGAGACAGAAAAATACCAGTGTATATATATGTGCCTATATAAATATATAAATTTAAATAAATATATATTACAAATACACATTATATATAAATATCTTTAAATACTTAAAGTATTACTTTTCCCTGCTGTTTACTCTGTCTGCTAATTATCACAACTGACATAAGATATTCATAAACTCTGCACTGATATTTAGAATCAAATAACAACTAAAAACAGGACTTGAACTCTAGAAGATTTAAAACACATCAAGAATATGTTTTAAAAAAAGAAATTAAATTTAACATAGGATGTATTTATAATATTAAAAATAATAAAAAATTTAAAGTAATAATAATACCATAAGCCATTACTTCTCAAAATTTTGCACAAAATTGCCCCACTGATAGACAAGAGTAAATTGGTCTTCTCAACAATCTTATATATATATAAGACTTATGGATGAGACTGTTTTAAAACTTGTGGAAAGTGATTCATTACCATAATATAACAAAGATTTCATAAAATCACTTCATCTTTATTTCTATCCAGTTTCCTGGTGCTGAGAACATAAAAGTCAGACACAAAAGTACACCTTTTTCTTTCATTATTTTATTAGAAATATATTATTTTTATGAGTCATATATGAGATATCTATAAACATATATTTATAGAGGAGAAAGCTGATGTACAGCTATGAAGAGCATTTATAGTCACATGGGCAAAGATAAGTTAAGACCTTAATTGTTCTGACTCCAACTTCAATGGTCCTGATATAGGAAGAACTTGTTACATATTTTCAGGATGTAATTACTCTGCTAACAACTTTACCAGTTAACATACCTTTGTTAGCAACATCTACAACTGTCTTCCTTTCATTCTCCCATAAATAAAAAACAGGATAATAGACTTCAATGAACTTTACATACACAACAATGGAAATTTAACAAATTAATGAAAGTAAGTCCTGTAAATCCAGCCAAGGAAAAGACTGAAACCCTCTAAAACAATTTAAGCTAAAATTGTACTTTCCCATTTTGAGAGTCAATCATACTTAATTTGAGGATGAAATTGATAATCCTTCAAGAATTAGGCTTATAAAACAAGTATTTTAACAATGTTTTTAGATTCTATGTTTTAAATTTATACTATAATGTGTGATGTTTATAAGTTTCTATATACTTTTCTAATACCAGCTTCAATAGATGTATGCTTCTAAACATCTTACCTTTTTTGCTATAGAAGGGGTTTCCTTTTTCATACTTCTTAGTAAAAACTCTGGCATGTTGTTTTCAATATCCTCACGAGTTCCCTTTTTATGCAAAACTGCAGCCAAAAATGAAATAACCTGGGAGAAAAAAAAAAAAAAAACAAAAACCAATGTTTCAATTACTGGGTAAATGTTTCAAGATGGACAAATTTCATGGCTTACATGATTAACTACCCAATTAGTGACAATTTGAGTATGTACAAATAGATTTGTTACAGGGAAAAACAACATGAAATACCAGTATTAATTTTCTTTATATATATCAACAACTAAATGTACAGTACACATTACCCTTCAATATAGTATAAAAGAATTTTCATGTTGCTGTCTCTTCCACCATAAGTTCTACCTACTCAATGAAAGCTTCCTTGATCTCATCAGTCGGGACATTACCTTATTTGTTTCTCTCCATGGAAACTATCTCTTCATATATTCTATTAGAATGAACTATATACATTCTTTTTTCCCTGTAGAAAACAAAGCCCTTAAGGGAGTAATATTTGGCTCATAAAGTTGTGCACTTCTGTTTATCTAATAAGTATAGATGGAATGATAGAATGTTATTTCAGGATAGACTAAGACAATTCACTCATAGACACACCACTTAAATAACAGCTATTCTCCAAATATCAAGTAAGAAAGACAAAGAGACATTATAAAGGAAATATAATCCCCATAATGAAGAGCAAGAAACATTTAATCAACTGGACGTTGGTTCAGATTTTAGCATTAGTTGCCTGGCAGCTATGTAAACTTGGGCAAGATGGTTAACCTCTTAGAATAACTGTAAAAATACTTGAAAATAGCAAAAATAAATATTTGCAGAGTTGTAGTAAAGATTGGGGGGGGAGGGGCACCCGGATGGCTCAGTCAGTTGAGCGTAGGACTTTGTCAGGTCATGATCTCATGATCTCATGGTTCATGAGTTCGAGCCCCACATTGGGCTTGCTGCTATCAGCCCAGAGCCCGCTTCAGGACCTCTGTTCCCCCCCTCTCTGTCCCTCTCCTGCTGACATGCTCTCTCTCAAAAATAAAATAAACATTAAAAAAATAAATAAATAAAAATAAAAAATAAAATAAATATTAAAAAAAAAGTTGGGGGAAAGTATTTGAGGTATCCATATGGGAGAAAATAATTAATCATTACTTTAGAAAGATAAATTATATAAATATTAAAACCGAAAGAAAAAATTTTCAGAAAATTAGGAAAAAACCCAGAAAGGTGTTTTTAACATGAGTATGATTACCTATAATCTCAATCCCAAATGACAGAAGAAAAAAATGGTGTAAGAGAAGTAGTTGAAGAGATAAAGGCTGAAAACTTCTAAAAACTGATTTAGAAAACATTAAGCCATATATTCTAGATCCACGAAGAACATTAAACCAATAAACAAGTAATAAATAAATAAACAAACAAGCAATCCACAAGTAGGTGTTTCATAGAAAACCTGGCCAAAACTTGAGACAAAAAAAAAAAAAACAAAAAAACAAGAGAGGGGGACAGGAGTTAAGCTGGCAGAGGCGTAGAGAAACCCTAAGCTTGTCCTGTCCCTCCAACATAGCTAGACAGTTATTATATATCATTCTGAATACCCAAGAAGTCAATCAGAGGTCTGAGAGAACAAAAACTGCAAGTCTACAAGTACAAAAGTGACCACCTTCTGGAAGCTAGGAGGTGTGGAGAGTTGATATGGAGGAGACAGCTTCAGGTACAGCAGCAGGGAGGGAGGCCGCTTACGGAGGCTACCACAAAGTATTATAAGCAGCAGAGCACAAAATCAGAAATTTTAGAAGTACGTTATAATGGGGGATGTGCCTGGCTTAAAGGTGCTCAGGTGGTGAAGCTGGGCAGAATCCCAGATGTGACAGTGTGGTCTTAGGATCCCCTGGGTTGCAGGAAGAATGGGTGGCACCAATGTACTGCACTTTTTCTAGGCATAGGAGTGGCGACTCAGGCTGAGGGCAGCAAGCAGGGGTGACAGCTTTTGGCTCTGTTTTGTCATAAACGTTGAAGTACTATAGGGTCATGCAACCACTTTCCTCACATAGGCCAGCAAAAGCTCGCTGAGACTCTCCCCCAGAGGAACAGTGTGGGTCTACACCATGGGATTCCCTAAAATTTGGAGTTTTGAAACTCCTGAGATAAAAACAAAAACAAAACAAAAAAACAACAACCCTCAGACATGGGTGGCAGGGTGAACGCAGGGTTCTGCTGGAAACCAGGTATACAAGGGGGGTGAATGACTGCTCTTCTGTGAGCATTCCCTGAAGGAGGGGGCATGATTTTCAGCTCCAGGGCTAGAGACTGGGGCACCACCATATACATCCCGTCCCTCAGCACTGAAAGCCTTCAGTGAACAAAACAGCGCCACCTGGTGAAGGTCAGAGCCACTTCACCAAGTGCTGTCCCCTTGCGCCCTGAGGCACATTTGTATTGAAACAAGTAGGCCTGAGAATCAGCACAGCAGGCTCCTCCCCCAGAAGACCCGCACTTGTTTGCACCAAGTCTACTGATCATACAGTGCTACAAAGCTTCAGTTCTAGGGGAAATAGGATCTAGCTTCCTGTTTACTTTTATCCTTTATTTTTTATTATTATTTATTCATTTATTCTCAGTTTTTTCTATTCCTTTTACTTATTTTTATTTTTTTTATTTTTACTTTTTTTTTTAAGTTTATTCATTTATTTTGAGGGAGGAGAGCATGTATGAGCAAGGAAGGAACCAAGGTGGGGGAAGAGAGAAAGAGAATATCCCAAGCAGGCTCTGGGCAGAGCCCAATGTGGGGCTCAATCTCACCAACTGTGAGATCATGACCTGAGTGCTTAACTGAGCCACCCCAGGCACCCTGCAGACAAGAATTCTTTACCCAACAAGGCTCTCATGCAGAATAAAAGGAGAGATAAAGAGTTTCCCAAACAAACAAAAACTAAAGCAGTTCATGACTACTAAACCAGCCTTGTAAGAAATTTCATGGGGGACTCTGAGTGGAGGGGAAAAAAAAAAGACAAAAAGCAACAACAAAGGCTAGAAAGAACCAGAGGGCATCACCAGAAACACCAACTTAACAGGTAACACAATGGCACTAAATTCATATCTTTCAATAATCACTCTGAATATAAACGGACTAAATGCTCCGATCAAAAGACACAGGCTATGGATAAAAAATAAAGATCTGACTATATGCTGCCTACAAGAGACTCACTAAAGACCTAAAGACACCTGCAGATAAAAAATGAGGGGAACCATCTATCATGCATGGATGTCAAAAGAAAGCTGGAGTAGCCATACTTACATGAGAAACCAGATTTTAAAATAAAGACTGTAACAAGAGATGAAGAGCATTATATCATAATTAAGGGGTCTATCCACCAAGAAGATCTAACAATTGTAAATATTTATGCCCCCCAAATATTTATGCACCCAAATATATAAATCAATTAATAACACATATACAAACTCATTGAAAATAATACACTGATAGTAGGAGACTTTAACACTGATAGTAGGAGCAATGGACAGATCATCTAAGCAGAAAACCAACAAGGAAACAACAGCTTTGAATGACACACTGGACCAGATGGAGTTAGCAGATATATTCAGAAGATTTCATCCTAAAGCAGCAGAATACACATCCTTTTTGAGTGCACAAGGAACATTCTCCAGAGCAGACCACATACTGGGTCACAAATCAGCCCTTAAAAAGTACAAGAAGACCAAGATCTTACCATGCATATTTTCAGATCACAATGCTATCAAACTTAGTCAACCACAAATGTGGAAAGCTCTAAAATACATGGAAGTTAAAGAACATCTGACCCAAGAATGAATGAGTTAACCAGTATATTAAAAAAGAAAAAAATATATATACAGAAGCAAATGAAAATGAAAACATGATAGTCCAAACCCTTTTTGATGCAGCAAAGGCATATTGCAATTAAGGCCTATCTCAAGAAGCCATAAAGGTTTCAAATACACGACCTAACCTACACGTAAGAGAGCTAGAAAAGGAACAGCAAATAAAGCCTAAAGCCAGCAGAAGGGAAATAATAAAGATTAGAGCAAAAATAAATGATATAGAAACAAACAAAAACAGAACAGAGCAACAAAACTAAGAGCTGGTTCTTTGAAAGAATAAAATTGATAACCCCAGATCCAGACTTATCAAAAAGAAAAGAGAAAGGACCCAAACAGATAAAATAATGAATGAAAGAGGAGAGATCACAACATCACAGAAATACAAGCAATTATAAGAGAATACTATGAAAAATTATATGTCAACAGACTGGGCAATCTGGAAGAAATGGAAAAATCCCTAGAAACTCACAACTACCAAAACTAAAACAGGAAGAAAACCAGCAAAGGAATTGAATCAGTAATCAAAAACCTCCCAACAAACAAGAGTCCTGGGCTAGATGGCTTCTCAGGGGAATTCTATCACACACTTAAAGAACAGTTAATACCTACTCTTTTCTAACTGTTCCAAAAAATAGAAATGGAAGGAAAACTTCCAAACTCCTTCTATGAAGCCAACATTACCTTAATTCCAAAACCAAAGATCCCTCTGAAAAGGAAAATTACAAGTCAATATCTCTGATGAACATGGATGCAAAAATTCTCAATTACTACTAGCAAATCAAGGGGCACCTGGATGGCTCAGTCAGTTCAGTGTCTGACTCCTGATTTTGGCTCAGGTCATGATCTCTCGGTTCATGGGATTGAGCTCCATGTCAGGCTCTGCACTGACAGAGCCCCCACATCAGGCTTTGTGCTGACAGTGCGGATCCTGCTTTAGATTCTCTCTCTCCTCTCTGCCCCTGCCCTGCTCATGCTCTCTCGCTCTCTCTGTCTCTCTCAAAATAAATAAACATAAAACATTTTTTAACTTAAAAAATTAAAAAAAAATACTAGCAAATTGAATTCAACAGTATATTAGAAGAATTATTCACCACGATCAAGTGGGATTTATTACCAGGCTTCAGGGCTGGTTCAATATTCACAAATCAATCAACATGATATACCACATTAATAAAAAAAAGAATAAAAACTATATGATCCTGTCAACAGATACAGAAAAATCATTTGACGAAATACAGCATCCATTCTTGATGAAAACCCTCATCATACAAAGGATAGATGGAACACACATCAACATCATAAAGACCACAGATGAAAACCCTACAGTCAACATCATCCTCAGTGGGGAAAACTGAGAGTCTTCCGTTCTATGGTCAGGAACAAGACAAGGATGTCTATTCTCACCATTACTATTTAAGATAGTACTGGAAGTCTTAGCCTCAGCAATCGGACAAAAAGAAAGAAAAGCCATCCATATTGACAAGAAAAAAGTCAAACTTTCACTGTTTGCAGATGACATGATATTTTATGTAGAAAACCCCAAAGACTCCAAAAACAAACTGCTAGAACTAATACATGAGTTCAGCAAAGTTGCAGTATATAAAATCAACATGCAGAAATCTGCCGCATGTATACACAAATAACGAAGCAGCAAAAAAAGAATTCAAGAAATCAATCCCATTTGCAATTGTACCAAAATCAATCAGATATCTAGGAATAAAACTAAAGAGGTAAAAGATTCAAAAACTATAGAACACTTATGAAAGAAATTGAAGAATACACCAGTAAATGAAAAAGCATTCCATGCTCATGGATTGGACAAACAAACAATTTCTATAGTACTGAAAGCAATCTATACATTTAATGCAATCCCTATCAAAATACCACCAGCATTTTTCACAGAGCTAGAACAAACAATCTTAAAATTTGTATGGAACCACAAAAGACCCAAATTAGCCAAAGCAACCTTGAAAAAAGAAAAACAAAACTGGAGACATCACAATTGAGGATTTCAAGCTATATTACAAAGCTGCAGTCATCAAGACAGAATGGTACTGGCACAAAACACACAGATCAAGAGAACAGAATAGAAAACCTAGAAATGGACCCACAACTATATGGTCAACTAATCTTCAACAGGAAAGCAGGAAAGAATATCCAATGGAAAAAAGACAGTCTCTTCAAAAAATGGCTTTGGGAAAACTGGATGGCAAACATGTAGAAGAAAGAAACTGGACCACTTTCTTATACCACACACACAAAAAAATCAGAATGGATGAAAGATCCAAATGTGAGACAGGAAACCATGAAACTTCTAGAGGACAACACAGGCAACCACCACTTTGACCTTGGCTGCAGTAACTCCTTAGACATATCACCAAAGGCAAGGGAAACAAAAGCAAACATGAACTATCAGGAATTCATCAAGATAAAAGGCTTCTGCACAGCAAAGGAAACAATCAATAAAACTAAAAGGCAGCCTATGGAATGGGAGACGATATTTGCAAACAAGATATCTAATAAACGGTTAGCATCCAAAATCTATAAAGAACTTATCAAACTCAACACCCAAAATACAAACAACCCCATTAAGAAACGGGCAGAAGAAATGAATAGACATTTTTCCAAAGAAGACATCCGGGTGGCTAACAGACACATGAAAAGATGCTCAACATCACTCATCATCAGGAAAATGCAAATCAAAACCACAACAAGATACCACCTCACACCTGTCATAATGACTAAAACTAACAACACAAGAAACAACAGGTGTTGGCAAGGATGCAGAGAAAGGGGAACCTTCTTGCATTGTTGGTGGGAATGCAAACTTGTGCAACCACTCCAGATAACACTATGGAAACTCCTCAAAAAACTAAAAATAGAACTACCCCATGATCCAGGAAGTACACTATTAGGTATTTATCCAAACAACACAAAGATACAGATTTGAAGGGGTATGAGCACCCCGATGTTTATAGCAGCACTATGAACAAGAGCAAAAGTATAGAGAGAGCCCAAATGTCCATTGACTGATGAATGGATAAAGATATGGTATAAATATGCAATGGAATATTACTCAGCCATCAAAAAGAATGAAATCTTCCCAGTTGCAATGACGTGGATGGAGCTAGAACCTATTATACTAAGCAAAATAAGTCAATAAGAGAAAGACAAATACCATTTGATTTCACTCATATGTGGAATTTAAGAAACAAAACAGATGAACATATGGGAAGGGGGGGTAACAGGAGACAGGGAAACAAACACAAGAGTCACTTAAGAATACAGAACAAACAGGGTTGATGGAGGGAGGAGGGTGGAAGATGGCCTAGATGGGTGATGGGTATTAAGGAGGGCACTGAATGTGATGAGCACTGGGCGTTGTACATAAGTGATAAATCACTGAATTCTACTCCTGAAACCAATATTGCACTGTATGTTACCTAAAATTTAAATTTAAAAAAAGGTAGCAAGAGGAAAAACACAATAGATTATCTACCAAAAAAGCAAAAATTGGACAAAGCAGCTGACCTTCCAGAAAAAAAAATGAAAGGCACTGTATGATAGATATTTTCAAAATAGTAAAGAAAATAAAACAACCTATTTTTATACCCAGTGAAGATATCATTCAGGAATAAAGATGAAGATATTTTCAGACAACAAAACCTGAACAAATTTCTAATCAAAAGAGTCACACTAAGGAAAATAACTAAAGGATGTTTTCAGGCACAAGGAAAATTATCCTATGTAGACATTCAGTGATGCAAGAAAAAATTAAGAGCAACAAAAATGGTAAATACATAGAAAATATAAATATATTTTGATATTATTAAACAAAACTAAAATGTCTTCTTGAAATAAAAGTATTGAAACATATGACAACAAATGTATATGAGTCAGAAAGGGTCCGATGAAGTTATAATATTCTGAGGTACTTATGCTGTCCAGGAGGAAATAATAAATACTAATTTATATTAGATTTTGATTAGTGAAACATGTCTTATAATCTCTAGAAGGAAAACATCAATGTATAAGTACTAACCTATTAAGTGAGAAATAACAGAATAATATGAAATAATCTATTCAAGGGGCACCTGGGTGGCTCAGTTGGTTAGGCATTGACTCTTGATCTTGGTTCAGGTCATGATCTCATGGTTCATGAGCATGGTCACGCTTGGGAGTTTTTCTCTCCCTCTCTCTCTGTCCCACCCATGCTCATGCTCTCTGCCTGTCTTCTAAAATAAATAAATAAACTTAAAAAAAATCTACCCATAAGGGGGCAAAAAAGAGGATGCAAATAAACATAGGTAGAATGCAACAAATAAAAAGCAATAGTAAAATAGTAGGCTTATCCAAATATATTGAAAGCACATTACATGGAAGGACTAAGTGTTCCAATTAAAAGACAAAGATTGTCAGATCCATAAAATATACATGCCATTTACACAAAAACATTTAAAACAAGGGATGAAGTTTGTAAGTATAAAAATCAAAAAGGACCATTGAATAAAAACCAAAAGCAAGCTGATACAGCTGTATGAATAGACTCTAAGGCAAAAACATCACTAAATTAAAAGGACACACTTCAAGCTTTGATATTGATTTAAAATTTTAATTCACTTGGAAGATCTAAGAAGTGTAAATTGTTAAACAAAAGAAAAATTTACTGAAACTAGTAGACAAATCCACAAGCACAATGGTAGATTTTGAAATAACTCCATAAGAACAAACAAAGTAATCAGTAAAGATACAGAATATTTGAGAAAGATGGTTTGCAAATTTGACCTAATGAACATCTGATCAAATACTGTACACAATTGCAAAACACAGTTTCATTTAAAGTACACATTATTCTCTCTAAAAAAAAAATAAATGAATAAAAATAAAAAGAAATGCCTGGGTGGTTCAGTCAGTTAAGCATCTGACTCTTGATTTAGGCTCATGTCATGATTCCAGGGTTATGGGATCGAGCCCCGCATCAAGCTCTGTACTGAGTGTGGAGCCTGCTTAAGATTCTCTCCGTGTCTCTCTCTCTCTCTCCCTCTCTCTCTCTCTCCCTCTGTGCCTCTCCCCTGCTTAAGCTCTCTCTCTCTCTAAAAAAAAAAAATTAAAAGGGACACCTGGGTGGCTCAGTTGGTTGAGCATCTTACTCTTAATCAGCTCAGATCATGATCCCAGGGTTGTGAGATCAAGTCCTGCATCAGGCCCTGCACTGAGCATGGAGCATGCTTAAAATTCTCTCTCTCCCTCTGCTCCTCTACCCCACTTATGCATGCTCTCTCTCTCCCTAAAATTAAAAAAAAAAATCAGAAAAAATTTAAATTAACCTAAAAAAGCAAAAAACTAAAGTGTAAATGAAATATTTACTAAAATATCATACACGATCATAGAGTAAATATGAATACTCTAACACATTTCAACAGAAATCATATAGAATATGTTATTTGATGCAAGAAACTAGAAATAACAAAGGTATAAGAAGTAAATCCACAAATATTTGTGAAGAAATATACTTCAAAGAAGAAATAAAATTTAAAGTAGAATTTACTTCTAATCTCACAATTGAGATTACATATTAAATTACATATTAATTACATAATAAACTTGCTGAATACACCTAAAATCATGTTTTAGGGACATAAATGTCTATAATAGGAAAAAAAAGAAGCTGTTAATAAGGTATCTAAAAATCTACTTCAAAAATCTATAAAAATGCAGAAAACATAACACACACACACACAAAAAAAAAAAACAATTATGAACACAATAAGTGAAAAAGCATATATTATAAAAAGGATCAACACAGCCAAATGATCATTCCATGAAAGAATTTATTTAAAAAGACCTAGAAAATTAATAAAGAAGTAAAAACTAAGAGAAGAAGCAAACACACAACACACCACACACACACACACACACACACACACACACACACACACACACTCACACACACACAGGATATAGTAAATAATGTCATGCCAACAACTGAAAATTTAGAAAAAATGGAGGAACAGAACTTATCAACACTGACACAAGAAAAAAGAGAAAATTTACATATTCATAAAACTATTAAAGATATCTAAATACATAATTATAAACCTTACACAAAGAAAACTAAAGATCAAATGGTTTCACCAATAAAGTCTACCAATCCTTAAGAAAGATGTAATGCCAGTCTTAAACTCTTCCAGGTGATAGAAAGGAAGAAGTGGTCTCAACTCGTTTTATGAATTGAACATGATTTTGATAAGAAAATATGACAAGAATATTATATGTAGGAGATTTACATGCCAATTTTTCTTAGAAGCAAAACTCTTAAAATATTAACAAATGTAACCCAGAAATATAAAAAAGAAATACAGACCAAAACCAAGTTGGACTGATTCTGGGAATGTAAATTTGGTTTAATCTTCAAAATTTAGATATTGGATAGTTATTAGTTAGGTATCTTAGATATTACACTTAGCTTTCCTAACATTAATTTCCTTAAAATAAGAATAGGACAATCTATTTCATTACAAGATAATTACATTTTACATGAAGTGCTACATTATTAACTTTAAGCACATTGTGAAAAGTTGGGAATGGATATTTTTATCACTAGTTCAACCACCAAAAAAATGTAGAAGGTATAGTTAAAAAGCCAATAGAAGAACTGAAATCAAAAATTTTTAATATCTTATCAAACCAAAAGAAAGCATAAATGGAGGAAGAGTAAAACAGAAAACAGAGTTCAAATAAATAACAAATGATAAAATGGTATGTACAAATACAAACATAATAGAAATTAAATTAAATGTAAATGGACTAAACACTCCAATTAAATATCAAAGATTGCCAGAATGGATAAAGATTGATCTATAAGAAACATGCTTTATTTTTTTTAATTTTAATTCCAGTATAGTTAGCATACAGTGTTATATTATTTTCACATGTATAATATACTAATTCAACAAATCTATGTATTATTCAGTGCTCATAATCAAGATGAGTGTATTCTTACTCTCCTTCACCTATCCACCCACCCTCCTCCCCTCTGGTAACCCACCTGTTTGTTCTTTATAGTTAAAAGTCTGTTTTTTGGCTTGTCTTTTTTTCCCTTTGGTTGTTTTCTTAAATTCCACATGAGTGAAATTATATGGTATTTGTCTTTCTCTGACTGACTACTTCACTTAGCATTATACTCTCTATCTCTGTTTGTGTTGTTGCAAATGGCAAGATTTCATTCTTTATGGCTGAATAATATTCCATTGTGTGTGTGTGTGTGTGTGTGTGTGTGCGCGCGTGTGCACACGTGTGTACACATCTTCATCCATTCATCTTTCGATGGATGCTTGAGCTGCTTCCATAATTTGGCTATTGTAAATAATGCTGCAATAAACATAAGAGTGTATATATCCTTTTTTTTAATTTTATTTTTTTAATTTACATCAAAATTAGTATATAGTGCAATAATGATTTCAGGAGTAGATTCCTGAATGCCCCTTACCCATTTAGCCCATCCCCCCCCAACCCCTCCAGTGACCCTCTGTTCTCCATATTTAAGAGTCTCTTATGTTTTGTTCCCCTCTGTTTTATAGTATTTTGCTTCCCTTCCCTTATGTTCATCTGTTGTGTCTTAAAGTCCTCACATGAGTGAAGTCATATGATATTTGTCTTTCTCTGACTAATTTCGCTTAGCATAATATCCTCCAGTTCCATCCACGTAGTTGCAAATGGCAAGATTTCATTCTTTTTGATTGCTGAGTAATACTCCATTGTATGTATATAGCACCTTTTCTTTATCCATTCATCCACTGATGGACACTTGGGCTCTTTCCATACTTTGGCTATTGTTGATAGGGCTTCTATAAACATTGGGGTGCATGTGTCCCTTTGAAACAGCATACCTGTATTCCTTGGATAAATACTTAGTAGTGCAATTGCTGGGTCATAGGGTAGTTCTAGTTTTAATTTTTTGAGGAACCTCCACACTGTTTTCCAGAGTGGCTGCACCAGTTTGCATTCCCACAAGCAGTGCAAAAGAGATCTTCTTTCTCCACATCCTCACCAACATCTGTTGTTGCTTGAGTTGTTAACGTTAGCCATTCTGACAGGTGTGAGGTGATATCTCATTGTGGTTTTGACTTGTATTTCCCTGATGATGAGTGATGTTGAGCATTTTTTTCATGTGTCTGTTGGCCATCTGGATGTCT
Source organism: Felis catus (assembly GCF_018350175.1). Lineage (NCBI taxonomy): Eukaryota > Metazoa > Chordata > Mammalia > Carnivora > Felidae > Felis > Felis catus. Next base: position 30,007,667 of record NC_058380.1, on the reverse strand, counting down.
TCTCTGAAGAAGTGTCTATTCATGTCTTTTACCCATTTCTTCACCAGATTATTTGTTTTTTGGGGTGTTGAGTTTGATAAGTTCTTTATAGATTTTGGATACTAACTCTTTATCTGATATGTCATTTGCAACTATTGTCTCCCATTCCTTTGGTTGCCTTTTAGTTTTGCTGATAGTTTCCTTCACTGTGCAGAACCTTTTTATTTTGAGGAAGTCCCAATAGTTCATTTTTACTTTTTTTTCCCCTTGTCTCTGGAGACGTGTTGAGTAAGAAGTGGCTACAGGCAAAGTCAAAGAGGTTTTTGCCTGCTTTCTCCTCAAGGATGTTGATGGCTTCCTGTCTTATGTTTAGGTCTTTCATCCATTTTGAGTTTATTTTTGTGTATGGTGTAACAAAGTGGTCCAGGTTCACTCTTCTGCATGTTGCTGTCCAGTTTTCCCAGTACCACTTGCTGAAGAGATTGTCTTTACTCCATTGGATATTCTTTCCTGCTTTGTCAAAGATTAGTTGGCCATACACTTGTGGGTCCATTTCTGAGTTCTCTATTCTGTTCCATTGATCTGAGTGTCTGTTTTGGTGCCAAGGAGTATATATATCCTTTTGAATTACTGCTTTTGTATTCTTTGGGTAAATACCCAGTAGTACAATAAGTGGATCATAGGGTAGTTCCAATTTTAATTTTTTGAGGAACCTCCATACTGTTTTCCACAGTGGCTGTACCAGTTTGCATTCCCACCAACAGTGCAAGAGGGTTCCTTTTTCTCCATGTCCTCTCCAACACTTGTTGCTTCTTGTGTTTTTGGTTTTAGCCATTCTGATGGGGTAAGGTGTATTTTTCATTTGCATTTCCCTAATGATGAATGAGAATGAGAACATTTCATATGTCTGTTGGCCATTTGTAGGTCTTCCTTGGGGAAATGTCTGTTCATGTCTTCTGCCCACTTTAAATGGATTACTCATTTTTTTGGTGTTGGTGTTTTAAAGGTTCTTGACAGATTTTGGATACAAATCCTTTCTTTCTGTCATTTGCAAGTATCTTTTGCCATTAAGCAGGTTGACTTTTAGTTTTGTTGACTGTTTCCTTTCTTGTGCAGAAGCTTATTTTGATTTAGTCCCAATAGTTTATTTTTGCTTGTTTCCCTTGCCACAGGAGACACATCTAGAAAAATATTGTTACAACCAATGTCAGAGAAATTACAGTACTGCCTGTACTGTCTTCTAGAATTTTTATGGTTTCAGGTCTCACATTTAGGTCCTTAATTCATTTTGAGTTTACTTTTGTGTCTGGTGTGGATAGTAGTCCAGTTTCATTCTTTTGCATGTACCTGTCAAGATTTCCTAACACTATTTGTTGAAGAGACTTTTTCCCACTGCATATTCTTGCCATCTTTGTTGAAGATTATTTGGCCATATAATTGTGAGTTTGTTTCTGGGTTTTCTATCCTGTTCCGTTGATCTGTGTGTCTGTTTTTGTACCAGCACCATACTGTTTTGCTTAGTACAGCTTTGGAGTATAACTTGAAGTCTGGAATTGTGATACCTCCAGATTTTTTTCTTTTTCAAGGTTGCTTTGGCTATTCAGGGTCTTCTTTGGTTCTGCACAAATGTTAGGTCTGTTTTAGTTCTATGAAAAAATGCTGGTGGTATTTTGATAGGGATTGCATTACATCTGTACATTGCTTTGGGTAGTAAGCACATTCTAACAATATTTGTTCTTCCAATCCATGAGCATGGAATGTCTTTCCATTTGTTTGTGTCATCTTCAATTTCTTTCATCAATATTTTATAGTTTTTAGACTATAGGTCTTTCATCCCCTTGGTTAAGTTTATTCCTAGGTATTTTATGATTTTTGATGCAATTGTAAATGGAATAGTTTAAATTTCTCTTTCTGCTGCTTCATTTGTGGTGTACAGAAATGTGACAGGAGCACCTGGGTGACTTACTCAGTTGTGTCCGACTTTGGCTCAGGTCATGATCTCACAATTTGTGAGTTCAAGCCCTATGTCGGGCTCTGTGCTGACAGCTCAGAGCCTGGAGCCTGCTTCAAATTCTGTGTCTCCCTTTCTCTCTGCCCTCCCCTGCTCACGCTGTGTGTCAAAAATAAATATTTTTTAAAAATGTGACAGACTTCAATATATTTATTTTTGTGTCCTCTGGCCTTATTGAATTCCTTTACCAGTTCTAGTTTTTTTGGTGGAATCTATAGGGTATTTTATATATAGTATCATGTCATCTGCAAATAGGGAACATTTTACTTCCTCCTCACCAACTGGATGACTTTTAGTCCCTTTTCATACCTCATTGTTGTGGCTAGAATTTTCAGGACTATGTTAAATAAAAGTGGTAAGAGTGAACCTCTTTGTCTTGTTCCTAACCTTAAGGGAAAAGCTCTCGGTTTTTTCCCATTGAGTATGATGCTCACTGTGGGTTTTTCATATATGGCCTTTATTATGCTGAGGTATGTTCCCTCTAGATCTACTTTGTTGAGGGTTTTTGTCATAAATGGATATTGTACTTTGTCAAATGCTTTTATGTTTTACTGCATCTATTAAAGTGATATGGTTTTTATACTTTCTCTTATTGATGTGATGTATCACATTAATCGATTTGTGAATATTGGACCACTCTTGCATCCTGGGAATAAAACCAACTTGATTGTAGTGAATGATCTTTTTATTATTGAATTTGGTTAATATTTTGTTGAGGAATTTTGCATCTATATTCATCAGAAATATTGGCCTGTAGTTCTCATTTCTGCAGTGTTTTTATCTTGTTTTGGTATCAGGATAATGCTGACCTCATGGAATGGATTTGGAAGTTTCCCTTGCTCTTCTATTTTTTGGAATAGTTTGAGAAGAATAGGTATTAACTCTTCTTTAAATGTTTGGTAGAATTCACCTATGAAGACATTTGGTCCTGGATTTTTGTTTGTTGGGAGCTTTTTGGGTTTTTTTTTACTGATTCAATTTTATTGCTGGTAATAGGTCTGTTCAAATTTTTGCATCCTTCCTGATTCAGTTTTGGGAGGTTACATGTTTCTAGAAATTTATCCATTTCTTCTAGGTTGTCCAATTTGTTGGCATAAAATTTTTATAATATTCTCTTACAATCCTTTGTATTTCTGTTGTGTCAATTATTTATCCTCTTTCATTTATGATGCTGTTTATTTGAGTCCTCTTTTTTTGTTGTTGTTTTCTGTTTGCTTTTGATAAGTCCAGATAAGGTTTATCAATTTCTTTTATCTTTTAAAAAAACCAGCTTCTGGTTTCATTGATCTGTTCTATTGTGTGTGTGTGTGTCTGTGTGTGTCTGTTTTAAGTTTCTATTTTGTTTATTTCTGCTACATGAGACACACTTTAAAAACACAAATACACAGAAAGCTTGAAGTAAAGGACTGTAAAAAAGCATACTTTGCAAACAGCAAGCATAAGAATACTGGAGTGGTTATCTTTATATCAGATAAAGTAGATTTCAAATAGCATTACCAGAAATAGACATTTCATAATAATAGCAGACTCAATTCCTGATTGAAGATACAATGATTATAAATATTTATAACCTAGTAACATAATTTCAAAATACATGAAAATGAAATTGACAAAATTAAAGGGAGAAATAGACAAACCCACAATCATAGATTTTAACCTCCCTCTCTCAGTAATACTAAAAACATAGAAAATCTGAACATTATCAATTACCTTGATTTGCTAATTTATAGAACACTATAACTGAAAAATGCATTTTCTCTTCAAATGTACATACTATATTCAATAAAATGGACCATTAAAAAAACCCTCAATAAAATTTTCAAAATGCTGACAACTTGGAGAATGTATTCTGTAAACACTATGGAATTAGAAATCAATGATGAAATATCTTAAAAAAGAATAAATACTGGCAAATCAAACACTTGTAAATAATTCAAGGACCAAAGGAAAAAATCACAAGAAAAATTAGAAAATAATTTGAATTATATGAAAATGAAAATATAACATCAAAATGTATGAAATATAGATAAAGCAAAGTTTGGACATAAATTTAGGGAATAAGAAGATAGGTATGAAATTAATGACCCAAGGTTCTACTTTAATAAGCTAGAAATTCAAGAGCAAAATACATCCAAAGTAAGTAATAGGAAAATAAAAGAAATAATTGCAAAAATTCATGAAATACCAAAAAAAAAAAAAAAAAAAAGGAAGAAAGAAAGAAAGAAAAGAAAAACAAAGAAAAAGCTTAAAGTTAGTTCCTTGAAAAGATCAACAAAATCAATAAACCTCATTGGGCTATCAAGAATAAAACAGATAGGGGCGCCTGGGTGGCTCAGTCGGTTGAGCGTCCGACTTCAGCTCAGGTCATGATCTTGTGCTTTGTGAGTTCGAGGCCCATGTCAGGCTCTGTGCTGACAGCTCGGAGCCTGGAGCCTGCTTCCGATTCTGTGTCTCCCTCTCTCTCTGCCCCTAACCCACTCACATTCTGCCTCTGTCTCTCTCAAAGATAAACAAACATTTAAAAAAAATAAATAAAACAGATAGAGGAGGAGGGGCTGAGATGGTGGAACAGCATGGAAGTTTTTTTTTCCACCTCTCCTCCCCAAAATGTAGCCAAATCAACACTAAATCATCTTGCACACCTACAAAGCTGATTTGAGGATTAACACAACAATCTGCACAACCTGAACCACAGAACTCAGCAGGTAGAAGTGAACTGGGGGAGAGAGAAGACACAGAGGGCAGGGATCTATTTTTTCTTGCAGAGAGAGGACAAACACAGGGGGAGAGTATGGGAAAAGCAACCCCTCCCCCAAAGCAACTGTAGAGAAAAAGAGTGAAAACAGCCACAGGAACTGAACAAAAAAAGGAGAAAGGATAAAGGAGAGGGTTTAAATTCCACTAAGACTCTATAAACAGAGGGAGCGCAAAGTCTGAAACTCCTCAGCTTGATACCTGGCAGTGCTCTAGTGGGAAGGGTGAATCCCAGGGAGAACAATCGAGGGGTCCTTGGGCCACACAGGGAGAGGCGGTTCCCCTGCTGGGAGAACATTAGGTAGAGGTGGTGCATACTCCCCACAGGCAAAGGTCCCAGCAGACCCTGGAGAATGGCCATATTCACTGGTGTTGGAGTGAGGACATTAAGGATGAAAACTGGTGCCACATGTGTGTTGTGATTTGCCATAATCCCTGAAACACTGCTGCTACACAATCCCATGAACTTTTTCTGGGGTGGGTGGGCTTATGCCCAGTCAGTCTCTGGGCATGGCAATGGCCTGGTCTCACCAACATTCCTGAGGGTGGGCTAGCACCCAGCCATTACTCAGTGAGACACTCCTCCAGAGAGTTAGAACGGGTCAAAGCTGTAGTCCTTCAGAAGTGAGGTTTGGAAAAAACAGTTCCATCTGAGATAAAACTCAGGACAGAGGTGCCACCTGGAAGCCTAATAGCTTGGTCATGGACAGTGTGGAAGCGGGACAGTGTAGAAGCACGGAGTGGACGGAAGCCAGAGAAGAGAGGGGTGCTTGATTGCTGACTGGGGAGAGCACAGAGTTCTGATTCTAGATACTGGGTAGCTGGGTGACGCCATTTTCATCCCTCCTGTGCATGCACATAACATACACGCCTACACGCACCACAACAATCCACCGCAAAAGCTAAGCAGCGCCACCTAGTGGAGAATGGAGCTATTACACTAAGTGCTGCCCAAGTGGGCCAACCACACCCTTGAGGAACACAAATCTCTCTGCCTGCTTAGTTTATGTACTATAAAGTGCTTCACAGTTGGACTTCTAGGGGAAACCAAACGTAATTTCAATCATATTTGATTCTGTTTGCTGGTCCATCTATTCAATTTTTTTTCTTTTCTTATTGTTGAATACAGAAAGGGAAAATATTTGTTTTTATTTTCCATTTTTATTAAGATTTTTCTTTAATTTTTTTCTACTATATTTCTTACTTTTTTGTAAACTTTTATATTATATTTTACTTCCATTATCTAATATTATTGTTTTACTGTATTCATTTTTCCAAATTTTCAAACTTTTTTTCCCTTTTTTTAAATCTTTTCCTTTTTTTCTCTAATCTATCAAGTTTCCTTCAACAACCAGACCCATCCTTTATTTGATTTCCTTATTGTTTTTAATGGTTTAATTTTTATTATTTTTTTACTTTATTAATTCCTTTCCTTCCTTCAAAATGATGAAATGAAGGAATTCACCCCGAAAGAAAAAACAAGAAGAAATGACAGCTAAGCACTTAACCAACAAAGATACAAGCAAGATGTCTGAGCCAGAATTTAGAATCACAACAGTAAGAATACTAGCTGGGGTTGAAAATGGATTAGAATCCCTTTCTGTGGAGATAGTAAAAGCTAGCCAGGATAAAAATCAAAAATGCTACAACTCAGATGCAATCTCGAATGGATGCCACGGTACAAGGATGGATGAAGCAGAGAAGCAATTCAGCAATATAGAGAACAAACATATGGAGAATAATGAAGCAAAAAAAAAGAGGGAGACTAAGGCAAAAGAGCACAATACAAGAATTAGAGAATTCAGTGACTCATTACAAAGGAATAACATTAGAATCATAGGGGCCCCAAAAGATGAAGAGAGAGAAAAAGGGGTAGTATGTTTAAGTGAGCAAATCCTAATGGAACACTTTCCTAACACAGGGAAAGACACAAACATCAAAATCCTGGAAGCACAGAGGACACCCGTTAGATTCAACAAAAACAGACCATGAACAAGGCATATCATAGTCAAATTCACAAAATACTCAGGCACAGAAAGAATCATGAAAGCAGCAAGGGAAAAAAAGTCCTTAACCTACAAGGGAAGACAGATCAGGTTCGTACCAGACCTATCCACAGAAACTTGGCAGGCCAGAAAGGAGTGGCAGGTTATATTCAATGTGCTGATCGGAAAAATATGCAGCCAAGAATTCTTTATCCAGCAAGGCTGTCATTCAAAATAGGAGAGATAAAAGAGTTTCCCAGACAAACAAAAATTAAAGGAGTTTGTGACCACCAAACTAGCCCTGCAAGAAATTTTAAGGGGGACTTTCTGAAGGGGGAAAAGATAGGAAAAAAAAAAAAAGACCAAAAGCAACAAAGACTAGAAAGGACCAGAGAACACCACCATAATCTCCAACTCTTCAGGCAACATAATGGCAATAAATTCATATCTTTCAGTACTCACTCTAAACATCAATGGACTAAACACTCCAATCAGAAGGCTAAGAAAAGAAGATCCATCTATATGCTGTTTACAAGAGACCCATTTTAGACCTAAACACACCTTCAGATTGAAACTAAGGGGATGGAGAACCATCTATCATACAAATGATCGCCAAAAGAAGGTGGATTAGCCATACATATATCAGACAATCTATATTTTAAAATAAAGACTCTAACAAGGGATGAAGAAGGACATTATATCATTTTAAGGGGCCTATCCACCAAGAAGATCTAACAATTATAAACATTTATGCTCCAAATGTGGCGCACCCAAATGTATAAATCAATTAATGACAAACATAAAGAAACTCATCGATAATAATACCGTAATAGTAGGAGACCTCAACATCCCACTTATAGCAACGGGCAGATCATCTAAGCAGAAAATCAACAAGGAAACAATGGCTTTGAATGACATACTGTACCAAATGGACTTAACAGATATATACAGAACATTCTCATCCTAAAGCAGTGCACATTCTTCTTGAGTGCACATGGAACATTCTCCAGAATAGATCACATACTGGGACACAAATCAGCCATCAACAAATACAAAAAGATGGAGATCATACCATGCATATTTTTAGACCACAATGCTATGAAACTTGAAATCCACCACAAGAAAAAATGTGGAAAGACAATAAATACTTGGGGCCTAAAGAATATCCTACTGAAGAATGAATGGGCTAACCCAAGAAGTTAAAGAGGAAATTACAAAGTTCATGGAAGCCAATGAAAATGCTAACATCACAGACCAAAACCTCTGGGACGCAGCAATGGGTGGTCATAAGAGGGAAGTATATAGCTATCCAGGTCTTCCTAAAGAAGGAAGAAAGGTCTCAGATACACAACCTAACCTTACACCTTACATCTTAAAGAGCTGGAAAAAGAACAGCAAATAAAACTCAAAACCAGGAGAAGGCAGTAAGCAATAAAGATTAGAGCAGAAATCAATGCTATTGAAACAAAAAAACAAAAAAAACAAAAAAACAAAAAAAAAAGAAAAGAAAAGAAAACAGTAGAACAGATCAATGAAACCAGAAGCTGGTTCTGTGAAAGAATTAACAAAATTGATAAAAACCCTAGCCAATTTGATCATAAAGAAAAAGGAAAGGACCCACATAAATAAAATCAAGAATGAAAGAGGAAAGATCAAAACCAACACAGCAGATATAAAAACAATAATTAAAGAATATTACGAGATGGGGCGCCTGGGTGGCTCAGTCAGTTAAGCACCCGACTTCAGCTCAGGTCATGATCTTGCGGTTCGTGAGTTCAAGCCCCGCGTCAGGCTCTGTGCTGACAGCTCAGAGCCTGGAGCCTGTTTCCGATTCTGTGTCTCCCTCTCTCTCTGACCCTCCCCCGTTCATGCTCTGTCTCAAAAATAAATAAACGTTAAAAAAAAAAAAAAGAATATTACGAGCAATTATACGCCAATAAAATGGGAAATCTGGAAGAAATTGAAAATTCCTAGAAACACATAAACTACCAAAACTGAAACATGAATAGAAAATTTGAACAGTCCCATAACCAGTAAGGAAATCAAATTAGTAATAAAAAATCTCCCAAAAAACAAGAGTCCAGGGCCAGATGGCTTTCCAGGGAATTCTACCAAACATTTAAAAAAGAGTTAACATCTATTCTTTCAAAGCTGTTCCAAAAAACACAAATGGAAGGGAAGCTTTCAACCTCATTCTATGAACCCAGCATTACCTTGATTCCAAAACCAGACAAAGACCCCACTAGAAAGGAGAACTACAGACCAATTTCCCTGATGAACATGGATGCTAAAATCGTCAACAAGATACTAGCCAACCAGATCCAACAATACCTTAAAAGAATTATTCACCATGACCAAGTGGGATTTATACCTGGGATGCAGGTCTGGTTCAATATATGCAAAACAATCAATGTGATACATCACATCCATAAAAGAAAGGGTAAGAGCCAACGATCCTCTCAATAGATGCAAAGAAAGCATTTGACAAAATACAGCATCCTTTCTTGATAAAAACCCTCAGGAAAGTAGAGATAGAAGGATTATACCTCAAGATCATACGAAAGACCCACTGCTAATATCATCCTTAATTGGGAAAAACTGAGAGCTTTTCCCCCAAGGTCAGGAACACAACAGGGATGTCCACTCTTGCCAATGCTATTTAACACAGTATTGGAAGACTTAGCCTCAGCAATCAGACAACACAAAGGAATAAAAGGCATCCAAATCGGCCAGGAGGAAGTCAAACTTTCACTCTTCACAGATGATACAATACTCTATATGGAAAACCCAAAAGATTCCACAAAAAAACTGCTAGAACTGATCCATGAACTCAGCAAAGTTGCAGCATATAAAAATCAATGCACAGAAATCAGTTGCATTCCTATACACCAATAATGAAGGAAAAGAAAGAGAAATCAAGGAATCTATCTCATTTACAACTGCACCAAACCCCACAAAATACCTAGGAATAAATCTAACCAAAGAGGTGAAAAATCTATACACTGAAAACTATAGAAAGCTTATGAAAGAAACTGAAGAAGACACACACAAAAAAGGAAAAATATTCCATGTTCCGGGATTGGAACAACAAACATTGTTAAAATGTCAATACTACCCAAAGCAATCTACATACTCAACGCAATCCCTATCAAAATAACAGCAGCATCTTCACAGAGCTAGAACAAACAATCCTAAAATTTGTATGGAAACAGAAAAGACCCCGAATAGCCAGAGCAATCTTGAAGAAGAAAACCAAAGCTGGAGGCATCACAATCCCAGACTTCAAGACATATTACAAAGCTGTAATCATCAAGACAGTATGGTACTGGCACAAGAACAGACACTCAGATCAATGGAACAGAATACAGAACCCAGAAATGGGACTCACAAACGTATGGCCAACTAATCTTTGACAAAGCAGGAAAGAATATCTAATGGAATAAATACAGACTCTTCAGCAAATTGTGCTGGGAAAACTGGACAGTGATATGTACAAAAATGAACCTGGACCACTTTGTTACACCATACACAAAAATAAACTCAAAATGGATGAAAGACCTCAATGTAAGACAGGAAGCCATCAAATTCCTGGAGGAGAAAGCAGGCAAAACCTCTTTGACTTCGGCTGCAGCAACTTCTTACTCAACATGTCTCCAGAGGCAAGAGAAACAAAAGCAAAAATGAACTATTGGTACCTCATCAAAATTAAAAGCTCTGCACAGGAAAGGAAACAATCAGCAAAACTAAAAGACAACCGAAGGAATGGGAGATGATATTTGCAAATGATATATCAGATAAAGGGTTAGTATCCAAAATCTATAAAGAACTTACCAAACTCAATACCCAAAAAACAAATAATCTGGTGAAGAAATGGGCAGGAGATATGAATAGACACTTCTCCAAAGAAGACACCCAGATAGCCAACAGACACATGAAAAAATGCTCAACATCACTCATCATCAGGGAAATACAAGTCAAAACCACAATGAGATATCACCTCACACCCGTCAGAATGGCTAACATTAACAACTCAGGCAACAACAGATGTTGGTGAGGATGTGGAGAAAGAGGATCTCTTTTGCACTGCTTGTGGGAATGCAAACTGGTGCAGCCACTCTGGAAAACAGTGTAGAGGTTCCTCAAAAATTAAAACTAGAACTACCCTATGACCCAGCAATGGCACTACTAAGTATTTATCCAAGAGATACAGGTGTGCTGTTTCAAAGGGGCACATGCACCCCAATGTTTGTAGCAGCACAATTGACAACAGTCACAGTATGGAAAGAGCCCAAACATCCATCAGCAGATGAATGGATAAAGAAGAGGTGGTATATATATACAATGGAGTATTACTCGGCAATCAAAAAGAATGAAATCTTGCCATTTGCAACTCTGTGGATGGAACTATTATGGGTATTATGCTAAGTGAAATTAGAGAAAGACAAACATCATATGACGTCATTCACATGAGACATTTAAGATACAAAACAGATGAACATAGGGAAGGGAAGCAAAAATACTATAAAACGGAGGGGGACAAAACATAAGAGACTCTTAAATATGGAGAACAAACAGAGAGTTGCTGGAGGGGCTGTGGGAGGAGGAATGGGCTAAATGGGTAAGGGACATTAAGGAATCTACTCCTGAAATCACTGTTGCACTATATGCTAACTAACTTGGAGGTAAATTAAAAAACTAATTAAATAAATATATATATGTTAAATTAATTAAATAAACATATATATATACATATATATACACACACACACACACATATATTTATTGCTGGAAAAAAGAATAAAAGAGATAGAATATAAAATATTCACATAAAAAACACAGAGGTATCATTCAGATCCTACAAACACTAAAAAAGTAAAGAAGGAGTATCATGGAAAACTTCGTCAATTTGACAACTTAGATGAAATAGATAAATTCCTTGAAAAATAAATTTGCAAAAAATGATATAGCGAGAAGTAGAAAATCTGAATAGCTTCATATCTCTTAACGTAATTGAATTCATTATCTAAAACCTTCCCTTGAAGAAAACTCCAAGTCCAAAAGATGTCACTAGTAAATTCCTTGAAGAAAACTCCAAGTCCGAAAGATGTCACTAGTAAATTCCATCAAATAAGTATAAAATAACACAAACTTTACTCAATTCTTTTTAAAAAAAGAGAAGAAACACTTACCAGTTTATTTTATGAGGTCTGCATAACTTCAATACCAAAACCAGACAAACATATTATGAGAAAATTATAGACCGATATCCATAGTAAAGGCAAAAATTCTGAAAATATTAGCCAATCAAATCCAGCAACTATAAAAACCATACTTCATGATCAAATTGGGCTTATCTTAAAAATACAAAACTGGTTTAACATTAAAAAAACAATCAATATAAATCATATTGACTCATATAATATGTTAACAGAGAAAAGGAGAAAAAACGATTATCTCAACGGACGCAGAAAAAGTATTTAATAAAATTCAGTACACATTAACTACAAAAAAAAAAATCTCAGCAATCAGGACTAGAAGAAAGCATCAAGCAACTTATAAAAGATGGCATGAAAATCCTACAGCTAATGTTAATGTTAAAATACTGAATGTTTTCTAAGACAGGAATGAGATAAGGATGTCACTGATTGTATTCAAATTGTCCTAGAATCCTACCTAGGCAGTGAAATAAGGCAAGAATAGAAATAAAAGACGTAAAAATTAAAGAAGTAAAACTGTCTATTTGTGAATGACATATACCATTTACATAGAATATCCTAAGGTATGGCGCCTGGGTGGCTCAGTCAGTTAAGCCTCCAACTTTGGCTCAGGTCATGATGTCCTAGCTCGTGGGTTCGAACTCTGCTCAGGCTCTGTGCTGACAGCTCAGAGCCTGGCACCTGCTTCAGAATCTGTGTCTCTCTCTCTCTCTCTGCCTCTCCTCTGCTCTCTCTCTCTCTCTCAAAAATAAACATTAAGAAAAAAAAAAGAAAATCCTAAGGCATCTACCAAACAACTACTAGAACTAATTAAGTGATGAATTTAGCAAGGTAGCAGGATACGAGCTCAATATATAAAAATAAATTTGACTTTTATACTACCGGCAGAAAATCAGGATATTAAAATTTTAAATTCCACAAAAAACAGCATCGAAAATATACAATTACCTATGACAAAATATGTGTAAGACCCACATATAAAACTATAAAGCCCTGCTGAGAAAAATTAAATAGCTAAATGAATGGAGCTATCATTCCATGTTAATTCTCCTCAAACTGTTGTATAAATTCAATATAATTGAACTCCACAATCCTAATAACACCCTAAAAGATATGTTGTTGGAACTTGACAAACTGATTAAAATTTTACATCAAAATACAAAGGGGGAAAGATAGACTATGTATAGCAAGAAAGTAATTAACACAAAATTGAGCATAAGGATAGTCAAACTGAAATTGTATAGAAGAAAAAGACCAGAAAAAACCTCATACGTATATGGACAAGCAACTCAGTTTAAAAATGGGCAAAGGACTTGTATCTTAGTCACTTTGGGGCACTGTAACAAATTACCATAGACTGCGTAGTTTAAAAAACACTCTTACTTCTCACAGTTCTGCAGTCAAAGTGCTGGCAGATCTGGTGTCTGGTGAGGGCCCACTTCCTGGTTTGCAGACAGCATGCAGTCTTCTTATTGTATTTACAGACGATAGCAGAAAGGGGAAGCAAACTTTCTCCTATCTCTTCTTACAATACCACTAATCATCCCTAATTACTCCTCAAAGGCCCCACCTCCAATACTATCACATGGGGGATTAGAGTCTCAACACATGAATTTTGCAGGGACACATTCAGTCTATATATCAACTTGAATACACATTTCCCCAGGAAGACATACAAATGACCAAAAAGCACATGAAAAGTTGTTCAACACCCTTGGTCATTATACAAATACAGATAAAAACCACAATGAGATACCACTTCACATGCATTAGGGTGGCTATAATGAAGAAAACAAAATAATAAGTACTGACAAGGATATGCAGAAATAGGAAACGTCACACATTGCTGTTGGGAATGTAGAGTGGTACAAACACTGTGGAAAATGGTATAGAAGTTCCTCAAAAAAAATAAACATAGAAATACCATATTACCTAGTAATTCCACTACTAGGTATATATGCAAAAGAAATGAAAGCATATGTCCACACAGAATCTTGTACATAATAGTAGCCTTTTTCATAATAACCCAAAGGTAGAAATAATCCAAATGTCTGCCAAAAGATGAATAGATGAGCAAATTGTGGTATTTACATACAATAGAATATTTCTCAGCCATAAAAGGAATGAAGTACTGATGCATCCTACAACTTGGATAAGCCTCAAAACATTACACTAAGTGAAAGAAACCAGGCACAAATGGTCACAATTGAATGATGCCTTTTACATGAAATATTCAAGAAAGGCAAATCCATTCGGATAAAAGGCCAATTAGTCGTCACCAGGGAAATGAAGATGATTACTTCTGGGGTGTTCTGTGCTGACGAAAAATTTTGAAACAGAGAGAGATGGAGTTGCATAATATTGTGAAGGCATTAAGTGACTTGTACACTTTAAAATGGTTGTTTATGTTATGTGAATTTCACCTCAATTAAAAAATTTTTAATTTTATTTTACATTTTTATAAGATGCATTTGTGCATTCGAGGTATAATCAGCATTATTTTAGTTCCTGAAAAAAGTTAAAACATGTAAAATGTCAAGCTAATACATATCAATGATTCATAAGCAGGAGCTATTTTTGTTAGCATCATTCCACTGTGATAAGGAGACCTGTATACTATCTTGTATACCACAATAAATAGATTTTTCGGTAAATTATGTTATCTAAAAGATTATAAAATAATGATATACAAGAATGGTCAAAACTTGTGTTGAGTTTTAAAATATGCTAACGAAATTTGCATTTCTAACACATATTATATAAAGCAGTATAATGCAGGAGTTATGGCAAAGATTTTGTAGTCTGACCAACCAGCTTTATACCAGCTATGTGACCTTGGGCAATTTTCATAATGTCTCCATAAACTTCAATTTTTTCATCAATAAAATGGGAGCAATAATGCCTAATTAACATGTATGTTTAACAGAAAATGCCTGTCATAGAGCCCAAGGGATTATTAAACATAAGCTATAACACATGATTACCTAATTCAACTTAAAATTCATTAATGCCTTCAATAAAAATATATTTATTACCTACTACATGCTGGGTACTAGGCTAGGCGCTGGAAAAGTTTAGATGAAAGGCTTATTTCTATCTGCCAGCAGTTTGAAATCAGTTGATTTGGGGGTGGGGAACCATGGAAAAGGAGATGAGTTGAGGAAGCATGACTAAGAAAAAAACTGATGAGCAGAAAAAATTGATGAGCAGAAAACAGGTATTAAATTCAGCAAGAGATTGATGTGAGCAAAATGGCTGATGCAGAACTTAGGAGATAGAAAGGATATTTCACAAATGATGGAGCTTAAGCATTGGACAACATGAAAAGTTTGGTACTAACTGGAAAGGGACATGAAGAAACTCTATGATGAGGGAAATGTTCTGTATCTTATTACAGTACTGGTTATATATATGAGTTAAATATGTATAACTGTATACTTTATATCCATGCATTTTACTGTTTGTAATTAAAGACATAATGACATAATTAAAGACAGAACGACAGACACACATGCACACATACAGATATATATATTCTTTTGAATTACAGGCAAACTGGTCCTCAAAGACTACTGAAAAGGCAGACACAATACCTATTGGATACCATGTGACCATTTAAATGAGGCAATATAAAACCTAATCCATTGTTTTGCTCTTAAGTCACCTGCAGATTGTTTCATTATAAGAAAACTATATTATGGGACGCCTGGGTGGCTCAGTCAGTTAAATGTCCAACTTTAGCTCAGATCATGATCTCACAGCTCATGAATTCAGGCCCCAGGTCAGGCTCTGTGCTGACAGCTCAGAGCCTGGAGCCTGCTTCAGATTCCATGTCTCCCTCTCTCTCTCTGCTCCTCCCCCACTCACACTCTGTCTCTCAAAAATGAATAAATGTTAAAAAAAAAAAAAACAACCTTTTTTTAAGTAAGGAAACTCTATTCCCAATTATAATTCATAATTCAATCTATTTATATATCCAAGATGATACAAATCTGAATTTTAACTTGTCAAATTCCATGAATTTGAGAATTCTGTAAAATATTGGGAAATTTTAATAAAAATCTAGGATTTTGCATCCATTCTCAATTTTAATTTCTTAGTCAAGTTAAAAACCAAAAGTGAAAACAGTAGATGATGAATTACTGATGTTGAACACATTATGGGCACAATGTATACAAGGAAACTTCTGGGGTGATAGATATGTTCATCATCTTGACGGTGGTATTGTTGTGATCATTTCTTGGGTGCATATATTTGTAAAACGTGCCAAACTACATACTGTAAATTTATCCACTTTACTGTGTATCAATTATACCTTTAAAAAGTACATAAACAACATCCAAACACAAATATACACACACCCCCAACAAGTATGCTAAAACTAATAAGCCTGACAGAACCAAATTTTGTGAGGCTATGGAGCAACCATGATGTCATAGATTGTTGGCAGGAATGCAGAATGGTATAAACACTTTGCAAAGGCTTGGCAATTTCTTACAAAACTAAGCACACATCAGTTTTTGACCAAGTAATTCCATCCATAATTATTTACTCAAGAGAAATGAATACACAAAAGATTGTTCAAGAAAGTTCTTAACAGTTTTCTTCATAACAACTAAAAACCAGAAATAGCTCAGATGTCCGTCAGCCAGCGGGAGGATGGATAAACAAAATGCAGTATCTATACAATGGAATACCACTCAGCAATAAAAAGGAACAAACTATTTATGCACTCAATAACATGGATGGGTCTCAAATACTATGTTAAGTAAAAGAAGCCTTACACAAGAGTGCACATGTATGATCCTATTTATATGAAAAAGCAAAACTAATCTATGACAAAAAAGCAGAACCGTGATTGCCTCTTAGGAGTGTTGGGAAGACCAGCAAGAAACAGAATAACCTTTTCTGGAGTGATGATAAAATTCTGTATCTTGAAAGGGTTTATTTGGCTTATGCAGAAATACATACTGGCCAAAACTCATGGAAGGGTGGGTACACTAAGATTTGTGCATTTCATTATAAATTTTACTTCAAAATGAAAAAAAAAGAATTGTAAATAAATACTGACTAGCTAATGACATGTATGCTCAAGTGTTTGGGGCTAGGATATGCTAATGTCTGCTGCTTTAAAATGCAACAAAACATGGCTTGATGGATGGACAGATAAATGATAAGCCATGTATAATGACACGTTAACAGAATCTAGGTAGTGGGTATTCCTTGTACAATTCTTCTAACTCTTCTATAAGTTTGAAAAATCAGTTTGTAAGATCGTAGTGATACCATTTTTTTGCACATTTATGTATCTGTGTTTCATGGACATGTATATACGAAGTATATGCATGTGTATGTTTATGTGTGGTATATTCAACTGCTCCCTCTCAAATCAGATCCTTCCAATTCACTTAAAAAATACTCAAGTTGCTCCTATTCCCAAATAATACAAAACAAACAAAAAGAAACTTCCTCAAAATCTTATCCTCCTTCAGCTACTACTAGATCACTCTTGTTCCTTTCAAAGCCACATTTCTTAGAGACGTAAACACACTTCCTATATCTATGCCTTCACCCTATCTCATCTGGCTTGTGATTCCCCCACCTCCCAAATTCCAGAAAAATAGCTCTTGTTCAAGATACCAATACTTTCCAATGTCACTAAATCAAATGGGCATTTTAAAATCCTCATCCCTTGAAGAATGTAAAATAACAAATTGACTTTTTAAAACTTTGAAATGAGGGAAGCAAACTTTATACGGTTTGTAAACCAAGCTTTTTTGAGAGGGGGGAGGAAGGAGGGAGGGAGGGAGAGAGAGGGAGGGAGAGGCAGAGAGAAAGAGAGGGGGAGGGAGAGGCAGAGAGAAAGAGAGGGGGAGAGAGAGCACATGCATGTGCATGAACAGGGGAGGGGCAGAAAGAGGGGCAGACTCCTTGCTCATCACAGCGTCCAATGCAGGGTTCGATCTCACGACCATGAGATCATGACCTGAGCTGAAAGCAAGACTCAGATGCTTAACCAACTGAGCCACACAAGTGCCCCTGTAAACCAAGCTTTTTTAAAAATAAAAGCTCAATTTCATATTATAGCCAAGTCAGAATGTGAGAAGGGGAAAGCTTAAAGGATGATATCAGAAAAAGGGGGAAAAAATGAAGATTATACTATAGTCCAAATGGTAAATGCTACTAGGAAAATTTCATAGACCATTTTCACCTAATTCTACTGTATTTTTGAAATTCTACTAAACTTATGAACTACTGTTAACATTTCTTCAACTGGTTTACTCACTGTATCTATAGAAACTCCATCTTAAATGAATCTCCCAAATCACCTATTTATGCAGAAATTTTTTCTTAACTTTTTTCAATGTTTATTTACTTTTGAGAGACAGAGCAAAAGCAGGGAAGGGGCAGAGAGAGAGAGAAGGAGACACAGAATCCGAAGCAGGCTCCAGGCTCTAAGTTGTCAGCACAGAGGCTGAGATGGGGCTCAAACCCATGAACCGTGAGATCA
The DNA here is from genome assembly GCF_018350175.1 of Felis catus. Taxonomy (NCBI): domain Eukaryota; kingdom Metazoa; phylum Chordata; class Mammalia; order Carnivora; family Felidae; genus Felis; species Felis catus. Next base: position 29,989,211 of record NC_058380.1, on the reverse strand, counting down.
TGACCTTAACCGACTGAGCCACCCAGGCACCCCTATTTATGCAGAAATTATTACCTGAGTGACAAGAATAATAACCAGAGATGTTATTCTCCAAGGATGAAAAAATCCAGTGAAGTATCAAAACTAGTATAGAAACTATGTCCTAATCTTCAGAAGATAAGCCCTCAAGCTTTTCATAGCACATTTGTAACACAATTCAAAGCCTTTCAATGATTTTGGTGTATCGGGTAACAGAAAACTGTACAGTAAAATCACTTTTAAAATATATATCATAAAATAAGGGGAATTTCTTTATAACATGGACTTCAGAGATGAAAGACAAATTTGAGCTTAAAACATGCAAAAGAATTTGAATTGTATTTAGTAGTTTTAGTGGGAGGAGATTCCCAGATACTCCCCAAAACAGTCACTTTTTGTAGCACACTCGTGTTTCTGATTTTGCAGATACTCAGGCAATGGGTAGTCAAAGAAATGCTGGAAAGGACTTTCCACCATGGGCAAAAACAATAAAGTATATGTAAAGATAGTCACAGAGGGACTTTATCATCTATTTTCCTCTGGTATTCATCTATATACCCTGGTCACAGATGATAGTTTCCTAAAGGCTCCTTTCTTTATTCTTGCCACCTATTCTCCTGAGAAAGTAAATTTGCTTATTCCACAAACAATTATTTAGCACCTTCAACGTGCAAGCCTAGAACTGTATGCATTGCCTGGGCTGAAAGGGACAAACAGTATGGCTAATGGTAATACACTACAGTTATTGAAGGACTTAATTTTACTCTAACTTTTTACATCAGAGCTTTATACATAATTGTATTAGACTATTTTTAAATGTTAAAATTAGTTGTTCACTTACCTTTGAGTTCCACTAACAATGGAAGTGTCATGAAGAATAAAATAGCTTAAATTCAATTATAAGGAAGGAAACATGGAAGGATTTAATCACAAACGAGACAAACAACCCTGAAAATCCAGAGTGATTGTATAGTATAAAGTCTAGCTTCAGAACTCTAATCTTTTTGGATCACAAACCTTTGTGAAAAGCAGCTTCTAGCCCCAAGTTGGGGCTGCTTGGGATGCTCTCCCCTGCCTCTCCCCTACTTACATGTGCACCCGCTCTTGCACTCTCTCAAAAATAAATAAACATAAAAAAATAAAGAAGCAGGAGCGCCTGGGTGGCTCAGTGGTTGAGCGACCGACTTCAACTCAGGTCATGATCTCACAGCTTGTGAGTTCGAGCCCCACGTCGGGCTCTGTGCTGACAGCTCAGAGCCTGGGGCCTGCTTCGGATTCTGTGTCTCCCTCTCTCTCTGCCCCTAACCCACTCACATTCTATCTGTCTCTCTCAAAAATAAATAAACATTAAAAAAATAAAATAAAAAATAAAAAAGCAAATTTGGCAAAAGGGCTATCTCTTGTGTGATTAGGTTACAAAAGACCACAAAAGAGGGTAAGTGCTCTCTCTTACCCTCTAGCTCTCCCTGATGAAGCATGCTGCCATGTTATAAGAAACTCTATAAAGAGGCCCATGTAGTAAGGAACCAAGGGAAGCCTTCACCAATAAATAGCTCACAGTGAACCGAATCCTGCCAACAACCATGTGGCCAGGAAGGGAATCCTCCCTAATCCAACCTTGAGGTGACTGCTCCCTTCTGAGAGGTGGAGCCAGAGGACCCAGCTAACCTATACCTGAATTCCTGACCCACAGAAAGTAATGATCAATGTGTACTGCTGTACACTGCTAAATTTTGGAGTAACTTGTTACACAGCAATAGATAACTAGCATATATCCCCTCTGAAGAAAAGTACATCTGTAGGGGCGCCTGGGGGGCTCAGTCAGTTGAGCGTCTGACTCTTGGTTTCGGCTCAGGTCATGTCATGGCTTGTGAGTTTGAGCCCCGTGTGGGGCTCCACGCTGGCAGCACGGAGCCTGCTTGAGATCCTCTCTCTGCCCTTTCCCTGCTCACACCCTCTCTCAAAAAAATAAATGAACTTAAAAAAAATAATAAAAGAGGGGTGCCTGGGTGGCTCAGTCAGTTGGGCATCCAACTTCAGCTCAGGTCATGATCTCATGGCTCGTGAGTTCAGGCCCCAGGTCAGACTCTGTGCTGACAGCTCAGAGCCTGGAGCTGCTTCAGATTCTGTGTCTCCCTCTCTCTCTGCCCCTCCCCTTCTCCTGCTCTGTCTCTCTGTCTCTCAAAAATGAACAAACACTAAAAAAAAACAAAAAAAATTTTTTTTAATTAAAAAAAAGAAAAGTATAGAAGTTTACAAATTCTGGCACATATTATGGGGAAATAGGAAGCCTCTCTGAAGTCCACCAATAGAACTCCTAGTGGTCCAGGGATCCCAGATCAAGAAACTTCTGATATGATAAACTCTAAACAATATACATAAAAGTCCTACAGAAAATCAACTTAATTATGCTAGTAACTTAACAAATGTCAGAATACCTTCTTTCCATACAGTATTGCTAAGAAAGTTCAATTATTTTAAATATAAGCTGATATCTTAGTACCACTATTACCAAAGGTAAAATCAAGTCAAGTTATACCAAATCATTATTTTCAATAATGTATTTCATAGATACTAAATAAGTACTGACGATAAAATAATGACTAAACACCATCCTAACTTTGAGAATTTTCCTGTTCAGTGTGTGAGAAACATAGGCACACACAAAATAGCCATTATAAGATTTGGGAGTACAAATAAAGAATTGTATATGGTATCTACTCATGGACATAATAAAATGACTTTAATGAATTTTAATTATAAAGTAATTTTAAAAAATACCTGTACTGTTTTCCCAAGTCCCATGTCATCACCAAGAATACATCCTTTTCCTTGGATGAAGTGTGCATAGAGAAACTGGGCTCCTTCCCTTTGGTAGTCTCTCAAATACCTGTTAATAGTATAAGGAATAGAGTCTCCGTCTTCAGATAATGGAAAAGCAACGGCAGATGATGGAAATTTTCGGTCTGGGAAATAAGGTTTTTCCAAATCTTCATCATCAAATATAAAATTCCTGGAGCAATCTTTAACAGATTTAACTTCATGAATTCTTTTAAGAGGTACTTTCCTTTCTTGAAAATCTGAATATAAGATGATTGCAAATGATTTCCCATTTTCATCCACTGTGACAGATTTTATGCTTGCTTCACAAAGTGTCTCATTATCTGGAGAAGGGGCAAGACATCTTTCTCCTGGATGCCATATGTCTGTAATAATACAGAAGAAAATAAAATTTCCAAATATAACTTATAAAGTAACCCCCCATTTAACCACTGCTATGAGAAAAAAAATATATAACTCACACAAATACCCTTTCCAAATTATTGAAACAAGATAAGTTATAACACATATAGATATCTTCCTAAAATATATTATCAGATATTCTCCTATAATAATCAGAATAAAGGGTATATAATTTATTTCCAGTTGTTCTCACCCTGGCTGTCTGTCATAATCTCCTCAAACATGCTTGAACACTAAACCACAGTGGTTTAGCGGATATGGGCCATGGGCATCTGGTTTTATTACTTTGGCAGATATTGTTGAATTCAAAGGGTGATTCTGATTCACAGCCATGGTTGAGAACCACTGACTGAGATATTCATGATGATTCATGAACATTATATATATTATTCATGATATGATAGACTAATAGTAAACGGGACTTGATAATGAGTAAGCAATCCTCTAGACAGCAACACTTTTGTGATTCTTGTGTCTGCTTTTTTAGTTATCCCATCGCCTTTCTCTGGAGACAGCTGTTTCTTCTTATTGTCAATATTGCTGCTTCTAAACCATTGCTTGAAATTGTATACAACTAACCAAGGCAATCTCCAGTTCAACTACAAAGTTATGTGTGCCAGCTTTGTCACAGCTTTCTTCCTTTCTAGGTTTTGAAGGGTTCCAGTTCTTAAAAAAGAGATGAATTCTAAGATCTCTTTCTGCTAAGATTCTATTACTGTTTGAAAATTCTGGCCCCTTTCTATATGTGTATTTATGCCATCCTTAATTGTACAGCTTTCTGTTTTATTTTCTATTCAGAAAATACAGCACTATGACTAGGGAGGGGAATATCTTTAGAGCATACAGCTAGTATAATTAAAAGACATGAATAGAGGAAATAAAGTAAAAATAATTTTCTAAATGGAATTTCTAATAACAAGAAGTCCAGAGGAATTCTATGGCTACAATTGTATGAATAATAGGAATTTTTTTTTTTTTTTAAGTAGGCCTCACACCCAGTGTGGAGCCTAATTCCAGGCTTGAATTTACCATCTTAATTGCAGAATTAAGACCTGAGCTGAGATCAAGGAGTTGGATGCTTAACTGACTGAGCCACCCAAGTACCCCTCTCAAATATTTCTTATTGAAATCAGACAATTATTGGTAGTTTCTTAGGGTCTTTCCAATGATTTCTTGTTAGGTTTTTATGACATTCATGATTATAATATGACTCGTATATCTATACTGTCTTAAGCATGAATAGCTCACTAAGCTATTCCTCATCGATTTTTCCTCAAAAGTAAAGTCATTATTCCTACCAACTTTAGTAAGGTTGTTTTACATAACAATCAGAAGTACACCAAGAAAAATCTGTTCTCCTACTCTGATCTCTGGATCCACACAATTTGAGAATTGTCACACAATTCTAAAAACATAGTTTAACGTGAAACTAAAACCTGGATCCACCGTAGAGGGCTAACAGATAGATCTGTGGGCTCTATTTTCATAACAGTACTGTTTGAGCCTTCAAACCTCTATTAACCCCTATAGCAATTCTTAACACATTTCTGTTTCACATGATTTGTTTGCCTATCCAGAAAATGCTTTCTAATTTTTAGGCTTAAGTCATTAATGTGTGTACTATTCAATGTATGTTTTAACATCAATTATCTGCCAAATACTGTACCACACAATAGGTATAAAATGAAAAAAAACCAATGTCAAAAATAATGATTAAACCTTACTCAGAACTAGTCTTTCCTAATCTCGTTAAATGGCATCATCACCTAGCCAACTTGTCATGGTAGAAAACATTCAGCCAGTCCTTATTCCTCTTTTTATATTACTCTCTACATTCACCACCTCAGAAAGTCCTGCTGGTTCTACCTCAAAATATATCACTTTCCTTCATCATACTACCACCTCTCTAAAACAACTGTTGGCAAACTTTTTCTGTAGAGTCAGATTTTAGCTGTTTGTTATTTTAGTTTTGCAGACTATACTGTCTCCTACCCTTGTAACACAAAAGCAGGGACAGAAAACACATAAACAAATGTGCCTGGTTAGTTTGTGCCTGGTTAGCTGGAATCTCTCTGTATCAAACTCTAAAACAAATAGTTTAAACTGGGAGGATTTCCTGTTGGATTGGAGAGTCATCTTTAACTTCATTTCCTCCTGTCCTTCATTCCAAACTGGCCTCCTCGCTGTTCCTCAACCATGACAAGCATGCTCCCACCTCAGGGCCCCAGAGCATTCTTTCTGTTCCTTCCACCTGCACTCTCCCAAAATACCCAAATGACTGACTCATTCACTTCATTCAGGTCTCTGCTCAAATGACATCTCCTAAGAGGTGCTCTTTCTGACCACTGAACCTAACACTCGCCACCACTCTCACTTTACCCTGCTTAATTCCATTTTCAGAGAAAAATATGAAATGTTTGTTGTTTATCTCAACTTCGTTCCCTAGAGCAAGGACTTAACTTTGTTCACTGCTATATCCTGGGCACCTAGAACAATGTTTGAATCTCAAATACTTATAGAATTAACAAATACATATAGCTAACATGTGAAGACTGATGTGTGCCAGGCATGTGCTTCAGATGCAGTAGTTCATTTAAGCCTCACCACCACCCTTTCATTAGTTCATGTAAGTAATATTGTTAGTTTCATCTTACAAATGGTGAAACAGATAAAGGCTAACCAGCTTGCCAATGGTTACACAGCTAAAAGCTGGCAGATCCTGGATTTGAACCAAGCGATCTAACCCTGTAGCTACCACCGGTACCATTCACACATGGACGAACAAGTCCCTGGAACTGAATGGTCCCTGCCCCTTTTAACTGAGAGATGAGCATCCCAGTCCCTACAAGCTCCATTCAGCAGCTTCATTACTTAGTTCATCTGCCAGGCTTCTATGAGCGCTTATATTTGTGATCCCTGAGTTATAGCGTCATCAATTCCCAGCATTCAGAGTTGAGGCTTGTTGTATAGACCTCTAAACTTCTGCTCTGAATTCTTCATCTATTTAATAAGATCGATATCTTCCTCAAAGGAAAGCATGTAGATAAACAATCAGCATATTGCTGGGCACAGCATTCAGTATCTGATAGCTTTTACTGTATCACTTTTAATAATGAAAGCTATTAATTTGGGGGGCAAGAAGGCATCCCTTTTGACCTGTAGCAGATAACCACACCCTCTTTAAACTCTCTCTTGATGGCCCATTAAAGGTTGACCGTAAGGCTCTTACTCAGTACATCATATATTAAGCTCTTTGTGAAATAAAGTGAACTGAGTATCTCAACCTTTAGTCACCTACGTCACAAATTTCTACCATTCGCTAAGAACTGGGGCATATAAGGATAAAGAATAAACATACCATATATTTATTGAGTGCTTACTATGGGCCAGAGCTGGGTCACGTTAAGTGCTTTGCATACACCATCTTATTTAGTAATCACAAGAACTCAGCAATGATCTCAATTTTACAGATGAGGAAACTGCCCAAAGTTTCTCAGCAACTGTCAGAGCCAGCACTAGATCCAGTCTGACTCCAGAGTCCAGGTTCTCAACACCAAGTCCCAAAGAACTGGTCCCAGACTCCAGGAGCCACTCAGAAGAGCCACGGGTAAAACCCCAACCCCAAGAGAACTGGCAGGAATGGGTCCAACCCGGGGCAATAAAGACAGGTGTCTGGGCGGAGAGGTGAGCTCGGAGCTTGTTGTACCTTTGCCGGCGGCTTCCGCGCGAGGCTTGGGGGCAGAGGCATCCATCTGGCCAAGGGGAGGGGCTGGGCGGCCTGGTTGCGTAGAACACCCAACAGGAGGCCGAGGACCCCGAGGAGGCGGCAGGCGGGAAGACCACTTCCTGCAGCCCTCCGTACATCGCCCCCTGAAGTGCGACGCCGCGGGACAAAAGGGAGCACAGGTGGGGCCCTAGAGAGAAGGGACGGCGGCGTCCGAGGCAGTGGGAGAGCCGGAGGGCGCTGTGTTGGCTGGCAAGGCGGCGCTCACCTAGGCGTCTCGAATTCGGCCAGTGGGGGAGGGGGGAACAGCAAGCCAGCAAGTGGACCCCTCACCCTCCCTCTCACAGTTGGCCCTCCCTGTCTCTACTTTCCCCAGCAATTTCCAACCCTAAATCGGAAAATCCCGCGAGATCAGGCTCCTGAACTGTCATTGGGATCTCGCGATAACAAAATCTTGGTTCACAAGGGCGGAGCAATCTGCCTGCCATCTTTGCTCCGGGAAGCCGGTGAAAGGTTCGCGACAGTTGCAATTATCGCGAAGTTTAATGTGGCTTTCCTTCCCCGCGCGGAGCTTGCGGGATACAAGGAAGCCGGAAGACAGATGTGGGCTAACACCTACCGTGGTCTTTTAAGGGCAGACCTATAGCGGGAGATCGCTCCGCGATCGTGGCCCGCTGGTTTATGTTTGGTGCTTCCCCGTGTATGCACACGCCTTGGAACCTGAGGTGGCGAGTGATTCCCTCCTGGAGTGCTGTCTCAGCCGGGTGGATCATCCACCCGGATGCTGACGCTTCACGGCACCCGCGGGAGGCTGAGTACATTCAGCGCGTTTTCTTGGGTCACACAGTAAATAAAATACAGTCCTAAGTAACCTGAGTGCAAAACCAGCAACACATGCCAGAAGTAGAAGACAAAGGTTAAAAAATACTATGAAAAGGTAAAGTGTTTTTACGTGTACCGTCTAGTTATAGTGGTTTGTGTGACACATTATGGAAAAACACTAGGCCGACTTTCGGGCTGTGTTTGTAAAAGCATCATCAGAGCAGCACGCTGCTCACAAGTTAAGGGATACGGCTTATTTATACCACAAATTTTAGTGGCTTAAAACAGCCCAGAAGGATTAGGGACAAGACAAATTTATTATGGTACACTTCTGTAAGTCAGAAGTCTAACTGGGGTGTCTTGAGGCTAAAATCGAGGAATCAGCTGGATTGCATCTTTCCTGGAGGCTCTCCAGCAGAATCCCTTTCTTTGCCTTTCTACACATTCCTGCCACCTGCCTTCTATCTTCAAAGCCAGAGCTGTTGCATCTCTCTGATCCTTCCATAGTCACATCTTGGGTAAAATACTTAGATCCTAAGAGCTCTTACAAGATTGGGGCTACTGGAATAATCCAGGATAATCTTCCCATTTGAAGGACTGTACCCTCAATTACATCAGCAAATTCCTTTGCCAGGTAAAGTAATGTATTCATGGGTTCCAAGATTAGGATGTGAACATTTTGGGGGGCTCATTATTCTGCCTACCAAAGGGTTTAAATGAGGAAAGCTATATGGCTGTTTGCTTTGCAATAGATAACTATTCTTTGAGAGATACAAATAATTAGCAGTATGTTTTCATAAAACCCTTCATCTAGAATAGCACTTGTTTCTGTTTACCAACAGGCAGAAACCTTATATCTAAGAAAAACATCTAATTCATCCACTGTGTGTGAGATGTTGGCCCTCACACATCTGGAGAGGTTATGTCATTTAACCTCATTGCTTCAGTGTCCTCACCTATGATAGCAAGTACTTAGTCATAGGAAGGAATGTGTGGATTGATATTAATGTTATTGATGGAATGCATCCTCTTGAACGTTGCATGATTCTGCATAAACATTGCTTCATTTTAGTATTTTGGCTAATTTTAATATTTTGGTAGTATAGCTATTAGATCTATTCTAATCTATTAGATTAGAATTTTAGACTACATTCTAATTTCAAACACCATGGACTGTAAGGCATATTATTTAGGTACAGCCAAAAAAAAAAGAAAAACTGCTCTTTATATAAATTGTAACTCTTAATTTTTAACATGCATCCTGATACTGGAAATCTTTTTTTTTTTTTCTAATGTTTATTTTTGAGGGAGAGAGAGACAGAGTGTGAGCAGGGGAGGGGCAGAGACAGAGGGAGACACAGAATCCAAAGCAGGTTCCAGGCTCTGAGCTGTCAGCACAGAGCCCAATGCAGGGTTCGAACCCACAGGCTGTGAGATCATGACCTAAACTGAAGTCGGACGCTCAACCAACTGAGCCACCCAGGTGCTCCCTAGAAATTTTTAAACATAGGAAAAAAATTTGCTTCTTGGAACTGATGAAATACATCTGTTATACTTAAACTCTTTTCAAAATTCTTTCTAAAATCAATGGCGATTGGAAATTTCAACCAAGCTTACTTTTTCTTTTTACAACTACCAGAGAAGTTTGATGTATTCCCCAACTGAAATAACTAGTTGTGTAATACTTACTCTTCCAGAAGTCTACTAATTTAAGATCTTGATCTTTAAAAATCAAGTGGTAAGACAAAACCAGAAGTAAATTTTTTATTTTTTATTTATTTATTTTTTTAAGTAGGCTCCACACTCAGCATGGAGCCCAGTGCAGGGCCTAAACTCACAACTCTGAGGTCAAGACCTAAGCTGAGATCAAGAGTCAGACGCTTAACTGACTGAGCCATCCAGGTGCCCCAGAATTTTTATTTTATTTATTATTTTTTAAAAATATTTAATATTTATTTATTTTTGATAGAGACAGAGAGAGTGTGAGTGGGGTAGGGGCAGAGAGAGAGATACAGAATCCAAAGCAGGCTCCAGGCTCTGAGTCAGCTCAGAGCTTAATACGAAGCTCAAACTCATGAACGGTGAGATCATGACCTGAGCCAAAGTCAGATGCTCAACCCACTGAGCCACTCAGGCACCCCTAAATTTTTATTTTAATGAAAGAGATCATCTGGTTGAAGGAATACTCTTGTGACTAACAAAGGAAGAGGGGTCTTCAGTTTCTGAGTATTTATTTTTTAACCTCACCACCATGTTTGTAATGCATAGTGAAAGCAGAAAAAATCATGACATAAAAATATGTTTTAATGGGGCGCCTGGGTGGCTCAGTCGGTTGAGCGTCCGACTTCAGCTCAGGTCATGATCTCATGAGTTCGAGCCCCGCGTCAGGCTCTGTGCTGACAGCTTGGAGCCTGCAGCCTGCTTCAGATTCTGTGCCTCCCTCTCTCTCTGCCCCAACCCACTCGCATTCTGTCTCTGTCTCTCTCAAAAATAAATAAACATCAAAAAAAAATTTTTTTTTAAATATGTTTTAGTGAATTAGATGCTTCACAAAATTAGATATCCTTAAACATCCCTTCTCCCAGGTAACAATAGCTGTTGTCTGAGGCCATTGCAATGATGTCCTTGTCTAGGTGCTGGTGTTATAAACATCTAATACTGTAATACTAATCACTGCAAAGTGAAATTCAAAGTCTTGGGAAATACTTGGGAATTCCTGAAGCCAATATAAAAAATAAAAAAGGATCTAGCAAAATTAAGCCTATTAAAACAAAAAGAGGGGGCGCCTGGGTGGCTCAGTCGGTTGAGCGTCCAACTTCAGCTCAGGTCATGATCTCGCGGTCTGTGGGTTTGAGCCCTGCGTTGGGCTCTGTGCTGACAGCTCAGAGCCTGGAGCCTGCTTCTGCTTCTGTGTCTCCCTTTCTCTCTGCCCCTCCCCCACTCATGCTCAGTCTCTCTCTGTCTCAGAAATAAATAAATATTAAAAAACAAAAACAAAAACAACAAAAAGAGAAGAAGCACAGATGACGATAACAAAGACATTTCAAAAGAATATTACTTTGATATCAAAGAGGCCCTTGAGAAAGATGATTAAACCTTCTAATATTTTACCAAAAAGTCTTTCTTTATGCTTACACTGCAAAATTCGAACATATATCTATATGTGGTCCATAAACCTCCAAAATTGTGAGTTAATTAATCAGAAGGGCTCAAGAAAGAAATAGGTGTTTCAGTCCATTTGTGCTGCTGTAACAATACCACAGTCTGGATAACTGATAAACAACAGGAATTTATTTCTCACAGTTCTGGAGGCTGGGAAATCCAAGATGAAGGCATGAGTGAGCATGGTTGTGTTCTGGTGAGGCCCCTTTTCCTGGTTCATAGCTGGCAACTTCTTGATATATCTTCATATGGTGGAAGGGGCCAGAGAACTCTGTGGTATCTCTTTTTTTAAGGGCACTAATCCTATTCATGAATACTCCACATATGTGTGCGACATCACATTGGGCATTAGGATTTCAGCATATGAATTTTGAGGGGACACCAACATTCAAGCCATAGCAATATGAAAACTTTGAATAAGAAATTCTTAGTTAGATGATTTTAAGTTGTAGCATTTCTCCCTTGATATAGTGTTCCAGCCACTGTATCAAGGGAAGGAAAGGGAGAAGAGATGAGTAATTTCTTGTTCTTACTCATCTAGGCATGGTAGAAATAGATATGTTGTTTACCAATAAATGATCTACACCCTGAAGTTTCAAAGTCAACATTATTCAACAGTATTAATATACCTAACATTACTGAACTGTAAAGTTAAAAATGATTAAGAAGGTAAATTTTGTGCATGTGTGTGGCAGGGGTGGGGGATGGTAACTGCAATTGAAAAAACAAACAAACAAACAACTAAAGACCTGGGTCAACAGAAGGACAATTTAAGACTTGACCAAGTGTAGTGAAAGATCCGTAGTAAATGGCAGTACTAGGAATATAATGAGTATTGTTACATCTTGAGTCTTCACCAATGCCATTTTTACTTCATAGACTCATTTAACATTAAAACTTGAGGAAATCTCAGAGATCCCTTGATCCAATGTTCTAATTTGAAGATAATAAGGTAATTTGAAGGGCACCTGGCTGGCTCAGTTGGAAAAGCATGCTACTCTAGATCTTGGGGTCATGAGTTTGAGCCCCATGTTGTGCGTAGAGATTATTTAAAAAAAAAATCTTAAAAAAAGAAAATGTTTAAAGATAATAAGATAGTTTGAGAAACATTAGCATATTTTCCCCAAGGTTGCAAATAGCAAAGTCAGGACTAGAACATGATTCCTCATTCTCATTCCAATATGATAGGTGTATATAAATATTATTTCACAGGAGATATTTTTAGATTTGAAAAGTTAAAACTTTTGAGTTTGTTTCCTGTAATATTTCATATCTCATGTCATATAATAAGCCTAAAAATCCTGTAACAAAACACCAAGACCTGCAGATTGAAATACTTTTATAAAAATACTCAAAATGCATTGCTGGCTGAGCAGAAAAAAAATGTAGAATACTCAGAGGCCAAAAATAAGGAGGAAACTGAAAACCAGCTTTTTTTTTTTTAATTTTTAACGTTTATTCATTTTTGAGAGACAGAGCATGAGCGGGGAAGGGGCAGAGAGAGGGAGACACAGAATCTGAAACAGGCTCCAGGCTCTGAGCTGTCAGCACAGAGCCCAACGTGGGGCTCAAACTCATGAACTGTGAGATCCTGACCTGAGCTAAAGTCTGACGCTCAACCCACCAAGCCACCCAGGCACCCCTGGAAACCAGCTTTTTAAACTGACACTTATGCCACTGCTGTCCTGGAGGCATTTGCCCATCTCAGTTACAGAAAAGATCTGAGTTTTATCTGTCCTATGGGGACAGAAGACATGATCTTAACCTCTTACAAGGTCGCAAATTGTAACTGAGACCCTCATTTGAAATCAGACACCCTGAAAGGCCACTTTGTCAGTGAAATACTGGGTAGAAGAAAATCTGGACAGCAGAAATGGGGGAAGATGAAGAAAAGTGACTTGTCTGTCTTGGCATCGGCTCTTCCAACAGGGTGTGCATGTGTGTGAGTTTCCTTTGGTATTTTGACACCACTGCCGTGCCCTCAAATGGATTTAGGATTTGAATTCATATAACCTGTATGATCTAGGAAACTCCAAGCCAAGGTAATAATGTAGTGCCAGGTTAATTGCATCCAGGCTGGTAAAAGAAGCAAGCTCATGCTCTCTAAAGGAAAACAAAGATTTGTTAAAACAAAGATTTCTCAGGGTGCCTGGGTGGCTCAGTCAGTTGAGCATCTGACTCTTGATCTCGACTCAGGTCAAGATTTCACCATTCATGAGATCAAGCCCCGTGTCCAGCTCTGTGCTGACAGCACGGAGCCTGCTTGGGACTCTCTCTCCCTGTTTATCTTCCTATCCCCTACTTGCTCTCTCTCTCTTAAAATAAATGAATAAGCTTAAATAAATAAATAAATAAATAAATAAATAAATAAATAAATGTCCCTCCAAGTTCTCAGAGATAAATCCCAAACAATTTACAATCCCCAAACTGCAAAACATGTACAAAACAAGCCACCATGAACAAAAGCCAGGAAGGAAAACATGCAACAGAAATAGACTGTTAGTAAGTTCAGTTAACAGAAGTATTAGATACAAGTGTTTTTGTGTATGTGTGATTAAAATATTTACTGATATTTTTGGAAGTGGAACTGAAAACATGAGAAAGAAAAAAAAGACACTGTCAGAAAACAGCAAATAGATTTGTTAAAAGAGCCAGAGCTTCTGGAAATGAAAATTTTATTGTTGATATTTCAAACTCTATGGTAAATTAAACAGCAGATTAAACACACCCTAATAGAGAATTCATGAACTGAAATATCTAAAGAAGTGACTCCAAATGCAGAGTAGAAAGTTACATCAATGGAAAATACAAAAGAAAAGTTAAAAGAAATGCAGGCTAGAATTGAATTTTCACAAGTAATGAATAGAAAGGCTGAGAGGAAAAAAAATTGAAAGAAATGATAGTTGAAAATTCAGAATCAGTCGGGAATCATAATGAATTAAGTGCAATACAAAGAAAAAGATCAGTAGTTAGAACATTGTAGTAAAATTACAGAAGCAACAAAGAATCTTGGAAGCAGTCATTAGAAAAGACAGATTACCTGTCTAAAATAGAATGACAGTTTGATAACAGTTAACTGATAGCAGTTAATAGTAACAAGAAAGCCAGAAGACACTGGGATAGTAACTTCAAAGTGCAAAGAAAATAACTATCAACATAGAATTTTATAGTCAGCCTAACCATAATGAGCAAAACAAGAATATTTTCAGACAAAACAAAACACCTATGGACTCTCACTACAGGCCTTTTTTAAGGATTTTGAACTAAAAAAAAAAAAAAAATCTGAAATGTAAGAATGATTAAGCCTAACAAAATGAACAAATAACCATTGACTGTATAAAACTATAACTGATGATGTAATTTGGATATATAAAAAATAAAGGAAAATTAAAACACTGGACAGATATAACTTAAAAATATGATAACAGTGGAAGACTTTAAGATGTTGAGATAAAGAGAAGAGATATTGATCAATTTTACTGACCGGAGTATTCACGTTGTCAGAGTATATGTAATGGAATAGTAAAGGAATACATAAGTTCTTAATAAAAATGTGGGTAATAAAGTTCAATTAATCCAATACAAGGCAGAAAAGGAGGGAAAAAAGCAAAAGCACAATTAATAGCACAAAATAGGAAAAATTCTTGTACTTCAGTAAAAGTAATAATGTCTTAAACAGATTAAAATTTTTGGTAAAAGTGACACTCAGATTGGATAAAAACTAAATCCAGCTACATGTCACTTATAAGATATAAACTACATCTATCTACATGTGACTTATAAGATACACACTTAACAAAATAAAGGCAAGGTTGGGACTTTGCCTATATTAAACCAGCTATAATAGAGAAATAGTAGAGAAAAAGAGTTAAAGTAGCTAAGAATATTAATATCAGACAAAGCAAGCTTTAATGTAAAATGCATTAAATATAAAGAAATTAACCACATAAATGATAAAAATCTTAGTTTGCCAAAGAGGTAAAAAGTTTTCAATGTATCATCACCTCTTAACAGTCCCAAATATATGAAAGTTGTCAGAATTTCAAGGGGTAATTGATAAATCCACAAACATGGTAGGAATTTTTAATATTATTCACAATAATTGAAAACTAAGAAGAAAAGTAGAATCAAGCCACACAATTAACAGTCTTCATCTAATAGACATATATAGAATATTCCATTCTACTGTTAGAGAATAAACATCTTCACAAGCACATAGGGAACACACATAAAAATTGACCATGAATGTGTCATCAAGCAAGTCTCAACAGCTTTCCAGCAATCTGCTTCACACAGATCACATTCTCTGATCCCATGAATTGTTATGAGTCAACATTTAAAAAATATTTTTTAAGGTTATATATTTGGAAATTTAAAAACACTTCTAAATAACTTAGAGGTCAAAGAAAAAAATCATCGTGGAAATTAGAAAATAATTGTACAGCAGAATTTAAAACATGTTTTTAGGCTCTTTCAGCTGAAGCCATACTAAGACAAACCCCACATATTAATGTAAGATAGTCTTCCATATAATATTTCCAAAGAAATTCACCAACATAGATTTTATGATCCTAACTCTTCATCTACATTGACGATACAAAAGGGTTGGATGAGAAGAATTGGAAGAAGGGAATGGGAGATTAGAGAAAGAGATTGATAAGGCTATTGCAGTACTAAGTCCCACACTTCAAGAAAAACAAAAGTGATTCAGAGGAATCACTTGCAAAGTTTAATATGCATCCCCTGGAATATGTGGGACATGGGGGGGGGGCATTTGCCTCAAACCTTAGAAATCTGAAGGACAAGTACTGTGGTTGGCTAACTGCCCTGAAGTTGAATAAGAAAAGTTGAGGCATTGGGGGGCCACCTTACAAAAGATGACAAAAAGATACACATTTCCCCTGGAGCAGTGGTAGGTCTTGGGTGAGAGGAAGCCAGCAGAGACTTCAAGATGACCCTATTTGGGGCCCTGGATAGCCTGTGCCTAGGGGTAAAGCAGTGACTGAAGAACAGAGAAAAGCATCCTGTGAGAGGAAGATGTTTAAGGAGAGCCTATGCAATTTCATGGCAGTTAAGTAAGACCTTTGCTGTTCCTTACTTTATCTCCTTTTCCCAGGATCAATCCTGAAAAAGTCAGAAGCACCTTAGTAAGTAGGGGCAGAAGGCAGAGGCATAATTCTTATGAAACAAGCAGTCATCCCCACTTTTTTCACGGCACACAACTCATCTGAGGCAGATATGAGCTCTGGTAGAGGAAGACATTTAGGTTTGAATGAGTGTAGAAATCTTAATTTTAATATCACAGCGACTTAACTGCTAAACTGAGGCTTTCTGTTTGTCTAGTGGCTGAAACTAACCACACGATTTTTTATTGAGAGATACCAAGAAGACTCTGTGGTTTTTCCTAATTTTCTTTCAAGGGTATGGAGAAAAACTAGCTCTCAAAGTGGGTTTGAATGAACAGCAAATAAACGAATTTCTATTCTAATTTCGTCTCATGGGCCCTGCTGTTTCAACATCCATTAGGACTGAATAAATAATAGAAATACCACACATCAAAGCTAGTAGGAAATTAGTACTTAGGAAGTAAGAAAATGCTTATACTGAGGAAGAAGAAAAGCTGAATGATCTATACCTAAAACATAAGTTACAAAAGAACAACTAGTCCTAAAGAAAACAGAAGAAAAATAAAGAAAAGAGATTAATGAAAGAATAATAAAAAATACAATAGTGATAATAAAGCCAAAGGTTAACTTCTAAAAGAATAAAAAACTAGGCAAACCACTGGTGAAATGCATCAGGAAAAAGAAAAAATACAAATAAACATTACGAATGAAAAATAGGGCAAAACTAAAGACAATTCAAAGATTAGAAAAATATGGGAGTATACTACAAATAATTTCATGCCAAAATTTTAAATGTATATTTCCTTAAAAATATATCAAAAAATAAAAAGAGGCCCTGAATGAAACTATAACTGTTAAATAACTTGAGTCAGCAATTGAAAATGCCCCTCTAAGGAAAGGCCAAATCCACATGGCTACATAGGCAAATTCTTCTACTAAATATTCAAGGAAATAGATAAATTCAGTATTATTAAACTCTTCTGGAGAATAGATGAAAAGCTTCCCAACTTATTTTATTAACTTAGTGAAATCTTGACAGCAAAATCTAATAAGGACTGTATGACAAATGAAAATTACAAGGCCAACTGTAGTTATGATTACTGATGTAAAAATTCTTTAAAAAAATTTTTTTTAATGTTTATTTTTGAGAGAGAGAGAGCGCAAGAAGGGGCAGAGAGAGAGAGAGAGAGAGAGAGAGAGAGGGAGATACAGATACGGAATCTGAAGCAGGCTTCAGGCTCTGAGCTGTCAGCACAGAGCACAAACGCAGGGCTCGAACCCATGAACTGTGAGATCATGACCTGAACTGAAATCGGTGGCTTAACCAACTAAGCTACTCAGGCGCTCCTCAAAAATTCTAAGCGAAATATTAGTGAATCAAATCTAACGCTGAATAACAACAACAATAATAATAATGCATCATGACCAAGTTAAGTTTATCTGAGGATTTCAAGTATAGTTTCAAATTGGAAAATCTAATAGTGTAATTGATTAGCAGATTAAAGGAGAAAAATTCTAAGATCATCTCAGTAGATGGGAAAATCATTTTATAATATTCAAACAAATATTAGCAAGATAGCAATAGAAGTAAACTTCTTTAACTTAATAAAGGTGTCTACTCCAAATCTGTAGGAAACCCTATGCTTAATGGTATACACGATCCTTTTAAAACCATGAACACACGATTATCAGTTATTTCCACATCTGTTTAACATTGGTCCAAGTCATTTCAATAATAAAAGAAAGCTAAATATAAATTATAGATATTAGAAAGGAAAAATCGAAACTGCTGTTATTCAGGAGAGGATTCTGGGTAGATGGTGGAGTAGGAAGCACCAGGAATCTGTCTCTCCACTTGGGCAGTAATTGAGCTGGAAGAATCTGCCTGATGTAACTATTTTGGAACTCCAGAGTTTGTTGAAGGCTTGCAACTTCCAGGGGAAGACTTGGAGAGGTAACTGTGGTTAATTTTCGACAATTTCAGATCTTAGCACAGTAGCAGCAATCTATCCACCTCCCCCAGCTGCTAACAGGTAGTTGTGCATGTGTTCCTTGCACAGTTTGCACAAAGCTGTGAGAACTAGGGTGGACTTAAAGGACTCTGTCCTCTGACTATTGGATATCTGGGATCTGATTGCTGATTGTCCCTTCCAATCACAGAAGTACAAAGAGGAAGCAACCATCATTGCACCTACCCCCATTTTTGCGAGCCCCTCCTTCTCTGGCTTAAGTGATAGACAGGATTTAAAGGGCTAGCCACCCTTTTTTCCCTGCTTCATTTTTTGGCCATTTTCTCTTTCAGAAGCCAGACATTAAAGAGTAAAACATCCAAAAACAACTGTATACATTAGAGACTGACCACACATGCCCAGGGAAAGGCTCAGAAGAGACCTGAGAATACATTATTTACACCTCAGGTTGATTCTCAGCACAGAGACAGCCCACAAAAAAACAAAAACAAAAGCAATAAAAGATAGCAAATCTTGGAGAAGGTAAGAATCTGGTTTCCAGAGTTACTGCATTATTAGATTTAAATGTCCAACATTCAACCAAAAAGATCACAAGACAGAAAGAGAAACTGGAAAATATGGCCCCTTCAAAAGAAAAAAAATAAACGTGCAGTGACTGTCCTCAAAAAAGCACTAATGGGAGATATATAAGATAAAAACTTTTTAAACACCATCTTAAAGATGCTAAAAGAACTATAGGAAGGTTTGGAGAAAGTCAAGAAAATGATGTGGGAAGAAATTAGAAATCAAAGAGATAGAAAACGTAAACAAAATAAAGAAATTCTGGAGCTGAAAAGTACAATAACTAAAATGAGAAACTCACTAGAAGAATTCAAAAGCAGATTTGAGCAGCCAGAAGAATAAGTAGACTTGAAGACAGGACAATGGAAATTACTGAGGCTGAGGAACAAAAACTTCAATACTCCATTCACAATAATGGACAGAACAACCAGACAAAAGGTAAGTAAGGACTTAACACAATAAATCAACTAGGTAGACACAAAGAATATTCTGCCCCAAAACAACAGCATATACATTCTTCTCAGGTGCACATGGAACATTTTCCAGGACAGACAATATGTTAGGCCACAAATTCTCAATAGATTAAAAAGATAGATATCATACAAAATATAATATAAAGTATCTTCTTTGACTAAAATGGAATGAAGTTAGAATTGATAACAAAAATAAAACTGGAAAATTCACGAAATGATGGAAATTAAATAATACACTTTTGAACAACTAATGGATCAAAGAAGAAATAGTAAGGGAAATTAGAAAATCCTTAGAGAATAATAAAAACAAAAACACAATGTACCAAAATTTATGGAATGCAGCAAAACCAGTGCTATAGGAAATTTATAACTATAAATTCTTACATTAAAAAAGAAGAAATCTCAAATCAACAGCTTTAACTTTACAACTTAAAGAACTAGAAATAGAGCAAAAAAATCCAAAGCTAACAAAGGAAGGAAATAAAAATTAGAGTGGAGGTACATGAAATAGAAAATAGATAAACAGTAGAGAAAATCAATGAAAACAAAAAAATGGGTTCTTCAAAAAGACCAATAAAATTGACAAACTATTAGCTAGATTATTAGCTAGATGAACTAAAAAAAAGAAAACTCAATTTAGTAAAATCAGAAATGAAAGTGGGGAAAGATTATAAGAGAGTACTATGTATGATATGTATGGCAAAAAATTGGATAACCTACGTGAAATGAACAACTTCCTAGAAACAAAAAATTTACCAAGACTGAATCATGAAGAGAGGCTCCTGGGTGGGTCAGTCAGTTAAGCATCTGACTGTTGATGTCAGCTCAGGTCATGATCTCATGGTTCCTGGGATCGAGCCCTGTGTTGGGCTCTGTGGGCTCTGTGCTGACAGTACTGAGCCTACTTGGGATTTTCTCTCTCCCTTTCTCTCTGCCCCCCCCTCCTTTTCTCTCAAAATGAATAAATTAATTTCTTTAAAAAAAAGGATAGGGGCTCCTGGGTGGCTCAGCCGGTTAAGTGCCAACTTTGACTCAGGTCATGATCTTCTGGGTTTGGGGGTTTGAGTCCCACATCAGGTTCTGTGCTGACAACTCAGAGCCTGGAGGCTGCTTTGGATTCTGTATCTCCCTCTCTCTCTTCCCCTCCCCAACTCATGTGCGCTCAAATGTAAATAAAAAACATAAAAAAATAAAAAATTACATAGACTAAATCATGAAGAAATAGAAAATCTGAATAGACCTATACCCAGTAAGAAGATTGAATCAGTAATTGAAATCTCCCAGCAGAGGAAAGTCGTGGACTTTATGGCTTCATTGGTGAATTCTACCAAACATTGAAAGAACTAATGCCAATTTGTCTCAAATTTTTCTAAAAAATTGAAGAGGAAGGAACATGTCCTAACTTTATGGACCCAGCATAACTGTGATATCAAAGCCAGAAAAACTCACTATGAGAAAAGAAAACTAAAGGCCAAATCTCTATGAACATTGGTGCAGAAATCCTCAACAAAATACTAGCAAACAGGATTCAGGAGCATATTAAAAGGATTATACACCATGACTACGTGGAATTTACTCCTGGAATGCAAGGATGATTCAACACATAATATTTGATCAATGTAATACTCCATATGAACAACATGAAGGAAAAACCACATGATCATCTCAATTGATGCAGAAAAAGCATTTGACAAAATTCAACAGCCTTTCATGATTAAAAAGAACACTCAACAAACTAGGGATAGAAGGAAACTACTTCAACATACTAAAACCCATTCATGGAAAATCCTGACATAACATTGTACTCAATGGTGAAAGACTGAATGTTTTTCCTCTATCAGGAACAAGGCAAGTATGCTGACTCTCACCATTTCCATCAACATAGTACTGGAAGTTTTAACCAGAGCAACTGGGCAAGAAAAAGAAATAAAAGAAATCCAAGTGGGAAAGGAAGAAGTAAAATTATGTTTGCAGATGACATTCTCCTAAACACACCGCAGAAAACAGCTGTTAAGACTAATAAATGAATTCAGCAAAGTAGCAGGATGCAAAGTAATACACAAAAATCAGTTGCGTTCTATACACAATCTAGAAAGTAAATTACAAAAGATTTCTATTTATAATACCATCAGAAAGAATAAATACTTAGGAATTAACAAAGGAGATTAAAGACTGTACACTGAAAACTACAAAACATTTCTGAAAGAAATTAAAGAAGACAAATAAATGGAAACACTGCCTATGTTCATGGATTAGAAGACTTAATACTGTTAAGATGTCAGTAGTACCCAAGGCGATATACAGATTCAATGTAATCCTTATCAAAATATCAATTTTTTTTGTTTGCAGAAATAGAAAATCCATCCCAAAATTCATATGGAATTTCAGGGTACCCATAACACCAAAAAAAAAAAAAAAATCTAGAAAGAGAAGAAAAAGCCAGAGAGGCTCACACTTCCTGATATCAAAACTTACTACAAAGCTACAATAATCAAAACAGTGTTACTGGCAAAATGTGAGATCAGTGGAGTAGAACAGAAAGCTCATAAAGGAACCCTCACATATATGCCCAAATGATTTTAAACAAGGATGCCAAAACTATTCAATGGAAAAAGGACAGTCTTTTCAACAAGTGGTACTGGGAAAACTATGCAAAAACTGAAGTTGAACCCTTACCTAACACCATATACAAAAATCCATTCAAAATGGACCCAGGACCTAACTATAAGACTTAATACTTAATAAGACTCTTAGAAGAAAATAGAATAAAGTCTTCACAACATTGGATTTCTTCCTGATTTCTTGGATATAACACTAAAAGCACAAGTAACAGAAGAAAAAACAGACAAATTGGACTTCATAAAAATTTTGTGCATCAAAAAACTATTCACAGGGTAAAAATACAACCCAAAGAATGTAAGAAAATGTGTGCAAACCATATATCTGACAAGAGATTGATATCCAGAATATTAATATCCCGAAGTTCTTTATGAACTTCTAAAAGTCATAAACAAAAACCAACCTTATTAAATTTTTTTTAACATTTATTCATTTTTGAGAGTGAGAGAGACAGAGCATGAGCAGAGGGCAGAGAGAGAGGGAGACACAGAATCCGAAGCAGGCTCCAGGCTCTGAGCTGTATAGCACAGAGCCCAACGTGGGGCTTGAACTCACAGAGTGTGAGATCGTGACCTGAGCTGAAGTCAGACCCTTAACTGACTGAGCCACCTAGGCGCCCAAAAACCAACCTGATTTAAAAAGGACAAAAGGTTGAATAGTTATTTCTCCAAAGAAGATATACAAATGGCCAATAAGCACATGAAAAGATGCTTAAAATCTTTAATCATTAGGGAAATACAAATCAAAACTACAAAAAATTAAATTAATTAGTTAATTTTTTAAAAATTAAAAATAGAATTGCCATGTGATCCAGCAATTATATTTCTGGGAATATACCCCAAAGAATTGAGAACAGGGTCTCAAAGAGACATTTTTACACCCATGTTTGTAGGTGTTATGGACAATAGCTAAATGTGGAAGCAACCCAAGTGTCCATTGATCAACAAATGGATAAGCAAAATGTGTTATATGCATACAATGGAATATTACTCCACTTTAAAAAAGAAGGAAATTGTGCAACATGCTACAACACTGATGAAACTTGAGGACATTGTGCTGAGTGATATAAGCCAGTTACAAGAAATCAAATATTGTATGATTCCACTAATATGAGGTATTTAGTGTAGTCAAAATCATAAAGACAGAAAGTGGAATAGTGGTTTCCATGGACTGGGGGGAGGGAAGGGTGTGGAGTTATAGTTTATTAGGTACAGAGTTTCAGTATTGTAAGATGACAAGCGTTATGGGGATGCATGGTGATTATGGATGCACAACAATATGCATGTATTGAATACCACTGAATGGTACACTTAGAAATGTTTAAGATGGTAAATTTTATGTTACGTGTATTTCACCACAATAAGAAAAAGAAAAACTATTATTTACAAACAATATGCACATTTACACGAAAAACAAGAGAATATACAGATACATTTTTAGAATAAGAGAATTCAACAAGGTTTGTGGGTGCAAGTGCAGTTTATGAAAATCAACTGCATTCCTACACCAGCAATACAAATTAAAACATAAAATATTCAAAAGATACTATTTATGGTAGCAACCACAAATATATGAGAATAGCTAATAATTATCTTTAAGACTGCATGTGACATATTTGTAGAGGGAATAATAAAATTTTATTGGAAGTCTCCAAAAGGAGAGATATGCTATGGTATGAAACTTTAATATGATAAAAATTTTAGCTTTCTTCTAATGCAATTCCTTTTGAATTACTGCAAAGTTTTCCCCCTTGTCAAGGGGACTGTAAAGGGGAAGTGTAACATGCCAAGAATAATCAAGATGATTTTGATAAAATATCAAAGGAAGGGAGGAACTGTTCAATAAATGACTTCAATACTGGAACAATTGATTTTTCACAGGGAAGAGAAATGGAGTTGAATTTTTATCTAATGCCACACACAAAGTTAAATTGCAAGTAAATGAAAAACCAAATGTAGTACGCAAAACTTGAAAATTTTTAGAAAGGTTTAAATTTAGAGAGAAAGAAAAGAAACAAACACTGACCCAAGATTCTTTTTCACATGCTCAAAATTTCTAGTAAGCCCAGCACAGCTATCAAATACCAAATGAGTGGTAAAGGAATAGAATGATGAAGGAAGTGATATAATAATACCATTTGTAGGACTACATAAAAAGCAGTTACCTTACTAGACATGCGTATATGTTTATGTGACTGTTTTATTGTTTATAGGTCAAATATTGCATGTTAATGACACATATATGGTTGTGTTTGAAGTATTTCTTTTAGCATATTTTTATTTCAGTAAATATTTTAGTATATTTTAATTTAAGCACAGTCAAATAAAAGAGTTAGGAGCATAGAAGTGTTTATAAAAGGTCTGTATCATATATAATTAACTTATGAAAACAATCAGCATAAAACCCTACTTGTAACTATGCAAGAATATGCTACTCAAATTTAAGTTAGCATTATAGGAATGAGATAGATTGCTTAAAATTAAAATGTAAATCAATAGTTAATATTGCTTTAACTAAATACATCAAATACAGGCTTAATCACATGACATTTTAAAATGCCAAAACTAACTTTTAAAAACTAAATTAAGGGGCGCCTGGGTGGCGCAGTCGGTTAAGCGTCTGACTTAAGGCAGGTCACGATCTCGCGGTCCGTGAGTTCGAGCCCCGCGTCAGGCTCTGGGCTGATGGCTCAGAGCCTGGAGCCTGTTTCCGATTCTGTGTCTCCCTCTCTCTCTGCCCCTCCCCCGTTCATGCTCTGTCTCTCTCTGTCCCAAAAATAAATAAACGTTGAAGAAAAAAACAATTAAAAAAATAAAAACTAAATTAAAAATTGAATGTAATTTCAGATAAAATATTGAAAAATAATACTTGGACTATCTCCCTTCACTCATTTACCTAGAAGTGTGGCAGCATAGAAAATTAGCTGATATAAGTACCATAGAAAGACTTTTTGCCCAACTAGGAAAATACTAATGAAGATGTATTTTCCCAAGGAATTAAGTAAACTCCAAAAATCCATTACATATTTATAATAGAATCTTTTTTCCCAAAAGATTCCAGTTAAAATAGTGAGGACTACATTTGAATAACATCTAGATAATGCTAAAAATGTAGATTTATTTTCATTAAACAGGATAGAAACATTAAATACTGGGGTACATTAAAAATTATAAAATTTTTACAATTGAAAAAGATTTCAGATTACATGATTTGTAAGGTCCATTTCACGTCTAAAATTTTATGTGATTTCTGGGGTGCCTGGGTGGCTCGGTTGGTTAAGCATCTGACTTTGGCTCAAGTCATGATTTCGCAGTTCATGAGTTTGAGTCCAGTGTCGGGCTCTGTGCTGACAGCTTGGAGCCTGGAGCCTGTTTCAGTTTCTGTGTCTCCCTCTGTCTGCCCCTCTCCTGTTCATGCTCTGTCTCTTTGTATCTTTCTCAAAAATAAATAAAACATTAAAAGTATTTTAAAAATAAAATTCTATGTGATTTCTGTAAAAGATAACCTTTTCCCAAGTTATTTTAGACCACATTACCTCATCATTGATGACTTTACCTGGACATTCATTGCTTAAATTCTTTCAACAAGGCAACTGTTTCAAAAGAGAATCTGTACATGGTTTAAAATGTTAACACTCACATTTTTAACAGTATGCCTGTGTACTTTATAAAGATGGTTGCCAAAGTTTTACTTTTCAAATATGTTTCTAAAGGGAGTGATACCTTAGGAACCATGAAACAATGGTAAAAGGGAATTCTGTGGTCATTAAAGGATGTACAGACTTGAATAGGAGTTTATTTTGAAAGCAAATATAATATTGTGCTTCCTTAGTATCATTTTATCACATTGCCCTATATTTATCAATATATTTGAATGAGATGGCATAAGCTGGGAAATGACAGTGTTTGGTTAATAAGAAGTTAACTCAAGGAACTAATTAAAACAGGGAAATATGAAAAGCATGTAAAAGTTAAATGAGTTTATTTTTAAACTGGACACTATTTTTGTTAATATAAAGCAACTCTTTCAGGCGAACTACTCTTTCCAATTTATGCATAGATTATTTGACAGACTGGTTGAAATACTCCATACCACTTTTGCACAGTAGAAATGCAAAACCCAAAGAATTCATATTTTCAAGACTGTTAGCACTTTCTTAAATTTCAATAATTTATTCAATTTCTGCAGAAAAACATGGGCTTTTTCTTTTTCTTCTGTTAGTTATTTATATAGTTTATTTTTACAGATTCTCAATGTCTAACAGCCTGCAATAATACCATCATTTAAAGCATTTTCTTAAGATCTTCTTGCATTTAACAGTGTTGTCACAATAATGCCTCTTGTGGCTGTGAATTGTCCTGAGTCTTTCCACATTCACAATCATGATAGGATCTACCTTTTCTTTTCCTATCAACCTTTTTATTACTTTTCTTCAGGAAAGATTATATCAGTTCCTAAGTCTGTGACAATTTGCATATCTGTTAAAGTTGGACATTATTGCCATTATTTTAGACGGTAATTAAAAGAAGCAGAGAATATGATGCTGGGGCTAATACGTGGTTGTTTATTATCAGAAAAAAATTATATGTTGAAGTAGAATAAGCCTAGAGCCAAAACAAAGTGATTTAAGCAAAGAAAGTCCCCATTCTCTCTTCCATTTCCTAAAAAACTTAGCATTCATTCATATATATGGATATTATTTTTTTATTTATTGAGATATAATTGATATATACCATTCCAATAATTTCAGGTGTAACACATAATGATTCAATATTTGTATATATCGTGGGGTGCCTGGGAGGCTCTGTCATTAAGCGTCTGACTCTTGGTTTCTGCTCGGTTATGATCTCATGGTTCCTGAGTTTAAGCCTCCGCATAGGGCTTTGCACTGGCATGGCAGAGCCTGCTTGGGATTCTCTCCCTCCCTCTCTCTCTGCCCTTTTCCAACTTGCTGCACATGTGCTCTCTCTCTCAAAATAAATAAACTTAAAAAAACATTGTATATATTGTGAAATGATCACCATAGTATAGTTGACATCTGTCATCATACGTAGCTATAAATTTTTTTTCTTGGATGAAAAATTTTAAGATTTATCCTTTTAGCATCTTTCAAATATGAAAAATACAGTATTATTAACTGTAGTCACCATGGTGTATGTTACATTCTAAGTGGATATTCTTGAAGTAAAAAAAGAAAACCACCACTTCTTTCTAAAGAGTTTTAATTATTATATAGTGATACATATTACTAAAGGAGTAAAGTACAAATTTTGTCATCTATATTATTCAAAACAGGTCGTCCCTCCAAGCTGATCATAGTTTAGTAGAGGAGAAAAGGCTATAGACCAATGTGATAAATGACCTGTACAAAGGGTTGCTGCATGTTTTACTGAAACTAGTATCTTTCAGACTCTGGATACAACTGTATAAACCAATGATAATTTGGATGGTTCTTTTCTCAACTATGTAATTTTTTATATTATATATAACCTAACCAATAGACCATTTTATTAGAGTAACCCAGTTTAATGTTAAATTCTATGAAATGTCAATTTCTTTTCTGCCATAAAAATTCTCTAGCTATTGGGGCTCCTGGGTGTCTCAGTCGGGTGAGCGTCCAACTTCGGCTCAGGTCATGATCTCACAGTTTCTGAGTTCAGGCCCCGTGTCAGGCTCTATGCTGACAGCTCAGAGCCTACAGCCTGCTTCGGATTCTGTGTCTCTCCCTCTCTCTGCCCCTCCCGTGCTCATGCTCTGTCTGTTTCTATCTCTCAAAAATAAATAAATGTTAAAAAAATTTAAAAAATTCTCTAGCTATTGAGAAAAATTACAAAAGAAATATTAATAAATGTTACAGAATCTTAGAAAAGTTGGCAGTCCCCTTAGTGTCTAATTCATTCAACAAATATTTATTTTGTACATCTAGCATAAGTCAGAAAACTTGCTAGGCACTGAAGATACAGCCATGAACCAGAAAGACATGGTCCCTGCCCTATTAAAACTCCAAGTCAATAACTTGTCCAAAATTGTTAAAGCATAAAGATTTCATATACTTCCAAACAGTTAATTAACACAGATTGCTATTATTGGAATAATTTTTATACTTAGCCCCATTATAGTAGAACTTAAGAATATCAAGGTGCACTTGGGTGGCTCAGTCAGTTGAGCATCCTACTCTGGATTTAGGCTCAGATCATGATCCCAGGGTTATTATCAAGCCCCATGTTGGGCTCCCTACTGAGCATGGGGCCTGCTTAAGACTCTCTCTCTCTCTCTCTCTCTCTCTCTCTCTCTCTCTCTCTTTCTCTCCTACTGCCCCTCTCCCCCATTCATGCTCATTTGTGTACTCTCTCTCTCTCTCTAAAAAAAAAAAGAAAAAAAATTTAAAGATCATCAAAATGAAGAAAACCTTCCAGAAAGAAATAGAAGATTACTTGCAGATGAATAGATAATATTCATTTTAGACACTTCGAAAACTTCTGCAAGAGGACCACTGAGACACACACACACACACACACACATACACACACACGCACACTGAAGGAGAGAAAAATTTCCAAAACCAGTATTTTGGACACTTATCCAGACTGTCATTTAAATATGAGAGTGTAGTAAATCTGCTACTTAAGGCCTCAGAAACTTTGCCACACAAACACCTTATTTATGAAAAACGATTCTTGAGCACAATAATAGTAGGCAAGTTTAGTACACCATTTTTAATAGTGGATAGAATAACTAGACAGAAGATCAATAAGGAATGACTACACTTGAATGACATTGTGGACAAATTGGACCTAACAGACATAAACAGAATTCTCCTTCCGGCAACCATGTATTACACGTTTTTCCCAAGTGCATAAGTAATATTCTCCATGATAGATAGATAGGCCACCAAATAAGTCTTAATAAATTTTAAAAGACTGAAACCACACAAAGTGTCTTTTCTAATCATAATGAAATGAAACAGGAAATCAACAGCAGAAGGGGAACTAGAAAATTCATAAATATACAGACATAAAACAAAGTCTTAAATAACCCATAGGTCATAAAACAAATCACAGGGAAATTAAAAATATCTTGAGAAAAATGAAAAAAAGACAACAACTTATGGGATGCAGCAAAAGTCGTGCCAAGAACGAAGTTTATAGCTGTAAACATATTAAAGAGGAAAAGTCTCAGATCAACAGCCTAACTTTACAACTTAAGGAACTAAAAAAAGAAAAATGAATTAAATGCAAGGCCAGCAAAAGGAAGGAAATAACAAAGATTAGAAAAGATCTAAATAGAGAGTAGAAAAACAATAGAGAAAATGAAACCAAGAGTTCATTTTTTGAAAAAGATCAAGAAAATTGACACTCAGCTTATATTAACTAAAGAAGAGAGAAGACTGAAATAACTAATCAGAAACGAAAAGGAATATATTATTTCTGATGTTACAGAAATAGAGAGAATTATAAGAGAGTAATAAACAACTGTACACCAACAAATTCAATAACCTAAATGAAATGGACAAATTCCTAGAAACATACAACCTACCAAGACTGAATCATGAAGAAGTAGAAAATCTGAATAGACTTTTTACTAGTAAGGAGATTGAAGCACAAATGTCAACAAACAAAAGCCCAGGACCAGATGGCTTCACTCGTAATTTCTACCAAATATTTATTTATTTATTTATTTATTTATTTATTTATTTATTATTAAATTTTTTTTTCAACGTTTATTTATTTTTGGGACAGAGAGAGACAGAGCATGAACGGGGGAGGGGCAGAGAGAGAGGGAGACACAGAATCGGAAACAGGCTCCAGGCTCTGAGCCATCAGCCCAGAGCCTGACGCGGGGCTCGAACTCACGGACCGCGAGATCGTGACCTGGCTGAAGTCGGACGCTTAACCGACTGCGCCACCCAGGTGCCTCTCTACCAAACATTTAAATAAGAATTAGTACCAATCCTTCCCAAACAGTTCCAAAAATTTAAAGAGGAGGAACACTTCTTAACTCACTTTATGAGGCCATTATTATGCTGAACTAAAATAAACTAAGAAAATTATCAATCAATATTTCTTATGAATGAAGTGCTCAACAAAGTACTAGCAAACCAAATTCGACAGCATATTAAAAGGATTGATTATCCACTATAACTGAATGGGATTTATTCCTGAGTGCAAGGGTGGTTCAACATCCAAAAATCAATGTAGTACACCGTATTAACAGAATGAAAATCAAAACAAAACATGATTGATTGATGTAGAAAAAGCATTTGACAAAATTCAATACCCTTTTACACTCAACAAACTGGGGACAGACACTAATTTAATGTAATAGAGCCCATTTATGGAAAGCCTACAGCAAAAATCATACTTTATCAAAGATTGAGTGCTTTTCTTCTAAGATCAGGAACAAGGCAAGTATGTCCACTTTCACCATTTCTATTTAACATAGTACTGGAAGTCCTAGCCAGAGGAATTAGGCAAGAAAAAATAAATAAA
Source organism: Felis catus (assembly GCF_018350175.1). NCBI lineage: Eukaryota > Metazoa > Chordata > Mammalia > Carnivora > Felidae > Felis > Felis catus. The sequence continues at coordinate 29,959,004 of NC_058380.1, read as the reverse complement.
TAAAAGGAATCCAAACTGGAAAGGAAGAAGTAAGATTATTTCTGCTTGCAGATGATATAATCTTATATAAAGAAAACCCAAAAGACTACATACACACTCAAAAAAAGCTGTTACAACTAATATACAAATTCAACAAAGTAGCAAGACACGAAGTCAAAATGCAAAAATCAGTTCCATATACATTCACAAGCAATGAACAATCTGAAAACAACCCCATTAAAAATGGGCAAAGGACTTTAATAGACATTTCTCCAAAGACAATATGCAAATGGCCAGTAAATACATGAAAAGATGCTCGATATCACTAATCATTAGGGAAGTCAAGTCAAAACCACGATGAGCTACCTCACTTCACGCCATTAAGATGGGTATTAAAAAAGACAACAACAACAACCTACAAAACATCAAGTGTTAGGATGTGGAGAAATCGGAACCCCTGTGCTTTGGTGATAAGAATGTTGATGTAAAACTGTGCAGATGCTATGCAAAACAGTCAGTTCCTCAAAAACTTAAACATAGAATAATCATAAGATGCTAGAATTCTAAATTCTAGACTCCTCAATTCTAGGATTGCCATAGATCCAGCAATTACACTTCTGTATATATATCCAAAAGAATTAAAAGTACAGACTCAAATAGGTATTTGTATACTGGTGTTCATGTCAACATCATTCTCAATAGCCAGAAGGTTGAAGCAATCTACGTGCCCATCAATGCATGAATGAATAAATAAAATGTGCTACAATAGAATATTATTTGCCCTTAAAAAAGAAGGAAATTCTGACACATGCTGTAGCATGGATAAACTTTGAAGACATTATGCTAAATGAAATAAGCCAGACCCAGGAGAATAAATGGTATATGATTCCACTCAGATGAGGTACATAGAGTAGCCAAATCTATACAGATAGGAAGTAGAATAGGGTTTGACAGGGGCTGAAGGGAGGAAAGAATGGGAACTTACTGTTTAACGGGTACAGAGTTTCAGCTTGAGAAGATGAAAAAAGTTCCTGAGTAGAAGAGTGGAGATGGTTGCACAAAAATGTGAATGTACTTAACACTACTGAAGTGTACACCTAAAAATGGTTAAGATGGTAAATTTTATGTTATGTGTACTTTACCACAACTAAAAATTTAAAAATGATTAAAATGGTAAATTTTATGTCACATATATTTTACCACAATTGAAAAATATATAAAAACTTCTCAAAGAACTCCAACAAGAGAAGTAAATTCTGTATGATGTTATACAGATAGGGGGAAAAAAGGGTGAGCAAGTAACTTCTTAAATTTATTATTGTCTAAAAATGTAAGGACAAAACAATAAAGAACAAAAAGGGAAAAAAGAGGATAAAAATGAGAAAAACCACATTCATAACAACCCAAAGCAGATGTGAACTAAAACATTTCAGAGAGGAGCTAGAAAGAGAGGAGAGAATACTAAATGATTTGTATTGTTTGAGGCAAGGTATAGATATTGATAAACTTGGGAAATAGAAAAATAAGACAAAGTGTAACAATAGGTCTGAATAAGGTAGAGGTAATCCTTTAGAAGAATAAAATTAGAATGTAAACCTCAAACCAGCAGAAGAAATTTTTATCTGGAAGAAGGAAAGACTAGGAAGACGAAATATGAAACACAGAAATAAATCCTGTTATAACACTAATTACAGTAAATGTAGAAAGTACTCCTATTGGATCACAATACAAAATGTTAAGAACAAAAATAAGAGACATTTAAAACAAAAAATTACAGAAAGGTGGAATTTAAAAGCATTGAAAAAATATAGTATTCAGGAAATATAAACAATGATCATAAAAAAGATTAATGTAATAATCTTAATATCTATCAGAAGAGAATTTGAGGCAAAATATCATAAAGGGCAAAGAGCAATATTATATATGATCTTACACAGGTCAAGAAGGTAAAGCAAATCATGAAGTTTAGCAAAGATCAATTTTAAGTCAGTAACATTTCTCTATACCATCAATGAGCATCTAGAAAACATAATAGAAAATAAGCTACTATGCAGAGCAGTAGAAAAACAGTGAAGTGTCTAGTAATAAAATTTTAAAATAATATGCAAGATCTCTATGGAGAAAGTTTTCAAAGCCCAATTATGGGATATAAAGATCTAAATAAATGGAGAAATTGTTTATCCTCATAGAAAAGATCACTTGCCATTCTAAAATGCATTGATTATTTTGAATACATGTATTCATGGACTCATTTTAAGGAACATTCGACTTGTAGCAAGTGAAGACATAGGCAGTCTAGTGTACTTATGACCATTTTCTTCTAGTGTAGACTTTTTAATAAGCATTGACAAAGAAATTTGTCTTTAGGTTCTTTACATTTGCTGTTCCTTCAGCCTGACTACTCTTCCCTCAGATATCTTCATGGCTCACATTCCAAGTTTATTCTGATTTCTGTTGAAATGCCATGTTTTCAGATGCTTCACTGAATCCATCTATTTAAAATAGCACCCCCGTCACTCATCTAGGGTAAGGACCATGGATCCATATGTAACTTTAGCAGTGTCACTTTCTTGACTTTCTCAGCTGCTTGCCAGGGGATGGATACCTGATCCAGACCACTGACATCTAGTCAGGAAAGAAAGGAACAGGAGGTATGGGTGGGACTTTTTAGCACTTATCACTACCTGATATTACTTTTTATATATTTTATGTATTCATTGTCCATGTCCCTTAGGCACCATGAGGGTAGAAGACTTCTTGTTATTGACGCTTCCTGTTACAGGCACAACACATAGAACATTGCTGGATATAGTAGGCACTCAATAAATATTTGTTGAATGAATCAATATATACAATAATAATTTATTCCTAGTGGGAAAATTATATGCAAGAAGAATATCAGCTAAAATTAATTTTTGGCAAATTAGTAAATTGACTTTTAATAAACTGATTTTTAGAATGTTGGCCTCTCAACCACCAGATAATGCACCCCAAGGAGTTACCAGCTCTATTTAATTCTCAATTTAAATGACTAATTGAATGGATAAAAAGATATCCTTTTCTGGCTTTAATTCTTTTCTATACTATGTATAATGATTCTCAGATCCAAGATACTGTGTAGTGATTCATATTGTACATTTTACTATGTCTTTTTATAATTGAGTTTATGCCCCCTAGACCAGCAACATGTATATTTATCTATAAAAGGCTAATTACCCCTCAATATCTATTTAAGGGGCAAATTTTGAAAAGACTGAAATGTTGCCCTAAAACAGATATTACATAGTCACATCAGTCATAAATACACATTCAGCTTTCATTTTACCTTGAGAAGAGCTTAAAGAATGAACTTATCAATTGTAATAGATTTGTAATTAATGTGCAGTCACTCTGAAACCTTTCAGACATAAGTTTTCCAGATACTCATAGCTTAGATGAACTTACAATGTCACAATTATTTAGAGACTTCATGTTACTTCATGTTACATTATAGAGCAACATAGGGATTTCCCTCACACTTAGTTGGTGCACTAAAGAATTTAGTTATTTTTGTATATTGTTTTCATTTTTATATATTCACAATATATATTGTTACTCTAGAGGCAAATACCTTGCCGTCTAGATAGTTCTAAGCCCTACTACCTATCAGTACAAAAAAGTATATTTAATTAAAAGTCACAAACAGATTACAAAGGGGAAAAACAAAGATTGTATGCTGACAGGAAAAGACTAATTTTTAGTATAATATACCACATTCTAGATGAAAATGTTTGGATGACTTACAGGAATGCAAAGAGGTTAAATATGAATGGCATGATTCAACTGGTAAATGTGTGGTATATATTTTGCTAAGAAATTATAAAGCAGAGGAGAGAGGTCTTACTTAATGCCACTTATAGCTATATCTTATGAAATCAGAAAGACTTTAGTTTGTTGAATAAGGCCAAGTCTTATGTCCATACAATGATAAAAAAGCCAACCTAAGTGGCTATAACTCAGGTAAAATGTTTAAGATGAATCTAAAGGACTCACAGTTCACAAGAAATACATAGGGGAGGTAAACAAGTTAACACTCTGAAGAAGTAATCAAACAGATCTGGAATGTAGAACATTACATAAAACAACTGGCTTGGACCCTTTAAAAGTTAAATGCCAAAGAAAAGAAAACGTGTATTGAGGAGTGGGGAATACTGGGGAGAACTCTGTTCTAAATTAAAAGAGATTAACGAGGGGCACCTGGGTGCCTCCATCAGTTGAGCATCTGACTCTTGTTTCAGCTCAGGTCATGGTCTCAGGATTCATGGGTTTGAGCCCCATGTTGGGCTCTGCACTGAGAGCAGGAAGCCTGCTTGGGATTCTGTCTCATTTTCTCTCTGCCCCTTCCCCACTCCTGCTCTCTCTGCCTCTCAAAATAAAAAAAATAAACATCTAAAAAAGAGAGAGAGATTAAAGACACACACAACAAAAAACCCCAACTATACAATATATTGGGGAACAAATGAAGAAATTTGTATGTGGTCTGGGTATTGGATAATATGATATTATTACTGTTAATTTTCTTGAGTCGTATTAATGATATGATTATGTAGTAGAATGATGTTTTTAGGAGATGAGGCTGAAATATTTAGGGAAGAGTATCATAAAGTCTGCAGCTTATTTTGAAATGGATTCAGCAAACATACACATAACACGCACACAAGCCTATATAGCAAAATGTTAACAACTGTTGAATCTAGATGGTAAGTATGTGAGTGATATGAGTGTTCATTGTATTTTTCTTCCAAACTTCCTATACGCTTAAAAATATTCACAATTCACAATAAAAAGTTGAAGGGGGCTCCTGGCTGGCTCAGTCAGAAGAGCATGTGACTTTTGATGTTAGGGTTATAAGTTTGATGCCCAAGTTGGGTGTAGAGATTACTTACATAAATACTTTTTTTAAAAAGTTGAAAAAAACAAAAATTATTTAAGCATTCATAATAAAATTTTCTTTAGAATTAAAAAAATATTAAAGATAAAGAGCTAAGCTCAAATATGAATGAGCACTCTTTACAAAGGATGCCGTTGGCCTATTACTAAACAAAATGCCAAGAAAATAATGATAGTCTTCCTTAAGGTACAGGTAATTGGCCTTACAATATCAATTATCTGTGTTTCTAAGTATTATATATGCTTTCTGGATAAACAAGGATGCCAGTGGCTTACACAGCACGAGGATGTGTGGCTACACAACTTTAAGCTCACAGAGGTCAGTATATTAATTATTTCCACTATGATAGATACCCAACCTTTACATAAATTTTATACAGGAGTCACATGAAATTCTTAGTATAAAATCTAAAAATCTTTGTAAGCAGAATGAGTAAATATTTTACCATTTAGCTAACATAGCACATGAATTAGTGGGTTTACCTGAGTAACTGTGGATCTCACTGAAATGGTGTCTTGGCATCTCTGTAATACTGTATTAAGTGCAAAATGCTTCCTAGAGGATGCTGGTTTCTTTACAGCCCAGGCTGGAGAAACAAACTGAGAAGCAAACTGGTCTACCTGTTAAATATAAAAGCAAAACATTTCGCTAAAGAAATACATTAGTGTTGTACATTGGTGATAAAAATTACTCCCTGAATTATCTGGCATTTACATTTATTAATGTCAGGGGTAAGTTATTTATTAATTCAGGGGCTTTTGAGAAAATGTAATAATAATTATATAATTTAAAATAAGGTTTATGGGGGTGCCTGAGTGGCTCAGTCAGTTAAGCATCAGACTTTGGCTCAGGTTATGCTCTCATGGTTTGTGAGTTCAAGCCCCCCATCGGGCTCTCTGCTGTCCACTCAGAGCCTACTTCAGATTCTCTGTGCCCCTCTCTCTCTGCCCCTCCCCCACCTCAAAAATAAATTAAAAAATAAACTAAATTAAGGCTGATGCACAAACTATGTCATATGCTATGATCTAAGTAAGCATGAAAGATCTATAATTAAATAACTGATGCTAAATAATTCTAATTATCCTTGCAATTTACTCTGAAATTAATACTCAATTACTCTTTCATGTTTTTCTATTTATCTTGCTTTTATTCTACCACCCTGTATACCTTTCTGTTTTCTTTTTCCCTTCACTTTAAGCATGTGTGGAAAATATGTCATGACATCCCATTGTTTCCAACAAGCCCTGAGAGCGTTGAAAGTATTGAGTCATCGTCCCTCCATCATCTTCTCAAACCCCCTCTATCACAGCAGCTTCATTTTACACCTGAGCGTCCCTGTCATCCCCTTCTTAAGTGCCTTGATGATCCAGGTCTGCTTTGAAACCCACCATGAATAATACACAAGGTTTCTCAGGGTGGTTAGGAAGAGAGGACCTGGCTCTTATGGCATCCTAGTAATAAACATTGGCTTTCTAGTTACCTTAAACTGATTGTAGATTTCCACCTTGCATGCAAAAGCCTGCTTTCCAGTCAGCTGCATTCAGAGACCTTATGCTGGTGAGCTCTTCTTAGGAAGAATGTTCTTATTTGTCTGAAAATCTGAAGCACGAGGAAAAAATATTATTGTCGGGTGCCAAGTAAAGAACTCGTTAAAAAAGATCTCTACAGGAACAGAAAGTCAGTGTCTTCTGCCATTTTGCAAGGTAGAATTTGGCAGCAATAAGTACTTTGCATTAATATAGCATTCTGATCTCTTGAAAAGAAAGTCTCCTATTATAGAATTGGTTATTTGTTAAAATTGAGGTAAAGGCCACCTGAAGGGAAACTTCTACACAGCAACTCATTTCTTCTACTGGAAGATGTCAAAAGTAGAGGCTGGTTAGTCATAGTGAGATTGCTTATCACCAATGAACATGTCAACTGAGTCATTTAAGAAACATCTAAAATGGACTTTCAAGAGGTTGAAAAATTTGCTTCTCTTGATCAGTAGAGCAGGGAGGGGATAAATAGGTATTTAATGACTAATTGGTAAATGTCCTTTCCCACACTCAGGACAACTGAGGAAGTCCAGGAACGCCAGTAGTGCTAGTATAAAAGAGAATCCTTTCTTTTCTTGTGTCTACGAAGACTGTCTTTTTGTCTATAGATTCTTACTAGTGCAATAATCCAGAGAATAGGGGATATTATGCCAAAGGTTAAAATAAAACTTGAAGAATCACCTTAAGTATCTAATTATGGTTTTAGAAATTCCCCATCTTGATTTGCCAGAAGTTTAGACCCAAGGCTTTTGCAAAATTTTGACATAGAGGCAGCTTCTAACAACTTTGCCTCCATCTTTCCTTGTGGTTGCACTTGTAGTTCCTGCCTCTCCCTCACTGGTGTCCCTCCCTTCTGGTCATGTCCCCCGTCTGCACCTCCAGAATCTTCTCTGATTCCTTCACCACAACTTCTCTGCTCTCTCAAGGATGGGTTAAATGACTGGCTTGATAATCTGCCCAGCAGAAGATTTGAATTCCTCTATTTTTCTTTCATGGCACGGTTGATTATGGGGTACTGGAGTTGTGTTAAAAAAAATTAAAGCATATCTTTCCAGTGAATTCTATTTTGTGATGTGGTTGTTGACTTTCATTATAAAATTAGACATACATTATCCTGAAAGTAATCTGATAAGGTTTAATGCAGCAGCTGTTAAAATCACATATTTAAATGAACTATTGTGGGTAGAAATATGAATGAGTCTCAGAAATATTAATAATTTCCAACACGTTAAAAAAGTTCTAGACAGTAATAACTGAAAATAAGATGCCCCAGGTCCAATTTTTGTAAAGTACCTGAAATTTAGTATTTTCCACACATTGTTCACATAATTGTGGCAATTTGGTACTTTTCACACATTGTTCACATAGTTGTGACAATTCTGTATCTTTACCTTTAAACCTTTACAGCAATTCAGTTCATCTTCCCCCAGCTTGAAATGACCTTAAACTTAAGTTTATTTTCTGTATCGAAATATGTAACTTTCTATGCACACTGAGATTTTCCCTGCTTATAACTGGAGCCCTGCCCCAGAAGTCTGAACAGCTTTCTGCTCCTATTTTAGAAGAGACAGAGAGGTTGGATTTGACATGTTCATGGCTGTCCAGATGACAGACCCCTGAAAATAGATCTCCTCCCCCTCCACAGGCCCACCTGTGAAGAAGTAATACTCCTTTTCCAGTCACCTTGGGGCAAGAGGCATCTGGTATTGTGACAATTGCGTTCTGACTCAAATCTAAGGCTGCCTTTTTTTATTTATTCCTCACAAACAGACAAAAAATATCATCTTTCTCCTGTTGCCTCCTGATACCCTCTCAGGCCCCTGATGTAAGATGATGACAGCCAGATGTCATCACAAAATATCCTAAATTCAGGGTGTGCCATTCCTTTGCAACATAATTCCAAGGTCACACCATCTGACTAAAAATAGACCATAGTGATAATGACAGCTCTAGGAGAACTCAAAATTCTCATATTCCTGCCAGATACGTGGGGCAGTTGCTGGAAGGCACTCATTCTCCATTGCTGAGGTTTCCAGGTAGAGATCACCTGTTCATGAGGCACGGTGCTACCTCGCTTTCTCCTTCTTTGAGTAGGGAGCTTGAGATAATGAACTGGACACTTACAGCTTAGGTCCTTCCTCCTTTGTTATGGGGTCTGCTTGCTTGCAGAGGAATGTGCTTTAGGCTGCTCTAGATCATGAGGTAAATAAGAAAGGCTTTGTGACTGCAGGGGAGAAAGGGCTGTGGTTTTCCAGCACTGCCTTTAACGGGTGGGTCAACCTGTCTAATCCTGAGGTTAGGTATTGGGAATCTCCTTCTCGTGTTTGTGCACCTTCTTCTCCCAGTGCTCTATCAAAAATGATAGAGCCATCTGTCTGGTTCCATCTGTCTGGTTCCACTTTCTATCTTGAATGACTCAGAACTCTAGTGGAAGATAAAGGTGTAAATGCATGGACCTCCTTGTGTGTCACCAGTCTCCAGAAGATGTGGACTCCACAAACTGGTTCTCTTGGCCCCCATAAGGTAGCCTCCATTTTCCCCTTCCGCCTCGGTGCTAAAATCTCCACTCCCTGAGAATATCAAAAACAGCTGAGATGCCCCCAACGCCACAACAGCTGTAATGAAAGGTACTGTTCCTGCTGTTGATGTGGGAACAAAAGCTGTAAATGCTTGACAATGAGGACATTACTGTCCATGTAAAGGATCCTCTCTATTGCTGCTGATGGTTCCACTCCTTGTTATTACCAAAGCTGCTGACACCTTCAGCTCTCAATGTCCCACATGATTTCAACGGATGAGCTCCAAACATCCTTTACCCTGGGGTCCAGGCATGAGGATATGGGGACCAGTGTGAAGAACAATCTGGGGGAAAGAGTACTTGCTGTTCAGCAAAGTGCACAAATATGTACAGCTAGATGAATTTTATATATAAATGCAATGGTGTAACCACCACCCAGATCTAAAATACAGAATATTTTCAGCACTCCAGAAGATTCTCTCATGCTTCCTCGTAGCTCAAGAGTCCCCCTACCCAAAGGTAATCATGAACCTAATTTCTATCACTATAGATTAGTTAAGCCTATTCTTCAACTTGATGTAAATGGGACAATAAAATGTGTATCTTCTTTTGTCTTTTATATGGGACCTAAAATGTGAATCATCTACCCTGTTGTATGCAGCTGTAGCTTTTTCTTTTTCATTGCCCTATATAATATTCCATTATGAAAATGCGATCATTTATGTTTCCATTCTGCTGCTTTGATTGTTGTAAAATATGTCTTTTGATGGGCAAAGCACTCTTTTTGTTTTAGTGGACTTTATGTTATAGAGCAGTTTTAGGTTCACAGCAATATTGAGCAGAAGGTATAGAGATTTCCCATCCCCTTCCCCCACACATGTACAGCCATCCCACTAACAACATCCCCCACGACAGTGGTACATTTGTTATAATCAATGAACCCACGTTGACACACCATTACCTAAAGTCCAGAGTCTACATTAGGTTTTACTCTCGGTGTTTTGTACGCTTAGTGGGTTTTAACAAATGTATGATGATGTGTATCCACCATTATAACATCACACAAAATAGTTCCCCTGCTCTAAAAACCTTCTGTGCTCTGCTTATTCATCTCTTCCTTCTCCCTAATCCCTGGCAACCACTGATTGTTTTACTGTCTCCTTACTTTTACCTTTTCCAGAATGTTGTATGGTTGGAATCCTGTAGTGTGTAGCCTTTTCAGATTAGCTTCTTCTACTTAGTGAAATGCATTTAAGTTTCTTCCATATTTTCTTATGGATTGATAACTTAGTACTTTTTAGAACTGAATATTATCCCATTGTCTGGATGTTCCATAGTTTATTTATCCAGTCACCTACTGAAGGACATTTTGGTTCCTTTTTTTTTTTTTTTTTTTAATGCTTATTTATTCTTGAGAGAGAGACCAACAGAGCATGAGCGGGGGAGGGACAGAGAGAGAGGGAGACACAGAATCCAAAGCAGGCTCCAGGCTCTGAGCTGTTAGCACAGAGCCAGATGTGGGGCTCAAACTCATGAACCACAAGATCATGATCTGAGCCAAAGTCAGACGCCCAACCGGACTAAGCCACCCAAGCACCCCTTGGTTACTTCTAACTTTTGGCATTTATGAATAAGGCTGCTGTAAACATCTATGTGCAGGTTTTTGTGTGAACATAGTTTTCAACTTCTTTGGATACATTCTAAGAAATACAGTAGCTGGATTGTATGGTAAGAATACATTTAGTTTTGTAAGAAACTGCCAATCATCTTCCACAATGGCTGTACATTTTGCATTCCCACCAGCCATGGATACAAGTTGCTGCTGCTCCTTATCGACATTTGGTATTTGTTGGTATTCCAGATTTTGGCCGTTCTAACAGGTTTGTAGTGGTAACTTGTTATTTTTAATTTTCATTTTCCTAATGATATATGGTGTAGAGAATCTTTATATGTACTTGCATACTATCTGTATGTCTTCTACTGTTAAAGTCTGTGACCCATTTTTTTAATTAGGTAGTTGTTTTCTTATCGTTGGCTTTTGAGAATTCTTTGTACATTAAAAATAATTTTTTTAACGTTTATTCATTTTTGAGAGAGAGAGAGAGAGAAAGAGCGGGGAAGGGGCATAGAGAGAGGGAGACACAGACTCCAAAGCAGGCTCCAGGATCTGAGCTGTCAGCACAGAGCCTGATGCAGGGCTCAAACTCAAGAACCACAAGATCATGACCTGAGCCGAAGTCGGACCCTTAGCCGACTGAGCCACCCAGGCACCTGGAATTTTGAATAACAGTCCTTTATCAGATGTGTGTTTTACAAACACCTTCTCCAATCTGTTGCTTATCTCTTCATTCTCTTAAGAGTGTCTTTTGCAGAACGGAAGTTTTTAATTTTAATAAAGTTTTTCAGCAGATACTCTTAAAATGATTTTTACCAAGCTTCATCTCAAATTTGTTTATGGTAAGCAATGTTCATCCCAAGTTTTGCTGGTAGGGAGTTATGTTTCTTATAGATTATGCCACTGGTATTGCATCTAAAAAGTCATCACCATACCTAAGGTCACCTAGATTTTCTCATATGTTATCTTCTAGGGATTACATAGTTTTTCATTTTAAATTTAGTTCTATGATTCATTTTGAGTTAATTTTTGTGAAGGCTAAAGTCTGTCTAGATTTTTTTCATGTGGGTGTCCAGTTGTTCTAGGATGTCTAGTTGTCTAGACATTCCATTTGTTGAAAAGACTATCTTTTCTCCATTGTATTGCTTTTGCTCCTTTGTCAAAGATCAGCTTTTTATATTTATGTGGGACTATTCTGGGGTTTCTGTTCTGTTCTATTTATCTATTTGTCAATTCTATCTGTCTATTCACCAATACCACACTTGATTACTACAGCTTTATAGTAGGTCTTGAAGTCTAGTATTATCAGTTCTGTGACCTTGTTCTCCTTCAATATTATGTTCGCTATTCTGCATGTTTTGACTCTCATAAAAACTTTAGATTCAGTTTGTTGATATCCACAAAATAATTTGCTGGAAACTTGATTGGGATTGTGTTGATCTATTAGACTGTATTGGGAAGAACTGGCATCTTGATGCTATTGAATTTTCCTATCCATGAACATGGAAAATATCTATTTAGTTCTTGCTTGATTTCTTTCATCAGAGTTTTATAGTTCTCATAAAGATCTTATACATATATATTAGATTTATACTTAAGTATTTCATTTTGAGGGTGCTAATGTTCATGGTATTATTTTTAATTTCAAATTCTATTCATTCATGCTGGCATATAGGAAAGTGACTGACTTTTGTATATTAATATTATATCCTGCCATCTTACTATAATTACTTATTAGTTTCAGGAATGTTTCTGTCAATTCTTTCAGATTTTCTTCAGAGACAATCATGTTGTCTACAAACAAAAGACAGTTTTATTTCTTCCTTCCCAATCTTTATAACTTATATTCCCTTTTCTTTTATCAATTAGTTGATACTTCCAGTACAATGTGAAACAGCAATGCTGAGAGGGGTCATCCTTGCCTTGGTCTTGTTCTTAGCAGGAGTTTCTAGTGTTTCACCATTAAGTATGATATTAGCAGTATGTTTTTTGTAGGTACACCTTATCAAGTTGGGGAAGTTTCATTCTATTCTTAGTTTGATGAGAGTTTTTATCACAAATGGGTGTTCAATTTTGGCAAATACTTCTTCTGCATCTACTGACATGATCATGTAATTTTTCTTTTTAGCCTGTTGATGTGATGAATTACATTAATTGAATTTTGAATGTTGAAACCGCCTTGCATATGTGGCATAAATCCCACTTAGTTGTGGTATGTAATTCATTTTATATAGTGTTGAATTCAATTTTTTAATAATTTGTTGAGGATGTTTGCATCTATGTTTATGAGGGGTACTGTTCTATAGTTTTATTATAATATCTTTTCTGCCTTTGGTGTTAGTGTAATTCTAGCCTCAGAATAAGTTAGGAAGTATTCCCACTACTTTTACACTATGGAAAAGATTAAGGAGAATTGGTATAATTCCTCTTTACATGTTTGGTAGAATTCACCAGCGAACCCATCTAGGCCCAATGCTGTTTTGGAAGGTGATTAATTATTGATTTAATTTAGTTAATATACATAGGCCCATTTAGAGAGTCTATTTTCTATTGCATACGTTTTGACAAATTGTGTCTTTCAAGGACCTGGTTCATTAAATCTAGGTTATCAAATTTGTGTGCGTGATTATTCATCATATTTCTTTATTATTCTTTTAATTTCCATGTGATCAGTAGTGATGTCCCCTATCTCTGATAGTAATGATTTGTATCCCCTCTCTTGTTTTCTTAGCACAACCAGAGGCTTATCAATTTCATTAATCTTTTCAAAGAATGAGTTTTTGGTTTCATTGATTTTCTCTATTGATTTCCTGTTTAAATTTCATTGGTTTCTACTGTAATTTTTATTATTTATTTTCTTCTAACTTATTTTAGATTTAATTAGTTCTTTTTTTTAAAAACTTTCCTAAGGTGGAAGCTTAGATTATTGATTACTGATTTTAGATCCTTCTTTTCTAATACATGCAATTCAATGCTATAAATTTCCCTCTAAGCACTTCTTTTGCTGAATCCCACAAATCTGGTAAGTTGTATTTTAGTTTTCATTTAGTTAAAATTATTTTTTAAATTTGTCTTGAGATTTCTTCTTTGACCTGTGTTTTATTTAAAGGTGTGTTGCTTAATCTCCAAGTATTTTGGGATTTTCTAGCTATCTTTCTATTACTGATTTCTGGTTTAATTTTATTGTGCTCTGACAGTAGACATTAAATGATCTCTCTTCTCTTAACTTCATTTAGGTGATTTTTATAGCCCATAATGTGGTCTGTCTTAGTGGATGTTTCATGTGAGTTTAAGAATATGTGTTCTTTTGTTGTTGGACAAAGTAAGCCAAAGATGTTAATTATATACATTTGATCGATGATTCTATTGAATTCAGCTATGTCTTTACTGTTTTGTGTCTGCTAGATCTGTCCACTTTTGACAGAGAGTGCTGAAATCTCCAATCATAATAATGGATTAACCTATTTCTCCTTGTATGTCTACCAGTTTTTGCCCCGTGTATTTTTCAGCTCTGTTGTTAGGTGCATATACATTAAGGATCGTATGTCCTCTTGGAGAATTGACCCCTTTATCATTATGGAATACCCTTCTTTATTCCTAATACCTATTCTTGCTCTGAAATAGCTATTCCTGCTTTCTTTTGATTAATGTTAGCATAGTATATCTTTCTCCATCCATTTACTTTTTATCTATGAATGTCTGTATTTAAGGTGGTTTTCTTATAGACAATATATAGTTAAGTTTTGTTCCTTGATCTGCTCTGACAGTTTCTCTTCTAATAATATATGAATCACTATATTGTATCCCTGAAATTAACATAATACTTTAAAAAATAAAAATAAAGTTACACTTACATAAAAATAGTATGCTTGACCATTGGCTTTAAAGTTACTGCTATAGTTGGATTAATAGCTACCATTTTTTTTTTTAATTTTTTTTCAACGTTTATTTATTTTTGGGACAGAGAGAGACAGAGCATGAACAGGCAAGGGGCAGAGAGAGAGGGAGACACAGAATCGGAAACAGGCTCCAGGCTCTGAGCCATCAGCCCAGAGCCTGACGCGGGGCTCGAACTCATGGACCGTGAGATCGTGACCTGGCTGAAGCTGGACGCTTAACCAACTGCGCCACCCAGGCGCCCCAATAGCTACCATTTTTGTTACTGTTCTCAATTTGTTGCCTTTGTTCTTTGTTCCTATATGTTATTGAGGTATAGTTGACATATGACATTATATTAACTTCATGTATACAAGATAATGATTGGATATTTATATATGGTGCAAAATGATCACCACAAGTCTAGTTGACATCTATCCCCATACATAGTTACATTCCTTTTCTTGTGATGAGGACTTTTAAGATCTAGTCTTAGCCACTTTCACTTTGTTCCTATCTTTACATCCCATTATTTTCCATATTTTGTGATGGTAATTAAGCATTTTACATGGTTATATTTTCTCTCCTTTCTTAGTGTATTGATTATACTTCTTTTTTTTTTAACTTTTTTTGTTTGCCCTAGAGATTGCAATATATACTGACAATTATTCCAAGTCTACTTTTGAATAACAGTATACCACTCAATGTGTAAAACAAATACCTTTCAATATCAAAAGAGTGCCCCAATTATATATATATATATATATATATATATATATATATATATATATATGTATTTGCTATTATTATTTTGAACAAACTATTATCTGGTAGATAATATCTTCTTACTTTTACTTACTTTATGTAGATCCTAGTTTCTGACATATATCATTTTCCTTTCTCTAAAGAATTTGTTTTAGCATTTCCTGTATGCTTGTTTGCCTGAAGAAGTCTATTTCTCTCTCACTTCTGAAGGATAATTTGGCAGGATACAGAATTATGAGTTGGTGGAGTTTTTCTCTCAACACAGGCAATATTTCACTGCACTTTCTTCTTGTTTGTGTGATTTCTGATAGGAATCTGATATCATTCTTATCTTTGTTCCTTTATGGATAAGGTGTATTTTTCTTCCAGCTTTTTTCAGAATGTTTTCTTTATCTTTGATTTTCTTTTTTTTTTTTTAATTTTTTTTTCAACGTTTATTTATTTTTGGGACAGAGAGAGACAGAGCATGAACGAGGGAGGGGCAGAGAGAGAGGGAGACACAGAATCGGAAACAGGCTCCAGGCTCCGAGCCATCAGCCCAGAGCCTGACGCGGGGCTCGAACTCCCGGACCGCGAGATCGTAACCTGGCTGAAGTCGGACGCTTAACCGACTGCGCCACCCAGGCGCCCCTATCTTTGATTTTCTGAAGTTTGAATATGATAGGCCTAGGTGTGTGTGTGTGTGTGTGTGTGTGTGTGTGTGTGTGTGTGTGTTTTAAGTTTATTTGTTCATTTTGAGAGATAGAGAGCAGGAGAGAGTAGAGAGAGAGAGGTAGAGACAGAATTCCAAGCAGGCTCTACACTATCAGCACAAAGTGTGACATGGGGCTCCATCTCATGAACCACATCATGACCTGAGCTGAAATCAAGAGTTGAATGCTTTACCAACTGAGCCACCCAAGTGCCCCATAGTATGGGGGTTTTTGTTTGTTTTTGTGTGTTTGTTTGCTTTGGCATTTATCCTACTTGGTGTTCTCTGAACTCCCTGATTCTGTATCTGTGGTTTGGTGTCTGACTAATCTGGGGAAATTCTCAGTCATTATTGCTTCCAATATTGTTTCTGTTCCTTTCACTCTTTCTTCTTCTTGTACTCCCATTGTGTGCATCTTTTTTTTAGTTGTCCCACAGTTCTTGGGACACAGAATAAAATTCTATATAATTTTTCAGTCTCTCTTCTCTTTGCTTTTTTTGTAACTTTTTTTTTTTAACGTTTTATTTTTATTTTTGAGACAGAGAGAGACAGAGCATGAATGGGAGAGGGTCAGAGAGAGAGGGAGACACAGAATCTGAAACAGGCTCCAGGCTCCAAGCTGTCAGCACAGAGCCCAATGCGGGGCTCGAACTCACGGGGGCTCGAACTCACGGGGGCTCGAACTCACGAACCGTGAGATCATGACCTGAGCTGAAGTCGGACGCTCAACCGACTGAGCCACCCAGGCGCCCCTCTTTGCTTCTCAGTTTTGAAAGTTCCTATCAACATATTCTCAAGCTCAGAGATGCTTTCCTCAGTCATGTCCAGTTTACTGAGTCCATCAAAGGCACTCTACAGTTCTGTTACAGTGTTTTGTTTTATCTTTAGCATTGCTTTTTGGTTTTTAGAATTTTAATCTGTCTGTTTACATTACCCATCTGTTCTTCTATGTTGTATCCTTTTTCCATCAGAACCCTGTAATACTGTGATAGAATAAGAAGTATGTATTTCATCTTCATCTCTTCCTGGTTGACCTTCTAAAACTTGTAAATTCTAGAGTGATAGGGATAATAGCAGTGTCTTTTGTTATTCATAATAAGCCCCTTTCAACCATACAAGAATTTATGCAAATAAGTTGATACTTGGAGCACTGGAACTTTCAGCTCCACCCCCTGAACTCCAGGGATGGGAGGCAGGAAGGAAACTGAGTTAATCACCAATGGCCAATGACTTCGCCAGTCATGCCTACCTAATGGAAACTCCATAAAACCCTAAATGATGGGATTTGAAGAGCTTCCAGATCAGTAAATGCATCCACATGCTGGGAGTGTGGCACACCCCAAACTCTATGGTGACAGAAGCTCCTGTGCTCGGAACTCTTCTGGACCTCACCCTATGTATTGCTTCATTTGGCTATTAATTTGTATCCTTTAAAATAAACTGGTAAATGTATGTAAAGTGTTTCCCTGAGTTCTATGAGCTGTTATAGCAAATTATCAAACTCAAGGAGAGGTTGTGGGAACTCCTGATTTGTATCCAAGTCAGACGACCTGGGAGCCACTACTTCCAATTAACATCTGAGATGGAGAACAGTCTTGTGGGACTGGGCCCTTAACCTATGAGGTCTGTGCTAACTCTGGGTAGTTAGCGTCAGGCTCGAATTAAATTGAGGGCACCCAGTTGGTGTCCACAGAGAATTGGAGAATTGCTCAGTGTGGAAAAACCACACATTCGGTGTCAGAAGTATTGTGAGTAGAGACATAATCTTCCTTTCATCCTTTAGCATATTAATCACAATTGTTTTAAATTCGTAGTCTGATGTGTCCAACGTCCCTGCCATAGCTGATTGTGATTTCAGATACTTGCCGTATTTCTTCAAAGTGTGTTTCTTTTTCCTTTTGGTATGCCTTGTGACTTTGTCTTGATAGCTGGGCGTGATGTACTAGGTAAAAGCAACCTCAGCATATAGGGCATTAGTGGTGTGGTGCTAGAGGAAGGGAAGCATTCTACCTACCATCTTGTGGTTAGCTCTCAGTGTCTTTTTGTGAGCAGTGTCCCTGGGCTCTGAACTTCACGAGTGCTTCTCAGTTCTTCCCCGACCCAAGGCTAGAGTGAGCTGGGGTTGCATGTTTCTTTTCTCCCAAGTCAGTCTCTGACAAAACTCAACAGGCTAGGCTCTGGTAAGTTTCTCTTGAGGTCAGTCCTTGCTAAGAAGAATGGAATGCTCTGGTTTATTTCAAAATGGTTTCTTTTCCCCTCTCCTTTGCTGAAAGCACGAGGGGATTTTTCTCTGACATTCACTATGAGAATCTGTTAATGCTCCTAGAGCCCAAACTCACAACAGCATGCCTCCTTCCAGGGGTGCCTGGGTGGCTCAGTAGGTTGGGCGTCTGACTTGGGCTCATGTCAGGATCTCACGAGCCCCATATCAGGCTCTGTGCTGACAGCTCGGAAGCTGAAGCCTGCTTCAGATTTTGTGTCTCCCTCTCTCTCTGTCCCTCCCATGCTCACTCTTTCTCTCTCAAAAATAGATGAAAACATTTAAAAAATTTTTTAAAGTATGCCTCCTTCCAGACTAGACCCCTTCCCCTGAGGTTTTAAGCCTCAGAGATGTCCACACCAAGCTTCCAGCTATTTGTGGGTTACAGTTCAGGTTTTCCTACCTCATTACTGGTTCCTGTGGAAGTTTTTGCTCATGGGTTTCAGCTCCAGTAAAAATTGTGATTCTCTGTATTTGCCCCCTCCAATATGGGGGGCAGCTCTTTGCCCTATGACTTCACTTCTCTGACAGATCAAAGAAGAAGAGTTGTTGATTATTCTGTTTGTTTACCTTGTTAGGATGGAGTGGTGACTTTCAACCTCCTTATATTCCAGACTGGAAACTGGGCTATGCACTTATTTTTGTCACCTAAGAATGGAATTTCTGGGTTATGAAACATTTGCACTTATGTTTATATTGATGGGGAGTTTTCCAAAGTGGTCATACCACTATACCCTATCTTGAGCAGTGTGTAAGACTTCTAGTTGATCCACAATGTCACCAGCTCTTGGAATTGGCCATGTTTTTATTTTAACCATTCCGCTGTGTGTGTAGTTGTATTGTATTGTGAGAGATGATGATCGCGATGCTGAGCACGTTTTTATTCCATGCTGTGTTTAACTTCAATTTAAGTCCCTTCACTTTGGATTTATTTACCTAAACTTCTTGCTTTCTGAAGGTATTTGACTTATATTTCCCCTTCACTTCATGCTTACTGCTATGTGCTGGCTCTGCACAGTAAATTCTCCTTCAGCTTCCAGGGTATTTCAGCCTGCCTTCTGCTCCAACTACCTGGAAGGGTAGTTAAGAAAGAACTAAATGCCAACACTCTCTTCCTCCAATAACCTTCACCCTACAACTTCCCACCAAAGTTCCCTGGATTCTTCTGTGAACAGACCCCTGGGAGACCAGCAAATTTCTTTGACATATTTAATTATGCCCAAGTCACACAGTGAGTACGGTCCCATCTCAAGCTGGGGTTCTGCTACCCTTAAGTAAGTCAGAGGCACAATTAAAGAGTTTTGAAATTTGATTCTGTGGATTTTTATTGAACAGAAAGTACCAGAGATAGAATTAACTCCTCTTGGACATGGCTAAGTGTTTCCCCAAAAAGCCAGTTGGATTTTGCAATTCACAAAGACCCTCAAACCCAAAATTTAACTATTGAAGTGACTGTCATCAACTTCTGCTATTGTAACTGGTTATTGTGATGCCACAGGCTTGATGAAGTCCTTTTGCTAATAGAGATTGTCTTGTACCTTTGTACTAATAAAAATATATTTTTGCCTGGGGATGATTTTAGTTTGGAGAAGGTAGTAAAAGTCAATTATAGAGAGAATTGGCTTAATTTGGAATGAAGTTGTTTCCAGTTGCAGTACTCATGCATATTACTAGTCACTATATTGAACTGAGATACCCATTCTTTGGGCAAACTAAAAGTGATACATTTTCCACAGTGAATTATGAAAAACTATAAACCTTACCAAGAATACACAGAGTATATAAAAATAGCTGAAGAGAACAGAGAATATCATGAGTTTTAAAGTTACGTAAGCAAAATCTTTTTTTTTAAGCTTTATTCATGATTTGAAGATTGTTTTCACTAGTAAATTGCTCAATTTTTCTCTGTGTAGCATTGAACTAGCTCCAAAATAAAAATTAAAGACTTGGTCTCAAACCCATAATAGTGAATCTTCTGTATTTTAATAGCCTGGAACAAACTCCACAACATCAATCATTATGCATCTTTGAAATGTAGAAAATTATTGTTATGAAAGTTGAAATGAAATTTTAAGGGTTTCAGCGGGTCTTTTTTAACATGTTAATTGTAGCATTCATTCCCCAAAGTGAATTCTAAAATAATGAAATGCACCCGGGGATATTGTAAAAATGTAGATTCTGATTCATTAGAACCTGGGAGGGGCCTCAGATTCCACGTGTCCACAAACTCTCAAGAAATGCCATATTGCTGGTCCACAGATCATACTTAGAGTAGAAAGGGTAGGTGACCCCTAATGAGCCCTCATTATTTATGAAAGCACAGTGGGGAAGGTAATGTGTTGCAACAGGAAGAGCAATGCCCCAGTATCAAATGACATTAGTTCAAGTTTAAGTTCTGCTACTTGCTTGCTGTGCATCCTGGAATAAAATCATGCACTGATAGTGAACTTCTGTTTTCTCATCTACTATGTGTGTGCAATTTCTGCCCCTACCCAGCTCAAAATAGGGAGGAGTTCTTCCAACTTGAAGTTTACATTCTAAGTAAATGTGTAAGGCAGAAATGTATATATGCATATACTCTGTGTGTGTGTGTGTGTGTGTGTGTGTGTGTGTGTGTATGATCTGTATGTATATATGTGGAAGGACATTTAAATCTCCCATTGTGTATATTATTTCAATAAATCCAACACAAGTACATAGAGGCTTTGTGTACTCACCTAGACGATCATCTCTTCCTGGACAATTGGCATCATGGTTTGTTGTGACATCTTTTAGTTCCAGTGAGGTTCACATTACCTTCTATCACCAGGAAAGGGTGGAGAATACAGTAATAGTACAAATCTGCTAGGGATTGCCCTCTGATCCCCAAAGACACAAGAGTAATTTCAAATTAACTTTCAAATACATTTGTATAAACGGTTGTTTCCTTTTTCAGAAAGAATAATCCACAACATTCACTTATAAACAGAAACTTAAATTGCAACAGATGTTTCCCTTTTTGAAAAGGTTCTTGAATTCATTGACAGACCTTTGGCTAAACTGATGAATTAATTTGTCCAGGCCAGAATTCATAAATCCTCTAATAATTCTTCCCTTTACACATGTTGACTTGATTTTTGAGAACTACAGCATGTGGTTTCAAAGTTTGAACCTTTACTATTTTAATCAACTAACATTTATTGTGGGGCTGGATGATGACCGATCACCAAAAGATAGTTAACTCAGACATAAAGTCCAATTTGTCAATTAAACAAGCCTGGATACCTAAATAATAAGCAGAAATCGATCGGTGTCACTGAATTTTGAAATGTTTGGCCATTTTGATATAACTCTTTTTCTTCCAACTATATTGAAGATAAATTTCTAGGTATTACTACAAAGCTTGGAAATGTATATCATTGCTACATTTAGATGTGGTTGGTTTAGCCTAGCTGTATACAAGCCAGCTATTAACTATACAAAAAATTTGTAACTAAACTGTAAATAGATTTATTTATAATTCGTCAGTTTCTTTTTTTTCATTAATACATGAAAGCTAAATTGCAATTTAGCAGGGTTCAAGCCAGGCTTCAATAAAACATTTAGCAAAGCTTTAAAAATTTTAGTCTTGTTAACTCCCTACACTAAAACCAGAGGTAAACATTGCTTACCATAAACAAGTTTAAGATCATGTTGGGTAAAAATCTTTTTAAGATTATCCATTAGAAAACTTCATTTCTACAACCAAGTTAACCAGTTATCATGGGTCTTTCCTTGTGGTTAATTCTAACAGGTCAATGGGGAAAATGTACTGGATCACTTACTAGTTATAACAAATATGGATTTAAATTGGTAACACTTTCCTTTTTGATATGAATCAAATGTCTTGGAATCCTGTTAGATAATTGTAGTGAGACTAGTCATAATTTCAAGAATAAATGCCTTCTATGCATTGGGAAGTCCAGATTATGACTGCCCCATTCTTATGTTAGTTAAGTATAAGATAAAGGATAAAACCCACTTAGAATAGTGGTTCTTAAATTTGGGGATACATTAGAGCCACCTGGAAGTCTAGTTAAAACACAGATTGTTACCAGGGTGCCAAGATCGTTCAATGGGAAAAGGACAATCTTTTCAATAAATGATCCTGGCAAAATAGAACATCCACATACAAAAGAATGAAGCTGAATCCTTGTACCACATACAAAATTTAACTCAAAATAGATCAAGGACCTAAGAGCTAAAACTAAAACAAATTCAGTCTATGCATACAATGGAATATTATTCTGCTGTAAAAAACAAACAAACAAACAATGAAACTTAGATAGATGCTACAACATATATGAGCCTTGGAAACATTATGCTAAGTGAAATGATCCAGATACAGAAAAAAAAGTGTTGTATAATTGCATTTATATGAGGTATATAGAAAAGGCAAATTTATAGAGATAGAAAAGTAGAAGTAAACAGAGAGACTCAGGAGTGGGGTGGGAGGAATGCGGAGTTATTACGTTTAGGATGATGTTATGTTTAGAGCTTATGTTTAGGATGATGAAAACGTTCTGGAAATGGATAGTGGTGATGGCTGTACTACAATAGCTGTGCATTTAATGCTACTGAACTGTATACTATACAAATGGTTAAAGGGTATATTTATATTACGTTTATTTTGTAACATAAATATTTATATTACGTTTATTTTGTAACAATAAAAAAGATAAAACTCATGGACTCCTAGGCTCTGTCCCCAGAGTATGTAACTAGGTCTGGGTTAGAGCCAGAGAACTTACATTTCCTTTTTTTTCTTTTCTTTTTTAATGTTCTATTTATTTTAGAGAGAGAGAGAGAGAGAGAGAAACAGAGTATGAGCAGGGGAGGGGCAGAGGGAGAGGGAGACACAGAACCTAATGCAGGCTCCAGGCTCTGAGTTGTCAGCACAGAGCCTGACACGGGGCTCAAACTCACAAACCACAAGATCATGACCTGAGCCAAAGTCAGACGCTTAACCGACTGAGCCACCCGGGCGCCCCCATGAGAACTTACATTTCTAACAAATTCCCTGGTGATGCTTATGCTACTGGCTTAGAAACCACACTTGAAGAAACCTTTCGTTTAAAGACTAGTTCTTCCCACCCAATAAAAGAAGGCATTCAAAAAAGGATTTAAAAATATATGTACTCCAAATTGTGGACCAATTCTGGTTGAAAGTGGTAGATACGGTGTTCAGAAGGATTTTTTTTTAATGTTTATTTATTTTTGAGAGAGACAGAGACAGAATGTGAGTGGGTTAGGGGCAGAGAGAGAGGGAGACACAGAATCCAAAGCAGGCTCCAGGATCTAAGCTGTCAGCACAGAGCCCGATGTGGGGCTCTAACTCACGAGCTGTGAGATCATGACCTGAACCAAAGTTGGTCACTCAACCCACTGAGCCATCCAGGTGCCCCCAGATGGATTCTTGAACAATGTCCAGGCTCAGTGGGAAAGAGCTTTAGGACAGAGTAGCAGTGCACATGATATACAGGAGGAGCGGTGGACAGAACAAATGCCACATATTTATTATCCACAAGGTTGGTTGGTTTTGATCTTGTTCTTATTGTATCCATTTTATAATACAGAGTCATTCTTGCACTTGAATTTAGTTCATATCACAGAACTATAGCTCTTTGGTGCTGGCTTCAGCCAAAGTTAAGTCGATATTGCCCAGCCAGGTCAGGGTGTAGGTTTGTCTTGTGTAGGGGTTGGGGAAGATGGTGAGGTGGGGAAATGGAGGAGGAGAGAAGAGAATTGGACTAAAGACAGTGAAAGCTGATAGGATCAAGTTGGAGAAAAGAGTAGCAAGTAGAAAAGCATGTGCAAAGATTTCTTGTGCATTCTCAAGCACTCAATTAAAAGCAGGCCAAAGCTTGAGAACTGGGTTGAAGGCTAAAGACTGTGTGTGGGAGGCAGAGGTGGGTTAAGGGTATGCAATGCATTTTTCAGGGACAGGCCCCAATACTGGCTCAGAATCTCTTAGGCATGGCTTTTTTAAGGCAAGTCGTACCCAAAGCCTGGTTTACATCTGGAATTCAAGAACTCTCCGTGTTTTGAATATGGCCTAGAGAACACATGTGGTCCACAGGCTGCATTTTTGCCACCCACAACTTTGGGCCACATTTGTAGGAGCCAGCAAAAGAATCAATCTGCTGAGTCAGGATAAAATCTCACACTTTAGAAAATATTATCCAAATAGGCATTCATACATGTTGCCATATTAAGCACTCAAGTGGCCCCATTAATAATAAACTCTTTAGACACAGAAGCACTTACATCACAAATTATGTTATGAATTATAAATAGAGGATAAAACAGCTGAGAATGTGAAGCCAGGAGTTCTAAGTTCTGTTGCTAGCTCAAGCATAGGGCTAAAAAAAAGGCACGCACCTCTCAGTTCAGTTTAAGAATTTTCCTTGAGCATTTTTTTACAAGGCACTTAGGCAAATGGTATATAAATGAGACCAAGTGTCTGTCTTGAAAGTGCTTAAAATCTAGGAAGGGGGTAAAATAAATACACAAATTAATACGTGCAAGACATGGAAATAAAATGTTATGAGAGAGACACAAGCAAAACACTGACTAAGGTTCAACAAAAGAACAAACAAAAACAGTGTATTATTAACTTCTCTGTATCCATTAGATTCTCTTAGCATGTCTGGTTCCCAGGACAGAGTAAGCATTTGATAAATGGTTTTTTGAATGACCAAATGATCATGTCTCTTCCAGTCCTAAACAGTCTGCTAGTGGCCCGGTCGGCAATTTATTTACTCTTAATTTGCATTATTAGACCCAGTATCTATTTCTGTGCCACAAAGTCACACATAGGTCAGTGCATTAATAATCATGAACTGGTTTATAGTCCTGTGCTCCTCCGGTGGAAGATAAGCAACTTTGGTACAATCTATTAAATAGAATATAATTCAAAGAGGGATTTAAATAAAAGAAGATATTGATAGACCCATAAATACAAATACAGGAAAGAGAAGTTAAGAATTGCATGTAGGGTCAGTAGAGTTGGAAGAAATGATTATGTACGGTTTACCTCCAAAACTCACGTCTATTTCTACCAGAGGAGCTTGGAACAATTCTTACAACTGTGAAATACTAAGAGCCATGTATGAATCAGTCATGACGGTTCCTCTTAGCATCCGATTCATATCACATATCATATTTGGCACACTAACCCATTTTTGCAGGAGGCCAAGCTGGAATGTGCCTGATAGTTGAAATCCTTTCATTTTGCAGACTGGAGATTCCTGCAGATGAGGTTTCATGTGCTTGGTAATATGGAGACCATGTTGCAAAGGAAAAGCAAAAGGAGTTCGGTTGCTTGGAATTTCTTGGCTGTGGAAAACATCTTTTAAAGAGAAGTGACTTCAAGGCAGTGTTCTCAAAAGTTATGAAGTTCTAAATGTGTTTTAGCAACTTTTTTTTTAAAGGCAAAGCTCAAAACTGATTAATTTATTTCTGTTCCACTGAAGAGTACAATAAATATGTTATGGTTCTTAATCTTACTAGGCAAAATTAATCTTTCTAATTACATAAGCAAACATGAATCCAGAGCTAGTAAAACTGCAACCACAAAGGATAACAAATGGAGAGAATCAAGCCTTTTGGCAGAATATTATGATACAGTGTTGCAATACAAGAATTTTATTATCTGCTCCACAGTTTTTATGATAACAAAATTACAATTCCTTTCACTTTTTTGTCTATTTAATGCATTACTATTTGACAAATAATTCAAAGTCTAAGTCACTAACATAACAATATCACATCTTACCATATAAATTTTTAGGTGAATAAGGCATCCCTTCGGCCACTGACCAAGCATCTACACCTAGGGAAATTACCTGGCTTCTCCAAACTTTATTTTCTGTTTTTATGTTCCCCAAGAAGCAGACCCTGAAACAAAGATCTGAGTGCAAGCAGTTCTTTAGGAGGGGGGAGAGAAGGGGTGGGTGTGGAAAGCTGGAGGCAGCTCCTACTGGCTGGTGAGAACTGACTGTACACATTTCTTCTCAGGTCCATGTTCAGTGATGTCACACTGAGAGCTTGAAATAGGCCACGGTGGGAGCATTTACACCATGGAAAGCAGCAAGTGCTAAACATCAAGGCTGTTTTTGTTTTTGTTTTTTGTTTCCTTTATGCTTTGAGCACCATTAGTACAGGATACACAGTAACAGAGTGGAGCCGTAAGACAGGAAAGAGGCACACTATTAAGGACCCACTAATAAGCCTGTTGTCTGTGGACTTAAGCTGCAGTTTAATTCTGCAGAGAAACTGTGGGCAGTGATAGAGGACACACTGCAAAATTGTAGCACTGCTGAAGGTAGAATGAGCTGGGGCATTTATATACCCACTCAGTCATTGGAAAGGTGTCTGGGCATGGGTGGTCGATTCCCCCTGACATATCTGCCTCTAGTGAGTGGGGAAAAGAGGCCTTGCCTATCCTCACCCAAGAGACACAGGTCCCAGCAGCTGGAAAGTGGCCCAGCGGCCACTGAAACAATAGGACCCAGGAAATATGGGGGGGGCCCCAACAGCATCTGCTATAGTTTCTTTATAAAATAAAAATAAAAGCATCTACCATCTCATTTCATTTTTTTAAAAACATTTTTAAACGTTTATTTATTCTTGAGAAAGATAGAGACAGAGTACAAGCAGGGGAGGGGCAGAGAGAGAGGGAGACACAGAATCTGAAGGAGTTCCAGGCTCTGAGCTGTCAGCACAGAGCCCGATGTGGGGCTTGAATCCACAAACCATGAGATCATGACCCGAGGCAAAGTCAGATGCTTAACCAACTGAACCACCCAGGTGCCCCTTTTTCACTTTAAATTAATGGAAATATTCTAATGTAAATATATATATGCTTACATATGGGTATTTATTAATTATATACTTTTTTTCTAATTTTTTAGTCGATGCATAATGTTACATTAGTTTTTTATAGAAATACTTGGCATTCCTAAGAGAAAGGCAGGATGTTCACTCATTGTATTACTGTTATCATCATAAACATGATAATGAATAATAGCAACCCATCAATTTAGAGAGCCAGAGAAATGAAAGAAAAAAACAATTCCTTAATGGAAAGACTAGTTTACTTTTTTATAAGTAGAATGTCACCACTGGAGACCAACAGTTTGTGAAGGTGACATTGACAGGTAGGCACGTTAGGGGCACAGACAAGACCTCTACTTAAAATTACCTCCTCTGGACTATTTTGACCCCAAAATCTCCCCCATTGGTTCTCTGTATGGGTTTGGAGCCTGACAGGCCCTGATGATGATTAAGTAGGATATTTAAAAATAATACATGAACCCACAAACTTCACTGATATTGGTGCCCTGATGATTTGTCAGGGTACTGGATGCTAAGGAATCAGACTGTAAAAGGAAGTTTTATAGGAGAAGAAGGTTAGGAAAGTTCAGAGCCTGGAATTCTGGGTGAGGACAAGGCAAGTGCAGAATGCAGAGGTCAGAAGAATGCCACTCTGGTCCCAGCTTTTTCCAGAGCTGTCCCTGCGTCCCCTTGGCCCTCCCAATAATTGCCTACCACTGTCGCAGGCTGGTCTTAACATATTGGATGAAAGTAGTTGGGTGGCAACAGACCCTAAATTACCTCCCTTACTCTTTTTCTGATGCCTGAAGTTCTATTGTCAAAATTTCTTTCTTGGACTTAAAAGAGAATTCTCTGAAACTGTAAGCAACTAAGTCTTAACAATACGTTAATAGTTTGCTCCCAGGTGTGTGGGTGAGGGGAGAAGGCAGGAGAGGAGAGGACCAAGAGGTAGGAGAGCACAAGAGTGCAGGATCCCTGCAAAGTCCGTAGGGTTTGAAGAAGATACTCAGAGAGGATAGAAGTAAGGACACTAGGAAGAGAAGAAACAGACATGTTCCAAAATGACCCAAGCCAATCTGGCCATGTACCACTCGTAGGTTCCCTTTGGTCCTAGGTGAGAGCTGCTGAGGATGAAGTTTTCCATGGTAAGGGTTAGTGGCATCCCTCCAAACTCACTGTCAGGTTATAACAAAAGCAATTCTCAGCGAATTCTGCTACCTTACAAACATTTATCAAACACACATTTGCAGGCAAGAAGGTCCCAAACATTTCTTACCACCTGTTTCATTGGCCCCACAAGGTCCCAGCCTCCTATCCTTCTAGGTGCTCTGACCACTACGTTTCATGAAAGGCTCACCTGAGAAAAATGCAACAATATTCTACAGGCAGGATTCTATTCATCTTATTAGTTCTCTCATCAGAACATAAACCAAAGACTGGACATAGGACTGTTTAGGGATTAAGGACCATTTAGGGATCAAGCATGAAAATTATGGCAAAGGGCACAGGCTATAGACTCATTAGATTCTTACATCCCTTACATTCGGGGGGTGAGGGGGGAGAGAATGTTTAAAAACAAACTTTTGATTAATCTTTAAAAATTCAACATTTAGAGCTCATGTATAGCGTTTGTCACGACAGTCAACAGGCCATTATTTTAATCAATAAAAACTCATTTTCAACATTCACTAGCTAATTAGAAAAGCCCCATGTGTTAGTCAAGGAATGGCCTCTGAGTGTGCCCTCTCTGTTAGGATGCAAGCTCACCATCTTAGATGGGAATTCCTGGTTAGAGCAACTCATAGTGCCGGACTCAAGGCCAAGTATTTTGTGGCCAAGTGCAGACATTCTAATCATCAGCTTTCGGAGTGGAGAGGGGAGTGGGGGTGCACCAAAGACAAAATCCACAAACTTAACAATTTTGAGTAAAACTAACCTACCGATTGGAGTTTCCCATCCAAGTATTTTTCTGTTTAACTTTATTAAAAACATTCTATCAATTTGATTTCTCAGGCTTTGTGTTTCGAACAAATAAAACTGTTGGCTCTTCTCCAACAAAGAAAAATGTATTCTCTTTTCTAATCACTCCTGGAGACGTGCACTTTTCTCACTTCACTCCTTCAGTTAAGCCTAAAAGATAAAAAGTTGAAATCCTAACAGACTTTAAAGAATATACTTTAATCTTATCCACTGCCTGGAGTGCAACTGCAGGTTACCTAGCTGATTTTTATAAAGTTATCTTTCAATAACAATTTGGGACGAATGACTACTTTTCATTGTTGTGTCTTCTTGGAGTTAAGACATCAAAACTGCAGAGATATTATGCTCACATCGGGTTGGAGGCATTCTGGGCAAGTAATCTAAATCTTACTAATCTGGGCAATGGTTCTGCTAATCTACCAACAAATAATCTAAACTGAAAAACTAAGTGAAGAGTCAGGAAAGGAGGAGTCAGAGAAGAAAACACTTGTCCAAATCCATGTGCAATCACAAGTAATACTGTTTATTGGCAGAAAAGTACAAGGGAACTTCTACTGTCATTTCCCATCAAGAGAACAGATGTAGGGATTATTTATAATTAACCCATGAACTAGGCAGCAAGATCGTTAATTCCTACTTAACATATCCATGAACATTCAGGTTCGGAAGGGTAACTAATCATGTGTCGAATAACTACAAGGGTTAATGAAACTGAAACAAAGTGAAGGTGTCCTGAAGTTCATAAAACTTACTTGGTGGAGCCAAGAATTCATGAGCCTTGACTTGGCTTTTTTGTTGGAGCAGCTTCCTCACTAGCCATGGTAATGGGCAGTCTAATAGACAAGCTGTGACTACGCCACGCCTGGCAGCCCTGGCCTTGATTTAGTAGACACTTCTGGAATAAATAGTCTGGCTAAGTAAGAAAGCTTCATAACTAGAATTCTCAAAAACAAACAAGTCCACTTAATTTTGAAAGTAAATTCATCTTTTAAAATATAGAAGTAAATCAAATCTCAGTGGAAGACAGCCACCCAGGCTACAAGTGAGTGAGGATGTAGGGCCATGATGCTGCATGATGGGGACCTGGTGTGAGATGCAGGGTTTCATAGTTAGAGTCTGGTAACTTTCGGTTCTACCCATCCTCAGTACAATACAAATGGTTATTAGTAATCATTTGGAAAATGGCATTCAGTGAAGATCCTTATGCCTTCAGAACTGTTTAAATCCTGCTATGGATTTGAATCTTCCATAACTATTTATTGCAATGAAACAACAGGTATCACTTGTTCAAGGTGGACTCACAGGTACCCCATCTGATTTTCAGAAGAGTCACTCTCCACCTTGCTCAATCACATGGCTGACTCAGCATGTCCACATCCCCAGGCTGGAGGTGTCTTCATCTGATGTTTTGCAGGAGGGTCAAGCAGCCTTTTTTTTTTAGTGGCAATGACTTTCCGTAGATCTTTTCCATACTCAGCTTTTTCTTATTGAGAAAGTGCTTGAAATGTTTCTCAGTATTTACTAATCTGACATGGTAGGCTAAGCTGTATGACCTCAGAAGATTCCAGAACACAAATATTCTGTCAAAGACTGTGTGGTTAAACCCTAGTAGAAACATGTATATCAGAAAAATAAAAATCAGATTCCATTCTTAAGTGGTATAAAATTAAGATACTGTCCTAGCCCTCCTTCCTGTTAAACTTAAATCTGTATACTAATACAACATGCCAATGTCATGGTTTTTAATAATATAATCCAGTAGGTATGATGAGAAACAATGACTGTTGGTTAAGTGTTATTGGGAAAAATGCCAAAGAGGTTACTGCCTGTGTTCTCTTCTAGGATTTTTTATGTTGCAGGTCTCACACTTAGATCTTTAATCCATTTTGAATTTATTTTTGTGGATGGTGTAAGAAAGTGGTCCAGTTTTCCTAACACCATTAATTGAAGAAATTATCCTTTCCCCATTGTAGATTCTTGGCTCCCTTGTTGTAAATCAGTAGGGCATATATACCTGGGTTTATTTCTGGGCTCTCTATTCTGTTCCATTGATCTATGTGCCTGTTTTTATGTCAATACCATACTGTTTTGATTACTATAACTTTGTAATACGGTGTGAAATCAGGGAGCATGATGCCTCCAGCTTTGTTATTCTTTCTCAAAATTGCTTGGGCCATATGGGATCTTTTGCGGTTCTATACACATTTTAGGATTGTTTCTTTTATTTCTGTGGAAAATGCCACTGGAATTTGGGTAGGGATTGCATTGAATCTGGAGATTGCTTTGGGTAGTATGAACATTTTAACAGTATTAATTCTTCCAATCCATGGGTGCAGAATATCTTTTCACTTATTTATGACGTTTTCAATTTCTTTCATCAATGTCTCTAAGTTTTCAGTATATAGATCTTTAACTTCCTTGGTTAAATTTATTCCTAGGTATTCCATCTTTCTACCTCTTGTCTCTCATTGTTCGAAGTTTGCCAGGCAGCTTCTTTTTGGTGCTGGAGAGACCAAAGGTGAGAATGCATGGGGTTTTCTGTCTAGCAAGAGTGAGGAGCAGAGGGGGTCAAGTGAAGCTAGGGAAGCTGGGGTCAGTGACAGTGATGATCCCAAGTGTAGAATTTAGCGTCTGTCTTCACAATTTTCCTCTGATCAGTTCCCCTGGGCTCAGGCCTGAGTAATAATAATCAGGTGCTGCACCAGAAGAGAGTATGAAAACAAGAAGCTGTACCACTAAAGCCATTATAAGCATCAGCAGCTTTGGCCCCAGTGGCACCACAACATCAAGAGATAGTTACAGGTGCCATGGCAGAGATGCCTGGTTTCTGGCTTCTGTGGCCACTGAAGATAGTAACAGCAGTTTTAGCAGCAGTAACAGAGAGCTGCCTGGGTATTGACCACGCTAACTTTGACAAGAGACGTGAATGAGCCACCCCACTGTGGAAGGTCTGGGTGTCAGTGGCAGTGGCTGTGGCTGTTTCGGTGACATTAACTGTGGCTCTGACATGGACAGCAGGAGGAGACCTAGCTGCCGGGAGTCTGAGTGAGAGAGGGGGCAGTGGTGATGCCAGTGGCTCCAGTACACAGACCACCCAGCCAGGGTGACTGACTGGTATAATCACCATATTTTACCCTTAAGTGGGGTGGTTCTACCTGGCGTAAGAAAGATTTTGCTTCTTGCTATCAAGGAATGGATCTATTAGGGTGAATCAGAAAGAGGTCACTTCACCTCAGCAACCCAGAAACCTTCTTCTCATCAGAAATTAGCTTTTGAACTGTACAAAAGTCACGTTTTCAGCATCAACCAGAAGAAATATGAACTTAAACTTTAACATGCCAGGGGTGCCTGGGTGGCTCGGTAGGTTAAGCGTCCAACTTTGGCTCGGGTCATGATCTCATAGCTTATGAGTTCGAGCCCTGCGTTGGGCTCTGTGCTGATAGGTCAGAGCCTGGAGCCTGCATCAGAATCTGTGTCTCCCTCTCCCTGTACCCTTCCCCCACTTGCACTCTGTCTCTTTCTCTGTCTCAAAGATAAATAAACGTTAAAACATTTTTTAAAAAACTTTAACATGCCAAATCCCTGTTCCTCTTCTTGGATCCTCTTGTACTGCAGCTTCTGGGTGGCTTGGCCTTATCTTAGTATTCACCTTATTGGTCAAAGACACTGAAGAATCATACAGTTTCATTACATTTTTTTGGTAATTCTCAGCTCCTTGAAAGGGGTAGAGACCACACTTCCATGGAGAAGCGATTTTTTAAAAGGAATTTCATAGTCAAGAAGGAGAGGAACACTTGGAGTAACTGATTGAATTTATTCAAAGTCACATCCAAGAAGGACAAGTACCACTCAGGGGAGGAAGCAGACTATTCTGTAACATTTCATCTACTCATTGCAGATCTGGATCAAGATGTGGGACATCTGGGCAGAGGTACAAGTGCAAACTGCCAAGTGATGAAGGCTCTGACATGTCTTCGGAAATGTTGCAGGATGTAGACCAGTGTCCTTATCAGGACTCCTCAAGGAGAGTGTGTCATGTGGCCAGGAGGTGGGGTGGGCTGGGGGAGACCCAGCCAAGCATAAGCTTAAGGAGAAAAAGATGGCCAGTAGTTTGTCTTCAAAAGCGTAGGTAGGTAGATATTGAGGAGCAACTATTGAAAAGCAGACACATCTGGGGCTGACAAATGACAAGCCTGCCCTAGGCTCCGCCCACTTTTACCCCATCCCGG
This sequence comes from Felis catus, assembly GCF_018350175.1. Taxonomy (NCBI): domain Eukaryota; kingdom Metazoa; phylum Chordata; class Mammalia; order Carnivora; family Felidae; genus Felis; species Felis catus. Next base: position 29,925,767 of record NC_058380.1, on the reverse strand, counting down.
GTGCTACCAGGCAGAGCTGGTTCTGGCCCCTCAGGCCTCTCCTCCAGACTGCATTTCCTGAGGCTCCAACCATCTCGCTTCCATGTTCCCAAGCCCCCAGTGATTTCCCATCCACAACTCAAAGAGGCCCAACACCTCATTCTACAGTGTCCAGAACCTGCTCTTGCCACCATTTTAACTTTATTTTCAGTTCCTCCCTCTCCGTATCCCTATTCTGGTCAAATTAAATTCTTACTGATTTGTTGCACACCATGTGCATCAGCTTTTTGTGGCTGTGCTCATGAAACTCCTTAGGTGACATTGCTCTTGGTGGCTTTCCTCCCTCACCGCACCCCTGCTCCTCCACATCCGAATCCATCCTGGCCTTCGCAGCCCGACTCTGTGCCACCCCACCCCCCACCCCCCACGGAATCTTCCATGATCTACGAAGTCTAACAGCTGGACTTCAGGTGCATTTCATCTACACGACTCCCAAGAGATGGAGTGTCGTGTAGATTGTGTCATGGCTGATCAATGTTTGTCTTATTCCCCTGTGATAAGCCTGTCAATTCTTGGAAGCTCCCCCAGGAATCAGTGTGACTTCTTGGTGGCCATCTAATACAGGACCAAGCATCTTGCTCCTCCTATTGGAGGAATGTTGTCAATTAAAAAATGTTTAAAAGGAAATGCCTATGTGTAATTCTCCCTTGCCTACCACCAAAATAAGCTTATCATAGTGAATAATGATATAACCTGCCTTAATAATATGTGAGTATCATTTAAAAATAAAATATAATCATAGGTATAATCAAGGGATGCAGAATGTCTGAGAGATCAATGAAAAATTACCTTTTTACATTTAATATTTATCTTGCTCAGGTCTAAAACTATATACACAAAAGGAGTAGGGAAACAGTTCAAAATGGTCAAGAAAGAACTATCCAGTTGATTGGAATATTGACATTAAAGGAAAACACTCAGTGTGTCAAAAGGAATATTTCCATCCTGAATTGGGACAGTCAGAAGTATGATTGTGATTTGCAGCTATGTGAATGCCTATTAAGTAAAGCAAATTGAGAAACCCCCAATGAATAGAGAAAACCAGTAAAGCAGTACTTTGTGTTAGTGTAGGAATTTAGTAGATCTCTGCTGTCTTATTCTAGCCCATTCATTCACTATACACATAGTTATTAAGCTCCTATGAAGTGTCATTTACTTCTCTAAGCACTGGGGATATAACAGTGAACAAGGCCCTGCTTTCATGTGCTTCTATTTACAGAAGAGAAATGAGCCATAACCAGCAAACACATAAATGAGCAAGTTAATTTCAGGCAGTAAAAAGTGTTATGAAGAAAATAAAATAAGGTGATATGAGGGCAAGTGAGAGAGAGACTATACATAGTCTGGATGGGTAGTCAGAGAAAACCTCAACAAGGAGGTGACTTTTATTCCGAGACTTGAGTGACACGGAACCAGCCATGGAAGGGCATACAGCAGGGTAACTCAACCATGACACCAGTGACATTTTGACAGGATGACTCCTTTGGGTGACTGTCCTGATATTGTAGGGTGCGTATTAGTAGCATCCCTGGGTGCTGCTCTCCAGTAGCAGCAACCTCACCCTCCCCAGACTTATGACAATCAAAATGCTTCCAGATTTTGCCAAATGACCCCTGGGGGCTAAAACTGTGGTTGGGAGCCACGGAATCGGAGTGAAGGCTCACAGTAACAATCAAGCTTAAGGTGTCCAATGTACAGAGACAAGGTCAAGAGACATTTTTAGCACTTGCTCCCTCTATATGACAAAATTATTTTCTATAATAATTATGTAACAATCCATAGAAATCATTTTATTCATTCTTCAGTTATAAAATAACCAGCAATTAAAGAAGAAGAAATTTTGATTTTACATTTTGAATACAAATAAAAACTTCAAATAGATACATACAAAACAGAATAGAAACAAGTCAACTCCTGTTTTTCATCTTTACAAGCATTTCTGTCTCATTGGGTTGGCTACATACTGTGTCTAAAGAGAGCTTGAATGATCCCGAACTGTTACAAATTCACCCTTGGAACTAGCATGCATAGTAGAGTCCTCCCTAACTGCTGTATCTGGGAGTACTCCAAATTAACCTACACGTAAAATACAAAGTGCATTAAAGGATAAGGGATAAAAAAATATGCTCCCTTAAAGCCTACCTATATATCATTAAAACTCTACATACTTTAAATAATTGTTCAGAACTCAGACCAACACATGCTTTTTGCAAGGAAGGAGTGTTTTTACCACTTACATAGCTTAGAATTACTGGCTCATGGTGATAATAAAAAGCAGACTAAGTGGGTTTTACCACAGTTTTTAAATTTTCTGTAGCAAATGCATCCCCTTATTGTCCACACCCAGAACTGACCGTTCCCCTCACTCTGCCCTTGGGGCAGGCAGGGCCACAGCGTGTATGACTCTGGAAGCCCAGGGTAAGGGTTTGGGATTTTATTTTTACTTGAATGTTAAGTGCAGAAGAAAGCCCCTGGGGGGGCAGGGCAGGGCGAGGGGGGATTATGGATCAGAAGAGTAACTTCACTTTCATTGTGGTTTCTAATGCAATCATGTTGGCAGGAGTAGACACAGGAAGATGAGTCAGAGACTGACACAGGAGTCCAGGTGAGCCCTAGCAGTGGCCAAGAGGAGGCGGAGAGTCAGGCAGAGCCATGTGAGCCCAGTCAGTAAAGGTAAAATCCAAAAGAGTGAAGTGCAGGCCCAGAGCCCAGGGAAGAGATCAGTACCCGGGATTTCCATTTGGGAGTCACCGGCATGCATATTGTATTTAATGCCTCAGGCGTCCAGGGAAAGTGTAGCTAAAGGATTGTGGCCTCCTTGAAGACAAAGAGGAGCTAGCAAAGGAGGCAGGAAGGAGAAGTGACTGGATGAGGTGCCCTGGTTTAAGGAGGAGGGAGTGGCTCTATGTCATCCTGGTGAGATGCTAACAATGACAGATTACAACCTGGCTTTGCATGCTGGAGATTATCAGAGGACATGGGCAAACTTGGGGATGCCCATCTGTGCAGTAATGGAACAGAAGTTCACCAGGTGATGATAAGAGCCCTAGGTTGTGACAATAGGCAATTCTTTTAAGACATTTTGCTGAATATGAACAAAGAAATAGGACAGAGCTGGAGGAAGACATGGGAACATTTATTTTCCTTTCTTCTAGTCATGCCATTGACTTTTTTCCAAGGAACCTCTCCTCTCCCATGCTCAGCACATGTGGTTCAAGAAAGGCTCAACCCCTACTCCAGGGACAAAGCATGTGACCCAGCTTGACCAACTACAACATCATATTCCATGGCCACAGTGCTTGGTTAAGAAATGGGTACATGAGTTGAGTTGGTACAACCCAGAACTTCTTTGGAAGCTACGGAGAAGTCACCTTCCCAATTCACCTGAATTTGATCTGGGAAGATGTGTGTCTGGATCTGCAAGCAGCTGCTACAGGAATTCTTAGAACACGATGAAATATTCTGAGCTGAGAGATAGAGTCCTTTGCCTGGATTCATCTACCCCTTGAGTCAGTGAATTTCCTTTGTTTTACTTTTCAGTTTGAATTTTCTGTTTTCTTGAAAGAGAAAGTGTCCTGACCAGTAAGTTCCAAAATTTACAAAGGGCACCCCTACACAATTTGCATTAAGATGGTCAGGACGGGGGGTGCCTGGGTGACTCGATCTGTTAAGCATCTGACTCTTGACTCAGGTTAAGGTCATGGTCTCATGGCTGTTTGAGTTTAAGGCCCACATGGGCTCTGTGCTGACAGCACCAAGCCTGCTTGAGATTCTCCCTCTTTCTCTGAACTTCCCCTGCCTTCACTGTTTCTGTCTGCCTCAAAATAAATATTTTTTAAAAATTTTTTCCAAGTTTTTCTATAAAGTCCTTATTAATTTCCAAGAGAAATATAATTTTTTCATTTATTTATTTATTTATTTAATATGATTTATTGTCAAATTGGCTTATATACAATACCCACTGCTCATCCCAACAATTCTCAATGCCCATCATCCACTTTCCCCTCTCCCGCACCCCCATCAACCCTTAGTTTGTTCCCGTATTTAAGAGTCTCTTAACAGTTTGCCTCCTTCCCACTCTGTTTGTAACTATTTTTTCCTCTTCCCTTCCCCCATGGTCATCTGTTAAATTTCTCAAGATTCACATTTGAGTGAAAACATATGGTATCTGTCTTTCTCTGACTGACTTATTTCACTTAGCATAATACCCTCCAGTTCCATCCACGTTGCTGCAAATGGCATGATTTTATTCTTTCTCATTGCCAAATAGTATTCCATTGTATATATAAATCACATTTTCTTTATCCATTTGTCAGTTGATGGACATTTAGGCTCTTTCCATAATTTGGCTATTGTTGAAAGTGCTGCCATAAACATGGGGGTACCTGTGCCCCTATGCATTAGCACTCCTGTATCCTTTGCATAAATACTAGTAGTGCTATTGCTGGGTCATAGGGTAAATCTATTTTTATTTTTTAAGGAACCTCCACACTGCTTTCCAGAGTGGCTGCACCAGTTTGCATTCCCACCAACAGTGCAAGAGGGTTCCCGTTTCTCCACATCCTCGTCAGCATCTATAGTCTTCTGATTTGTTCATTTTAGCCACTCTGACCAGTGTGAGGTGGTATCTCAGTGTGGCTTTGGTTTATATTTTCCTGATGGTGAATGACGTTGAGCATCATTTCATGTGTCTGTTGGCCATCTGGAAGTCTTCTTTGGAAAAGTGTCTATTTATGTCTTATGCTCATTTCTTCACTGGATTATTTGTTTTTCAGGTGTGGAGTTTGGTGAGTTCTTTATAGATTTTGGATACTAACCCTTTATCCAATATGTCATTTGCAAATATCTTTTCCCATTCCATCAGTTGCCTTTTAGTTTTGTTGTTTCCTTTGCAGTACAAAAGCTTTTTATCTTCATGAGGTCCCAATAGTTCGTTTTTGTTTTTAATTCCCTTGCTTTTGGAGATGTGTTGAGTAAGAAATTGCTGCAGCTGAGGTCAAAAATGTTGTTGCCTGCTTTCTCCTCTAGGGTTTTGATTGTTTCCTGTCTCACATTTAGGTGTTTCATCCATTTTAAGTTTATGTTTGTGTATGGTGTAATAAAGTGGTCTAGTTTCATTCTTCTGCATGTTGCTGTCCAATTCTCCCAGAATCATTTGCTAAAGAGACTGTCTTTTTTCCATTGGAAACTCTTTCTTGCTTTGTCAAAGATTAGTTGGCCATACATTTGTGGGTCCAGTTCTGGGTTCTCTATTCTATTCCATTGGTCTATGTCTGTTTTTTGTGCCAATACTATACTGTCTTGATGATTATAGCTTTGTAGTAGAGGCTAAAGTCTGGGATTGTGATGCCTTCTGCTTTGGTTTTCTTCTTTTTCAATATTACTTTGGCTATTGGTGATCTTTTGTGGTTTCATAGAAATTTTAGGATTGTTGTTCCAGCTTTGAGAAGAATGCTGATGCAATTTTAATTGGGGTTGCATTCAATGTGTAGATTGCTTTGGGTAGTATTGACATTTTAACAATATTTATTCTACCAATCCATGAGCATGGGATGTTTTTCCATTTCTTTGTATCTCTTTCAATTTCTTTCATAAGCTTTCTATAGTTTTCAGCATACAGATCTTTTACATCTTTGGTTAGGTTTATTCCTAGGTATTTTATGGTTCTTGGTGCAATTGTAAATGGGATCCATTTCTTTATTTCTGTTTCTGTTGTTTCATTTTTGGTGTAAGGAAATGCAACCGATTTCTGTCCATTGATTTTGTACCCTGTGACTTTGCTGAATTCACATATCAATTCTAGTAGTCTTTTGATGGAGTCTTTAGAGTTTTCCATGTAGAGTATCACATCATCTGCAAAAAATGAAAGTTTGACTTCTTCTTTGCCAATTTTGATGCCTTTCAGTTCATTTTGTTGTCTGATTGCTGATTGCTGACTTGCAACACTGTGTTAAAAAACAGTGGTAAGAGTGGACATCCCTGTCATGTTCCTGATCTCAGGGGGAAAGCTCTGTTTTTCCCCATTGAGGATGATATTAGCTGTGGGCTTTTCATATATGGCTTTTATGCTGTTTAAGAATGTTCCTTCTATCCGGACTTTCTTGAGGGTTTTTATTAAGGAAGGATGCTGTATTTTGTCAAATGCTTTTTCTGCATTTATTGACAGGGTCATATGGTTTTTATCCTTTCTTTTATTAATGTGATGTGTCACATTGATTGATTTGTGAATATTGAACCAATCCTGCAGCCCTGCAGGAATGAATCCCACTTGATCATGGTGAATAATTCTTTTTGTATACTGTTGAATTCTATTTGCTAGTATCTTGTTGAGAATTTTTGCATCCATGTTCATCAGGGATATTGGCCTATAGTTCTCCTTTTTTGTGGGGTCTGTGTCTGGTTTGGGAATCAAAGTAATTCTGGCTTTATAGAACGAGTCTGGAAGTTTTTCTTCCCTTTCTATTTTTTTGGAACATATTGAGAAGGACAGGTATGAACTCTGCTTTAAATGTCTGGTAGAATTTCCCAAGGAAGCCATCTGGTCCAGGACTCTTTTTTGTTGGGAGATTTTTGATAACTGATTCAATTTCTTTACTAGTTATGGGTATGTTCAAATTTTCTATTTCTTCCTGTTTGAGTTTTGGTAGTGTGTGGGTGTTTAGGAATTTGTCCATTTCTTCCAGGTTGTCCAGTTTGTTGGCATATAATTTTTCATTGTATTCTCCGATGATTGCTTGCATTTCTGAGGGATTGGTTGTAATAATTCCATTTTCATTCATGATTTTATCTATTTGGGTCATCTCCTTTTTCTTTTTGAGAAGCCTGGCTAGAGGTTTATCAATTTTGTTTATTTTTTCAAAAAACCAACTCTTGGTTTCATTGATCTGTTCTACTGTTTTTTTTGGATGCTATATTGTTTATTTCTGCTCTGATATTTATTATTTCTCTCCTTCTGCTGGGTTTGGAGTTTCTTTGCTGTTCTGCTTCTAGTTGCTTTAGGTGTGCTGTTAGATTTTATGTTTGGGGTTTTTTCTTGTTTTTTGAAATAGGCCTGGATTGCAATGTATTTTCCTCTTAGGACTGCGTTTGCTGCATCCCAAAGGGTTTGGACTGTTGTGTTTTCATTTTCATTTGTTTCCATATATTTTTAAATTTCTTCTCTAATTGCCTGGTTGACACATTCATTCTTTAGTAGGTGTTCTTTAACCTCCATGCTTTTGGATGTTTTCCAGACTTTTTCCTGTGGTTGATTTCAAGTTTCATAGCATTGTGGTCTTAAAAGTGTGCATGGTATGATCTCAATTCTTTTATATTTATTGAGGGATGTTTTGTGACCCAGTATGCGATCTATTTTGGAGAAAGTTCCATGTGCACTCAAGAAAAATGTGTATTCTGCTGCTTTAGGATGAAAAGTTCTGAATATATCTGTCAAGTCCATCTGGTCCAGTGTATCATTCAGGGCCATTGTTTCTTTATTGATTTTTTGTCTAGATGATCTGTCCATTGTTGTAAGTGGAGTATTAAAGTCCTCTGCAATTACTACATTCTTACCAATAAGGTTGCCTATTTTTGTGATTAATTGTTTTATATGTTTGGGTGCCTCCGAATTCAGTGCATAGTCATTTATAATTGATAGCTCTTCTTGATGGATAGACCCTGTAATTATGACATAATGCCCTTCTTCATCTCTTGTTACAGCCTTTAGTTTAAAATCTAGTTTGTCTGATATAAGTATGGCTATTCCAGCTTTTTTTTTGACTTCCAGTAGCATAATAGATGGTTCTCCATCCCCTCACTTTCAATCTGAAGGTGTCCTCGAGTATAAAATGGATCTTTTGTAGACAGCAAATATATGGGTCTTGTTTTTTATCCATTCTGATACCTTACGTCTTTTGATTGAAACATTTAGTCCATTTACATTCAGTGTTATTGTTGAAAGGTATGGGTTTAGAGTCATTGTGTTATCTGTAAGTTTCATGCTTGTAGTGATGTCTCTAGTCCTTTGTGGTCCTTGCAACATTTCACTAACAGAGTCCCACTTGTAGGTCTGGTTTAGTGGTGATGAATTCCTTCAGTTTTTGTTTGTTTGGGGAAACCTTTATCTCTCCTTCTATTCTAAATGACAGGTTTGCTGGATAAAGGATTCGTGGCTGCATATTTTTCCTGTTTATCACATTGAAAATTTCCTGCCATTCCTTTCTGGCCTGCCTAGTTTCAGTAGATAGGTCTGCTACTACCCTTATCTGTCTACCTTTGTATGTTAAGGCCCACTTATCCCTAGCTTTCAGAATTCTCTCCTTATCTTTGTATTTTGCCAGTTTCACTGATATGTCCTGCAGAAGATCAATTTATGTCCGAAGGGAGTTCTCTCTGCCTCCTGTATTTTGATGTTTGTTTCTTTCCCCACATTGGGGAAGTTTTCAGGTATGATTTCAGGCAGAAGTACACCTTCTGCCCCTTTCTCTCTTTTCTTCTTCTTCTGGAACTCCTATGATACAGATACTGTTCCATTTAGTTGAATTACCTAGTTTTCTAATTCTCCTTGTGATCCAGATTTTTTTTTATCGCTCTTTTTCTCAGCTTCCTCTTATTCTGTAATTTTATCTTCTATTTCACCTATTCTTCCCCCTGCCTCTTCAATTCTAGCTGTCACCAACTCTAGTTTATTTTGTACCTCGTTTACAGCATTTTTAAATTCATCATGACTATTTTTAAGTTCCTTGATCTCTGCAGCAATAGATTCTCTGCTGTCTTCTGTGCTTTTTTTTCCAAGCCCAGTGATTAATCTTATGACTATTATTCTAAATTCTCATTCATTTTTGATCAATTCTCTAACTGTCATTTCTTCCTGGAATTTCTTTTGAGGAGAATTCTTCTGTTTCATCATTTTGGCCAGTTTTCTGTCCCTTATGTGTTTTAAAAGCTCGTTATGTGTCTTGCACCTGCGAGCACTACTATATTAAAGAGGGATCATACGCTGTCCAAGGCCTGGCCCTTCAGGAGGTGTTTTTTGGAGAGTTGCTTGCTCTCTGTTGTTGTTACTGTGGTTGCTTTATCTCCCTACTTGTAGTGATGTTTTGGACCCTCCACCAGGTGTGCTTTGATTTGTTCATTGAAGTAGCCCTGGAAAGGAAACAAACAGACAAACAAAAAACAAACAGAAAACAAAAACACGCAAACACACACACAAACAAACAAAACTCCCAAAACAAAAAACCAGAAACACCAGCTACAAATAAACAACAGGGTGGAGGCGCTGCTGATGGAAGAGACCTTATCCCATACAAAGAGAGAAATGACAGGTGTGGAAAAAAGAAAGAATAAAAATTGACCAGAGAAACTATAGGGCTTAATCCAGAGAGAGAGAAAGGAAAATAAAGAAGGAGGCAGGGATAAAGAAAAAGAAAATAAAGTTATCTGGACCGAGAAACTATATGGCTTAATCCAGAGAGAGAGAGAGAATGGAGAATAAAGAAAGAGGTGTGGAACATGTATCAAGAGAATGGATTAAATATGTCTGCTTAAACAAACCAACAACCAGAGTAACAGGACTAGAGGAGGGAAGAGATAAGAAGAAAAGGAAGGAAGAATATATTTATATAATAAGAATTGTCAGAGAATTAAACCAGGCAATGAAGCAGCACAGGTCTGGAGGAGGGGCTGTCTGGTTCATCAGCGTCAATCCCTCCCCAGTAGATACCAGGCTGGAGGGGCGTGGTTTGGTGTAGGCAGTCCCACCTCCACTGTGGACTGGCTATCCAATCCCTGAGGCCCCATCTTGGGGGGTTGTGGGGAGAAAGATGGTGACACCCCAGTCTCTCCTCCACAGAGTACTTTGTTTGAGCTGGCATCATTATGCTGTGGAGGTGGTTTGTCCCACTCCACCAACTCCAGTGCCTGACTTGGCTGGGATTCAAACTCTTGTGCTGCCTGCCCCAGTACTAGGGAAGTGTCTCTTTGCGCTGCCCATATGTGGTCCCTGGCTGACAGGCACAGGCAGGCTTTGTCTTGTCTCACAGCAATCCAGGGAGGAATTGCTTTCTCCTACTGCAGACTGTGCCCCTGACCTAGCCACCCAGCCCAGGGGTGGCTCCCCTCCTCCCTAGGTGCACAATCCAGGCAGCTGGCCCCTGTTCCAGAGCAAGCCCTACAGTTAGAGATTGGATTTTTCTCTATCCCAGTCCAAGGTTTTTCTCTTGTCCAGATACAGTCCTATGCTTTCCCAGCAGCTCTTTCTCTTCTCTTTGTCTCTCCACAGAAGGAGATCCCTCCCCACCATTCGTTTTATCTCTCCCAGTTCACAATCATGAACCTATGGCCCATCAGTTTGTCCCATTGGGTCCCTGGAAGCACAACTGTCTCTTTTCCTCCTGAACTGTTGGGATTCAAGGTCCTTTGGCTTCAACTCTTCTTTATTTGAGAGGCAAGGGACGTTTGGATTCCCCCTACTTCTCCACCATGTTGGCCCTTCCTCCCCTCTCTCAAAATTAATAAATACATGGAAAGAAGAAAGAAAGAAAGAACGAAAGAAAGGAGGAAAGGAGGAAAGAAAGAAAGAAAGAAAGAAAGAAAGAAAGAAAGAAAGAAAGAAGGTGGGGAGGCACTTGGATGGCTCAGTCAGTTGGGCATTTGACTCTTAATGTCTGCTCAGGTCATGATCCCACAGTCATGGGATTGAGCCCTACATCAGGCTCCACACTGGGCATGGATCCTGCTTAGGATTCTCTCTCTCTCTCTCTCTCTCTCTCTCTCTTCCCCTCTACCACCCAAGTGCCTTTCTTTCTTTCTTTCTTTCTTTCTTTCTTTCTTTCTTTCTTTCAGGAGGAGGACAGCCTTGTCCCAGTTTTAGGTTTGTGTGAGGAGCAGTGGGAAGTTGTGTCAAATTCCAAGAGTTGCAGATTACTATCACATTGACAGAGGCTTTTATTCCCCATCTCCTTTAATGCTCTTGCATTCAATATTTGGATGGTATGATTTTGTGTCACTGCATGGCCCCAGGGGCTCCTCCTCCAGGCCACATCAGTCGGTTAAGCATCCGACTTCAGCTCAGGTCATGATCTCATGGTTTGTGAATTCAAGCCCCTGTCAGGCTCTGGGCTGACTGCTCAGAGCCTGGAGCCCACTTCAGATTCTGTGTCTCCCTCTGTCTGCCCCTCCGCTGATTGCACTCTGTCTCTCGCATTGTCTCAAAAATAAATAAACATAAAAAAATTTTTTAAAGTTTACCTAATTATGTTAGAAGAGGAAGAAGATTTCTATAATAATGCTGATTTTTTAAAAATAACCTACTTTCTGACTATTTTATGTGTCACATACCCAGATGCTGAAAGAATTCAGGAAAAGGCCAAGAAAAGCAGACAATAAATGTAAAAGAACATAATCATTTATACTCTGTAAAACCCATGCCCTTGAGTGGTAGTTTACATGGAGATCTTGATCTGGAGCTGAAGGGGGAGGTGTCTTGATATGTTTGCATCCAGTGGTCTCTGGCTCTCCCAGAAGAGGGTCAAGGAAAAATTAGAAAGCTGATAATATTTTTTAAAGCAGATGGGCCCCAGGAAATATGGCCAATAAAAATTCATTGCATTTAGCATAGCTTTCAGAAAGCTCCCCAATATAGCTTACCTTTCCAGTTTCATGTCTTCCTGTGTCCTTTCTAGGCTTTGTTCCAAGGACATTGACCCATTTACAGATATATATTTTGTTGCTTTGTATCTCCAAAACTTAGCACAAGTCCTGGACCATAGAAGCCACACAACAGATGTTTGTTGAACTGATGGCTGAACAAATGGAAACCTAGCCATTCAATATAGATTGGATCTCATCACGTTCTTTCTGATTCCCTTGTACCATGGAGGGCAGGATTAATATGGTGGAAAGCATCAATAATAACTGGAAATGTGAGGAGCATTATTGTCTGGGAAAATGAGGACACGTTGAACCATCTCAGTCCCGTCTCATAGAGAATTCCTCAATTTCAGCTGAGGAGAGAGGGCCTTGGGCATTTGGAACCATTAATTCCATAACAGGAACTGAGAAGCTCACATTTCACTGTCTTAAAACATCTATACAGCAACTGATGACAAATGGACTCACAAATCCTTCTCCAAATCTTCAATCTCACCCACATTATGTTCATACTAGGGAATTTTTATTGGTCTTACTTCCCAGGGGCTCTAGGCTTGGTGAATAGAAAGGCCCAGCTCCTTTGCAGCCTGTTGAGACAAACTACCATGTACCATACACTATAGAGTCCCCTATAGGATTAGGCTGATGCCACCACCACCCCCACCCCAGGCCTCAGCCTGAAATAGCTCCCCTGTTTGGCTTCCACCCCTTACTGTCCTGCTTCCCTCCCTCCTGACTGGGCTTCCCACAAGTACTTCCTTAATAAATCCCTCAAAATCCCTCACACGGAAATCCTCATCTCAGAGAGTGAGTTCTGGAGAAACTAACCTTACAAGGGTGTTTACTATGTGGGTGTATGAACATGTATAAAATGTTGCAACAATTCTTGAGGCCTTTTCAACCAAGTTGAACTTGATTTGAAGTTGTATACTTATTTCTCGTTGGAAAGTAACCCCCCTCAAGCCTAGGAACAGCTCGATTGTATAGGTATTCTTGGAGTCCCGAGGACAGTCCTTCTGTTTTTACAAAGAGCTGCCTGCCTCATATATGGCAGTAGGTTTGACAATTTGGCCTTGCCTCACTAAATTAAACAAAAACAAGCATTATCAAATGTTTAGATTTCCTGGAGTCTTGGCTTCAAGTAGCTTGATGAGTCATTCCTGACAAGTTCATATGCAGACCTCTAGTTGTATTAAGGCCTTAAGCTTTGTGGTGGTGAGGTGAGTTTCCTTTGTTTTATTTTTAAATCTAACAGCACAAGCAATGCTAGCCACACCAATTAAAACAAGGAAAGAGTTAACCTTCGAGATGACCACAGTCCAGATGGCAGCATGAAAGTCACCAGAGCCATTTCATCTTCCAGAAGATTTATCACTGCAGAAATCCAAGTCTTTCATGTGGATTTCTGCCACAATCCATATTGCACACTCACACAAGGAATCTGGAGTTCAAGAGTCTGAAACAGCACTGTGAACATGGATTTGTGCTATAAACAGGACCCTAGAGGCGCAAGGTTGGCCAGGAAAATGATGCAGCTTTCACAAAATCAGGATATGTGAAGACAGGCACCCTGATGACAAGAATATCCGAAGCCCTTGGTGTCACTTTGCAGGCACCCACTGCTTTGCTCTCCTGCTTTTGCCTCTGGTCCTCATTCTCAATCTTGCCAAATGCCTCTTTTTTTTTTTTTTTTTTTTTTTTTTTTTTTTTTTTAGCTACAACACATTCTCTTTTCTCTCAGTTCCACCCCAGATGTTTGCCCATGCTCTGTTCCAAAAGCCTCAGTTTCCCCTTCAAAAGCTGTTCCTTAAGAAGCATTTTCCTTCAGGAATCCCAAGCTGTGGTGTCCCACACTGGTAGTCTGGAACCCAGGGAAAGAAAAGAATTTAAAGTGCTGCCTGGCTTCTGGGCATTGGGGTAGCACACTAATGTCCTCATACCCAAGTCTTGTTTCAGACACCCTGAAATCAAGTTTAAGAGCTCATTCTCAATGGTCATGAAATTTTACAAAATGCTACAGAGAATCAAATTTAAATGATGCAACCACTTTATTTTCAGTACAATGTATTTTTAGCTGAAAGAGGTTTTCAGAGGAAAGCCATATCTTTTATGGGATATCATGCTTGTCAAAAGCAATTAAATAGTACATGGAGGCCTCAGAGTGGGCTCCAGCATAATCTGGATATAGTTTGGGTACATGAATAAATATAAATTTGATGAAACCTCCTCGTATATGAAATGTAGCCTAAAACATACTACTTTTGAAAAGTAATGAAGTTATTCAAATACTTTGATTTCAAATTGCTTCCACCAGTCATTGATTTATAAATGTCATTTGCCATGTGATTCCAAATGACTTTACAGACTACAGAGCATGGAACTATGGGGATAAAGGAGACTTTAATGATCTTACATAAACCAGAAAGACTTTATTTAAACTTTATATAGAACAATGTATTGATTGTTTGGTCTAAGAACCTCTTGTTTCAGACACCTGTCATTTGAAAGACAGGATTTAAGAGAATACATGGCATTCCTAGAAAACTGGACCACAGTTTATAACAACTAAAGAATGAATTTGTTGTTTCTATAGTCCAATATATTTCAAACCCATGGCACCCATTGCTCATTCCTTTTAGACACGTGATCTTAGGTCCGTTTACACCATCCAGACAGCCCAAAGCAAAATTATTAGTCTTGTATTTTGCTGCATAACCAACTCTCCCAAACTTAGTAGCATAAAACAACTACCATTAGATTATGCTTATGAATTCTGTAGGTCAAAAATTTGGAAAGGACACAGAAAAGCATGGGCATACAAGGACTCCATGATGTCTGTGGCACCAGCAGGGAAGACTGGAACAGACCGGCCTGAAGGATTCACTTCTGAGATGGCTTCTTTACCCGTAAGTCTGGCTTCTGGCTGGGCTGCTTGGAGCTGGGTCTCTGGAGCTGGTGACCCAGGTACTGTTATGTGCCTCTTCTCTGTGCCATGACTTCTCACAGCATGAGAGATAGGATCCAAGCGGGAACATTCCAAAAGCAAGCATTCCAAGAGCAAGGGTTTCAAGAGAACCAGATGGAAGCTGTCTTTCTGATCTAGTCTTGAAAGTTATATAGCATCATTTCTGCCATACTTATTGTTTAAAGTACTCACATTCGGTTTTGAATCCTGATGCCTCCACTTCTAAATGGGTGACCTTAGGCAAGTGGCTTCATCTCTTCCTCACTCTACAAACACAGATGCTGATCGATCACAGGGTTGTTATGGATAAACACAAATCCATGTTAGAGTGCATCACTAATTTATAAACAGTTGGCTAATTCTAATCCTCTTTCTTGTTTTCTTAGCTACCTTTATTTCCCACATTTCTCAGGCAGAAGCATGTGCAATCTCCCTGCAATAATTCCATCAAAATCTGCCCTCAAATCTGTTGTTCAGAAGGTGGAATCTCAGGGGCGTTCCTCAATGGCTCAGGGAAGAAATGGTAGATGCCCACTGATGTTGCACCTTGCAGAGACCCCCTACTCCACCACGCCTAAGAGCCTGTCCCTCCTTCTGGCTGTGCTAGAATTCCACATCTCCTCTCTTGTGACACCTGAAGGAGCCATTGACAGACATTCTTTAAGCCCTCAGGAATTTACTTTTTCTTTTAAAGAAAGTGAAACGGAATTCCAGAACAGGGACCCATGGGATGGAGTTTTTCTGAAGTACATGTTTCTGTTCTTTCTACTTCCCATCCCCACCTGGTGTCAAATCAGTTGAGGAAAGGGCACGTTCAACCTGGCTTTCCTCTCTGCCTAATTTCTTTGAGCACATTACCCAAATCTTCTCCAGTCACTGGAGCAGTTGCACTTCACTGGTCTCTTTACTGTCACTACTGGTCTCCTCAGATTCACCTTCATACAAGGGTCAGAGATCCTTCTAGAAGCAGCCAGGCCACACTGCTCCCCTACTCAGAACCTGCGGTGGTTTCCTATTGCACTTGGAGTAAAATCTAAGGTCCTTGCAGTGGCTTACAAGGCCATCTACAGTCAGCTCAGATATTTCTCAGACTTCATTTCCCTCCTGAGACAGGGCCAGCCAGGCTGACGTGTGCAGGTGCCCAGGCCCTCAGCTTAGAAGGGCCGCACACTCATTTCATTTTCATTAATCTCTTCAGTGCTCTGCTATTGCTATTTTGAAGGTTTTAATAATTTTCAAACAAGGGCCCTACATTTTCATTTCATTTTCATTTGGCACCAAGTCCTGCAAATCATATAAGGGCTCTCTCTGTAGCCACACAAGACTCCTCCACTCTGCAAATGGGCCAGGCCGTAAGCCACTCGTGCACCAGGAATCAGCCCGGTGCTGCTCCTTCCCAATTCTGGGAAAGCTCTCCGTGATATGTTCACTCGGCTGCCTCTCTCCTTCGTGCAGGTCTCACATGTCCCCACCGGAGAAGCCTTCTGTGACCACCACATCCACGCTGTCACTGTCTCCCCACATGCAGAAGTATTTCTTCTTCAAAGCACCATCACCACCCACATTATGGAGTAGATTTACTTGGATGCAGTTGTTTCTTCTTGGTCCCATAGAAGTTCCTCCAGGGCGCGGACCTAGCAGCTTGGTCATTTCTTTGATGTTGGGGACTAACACACTTGCTGGCACATAGCTATTTCCCAGTATGCTTTTGTTGAGTTAACTTATTCTTCACTAATACCACACACATGCTGCCCTTCACAGCAGGAGCACATTTTAATTCTATGAATTTAGTTGTGAGAAAAGTTCAGAGGACACATTTGGAAATACACTGTTTTGCTTTCACTGTGGTCACCTGGCTTTTCTCAGGCTGCCACTCATCCCCATTCCGCTCAATCTTTCTGCCTTCTTTTCCTTCTTTCTCTCTCTGCTTTGCAATGACTCTCTGTGCTTCGAACATTCGAAGTATGGAGACATTGAGATTCGTTTTCTGATTTTGGAGAGAGAAACAAGAGAAGTCATAGGAAGTATCAGAATGATGCCTACTTCTGGGGCGCCTGGGTGGCACAGTTGGTTAAGCGTCCGACTTCAGCCAGGTCACAATCTCGCGGTCCGTTGAGTTCGAGCCCCGCGTCAGGCTCTGGGCTGATGGCTCGGAGCCTGGAGCCTGTTTCCGATTCTGTGTCTCCCTCTCTCTCTGCCTCTCCCCCATTCATGCTCTGTCTCTCTCTGTCCCAAAAATAAATAAAAACGTTCATAAAAAAAAAAAAAAAAAAAAAAAGAAAAAAAAAAGAATGATGCCTACTTCAACCTGAATTGGACCATCTCAGCTGGAGGAAATGGCAGCTGCCCAGTGTCCTGACTACTGACCCCAGTGCCTTGCCACAACCCACGCAGCAGCAGGGATGTCAGAGCCAGAGGCACCTTTGATATCATCTAAGGCAAACTCGTGACATTTTGTGTTCTTTCAGGAAGGAAAGGATATTTCAGGTTAGAAATAGAGAGGAGGGGAGGGGCGGGCAAGGAAAGGGAGGTGAAAGGGGGAAAGGAGTGATAAAAGGTGTGCTTGAATCATTCTAACCCCTGACAAGGAACGTCATCTCTGGAGGTCGCAAAACTGATTGGTTGTAAGCCGGTGCAAAAATTCAAATTTTCTGACTTTCTCTTTGATATTAAATGTCCTTTAATTGAAGAAATAATTGTTGGCTTCAAATTTCCAATATGGTCTGGTAGTATTACTGTCCTCCATGTTCATTTTCTACCACTGCTTACTTCACAGTCTTTTAATCAGGAACTGGTCTTCCTGCGAGTAGGTGTCAGGTGGCCCTGCCTGCCAGGCAGGCAGCAGACTGCACATGGGGCCTGCATCAAGGTCAAAAGGGAGCCAGGTTCCTTGGCAGAGTCCCCATGATGTCACATCTCTTGTCCTCTTTTTCTCTCTGCACCTCGGGTAGACAGAAATCTTAGGTTCTTGACATACTCTCATCAATGGTCCATACATGCCCTTCTATGGTTTATGTGTACATTTGTGTGTTTTTAATAATTGTATCAACTCACATGATCTCACCATCCAGCTCAGGAACTGGCCACACTGCTATCATCCACGTGGTTCTGCCCATCCAAGCCCCAGAGAGAGGTGGTCACTATTCCGAGTCTTATGTTGCTGATTCCCTTTGTTCCAAACCACTGTCTTTCATGAAATATAAGACATTTTTGCACATATTCTCAAAAGGCACATTTAGTTTGGGTTGTTTGTATCCACGTATAAAAGTCTCAAGTTGTAGGTAATTTTTCGGGACTGGCCCAGGAAGGGGAACTGACTGCGTGTCGAGACCAAATCCTTCCGTGTCAGGTGGGGTGGAGAGGCCCCAGCCGTTAGCTGGATCTGGCCCTGAAATGACCCACCAACATGGAGAGGCCTGCCGGACCGCTCCTGCCTCTGCGGAGGGAAGCCCACAACACCAGAACACACAAGCCTCTTCCTGGGTTTGCTTTTCTTCCAATAGCCCACCTGTGCTCCGGGGCAGGGCTCCCAGCCACCCACTTTGTGAGGCTGCTCGCTCCCCACCTGTGCAAACACAGGGCTTCCTGTCACCACGTGGCCCAAGCAGAGCAGGCCTGCGGACGCCCAGCTTCGCATTTTTAATTTCCTAATGAGAATGATTGCAGACCTGGAAAACAGCTGTTATCCCAGGGGCCACGACACAATGTAATTCAATTGCACCTTTTTGATTTCTGTCTTGTCTTTCACAATTTCCCACAAACCTGAAACGTGTTTCGCTACTCACTTTCTGCCTCAGAGCGATCACAGCACTTGGCCCTCAGGGAGACTCTTGCATCGTGAAATGGCTTTTACTCTGCAAATCCCAAGTGGAAATGAGAGGATATTGAGTTATGAAATCATGGTGCAACACAAAGACGCCAAGGCTGTGAGGATAACCCAGTCCTAGGTTAGGGTCCCCTTCCGTGTCCTCTGTCACCACCTATAATTAACTACTATTAAAAACAAGAGGCTGGGGGCACCTGGCTGGCTCAGTTGGTAGAGTGTGTGACTCTTGGTCTTGGGGTTGTGACTTTGAGTTGGGTGTGGAAGTTACTTAAAAATAAAATCTTTAAAAAACAAACAACAGAAATAACAAGAGGCTGATGTGTCACGATGAGTAGAAAGAACAAAGATTTTGATGCCAGAAAAAAAAAACAAAAAAACAAAACATGAGTTCAGGAGTGTGTGGGTGGCTCAGTTGGTTGAGTGTCTGACTCCTGGTTTCGGTTCAGGTCATGATCTCACAGTTTATGGGTTCAAGTCCTGTGTCGGGCTCTGTCCTGACAGTGTGGAGCCTGCTTGGGATTCTCTCTCTCTCTCCCTCTCTCTCTGCCCCTCCCCTCCTCACGCACACATTCTCTCTCTCCCTCTCTCTCTCTCTCAAAATAAATAAATAAGCTTAAAAAAAATGAGTTCATATCCCACCTGCATCCTTTGCTCCTTATGTGACCTTGGACCTCTCAGAGTTACTCTCCTGCTTTGAAAAATGGAACCAGATACCTACTCTGTAGAATACTGGGAGTTACCTGAGGAAGGTGCAGAATGGTGAGCTCACTTGGCCTGTAGCATGGTTACAGACTAGGTGCTTCATCACTGGGGGCCTTTCTCATTTCCTCACACCAAGTCTACTGGTCCCTGACTCTCCAGCCTCTCCGTTCTGATCAATCACACGTCACAGACAGATGAATCATCCTGAAGCAGCATTGGTGTATATCACATTTCCCCACCTCCCTCACCAGATCCAGACTCCCAGACAACAGCAGAAAACTTCTGTGGTTTCCCAGTGCCATTAAGATGTCCAAATCCCTTAAATTGACCTTTTATCTCCAGCACAATTTAGAATCAATGTACCCTTCACAGTGGCCTTTTCTTGCTCCTATATCTGAATCCTGTGTTCTAGGGAAACTTCGTCTCTGAACATGCCAGATACATGTCAGGCCCGTCTCTACCTCCGCATTCATACTGTCCCCTTGCACACACTGCTTGCCTCCCCCTTTTCACTGATATGCATTCCATCCTTTCTTGGAGGTTCAAGTAAAGTCCCCACCTCTCTTCTTTCCTGCCTTTCCTTCCTGTTGGCTAGTTAGTGTGTCTTACCTTGTTTTGTCATTAGTCATCTGTGTATGCAGCCGCTGACACCTAGCTTGGGTTCTATGGAAGATGTGCAGAAGCATGTGGTGATGATTGCAAATACAGAAGCACAAATTTCAAAGACACTTCTGTTTAGAAATGCCTTCGTAAATTTACCTGGAATTTGACTTATCACAATTTCCTTCCATTAAAGTTTTTTCAAAATTGTTAGCAGTAGCCAGATTGAAATAATCAAGCATTGAGTTTGTGTTGCTGTTAGGGTGGGGTGTGTGTATGTGTGTGCATGTGTGTGCATCAGGGAGCTTCACTGACTGGGTTAGCTTCACATCAATCCCAGTGGGAAACAGTTATCTGCACTCTGCTCTCCTTTGCCACTTTCAGGTGACAGTTTTCATCAGCTCACATCGGTTGTCCAAACATCCAAGATTGTACTGGAATTTAAGAAAGATAACTGAAGCAAGTATGAGCCTGATGGTTGATCAGTATCCACCATTTTTTGAGCAGATCACCTCCCTGCAATGGTTTAATCTTGTAATATGCCAAGGTAAGTTGACTTCGCAGAGTTCCCTGGCAGGACCTCAGGCAAACGAGTGGCTGTATTGGCAGTAAAAGGACATGAGGAAGGGGGTTCTGTTGAAGCTCTAAACTTGGCTGTTTAGATTCCAGGTATTCTTGGGAAGAGTTATACCTAAACCTGAACTTGGACAAAGGCCAAAAAATTATGCATTAGTACCATACCCAGAATATCTGGGGATGCTGTCAAGTTGAAAGTTGGTCAGAATCCCTGTGCAATGGTGTAGCCTGAGCAGTACTGAATTTGAAACAATTAAGCCTTGAGTGAGAGGCTGTTTAGGAGGCTGTTAATTGGTGTCCATTTTTTTTTCTTTTTCTTTCTTTTTCTTTCTTTTTTTTTTTTTTTGCCTAATAATGGAAGAGTTTTAAGTCTCAACTCCAAAAAGGAAGACATTGATCCAGCTCAGAGATTTGCAATACCTTCATCATACAGAAGGTTGCTAATGCTCTCAGAAGAAAGCCTCTACCAAGGAGAATATTTGCATATGGAGCCCTCCCAGGTTAGCCTGAGAGAAGCATGCTATGTCACATAGCGAGAGCAGCCCTGGTAGCCAATAGAAGGGATTAAGACTTGCAGATCACTCCAAAGTTGTAGAACTGATACTGATGTCCAGTCAAAGATGGCTGGTCAAGCACACACCTCAGGCTTAGTGAACAGCTAGTCCAGATGGAGCCAGTCAGAAAGCTCTGGGAATATTTCTTCAAATAGATAAAACTGATTGCATCCCAAGTGCATTTGAACATATTCAGAGGACATCATACAACTTTTGAATTAATGATAAGTCAATGGGAAGCTAAGAAAATGAAAAAAATAGCTCAATATCACCTCTGGGACAAACAAAATTTTATTCAAGAAAGGAAAAGCATCCATAGTATACTGCAGAGATCAGTTTTATATACTATTTCCATTTGTCCTAATTATATAAACACTAAATATTTATCTATTTAAACTTACAACATAACTATTTTTGGAGGTTTGGAAGGGATGGGTAGCAGGTGTGCAGCAGTATGGAGAGGGTGGGAGAGAAGGAGAAAGAGAGTGGAATATTCAAATTCCAAATTGGAAACTCAATAGAGAATGTCTATATGAAATATCAGATAGAAGTATGTTATTTAAACATATTATGATTGGTTCTGGGAAAAAGAAAAGAGGATTTAAAACAAAGATATATGGATGAAAAGACAGGTTATGCTGCTTTAACAACAACAACAACAACAACAACAACAACAACAACCACTTCAAAATACAAATGCTCAAATGACATAGGTATATCCTTTCTTGTTTGATATTGTCCAGAGAGAAGCATTTGGGGGTGGAAGGTTGATGTTATAACCCTCAATGTGGCTTCCATGTCTGGGACCACAGCAGCAATTCTGGTTCTTGTCATTCCAGCCAGGGCGGGGGTGGGGGGAAGTGGGGGGTGGAGAAGAGGGCAATAGGTCAGGGAAACACATGTGCATACTTTGACAGAAACACTCCCCAGAAGTAGCACAGATCTATTGGCCAGACTGTGGGCATATGGCCTCACTGAGCTGCAAGGGAGCCTGGGAAATGCAGTAACTAGCTGTTGGCTATGTGCTCCACTAAAACATGGAAAAAGACAGGAACTAATGTCAGGGCTCAACCAGCAGCCTCTGTCAAATAAACTTTGTAGAATTATTTGACTCTTTTAACCAAGTGCCTATGTAACTTCAATACAAACTAAAATGGAATTTAAGACAGGGTGCCTCAAGATCATCTTTTGAACAATGAAATAAATGAACAAAATGTAGAAACAGGGTCCTGAAGCAGAATGCAGGCACCACCAGAATAGACAGTACAGATGGCATGGAACCAAGAGGATCCAGTCCTGTTTGGCACTATGCTTTATGTCCTCCCATTTCAGGATGCTTATAGCTCTTTTTCTGGTATGAATATGCTATACATTCTGCAAGAACACATGGGCACCCCTGCAGACCTATGATTTTATAGTAAATCATTCCAAAACAACAAGAGTCTGAGATGGAGATTAGTGTGTAGGACATAGGCAAAGGGAAGGAAGCAGGATTGGGCAGGGGGAGAGGCTGGGAGTTCTGGAGCTGGGATGGACCAGAGGTATCAAGGCAAGGAAACCAGACTTTTATATCCCAGTATCGATCAGTCTGGATGCTCATTGTCCCAGGAACTTGCAACATTAGGGATTAACCTCGTACAGAGCAGCTGTCTTTAGCTTGGGCAATTCACAAAAGGTCTGAGAAGTTTGTCCTGCCTCTAGCAGAGCTACTACCAGCTCAGGGAACAAGTTCTTCATTACTGAAGAAGCATCTGAGCAATGTATCACAGCATCTACTGTATGTGGATCCTAGTAGCTGTCTCCAGGTCTCTGTGAAATCAATCATTTAGATTTGGGTTCCAGCAGGAGTGGCTCTTCCATTCCTCTAGAGGAGAAGTTCAATGGTGGTGATCTCATGAGGACAACAGAGGGGTTGGGAGATGCCAGAGGACTTGGATGTATGTAGCAAGTATGCTCTTTGGCTTAGGTTATACTTTTGCTGGAGGTAGCTTTAAGACTGCTGTTGGAGATTAAAGGGAAGGGTCAAACCAGATACAGGCAAACCAGATAATATCTATGATTATACTTTGCTTTCATCTATGCTTTAGGATGATTAGTCAACAGTTGTTGGTTAACATAAAGAACTCTTATGAGGAGCTTAGGCTCCAGAAGAAACAAAAGCAAGGGCTTCAAATAAGCCTATCTCCATCTGCCTCAAAGGGTATTTACCAGAGGGAGTATTAGAAGTAAGTTTGTTCCAGAGAAATGAGTGGTGTGAAAGCCTGTGGTTGGCTAAGAAGATTTCCAGGGGCACCTCCTCTTTTGATCTGGCAGACCCAGCAGTCAACACCTTTGGAATGATGCCCTAGGGATAGAATTCTGCACTGTAGTCCCCAACTAATGGAGGGCAGGCAGTCTGTCACCTCTGTCACCTAATCCTGATGTCAAAATTTCATCGTGACCACATCAAACTGAATATTTCCTGCAAGGGGTTTGTCAGCGTTCCTAAAAAGACAAGAGAATGGGGACAAAAGGTTGAATGGTTTTCTGTGGGTACCTGCTAGTACACGTTTGAGTGTAGGTGGCAGGATTTGGTCTGAGGCTTGTTTTCATTTAAACATATGTCTTGTTGGTGAGGTTGTCTGGGGAGGGGACACAGACCTTTAATGGACGGAGGCTATCAATATTTTTCAAAAGAATCTCATAATTGTGAATAGTCAAATTAGCCTAGGGGCTGACAAAGTGAATGATGGCTCATGTTATTGCTGGTTAACTGTCCCAATAATTAACCTGTAAAGTAATGACACCTGAAACAAATGTGATTATTAACACATTGGTTTAGTGCAATGATTGATTATAAAAATCAACTGCCCTGTCTTAGGAATTCAGTGCATGATATATGATAATAACAAAGTAAACCTAACTTGATCATTCTAGTTACTCGTTTGACACTTACGTGTTCTCTGTTATCAGACTTGGTCTTGGGCAGGTTCAGTATCTGGCTCAGGCTCTAGAATAAAGTCTCTCATGTACCTGATGATCTGTGGCATGGCTGTGGAAAACTGTTTCATTCCTATGTGTGAAAATCAAGAGGATTCTAATGGGAGAACATCACAGAAAAGTGAATTCACAGGCCTGCTTTTGTTGATGTGGCCTGGAGGAAGGGCCCCTGGGGCCGTGCAGTGACACAAAATCATACCATCCAAATATTGAATGCAAGAGCATTAAAGGAGATGGGGAATAAAAGCCTCTGTCAATGTGATAGTAATCTGCAACTCTTGGAATTTGACACAACTTCCCACTGCTCCTCACACAAACCTAAAACTGGGACCAGGCTGTCCTCCTCCTGCCCCCAAGGGCTTACCCATAGATTCACATCTTGGCCCAGAAATCTGATTGCTCTTCTGTCTTCACAAACCCTCCCCACCCTTCAATAATCTTGTCTTCATAAAGACAAAGATGTCTCCCCCAGCTCCATTGGCCAACATTAATCCCTTTGTGTGAACTCCCTTCATTTTACCACTTACGTATCTCATGCCTTTTCTTTTTGAGATCATCAGTCCCAGGAAACTGAGGAAGAGCTTGTATCTGTCCAAGGCATCTCCATAGTGCCTTAACATAGGCTAGGAGATCAGGAGGTCCTCAATGTGTGCTTGCTGAGTCTCAGAGGTTGGAAACTCAGAAGACCTAGGGGGGCTGAGCAGGAGCAGCTGGGCTAAGGCAAACTAGAGAAGGAATTCAAATTCAAATGATTTTTTTTTTTTTAAAGCAGTTATAGCAAAACAGGACTGCTGTTGATCTGCAAGCATCAGGTTTGCAATTCCTGGTCTTTAAGAGATTAGCAAACAATGTCTGGTCCCCTACACTGGGTAAACCAATGGAACAGCAGAGAAGCATTACTTGCTTCACTCTGGACTTCTCCCTTAACCCAGGTTTGCTTCTGGGCAAAGAGTCACCCCAGGAAATCACATTCAGATGATGTAAATGCATCCCTCTGTAAAGGGGCCATTATGCTCAAGGTACTAGTGTCCTTCAGATCTCACCCTGACCCTGAGTCCAGCTCTTTTGTCTTCTAGAATCTGCGCTGGGTCTCTGCTCCAATATAGTGTGCCATGCAGCTATGGGGGTAGTGTCAGAGGGCAGGTGGACAAAGGATGGAAACCAGCAGACTTTTCCTGTCCATGCAGTGCTGCCTGAAGGCAGAAACCAGCTTGTGCTTCTTTCCTAAGGGTTTGGGATGGTGATGTTGGCATTTGGGAAAACAGAGAGATGTAGGTTAGTTAAGGAAGAAGGTAGAACTATCTTCTGAAAGAAGGCTAAATGTGGAAACATACCCCCAAAATGTGGGAAAATGGGAGTCTTTATATTTCATGTGAACAAAGAATATAAGACAATCGAAAGATGAATGCAAGTATCTTTCGATTTGCTTTTTTAAAGATACTCGTGTGAAAATAAGATCATGTGGAGATGAGATGACATGTCTGACTGTTGCTAACAACAGCTCTTTTGGGGCCAGGAGATGTGGAGCAAAATGTCTTCAGAAAGAGATTTCTCTCTGAAAACCATTACTCACTGCCCTGCTGCCAAGGTCACTGAGAGCTGCAGTTTTGCTGCTGTGAAACTGTTTACATCCAAGGATACACAGGGACACAAGGTCATGGGAGGTAAGCAAGCCTGGAGACCTCAAAGTCAAAAGACAATAAACACACTAACTTCCAGGGCTTTTAAAGAAGTTCAGGCGAGCCAGACAAATTTCCACTTCAGATGTAGATTCACAACATCTCGTAGCAGATGGAAATAGAAGCAGGGCAAGAGTTGGTTCAAACTGAAGTACTATTAAGTTTTATCAGAACCAAAACAGGCACCAGAGGGTTAAGGTCTGGAATGGTTCTTCAAACATGTCTGGAATAGAATGAAAACTCAATTGGCCTGGAGCACAGGGATTAAATTCAGGAGCAAGTTTCCAAGGAGACCTATAAGAACCCAGGGAGAGGAAAACCTCTTTCAGAAAATTCATAAAATGTAATGAGTCGCCACTGAAGCAATGGAAAGAACATTCAGTGAAATGGCCAGGAGTGGATGGAGGCTTAGTGCAGAGACTCAACTATGACCTGAATAGGTGTCTCGTTAGCAAATTATTTAGGTATATTTAATTGAAAAGCATTTGTAGCAAGTCAACTCCTACAAAAAAAATGTGAAAATATCCTCCCTGGAAATAATATGGAGTTTTGTCCTAAATTTGACCACTCACATTAAGCAGTCTGAATAAATATGGCAGGACTTGGCACCCTTCTGAAGCATCATCTGCTAAGAAGAGAATGCTTTTAAATCTCCTAGAACTCCAAGAAAAGGTGCAGAATGCTTGGTTTCATGGGAGCCCAATGTCCCTGTCCACAGCATATCCTGCTTGCTTCTTTTCTCTCGCCATCCCGTGCTAAAGTTCTTCCTAAGGCATAAAAACAAATCTGACTCACTTCTTTCTTACTGAGAATCACAGCAACTTTTCTTTGAAATTCAACTTTAAGGAAAACAGAAAGGCTATTTTAATCAGAGAAAAACCTCAAGCTGAGTGAAAATTACTGCGCTGGTCCTGTTGAATGTAGACTAGAACCACTTTTGAAGTGATCATTAATTTTATGAAAGTGATATACACCAGAATGAACTTCCATCCTACTTTATAATCAATCAGTTAATCAACTAGTCCCAGAGGAGTAGGAATACTTTGCATTCTCTGTAATGCTGCGTGAGGTTATGGAGAACAGAGTGTCACTGTGTAGTAATTGAATGTTCAGGGCTGGATTCAAGTAATTTTAACCACAGAATTGAAATTATCAGGTAGAGAGAAGGAAATGCAGAATGACTTAACCAACTACTTCATGAAAAGGAAACATCCAGGACCTGTTTCTATGTCCTCATTTGGTGGGATTTCTTTAAAAATGTGGCAAATTATGATACCTTTGAAAAAAATCTTTAAACTTAAGCATTTCTAAAAATATGTGTGCAACCATAGGAAACACCAGAAAATGCATTTTGTCTATGGTTTATGCACATTCATTTTATGTATTTTTTCCTGAAATCACCATGCATTAGTATTTTTCAAATTTTTTTCTGTAATATTCTTTTAAAAAGTCCTAATTCTAGTTTATCACTTTGAAACAACTTTTTCTACACAGATTCGACTAGATTCCACAGTATATTTCACATGCCAGAGCAAAAGTTTTCTTGTACAAGTTCATTTCTATTAGACTAAAAGTGTTTGGGTTTATCATTTATAAGTTATTTTAAAGAAACAATTAAACTTTGAAAGTTAACCACCTTAGTTGTTGTTGTCAAGACTATTCCCATAAATGTGGCCCTGAAAAAGAACATTTGCTGGTGTTTCTTTAATGCATAAAATTGTAAAGAACACACTAATGTTCTGAATTCATGTAGATAATGAAAAATTTAAGCTCTACAGAAAGTAATACAATGAAAGTAATATTCTACTTCCTTTTCTGGTTATTCTCATCCCAGTTATTAGCAATTTCTTACAGTTCTTCTAGAAAACATTTTTCCTCCTACATCAAAATAAGCATTGCACTTACACATACATGAACACACAGACGGACATATTTTAAAATTTTTATAGGGGGATCATACAATCAATACCTAGAGTGCCTCATCTGGTTTGTTTTCACATAATAAGATGTTTTGAAGAACTTCCACGTTAGCACAAACAGACCGGACTCATTCCATTTAGCAGCTACATAGCATCCAGTTCTGTTGGATGTTGTATATATCCAATATATTCTACAACATATTTCGGTATCCCTTTGTTAATTGACATTTAAACAGTTTCCAGGTTTTTCTGATTAAAAAAATGCTGACTGAAGATCCCTTTATAGCTTGGCTTAAAAAAAGGAGCGTATTAGTAGGTTAAATTCCTAGAAGCGGAATTTTCTTCAAAAAGAAGTTTTCTTTTTCAATGTATTCTAACCTTTAATGTTGCCTACAATTTAGAAGGGGAAAGCTTTCTAATTTTGCTTAGGTTAGGGGAAAAAATGGAAAATACCGATGACACCCAGTGTAGAAGTCCAGCGGCATTGATTCGTTTCAAATTTAAGTGGGGAGGTGCTTATCTTGAAGAGGTGCTTAAAGTGAGGTCCTTAACAACGTTGTTCTCACTCTAGAAGAACACAAAATGAGCTATCAAGTGAATAGCATTTCCTGCTTAGCAGGCTGTGGAGAAAGTTCCATAATATGGCCATCTAAAAATTATTGGTACCTGATCAGATCTTTGTGATTAAGTCACACTGAAGGCATTAGCTATCTGGTCTCTCTCAGGTAAGATTTATGTGAAGCTTTTAGACTTGGTCCTCAAGTGGAGTCACCAAGGAGATTTCTTTGGATAAAATAACTCCCTTGTGTATATCATCTAAGTGGTCCCTGGGCCATGTGTAATTTTACGAGACCTAGATGTTGTAGGGTAGAAGCCAATTTTAGAATCTTGCTTTCATTAAATGCAGAATGTTCATCCTATTGGGAAAAACTCAACTCCTTTTGCCAGTATTAGCAGCCAGACCAAACCTTCTGTATATCAGCACCATATGACAGATTCAAATTATGCCTAAGTCACTGGGGTTGGCAGAGATCGAAGGGGACTGTGTCCTTAAAAAAACAAAATTGCTGATGTAAGTCTGAATATAGAAGTTTCATTTTAGGAAAAAGAGAAACTTTTCTGGGCGAGGCTAGATTTGCTCCATAAATCAGGTCAGGCAAATTCCCACAAGGCCAGGCCCTTGGGTGTTTCTAAGAAGAGCAGACCACTGATACCCCTTTACTCAATCCTGGCCTGTTTGTGAGCCCAACTGGGCTCCCCTAGGTGATAGTCTTTCGGACATTTCTGGGAGTTCGAGAAAACTAACGCTCCATGATTTCCTTTCACTTAGTTGAGACTAGGAACCATTCTTCCATAGTTTTTCTGTACTCTTAGTACATGAACAGTCAGAATTTGGATGGATAAAAAAGCAGGCAAGATATGGTCAATGATATATTTCTGTCCCTGAGAAATTCCCACTGAAAATTAGATATGGATCTCACATAACAAACAGGAATAAAAAATATGACAAATGGGAAATTGCAGAAATAGATGGAGGTACCTATGGAGCAAAGCAGACTTGAACTGCTTTGATTAGACGTCCTGGTCCATTTTATTCATTAATCCTTTGACTAGAGGCACCTGGGTGGTTCAGTCGGTTGAGCTACCGACTTTGGCTCAGGTCATGATCTCACAGTTTGTGAGTTCGAGCCCTGCATTGAGCTCTGTGCTGACACTCAGAGCGTGGAGCCTGCTTCGGATTCTGTGTCTCCCTCTCTCTCTGCCCCTCCCCCACTCATGCTCTGTCTCTCTCTGTCTCTGAAGTAAATAAACATAAACAAAAAATTTTTTTAAATCCTTTGAACAAATATTTTTGAGCATCTTTTCATCAGACTCTTCCAGGTATATGTATTCAAAGATGTTTACACCATAAATAAAGTAATGAAGATGTTTACACCATAAATAAAGTAATGCTTTGAGTTTAAAATGATTTCTGTCACAACTACCACAGTACAACAGTAGGCTGGACGAATAGAAGATCTACAGGAGCAAAAACATACCAGACAAATAATAGAAAAAATAAAGAGAGCTGGGTTTTAAAAATATAATATAAAATGAATATTTATAGAATCTGAAAAAATAACTTCTTTTTAATGATAAAGGAATATATTTTGAGGGGTGCCTGGGTGGCTCAGTTGGTTAAGCTTCCGACTTTGGCTCAGGCCATGATCTTGAGGTTTGTGAGTTTGAGCCCCGCATTGAGCTCTTGGCTGTCAGCACAGAGCCCACTTCAGATCTTCTGTCTCCCTCTCTCTGCCTCTCTCATTTTCTCTCTCTCTGTCAAAAATGAATAAACATTTTTTAAAAAAGAATATTTTCCCCAAAATCCAAGGAACTTATATAAAATTAACCATATATTAGGCCCGTGTATCCCAATAAATATTTTTAAAATGCAGATCACATTCCCTGATCATAATACAGGGGGAGGAGGAAGGGAAATTACTTAAAAGAGAAAGAAAGAAAAGAAGAAAGAAAGAAAAAGAAAGAGACAAAGAAAAGAAAAGAAAAGAAAAGAAAAGAAAAGAAAAGAAAAGAAAAGAAAAAAGAAAAGAAAGAAAAGAAAAGAGAAAAGAAAAGAAAAAGGAGCGCCTGGGTGGTGCAGTCGGTTAAGCATCCAACTCTTGATCTCGACTCAGGTCATGATCTCACAGTTCATGAGTTTGAGCACCACATCAGGCTCTGTGCTGATGGTGCAGAGCCTGCATGGGATTCTGTCTTTCCTCTCTTCCCCTCCCCTGTTTGTGCTCTGTCTCTCAAAATAAATAAACTTAAAAAAAAAAAAAAGAAAAAAGAAAAAAGAAAAGAAGCCGAGGCCATAAATCCTGTCAACCTCTGGATCAAACCATACCTGAAAATAATTTAACTTTGGACTTGTGGGTTATTTTCACCAGAACCTCCTACTCCTCCTTTTAAAATCAAACTTTCCGATGCTTGCAATAAAAATATTCTAATATTATCATCTGGAAATTCTATATTCCATCTAATTATAAATCAAATGTGACTAAATAATAAAGATATTTTCAGACCAAGTTTAGCTCTCATATGGCTTTTCTCAGGATGAATAATACCGGAATCTGAGACACAGAGAATTGAACCCAGGAGAATGACAGAGGGAAGTTCCAGAATGCAGCTGTGCAGCAAACCTTGAAGAACAGTCAGTGTGGGGGAGCTAGGTGTCCAGGAAGGAGGTGTCTTGGAAAAGAAGATTTTGTACATTTGATAGTATTCTTTGGAGAATGGGGGGAAAAATTAAAGATGAAGTAAAGCCAGCAACGGCAGAATAAATAAGCAATTAGAAGCTCCAGGAGGAACAAGAAAAAGAAATATAAACGTAGAGCATTCTTTGGATCTGCAGTGAACAATATTTACATGGTCATAATAACATAAGCACTTTATTGAGTTTCAGTTTTTAGAATCAAAGCCTTGGCACAGTCCAATGGATTTAACCATTTCAGAGCAGAGTCTAAATAATAAATAACATCAACCTTGATGATGTGGAATTTTCAAGGACAGACCACAGAACATGGGAAGCAGAAAGGGAGAAGTGACAGAAGAGGAAAATACCAGGAGCCTCAAGTCCTTACCTTAGGAACTAACCAAAAAAAATGTGTAAGAATATTATTCAAAGTTACAAAAACAACCACCAGAGATAAAAATAGTGATGCGACTGTATACAAGATGGGACAGGAGATGAGCTAAATCCTTACTGTGGCAGGAAGTCAAGAAAAGTTCACTTCTTAAAGGGATAAATCAAGAAATAGAGGTTTATATAGTTTATTTAGAGGTAATGAAAAAATTTAAAGACATTGAGAATCACATCAAGAACTAAAATCAGAAAACGTTACAAGAATAACATGGTTGACCGGGACTGAGATTAGGATCTTGACTGAGATGGGGCTAGGGACTGATATTTTCATTTTAAATTCTTATGATCCAAATAAGTATTTAAACCATGTGTAGATTGCTTTGATAAAAATAAAATTTCAATGCTTAAAAAAAGAAATCAGACTCAACCCCACTCATAATTAAAGGAATTCAACCTAATCACTTTCAATTGATCAATTTTACAAACATATGCAAAAGGCCAGGATATGATGAGCAAGGAAGGAAATTACAAATATTTTAGCAACCAGAATAGAACAGACACCAGCCACTCAGAACTGATGCCGGCCATAAAATACCACATGTCCATCCTGGTGCATGGCAACTTCATAGCAGTCTAAGGGAAGGCAACTTGGTTGCTATTGGTAGGGGTGTATGTTGAATGCAAGCCTTCTGAAGGACATCACTGTCTATTGTGTATTCTTTTCAAAGCTATTAAGAAAGATTTACTGTTTGAATTAGCATATTCATCTTTGTAAAACATAAAAAGGATATGATTTTTGTAAAAGTCTTATTGAAATGTAATTCATAAACTACATATTTCACCAATTGAAAGTGTACAATTCAAGGGATTTTAGATTATTCTATTCCCAGAGTTGTGCATCTTTGCATAATTGATTTTAGAACATTTTCATCATCTCAAAAACAAACTCTTTTAGCTATCATTTGCCAATGGCCCCATTTCTCCCAGTCATAGGTAATCACTAATTGACTCCGTCTATAGTCCCTCACCTTTTTCTGGACATTTCATATAAATAGAATTATATAATATGTGGTCCTTTGTGACTGGCTTCTTTCACTTAACATAATATTTTCAAGCTTCCTCCATGTTATACCATGTATCAGTAGTTCATTTCTTTTTTTTTTTTTTAGTTTTTTTTTTTAATGTTTATTTATTTTTTAGAGAGAGAAACAGAGTGCAATTGGGGGAGGGGCAGAGAGAGAGGGAGTCACAGAATCTGAAGCAGGCTCCATGCTCTGAGTGTCAGCACAGAGCCCAACATGGGGCTTGAACTTGCAAGCCGTGAGATCATGACCTGAGCCAAAGTCGGACACAACCTACTGAGTCATCCAGGCGCCCCAGTAGCTCATTTCTTTTTGTTGCCAAATAACAGTCCATTGTATAGATAGGCTGCATTTTATTTATACAGTCATCAGTTGATGGACACTTGAGTTGTTTCCACTCTTGGCTATTATGAATAATGGTGCTATAAACATTCATGTAAAAGTTTTTGTGTGGGCATATGTTTTCATTTTTCCAAGCAAGAGAGCAAGGAGTGGGTTTGCTGGGTCAAGTAATGCAGTATTTAACTTTTTGAGGACTGTCAAACTATTTTCCAAAGTGGCTACACTATTTTACATTTATTCCCACCAGCAGTGTATGGGGGTTCCAATTTCTCCACATCTTCTCCAACATGTGTTATTATCTGACTTCATGATTTTAGCCTCCTAGTTTATCGGCCATTTGTAGTATCTTCTTTGGAAAGCTATTCAGATATTTTGCCCATTTTTAAATTGAGTTGCCTTTATCACTGACCTGTAACTGTTCTTTATATATTCTGCATATGAGTACTTTTTCCAATATATGATTTGCAAATATTTTCTCCCATTCTGTGGGTTGTACTTTTACTTTATTGATTATATCCTTCGAAACACAGAATTTTTGAAGTCCAGTATATCTATTTTTAATTTGTTGCTTATGCTTTCTGTCATATCTAAAAATTTATTACCAAATCCAGATTCACAAAGGTTTGTCTCTATGTCTTCTTCTAAGATTTTTACAGTTTGAACTCTTCCATTTAAGTTTTTCATCCATTTTGAATTAATTTTGTCTATGGTGTGAGGTAAGGGTCTGACTTCATTCTTTTTCATGTGCCTTTCCAGTTGTCCTATCACCATTTTTTGAAGAGACTATTCTTTCCCTCATTGAATGGTCTCGACACTCTTGTAGAAATCAATTAGCCATAATTGTATAAGATTACTTTTGGACCTAAATTCAATTCTATTCACATCTATGTCTAACCTTGTGCTAGTTCTACACTCCCTTAGTTATTATAACTTTGTAATAATCTTTGAAATCAGGAAGTGTGAATCCTCCACCTTTTTGTTTTTTTATTGTTTTGGCTATTCTGGGGCCCTTCCATTTCCACATGAATTTTAGGATCAGCTTCTCAATTTCTACAAAGGGATTCTAATAGGGATTGTGTGGAATCTGTGCAGAGTTTGGAGAGTTTTTGACATCATGCAGAGGCCCACCTATGGTGTTGGATCAAACTGAATGTTCCAAACTTTGAGAAACATACCATTATTGCCCATGTCTGCTTGTCTGGTTCACAGACTAGCGAGAGCTTAGATGGGAAGAAAAAGTCTTTGGCCTCTGGGATTGGAGGCATAAGTCTGTACCCCAGGTCATAAGGAATTGGTCATGAGCATGCCTTTTGACTAGAGGTAAGTTGGTTCCTGCAACCTGCTTAATCTTATTTATGTTTATGATTTTATGCTTAGCCTTTAAATGTCTTTAAGTGTCTTTTTTATTTTGCCCACCCCAAGGATTCTTTATAAGGGTGAAGCCAAGAAACCAGTGTAAAAAAAAAAAAAAAAGTAATTATCCCTTCTTTTCTCACACCTTTTTTTTTTTTTTTTCAGTCTCTCCCTATCCATAATCAAGGCCGGCAAAGACAGAACTTCCAAGAGTACTGGGGCGGAGGCAAAGCAGAGCAAAGGGTTGGGTCTGGGACACAGAAGAGGATGGGAACACCTCACCTTAATGAATCTCGTCTCCATGATATTAGCATATCATTCAGGACATTTCCTACCAGAGCTCTTGATAAGTACAAGCATTTTCTTGCCTCTTCTGCCTCTGGACTATAAGTTCCTCAAGGCCAAGCATTTGTTCAGAGCTGTTTCTCCAGTACTTAGCAGAGTTCATGGCAGGCAAACTGGTGCTCAAACATTTGTTGCATAACTATTGTCATGTTTCAAATGAGAGTACCTCGTGTAGTTGTAATGGCCATCAAATCAGATGATGCATGGGGAAATGATAATAATTGTAAGGACCCACAAATATAACACATTTGTTTTCAAAAAGACATTTTTTAAAGAAGCAAAATGTAAGATATCACCTGAATATGGTGTTGGAAACACCTCCTCTGAACAAGAAATGAGAACGCTGGTTCAAATGAAATATGATGATTATAAACACATCATCAGATTTGAAATTTTTGTGATTCCTGTGATGTCTCATGCAGATTCCCAATTTCAACATATGTTGGTTAAATAAATGAAGAAAGGTCAGATCTTTTATGACTAAATGTTTATAACAATGTATATTTTAAATCTTATCTTTTCTTGACTGTCTTTTCATACAAGTTTGTTTTTATTGGACCACCGGCAGCAAATTCCTGCAATTTTATAGCCATGTGACATTGTTGTCATTGCTTTTAGCACAGGCATCTGTTAGTAAAGAGACTAAAAGTATTCTCTTATGAGTCACTAAAATACACTTGCCAAGACCAATTAAACTAGTGCCAAATATGACAAGTCACCAGAAGACTTTTAACAATTTATACTGTTTTTGCTGGGGAAGGGAAATAAAGAAGAGAAAGAGGTAAATTTGCATAACACTTTTTTTTTTCTGGTGAGCCTCAAAAGCTATAATCACTGAAATTCAGTAATGCTAAGTGCATTACTATTTCTTCTGGTATTTTCTACACCATAAACCAGAGATAATAATTAAGATTCTTGGTGGTTGGTCCTTTCCACCTCCACAGTACAAAATATGCCTTGTTTTTCCTGAGCAGGAAGTGCTAACCGAACATGAATGAACAAAGTATAGAAGAAGCAATGCTGAATTTTAGGTTTCTGAATAATTAGGGGTTGGCCATATACTTAACAGGCAATAAGGTAAAATTCTGCAAATGAAACAGCCTGAAGGTAGGAAATTTAGCTCAAATAAAGGTTTGGAATATAGTTAAGAGGACTTACAGGGTTAGTATGTTGCCGCACCAGGTTCAAAAGTAGTAACTAGTTGGCAGGACTTTCAGGAAATGGGACATCTCGTTAAATGTAAGTCTTAAGAAACAGTATAAATTTGTCACAATGTAAAATATAAAGAACAAGAAGAACGTTTGATTTACCTTGTATCTTACCACTGAAACCTCACTCCTCAAGTGGAAAACTGAGGCAATTATGTCGACAAAATTGGGACTCTGGTATTATTTTTTCAAAAATATTCTAAAAATAGAGGAAAATATATACCTTTGGAATCCTGTGACCTGGAGACATCCTGGCTGCTTTGGCAATGCCTGATTATCCTTGGAATCCTGTGATCTGAGACACTTTGCATCAAATGGGCACCCGCAGGAAACATTGCCCCTGAAGACCCCTGTGGTAAGTTCTTCAGGTCGGTCAAGTGCTATGAAACAGTCCCCCAAAGTATAGCTTGGCTGAGATTGAATTTAAAGACATGAAAATTGCTGCAAAAAAATACTTTAGGTTGGCTTTTTTTATTTTAACCAACTTCATTCTGGAATAATTTTAGACATGTATAAAATTTGCAAAGATAGTAGAGATAGCCCCTGAAGTTCACTTAGCTTCCTGAATAGTAACATCTTACATCACCATCCTAAATTTGTCAAAACCAAGAAATTGACAATGGTTAATCCATAGCCTTTGAGGGTAGGTTAAGTTAGGATAATTATCAAACTTTTTAGAGGACATGAAGAAAAATTTGTCATATGGACAAAATAAGCACTATTTTCTTATGGGATGAGCCCAGGAAAAAGTAAAAGTTTAACACCTTTCAAAGTCCAAATTTCAAGTCTTTAGCAGGGTGTAATCGGGTGAACCAGAGCAATGCTTCTCAAATTTCAATGTCCACATGAATCACCTGAGCATCCTCTTAAAATACAGATTTTGTGGGGCACATGGGTGGCTCAGTTGGTTAAGCAACTGACTCTTGATTTTGATTCAGGTCATGATCTCACTGTTTGTGCATTTGAGCTCTGTGGCACACAGAGCCTGCTTGGCATTCTCTCTCTCTCCCTCTTTCTCTGCCCCTCCCCTGCTCGCTCTCTCTTTCTCTTTAAAAATAAATAAACTTCATTTTTTTTTAATATCTAAAAAATACAGATTTTGATTCAATACGTCTAGGCTGGAACTGCTCCTCAAGCTTTCCATTGAAGCTGATCCTGTTGACCCTAGAACACACTTGAAATAGCAAGAATATAGAGAAGTGCTTCCAATAGAACTTTCTGTGATGATGGAAATGTCCAATGTGACAGCCACTAGCTGCATGTGGCTATGGAGCACTCGAAATGTGGCTACTGCCACTGAGGAACTGGATATTTCATTTTAGTTAGTTCAAATTTAAACAGGCAGGGTGGCTAGTGACTACCAGATTAGACAACACAGAATTAGTGTGTTTCATAATCAAAAATATTCTCCCTCATTCTGAAAGATCTAGGTTTTTAAATACTTCCGAGAAAGGAAAAAAGAGAGAAGAGGACACAGAAGGAGCGATGGAAATATGTTTGTATACATTGCACATGATAATAAGCAACAAACTTCAAAACAAAGTTACCCATTAAGATTAATCTGGATGGGTGGGGGCCTGGGTGGCTCAGTTGGTTGAGTGTCTGACTGTTGATCTTGGCTCAGGTCGTGATCTCATGGTTCATGAGATCGAGTTCCATGTTGGGCTCTGAGCTGACAGCAGAGAACCTACTTGGAATTCTCTCTCTCCTTCTTTCTCTCTGCTCCTCTCCCATGCTCTCTCTCTCTCTCTCTCTCAAAATAAATAAGTAAACATTAAAAAAAAGATTAAGTGTGCCTGGGTGTCTTGGTTAAGCATCCAACTTTGCCTCAGGACATGATCTCACAGCTTGTGAGTTCGAGCCCCATATCAGGTTCTGTGCTGACATCTCAAAGCCTGGAGCCTGCTTCAGATTCTGTGTCTCCCTCTCTCTCTGCCCATCCTCTGCTCGTGCTGTCTCTCTCTCTCTCTCTCAAAAATAAATAAACATTAAAAATAAAATAATTTTTTTTTAATTTGAAAAAAGATTAATCTGGATGGGCAGTGACAGGGGCTTGACATTACCACATGTGCCAGTGAATCAAAGATGTCTCATCCCACTGAGCAGACAGCCAGTGACAAAATTATCTTTCTTTTCAAATGAGGATGCTGCAAAGTGCTGACCTAAACTGGGGCTCTCCCCTTTGTCCTGTGGTGGAATGGGAACCATTAAAGATGCATTTCCAGGTGAATGGAGTCTTGTTACATGGTGACCTTGCAGAGGGACATTCTGTTCAACAGCAGGTAGCCCACCTATCTCTCTGTGAAAGTCTTCTGAGTCCCTTTTTGGCTCCAGTTAAACCATGGCAGCAGTTGGAGCTTGGCAGAAGTCTATCCACTGAATGAAGATTCAGCCCCAGAATCTAGCCTCAGATGTACCATTCTGCATTTATTTTGCACACACTGAAAACTGAAAGCTACCCTCAGTCAGTCCCATTTCTACTTTTGGACCCCTCTGGTTCTCTGTTGAATCAATTCTCCAAGAATAATACACACAACATGTTGTTCCTGAGTACTTTGTGATCTGAAAATGTACACCGTTGCATGGAGGACCCCCTGGTATCACTAACACGAGGACCTGGAGCCTGCCTTTCATGTATATCCTTAGAGTAGGTCATGGCAAGCTAGACTTTCCTAGTGATTCTGCCATTCTTTGCCAAGAGCAAAGGAAGGTGTCAGCATATAAAGATCTTGAGTGCTCAGTGGACACTGAAGGTTTGGGTAAGTTCTGATTGAGAATACCCAGGACGCTCCACAGGTGACAATGCCCCCTGGAAGTGTAATCCAGGACTCAAAGTTTCACTTTAAGTATTCTCCTCAATGTCAAGACCAACTCTACTCAAGAATATGCCTTCTATAAGTTGAACCTTAATTGTGTGCCACCTATTATTTCTAAGTGTGGGGGATACAACAATGAACTCAGTAGATAAAGCTTCCTGCTTCTACAGGCCTATGGTTAATACCTTTTAAAACTTAGAAGAATCATAAAATATAATTCATATATATTCACTAATAAATTATCATTTCAACTTGGATCCAGTTAGGAACATCATCTTTCTCAAAAACAATTTAATAATGTTAATGTTTATTTTTGCCAGAGAAAAAATTTTGACTTTTCCTGTAAGAACTGAAAAACAACAACAACAACAACTAACATTGAATACATTGAATATTTCTGTGTGCCAGGATCTATACTAGGTAAATTTACATAAATTATCTCTTTGTATGCTCATAACAATCCCATGAACTAGGCACCACATTATCCCCAGTTTACAGATGAAGAGCATTAGGGGAATAATAAATCGATGAATTTATGGTTTCAAAAGCAGAAGCCAAGCCCAGCAGATTTGGAGCACAGAGACTCTTCCAAGGTGTAGGGAAGGCAACTCCTCATTGCCCTGGGGAAGTAAAGTACAGTGTAGGAAGATTTCTGTTCAGCCAAGAAGAAAAAGAAGGCCAACCAGAATGAAGGACTGGAACTCACCATCTTTGCTTGGGGAGAGGTTTTGACTGTCTCTTGGCTGTTAGCAAACCACACCGACTTCCTCTGACAGCCATGTGACAGGGTTTGAGGGTTTCATGATAAAGAGTGGAGGGAAGGGAAGAATATATTACGTCTTGAGTACAATATGACTTCAGCCTGCCTTTGGACTGGTCAATATAAGATAATACATTTCGTCAGTGCTTCAGGCAGTATGACTTAAAGGTCCAAAATCCCGATTGATATAGTCACACCACTTCAGAGACTGCAAGCCATGCATCCAAGCCAGGGGCCAGTTGGGAGACAGGCAGAAGTTTAGAAGTGTCTGGGGCATCAGTGAGAGTGGAGAAGAAGGTCAGTCATTGAGGACACTGGAGTCTACACCAAGCCAGGAGAACAAACTGTCAGTTATTTCTCAGAACTCCAGGACAGCAGCTCAAGGAGCTGTGGAACCAGACGACAGCCTGATGGAGATAGCACCAAATCAGAATCCCAGATCAGCTCCCATGCTGCGGCTCCTCCCTTCAGCCACCAGGTTCCAATCATGCCTTCCCCCATTGTCATATATCCAGGAACCCTCTTGGGAAAAGCAAGATGAGGAAGAAAAAATAGGAAAGTCCAAATTACCCACATCCTCCCCCAAAAGACTATTTAAATGAAAAGAAAACTGAAAAAAAAAAACAAAACCTGGCAAATTAAAGTGGTTCCCAACACCTCCCTCTTCTCCCTGCCTCCTATCTTTTCCAGCTATTCAGCAAGGTGAGTATTTGCAGGATCCCTTTAGAAAAGAAAGAGCCTTTGTCTTTTTTTGTTGTTGTTGATATGAGATAGTGTGTGTAAATGTGAGCCACACAATATAAGACCTACAGAAGTCACAAAAGTGCAGCAGGATTTGAAAACAAGCAATATGACTCAACCCTTGCTGGTTACCACTGTTCTAATCTACAGGGGATGCAAATAGTTGGACTATGTGCTACCTCTTTCCCCTGTGGCGACCCATGGCAGGTACCGATGATTTATCCTTTATCCTTTGAGTCCAGACACTGCCTCAGAAGCCTTCTCAACACAGTGTTCCACGAAGCCACTACTGATCGATCAGAGTCGGAAAATAAGTGGAAAAGTATTTGCAAGCAGCTATTTGGTAAACATCATGAATCAACATTCTTACCCTCATTTCTTATTAGAAGGAAGTACTTCTGGGAGAGAAAGTCCAAAACTCATTCTGAAGGACATCACTGCTCTCCAGGGCAGGGAGAAACGTCTGCAGAATTCACGGCTTTGCTTAAAGAACCTGGATTTTCATACTGACTCCTTCTATCCAAGCAATGAGCAGGCCTTTTATTCTTCCTTCCTCTCGCTTGTCCCTAGGCACCATAAAATACACAGCGTAAACTCTTCTTCAAGGCTTTTCAACTGGTTCCAGAACCATACGTAACACCGCTGTTTTTAAGACACCTCACTGCAGCCAAAAGTTTAACCTTCTGGTGTGGGCTTTCCTTGACTTTCAGTGTGGTTGAACATCTGACAACCATTTGGTGGAATAAGTGAAGGGATTAGAACAAGAAACACAACCTTTTGTTGACTTTTCTGCTGAACCATTGGAAATTCATTTAGGCCCACACAAGCTTGCTGAGTCTTCCTTTAATGCTAAAAATGCAATTTTGCAGGAGCCAGTTCCCATCTTGGAGGTCATAGATGGCTGTCAACACAGGATTCCTAAAGAGGAGTCCTCTCTCACCCTTGTCTTTGCCCTGCCACCTTTTAAAATTGTGCCAGCATTCTTGAGAAGGCTCCAGGTGGATGGCCTCAGCCAATGATGTCATTTGTTCACTACCA
Source organism: Felis catus (assembly GCF_018350175.1). Taxonomy (NCBI): domain Eukaryota; kingdom Metazoa; phylum Chordata; class Mammalia; order Carnivora; family Felidae; genus Felis; species Felis catus. The sequence goes on along the minus strand of NC_058380.1, from coordinate 29,884,990 downwards.
GGCTGGAGCGCCTCACCAGGCTGCCGTGTCACAGCGTGGAAAGCTGCCTCGCCCAGGGAAGCAGTTCCAGGACTGCCTCTAGGCAGCCTCACTTCCAAGGGGGGCTGATTCTACCAGGCCTACAGCCCTGAACTGACTACATCCTGGTCATTCCACAATTGGTTTCTGACCCCTCCAGATCCCCTCCTTATCCTCTCTAATGAAACGTGCAGTACTTCTGTAACCCAGATTGTCAGAGTTGCTGAGCGCATTAAATCTGAAAAATCTTATAATTCTCTTGGCCCTTCTAGAACTCTGAAAGCTACCCACGAACCTACAGCAGGCTCTGGGAGAATTTCCCAGGAAAAGTGGTCTGTCCTCCGAGAGAGGTGGTTCAAGGTAGAGTCAAGAGTACAGCTATGTGCCCTTAGACAGGTTGCTTAATCTCTCTGAGCCTCAGTTTCCGAATTTCTAAGAAGCATTGTAGTAAAACCTGCTCCTTGAGCTTTTGGGATAATGGAGAGAAATTAGGGGAACAAATCTCTTTTCATGGTTCTTTGCTTCTCTCCTCTACCACCCTCCGCACATGCAGAGGGGAGGAAATCTTCCGGAAAAAAAAATCCACTCGTATCATTTCACTGTCGTTACTTTCTGGCTGGGAAGAAGGGGTTGCTGTCGGGGTGAAGGGGATCTGTTTGCAGCAAAGCAAGAAAACAGAGCCTCAACCTCTTGCGCCTGCTTGGGGCATAGCTTCTTAAGTCTGGAGCCCATGCAGAGCCTGAACATGGAGCTTTTGGGGTAACTGCCTCAGAGGGGGTCCTCCCATCTCACCGCTCGGCCCCCGGAGCCCAGCCTGGCAGTGCGGCAGCCAAAGAAACCTGAAACCGGCTATTGAGTTCTGCTGTGGGATTTTCACACAGGCCTGGGAACCACCGACCTGGGAGCCCGCTGACCCGGCGACCTGGCAGAGAGGCCAGCTTGGGTCACATTACCACCCACAGGCCCTCCAGGCCTCAATGCCGGCCGGGCTGGTCCCTGTAAGTCAGCCCTGCCCTGTGCCGTCCAGTGGCCCCACCCGGCTCCCAAGGAAGGTTGGTGGGGAGATCAGGAAAGCCAATTTTCAAAATGTAAAGTAATGAGTGGACCCCTGGGTAGATTTTCAGTGCTGCTTTCATCTGGTTTAAGCGGTAGGTACGTTTCAAGGGGAGATCTGATGATGTGGCAGGAGGCGAATGGCAACAGCTGTAGTGCCCAGGCCCTGGGTCCACGGATGTTAGGCGCTGGGAGCTGGCAAAGGAGAGTGGTGGTGCAGCCCCTCACTTTCCAGATGATAAAACTAAGGCACAAAGAGCTGAATTAGGAGGAGAATGGAGGCATGGGGCTGGCACCCAGCTGTCCAGCTTCTCTCCTGCTGCCTTCCCACCAGCATCTCCCGAGGCATGTTCCATCTGGTATGAACCCTAGTGAGGGATGGCGATAGCTGTTCTAGAAAATAGCTGTGGTCAGATGGCTGCACATTAATGCTGCCTCTTGAGATAAACAGTGCAAGAAAAGGAAGCATGGCCATTCAGGAACTGCTAATGATCGGCCACCTATTGGGAAACGCTGGAGCAAACAAAAGGAAAGGGGGGCTTCTTTAGGTTGCATTCCATTCCCAGCTACCAGAGGCTCAAACCATAAGGACATTTGTTGACATTCACAAGAAGCATGGTGGTGGCAGCTCCACGGTATCAGGCACTAGACTGACACCTTCTGTCTCAGTTCTCATGGTCACAAGATGGCAGCCACAGCTCCAGGTATCCTGTTCTCTCACACAACCTCACATAAAAGCAGAAAGCAAGGAGGTGTCAAAAAGGAAGCACTATCCCTGCATTTCTCGTTTTATTCCCAGAAGCCTCCCAAACCCCCATCCCCTTAGTAGGTCTCATTGTCCAGAAGAACTGAGTCACATGCTCATCCCATACTCATCCTTGGCAAAGGAGACCACAAGTCCTGTGACTGCCACAAAAATATTGTGATTCATTCCCTGAGACTGGGCCCATTATCTCTCAATTCTTCTTTTTTTCTTTTTCTTTTTTTTCTTGTATAGTTTGTTTTGTCTCTGATGGCAAAAAGGAGGAATGGCTCTTTGGAAGCTACTAATGGGGTCTACCATGATAGAGTTCTGTACTCCACAACTTCTGAAAGCTTTTATATGTGAATGTGTACTGTTTGTGGTAAGAGGCAGAACTAATGTACAGTTTCCCAAACTTAGCTGGCCACAGAACCCTTCTGCCACTAAGCATCTCATGAGACTTGGTTCTACGGAACACACTTCGAGAAACATTGCCCAATGTGTCCCCTCAGCATTTCCCTTCGTAATTTACGTGACATCACTTTTAGGCTAGACAGAAACCTCTTCAACCTTGAACAAATACAATTTTCATAAATTTCTGTATTCTTGATGTTTTCTTAAGTCTTTCCCTTTCCAAGTCAAACTTAGATTCAGAATGACAATTTTTCTGTCTCTGCCAAAAACCTCTCATTTAGACATTTATCCTGAAATATCTTCAGTACCCACAAAACTCTTCAAAGGTTTAAAAATAAAAAAGGCAAGAGGAAGTCCTAAAACCTACGTTTCAGCAGCTGTTCTAGAATGTTCTAACAATTCCATCCAACCATGGATGCCATGCTCACCCTGGCATATGTTCCATGTGTCTCTGTCTTTTCCCTCTAACTAGCTGTTTAAATTTCCTTTCTTCCAGGAGCCTGACTGTGGGCTACACTCAGAGTGACTAGAAACTCTGTAGTTCAGACCGAGAGAAAAACTTCAGTTTGTATTGACTGAGGTTCCAGAAAGCCTCTCACCTTCTGCACAATGATCGTGAACTATTACAGCTATCACTTACCAAGCAGCACCCAAGGATAGTGCTAAGCATTTCATCTGCATGATTTCCATTCTCCACCAAGCTGTGAGCCAGCTAGTATAATCATCTCCACTTTTACAGATGAGAACACCAAGCCCAGGGCTGCCTGACTCCAGAATCTGTGTGCAAGGTAAAGACTGCTGGGTCGCTGGAAAAATTATCTATCTGCCCATTGTTGGGAGACACGTGGGGTAAAACTTTTTCTATTTTAATTTTTTTTAATGTTTATTTATTTTTGAGACAGAGAGAGACAGACCATGAGCGGAGGAGGGGCAGAGAGAGAAGGGAGACACAGAATCTGAAGCAGGCTCCAGGCTCTGAGCTGTCAGCACAGAGCCCGATGTGGGATTCGAACTCATGGACCGTGAAATCATGACCTGAGCCAAAGTCATCGGACACTTAAAAAACTGAGCCACCCAGGTGCTCCGGGGTAAAACCTTCTCTATTTGAAAGTCAACCTGGGCTCACGAGCTCCCTTCATGAAGGGGTAACTACAGGCCTAGTAAAATTTGCTGATTGCTTCATAGAACTTTTTTTATTTTAAGGCCAGACTTGGCACAAATTGCAAAATGTGTAACCAAGCCCTCCTTGGGGAATATTTGATGTCTGTATGTGTATGAACTAGGGGAGTGGAGTTATAATCACATTTTCCCCCTAGTAGGTAAAGTCAGTTCAGAACTTCCATTAAGGGAAACCTTGAAAGAAAGCATTTCTAAAAGGGGAGCTTGTGATATTTGCAAAGCAGCAGAGTACCAAGCCCACTTATTAACAAAATAAAAATATGTAAAGCCAACATTCTTCGAACATCTCCTATATGAAAGACACAGTGCTACCGACGTTAAATACTTTCCTTCAGGTTCTTACAACCATCATTATTGCTCTAACTTAACATCAGGAAACCAGAGTTTCAAGAGGTGAATTGGCGAGGTGATATCACAAAGCTAGATTTTTCATCAAATTCAGAGTTGAGAAATACATGATGATTATGGGGTGAGGAGTCTAGGCTCTAGAAGCTAAGGCTACCACCTTCTGTCAGGCCATGGTGGCCCTCCTGAGGCACTAGCCCAAAGCTGGAGAGTTGCCAAGACAAGAGGTTTGGGCAGTGATACAATGGCCCCCTCAGCTTGGGAGCAAGACTGAGCAGGATCGGGATGGCCTGTACCATTTCCGTATACTCAGGCTGAGATGCCAGGAGCTTGAGGGCATGTAGTAGGTCCTTGGTTCCCCATTTGCACAGAAGGATAAGTCATTACTACTTGCTTAACCAGCTGACAAGGTACTCACTTGCCTTGCAAATTAACAGTGCTTATAAATCACCAGGAGCAACTTAACTTGGAGGAAGGCGCTGTTCCACCCAAAGCATTATTTGACTATGACCCTTCTTGCTTTTACCATGCAGCCTATATTATTAAAATAGACTCTGAAATGTCTACTTGAATTGGAACATCCTTTTCAATGGATCACTGAAAATGCCCATTGTCTTGATTTCTGGAGATATTTCATGTGCGCCACACAATCTCTTAACAAAAAGGAAAAGCCAGAAAGTAAATTCACCTCGACATAGTGAAACAAAAGAGCACGTCTGTTTCATATGATCATGCTTAGGCTTGGCTGCTTTTAAGATGTTTCAAGGGATTTTCTTTCTTTCTTTTTTTTCTCCTTCCAAACTACCTTCTTTATTTAAGGATCCCTATTTGCCCTCCTGCCTTTTCTACGGTGTCACTTATTGCTTTGCCAGAAACTAAATGAATGTGAGGACACAAAGGGACAATGAGATTCGTTACCCGAGGCAAGAAGCCACCTGCATGCATTTAGAGAGGCTCCTTCTCATATATCTTGCCAGTTTGTACCAAAGGCATTAAGAGGAGGGCCACCACTCAGCTTTCTTACCCAGGGCGGATGAGGGAGGGATTATCCCAAACTGGAGTTCTGAAGAAGCCAGGGCAAAATGCACCCAAATTATTATTATTGTTGTTGTTGTTGTTATTGTTGTTGAGATTATTCACTCCAGTCCTTTCCTGCTACGAAGAAATTACAGAGAGGTAGTGGTAATTGATCCATCCTGATTGACATTAAATGCATCTAATTATAAGTTATTTTTAGGCATAAAGAGGCCAATGCCATGTAGGCCAGACTGAAAGGGCAGGGATGTTAAGTGACCTGCCCAGTTCATTCCTCACCACCTATACCCACTACCATATGGCAAGTCAAAATAATATGAACAACTCAAGATGTCTTGCTCTCAATAGTCAATGGTAGTTAAGAGATTGCAGACCCCTTTGTCTTTCAGCTGAACAGCTGGCTTTGTTTCTCCCTTTTATTCCTTATTCTCTCTTCTCTCCACTCCTTGCCAAATTCTACAGAAATGAAGTTTGGAAATATTAGGCAGAAAGCATCACACAAAGCCCACACACTAAACACATTCATAACTGCTGCTTTCAAAGACAAAATATAAAGGAAAAGCTAGCAGGGGAAGTCTCAGTGTAATGAAAGACCCATCTGGGCAGTGACAAGTTATCTAGCTGAGAGTAGGAAGTCAATGACCGTTGTTTACACGGAATAAATGAAGGCACTATTTATGCAAGAAGCCCCATTGTACCCAGCTGAGACGAAAGACACAGAGAGAGAAAGTCTGTGTGGTTTGCTCGCTTCAGATTTTGCCAAGCATGAAGCACACCTGCGAGATCAACTCATGAGGCATTTGTGTGGTGGGCAGGGCAGGTGATGGAGGAAGGTCTCACTGTCAGGACATGCTGCTGTCAGCATAAGTCACTGCAGGGTGAGCACTTCCAGCACAGGGCCTCCTGGCCCCCGTCCAAGGTGCCTCCTTACTGAATTACCAAAAGGACTCCTGATCAGGCGACCCTTCTAAAAGGTCAGCCGTCGTGCAGCCCCAGGGATGGCATGACGGCAAGGCCCTATTACAGCTCTCATCTGGAAGCTAACCTGCTTCCCAAATGATTGGTGTTCGGGAAGAATCAATGACTGGAACCATTATGGAGTCTGGCTCATAGCAGGCATTTAATATTTGTCGAATGAGTAAATGACCACAATTTTAACTGTCACCTATGGAAGATTTAGTCTCACGTTCTAAGTTTGCTGATTATTCGAGAAAGTAGATATCTGAGAAATTGCAGTGTTTTCCTTCTCATTCTATAAGCTACAATATAGGTGCTATATGCTAAGCGGCACAAAATAAAGAAGGAAGGAAGGAAGGAAGGAAGGAAGGAAGGAAGGAAGGAAGGAAGGAAGGAAGGGTGGGAGGCAGGGAGGGAAGGAAGAAATATCCTCCCAAGTTATTAAACAAAACTCTGTGTTCAATTCCCCAAGCCAAGGAAAGGTGAGAGGGGCCTGCACCAGCAGTCAATCTAGAAAGCTGGTCCGTGAGGGCCAGAATTATCTTTTATTCATAATCCAATCAGGGCAGAGCCTATGGGGAGAGGCCCAAGCAGGCAATTAGAGCCTGAGACATCTGAGGCCATGTATTAAGACCCTAGCATAACCTGAACAGATATTTTTCCAAAGAGGACATACAGATGGTCAACAGACACATGAAAAGATGCTCAACATCGCGCATCATCAGGTAAATACAAATCAAAACCACCATGGGACATCACCTCACAGCAATCAGAATGGCAAGTAGCAAAAAGACAAAAAAATAACAGGTGTTGGGGAGGATGTGGAGAAAAGGGAATCCCTATGCACTGTTGGGAATGTAAATTGGTGCAGCTGCTGTGGAAAACAGTATAGAATTTCCTCAAAAAGTTAAAAATAGAACTGCCATATGATCCAGGAATTCCACTTCTGGGTATTTACCTGAAGAAAACAAAAACACGAACTTGAAAAGATGTATACACCCATATGTTTATTGTAGCATTATTCACAATAGCCAAGGTATGGAAGCAACCTAAGTGTCCATCAACAGATGGATGTGATGTGGTATATATACATGATGGAATATTACTCAGCCATAAAAAAAGGACAAGATCTTGCCATTCATGATACCATGGATGGACCCGAAGGGTATTGTGCTAAGTGAAGCAAGTCAGACAGAGAAAGACAAATTCCATATGATTTCACTTACATATGGAATCTAAAAAACAAAACAAATAAATGAAGAAACAAACAAAACAGAATCAGAGTCATTATTACAGAGAACAACAGGTGGTTGCTAGAGGAGAGATGGGGAGGGAAATAGGTGAAATGGGTAAAGGAGATTAAGATGTACAAACATCCAGTTATAAGTAAGTCACAGGGGTGAAAAGTACAGTACAGGAAATGTAGTCCATAATATTGTAATAACTTCGTATGGGGACAGATGGTAACTACTCTTATCATGATGAGCATTTTGTGATGTACGTAATCGTTGAATCACTATGTTGTACACCTGAAACGACTATACTATTGTATGTCAACTATACTTCAGTTAAAAATAAAGCAAAATTTTAAATTTTAAAAATTAAAAAACATAGACCCAGACAGAGCCAGAAAGTAGGTGAGTGAGAAATGACAGAGGGGGAAGGGGAGGAAGAAGGGTTGAGCGTAGGGAGAAGTAAGTCAGAATATGAAGAATTAGAGGAGTTCCGTATAAAACCTGAGGAGTTGAGCTGAGGAATGGGAGAAACCAAGCTCTCAGGTTAGGCATGTCGTGAATTTTAAAAGTAGTTTGGGGTGCCTGGGTGGCTTGGTCAGTCAAGTGTCCAACTTCAGTTCAGGTTTTTATCTCCTGGTTTGTGAGTTCAAGCCTCGCGTTGGGCTCTGTGACAACTGAGAGCCTAGAGCCTGCTTCAGATTCTGTGCTCTTCCGCCCCTCCCCGACTTGTGCTCTTTCTCTGTCTCTCAAAAATAAATAAATGTTAAAAAAATTTTTTTAAATTCAAAAATAGTTTTAAAAATAATGGATTTTATTTTGTATTCCCTAACCATATTTTCTCTCAACATTTTATTATAAACATTTTCAAATGTAACAGAGAAGCAGAAAATTATACAGTGAATACACCACCTCATAGTTGCTTTACCACAAATTGATTCATCCATCCATTCCTCTTTCCTATTATTCACCCATTCTATTTTTGCTACTTTGTTTCCAGCATTTTCCTATGAAAACATAAGTCTATTGTTAAATGCTCATTGTTTTTGTTATTCTATCCAGGTGACGGTAGATGGGACAGCAAATTGTCTCACAATATATATTTTCCTCTATTTCCATAGTAACAATTGTAAAATATGTATATGGAAATTTAGTATAAAAACTACATTCCCCAGCCTCCTTTGCATCTAGGTATAGCCATGTGACTAAATCATGACCTGTAAAATAGGAAGTGTCATGTGACAGCTTCCAGGATGTTTCCCTTAGAGGCAGCATGCCTGGTTTCCCATCTTCCATTCTGCTGCCTGGAACATGGATGTCACGATGTGGACAAGGAACACAGCCTAAAGATGGCATTGTGCAGCTGTGAGCTGGGTGAAGTATGCAGTCTCGAAGACTGCGTGGGGCAGAGCCATCATAACAGTCCTGGACTGCCTACCTTAGACTAAATTTATATGAAAGGGAAGTCAACATCATTCTTATTTATGCTACTGTTATTTTCAGTGTTCTGTCACTTGCAACTAAACCTAATTCTAACAAATACAACAAGACAAAAATCAAACAATACAGAATGTCACTTGCTTAGAGTGAAAAACAAGTGACATTTCCCAGGACCTCCCTAGCCCCAGTTGAGCTCCCTAGAGGTACACTTTTAACTCTTTTAACTACTTACTTCCACATCTCTAAATAATGTTTCTATTTTTATGTCTCCGTTTTTCCATTGTAGACGCCATCTCTTGACTTCAGCTCACTGAGCCTCTCTTCCATTCCTTTATGCTTCCTGTCAATAAAAGTTCATTGCCATTTTGATTTCTCTATTATTTGTGCTGGTAAATGGAGTATTATTTATATTATTATTTCTTTTTCCATCAACTAAAGATGAAATACCTTGTTTCTCTGCTTTGTAGATGAGGTCATGAGCCCACCTACCTCCTAAGTCTCTCCACTTTTCTGCTGTCATCTCAATCTCCATTGTTTTCATGTTTCCACTGTCTACACTGGTGCCATTTGCATGCTTTGACTGACAGCTTCACTTTAGAGTGAGGGGTGCCTTCCTTTCCTTATTCTTTTCGATCCTGAAATGCCAGAATGTAGGGGAGTTTGCCCTAGGGTGTCAACTCCTACCTTTGGTGGCCTAATTTGGCTGTGGTCCTCTAGCTTTCAATCTAGAACTCACACAGTATACTGTAATTATGTGTTTACATGTCTATACAACCAGGCCGTTTATCCTTAGGCACACCAAGTGTGTGGCACATGGAGCTATAATGGATGACCAAGTTTTTGATTGACAAAACTGAACCAGAACCCTGGTAATTTACTTCATATCCATTGCTCCTGGAGATTTCTTGAAAAGTCAGTGCTTGAGGACCAATTTAGCAAGCCCACGTTTTCCTGCAATACAATCAGCTCTATTACTTCTTGGCAGATAAAAGTGAAGTTTGCATAGACCCATTAAGCATGTTTCTCTTTCTTCAAGTCTCGGGGGCTCTAGAAACCTTAGTGGACACCCTGGAAACACCATGTTTGAGATGAAGAACCACATCTCTGTAAAGTTAGGATCAAGCTGAGAGTACAAATGCCTGTTTGGTGGCCACAGACAGAGGCTTTTGAAATCATAAGACACAGCTCCAAATATGCTGCTGGTTCAGCGCATGGTTTCTCCACAAAGAGACATGAGAATGTAGGAACTTATGTTCAGACGCATTTAAATGGGAAGAATGGCAGGCCTCTCATGTGTATTTTTGGCACAAAAATTCAAACCATAATAAACATAAGAAGGACATGTTTCTGAAGACCACTTTTAATTTGGTACTATCAGGTTGTCGACTGAAGATGGAGATAGGCACTCTAAAATTAAAAATACGTGTACTTGGGGGCGCCTGGGTGGCTCAGTCGGTTAAGCGTCTGACTTCAGCTTGGGTCATGATCTCACAGTCTGTGAGTTCGAGCCCCGCTTTGGGCTCTGTGCTGACAGCTCAGAGCCTGGAGCCTGCTTCGGATTCTGTGTCTCCCTCTCTCTGCCTCTCCCCAACTCATGCTAAAACTAAAACTCTCTCAAAACTAAATAAAATTAAAAAAAAATATGTGTACTGATGTCTTCCCTACTTTGTTTCATGCAAGTTCAAGCCTGTCTGACTTCTCAGACCAAGTTGTCAACAGCTCAGTGGAGATCTCAGGGCTGTAAATTTGGAGAAGACAGTGAAAGGTAATGCACCCATCCTTCTCATCCCAGGTGAGACAGACTCGAAACCACTCTGGAAGTCTTTTGCCCAATCCTACCTCCTTCCTTGCTGATATCATTACATCCAGACCATAGGCGGGAGTGATCAGGGGGTAGAGCTCATATAAGAAAGTGGAAACATGAGTGGAAAGACAATGAAGTGACCCCAAAATGAATGACCAAATGATTCAAGTAGCAGAGAAAAATCCCAGACAGGATCAGGCTGTCCCAGAAAAGGCACTGTGGTGATGTGCCAGTCCTCAAATAACACTTTCTCCCACAATCCCATATGGCAGTGTGCCTACCATAGTGCAGCTACATGCATGAACACTCCACCTCCTACTACACTGCCCTCTTTACAATGCCCCGGCCCACAGGGTTCTCAGGGGTCAGTGGCTCAGATCCCCTCAGCCAATCAGCCATTGTTACCACCCTCTTGCTACCCAGTGTCCCTTATTTGGCAAAACTGTGCTCATCTGCTGTGTCATCTACTATATTGCTATCCCTCTCAACCTACTCTCTAGACTGCTAGCTATTCCTCCAAGATCCACTCCTTCTTCCTGTGGTAAAAGAATAACCAAATTTTAACTGGCCAGATGGCAACCTAGCAGTAAGACTACATTTCCCAGTCTCCCTTGCTAACTGGTGTCATGTGACTAAATTATTGTAAGAATATGTGTAATTTCCAGGTCTTGTCCTTAAAGGGAATGGTTGTGCTTTCCCTTTTCTCCTTCCTGCTGGCTGGAATGCAAAGCTGTCGTAGGTGTCTGGGAGCTAAATGGACCAGATGAACACCACAGGAGAAGGCACAGTGCCCAGGCGGAGAGAGCCTGGTACCATCAGGCCACCACTGCAGCCCTGGATTGCCTACCCAACCCTAGATTAAGTAAGAAATAAGCTTCTGTCTTGTTTCAGCCACTATATTTCCGAGTCTTTTTGCTCTGCAAAAGCAGCACCACTCCAGGTCATTTTTACCATGTTCACGACCTACTCCAAATGCCACAACTCTGTTCCCACATCCCTAGCACCTCACTGCATCCTTCCATTACCCTCAACCAAGTCCTAACTTTCCCCACGTTCATCTTCCTTTTGTGCACTGCGCTTGGAGTGCTCAGTATTAGAGTAGTGGGGAGTGCTTGTTTAGGGTGGTAGTTCTTCATTAAAGGGAACCAAAAAGTACATTTGAGTTCATAGAAGGTAACCAGTAAGTGCTTGTCAAATGAATGTATGACCAGTACAAAGTCCTACCTCCTACCATTAAATGCGAAGGAACCAGCTAATAGAAATTTCCCCCTCAAATTCTTTAAAACAATTATCAGCATCGTTATCTTACATTATTTAATTAATGTGCTAAATTCTGTGCTAGTAAGCAATTTGCATGCATTGTTTTTTAATCTCACAAGAATTTGATAAGCTATGTATTATTTGTTTAGTTTAATTTTTATTATTAAAATAATATTTTAATTTTAAATATTATTAATTTTAATTTTATTATTAAAATAATATTTTATTTATTAATAAAATAATATTTTATTATTAAAATAATAATTTTATTATTATACCCATTTTACAGAGGAGGAAAAATGGGCTGGGAGAAGCTAAGTAAACTTGCCTTAGGCAAGCTCAGGGGCAGAGCCAGATTCAAAGCTACGTCAGCCTTGTTCCAGTCTGCATTTTTAAAAAGAATTTTATTTTGTTTTTATTAATTTTTTTAATGTTTATTTATTTTTGGGACAGAGAGAGACAGAGCATGAGCAGGGGAGGGGCAGAGAGAAGGAGACACAGAATCCGAAACAGGCTCCAGGCTCTGAGCTGTCAGCACAGAGCCCAAAGCGGGGCTCGAACTCACGGACCATGAGATCATGACCTGAGCCGAAGTCGGACACTTAACCGACTGAGCCACCCAGGAGCCCCATCCAGTCTGCATTCTTAATCACGGTGCTAACGGCGGTGGTTGAAGACCAAGAAACAGGTAACTGCAGAATGAGTTTCTGGAGCTCTTTCTCTTCATATTTGCTGCACTGGGAAGTCCCCCCCAAACCCTTGAGAAAGCAACTGTGGCAGATCATGCAGAGACCACTGTTTGCCACCTAAGAGCAAATGGCCCAGATATCCCGGGTTCTGGATACACAGATTTCCAGAAACACTTAATACTTATTTCAAGTTATTTTTTAAAGCAAAATAACTCACATTTGTTGTACTTTCTGGTAAATAAATGTTTTACAAACCCTAGCTCACTTAATTCGTAAAACCATCTTGTAACACTGTGGGGCCTATGATCTTATTCTTCCCATTCCCCAGAGGAGGAAACCAAGACCCAGAAAGATTATTGACTGTGCCAGTAAGTGGCTGAATAGGGATTTGAACCCAGGATTTTTGCTTCCTTCATGTCTCACGCTCTTCCTATTTAGCCCACTAACGCTCATCTGTCCCTCACCCACCCCCTTCCCTGAAGCAAGCTACAGAGAAATTGTTTTCCGGAAGGAAAAACAAATCATACTAAGTTTTAAAATACTTCGAAATGGTTTTTTGGAGGTATCCAGTCCCGATAGCTAGGAAAGCTGTTGAAAGCACAAAGTTGAGTGGTGTGAATTCAGCCAAGACTGGGGGAAAAATGCCATCCATAGTTTTCACTTAGGTGGCCAAAGCTACCTACGTTTTTCTAGTAGTTTCTGGCCAAAGCCCACATCTGACAAACCATCTTGAACCCTGAGAAGTCTCCTGCTCGCCCACCTCCGCAGAGAACAGGATGGGTGAGGCCCAGGTAACGGGAAGCCAGCAGGGCAGGGGCCGCACTCTGACGCCAGCGCGGACGGGCGCCGGGCACCCACAGGATGCCGGTTTCCTCCGGTGCCAAACACGCATGAAACGCCAAGTCTTTTATTTCTCCATATTCAGGTCGGATGCAGAGCCCGTTCACCTGGACACTGAACTTTTTGGTTGAAAGCTTACCCGAAGCCAACAGGGAGTTTCTGTGCTGGGTATGTTCCCGGGGCCATGGGTCCACGGGGGTGAGGGGAGGATGACTCAGCGGCGAACAAAGGCCTGCCCGAGTCACGCAGGGCCTCTGCTGAGGACAGCAGAGACAGCGGAGAAGAACGGCCGCAGGCCCAGGGAGGGCAGCCGCCAGAGCTGTGGGTTGTTTTCGGGAGACACCGCTGGGCTCGGCCGGTCTGCTCCCGGGGCCGCAGGGCCGGCGACCGCCGACTCGGGGAACGTGGGGACATGGGGACGTGAGGTCTAGCCCAGGCCGGGCGGCCTCCTGAGGCCAAAGCACTGTTAACAAGAAAGAGAAGGGGCCAGGCCAGGGCAACAGCCTAAGTCAGGACAAGGGGTGAAGGTGTGAGAGCAGAGAGAGCAGGGGGAGAGCGGGATCCTGGGTGTGTGTGTGTGTGTGTGTGTGTGTGTAAGAGAGAAATCCTTTGGGGGTGGGGGACAACCAGGTGAACTGGTGGCCCCTGGGAAGTGGTGGACATCACTTCCTCTCTCACCTCAGGCCAGTCCCTGCCCTGGCCACTGCATATCACCACCTCCACCCTGCCACCCCCTACCCCCACCACTGCGGACTTCCTGGTCCCAAATGCCCCAGGAATCACTCAGCCCTTCATCCCTCCTAGCAAGCACCTCTTCTGTTTTCCCAGCACTGTTGAAGAAGGTTGGGACACTCTAAACAGTCCTTTGGGCACCTTCCAAAACTATACGTCTAAAAAGAAAGGGGGGTTGTAAAAGAGGCCTTTTAAAATGAGGGCTCCCTCACCTTCCTTGACTAGGAACAGACTCAAATCTCCGCAGCTCACTGCTGTTTCTCTCTTCGGAAAGATGTTCCCCCTGCCCGCCCCCCTCCCTCAGGCTGTCTGTCGGCAGGGAGGGAGGTTTGGAAAGCCTTCAGGATAAGCAACAGTGGGAACACTGCGCTTTCACCCAGAGAAGGCCACACACGGAGACAGTGCACGAAGAAACACACACACACACACACACACACACACACACACACACACACAAATACATGCAAACAAAAAGAAATCTCCATTCAGTCCATCTTTCAACACGAAGCAAACGCATGGCAAACATTGCAAAATCTGGGCTTGGCTGGAGGTGGCCACAGGGTCTTTAGATGGGTATTAAAGCAATTGGCAGACATTAACCCTTTGTGTGCTGTCTGTCATTTTATTCTTCACACGAGAATGGAGGGAGACACTGGGTTTTAAGAAAGCCTCAAAAACAATCAAAAGTGATGGCGTCAGAGAATGCAGTTAAGGAAGAGAAGCAGGACACTAAACTGAACATTTGAATGATATTAAAATAAAATTAAAATGTTTTAAAAGTCGACGACTGCCATATTAATTATTGCGTATTTATCCCAACTTCAGTAAACATATAAACTACCAGGAGGTGAACTCAAGTGTGGTTGTGGGATTATCTAGCTCAGGGCTTCTTAAACTTGAATATGCACACAACCCCGCTGGGGGTCTGGGGAAAATGCAGAATCTGATCCAGGAGGTTGGGAGTGGGGCCTTGCTGACAAGCACCTGTGGGACAGCAGCGGCTAGCCAAGGGTACATGGGTTTTTCTCTTCTTTCCATCCTATGGCATTTTCGAATCTTCTCTAATGAACCCAGTACTTACTTTAACAATCGTGAGGCTATTTTCCTTCTGGAGATAAGGTATTTGTAGATGGAGCCCAGCGCCTCATCTGACCGGATCCTGGGAGACGAGACTTCGCAACAGGAAGGGCAGTTCAGAAGCTTTGATCCTCAGCCTAGAGTAGGGGTCGCTGGGGAATCCCTGGGAAGCTTGACAAAGCGTTTGCCCCCTGGGGACTTGTCGGAATGGGGTGGGGGGAGGCTGTGTAATTGGAGCACTCCTGGACCACACACCACGCTGGTTCCCCAGGGCAGAGAGCCACCACTGCAGACACTCTGGCTCAGACTTTCCACTTAACTCTCATTCACATCTAGGCCTGCATGTGGCTCTGGCTGCATGTGGCCTGGAGTGGCAGAATAGAAACATACCATATTTTATGTTCTCAACCAGTAAAACCCAATGTTTATATAAGGAGGGCCATTTGCCCCTCACACTTTGTGTTTGTGCTAAAGAAGCCATCCCACAACTCACTTTTATATAGAATTGGGAAACATAAAGAAGTGGCAGTGGCCAAGGGGTGAAGGGGTGTGGGAGGTACAGACTTTCAGTTATGGAGTGAGTCAGGAGGACCACAGGTCCAGCACAGAGAATATAGTCAAGGGGGGAAATTTGGTGTGAGCTTGTTGCTATCATAGTTGCAGACTGAGGCAAGTAACCAGACAGGACCCTGGGTTTTAGAGGTTTACAAAGTGGCACCAAGAATCTGATAGTTACAAAATACCAGATAAATGGGCATCTTGGTGAGTCTTTCCGTCAGTAGGATAATGTGAGAATAAGCCCACTGACCCAATCAAAGGAGGGACACAGAGACTCAGAGCACAGTGAAGAGAAGCTTTAATCAAGGCATTTGCAAGAGCAGGTGTCTGATGGACAGGCACACTTGGGGCAGTTACAGCAGGTAATTGATCTCCTAGCAGGCGAGGGCTCTCCTGGTTCCTCATTGGCTGAGTACTACAGAGTCACAGCCTTACCCGGAGGTCACCTATGCCCCCGAAAGGCGAAAAGTAGTCTGACTGGAATAAACATACATTCCTTGAGGTGATGCAGAGGCTTTCAGTCCCTCCTCCCTTTATCCTATGGCACATGCTCATTGCAAAGCCCATGAAAATAAGCCCATGAAACTAAGCCTGTGAAATGGAAAGAAGGAGAAGAACCAGGAAGTGAAGTGTGTACAGGTTTGGGACTCCATTGTAGGGGGTGGGGAGAGTTCATACATATTTCCAGTAGGTTGTAAACCTACTGTTAACTGGCCAGCTTTTATTTAGTATTTCTGAAAATGAATCATCTTCCTTACTTCTCACAGATAAGTTAGAAGCATCACTGCCCAAAATGTTCCTCTTCTATGGAAATACAGAGAAGTTGGGTTCATTCAAAATGCTGTCATAGCAGATGATAGTTACACATGGGGTGAGCATATCATAAGTATAAACTTGTGGAATCACTATGTTGTAACCCAAAACTAACATAAAATTGCATGTCAACTATACTTAATTTTTTAAAAAATATAATAAATCCAACTGCTCTGCAGTGAAATGTAACTGATGTTAAAAACAAGACAATGGGTTCAAAATGGAGTCATTTATGCCAAGCCTCACATCACCCAACCAAGACTTAATTACAGTCTCAGCTCTCCCAAAAATGAAATTTTAAACCCATCAGTCAGGAATCACCTGATCAGCACTAGTTAGTTAAACTGCCTAATAGATCCCTGCCATCACCTGAAGAAAAGGGAAAGGAAAGAAAAAAAACTTTGCAATAACCAACCCACTTTTTTGCCTACTATAACTTCTTGTATCTGCTCCCTTCTGTCTATTAAAGTCTTTAATTTTGCACAACAACTTGGACCTCCTATTTACTATATTGAATTCTGCCCAGTTTGAATCATTTTTGCTCGAATGAGCTCTTAAATGAAAAAAAAAATGCTGTCACAAAAACAGCAATATTAGTTTAATCATCAGTAATGTGCACATTTACATTTTTTTGTTGTTGTCATGCTTCAAGGATAAGGAAAATGAGATAGGTTGGTTTGTGTGCTATATTCTCTGTGTTTTATTTGATTAGTCAGGTCTCCTACAATTCAAACCAGTGTAAGAAAATGAGAATATATTGAATTATGTAACTGAAATGTCTACCTTCAGACATAGCCAGATCCAGAAACTCCAGTGAGGCCATCAGAACTTAGCCTCATTCTTTCCCTCTCAGTTCAGCTTCCCTCCATGTTGGCTGTTTTATCAGGCAGACTGGAGACAGATGCCAGGAGGTTCAGGCTTATTCTTTATCCTCTGAAACTCTAGAAAAATAAGAATCTCTGTTGTAACAGTTCAAACATCGCCTCATTGAGTCTTATTAGGTAGGCTTGGATTACATACAGGAATCTAGACCAATTACTCCGACATGGGAAATGCATTCCTCAGGCCTGGGGCAGGTGTCCACCTCAGATCCAGACATAAATGTAGTCAGGGATTTAAGAGTGGAGAAGCATTCTGGAAAAATATGGATTCTATGATTAAAAGGAAAATATTTCTAGGCAAGAAAAAGAATGTGTCCAGTTCGGTATATAATTATCAATATACTAATATTCATAAATAGTCTTTTTTGAACTTTACAATTCAGGTTGATTAGCTGGAGCAGTGGTTCCCAAACTTCTGTATGTCTTGGTTCACATGGAAGAATTAGAATGTGTGTAGGAAGCCTGGGGTGGGGAGGAGTTGGGCTTTGGGATCCCCACGGTGGCTGCTGATCCCCTGGCCAGAAGTTCCAGGCATCCCAAGTTCTGAGAGGAGCAATAACTTGTTTTGCGGTCAACTCTTGGGAACCTCTAAGATTGGGCACAATATGGTGCTTCAGGCCAAATGTGGCCATTAAAGAAAGAAAGAAAGAAAGAAAGAAAGAAAGAAAGAAAGAACTATTGCAACACAGTTCCAGGTTTATTGCTACCTACCCTAATAACTTCCCCTCCTCACCACACCCCGTCTTACCTCCAAACAATCATTTTCTGAGAGCAATTATTTATTGAGCAATTATTTATTGAGCATATGCTGTGCGCCAGACAGTTTTAGGACCCTGGAGTATATTAGTGAATAAAACAAAGATCCTCATCTGGCAGAAATTCTTTTGAGTATATGTAGGTGGGTGGAGACAGACCATGAGTAATAAACATAATACATGAGTAAATTAAAAAGCATATTAGAAGGCTGTGTTAGGGAAAGAAAGAAAAAGTAGAGTAAAAGAAAAAGACTATTTCAAAAACAATTCAAGAAATGGCTCTGCGTCCAGTTGTTTCAGAGCTTTCCTTGTCTGTAAATTTCAGGAGACTTCGGGACAACGGATTTCAGTGCCCACATTTGGGCATCAGAGCATACCTGGAAGTTCTGAGCCCAGGTCTACAGAGGAAAGGAAGGGCAAGACTTTTGCTCAGGAGAAATATAGCTAGTATCAAATACCAATATGGGCAAGCCATCACAGTCTCAAGCTTCAAACCTGCAAGAGATCTTCTAGGTTAGAACCACTTGCTTGTGCTGTAGATGAGAGCAGCAACAGGGTCTTGTGTGAGGGGACACAAGTCGCAGCTGGGACTGTATTTATTATCTCTTGTTGCATAATAGATTATCCCCAAACTCAGTGTCTTATATAAGAATGACTTGTTAAAATCGCAAAGTTTCTGTGGGTCAGGCACCTGGGCATGGTGTTAACAGGGTCCTGTTCTCCAGGGTTGACAAGGTGTTGGCTCCAACGTCACCATGAACTTTAAACAGAGATTCTCAACTGGGGCAGGATCTACTTCCAATCTTGCTGGGTGGTTGTCTGCGGGATTCGGTTCATCCGAGGCTGCTGGGCTGAGGACCTCAGTTCCTGTCACATGGGCAGTTTCATCAAAGCCAGCAAGAGAGAGAGGGTGCTAGCCAGATGGAAGGCACAGTCTTTCGTAACCTAATCATAGAGCAAGTCAGTAGGCCCAGCCTGTGCCCAGGGCGAGAATTGCATCAGGTTGTCTACCAGGAGGTAGGAATTGTTGTGAACCATGTTCAAAGTCATCTACTCCAAGGACCCTGGGCTCTGCCTTCAGGATTTCTCTGTTAGGTTTCCTTGGCCCCTCACATTCTGTTTCTACTAAATGACAGCACTGCCAGTCCCACCACATAATTTCTTTAGTCTTGAATGCTAGGGTGTGCTTTCATTCCCTCCCTGCATCTGCTTTTCCAGGTTTCTCTTAGTGAAGTTCACCCAAGGAGGCCGCCTCACTCAGAAGCTGACCGCAACTCAGCCAGGTCCGCATGGCCAGACGACTCTCACTTACTCAGCTGGTTTTAACTCCATTTCAAACTCCTAGCCCCAGTCAGACCCCACACCCGCCAAACCCACTGAGACACTTAGGAAGAAGGGGTTTTCCCCACAGGGAATTTGGAACAGGAAGCTTTTGTCAAACTGAGGAGTGAGGCCCCGACAGGGAGGATCAGTGGAAACATTTGGTCGGTGTTCATTGCTCTTGGGCATTTCCTGAGAGAATGGTTTCTCATGAGCTGGCAGATAAATGATAGTAATGGATGGTTCTAAATAAAGAGATTTCTAACAGCCCTGCTCCAGCCTTGTCCATACAGGCCAGATTGCATTGTAAAGAAGACACAACTGAGCTTTCCTTCTGAGATCCAAATAAGGCAATTCCACAATTGATAGGGCACAGATTTGGGGGATGGCTGTAATCTCTCACGGTCCTTTCATAATGGGACATAGAGAAACACTGCACAGTACTGTGTCTGTGGCCCACAATCTAACACTATTCTGAACACATGCAAATGAAAACTTTGATGTGCTGACACACACTTCCTTTGTCCCTCCTCTTTAGTCCATTTCTTTTTTTTAATTTTTTTTAATGTTTATTTATTTTTGAGAGACACAGAGTTTGAGTGAGGGAGGGGCAGAGAGTTCTCTGTGTCCAGAGACACAGAATCCCAAGCAGGATCCAGGCCCTAAGCTGTCAGCACAGAGCCCGACGCAGGGCTCGAATCCACAGTGAGCCCAAGTCAGATCCCCAAATGACTGAACCACCCAGGCTCCCCTAGTCAATTTCCCATATTTTATTATATATTTTCTTTAAAATTTTTTTTAATGTTTATTTATTTTTGACAGAGAGAGAGAGACAGAGCATGAGCAGGGGAGGGGCAGAGAGAGAGGGAGACACAGAGTCGGAAGCAGGTTCCAGGCTCTGAGCTGTCAGCACAGAGCCCAACATGGGGCTCGAACTCACAGACCGTGAGATCATGACCCGAGCCAAAGTCAGACGCTCAACCGACTGAGACACCCTGGCGCCCCTATATATTTTCTTTAAAACCCCTTTTCTATTATGGCATCTACCCATAGTGGCCATTTTGAAACTCCATCTGCTAAAACATTTGGGTCACTTATGTCTTGTCTCCCTTCCTCTCCCTTCCTTCATCCTTTTTTTTTCCTTCCTTCCCTCCCTCCCTCTCTGTCTCTCCTTCCCTCCTTCCTTCTTCCCTTTCTTCCTTCTTTCCTTCCTTCCTTCCTTTCCTTCTTTCCTTCTTTCCTTCTTTCTTGCTATGATGCCCATGCCTTTCATAACCTTGAATGGCTTTCATAAACTAAACTGACTTTTCCAAAGCAGTTTTTAAAAACTCATCTGAAGCAGAGAGGTAGTGGTTATAATGTATTCCCCACAGCCCAGTGTGCTCACCAAATGCAATCCCTTGAGGGCTGGGTTCCCTTTGATTGTACAGCCTTCACCTCAAGATCACTGTGTCTGACCTTCTCGGGCAGGATGCCACTGACACATCCTCTTCTATTCTTCTTGGGGTACCCACATCTCTCCTCTTATCCTTACAGCCAGTTTTTAAAGAAGGCTTTCATTTCCACTTGGAGTCTCAAGCATGTTGACAATGTCTACTTTGGTTATTCTTTTTAAAAGATTTTTCTGTTTCTTTTTCTTTAATTACTCGTTTGTGTACATACTTTTCTTTCACTGGAAAATCGTCATTGTGTTAGCGTGCCAGAGCTGTCAAAACATAGTACCACAGACAGGGTGGCTTAAACAGGAATTTATTCCTCACAGTTCTGAAGGCTGGAAGTCTGAAATCAAGGTGTAAGCAGGATTGGTTTCCTCCGAGGCCTCTCTTCTTGGCTTGTAGATGGCTGTCTGCTCCCTCTGTCTTCACACAGTCTTCTCTTCCCTCGTGTGTGTCTGTGTCCTAATCTCCTCTTCTTGTGAGAACACCAGTCAGATTGGATTAGGGCCCACCCTAATGGCCTCATTTTAACTTAATCACCTTTTAAACACCGCGTCTCCAGATGCAGGTACATTCTGTGGTCCTGGAATTAGGATTTCAACAAGTGAGTTTTGTGGGTGGACGTGATTCAGCCCATAATAGCCATAAAATACAAATAAACAAAAAGAAGATAAAAAATCACATAGAATCACAATTTTTGGCCTTCCAGTGGCTTCTGATTGTGTTTCGCATAAATTTTACCTCCTTATTTCAGCTACAGCTCCCTACCTGATTTGACCTCATCCCTCTCACACACCTCCTTGGTCACTCACACCCGTCACACTGGCTTGCTTGCACACGCCCAATGCCCATTCTTCTCAGGGTCTTTGCACTTGCTCTTCCCAAATATGTGCATGTCTGATGCCTTCTGATGTCTTCTGATCATGGACTCAGCTCACATATAGAAGATATGAGCCTTCTGTGACCCTCATCTGATGTTGCCCTTTCCTCAGGGATTCTAGAACAGAGCTTCTCCACCTCAGCACTGCTGACATCTTGGGCCAGTTAACTCTTTCTTGTGGAGGCTGTTCTGTGTACAGTAGGATGTTAGCACCATCCCTGGCTTCTACACACCAGGCAAGTTGCGACAATAGAAAATGTCCCCGGACATTTCCAAATTCTCCCTGGGGGGCAAAATTGGCCCCAGCTGAGAAGCCCTATTCTAGAGAAACAGTGTAGTGTGGTAGTGAAGTGTAGGCATGGGAGCACCAATCCTCACTCTCATCTCTGCCTCAGTTTTCTCATTTATAAAATGAGAATCTCAATCATTAGTGATATACTAACTCATTTTATATGAATTGGGTTAGTTTAATATGAGGTAGATTATTGTGAGGATTCAATGAGATAATATACATCAAGCGCTTGGAGCAACACCAGACCCAGAGCAGGCATTCAGTAAACTTTAGATGTGATTGTTCTCTCTCACTATCTGGATATTTTCCTATATATGTGTTTATTTATTAGTGTGTAAATGTCTCAAGGTGCCTAGAACACTGCACAGCACATAGTGAGTGCTCAACGACTATGTGATGAGTGAGGAAACAGAGGTCTGTCCGCACCAGAACAGAAAGCCATTGTCTATTGTGTTCCAGGACACACCTCAAGTGCAATGGCACACAGCACATGGCACATAGTAGGTATTCAGTAATTATATGCGCTGATTTATAGAACATATTGAATGAATGGAAAGATTTATTGTAAACTCAGGTTCATATTTCCTCAACTTGCTTTTTGTTATTGATTGCTCTTCCCATCATCCTTTTCTTTCCCCAGGAGCTTTGGAGGAAATCAGAGAACAGATCTGGCCCCTTTTCCTTCTCTGAAGGGACTCCTATGCTGAGGGGATCTTTAAGGTTCCTGACTAGCTCAACGGTCTAAATCTCTGCTTGACTTCCCCTTCTCTGAGCCCTGACAACCCCCACTTACCCTGGGCTCCTCCCCATCCACCCCCACCCATGCCCAGAGCAGTGACCATCTTACCTGCTTCCTGCAATGAGCCATGGCCTCTCCCTCCAATGGCTCACAATGAGTCTGTGGTTACACCATCCTACCAGGAGGTGGATTCACAGTCATCCACAGAAGCACAGGAGATATCCAAGCCCCCAATGTCACTGCATGGAAGTTACCAAATATCTGTTTCACAAGCATCTCACATAGTGAAGGAAGGTTCCAGTGGACTCTTCATGATGTCCATAAGTGATGTCTGCATTCTGGTCATTAAACTGCATTAGCTCTCTGAAGCCCATCTGTAGCATAAGCAGGCCATTTTTTAGTATAAAAGTGACACCAAGCACATTCGTGTTTGCTGTATGTCAGGCATGGTTCCAGTGCTGATTGTCTCCTGTACTCCTCCAACCACACTGTAGGTTGGTTACTGTAGTAATGCCCTCACTTTATGGACAAGACACTGTCTATAAACTTCCTCCAGTTTAGGATGGCCAGCTTGTTCCCGTTTGCCCAGGACTTTCCTCATTTCAATGCTATAAATCCCATAACCCAGGAAACCTCTCAGTCTCTGGCAAACCAGAACAGTTGGTCATCCAATTCATGTCACCCAGCCTGTAAGCAGCAGAGCTGGGATTTAAACATCTGCCCTCATCAGTCAGGGGCCTGAAGAATCCATACTCTTAACTCCTATGGAATGTGGCCTCCAAGGTTTTGTGATGTACAGTAACCTAAGAAAACTCAATCCATCAGTTAATCAAATTCAGGAAGACCCTCTGAAATAAATCTTATTTTCATAATGACAAAAAGAAAAAAAAAAGGTGGATCTGCTTCACCAAAACCATCAAGAGTACAGAGGAAATGAAGTTGACATTCCCCCTTGGCTAAAATTATCCAGTGTTTGCCTCAATTTTCTCCCTTGTCCTTGGCCATGAAGACCTAGTCATTCATTTTATGATCTTGATCCAGAAGCTATCCCCATGGCTAAGAGGATGAGTCAATGATCTCACATGTTGATACTGGATGAACATAAAACATACCTAATTTGTTTCTTCACTGCATTGCTTACCTGGCAAAAACTAAAAAAAAACTACTGCTGGGGCGCTTGGGTGGCTCAGTTGGTTAACCATCCAACTTCAGCTCAGGTCATGATCTCACAGTTCATGGGTTCAAGCCCTGTGTCGTGCTCTGTGCTGACAGAGCCTGCAGCCTGCTTCAGATTCTGTATCTCCCTCCCTCTCTGCCCCTCCTCCACTCAAGCTCACTCTCTCTCTCTCTCTCAAAAATAAACATTAAAAAATTAAAAAAAAAATTACTGCTTAAGTATTTCCTCCAACCAACAGGATTGTTTCCTGAAGCTAATGGTACAGCTTAGAATAATAAAATAGGGATAAATAAAATAATAAAACAGTGTCAGCTGTTGGACTGAGTTTAAATCTGTCTTTAAAAAGGACAAAACACACACACACAATTGGTTTCTCTTGATTATTATTATTTGTCTTTTGCTCAGCGCATATTAAACTCATTGCAAATATGCAGCCACATACCCTGGTTTCCAGGCTTGTTCTTAAAGTAAGAATGGCATTCTTGACCTCTCTCTGATCTAAAAAATTGAACCTAAAATCTACTCAGGGGTCCTGGGCTGCTTGGCACTCTCTCTTTGGTGAACTGTTCTTCATAAATCTGATTCTTGAATAGCCCGGGAAACGGGGCAGGCATGGGTCCTTCCCAATTCTGAATGATACTGAGCTCAGCTCTTGCCTTCAACTGTCAAGGGTATTCCTGGTGTTTGAGACAATAAGAAAGCTAGGAGATTAACGAAGAACCACCCTCTTTAGGAGTTAAACTTTACAACAAGTTTCTGCAGTAGCTATGCTAAAGAACCAGCTGGGGACTTGAATACAATCCTGCCTGTCCCACCTGGAGGTTCTGATGCAGGGGTACCAGGGTGAGCCCAGGCATCTTCATCTTTAGCAAGCTCCCCAGATGACTCTGATGGGTTTTGCAGTCTCAGTGGGAGAAACTCTGCCCTGAAATGCCAATTAAAGTTTGTCTCAGAAGGTGTTTTCTTAAAATCTCCCATTTAGGAAGAAATGGAAATCTAAAATGTAAAGTGTTTTCTAGATTTTCTCTTTGTTGTGAGTTTTGTGGGACACCCTCATCATGGGTGTCTGGGCAGGCAGACCATCACAGCACACATTTCACATGTGCAGGTGTAGCCATCCATTGTCATTGTGGTATAATACTCCAGAATATGGCCACACCATAGTGTACATCTGAGTTGGTTCCAGCTTTGAGAAATTATGTACACTGCTACTATGAATATTTGTCTACAGTGTGAGCTTTCTTTAAAAAGGCTAAAGGTGGGGGTGCCTGGGTGGCTCAGTCGGGTAAGCGTCCGACTTTGGTTCAGGTCATGATCTTGCAGTTTGTGAGTTCAAGCTCCGCATCGGGCTCTGTGCTGACAGCTTGAAGCCTGGAGCTTCGGATTCTGTGTCTCCCTCTCTCTCTGCCCCTTCCCCACTTGTGCTCTCTCTCTCTATCAAAAATAAATAAAATGTAAAAAAAAAATGTTTTTTAAAGGTTAAAGGTGGTCAAAGGATGGAAAGAGCCAAATGTCCATTGGCTGATGAATGGATAAAGAAGATGTGGTATATATATATTCAATGGGATATTACTCGACAATCAAAAAGAATGAAATCTTGCCAGTTGCAACAACATGGATGGAACTAGAGAGTATTATGCCAAGCAAAATAAGTCAGTTAGAGAAAGACAAATACAATATGATTTCACTCATATGTGTAATTTGAGATACAAAACAGATGAACATAAAGGAAGGGAAGCAAAAATAATATAAAAACAGAGAGGGAGACAAACCATTAGAGACTCTTAAATACAGAGAACAAACTGAGGATTGCTGGTAGGATGTTGGGTAGAGGGAAGAGCTAATGGGGTGAGGGACATTAAGGAGGACACTGGTTGGGATGAGCACCACTGGGTGTTATATGTAAGTGATGAATCACTAAATTCTATTCCTGAAAAAAAATATATATATGTGTGTATATATATATATACACACATATATATGTGTGTGTGTATATATATATATATATACACACATTATACATATATATTATACACACATATATATGTGTGTATATATATACACACACATTTTATATATATATATATGTATTTGATTTAAAAAAATCTTAAGAAAAAACGAAGTTATAGTAATCAAAGCAGTTTGGTACTGGCACAAAAATAGACCATAGATCAATGGAATAGAATAGAAAACCCAGAAATAAACCCACAACCATATGGCCAATTAATCTTCAGCAAAGCAGTAAAGAATATCCAATGGGAAAAAAGAGTCTCTTCAACAAATGGTGTTTGGGAAAACTGGACAGCTACATGCAAAAGAATGAAACTGGACCACTTTCTTACACAAAAAAATTCAAAATGGATTAAAGATTTAAATGTGAGGTCTGAAACCATAAAAATTGTAGAAAAGAGCACAGGCAGTAACTTCTTTGACATCAGCCTTAGCAACTTCTTTCAAGATATGTCTCCTGAGGCAGGGAAACAAAAGCAAAAAGAAACCATTGAGAGTACATCAAAATAAAAAAGTTTCTGCACAGTGAAGGAAACAATCAACAAAAATAAAAGACAACATACTGAATGGAAGAAGATATTTGCAAATAGAATATCTAATAAAGGGTTAGTATCCAAAATATATAAAGAACTTATACAACCTAGCACTCAAAAAACAAATAATTCAATTAAAAAATGGACAGAAGACATGAACAGACATTTCTCCAAAGAAGACATCCAGATGGCTACAGACACACAAAAATATGCTCATTATCACTCATCATCAAAGAAATGTAAATCAAAACTCCAATGAGCTATCACTTCATACTTGTCATTATGGCTAAAATCAACAACACAAGAAATAAAAGGTGTTGGCGAGGATGTGGAGAAAAAGGAACCCTCTTGCACTGTTAGTGGGAATGCAAACTGGTGTGGCCACTATGGAAAATAGTATGGGGGCTTCCTCAAAAAAGTTAAAAATAGGGGTACCTGGCCAGCTCAGTTGGTAGAGCATGGGATTCTTGATCTCGGTGTTGTTCGGCGTAGAGATTATTTAAAACTAAAACCTTTTTTAAAAATGATTAAAAAATAAAAAGGCTAAAAGTGGAAGCCCATCTTTACAAAGGCCATCTCCAGTAAAGGCAAGGGTCAAAGACTGGTTAGAGACCAGAGACTGGGGACAAAAGACCAATAAGGCAGAGCAGGGGTCTCTGCAGAGAGGTGGACATGTCTACATCATCACCTTTTTAAAAAATGTTTACAAGGAATTCAAATAAAATGGAAAATAATTTATAAGAGACTAGCTTTAGTGTTGAGGAATGTCTGAGCTGGAAAGTTCTAGGTAATCAGTGCTCTAATTTCACAGATGTGGCCCTGTGAAGTGATTTGCCCATGGGCAAGAAGAGGTGTGAGAGAAAGAAGAACAGGACTAAATTATTTCACCAGGAAGCACTCCTTCGGAGAGGTTGGTGCAACTGTGCGGAGGTGGTGATCAAGCTATCGGCTGTTATTTCCTTTCTACTTTTGATGTTCAATATCCCTGCATTTGAAATGTGTAGAGAAAACTGGTGTTTCAAATGTTTTTTTCAAATGCTGTGTCTGATTCCTGCTGGCTCCATTATCTCAGCCACATCTGTGATGGAGAGAGACAATAACATCGCCGGGCCACAGCATCTGGGACTGAATCTAGACTGGGCCCCACTATGCAGGTGCCCACTCAGTTCCCTTATTTTGGAGGCAGTGGGGACAACCATTCAGCCATGCTCTACTTTTTTTTTTTTTTTAAGATTTTATTTTTAACTAATATGCACCCCAGCCACACTCTATCTTAATGAAGCATCTCTTTCTTCACACATTTGACACAAATTCAGTAGGCATTGGGCATCTATTAAGTGTGGGCACTGGGTACACAAAATGAAGATGACATGATCCTGTCCCCAAGTACTAGCAGGCCAGTGGGGAGGTGGACAGAAAATGCCCGAAAACCAGGTCATGTAATAAAGGCAAGGTGCCCACAGAGATACAATTGTAAAGTATTTGCAGTGACCTCCTTTGCGGCCATCAGACTCTGATGCCCCTGGCAGCTCCCAGCTGCCTGACCTTTAGTATCAATGCAAAACGCCAAGAGGTGGGCCACCACCAGAGGGCAGTGTGGGGATGTTGGCCTGCACATGCTCAGTTTTTTAGTTTCCCCCTCATTCTGGGATTGAGGATTGCAAAGTGGATTTCAGCAACAGTATCAATTATGATTTTTTCTTTTTCTCTAAGAAACAGTGCATATGACTTGCACAGCAGGCTGCTATGGTTTAATTTATAGTCTGAGGGGTGCCTGGATGGCTCTGTCGGTTGAGTTTCCAACTTCCGCTCAGGTCATGATCTCACAGTTCGGGGGTTCAAGCCCCGTGTGGGGCTATGTGCTGACAGCTCAGAGCCTGGAACCTGTTTCAGATTCTATGTCTCCCACTCTCCCTGCCTCTGCCCTGCTTGCGCGCTCTCTCTCTCTCTCTCTCTCTCAAAAATAAATAAACATTAAGGAAATATATATATATATATATATATATATATATATATATATATATATACTGAAAAAAATGAAGTCCCATAGCTTTCTCGTTTGGATTGCAAAATTTGTATTATCCAAACCAACATTTTCCATTGTTTTTCTCTTGCTTTTTTTTTTTTTTTCTTCCTGGCCCCTGAGGCATAAAGTCCTGTCTGTAACAACCATATTTAAAAGTTTTATCATCTTCATTTAAAAATGAAATAAAGCAAAATGAAAAAGTAATGTCTTTCCATTTCTTTACAGCTTAACTTAATTTGCTTTAGACCTCTGTGGACATATTGATTTTTATGACAGAAACAATGGCTTCATCAAACCACCTATGGGCAACTTGATCTAGGATTTCTCTGGTGAAGAGAAATTCCTTGGGTAAAAGAGCAACATTACTTAACAGAAAATGCTAATTCCCAAGCAAATTAATGAAAACTGTCCCTTCCGTGCCTGCCAGTTGGTTATGGAGGAAGGAACAAAGATATATGTCAGTAGCAGAGATATGTTGTGATGGGCTCATATACTATTTTCTCTATCAATACAAGATCATTATTCCATGATTTAAATTACAGAAGAGGGCAGGAAGGGTTGAGGCCAACGGATTATACAATAGAGGATCCCAGCTAAGTGCTCCAGGTGAAAATTGAAAAAAAATGCAAAGTTCCTGCCAAAATGCCCTAGAGAAAAATTCCTTCCAGAACCCAAATTTGGCAAAAACTTCAACGCAGTAAAAATCACCATAGCTCGGTTTCTGATTTCATTTTCCCCTGAAACTATATGGGAGGTAGAGTGGCTCTGGCATGCCTGTTAGAGCAGAAGTGGTAAATACTAATCTTAAATTCTAACTCCTAGTTACTGTGAGGCCTTGCATAATCCATGTACTTTCCTTCCCCAAATATGTAAATGATATTTTAACAAGCGCATGGATGAAACTGGCCTGAGAGCGACTTGGAAGACAGGGGTATAGGTTTCACTTCTAGAAAATTATGGAAATTTGTCAAAGAATTCAGTTAACAAAAATTTACAGAGAAATACTTTGTAGTAATGGCAAAGAATAAATGTATATTGTCTCTTTTTCCTTTCAGAAATTCCCTTTGCTTTGCAAAATAAAAAAAAAATAGGGTATATTTTTTAACTTAGCAAATAAGTATAATTAACCTGGATGCTTTTGCGAAAAAAAGACCAAGATTTTTTCTTGCTTTTGTTTTACTTTTCAAAGTAGTGAACCAATAAAATTTTGGTATTTGTGAGAAATTTGGTAGCAGAAAGAAAGATTAATATTTAACATGTATCAGAAAACTTTCATGCACAGGTACTGTATTAGCTGTAGAAAAAAGCAAAAGCCTCATGTAAAAGAATTCCTACATTAAGATGTCGAGAATGGATATGAGAAAGAATGGGGAAGGCGTGGTGGCCTTTTATACCAACCAGACCTAAGTTTGAATCCTAATTCAGCTATTCACAAGTTGTATGACTTTAGATAAATTGCTTAACTTCTCTGAACCTAGTTTTTGACAGCTGGGCAAAACGATCATAATTCCTAATCCCACTTTGGCAAGGCTGTGGCCTGACAAGAGTGTGTCTTCAGAAAGCAATAGCTAATGATCCATTACATAATTGTTGCTCACGACAATGTCCACCCTGCCCTGCTGCCCTTGACATGATAACAACCTAGTTAGGGATGTAGGGAAGCAAATGCACACCTTCCAACTCCAGTTCTGTATTACCAACTACTTGCTAGGTATTTCCATTTGGGTGCTTTGCCCCTAAATTCAAAGTGCTGTCCTTTGCTTCATTCTTCGGGATTGCTGGTTTCTAAGGTATTTTCCCTTTACCTGTCAGTCAGATTCAGGCCTCGCCTCCAGCCTGGTCTTGCTAACTGTCCTCACAGAGCCCAGCGGACTCCATGCTCTCTCCCATCCCCCTCTTCAGCTGCCTCTCAGCTGCCCACTCCTTATGCTTGGACTCCCTCAGGCATCTTCTCTTTTCAAGGTATCTGACCTTTTTGCCTGACCCACCTTTTCCAGCCTTTCCTGCTCAGGCGTTACAAGGGAAGGACTGACCTCTTCAAAGAGGATTCAAGCTCTTCACAATTTGGCCAGAACTTGCTTCCCTAATGATAACTTTGACCATCTTTGGAAGCCAAATCAAGTCAAATTTTCTTGAAGCCTTCCTGCTCTTTGGCTTCTTATGCCTCCCTTGACAACTCTAGTGACATTTATTCTCTGGGCCATTGCTTTGCCAATTCTCTATGGCCTTGAACGGTTGATGATCTTGTCCATGAAAGGTCTTCTGTCCAGCCCAATTATGGGTTCCCTGAGGATGGTTTCTAGCCAGACTTCCATAGCGTCCACAGTGCCTTGAGCCTTAAGCTTTCTTGTGGCAAATAAGAACGTTGATGTAGAGAAGTTAAGATATGTGCTAAAGGTCCCATGGCCTAGTAAGCGTGGAAGGGTCTGGATCCTAGCTCTGTGGGTACCTGCCTGGCACCCTTCCTGCACCATACCATGGCCTAAAAATTAGCCATCCCTAGGCACCACACGGGTGGCTCAGAGCCTCTGAAAACTCTGGTCATACCCAGTCCCCAACTTTGGCTTCCCTGGAAGATAAAGGGAGAAATCAGAAATCTCAGGCTGGGTCAGCTGGCTCTGCCCACTCCCTCACTTCCCCGGTGAAAGGACAGGTGTCATTTTTGTTATTTAAATATCCAGGGCCCTTCTTCCCCATTCCTCACACCATTTGCATTTCCAAAACTGCCCCTTCAGACTTTTAATCCAATAACTGCCAACCTGGGGCAAGACAGTGGTTTAGCTGCAACCGTAGTGCATTTACTGAAATGCTTCTCTGCACCAGCCCCTACAAGCACAAGTCTGGATCTGCAATTGTCTCAGACTGTCGGCATCTAAATGCAGCATCCCTATCCTCGCTTTCTTTCAGTGGCGGGGGAGAAAAAAACCCAAACTAAGTGTGTGTGTGAAAGCTCACTTTTTAGACAACTCTGTCCATGCATTTGAGTCCCAAAGTGAGATGTGAGATCTCAACACACATGAGATATTTTAGGGAGTTCTAGCTTTGGAATTTCCTTTTCACCACCAAACAGCTAAGGGAAAAGATCTGATGCCCAGGGAGTCTGAAAGTATCCAGGGCTGCTGTCATTATTCACAGACACAGCACCTCCGTAGGGCACCCCTCCCTGCAGACAGCCATTTGGACATCCTGTAACCTGAAACACATACTTTCAAGCAGTTGAGAGGGGGCTGCAAATGACAGTCAGCTACACAAATAATTTGCCCCCCAAATGTTTGTCAGCTCCCTGCCATGGCCACTTCCATTTATAGCTTATAAACGGTTATTAGCTGGCTCCTTCACATCTGATAACCCAGCCTCAGAGCAGGTGGTGAGAACGGTGGGTGATTACAGGGCCTCCCAGGGAGGTGCTGTGTGCTTGCCTGTGGGTGGTCTTCCTGCCTGAGTGCAGTGCCCACATGAGAAGACATTGTAGAAAGCCTCCAATTTGGAAGATAACAGTCTGTGTTGTCTGTTTGTGTAAAGTGCTGTCCAAGTACAGCTGGCTTTGCTTTCTGGCCAGCAAACATTGCTAAGAAGGGTTGAAAGTTCAGCATCAGCCCCCCGAACCCAAGCCCTTCCCCCTCCCGGTTTGGCCAAACAGCCTCAGTGTTCATGCTCCATGGATTCCTTAGCAGGTTTGATTGAAACTGAAAATGTTGCCCCAGCTGAGACAAGGCCCACACCCCGGCCAAGAACACGGACGCCAGAGCGGAATACCCAGTCAGGAGGAGGGACTGCTCAAAATGCTCTGGCTGTCTGTGATTTTGTTTAACAAAGCTTTACAAGTCCTCACGACTCACTTTTCCCAAAAACACTGCCTGGTGCAAGAGACCAGTCATCAGGCCCGCTCTCTTGGTGGTTCTCAAGCAGAAAGGGCAGGAAGAATGGAGGTTAGACCAAGAGTTTTCTCAGCATCAGTACTACTGTTTGGGGGTAGATCCGTCTTGGTTGTATGGGGCTGGCTCATGCATTTCAGGATATTTCACAGCACCTCTGACTTTCGGCCAGGAGATGCCAGTAGCAAACCCCACTCCAATTTTGACAAACAAAAATGCCTCTAGATATTGCCTAGGAGCTGGGCAAATTCATCCCCAGGGAAGACCCACTGGGTTAAATCCATGAGAAATAGAAGTTAGCCTGAACTACCCTGATAAGATAGGAGAAATTCACCATACTAGAGCAGTGTGTTAGAGCAGTGTAGAATAGACTGTCAGTAAATATTTATTAATTAGCCAATAAAATTCTGATTATGTTGTCTCTTGACAAAAAATGGTGGTCAGTTAGTGAATCAAAAACTAGACAATTCTTGGTAATAAAATTGAAAACAAAATACAAAAAAACAAAACAAAACAAAACAAAAAAACTACATCATCCTCCAGAATTTTAGAAGTGACTATGGTGATGATAATGTGATTAGTTAAAACAGTAAAGATAATATTATTCGAGGATTTTCTATGGAACCAGAACTGTGCTAAAATATGCAGTATTTTCTTTAACCCCAGCCACTGTAAAGGAGGTAGGTCCCGTTATCATGGCAACTTTATTGATGGAGGATCTGAGCCTGATCCAAGAACACTGTTCCCAGAGTGCTTTTCAGAATGTTTTCTAACTCCAAACCATTTCCTATTCTCTGAATCCAAACATGAGCTGAAGAGTTTGAATGTATGTGGATAATGGGCACTAGAAAACAGGATTTTAGAAAATCCTAAACTCAAAGTAATAATAAAAATAATATAAGCAGTTACCTTTAGTGATTGCTTCCTAGGAGGCAAACCACCTGCTAAGTGTGTTGCAAACATTCTTTCTTGAACCCTTGCAATCATCTTGAAGGAGGAAGAACCCCTTTCATAGGCAAGGAAAACAAGAGGTTAAGAGACTTGTTGGAGGTCCCACATCAGAGATATATTTCAACCCAGCCCTTTAGGTTCCAGAGCCTGAGATCTGGATGCTTCTGTTCCACTAATGTCTCTCACCTGAGCCCAGCTGAGGTGACAGGCTGGTAGGACTGCCCATCTCAGCCCAAGATGCCCTGTGGTCTCTCTCTGATTCCTCCTTAGCCTAATTTAGGGCTGAAGGTCTTTATGGTGGGATCCTATGTCCCTGGCCCCCATTCTCATGGCAGTCTTCTTCCTGGTCCCCATTACCTTCTATTTTTCTGCTCCCTATTCTGTTTCAAGACTTGCTTCACTGGTAAAGGCAGTAAGGAGTCACCATCCTTTGGTGGGTGTCACTGGGCCTGATATTCATTGGGACCCCTTAGTATGTGACCAAAATCTCCTTTAGGGGCAGCTGAAGTAGCCCATGTGCACAGGTCTTCCCTGAAAGGGCATGGGAAGAGGGTCCCCTTGCTAGTGCCCTGGACCAACCTCTGTAGGCCTGGCTCTTTAGCATCACGACTGTCCATCCAGAGGCTAGCTGACAGGACTGGTCACCTTCTAAGTTCTTTCTTGGAGGACAAACTGCTCCTGCAGGATCCCATGCTTCTGCTTGAATTCTTGGACCTTGAGGATCTTGCATGCTTTTTTGCTGGTCCATGCCACCCTTGGACAGCTATGTTTGTTGGGATGGGGCATTCTTACTCTTAGGTTGGCTATAGATCTGCCTCCCTGAAGCTCCACCACTGGTTCAAGTTTTGGCATTCAAGACACCACTACTTTCCCACTCTCCACACCCTCCTTCACATAGGTGTGAGGGAGCAGATGTGGAGGGAAAGGCATGGCTTTGGAAACTTACCTAAACTCAATACGATTCCTACTTACCTACAGCGTGAACTGGGGTGGGCTCTTAAACCCATGACAGTTGGTGTTCTTATCTGTAAGATAGGCATATACTTAGGCATATACTTATACATATCCATAGGTTTGTGGATTCAAGCCCTGCATTGGGCTCTCTGCTGTCAACAAGGAACCTGTTTTGGATCCCCTGTCTCTCTTTCTCTCTCTCTGCCCCTCCCTTGCTTGTGCTCTCTCTCTCTCAAAAATAAATAAAACATTTAAATAAATAAATAAATAAATAAATAAATAAATAAATAAAAACAATAACAACAGGGGTGCTTGGGTGGCTCAGTTGGTTAAGTGTCCAACTTCGGCTCAGGTCGTGATCACACGGTTCATGAGTTCCAGCCCCAAGTGGGGCTCTGTGCTGACAGCTCAGAGCCTGGAGCCTGATTTGGATTCTGTATCTCCTTCTCTCTCTGAACAACCCCTCTCGCTCTCGCTCTCTCTCAAAAAATAAATAAACATTAAAAAAATTAAAACAACAACAAAAATGAAACATTGTAAGAATCACAAATAATATGTGAAAGGCCCAACATGGTCCTTCTCGAATAGCAACACATTTTTTTTTTTGGCACACCCAAAAGGATCAACAGGTTAGCATTTTTTAAAAGGATATAATTTGAAAAGTTGGAAAAATGACTTGTATTCCTAACTAATATAGTCTTCCCTTGGCTTCCTACCATGTCACGTTGACATCACAGTAGAGCTAGTCACTGCCCTGACAACACTGTTTTACATCCTCACTCTCTTGCTGTGCCCTAATGAGCATGACACCTTTCCCTGGCTAGGCTTAACCCTATGGTCTGTCCACTAACTCACTCAGCAGGGTGCCCTTTAACCTCCCCTTCTTCGCCCAACCAGTATAACTTAACACCCTGACCTCCAGATGGTATCATAATAGTGCACACACATTACCTTGATTGTAGGTAGAACACATTTGTATATATTGATCAAAACTTGGTGGGGTTTTCTCTGGCATGATGGTGGAGAAATTGCCTGTACATAGAAGGTACTTAAGGGGCGCCTGGGTGGTTCAGTTGATTAAGCGTCTGACTTTGGCTCAGGTCATGATCTCACCATTTGTGAGTTTGAGCCCTGCATTGAGCTATTTGTTGTCAGCATAGAGCCTGCTTTAGAAACTCTGTTCCCATCTATCTCTGCCCCTCACCCACTCATGGTCTCTCTTTTGAAAACAAACATTTAAAAAATTATATAAAAAATGAAAGTACTCAAAAATGGCAATTATTATCATCATGGAAAACTTTAGGGACTGTTTTCAGGTTTTTCTTCTTTAAAAGCACACAGGACTTGGGGTGCCTAACTGACTCAGTCAGAAAAGCATGCAATTCTTGATCTCTAGGGCTGTGAGTTCAAGCCCACATTGTGTATAGAGATTATTTTAAACATAAATAAACTTAAAAAAATAAAAATTAGTAATAAAAGCACTCAGATCTTTATACCGCTTCTTGTGGAAATGGTCTTTGAGTCATTCCATTATGCCTACCAACTCAGCACCAACCTCTCAAGATTCCAAGTGCCCCTGTGTGCCCTGGAAACACAAGGTTGAATCAAACTTGGCTCCTTCCTACAAGAAATGGCTGTTTCCTCAGTTACTCTGTGGATTTTGAAATTGTAGCTCAGAGTTCCCTAAAGTAATGGTGTCTGAGCCTAGGTGTGTAAACAAAGGCCTTGAGTTCTAAATAATTGTAAAAAGCAAATATAGGCCTTACATGCCCTTGAGTCTTCAAGACTAGACTTTGAGATGTGCTAGGTGGTATAACCTTGGACATGTGGGATAACTAGCAAAGTCACACTTATGTCTTCTAAATAGGCAATAATGCTTACCCTGACCACTTGAAAGGCTTGTCTGAGAAACATAGAAAAGAATGCTAGTGAAAGCATTTGCAAAATTTAAAATTACAGATAAATTTTTTCTTCGTAAAATGAAATGTATTAAACAGACTCTCTTAGGTCCTTTCCCCTGTAATCTACTAGATTTGCAGGATGGATCGACAACGCAGTTTGAAGCTGAGGCATGTGGGAACACGCTATGCGCACTGGCAGCTGCTTTCTACTACCAGGGATTCAAGATTTTCCTGAACGGGGGACAAATGATAAGCGGTGGTGTATCAAGGGTGGGGCAACGGGAGCGGTCCAGCCAAGTGCACAGTGGGATGGAGTGTTCGAGGGAAATTTAAAAACGATCATAAAGCCCACCCAAGCAAGGTGTGGCGGCTTTTTATTTTCTCCACGGGCAATTATCCTAAACAGCACCAGTGATAAAGTACTCCTGGGGGGTGGGGGTGGGGGGTAGGGGGGTAGGAATTTGTTGGTCTTTGTAAACAATTGCTGTGATTACGGTGGAGTGTTAATGGTGTAGATGCTTCACATCAGCATGTTTTTGGACTTATCCTTTAATAACATTGCACTGTATATGAGGTTACTTTGGAGTGCTTCCACTGACTGATACAGGTGACCTCCAACACATGAGGGCCCAGCTCTACTACTGTTTCATTTTAAGACTGAGTTCAGAAGGCTTTGGAATACTTCAGGTAGGAATCCTTCCCAGAGCAGCCCCCGTGGCACCATATTCCTGGAGTAAGCGGCAGCTTTGCGATCCACGGGGATAGCCCAGGGCGTGTAAAGATGAGAAGCTCGGTCTAAGGTATTCAGTTCAGGTACTCCAGGTGATCACTTGGAGTGTTTGTGTTTAAAATTTAAAACTCTGGTGCAAATTGCAAGGGGTAGTACTTTTCATTAAGTGTAGATTTTGCTTCATCCGCGAACCATTTTAATGAATGTGAATCATATCTTTAAATTGCAACTTACTGGGGCGCCTGGGTGGCGCAGTCGGTTACGCGTCCGACTTCAGCCAGGTCACGATCTCGCAGTCTGTGAGTTTGAGCCCCGCGTCGGGCTCTGGGCTGATGGCTCAGAGCCTGGAGCCTGTTTCCGATTCTGTGTCTCCCTCTCTCTCTCTGCCCCTCCCCCGTTCATGCTCTGTCTCTCTCTGTCTCAAAAATAAATAAACGTTGAAAAAAAAAATAAATAAATTGCAACTTACTGTTCTTTTTAAGTTGTTTTAGAACTAATAAACAAATTAGGATAACCATGATTATGAATGATTAGTACTGAAAATAATATTACTATGCAGAGGGGGTATTAAAAAAAAACTAACCCAACTGGAGTCAAATACACCACCAAAGATGAGAATGATGTTTATTTCTCTCCATCACCATGACTAATCAATCTGGAATTGCAGCTAGTAGGACATGGCCAATCTCCTTCCTTAGGTCTCAGATGGGTCTGCACCCCAGTGGAGAGTTGATTGGCTGACTTGAACATTTCTATAATGTTTCTCCTGAGACATACAGTAAGTAGTGCAGGTACCCATTTTCTACCAAAGAATAGCAGAAGAATGGGAACTATTCACTCATTCACTCACTCACTCACTCACTCACTCACTGATTTAACAAATCTTCATGGACTGCCTACTACTGCACATCCAACACTCTTCTGGAAGTTTGGGGGCATAACGTCTTTAGCCTCGAGGAACTTCCATTCTAGTTTTTGGAAGAGGGGTGCAGGGAATCGAACAATCACAACCAAAATATACAGTAGGTCATAGGTGGTGAATGATGTGGGGAACTGTAAAGCAGGGAAGGGGGACAAGGAGTGGCACGTGTGTGGGGGGGGTGGGGGGGGCTTGTTTAAATACAGTGGCTGGGGAAGGACTCACTCTAAAAGGGTGACACATAAGCAGAGGCTCAAAGGAGGGGAGGGAAAAGTACTTTAGAGAGCCTGAAATTTAGGGAAAGGGAATTCAGATATCTGGCCTGCTAGTGCCACGATAGAACACATTAGATAGGCACATTAGAACAGAGGAGGCCCACGTGGGTGGAGAGAAGGGACAGCAGGGGAAGAGGCAGGGAAGAGTGCCGGAGAAAGTGGGGTCAGGTGTGCAGGGCCACATGCACTGAGGGCCCTTCCTGTTAAGCTCCGGGAGAAGAGCTGAGAAAGGACATGATGCGGCAGGTTTTACAGAGATCAGGCTATAGCTACATGATTAGATCAAGGGAGGTACGCAAACCTGGGAGCCACATCTGGTCTTCCACCTGTTTTTTTGTACAGTATGAGAGATAAGAAGAGCTTTTACATTTTTAGGTAGTTCAAAAATGTCCCCC
This sequence comes from Felis catus, assembly GCF_018350175.1. NCBI lineage: Eukaryota > Metazoa > Chordata > Mammalia > Carnivora > Felidae > Felis > Felis catus. The sequence continues at coordinate 29,846,753 of NC_058380.1, read as the reverse complement.
GAAAGCACTATTTTGTGACATGTGAAAATTTGTGAAATTTGAGTTTCAGCATCCATTTACTTGTGTCCATTTATCTGTGACTGTTTATGTGCTCCAAGAGCAAACATGAGTAATTGTAACAGGACCATAAGACCAGAGAAACCTAAACTATTTACTGTTTGGCCCTTTATAAGAAAGAGAAGGTTTGCCAACACGTGCACTAGACCATAGAGGGCGGATGATGATGGCTTGGGCCAGAGTCCAGCAGAGGTGATGATGAGAACTGGCAGGACTGGGGATGTATTTTGACAATAGAGGCAACAGAATTCGGTGACAAATCCAATAGAGCATATGAGGGAAAGAAGGAGTCAAGGGTGACCTCCCGAGGGAGGAGCTTGTGCATTGAGCATTGGGGTTGCTTTTGACTAAGATAGGGAAGCTCCAGGGAGAACAGGGATTTTTGTGGGGGAGGAGACAAGAGTTCTGTGCATCACGGTCCTGCCTTGGTAGTGACCTTTGTGTATTCTTTTTCATATTCACTTAATTCAGCTCTCTTAGCTGCAGCGATCTAACATAAATGACTGGCTATAATTATCAGGTCCTCCTACTCACTGACATGCAATTTAAAGTCACCTGTACGTTAGATAGACCAAGAGACTCCAGTTAACCTAAGAGACATGGCACGGAAAACAACTATTACACATTGCATTAGGATCGGTTTCCCTGGAAGCTGATTTTGAGACACATTGATGTACCCTACTACATTTAGAAGACAATCTCAGAAACCAAGGAGGGGCACCTGGGTGGTTCAGTCGGGTAAGCCTCCTACTCTTGATTTCGGCTCAGGTCATGACCTGAGTTGGAGCCCTGTGTCGCGCTCTGTGGCAACAGTGCAGAGCCTGCTTGGGATTCTCTCTCTCCGTCCCTCCCCTGCTCACTCTCTCTCTCTCTCTCTCAAAAAAAAAATAAACATTTAAAAAATCACTTTTAATAAAACAAAAAGAAACCAAGAGGAGTAGAGGGGGAGTGAGGCAGAGAGGAGAGGAATGTCCTTACAGGCAGCATGTCACCGTTTCTGACAAGGGTCCAACCTGCTGGGAACCTCTAGGAGACAGAGGATGGGGGGGTGCAGAACGTGCCTCTGAGTTGTCATTTTCCAGCTCCTCTCCGTTGTTGGGTTGTCGGCCGAGAGTGACTCCAGGGGCTGTTAGCTCCCTGACACTTCCAACCTGTCTCACGTGTGGATTCAGCATGATCCTGCAGCTGAGAAAGCCTCTTGGAGAATTGGAGAAGCAGAATACTGAGGAGATGCAAGTTACAGGTGAGACACCGAAAGGCTCCTGCATTATAGTCATTGTAATGCAAAAGCCCTCTGGAGCTGATCCCAGGGATACCGATAGACTCTGGGGAAATTTGGTTTATCCAGGAACCTGTTTCTACCTACAGCCAAGGAACTTTCTTAAGACCAGCAGGAGTTTTTGAAGATCCAAGGAATTGTTGCTGTTTTTGGCCCTTGCGGACTCAAATTAAGGTCTCTTTGTGACCAGAGCTAAAACGTCTTTATGCAATGTGCTTCCTAAACTGCCCAAGCATTTTCAGTTATATAGCTTCAACACCTATTTACCTGGAAACAACACATATTTTCTTTTTGTCTCTTGAAAACAGAAAACATCACTTCATTTACTGCGGACAGTGGCAAAGTTTTCTAGGATGCTGACCAGAGGCTAGAATGACTCCCATTTGTGCTAATCAGCAAAGAAACATTAAATGTAGGCTAGTGGATAGAGCTGAATTGCCATGAAGTGATAAGAGGATTTTGTAGGCAAAAAGCACTTTTAGGGGTAGAAGCACATTTCACGGACTTCTAACTTAATTTATAAATATCTGAAAGACTGAACACATTCCACAAACTCATACTTCCTGATGTTTCTAGAAATTATTCAGATCCACCTCTAGTTAGATGTAAGGAAAATAACAATTAAGCTGTCCACATAGAAGGGTGAACAAATAAATGGGAACCCCAGAATTAGGTTGGTTAACTACTAGGAAACACACACTCATAGACACATACACTCACGGGGACACACACACCGAAGCTCATTTGCACAACTGTGATACCATGGTTTATACTAAGAAATATATATTTGGTCTTTACCTTGTTTCTGACACAGAGCTCCTAAAACTCTTGGAATTTCCTGATTAAGTGCAACGGGAGCATCTTTTGTTACATCGTCTGGTCTTAGTTGTCCTTAGACATCTGCTGTCCTTAGTTCCTAAAATAGTTTTAAAACATAAAGGTGAAAGCAGCATCCTGTTATTCAAAATGAGCCCCTTTCAACCAAACCTGAGTTTACATTGACTTTTGGAAAGCCTCCTGGTAACTTAAGGATGGGGGCTGGTTGCCAGGAGAACCAACAGTGCTTGGAGGGCTGGAAATTTCAGTTTTCCCACTGACTCCCACTGTGACCTCCAGGGAGGGGGGAGGGGCTGGAGATTAGTTCAATCACCAATGGTCCATGAGTTCATGATTGATGAACTTTTATGTCATGAAGCCTCCATGAAAATCCAAAAGGGGGATGAGGTTTGGAGAGCTTCCAGGTTGGTGAGCACATGGAAATCTGGGGAGAGTGGCATATCTGAAAAGGGCATGGAAACTCCCAGCACTTTCCCACATAGCTTGCCCAATGGATCTCTTCCATCTGGCTGTTTTGAGTTATATCCTTTTACAACAAACCTGCAATCTAGTAAATAAGTGTTTTCCTGGGTTCCGTGAGCAGCTCTAACAAATTAATTGAATCTGAGGAGGGCCTTGTGGAATTCATAGGTAGTCAGAAGCACAGGTGACAACCTGGACAGGGGATTGGCATCTGAAGTGTGAGTGGTGGGGGGAGGCGGAACCAATCTGCTTGTCTCCAGGTAGATAGTGTCAGAATTCAATTAAATCGTAGGACACCCAGCTGGTATTGCCGAATTGGTTGGTGTGGGGAGGAAAACCACATATTTAGAAGACAGAAGTGTTCAGAATAATGTGTATCACTATAGAGTTCTTCCCTTACAACAACCCAATGGCTCTAAATGCCAAATAAGTCACTGAAAGCCTGCCAAGTTCTGAGTCTTGGAACTAAAAATTGCTTAAACATTTTTTGTTGAATCATCCAGATCTTTTAAAGATTTCCATTTTTCCTACCAGTTAGGAGTATATAAAATATGCAGTGATTTAAGGAAAACAAAACTCCTCGGTCCATAAAATTATGAGGGTTGTCATGAAAAGGATGTCAGTAGAGAAAGCCATGAATAGGAAACATGGTAGGAGCACATTTCAATTGTGCATGCTTAAATGCTTCACTCAGTCCTCAGTATGAAGTTAATGGAGAACTAGAGGAAAAGCAGAGTTCCCCAAACACAGTATTATTTTTAGTTTAGTGATGAGCCACCATCGTTTGTTAGAGAAACCAACCAAGCTTTGCCATTTCTGAATCCTGACTAGATCATTAGTGTACTAGATCAAAATACACGCATTTTGATCAAAAAAAGATTTCAGCTTAAAGAATGTACAATTAATTAAAAACATTTTTCCATGAAAAGATTACTTTTTAAAAAAACTGTTAGTTAAGGGGTGCCTGGCTGACTTAGTCAGTAGAGCATGCGACTTTTAATCTTGGGGTTGTTTGAGCCCATGTTGAGGGTAGAGTTTACTTAAATTTAAAAAACAAAAAACTAGTCAAAACAGCTCATATGTGAAAGGATTTCAGCTCCTCATTAATTTAGACCAGATAATATTTTGTGGAAGGAGGTCTTTAGAGTGGGGTTCAACAAATGTCATCCACTCACCTTGAAAGTGTGAAAGCTAGAGCATTCCACCTGCTGGTAGTGACTGGAGATCCAAAACTACCCCCATTCTCAAGATTCTTCCACTGTCAAGAGTCAGAGATGGTGTGGGAAAGGGAGGTCAGTGCAGGGAAAGGTACTGGATAGGCAAAGCCAGCTCAAGAAGCCTGTTCAGCGAGCTAATGCCAGTCAGAGCCCAGAAAAGCATCTGGGCTTTGTTCCCATCAATAGCAGTTCTTTGGGGTGGACTGCCATTAATCTAGCACAATGAAGAGACACCAGCTAAACTCGGAGGCCTGCAGAGGTGGGCGGCTGCTGGCTGAGGGGCACGCCAGGAATTCTGTATGCCAGTGCCTTCTGGAAAGGACACAAAGAAATGGGACATATGGCCACAGTAGACTCTATCCAGCAGAAGCTGTGGGATACAAGGAAGTAGGAGAGACACCTGTGCTGGTAAGGTGGTTCTTAAAGGCTGAGGCCAGAAAACCTTGGAGGAGCCACTCAGACTACTTTGAGCAGAGGTATTTTGCAGTGGCTGTAATGGACAAGGGGATTATTCTGCTGCATACTCGGCCTCCAGGGCTTCACAAGAAAAAAGCCTGTAAGGATACACCTCTAGGAACCTGCTCTCACATCTTTCCTAGGTCCAAGCCAACATTTAATGCCCTGAGGCAGGACCATTGTTGCTATCACCCAACTGTAAGCCATGAGCCACTGTTTCCCTTGCAACCTCAGGCCACCCCTTCTAGCAGAGCTAGGACCACCTTTCACAGGGATGTTACCTTCGTGAAGCCTGGACATTTTGTTTTCAATATCTAATGGCTTTCCAGACTTATATAAATCGTTTACTGCTTTTGCCCATTTTCCTGGTGAAGTGCTTGTCTTTTTCATATTGATTTGTAAGAGCTTCTTTATGTTAGCAAAAAGAAATGTCAACTTGTCTTAACTGTTGCAAATCTTCCTTTAGCTTTTCATTTCTAAAAATTTCTGTGGCTTTTTATGACATGCAGAATTTTATATTTTTATGAAGTGATAGCCAAGGTCTTTAGTTTTATGATTCCTTTCTTCACTCTTATGTGACTAGGTAAATATCCACCTGTATTTTTGTAGTTCATCGATGTTTTTATTTTACACATTTAACTCTTCAGACCATCTGGAGTGCATTTTTGTGTGAGGTAGGAAATTTAACATTTTCCCCCAAATAGTGAATCAGTAGTATCAGCCATGAGCTACTGACTTGTTAGCAAGGTGAAGAATTTTATTCCTCAAAATGCTTCTTGAGTTCTTTATTGAAGTGAGAAAACAGCTCTATCTCCAAGGACTTGCCAGATGCTTTTGTCCACAAGAACCAAGGGATGGTCAGGAAGAGGGGCAATTCTAGATTCTCTGGCCATCCTAGAGAGATCTAGGAGAAGAGGCAAGTGGACACAGAAGTCCTAGTGGCCAGTGAGGTACTACACTGTGATACAGTGTGGAAGAGAGAAGAGCTTTTAAAGGAGAGAGTGGGGGAGCAATGAACATGCTGCATCCATCCATGCTGCATGGATGAGGGGAAGGAGGGAGATTTGGTAGCTATTGGGAGTATTGAGATTTGGGAGGAGAAAATATTTCTAGAGAACTTTGGGAAGTTTTTTAGAGATGAATTTTGTTAAGAAAACGTATAGTAAAATTTCCATCATTCTTCAAAGCATATTCATTTGAAAATGTTTTCTTTGAATGGGACTACAAAAACTGGCCCACGTGGGACATATATTTGGGTTACCTTTGGAATGGTGCCTCATTTGCAAATGCATTGTTTATGTATTCTTTTACTTCGGTTGTACTACTAAATTTTTAAATATACTAGAATCTCCTCTGAGATGTATATTCTGCTCCTTCCTTGTACTAGTGCCTACTTGAAATAGTACATGAATTCTCATCATTTTTAACTTTCTGTAGTCCAACTCATGAGGGGAATCAGTCAATCATGAAGAGACATCCAGATGATAGTAGAATTGAACCCTCAGCAAAATACTGTATGAGAAACACAGCTGGAAATGGTACCTGGTTTGCCAGGTAAGAACAGAGGGGCACTCTTTCTTGCTTTTTATCATGCTGGTCTGAGTAGAAGAATAGATGCTGGTGGTGACAGGAGTGCCTGGCTGCCAGAACCAGTTAGGCTTACAGTAGGCATAACAGATTGGGGTGAGAAGGAGGTTTATACGAGCAGGGGTCACAATACCGAGTACTGAAGAGCAAAAAACTATGACAACAGGATAGCAATATAGATACAAGATCCCAGGAGTATCACCGGGAACTGAAGTTTAAGAAATGCAAGGGGGGTGCCTGGGTGGCTCAGTCGGTTGAGCGACTGACTTTGGCTCAGGTCATGATTCCACGGTTTGTGGGTTCAAGCCCCGCGTCAGGCTCCATGCTGACAGCTCAGAGCCTGGAGCCTGCTTCTGATTCTGTGTCTCCCTCTCTCTCTGCCCCTCCCCCACTCATGCTCTGTCTCTGTCTCAGAAATAAAAATAAAAAAACATTAAAAAAAAAAGAAATGCAAGGAAAAAGTGTGTCTTTCTGTTACCATCATCATAAGGCTCCAAGAACGTCCCTAAGTATATCGTGGACTTGGAAAAAATTCTGAGCCTTCTGTTGATCTGGAGTTACTTTTTATTCCTTTTATTTTAGACTCTTTTCTTTTGCACAGGATTTTACTGGGAAATCTTTAAAAATATTCAGACTTAAAGTCAGAATTTGCAATGAGGTTAAGAGAAAGTATTGCGATAGTAAAAGTAAAAAAATTTTCAGTAAAATTCCATCAACCATTCTTTTTGTGCTAATGTATAGCAAATATGTCTTTTTTTTTCTGGCCCTATGTTATCTTATTGTATAGACATTCATTGATGTCCTATCATTATGGACAGTAACTTGTTTCTAACTTTTTGCTATTGCAAACAAATCTGGATTGAACAATTTGTTCATAAGATGAATCAAATCAATTAATTGCTTTAAAACCATTATTGGCTATGACCCTGTTGCCCTTTGGAAAACCCATCCTCTTAAATCTGGCACATGAAGCTCTTTATAATCCAGCCCCAGTTCACCTTAGAGCCTCCTCTCCAGCCAGGCTTTACACCCCCAGTGCCTCCAGACTCAGCTCAGATGTCCCTTTGTAAAAAGCTCTCCCACCTTTTCCCAGGTCAAGTGTTATTTCCTTTCTCTGAAGAACCACAGATCTTTATTCCCACATCGATAAAAAACTGGCATCATAATTATTTTTCAGGATACTTCTCTTGCCCCAGAGTCAGAGTTTAAGGCTAGTAAGTGGATTTACTTTCCTGTTGTATAGCCAGTCTTGTGCACAGGGCCTGACACAGAAAAATAGTTGCTCAGTAAATGCTTGTTGAGAAAATGTATGATTATTTGATGGAGTTTTGTTAAATCACTGAGATTTTTGGCTGAAGTTTAAATTTTCTCTTGGGTTTACCCCTTTTTAAAAGTCAGTAGACTATCATCCAAGAGTAAACAGAAAAAATGAGTCTGTAACATCAGTAACAGTCCTCTTATAGCTGCCTAGAGTGTTATAAAACCATCTCAAAGATCCCCTAGTCATGGTTTGGTGGGTTGGGCTAGACAAATGAGAGAGTGTGCTGGAAGGAAAAGAAAAAAAAAAAGCCCGAAGTTTTTCTATGAGATCAGTCCCAGAACCATGTCTGCAACAGTTTCCCAGACAGAAGAATCCAAAGTCTACTGTAGGATGTACCACAGCATGTATCTAGGTAATATATTTTCTGAGGCCTGTTATCTTAGCAGGAAGTAGGAGTGTGGTGCTAGTTGGGGGACAGCAGCACTTTGGGACATGGAATTAGGAGTGGAAATGTTTTTGAGAAACTGGAAACATGGGGACAGATAGGACCCTGAAATCTAGCAAGGCACCTGACACCAGCCCATGAGGCCAAGTCTTCATGGCAAAAACTTGCTTGTGAGTTTAAGACTTTGCTTTTCAATAATTTAGTTCAGTGGCTTCAGAACTTTGCAGTGATCCACAATAAGAAATACATTTTATGCCCCAAGCCAAAACAAGCATACAGGAATAGGCATAACTAAAACAAAGTTCTCATATTTATTTTCATATATGCAACATAGTCTGACCTATTCTATTCTATTCTATTTTAATTTTTAATGCTGGTCATGGCACATTGCATTGATTTCAGGACCTGAAGTGTGAAAATCAGTGCCCAAGGATAACGGAAAAAAGAACAATATCTTAATTTCATGACATTAGGAGTGGTTAGCTGCCAAATGGGAGGTTATTACACAAGGACGACTGTCATGTGTCCCATGACCATTAACCTTAAGTAAGTGATGAAGGCTCAGAATCCTCAGTTGTTAAGAAGACACTGGCCATAACTTGTAAAGTTTTAATTGCGTGTTGGGAAGAGACAAAGAGATTGAGAAGGAGAGAGGAGGTGCACGCTTGGAGAGAAGAAAGACCCTTTCAGAAAGTCCGTGTCTTTCACGAGTAGAGTGGCTGATGCAGTAGGAGGAAGACATAAAAGACAGAGCAGAAGGTCAAAAGAGTCTTTCTGAAGAAGAAATTACTCATACTCATCTTTTTGCTAAGCACACAAAATCACAATCTGCTAGTTGAGTTAATCTGGACATCGAAGCTCATTCCTGGTCCAAAGAAAGGAGGAGATTATAGGTAGGAGCTAAGCAGACAGCATGAACTTTTTAATAACAGAAAGTTCACAAATATTTTTTTTCCCACTCCTGGGAAAGTAGAAGGAAATAAATTAGAGGCACATGCCAGGACCTTCAACCTCCCTGCCTCCCACTAACATCTAGAACAACTAAACATCAAGCATCCCTTAGTGGTTTCCTCTTTGTGTGAACATGCATGAGCGATGGGAAAGAGATATACTTGAGGCCAGTACATTTTTAACTCCCTGGGAGGTATTTTTTTAAAACTAAACAAGCCTTCATTTGGACCTTCAAAGATGAAATAATGAAGCAACTTTCCTTGAGTGCCGTATCTTATTCTATCAGCAACTTTTTGTAGATTTGAACACTACATCAATTAACACCTTTTAACTTAGGATAAACTCCTCCTCTGGGAATAGTTCTATCCTAAAGGAATGCAGATATAGGAAGGGCCAAAGGTGTACTGTAGTTGTGGATTTAGGCATTATCCTCTATTCCAAGCAGCAACAGTAGAGTTTGCTGTGTTTAGAATATCCCACTGCCAAAGGCAAGTGTGCCAAAAACAAAAACAAAAGCAAAAACAAAAAAACAAGAAACAAAACAAAAAAAAACCCATACACAATTTATTTTTTTAATGTTTATTTATTTGGGGGGGAAGGGGCAGAAAGAGAGGGAGAGAGAATACAGGCAGACTCTACGCTGTCATTGCAAAGCCTCACGCATGGCTCGAACTCATGAACCATGGGATCATGACCTGCGCCAAAACCAAGAGTTGGACACTTAACCCACTGAGCTACCCAGGGGCCCCTTATTATTATTATTTTTTACATAAAACTTTATTTCTATTTGAAACCCTCATTCTACCACCTGGCAGAAGTGTAAAGTGCAAAATTCTTTTCAGCATTTTCCAGTTTCCCGTTTCTCTCTTGGGTTGTACCTTACATTCTGGAGGCCTTATGTTGGATTCCTGGCTGTCAGGGATGACAGCCTGCCATTCCCTGAGGCGCCACAGGCCCACCCGCCTCCAGCTGGGCCGGCCACATGCTCCTGCTCCCTGCTGCACACCCTCAGCTGAACAGCCAGTCCTTAGCAGGTCTGTGTGTCCCACTTTCTCCAACATCCTTTTGGTGTTTCAGGAATATCCACCTCTCCACTGAGGTGGAAATTCTCATAAGGTCCCAGAAAAACATACTTGAAGCTCCAGGATGCGAACTCCAAGTCTGATTTCCTTTCACTTGAAAGTATGTGAAATGTAATAAGCAGGGAATATGCTACTTCCTTGGGACCGAGTCAGTGTGGTTGCTTCTGGCCAACAAGCACTTCAGGGTGAGGAAAGTGAGGGTGCTGAGTGTGATCTGCTCTGCCCTCCTGCGTCCCACCGTGCTCTGTACTCTGCCATATCTTCCCTCGGGGTTCTGCCCCTGGCTCCAGCACCTTCAAGCAGACAGGCACTGGCAATAGATCAAAGGGCAGGAGGAGGGGGAGAGGGAGGTACTGATCTCCCCGGCTCCTTTCTTTCTGAGTCACAGGTGGGCAGACACTGTATTCCTCTCCTGAAAGCCGTGTGGTTGTTGTGTGGCCGTCTCCTGCAGACACAGCCACTGTGATGGCTACAGCTCTCTCCAGGCCCCGGTGACCTAAAGATGGCCGTGGGTCTCCAACGTGTCACCACTTTATCCTGCCCACCCACAGCTTTGTAAACAGTTCCTTCACTGAACTCTCTCTAGTCACCCTGCTCGCCTCTTTCTGTTTCATCTGTTTTCTGCTGGAACCTGACAGAATGAGTTCATTTTACAGATATTCAGCAGTGGGAGGACCCTGCTTTCTGTAGTTCTAGAGCAACCCTTCTTGGATCCGGGGTGGGACAGGTGTTGGGTGACGCAGAACAGAGAGACTGTTCACACCCCATGGTACTATACCCAACACATCCATCCTGGTGACTGCCATATTTATAGCCCCTTCAAAGGGACCACCCTGTCCTCAGCCCCTGATGCAGAGACAGCCCTGGGTGGCCATTTCTTTCCCCATGCGTCTCTGTGCTTTTTTTTTTTCTTGTCCCCATCTGTGTCCCTAAAGCTGGCTCAAGACCTCATACCTGGACCAAAGACAGTAAGGCCTTAGGCTCGTGGAAAGCTATGCCATACTCAGCTTGAAAAGTCAAAGCAGACCTATCAATATCTTCCTTCCAAAAACTGAATCTGAAAAAATATAAAGTGATTGGCAGCTGCACCTGAAGTGGAGAGGTGGACAGAGAGTCATTGGGCAAAACAAAGTCCACATGTTAGGGAGGCCAGCCTGGTCCTGCCAACCTGAGCCTCTGAGGAAGGTAGGAGGTGGTGGAGGGGAGTTGGGGGAAGCTGTGTATAGTAGAGGGAGACAGAGTGCAGGTAGGGGGTGTTGGAGGCCACAGAGTGACTCTGCTGAGCGGGGTAAGAGCAGAGCCCTTGAGAAGAGAGTCTTCTGAGCCTTTCAGAATGTTTGTCTAGAAGAAGCAGGGGTGGCCTTCCCGACTGCTCCTCGTGAGGCCTGTGTTTACATGGGAACTACGCTGTTCTTACCTGGAACGTTGTGTCTATTTAGAGTGACTTCAGAGGACCTGATAGTGGAGGACCTCAGTGGGCCCAGGTATGGCCCCTGAGACCCCAAATTCCTCATGCTCCTACAGCTCCGGATCTTCTCGGAACAGCTGTCCTGGTTCCCCGGGGACGAGTTTCCTGGGAGATTGCCGAGCAAGGTCATTAAGAGCGTGGCCTCTGGAGCCAGTCTGTCTGGGTTTCTAGCCCAGGTTTGCCACTTAACTACGTGGCCTCTGGGCAAACTGCTAACTTCTCTGTCTCTGTTTTCTCATCAGTAAAATGAGGATAATAATTGTATCCCTCTCATGGAGTCAGTGTCAGGATTAAATAAGTTAATACATACAATAGTGATGAAGACACGATGTTTCCTAAAATTGTTATTAGTATTACTTGCACAACCCCGATTCCCCTCATTCATTAGATGGCAGTGAAGGTGGGGGGCGAGGGGGTTGGGGGAGGGGTGGTCAGTGGTGATCAGCGGCGGGGGGCTGGTTGGCAGCAATGGTGCGGTGGTTAGCACTGGTGAGATGTAGAGGCTTCAACATTAGCCTGCCAGTTCACCATCTGTATTACTAGCTGCATGACTTTGCAATTTACCTCATTTTCCATTTCCCCACCTACAAAATCAGAATAATAATGCCACCTTGAAAGGTTGTTGGACGGGCCCAGTGAACAATGTACAGGGAAGGAAATGCATTGCCAGAGAAGGGCCCAACACACAATAAATGTGGAAGAAAACTGAAGTGTTCTTATTGCTCCAGTGAGAGTATGTGAACCTCTCTCCATTAAAGCAGTCTAAAACAGGACTATTCCACTTACATGGTGCTTTTTAGCCTAAGGTGTATCTTTGCTTTGTGGTAGTTCTAAAAGTGAGCTTACATTAATACTTACCTTCCAAAATATAGAAAACGTATGTAAGTTATTAGTGATGTCAATGTCTAGATGCCTTCAAAATCTAAAATAATGAAATCTACTTATCAGACCCTAGAGTTGAATACATGCCTTCCTGTCCTATTTATTGAGCACACATTGGCCTTGACCCAGAAGAAAGATGAATAAGATCTTACCCCTGACCGTGAGGAGTTCATAGTTTAGGGAAGGAGATGGGCATGTGAGCACATAGTTCCCATATGACATGATACTTCCTCTGAAAGAGAAATTCACAAAGGGGCAATGACAGCTCAAAGGAAGGAGTAATTGACTCTGTCTGCAGGTAGGGTTGGGAGCAACCTCTAGGAAACCTTAATATATCACATTTCAATTGGGTCATGAAGGCTGCACAGGAGTTCACCGGAAAGCCAAGGAAGTGAAAGGAATGCATTGCTAGAGAAGGAACAATGTGTCCGCAGACCTGAAGCTGTCTAGGAAGAGGTAGAGAGAGAGGAGGGGAGGGAAAGAGAAGAAGATGAAATGAGGTCAGAGCTAACTCAAGAAGGGCCTCCTAAGAGTGCAAAGGAATTTGGAGCCCATCTGCAGACAGTGGAGAGGAGGTCAGATGTTTTTAAAGACAGTGTGACCACTTTCTTGTTTCACTCTGGCAGTAAATATGGTGGACAAGAGACTAGAGCAGAAGAAGGTAAGAGAAGGAGGCATGGTGTGCAAAAATGACCTGATCCCAGCACACCTGAAATGCATATGTGGAAAAGTTTAAAAGCATAGATCTTTTCCATGGGATGTTTGGGAGCCAGTCCAATGTGAAATGTCTCACTGTCTCTCATGAACAAGAATCCACTTTGGGCTGATGGAGTTCAGTGATGCATTCTAAGGAGGAGGAGAGAGAAGGATGGGTGAGGTCCCCATTCCATGGCCTTAATTTGGTCAGGAGCTCTGTTATCACACTGCCATCAGGTGGTGATTAACTCAACCCAAGTTCAAAGACACCCACCACAATCCCAAGAAGACAAACCCTTGGACCTTCTTTCTCAGGTGTAGTGGATGCAAATCTTCTCCACTGTTCCCAATAGACATGTTTAAGAGTTTCTGGGTCAGCCGAGGGCTGGGCAGCCATGGAGAAGGGAGGAAAAGCTTTGGGGCCACAGGGAGAGTCATGAGAAGGGCAGCTCTCCTGGGATTCACCCAAGTCAGAAGAAGCAAGGAGAGCACTTTGTGAGAAGGCAGCCTCAGCTCTGTTCACTAGAAAACCAGCCAACGTAACTACAGTCAGCGTTAAATGATTTTGGCAGGTGAACACAATGAAATCACAGAGGAAAAGGCAAAACCCCAGAGACCTCTGGCCCAGGTGCAGAGTTTAACCAGGTCTTCACCACAAGAGGGGTCCCCAGATGCTGCCCAGAGGAACTTGAACATGCCCACTCCTTTCCTTCTTCATTCTTCAAATACACCACAGGAAACATGATGCTAATTTTTCAGAGGAAAATTGCACCATACTTTACTGATCAAAATGGTACAAAATTGTGATAAGCTCTGTGTACAGTCAGATTCTAGTAGCTGTTGTTCTCATAGCAATCTAACTGCTAGAGATCAGGGGCCCCTAGGCTTATTTGCGTGTTTGTTTTTTTAGTGCACCTATATACAGGTAATCAATTTAAGACCTACCAGGTCATTTCCAATTCCTGAACTGCAAACAACCATTTCAAATTGGAAACAGCCCACAACCAGCAAAATGGACCCCACATTTAGCTTTGGACCTCTCACCAAAGGCCCCGCCTGGGCACCACACACATACATCTGTGTCCCCATATTACAGCTGCATCAACAGAGGCACGCGGTTAAGGGACAGCCCCGGGATCGCCCAGAAAGTCCCTGTCTGAGCCAAGAATAAGATCTGGGCCTCCTGACTCCTGCTCAATTCCCTTAATGCTCTCTGCCCTTATAAGGTGATTAAATGGTCCTTTTTCTCCTTAAAAGGGGGGGAGTGGTGGGAAGTGGGGAGGGGGAAGAAGAAGGGGGCAAAATTAATTTGAATGCAACTATTTTGCACAAGCCTCAGAACACTGTAGTTCTTTTATTCGTTTGGAAGGAGTGGGTATACAGAACAGCTTTGTTTTTCAATTCATTCACTTCCACAGAAAAAGGCCACCCTTTCTGTTTATACTAAAGGGACTGGATGTCGGAGCCATCGCCATGTGTGTGGTGTAAATAAGAAAGGCCACCGATGGAGATCCGTCCCTTTCAGGATGGGAAAATAAAAGTTAGTTACTTGGGATCCAGGGGAAGTTTCTTCCTTACCAGATGTCAGCTTTTATTTTGTGTTTTCCAGTAGGTAAAAGAGCTGTGGTTTTAAATTCATTCCCTTTAATTTTTAGAGCCCTGGTGACTTCTAAAGCACTTCTACAGACATAAATGCTTTCATGGAAAAGGAAGGCATCCAGAAAATGCGCCCTAGATGAGAGACATCCAGAGAACAAAGTACTCAGGGTTATCATGGGATAATTACATCCCTGCAGCCTTGAGCTCAGAGCTGGGTGTTAGTAATTCCTCAACCAAGATAACCAGGCCCCCAAGGAGCTCGGTTATTACTGCTGTAACATCTCGGTGGGAAAGGGATGCAAGATTTGTGTACATCTGTTGCAAGAAGATAAATCTAGTTGTGCACATGGGCCAGAGGTGACATGGGGATATCAATAACAGATCTGGACTTTTCAAATGCTCCATCTGTACAATTTGCTCCAGTCCAGTTCTTTAGAGCCCTTGCCCCAAACAGCAATTCTTGACAAGGTTTGCAACGAACACGATGGGGTCACTCATTTCATCGTCCAGCCCTCTCTCCAAACAAAACTCTTAACTACAGCATGTTTATTATTCATCTCCAGTTATACTCGCATAATTAAAATATATAGCAAAGAAAACATTTTGGTAATGTCAGTGTTGACCTTTGAACTTGTGCTTTGCTCCATCAGTGTTGTTTGATTTACAAGGAAGTGACAGTTTGTTTCTGTCTTAAGCTTGTAATTTTCACTCGAGTTCAGCAGTGACCTCCAAGGCACAGGCCAACTCTTGTGATCAGGGTGGGTCAGTGACTCAGAAAACAGGCTTCATGTCCAAGTAGTAACACAGGGAGTTTTGAGGAGGCTAAACTTCACAAACTTCCAGGCTGGAGGTTTGAAGGCTGAGGTGGTTAATTATGTTTGAATAAGTTTGGAATAAGTTCCCAGTCCCTTGAGTCCCAGGATCGCACACCACCTAAGACAGGTGTGGACTTGAGAAACGAATCTCCTCCCTCACCTTCATAATGCCATTCTTTTCACCCTATCATTTCCTGTCTCGCCCTGGTGGCTCTGAGCCGGCAGGATGGCTGATAAACTGGCATATGCCCTTGTTAGCTTGGTTAAGGAGCAAATGCTGGAAGAACCTGGTCTGAGAAACCCATCTTAATTGTTCTGTGACTCTTCACTTTGATCCTACACAGGAAGATTGAAGCCTCATTAGCATTCAGAACCCCTTGTCCCCTATGGGTTGAGGCTCCCACAGCTAGTCCCCAGAAACAGGGTCTCCTGGTCAGTGTGCTCAGTGTTAATCATTCTACCCAGAATTCTCCCCTCTGCCTGATGCCCCTACATCCAGCTCTTATCCAAGACGCCTCAGTTCTACCTCCACTGTCTGTCCTCGACCATCTGTCCCCTGTGCTGAGAACTGCCTCTCGCCGCATCGCCTCAGGCCCTACAGCCAGCGCTCTCTACGCAGCAGGCAGCCGGGGGTGATCTTTCGGAAACATAAATCAGATGGAGCCAACCCCCCACTTAGAATCTTTTAATGGCTTTCTGTTGCACCAAGAATAAAGCACAATTTTCAACATGACTCCTAAAACTTCCGGTGATCTTGTTCCTTCCTGCCTTCCCAGCCTAGCTGTGGGCCTCTTTCCCCTGCCCACACTCCAGGCCAACAAGGCCGGCCTGTATTCGGCTGCTGGACCATGGCAGAGCCAAACTCTCCTGGACCCCTGGGATTTGCCAGTGCTGCACTCTCTGCTGGGAATGCCCTTCCTCCTGCTTCTGTGCCTGGATGATGCCTACCCACCAGTCACACTCACGATCAGAGTCGCTCTGCAAGAGCAGGGCTTCCTAAACACTCCTACCCTCCAAACATGGGCTTTGACTCACTCCGGTAGTTCTTTTCTTGTGCTTCTCACAGCAAATCATTATATTTATCACTGTTAGATTAATAGCCGTCTCTCCCTGTGGATGGGTGGATGAGCCTTTTCATTAAGGATGAAAAGTCTGCATTTCACACTCTTCCCTGTGGCTGGCTGTGGCCAGTTAACTAGGTTCTGGATAATGACCTGTTCCCTTCCCCTTCCATCTTCTTTTTTGTGGCTGGAATGTGGTGGCAGAAGCTTGGGTGGCCATCTTGGACCTTGAGGTGAAAGTCAGAGGCTTACAATGCTGTCACAAAAGGAAAGAGCCTGGATCCCTGGTGATACCAAAATAGCCTCCGTACCAGCCTTGGATTGTCAGATTTCATTACCCCCTTCATCTGAGAGAAGCAAACTTCCATCTTGTTTAAGCTGTTTTTGTTGTTGATCTGATTGAATGAATATCTACAGAAAAGTGAATGCTCTATAGTGTGAAGGATAGGCTAATAATTGAGCCCATCTCATATCTTCTCTGGGGAAAGAAAGGGGAGCATGAGCAAGGTTCTAGATCTTTAGAACTTTGGGCGTCTTTCATGTGCCATGGGTTTTAGATCTGTTCAACATCTTTTTTACAGTCTCACACATCTTTGGCAAAGGTTTCTTTTCTCTCTTTGAAAAGCTGAAATTTCACTTTGTTTCTTACCATAATCTGCTTGTAAATTAGGTCACAATATTTATTGAGCCAGCTTTTTAGAATGTATGTGAGTTAAGATTCTCAGATCTATGTTATATAAGAATATGTTCTAAATATAGCTTCATTATAATGAATAAGTGAATTTGTAAAGAGAACACCTGCAGATCATATGTCTCAATAAGGTCCTGAAAAGGACTGAAAAGGAAACTGGCGTCCCTGAAAAGGAAACTGGCGTCCAGAGAGGCAACAGGCTTTGTCCAAGGTAAGGCTCATGTTGGCTCAAACACAAATGCTCAAGGTCAGTTTGAAGTCGACATAACATAGTGCCTATAGAGTTGTCATCCACAAGCTTCTTAAGTTAATTTCTAACACCAATAAAAAAAGGGACTAGTGCTTTAGAAGATTGTATCAGGGCTTGGCAAACTATGACACATGAACCAAATCCAGCCAACTCCCTTTATTTGTAAATAAAATTTTATTGGAACACAGCCACACCCACTTGTTTATGTATTATCTGTGTCTACGCTGGGACTTTAATGTAAGTAGTTGAAACACAGACAGTGTAGCCCACGAAGCCAAAAATATTTACTATCTGGCACTTTATGGAAAAAAATTGCCAACCTCTGGTTTATGTGATAGGGACATGTCTTTCTCAGCTACGTTTTTATTGCTCTAATTAATGAGAAAATAGAATGTTCTCCCAGAAGCACACCTCACATGCCCAAGTGAGACCCTATCCATGCCTGCTGTATGTACTTTGGATTTTTGAACTCCATCCTGTGGGGGGGTCTCTCAGTTTGTTGTGTGTGGTACATCTCTAGCCCCTTCTGTAGAGACAGAAGGAAGGTGACCTTAGTCCTTCTCAGGAGGGGTCCTCCCTGCCCTCCCTATTTGGGGGCTGCTGATGTCCAGGGAGGAAGAACTTCTCCCTACTTATCCTAGGAACGGCCCCACCCCTTCCCTAGACTAAATCCACATGGTGGAAGGTGGAAATCATTCTTTGCTGAAGAGTAAGACTGTGTGGATGCCCTTTAAAGGTGCCACCAAGGACAGAGTCCCTCTCAAGCTGTGGTCTTTCCTGCAGGGGTGAGGCCTCTCCCCTTGGTCCCCAGGAGGTCTCCAAAAGCCAGGACTCCAGCCTGGGGGATGGCTCATGTGGAAGTGCTCCTCTTGTCTTTGGTCTCCCCTCTCCTCAATCCCAGGGTGCATTTCCTCTGAGCTCTCCTACCTCTCCTACCCCTACCTCCTACCTTTCCTACCTCCTCTTTCTGGTAAAGCATGAGTTTGTCACTCCCACAGAAACTCCTCTCCTTGTCTCTTGGCGTGTTTTATCTTCAGAGGCTGCTGGTATGAGGTAAAAGGTTAGCACTGGCACCCCTGAAAGCTTCTATTTGGTTCAATTGTTTTTGAGACTCTATTTCTGGGAAAGGTTTGCAATGAGCCTTTCCAGGTTAGTGGGCAGAACAGTCTTTTTTATACCTCCCTCTCAAACAAGTCCTGTCCATACAAGCTTTTCCCAGCCATTGCCAGTCTCTCTGACCTCAGCAGATGGCCCTGGAAGAAATGTAGAAGCCAGGTTTATGAATCATTTGGCATTTAAAGACCCTGGGATTAGTGCTGAGCATGAAGGAAAAATATAATAACAATAATAATAATAGTATTAATAGCTGACATTTGTTAATTATTTACCATTTCAGGCTTTACATATATCCTGTTACTTGATAAACAATTTCATGTGGTAGGAACTAGTATTATCCCATGTTACAGAGGCACCAAGATTAATCTTCCAGGGTTGACTCAAGCACAGGAAATCTCCCTGCGAATTCCACCTGCACCCTGTGCTGCTGCTGCTGCTGGCCCATAGGCGTGTAACTTTCCCAGGAGATTCATTACTGCCATGTTTCAAAGCCTTGGACCTGGCTTTTCTACATTCTGGAACTTTTCCAAACCAAACCAAAGATGTGGGCAAATATGTCTGTATAAGAATGCTCATAAAAATGTTTGTCATTCATGTAAACAATTAATAATAACCTGAATATCCAACAATAGGACATTAATTAAGGAAATTGAAGAATATATTTATGATAGATTATCACAAAACTATTAGCAATTATGGTGTACAAAGATACTTACGGAAATGAAATACCTTTTATTCTATGTTGGGAAGGGAAAGCATCAGATTATAAAACAGTATCCCATAATCCTAAGAAAATGAGCACATAAGGACAAACAAACTGGAAGATCTCCAAAAATTAACAGTGTTTAACTCTGGGTGGGGTATTTTGATGTTGTTTCGTTTCTTTTTTTTTTTTAATGACAGTCGGTAACAAAAGTTAACAGCAAAATCTTGACACTTACCTATGTAGAGGTCTATTCTCAAATCTCACACACTAAAAACGATTTGCTCTATCTCTCACTTTTATTTCCATTAAGCTACTACACTGTCTGGAAAATGAAATTCTCTGGATTCTGCATGGGCAATTATCTTTTCATCTCAACTCTGAAAAAAAAACCAAAATAGATTTTTCACTGGTGAAATTCCTTCATAACTGGAATCGAAAAATAATACCAAATAGAGTCTATCAGCAAAGGCATATAATATACCCATCTATTCTAGCCTACCTCAGCCAGAACCAGTTACTCAAGACTGCCTTAATCTATTTATACAAAATTTAATTTATGCAAAAAAAGAGGGGGAAGAAATTGCAGAAAAAATATGCATTTAACTGTTTGCAATGCCTCTGGCTCTCTAAGGTTTATTTGATAAATAAATATTAGTGCCACCAACCTAGATTTCATGAGGAAAAGCTATAATAACAAATGTTTGGGAAGATGTCTTTTGAGATGATTGAACTCAAAATACAGCTGGCAGATGGGAGGAGGAGGGAAGGAGAAGGAAAGACAAGCAGAGGAGGGAGAGAGGAGCAATGGGAGAGGGAGAAGGAGGAAGAGGAGGATAGGATAAAAAGAAATATGGACCCAGCTAGGATGAGATGTAAGCTCTATTTTCTATAAGGAAGCTGAATTGAGGCAATGTTCCATCTGGAGATCTTGAGCTCTTCCTGAACAACCAGTACTGTAGCACCAACAGCATCATCATCATCACCTGGGAGTCTGATGGAAATGCAGAATCTCACACCCCACCGTAAAACTACTAGATCAGAATCTGCACAAAATTCCCAGGTTATTCATACACACATTAAAGTTGAAGAAGCACTAATCTGCATGTTGTCCAAAGCCCATGGCTATTCTGGAATACTTAGAAAAAATTGAGACTGTCTCCCATCTCTCTTTAGTGACCCCTAGTGGTAAACCCAAAAGATATGTATAACAGAATGGCTGAATTTTGACCTCCAGCATAAACCGAAAGGTGTCCAACTTTCTGCCAGTTGATCTACCCAAGGTCTCAAGAATGTGGAAGATTAGAATCCTGGCCATCCTGGTGGAACATCGGATGTAGTCCAATGCAAGCTGTGACAGTAATACTTTTCTGTATATCGCTGCTGTTGGAATTTAAAAACAACATTCCTGAATGAGATTATTCTCTAGGAGTATCTGTAAAACACTGATAACTAACTTTGGGTCTCTTGACTGCAGACGCATCCATGTAATCCATATTTTTATACTACCGAGTGCATCTTATATACTGCCTCTTGAATTGGCCCAGTGAAGTCTTTATTTAAGAATAAAAATATGGGCAAGGCCTGGGTGGTTCAGTCAGTTGAACATCTGACCCTTGATTTGGGCTCAGGTCGTGATCCCAGGGTTATGGAATCAAGCCCCGAGTTGGGCTCTGTGCTGAACGTGGAGCCTGCTTAGGATTCTCTCCCTCCCTCCCTCTCTCTGTCTTTGTCTCTGTCTCTAAAATTGAAGAAAAAATTTTAGAAATTAAAAAAAATAATAAAAAAACAGTCTCCTTTGTGGCTCAGTCGGTTAAGTGTCCAACTGTTGATATCAGCTCAGGTTGTGATCTCTCAATCTTGAGAGTGAGCCCTGTGTCAGGCTCTGTGCTGAGCACGGAGCCTACTTGGGATTCTCTCTCTCTCTCTCTCTCTCTCTCTCTCTCTCGCTCTCTGCCCCTCCCCCACTTGCACACACATGTGCTCTTGCTTTCTCTCTCTCAAAATAAACTTAAAAAAACTAAAAGTATAAATTTCCAGGTTGAACAATGTTCAACTAGCCATAGAATTTATGTTATGGTTTCAGTTTTATGAGAAAAGTAGGTAAGTTCAAGGTCTTATAGAGGTGAAAGAACTACCTAGACATCATCTGAAGCATTTCTCAAAGTGTATTTCATCTGCAGAATATTAATAGACATTACAAAAAAGGGGTTCAGGGTCAAATTAGTTTGGGACACATTGGGGTGAATAAGAGTGGAAAGGTTTCTTTACTGTAGGAGTTCTCAGAGCTTGTATTAAATTAAGATGCCTTGTAGGTCTCCAAAGAAATTTTTTCATAGAACACACACACCTCTGTTTGTTTGTTTCTTTCTTTGCTTGTTTTGTTTTGTTTACTCTTGGGGAAATTTGGATATCTGGAGCCTCTGAGCTGTTGACTAGTTCACTGTCAATCATCATACTGATAACAGTGCCCACACCTTCTGATTCACAGTCATTGCTCTTTGCACTGTATTATGTATGCTGCACCCTAAAATTGTTTCCCATCATTATCAGTTCTGATCTTACCCATCAACCTATCCACCATTTTGTGTTCTATGGTTAAATGCAGAAGTGTGGAGGAGAAAAAAAGTAGCAGGGATAAAAGAAAGGAAAGAAAAAGAAAAGAGAGGAAAAAGAGGAAAAGGTAAAATGAGAAGTTTGCATCAATTTGGAAGTGAGGACTTGGAAGCAAATCAACCAAATGGAGACTGACTTTCTTTGATGTTTTCCTCTCAAGCAATGAGCTGCTGTGAACTGGTCACAAAAATTCACATGAGACCACTAGTGCACGGTTCAAGTAGTCCAAACTGCTACCCCATGTTGATGGACACAAAATACCTTTTCTTCAGTTCACAAGGAGCCTGTAGACATCGCTCCCATACATGTCACGGCTGGATCCTTCAGTACTCTCGTGGCATGTCTTTACTGGTAGCTTCTGCTTCTTCAGAGGAAGTCTGTGTACCATAAGTATGCTCCAAAAGGATTCTTAGAAGTTATCTGGCATTTATGCCTTTTATTTGACTTGATTCCCACCAGATGATTTCAGATCTGCCCACTGTGTACTGGATTGTTCTATTGTTAACTGTGTGTCCTTGAATTCTCTTCTCTTTATGGTTCCAAGTTAGAGTTGACCAAAAATGTCTCTGCACAAGACTTGGGGTACAGTAGTGAAATAGTACTTTTGTTTCCTGAAGGTCATTGCTCAACGTGGAGCAAGCAGTGCCAGTGGGTTCCAGTTTCTCCTCACCCCTCCCCAACTCCATATCTATCTGTCCTTCCCAACTGCTGCCCTGATATCCAATGGCAATGTCAGGTCCTCCACCAAATGCACTGCCATGAACTCACATTTCCATTAGCCTCAAGGGACCAGGGACTCCCCTTCTCAGTCCCAGTGCAGGACCTGAATGTGCTTCGCTTCAAGATTTCCTGAAAACTCTGACTCATTCACCAGCATCAGGGCTTTTCACCAAACCTTCAATTCCCATTTTCAGATTCTGGCTTCTTCATCTCTGCCCACAATTGCATAAAGTCCAATCTCTACACTAAATTCTTCATTCCATGATATTCATCATCGTTCAGCTTCTCTAAGCCCTGGCTGATAAAACCCTGAACCCTGGCTCTTGTGTTCTTCTGCTCAGATTTTGATATTTCCTATTGGCCTGACCTAATATTAGAGTCCAGTTCACTCTGGTTTTCTTTCACAGGCCATTGGGCTTCTTCCCAGCCTTCACTTTTGCTTTGAACATCCTGCCCTGAAAATGGCATCTTTAGATACTGCCTCCTGCCACAAGTCCAAGATTTTTTCTATTTCTCACCCTCTCACCAGTGTCTGACAAAGGTCTCTAGTCAAAAAGAAAGCGAGTAACTTAACACTACATGCATACTACTAAAGAATCTAAAGACAATATAAAGGTTTACTTTCTGTGACTGAAAACTTCAAGTCAAAGATTTGTAGTAGAAATAAAGATAATAAATGTGGTTCAATGAGCAGAGATCCTTCTAGTTGGTGCTGTGAGAATAATTCATTATAGGTTATAGCCTAACTGCTTCAAGTACTAATTTCTAGTCCTTATTAATATGTGATATCTGAACACTTCTCTTCAATCTTGGTGCAATAGCAGAATGCTAGTTTTTAACATCAGACTTGAGGTGATCATCTGATCATCAAATCCTTGGGAATAAATGAGTGCTCTGACTTCATCAGAGTTAATACCCTAGAATACAATGTTTAAAAAAGCAGGGGGATTATAGGCTGTTCTATCCGTGCAGTGCTACTGGGCATGTCCCTTTGGCTTCCCATTGACTAGACTATTTTACAGCTCTGTAGGAAAAGAGATTAACTTGTAGAACACTGATAGCAATGAGAAATGATTCTTGTTTGAGGGCAATGCAAATGATTCCTACGTATTACAACACAAATGAATTGTGCTCAGTAGAGATGCATTCAGTTTCCATCTAATGGAAAGGATAGCCCCAATCAAACCCCAGACATTACAGTTTATTACTTTGTAGAATACTAGTTTCACTCTGTTAGCAAGTTTATTTCAGCATTTTTTAGTCTGAATATATAAAGCTGTTCTTCACAATCTCCTTTGAACAAGTCTTAATATTCTACTGGTTCCCTCACCAATTAATGAGTTATATACAATTTTTAATGTATATAATTTATATTTGAATAAAAGAGTCATCATGTTTTTAACTTTTTGAAAAGTACATTGTATCAATAGCCCAAGTTCTAGTCATTATTTCATTTATAGTTGCTTGTGGTATTTATATCATGTTAATATAAACCAAGCTTGATGTTCTGACATCTGGGTGGCTGGTTTCAGGGACATCTGGGTGGCTCAGTTAGTGAAGCATCCAACTCTTGATTTTGGTTCAGGTCATGATCTCATGTTTTGCGGGTGGATCATACTCTGCACTGTCAGTGTGGAGCCTGCTTTGGATCATCGAGCTTATAAGAGGGAGCTTTCTCTCTCTCTCTCTCTCTCTCTCTCTCTCAAAAATAAATAAATAAACATTAAAAAAAATAATTTCAAAGGGAAGGGCAGCTCTTCTGATCTTAACTTCTCTTCCCATACATTGTAAAATACTTGGATGCCTTATAGCCTAGTCTATGTCAATATTCCAAGTATTCCAACAATATGAAGGTTCCTCAAAAAATTTTTAAATTTAAATATCATACAATCCAGTAATTCCACTACTGGGCATTTACCCAAAGAAAACAAAAGCACTAATTCACAAAGATCTATGCACCTGTATGTTTATTGCTGCATTATTTACAACAGCCAAGAATGGAAGCAACTTACATATCCATCAATAGACGAATGGATAAAGAAGATGTGCTGCATATATACAATAGAATATTACTCAGCCTATGAAAGAATGAAATCTGGGGTGCCTGGGTGGCTCAGTCGGTTGAGCGTCCGACTTTGGCTCAGGTCATGATCTTTATATATATATATATATATATGTATATATATATATATATATATATATATATATATATATATGTATTTTTTGGTCATGATCTTGCTGTTCGTGGGTTTGAGCCCCACGTGGGGCTCTGTGCTGAGAGCTCAGAGCCTGGAGCCTGCTTCAGATTCTGTGTCTTCCTCTCTCTCTCTGCCCCTCCCCTGCTCACGCTGTGTCAATCTCTCTCTCAAAAAATGAACATTAAAAAAAAATTTTATAAAAAGAATGAAGTCTTGCCATTTGTGACACATGGATGGACCTAGATGGTATTATGTTAAGTGAAATAACTCAGAGAAAGACACATACCATTTGATTTCACTTATTGTAGAATCTAAAAAAAAAATGAACAAACAGAAAACAGACTCATAAATACAGAAAACAAACTGATGATCACCTGAGGGGAGGGTGTTGGGGGGAGGGAGTGAAATTGGAAGAAAAAAATGTCAAAGGGCAGCTCTCCTGGTCTTAACTACTCTTCCATATATTCTAAAATACTTGGGTGCCTTACCACCTACCTAGCCTGTCTCAATATTCCAAGCACCATAACATACCTGGAGAGGTTAGAGACACACCCAAGGTAGATTGGGCCATCCATCTTGACTCAGTTATCAATTACACTGATGAGAACATGTAGAAACCACTGGAGTTTGAAAGGTCCAAATCTCTTAGTTCTTTTAGGATAAGATGATAAGAAGAGGATTCCAGGCAACCACAACTGAGTAGACTCAAGAGTTAAGAAGTATCACAGTATTTATTTTACCAAAACAAATAAGTGAAATAAACAAATCAAGCACACAAATTGTACAAGGCAACTAAAACCATAGGAATTCACTTAAGTTCCTCTTGTACTTTACCTCTGTAATGGCTCTTACCATTCAATTCTTTACTAGATTCATTTATAGTTGGATGTTACCCAATCCTTTCTGTATCAAGCCCCTTGATGTTGGGGAATGTGTCCCACAAGACCTTTCCTCCTGGCTTTCTTGCATTCTTTGCTCCTCCCTTCTTCCACATTCTACCCTGCTTCTGCAGGATACATGCTCTTTCTCTACTATCTGGAAAGTCCTGTGTGCATACACACACACACACACACACACACACACACACTCCATGACTCCTCCTCATCCTTCTGCTCAGCATTTCTCAAGGAAGTTTTTGTAGCCATTGCTGACCAGAGCAGACTGTCCCATTTTACACCCTCACAGACTGTGCTTTTGCTTCCAAGCTCTTGTATGTGATTATTTGTCTCTCTCCCTCATTGTCAATAAAATCCGGGATCATTGTATCACCACTGTATCCCCAGGCCTGGCAGAATGCCTGGTACATAGAAGGTGTTCTTGAATGAATTAATAAGGACTCAATGCCTATTTGTTACACGGATGAATAGATGGTTGTTTGGTCTGTTATAGTCCCTAAAAGCAAAAGAAGCTGTTAAAATAGTGTGACTCTGACTTACTGTTAATGTCTGAATAAAAGAGACCATTCAAATTTTAGACTGAGTTTGACAATGTACTCTGTTGGTGAATTGTGAGGAGTCATTCCCCTGCATTTCTAGGGGGAACTGGTAAACTTTTTTGGAGGACAGTTTGGCAAAAGCTTTAATGCTGACAAAATTCTTTTGACCCAATAATTCCACTTTCAGAAATATATTTTCTTTATGTGCTTCACATTCATGAAATAATATTTCAGTGGTATTTATAAGTGACATCTTATATGATTGAAACAATCTAAATATCCAAGGATAGGAGATTAAAATATCTCATAAGAAATTACATATTATTATGCAATGAAAGTTCCAAGCAACAGAATACTCTGCAGCCATTAAAAAGAATGAGGTAGGTTTGTACATATTGATATGAAATAGTCTCAAGGATTATTATATCTTTAAGCAAAAGAGCAACTCTTATGTATGTGTGCATTTGTGTATGCATGCGATGTTTCTGAAAGTATCTCTAACGGATTGGTCCCAGGAGTTGTTTTGGGGAGGGGAGATGTGTGGCTGAAGGGCAGCAATAGGAAGATTTATGTTTCAGTGTATACACATTTTTAACTTTTAGTGATGTACCATTATCATGCATGATTTACTCCAGCAACTAACAAATACAAGTCTAAAAAATATTTTAAAAATAATATAATTATTGATGTAGTAATTTAAAAATGTTCATGAGAGTTAGAGCTAGATTAGGTTTTATTGATGTTTCTTTGACTTTCTCAATCCCAAACTTTCACACATGGACTCTTAACGCATTACTGATGTAAGCGGTTTTTTCAGTCATTTCTTCTCTCCCTATCTCCCCCAAACCTTTCAGACTTCCCAGCAACCTCAAAGTCTTATCTAATTTGGAAACAGGGGATCCCTTATTTGGGAGGCCCCAAAACAGGACCATGCCTGGATGAACACCAAGGCTCTTGACATAAAATCTCACCACCGTTGTGAAACCTGCCCAGCACATCCTGGCCTACTGTATTGACTTTGGCAATACTTGTTGGCCAGGTCTTGCCAATAATGTTATTGAAACTAAATTGAATGAGCATGTAGCTATGTCCTCCAAATGTTTTCTGATACAGTTAAATGGAAAACTGTAGATTACATTTATTTATTTTGTGATAAACCCTTTGTTTATGTTGCTGGTGATCCAGAAAAAGTGGTCTCTTACAACAGGCTATGACCCAAACAATGACAAGTTGAATTACTATTTCATTTACCATAGGAGACATTCCACCGTGTATTTCACAGAAACGAATTTTGACACAATTTTAGCAATGATAAATTACACCCAACAGAAACAAAAGAGAAACTTGGAGTTTTATAACAGATGATTGTAAAGAAAACAGTTATTTGCTTCTCTGTCTCCCACATTTTCAAAAAATACTATACTTGAAACAAAAAAGACCCAAGAATAGTAAAAACAATTTCATTTTCCTCTTATAATTGGAAACATTTGGAAATGGCACTTTGTCTACTCAGGCTGCATATTAAGGGCTTAATTGTACATAGGGAGTATTACTAAACCTTTTCCCCTCAATTCATTAGTATTCTAATTTTTACAAATGACAAGTATTATGTCATTGAAACAAATGAAACAAATACATCAGCATTCCCATACATGCACATACCAGCATAGCTGTCTTTTGCATTCCAAGGCATTCTGTTGAAGTATTTACCTAGTCTGCAAGTTCATACAAAAGAAGGAGGCAGGGCTAGAAATGCTTTCCACACCCCTATCAGTAATAATAACAATTGTGTGGTCAAGTTGCATGAAAACAACATGAGCTTCTGGTCATTGATGCACACACAAAGCTATCATAAAAATCAAGAATGGCATGAAAACACTCACAGGACATCAGGACATCAAAGAATAACTCTGATTTTAAGCAGGCTTATGATGTTCTGCATCCTCCCTTTCCTTTAAATTATCTTTTAATTATCTGAAACTGCTTTGGAAGGAACTACATGCATGTTACCTGATTGTCAATTAGGCAAATACTTTTATTGTTAAGAACCATTTTATTGTTAAGGAATAGAACTGAGTGCTATTTTTCAGAAATAATGACATTAGAAGTGCATTAACTTTTTGGAAGCTAAAATCATTATATTTAAAAAAATTTTTTTAAGTTTGTTTATTTATTTTGAGAGAGAGAGAGAGCAGGAGAGGGGTAGAAAGAGACAGGGACAGAGGATCTGAAGCAGGCTCCACTCTGACAGCAAAGAGCCCAACGCAGGGCTCGAACTCACAATCCCTGAGATCATGACCTGAACTGAAGTCAAGAGTCAGACGCTTAATTGACTGAGCCACTCAAGTGCCTCTAAAAGCATTTTCTTTAACAGTGTCCAGAATCAAATCTATTTGTATTTATTAACCTCAAGCTGGAGATGAATTGATTCAGTAATCCAGGGATACATTCTCCAGCTCAATTATCCCAGTAAGTTCACTGAGAAGCCATGTTTTTGTTTTTTTGTTTTTTCCAAATCAATTGGTTCAAGATAGATATATTGAGGACTTACATGGCTCTAATGGGTGACTAATTATTCCTGTTTTAAAATTTTAGTGATCAAAACCTCTTTAGCCAGGTTTTAGGCCATCATATATTGAGAACTCAATTAAGCAATGATTCCCATACTGTAGTTGGCACAAAATTATTTCCTGAGGAAAATTCTGACTCTACGAATGTCCCATCTCTGTTTGCTTATAAGTTGGCAATCCCTGATTGGACTTTTTATTTTCATAACAGGATACTAACCTCATCAACTGCCTGGTTTTTTGTTTTTTTTTTTTTTTTCAACGTTTTTTATTTATTTTTGGGACAGAGAGAGACAGAGCATGAACGGGGGAGGGGCAGAGAGAGAGGGAGACACAGAATCGGAAACAGGCTCCAGGCTCCGAGCCATCAGCCCAGAGCCCGACGCGGGGCTCGAACTCACGGACCGCGAGATCGTGACCTGGCTGAAGTCCGACGCTTAACCGACTGCACCACCCAGGCGCCCCGCCTGGTTTTTTTTTTTTAAGTCCACAGATTATCTCCTCGATTATCTCCTCACAAAGGTTAAAGGTAGAACTGCTTTCAATAGCAAGAAATAGGTAACGCCTCACTGCCAGAAGGATAGACCATATTTATGATTTCTTATATTGCTATTACTTTATTGTTTACTTAAGAATCTACTAGTGGGCTGTCTCAAGATTGGACTGACAGCTCAGTGTCAGCTCTCTCTCTTTTCTCAAGGACTTCCTCCACTAGTTGGCTTTTCAGTCTCACACTTTTTGCCCCATGATAGCTACCACTGTGCCAGGCATCATATCCATGTTCAAAACATGAAGAAGAGAAAAGAGGCTTTTATAGAAAAAGACAGGCAAGAGAAATGAGGTTTGGAACAGAGGTTGTGTTAGCCAAGCGATGAGTGGCTGCCTCAATAGGCAGAGAACCAGGACTTCCAGGCTCCATCAGTACTAATCTCTCATCGAGCTTACAAGAGAGTCAGGCATTCTCTCCACTCCTCCAGAAACTCTGAGATCTATCATTGAAGGTTGCTGAGTCACTAAGGATTACACGTTTGTCCTTTGCAGAATCACTGTCACTTAACTGATGTTAGTGGTATATCTTAAATGCTCATGGAATCTCTTATACTATAGGACCCAAGCCCATGAAATCCATTATTGAGATTTGCTGTAAAATTGTTCTTGAGGACAATTTCCACGCATTGTTCCTTATTCCCAAAATTAAGCCCTGAGAGATTTCTTTTAGAGCTCAGTGCTGGGAAAGAGTCTCTTGCTGTAGGGAAATTGGCATGCTGTCTTCTGTCAAACACAAATAATGTAAAGCATGGTCCCATCCACATAGCCTTGGGTACCAGGGAGTACAGATCCAATGTTGGACCACAGCTGTAACAGTGCATGGCCCCAGGAGAGGCTTATTTGTCTTCCTGTTCTTCCTGACATGGTTTTCATTTTGTTATTGTTTTATTGACTATATCCTGTTATAACCCACATCAAGTTTTCTGTAAAAAAGAACAATCGGTAGCTGGGGAAGAGAGAGAATTAATGTGTTCTTATTTCAACACGTTTTATCAAAGCCAACTCAAAAAGCTGCAGTCACCACAATGGTAAATCAAAGGGGCCATCCTCAAAGAATAATTTGACTGAAACACAGCACATTTTCTTACTATGTAAAATACTCCCAGCTTAAATGATTCCTTAATGACCAAGGACTGGGTTCTAAAATCCCTATTTTGAGGATGTGTTAAATAGGTGATGAGGATTAAGGAGGGCACTGGTGATGAGCCCCAGGTGTTGTATGTAAGTGTTGAATCACTAAATTGTACACCTGAAACTGTATGCTAATTATGATTTAAAAACTTTTTAAAAAATCCTATTTTTGTATTGCTTATACTTTTTATACTTTTATATATTTCATTTCCCTAATTTTTTTCACTAATTTAATGCTTAAAAATCACCAAAAGATTGCTATTAACATCTCTTATCTTTACTTTTACAGGTGTCTGTGTCTGTGAAGGACCACCTAGTTATCTGTCAAAATGCAGCTTCTTCTTCCATAGAAACAGAACCTCGATTTAGTTGGAAGTGCCAAAGTGCCCACCTAAGAAACTGTATTATTTCCCAATTTCCCTTGAAGCTCAGAATGACCACACATCCTGATTCTGACCAATGAATTAGCTGGAGCTTATTAGAAAGGGTTCCTAGGAAAGCCCCTTAAATGGGGTGGACTCAATTGGTATCCTAGTTTGGGTTCTCCCAAAAGATCCTGAGATAAGGACTTAGGTGCAGGTGGTTTACTCAGTGATCACAGGAAACAGAAATGGAAGGTAGAGTAGGAAGGGGAATGCAGAAAGGCAAAGGAAGGAAGCATTAGGGAGCCAGTTGCCAGTGGTGGCCTCAGTCCAACTAGGGACCCTAAGAGGAGCTGTGTAGAACATGCCTCATGACCATCTCACTGGAGGACAAGTGAGTTGGCACCCTTTGTACTCCATTGATTGAGATCTACACTAACCAGTTGTTCTTGCCTGTGGTTGAGTAGTCTTCTGTGACCCCAACAAAGCAAAGAGATGCTGCAGTGTGGCTGGTATGTAATGTTTATAATGTGTTGGCTGGCTGAAATAAAGGGGGCCAAGGGAATGTGGTCAGAGCATCGCAGCATCTACCAGAACCAGCACATATCCATGTGCATTCCACTTTTTCTTTTTCCTTCTGCCCAGATTGTAAACATGACAGCTGGAACTCTAGTCACCATGAGCATGAGACAAGGCCATACCCTTAGAAGGGCTGAGTGGAAAGTTATTAGAAATCTAGGCTCCTGAGTCACCATGGAGCTAATAAAGGCTTGGACCATATAACACTAAGTGTGTTACATGACAGAAAAATAAACTTTGATGCTATTTAAGCTTCAGTTACAGGTTTTCTTGTAAATATTGCTGAACTGAACCCTAAGTGATACACATCCCTAGTACCATCCACACTCACCAAGATCACCTACATGCGTGCCATTAATAAACCACTGATTTCTCATTGTGACAAACACCCTCTGATTCAGTTCAACCTGGGTTCCTTCTCAGTGAAAGCTACCCAGAGCAATCTTTCCCACTTTAATTTTCCTAAGCTGCCTGGAAATCAAGCAGCATCCTCCCCTCCATGTATAATATTAAAAACATTAAACATCTGAGTTCATGGAGTTTCTTCTTTTCAACAGATTTTGTATCAGTCAGCATAGGCTAATTACTGCAACAAAAAATGCTAAACTCTCAGGGGCATAGCAAATAAAGGTTATTTCTTGATCACATTACAGTTCAAAGCAAGTTGGAGGAGGCTTCCCTCTCCCCAGGCATTTGGGGACCAAGCACCATTTTTGTGGTGGCTCTGCCATGCCCTCAGGCCTTGCAGGCCTCCACTGGATCATCCACGCCTGAGCAGGAGGAGAGAGAAGAACAAAAGGGCAGGGGATTCCACAGGTGGTTTCATGGTCTGTACTTACATGTGGTATACACCACACTATGAAGTGAAGGATGTTCCTTCAGCCACATCCTCTGCTCAGAGCTTGGGCCCATGGTCCCACATGTCTGCAGGCGAAATCTGGGAAACGAAGTCTATCTGGGTGCCCGGGAGGAAAAGAAAGCAGAGCTTAATGGACATTTAACATGCCTCTGCCACAGATGTCAATGTTTACAAAAGGTTCCAAAAGAAGCTTTCCAACAGTGATCAGGGTGAGGACAATCTTGCTGCCATGACTCCAGAGATTTGCGTTCATATCCCCCTAAAACTGTGCTCACAAATTGTGTACCCTTTTGCATTTTAAAGTTTGCACCTGAAATTTTTCACCATAAGTATAAAATAGTTGTGAAAGCATATAATCCTAGCATATTATAAATAGGGTGTTTGTGATGGTTGCAGTGAGCTGCCACCCAGATCCCCCTTCAAGGAAAGACCTGCTGCCCCCAAACCCCCTGATGCTGCGCTACAGCCCAGCCAGGGTCTGTCTCAGCTGCAGAGCTGCCTCATCCAAGGTCACATCCTTTCCCAGCAACCTACCACTTCTGGATGATTGTGATAGGCATAGGGCAGGGGCAGGCAATGCTGACAGACCTTTTTAGTGGCAGAGCTCCCTTAGGATTGGCCAAGGCTACACCGGGACTGTGCCGCAGGTTGACTTATTCTGCCACTCCTGCTTTCCCCCTCTTCTTTCAATTGAGGTTCCTCTCAAGGGACCCCCAGAGGACATTCTTTCTGCACACAAAACTCAATGTCACAATCCCCTTCCCAGAGATTCAATCACAATGCCACTTCAAAATAAAATGGTCATCCTGGGGAGCCTGGGTGGTTCAGTCGGTTGAGCATCTGACTTTTGATTTTGGCTCAGGCCATGATCTCATGGTTCCTGGGATTTTCTTTCTCCCTCTCTCTCTGCCCCTCCCCTGCTTGTACTCTCTCTCTCTCTGTCAAAATAAATAAACGAATAAACATTTAAAAAATCAAAATAAAATGGCCATCCTATTCCTCTGTGGCAAAAATACATAAATCCAAATTCATTTTTTAAAACATTCCTTAGGACCATAAGGTTTCAAGTAATTAAAAATGTAGTCTGGATTGAGTTGTCATTTCATTGTTATTACAGTTGATTGAAAGAAATGTTGATATTAATTTTGATGATCTTTAAAAAGAAAAAAGTAACTTTTTGGAAATGAATCTCTTACTGTGATGGAGGGAGATTTTGTTTTTTGGTCCCTAGAGTGGAGGATCCACATTAGGAGACACTAATATTTTAACTATGACCTTGGTAGTCACTCTGAAAGTTTTCAGACCTTGAAGCAATTCACTTGAGAATATTCAGGAAGAATAAGGATACGCTTTGCTTTTGTAAAATGGGAGAAGGCTGATTTTAAAAGTAAAGATGAGCAAAGAAAAGCAGTAGAATATTTCCTGATCAGTTTTAGGAAGAGAACAATACAAGTTGACTCTCTGAAAACTATCCAGATCTGGATCACAGATCACACTGCTAGTGTACCTTTTGGAAAATGTGTGAACCCTACTTGAAGACTGCTGTCCACTGCACAGAATTCTACCTCCATTTGTTCTTCCTTTCATCTCTGTTCTAGACATGTTGATCATATCAATCAATTCCAAAGCATGTCCCCAGCGCAACATCCTTTCCCATGGCCTTCTGAAATGGCATACCCTGCAATTGTGGTCCCAGGGACACCTGCCACAGCTATAGCACGGGTGGCATCTGATGGGACAAAAGCTAATCTATAGGTGGGCCAGCAATCAAGGGCCTGGCAAAAGATGATAAGCTGAGCCCATCAGAGGCTCTCTTTCAAGGGGATTTGAAGAGGAGACATGGGACATGAAGAAAGCCATGCATTTAGAAGACAGAACAGAAGGTAAGGGGGCTCAGAAAGAGAGGACCCCAAGGGCAGACTCATGGCCACAAGGGCCAAAAGGCACAGAGCCTGTGTGGGGCAACTGTAATGCCCTGGATTCTCAGAGCTCTGAGTTCCTGGCCATCCATAGTCATAAGAACTATTCTGGCTCTCTGTTGCTGAGCAACAAACTACCTCAAAATTTAGTGGCTTAAAACAAGTCATTTATTTGGCTTATGAATCTGCAGTTGGGCAGAGCTTAGCAGGAGCTACTGGTCTCTGCTCCATGATGCCTGGGGCGTCAGCTGAGATGACTGGGGGCCCAGGTCACAGAGCCAGTGATCCCAATTCAGATCTCTGAGTTCTAACTTTGACACTCGTGCCATCTTCAGGCTGCTCTCTGGGTGAAAGGTGGACATCACTGGGATGTACAAGTTGCTGGAGTCCTATCACTCCTTCCTTGTTCTTCCAGGAGCCATTTCTCCTCACACTTCACCTCCGCAGCCAGCACAGAGTTGTCCACAGTTTCAAGGATGTAGAATAATAGCTTCAGTTAAAGTCAAATTGTCTGCAGTTTGGACTGAACATTGCTGATTCAGAGCACAGACAGAGATCATGTCCAGTGGGTGGCCTGAGGCACAACCTGGCCAAAAGAGTTCCTACTTCACCTTGGAAGACTTATTAACGGAAGTGCTGGGAGCACCAAGGAAAGAATACAGAAAGAGCACAGTGCTCTACAAAGGGTCCCAGCCAGCCTTTCATCCAGAGGCCTCAGAATAGCTGGTGGCCTAAACAGCCCACAGACATATTTGTTTGGTCCATACTGTACTTAAAAAAAAAAAAAAAAGTAATTGTCAACTTTTATTGGGAGAAAATGTAAAACCTTAATATTTTATTGAGAGAATTTGCATTTAAAAATAACTTTCTAGGGGCGCCTGGGTGGCTCAGTCGGTTGAGTGTCTGACTTCGGCTCAGGTCATGATCTCACGGTCTGTGTGTTCAAGCCCTGCATGGGGCTCTGTGCTGACAGCTTGAAGCCTGGAGCCTGCTTCAGATTCGGTGTCTCTCTCTCTCTGCCCCTCCCCTGCTCGCCTCTCCCTCCCTCTCAAAAATAAATAAACATTTAAAAAAAATTAAAAATAACTTTCTAACTTCTCTTTAAAAAACTCAAAGTTGTAGAAACATGGCCTACTTTCTCATACATTGTGTGTCCTCTGGTGCCGAGTGTCCCTGAGTCTCCAAGTGGCCTGGTTTCTCCTCACTAGACCTCCTGCATGGCTCCTTTGAGCTTCCAAGTTTGAGATTCCTGTGTTTTGTAAGGAAACATGAGTTTAGAGAGAAGCACCTCTGTATGGTGAAGTACAAGCTCTCCCTTTTAAATGATGCCTGATGAACTTGTAGCCTGGCAGGTTAATTATGGCAAATCGGGGTCATAGGTCATAGTTTAGCTTAAAGATTATTGTCCAAAGGTTGGGTATGAGGACCCTGCAAGCATGAAAGTGGCACATTTGTCATGAGGCATTAGCTTCTCCTGGCCACATATTTGGACTATTTTTACTGCATTCCTCATAATCATTTTATTACCTATTAAATGCAAATTCCCAGGTCCTAATCTTTTACCCTATGACAACATTTTTGGCACAGCAGGCCATTTAGATCAGTCCCACTGCCTGCTGGAGGGGAGGCCTTTCTTTGTCAAGAACCCTGGAGGCTGTGAGTCTTGCCCTCACTCTGGGCTCCAGCAAAGCCAGGGGGCTTTAGAACTGAGGCTTAAAGCAGAGTGCTCTTGCCAAGTTTGGTCTTGCTTCCTCAGAACATACAAACCTGTGGGGTTTCTCCTACATACTGAACATGTAGCCTTTCAGTAAATTTGCCATCTTCTTCTTAGGATGCTGTTGCTCTCTTGTGGCACCTGCAGTTGAAGCCACTCAAGCTCCCTGGGGGCTATCATGTCCATATGTCCATGCAATGGCACATCTGGCATGCTGGCTACATGTGGCTCCAACAGAGACCCCCAGAGAAAGGACTGTCATCACCCCCAGCCTCACAGCTGCTCTGTGTCACACAGGGCAATGAGGCCTGCGCCCCACACTGTGTAGCTCTGAGCTTGGAGGACTATTGCAGCCTCCTTTCCCAGGACTCAGCAATGGTCCCTGGGGCTGGGCTGAGGACAGTGTGAGTAGTTGACATCATGATACATATTCAGAGCCACCCTCCCATCCACCGGTCCATTGTTCTTGAGCCAAAGCTGGGCCCTCAACTGTTTCTGCCACAGCATTTCCTCAAGTTCCCTCAGCCCCCACAACTGGTCTGGATACCAGGCCCAAACACAGATCAGGTTTCTACTGGGATCCTGCACATGGGACCACCTGCCTGGGGCTTTCCAGAATACCAACTACATGGGCTGTTTTCCTGACTCCCTCCAGATAAATGTCCCCCCACTTCTCCAGTACCCCCTTTCAGTGTCCTTCTTCTGTTTATGCTTTTCTCCTCATTGCTTCCTGTCATACAATATCTTTCTTTTTGGTTATCTGTTTCCTATCAACTAGAAGATAAGCATCATGAGCAAGGACACTGATTTTGCTGAATGTTGTATTCCTAGCACCTAAACCAGTGCCTAGCACACAGTAGTTGCATAATAAGTACATTGAGTGAAGAATAGAGGGGGATTTCTTTTCCATTCCAAAAACATGATTTTTTTTTTTAAATTTATTAGCCACA
Organism: Felis catus; assembly: GCF_018350175.1. Taxonomy (NCBI): domain Eukaryota; kingdom Metazoa; phylum Chordata; class Mammalia; order Carnivora; family Felidae; genus Felis; species Felis catus. The sequence continues at coordinate 29,810,239 of NC_058380.1, read as the reverse complement.
GTTAAGAAATGGAAGGCATAGAGAGTAGAAGATAGGATAGGAGATACTTCTTTTGTCTACTTTTTACATTCAGCATTGGCCATAACAATGCCCAACAAGGAAAGGTAAAGACATTAAGATTCTTCCCAAATTGATGCAGACTTAATCACTTTGGATGAAGATGGTGATCCTTTGTGGATGAGCCTCTGTGGGATGAGGAAAGATTTAGGTCTCCAAACCTGAGTGTAGGGGATTGTCTGTACCCAGTTTGCCTCCTGTGAACATGGACACACCCATATTATTTGCTATTATATTGTGTTGTACGATTTCAATCAATATCTGTGGTAGAATGATAATGTAACCAGCACTGTGCTAGGCCCTGGGTGCAGCACCTGGTGGGAATAGTTGCCTATTTGTGGCAACCTGACTCTGTTCTCAGAAGATTGATCTGATTTGGACTATGGACGTAAACACTTTAAATTACTTTCTAAAATATCTAAATCCAACCAGGAAACCAAGAAAGCTTGACCTGGAAGCCTTCATAGTACTTACAAATTCACCGAAAATTCACTGGCATATATTATTTTCTTGTTAAAGATGATTTATAGGTCAAATCTGAGTTCATGATTCTATCTCACTTAGCTTACTCATTTCCAATTTTTTAAGAGGCTCTATTCTAATAAGTATTAGAATACTTATTTATTGAGGATCTGCTCTGTGTCAGATATAGGAGAAAGAGATTCAGAAAGGAGATACATCACAGAAATGAGAGATTCTTCTTGGTGTAGGAGATTGTGCAGGGGCTTTGGAATCGAGCAGATCTGGTTTGGGAACCTGTCTCTTCCTCTTCCTTACTCGTTGCCAAATCTTGCCTCTGAGCCACGTTCTTCTTTTATAAAATAATCATACCCAACTTGTAGAGTTGTTAGCATATTTAAACAAGATAAATCATGTAAAGTACCAACCCCGATGGTATTACATAAAGGATGTTCCATCAAAGGACTCCCTGAAACGCTCTGAAACACTCTGGTTGCTAGGGGCCAACAGAAGTCTGGAGCAATTCAATGGCATTTTATACCGAAAATGGACCTAACATTTTAGGAATTGGTACAACTAGAGACTGTCAAATGTCATCCAGTTTCCCAGAATGGTGGGCAAAGGAAGCCATGGTATTGACTGGTGATAGTCCATTTTCTGTTCATGGGACATAGACCACTCACCTGGAGGCAGTCAGCTTCTATGAGGGCTTTGCTCCCTTTGGGCACAATTATCATACTTCATGACAATATGGAATATCTAATAATAGTCTTTTTCCTCCCAAAAAGCAGGGGGCTGTTTTGCATAGTTTGAATCCTTTGTAGAGCCCTAAATCACTTTGTAATGTGAAACATGTCTGTGGAGAGCCTTTGTGTTGTTTGTTCTTATGGTTTCATGCAAGGATTGAGCAAGAAGAATTTGTTATAAACAGCTTGCAATTATTTAGTGAAAAAATATAAAAATAAAGTTGGGAGGGCATCAAGCAAACTTCTGGACAAATCCAAGCTCCCTCAACAAGAATGATCAAGTGCGGTGGCACACAGGGTTCTGACCACAGACCTACATTTATCCTACTTTGAAACTGAGGACTGTCTGCTTCTAGAGCCTCTGGTCTATACATGAGTGGCTTGGAACCATGGATGACTGAAAACACCTCCCCAGACCCCATACACCAGGACACATTCACCAACATGGAAAGTCAACCTCGAAAGATTTGGAAGAGTGATTCTCAGCTTTAGGAGGCCAGAAGTGGGGAAATGAAGAAATTCTGTAAAAGGGATAGTGTGGGACTTCTCATCTACTTTTTTTTCTATATAATTTCTAGTTCAAATTTTCATGTTTATGAGTTGCAAACTCAATGTGGCTTTAGACAAGCCATCTGCTCCTTCTGCCACTTACTTCATCACCAGGAATCTCCTGGTGGAAAAAGACAAGCAGGGTGTGTGTGTGTGTGTGTGTGTGTGTGTGTGTGTGTGTGTGTGATGGAGAGAGTCTCTTATGGTTCTACTGCTGTGATATTTTTGAGAGTAACTGCAGTAGCAGCAAAAGTCTTGATATATGTGTTCAGTAAGCCATTGTGACAGAAGAATCGCTCAGGGAACTGATCTTTTGAGATGACGGTCAGATTGCCAAGTGCAAAGATATTTTGCTAATTGTGTCCATACCATTTTTGATAAACAGACTCTAGTCTTTGCTCTATCCTGACATAGTTACTGCAATTTGCACATGACATTTCCATGCTTCTGCTGAATTCATTAACTGTGATCGTTATCCTTATAAACTTCATAAACTACTTTGTAAATAACTGTATTAACTAAGAGTGGGCTCTATTTCCACTCTTGCTATATCATTTTTCTGATTTCTGCCGAGAATGCTTTATGAACTTTTGATGTCTCCATAGTTCATACTTAAGAAGAATAGCATGTTCTGCTGTAGATGAAGTTTAACATTTTTCTTTCCACAAATGGAACCTGAGAGGAGCTATTTCCCCTACATTCTTTCTCAAATGGAGCCACTAATGCAGACGATCTAAATGACATAATTGTATGTATGCTGTGTGTGTATGTATATTTTGACTAACCATGGGAATACTGTTCTGGTATTCCTGAGATTGATTACTTCTGCTCCAAGATTTTTCCATCAGCTCTGGGCCTTTTGTCAGAGGCCTTTCTGGTCGAGTGAGAAAAGCAAGACAGTGATGCACTCTGTGGAGACAACACGTGCTTTATGTTCATGGGCGGGGAAAGGGTTTGCCACCCCAAGATGACAACGCGAAGATGAAGCAAACAGTCTCCACTTTCCGGATGTAGACAGTAGCTTTGGAAAATGTGTCTGCTGGAATTCCACCTCCCCCACCCCTGCCATCCAAACAAGGGCCCTTTCCAAGAGAAACATCAGCAGCTCCAACTCTGCTTCCATTGTCTTGCAAATGAAGCCTCTCCGATTAATAAAGGTACCTCTGGGTGTGTTTCAAGGTTTCCAAGAATGGAATAAGTCAGTGTGCTGCCTATTAGCCTTATTAGTAGTTGATGACAGCTATTTGTGACCCACAGAGAAAAACACAAGGGTGGAAGAGACCAAAGTTCTTGTGATATTTTAACAAAATCCTGCCACCCCACACCAGTCACACACAGACTTGGTCACCTCTGCATCTGCTCCCAGAGTTCTTCGTTCACACTGCAACTGGGGAATACACATTTAACACTTCTGCCTGGGCCACTTAGCCATGACCTCCTCAAGCTTAAAGATGTGCTTGCTGACTTTTGATCCTCAGTGCTGAGGGCAACATCTAGGACATAAAATAGATGCCTGCTGATTGAGTGGCCATATAGAATTTCAACCCTTTTAACACTTACAAGGACTTCCACATACATGAATATATCTGAAGACTCTAGAAGCTCTGTCCTTCCAGACCTCTTCTGGCTTTGGCTGTAGTAGCTTTTTGGGTCAGCCTCAGCCTCACATTGACCCAAACCAGTAGCTCAGCATGGTGAACACCAAACAACTAATCAGTTAACTGATCTTCCACTATTCAGTTGACTTGATGCTTTGCCTGAACTTTAAAATCAATTAATTTATAAGTACAAAGCAGCTCTAGAATTGCTTTGGTATCTTGAGTTTTATCCCGTACATTAACAAGAAAAATAGAATTATCTTTTAAGAAAAGTTACAGAAAAATATTTTTACATGTTTTATATGAACTGAATTTTTCTAGTAAGTGCTTTTTCATCTATGTTGACAGAAATAAAATAAATAAATAAAGCAAATAAATAAATAATAAATTAATTAATTAAATAAATAAAATAAAATAAAGTGGTTCTCAAACTTTAGTGAACATCAGAACCACCTGAAGGCTCTGTTAAAACACAAGTGGCTGGGTAGGTTGTGAGAATTTCCAGTTCTGGCAAGTTCCCAGGTGATGGTGATGCTGCTAGTCTGGACACCACACTTTGAGGACCACTTGATGTGGAAATGTTGGGGTTCAGAGCCAATGGCCAAGAAAGAATTCTTGAGACGTCTTTGGTGCAAATGGGTGGTTTTCTTAAGGCATGGGAATAGGACCTGTGGGCAGAAAGAGCTGCACTGGGGTTGTGAGCGGTGACTGATTATATACTTTCAAGTTGGGAGGGAGTTAGGGACAGCATAAGTCTCTAAGGAATTTTGGAAGCAAGGTTTCCAGGACCTTGAGGGGGCTAGCTGCTGTTAGGAAAAGGTCATTTTTTATTATCTAATAAAACTTCAGTCATGAGACCCTTCAGATATGTATCAGTGGGCCATATGCTTGGACAATGATTGCTAACATATATCTTGGGAAGTAGAGATAAAGGAAGTTTCCAAAGGAATTTTATATGTTAAAGTAGACTTACAGGATCCTGGAGGTTGGGATAATGTTAAGCTAAGATTCCCTTTTGCCCCTAGCAAACTGTCAACACGGAGGCAGCTGAACTCTTAGAAGAATGTCACTCTGCCTGTCTCAAGGACTTGTCAATGTGCTATAAGTTGTAAGGAATTTAATTGTTTCTTTTTTGCCTTTGGTTCCCACATCACACTGACCTAGATAAAGAATTCAATCAGGCAGTGATTTTTTTGAGCATTTATTTATTTAAGAGAGAGAGAGCACAAGCAGGGGAGGGACAGAGAGAGGAGAGAGAGAATCCCAGCAGCCAGCACAGAACCCAACGTGGGGCTCCAACCGATGACACTTAACTGACTGAGCCGTCCAGGCGCCCCTAATCAGGCAGTGATCTTAATGGTTCAGAATTAAGTTTATTAGCTGTTTGACTTGATATAATTGGGTTGATGCCCCATCACTGAATAGATAAAGGCCTCATTTTTATTTGTCTTATTTCCTTTCTTCAATGAGGAAAGGAAGGCATGTATTGGATGGACACATGCAATTAGTAGGATGGCAGAATAGTGCAGTGGTGAACAGAAGGCTCTCAGCAACAAGAGAAGCCCTGAATTGTAGCATCTGCCTCCTGTGACGTAAATCCCCCTGTGGTGGACAAGCTACCAGCACAAACCTTGGGGTCTGGGGCTCGAAAGGGAACCACACACAGGGCTGGCAGTAGGTGCTCTGAATTGGAGAGGCTCAGCTCTGTTACCTACTAGTCATTGACTCTGGGCATGTTGCTTAATCTCTTTAAGCCTCAATGTTCTTACCTGTAAAACAGGTAAGAAGAGCTCCTGGTACTGATGGGAGGGGTAGCAGAGCCTGCCAGGGGCACCTGGCACATGGCACTCCATGGGCAGCAGCCGTGGCATTAAAGGAACTGGCAGTCTGACCCGGTTCTCAGATAGTTATGCTTTAGCTGTCTGGAGTGTGGTCTTGTGTAAGAAGGCTGCTGAGAACCCGAACATCTCCAAGGTGTCTCTCATGTATGAAACCGCCTGTGGGTGTGCCCTAGTCAGGGCTTACCTGTGATTTACTTCATTTGCTCTAAGAGTTTGTCCAGCGACTCTCTCAGCTCTGCAGGCACGGCATTCGTCACAGTAAAAATTTGAGCTGAATGTCCTGTTAATGCTTCTCATTTCCACCTGCATCGTTGATTCAGTTCTTTGTTCATCACCTGGAAGATCTCATCTTCTGGGTCAGCCACAGAAGGATCATTGGGCTCTCTTTTAGCTACTTATCCACTGCCTTTCTCGGGCAAATTTATAATCTGAACATTGGTCTAGTGCTTGCATTGTAAATTATCCTGCATTCTTTCCACACAACAGCATGCTAAGGGGTTGGCAGCCTGTAAGTAGTTAAAAGTAGGCATGGGATTTATAATTGTGAAAAAAAAACCCCAAAACTGGAAACAGCTCAAAGGGCCAACAATCGGGGATTGGTTAAGTAAAGTCTGTATAGCCACAGGATGCCCACTATGCAACAATTAAAAATGACATTTGTGATGTGTTTCTAAGAATATAGGAAAATGCCATGGCTTATACTGTAACAAAAACAGTACAACACACACATACTGTGATCTCAACTCTGTACCAGAGACAACAATGCACAGAGAAAAGACTAAAAGAAAATATGTTAACATATTAAAGTTGGCTGTGACTGGGTAGAAAGATGAAGCATAATCCTTGCTCCCCCCATCTTCCTCCTATAATTTCCAGATTTCATGTAATAATATCTCCTGTTTATTGGGCACATGTGTGCCAGGCCCAATGGTAAACCATTTGTGGATATGGTCTCTCATCCCTAGGACAGAAGTCAAGGTCAGTTTGATCCCTCTTGTACAGGTAGGCAGACTTAGGTACAGAGAGATTGGCCACCTCGTCCAAGACGACAGAGCAGTTAATGAGAGAACCAAGATGCGAAGTAACATCTGTTCGACTCCAAACGCCACACTCTTTCCACCACACCACGCTTTGAAGATTATGCCTTGCTTTTATGATGTTAAAGCCATGTAACAAACATTGTTTTTAAAAAGCATAGTATGAAATTTTTGTTTAAATAGCTATGAAAGCCAAGGCTAGCACTCATTTAAAGGCAGAAACATATGGGTGGAGAGGGTTGTACTCAAGGCCACTGCTTAATAAATCTTCTGTATAATTTAGAAAACTGCCTTTCCTTCCCACCAGCAGAGTCAGCCCCGCATGGAGGCACATGGCTCAGGGTGCAGGCTCTGGTTCAGCCGCTTTTCCCTTTTGGCTGAGTGCACCGGTGCAATAAGCAACCTGTGCTACTGCACCAGGCCACCACCCTGGCTGAGCATCACAAGCAACACACCCCTGAGAGATAAAGCCAGCATCTCTTTCATCTGTGTCCTCACTGTTACCTCCCAACATCCCTTTCTCTGAGCTTCCTGTCACCTGGGTTTCTTCCTGGCTGCCCTCCCTCCCTGTTCCTCTCTTTTTCCCTCTCCTTTTTTAGACAACACAAGCTTTATTGCCCTCTCTTTTTTAATGCCTTGTGTGCCGAGAAAGGTGTGTGCTGCTGTATCCTGCTCTTCAATGCTCTTCCTCAGATGGTAGCATCTTCAGCTTGTGTCTCAGACAACAGGTTTACGGGAAGAGGCTTGCAGTGTTTAAGATGATAGTTATTTGCCCTGAGGAGAATGGACTTGTATTCCTTGTAAAGCGCGCCTGGGTGGCTCATTCGATTAAGCATCAGACCGGCTCACGTCATGAGCTCATGGTTCATGAGTTCAAGCCTTGCATAGGGCTCTGTGTGGACAGCTGAGACCCTGGAGACTATTTCAGATTCTGGGTCTCCCCCTCTCTGCCCCTCCCCTGCTTGTACTCCCTCTCTCTCTCTCTCTCTCTCTCTCTGTCTCAAAAGTAAATAAACATTAACAAAAATTTTTTAAGAGTATACTGTTAAAACCAATGCACTTAGACCCTAAGCTTAAACCCTCTCCACTTATCACAGAGCCTTTCTTTTCTTCTTTCTTTTTTTTTTTTTTTTTGAGTGTACTCAACATGTTACATTAGTTTTAGGTATACAACATAGTGATTTAATTTCCCTGTACATTATGCTAGGCTCGCCGCAAATGTAGCCACCATCTGTCACCATATGATGCGATTTTACAAGGTCATTGACTATATTCCCTATGCTGTACTTTATATTCCTGTGACTTACTCATTCCATAACTGGAAGCCTATATCTCCCCCTCCTCTTCACCCATTTTGCCCATCCCTCCACCCTCCCTCCCTCTGGCACCCATCAGTTTGTTCTTTATATTTACGGGTCTATTTCTGTTTTTTGTTTGTTTATCCACTTGTTTTATTTTTTTAGATTCTACATATGAGTGAAATCACACACTATTTGTCTTTCTCTGTCTGACTTATGCCACTTAGCATTATGCCCTCTAGGTCCATCCATGTCACAAATGTAAGATCTCATTTTTTATAACTGTGTAATATTCTAGCGTGTGTGTGTGTGTGTGTGTGTGTGTTTGTATTATGTCTTTCTTATATCATCCTTTTAGCATCCTCTGGGATCCCATAATTCTTTGCCCATCTCTATTATTGTATACATCACACTTTATTGTGATGATCTGTTTTATGTATGTTTCTGCTGTTTGACCATGAGCTCTTTGAAGGCAGGACTGTGTCTTCCTATCTGTACCCCTGGCACATGGTTTTGGTCAGAAAGGATATGAATGACTTCATCTCAAAAAACTAAGAAGCCACACATGACCTTGAGCATGTGTGTCCTAGACAAGAATCACGAATAATTGGGGACAACACAAATCATTGTTCTTAAGGTTGCTCATGAATTTATCTCTTAGAGAGCACAGACCTCTCCATGTCCCACCAAATCCTCCCAGCTTGGATCTCAATCCCTTCCCTTTTTTTCAGTCCTGAAGGCCACAAAGAATATTGATTGGTACTTATTTTGTAAAAGCACTCACATATGTATATCTATTTTCACTTGCCTTGTTCCAAGAAAGATTTCAGTTGGCTTATAAGAATATAAAACCTCTGAGGCACCTGGGTGGCTCAGTCAGTTGAAGGTCCAACTTCAGTTCAGGTCATGATCTCATTGTTTGTGAGTTTGAGCCCCGCGTCAGGCTCTGGGCTGACAGCTCAGAGCCCGGAGACTGCTTTGAATTCTGTATCTCCCTCTCTCTCTGTCTCTGCTCACACTCTGTGTCTCTCTCTCAAAAACAAATAAACATTAAAAAAAATTTAAAGAACATAAAACCTCCAACATAAGAGCATGAAAGTAGGAAAAAAATAGAAACTAAAGAAAGAGAGAAAAACAAAAGTGGGGATATAATCATTCTCATATTGAAAGGAAAACGTTCTTATGAATATAGTCAGCAGCTTCTTAGCCAAATGAACACTTGTACAGTGTCAACTTTGACCTTACATTGAACTGAGCTGCCCCCACCTGCAGTTAACTATGTCATCTTCCAAAAAATTCAGGCATGGTCGTTCTGTGACACAAACTGAATTTCACCCCATTACCAATTCCCACCAAAACCTGCCCAAAGGACAAGATGAACAGATTTCTCTCAGTCCTGCTGCTGATTGGTTTGAAGCCTAATCTGAGTCATTGTATGCCTTGCTCAGGCCAATGAGTATGATGGTAAGACAAGAGTGAGGCCATAGTCTCAGTCCTCTGGCAGGTTCACGTCAGGAAAGGAGGGATGCACAGGTATCGAGTAAGAACTTTCTAAAAATCCACAAGAGGTAGATTTCTTAGTTGTTTGATAAGCAGACAGACACCAAGAGGTGACCACAAAGTGTACAGCATTATCCTAAGAACTATGGATGTTTCCATTTTTAAAAGTTCTTTAACATAAAAAGAGTTGTATACCAAAGGAGGGTAGCAAAATATCCCCAAATCCTTGGGCACCAGACATGCACACATTTTAAGTATATAGATATAGTGGAGTCATAAGTTGGCCTGAGAAACTTTCCTCCCGTTTAGGAGAAGACAAATTGTCCTAAGTAACTCTGCATTACTTGGGCAACAGGAGGAGAGAGGGAGGAAACAGTGACCCATTCATCATGAACCTGAGGGACTTTCCACAATGGTTTTGTTCATTATTCCCTTATAATATCACATGGGCGAGAACTTTTATTTCAAAACTTAGAAATTCTCAGATATTCTTGATCACATATCCTGAGAAAGGGAGTTGATGGGGATGGGGAAGTCAAAGGAAACCACTGGATTGGTCAGATCCTTTGGTCATAAGCCACAGGAACCAGTTTAGCTCAGGAAGAATGCAGGATTTATCTCACAGACTCTGCAGGAGAGTTGAACAACCCAGTCATCAGACAGAGAAAGAGCTGGGGCTCAAAAAAACTAGAATATGGGGTGAACCCTGAAAAGATTCTTGCACTCTCCCTCTCTTTTCTGCTTCTTTCTGCATTTCAGCTTAAATCATTCAGGTTGGCCTTCTCTACTTGGTAATATATATGTCTTCCAGGCTCTGCTATACCTTTTATCCCTCAGCATCACCATCAGAGAGTGGTCCAACCCTTTTCCACAGCTGCACTTAAAAAGCTGCCAGGAAAGGGCACTGATTGGTCAAAACTAGATCAGGTAGTCAATCAGCTATGGCCAGATGCATGAGAGCGGAGCACTAGGATTGATGAAAAGTTGGTCAGGGGACTTCTTTAGCCCAAGAAATGGCATTGAGTAAAAACTTGGAAACCCTCACTTGAACTGACACGCTGGAGAAGTGAAAGCAGCACTTCTCTGAAGAAAGGGAAAAAGAGTTGGACTGACAAAGACATTAGGTGTCCATCACAGCCACCAACCACCAACCTATAGGGCTCACATAAGGTGCCAGGCACAACAGAGTGGACAAGCTTGGCAGATGGAGTAAATATTATAATTTGTTATTAAAGCCATCTATTTGCTGATAGGATCCTCGCTCCCTTTACCTCCAGCAGGATAGACAGAAACACCCTGGGACAGAGAGGGTATGGGACCCTGTAGGTCAAAGACCAGAGTATCTTTATTCACATATGGAGTTCAGGGCATGGACCCACAAGGGTATAGGAAATTCTTCTTTCTCAACATTTTTCAGGAAATAAGTACTGGGTAGAAGATCAAAATAAGAAAATAAATTTATGTCCATATTACTTCCTAAATGCTACAGAAATGGTCTGAATGCAAATGACCAAATAATGTAAATGTAGTAATGAAAACATTTTTAAAGATTGCTCTACAGTAAATGGTTTTTTAAGTATTTAACAACAACAAAATACTTAATTGTCTGTAATAACTCTCAGTCTTTGGTTGGGTGTTGTCTCTGTGACCTACGACAGCTCTGCCAGGTATCATAAGACCTTGCTGCTAAAAAGACGGTGGCTTCAGTCATTCATTTGACGACAGTGTCCATGTTCTGGGCCAGCACTGTACTCAGTGCTATGAGACAGAAAGAGCCCTGCCCTCACAGAGTTTGCATTCTGATGGGGAGTACAACTGTAAATGAGCGTAGCAGATGTGATCCTAAGGAGAAAAGGTTCCAGGAACCATGAAAATTTCAAATGGGTGAACCTGCTGTCACACATGAAAAATGTTCATTATCATGGAAGAAAATCACAGGCCTGTCCTGGTCCAGGTTACATATTAGTAGACCTGTCCTCAGAGGACAGGACACCTCCAGGCACACATAGACCATTAAAATAGGGAAATACGGGTTGAAAGTGCCAGATGAGGACTTGTTCTCAGTGGCTCTCTGTATTCTCTCAGTTCCCAAAACTAAAATTAAACCATGGATTGGGGAGTTTTCATCCACTTGCAGCAAAAATGCTTTCCAGGTGGTAGCTGTGTGTTCAATTCATTGACAAATTGCAGGAGAAACAGAAGACAGTTCTTCTGTCTTGGATATGGGACAGTGAGCTATTTGTTCCCCTTCAAATTCAAGATAAAAAAGTCTATGCTTGTTATAAACAAACAACTGAACTCTCTAGACAACTACTTAAGAGAACATGGACATGAGATGTGAGATGTTTTCAAAAATGTCAGACTCAGAGCTTCAAGAAGATAGGTGTTTTTGAAAGATTGTGATTCTGAAGAATAACCATGTATCAGTCAGGATCAGTCTAGGTCGCACTGCAGTGACAATGACCCTCATGGTCTCAGGGGCTTCAGCAACAGTGGATTGTTTCTTGCTAATGCTACATATACATCCTAAATTGGTGGGTGACCTGGCCCATCGTAATCCCTCAGGGACCCAGGTTGGTGATGTCGCCATCCCATACACATTTCCACAGTCGCTGGGGGTAGGAAAAAAGGAAATGGAAAATCATGTATTGGTTCTTAAAGCTTTTGCCTGGAAATGACATGTCACATTTTTATTTTATTTTATTTTATTTTATTTTATTTTATTTATTTTTTATTTTTTGGCCAAAGAAAGTCCCATGGATATACTTAATTTTTTTTTCTTTTTTGAAAGGTGGGGGAGGGAGAGGGAGAGAGAGAATCTCAAGCAGGTTCTGCACTGTCAGTGCAGAGCCCAACACTGGGCTTGAACCCACAAACCATGAGATCATGACCTGAGCCAAAATCAAGAGTCGGATTCTTAACTGACTGAGCCACAAAGGCACCCCTATATCTAATTTAAGTGGAACGATAGAGTGCCTTACTTACTAGTAGCTGACTTTATAGAAAATGATAATAATTCAGAATGATACTTCTTAAGGATTGGAAATCTAATTCAGCTATATTTAATGTTCCATATGTTTTAATTTTTAGAAGCCATTTTCCAAGGCTTTAATCGTTTTAAGTAGGCACTTGATTAATACATGGAGGGTTGGAGTCTAATTATCCCCTCTTTGAATCTGGGCTGGTTTCAGTAAACTGCTGGACTGACAGAATGCAGCAGCAGTGATGTTATGGGACTTCTGAGGTTATGGCATAAGAAGCTTTGCAGCTCCTACCCAGACAGAGCCTGTGCCAGCTTAGGATGTACATGTAGCATGAGGCATTTGCTCTTGGAGCCCTGAGCTGCCATGTAAACAGCCCAACTACCCCAAAGTCACCATGCTGGGGAGGTCACTGGAGAGACCACATGGAAAGCCCAGAGACTACGTGAGGAAAGAAATGCTCCCAGCTGGACACCAGCTTATTTCTTCAGTTTGAATCTTTTGGATTAATGTATTTCCACCTTCTAGATGTTTAAAGTATAGGCATCCCCGGGCATAATCATCCATCTAATTGACTTCTTTGGACTCTAATTCCTAAGTATGAATAAATGGATCAGATTTTTTTTCTTAGGAGTTTTGGAAGGAATAGAAGTCTTAGTTCTTGAACGGAAGGGAGAAGAAAGAAATAGTTTTGAGGCTTGAACTATTGCCTGTGGCAGGGCATACTTGTGTGGTGAGCTACCAGTAATCAGTTAAAAATGAAGCACACCCAAGAGTGAGATCCTCAGAGGACTTCCCACCCTCACCTCCACCCACGTTATGCTTGGACTGCCCAGAGCTGGCAGCAGGGTGGGCTCTGAGCAGATCTGAGGTGGATCGTAGATTCAGTCTTGTCTCCTGGAACCCCCCTGTCACACCATGGAAGCTGTTTGGGTCTTTTGAGGAGAAACAATAAATAGCAGCCCTCTCCCCGACCTGAGCTTAAACCAATAGAGAAAAAATAATCCCCCCGCCCCACCACCCAATGTGTGTGAGCCGGGGACTGGAACTTCACATTCCTTCTGATAAAGCTGATGAGGGGGGATGCAGCTTCAGGACTTATACGCTCATGGGCTTATGCTGTGAACCCAAGAATTAGGTAGGCATCATCATCCAGCCAAAGAAAGCACTGGAGGACAGGGGGCTCCCAACATGGTGAAACTTATGACATGGAGGAGCACAGGAAAACACATACTTCTGTGCGCATCTAAAAGAAAAGAGAGGGGCTGAAATGAGCAATCCCAATGTATTCCTCTCAGCTTTATCAAAAAGGTAAGTCCTTGGGGTGCCTGGGTGTCTCAATCGGTTAAGTGTCCGGCTCTTGACTTCAGCTCAGGTCATAATCTCATGGTCTGTGAGTTTGAGCCCTGCATCAGGCTCTGTGCTGACAGATTGGAGTCTGCTTGGGATTCTGTCTCTCCCTCTCTCTCTGTCTCTCACCCGCTTGCTCTCTCCATTTCTCTCTCAAAATAAATTAAAAAATAAATTTAAAAAAAAGTAAGTCCCTGTATGTCCCTGGACGGAGTAAATAAAGTGGCAGAAAGAGACCAGGAGCCTACACTAACTGTGCACCCTCCATATGGAAAAAGACAGTAAAAGTGGGAAGGAGCATCTCCCCCAATGGTAGAGTTGACGGTCACCTTGAAACTTGGGCACAGGCTTCATCGTAGCAACAGAGATCTGGAGCGATCACATTGGTCCTGAGATCTGAAATATAGGTTCACTGGATCTTATGCTTGCTTCTCATTTCATGTCAGCAAGCATTCATTAGATGTCTGTATAAACATTAGTCTTTGGTTGTATGATTCTAACTAAGACCTGTGTGAATGAGGGTATACTGCTATAACCAACAAATCCTAAATACAAAGGGTTTATGCCAGACACTTTAACTAGGTTCTGGTAAAATGAAATAAATAGGACAATATCCTACTGTTCAGGTGTTGTATATTCAGTAAGTGAGACGGGCAGGTATAGAACAATAACACATACTGGGGACATGTTCATGGCATCACAGAAATAAAGAAACGATCACTTTTGCTTGCTGGGTTGAAGGAGGTGCACAAGGGAGGTGATGGCTGAGCCAAGCCTTGAAAGAAGGGTGGGGATTTTGCCAAGTTAGGGAACAGCTTGAGGGAAGCCATGGTAGTAGGAAAGAGCAAGTCATATGCCCAGACTACAGCAGGGTCCCTCACCCAACAGGTGTTTATTAAGTCCTCCTGTGGTTGGTTTTAGGGATTTGATGCTAAATGAAATAGGCACAATCTCTACCCACGGGACATTTATTATTCTACTCTGGAAAAGAGAGAACAGTGGGAGGCAAGACTGGGAAAGTAGGGAGGGGTCAGATTATGTAAGGCCTTGTATATCATGCCATGGAGGTTGGTATTTACCCACAGCCTGTTCCCAGGCCATTATTGCCCACATCATGCTACAGAACAAACTTGTGATGGGGATGCACCACATCCTCCTTGGGTCCAAAGGAGGATGGTGATGAGAAACAGGATTTTCAACAAAGCAACTGCCTTTCATGTTTGAGAAATTCTAGTACGCGGGATCTTTTCATCTTTTTTCTCAAGCCAAACCATAATGACAATGAGTGAAAACACTAGTGAAAATAAATCGAAATTAAAATAAGTACTTGCACCATTATTACATTTAACACTGAAAATCAGGATGTAAAAAATTTAGCAAATCTTTTTAAAGTACTAAAAGGATTAAATTAACTCTCCATAGTCTCAGAATGTCTTTCTGGCCAACAGAGAAAGAAACAAAGAAAGGAGAGAGTTTTCTCCAAGTTAAAAGTTAAAGAGGGAAAAACCAACTCAACACCAAATTTTTATTGGACACCCATATGCTCTAGGTTTGGTGTTGCAGCATGGGAGAAAAGAACACTGGCTCTTTAATGAATATTTAATATTTAGTGTTCAGAATTTAATGAATAAAATGTCATTATGCTCAGTATAAATATGTTTTAAAAGTAAAGTTCCAGGGGTGGCTGGGTGGCCCAGTTGGTTAAGCATCCAACTCCTGATTTTGGCCTAGGTCATGATCTCATGGTTTGTGAGTTCAAGCCCTTATCAGGCTCTGCGCTGACAGTGCAGAGCCTGCCTGGGATTCTCTCTCTCTCCTTCCCTCTTTGCCCTCCCCTACTTGTGCTCTCTCTCCCAAAATAAATACATAAACTTAAAAAAAAACTTAAAAAAATAATAAATAAATAAGTAGGTTTGGATTTCTATAAGAAGAAAAGAGATATTCTTCACTGAAATTAGTTCATCTGAAACAATTGTGGGAGATACACTGCTGAAGTGTTTTAAGAATATGTGTAATCCCTTCTGAAAATTTCAAGTTTTTTCTGATGCTCCTTTTTAAAAAGAAAATATATTCCTTTCTGATTGGGGACACAAAGATAATGATGGGAATTCATATTGCTGACCTGTAGCTGTACTGTTTGGTGTAACTGTCTCTCTGTTCTGGCCTTTTTCAAGCTGTAGGGAGGGAAAAGTGTGGTCTCTGAGGTTCTCATCCCAGTTGTTAAGCAAAAGCCAGACATGACTGCATTCATTTCCAACAACTTCCTGGATACATGGTAGTCGTTAGGATTTTTCACAAATATCTTATTTCGCATCTCTCTTCTACCTCACTGTAAGTTGGAAGCCTCTTTGAAGTGAGGAGTGGTCATGTGACTTGCTTTGACCAATGAAATGTGAAAGCTCCAACTGCTAGTGTGTGACTCCCCACGTTCCCTTCTCCACACATCCACAACCGTGGAGGCAGAGGGCAAGTTGGCACCTCCATGCCCCAGTTCATTTGATGAGAATCTTTCATTAAGAGCGAGATCTGGGAGTTTGCTATTCCGGTGTAATGGGACCTCTGTTGACAGTTGTCCACTCTGTACCCAGGCTCCAAGGACACCACAGTGGTCACACAGTATCCTTCTTCTGCAGAAACTCCTAGCCCAGGAAGAGAGAAAGAGAGACAGGAAAACAATTATGAGTATTAGATAGCCACAGGTGAATGGTAAACCCAGCCTCAGGGGAATTAAAAAGTGAAGAAAAGTGGTGAGAGATGTTTCTTCCCTTTAAATGTGAAGGAAAAAGATAAGGAAAATCTTTTATGTATTTAGTTACCACCTGATCTATGCTTAAAATAGTCTCTACTATTTATAGTAAAATGACAGAATTGTTCATGGAGAAAACTTGATATTCTACTTGATAAGGTTAACTATTTCTATGAAAATTCTAGTTCCAGGATGGCAAACAAGAGCCATATTTTGAATCAATTGCAATAGAAAAGTAGCGGCTGCTAGCATTTTATTTGAGAAAGATTATGATGCTGTATCTCAACTCAGGAGCAGAGTAATGGGATCAATTAGCAATGTCTGTCTTGTGTTTAGAAGACGGGAGTAGCAACCCATATGTTACTATTTGCAAACCTACACCTAGCTGAAACAGAAGAATTTTCTGACAGCTTATCATATTTCCCACCTCCATAAAAGAATGCAATAGCCTGGAACACTCACATCCATAAGCTATGGAATATGCCCCTGGAAAATAATAAGGAATATATGATGCAATTTTAGCTCCCTCCCCCCAAGCAACATATCTATATAAACAAGGCTAACATATGAAGAAAAAATACACCTATCCTCTTGGCTGTGCTCTCTTAACTCTATGTACCTGTGATGGAGAATAGGCTAACTGCTGTGACAGAAAAGACCTCAAATACAGTGGTATTATTTCTTTGATGAAACAGTCCCAGAGCAGCTCTGCCATCCTTGTCCTGTGGTTTAGTCAGGGACAGAGGTGGCAGCTCTAGTCTGCATGGGTGGTGATGGCTCCCAGAGGAAGTCTAGGGGAAAAAGCCCTTATCTCTAATGAGCAGGAGTCATCTCTACTCACATTCCATTGGCCTCACTTTGGTCTAAAGTCACACCTAGTTTCATGGGAATCAGAAAACATAATCCCCGGCTGGACAGCCACATACTCAGCTGCACTTTGGGGTAGTCTATTACTAAGAGGAAGAAAAGAAGGGTTCTACTGGGAAGTCAGCAGTAACATGACTGCTGTTTGAGAACAGAAAGACCACTTTATTTTTTTACTTTTTTAAAACTTTATTATTTTTGTAAGTTTATTTATTTTGAGATAGAGAGAGCACAAGCAGGTGAGGGGCAGAGAGAAAGAGAGAGCTAATCCCATGCAGGCTCTGTGCCATCAGCACAGAGCCCAATGTGTGGCTCAAACCATTGAACTGCGAGATCATGACCTGAGCTGAGGTCAAGGTTCAGATGCTTAACCGACTAAGCCATCCGGGTGCCTCCAGAGAGACCAATTTATACCAAAGAATTCATGGAACGTTTTTATGAAGGGATGAATAAAAGCAATAAAGGATCTAAATTGGTAGAGAAGACAGGAGAGAGGCTCAAAACCAAGATTTTCTAAAATGTTCACCAATGATATTCACCAATTGTTCATCAGTCATCACCAATAATAAGACATATCAGTATCATCTACTTCCTGATACTATGCACTGAGAAAGGCACAACATCCTTCTGTATTCCTGCCAAAAACGTATAACAGCAAACTAATCATGAGGAAATATTACATAAACCCAAACTGAGAGAGTTTTTTCAAAACAGCTGGCCAATTGTCTTCTGAAGTGTCAAGATCATGAAACATAAGGAAAGATGAGGAACTGGCCCAGATTGGAAGAGATAAGGAGATGTGAAAGTTAAATACAGTGTGGGATCCTGGAACACAAAAAGAACATTAATGGGGAAAAAACAAAATCCAATGAGGTGTGTAGATCAGTTACTGGTATTTTGTCAACATTAATTTCCTGGTTTTAGAGCTGTACTATGGATTTGTAAGATGTTTACTTTAAGAAAAACTGGGTGAATACTCTATAGGACCATACCTACTATTTTTATAACTTTTCTGTAAGTCTAAAATTATTTCAAGATGAAAAGTTTGAAAATGTCTCTGTCATGTCATATCAACACATTTCACATAAAAGGCTGAGGAAGGCCATGGAATCAGAGACCCAGGCCCTATGAAGGACATCCGCCTCCTTTCCTTTCTCGGCTATTCGAAAAGTCATTTAACTGATCTGCATGACTTTACTCCCCAACCCCACAGCCTGAGCACTCTATTTCCAACACAGGTCTGATTATTCCACTGCCCTGCTTGGAATCCCCTATTGGCTCCCCTTGTCTGATGGATTAAACCCACACTCTTCACAACAGTCAAAGGCTGTTAATGTTCAAGCCCAAACCTGCCTCTCCATTCTCAACTCCTACCATTTCCAGACATCCACTGCCCTCTCAACCCCTCAGAACTTCTCATATATTTTCAAATATTCCACTTCTATCCATACCTGCTGAAATTCACACTTACTGTTTTGATTACCTACAATGCCTCCCCCAAGCTCCTCTTCCCCTTTGCTTTCTTATGGATTCCTATGTTTCCTATAGCCTCTATAATTTTTCTTAGCAATATTGTTTCTTATCAGTACTTTTCTCCCCCAACTCTTATAGCTTTTATTATTTTTTTTAAAAATTTTTTTTTTAACGTTTATTTATTTTTGGGACAGAGAGAGACAGAGCATGAATGGGGGAGGGGCAGAGAGAGAGGGAGACACAGAATCGGAAACAGGCTCCAGGCTCTGAGCCATCAGCCCAGAGCCCGACGCGGGGCTCGAACTCACGGACCGCGAGATCGTGACCTGAGCTGAAGTCGGAGGCTTAACTGACTGAGCCACCCAGGCGCCCCTAGCTTTTATTATTAATGTTGTGATTTATCTATTCTTTCATGGTTAAGTGTTGTTCTTGGTTCTTGAATAACAAAGACAAAGAGCTCCTGATGGAGTGGGTGAGGCTAGTGTATGAGCCAGCAGTCATAGAACAGTGTGATCAATAGTGTGATAGAGGTCAACACGGAATAGTTCCTCCTAGTAACAGTGAGTCAGGAAGCTTCTCAGGGAAGATTATCTATGAGCTGGGTCTTCAAGGATGAATGTGGATTTCCAATCTTTCCATTGAAAGGCTAGTTCATCCTATATCTTATTGCTTTACTTGTTACTACTTTCCTTATCCAGCTACTCAAATTCTTTTGGACCCATCTAGTTTAGTTGCCAGTTCAATTCAATTCAACAACTTTCCTATATATCCTTTTATGAAAAGCATGAACAATTATGACAAAAATTGACCCATACATGCTTAAATATGGTGGTATTCTCAAAACTATAGGCGACAGACAACTACTTGTCTTGACCCTCCTTACCAATGAGGAAATTCTTTGCTAGACAAGTATTACAGATGATCAAAACATTTAAACTTCAAACAAAATCACAATGAAACACATTATACAGTTTTCAAAATAACTGCTGAAGTATAATAAAAGTTGTCACTGTTAATGATGAACCAAGGGTGTTTATTACTATTGATTGTATCCATGGTTCTCACATTATGTATCAAGGCTACCGTGAACACCAAAGGACATAACAGAATATGTTAGATTTTTGAAGAAAATGTGGAGCCACTTGACATCCTTTTGATGGTGCCATATCTTTGCAAAACTGGGTTTTTTGTGGTTTCTATGATTAAAAGCCAGTATTGCATGAAAACCAATGTGGAGGAGGAAATGAGAGGGTGATGGCGAATCTAATTCCAAAGTCTGAGAAGTTATGCAGTATCAATAGCCACACACACCCCAGTAGTAACTGCGGTTATTAAAGAATGAAATAAAATATTTTTTTAATGTATGTGTTTTATTTTTTCAGTTACTAAGTTGTTAGGACATAAATATCTTAAGGTGTTTGGACTCCATAAATGGAATTATTTGTTATTTCTAGAGTGCCATGAAAAAGTTACTGTGACATTAAAGGAGCCTTGAACTAAAAAAGTTTGGGTATCTCTGGCCTATTCTGTCATTGAATTGACTGCTATATTGCTCTTTTAGTAACTATTTCATCTGTAGGCCACTGGGTGGATACTTTTGGATTCCAAGGACTTTGTTGGTTTTCTAGTGCAAAGACAAACGTAAAGGCCTAACAGAATGAACTCTTTGCATAAAGGAAATTCAAAGGACCTGTTTTGTTACCTTGGGTTTCACCAGCGGCTTCTTGCAGCATAAAATGTCCCCATTCTGCAGATTCAGATGCCATTCACAAGCCTTATCAGGGAGACACAACAATGGGCTTGGACTATCTTGCCCTGTCTGCTTGTGACAAAAACCAAACCAAACCAAACCAAACAAAACAAAAACCCACTAGACTTGCCAGGTTTGAGGTCGCTTTCTGTGACTGATTAGGATATAGTGAAATTTTTCTTGTTTTGCTTTGCATAAAACTACTTGCCTTGTTCAGGTTTTACCTCACTACCTTGACCTCAACAGCACTCTGATCACTGTGATTACTGTGATTTAATAGATAAAGCCACCAGCTCTCTTTTAAAGCTAACTCTGCTATGCAATTAAACCAGCTGATTGAGTCATTAAGTGAGCATAATTAGTCACAGGAGAGAGTCCAGATTGGGATTCGGGAGAGAAGGGGAAATGCTAAGTGCATTTATTTCAGCAACAATGAGTTAAGAACCTCACCTTTTTCCTGTAACAAGAGAAATAGGCAAAATTACAACTGCAGGGAAATAGTTGACTAATAAATGTACTAATAAAAGTATCAAAAACCTTTTTTTCAATATGTGAATAAAATTTTCAATTAAAGAAAAAGCCTGTGTTCTAACAGATCTTTATTCTTTTAAAGCTGAAACAAATATTTACTAATATTTCAGAATGTACCTAAGTAGGTGGACTAATATAAACAAGTTATTTTTGTATCCTGCATGCCTCGCAGTACCAGGTGATTTACTTGTTTATTAGGGTCATTGTTGACCATCCATTCAGCACACTTACTGAGAACCTGCCCTGTTCCAGGTACTGTACAAGGCCACACCACATGCTGACAAATCTGAGATTTGGGAAAGGCATGAATCCCAGTGGATTAGCCTCATCTTTCTTGCCCAATAAGGAGAATGTAGGGAATTACACTGTGGTTACACTAACACAGTGTCCTCTGTAGATCAAAGAAGGGCGTTTTCCCCATGAGGCTGAATGACACACGAATTTGGGCAATGGCAGAAAGACTATGTTCTTCCTTGGCTTAGAGGGATCTGTTCAAATATCATAAGAGTGTTTGTCATGAGTGTCCACCACTGATGAATTATAGAATTGTCCAAATGTTCTTTTTTTCCTGGAACCACATCCTGTTTCTAAAGATTGAGGCAGCAAATTAAATGAAGAGTTCTTCATTTGAGATTCTCCAGACTCTTTTTATTTGTGTTCAAATTAGGAGCAATAGATGTTTATGAATAAATGATACTATCTAAGAAATGCCTTTAGCCCCTTATAAAATGGGTAAAGTATACTATGTCATTCCAGGTTATGGAGACCTAGAAGTGATTTCCTTAGGCTAGCAGCAGGGTTAATACAATACTTCTTACAATATCAGGAAGAAATTACTTGGCAGATTCGTCATGATGCCAATGAATGTTGTTTGGATTGTAGCAATAGAAAACCAAACCCTGAAAAACTTAAATAAAAAGAAAATATATTGGCTCCACATGGAGCCAAACATTCACTACAGAATGAAATTCCCCTTTTCCAAGAAGGACCAGTCATAGAAGGTATCTTCATGGATTGTGAAGTCCATGAAGTAAGTTTTAAAACACAACTCTGTTTCAATTGCTCAAACATTGAGAGAGTAGTGATTCAAGGCAGAGTGTTGGGAAGTGTCGGACAGCCAGCATTCTGGAGAGATGATTGGTAGCATCTGCTGATGTCCATGGTGTAAACACTCCTACCATGGCCCCTTTCAAGTTACCAACATGGTGCCACTGAGTGTGTTGCCAGCCCTCATGAGCTGGTACAAACCAGTATAAGCTGGTGCCAGCACACCACTGACAATGAGTAATGTTCATAAGAGTTTTGCAAACTGAATACCTTACTTATGCCACCAAAGTGATAGCAAAATACCTCAAAACATACTAAATTAAGTCAGACATGAAGGTCGGGGTAGGGTTGGGTAGGGGAACAGTTACAAGAGGTATCTTTGTCACTTTGTCAAAAATATACATATTTTTAGCTACTTTTGATGGAAACCATGCAGATCCATCATTTGGTTGGTGTTATAGCCACATTAAAATAGCCTTCCTAAGTCTAAATAAAATGTTGGAGAAAAACAGCAATTATGTGGCCACAATCCCCTCTGTCCCTATGAACTGCTGCACAGTCAAGCATTTCTGCACACCATGTCCCCCGAGATGTCACTTACTCCTCAGGGTGGTCTCCTAGGCTCAAAATTTTCTGGCCACAGAAGACACATCTGTTTGTTGATATTTTTCTAGACTGCTAATTACATGAACCCTATGATTTTCCACTCTGGTGAATGAACAAAAACAAGGTTCGCAGTCAACGCTGCAACTCAGAACACTGGTGACTTGTTATGAACGAAGAAATAACCACAATGGCTGAGACTAAGGTAAAACTCTCACTAAGAAAAACCATCTTAAAGGTTTAGGCTTGTTCTTTGCAGTCAGCTCCTCAGACAGCACACTGAGTGGACATGTCCTCAGGTTTGTTTGGGGAATACAAATAAATTCCTCTCTCAAGTTTTTCAGGAAAACCAACTCTCCATGGCATACTGTGTGTCCAGATCTTACCCATCTGAAGCTGAGGTAGGAGTGACCTCTGGAAAAAAGCAACCACCCTCAGATTGCTTCTTCTTCCATCCTGTTGGGCCCTGCTTTGGGGACATCTGAGTCATAAATACAACCAGTCAGGAGTGATTGGCAGAAGGGATGTATAGTTGGGGGAAAAAAAACTTCTCAAGATTTCTTCTTTCCCCCATCTTTCAACAGGGTTGCATACAATCTGGGGTGTTATCCAAATGTAATAAAATAACACAGTTCCAAATATGTGCTTTTGCATTTCAAATCCCAGAGCACCAAAATAGTGGAAAATCACCTAGTTCTTCCCCAAATGTCCATGTGGTCACACAATTTGCAGTAGCTAAAGTGAAGATTTACAAAAACAAAAACACAAACAAAAACAAAAAACCAAATTATTTAGTGTGTATCAGAATGCCATCTAGGGTGGGGCACCTGAGTGGCTTAGTCAGGTAAGCATCTGACTTCAGCTCACGTCATGATCTTCCAGTTTGTGAGTTCAAGCCCTGTGTCAGGCTGTCTGCTGGCAGCACAGAGCCTGCTTCAGATCCTCTGTTCCCCTCTCTCTGCCCCCCCCACATTCTCTCTCTCTCTAAAATAAATAAACATTTTTTAAAAATGTCATTTTGGGGCGCCTGGGTGGCTCAGTTGGTTAAGCTCCAGACTTCAGCTCAGGTCATGATCTCATGGTTTGTGGGTTCAAGCCCTGTGTCAGGCTCTGTGCTGGCAGCTCAGAGCCTGGAGCCTGCTTCCGATTCTGTGTCTCCATCTCCTTGACCCTCCCTGCTTGTGCTCTCTCTCAAAAAAATAAACATTTTTAAAAATTTAAAAAATAATAATAATAAATTTTAAAATGTCATTTCAGGGAAGAACTTGAATTGAAATCCTTTTCACCTACTAACAGCAGGATAGTAACAAGCTTCTCAGTGAGTCAAACTGCTTCATAAATCCAACCCAGCTCTTCCAAAGAATTTAGAGTCGATCTCTAAACGTAGTATTATTAATAATAGTAATAATAGCTAACACTTATTTCAGGCTTCTTTTGTGCCAGACACCAAGATATGCTTTTTATGTGTATACTTTAAATGTTTATTTATTTATTTATTTATTTTGTGAGAGAGAGAGGAAACAGGGAAAGGGGAAAGAGAGTGGTGGACAGAGAATCCCAAGTAGGTTCTTCACTGTCAGTGCAGAGCTGGATGTGGGGCTTGAGTTGAAATCAAGAATCTGACACTTAACCCACTGAGTCACCCAGATACCCCATGAGTAAACTTTAAAGAGTGGTTGAAGTAGGTTTACCCCCACAACAGCCCATGGGATAATGTTCTATTATCCTTATTGCATAAAGAAACTGAGGTTCGGGGCACCTGGTTGGTTAAACATCTGACTTCGGCTTAGGTCATAATCTCACGGTTCATGAGTTCATGCCCCACGTCAGGCTCTGTGCTGACAGCTCAGAGCCTGGAGCCTGCTTTGGATTCTGTGTCCCCTTCTCTCTCTGCCCCTCCCCTGCTCATGCAGTCTCTCTCCCTTTCTTTCTCTCTCTCTCCTTCTCTCTCTCTCTCAAAAATATACAAACATTAAAAAAATTAAGAAAAAAAGAAACTGAGTCTGAAAATATTCAGTGTTTAGATGAAAGGTCATAAAATTAGTACAGCCAGAACCAAAGATTAAAATGAGTTCTGGGGCGCCTGGGTTGGCTCAGTTGGTTAACCTTCCAACTCTTGATTTCGGCTCAGGTCATGATTTCACCATGGTGAGACCTAGCCTGGCAATGGGCTCCGTGCTGAGTGTAGAGCCTGCTTAGTATACTCTCTCTCTCTTTCTCTGCCCCTCCCCCATTGTGTGTGTGCGTTGGCGCTGTCTGTCTAAAATAAAAACATTCAAAAAAATTCAAACTGAGTTCTTTTTTTTTTTTTTAACATTTTTTTAACGTTTATTTATTTTTGAGACAGAGAGAGACAGAGCATGAATGGGGGAGGGGCAGAGAGAGAGGGAGACAGAATTGGAAGC
The DNA here is from genome assembly GCF_018350175.1 of Felis catus. Taxonomy (NCBI): domain Eukaryota; kingdom Metazoa; phylum Chordata; class Mammalia; order Carnivora; family Felidae; genus Felis; species Felis catus. The sequence continues at coordinate 29,785,404 of NC_058380.1, read as the reverse complement.
AGGCTCCAGGCTCTGAGCCATCAGCACAGAGCCCGATGCGGGGCTCGAACTCACGGACCGCGAGATCGTGACCCGGGCTGAAGTCAGACGCTTAACCGACTGAGCCACCCAGGCGCCCCTCAAACTGAGTTCTTAATCGTACTGGATTTCCAAGTCAATTAGACAAAAACCTGCAAAGTACATAAAAGAGAAAGGATGAGGAAAAGATATTTGAAGGCAATGCAGCTATAAATACACAGACAAGTTCAACCTTTGGGTTAGAATGATAATAATTAACATTTGCACAGCGTGCTTTAATTTGCAAAACATTTCCGTTACATTTGATCTTCATAGCAATTCTGAAACATAGAAAAAGAAGTCTGTGATTTTCATTTTGCAGAGGTGAGGTTGAAGTTCAGGAAATGATTTATGACAACAGATCACTGCTCTGCTACTCTAGGTCAGCAGAAAAGTTCCTCCGTTCAGTTTGAAGTCTAAGACCGCCATAATACCAAAATCTGATAAAGACGGACAAATACTACAGACTAATTTCACTCATGAATATAAGTTCTAAATAAAATATTTTCAAATTAGTATAAACACAGAAATTCTAAATAAAATATTTGCAAATAGAATCCAGCAGCATATAAAATAATTACAGTTGACCCTTGAACAATGTGGGGCTTACAGATGCCAACCTTCCACTCAGTTGATAATCCACCTATAATTTTGGATTCCCCCAAAACTGAACTGCTAATAGCCTACTGTTGACTGAAAGCCTTACTGATAATATAGTCAACACATTGTTTGTATGTTACATGTATTATATACTGCATTCTTACAGTAAAGTAAGCTAGAGAAAAGAAAATGTTAGGAAAACTGTAAGGAAAAGAACATACATTTGCAGTACTACATTAAAAAAATCCGTCTCTAAGTGGACCTGCAGAGTTCAAATCCATGTTGTTCAAGGGTCACTGTATATACTATGACTCCCTTGGTATACACCATTCTGGAATGACTCAACATAAAAAAGCTCTCAATATAGCATATCATACCAAGAAATTAGGGAAAGCATAATACAGTGTCAGCCTCCTAAAGACACATTTGAGGGGCGCCTGGGTGGCTCAGTCGGTTGGGCAGCCGACTTCGGCTCAGGTCATGATCTCGTGGTCCGTGAGTTCGAGCCCCGCATCGGGCTCTGTGCTGACAGCTCAGAGCCTGGAGCCTGTTTCAGATTCTGTGTCTTCCTCTCTCTGACCCTCCCCCGTTCATGCTCTGTCTCTCTCTGTCTCAAAAATAAATAAACGTTAAAAAAAATTTTTTTAATAAAAAAATAAAAAAAAAGACACAGTTGATAAAACTCAATAACCATTTCTAATTAGTTGTGTGTGGGGGGACCATGATGCTTCTACTCAGTGCTTAGCACTCCATCTCATACTACACAGCAAGGTCTCAAGCATTTGGTAAATCAAGAACACACGCTCTAATATAAGAGAAGAAATGAGACATTTAGACCCACTATCAACTGAACATGAAGGATCAAATACACTATATATCTGACATATATGCTTAATTTATCTGTACAGGAAATGTGCAAACAAAGCCACTAAATTAACAGGCAGCAACCTTGCTCAGCCCTTCCTGGCACAACCACCTGTCTATAGGAAGGTTTGGGGATGCATGCAGCTTTATCACTAAGCAGCTCGTGGTTGGATGAGGTGAAAGTCTATCAGCCATGATCAGTGGGTGCTCTCCCCCTCTATCATGGGATGATAAAGCCCTAATCAGCCCATGGGGAGATGACCCAGGGACATCTTTATTGGAGGGCACGCCAGCAGTCTCCACAGTCACTAGTCCCTAAAATCTAAGGTTGCAGGCAGTAGAAAGAATGGCAGTGACAACCTTCTTTCTCTTTGATGGGGAGTGGCAACAGCCCCAGCCAGATCATGCCTCACCCAGCCACGGAACTAGTACAAGCACTCCCCCACCATGGCAATCTCCGCTGTGCCACAGATCAACCAACCAGCCCCAGGGGTCAATGCACAGAGCCAGTTTTGAGAACAGTGGTGTCCATGCACACGTAGATGTGGCTGCTTGGTTCACGTGAGAGAGAGCATGGTTTGTGCACTTATGGTTTGCAATGAAGCTATAGGTGGAACACATCACTGTGCCATCTGTCTTAGGGGTGCAGAGAGTGGACTGAATGGTGGGTCGTGAGTGGTCTTGAGCCAAAGCCCAAGCTTCTTTTGGGAATCTTGTTAGCTCATCAGAGTGTTCAAGGAATGGGAAGAGCAATTAGTGTAAAATAAGCACTATTTTCTCACCTCCTTCTTCTCCTTCCCTAAGTCAGAGAAGGAATACAGTGACCCAGAAAGTTCTACCTGACCTGCAATTTTTATTTCAAAAATGCTGAACAAGAAAACTGTTCATTTCCTCTGAGACCCCCAGAAAGAGAACTGATTATTAGCAGCTGCCTAATTGTTATACTAATGATCAAACTTCAACAAAAGTAAATTATTTTTTAAACACAGGGCTTTTCAAAAATTAAAACTAAACAAAGCAGCATTAGCCTCATAGCTAGAGAATATTATTTCTTTGGACTCCAGCTAAAATACAAGCCTCACATTGCCTTATGCTTTATTTGTTTACAATAATTTTATATAGAAACATCAGGTTCTTTAGCAGGTTTTGAACACTATGTAGAATTTTGTACCTGACCTGCGTGTCAGTATGCCTGTGCCAGTTGAAGTGTTCTAGTTCACTAACTCTTGTGTATCCCCAGATATTTGGTTAGCTGGGTCAAAATTGCAGAGGCCGTTTTAAAATGCATGACCCAAGTGTTTTTGCTCAGCAATATTATAAATCTAAAAAGGCAATACTGACAATTAGACTAAAATGGATGCATAAAAACGAATCCTTTAACTTCTACATGCTTTTATTTAACCAATTTAAAACGTGCTTCCATGTTCGAAATGTCCTCAGTAGCAAAATCTTTCTTCCTAATTTTGCAACTTGGATATTCCAAAACAAAATAAATATTCTAAGAACTACTGGTCAATTAATTATAGTCCAATATGAAGAGATACCATTCTACTTTTCTCAGTTAGAAAACCAATTAATTTACCTTAAATATTTCCACTTGCTAATTTTCTCCCTAAAAGATTTGATGTATAGGAAATATACTCTTGTATTTTTTTTGGTTATCACAAAGACCCAAAGTTTCAACAAAATTCCATTCCTTTGTAGAGGGCCAGTATGTATGCTGAAGGGGAAGCAGTGTTTGTTGTGGAATTTGAAATCCCAGCTAATGTAAAAGATTAATAGTAATTATTTGAGTCTTTTCTTGGTTCATCTTTTTCATATCATGAGAGCTCCTCTTATATACACACTATCCACGGGCACATTTATAAAATACTGTATATTTACAGAGTTTAAAAAGCAAGAGGAGTGCAGAGACACAATAGAAAGACTAGGAGATAACCAAGTGGAATAAATCCAGTTAAGTGTTCCCATCAATTCTCATGAATTTGAGAGCAGAATGGTCCAGTTTGGGATGCTTCCATGGTGGCAAATAAGCCAAAGTTCTATGGATAAAAAACAGTCTTATAAAAGTTCAAGAGCCTATGAGTAAAAGGCTAAAAACCTAGTGAAACCTTTCCACTTGCTCTTAATACATTGGAAAGTTACAAGCCATCTGAAAGAAAAAAAAAGCTTCTGTTCACCATACACACAACAGTCTTCAATACGGTCTATTCCCCTCTAAATATCCCATGAGTTATACACAAGTAGGCAGCTAGGAAAGCTTAGCACTCATTCATACTTTTAATCAATATTTGGGCACCTCGTATTACACACACTCTGGCAAGTTCTGGGAAGACAGAGGGAATATCAGGATAAATAGGTAGTCTCTAATGAGGAATGCATGGCAGGTAAACTAATAATCATCACATAACATAATTTACTATCCAATGAGAAAGGAGAGTATGAGAGAGAGAGAATAGTTAACTGTTTCAGAAGAAGAGATGACATCCTAGAAGAAATACACTGAGTTGCACAAGAATGAGGATGCATTAAGGTAGGGAGTAAAAAATGATCACCCTGGGGTCACTCCTTGAATGAAGAGCAGAGAGATCTTAATGGCCACAGGAAATGAGGAGCTCTGTCTTTAACTTCTGGTCCAACAAATGCAGAGCTGAGAAATGGTGGTGACAAATAGATTTATAGACATGACAGAAGAGTGGTGGCTTAGGATTTGGATGACAGGGCTATAGACTGCAGGGTCAGACAATACAAGTCCAGGCAAATTTGAGGTCGACAGTCTTCTCTGGCTTTCAGTAAAGCACGTGACCACTGTGACACACTGATTAAACTGGTGGTTTTAGCTTGGTGAGGATACAGAGCTCCTCCTCAAGTCCTCACTCACTGTGCCCCATTTGGCACCAATAAAATGGTGGGGATGAACATTCCACATGCAGATCTTTGTAATGATTTTATAAACTACAAAAAAGAAGAAATGAAAGGGAGACTTCACCCAATTGTTCATCCAAAACAATAATGAAATCTCTTTTAAGATCGTAAAATCTTCATAAATTTGATTTTGAAATTTTGCCTTCATCTTACAAGCTTTTGTCAGATTGCAAAACACCATAATATGACCCAATAATAATAACACTTCTACTGGAGTGTTCAGTGTTTATGGCAACATAATTTGTGATGATAAAACATTCAAAACAGCCAATATATAGGACAAATCAGAAATGTTAAATTATAACTCACCGCTGTCATTTAAAAATTATCTTACATTTAATGATATGGGAAACTGTCCATAATATGAAAAGAATTAAAGTTTACATGCTATATATCTCTTTTGGTCCCACTTTGGTAATACGAAAAGAAAAAAAAAATTGGAAAGCAATTGCCTTGGGATCAACAGTGATTCTCTGTAATCAGTGCAATCAAAGGTCAATTTATTTTTTTTCTTTACACTTTTCATCATTTTCTAATTTTTCTGCAATTAACACCTATTCACTTTATAATCAGAGAAATACTTTGCATTTTTAATCAACTGGATAATAATCAGAGAAATACTTTGTATTTTTAATTAACTGGATAAGAATAATTAACTGGATAATAATTAAGGAAAACATAGACACTCAAAACTCTACTTGCAAAAGATGTCCTGGAATTATAGCGACAAAAGTTCACTTTCTACATTGCTGAAGCATTCATGCCAGGTTTTGACAATAGTAGTGATTAGGGCATGTTATGTGCTATTAGGGGAAGATCCTCCTGTTGACCCATATGATGAGGAAACTCAGTAATCTATGGCTGACAATGATGTTGAGAAAGCAGAGATAGATGACCATCCAACTAATGTCCCTAGAGTCATGGGGAACCATAATACTTGGACCAAGCAACATGAATTCCATGTACAAACCAAACTTAAATGCTTTAAAATGTTCCAATTTAATGAATTAGAAACCATCTCACAAGATTCAAGCAGTAGCCTCGGATCACCTAAAGGTCCCTAACCACAATAGCAAAACTGCTTCAGCAGCCTTTTTGGAACGCCACAAAGGTATTCTAAGACTAATTTGACAAAAAAGCCTTAACTATGAGGCTAAAGACCAATGAAGCACCACAGAGGGAATTATCTCTAAGTTGGGAATTGTTCAGGAAAGGGTATTAGAAAAATGAAGATACTATATTGCAAGAAGGGAGAAGAGGAGGAAGAGAGGAGAAAAGAGTAGATTATTCAAAATAGTGATTACTTGCATGGTGAAAAAAAATCAACATGGGGAAAGAAATTTGAGTCAGACCCAGAAATGGGACGAGCAGAAACAGACACCAAGAGTGGGGAATCTAGATAGCTAGATGTTAAGTATGAGCAAAGAGTGGAATTTTTTTTTCAGAAATCTACAAAAAGAGAGAGAACAAAATTCTATGCATTCAATTTCATTCATTAGCCTTTAAAATGCTCTGTCCAAAATAAAATTTATAGCACTTTCCAACTTCTAATGGTGTTCTGTAAGCCAAGCATGATCAAAGTTGGCTTTCTCCTAGTAGCTGGAAGCCAAGACCAGGTTCAGAGAATGACACAAAAGCTGAAAGCCTCCAGGCAGAAGAGGTGACCCCAGCTCTCTCCCTGAGAGGAGGTCAGACATCTGGCAGCCACAGCTGGCCCCGAGCGAGGCAGCAGAGAACGGTAGAGCCATGTGCAGATGGTTACGAATGAACCTCCCAAGGAGAAGGGCAGTGAAATGGAGCAGAGAGGAGTATCTGGACAGACTGGTTTACAACTCTACAACTCCGAGAGGTCCGAGGTGGCTGCAGCAGCTCCCAAAGAGGAAAAAAGGCCACAGCTTGAGAGTGGAAAAGGGCTCCTCGATCCTAAGAAATCTCATTTAGGAACTAAAATCTGACTCAACTGGTGGTCTTGTTTTAAACAAAACATGCATTTATCTTCCTCCACACACTTTTTAATGGTTTTTTCTTTCAAATACCAAAAAAGGACAATAAAAGACATTTGAATCTTTTTTTTTTTTTTTGAAGTATTTTCCTGTGGTTTTAAACCAACCTTTTGAGTGAGTTTACTGTCATTGTAGATGACGCTCCTGGTTCCCTCACGTCCTGTGTTCCGCACTCACCGGCACCAGCTCGGAAACCTGTGGTCTCCGTTTCCGGCGCTTGGAACGCCTAAGGTCCAGTGCTGGCAGGTGTAGTGTTGTTGCTCCAGGACTCCACCAGGGCTTACAGTCCACTGGTCTGCCTTCACCGTCCCTTTCTCACACCTCTCTTTAGAACCTAGAATCTAGGATTTGTCATTATGCACACCCCCTTGAATCCCTCCTCGCCTCTCTTGCCCCTGCTTCACCTTATACTCACCAGCTGCAGCGGGCGCTGTGGCCCGCTACCCTTTAGAATGGAGACCATGGTCCCATAGCTGCCAGAATCACTGCTGCCTGAAGACTCACAGCTCACCTGCTCTCTGGGAATGGCTTTTGGCAATAGGGATTTGTCCTGTTCAATCGTCCAAAGCATCACTACCACCACCCCCGCCCCTCTCCAAGGGCAGCTTGCATCCATGACAGGGGTGCAGAAGCCTGGCTCCCTAGCCTTGACCTCAGACAACACTGAACAAGCCCAGCTCCAGAGTCTGGTAGGACTGGCTGAGACCTTGGTTGCACCTATGTCACAGTACCTTCACCCTCTGCCCCATCCTGCTTCCCTTGCTTCTTTGTCAAAGGATTTCCCAATAAACCTTCTGCTCGCAAATGTTCTCTCAGAGTCTCCTTCCAGGGAACCAGACTTAACACCTAGCAAAGCCCAAGTCTGCCTCATCAGTCAGGGTTCAAAAACAAAAAATGCCCTCACATCCAAGAGGGGTGAAAAGTGAAAGTCAGTTTTACAAAGTCATGAGCAAGGTTGAATGGAACAAGGAGTGTTGTTGAAATGGGGGTTGATATAGAAGAAAGAAAAGGATCTTCTTTAGTTCTTTAGCTATTGATTCTAAGTCTAAGTCAATCCCACTAAATAAAAATGAACATTTATGACAGCAAGGCTTTACTTTGTTTCCCATTCCAGTTGTATGAAAAATCAATTAAATCCAAGAATATGTACTGAGCATCTATTATGTATCAGATAATATGCTAGGCACAGTGCAACACCAGAATAACCAGTTATTAGCAGAAAGAGTCAAACATTCAGCAAATCTGGGTACATGATACTCATTGATTTGAAAATTAAATGTACTGAATCAACACATTCTTTTGGAATCTGGTAAACAAAACCATAAAAATATAATTGGCACACCATTCTCCATACAATATTAAATTTAATCACAAGGATAAAATTGTCTTGCAGACATTTCTTTAATCCACCAACAAATGTAAATATACCAGCCAGCCTATAAGAGAGAAAACTACCTCTCTCCACTGCCTTCACCTGTCATCAACTCTGCCTTTTGTTATGTTATACTGTGATGCTATATTCAACCCTTTACTTCTTAATTGATAAATAAAGCTCCTCACTATGTTCATGTTAAAGTTTGGGGGCTTGATTTTAGAGTCCAATAGTTGTGATTTTTAATGAAGACTTTATACTTTCAGAGAAGCTGTAGTATTACTTAACAACGACTTGAGTGTTTTGGCAACATCCAATTCATTAATTTCATTAAATATTTCAGTCCAGTGTCTAATGGGGATGTCCATTTTCATAAATTTGTTTTCTCAGTGTCACCATTTCACTGCTAGAGGATACTCCTTACCTATTCATCATTCAATGAAGTAGAATTTCTTTTTTTTTTTTTTATTTTTTTTAATGCTTATTTATTTTTGAGACAGAGAGAGACAGAGCATGAACGGGGGAGGGTCAGAGAGAGGGAGACACAGAATCTGAAACAGGCTCCAGGCTCTGAGCTGTCAGCACAGAGCCTGACGCGGGGCTTGAACTCATGGACTGCGAGATCATGACCTGAGCCGAAGTCGGCCGTTTAACTGACTGAGCCACCCAGGCACCCCTGAAGTAGAATTTCTTGAGTATCTGCCATACTCAAGACTGTGAGGGCACTGTGGGATGTCAATGAACTAGAAACCATGATGGGACAATGACATGGACACTTAAATACTGAATGATAGTGACAAATCCTACACTTTGTACTAGGCTGCAACCCACTGGGTGTCTCTTGCTTGTCAACGGTAACTCACTGGAAACCACAGAAATGACCACATTTTTCTTATATTCATTACTTGATTTCAGGAGAGATATTTGAAATCTGTGCCCTAGAGTCAACATTTTAAGGGGAAGCCCACCAATCTTTGTTAATTGCAAAATAAACATCTTTCCAACAGAAATAGAGCCCACATTGGCATTATCTGTTGGGCACACATGTTCACTCTAGCTAGCCTCCATGCTAAGTTTAAAGAGGAGAGAGATTTGAAGTGAGATTTGAAAACAAAAAGTGCTCTGGAGGCTCATTAAAGATGCATATGTCATGCTAAAGCAAGTATCCATAAATGGCATCGGACTGAAATCTGACCACAATGGAATTAAATCAGAGATCAATAATATGATGCTTTTAGCAAAGATTGCTAGAAAACATCCAAGTATTTAGAGATTAATGACACATTTCTAAATAACAAATAGTTTTTTTAAAGGAAAGAGTCATCAGAGACCTAGAAAGTATTCGCACTGAATGATAATAAAAACTCAGCATGTCAAAATTTGTATGTAGATGCAGCAAAAACAATCCTTAGAGAGAAATGTGTTCTTTTAAATGCCTATATTAGAAAAGAAAAATGTTTAAAATCAGTGATTTAAGCGTCTACCTTAAGAAGCTAGATTAGGAAGGACAAAGGAAAAGAAAGGAAAAGAAAGGAAAGAATATAGATAAAAATGGAAATCAAAGTAATAGAAAAAAAACAATACAGAAAATCAACAAAGCCAGATGCTGGTTTGTGGGAAGACTTACTTTAAAAAAAATGCTTCATCACACATATAGCACATGTCCACTCTTATGTTTTGTTCAGAGGGGAAAATTGCTCCAGAAAGATTAGCCATTAATATTTATTCCATTAAAAAAGCAGGAAAAAAATCATCTTTATGCATGCAATAAATAGTTTGGTTTCATATGTCTGGTCAAATTGAGTAGCCCACAGAAAAAGACCTAAACCGCATTTTAAATTGAAACACATACACATACACACCACATGTGGGAATTTGCCCAAAACATTGCTATTTTTATTAGAAAAAAAAATAAGATCCAAGGTTGCTTTTAAAAATAGAGGATTATTTCATTTCTATATTTTTTCATCTCATATATGAAATAGAGCTGTTTGAAATCATTTATAACTACAGTGTAGACACTTTTCTCTCCACCCTTCTGGTAGTTTCATGCTGCATTATTTTTTAGTATAAAACTCTCTACATAACTAAGAAAACTTTCAGGGTTCCTTTAATGGCACACTTGTCAGAAATAATGCACTAAATATATAATTTTTAAAAGCTATAGTTTAAGCTGCTTAGAATTCATCTTGATGAATTACTGCCTATATTCAGTAGGAACAGGAGATCTTGGTACACGAGGGAGCTTTCCAAAAATCCAGCCTAATTGTAGACGAGTGGCAATTGCTCAGCAACATGGGAGGTGATTGTCGTCACAGTGACTGGATGGGCGCCCCAGGCGGTAGAGCCTCCTAGGTTGTGGGCAGAGAGACCAAGAAGGGGAGGATGGGAGTGCCAGGAAGGCCAGCCGTGGCATAGATGAACAAAGAAACAACAGGTCACTGTGAAGACCAGGCTTCCCTGTGCCCTTCTGTCAGCGCTGAGACCAGGAGAAGGCAACAGAAAGAGAAAACACCCAGGGGCCAGAGGAATTCAGGAACAAGTTTCAAGGCAAAGGTAGACTGGACCTGTCTTTACATGGACATGATGTGGGCAGGAACATCCAGGTTTTGACCAGTAACTCCAGATAAAGGACTGAGAAATGATTAGCTAGAAGGTTCTGTCGTGTTGCCAGTTTGCATGAGCTAGGAGAAACAGCAAGTTTACTTAAAACTATGCACAATAAATTCCCTTTTACATTTATTTATTCAATCAACAAATATTTATTGAAGGTCTTACATGTGCCAGCTCCCACACTAGGCATGGAGATAATTAGGACAAGCTTTTGTAAAGTTTACATTCTCGTGGTGGAGGCAGACAACAAAAAGAGAAAACAGATTAAAGGGATACTTTCGGAACATAATATTGCTATAAGAGACATAAAATAGGGTGATACGATATGGTGTGCCTTGCACAGTGTGTATGGAATGGGGCTATTTTAGATCCGGGATCTGAGCAGGTCCCTGAGACAATGCAGTCACATAGGACCCTATGTTCAAAGGGGCCCCCCCACTCTGAGATTAATACCCTGCAGTTGCCATATTAAAATTCTTGGTAATTCTATCTTTAGCTCTGTGTTTTGTAAGTGGCGTCTGATGGGTAATGGAGCATATGCTCGAGGATGGTTTCTCAGGGTCTGTGCCCAGCAAGGGCTGTGGCACCAGTAAAAGGAGGCGCGAGGTTAAGCGTGACCCCCAGGAGCCTGTGAGGGTCTGCACTTGGCCTACAACTTTCTTCATGCCCAAGGAAGCATGACATTAAATAGCAAATAAAAACCCCATGACGGTCAAAGAAGAGACCATAAGAAGAAAGGTACAAGCTTGTTTCCTGCTTTTAAAACCAAGGGAACCACATTTTCATTTTGCACTGAACCCCACAAATTACATCCTTGGTCCTGCTCTGAGAAGGGGCATTTGGAGTAGAGGTTGGATTATTCCAAAGAGGGAGAGCTGCAAGTGCAGAGGTCCTGAGGTGGGCATAAGCTCAGTGTGTTCACAGAACAGAAAGCTGACAATGGCAGGAAACTCTGATCAAGGCAGAGGCTGGAATGAGGGACAAGAAGAAGAGGCACAACCAGGGGCTGAGGGAGGACTCCATGGGGTGGTCCAGGAGGAGTTTTCAGCTCTGGAGAGAGGGGACAGTGATGGGGGAGGGGACTAGGGGAGGAGCTCAGGTGTAAAGACTGTCCACTTCCCTTCCTGAATTGGCCCAAAAAGTCCCAGGGGGCCTCAACCTTCTGAGATCTGTCACCTTCCTGGGAAGCTGGGAATCCCATATTCTACACCCAAGCTGGCTTTGAGCTATGGGCTGCTTCAGTCGTCCACATTTGTCTCTCCATAACACACACTAAATGATGTGCCCCACCTCTGTGTCACAGCCTATGTTCCGTGTGCTGCTCTCCCCTGCCCCTGCCACTGGATCTTCATCCCAGGCTCCCAGGCCTTCTTTCCGTTTTCAGAAGGGCCACGCTTAACATTGTCCTGGGCTTGCCTCCACTCAATGACTTCTCCTCTCTGCCACACCCAGCCAATTCTGCTCCCCTCCTAAGACTCTGCATAAATGTCCCTTCGGAGTCCTTGTGCAAACCCCCAGCCTGGCTTGGGTCTCTGCATTGTTGGTCCACTTCTTCTGTAGCAGTTGTACATTTATTCATGTGGTCATTTGATTAGTATCTGTCTCTCCAAATGAACTGTGAGGTCTTTAACGGCAGGGAACAGGTCCCTTTTGCCTACACTGCAGTGCTTAGCAACCTGCCCAGGGGAGGCATATGCAGGCTGTCAGTCATGAAGGTCTAGAGGAGCATGGGGTGGGGTATGAGCCCTGCTGCAGAGCTGGTACTTTGAGTTGGGCTTTCAGAAATGCAAAGAAGGGAGTAAGGGATCTGCCTTAAAAAGGGATCTTAAAAAGATCTGCCTAGTTTAGAATGTACTCAACTATGAAGGCAGAGAGGAGGGAAGAAATGGACAGGAGAAGACCTTTTCCCTATTGCATGCAAGGTCCTGGAATGTGAGAGGTGGCCAGCAGAGCAGCAGAGGCCTGCCAGCCAGGACAGTCGCCCATCCCTTCCTTCCTAGCCCTTTCAGATCTCCTCAGCAGGCTTTCTGGTCCTGTCTTATTCACCGGCAAAAAGCAGTAAACCAGGTCTCTCCTTGGAACATTTGGGGTGAAAACCCAACACCCTGGGCTGCTCAGAAAAAAAGATTCTTGGAGTGCCTTAGGTGGCTCAGTCAGTTGAGTGCTTTACACTTGTCAGCTCAGGTCATGATCTCACAGTTCATGGGTTCAAGCCCCATGTTGGGCTCTGTGCTAACAGATGGGAGCACATCCCATCTGTTAAAAAGATCCCTTTCAAAAATGAACAAACATTTTTTTAAAAAAGAAAAAATGATTCATTGGAAAAGAAGCTTTAAGTATCATATCACTCTGATAAGAATATAAATTAAGGAGAAAATAGCTCTGTGTGGTAGGCAGCCTCTAACAGGTCCCTTGGAACCCCCACCTTCACATAGCGACACCCTGTGCAGCCCCCCTCCCCCTGAGTGTGGGCTAGACTTAATGAGTTGTTTCTAAAGACAGAATGACAGCAATGATCAGGTGACCAGGCTGGGATTCGGTTATAAAAAGATTTTGCCTTCTGCCTTATCTACCTTCTTTCTCATGCATGGCTTGCCCTGGGTAAATGAGGCAGCAGCCTCATGGAAAAGCCCACATGGCAAGGGACTGAGGGCTGCCAGCAAACACCTGGGTGGGCTTCAGAGAAGGTGGCCCCCACAGACCTGACCTCAGCCCCAGCCAACAGATTCACAGCAACCTCATGAGAAATTTGCGCCAGAGGCACCTAGTGAAGTCCAACTCAGATTACTAATCCACAGAAGCTATGAGACTAGAAATGTTTGTTGTGTTAAGCCATTAAGTTTTGCAGTAATTCGTCACACAACACTAGATGCCATACACTGCTATGCATCATTTCTGAACTCTACACCTGTGCTGAGGTTTGAGACTTGAGCACCAACAATGTGCTCGGCACACTGGCACGTGGCACAGTGCGAGCTGGAATTTCTGCCCAGTGGGGTTTAGCAAATAGCAAACACAAAAGGAACTATCTTGCTGAGGAGTTTTTATAGTGCTGGTTATGTGAGCAATGTTTAGAAATCCACAATCATTACCGATATCTTTTCCTTAAAAAGAAACTCATGAAAGAAAAAGGAATTTGGGAGTTTTGATTCCCTTTTTAAGAATATATTGAAGCATGTGTCCACAATATGTAATGCTCAGTGGACTGGGCCAGTTCTTTCTCATCCCAAATTCACATTGTGAACAATCCATTGCATACGTGGCCTTTGAAGATCTTGCCTGTTCCCTCTCTCTCCTTCTCTCTCTCTCTTTTCCCTTCCTTCCTTGCCTCTCTGCCTTCCCTCCTTCCTTCCTTAATATTACAGGTAAAGCATTAGGAGCCCTTTGTCCATTAAATAAAGTATCCCTAAATTATGGCAGCCCTCAACCTAACTTTTTTAACTTGGGCATCTCTCCTAACCCACGTAGATAGAAAAAGTTTAATACAAACAAGAAAAGTTATTACAAATCATATGTTTAGTTTAGTACTAATCCGCCTCTGCAATGTAGTGAGCTCCTTAGAGTAGTGCTTCTCAAATCTTATTTATACAGATCACTTGGGGAATCCTGTTAAAACATAGTTCAGTAATTCTGGGAGGGCCCGAGATTTTGCATTTCCAACAAACTTCTAGTCAAAGCCCATGCTGCTGGTCCCTGGCTCACACTTGAAGGAGAAAGGCCACCCCAGATGGAGACATTTTCTTATTTCTGGGCCTGAGTAACTGTCACTGTCAGATGAAGGGTTGCGTTTACTGACCTCTTAAATCCTACAAACTCATGAGCCTCCCCTCAAGTCTGCCCTTCCTTCTCTTCCCCCGTGACCCCCGTTGCAGTACTTGGTGCCACCACCTACAGTGCCACTTGTCCCCTCTCAGGTTCCCCTCACCCCCCGGCACACCCACATCTGATCCACGTGCAAGCCCTGTCGCTTTTAGGTCCTGTATCCTTCCTTACATCTCCACCTACCTGTCTTTACCTCCAGTTCCAGCCTCCACTCCACCTGAGCCATTTGCCCTCCTACCAAAGCCAATGTCACCAACCCCCAGGGTCTTTGGATAAGGCTCATCTAACTACATCATCTCTCTGCTTAAACCCTTCAATAATTCCTTAAGGTGGCCTATGTGAAGTTCTTTTAATAACTCAAGATCTTTTCAGCTCAGAGGCCTCTGCACAGGCAATCCATTTGCCCTGAAAACACCGTTCCCCAAGTTTGTCATCCTGTGGGTGGGGCTCTTTTGGAAGGCCTGCCAGACCTTCAGAGTAACTTAGGTATCTTTATTATGCAGTCTTTCAACAGGCTGTATTTTTCCTTCATAGCATGTATTACAATTAATTTATTAAATCTCACGTGAGTGTCTGGTCTATGACCGGGCTGACATCCACACTCACTCTGGGTCGCTGATCTATCCTCAGTGTTCAGCACAGGAGTCGCACATGTGGGCACATGATCGAAATTCTTTGAATGAATAATTATTTCCCACCCACATTCAGAATTCCAGATAGATATCTCTATAGCATATCTATTACGTTCTAATGGGAACTAAAGCGTTAGTTAAAGATTTAATCTTGGCCTCGCAACATGAGGATGTTAGACATGCTGCCTTATAATTATTGTACAGTTTCCTTTCTAGGAAGGTTGTGCATGCTGTGGCTAAGTGTGATAATAATTAGTGGATGGATGCAAGGGGCGTATGGCTCATACTGAAGTTCCAAATAATTGACACAGGAATTCTAAATATTGACACGAACAACGCATAGAGAACACGTGGTTTCCAGGCCTCCTCGTTTAGAACTTTAGTTTGCCTCTGCTTTTTTTTTTTTTTTTTTTAACAGTGAATTAAAGAAGTAAATCTCTTGTCTATCAAAACTCCGGACCAGTCGCAGACACAGACAAAATTCATGGCCAAGGGGTGTCTATCTGGGAGGTCTGAGTAGAGGGCTGGGGAGCCCCCCCCACACACAACGTGTCCACAGTACCTTCCTAGTCACCTCAGTTCCACCAGAATAAATGTGTTTCTTTAGAATTTGAAGAGCCCTGTTAAAATGCAAATACCCTTTGGATAGCTGAGCCATCCAAGGTTAGAGAAACAGTTTCTCCTCAAGCCAGAGTTATATGTACACAGACAAAATAGGTGCATTTTCCTAGAGTGTTTGTTTTTTCTACCCTAACAAACCCTAACGTAATTTATATTTTAAACCAAATACAGAAATATTATAGAATAATACCAAAATTTGCATGAATCTTCAAATGAAAGGAGAGATTCAAGGAAATGTTATGAGGAACACTAATTCAGGCCTGAGGTATTAAGGACCTGTCTTTGGCATACTTACAAAGCATAGACAAGAGTGTTCTCTAACCAGTCAGCCGGTGGGGTTGGTGGAGGGCGGCATGGGCTTGCAGGGAGGGTGTGTGCTGGGGACTGCTGTTATATACTGTCCTTTCAGAGTAATAGATTCCTTGTTTTGTTTTATTTTATTTTATTTTATTTTATTTTATTTTATTTTTTTATGTTTTATTTTAGAGAGAGAGAGAGAGAGAGAGAGAGAGAGAGAGAATGCAAGCAGGGGAGAGGGGCAGAGGGAAAAAGAGAGAGAATCTTAAGTAGGCTCCACACTCAGTGTAGAGCTTGACATGGGGCTCGATCCCATGACCCTGGGATCATGACCTGAGCCAAAATCAGAAGTCGGATGCTCAACTAACTGGACCACCCAGGTGCCCCTACATCCCTTATTTTAACCTTGATCCGTCACCAGCCATGCCCAATTCTGGATTTCCCAGCCTCCTTTGCAGCTAAGCACGCTTCTGTGACTAAATTCTGGCCAAGGTAACAAAAGATGAATTGTGATGAGACAATTTCTGAAATTTTCTGTAAAGACAACTGGCAAATGGCCCATCTTTCTTTTCCCTCTGCCTTCCTTCTGGCTGACTGCCGATTTCCTGTGGGGCTGAGGCTGGAACAGCCAGACCTGGCAGTGGGAACTCCTTACACTGGATGAGTCAGACAGAGGGGCAAGACTTGCATGCAGGCCCTGGACAGTCGGCCCCAGACTTTACAAAAAAGAGAAACAGAAGCCAATCCCTTGCTGAGGCCGCTGCTGTTGGGAAAAACAACAAAACCTGGAAACCTAAGCCTAACTAGTACAAAAAGTAAAAAGAATTACAAAGCAATTTATTACCCCACCTGGGACACTTTTGGAGGGAAATGGGCATTGAAACAATTAAAGTTATGTCATTTTGAACTATTTTTTTATTGACTAGCATTGGTGTTAACTATTTTGATGGATCTACAAAATAGTTCAAGAACTGTTTTCAAAAATAAACTTTTTAAAATAATAATTAATACATACCTGTAGAGTCAAACTTGAAAACTTCTTCATATTGATTATCTGAGTGCTGGAAAGTAACATAAGTAGAATTATTCTTGGTGCATAGCCCCTTGCTCTAATTAGTTTCTTAGCTAGCTCTCTCTTGAATGTCATGCCACTAATATTTTTGTCTGAAAAATATACTTTCTTCAATTTGGTTTTGGTATTACCTTTTATCTTTTTTATAAAACTTCCAGCAGTCTTGTTCAAAGTCACTTTTTGTGGTTAATAAGTCTTAAAGCATTAGCATCTTCAAGGCATCTCAATAGACCATAATATTTTTAATTGAGAAAACTTTTCTCTACACGTAAGTAGTATATAAATTCTGCTAGCCAGAGAATATTCTCAATTCTAATTTCTGTAATGAAAATGTGTAAATATTTCCACCCAAGCTTTTATAGTCTCTTTTAAACCTCTATTCAAAATAAAGTTTTACTGATTTCCACTTACCAAGGGGCAAGGAGCAATTGGAGAGCTAGTGGAGTGAATTTCACTGTTGCACATGGGAACATAAAGGAAACTTTTTTTCTAGAAGCACATCTTAATCCACAACCCCTACATTGAAAGAATAAACCACTTAAGGTTTTCAAGGTGCTTCAACGGATAAGTCTTCCTCCAAAGGACCAGGTTGGCCTAACTGTCCTCTTATTTTGGTATCACATGGGCCACCTATTATTTGCAATAAATAACATACATGCAGGTAATTCTAAACCACAAATTGGCCCACATCATGTCTGTGCTTAAACTTTTTAGTCACTCTGCAGTGCCTGCAGAAGAAAATGTTAAAACTCCTTAAGCTGACTTTGTATGGAAGCCCCCCTAGCTTCAACCTCTTCTCTCTTCAACCCACTGCTCTTCTCTTACACAGTTGTGTTTTCTGCACTCTCCCTGCCTCAACATGCCCATCCTTAATCGTGCCCATGAGGCTAACTCCTCCCTGACCTTCAAGATTCAGGCCATGCCTTATTTCATCTTGAAAGCAGCTTCCAACACCTCTTTCCCATCTCCAACCCCTCCCCAGTCTTTCTCCAGGCCCCCACCTGCTTGTTGTACATATGTTCACAGTCCTCAGGACGCAGATCTGTGTTAGGTGACTGTCGTGCTTGTCACCCCAGGGCCAGGAACCCCTTGAGGGCTGGCTATCAGGACTGTGTCCCTGGAAACAAACACAGCATCTGGCCAAAGGTGGAGACATTCATGGAGGGTTTGGTGGAGGAGAAAATCTCAATCATGGCTCTCAGCTGGCTTTGGATGCATTAAAGTTCAAAAAACTGAATTTATTCATCACAAGAATCACTTCTTATTTAATTAACTTCAAGATCAAATTTCATTCAAGCTTGAAGCTGTATTTGCTGACATATTTCTTAGTTTAAACTATGGCTTTATAAATAGTCTTCAGGTCTCTAATCAATCAGTATTGTCCAGCAACTAGAGGATCACCACACCAAATGCTTTCTATTCTCGTGCCTTTGAATGTGTCTAAAATAGAGCAACTTGGGAAACAGGGATGAGGGACCGTTTCTTCCCTTTCCAGCAGAACTTTCTGAGCTTCTGTGTGTTATTGAAATGAGAGACACTGAGAGATGAGACCACAAACCAAAAGTTACACCCTTTTGGTCTGAAAGGTTTGGACAGACACTAGTGTTTCTGGAAGACAAAGAGAATCCGCAAACATGAGAATGTGGGAATGGATGTTTGCACACAAAGGAGGGCACGTTCTGGAAGCATATTTGTAGACCATGGTGTAAAAACACTTAAAACTCACCAGTAAGAATACATGTGAGACAAAGGGCTTTGACTATAGGGAAGGGGCTCGAGCGCACTCAGAAGAAGGCTAGCAGATTCATACTTCCACGGATGAGCAAAACAAAGCATAGAAACGAAACTCCAATAGTCATTTTCCCTATACATTACATCCTGGTAGAATTCCCATCTCTTAAGAGGAAACCTCTGTGACCACATAAGAAAAAAACCTTTTTAATTTCATTCCAGTTTTTAAACGACTCCAAACTAAAACAAAGATTTTATGACTCTCTCAGTCTGCCATGCGGATTTCCGCCTCTGACAAATGCCAGGAATCCTTGTGGCTACTTTAGATGTTCAAACCATTTATTAAGAGTAAAAGAGTTCCATGTCGGAAATCGGGCTCCAGAAAGGTAGCTGAGGCCACCACTTTGGACACCAGCCAGAAGAAGATTTCTTGGCAACCAAATGGGCAGTTTTAGGAATTTCACAATTGTTTAAACTCTCCTGTGCAGTTTAAGAACAGTGTTTTCAGTGGCAAGGAAGTGCCATAGAGCTGCGAATACAGATGGAAGTATTTTCTCCAGATCATTGTATTAAGCTGAAAATGAAAACTAAAACACAATAAAATGCTGCCATTATCCACCAGAGGCTTCAAGAGGAACCAATTCTGTTCTAAGAATTATTGGGCTATTGGATAAGCAGAAGAAGAAACTGAACACAAATTTTGAAAAACACAGACTTTGATTTTCAGTCGAATCGACACCAGAATTTTGATGGGAGGGAAAGGTGTATACTGTACATTGGACACAGCTGTCTTTAAACCATGCAGTAACTGGACATTGAGAAAATTATCTCCTCCGGATCTATGTGAGTCCAGGATTGAATACCACTGGAATGCATTTGGATGTAGATATAAGGAGGCAGGAAAAGAAGTGAGATCATATGGTTAGCTGCCGGCTAGATGGAAGAAACACTTGGCAGTGATGGAGGCCATTCAGTTATCCAGACAGCCCCTGGAAGCAAGTCTACCACAGTGTCTGAAACGCACACACACGTTCACACACACGCACGCACAATAATGTCTCATTTGGTGAGAAGTAAGGCATATTTTCAAAAATGCAGGTGCAATCTGGTGAAAGCCAAATTAGGTCCGCACCTGACTTACTGTACTGTATCAATGTCAGTTTCTTCGTTTTGCTAATGTACTCTGTTTCTGTAAGATATAATCACTAAGGGAAGTGCAGGAACTCTTTGTACTATTTTTTGCCACTTCCTCTGAGTTTGAAACTATTTCAAAATAAAAAAGCTATATATATAAAAAAGTAAGGTGTAAGATACATTCTTGACATGCCACACGTTGAAGATGACAGTCTCCATCAACTTAGGCCCAGGGTGGCTCTGCTCAGGAGGACTGTCCCACTGCCTCACTGACCAGCCTAGTACCATCATGTGAGTGAGAAATAACTTCCATATTGTTGCCATTACATATTTAGGTATCTTTGTTACCACAGCCTAGCCTACCCAGATTGATATGGTCCCTCCTTCTCCCACTAGTCCATGACTGAGCTCCATCTATCAGAGTTCTAAAAGAAGAGAAGGAAGAAGGACAAACTTTCAAATGAACTAAGCTTGTGAAAAAACATTGAAGGCAATTTAAATGTCTTCCTTTAGTTATGTTCATGCAGCAAGAGCTGACTAGGCAGAGCTTTAGCTAGAGGAACTGCAGTTCAAAAGTTGTCTTCTAGGCAGAGGGGCGCCTGGGAGGCTGTCAGTTAAGTGTGCAACTCTTGATTTCGGCTCAGGTCACAATCTCATGGTTTGTGAGACTGAGCGCCACATCAGGCTCTGCACTGGGCGTGGAAACTGCTTGAGATTTTCTCTCTCTCTCTCTCTCTCTCCATCCCTCTCCCTAGATCAAAGCTCTTGTTTTCTCTTTGTCTCTCCCTCTTTCTCAAAAAAACAAAACCAAAAACGGTTGTCTTTTAGGTAAGGACAGGAAGACCCCTCTGAGCAGGACAGAATAATGTGGTCGTGGCTGTCTTGGTCATTCAAATTTAGGGAGTCCCAGCCCCCTTTGCCCTGGGAGGGAGCGTGATGGGGCTTTTGTGGCATGGCAGAGACTGCCTCTTCTCCTGTGGTTTGGAGACCTGAAAAACTGGTAAACTTGTACTGGAGACCAGGACAAAGAACTCAACCCCCACCTTATTGGATTTGGGATGTTCTCACTGATGTCTGCAAGAAAAGCATGAAGGGCCTTGCAAAAGAATATATCATGAGGGAGGGGAATGTGGCTGGAGATCTGGGCTCACACCAAAGTCTGGGCGATCTTGAGAAGAGAACTCTTCCTGGGCCAAAGTATGGCTGAGCTCAGATGGACCTTCTGACCCAGCCACCCTGGTATTCAGACCACTTTGGACAGTGAATGGCTTAGGAGGATAAATCCAAAGATTCTTACCTTGGAAGACCAAGAATGGAGTATAATGCTTCAGGAGCCAGGACTGTCCATCTCAGAGGCACTGAACTAGCAGAAGCACCATCCCAGCAGTGCACAAGGGTAACAAACTGGTGTGGGAACAAGTGGAGCTAGTGAGTAAATCAGATTCTCCAACAGTGTGTACACCAAACAAAATAGCACCCTGAACTGGCTAAAACCCTGGAAATCTTGACAAACTGTCACAGGAAGGTGGGTTAAGCAAGTATTCCAGAGGAACTGAGTATCCTGCTAATTTAATACATATTTGACTCTGAAAAAATAGCCATAAACTTTTTTTTTCCAGTTCTAAGCTATGATGGATCATATCAACTTCGCTTGAAAAACATGTATAGAAGAAGTAGATCTTCCATGGAAACCTATATTGTAATGTTGATGGATGGCAGAAAGCAAGTATGAGTTTGTATTCTCTTTCAAAGACATTACTTTAGCAAAAAGAGTATTGGTTAGAGGGAATTGAACTCTGTAGCACTCTAAGATGAATTCTAGTCTTCGGATCCAGATAAATCATACCTGAGGCTAATGGTAGAATCAATGCCTAGCCATGACCTTGGAAAATAATGAAGACCAGGAGAGGGGCCAAAAGACAAGAAATGGGCAAATGCTATTTCAATTTCCAGAAAGAAGAAAAAGGCATATTCTGAATACCATATGATTTCAATCTCAGGCAAGCAACATGAACAGATTATTTAAAGACCAGTGTGATTGTTATGAGCTTTGATAGGCTCACTGAGAACAAGCCATTTTAGATTAACCTCATTTCCTTTTTTGAAATGGTTGTTAGACTAGTAGCTTAGAGAAATGTGGTTGATGCAGAAAATGTTGATATCAGAAAAAACATTTGACAAAATCATGATAAAATGTGGGCAATGTGGATGAATGGGGATAGTGATGAGTGGGTTGATGTATGACTGAATCAATTAATTCATTTGTTTCATTAGTGATGCGTCACAAGATTCAGACCTGGGAATTGTCTTGTTCAACGGCTTTTATTTATTTTTAATTTTTTAAGTTTATTTATTTATCTTGAGAAAGAGAGAGAGAGAAAATGACAAAGAAAAAGGGAGAGAGAGAGAGAGAGAGAGAGAGAGAGAATTCCAAGCAGGCTCCACACTGTCAACACAGTGCCTGATGCAAGGCTCAAACTCACAAACCTCAAGGTCATGACCTGAGCCAAAATCCAAAGTCAGACACTTTCACCAACTGAGCCACCCAGGTGTCCCTAACATTTTTTAATGATGTAAATGAAAACATAGACTATGTATTTATTAAAATCTCAGATGATGGGCAGACTATCAGAGTCCAAAATTATATCATGTTGAATCAAAGGACCAACTAACAAGATAAGGATTTTTAAAATTATTCAATTTTCTTAATAATCAAGTTTTGATTCCTTTTTTCCCCTAAAAATAGTGACAGCCAAAGCTAAAAATTTAAAACTGTTTTGTAAATTTAGTAAATCATTTCCAAATTATTCAGGTAAGGATATATTGCCCAGTGTACAACAGAACATAATAGCAAACGACATTCTTTTGAAAAGGCTAATTTCTTCTTAAATCTCTTCTAAATCAGTGCATTTCATGTCTTGGTAATTCATAAAAGCCAGAAGAACCCTGTATTTTCTTTTTCTTAATCCTCTCAGAAAAGATTCTTTAAATGAAAATTTTTGTGCTAAACCAGATGGATAATTTGTTTCCCAAATGAGTAATTTAGAGAACGCTTTTCCATGGAGCTTAATATGGATGGCAAGAAGAAAGTGTTCCACAGGCCAATAGATTGGGAAACCTTGGGTCAAACTTGGCTGATGCATTTCACTTCTGCAGAGTTTTGCAGTCTTGGAATGTGGTTAACTTGCTAATATAAAAAGGAAAGCCCCACCAGAGGCTACAGCAGGATTCCAACCAATCCCATGGTTGGTCTTTCTAGTGACCAGTCCCATCCTGAAACCATCTAGGAGTAACCAGGATTGCCTCATGAGCATAACAAAACACTTCTGAGCTGGGTGAATTCCAAGAGTTTTTGAAGCTCTGAGACAGGAAACAGGGAAAAACACTAGATGTATTTGTTTATTATACTACACTCTGTATCCTATAAATTGATATATCAAATCTACACTTGACAAAATATCAGGTTTGAATTTTTGGCAAAAATACTGCAACGGTGGTGTTTCATGCTTCTGTCAGGAGGCACACATAATGTCTGGTGGCTGGAATGGGACATTTTAAAAACCAAAACTAGTAGTCCTATTAGCTACAGAGGAAAGCTTTCTTTCAGCCAAGGTACCAGAGGTTTGTCATCATATTCTCCATCTATGGTGCAGTACCTGCTAAGTACCTCTTACCACCTATAACTCATTTCCTTTTCTTAGTTACATTTTGCTGTTACCATGTTCAGTTCCAAATTGTGTAGCAGGGGTGTGAGAAATAAGTCCATTGCCACAGTCAAAGGGGGGACATGGAGACTCGGACACAGTGCAGCAAGGTTTTAATCAACGTTCCTGCAAGAGCAGGTGTCTCATGGACAGGCATACTCCAGGCCATTACAGCAGGCAATTTATCTCCTAGCATGAAGTCCCTCCCCTGGTTCCTAATTGGCTGAGTACTACAGAGGTTACAGCCTCATCCAGAAGTCACCTATGCCCACATAAGGCCAAAAAGTAGTCTGATTGGAACAAATGTACATTCCTCGAGGTGATGCAGACACTTCAGTTCTTTGGTGTCTACTCATTGCAAAGCCCGTGAAAAATAAGCCCAAGAAATGGGGAGGGGAAGAACCAGGAAGTGAAGTGTCTAAGGATTTGGGACTCCATTGTGGGGGGGGGGGGGGGAAGGGTTCATACATCTTTCCAATAGGTTGTTTCCAATAGGTTGTTTCCAATAGGTTGTAAACCTACTATTAACTAGACAGACAGCACAGCTTTTATCCGGTATTTCTGAAAATGAATCATCTCACTTACATCTCACAAGGAATAAGTCTCTTTTAGCCCCTGCAGGAGAAACAGCTTATAATGAGAGAGGTGATCTACAGCTGTCTTCTTATTTCTTGGGATTTCTGTACCCAGTCAGTCAGAAAAAGAAATGGATGCTTACATCTTGATAAACACCTCCTACCCATAAGTTGGTATCTTAGAGAAGATCTACACAAACGGTCTTTCAGACTAAGTGGAAATACAGGACAGTGCTGTTGAGGTGTCACTGAATGTGGGTCAGCATCAGCAGCAGGGTGGCAGCCTGATGGCACAGAAGACATCAGGAACTCAAGTCCTCTTGAGAAACATAACCAATCACTTGTTTTGAAAGAAGGAAATCAACCTCATCCTTCAATAGATGGTTGATCATTGGGCACTTAGAACCCCTTTGATTTCAGAGATTAGAGGAAATACAGTCTAAGACTGTGGTATTGAGGATAAAGAGTGTCTGCATTCCAGGTGCCTGGGTCACCGACGATGCTCAGTCGGTTAAGCATCCAACTTGGGCTCAGGTCATGATCTCACCATTAGTGAGTTTGAGCCCCATATCGGGCCCTATGCTGACGGCTCAGAACCTGGAACCTGCTTCGGATTCTGTGTCTTCTGCTCTCTCTGCTCCTTCCCTACTCATGCTCTGTCTCTCTAAATAAATAAATAAATAAATATTTAAAAAAAAAAAAAAAAGAATGCCTGCATTCCAAACCAAGATGCCATTCAGGGAATCTAAGCAACAGTAAGTGGAGTAAATGAGATGGAAGTAAAATTCTTTTTCATTTTCCTCTAATGCAGGTGAGCCTTATGTCCACCTGCATGATAAATAATAACCCCTTTTCCCAGACAAGGAAGCCAGAACGCAGGTGAAGTCAGCAACAAACACCATGGGAAGTAGGAGGAAGCCAGTAAGGCAGGAGCCCTGTGCAGAAACAGGGAGTTGAAATGCCATCTTGAGGACAGCTGCCACAGCCAGGGAAAGGGAATCCATGGATAAGCACAAGGCTGCAAAAAGCAGAGTCTGTCCCTGCATGTCTAATACTATTTCAGGGGCTGAGGGGTTCTTTCCCCCAAATACCCCTCTTAACACATTTAGTATCACCTGAAACTCCTTTCAAGAGGAATCATCCCAGAAGAAGACTTTTGAAAGTCACTGCTACACACATATTACATGGCAGAGGTGTTACTACCACAGGTCTGACTAGAGCCATGGTGACCAGACACTAACCTTGTGGGCGTGTAAAGAGGAGAGTTCTTGGGACCAGTGCCTCCAGATCTCCCGACCGGCCCTCAAATTTTCCTCTTCTTTCTTTGTTCCCTCCCTTCTCAGCAGCAGAGGTGGTTTGGGAGGGAGAGAACCAGAGCTGAACTCATCTTCATACCCCCCTTCTCCCATAGCAGCATCTGGGAGGCTGGGGTAACCCAGTGTCACTTCCTAGCCTGGGACTGGGGTGACAGGAATTGCTGCAGTGAGCTGGTGCCATCTAGATCACAGGGCTCAGATGTTTATCCCTGACATTCAAACAGATTCCTCACACTGGTGTTGTGACTGCACTATGAATAGGAGAAGATCACTTATAAACCATCTGTAGGACTTTGGAGAGTCAGCACAAGAATAAAGGCTGTGGCATTCCCAGCCTCAATGGAACAATTGTTTTCAGCAGAGAATACTACCCTCTGCTATAAGGCTAGTCTTTAGGAGCAATCTAGACTTTTCCAGTCTCATGGCTCATCCCCAGTGTGTCCCCTACAATGCTTGGTCAAGTCTCCCTCCTACACATCCATGTGCATAAGCACACACATGCACACACTCCCACACACGCACGTGCTTGCATACACACTGCTAAAATACTCAGCTTCTCAGACTCCCAGGATGTCAAGTGAGCCATGAGATGTGGAGGTCCCTGGGATGGTCTTACCTTCCTGAATAAAATGTCAGTAGGAAACAACTCTTACTCGTCAGTCTGCCCCACCTTGTTCCGGCCTAGTGTTGCAGTAACAATCCCATGACCCTGAGGATAAAAACCACACACTAAAGACAGTGAAGCAGCAGACAGAAGGAAACCAACTCCTGGGGCACATTTGATCACATTTGGCATCAGCCAATCAGCTGCCTACCTACAGACTTCTGCTTATAAAAGAAAAAAGAATCCCTTTGTTGAACATATTCTTAACTGACAGTCCCCTGACACCCTGGATTTTACTGACGTGCACATTGGCATCATGTCCTTGGCTGTCATTGAGAGATGCGCTAAGGAACTCTGCTGTAACTGTTGCTATTGATTCTATTGCACAATATAACTTGTCTCTGTGTCTGGTCTTGACCCCTCCAATCCACTCTCCATTCTGCGGTCAGGATGGCCTTTGTAAAATTCAAACTTGAGCATACCACGACCCTGTTAACAACTCTCCAGGGGCTTCCTGCAGCAGAAACAGCTGACTGTCCTCCAAATCCCACGCCCCCTTCCAGAGTGGGGAGATACTGCTGCCAAGTGGCTGCCCAGCCAGGGATTATCTTTCCACTCCCCCCTCCTCCGGCATGTAGGGGAGACTCTGGGACAACTTCTTACCACTTACCAGCGAATTATGTGGAAGCAACAGGAGTCATTTTCAAGGCCAAGGTGATTAAGACATCCCTATGTTCTCACGACTTCCCTTTCACCCCCACTATCAGCAGAAGATGGAGGAAACACCCAACAGAGTCACCATCTGAGGTAAAACTGCCCATCTACCAGAAATACGGTGTCAGAGCACTATGAGGGTTCTAAGTACACTAGAGTGTGCACTGAGCCACCAACATCTTGGGTGTTATTCACTACAGCAGCTGACAGTACACTAATACACTCTACATA
Source organism: Felis catus (assembly GCF_018350175.1). Lineage (NCBI taxonomy): Eukaryota > Metazoa > Chordata > Mammalia > Carnivora > Felidae > Felis > Felis catus. Next base: position 29,758,517 of record NC_058380.1, on the reverse strand, counting down.
AACCATTAGGCAAAGTCCAAAATCCTTAACATGGGCACAAGCCTTATCTCCACCTTACCTGGAAACTTCCTTACCTGCTCTTAGACCCCTGTGCCTCGCTGTTCTTCCACTTCTTTGGTACTCACTGCACATGTCAATATTTGCACCCAGTGCCAGACTGTGAGCACCAAAAGCACAGAGGCATTTCTCTCTGGTTTACACCTCTCTTCCTAATTGACTAGTACAGAGCCGGATAGGTAGTAGGCAATCAGTGAATACCTGTTGAATGCATGAGTAAATGACCTGATATTGTTAGAACAACTTTAGTCTCCCTGTTTAGGGAGGTTCCTGGGAAACATCACTCATGTTGCAGGCATTGCTAGCAATTTTTAAAATTCTATTAACAATGTTATTCTTACATGATCATCTTTCCCTCTTTGCTCTTGCCACTAGCAAACTCAGAGACAGAATTACAGCCTACCTTTAAGAATTGCACAAGCCCTAAGCATATGGCTTTACATATTTTCCCTTGACCTAGTTCCACATAGTAATTCAATCTTATCTCTCTCACTATCCTGAGTTTATTATTCTTTACCTACAAGTTCTTAAAGTACTTTTGTGGAGTCTCTGAATGCTTTTCTGTGCAGAGTGGCATGTAAAAATTTTTGTTTCATTCTTAATGAGAGGGTTGGCTTATAATTCCTCTATGCTTATGTTAACTTGGGAATAGTTAAAATTTATCTCTTCCTTTAATTTGCTGATAAATATTGAATCTTCCCTGATACAACTTAGCACAAAGATGCCTAGAATGGATTTATATTACTTACATAAAGGTCACTGTGACATAAGGCAGATGTTTAAAAGATATTCTTTATCAAAATCATAAAATGTAAAGATGACAGAGCTCAAAAAGCATGTAGGGACCATATAGTCTAATTCCTTCGCATTATAAATGAGAAAAGCTAAAAGCCAGAGAGGTAAAATGACCCTCCAAAGGCCATACATACGGTTCTGGATCTGGGGCCCAACTCAAGTGAGCTAGATCCTAAATTGGTCTTCTTTTTACAGCAGCCCCCAAGCCTCCAGTTACTTTGAACAGGGCAGTGGGAGAATGAACAATGGCCCCCAAGATAGCCACATCCTAATCCTTGGAACCTGTAAATGTACTTACATGGCAAAAGAGACTTTGCATAAATGATTAAGTTAAGCACCTTGAAATGGGGAGAGTATCCTCAGTTACCCAGGTGGACACTAAATGCAATCACGGTGTCCTTGTAAGAGGAAGGCAGGAGGAGATGTACCTACAGAAGAGGAGAAGGCAACGTGACAACAGAAGCAGGGACTGATGTGGCCACCAGCCAAGCCTGCTGCCATAGAACCCAGAAGAGAAGGGAACCCGAATCTCCCCTGGAGCTTTCAGGGTGAGTGCAGCCCTGCTGATATCTGACCCTAGCCTAGTGGTAGTGATTTCCTGCAGTGGGAGAGAAGAAAACTGTGTTGTTTATGTGCCATTAATCTGCAGTAATGCGCTACAATGTTAAGAAGAGACTAATACACGAGAGTTGGCAAATGATGGCCGATGGACCAAATCTGGTCTGTTGCTTGTTTTTTGTAAATAAAGTTTTATTGGGACAGAGCCTTGCCTATTCCTTTCTGAAATGTTGCTGATTGTTTTTTGCTACCCTAGCAGAGTCAAGTGGTGTGACAGAGACCACATGGCCTGCAAATCTGAAGCTATTTACAACCTGGCCGTTTACAGAAAAAATTTACTGACCCTGCTTTTAGCTACAAATTATTTCCATCTTTTCTCATATTTTCATTGTCCTCTTGCACTGGAAATAATGCATGTTCATTATACAAAATTAAAACACTACAGAGTAATGTTTTACCTGGAAAGTAAATTTCCCCTGACAACTCTCATCAAAAGTGTGGGGCATGTTCCCCATTGGTTCACTTTCTCTACACATATGATAACCTTTACCATTACAATTGTGTTATCAGTGTTTGTTACATTGATATATATTCATAAATTACAAAGGACTAAAAACTTCAGAAAGATGATACAGTCGTGACATGTTTTAATACGTGAGCCAGCGGCAAAAAGAATAGCATAAATTTGACAGGTGCCAAAGGTCCGTGCTGGAGATCCATGTGTGATGTCCAACTGGGAGCAAGTGGAGTGAGTGGTTAATGGCTGAGACTTTTCATCTGTCAGACCCAGTCCAGATACCCTCTCCTCCTGTGGGGCTGCCCCTTTGCCTCTCTGTGTATCAACTGCCTCATGGATAAAATGGAGATAGTAAGATACATGGAGCAAGGTCATTAAGTAACAACTGTAAGAGATAATAGTGTGGAGCACTCCACACAGTGCCTGGCACACAGTCAGACTAGATACAAAATGTTGCCATAATGTAATAAATATTGCAATGTTTTGGGTTAAAATAGCTAAGGAAAATGATCTTTTAAAAATAACTGCACAGAAGCACCTGGCTGGCTCAGTCAGTACAGCATGCAACTCTTGATGTCAGGGCTCTGGGTTCAAGCCCTATGTTGGATTTGAAGATTACTTAAAAATATAAGCTTAAAGGGGCGCCTGGGTGGCTCAGTCAGTTGGACAACCGACTCTTGATTCAGGCTCAGGTCATGATCTCACCATCGTGAGATCAAGCCCTGTGGTGGGCTGGGCGTGAAGCTTGCTTGGGATTCTCCCTCTGCCTCTCCCCCCAGCCCACCCAAATAAAAAAATTTTTTTAAAACTGTCTTTTTAAATCACTCACTCAATCAATAAAATCTTTAAAAATAGATAAAATCTTAAATAAAGAAATAAAATTCAAAAAAATAAAAATCACTGCGCAAAACTTTTCAAGTTTAGTTTTTTTCTAACTATAAAATTATTATTGTAGATAATTTGAACATAAGTGAAATCACAGAAGCGTTAAAATTAATCTCATCACCCTAAAATTACTATGCTTACTATTTTATCGTATTTCCTTCCAGTCTTTCTCCTGTGTCTACATATTTATGCCCATTTACAAAAAAAGTGAAATACCGTTATAGGTAAAGTTTGTGCCTGGCTTTTTTCATTAAAACCATTTTTCTCCATGCCATTAGATGTTTTGGGAAAAAAGATTTTAAGACCCAAATACTGACTGAAGTGTTTTCCATGGGTGTATTTCAAGTATTTTAACCATAAGTATGTCCTAGGCACCTACCTATTCCATGTTAGCCTTTCTGGCTGATGTTGAAACGTGAAAGAGGAATTAAATGTTTTTCCTGCCTTCAAGGAGCTTATAATTTTGCATATGCAAAAAATTTTTTAGAGAAGCAAGGACATTTGTAGCTCATAATACAAGATAGAATAAGGTAGATAAGCATGAATTTTAAAAATAACAGCACAATGGGCTCAGGGATGAGTATAAAGTAAAGTTTTTCTCCCCCTTTGAATTTTTGGCTACCTAGTTCCTCAGTCAGATTTGAAAAAAAAAAAATAAGTTACCATCATTTGAGGGGTCACAGAGCTAGCAAGAACATTTTTTGCCAAGAAAGGAGAATGCTACCCCCCCAGTGAGCACTCTCTGGGAGATATTTTGGAAAATGCTACAAGTTCTTTTAAAGAGAAGGAAATGAGGAGATTGTCATGTCTGTCTCACCTTAAATAATAAAAGCTGGGTCGGCATCAGAAATTAGAAACAAATTCTAGGAAACGTCTCTGAAGTTTCCACAAGGTGATCCAATTAAGATATGACTGGCAGCCATGAAAAGCTATGATATTGCCAAACCACAGCGAAATTGTAGATGTAGAAACACAAGAAATATCTTGCTGGATAACCAAATAGTTTTTAGAAGAGCCATATAGTGTAGACTTAAACTTCCAAGACATCACTGACTATTTTTCTTGCCCTCCAGCCAAAGATAACCTAAGACAAGGGAAAACACTGGCTATCCCACGAAAGCCAGACAAGTAAACAGAAATTTGCAATGAATCTTTCTTAGCCTCAGCAAAGGCCAGGCCTAAAATCTATCTTCAGCACATTAGAATGGAATCTCTTAGGTCAACTAACAAGACCCCCCTCCTTGCAGGGGTGCTGACATCGAGCCACTCTGGAATCCCCTGCTCCACACACCTCCATCTGCTGTCATAAAGCGCTTTGTAAACTGGGCACCAGATATTCCGGGCATCTCAGAGAGCTACCAGCTCCCCCTGACTCCAGAGAAAAACCAGCTCCCAGCTCAAATAACATCTGGTCCCATATATAGTGAACGCATCAAGGCGATATCCTTCGAATTGGATCATTCTAGATGACAGGTGATAGCACTAATGAAGGCCGGAAGAAGTAGACATCAAACCCACTCCACAAGCAGGGACATCAATTTTTAAAAAGTCAAAGTTCTCCTGATTCTTCCGTATTCTTGAATGGTCACACTGAAGACCAAGATAAGCAGGATAACCTGGAAACTTAGGAAAATCCCCCCAAAACAGGATACTCTAGTTGGTTGTATAATAAAATCCCATTTTTCTTAAAAATACATCATTTTTATATGATTTCAGTTGTACTCTTATTAAACTTGTCCCATCAGTTAGAACATTTTGAGATCATGAAACATTTTGAGATTATTTGTTGAGTGCCTTTTGAGAAGAATTAGATTCTTTCTGGAATGTGATCAATCAAGCAATACTATGAAGGGCTGGCCTGCTGTGAGTACACAGTAGGCTATTCATTGTGTATATAGGGAAATGGGGCAAAGAGTCTCTATCCTCAAGTTTAAGTTTCTGAGGAAAACAGAACAAACACAAATGTCACTGTAGCAGATATTTTTAATTGCCAACCCAATATCCATCAAGACTGCCATTTCCAGTCTTCTAACAGATATTAATTATGGACAGGTATAAACCCTACAGTATATGCCCATGACTTCAAGGAGAATGGCCCAAGTACCACCCTCAGGGGAAGCACCTGGTGAGTCTAACTCAACAATGACAGTCCCATTTCCCTTTGCATGTCAGGCCAATGAGATGGCCAAGTGAGGTTTGTTGAGCGGCTTCTGAGAAAGATCCTCTTGCTTAAAAAAAGAAAAAAGACAATAAGAAATGGATCTTCATCCTCTAGATTTTTCTTTCTTGATGTGATGCCTAGAGCAGCAGCAGCTGTCTTGAAACCATGAGGTACAACCATGAATAGGAATACTTACTACCTCAGGACAAAGCTGGTTGTGTTGAGAATGGAAGAAAAGGAAGACTTTGATGAATTATTGAGCTGGTAGTGTAACCCATTCTGGACCTGTCTTCTCTGCAAACTTCTCGTAACATGAGATAATACATTTTCCTTAAAGAATATGCCATTCCAGGATGAATTTTTTAATACATACAGCTGAAAGTCTCCTGGGTGATTCAGATACATAAAGATGCTTTGTCAAAGCGTACTGTCAGCTGATGCAATGGAATAAGAATTCTGAAAAGAGCAACTTGGACATAAAGGAGATCATATGCAGAGATGTATAACTCAGCTGTTAACAGTCCAAGTGTTTTGGGGGACATTGTAAGAAATTCCTTTTCCTGTTTTTAGTTCCAGGTTACCAGTTAGGCAGGCCAAGCATCTTATCTAGACAGATATATCTTTGGAGAAAGAAATTTCATAACAAATAAACTAAGAAATATTTCAATTTACACCAGTTAGAAGAATGTGTAAATTAAGGAAGTAGGTGAAGTAAGATGAGTAACTTCTTTAGGTTCTTCTGATAAAATGGAACCCAGTAGGTGAATTTTAAGAGCATTTTATATTTTAATTATTTTCCTTTTTTATTTTTATTTTTTTTTAACATTTATTTATTTTTGAGACAGAGAGAAAGAGAGCATGAACAGGAGAGGGTCAGAGAAAGAGGGAGACACAGAATCCGAAGCAGGCTCCAGGCTCTGAGCTGTCAGCACAGAGCCTGACGCGGGGCTTGAATCCACAATCTGCGAGATCATGACCTGAGCCGAAGTCAGACGCTTAACCGACTGAGCCACCCAGGCGCCCCTATTTTCCTTTTTTAAAGCATGACTTATACAGTGTAGATGTGCTGATCTTACATGTACCATTCAGTTTTGAAAAATGCTTATCAAGACACAGGACATTTCTGTTGCCCCCAAAATGTATCCTCATGCTCCTTCTAACTTACATTATTTTTATGATCTGTGCTTTCTGTATCCTTTCCAATGCATTTTTGCTTAGCCTGAAGTCATGAAGATATCCCTCTAGGTTTTCTTCTAGTAGATTTATTGTTTTAAACATTACATTGAGATATTACATCTATGTCAAATTGATTGTTCTGCATAAAGTAGGACACACATAATAAGATACACACATAATAGGATATTCATATACGTATGAGTCTCATTGTTCCAGTACCATTCCTTGGAGAGATTTTCCTTTCCCCATTAAATCACTTTAACATTCATATCAAAAACCATTTAGTCATATATTTGTGGATTTATCTCTGGATGCTCTATTCTGCCCCATGGATCTACATGTCCAGCCTGTCATCAATACCACTCTAATCTAATTAATAGTGTGGAAGTCAAGTAGCATGAGTCTACCAACTTGGTTCTTTTTCAAGATTTTTTGGGCTGTCCTTGGTCCTTTGCTTGTCCAAATAAATTTTATAATTGTCTTATCAATTTCTGGATAAAAGTCTTCCAGCAATATATTAAAGGTGATGGAACAAGGCTTTGCTATGAGAAAGATGAAACAAACTTTGAGGTGAATATCCTGGTGGCAAGCATGTGCCTGGGGATAAAGGGAGCAAACAACATGTGTGTCAAGGGCAATTAGAAGCTTTTATTGATTAAAATCTTGCACCATGAGCCAGAATGGGGACTGCTTAGACTGAATCATGTCCCTTCAAAAATCTGTATGTTGAAGCCCTTAACCCTCAGTATTTGGAAATAAGGCTTTTTTTTAATGTTTTTATTTATTTTTGAGACAGAGAAAGACAGAGCATGAGCAGGGGAGGGTCAGAGAGAGAGGGAGACACAGAATCTGAAGCAGGATCCAGGCTCTGAGCTGTCAGCACTGAGACCGACACGGGGCTTGAACCACAAACTGGGAGATCATGACCTGAGCCGCAGTCTGACACTTAACCGACTGAGCCACCCAGGCGCCCCGGAAATGAGGCTTTTGAGAGCTAATTAGGTTTACATGAGGTCATGGAGGTAGGTCCCTTATGATGGGATCGGTGCCCTCATAAGAAAAGATACCAGAGAGTTTCTTCCTCTCTCTCTTTCTGCCATGTGAGGACCCAGTGAGAAAACAACTGTTTACAAGCCATGAAGGGATTCCTTCCCAGGGACCCAAATCACCTAACACCTTGATCTGGGACTTCCAGCCTGCAGAACCATGAGAAATAAATTCATTGTTTAAGCCCCCACCCAGTCTATGATATTTCATTATTGCAGTCTGGGCTGGCTGGCACAGAGATCTTAGGGGACATTATCATGGTCCTTAAAGTTGCTGGTTTATTTTAAGTCAAGGGGCCATTAGAACTTACAAATGGCAGATTGATTGTATGTATTTATTGCCATTCCCTTCCAAACCCTACTAAAATGACAGGAAAGACAAATGTCCAACCCATAAATGCTAGAAGAATGGGAGAGGAGATATGCCAATCAACTTTTTTAAGGTGGAAAGCCGATGGGGAATAACTGACCTAAACAGAGCAGAGGAAGCAGAAGCCGTTGAAACCAAGAGCCTACACTGGGGAGAAGCAAGTGATTTGTTGTGCATAGCCCAGAAAGGACTGGGAACTGGAAGCAATGGCTCCCATTAACACGTGGGGCTGAAACAGTAACAGTGTAGCCATGGGTCCCATCCCTGCAACCACAGAAGAACAGCTCTGTGAAATAGGAATATAATGTAAGCCACGGATGTGATTTCAAATTTTCCAGCAGCCACATTAAGAGAGGTAGAGCTAATCTTAATAATACATTTTACTTAACCCAATATGTTATTATTTCAATATGTAATCAGTATTTTTAAATGTGTAATGAGATATTTTAGTTTTTTTCATAAAGTCTTTCATGTTTGTGTTTTACTCTCACAGCACATGTCACTTCTGACCAGCCATTTTTCTGTGGCTCCATGGCCACATGTAGCAGGGGATGATGGTATTAGACAGCATGGGTCTAGAGCAATGGAACCAAAAACCCCTGAACTCAAAGACACAGGCACAGGGCAGTCTCAGTTCCCGAACTGAACTGAACTGAACAGGAGTTCTAAACAAAAGTCTGCATTCCAGCTTCCTCTTGCCCCAAAACCAGAATATAAGCACCTGTCTCTTGGGGTGCCTGGGTGGCTCAGTTGGTTAAGCAGCCAACTTTGGCTGAGGTCATGATCTCACGGTTTGTGGGTTTGAGTCCTACATCAGGCTCTGTGCTGACAGCCTGGATCCTGCTTCAGATTCTGTGTCTCTGTCTCTCCCTGCCCCTCCCTCACTCATGCTCGGGCTCTCTCTCAAAAATAAATAAACATTAAAAAATTTTTTTCAATAAAAATAAAAAATAAGCGTTGGTCTCTTCTTTGGCCCCAATTCAAGAGATTGGGTCCTTCTTAGGGCCTTGGAAGAAACAAAAGCAATTTAAAGGGCTAAATAAAAACTTCAGAATCACAAACCTCAGAGAACTAATAGAATATATTGCATCCATAAAGCAATACCAGGATACTGTAAATATTAATAAGGAAAGTATTTTGAAAATTAGAAAATATGGTAGCTAAGTAAAAATGTCCATGGAGAATTGGGTAACAAAGACAAAGGAATCCCTTAGATGAGGGTAAAGATAAAGAGATGAACACGAGAAAAGATAAAGAATTGAGAGGATCAACCCAGGGGATTCAACATGCAAGGGAGTTCAAGAACAAGACAGGAAATTCACAAAGAAAATGAGGAAAAATTTCCCAGGAGATATTACTCTTTTTGTTATAAGCCTTATGGTGCTATTTAACTTTCAGAAGTATGTACATATATAACTTTGATAAAAATTTAAAATCATTTTTAAAAAAACAAAAACTGTTATAAAAAGGAAAAAGGACTTTGCTTAGGATGGGTCTGACAGAATAATGAACTGTTCATGATGGACACGTGCCTGTTACTAGTACCTGATAAATATTACATGACCAGAGGCAACAAAACCATCAGAGAGGTGGCCTCCTCCCCACCCCATGCCTGGTTTTATAGCACTGTTTTAATGCAATAGCAACAACAAAGGTCTCTAGGCTTCAAACTGACGAAAATCTCAGGTGCCTGGCTGGCTCATTCAGCACAGCATGTGACTTTTGATCTCAGGGTTGTGAGTTCAAGCCCCACATTGGGCATAGAGCCTACTTAAAAAAAAAAAACAAAAACAAAAACAAAAACCTCTAAAAAAATAATTTAGAAAATTGCAGAAAATCTCATTTGAGCTTCAAGACATTTTCGTTTCGATTCAGAACTTGTGGTCTACACATTTCTGTGGCACTTGTCATCATCCTATCAGAGAAAACTCAAATGAAACAAAGGACAGAATATGCCTTGGCATCCCCTGGAAGGGTCTCTGCAGGAAGCGTCCACACCTTGACAGGCAGGGCCTGTCCCCAATGCTGACTGTGCCAAGGCTGCCAAGAAGGAGGAAGGCAAAGTGGCAGCCAAGTTCCCATGTTCAGGGGGCCTAAAGGGGCGGGATTCAGGGGTTCAGGGGCGGGAGCATCCACGAGTGCCCTCAAAGGGTCTCCATCTTTGAGAACCAGCCATATCAGAATATGGGGAGCAGGCTGTCAAAGCACAGATTCCTGGCCCCATCCTGGACCTGCTGGATTGATATGTCTGGAGATGAGGCTCAGGAACTGGGTTTAAAAGGACCCCGTACCTCCAACGCTGCCCCCATTAATTTCCATGCATGCCAACCAAAATTAGAGAAACAGCATGCAACTGTGGGAACTCAGCATGGAAAAACCTAGCTTCAGGCTCTGAAGCTTACATTAACCTCAAACTGTGTCTCCATGAGGTCCTTCTGGTGGGCCTCTTGAAGAAAACATTTCAGATGAGATCTACAGGCCAGAGCAACCATCTACTTCATGGGCTAGAAGAACTTGACATGGTAATCTGGGTCCAAATACCCAGATATATCCCAAGCGAACACTCATCCATTGCATCTACACTCATGAATTTAAAAAAAAGCAAAAAGAAAAAAAGACATGTTGCGAATAGGGCTTGCCTTGGACTTAACTATCAAGTCAGGAACTTTTATCCCGTTTCCTTCTTGTTGGGTGACCTTGAGCACGTACTGCTGGGAGAGGAAGTATTTATTCTATCCATTTATTTAAACCATCTCTGCTGAAAAAAATAGGCTCATCATATGCTTGGGATCTTCATGTTATGACGGTGGGTGGTACGGCCACATGTGTGAGGGTATGTGCGTGTTTATGCAAATGCCTCTCACACACAGCACTCGGGAATTGGAGCTAAGCCAAGGGCAGATATTAATGAGACACTTGATTAAGATCAAGCCCTGCCCACTCATTTGAAGTGTGTGTTAACAAAGCATCAAGAAAACGGGCCTGAGTGCCAGTTCTCCAAGAACATGTGGGGGGCAGCCCCAGTCTGTGTGTGTGCTGGCCGGGAGGCAAACATTCACATTTCCAGCTGCTGGGAACCAGATGAGAGAGTGGCCCGTGTCACACCGCTGCTGCGGGTGAGGGAATGGGCCTCTTGAAGAAAACATTTCAGATAAGATCTACAGGCCAGAGCAATGCTCCCGGGAAGTTCAAAGGCCTGCGGAGAGAATGCAGCTCTCTCCAAAGGCGAGTGTTGGCCTTTGCCTCCCTGGGGCACTCTGGTTGAGGCTGTCAGCTCTGCATGGAGAACAGAGACTGAGAGGAATTATAAAAATGACCAGAATGAGGGTGCCCGTTGGTCTCCAAACAAGACAAAGCTGCCTGTGTCTAGGAGCTCTGGCTGCCCTCTTGCCTCCAGGAAGCAGGATGCACCACAGGCTCTCAAACTTGGGCCTTAATTAATCCTTCTGTGTCTCTAGGGCTCTGAGTGTGAGCATCAGGCAAGACTGCGTGCAGAAAATCTTACACCTAGAACATGTGAAGACTCGGATCGTACTCAGGGATGTCTTGGGCGCTAAACATGATCCAAGCCCATCTTTGGCAAGGTTTGTTAATGAGCTCTCACATTCTTCTGGAGAGAAAGTCTATCTGGGAAAGGTAGGTCAGATGATGAGAGATATACGTGGCATTTGGAGGGAGGGGACAGGTAAAAGTTTGCAAGACAGAGGGAGTGCAGTCTGACTATGATTAGAATTTTGCACCAAGGATATTCTCAATGTATCAAGATTAGAATTTTGCACCAAGGTGATGATGGTGACAATGACACTATTTTCTGAGCACTTCCAATGAACCAAGCCCTAAGTACTTTACCTATATTTACTTTGTTTATTGTTACAAAAGTCCTGGTACCACCTCCTTTTTTTTTTTTTTTTTTTTTTTTTTTTTTTTTTTTTTTGGATGAGGAAGCTGAGGCCCAGAGAGGTTTAATTACTCATCTAAGGCCACACAACTATTAGAACTGAAGTCGACCTCACACCAGTACCCCTGAGAGATACTATCACCACAGTTCTATCCACATGAAAGATAGCTTATTGTTTTTCAGTTTTGTTCTGTCTTGGAGAGACGAATAAAAATGAAAAAACTTAGAATGGTTTTGAGAGAAATCTGGGAGGAGTTTAAATGCAATGAAAGAGTTCTGGATATGCTAAGGAGTGAGAATGATGCAGCGAATCTTACAGGCACTACCTTCCTGGTAAAGGAAAATATTGAGTCAGATTGCTCCAGGGCCTAAACCTCACTCTTGGGAGTAACATAAACCCTTTTGGAGTACTCAGATTAGCCAGAGGAACATCTTTTGCCTATGAGCCTAGGTGCCCTGAGACATCACCGCAGACTTCCAGGAGGGGTGTTCCATGCAGAGGCCTCAGCAGGACGACCACAGTGGGCACCTTTCAGCCCAGTGATACATGACTGGAGGGTGTAAATGCTACTTTTCTCAAGGTTGTTTTGTGACACCGACTGACTGTCTTCACTGCAGATTCCCACCCCCCTTATTTTTTTAAAAAATTCTGCATGGATTTCTTTGTTATAGAATATCCATTTAAATATTATAGAAGTGCCCCATGGACCATATGCTGGTCTGGGTGCTGTTGGTGGTAACAAACATGAGACAGGCTCTTCCTTCAAGGATCTCACACCCATTTCTGAGACAGGATTGACTCACATCATGCGACCAGAGAACGAAATAAAGAGAGTTCTTCTAGCCCATCAGATGCTCTGTGCAAACTGGAAAACAGAGATGCTCCCTACTCCAAGGGGATTTACTCCTGCTCCCACTGCTTGTGAGCAGAGAGGATGGACTGAATTTTTGTCTCACTTCATCCTCTTAGCCAGGTGCCCTATGTGCAGTGAACAACTTACACAACCTTATGTGAAGATAAGACCCAATAAATTAAATTTAATCAAATTTCACTATGATTATCAATAGCTGAAAAGAAGATGAGTAGGCTGTAATTATCAAAGAGCATTCCACACTTTAAAAAAAATTTTTTTTTCAACGTTTATTTATTTTGGGGACAGAGAGAGACAGAGCATGAACGGGGGAGGGGCAGAGAGAGAGGGAGACACAGAATCGGAAACAGGCTCCAGGTTCTGAACCATCAGCCCAGAGCCTGACGCGGGGCTCGAACTCCCGGTCCGCGAGATCGTGACCTGGCTGAAGTCGGACGCTTAACCGACTGCGCCACCCAGGCGCCCCGCATTCCACACTTTAACGTCTAAATCTACCAACGTCACTGTGCCTGCCTCTCTTATGCTCCACCTTCTTTCTGACTTTAATGTATGGATCATCTGGGCTTCTAACTTAAGGTGCAACTTCATTCTCTGTCACTGACTCAGAGACCACACACCTATACTCGAACAAGGGCCTAGATCAACAGTTTCCTTTTTCTATTAAATAATTCCAATCAATAAACAAATACTGGGCTATCTTTCAGCTTAAAAAACAAAGGCTGACCTCATCTTTTTCAACTGTTGCCCCAATTCACTCTGCTCCACTTCTCAGCAAAACTCCTCAAAAAGTTGTCTAAACTCCATCTCCATTCCCTCCACCCCCATTTGATTGTTTTCCCCTTTGCAAGCCTGGAACAGACCATGTCCAACCCCTCACTTACAACAGGGTGGTACCTGGCACTTACTGTATCCTCTATCCTTGGCCTTTGGGCTTTAGTCACAGCTGAGATAGAAAGAATCCCAGTTTATCATCCTAATACAGGACTATCAAGGAGCTCTAAATCTGGGAAGCAATGAGACTCCCTGAGTTTTTCTTACAGCCTTCAAGGTTTTTATTCCTCTTTTCTTCTTTTGTATTTAAATATCTGCTAGATCAGTCTTTCCTTGTCTTAAATGCCTTTCAGCAACTTTGAGTTTGAGGCATAGAAGCCCCTTAGGGCATGACATGCGAATACCCACAGTGTCCAGGCAGGGGGCGTGAATGAATGAGACTTGCTAGGAAGAAGCAGGTAGTAGATAAAGAAGATAGACCCTGGGCTTAGAGTTGGGGGTGCAATAAGGAGTAATGAGACCACACTCAACTGCAAGGGGACAGCCACTGTCCTATCCAAACGGGATAACCACTCACTAGTTCAAACCAATTATTGCTCTGCTGCTCTGCTAATGTTGCTTCAAATTTTGATTTTTCAAAAGAAGTCGTAAATCTGCCTTTTTACGTGAAATCTCCAAGTATTTAGATACTGGCTACTAATTCAGATTGTCTACCCAATGCTGTGTGGACTAACCAACCAGAAGCCCATCAAAATACGTATGGGGACTGGAGCTGGCCTCCAGGTCTTCCGTTTGTAACCTCGATCTGATATTTTCATACTGAATTCAGCCTCTCGTTGATTATGTCTCTCAAGTTTCCCCACGGTTTTATTATTTCTTCCTCATTCTCTCAAGCTCTTTTCTTGGTTCTTGGAAATTAGAACCAGGAAATAGATGGACAGAAAGCAATGTTTTATCCCACACACCAAACGTAGATCTTTGTTACTGATTCACATTATACTTGTGAGTCAAGATTTGTTGCCTTTTTCTTTCTTTAGCTTATTTCTGTTCTCAATCAGAGCACAAAGAATAAAGTTCCAGGGTGACCTACCAGATGACAGAACCACCCAATGGAAATCACTCCCATTGTTTGTGAGCTGAAAAGCCCCAAGCATAAGTCTGACTAGAAAATTAAAAGGCAAATGAGACAAGCTCTGGACCCAAAAGAATGAGTGCCTAGCAGTTTTTCCTTCATTTAACGTATCACCAGTGAAACTTCCTTCTGTGTTGATTTCTTCTAAGAGTGATGGCTCTTCGAGCAAGGGTTGAGTACAGTGCAGCAAGCCATCCTTACATGCATTCGCTTAAATTTCAGGGGCCTGGAAATGAAGAAAACTCCAATGTCAACCAGTAAAGCTAGAAAAAGACCTCTCCCTAATCCCTTCAGGTTAAGAAGTTTAGCCTTCCCTAAAATACGAAATTTCTGAGGCACCTGGGTGGCTCACTCAATTGAACATCTGACTCTTGATTTCAGCTCAGGTCATGATCCCAGGGTCTTAGGATCAAGCCCCATGTCAGGCACTGCGCTGGGCATGGAGGCTGCTTAAGATTCTCTCTCTCACCCTCTTCCCCTCCCCTACTCATGCTCTCTCTCTCTAAAATAATTTTTTTTTAATTTTTAAAAAATATTATAAAATTCCTTAGGAAGAGGCCATGTTACTTTTGTACCTTAGTATCGAGTAGGTTTCAAACCGTTCCTGAAAGACTTATTGCAGAGGAGAAGTTTCACCAGGAGTTGAGAGGGACATTTACTGCAGACCTTTCAGAGTGCATTAGTGCTCACTGATATCCACATGCGCCTTCCTATTTCCCCTATTCCTTCATAGTTAAGTTGATTACATGACTAGTTTGGCCAATGAGCTAGCACTTCTGGTTGAAGTGATCAAGTATCTGGTATGCCTTTTATCTTCTCTCTTCTGCTCACATGACTAGAAGCATTCGGCCCAGACAGCAAAGTCATGCGATGATTTTGGAGTCATTGCTTTGGAGGACAGCTGCCATGGACTTCACGGAGTGAATAAGAAACAAACTAGTATTAAGTCACTGGAATCTGGGGATATTTGGTACAGCAGCTATCATTACTCTAACTAACACAAAGAGAAAACAGAAAGAATAATGAAAATTTGCTGCTAACCATTCCAGTAGCCACTATGCTACTGGAGTTCTAGGAAAGAGAAGCTATTTACTATTCCACACATACAGGAAAAAGTGCAACTTATAACTCATTACCCAAGTTCTCAGACCAAGTTATGAGACAAGGTCCATCTTTTCTCTGGGATTGTGTTGTCCAGACTTGCAGGTCCTTGAGACCCATCTCAAATGTGGCTCTCTCCACTGAAAAGCTCATATGGTTACCACAGTTTTTCATTGTTGGAACTTTAGCATTGTCTGTAAGCCCCATGCAGTTCTGCTGAGGTAAGTACAGCTCACATCAAGGTTGCCAGTGAGCTCAGGCAATGAAAAGTTGTTTTGAAAGAAAAGTGTCTCTCCAAAGCCCAGGTGGAACAAAGGAAGATTCACGCCTGACTGCAAGAAAACTATGCCGTCTGCCATAGGTGATGGAAGAAAGAGAGAGACGCCATGACTTAGGTCCTTCAGCTTGTTTTGTTCAACTGGTTTGACATACTTTCAGCACTGGCTTCAATTCCAGAGAACCTGCTTCAGAATGACGAATTTAGTTTTCAGACTCCAGTTATGGAAGCTGAACCCCTCAAACTCTGATCATCCAGAGATAAACAGAGACTCTTCCCTCAGCTAAATAGATACACTAAGACAAAGAACTGTTGCCTCAAACAAAAAAGGTCCATCTTTGTCCATTAAAAGAAAGAAACAAAAAAGAAAAAGAGGAAAAGGAAGAATAGGAAGAAGAGATTCATGCCCTGTCTTCCTTATTTGACACAAATGCAGAAAGGCGTGTATATTTGGCCATGCCAGAATCCAGTATCCCATTATTTGTTGAGAGTTCTCCCAGTATTTCTGACTCATATTCTCCCTCAGTCCACCACTATTTGAGGATTAACTTGCTCCCCCCAGCTCACCGATTCAGATAGGTAAGAAGAACTCTACTTCCTGCTAATTTAGCACCAGGCCAATAGGAAACATTAACTTTAGTCTTTCTCAGAGCCAAAATGAACAGGAACCATGGCTGCTGGGTGAGAGAGTGCATGTATCAGCTCCAACACATGTCCTCACTCGTGACACTGCTCCAGATTTGACACCTAACAGGGAGAATCCAGCCATCCCAACTTGAACAACAAGCCCACCTCCTGGCTGGGGAGAGTGGGGCACTGTGATTGACAGTCTACCAACTCGGGTGAGCTAATTCCCTGGAATGCACAGAATGGGGATGAGGTAATTTCCTGGAAAGGAAATGGGGTGCTATTAGTATGAATGGGGAACAGCAAAAATAACAAATGTCCACCGCACCTCCTCCCTAAGTTAATATATTTGATTTTAACCCAAGGCTCCTGGAGACAGATTGACATCCGTGGAAAAGCAGGAAAGCGTCCCTTGGCTTCATCATAAAGGAGAAAGCACCATCCCATAAAACATCCCAACACTGGAAACTTACAAGGTGCCTGTATGTATATTTCCTCCTGGGAAATTATTAGTCTCCTATTTCACAAATGAGGAAAGGCAGACAGGGAAGAGAGAAACCCTGCCCAAGATCATCAGCTAAGCAGAAAGCCTGCCTGCCATGCACCAAAGAATTCAGGCATCTCTCCCTATCGAAGGGAGAATTCATGGGTATCTCTGCAGAGCCCCTCACTACCATTGGAAAAATTTCCCAAGATACACATCCTTTTGGGGGTGGGGTGTGCAGCTGTAAGACAGGCCTCTATGTTGACTGTTACTGCAAGGGTTTGAGGGGTTAGGCAGCGGATGGGGAGGGGAAGGGACCCAACATGAAAATTTTCAAAGGTGAAAATATTTTCCTGAAATACAGTGTCTGTGTGCAGTAGGTGTCAATATAACTGACCTTCTGTCTTGAGCTGGAGCTGGGAATGGATTTTTTTACAGGAAAAAGGAAATGCATGGGTGTGGAGCTGCCAGCAGCAAAGGAAGTTTCCAGGCGACCTGTCATGGCGCAATTTATAGACATAAGTCTCTGAAGGGCTGTAGCGAGGCTGTGGAGAGGGTGTGATTTGTTGGTTGTGGAGCCTGGCACCTGGCATCCGTCCATGCTGACTTAACTCAGCATGCACGTGTATCGCCCCTATGCACAGCAGTATCTGGGCAGTTAGAATGAAAGGAGCAGAAAGAAAACGCACTCATCCAGAGGGAAAATTTAAAATGGAACCCAGAGAGGAGCAAAAATGGTGATTGTGGGGACGGGTTGCTGGAGGAAATGGCTGGAGGGTAATGAGCCTCCCATGGCCTGAGACTTGACTTAAAGCAGCAAATTCAACTTGCCTTTCCATCCCAAAAGACACATAGGACAGATGCTTCAAAGGTCTTCTGAAGAGAAGGCAAGTCCCTCTTAGCTGTTAAGTTAGGTCCACTGGGAAGTGAACAAATGAACAAAGGGACAGAACCAAATAACTTGACGCCCATCACCACCCCCAAAGCTTCCCCACAGAACAAGGGAGTCCAGAAAGAAGCAGCCCGTAGCTCTTCAGCAAGAACCAATTAGGCAGTAAGGCATGACAGTCAACACACGTCCTGGGGGAGAGGCCATGCAGTGTTTACAGAGCCTGGCAGCTGGTGCCAGAGCTAACAACCCACACGCACGGCCCATCTGGGCAAGTTTGAAAAAGTAAACTCGTTTCCTCTGGGTCTCGATGGCTGCGGCTCAAAACATTCTGCACAGCCACATTTGCTTCCCGCCTCTCAGATTCCTTCCAGAAAACCCACACATCTGTATACACACTTTAAAATAAATATGCATAAAAGCAGAATCCAAGCTGAGGGGAGTTGGGGGGGTGAGAAGGGCCTCTGAGGTTCTTCTCTGGGTGGACCCTGACCCAAAGCTGCTTTCCTCCCCAAGGAGAGCCACCCTGGACAGGCTCTAATTGTAGCATTTTCGAGAAGTGTGAGAACTCGTTAGAATATCATACCTGCTTTGTGGTTCCCCATTCAACACAAATACAATTTTGAGGTCTGCAGCACAAATTCCCCCCCCCCCCTCAAAGACATCTACAAACTTCTGAACTCAGCTCAGAGGGTAAAAAAAGCCTGAGTTTCTCTTCAAGTTCATTGGAAACTCTCCAACCCAAGACCCATCCCCACCCCATCCCCCCCACTTTACCAAAGGTTTTTCTTCCCACTAAGACAGGAGAAGCCAAAGCTCTGTTCCTGCTCTTTGAGAGCTTATTCTTGTCCATTGTCCAAATCCAGTCTCAGATTGACCCCACAGATCACAGGGATGGAAAATGCCGCCCCGAGTTGTGGAAGGCTGAGGATGAGTAGCTGCTCTTTTGATATACTGTGGGCCCTAAGATTGCACTTGAGGGCAAGAGAAAGAATGAGGTTGGAGCCAAGCTAATTCAGGGCACAGCTGAACAATGAAAAGGTGCTACAGTTTGGCCAACGGGCAGAGAAAGTGGAGAATAATACTTAGCGCATCTGCCAGCATATGGCAGTGTCTCCTGGAGGCTAAATTGTGGACCCATCACTTCTTCTTTCACTCAGGTCCTTATAAAAGGGCCAAGGTATTAGTTCTCACATTCATGAGGCTCAAAGTTATGGTAATGGGCATACTGGTGAAAATGTCAGGAGCTGGCTTTATGCCCATAAAACATCAGCCTCCCCAGGCTGGCAGCTGCCAAGGGCCCTCCTCCGCCTGGCAGACACCTTCCGCCATCTGTCTAGGTCCATCTCACACATCACTCCCTCTTAAAGCTCCACCCATCTGAGCAGATCTAGCTGCCCCTTGTCTGGCCCCCAAGAGCTGTGGCCTCCTAAGTTTTTGGTTTGCGTGCTCCCCAGAAGCGGTTTGAATATCCATACACCCTCTCACACAGTTTTAAGATGACATAAAAAACTTTTACTGGAAGTTTAAATAGTTCCAGAGGATGTCATTTCCTTAGTATTGTAAATATTAGCATTTTAAAATAAAATTATTACATTGCTCTTTAAATGTTGCCAAAGAGATTTAGGTATCCGAGCAATTCTATACTCCGAAATTTTATCAATTTTAAAAATACGTGAAAAGTCTTCTTTTTTATTATTTATTTATTTTCTTTATTTATTTTTAACCAATCTCTATGCCCAATGTGGAGTTGGGCAAGATCAAAAATCTCACACTCTTCTGACTGAGCCAGTCAGGCGCGCTCATGAAAAGTCTTCTTTATCAACTTATTGGTCCATTTTCTACTTGAACTCACATTTCCATTCTATTTACTCTTTGTACATTTTAGCAATTGTCGTATACTTTCATGTTGGAATGTTTTTTTTCACAAGTGATCATTGTACCATTCTTTTCTGGAACAGAAAATGTAAATACGTTGACATTTTAATTTCATTATCACTGTAAATAAGTCTGTGCGTTTTAAGCAGCTTTTTCTACACCAACTTATAACTTCAATAATTATTTATAAATAACCATTAAGCACAAAGGTAAATTTTAGTAAAAATTCACATCTTAAAGAATTTAAATGGCACTTTTTTTTAATCCAATTAGATGTATCCATGGATGAAAAACATTTATTACTAGGATGAGATAGGGTTCAGAGTCACTTCTATTCCTATTTAATATTTCTTGAGGCACTTCTGGCTGGCTCAGTCAGTTGAGCATCCGACTCTTGATTTCAGTTCAGGTCATCTCAGGGTCATAGGATAGAGCCCTGCATCAAGCTCCACACTAAAAAATAAAGATAATAAAATAATAAAATTTAAAAAATAACAATGGAAAAAAATATTTCTAGAGAGGAAACTCTGAGAAACATTGTTCTCCCCAAAATAAGATATGAATGAGAAGTTTTATGATGCCAAAAATTCCATGACAATCTCTAAAGTTAGTAGTGACCTATCACCTGACAAACCAGTCTGATCCTTAAATTTTGTTGAAAGAAAATTAGAAACCATAAGAGCTGAAAATACATTTGTTACGCAGTCATTAGTCATTTGCTTTCCTGATTCTGGGAAATACACCAAAAAGACTGTACCCAAACTTCTCAGATGACTGCTAATTATACCTGCTACTCATTTACTTAGAGCCTTCTTGTTTAAACTGAAAAGGTTGGGAAAATTAAAATACTTGTTATTTCAATACAACTTTGCCAATACAATATTTTTTTTACTTTTGAAATTGAAATATAATTCACATATTATAAAACTCATCCCTTTAAAGTGCACAACTTAGTGGGTTTTAGTGTCTTCACAAAGTTATGCAATCATTATCAGTACATTCCAGAACATTTTCATCAACCCAATTAAGAACTCCTACACTTTATGAGTACTATTCCTCATTACCCATCCCCCAACTCCAGCCAAAACAATTTTTAATAAAATCGCATGCTTTAAATATATTTGCTTCAAAAGCTTGGATTTTCAGATTTACCTGATTCTTTTCAGGGAAACGTCTCCTGTATAACCTGTCTGGCAAAGTAGTCCACACTGTCAAGCCAAGCAGCCAAACCAGACTTAGTTTCAGTTAGAAAAATGCTGATTTCAATTTCAAATATATGTGTTAATATGCATCCCTAGCCAACAACCTTACTTCTGAATTTGAATTCTGAAACAAGAGATCAATACATAGGCAAATAAATGATAGACCAGTTGTCCAATCAAGAAGGCACAGCACCATGTCATGAATTATCTTGATGAAATAGGCCTTTGTTATTGCTTATTGGTGCCCCCTTTACTTCATGTTTGAGACTCTTTCTTTAGGAGGTATATATCCTTTGATGTTATTTTGAGGATGGAAGAGGAGAAGTTGTTGAGCAGAAATCCTCATCACTCCCACTGCCTCACTCTACAAAACATCTAAATTCACAGGCCCAAATACTTCCTTTCTGAGCACCACATTTCACCCTTAGCAGAACTGCATACAACACAGCAAAAGTGTGGTAGACATAACGATGCACCATGAAGATCCCCTCCAAGGAAACCCTGGGCTGCCCAAGTGTGGGAAGTGAGCCAGCAGATGGCCTGCAACTGTCAGCTCCTTCAGGGCTGGCCTCAGCCTCAAGAAAGCCAGCCTTGTGTGCCTTTCCTGCCCAGTGAGGACCCATCTGGTAGCCAGTGCTTGCTCCAGAGCTCCCCAAGAGTTGCCAAGCCTTTGTCAGGCCTGCATCTCAGTTTGACTTCTTCTGCCCAATCTTGTTTCTTCCCCTCTCCTATGGCAGGTGTTGATTCCTACAAATAGCTGGCATCCCAAACTCTGTTTCAGCTTCTGCTTCTGGAGAACTCAGCTTATAACACAAAGACACTAGGTTCTCTGCAGGTCAGTGGTGTCCAGTTACAGAAGGTTTGCCAACACCAATATGTTGAATCATAATTTTACTGCCCCAAAGACTTTTACACCCCTGTGCAAGACCCCATGGAGAGACTCATAATGAGTAAGAGCCCATACCTCTCTCCGGCCAGGTGAATTGGGAGTTGAGGAAGGTGATAGGCAGCCATTTTTTCAGCCAATGTGGAATTTGAGCATCTGAATTTGATTCCCTTAAAACCAGCTCAGCCCACATGCACCCTGGAAGGCCTTTGGATTTGCAGTTCAAAACTCCTTCCTATACACGTTGTTTGCCCTAATAATCACACACTATATTTTATTTTATTTCTTTTTAACGTTTTATTTATTTTTGAGACAGAGGGAGACAGAGCATGAATGGGGGAGGGGCAGAGAGAGAGGGAGACACAGAATCGGAAGCAGGCTCCAGGCCCTGAGCCATCAACCCAGAGCCCGAAGCGGGGCTCGAACTCACGGACCGCGAGATCGTGACCTGAGCTGAAGTCGGCCGCTTAACCGACTGAGCCACCCAGGCGCCCCTCACACACTATATTTTAATTGATCTATGTGAACACCTTTCTTTTCCATTTCACAGAGAGCTTAATGGAAAGCACTGAGCTTCATTCATGCATTCATTCATTCATCCAGTCAATCAGTTACTCAATCAGTCACCAATAACTTTTTTTTCAAACAAACATGTCCTGAGTACTCTCTATGAACTGAGGGTCCATGGGTGAGTGACACCTGACATCTACCTGGTGTAGATGACCATGCTCCCAAGAAGCTCACAGTTTTGTAAGAGAAGGAGGGAAGAATGAGGGAAGTATAAAGAAACCAATGACCCAGAGGCAGTGAGAACGAAGGCAGACTCTAGACTCAGTCACACTGAAAAAGGGAAATGATGATTTTTATTACTTAACTCTTGAAATCTCAGTGTCTCCTTAGATAAAGTAAACATTGTCAGCTGCTTATCAAATAGAATTTTATTTAACTGAAGTAAATACTGGAGAAATATTGGAGCACCTAGATTTTCCCCCTTTAGTTTACACAGATTTGATTTGATTTGATGTGATTTGATTTGATTTGATTTTTAGATAGAGAGAGAGAGAGCATACATGCCCATGAGAGGGGATAGAGGAAAGATTAGAGGGAGAGAGAGACTCAGCACAAAGCCCAACATGGGGATGGATCTCACAACACTGAAATCATCACCCAAGCCAAAACCAAGAGTCAGATGTTTAACTGACTGAGCCATCCAGGTTTCCCAAACATAGATTTTAGTAAATAGTTAATTTACATGAATATTCAAGAGCTTTAGTCTTTAAGAGTTAGTAAAATATGGTCCAATTTACATTTAAATTTATCTCAAACTCCTGATTGTCAATGGTACTTTTCTCCTTTTTGCCAATTTTCACTTCAAATCTCAAAGTACTCTTAAAGAAAGATAATATTACATAAAAACAATAGTAGCTAATGCTTATTGAAGCTTACTATGTTCAGACACTCAACTAAGTGGTTTTAACCTTCATCGTTATTTACTCCTTGAAATAATCCTATGACTCACATACCATTATTGTCTCTACTTTACCAATGAGGAGCCCAGGCTTGAAAAGTTCAAGATGCTGCTGGAGGGAGGTGCTCTGCAGCAGGTTAAGGGGAGAAGAGAGTCACACACCCACCTGGCTGCATGCCTCACCTGCCCCTGCCTGAGATGCTCTGTGCAGGTCTCAGGTGTCCAGAGTCCTTCTATGGCTCTTCAAAGCATCAGGTCCATGCCGCCCCAACAGAATGAAAAGGCACAGGCCAATGTCACCCACAAAGACCCAGGCTAAAAGGAACCTCATCTACAGGCAGGTGATTGGAAGTAAAGTTGTCAGTAGCTACTTCAGCTATAGCTCTGTCTTGACAAACTCATTTCCAAAATAGCAGAAAATGTTCCCCAAGGTCCCCCTCTTCTTTGTGACTTCTCAATGCTGGAGGTGCACAGCTCTTCTCTCGATGACATCCATATGCTACAGGCTGGCCCTGGTACATCTCCAGCCTGAGCCTTGCCCCCAGTCTCCAATCATGTATATCCACTGGCCCTTTTGGACATTCCTACTTGGGTGTTTAAAAGGCTTCTCACACTTAACATGTCCAAAGGGCGTTCAGAGAGTCTCCCAAAATAACCTGTCCTTCCACAGACTTAGTTCATGGCAACCATCTTATATTCTCTGGGGAGATTTTAGGTTCATCTTGACTTCTGCTTTCCCTCACACCCTACACAAAACCCATCAAGTCTATCAGAACCCAGTCACTGTGATCTCTCCTTTGATTAGCGCCCTGGCTCCCAGACTGTCTTCCTGTTTCTGCCCTTGCCTCTCTTGTGTCTCTTCTCAACACCAGCCAGTGATTATAGAGCACAGGACTCCACTGGTCAAACGCTTAACAGGTTCCCATTTCACTGAAAGGAAAAGCCAGACTCCTCTCAGATGGCCGTTGGGCCCTGAACAATGGGCATCACTGCCCCACTCTGCCTCCATAGCCCTCCCCCCTCGGTCCCAGCAATGTGACCTCCTTGCTGTTCCCTCTGCTGGAATGTTCTACCCCAGGTACTTTCCCGGTTCATCCCTTGCAGTCTCCGTGACTTTACCACATGGCATCCCCTTGGCAGCACCTCTCTAGCCACTCTGCTCCAAAATGCAACTCCTGCTCTTCCTGTCCCTCCTCCCACTTTCCTGCTCTTATTCCTCTTCGCAGCACCTACCACCATGTGATACTCCACACTTTTACTTAAAAATCCTGCACCCTTGGGGTGCCTGGATGGCTCAGTCAGTTAAGCGGTCAAACATCTGACTTTCGCTCAGGTCATGATCTCACGGGTTCATGAGTTGGATCCCTACCTCAGACTGTCTGCTGCCAGCACAGGACCTGCTTCAGATTCTTTGTACCCCCCTCTCTCTGCCCCTCCTCCACTCACTTTCTCTTGAAAATAAACATTTTTTTAAAAAATCTTGCATCCTTTGCCATTCGGACAGAGAGCTCTTGTCTGCTTTGGGCTCTACTCTTTCCAGATCCCAAGATATCAGGGCTGAGTAAGGAGTCACATGGCAGGAGAGTTGAGAAGGGCTGCCTGACCCCAGTGAGAGTTATAGGTGTGGTGTTTGTTCCCTTAAAGCCAGCACACCTTAACCCAACACTTTGTATTTGTTGAGCTTGCCCTTCCCTGAGAGGTGGCAAGTCAGTTACATACCTTCAGGCCATGGAATCACAACTGCTAATCGAGATGCTACCTTTCAAGTAGCTCCAATTCCCCAGCAAAGCTGTTTCATGAGCTCATAAGCTATAAAGGAGGTGAGAACAGGATTCTGCCAAGGGGTACACATACCCTTGGCTGGAGACCCAAACTGCCTGCACCTTGGTGCCATAGATGGGGAGAATGCCTACCTTGTCCACCCCAGGAAATATTGTGGAATCAGATGGAATGAGGTCTAGGAAAGGATCTGAACTGTTCTCCACACTGTTAATACAGTGATAAGTTCACTTTGCCCCACAAGGTGTGCGTTCTTGCCTTTGAATCCAGAGTACAGTTTACCCCAGGAGCTCACCAAGGACTTTAGTAAGCTGCCTAACACTTCATGACCTTAGTGTGTGCCCCCATGAGCAAGGCAGGGAAAAACCATCACAGTTCTTCACTAGCTGAAGAGGAATCCATGCATCTCTCTCTCTCTCTCTCTCTCTCTCTCTCTCTCTCTCTCTGTCACACACACACACACACACACACACACACACATACACAGAAAGCAAAAATAAAAGAAAAACTGGCATCCTGTATTCTTGATTTCCTTCTTGATAATCTTTCCTTCTAACAACTCTTGCAGAAATTTCCTAGTGGATCAAATGGAACCTCTCCCAGGGAAGACCCTCTACTCACAGGTGGCCACTGACAAAGCAGCCAAGAGCAATCTGCAGTGATTTTCCTTCCTCACACAGCCCAGCTCGCTCACCCCACTCCCAAACTCTGCCAACAGGAGATATAAAGAACCACCAAGCAAAGCTATTTATTTCAGACTCCCCACTTGGCTAAGACTCCTCCAATCACAGACTTCCTCTTTACCTTTGACAGTTCTCCCACCCAAGCTGTGGGTACAGATATTTTTCTCTTCCTGGTGTAATCCTGTCACCCTGGCACCTTATTGTGGCTACAGCTTTTGGGGGCCAACACCCACTGAGCATACCGCTTTCACTTCTCTCTTTTTAAACATCTCCAAATATCAGGAGGTCTCTAATCCTTCTTATTTAGGTTGGTGGCTTTCACGGGTAGAATGTTTTGGGTTTCTATATGAAAGGTGTTTAGGTTGGCACAGTCACAAATGGCATGCCAACAATGTCAATTCTAAAACTAGTTCTCCCCCTTTTGGGTGGCAATGGGGTCTATGAATTCAGACACTCCCTGAGATGCCAGACAGCCTCCACTGCTCCCTTCCAGTTAAATCTAGATAGCGAGAGATAAACACCTCCCCTGTCCCATGAGATTCTCCCCCTCATGTTAATACTGCCAAGGGAAATGCCTCTTAGAGCCAAAGCCTGGCCAGTGAAGGAAAGAAGAGACGATACTTGCTAACGACCAATGTCAAGACATGATCCCCAGGGAAGACTCTCATGGGCCCTGAATCACCCACTGACCTGGCGGGGATTTTTTTTTTCTCTTCTGGAACTCATCTTTGTACCATCCAAGAGATGTGAACCAAACTCAGTGTCTTTGAAAGAGGAAACTGAGAGCAAGAAAGTTTCCCTGTTCTGTAAGTGAGTTTGTTTCCAGAATAGGAGCTCTTTTCAGGAATGGAGAGGTGGCCACCAAAAAAGCAAAAGTAAGCTGAGCAAAGCCAGAAACAGGCAGCCATGCTGTGGTATAAATTAAAATCCAGCAGCCCAGAACCCTGGTTCCAATCTTAGACCTTCAAAACAGCCTGCTCTCTGGCCTGCCTTTCAGCTAAATTACAACACAGAACAGAAGCCAAGTAAAATTCAAAAAAAAAAAAGTGTTTTAATCTTTAAAAGGCTTTCCAGAGCATAAATTAACAGGCCATGATAAAAATATGGGGTGAAGGAAGCAATTTAAGTGGCTGTTGAAAATTCCTGTCTGTATGATTCTGAGAGAGTCATCTCTCAGATAGAGCCTTGCTGGACACTAGATTCCCATCTGCTTGGAGAAGGAGAGAGTTTAGTCTTTTCTGCCTTTGCTAATGAATTCTAATCCATTCACATATAATGTTGATGTGCTAGCAGTGCTGAGATTCTGAAACTTGCAGTGGTGAGATCTGACTCCCAGATCAAGCTGCAAAGCCTCTACATAGAGCTCAAGGAAAGGTTGGAGAGCAGGAAGGCCAGTTTTAGGGGCAGAGAAATGAATTCATTATAAGGCAGGTCACACCTCTGAACCACAACCCTAGATCCAAAGCAAGCAGTTAGAGAGAGTGTGTCTACTGGTTGGGAGACCTTGCTCTCAGATCCATAGAAAATGCTTGTGAGGGCATTTTGTGAGCTCAACAGCACTCTTTGAAATCCAGTTGTTCTTATTTGGAGCTGTGAAAGAAGAACTCCTCTGGAGGCTTGAACCCTTGGAGTGTAAGCAGCTGACATTAAGCTTTGATTGCCAAGGCACCCATTTTAAAGACAACATCTCAAAGGTATTGCCAGCTGTGTGACACAGCTACTAGTGAAACAAGCAGATAAGGAGCCAGGCTGCCCCCACCTGTGAGGTTCCCTGTTTAGAAAGCCTTGGATGAACTAAATAAGAGATCACTTAAGGGACCCCACTCTTCCCTTCCCATGGCTTAATTCCACTCTTATGTTTTAAATTCACCAATGAACGTGCAAAACCCTAGACACCAACCCCTCAGCCCCAATAATGGCATAACCCCAGGTCTGCTTGCCCTCTTTCTCTCTCCCTCCCCCACTCCACCCCACACCTCACTGTCCCACAGGCATGCTATGTACCCTCCAGCACTCCCAGGCATTCCTAGTTGATAGCATCTGTATTTATAGGCAGAGACCAACAGGAAACAACCCTTCATGACATCTGCTCAGGTTCCTTCTGCCAAGAAGAGCTTCCGCCAAACATGACCACTCCCTTCAAAGTCCATCTCAATTTCCTATCCTTCATGAAGTGGTTTTAAGCTCCCAAAACATTTATCCTTTTCTGAATCCCCCATAGCCTTTTATATATTTTCAGTAGCATTCATATTCTGTCTTGCATCAGTCGTTTGTGTACTTATTGTGCCCTTCAGTAAGGGTTTGTGTCTCTATGTCATTGAGTTATGCTATTCAATCGTGGAAGTGGAGCAAATCAAACCCAGTGTTCTGTGATGGCAGGAGAACCTTCTAGCATGATAGGAACTTCCACTTTCAAAGGTGCTCAATTATACAGAAGGAATGGCATATGTCCTGGGGGCAATATGCCTAAAGCAGGTTGGGGGCTTGGGGTGTCCAAGTTCCCTCCACATTGATTGTAAGAACTGAAAAACATTTTCTAGAAGTCCATTCCAATTGCTTTTAAAACTCCAGCATGGAGGCACCTGACTGACTTAGTTGGTAGCGCATACAACTCTTGATCTTGGGGTCATGAGTTCAAGTCCTTTGTTGGGCATAGAGCTTACTTAAAAACAAAACAAAACTGCAACATGATCATTCACATGGAAATTTAGGATGTTGTCCACTTTCAAATTATAATCCTACATATCCGTTAAGAAGTACTTGTTAATTTGCTCACTCATTTCCATTTCTGAAAAACTAGAGAATCAGAAAATTTACAAACAGCGATTAATGGCAACGCTCTGTGGAACAGTAATTTTCCAAGGCTGTCAATCATGCAATTAGAGAATCCACTGACACCATGCCCTTGTAATAGGAGTCTTTTGTTTGTGCCTGCCCAATATCTATTATCCCTTCTTCTGATAATGACACCCAACCCAGTTCTCCTTAGGATTATCCGCCCAAGCCTCCTTCTGGTTCATGTGAGTTTACCAGTCCCTGGATGCAAGGTCAGACACGCGACCACAGCATGACAAACATAGTCAAATATTCTGGACACAATAATTGGAGTAGAGGTAGGAAGAAAATATACCTAAATCATTCACATTAGAATAATATGTGAGGTGCCTGGGTGGCTCAGTCAGTTAAGCATCTGACCTCGGCCTAGATCATGAAATAGTGATTTTTGAGTTCACACTCCTTGTCGGGCTCTGTGCTGACAGCTCAGAGCCTGAAACCTACCTCAGATTCTGTGTCTCCCTCTCTCTCTGCCCCTCCCCTGCTTATGCTCTGTCTCAAAAATAAATAAATGTTAACAAAATATTTTTTAAAAGAATAATATGCGAATATGCTAAGCAATTGGAAAACATGTCCTTTTTCTCCCAAGGTTGCTCAACTGTTAGAATATAAATGTGGATCTATTGATGTCTATCTTTGCTCTCACTTGAATGAAGCCAGCTCAAAGGGAAGCAGCCTAAGAGGTGGAGAAAAAGAAAGACTGAGTCCTCATGAAAATCAGTTTGAGCATTTCGATTAAGTCATGCCTGAAATCCTAGACTTTACAGTTAGATAAACCAGTGAAGTCCTTTTTGCTTATGTCTTATTGTGAAAAGGTTGACGTCACTGTGACTATGAATCCTGACTAATGCAGCACAAATGATGATATGTTAATAGTAGCTACCATTTATTGAGGACGTAGTATGTGCCAGGCAGATTAAACATATATTCTCTCTAAGCTTTAGAGCCATGTAAGATGGCCATTATAAGACTGGTTTTCCTGGTGAGGAAACTGAGGCTCAGAGAGATGAATGTTTTGTCCAAGATCACACCATTAGTTAGTAGGAGAAGTGGGATTCGAACTCAGGTTTTCCTGCCTCCAGAATCCATATTCTTTTCCCTACACCAGGCTGTCTCATCAAGGAAAGGATAATTTTTCACCAAATCTTTTGCTGTGTTGTGTGACTTCAATGCCCAATAAGGAACTCTGGCTGGTCTTACCATTCAGAAGGAAGGAAGGAAGGAAGGAAGGAAGGAAGGAAGGAAGGAAGGAACGGTATGTGAGATCCAGACTCCAACACCCTCTGTTAGGCTGTGTGGTTTGGACTCTTGGATTATGAAGACTGGAGCTCTATTACACAGCCAAGGGAGAGGTGAAAATTTTACTCTGACACCAGATCAACTTGCCAACTCCAGGGTCCCATCCATTCACTGGAGTCAGCACCAGAGGGAGACAGCTTGTACTTCAGCAGGCATCTGGCTGCCCAAACCTTGATGATGTATGAGTCAACCCCATTGAGGACTGTCATCTTCAGTAGGGAGATTATCTGGGATTATCAGAGATTAAGGGGAAGGGAAAAAAGAGTACCTGTTTAATCCCATGGCTAATGAGTTGAGAAGGAATTCTCTGTTAAAACGAATCTGCCTGTTTTACAGACCACAAGTCTCTTTTCTCCCTGTGGCCTGAGGCAAAGCCAGATTCGAATGCCAGCTATGGGATCACTTGCATAAAACTGGGTTGCCAGTGTCCCAGACTCATCCTTTCCTCCAGAATGCCTTCTTTACTCCTTAGTGAAATCTAGATGTGTATGGAAAGGAAGATTCTTTAAGCCTTTACTATTTATTCTTCCTGTAGCAAAACTGATCAAAGACACTTAAAAATGAGAGAATAGAAGGAGTAAAAAGCCTGTGAGAAAGCAAGAGGCCACCAACTCTGGGGAAGGACTTCCCTACTTTACTAAGGCTGCTGCTGGCCCAAACCATAAGAGCAATGGGAACTTGGCAGAGCCTCCACCTGTTTTGCTTCAGAGTCAAAGACTGAAGTTACAGAACTGCAGCAAGAATCCTCTGTGCCTCAGTTATTCAGGGGATGGTCAATGCAGAGTTCTCAAAATGGCACCCCTCAACCAGTGATCATAGAATGAGCTTCTTTCTCTCTTTTAACCACCATTTTTAATTTAGTGTTTAATTGCAAAAATAACACACAAATCCACTCTACTTTTAACAATTAAAGTATTTGGATATTTCTCCAGTCCACCACTCCAATCCCACCCCCTGACGTAGCCAGGGTTAGGAGCAACTCCTTCTAGATACTTGTGTGCACACATGTATACATGCACATGTGTGCACATATATGCTCTCAGAAACCTTATAGCATTTTTGTGTGAATTATATGTCTTTACATAAATGGTATGTTACCCTTCTATGATTTGTCTTTTTCACTCAGAGAAGCATCCTGGGGGTCCATCCATGTTGAAAGCCACTGTACCCTCTACCTGGACTTCTTAAACAGAGCCAAGTACCGTGACGTTGCATGGCATTAGCTCATCCACTCACCATGTTCCTGCTCTTTCTCACTCAGGCTGGGTCAACACTGCTTCAACAGCATTACTTAATCCACATTGGGTCCCAGTTAAGTCCAGATAAAAGGACATGCCCACTGTGGTTCAGGAGTGTCCTCCAGCACCTTTCCACACCTGTGAATACCCACCAGTCTCTCTGCCAAGTGGCCTGAGGAGGTGGGCTTGGGGACACCACAGCCACTCCACAAGAGTCCTCTCTCACCGGCCCATTCCTACTATAGAAGATTCCCAGGGGCTGGGCCTTCCATGAAAGCCAGCATAGAACAGCGAAAAGGACATGTATTTTAGAATTGGCAGATTTAGGTGTAGATGCTTTCACCCAGCCCATTTACTTACCAGCTGTGTGTTCTTGGACATCTTATTTAACTTCCATAAGCCCCAGTTTCCATGTCTGGAAAATGCAGTTAATTCTAGCTACCTTGCAGGGTGTCTCCTTACACCAGTATCTGAGAAGAGTAAGCTGCTCTTTTGATGACATCATGAGCTGATGCATCTGCAGGGGGACTTAAGTTATCCAGTTTAGGGGTCAACCCAGGAACTTTCCAGACCTTGACAGAGGGAACTTTGCAGGCAGAGTTGCAGATGCTTCACGGTTACATCAGGCCTGAGAATTCACCTAATAGGCACCAGGACCCCAATGAACCCCAATCTACCACCAGAGAAGCCTATTGGCCATGCAGCACCCACCACCCATGGCCTTCCAACCAGCCACACTATGGGGACGTATGGCCTTGGGTGCCACAGGCCTTCTCTGAAGCATCAATAGCTCAGGCTTTCTGCCTTTAGCCTCTCTCTGCCCCTTGCCCCTCGCTCATACATTGGTGTCTCGAGGCAAGAAACTCAAGATGAAATGAATCACGCCCTTGGACTTGCCAGTTCAGAAAACAGCCTGAGCTGTGATAGAAATAAGGCAAAAGTTTTCTTCCCAAATTTAAATTTTTTAATAAATCAGGGGTAGATTTTGGGTTGGGTTTGACAGGCATGGCAATACAGCAGAGTGGTTAAGAAGCCGGCTTTGGAGACTGAGCCGTGTGAGCTCCAACGCAAGCTTGAGCACAGTATCCTCTGATCTGAGCCTCGATTTCCTCCTCCCTCACACCTCTACACACCAGCCCTGGGATTGGTGCATGGTCAGTGCTTGATAACTGGAATCTATTCTTCTTTTTCTCTAACACCCCTGACTCTTCAGTAACATGTGTGTCCATGAGCCGGCTGAACAACCAATTTCTTAAACCCTTTGCAAATGCTTTAATGTGAGTCAAAGGAAGAAAAGAACCAAAATGAACTCCAACCACAGGTTGTCATATTCCAAAATGAGGAGGACCACCTCGGAACCAAGATTTAATTCTACCAAAAAATAATGTTCTGCAAATTGTATGAGCACTTCAGAGTTAAACAGAAATCACAAGAGTGTGTCTTTGCCTGTGAAATTTCTAAAATCAATGTGAGAAGTGGCCTCACTATCCTCATACTGCTAGTATCTTCTCTTATTTACTGGGAATTCTAATAACACCTTACTCGGGGACAAACCCACCATACACGTTTAATCTTTGGCACAACCTCTGAGATAGAAGTACTATTACCCCTGTTTAATGGATGGAGAATTGGGTGCCAACTCAGTGATTGGACCTCAAGCTCTCACCTCTATTTGGGGACTCCTTTCTTCACCAAGGTTCCTTCTCTGTCTCCTTAAGGTGTGTGTGTCCCACTGCCTCACAGCATTGGGACAACTTCATGACAGGAAATGGAGTCAGGGTGAACAGGCTGGGACTCCACACCCAAAGGTCTGGCTTGTAGTCTATATCCAGCCTTTTGAGCATGAGTAAGCTCCCATCTCAACCTCCATTTATTAATGTGTAAAATGGGCAAAACCATTCCCCACTGAGCCAGATGACATAATGCATGTAAATTATAGATCACTCCATAAATATAACGCAAGGCATGTAAATTATCAACAATCCACAAATGTAAAGCTGCCAAGGCCTTGGCAAGAAGTGAGATGAAAACTGGACATCACGAAGTATCTCATCAAACATTTACTGGACCCACAAGACCTGAATCAGAATCTCTGAGGGTGAGGATCAGCATGTGAACAAGACCCGCAAGTGATTCTCATGCACGTTCAGGTTTGAGAGTTGCTAGTTCACAGGTGTCATGGCCTAGCATACTTTCTGTCAGTCACAAACAAGTAGATTATTAACACACCTCACCAAGATGCAGAAGAATCTTTAGGTTAAAGTGGACTTAGGGCAAGGATGCGCCTGTGACCCGGGCAGCTGGAGATCACTCACCATGAGGAGCTGGGGTCTGAATTTAGCTTGAGAGAACAAAGGTAGGGAGAAGTTAGTGGTGGGAGACAGCAGTGGGGGAAGCACGGGCCAAGGATGGAGCTACTGATTTGAGGGGTGGTCTCCCTTGATAAGACAGCTGTGACTGGCCTCCCAGCAGATTACATGAGGCTGAGTGTCGTTGCAAGAATCATGCAAGGTACTATATGTAAAGCACATGGCAGGTGTTCAGTTAGCTCCTGTGACCTTCATTGTGATTTCCACAACAGCCTCCACTATCCAGCACAGGCTGTGTCCATGCACATCTGTATGAGTCAACTTCTCCCCTTCGTGTGTACCCGTGTTGAGAAAGAGGTCAGGAAAGGGCATTTGCATGTTTTAAAACAGGCCCTTTGATCATTTGTAGAAACGCCTATCGTCAATAGGAACCTCAGAGGGAAATTGGGGTCCTGTTTTGTGCCCTCCAGGCCTCTGCTAAGAGTGACCCCATCATCAAAGGGATCGTGGTAAACCAACTGCAAACCAAACGAAACTGGTTTCTATGAGGAGAAGTGATTCAGAGTGTGTAGCAGCTCATTAAAAAAAAAAAAAAAAGCATTTGCTAATGAGTGCAGAAAATGCCAGTAAATGAGAAGGACCCCCTCCATTATGATGGTCCCAGAGTTGCTCAAACCTAATTTTGCAACAGCAAGGACAGAATAAAAGCACCGAGAGCCGGTTGTCCTCGGCTCAGAGACAGGATAATCTTGGAGAAACATTTTACGGTGTATCGCTTGAAGAAAAGTGCATTAGTCTTTCCTGAAAAAACATTTGGTTGACCTTGAAAATAAAAGCATTCATGAGAAGTATGAGCAGAAGTTTTCATTCTTCCTTAAGCCCTCGCTTCAGAGGGACAAAAAATTCCACCCTCCATTGCAACGCCACAATGCCAAGTTGCCAAGCAACTGATCTTTTATGGTGGATCGCCACGGAGACCGATGTAAACAAAATCATAAATCCCATTACCCTGCTAAATACTGGGTCTGGGTTAGAAAGGGAGCAAAAAAAAGCTGCTTTTCAGGTTAAAAGAGATCATATGAAACGGTGAGCAGCGAGATTTTAGTCAGAGTAAATTGTCATGGGTGAGACTGTAATTAATGTAGCTCTTTTTTTTCTTTCAATGGACAACAGCCCTTGATTCTCCTGTATCAAAGAAAGCAGTCATAGTTGGAAGAGTCATTTCCACCTGAAAAATTAACTCCACCACCCCCGGGGCCCAGGCCCAGCCATGGAAGAACCAGTCCATTGTGGTTCTTCTCAGATGGCCTCCAAGTGGACCTTCTCCAATACCCACTCAGATCAGCGGTCAGCCATGACACAGCTCCTTGAAGAAGGCTCTAGAAACTACACTGTGTACTTCGTACCTTTTCAGACAAAGGGAGAGACAAATGGCATTTATGGAGTGTGACTCTGGTAGACACTGTGGCGATGACCGGTTTGTGGGATTTCATTCATTCTTACGACCCTCCTGAGAGGTAGACAGTGCTATTCCTACTGAATCTACAGGAAGCCAGAGGCCCAGAGGTTGAGGACATCTTATCCCAGGTCACACAGTTAATGATCAGAAGAACGGAAATTCTAACTCTCAAGTTGAATTAAAGATTCCATGTGGCCCCCACCAGCTTGGACCTAAGGCCCTCTGTGTGTAGAGTTTTCTGCCTCAAACTGGGCAACAAATCTCACGTTGGGAATATTAATCCCTCTGAAGGCCACAGCTCGTGTCACGTTTCCCATTAGAATGACATGGGGCTCTTTAGGGGTGTGCTGGTTAATGTCTAACAACAGGCTCCCTGGAGACACAGAGTGAGCTCTGGTCACTGCGGTGTAAATACTTCTACCACAGTCCATTTCAACAAAAGACACACCATGGGCTCTCCTGAGCTGTACAAGCCTACTCTGGCACGCACCAGCTGTCTTAAAAAATATCAGTACCCTGGGCCAACCCCAGACAAGTCAAACCAAAATCCCTGGGGATAAGGCCCAAATCTTGGTATTTTTAAAATGTTTATTTATTTGTTTTTGAGAGAAAGAGAGAGAAAGAGAGAGAGAGAGAGAGAGAGAGAGAGAGAGAGAGAATCCAAAGCAAGCTCCACTCTGTTAGCGCAGAGCCCCATGTGGGGCTCAAACTCACAGTGAGATCATGACCTGAGCCGAAGTTGGAGGCTTAACTGAATGAGCCACCCAGACGCCCTGAAATATCTTGGTATTTTTAACAAGTAAGGCCAGGGTTTCAGAACCACTGGACTAGAACCTTCATACTCAAGGGCCTGTTGGCCTTTTTGGCTTTGTTCAGTTAAGAAGGTACCAGGCTCCTGAAATAATCATAGTCCATGCATCACCTAATAGCAAGCCCGGAGCTCAGCAGCCCCAACATCACCATTCTGTCAGTGTGATTTAGCACAGGGCCATATGCCTTTGCCCCAAGTCTAGAACCCCGGCCATCTCTAGACAGGATCTCCTCAAGCCAAGGAAACCAACCAAACCAGGTCAGTGGAGATGTAGAAACCTGGAACACACAAACCCCATCTGAAGGGGGCGGCAGCTGCTCCGTTAGGGCAGCTTGCTGGCATGATGAGAAAGTGCTGGCATCATCAGCTGCATCTTCCAACTTTTCCAGATGAGACACAAATGTGGACTTTTATGTGAACTCTTTTGGGTTTGGCAACTAAATCGAGTTCAAAAAATTACAGGCCAAACAAAATCATCCCATGGGCCAAGTCCAATCCAAGGGTCCTCTTCTGCAACCCTTGCATCTGGATCCTTAGGCTGTGCTTCCTGTCCCTTTGGCCTCCAAGAGAGGGGGTTTGCTCTTCTGTGTTCTCAGCAATGACACTGCAGGCCTGCAGGACAGCACAGGTCCTCATGTGCCTCTCTCACCCCTGCTCCTCAGGGTTTTCACTCAGCCAAAGATCTAACCCAGAGCAGCAGTGACCAAGAGGAGATAGCATGCTCTGCTGTCCTGAAACAGACCTCAAGAGAACGATTCCAGTGCTACTGTTTTACTTGGGAGGTAATTCCAAGAGATGCTGGTCGGGAAATGGGGAATCAGTAGAGGAGGCAGAAAAGGTTTGCTTAAGCCAGCTATTCCAGAAGGCAATCCCTGGGGGAACCTTGGAGGCAGTGTGGAGCATCCTCAGAATTATCCCAACCAAGAGGCAAGAAGCTAGGGCATTTATCCGATGCCTTGTCTGTCTTCTGGAACATCAACTTCACAGCACTTCTGGCCAGTCTTGAGCATGTCCCATGACCAGAAAAAGCTTTCACAGGTGCCTACTATGTGCAGCCTTGGTGCATGGAGATGAATGTCAAGGGGAAGTGGGTGGGGCACGGGCAGCCTCTACTCTAAAAGGAAACCAAAACGTCAGTGTCAAAATCAGAAAGCTGGGTGAGGAGCTCACTCTGGGGTACAGAGAATAAGAAAGTGACCTTGACATCAAGTTTTAACTTACAAGATGGAGAATGAGGACCCCAGGCATGATAGAAGAGATAAGACCAGCGGGGTCAGGGTCAAGACCTGCTACACCTCCCCAGTCTGGTTGTGGGGTACAGCCTCTGTTTCCTGGCCCTGCCCTTCCTTAGCCTCTTGGGTGGGCTTCCAAGGGAGGCCAGGACGCAGCACCTGAGAGAGAAATTCTAAAAAAAATGAAGGCCCCCAGAAAGTTGTCAAGCAGCCGGATGAACCCTTGGGGCCTCTTTCTCTGCTTTCTTCTCTCCCTTTGGACACTCCAGCCCCTGCCTGCAGAATGTTCCAGCTGGGGCCAAAGCCAAGATGGCCAGAGACAACCACAAATTGTGGAGGAAGCAGCAGTTACCCCCTAAGAGGACGTAAGTACCTGTGTTGGTGCAGGTCTGAGAAGCAGATGCCGAGACAGGATGAAACATGCAAGGATTTTGTTAGGGAAACGCCCAGAGAGAAAATTGAGCTGGAGGCGGCTGGGAGAACCAGCAGACGCAAGGCAAGGCAGACTGGTTAGAGAGGAAAGAGGGAAGGAGAGCTGGGTGGGAGCAGCCCCAGGGAGGCAAGGCCCTCGGGGAGTCTTCAAGCCAGTCAGCTATCGGGCTCTCTCCAGACAGGTCTGCCCTGCAGAGTCCTGGAAGCCGCCTCAGCACAACCACTGTGATGGATTTCAGAGCCCAGAGGAGGAGGGTGGCCTTTGGCCAGTTAGCTCCCCCTTCTCCACTGCACACGCAGAATGCTGGGAATACTGAGAAGGGCACTGGATTCCCCCAATTCGAACTGATGAGGACCCAAGTAACTTTCACTCAGAGTTAAAGGAAAGAGGAAAGGATAATTAGGTATATAAAAAGGAACAATTATTATCTCTAAGTTGTGGGATAAATAATCATTTTTCCTTAACCTTCCCTATATTTGTCAATTCCCCTATAGTAAGAATTACTCCTGTAACTGGTGGTAGAAGGTATAGTAACTTGGATCCCATTCGTCAAGCCAGCTCACCCACCCATCCCAGCCGTGTCCGCTAACAGCTTACAGCCTTCTCAGCCTGGACGCCAGCCGCTGGCCCTGGGTGTTCGCCCATCTTCCATCTATCTCCCCAGCAACTGACACAGGAGTGGGAAAGGGCGCCCCCTGCCTCAGTGGACCAGTGCTGCTGTGCAAGTCCAGCTCCAGAGTCCCCTGGGGCCGGGATCCTTCCCTGGGCCCTGCTTCCCTAGCCCCCCTCTCCTGAGACCGCCAGGAAACAGATCCCTTGCACAAGAATCTTTGGCTTGGGCTCTGCTTCTAGGAAACCCAAGCTAAGACAGGGAATTATTTGTTTCCATCCCCGCATAGACTCCAGTGAGGCGTTACTCTCAGGTTTACAGCCTTTGGTCTGCTGTACAATTTATTTGTGCTATGAAGCAATTGCTTTAATTTTCAAATTCCCATGCTTGCTTCTTGAAATGAAAGATGACTTTATCTCAAGAGTGGCAAAATCCAAAATCCAGAAGGCAGCGAATGGCAATACAGAAGGCCCCCCTGGTGGGGACTGAGATTGGCTGGAGAGTGATGGCCTCATCTCAAAGGGGCGCCCCTGGCTGCTGCCACACTGGAGTGTGGACTGGAATGCCTAGGCCTCCTGAATTGTTAGGACATTCCAAAATGCAGATATTTATGTGAAATCACCCGATTTTTAAATGTTGGCTCAGAGTTTTCTAAAAACCCAGTATGGGCCAAGCAAAACACGTCTGCGACTGAGTTTGGCCTGAGAGCTGTCATTTCAAGTCCTTTGTTTTCTTGAACAAGTTGGGAAAAAGAAAAAAAATCCCCTCTGCCATGTACCCCCACATGCTCACTGAAAAGGGGATATTTCTTTACCATTGTCCCTTGTCCTTTCCCCAAACCCGACCAGAAACCTCTCAGGGGAACCCCAGGAGACTCTGATCCATGTAAGAGGAATTCCAAACACACACTCCATCTGCATTTCTGAGCTGACTTGGGGGGTCCAGAGGCTTGCTGTCTCCCCATCTGCACTGAGATGTTTCTAGGGTGTTCACAGAGGCAAGAAATGAACTCATTCCTATTTCCTGATCATAAACTCATGAAATACTAAAGGTTTCCCACACAATCTCCTCAAAATGCTTTTTCAGGTCAAACTTCCCAACCCTGGCCCTAAACTAGGGTTCTTTAGTGCAGAAGGCCCTGCTGCCTTCTAGAGGCTCTATGAGTCGGAGGAAGCCACACACACCCCCCCAAGGGTAGCCCCCACCTCCGCTCTGTGCCTGATGAATACTTTCCCCGAAGTAGTCAAAATTGACTTCAGTGAAGGGATTTTACCACTTCCTTGGGACCCAGTGGCACCATATAATCAGCTTTCCTGTGAGAGCATTTTCCTTTGCTCAATTTCACCCCATTACATGTAGTTATATCCCTCTGAGTTCAGAGACCACCCAGGACCCTCCAGTTGTTTGGGCTAGTTTTTAAAGTACTCCAACTTTGACCAAATATTGTTCCCGTAAAATCAATCTAATTCTATTCATCCCTTTGACTCATTTTCTGCTGTCCCATGCCGAGGCGGCTCCCAGGAGGCCGGGAGGGGAGGTTTTTCACTGATTCAGTCAGCAAACACAGAGCCAGGCACTGAGGTAGGCTCCTGTGACCTCTTGGGTGTCACTTCCAGTCCTGGGCCCTTGTTCTCCCAGGTGCCCCGGGACTTCAAATTGCCCAGGACCCTTGAAGGGTCAGATTGGACAACGTTCCATCCCTCTATAAGCTGGGGTTACAGTGTCAGGGAAGGACTCTCTAAGCCTAGAAGAACTCAGGAAGTGGCCTTGGGAGACCCCAGGACTCGGCCTAGGGGCACCCCCAGCATTGGGAGTGACAGCATCTGACTCCTAAGGAGGTTGGAAAATTAGATGAGACAGAGGAGAGGAAGCGCTTGGCACAGGTAAGTAGAGTGTCAACATCAGACTTGATGCTGACAGAGGCTGTGTGGGACAAGCTGGATCCATCCCCAGGGCAGAGTGTGACAAACAGGGTGGCATTCACCAGAATACACTTTCCCTGAATGTCTAGCTCATTCATTCATTTTACAGGTATTTATTGTGTCCCTTTTGCCCTGAGAATATGATTTTTGAGTGAAGACCTGCAAGAAGAAGCGAGGGAGCCACAGTGAGTCCTGGGGAAGGAAAGGTATTCCCAGCAGCAGGAACGGCAAGCACAAAGACAAGGCATAGTCAGTGAGAAGCAAGGAGCCCAGCCAACTAAATGAAGTGAGCAAGGGGACGTGGGGATTTGCATATGTCAGAGCAGGAACTTTGTCTTTTGCTGTGAGTGAAATAGGAAGCTGAGGCACGACATATCTGACTTACATCCGAACGGAATCATTCTGTCCACTGTGTTGAGAATAGACTAACAGTGTCCAGGGTTTAAGCAGAGAGATAGTTAGTGGTTCATGGTGGCCTGAGCCAGTGATGTGACCTTGCTTGCAGTGAGAAGTGGGTGCATTCTGGGGCGCCTGGGTGGCTCAGACGATTAAGCGTCTGACTTCAACTCAGGTCATTTTCTCGCGGTTTGTGAGTTCAAGCCCCACGTCGGGCTCTGTGCTGACAGCTCAGAGCCTGGAGCCTGCTGCGGATTCTGTGTGTGTGTGTGTGTCTCTCTCTCTCTCTCTGCCCCTCCCCCAGTCGAACTCTGTCTCTCAAAAATAAATAAACAAAAAAAAAGCTATTTAAAAAAAAGAAGTGGTTGCATTCTGGTTACGTGTTGAACAGAGTCCACATGATTTGTTAACAGATTGAACATAAAGGAGTGAAAGAATGGGAGAAATCAAAGTGGCTCTTTGGTTTTGGACTGAGCAATCAGAAGGATAAAATTT
Source organism: Felis catus (assembly GCF_018350175.1). Lineage (NCBI taxonomy): Eukaryota > Metazoa > Chordata > Mammalia > Carnivora > Felidae > Felis > Felis catus. The sequence goes on along the minus strand of NC_058380.1, from coordinate 29,717,966 downwards.
ATTTTGAGACAGAGTGAGAAAGAGTGCACACACACAAGTGGGGCAGAAAGAGAGAGAGAGGGAGGGAGAGAGAGAGAGAAAGAATCCCAAACAGACTCTGTGCCATCAGCACAGAGCCTGACTTGGGGCTCAAACTCATTAAACTGTGAGATCATGACCTAAGCCAATATCAAGAGTAAAACACTTAACCAACTGAACCACCCAGGCGCCCCAAGGATGAAATTTCTATTCACGAGGATGGAAGAGGAAGCAAGGATTCTTTTGGAAAATTAACATCAGTTCAATGTTGGGCATGCTTAGTGGGTGAGAACTATTATACTTATCAGTAAAGTCCTCAAATTAACAGTTGTATAAGACTGGAGTTCTGAGGACAGCCCTGACTGAAAACTGATATATTTCAATTTAGCAGGTTCAAGATGGGATCTATAGACATGGAATTGAGTGGGATCACCCAGAGGGTGAATATGGAAAGAGAAATAGAAGTCCAGGCACAGAGGCCAAACATGTCGTCACAGGGTGGCTTTAAGAGGTTATTCAAATACCAGTTTACAAAAGAAGTAATCCTTTCTAACAAATCCACAGCCAGAGAGTGAAGAAAAGAAATCAACAAAAACAGCCCACATACACACACACAAACCATTCACTTCTCTCCCAGAAGGTAGTCTTGAGGAATTTAGTCCTAGAGAATATACATAAAATGTTCCTTTTTTTCTCTCAGTATTTATTTCATGATTTTAGCTCAGCCGTGAACTTCACAGCCCCGTTCATGACTGCTACATTTCATTCCCTCCGGTCCTTGCCAGGCCAGCTTTCTTAGATGGCCACTGCTGAGCCTTAAAAGTTATCCATAAATTCTGTATTATCAGATCTCATCGTTTGCATTTCTGCACGAACAGTTCTACTGCAGGCCTGCTTGGGTCAACTGGAGACTCCTCCAAGCTACATGGTGAAGCTGTGGCGTGGGCATTCATGCTTTCTTGAGTTGTGTTAATGAAATAAAGGGCACAAATCTCATCTCTAACGACTCTGTGATATTTAACATTATGTGTCAGCTTGCCTGAGTTAAAGGATGCCCAGATAGCTGGTGAAACATCATATCTGGGAATGTCTGCTAGGGTGTTTCTAGAAGAGATTAGTATTTGAATTCATAGCCTGAGTGAAGAAGATGGCACTTGCCAATACAGGTGGGCATCTTGCAATCCACTGAGGAAGGGGTGAAACAAAAAGGCTGTGGAAGGGTAAGTTCGCTGTCTGCCTGAGCTGAGCTATCACTCTTCTCCTGCCTGTGGACATTGGTGCCCAGTTCTCAGTTCTTCAGTTTCAGACTGGAACCACAGTATCACGGACTTTCCAGAGCCTTCAGCTTGCAGACAGCCATGGTAGCAGGTCTCAGCCTTTATAATCACCCAAACCAATCCATCATAACAAACCATCTTCTATATATCGATATCTATATTGATATCGATATATAGATATAGATACAGATATAGATATACCTTATTGGTTCTGTTTCTCTCAAGAACCCTGATAGACTGTATCTGTTAGCTTTCTCAGTATCGCTGCAAAACAAAACACCTCCAGCTGGTAGCTACAACAATAAGCATTTATTGTGCCTTCTAGCTCACATTTCTGTGGTCAGCCAGGCTTTGTGCTGAGCCTGAGTCCAGGCTGCAGATTTGCTTTGGTTCTGCTTCTCACATTTCCTTGTCTTTGGGGATGAACAAGATTTCCAGAGCACATTATCATGGTGACAAAAGAAGCACCAGAGGACAGATCTAATCTCACAAGCGCATTTCAAGTTTTTGGTTTGTTTGTATTATATCTGCTAAATAGGCCACTAGCCAAGCAAGTCACGGGGCCAAACCCTACATCATTTGAGCAGGAGAGCAGTCACCATGTCCAGTCAAAAGGAAAAGGACATACACAGAAGGAGAGGTTAAAAAAAAAATGGGAACAATTCTGCAATTGGCCATATCGGCTTTTCTTTGACTCTATAGCAATGCCACATGGTGTCAGACATTTCACAGTTGAGAATACACATGCGTTCATAGTCTTTGCAAGTCAGTAACAACAAGATCGAATATGGCCGGGGAACTCTGTTCTTTGGAAGCAGAGCTGCCGCCTTGAACCTGACTTGCTAATGCACCCAGAACATTTGTGAAGTTGAATAAAGAATTACATCTCCAGGGGCGTCAGGGGGGCTCAGTCCATTGAGTATCTGACTTCAGCTCAGGTCATGATCTCACGGTTCGTGGATTCAAGCCCTGCATCAGGTTTGCTGCTGTCAGCAGAGCCTGCTTTGGATTCTCTGTCTCCATCTCTCTCTGCCCCTACTCGACTCGTGCTCTCTCTCAAAAATAAATAAAACAATAATAATTAAAAAAAAGAATTACATTTCCAGATGAGAAAGCTGGGTCACAGAGGTAGACGAGTTTCTTACAGGATGGTAGGATTTCTGCAGTGTGCCGTAGAGGAGGCTGGGATAAGTGAAATAGGGAAACCACTCAAGGTATCCTGTTATGGTTATTAATATAACTTTTCTCACCCGGGTTTTACAAATAGAGGCCATAAGGAAATTGGCCCTGGACATTTCACACCCAAGTGTTTGCTGATTTGACCTTATAACCACAGGATTAGCAAGACCCATTTACTCTGGCTAGTTCTGCAAATTCTTCCGGTTTCATAATTCAATCAAAGATAGTAGTAAAAGGGATGAAAGGCTGCTCATGGGAAAGCCAAATGCAGAGGGGGAACAAAAATAAGGGGAATCAAAGACTTAAATTTTATGGATGTCTTGAATTGGTTTGGCAACAAACCAAACAGAAAAAATTCCTTCCCCTCCTTAGCTGGCATATTTCCACATCACAAAAGCATTGTGCGGTCAGGTTCAGCTCTGAAGCTTCTTCTCACGGAAGCCCCAGCCTAAGGGAAAGCCCAGATGTGAAACACAACTTTCAGACTGCGGTGTGCAGGAAAACGGGTTGGTGGCTCGCTTCCTGCATCCGGGGATATCCCGTCCCTAGATGAAGAGGCTCCCAGGAACCCACTAGTTAACAATTCAAAGAAAAACGATGTTGTTTTATGTAAGATCTCCTCAAGTGTAATGGTCAAAAGCATGTGCTTTAGAATTAAGGAAACCTGGGTTCAAACCCTGAAACTGTGATGTTGGGCACATTACTTAACCTCTCTGATCCCCAATTTTCTCATCTGTACATTGGGGGAAATAATGGAACCTGCCTCGTAGGGTTGTGGTAAAGATGAAAGGAAATGGTGCATGGACAGCATTCACACAGTGCCTGGGTACCTGGCAGTTATTATACCTAGGAAGTTCTGGAGGAAATTTCGTGCAATCACAGGTACTGCTGTCCAAGAATCCTTCCCATTTCCTATCTCCCCTGCTTTTATTGGAACTGAAAACAAAATACAGATCATCTTCATAAACGCCAAAGACATACAAGGGCAATATTCCACCTACCTGTGGAAATCTATCCAAATCAACCCAAAGAAAGCACCCTCGAGGCTGGCAGAAGAGGCAGGCCTGCAGCCAGTTGGGATAGACACCAAGCTGGACACCAGTGGGCCCTGTGCCTCTCACACTTCAAAGGACTCGTTTGGCCCTTCTCTGACCACCCTGCTCCTCCCCGTCCTCCACATGGAGTGAAGAGGCCACACGCTCAGGACAGGCCCGCCTAGAGCCCAGATCTTCTTTTTCTAAACTACACTCTTGGTAACTGGGACCCAGGTTTCTCTGCCCAAAGAGTTTTCATGCCTGCTTCCGGGGCCTGTGGGTCTCTTTCCCTGATTTATCTCCCATGATGACTTTTGCTTCCTGTGCATACATGTTAAGCCCAAGAAATGACCACGAGGTGGCTGTTTGCAGGAGGCACAGATAGGGCTTGAATATGCCAACTGGCATGTTCACCCTTACACATTCAAAGCCCGTGTGGTGGGAACAGCTGGGCTGTGAAGCAAGCAGGGTTTGGGCTGAGGGCTGAGGACTGACTGGTTCTCCCCACTCAGGAACTCCCAGGAATCCCAAGAAATCCCAATTCAAATGTAACCTTCCAGGTTGTTATGAAGAGTATTTGACAAAAGGGCAAGGTAAGATATTTATTTAAGAATTAGTTCATAAATTTTATAAATACAATGTATGTATTTGTAAATTGTAAATGTTCAGACATCTGGTAGGTAGGCCACCATGTGTACATTTGCTTTGAGCCCTATAAATGTTAGGAGCGGGTCTATCACCTAATAAACCCCAGAAATTTGATGAATATTGACTGGAATCTGACGTTTCTTCCGTTTATTCACTTAGAGATCTCTGAAGCAGAACTCTCTGGTAGCTCACCCAAACCCCAAACACCTCCACACCACCCGGGAGCATATGGAGCAGTCATAAATGGTGGTCTCATTTTGGCTGGCTAATTCCAGTGATAAATAATGCCAAGAGGCTCATGAGAGTTCCAGAGTTTGCAGAATCCCTGGAGTTGCACCCCACCCCATAGACCAGGGCCCAGTTAGGAGACCGTGGCACGTTACGTTTTTCAAAAATGGCTGTAACATTTTTTCCTTTCTCATGCTTTTCTAGGACCTTGCAACTAACCCACCAAGAGATGGACAAGCCTTGAACCTGCTCACACTGGTAGAGTCTGTGGAAGTGATGCCCCTTGATTTCTAAAGTTAGATCATAAATGGTGACAGAGCATCTCTGGGGTCTCTCCTTCTGGGGATTTGCCTCTTAGGAGCCCTGAGCCTCTCTCTAAAAAGTCCCACCGCTCTGACATGGACATGCTAGAGAGTCCCCATGGAAAGACCTTGTAGAGATAGAGATGCTTAAGGAAAAGACCCACCCTTAGAGTACTGACATGCAACCCAAGATAGGGCCGCACAGATAGAGGCCAGTGCCAAAACCACAGGAACCTACAATCAGATTTGCTATATTTGCAGAGACTAAACAATTGTTCTGATGATCTTTGATGGTAGCCTGTCCTGCATTCAAGGTGGGAAGGTGAAGTCTATACAAGTGACTGTTGTCACTGGTTTCCATGGCAACTGAGTACTGTGATGCTACTAATAGGTATCCTCAAATCTGTACAAGACCCCCAGCTTGGCCCCCTCTCTGCACTTGTAGGCCCCAGGTCACGCAGTGTCAGCGGATTTCTCCAGCAGACAGCACCACCAAGCCTTGGCCCCAGGCCAGGCCCAGACCAGAGACTTCATACAAGGGCTGGCCTTTTGAGTCCTCAAGTGTCTCGGGCTTAGTCATGCAAGTCCGAGGGTCGGCCATGCGAGAAGGGGCCCCAGATCAAAGTCCTGGCCCCTCCTAGGTTTGAGGGAAGATAGAAGGAACTACATATATGAAAATAATGGCAAGAGTTTTCAATACTCTCACAAGCCAAGCATGTGCAGGTCATAGCTCTCTGGGGAGAAGTGGGGAAAAAAATCCATTTATATCTTATTTTTCTTTATGCCATTTTTCATGGGTACATCAGGTCAGCCATTACTTATGCACCCTGGGCTGGGAGTTGTGTGGTCTCAGGCAAGAATCACAAATGTAAGCACCCACCAGGGCCATGGCAGAAATGTGACCAAGTGCAGGAGACTAGAAAGAGCTAGTGAAGAACTGGAATATAATCCACTTCCAACAAGTGGAAATGTCAGCCTACTTTTGCCAGCTGTTCACATTTCTTCTTCAAGAAACCAGAAATTTGGGGCCCCTGGGTGGCTCAATTGGTTAAGTGTCCGATTTCGGCTCAGGTCATGATCTCACAGCTTGTGAGTTCAAGCCCAGCACCGGGCTCTGTGCTGACAGTGCGAAGCCTCCTTCAGATCCTCTGTCTCTCTGTCTCTCTGCCCTTCACCCACTCTCTCTCTCTCCCTTAAATAAACATTTAATGGGGAGCCTGGGTGGCTCAATCGGTTAAGCATCCGACTTCAGCTCAGGTCATGGTCTCTTGGTCCGTGGGTTTGAGCCCTGAGTCGGACTCTGTGCTGACAGCTCGGAGCCTGGAGCCTGCTTCGGATTCTGTGTCGTCCTCTCTCTCTGCCCCTTCCTCTGTTCATGCTCTGTCTCTCTCTGTCTCAAAAATAAATAAACAAAAAAAAAATTTTTTTTAATAAATAAACATTTAAAAAAAAGAAAATAAAGAAACCAGAAATTCATATTTTGCATAAAAGCTCTCATTTTTAAAATTTTGGCAACCAAAAAGAAACAATGGGTGCTATGCTCAAATCCTAGGGCCTCACTATTTCAGTGTGTGCAAGCTGACTTCCCAGCTGCCAGTAACAGCATCTCTGGGCCTGGGAGTTTCTCTGAAGCACTGGAAGGCCCTGTTGTCTGTGTGCAGAGGCTGGAATTATCAGGGAGTTAATGTCCCAGAAGCAGGCCTCACCAGCTGATAGGACTTGGTGTATAAATGCCCCAGCTCCCTCTCTCTAGGCTGGGATAATTCCGAGGCCTGTATCCTACAGTGCTTCCCAGACTTTCCACCAGGAGAAAGGACCATTACTAAAAAGTTTGAGCATGGACCTTAATTGTCTTCTCAACTTTCTCTCTCGTGTCCATAATCCTCTGCTGGCATTTTCTGGAATCACCTCCCATATAAGCTTTATGCACTTGAATCTTGAAACCTACTAATGATTTTTTTAATGCCCAGAGCCACTGTATAAGGTTGTACGTCACGTCCATTTTTCAAGGACATCCATGAAGGGATAGAATGTGTGGAGGGTAAAATCCAGCCTAGCTTCTCCCACCAAGCCCACTTTAACAGCACTTGAGTGAGAGTGGTGTCAGCCAGAGACCAAAGCACCTTTCTGGAATTCACACATAGATGTCAAATGTACTGCCAGGAGCCAGAGAAACATGTCAGAGGCCAGAATGGCTCCTGGGTGACCAGTCTATACCTTCTGACATAGAGGATGCCTGAGTCTGCCTTTGCCATGGAACAGAGCCCAGTCCTCGTTGCCATAACCCATCCTGCCTCCTCTCCCATGGATGACAGGTACCTTCCAGAGTTTTCTTATTTTCTCCACTATTTCTCATCAAATTCCGTCTGAAGGAGGTAGTAAATTAATTCCTTTACAGGTAGGTTTATATGATGAGCCAAGGTAGCACTATTGCCCAATGCAGAGGTATTCATGTTTTTTGGAAATGAAAAAGTCAACACAAAACATTCCTGTATTCGTTCATATAGTAAATATTTACTGAGCACCAGGCATTGTTCTATGTGCTTGGAAATAAGTGAGTGAAGAACATAGATAAGGGGGCATCTGAGTGGTTCAGTTGGTTGAGCATCCAGACTCTTGATTTTGGCTCAGGTCATGATCTCACAGTTCATGAGATCAAGCCCCACATTGAGCTCTGCACTGATGGTGTGGAGCCTGCTTGGAATTCTCTTCCTCCCCCTCTCTCTGCCCCTCCCCTGCACTCTCTCTCTCTCTCTCTCTCTCTCTCTCTCTCTCTCAAAATAAAGAAATAAACCTAAAAAAAAAAAAAAGAAAACAGGTAAGGGTCCCTGTCCTCATGTCACTTAAATTCTTAATAGAGGAGACAGTCAATAAACAAGCATACTTTATTTTACAGAGCTTTATTGAGATATAATGCACATACCAGAAAAATCCATTTAAAGTATACAGTTCAATGGTTTTTATTATACTGAGGTTTGTGCAGCCATCATTTTCTTCACCGCAGAAAGAAACCACATTCACATAAGCAGTCAGTCCCCATTCCACGACCCTCCCCCTCATCTCAGCCTCTGACAACCACTAATCTGCTTTCTGTCCCTATGGATTTGCCTATTCTGAATATTTTGATATAAATGGAATCATGTGACATGGGACTTCCTGTGACTGACTTCTTTCAACACTAGCCTAACATTTTTAAGGTTTATCCATGTTGGGGTATATATCATTCATTCCTTTTGTATAGCCAGATAATATTCCAATGTATGGATATACCACATTTGATTTATTCATTCACAAATTAATGTTTATTTGGATTGTTTACACCTTTGGGTTGTCATGAAGAGTGCTGCTGTAAACACTCATATACATGTATTTGTTTGGGGACATATTTTCAATCCTTTTAGGTATATTCCTAGGGTGTAGGATTGGTAACCCTGTGTTTCACTTTTTGAGGAACAACCAAACTATTTTCCATAGTCACTGCACCAGTTTGCATTTCCACCAGCAATGCACGAGCACTCCTATTTCTCCATACCCTCGCCAACACTTACCTTCTTTTCTTTTCTGTTATTGCCATCTCGGTGGGTCAGAAGTAGTATCTCACTGGGATTTTAATTCCTATCTCTGCAATGACTAATGACATTGAGCATCTTTTTTACATGCTTGTTGGCCATTTGTACATCTTCTTTGGAGAAACGGCTCAAGTCCTTTCAGCGTTTTTGAATTGGGTTGCTCCTCTTTTTGCTGCTGAGTTAAAAGAGTTCTGCATATAATCTGGATACTTCTCAGTTGTAGGATTTGATAAATATTTTCTTCAACTGTGTGGGTTGTCTTCTCACTTTCTAGATGGCATCTTTTGCAGTACAAACTTTTTTCAATTTTGATGAAATGCAATTCGTCTACTTTTCTTTTGCCACCTGTGCTTTTGGTATCATAAATAAGAAAGCTTTGTTAGCCCGAGGTCACAAAGATTCACTGGTCTGCTTTCTTCCAAGAGTTTTACAGCTTTAGCGGTTACATGTAGGTAGAGGTTTAAGATGCATTTTGAGTTAATGTTTTGCATACTGTATAAGGTAAGGGTCCAACTTCAGTCTTTTGCCTGTGGATATTCAGTTGTCCCACTACCACTTGCTGAAAAGATTTTTCTTTTATCATTTAATTGCTTTGGTACCTTTGTTGCAATCAATGGAGCATAAATAGAGGGGTTTATTTGTGGACTGTCAATTCTATCCCATGGATCTATACAGCAAAAAAAAAGGGGGGGGCAGTTAAAATTCAGATACAGATTGTATTGTCTATAAATCAATTTGGGGACTATTTTCATCTTAACAGTATGATGTTCTCCAGACAGAAACAAGAGATGCCTCTCCATTTAATTCTTTGAGTTCCATTTTCTGACTTTCAGTGTACAAGTCTTGCACTTCTTTGTTAAATTCATTCTTAAGTATTCTATTTGTTTTGACACTATGTAAGTGGAATTGTTTTTTTAATTTCATTTTTGTATTGTCCAGTACAATTTTTTTACTTTTTAAATTTAAATTCAAGTTAGTTAACAATAATTTTTTATATTGATCTTGTATCCCACAACCTCACTAAACTCATTTATTAGTTTTCATAGTTTTTTAGTGGATTTCTTAGGATTTTCTGTATATCATGTCATCCTCAAATAGAGATAGTTTTACAACTTCCTTTACTATCTGGCTGCCTTTTGTTTTTTCCTTGTTTAATTGTCCTGGCAGACATAATTTTTATTTTTTTTATTTATTTTTTTTATTCTTTACTTATTTTTGAGAGAGAGAGAGAGATACAGAGTGCAAGTAGGGGAGGAACAAAGAAAGAGGGAGACACAGAATCTGAAGAAGGCTCTAGGCTCTGAGCTGTCAGCATAGAGCCCAGCACGGAGCTCAAAGTCACAAACTGCAAGTTTATGACCTGAGCTGAAGTCAGACGCTTAACCGACTGAGCCACCCCAAGCAGACATAATTTTTAAAAAGTAAACAACACAGTATGTTAGAAAGTGACATGTACAATGGAGAAAAGAAAAAGCGGGGGTGCCTGGGTGGCTCAGTCGGTTCAGCGTCTGGCTCTTGGTTTCAACATAATCTCACAGTTCATGAGTTGGAGCCCCATGTCCGGCTCTGGGCTGAGAGTGCAGAACCTGCTTGAAATTCTTTCTCTCCTTCTCTCTCTGCTCCTCTCTGTCTCTCTGTCTCTCTGTCTCTCTCTCTCTCTCTCAAAATAAATAAATAAACTTAAAACAAAAGAAAAAGCATATCCAGGTAAGGAGTATGGGGTTCCTGGGGGTTAGAGTTGTGATTTTTAATTGCTCCTCAGTGAGGAGGTGACATTTGAAGAAAGACCTGAAGGAGGTGATGGAGTTGCAAGGGTTTAACATCCCAGCAGTGGGAACAGCCAGGGAAAGAGCAGAGGCAAGAATGTGACAGGCAGGTTCTCGAGGAACAGCCAGAGCCACTCTGTGGCTGCAGCAGAATAGCAAGGACGTCCCACGCAGAGTCTTGTGATCGGAGGGGCTGGAGCAGAAGAGTGGCCTCACCTGACTTATGGTTTGGAAAAGATTGCTGAGGTTGTTGTGCAGAGAACCTTCCAAAGGGGTAAAGAAAGAATCAGGGAGGTTAGCTGGGGGCTAATGCAGTAATCCTGAGAAAGGTGACAGTGGACCAGGGCAGTATCCAGGGTGAGAGTGATATTGAATTCTACATATATTTTAAAAACAGAGTTGACAAGATTCATTGACAGTGTAAAAAAGAGGAACCAAGATGAGCCCAAAGTTTTTGGCCTAAGCAACTGAAAGGTTAGGGTTGCCATCAGCTCCCTGGTGACAGCTGCAGAAGGAACAAGTTGGGGAAAGACCAAGAGTCACTTGACACGTTGAATTTGAAATGTCTATTCGACTTCCAAGTAGAGCTCTCAGGTAAAGAATTAGATAAACAAGTCTAGATTCCAGAGAAAAGCCTGAGTTTGAAATATAAATCGAGAATCTTTACCAACTAGATGGCATTTGAAGCCATGCAATGGAACATGAGCCCCAAGGGAGTGTGTCCATAGAGGAGACAGGAGGCCCAAGGTCTTAGGTGTGGAGTCTTCCGGTGTCAACAGGTTGGGAAGAAGAGACTGAACCTGGAAATGAGGCTGAGACGGAGCTGCCAGTGAGGTAGGAGGGAAACCAGGACTGTGCAATGACCAGAAGACAGGCGAAGAAAGTGTGTGGAGGAAGACCAAGTGATCAGTTGTATCAATCACTTCTAAAGGTCAAGAAAGATGAAGGCCAAGGTGTGACCGCTGGCAAACTGCCCAAGGAGGGAGCTTATTATTTTAGATATCACAACATGGAAAAAGAAGGCTTTTTTCTCTATATTCCTTATTGTTGCAGAGGGGCACAGGTGGGCAGGGCTATGGGACAAGGGTAAGGGCCATAACGAAGCATGCAGCCAGAGATAGTACCTGGTTCTCTGGGGTCTGTTTAGCTTCCTACTGCTGCATAACAAATTACACCCAGCTTAGTGGTTTGAAACAACCTTCTCATCTCAAAGTTTCTAAAAGTCACAAATCTGGGCATGGCTCATTTGGGTCCAAGATGTAAGAACTGTGGTCTTATCTGAAGGCTCACCTGGACGAAGGAGCTTGATTGCATGGTTGTCAGCAGGACTCAGTTCCCGCTGGCTGTTGGCCAGGAACAGAGAGCCGACAAGATGGAAGTCAGGCTTTTTGTTGCTTAATCACAAAAGTAACATCCCAGCACTTTTTTGTTTGTATGTCATTTTGTTTTTATGGTTTTTTTTTTTTTTTTTGACATTCCAGCATTTTTGCTGTATTCTCTTTGTTAGAAGCAAGTCACTAGGTTGAGCCCACACTCAAGGGGAGGGATTACACTGGACCATAAGTACCAGGAGGCAGGGGTCATTACGGGTCATGACAGAAACTGCCCACCACAAGCAGGTCCAGTGCTTCCAAATGGAATTGGGGGGGGGGGGAGCCCACACCACACTGACTGGCATTTCTTTAGTGCATATAAACAATGAAAAACAAGGAAGTTATTTCTACTCAGGAAATGAACTTATCAATGAAGCTCTTTGTCAATACTTTTCATGTAAATCCAGGTCTTAATATGCCAAAAAAACTTACCAGAAGGAAATCTCTATCCTATTGATGGTTTTATTCAACTTAAAGCAATGATGCTCATCACGAGCACCACAACTAAATGGAAAGTTCTTTGAGCACAAAGATAATCTTACAACTCAACACCAGCATGCCACCTTGCATACAATTTGCATACGTGAATGACACATTTTGCAATGTGGTAATTCTCAAAAACAAGAGTGGCAAATTATAGAAGAGGTAGGTTGGGTCATTCCTGTGAGTCCAGTTCCATGAGGTCAAATTTGGGCTCTGTGACTTATCACCCGTGTGATGTGGAGCAAGTCATTCCACTTCTCTGTGCTACAGGAGCTGCATATATAGAATGCAGGTACTAATCCCCATCCCCCAGACCACTATGTTGGTTAAAAGTGATACTGCATGCAAAGATACTAAACACAGTCTTGGACATCTGGTCTACCACAAGTGCTTGATCAAAGAAGGTCATTATTATTACTGCTATTTTAATGAACATAAACTGTATTTTTTTTATTTTTTTAAAGTTTATTGTTTATTTTTGAGACAGAGAGAGACAGGGGAGGGGCAGAGAGAGAAGGAGACAAAGCAGTCTCCAGGCTCTGAGCTGTCAGCACAGAGCCCAATGTGGGACTCGAACCCACAAACCGTGAGATCATGACTTCAGCCAAAGTCCTATGCCTAACTGATTGAGCCACCCAGGTGCCCCTAATGAACATAAACTATAATAACTGAAGGCATTTGTATGGAATGAGATGACTAAATAAATTAAAGCATAAAAGGTCCTTTACAGGTATACAGTGTATAGCTGGCTCATAGCAAGTGTTTAATAAGTGGACATTAATATTATGACTATTAGCTTTAGGCTGAAAATGATAATTACTGAAGAAATTTGCATGCATGCATACTCATTTACTCTTAACCATATCCATTCTTCAAGAACAGTCCTCAGCACACCTCTTCCTGATATCCTTCCTGATTGGTCATATCTAGTTTCAGTGCCTTTAATAAAACTTTACCTATCATTTATCTGTAAGGAAAATTTGTCATGCTCTGTGCCTATGTGCCCCCAGATGCTGAATGCTATTCTCAGGCCTGTTCTGGGCATGCCCTATTTCCCTCATTTGGTTGTGGCACCTCAAGAGCTGGACCATGTTTTCCTCCCTCCACACAACCCCAGGACCTGGCCCTCTGTTGTATGCCCAGTCCTGAGCCACCCAATCCACGTGCCATACCGCCCCAGACACGGTCGTTCAGGGGCACAGCCAGATACTACTGCTGGGAGATCATTCGAGCAGGCTGCCCAGAGGGTGAACAGCAAGGCTGATGGAGGGCTTTAGAGAGGGCAGGAGATAGACGAAGAAACAGAAGCATGCCGCCAGAAGGGCAAAGGCAAGCTTCATGGTCACATTCATCCTTACAGAGAGTGGTGCCCATGGGTAACAGCTGCTCCTGCACCAAAGCCTCCCACATGGCCATGAAGTTGAATGATGGGGATTCAAACACAGCTCTGTCTCAGACTGCTTCATGAGGTACAGTCATTCCATGGTGAGGGGAGCCTTTGAAAGTGAATTTGGTCAAAAGGAGAGGGAAGGTTCTTGAATCAGCCAGCACAGCTCTGTCAGAACCTGTGTGGCTTTAAGCAGCTAACTTAACCTCTCTGAGCCTCTCAGTTGTCATAATAGCTAATACTTACTAAGAAATTCCCATGTACAAGGCACTGTTCTCAGAATTTAATATCATGATAAGCCAAGTAGATAAGTATCTATTTTAATGATGAGGAAACTGAGGCAAGGGGAGGTGAAAAACTTACCCTGGCTCATGTAGCTCAGAAGTGATACACGCAGGATTTGAATCCACATTCCCATTATGGTTCTAACTTCATGCACTAGTGAGGGCTTTCCAGAGAAACAGAACAAATGGGATATGCAAAAAGAGATTTATTATAAAGAATTGAGGCACACAATTAGGGAGACTGACAAGTCCCAAGATCTGCAGAGTGAGGTGGCAAGTTGGAGACTCAGAAGAGCTGTTAGTGTAGTTCTAGTTTGAAGGCCAACAAGCTCAAGATGCAGGAAGAGCCAATGTTTCAGTTTAAGTCTGAAGGCTATAAAAAGCTGATGTCCCAGTTTGAAGGCTGTCAGGAAGAAAGAATTCTCTCTTACTTAGGGGAAGGTCAGCCTTTTTGTTCTATTCAGGTCTTCATGATTGGATGAGGCCCACCCACATTAGGGAGAGTGATCTACTTTATTCAGTTTTAATTTAAATGTTAAACTCATTCAAAACCACCTTCACAGATACACCTAGAATGTTTGATTATATATATCTGGACAGCCCATGAGCGAGGCAAGTTGACCGTAAAGTTAACCATCAGGTCTCACACGTGTTACTTAAGAATTAAATGAGACACTATTTGCAAACATTTAAAAAAAAGGGGGGGGGGGCTGGCAAACAGTGATCAGTAAATGGTAGCTTAAAAAGAAAAGATGGAAATGCAAGCTGGTGCAGCCACTCTGGAAAACAGTATGGAGGTTCCTCAAAAAACTAAAAATAGAACTACCCTACGACCCAGCAATTGCACTACTAGGCATTTATCCAAGGGATACAGGTGTGTTGTTTCAAAGGGACACATGCACCCCCATGTTTATAGCAGCACTATCAACAATAGCCTAAGTATGGAAAGAGCCCAAATGTCCATCAATGGATGAATGGATAAAGAAGATGTGGTGTATATATATATATATATATACACACAAATATATATATATATATATATATATACACACACACACACACACACAATGGAGTACTACTCGGCAATCAAAAAGAATGAAATCTTGCCATTTGCAACTACGTGGATGGAACTGGAGGGTGTTATGCTAAGTGAAATTAGTCAATCAGAGAAAGACAAAAATCATATGACTTCACTCATATGAGGACTTTAAGAGACAAAACAGATGAACATAAGAGAAGGGAAACAAAAATAATATAAAAACAGGGAGGGGAACAAAACAGAAGAGACTCATAAATATGGAGAACAAACTGAGGGTTGCTGGAGGGGTTGTGGGAGGGGGGATGACTAAATGGGTAAGGGGCATTAAGGAGTCTACTCCTGAAATCATTGCTTCACTATATGCTAACTAATTTGGATGTAAATTTTAAAAAATAAAAAAGAAAGTTAAAAGAAAGTTAAAAAAAAAAGAAATGTAATGACTCTTAGGTACATCGAAAATATATGCATTCATGAGACTGTATGCACACACAACTTTGAGTTGTCCAATTATAAAATTTAAAAATATATATTATATATTAATGTATATGTATTATTAATTATGTATTATATAACTACAGATTTTACTCAACTTATAATGGGGATGCCTCACAATAAATAAGTGCATCATAAGTTGAAAATAAAAAAGAAAAGAAAAGAAAAGAAGTTTAAAAAGAGGTGAGTGACTCAGCCTCATTATTAATAAGTAGGTTTGAGGTTCAGGGTTTGACATGGGTTTTACTCATTTGTTATTAAATGTGCAGCCTGGGACGCCCTCCTAGACCAGAAAAATCCATACAGGGGACATTAGACTTCCAATATTTGGTACGAGAAGGCCATGAGAGAAGGGTCACCCATTCATCCAAACTAAGTTTCAGCGGGCATTTACTAAGTGCTTGCTGCTTGCCAGGCAATGTGCTGGAATCTCATCTGCTCACTTCCTGCAATCTTCACAGTGCCCCATGCACAAGTCGCCATCATTCCCACATGACAGACAGAGACAGAAGTACAGAGAGCTGGAGTGCCTTACTCAGGATCTCTGAGCTGATGAGTGATAGAGTCAACACTTGAGTTCAGATCCGCAAAATATGTCTCTTCATTTCTATGCCAAAGATGTCTACCTGGTTTCCAAGGATCTGGCAAATGCACCCCAAATCAGGGCTAAGATCTTGCCCTAAGACCTTCCACAAACTCACTTTGGTCAAGACGAAATAAATATGCATGGGCTCAGGTTTTAGTAATCGCCACTTTGGAACCTACTCAGTCGAGCAGAGGAAAAACATCAGTTATTTCAGTAAAAAACGTTTTTCTTATTCTAGTCCATCAGTGTATCATCCAAAGTTACAGAGGAAAAAAAACAACCTGAGGGAAGTTCTGTCCCCTTCCTGTATGCTTACTCTACTCCAGAATCAGATGGATGTGCTAGAGAGGTTGATTGTCATACCAGCTGTTTTTAATGGTAACTGCACTGCCTTGCTCCCCACCTAAGAGCTCTCTGTGGGAGAGAAGAAAACCTGAACTCAGAGCTTCTCTGCGAGGCAGCCCACAGCAGGAGTCAGGATTCTGCTCTGCAGAGGAGGACCCAAGGATAGAGAGGAAGAGACCTGTTCCAGGGCAGAAGGTGGACACCGGGGATCTCTAGAGGTGAGCCTTAGACCACAAGTCTTTTAAAGAGATGGACCTTTCAAGGGAAGGGAGTGCAGATGGCCTGACCTATGATGGTGGCTTCCCACTATTCCCTGTGCTGTGAAGCAGCCTCACTGCTGGGTCTGTGTAGCCCTCAGAAGCACATCAAAAGTGCCTGGGGTGAGTTTAAACATTTGGAAACTAAGATAAGAATCAGAGGCAAGCAGCCGATGCTTTTCTCTTCCTCTGGGGTCAGTTCCATTTTCAGAGCCCTCCTGGGTCCAGTGAATGACCTTTGACTGCCTCCAGAGAGGCCAAGACCAGGAGGGCAAGTGGTCTGGCAAAGGGCATGAACCATCTCCAGAAGTCCTGGGCGTCTTTTGTTACTTTCACACAGCACATGGGGTTAACATTCCTACTGACTCAGGGAAGATTCTCCAAGGATAATGAGTGCAATATGAAACAGGGCTTCCCCCTCTCCCTCCCCCCCCCCCCCCCCCGCAACTGGGCTTGAAGGGGGGAACAGCAATCAGGACTCACTCAAGTTCCAGGCTTCTCCAAGGAGGGAAGAGCCCCCAGAAGTTTCATTTCTTTTGCTCAGTTTGGAGACATTTTCCCCCAAATCATTCTGTTCAGCCCATCTTCAGCCACAACTGGCAGAACCTACAACATGGTTCTCATGAGCTTTAGGAATCCAGCTTCCTAATTTTTTCCAATTCCAAATATAAAACAAACCAAAAAAGCATTAAAATAATTGTACTTCAAAGACTCTTTCTAATTCCTAGTGGCCACAATGAAATTAAATAAGAATCAGTCTCTCTCTCTCTCTCTTTCTCTCTCTCTCTCTCACTCCCTGTCTCAATCTCTCCCACTCTCTCTCTACTTTTTCTCCCATCTTTAAGGAAAGGAAAATAAAAGCTAAAGGACACAGGGCCCATGCAAGCCCAGGAAATACTTGCATGAAGCTTCTTTAGCTTCTAACTAGCATTTGTAACTGGGGATTAGCAGAGCAGCCTCTTGTAATTACTGTTGTTGCCCCATTTGTGGCTATCTCCGTGAGGCCAGTAAATCTTGAAATTACAGGCTGACCACCCTGGAGAACTGAGACAGAGTCAGCCACATCTCTCAAAGGCACTGCCCTGGGCGATTCCCACCCCCCTCAGCTGACTTGCTTGCCAGGGAGAGGGCCCCGCCTGGGAGTGACTCCCCAGACCTCACAGTGGCTTGGAAGTAAATAAAACCAGGGTGGGTGGCCCAGGAGGCCCTGCACCCCTTGTGAGTAGAACATGGGGCAGCTGGCTCCTAAGGTCCCCGTCACTTCCATCACCCTGCCCCAGCTTGGACTCCTGGTTAGGGCCCCAGAAATGAACCAGGAGGACAGACACATAGAACTGAGAAGGGGAATGTAGAAATGCCTTGAAGGGGCGCCTGGGTGGCGCAGTCGGTTAAGCGTCCGACTTCAGCCGGGTCACGATCTCGCGGTCCGTGGGTTCGAGCCCCGCGTCAGGCTCTGGGCTGATGGCTCAGAGCCTGGAGCCTGTTTCCGATTCTGTGTCTCCCTCTCTCTCTGCCCCTCCCCCGTTCATGCTCTGTCTCTCTCTGTCCCAAAAATAAATGTTGAAAAAAAAAATTAAAAAAAAAAAAAAAGAAATGCCTTGAAAAGGAGACTTTGTCTCTTGAAATACTGTTCCTCTCTATTGAGGAACATGGTACCTGCAGAGGACAATTAGGTTAACATTACCTGTCATTTTGTATAAATAGAGCTCAACATATGACTTGAGATTTAACCACAATTGTGACCATGACTTTTTTAAAAAATTTATTTATTTATTTTGAGAGAGAGAGAACGTGCCTGTGCGTGGGGGATGAGCGGAGAGACCAGGAGAGAGCATTCTAAGCCGACCCTATACTGTCAGCCCAGAGCTGGACATGGGGCTTGAACCCATGAACCGTGAGCCAAAACCAAGAGTTGGACGCTTAACCACCTGAGCCACCCAGGCGCCCCTTGACCATGAATTTAAATGAGAAGTTATAATGGATCTTCATAACATGTGACTATTCTAAACCTCTAAAAAAATGTCAAAGTATTCAAAATCAAATAGCCAACACCTACTGACTGTTGCTCAGGATGCTGTCTGGGCTATTTTTGAAATGACACTCTTAGTTCACCTTACACCTTCACGAGGACAAAGATCAGGAATGACATTTACATTTTCTCTCTGCAGGTCCTTTAAAAGGAAACATTTTTTGTTATTTCCCCCTATAGTCTGAGGCGTTAAACACCACACTTAAATACATTAAGACAGGACCAGGATTAGGAGATGTTAAAGGCCCTCCCAATGCCAAGAGCCTATGATAATGAAAGGCAATCTCAGTGTTCTGAGCCTGGTGATTTTGCCCCCTTACATGACGCCATTTCATTCAGCTTTTTCAGTTCGGTTACAGATACCTACGAAATCTGCTTTACGACTGCCTCTTTCAATTCTGCCACTTCCAAAAGCACAGTAGCATATTATTTTGTGTGAATTCGTATAAATAACACATGGAGGTATACATTAAAAAAATATTTCCCAAGCCATTTAGCACTTAGTAGTGGCTGGCTGTGCAGATAATCTGTCTTATCTACTCTCAGCTGAGGTCTGCCAGACCCTGCACTCAACGTCCTAATTCCCCACCTACACTCCCTTCAGCATCTCAGAACAGGTGCCACCGGGGGCTCTGAGGAACCCTGCCTGACAAGGCGTCCCGTAGGGCTTGAGTCTTTGCCTTCTTGCGAAGAGAATGACCCAGAGGTCAGGAGACTTGTCCAAAGCCACAAAACAAAAAAGCCTAAATAAATAAATAAATAAATAAATAAATAGATAAATAAATAAATAAAATGCTTTCTTCCTACTGTCCCTTCTGCTGTCCTCAGAACACTGGAGGTCTGAGAAGCGCCCATTCAGATCTGGATACTGCTGGCTTTTCACTTCAGAGGGGAGATCCATCCACCACACTGATTGCCGCACTACACAAAAGGCTTTCTGTACACAGACAACAGGAAGTTCTGAATTATGATTCTTACACAACGTTGCATTTTAAAAAATGACCGAAAACGAAAAAGAGAGAAAGAGACGAAACAGGGCAAGAGGGTGGAGAGAGATGTAGGAAGGGAGGAAGAAGCGCAGGGGAAGTCCCAGGAAGCTGTTTTGCAAAAGAGGTCACAGGGCAGTCGCTCCAGGAGCTGCTGGGAGGGAAAGGGTGGAAGCCCAAGAATTCCCTGTCGGCCGGGGATCACTTTGGAACTGTTTACCGCGAGAGCCCCCAGGGCGGGAGCAGTGCCCCCTGCGGCGCAGACTTCAAAGTGCCGGTCGGACATTAACATACTGATCCTTCCGCCCCTGCCACCCCCAGCCTCAGGGAGCCTCTGGGGGTGGCAATCTGCCGCGGGGAAACTGAGGAAGAAAAAGGAGCCAGTGGAGAAAGTGGGGATAGCTCCGCGACTCTGCCAAGACCCATTACTAACACCAGCCATCAAAGGTTACTGCCCTTTGTCATCAGCCGCCGGCCTGCACGCCCCAGGGCTTGAAAGAGACAGCTCTCTCTGCGGCCAGAGATACAGGAAGTCCCAGGTGAATAATAAAAATCCAGTAGTTTCCAGGCCCCTTCCATTCAAGGCGGGCTGTCTCGGTGGCCCACTTTGATACCGACCCTTACTGAATTCCTAAGGACTGGCAACATCCCGGCATGCCCTCCCGCAGCCCCCCAAATATTTGCATCCATTCAATGCTTGGATTCCCTCTCCGCCTCCTACAGAGAAAAGGCTGCTGGAAACCCAGACGCCCCGTGGAGGGGACTGGTGCCAAGTCGTCTGGGGCCCCCTCCCCCGGGGAAGCAGGAAGCACAGCCAGCCTTGTCACCATGCCCTAAAGTAGGATGGATGGCCCCGGTAAGCCGATCCTCGCTAATGTAACCATAGGTGCTATTTCATATAAATACATCCACCCAGACATTTCCCATCAGCACAGCGCCTTTCCCCGAGGCCGGCTCTCCCGCCTCTGCCCCCTCCACAGCCTCCAACCACCCGGGTTAATGACATGCTCCGGGTGGGGACCCGAGTGTGTGAAGTGTCTTTGCAATGGCAAATAAGGGGCCCCCAAAGCCTTCCTTTTCTTCATTTATCATTTTCTATAATGTACCTATCACATCCCCTGCTCCTCTCGTCTTTGCCAAACTAAACAGCCTTAGTCGGGCTAATCTCTCCTCAGATGGAGACCAGGGCCATAAATCTAATCACTGTGCAAAGAAGGCCTTCCCTGACCATGCCTTGGGCGCTCGGCACAGCACATATTCTAACACACACAGCAGATAATGGTAGAGCCGCTGTCACAGGGCACGTTATAAAATACAGATGTTGCAATAATGCCCCTGTTGTGAAGTTTCAGCTGTAAATTGGCCAGCCCGCTAAAGGGATAAAGGCCATTTAATTTGCTCATCAACCCCACCCTCTCTCTCCTTTGTCCTTTGTCTCCTTTGGCACATTATGTTTGAATGAAATTTGGGGTGGAAACTGGAAAAAGAGGACTCTGGCTCTGGCTGTGTGAGGATAACACGGAATTAAATCCTATTAGCTTCTTGAATTAATTTTAAAAGGTAATGACTTCAGTTAAACATGCTGTCTGGGTGCATTTTTTAAGAAACAGGATACCTTCTCAAGTCCCCAGATCTGATTTAACACTTCCCACACTCCCGTGACGTGCGGAGGCATACTTCCCATTCACCTTTTTCTCCCAGTCATCCAGGCATTGACAAGGGATGTCGTGAACTTATTAATGTCTTTTTCAACAAATACTAAATTTTCCTGGTGTTCTGCTTTCAGAAAGTGAGAGGAAGGGAGACTTTTACACATCTTTAGAGAAGAGCAGCAGCGGGCTAAATCTCACAGAACATATCTCAGAGATGCTAATGTAAGGTCTTCAAGGAAGGCAGGTTTACTGAGAGCTTCCCTGAGTCACCAAGGAAACCACATTCTCCTTTCATCTTTCTCCTCTCCCAATCCTCCTCAAAAGAGGCGAGTAGTTCCAAGAGATACTGGAGTACTGGAAAGAGGAAATACGAAGACTTTGTTACTTTTCATGCTTTAAAGTTCTGCCTGGAGCAAAGAGCTGAGTTTGAGACTTGGGAGGAATGAGTTATGGGCCACCACCGGCGCCCAAGAAACAAATCACCTGGCTCGGCTTTCCCCACACAGGGCCATGGAACTGAAAAACCCCACTGTTTTGTCTGGCTCTCATCTTGAACAGTAAATAGTCTGGAAAAGACCTAGGTCCCAAGTTACCTGATGACCCAGGATTCCCCAACAGGTCAAGGTGAGAAGCTGGGAACTACCAGAAAACCCTCAATTCTAAGAGTAAGGGTGGACCATCTTATGGAGCCGTCAATTTATCTGATGGTAAGCACTTGAAAATATTAATGCATACCTTAATTTTCTGTAAATGTACACACCTAATGTATGTACCTAAAATATTATGCATATATTTATTTTGTATTAAATGTAAAATTCACATAAACCTTTATAGAGAGATGGAACAATGCAACAAATTTTGAACGTATCCCTTTAGAAGTCTCACAGCTGGCAGGTGCATCCCTTCCTCCAGAAGTCAAGTTTGAGAAGCATCTTAGTGGGCCATAGCCCATCCCCTAGAAACACAGAGCCAGGAAGGAGTTGGGGCCTAAAGAAGAAAATTAATGCTAATATTGCAGAGGCCTGGGTGGGGAGTAGCTGAGCAGCACAGGAAGCTGCTCAGAGGAAAACAGGGTCCAGGATTGGAGTCCAGATGTTCCAAGAATTATCCCGATGAGGTACAGGAGCCATAACAAGATAAATAGCAAGAGCCAGGACCTTTCTTGTAGTAGATCAAGAGAGATCTTGAGAGAGCTTCCTCTCTCTCTTAGTTTGAGCTCCCCCTCCCCCACTGCCCCAAGCACACCCTGAGATAAGAATTCAAACGCAAGCAGTTTACTTAGTAGTTTACTTAGTAGGGGATCCTAGGAAACACCAATTGGGAGTGGAGAAGTGAGATGGAGTAAGAGAGGCCATCCATTAGGGATGCATAGTCAAGCAAGCTACCACAGTGAACAACTGGAGCTTAATGTCTCTGGGGAATTCCGGAAGATACCATAGAACACATGATTCCACAGCATCTCACTTGACGTGCAAGGGCACTGGGGTACTTTACACGCCAACTTCCAACAATCACTGGTTGGAGGCTGTTGGGGGTGAAGAGTGGTCATGAATTCCCTGCATTTGGGCCTGCTTGAGTGGAGCTCACTCCAGAAGACCAAAAAAAGCCCTCAGGCAAAGAGAGGCCAGGGCTGGCAGTTTGAGATGAACATGCACCCTTTTCAGGGTAAGGGTGAGGGGGTATGGGCAAGGTGGACACAGCAACTGCTGTAGCCTCTGCATGGAGGGCTCTGGTCCTCCTAATGATTGAGCATCATACACGGTGGTTGATCTTTAGATAAAATGATGTATCATCACCACCAAAAGCTTTTGTATCAGGCAATGTAGATGCTTTCTATTTGGTTCTCCCAACAAACCTATGGGAAGATGCTGTGATTACAGACAAGCTAATTGGCCATTACAGTTGAGTAGCTTCTGCAGAGTCCTGCCACGGGTAAAGCTGGGATCTCAACCTCAACTCTGTGGTTATAACCTCTGCATATGTGGCCAATATAGAATGCCTGCCCAGTCACACCCTCTTTTGCTCATTACTGCCCTACCCATGGCCCTGCCAGGAGGCACAGTTAGGTTTTTGTAACATGTGCCTGAGCTTTCCCACCTTACCTGTCACTTGAGGTCCCTCATACAGTTGTAGCCAGCCTATAGCTGAAGCTGAGTTCATCTGAAATCTTCTCCACTCACCCGCATGGTGCCTGGTCTGAGATGTCTGAAAACACTTGAGACTGGCTGGGCATCTCTCATTCTCTCTCTCTATGGCCTCTTCATATAGCTAGCTTGGGCTTCCTCACAGCATGGTGATCTTGGAGAAGTTGGAATTCTTCCATGGCTGCTGGTTTCTCCCAGAGTGAGTGTGCCAAAGCATTGCTTTCACTGTATTCTATTTCTCAAAAGTCACCAGCCTGCTCAGACTCAAAGGATAGAATACCTTCCATCTCTCCATGAGGGAATGTATGCATACAGGGAAAGAGCAAATTGAGGGAGGGTAGCCATCTTGGAGACAAACCATCCCATAGCCACTGGCTTTTTACTTCAAGCACTGGCAACTCTATTTGAGACATTATCTGCCTATGGCAGATGGCATTCCAGAGAGTTCACACTCCCAGGAGCAGTTCTTAACTGCAACTCAAAGGGAGTCTAAATGTTCCAACTTCCTCACACTTGACTGAGCTAAATCAGAGGTAGAATCTGCATAGTCCCCAGAGTGATTGAGCCACAATCACCCAGAGTAGACACCTGCTTCTTGCCATACCCACAGTGGTTGCCTTACCCTCTCCAACTCAATTCTCCACTGTTCTACCTGCACCTCCTGAGATCTCCTCTCCAAAAAAAACAACTTCAGCAAAAAGACTATTAGAACTAGTACACAAATCCAATAAAGTTGCAGGATACAAAACTAATATACAGAAATCTGTTGCATTTCTATACACTAATAACGAAGTAGCAGAAAGAAAAAATTAAGAAAACAATCCCATTTACAATTGCAGCAAAGGGGCGCCTGAGTGGCTCACTTGGTTGAGCGTCCGACTTTGGCTCAGGTCATAATCTCAGGGTTTGTGGGTTAGAGCCCCATGTCAGGCTCTGTGCTGACAGCTCAGAGCCTGGGGCCTGCTTCAGATTCTGTGCCTCCCTCTCTCTGCCCCTCCCCCACTCACACTGTGTCTCTGTCTCTCAAAAATGAATAAAAAAATTACAAAAAATAAAAAAAAATTACAATTGCAGCAAAAATAATACAATATTTAGGAATAAATTTAACCAAGGAGGTAAGAGACGTGTACTCTGAAAACTATAACACTGATGAAAGAAATTAAGAATGAGACAAATGGAAAGATATTTCCACCCTTACAGATTGGAAGGACCAATATTGTTAAAATATACATACTACTAACGCAACCTACAGATTTAATGCAATCTCTATCAAAATACCAATAATACTTTTCACAGGACTAAAAAAAAATAATCTGAAAATTTTTATGGAATCACAAAAGACCTGAATAGTCAAAGAAATCCTGAGAAAGAAGAACAAAGACAGAGATATCACAATCCCAATTTCAACATATACTACAAAGGTATTGTACTCAAAGCAATAAGGTATTGACACAAATATAGACACATAAATCAATGAAACTGGTTATAAAGTCTAGAAGTAAACGCATGCTTATATTGTCAATTAATCTTTGACAAAGGGGGCAAGAATATACGATGGAGAAAAGACAGTCTCTTCAATAAGTGGTGCTGGGAAAACTGGACAGCTACATGCATAAGAATAAAACTGGACCACTTCCTCACACCATATATAAAAATAAATTCAAAATGGATTAAAACCCTAAATGTAAGACCTGAAACTATTAAATTTCTAAAAGGAAATACAAGCAGTAATCTCTTAGCAACTTTTTTCTGGATACCTCTTCCAAGGCAAGAGAAACAAAACCAAAAATAAACAAATAGGACCACACCAAAATAAAAACCTTTTGCACAGCAAAGGAAACCATCAACAAAACAAAAAGGCAACCTGATGAATGGGAAAATATTTGCAAATGATATATACAATAAAGGGTTAGTATACAAAATATATAAAGAGCTTATACTACTCAACACCAAAAAAAAAAAAAAAACCAACCAATGAAAACAAGCAGATGACATTTTAATAAATATACGTTTTCCCCGAAGGAAACATTCAGATGGCCAACAGACACGTGAAAAGATGTTCAAAACCACAACGAGACATCACCTCACACCGGTCAGAAAGTCTAGTATCAAAATGACAAGAAATAAGAAGTGTTGGCAAGGATGGGGAGAAAAGAGAACCCTCATGCACTATTGGCAGAAATCTAGACTGTGGTACAGCCACTGTGGGAAACAATATTTGACTATTCGGGGTCTTTTGTGATTCTATAAAAATTTCAGATTATTTTTTCTAGTTCTATTAAAAATACTATTGGTATTTTGATAGGGATTGCATTAAAACTGTAGGTTGCATTGGTAGTATGTATATTTTAACACTATTGGTCCTTTCAATCCATGAGGGTTGAATACCTTTCCATTTGCTTGTCTCATCCTTAATTTCCTTCATCAAAAAATTACTAGAAAATACCGTATAATCCAGTGATTCCACTACTGGGTATGTACCTAAAGAAAATTGAGAAAACACTAATTTGAAGAGATATATGCATCCCTGCATCTATTGCAATATTATTTGCAATAGGCAAGATATGGAAGCAACTTAAATGTCCATTGGTAGATAAATGGATAAAGAGGATGTAGTTTATATACACAATGGAATATTACACAGCCATAAAAAAAGAACAAGATCTTGCCATTTGCAACAACATGTATGGACCTAGAGGATATTATGCTAAGTAAAATACATCAGGCAGAGAAAGACAAATACTATATAAGTTTAAAAACAATTGAACGAACAAACAAACAAAAAAACCCAAAATAGACTCATAAATACAGAGAACACACTGGTGGTTTCCAGAGGGAAGGGGACTGGGGGGATGGGCAAAACAGGTGAAGGGGATTAAGAGGTACAAATTTTCAACTGTAACATAAATAAGTAACAAGGATGAAAAGTACAGCAGAGAGACTATAGTCAATAATATTGTCATAAGGTTGTACAGTGACAGAGGGTAACTACACTTATCATGACGAGCATTAAGTAATGTATAGAATAGTCGAATCACTATATTGTACACCTGAAACATTGCATGTCAGCTCTACTTCAATAATAAAAATTAAAAAAAAAAAAAAACTTGCACCCAAATCCTTTTCTCAAAGTCTGCTTCTGAGAGAACCTACCAAACACATACTCCATATTCTCCCCAAATCTTCCTTTCTTGGGTAAATTAACTATAGTTGCTTTCTTTTGCTTTCAAGCAAAGAACCATAAGTGATAGAGTCTAGAAAGGAGACAGAGAGAGAGTATGAGAGCCACAATTGTCTGAGTGCCAGCCGGCATCGTTGAGGGACATAACAGTGAAGCCACAGAGGAGGCTGCTCTGTGGAAGAGATTGGGGCAAGCCCATACAAAAAGAAATGACTCTTCAGGGAGGCCATACTGCAGTTTTGTTCCACTTCTCACTTGTGACTCTCAGTCTCTATGGACTGTCTTGCCCTTGGAATAAGAATGTGATTGGGTCGCCTGGGTAGCCCAGTTCGTTGGGCGTCTGACTCTTGATATCAGCTCAGGTCATGATCGGAGCCCGCTTGGGATTCCCTCTCTCTCTCTCTCTCTCTCTCTGCTCCTCCCCCCTCAAAATAGATAAATAAACAAAAAAAAAAAAGAATGTGACTCTGTCTCTTCTCTCCTGTCCCATCCCCTATAGGGATTGGCCTTATGTGTGAGCTCTGTGACTTAAATAACAAATGGAATGTCCTCTTGTCCCAAACATTTCACTAACAGAGACGTAGGAGGATTAACAGAAATAAGGACATTTTGTCACTTTCCTAAGGTATGTCTGGGGACAATAAAGTTGATAAAATTTGACCTTTCATGGGATATAGTGAGAGATTTAGTGAGGGGTGATGGAAGAGGTTATAGAAGCCCAGAGGACAATCTGGGGGACATTTTGTCACGATTTGTAGGATTTCTGGTCAGAATTAGATGGTAAAGGATTGTGTGGGTATCTAACCAAGGCTTCTATTCTACATTAGGTATTTATATCTGGAGACCCCAAAACTCTAAAAACACAGACATTCCTCTTCCATAGAGGAAAACATTGATTTGAAAAACACAGGAAGCACCTGATATAGAAAGGTTCAGTGACTTATCCAAATAAAACCTATGAGACTGGGTTCATAGTAGAGTATCCAGATAATTTATCATCTAAACTGGAACACTTTTGAAAGTGAAACAGGGAACTATGAATAATTAAGCCAGGACAACTGGCACAAACCAGGATGTTCCAGGCAAATTGTGACATGAGTTTAGGAGCCCAGGGCACATTCTGCTTCCCCAACTGGAAGACATGTTTGTCTGCAAGTGAAAGTCTAGGATCTGCAGTTAAATAAAACTGGTAAGTCCCATATTCCTGCTTGGTAGGTATGGAATCGTGGAAAATGTGGGAAATGTGCTGGTCTTAGAACTAAAAAGACCAGCATCCAAGCCCAACTCTACACCTCCTTAACTGACAGGACTTGGGCAGATCTCTTCACCTCAATTAACCCAATTTCCTCTTCTGTAAAATTGGGGTGATTCCCCACCATTCACAGAGGGTGTTGTGGAGATCAAAGACTGATGTAAGAGAAAGCACTTTGTAGGCTCTCATCCAACAAATGGGCGGTGGTGTTGTTATTTGTCCATTCCGCAGCAAATCTGGGCAACCTCATTGCATGAAAAAGGTCAGATCTGATACGTGATTTCTAGCAAAGTTATGGGAAAAATTGCCCCCGCATTTCCATTCTGTTGACTTCATCTTGAGGCATGTCCTTTTTCAGACCACCAGGCCCCTCCTTTCACTCAATGTGAAGGCAGTTTTGACCCTTGAACTTTTAGCACCTTCCTCATTGGGGAGAAAGAACAGCTCCACATTTAAGTGAAAACGCATGTATATTCCTTGACTCTCTGCCTGACACCACTCACTTTCACCAAGAACAGGCAACAGGAGTAGCTTGTGTTCAGCACTTGGATGTCTGCGTGGCCAGCTTGAAGGGTAACATGGAAAAACTTATAGGGGCATGAGGAGAATAATATGGAGGTTTTCAGCTGTAAAAGAAGACCACACACATGGTCCCATGTGGATTGCGCCCTGGACCCTCTTCAAAAACATGGAAGTTGCACGCTCTGCAGCCATGCGTAGGCCTGGTTTAATTAACTGTAGGCCACAAACGGGCTGGCAAACACGACGTCGAAAGGCTGTCCATTTCTGTGGTAGAAATTTCCCATTGCTCTGTGTTCCCTGATAAGATAGTATGTGTGGAGAGTACAACCTGAATGCTTGGCAGATGGTTCCATCTGTTTTTCCATCATTTTGAATTTAGCAGGAAAACCCCAAGATGTGTTTTGACACAAGCATGCTTTTTTCCTTCTCCGAATTTTGAAATGGCTGTGTTTGGAGGCTAATTAAATCCATATGCTTCTGATTCATTTACACTTAACTCATCAAAATGTTGTTTTGTAATAGTCATTTGAAGTCCAAGGCGCCTCTCTTGAGCCTTTTTTTCTAAAAACCAGGAAGCTATGGTTTGCCAGCCAACAGCAGGGTTCTCATACCAAAAGGTTCAAATATGGTTCAAGACAAGACCCTACACCCTGGAGATTCTAGCGGTTAGGAATTGTCCTAAAACATCACCGTCAAGTGTAGGGTGTGACTGAATCTGCTGTTACTCTCCAAAGACACTGTTCAGAATGGTAGAACACAATTTGTGAGAGAGAAAAATTGTGCTAGAATCACTGGGCCCCATAGGGAAATTTAGTTTAAGTGGCAATTGGGTGGTTCTTCCATTTTTGAAGAAGAGTTTTCATTAAGCATCACTAAGATTTATAACTGCAGGTTTCATGCCAACCCGTTAATAGCCTCCCCACCGTTGATTTTTGCTATCAAATGTCACTTATGCTTCTTAAAAAAGTATCCATAATGCGGACTTAAAGCGAAATCATAACTCCTATTCTTTCAATGTCATAGCAGAGCATTATCTAACCAGCCCACCTGATTTCTGAAGTTGGTAATCTATGTTTGACTCAATATTTACTACAGTTTGGGGCCTAGACTCTGTAAAGTAAGATATTAAGTTGTAGAGTTGAAAATTAGTGTTGTTCACTAAAAAAGCAAATATCTCTATCCAGGAGAAAAGATATCTGCAAAGCTTGCCATTTTGCTGGGCTGTAGGACATTAACCAGTTTCGTAGCTAACTTGGCAATATGATTTCAGCACTATTTTCTTTGACTGACTGTATACACCAGTCTTTCCTATCCTCCCTCAAACCTGCTTTACTATCTGCTTGGTTTTCTCATTAACACAAAGATTTATTTAATCACACTCAATGTGTGTAGGAGGGTCCTTTAACTTTTTGAAAATGATACTTTGAAATTTCCTAGGGCTCGATCCTGGCTCATCTCATAGACCCTTCCTTTTGCTGCTGCTAGTCGGAAACCTATGTAAAGCAAATAAGCACTCAAAGAGTTGAAAATTGAACAGATGCAGCACTAGAAAAGGCCCAGAAACTCAGTCTAGAAGGAGGGAACGGAGAGGGTTTTGAACACTGAATGAGTTAACCTATGTGGTCTCCTTTCAGCCATGTAACAGCTCTGATGCAAAGGCATCAGCCCACTTTCTAGGTGAGAAAATTGAGGCAGGGAGTGGTTAAGTAACTTGCCCAGAATCACACAGCTTTTGGAAATGGCAACACCCAGGTTTGAACAGGGAGCTGTCAATTCCAAACCCACCTGTGCTCGTCCCTCCACATTCCCCTCTGCCATATTGTTAAAGACTTCAAGGGGTGAGGCTATAAAAGAATCACTGAAGTGGAGAGAAGAAGCAGGCCCCACCAGGCCGGGATGGAGAGCAAGACAAGCGGGGCTTGTTCCACAGAGAAGTCACGCATGTTCACACTGACAGGAAGTATGCCCAAATCTCCCTGTGATTGGACAGCGGCTCAGAATAAAATTTTTTTTTAACGTTTATTTATTTTTGAGAGACAGAGCAAGACAGAGCATGAGTAGGGGAGGGGCAGAGAGAGGGGGAGACACAGAATCCAAAGCAGGCTCCAGGCTCCCAGCTGTCCGCACAGAGCCCGATACGCGGCTAGATCTCAACTGCGAGATCATGACGGGAGCCAAAGTCCAAAGCCTAACGGACCGAGCCACCCAGGTGCCCCAGAATAAATGCTTTAAAAACAAAAACAGGGGCTCCTGGGTGGCTCAATCGGTTAAGCGGCCGACTTCGGCTCAGGTCATGATCTCGCTGTCCCTGAGTTCGAGCCCTGCGTCAGGCTCTGTGCTTGTGGTGACAGCTCAGAGCCTGGAGCCTGTTTCAGATTCTGTGTCTCCCTCTCTCTCTGACCCTCCCCTGTTCATGCTCTGTCTCTCTCTGTCACAAAAATAAATAAACGTTAAAAAAATTTTTTAAATAAAATAAATAAAAACAAAAACAAACAAACAAAAAAGTCTTACAAACCTAAATGACAACCTGAGTTGTCCCTGTTGGAGTCCCTGGCTCCAGTCTGCAAAGGGTTGGGGTGGGGGAGGGGAAGGGGTTGTTTGGTTGGGAAGAACTGGGCATGCTCGGTGCTGCCCCCCCATCTGCTGGAATTGAAGGTGTCTGCAGGGGCTGGGTTGATGCTCTGCGGCATCTGTGATGCTATCCAGCTCAGTCTAAGGCCAGGTGGCCAAGTTCCATTCTGGGGTGACGTGTAACACATCCAGGCCACAACCTCCCATCTACCTTGTATCAGTTACAGAGCTGACATTTTGATCATCTGTCTGACTCCTGCTTTATCTATACTTGTTAGGTTTTACTGGTGTGAATCACACCTCTCTTCCTTCACTGAGTTTGGAGTACTTGATGCTATAGGAATATGCTACACAAATTAACAAATTATACATAAAAATCTATAGAATTCAAGGTAGCAACACTAATTAACATGATGTGAGAGATGGATTCTGTTGTCTCCTAGACATTAAACCACTGGCGCTCTTGTTGGCATGGTCCCCTAGGGAGCCCCACCCACTCCATCATTCTCTTTCCTACCAATTTGACACTTTCCTTGAAAGGTACACCTTGGTATCATTTTGCCTTCATTGAGTACAAATTCATCATTAATAAGACTACCTCAATTCTTGCCCTATTAACTCAAGGTAATGAAAATATTTCTATTTGGCACTAATATGTCCCCAAACATAAATGCAGACACAGGCCTATACATACACAGTAGTTCTTGGGTTATAAGGTGTTGACCTAGATCATTGTCTCTTGAGTTTTTCATTATTATCCACTCAATGAGCTTCTTGAGACATATTTTTCTCCTAATCCCATCCATGAAATTTTAATACCATAGACATACGGTATATTCGTTATATGCCATATGTATAAAGATTTTAAAAGATTACAAATTTTTCATCACACTCCTCTAAGAATCAATTCTTACCCCCTAAGGAACAATATCATGCCCTTTGATAATGCATAATCTAAATCAGTGCTGCCCAACAGAAATCTAATACAAGCCGCATACTGCATATAATTTTTAAATTTTCTATTAGCCATATTAAGCAAATAAAAAGAGACAGGTAGAATTAATTTCATAATATATTTTATTTAATTCAGTATATCCAAAATGTTATCTTCCAGCAGATAACAAGTATGAAAACTTCCTAATGAGATATTTTATGTACTTATTTCTTACTCAGACTTTAAAATGTGTTCTACACTTCAATTACAACTCAATCTCTATTAACCACATTTCAAGTTCTCTATAGCCATATGCAGACAATGGCTACAGGTATTGACTTAACTCGAAATGATCAACTCATCCAAAAGCCAGGCTTACTTTCAGAAAGCTTGCAAACTGCAGAAGATATGTGTGTGGACCTCCAGAGACCCATAGATTGCAGTTTGGAGAAGCACTGACTTGGACAATAAGAGTTTATAAGAACCCATCTAGTCAAACTTCAGAGAGCAAAGGAACCCTGCTCCTGCTGGTCAGCAATTGCAGCAAATCAAATGGTCAAGGGAGACTCTCAAAACCACTTGTCTCCTTACTCAGCTCCTGAGTCCCCACCTCTCCTCTCTACTCTCTGTTCCTCGTGTCATACCCCATGCTCCTCTGCCTCATGGCTTCTCATTCTTGTCTTCCTTCCAAGTGTACCCTCCCCATACCCCCTGCCCTTCCACTGGCTGCCTCCAATTCCAGCTCTGATCTGACAGGAGCTGATTGAGTGGGGAGGTGGGCATCTCTCCAGGATATGGCACCTCTTCGAAGTGGAGCGCTCCCTCCACCACCTTGATGGAGGTCCCCTCATCAGAACGGGCTCCAGGCAGGAGGACAAAGTGAGGGAAGAGCCTGCCTACGTTGCCCACTCTAGACCCCCTTTCTTGGAGCCCCAGCCAGCCTTCCTGGCTTTCCAGAGCTGAAGGTGTCTCCAGAGTCTTACCTCGTCAGCCACACTGAGAGGAAAGAGAGAAGGGGGAGTAAGAGAACAAAAGGACATCCTCCTAAAGTTGCAACTCAAAACTTGTCTCACACACACACACACACACACACACACACACACAGTGGTCCCATTTTTTATGATCTTCAGGACTCTACTTTGTCCTTGACCTGTTTTCAGAATGCCACTTGCTTGAACATGGGTTTGGGTGGAAGAAAGGAAGAGAACGGAAATAAGAGAACTTCCAACCACCTGGTTTTGGATTGCATCAGAGAGCTATTTTTGTGGCACAACCCCCTACACACACAGACACACACACACACACACACACACACACACACACGTACATATAGCTACCAGTCTTTGTGTTTAGGAGAACATTAAATGCAGTTTGCATTCCTTTAGGACAGTGATTGGACTCTCCCCTGCCCAAGAGGATATTTGCAATATCTGGAGACATTTTTGGCTGTCATGATTAAGGCTAAGCATGCTGGTAGCATGTAGTGGGGAGAGGTCAGGCATGCTAAGTATCCTGGAGTACACAGGACAGCTCCCCGTAGCAAAGAATTATCTGACCCAAATGTCAGTAGTGCAAGGTTGAGAAACACTGAGCTTTAGGGAAAGAAAATTTGTTTCACTGGTGAGGGGTTAGGGAGACCTAACCGCAGAAGAGGGGGAGTAAAAGAATGAGGGGATCTCAAAGCATGTTGGACAACTGAGAGAGAGCAGCCTGCCATTGAAAACACAACCCCCATCTGTATGCTGGAGAGATGTTTTTGCTACGTTATTGCAATAGGGGGAAGACACCGGTTGCTAGGATGACCCAGAAATGGGATGGAATGTAAGCCTCTGAAAGTCTGGGTGCCATGCTTGGGCCAGAATCCAGAACTTGTTGAAAGATGAGAGCTTGTCTACTGCCCCTGATACTCCACAGAAGAAATGTAAAAAATACTGGAGTGGGGTGCCTGGGTGGGTCAGTCCGTTAAGCGTCTAACTCTTGGTTTCAGCTCTGGTCATGATCTCATGATTCTTGAGATCAGACCCTGCGTCGGGCTCTGTGCTGGCAGTGTGGAGCCTGCTTGGGATTCTCTCTCTCTCTCTCTCTCTCTCTCTCTCTCTCAAGAGTGACCTCTCATCACACTCTCTCTCTGTCTCTCTCTCAAGATAGATAAACACTTAAAAAAAAAACAAAATAAAATGATTAAAAAAAAATACCAGGGTGAGAGATGGCCAGCCCATAAAAGAACACAATAGCTTGTGTTAAACTTCTGAACCAGTCACGGGTAAATCCGAGGGGCTCTCCACCCTCTCTTCTCAGGGCACATTGCACATTGTGTACACACACAGAGCCTTGTGGAGATGGGACTTCACGATTCCTGGTAGTTTCCCCATTTGTTCTTCTATGAGTCCAGCCTTCTTCTAAACTCTTTTCAACATGCTGGGGAAGGCTGCCATCTTCATCTTGCAGGTGGGAAATCTAAGGCACAGAGAAGTTAGGTCAGTGGCCCACGGCCATACAGCTGGTGAGACGTAGAGGCAGAATTCAAACTAGGTCTGTCTGATTTGATCTGTCCTGGCTTGACACTTGACCACCAGGCCATGATGCCGTTCGGCATGGAGATCTCAGTTAATGGAGGCTGACACCTTCAGATTATTAAAGCCAAGACAAGCAGATGTTTGAATCCACCGAGCATCTCCCCTAAACCATAGCACCGACAGTTCACTGGGCCCAGGGAGAGCACAAGAGGCCAAGCTCTCACAGACTGCCGTGTTCTTCCCCTTCCCCTCTCCCCTTGTGCCTACTAATTGGAAAGTCCAGGCACCACACTTTATCTGCACGATAGAAAGCAAATTTCAAGGCACAAGAAGGCAAGCTTGTTCCCAAGGACTCTCTCAGTAGTTTTAAGGAGTAATTGAAACTCGTAGTTGACCCCAAGCCTGTGGAGTTGGCACCAGGAGGAACACAAGCATTTTATAAATGCTCTTCCAGGAGGGGAGGTGAGCTCACTTCCTGAGGGAATTACTGCAGGGGGTGTCTGCGGGGGCCAGCCAGGCCCGGCTTTCAAACATCTGAAACGGCCCACGGTGTAATCAGGCATGAATATTGATTCAAATAAATTATGCATGTTTATACACTCGTTTATTATTTTATTCACACGCTCGCTCCATGTAGTTAGCCTGGGCAAGTGCCATGGGGCTAGTCAGCTCTTGGATGCTGTAAAAATCAGTTGCTTTGAAATATTTGGTGGCCAAAAGGAAATCCAAGTCGTTAGTGAAAATTATAAGCAAAATGACAGCAAATTTCTATCATCTGGAAGGGCCTTGGCAAGTCCAAGTCATCGGGGTCAGACATTGCCCTATTCCTCGGGCTTTCATGAGACCATGGAAGAGTGAATATGGACGGCTCCAGAGCATTCTAGCAATTATCATTTTAACAAATAGGGCTCTTTTCTAATATTCACATTCCTTTCGCATGGCCTCATGAAAACACAAACATTCACTCCATCCTCAAAAAATGCAGGCGCTCTGGGAGGAAAGAGCTACCCGCTCAGCCCTGAAGCCAAGCTGGAGGAACCAGAGATTGGTGTCAGGTCTTGGGTTATGAAGCTGATGGTTTCCAACTCAGTTGATAAACTAAACCATACCTCTGGGGGCATTGTCATGCCCTGCTCCAGGGGCCCTTCAAGAAAGAAGACATCTCTTCCAGAAGAGACCCTTGGAGGCACCCTTCCAGGAGCTTTGGCTTACATTTTGGGTGACAGTAGTCGAGAGTGGGCAGACAGGCCTGTCTGCTCCCAGATGGGAAGTAAGGTCACCAGGGAGAGCCAAGGCTCTGACAGTTCTGTGAGTCTAGATGTGCAGACTAAGACCCGAAGGAGACCCTCCACATGGGAGGCTGAGCTCTGATGGTCAGGGTCTGCCCTACAGATGGAGCTTTCCCCCAAGAAGCTGCATTTAAAGCTATTCCCGAAGCCTTGTGTTTTGAGGACTAAAGCTGATACTGCCCTTTTCACCCTCATCTGATTTCTGGTGTTTTGTCATTCAGTTACCAGCCCAAAAGGGAAATAGAACAAAGAATTCTGCTTTCCTCAATACATGATACAAGGAAACTTATATGCTTCTACTTACTGAAAAGTCCCTGAAATCAACCTCAGTACAGTATTTTTTCTCTTGATAATTATTTCAGAAGGTACTCACGCCCCAGAAACTTGCATTATGGGTTATGAATGTTTAAATTAATACATGAATTTACGTCTGTACTTTTTATGGATTGTTTTCAAATTTCATGGTCTGAGAGAATTGAAAGTAAAGTAGATAAAACCCAAGAACAACAAACTCATCTCTGAAAGAGATAAAAGTTTTCACTTTCTATGTTATGTGTTTCTACAGTTTTTTAAAACAATGAGGTGAATTATTTATGTAATAGGAAAAAAATTGTTTTTAAAGAAATGAAAAAGCAGCAACACTTAATTGTAAACACTTAGACTCTTGGAGAAAAGAAACAGTATCCCAAAGTTGGGAGGAAGTTTAAAATTGTGTCACTATAATCCCAAAGTACAATTCTCAATAGTTTTTCACTGAAAAGATTGATCGCTCTGGTGTCATAATGGACCCAACCTCAGAGTTAGAATCCTAAGAGCCTGAGATGGAAAGTGGTCCTTAAGTAAGTGCCCTCAGCGGCATGTGGACTCAGCTGTGGCTTCCAGGCACTAAATATTAATGGAATGGGCATCTGGACATCTCCGGACACCAGCGGAAAGGAAATTTTCTAATGGAAAATTCTAGGTGCTAATGGAAGAGAAAATGGTAAATGTGAACCAAATTAAGAAAAAAGATCAGCATCGGGCTAGTTACATCAGTAGAGTATATCTCTCTAATCACAGAAAACAGTATGGCCAACAGGCCTTTGAAGCCAAATGTCCAAGCGACAGATTTGAGTGAAATTAATCCCCAAAACTCATTGGCAAGCTACATGCTGCATAGTGTTTCCTCTGTAGCGATACCTCCTAGCGAGACATTTTTCTCAAGCTTTTCTCACAAGGAGATCCTATATTGGCAGATTTATTAGTCGGTGTTATTATCCTTACAGAACGTTCTATACAGAAAGGGAAATACTTGTTCGTTAACTTCTTTGTACATTCTTGACTTGGAAATAGTTGTTAAGAGTGATGAAATGGAGTGAGTCCTAGAGCAACGTCCCTCTACTGCGTCACTCCTTGTGAGCCCTCCTTCCCCTGGAACCCCCCCACACAAGTAGGCCAACACAGAGGAGGGGCCGGCATCCACACCCACACACACAGTGCATGCATAGGCAGACCACACATGTACATGCACCACACATACATACCACATACACATCACACAAACTACACACCACACACACACTACACACATACACACACACACACCACATACACACCACGTATACCCACACCACACAAACTACACACATACACACACACACACACACACACGCACACACCACATACACACCACGTATACCCACGCCGCACAAACTACACACACCACACGTACACAGCCACACACACTACACTCACACACCACAAACACATATACATCACACACACACACTACACGCCACACACACACACACACCACACACTACATACACTACACATACCACACACATACACACCACACACACCACATACACAGAAATACACCACTTGCACTACACACACCACACATATAAACCACACACATACATACATAACACACACGTACCACATACACACATACACATCACACACACGCTACACATACCACATATACACATATACACCATAACACATACCACACAACACCACACATATACACACCACACAAACTACACATACCACATAGATGCAACCACACACACTCCACACAGCACACATACACAACCACGCACACAATCCACGCGCATACACATCACACACACACACTCCACACACCACACAGACACACCATACACACATATACACCACACACTAAACACACAGCACATATACACGCACTGAACACATACCACATATACACACCACACACACACACCACACACAGACACACCACTTACATACACCATACACATATATATACCACACACACCCCACACACACCACGTATACACATATACAGCAACACATATACACATAAACACACACATACACATACCACACACACATTCACACACCACACACACACTACATGCCACATATACACGCACACCACACCTACACACACACCGCACACACACACACAGGTACACACCACACATACCACGTGTCCACGTATACCACAGACCGCGCACACATACACACACTACACATACCACACATACGCACATGTGCCCGTAAGCCCTGATTGCACAGGTAGCAACCCCACTGTGCCGGTCTGTGGTCAGTATCTGAAGAGTGAACAAGGGCTTAGCTAGTGCGGGGCCTAATTTCGGAGACCTTTGTGCCACTGGGTAGCCAAGTGTAACAACATCCTGTGCTACTTCCAAGAGCACAATAGGCTGGGCCTCTTTCAGCTGGGAGGGGCAAAGGGAAGGGGGAAGACATTGTGAGTCACGAATTTTACCAAAACAAAGTGGACTGCATTCCACATTCTAGAAAGTGTGAGCAGCACCGATTGTATGAGTGTGTGAAAAGGAGCAGGAAAGCCCAAAACAAGCTGAGCATTCTTCTCAAGCATTTTTAAAGCAAAATGAACACTTTTTTAGAGAGGCAAGCTGTGATTTGCCATTTTTCTGGGAAGTCCCTACGTTTCCATCATTAAAGGAAGAGTTAAAAGATGGTAAATACTATGAGCCCTTAAATAAAGTGAGATTCATCTCCAAAATCTAGTGTCCAGCAGGGAAAAAAAATCAAGTGACAAAACCATGCACAGATTATCATCCCACTTCTGAGGAAAGAGAACTTTATTCCATGGCCACATCTATGTGTGTGAATGCACAGAAAAATGACTTGAAGGATCCACCCCAAACTGCTAACAACTGTTATCTCTGAAAAAGGAAACGGAATCCCCAGTGAGGAGAAGCCAGTGATGAAGAGGCTTTTCACAGTATTCCTAATTCATTTGACTCTCCAAGAAAGAAAAACTCACTCTGGTATTACCTGCAAAATGACAAAGGCAAGAAAAAATAATAGAGGAGGGAAAAAAGAAATTGGATTTACACACGTAAATAAGAATTACAACTTTTTTTTTAAACGTCATGCCTCAGTCGGCAGGATGCCCTGGTATTTTGTGTGTTTTTAAGCCGAAGGCACTTTCAAGGTCACTAGTGGAAAGCAAAAGACTTATAAGACACCGAGAGCTTCATTGTAAGTCTCTTGTGGGTCCCTAAGCTCTGAGACGAGCCTAGGAGCTCCAGGGACTTGATGGCAGCAGACATCACTGTAGGCGGAAAGGTTCCAACTCCACTTCGGCCTCTTACTTGCTGGGTGGTCTGGGCTATTCCCTTCCCCTCTCTAAGCCTCGATTTCCCAGTCTGTAGAATGGAGTTAAAAATAGTATTTACCTCACCGGTTGAAAAGAGTGACAGAGATAAAATTCTATGATTCAGAGAGGCACTTAATGGGGCACTGAGGATATACAATAGTTGTTCTAGAAATATTGACTACCATTATTAAAGAAACACCATGAGGCATTCCCACCAGAATGCATGATATCATCCCAAATCCAGAATGAACAAGAAGACTCCACTCACACACTCAGCCGTCTACGAGGAGTTATTGAGCACTTTCCATGCACCAAACGCTCCTGGTACTGCACTCCAGGAGTACTCACTCCAGGAAATGAGTGGCAGTTCCAGCAGAAGGAAAGGTGCTAGGTGCCTCAGGAGCACATGGGTGTGGGTGGCGGAGAATTCAGGCCAGTCTTAAGAGAGGGGAATCAGGTCAGGATTCTCAGAGGAAGCAACATCTAAGACTGAAAAAAGTCAGGTAGAATGAGAATATGTCCCAGACAGAACTCAGGAGCAAAGCTTAGCCGTGCAAGCAACTCAGCAGGTAGCCAGTAACACAGATAGTTCAGGTGGAGCAGGCGATGCGAATGCAGGGGAGAAGCTCGGGAGGTAAGCAGAAATAAAAGATAGTGTATATCTAATAAATTCTCCTCCCCGGCACATTACACACCCAGTTATAGGTTTTCCCTGCTGGGCTGAACACTGCAGACTGGCT
Source organism: Felis catus (assembly GCF_018350175.1). Classification (NCBI taxonomy): domain Eukaryota; kingdom Metazoa; phylum Chordata; class Mammalia; order Carnivora; family Felidae; genus Felis; species Felis catus. The sequence continues at coordinate 29,678,264 of NC_058380.1, read as the reverse complement.
CATTGCTCTGTCAATGGAAAAACTATGTGTCAGGTCAGGGGAGGAGCCTTTACAGCAACGAAAAGGCAGGACCAGGTTGGGAGATATTGGGGGAAACTAATGCCCACAGGTAAGAAGAGACATCGTCGAGTGTTTGTGAGTGTCAGGTATGAGCCACAGACAGATGAGGGTAACTAAAACCTAAATGATATGAAACTCCCACCTTAGTCTCCCTTTGCAGACACTTGCAGGTCAAGATTTCCCAAGCCTCATCTCAGGGAGTCTCTAACACAGTGTACTCAGCTGGGCCAACACAGTAGGAAAGTGCCAAGGTGACATGTAGTGGGGAACAGGTTCTGGCTCCTTCCAACAGAGCACTTGTGGTGCCCAAGAGAAAATCAACAGACCTACACTTTGAGTTTGAGCAGATGAGCACGGGGAAGGGTGAATTCTTGGAACTAGAATGAAGCCCAGGAAAATGAAGAGGTTGATCTGATCCCAGATTCTCTAGGTATCGAGAATAAGGTCATCAGTATTCCTACCTTACCTTTTGCTCCCTTTTCGGTTAGGTTAGAAAACTATGGCCCGCTGTCTAGTTTTCCTTTCTGTTACCAACACTGGTCTATGGATTGTTATGGACTCAGCTTCAAAGCAATAACAGGTTGAGGAATCCCAATGTCCAGTGCTCACACAAGCCCCACTGTCTCCAAAGACCTAGGAGCCATATGTTGTATCACAGGCTCCCACCCCCACCACCCACATGATCGGACCTGGGTGTAGCCACTCCTTGGACTAGCCAAGTGAGAAGGAGCTGGGCCAGTGAGATTCTCTCACTCTTGCAAACTTTACTTGAGAGACAAGAGAATCCAAGCTGAGAACCCGAGCCGAAGGGATGCAGAGAGAGGAGACACATGAAGTACAGTAGAAGCCACAAGAGGCCATAAGCAAACTGAAGTTACAAGGAAGCCACGTTTTGAGGAAGAAGACAACATGAGCCGAATGGTGAGGAGCTGGTTGGTAAACAAAAGAGGAGCAAGAAGACACCATTAGAAGGAAAGGCTGAGAGGGGCGCCTGGGTGGCAGAGTCGGTAAGCATCAGACTTCAGCCAGGTCACGATCTCGCGGTCCGTGAGCTCGAGCCCCGAGTCAGGCTCTGGGCTGATGGCTCAGAGCCTGGAGCCTGTTTCCAATTCTGTGTCTCCCTCTCTCTTTGCCCCTCCCCCGTTCATGCTCTGTCTCTCTCTGTCCCAAAAATAAATAAACGTTGAAAAAAAAAATTTAAAAAAAAAAAAGAAAGAAGGAAAGGCTGAGAGAAAGGCCATGAAGGAGAATGTAAAACACTCACGAAGAGATGCTGGTGCTCTCAGGAACAATGCTGCATCAGGGAAGGAGCCCCAAGTGTTTCCCAGATCGCCATCTTTCACCTCCAGAGAGGCTGGCTCCTTCACTAACATGGTGGGCTCAATACTTCTCACCTACCTCAGCCAGCCTGAATGCACTTCCTGTCCTGGGGTCCAAAGAACCTGGGAACACAGATGACAGACTCCGAGAGGCCTGGAGGAAGACATACACCCTAAGGACTAGGAGAACATGGGTATTTTCCACCAAGTTTCTGCTACCAATTTCTGAGGAACTGTGAAACATAGGAGTAGTGACAAAAATACAGACATAGAAAATCTTTGTCTGGGTTTTATGAGGGTGGGCAGGTCGTGGATCCTACCACCTTGTGAACTTTGACTCTATTTTGTGCAAGATTCTAGGGCAGAAAAATCAGACCAAAGGAGGTGGTCATAGGAGCCAGCAATGGCTTATGAAGAATTGTTTGTAGCATATTTAACACATCTGCTTTTCTAAAACTGGAATGGAAATTCAAAGAGTTTCTGCTAGACTATGCTTTTAGAGGAGTTGACTTTTTCCACCTTTGCCCCCGTGTGGAAGCCATTCTTTAAAATACAGACTTTAAAATCAAACACATCCCAAAATGTGGTGAATTAGGCACTATGACTCCTCAGTCCTTGAACATTGTGTCCTTCAAGTTTGACTTTCTACATCCAATAACATGTGATTTGTCAGCCTTCCTAAATTCTCCCTAATTACCACTATTTTTGTTAATAAGAGAACATACCAAATATGTACCAGATAGCCAGATAGCCAAATTTATTAGTTTGCTAAGACTCTTCCTCCTGCAAGTCCCCTTTTTTGAATAGTAAGCAGCTTTTATCAGTAATTTATTTCCAGAAGCCAAAAAGGCTATATATCAACTTTCAACTACCTCCTGTCCCCAGAATCCCCCACTCTCACAAGCATGGAAAAATGAGTTTGTCTTACTGTTTTCAAGGGGCCCAGCCCTGTCTGCCTTCTCCTTGGGCATCCCAACTATGAAACCTGGCAGCAATTCTGGTTTTTGCATCAGTGCCTGATGCAACTCTTCAGTGAAACTGGGTTAGGGTGGGAGGAGATATGTCAGAGCTCAGGTCTTATTGGAAGCTGAACCATGACTAAGACATAGGAAATCAAGACTGAGGCTACCAAAGATCTCTCTTCTGTCTCAATAGCTTGGATCTTCACTGGTCTTATCATTCTTTATGTTTCTAAATCTGATCCAGGATTTCCACTGCCGGCCATGGACCCAGCTCATGAGATGAGCCAATAAACTTGAGCACATTCCTGGTTCAAAAGCTTGAAATGATCAATAAGACATTTGCTACTGTCCCATCTATCTCATGGAATGAAATTTATGGAGCCATATTGGGATATATGATGATATTGTCAAACCAGACGTCAGACTCATCCTTGAGGAGATCATGGAGGTATTAATATTTTGAGCCATCAAGATCTTTCTTGGTTGAACTCCAGTTGAAATCAATCGTTGTCCACATAGTCTTGTTCTCTTCCTATCAGATGAGGAAATGCTAGTACTGCTTGAACCACTGCATCACAGCCTCAGCACTGGGGGCTCTGACACAATGGGATACAAGATTTTTTTATTTCTGTCACTGTATTTTTGGTCTCTGACTTATTTTTGTTGTTGTTGCTGTTCCTAAGGATTTCCATCTTTCCACTTCCACCTGTTCTTGCATACTGTCTACTTTATCCATTAGAGCCCTTAGTATAATTTTTTGAAATTCCCAGCTGGATAATTCCAACATCCCTTCCATATGTGGTACTGATGCTTGCACTATCTCTTCATATTGTGTTTTTTGTCTTTTGCTATGCCTTGTAATTTGTTCTTGATAGCCTGACATGGTGTACTGGATGAAAGGAGCTGCCATAAATAGGCCTTTAGTAACACGGTGGTGAGGCACAGGGGGTGGGGGTGGGGTGGGAGGGAAGCATTCTATAATTTTGTGCTTAGGTCTAAGCCTTTTAGTGACACTATGACCCTGGACTGTGAACTTCACAAGTGTTTCTCAGTTTTTTCTCCTTAGATGGGACAGGATGGCTTTAGTGGGCTGGAGTTGGGTATTTCCTTCCCAGGATCAGGCTCTGGTAAAACAGTTTCCACTGAGTGCAGGCCCTGTTAAGAAGAGCTAAGTGCTCTAGCCTATTTCAGAATGGCTCCTTTTCTCGTCCCCTGCTGGGCAAGGGAATTTTTCCCAGATATTTGATGTTTACTGTGAGGACCTGGTCAAGCTCCTGGAGGTAAATCTCACAAAATTGTGGAGAGTTCTCCCCCTGGAGAGTTTTTAACTCTTAGACTTGTCTACTCTGAGCCCCCCACCATTTACCAATTCCAGTTCCTGCTCTCCCAGGTGGCACTGGTTCCCATACAGCTTCCACTTGGCTCTGCTCTAGTAAGCCATGACCTCCTGTCTCCCCAGCCCTGGAGACAGAGGTTTGCCCTGTGTCCTCACTTCTCTTACAGATCCAAGACGAGTTGTTGATTTTCCAGTCTGTTCAGGTTTTCATTTGTTCTTAGGATGGAGTGGTGGCCTCAAGCTCCTTCCACGAAGAGCTGGAAGTGGAAAGTCCCAAGAATTTTTTTAAATCCCCTTTGTCTCCACCATTATACCATGAAACAAGACAGGGAGCATGACTACCACCATCCACATTTTATGTTATCTTTTTTTTAAGATGTACTTATTTGAAATGTATTAGGGAAGTTGCAGCGAGTGGGGAAAACATGACTTTTAAAATTATAACAGTTTCATTACAAATAATTATCTCCATTACACTCAACATTTTTTTGAGTTCATTTATTTATTTTGAGAGAGAAAGAGACAGCACAAGTGGGAGAGTAACAGAGACAGAGACAGAGAGAGAGAGAGAGAGAGAGAAAGAGAGAATCCCAAGCAGGTTCCATACTGCCAGCACAAAGCCCAAGGCAGAGCTTGAACTCTCAAAACCGTGAGATCATGACCTGAGTTGAAACAAAGAGTTGGATGCTTAACTGACTGAGCCACCCAGGCGCCCCTCCATTACACCCAACATTTTATGTTATCTTGGAGTACATTCTAGAAATATGCTTGAGAAATAAAAAATACCCTCTGATCCATGATCTGACCTAAACCAAAAAACCTAACAGAAATCAGGGAAAATAAAGGCCACTGAGCTAAAAGTAAGTGCTTGACCCTTTGGTGTCCAAGGGCCTTTCATGGAAAGTAGGGATCATCAAAGTCTACTGGCTTTACATGGATGCTTAACTGTTGTGCTCTGTGCATAGTGACGCGACTGGTTCTGGCAGAGGGAATGCCTGAAAGGACAATGTTTGGGAAATGCAGGCAAGACCCAGGTAAACATTTCTGAATGGAATTAGTGCTGGGAGGAGGAGAATAGTGATCCGAGAAGACCGTTTCTTTTGGTGATTTTGTTAGTTGTCTGCGGCAGATACTGCATATTATTTCAAACATCATCTCCTACTCTGTCTAGTACAGGTCCCTGCTCTATAGAGTCTTAAAAGGGGGAAATCCATCCTTCCCAGACTCCCTGAAGAAGCACTTGTTGCTCTCCAATTGGATCCGATTATTGTCTGCATTTTTATGGGAGTAAGCAAGCGTTCTAGATTATACCAAACAGATGCATCCATGAGAGACTTGGAAAGCGTCAGTGAGTGACGGAAGGCAGCACTCATGAGGGAAGAGGGATCTGTGGCAGCCATGGCCAAGGTTTCCTCTATGGTCCCAGCAGCATGTGGTCTGGTTAGTTGGCAGTGGGGGCAGTGAGGTTTCTGCTAGAAAAGTCTCATTGTGTGGTTGGTGTTTCTTCTGGTTGCTTATTCCTGACTATGTAGTGTCCAAGCTTAGCTCCCTGGTCCTACCAGAAATTCTTTACTAACTCTGTTTGAACTAGCTGGGTGGATTCTGTTGTTTGCCTTTGAGAAAACTTGGCCTCCTCATGGTTTCCAGGCAATGAGGTGGCAGGGAATGGCCACACAATCCATTCATATCTTTCTCTCTTCTCCAGTGCTTCCACATGACCAGATAAGGCTCTGAAAGATGAATCATCTGAAAGATGATTCTGATGGGCCAACTAAGAGACCTGAACCTAATCTTTAAAAGACACTAGAAAGACCAATGTGAAAAGTTCAGAATTTCCTCACAAACTCTATCCTGAAAACACTGCTGATATCTTTATGTTTGAAGGAATCTATCTTGAAGAAATTAATCATATCCTATATTTTATACAGGAAGCCCACTTCAATGAGCTTCATAATAGTTAAAATTTTTTTAAGAAAAAGAACACTTAAAGGAAAATATGCAGTCCAATTCATTAGTGAAGAGTTTGATAAGTTGTTTTTCTTTCCCCTGTCACTTCTTTTACATCTCTGAATTCAGAACTTTTTATTAGGCTCTAACATAGGGTTTCCATGTTTCATTGAGGTTCTCCTCAGAAGATTTTTTTTAAGCAACTGCATTTATTCTGAGAACATATCTATCTCTGCTACCTTCCCTATTAGGGCAGCTTACCCTTATTTAAAATCTGGAAGTTGACCTAGGGCTATAGGTTTACATAATAAAAAGAACTCATGGGGCATCCGGGTGGCTCAGTCAGTTAAACATCCAACTCTGGATTTTTGGCTCATATCATGATCTCATGGTTCATGAGATCGAGCCTGTATCAGGCTCTACACTGGCAGTGTGGAGCCTGCTTGGGATTCTCTCTCTCTCCCACTCTCTCTGTCCCTTCCCTGCTTGCTGTCTATATCAAAGTAAATAAATAAACTTAAAAAAAAAACTCATTCACTGAGTCACACGTGAAAACCATGACCCAGAAGCTCTGGGCACAGAGCATATAAATACTCAGTAAATAAATAATAATTATGGAAGAGGGTATGGGTTTGTAAACAAAAACTAGATGCCTCTTATTTTGAGCCTGAGTATAGAATGATGTCAGGAGGATGGGGACAAGAAGGTTTTGAGCACTAGAAAAGGAATTTGATGTCCATAAAAAAGATTTCACCGTCTTAGGAAAGGATAGCTCCTCTCGCTCAGTTACCGATGGCAGAAACCTGGTAGTTATTCTCCACTCCCGTCCCTTTCTCACTTCTCATAGATGATCCATCACCCAACTTCTCCATTCCAGCTCCAACATGTTTCTTGAATTCATCTATGTCTTTCCAAGTCTTCTGGCAACGTCAAAGTCCAGCTGAATATCATCTCTGGCCTGGACAACCAAAGCAGCCTCCTGACCAGCCTGCCTGCTTCCTTGCCAGGCCTCCTACCAGCCATTGTCTTCATAGTAGCCAGAGCCAACATTAGCCACAGGGCAGCAGGCCACACCTGCCTCCACACCATGCTTGGGTCCTGCCCACCTTGCCAGGTTCATCTCAGTACCATCCACCATGCTTCATCACGTTCCCCTTCCCATTAATTACAGGCCAACCTCCTTTTTTCTCAGAGTCCACACAGGAGAACATCTTATCTGCCTGGAATGTCCTTCCCTGACTCTTTGTGGCATTCACTCAGCTCTGAGCTAACTGCCACTTTTCAAGCCAGGCTCTCTCCCACCCCCTCCCCCACACCCCCATACCTCACGGTATGTCCCACCCCACTGCCCCTTATACTCTCCCAGCACCTGTTCTTTTCCCACAGATTGTCTCAGAGTTTGTAATCATATATTTACTCGTATCTTATCCTGCTTATGTCACTTCCCCACTAAACTTCAAGCTTCTCAAAGACTGACCCTTCCCTATTTTATTCACCATTGTGTTCCTAGAACGTAACATTGTGCCTGGCACATAGCAGGTTCTTACGTGTATCCATTTTAACTTCTGGACAGATCAAAAAGCTGCTTAGGATATTAATTCAGAAGGATTTAGCAATAAGCAACAAAGGGGGAATTAAAGTTAAATGAAGAAAACTCTGGTTGAAAAACGGATCTGGCCAGTACCTCCAGAAGCTGGGGGGAAGAAATGACAACTAATTACATATACTGCTCACTCTGTGTTGTTTCCACCTGCCAGTCTTCAAAAATATAGATAACGGTCCTTGAAATTGGAGTTGCAATAACCAGTTTGTAAAGCAGCTCACATTATCTACTAATGTTACAGATAAGTGTACCCAGAAATCCACTCTTACTGTATAAGCAACAGACGCATGTGCAGGAATGCAGGAATAATACTTAATTATTCGTAACAGTCCTACACTGGAAACCACCCAGTGACCACCAACAGTAGGCTAGATACATAAATTATGGTTTAGTCATGCAGTATAACACAACTACCACCATAGACGGCAACAAGGATGAATTTCACAAACTCAATGATGAGGAGGCAAAAAAAAAAAAGTCAGATGCTCAAGCCACAAACTGTATGATTCCATTTATACAGAACTCAAAAAAACAGACAAAATTAAACTATGGTGTTTAGGGATACAAGCTTAAATGTAAATGTATTGATCCTATTGATCCTAAGAAAGAGCAAGAAAGTGATTGTCATAAAATCGGGGTACTAGTTACCTTTAGGGAGCAGTGGGGCCATGAGGGGGTCTCTAATTGCTGATAAATTTCTATTTCTTGACCAGGGTGGTAGCTAAATAAGTGTTTGCTTTCGGGTAAATATTGAACGGTGTTTTTAAAAACTAAATATGCATAAGAATCACTTATTTTTGTTTCGGAATAGAGAGAATGAGAGAGACAGTGGGGAAGGGGCAGAGAGAGAGGAAGAGAGAGAGAGAGAATCCCAAGCAGCATGGAGCCCGATGCAGGGCTCAAACCCACGAACCCACAAACCGTGACCTGAGCCGAAGTCAGACGCTTAACTGACTGAGCCACCCAGGAGCCCCTAAAAATAACAATTCTCAAGCCCGAGACCCAGAGAGTCTGATTCAAAGAGTATAACTCAGGCCCAGGAAGTTACACTTTTTTTTTTTTTTAATTTTTATTTATTTTTGAGAGACAGAGTATGAGCAGGGGAGAAGCAGAGAGAGAGGGAGACACAGAATGCAAAGCAGGCTCTAGGCTCCGAGCTGTCAGCACAGAGCCAGACGCGGGGATCACTCACGAACTATGAGATCATGACCTGAGCCGAAGTCGGACACTCAACCTACTGAGCCACCCAGGTGCCCCCAGGAAGCTACACTTTTAACAAAGGACTTGAGAGATTCTAAGGCAGGTGGTTCTCAGGCCAGACTTGGGAAAATAAAGATTGACAACCTCAAAGTTGGAAAGGACTTTAAGGGACAGTCAGAAAGCTTACCCAGATTCCCAATTTATTGCTTGGCATAAAGGGCTTGGGGGCTTCAAGGTCCTTCCTTCAAGCCTTCCTTTGATCCAGGCATGGAGCCCATTGGTAGGGGACAGAGATACAAAGACCACTTGCAACCCAGCAACGGTTTAAGTAAACTTAGAAACAAAGTGAGGGAGAAGCTCAGAATTGTACTGCAGTGTCTCTAAGGTCACAGCTGTGTGTCTCATGAGAAAATTAACCATTGCAGAGTTTCTTCACTACATTTGATCACTTTTGTAGCTTTTAAAAGAGTGGCCTTATAATCATCACTGGGCTCAGCGTTGCTTATTTGTCAGGTGCGAAGGGCCATGATCTTGGGATGTGCGATATAGAAAACCAGGCCCGTCTTGGTGGAGGTGTTAAATCTGCAAGCACCCATGTCCAGTACAGCTGTGCCCTGCTGGAAAGACTGGTTTCCTAGGGAAATGCAGGCGGATGGAATGTGCAGACCCATTGTTTCCTTGCCTCTGTAACAGAGAACTTCCCAGAGCTTTCTCTCTGGGCAGCAGCTCCTGGGCCCCAGGCCTCTCCCAGGTGCCCTCCCCACCCCCACCTGCACCCGCAGGGCTCTGTGCCTCACAGAATGGTATGCAAGCAGTGGTGATAACAGGGAGGCTGCCGATCAACTCTGCTGGGCTGCAGTCACCATTGAAAACCACTCAGCCAGAACTAGCCAAATATACCCATTCATCAGAACCACTTGCCTCTTAAAGTTAGGTCCTAATCCCTAATGCTACTCACCAAAGAAGCCTGTGTTGTGTTGTGTTGTGCTTCAGTTCCCTGGAGACTTGTGATATCTGCACGCGGTGGGGTCTTCCCTTTATTTTTTGCCTGCTCCTCAACCCCTCTTGGGTTCTATGATTTTTCAAGGACCTGTGCTCAGGATTCCTCCAATGTTGACTGGAGCCAGACATGTCTGGGCACATCTGGAATCCCTATCTTTCCTTTCCTGGACGGAGCGGACAGCTTTCTCTGAAAACCCCTCTACTCTGATGATCCCACCTGCCACCTGGAGTCCTCTCACAGCCAGTCCCCAACCCCAAGCTTCCCAAGCCTTATTGTTGCCCGGATTGTTTCCCACCAGCCAGAGGAGTGTGTTTTGTGTTTCAACCTCACCCTCCCATCTATAACCCTATAAGCAAAGGGAAGCTGCCGGAAAGGGTGTATTCCTAAGCTGGAGAGTTACAATCAGGGTGGGCTTTGAGGAAAATGATCAGGGGGCAGTAAGCTTCCATTGCTTTATTGAATTTGGAAAGTCTGTGAAGGAAAAAGTATTATGCATATGCAAGCATAACCTCTTAACGCATTTTCCAAGGATCTCAAATGAAAAAATTTAATACACAAAATGGGAAGAACTGCAACTTTGTGGGTGGTATCCTGGAAAAAGCTTTGGGCCAGGACGAGAGAGAGAAGGATTCTCTTCTCATTTCTGCCAATAAATAGTTTGAGGCCTTACGCAAATTGCTTGGTCTTCGGTTTCCTTATTTCTACAAGGAAGCATTTGGATTTACCAACAATTTCTTCCAGCTCAGAAATTCTATAAATTTATGGGTACACATTATTCGTATTCTATTACATGTAAGGACTATGTGAGCAAAAACTTGACCTCAAGACTTAACTGTGCTACTTGTCTCCACCCATCTTTTCCCTCCCTGTCCCAGGCAATATGAAATTTCCAACAATGCCTGCTGGGCCAGCGTCCCACCTGCGCACCACGCATGTATAGTCATTTGTGTCCTCAGTAATTAGCTTATTTCTCTCCCACCTCATCCCTGGATTGCAAAAAAGAACAAGCTATACAGTATAACATAACATAATAGGAGCAATTAGGGTTGGGGCAATGTCAATAAGCCTGGAAACTCCCAACGAGAGAATAAGATATTCAAGTCCCATAAAGTTGTTATCGTTCCATCTCAGATTTGGCCCCAAACTTCCTGGAAGCCAAGGAGAAAAAGGAAGCCCCACAGATAGACAATTAGCACCTTAGAACAGAAAGTTCACAAACATATGAACCAGCGCTTTCAGGGATGTGCGGCTTCCCTATATCCTATTTCCAAAAGATCTCTGGGGCTTTTCATATGGGAACAAAAATCAACAAAGTGGATCCTGCACTCAGCAGCCAGCCCTCAGTGAAATCGGTGGGAGAGAGCATCTGGCTTATTTTTGTACCATTTCTCATAAAACCTGCAGTAGTCTGACTATAGCTACAAAGTCAGGTGATAACCAGTGCTACACACGAAAAGGAAGAGGCTTAAGGGGGACAATGAGTGATGAAGTTGACCAGAACTGTTTTCATAAAATAGTTAGGCAAGTCCTTTCTGATTTGATGGCATCTGAGCAGAGATCTGGAGGAAGTAAGGGAGAGAGTCTCCAGAATCCCTGAAAAGAGCATTGCACGCACAGAGAGAGCAGCAAGTGTAAAGGCCCTGAGGAAAATACCAGCAGGAGGCCAGGGTGACTAGAGTCGGGTAGGTGCTGGGACTAATGATGGGGAGATGGCATCAGAAAGGAATAAGGTCAGAGGCAGCATGGAGGACAGATTGTGTGTGGCCAGCAGGGCTTTGGCTTTCACTGTAGGTGAAATGAGAAGACATTGGAGGCTTTCAAGCCCAGTGTGATTGATGTATGTAGCCAGAAATAACTGCAGCAGGGGCATCTGGGTGGCCCAGTTGCTTAAGCCTCCGACTTGATTTCGGCTCAGGTCATGATCTCCGGGTTCATAGAATCGAGCCCTGCATCAGGCTCTGTGCTGACAACATGGAGCCGCTGAGGGATTCTATCCCTCTCTCTCTGCCTCTCCCTTGCTCGCACTCTTTCTTTCTCTCTCAAAATAAATAAGTAAACATTTTTTTTTAAAGAAAGAACTGCTGCAGCTTCTTCCTCCTTCTGAAACCCCAGAAGCTACAGAGAGAGCCAGGACCCCTCCTCTGCCATTGATGGGATCTTCGCAATCCAACCTGAAGATTCAAGGTATGCATAGCCCTGAGAGTGAGCAGCTCCTTAAATTTTGCCTCACCCTGGTCGAGAACTTGGCTCCCAAGACCAGAACCCCAAGAGGGCTAAGACAGTAGTTTCCAACTGGTCTTTGTTCCTTGTATCCTGAGGGTTCTTCAGAGAGATAAACACCCACCCCTGCTTGCTTGAACAAGTATGTTCTGTTTCCATCTGTGTCAGAGCTTCTGTTTTTTTGTTTTGTTTCGTTTTTAAGATTTTATTTTTAAGTAGTCTCTACACCCAATGTGGGACTTGAACTCACAGCCCTGAGATCAAGAGTTGCAAGCTCTGGGGCGCCTGGGTGGCTTAGTCGGTTAAGCCTCCGATTTCAGCTCAGGTCATAATCTCGCGGTCTGTGAGTTGGAGCCCCGCGTCGGTCTCTGTGCTGACCGCTCAGAGCCTGGAGCCTGTTTCCGATTCTGTGTCTCCCTCTCTCTGACCCTCTCCCATTCATGCTCTGTTTCTGTCTCAAAAATAAATAAACGTTAAAAAAAATTAAAAAAAAAAAAAAGGAGTTGCAAGATCTACCAACTGAACCAGCCAGGCATCCCAGAGCTTACGTTCCCTGTCAGTCAGTTATTGCTTGCAAAAAAATCTGTCTGGGAAAAAGGATTGCAGGATATTCACCAGACTGTCCTTGGTTATCCGTGGTCATCATAGGTGGGTATGGGAGGGAGGATAGAGGAAGCCAGCAGGCAAAGGTAGAAGTTATTCTAAATTGTTGCAACTATGTACTATAACCAGGCATAAATTTTGTTCCTTTTAAGGGAACATGAGGGGCACCTGGGTGGTTCAGTCAGTTAAGTGTCTGACTCTTGATTTCTGCTCAGGTCATAATCTCACAGTTCATGAGGTCGAGCTCCCGAATAGGGTTCTGCACTGACAGTGGGGAGTGTGCTTGGGATTCTCTCTTCCTCTCTCTCTCTGTGCCCCTCCACTGCTCATGTTCTTTCTCTCTTGCTCTCTCCTCTCTCTCAAAATAAATAAATAAAAATTTTTAAAAAATAAAGGAAACATGGTATGAAAAAACTAAAACCTGTAAAATTATTGGAAGATGCTGGGATATGACCATTCTGAGGTGGTCCTTCGTGGGTGCTGTTCAGTCTGGATAAGGAAGAGAAAACTGGAAAGGAGAGAGGACGGGGAGTGCTTTGTCCTGGTGGACACCCCAAAGCTTTCTGGATTTAATAGTAATAAAAGGTTGAACTTGATGATTCCACAGGAAGCGTGTTGAATTGGATGGTTGTCTGCCACAGACACAACCAAACAAGAAGAAGGGTATTGAGAAAGCAAGCCTCTTTATTGGTATCCTCAGGCTACCTTAACAAATGCTGCAAACTAAGTGGATTAAAATAAGCAAGTTGTATCCTCTCATCTTTTTGGGGCTGGAGGTCTGAAATCAAGGTATTACTAGGGCTGTGTTCCCTCCAAAGACTCATGGGGAAAAGCCTTCCATGTCTCTTCCAGCTTCCCACAGCTCTGGACATTCCTTGGTTTTTGGTTCCAGTTTTGGCCTCTGGCTTCACATGGCCTCTTCCTCCTTTTCTCTAAGGTGTCTCTGATGAGGATCTTGTGTTGGAATTAGGGCCCATCCTAAACCTAGGATGATCTCCTCTGGACAGCCTTCATTTAGATATGACATTCCAAGATATGACGTATCTTTTTGGGAGCCACAATTCATCCCATCCAAGGGACACTTCTAGAGACAACAGCCCACAATAAATGGTAGATGTTACGCCCTCCACCACCTGGGAGAAGCAGGAGTGCAGCCCGAGGGTGTTGCCAAGATAAAGTGAGATGTCGAGCACAAAGTAACTGCACATAGTAAGAATTCAACCCCACACGTGTAAGAAGCAGGGGAGAAGCAGGGGAGAAACAGGAAGGGGCACGAAGCCAGAAAGCAAGCAGCTAGATGAAGGCTCTGAAGTCAGGCGAGCAGGTGTGATGGGATCAGCAGGTCAATGAGGTAGCTGGCACAGGGGACAACGTGATGACTGGGTGTGGCACAGCAGTTTGGGCCCTGGCTGCACTTTAGAATCATCTGGGAACTTCTTTAAAAAAATAAAAATAAAACTCAGTCCCCTCCCTCAAAGATTCTGATTTAATGGGGTTGAATTGGTGCCAGGGCATTCATACTTTTTAATGGTCCCCAGGGGATTCTAACGTGTGGCTCAAGTAGAGGAACACTGGTAGCTGAAAGAGCAGTTGAGGGAAGTTGTCCAAGACCTGGGTTCTTCTCCAGGCTCTGATGCTCTCATTGGACCAGTAAATTCACTTCTCCCTGGTGATGTGGTGTCGCTCAGAGAAAATAACCGAGGTTGCTTTTTTTGTGCTTGTTAAACACTCCCTCCACACGATCATCTTAGCTTTGCTCCTGCTGCAGGGCCAGTTTTGAGACCTTTCGTGAATGCATACTGCTCTGATTTTGCTTTCCATAGGCTTCTGCACAACTGGAGTGATTGCACTACGCTTCGGGACTCCAGCGTGGCCAGCTGTTCAAATTGTTACAAGATTTTAACGTCCATGTGATGTGCCTTTCTAAGGAGACCCGTATTCTTTCAGAGCGTTCCCCAAATGTCAGCCATGGTTATTTAAATATCCCCTCCCCATCGACGGCACGGCACCATGGCTCACTCCTTTGTCCCTCTATTCTGAGTACTCTTTCCTCTGGGGTCTGAGGAAACGTCTTTTTTTTTTTTTTTTTAATGTTTAAAAGAGAGACAGTGTGATCAGGGGAGGGGTAGTGAGAATCCAAAGCAGGTCTATGCTCTGAGATGTTAGCACAGAGCCCATTATGGGGCTCAAACCCACGGACCTTGAGATCATGACCTGAGATGAAGTCAGACACTCAACCGACTGAGCCACCCAGGTGCCCCTAAAAAAAAATCTTTTATTCTCATATCTAGCTTCAGCAAGAAAGAAGACACAAACTCACCAGAGCTCTTTGTATTGCAATACTTACTCATCTCTAGGCCTTAGAGTTTTATTACCCATGTAAAAGTGTTACGGGTGACCATACAATGTCTTGAGATACTAAGTTAAGTGTATTTTTTTTAACCCTCTCCCCCATGCAAGCAAGTAGCCAGGCCTGTGTTGATCCTCACAATCATGCCCTGGATCCTCAGAGGGCAGCTCAAACAGAGCACAGTCTTGGGTGTGCCCTCTTGGGTGTGTTCCCCACGAGAAGCAAGCCCAATGAGCAACATCCAGCATCCTGGGCTCTGAGATAACCCACTGAGTGTGGCCAAGGAGCTCTTCTATTCAGAAGGGGCCCTGCCATCCTGTTTAGACATTCTAAACACCACACCTGAACTGCAAAACTAAGCTACATTGGGAACAGGATAAATAATCTGTCAGGGATTGAGAACTAACATAAGGCTGAAAATAAAGATTAAATGAGCCCCTCCTGGGACAGAGAAGAGGTAGAGGTAGGAGTTTCCTGGGATTGGTATCAGCATAAGATTAGAGTGACTTTTTATTTTTTTTTAATGTTCTGAAATTCCACAGTGAAATATCCAGGTTTAAAAATAATGCTAAGCCCTCCTAAGAATGCAAGTAACAGAGACAGGAAACAAACAAATCTCCTAAGTTACTGTGCTGTGGTAGAAGAGCACTGAATTGGGAATTGATATAGTTGGGCCGGCCTTCAGTGCTACCTTGTCATTAACTACTTATGCGACCTTAGGTAAGATTCATAACCTTTCCAGGGCACATGTTTTCTCACCTACAAATGAGGAAGTTGAATTACAAATTATTAAAATGGACTCCTAGGGCACCTGGGTTGCTCAGTCAGTTGAGCGTCCAACTCTTGGTGTCAACTCAGATCATGAGCTCATGGTTCGTGAGTTCAAGCACTGTCAGTGCAGAGCTGGAGTGGAATTCTGTCTCTCCCTCCCTCTCTTTCTGCCCTCCCCCGCTCACTCTCTCTTTCAAAACTAAATTAACATTAAAAAAAACTTTTAAAAAATAAAATAAAATGACTTTATACTGGCGCCTGGCTGGCTCAGTCAGTTGAGTACCCAACTCTTGATTTCAGTTCAGGTTATGATCTCATGGTTCATGAGATCAAGCCCCACATTGGGCTATGTGCTGACAGTTTGATGCCAGCTTAAGATTCTCTCTCCCCCTCTCTCTCTGCCCCTCCCCTACTTGCACACATGCACTCTCTCTCAAAATAAATAAATAAACTTTGATGGGGCGCCTGGGTGGCGCAGTCGGTTAAGCGTCCGACTTCAGCCAGGTCACGATCTCACGGTCCGTGAGTTCGAGCCCCGCGTCAGGCTCTGGGCTGATGGCTCAGAGCCTGGAGCCTGTTTCCGATTCTGTGTCTCCCTCTCTCTCTGCCCCTCCCCCGTTCATGCTCTGTCTCTCTCTGTCCCAAAAATAAATAAACGTTCAAAAAAAAATTAAAAAATAACTAACTAAATAAATAAATAAATAAATAAACTTTGAAATAAAAAATAAAGTAAAATAGGGGGACCTGGGTACTCAGTCGGTTAAGCATCCAACTTTGGCTCAGGTCATGGTTTCACAGTTCATGAGTTCAAGCCCTCCATTGGGCTCTTTGCTGTCAGCATGGAACCTGGAGCCTGCTTGAGATCCTCTGTCTCCCTCTCTCTCTCTCTCTGCCCCTACCCCACTTGCTCTTGCACACTGTCTCTAAAAAATAAACATTAATAATAATAATAATAATAGATAAAATAAAATGGGTTTATACATTTAGAGGTATAAACTTACTTTATTTACAAGGTAAATAAGTCATGGGGATGAAAAGTACAGTATAGAGATTATAGTCAGTAAGATGGGAGTGGTGTTGTTTAATGACAGAAGATGACTACACTTATGGTGAGCACTGAGTAATGTATAGAATTGTTGAGTCATTATGTTGTATACCTGAAACTAATATAATAATGTATGTTAATTATACTTCAATAAAAATGAATAAATAAGTAAAAGAATTATGTTAGACTCTTAACAATGATAGGTAGATACACACATACATAAAAAGATACATAGATACATAAATACATAAGTAAATAGATAAAATGGCTTTCTACATACACCATAATCCAAATCCATGGGAGTAAGCTAAAAATTAAAAGGGAATTATTATTTGTTTATAGTGAGGACCAGCATTGAGCTGGATGTTCAGTGAGATCTGTTACCTCAATAAAATTTTACAAGCCACAATGACACAGGTGGTTGCCCCACTCTATATCCCTTCTACAGCTGAGAAAACTGAGGTTTCTTGGCTTAAGTAATTTTTCCCCAAGTCACACAACTTGTAAGAGGTGAAGTTTGGGATTGCCTAGCTAGGTTTATTTGACTCCACAACTCGTTAAAACATGATTCGCTATACTTGCAATTTTGTTTGTGAGTTTTCATTGTTAGTTGGAGCCTAGCACAATCCATGAAACACAATCCATCCAAAAACATGGTTTTTGGGGAACGAATGTTGACTCTATAATCCGTGATCAAACTGGTTCACCAGAAACCCACAGCAGCTAGAATAGTGCCTAGCACACAGTAAATGGCCCATAAATATCTGTTGTTAGTAGACTACTCCCCCAACATATTAGCCCAACATGCTGCTACAGCTAAAAGGACCAACAGGTTCAAATGTTTGGTCTAGAAGGATACCGGAAACCATGAATAAAGCAGAAATAGCATATCCTTAACACAACAGGCTATGTGCTATTCACCATGCATTGTGGCTGGCCCTGCGAGGCTTTATCTCCCTCCACTCTCTACCTGCATAGAGAAGTGAAGGAACTGGAGAAAATTCAGAGTTGAAAGTGCTTTTGTGAGTGAACAACCTTAGACTATGGACTCTTCAGGGATCCTGGGTGGCTCAGGCAGTTAAGCGTCCGACTCTTGATTTCGGCTCAGGTCATGATCTCACGATGGTGGAATCAAGCCCCACATCAGGCTCCACACTGGGCATGGAGCCTGCTTAAGAAACTCTACCTCTCCTTCTGCCCCTCTCCTCATTCACACTCTCCTTCTCCCCACCCCCCCCAAAAAAAGACTATGGACTCTTCAGTCTCCAATGCTCTCTTCTCAGTCATCATTGTCTCAGCCAATCAACAGAGTTGCTACTTTTTCAATCCATGGTTTGTCTCTAGTCAGAAAGCTACCAGATGATCTCCAAGGCAATGTTTGTGTTCAAACATTCCAAAAAGCTAAGCTGAAAAAAGGCAATTGTGCTTGACATGACACTTACACTGATTCAAATATACACTGAATTAGATCACCACAATCTAATTTTAGAATATTTCCAATGTCCCTCAAAGAAACCCTATACACATTTGGAGTCTTCCTGGTCCCTGTTTAGCCATCCCCTTCTCCAGGCATGGATTTGTATAGATGATAGATAGCTAGCAAGCTAGATAGAGATTCATTTATTACATATATGTGTTATGTATGTAATGTACTACATGTATAATTTGTTATGTATACACTACCTATATATTATATATTATATATTATATATTATATATTATATATATACACAGTTGACAAACAACATGGGGGTTAGGGGTACTCATCACCCACTCAATAAAAAAATCTGGGTATAACTTTTGACTCCCTCAAAACTTAACCACTGATAGCCTGTTGACCAAAAGCCTTACTGATAACATAAACAATTGATTAACACATATTTTATATATTATATATTATATACTGAATTCTTACACTAAAGTAAGCTAGAGAAAATAAAATGTTGTTAGGAAAAGCATAAAGAAGAGAAAGTACATTTAGAGTACTATACTGTATCGAAAAAAAATCCATGTGTGAGTGGATCTGCCCAATTCAATCTTGTGTTCTTCAAGGGTCAACCCTATATTTTCCAGAGAAACAAAGTCAATAGTATATATGGAATGATGTAGAATATATGATATTTACATATATAAGGATATATATTATATGGCATATACAAGGATATATATCCAACATATTGAAATATACATTATATGAAACATATATTAAGATGTAGATGTTTCTCCAACTGGTAATATTTCTCTGAAGAACTCTGGCTAATATACCAATCTTTCCCCTGAACTGATTCATTGTCTGATTCCTGTGTCTTAGGCTGGATTTCTCAGGAAAGACTTCTGGGACTCAGATATATGTGGGCAAGTCAAGGAAGCAGCATACCTTGCTCAGGCAGCTTTCTTGGTCTGACATCAATTCCCAGAGAGCGACTTCCCTGTGAGTTATCAGCAACATTCCTGGCAGCTTGGAGAATGAGGGCCCTGTCTTGAAGGGGGAAATTGGGCAGCATACGACAGCATCCACTCTACCTTAAATGTTCCCATGTTCGCCAAATCAATGTGAAATTTGAAGATGTTTTGACTAAATCAATCGAGAGATAAAAGTCATCCTTTGTAGTCTGTGAAGAGGTCTTCCTTAGCTGTCTAAGAGCTCTAGCAAGCAAAGCTGAACAAGAAACAAAGAAAATTCGTCCTTGCTAAGGGACAAAAGAATTGTACAGCAACTGGCAAGGGCACGGAGAAGCTAGTGTTTAGATATTAAAAGAAAATCTTTACTTACACAAAACACTGGCAGTCAAAATGGAGTCTCACACACAAACACAGGCAGGCTGACAGACTGACAGAAAGACCAGTCGTTCTCAAGGCAAACATCTTAAGTTACAGCAGCTCTTGGCTTATTTATTTTCCCCATTAGGTAGTGCATTCAAAGGACCTTCATGTGATACACTGAAGATCAAAGTACATTTTTTCAGAGGAGAAAAAAAAAAAACCCAGAAAGGACCAACTATTCCAAATATACATATGTTCTGAGTTGTGAATATTTTCCATCCTTTGTTGTAGGAAAATAAGTTGAAGACAGGAAAGAACTAGGTGATAGAATCAATTGTGTACATATCTTTGTCAAGAGAGGACGACGCCAGATTCAGCACAATGTGAGCCTGTCTGGAAGCCGAAGCTTTCAGAATGTAAAATAATCAGTGACTCCCTTGCTGGCTATATCGTCTGCTGCTATTACATTTGAGACATTTGTAAAAGTCAATTTTCTTTTAAAGAAAAACAATAGCATATTGTGATTTCTAGATACCAAAGCATTTTCATGGTCTCAACCTTTTCTTTTTTTAGCCACACACAAGAGCTTTTTCTTGCAGAAAGTCCTATTTCCCCTTCTATTTCAAATATAGTATAGATTAAAGGGCCTCTTCTACATTACACTCGTGCTCCCACGAAAAGAAAAATCACACATTACATTCTTGAAAATTCCCCAATAGAAAAGTATTCTAATGTACATTTAGCAGCACAGTTCAACACATATTGATTATTGGCCTTCTGTGTGTCAGATATTACGGTAGGCACTGAGGCTATACTCATTGGCTAAGACACAGTTCTTTTACATATATATATACACACATTTATTTATTTATTTATTTAGAGGGTGGGGAGGGGCAGAGGAAGAGGGAGAAAATCCCAAGAAGTCTCCAAGCTGTCAGCGCAAAGCTCGACGCAGGGCTCAAACTCGTGAACTGTGAGATCATGACCTAAGTCAAAATCAAGAGTCAGGCACTCAACGGACTGAGCCACCCAGGTGCCCCAAGATACAGTTCTTACTTTCAAAACATGAGGAAGACAGGCAGCCCCAATGCTTGGTGGGAAGTTTCAAGATAGCACATAAAGGACCGCTCTCATGACGCCGTGGAAGCCGCCTGCCCGGTCCTGGGGAGGGAGTTAGAGGACAAGGTAAGGTTTCATGGAAGAAATGGCACATGAGCCTAGTCTTAGAGGCTGAGCAGCAGTGATGCATGGGATTCATGAAGCAGGGATGCATGAAGAATCCCAGGAAGGACCTTCTAGGTTTGGGGAATTGTAACCACAGGCCCCTCCTTGTTACTGTCGTTCAAAGAAAGGACAGGGTGGGAGGAGGTGAACTGGAGATGTGGGCAGAAGACAATCGTGGAGGGCTTTGAATGCCACATTAAGGAGCTTAGAGTCATTAAAGAGGATCACAGCCAGATCTGCTTTTAAACCAGTCCTTCAGGCAGCCGCACGGAGGAAGAATTTAAAGGATACAATACAGAATCAGAGAGACCAGCAAGGTAGTTCTTACAGTCCAGGCAAGAGATGGTGAGAGCCAACCAACTTCATTAGGCAGGGGCACTTGGGAGCCAGACAAAAGGGCAAATGTGACAACAATTTTCGAAGCATTAGGAGGACTGGATTACTGACAGGTTTCAGGAGTGAGGGACAGGGAGAAATTAAGGGTGGTTCCCAGGTCTCCGGATTGGGCAACTGGGTGGAAGGATGGATGCACAGGCTGTTGGACAGTCAGAATTCAAGGGAGTAGATAACAGAACAAAAGGATAAGGAGTTTGATTCTAGGTATCTTGAATTTGAGGAATAGTTAGATGTAGATGTGTCTAAATCTTTAAAGAGAAGTCTGAGCTGAGCATGAACTTGGGACTCATTCTCATTTTCAAGCATTTTAAGGGTATGGATTTTTGTCTATTGTTATGTGTTTTATTCACTGCTCTATAACCAGCCCCTGGACCAGTGCACACCATAAGTAACTATCAGGTGAACAGCAGTAAGTTTATGGGAGTGAGGGAATTGTTTAGGTAGAAATGCAGACTAATAAGTCGCCAGAGGACACACATGGTCACATTGAAACAGATATTCATTGGGCATCTCCACTTCTCACACTGCCAACACCAACTTTATATTTCTTTTTTTTTTTTCAACGTTTTTTATTTATTTTTGGGACAGAGAGAGACAGAGCATGAACGGGGGAGGGGCAGAGAGAGAGGGAGACACAGAATCGGAAACAGGCTCCAGGCTCCGAGCCATCAGCCCAGAGCCTGATGCAGGGCTCGAACTCCCGGACCACGAGATCGTGACCTGGCTGAAGTCGGACGCTTAACCGACTGCGCCACCCAGGCGCCCCTATATTTCAAGTTTAGAAGAAACTACAAAGGAATTGCCAGTTAAAATTACACATCATAATTTCAGTGCTTACTGGGGCACCTGGGTGGCTCAGTCATTTGGGCGTCTGACTCTTGATTTCAGCTCAGGTCATGATCCCACGGTCATGGGATTCAGCCCCACATTGGGCTCATGGAGCCTGATTAAGATTCTCTCTCCCTCTCCTCTGCCCCTCCCCACATGCTCTCCCCTGCCCGCACACGCACACACACTCTCTCTCAAAATTAAAATTAATAAAAAATTTTAAAAAATAATTTCAGGGGCGCCTGGGTGGCGCAGTCGGTTAAGCGTCCGACTTCAGCCAGGTCACGATCTCGCGGTCCGTGAGTTCGAGCCCCGCGTCAGGCTCTGGGCTGATGGCTCAGAGCCTGGAGCCTGTTTCCGATTCTGTGTCTCCCTCTCTCTGCCCCTCCCCCATTCATGCCCTGTCTCTCTCTGTCCCAAAAATAAATAAACGTTGAAAAAAAATTTTAAAAAATAATAATAATTTCAGTACTTCCCGTCATGCAATTACTTCCAGAGTACTAAAGCACAAGAAAAGCGTTTTCTTAATCTACAGTGGGGAGACAAATCCATTTTATGTATTTCAACTGATATTTATGAGCTAACGTGGATATTACAAATGGATGAGAAATGCACACAAGCCCTTGCAAACACAAACTCCTAGTGTTTCATCTAATTTTTAAAAACTTGGAAAGAACAAATTATATAATAATAAAAATGAACAGTTTGGTTTCCAGATCTATGTATTCGTGCCAGCTCAAGAAATCTACTTAGGTGGCACCTGGGTGGCTCAGTTGGTTAAGCGTCTGATTCTTGGTTTTGATCTCCATTTCGTGAGTTCGAGCCCCGCGTCAGGCTCTGTGCTGGCAGCGTAGGGCCTACTTGGGATTCTCTCTCTCCCTCTCTCTCAGCCCCTCCCCAACTTGTGTGCACACTCTCTCTCTCTCTCTCAAAATAAATAAATAAACTTAAAAAAAAAAAACCTCCATTTAGAAGACTCAAATGCACTTCAAAATTATTATGTTGAAGAGCGAATTTATGATCTTGCCCCCAACTCCTGGTGAATGGCACCATCGTGCATGCAGAAACACAAGTCAGAAAACTGGGAGCCATCTCCCACACCTCCCTCCCTCCTGCTTGTCATAGCTACACTATCCCCAAGTCCTGTCAGCTTCACATCTTACCTACCTCTAGAACCAAGTCACTTTCTCCCCCGTCACTCCACGCTACTCCAAGGAACTGCCATCTGCCCCCTGGACTTCCCCCACAGCCTAGTAATTCTCCATCCCTCCCTGTATTGTCTCTGACCTTCCCTCCCGCCACCCCGATGTATTTGGTGCCAATCTGAGTATTTCTGTTTTTTCAAAACACAAACCTGTCACATTTCCCTCCTATATGAAGCCCTTCATTGGCTTCCCAAGGCTCACCCAATAAGGACAGATCTCCTTAAATGACTTAGAAAGCCTTCAAAACACAGCCTCAGCCTCTCTCTCCAATCTCAACTGGCCCACTGCCCACACTTGCTCTGGACTCAGACTTTCCTTCAGAATCTAATTACACCATCCCCCTCCTACCCCAGGGTCTTTGCACTTGCTATTCTCTCCATTTGGAACATTCTCAGCCCCCACTCTGTAACCTAACCCATTTGGGCCTTGGTAACCCTACTCTCCTTCATGTCTCAGCACAAACATTCCTTCCTCAGCCTAGGTCAGATTCCACTATTAGGGGATTTCACGGAACTCTACTGCTATTCGTCAGAACACGTGTCACTTTATAACTATACACATTCTTCACTATATAATTATACATTCATTTGTTTAATTAAATAATATCTGTTTGTTGGACCATAAGTCTTATGTCTGTTTCTATTTTTTTAAATTTTTTTAAATGTTTATTTATTTTTGAGAGAGAGCGAGCACGTGAGCACGAGAAGGGCAGAGAGAGAGGGAGACACAGAATCTGAAGCAGTCTCCAAGCTCTGAGCTGTCAGCACAGAGCCCCACGCGGGGCTTGAACCCACGGATCATGAGATCATGACCTGAGCCGAAGTCGGACATTTAACCAACTGAGCCACCCAGAAGCCTTCATATCAGTTTCTTGAACCCTATTATACACCCAGCTCCTAGGTCAGTGCTTGGTACATAGTAGCTGCTAATAAATATCCACTGAAGTAATAAATGCATGAATGAGTAGGTCTGTGCATTTTTCTCTACAATGTCTACTTTGGATATTTGGGAGGATTGGGAATTATTAACCAAAAAATATCTCCCAAAACATAAGTACCACATGTTTTTGCACCTACCTCAGTTATTATACAAGCTATGACCACACCTATTCCTTGACAAAAACATTTATTTATTGGTGATTCATCTGATTTAACCTTTCAAGTTGAAGTGAAAAACTAGATCAATACTCATGTAAGAATGTCAGAGTCCCTCCCCTTAAACATTCTGTCACTAAAAAGACGGAATCAATGAGAAATGGCAAATCAAAAGCTAATTCATTCCCTCCTTTACCATAATACATAATATGGACACTTTTTAAAGTCAAAATAAAACAAAAATATTTTTTAATGTTGCTTTGAACAATCCATATAACTTTATGGAAAGTTAATCAGGATATTGCTGGTTAAATATAGAATTTTAAAAGTGTTAGGCAAGCTTTGTAAATATGTTTTAAAGAACCCATACCTTAGTCAGTGTTTCACATGGTTGTTTTCTCAGCCATAGTGGGAGCAGGACTCACTGATCTTTTTATTGCCAAGGGCTCAGGCCCACATGCTCACCACCCACTAGCAATAAATGCTCCTGGAATAAATAACTGCCAGTTTCAAAACTTTCATTAAATGCTTCCTCTTTTTTCAAAAATAACTAGAAGGCATTCAGTTCAAAACAGTGTCCAGAGATTGAATCTTCAGTGTTTATATTTATTATTTTTCCTATCTTCCTCAAAAAAAAAAAAGATACTGTGTTTAATCAGAGAGAGAGTTGTGATGTTTTTCGCACCACCTTCTAAGGTCAAAGCTGCCTGACAACAGATAACTCTGTCGCAAGGTAAGAAAGATGGCAAATCGAACATCAAGAATTACTATGTCAAGAGAACAAATCTGGAAGAGATGGGTAGTCTTTTCACTGCAGCAGCCCCTGGAGAGTTGCCCTTTAGATCAGTTGTGCTAATTAAGAAGAAGAAAAAAAAAAACAATTTATGACTCAATTGTTTAAAAGGCCTCAAATTCTGCTGGCAAGAAGGTTTCTTGTAGAAATTTGGGGACCTGGACCTGTATAAATAGGCATGACTGAGTCCAACATTGACAACGAAAGTCTTTCCTCATGTTCAAGGTGAATGTCTTAATGTATGTTTCCCCAGAAGCAACTCTGAGGAAGGATTTGGGTACAAATAGCTTATTTAGGAGTGGCAAGTGGAGAAGTGCAGTAGAGAGAAACAGAAGGGAAGACAGCCAACAAAAGGTCCATTATCAAGAAAGTCATCCCTGTGTATTACTGGAACTCAGTCCCACTGGGGAATTCCAGAGCCAGGCAGATTCTAATTTATTCCAGTCAAAAGGCAGGAGATCTGGGGTATGTATACACCAGTCTGACCTTACTAGAAGGCTACCTCCAGAGTTGTTCATTCCTCAGCTTCTCCAGCCTGCTGTGAGGGCAACAGAGCAGGTTTGGTGGCCAGAGGAAGCCCTCTGGCAGAGATAATGCAGCTACCAACAGTTGGATTGGGCTAGCATGTGCTACTGGGGTAGGGACAGAGGATAGAGCAGGGGCACCCGTTCATAGCATCTGCCACGCTGTTGAATGGTACAGAAATAATTCCTATGCCTTGAGTGCTTGCTCTGGGCAGAGTCCTTTACATTTATGATTTCGTTTTCCAAAGCACAGCAGCCCTGGGAGGTAGATATTATGATAATTTTACAACTAAAGGGAGAGGGTAGGAACGTCTCCAAGGTCATGCACTAATGTACCGCTCCAAAGTCTAAGTTCCGAACCACTACCCTATGCTGGAAGGATTATCCCTGCACCTCAATAAATATACACATACCACCCATTCCTACACCGTGGAATTCACGCAAGACCAGAGTATCCTTCCTAACCGTCGGGCCATTGCACTCTTTGCCTTTACTGGTTCTTTCACGTTGGCATCGAGAGCTGTGCCAATTATTCAACAGTCAGTTGACCAAATACAGGACAACTTTGTGCAGGGTAGCGGAGCTCTATGGGCCTTTCACTGAAACTTCCAAATGAACATTCCGTGTGGCCAAGTGCTCAGCGAGAAAGAAGGTCTAATGAATCTGCATGGCGTATGACTAAAAGCAGCGCCTGAACCACCCGAGCTTGAATACAATTATAAGGGGGTCGTCCCAGTGCTCAGGGCACAAAGTAACTGTTATCTGAAGTTGGAAAGGAATTTCCTGAAATAGCTGGTAATTGTACAATGAATCACATCATAAATGCTTCCTATCCCCCAGTCCCTGATCATGACGACAAAATTGGACCAGTTAGGGCACTGATCTAGACCATGAAATTATTTTCAGAGGCTTTCCCTCCAACAGAGAAAAATCCATGTACCTAAAATAGCCTCCCTTTAATAGACTGTTACAGTAATAAAGGGGTTTATTTGATGGAACTTGCTGTGTATACTCAAAGTGAATTTGAACCAACCAAATTTCCATCCTCCTGAGAAAGTATGATAATAACTTCCTATGCATTTATGCATTAAAGTCATAGCATTTTTATTTTGTTTTGGGAAAAAAGTTGAATTATTCAGAAGTTATACTTCTAACTTCTCAGAATCCTCACTTTTTCTTTTATAATTGCTTAAAGAATCTACCTAAATTCTTTGACTCTATGGAAAGCCCACTACTAAGAAAAAAATAATAATCTGTCCCATAATCCTTTTTAAAACTACAAAACTATTAAAAAACAACTAAAAAGGTAATCGCATCCAATACAAGATCAAATGTTTAGGAGAAGCAGGAGCTAGGAGCTCAGCTGACACAAGGAATCTTCCAGGTTCTGCCTGATGCTGTTAACTTTCTCTGTCATGCAAAGTTTCTACCACGGTTTGCATTCTCTGGAGGCCAAAAAAAAAAAAAAAGTGTGAACGGAGCCCACTGTTTGCGACAATTAATTACTAGAAGTGTTACTGTAGAAAGGCATCTGGAACAACTTGAAAATCAAATTAGATCATGAAACATTAGGGTCTTCTGAATTCCAGCTGATAAGGAGTCCCCTGAGATCACCTCTTCTAGAGGGAATTTGGTTTGTTCTTTTAACATAGACGTTGTAAAAAGGCCAGTGTGTAGTAGCATGAAAGAACATTTTAGCTACCCTTGGGAGGAAACCACCAAAACGTGGCCTTAGGAATGACTGTTTCATAAATGCAGTGGTGGGGACTCCTGAGGTCTCTGTGATGTCCTCTCCCATTTAACCAACGACCATCTCCTTTTCTCCCAGCCACAGCAGGCTTCCTTTAGAGACACACTCTTCTGAATACTAATTCAAACACACTGTGGTTCATGCTCATATGTAAAGGATGCCCTTTCTCTACTAAAATGTTCTCCTCCATAAAGCAGTGGAATAGCTCTAATTTTGAGACGAACTGGCTAGGCTTCACATGAAATAATAACTCCTAACTCATAAAAACTCAATCAGAAAAATAAATGTGGATGAAGAGTTTGTGGTATAGGGAAAATCGCGAGGTATTGGCATCGCCATCATCAATGTTGTCGTCTTGATTGTGACTTGTGCCAGCCAAATACATCACCTGTGCATATCAGCACAGATGTGGCCATAAAAGCACTAGGCTGTGCTAAAAAAGATGCTAAGAAATAAGAGACTCATTTTTTTAAAAAATGAGTGAGGGTAAAGCTGCAGTTTATCTCATACCTAAAGAAAAGCAACTCCCTATCTTCAAGCTCAGCAGATAAAAGATAACGCAAAAAATTAGAAACTATGTACATTGATATGGAAAGGAATATTTAAAATTTTTTTAATGTACAAGATAGAGCAGAAGTTTGATACATTACCTTTTGTATAAAAAGGGGGCATATATGTATACAGGCTTAATTATATTTAAAAAAATCCGGAGCCCCTGGGTGGCTCAGTCAGTCACCTGACTTCAGCTCAGGTCGTGATCTCACAGTTCATGGGTTCAAGCCCCACATTGGGCTCTGTGCTGACAGCTCAGAGACTGGAGCCTGCTTCAGATTCTGTGCCTCCCTTTCTCTATGCCCCTCCCCCGCTTGCGCTCTGTCTCTCTCTCTGTCTCTAAAAAGTAAGCATTAATAATAATAATAAAAATAAAAATAAAAAATTTTTAAGAGATAAAATCCTAAAATGACGTCTGCCTCTGCAGGTAATTTGGAGAATTTGAAGTCAAGAGTAGAACAAGGACACTTTTCATTCTCTCTATATACCCTTTCATGCTGCTTGGCTTTTTATCGTGTCCATATATCTCTTCTTTTTAAATACTGAATGTTTGGAAATGTACAGCCTGTTTAGAAAGCAGGAGCAGAGGGGTGTCTGGGAGCATCAGTTGGTTAGGCATCCAACTCTTGATGTTGGCTCAGGTCATGATCTCATGGTTCGGTTCTTGAGCTCAAGCACCGAGTCGGGCTCTCTGATGACATCATGGAGACTGCTTGGGAATCTCTCTGCCCCTCCCCCCCCCCCAAATAGATAAACTTAAAAAAAAAAGAAATTCCTTATTATAAAAAAAAAAGAAAGCAGGAGCAGAGAAGCAGAAAATCCAACCTCACACATGTTAGAGTTCCAAAAATTACACAGATTAGAAAGAATAAGTGGCATGGAATTAGTATTCATCTTAGGGAAAATTAAGACCTTGATAAGACACTAATTTGGGAGGGTTGGTGAGAGGCAGAATACTGGTTCCCCACATCCTAATCCTGAGATTAATAATTGATTAATATGTTACGTTACCTGGAAAAAAGAGACATTGCCAATGTAATTAAGTTAAGGGTCTGGAGATGGCGAGTTTATCTCTTGGGTGGGTGAGTGATGGGAGAATGAAGCTTAACCCTGCAGGGAAACTCTGGGCACCAAACACAAGCCTCGGAATTATCCAACCCAAGCTGAAATAGCGGGGTGTTGATGCACCGTCCTCCGGCATTCTGTCTGAAACAGACGCCGCTTTGATCTGCTACGTGGGTGGGGGTGAGGGTGGGGTTTGATTCCTGGGCGCTGTGGGGCAGTGTGGGTTTGGTTCCTGGGAGGGAGAAGAATCTTCAGGCACAGTACTATGATCTGTTTCTACTCACAACACTTCTGATACAAAATGTGTGCGGTTTCCCCGCCAAGCAAGTCTCTCATTCTCCATGGACACTAACTGGGTGTCCTACAAGTTGATTCAGTTTTGACCCTAACTACCCAGAATTAGCACAGACCCCACAGGTTAAGGGCCCAGCCCCACAGGATTGCTCCCCACTTCAGAAGCCAACCACAAGTAGTGGGTCCCCAGGTCATGCACACCTTTGTGAGGGGTTCCTACAGCCCTATCCTCAATTTGTTATAATGACTCTCAGGACCCAGGAAACTGTTTTACTTACTGTTTCCAATTTATTATAAAGAATAAAAATGAACAGCCAGGTGAAGAGGTACATATGGAAAGGTCCAGAAGGGTCTGGAGTACGGGCGTTTCTATTCCCATGGAGTTGGCACATGGATATGTTCACCAACTCAGAAGCTCCCCAAACCCCCACACTTAGGGGTTTTGTAGAGCTTCCATCACATAGGCACATTTGATTACATCACTGACAGTTGGTGAGTGAACTCAGTCCCCAGTCCCTCTCCTCTCCTCGCAGGCTGTAAAAAGTTACTGATACAAATGAAGGCAGGGAGGCGGGTGGTCCAAAACTTCCAGCCTTCTGATCACAGGGTTGGTTCCTCTGGCAACCAGCCCCCTCCCTAATGCCCTCCTGGGGCCCACGGAGAGTCAGCTCATTAGCATAAACTCAGGTGTGACTGAATGGGGCTTATTATAAGACATTCTTCTCACCACTGTCACTCAGAAAATTCCAAGCGTTCTAAAAGCTCTTGTGCAAAGTCCAAATATGCTCCAGTACAATATCACACGCAGAGATGCAGATTCTAGCAGCTGGAAACTGAAGAACACGCTGATGAGTCATGGAGGTACGACGGAGCACTGCTGGCAACGACTCTTTAAAAATTTTTTTTTAATGTTTATTTATTTTTGAGAGAGAGAGCGCACGCGTGCACTTTTGCGCACGAGCAGGGAGCAACAGAGAGAAAGGGAGACAGAGAATTCGAAGCAGGCTCCATATTGTCAGTACAAAGCTGGATGCGGGGCTCGAAACCACAAACCATGAGATCGTGACCTGAGTCGAAAGCAAGAGTTGAGCACTTAACGGACTGAGCCACCCAGCCTCCCCTCCTGGCATCCATTTCTGAGGTCAATGTAGTGACCTACCAACCATCACTGGGTGTCTCTGGCAGATACCTGTGGATGGTTCCTAACATTTCTGGGGCTGCATCTGACCAGGAGCTTTGTTTATGCTTTTACAAGTTGTGACAGCGGGATCCGTGGAAAGCAACACAGGAAATAAAAGAGTTAAAAAAAAAGGGTGAATGTTGAGGCCAGAACAGCAGTGGCAAACACGAGGTCCCTGTGCTGTCATCCCACTCATAGAAAACACTACTGATCAGTTATGTCACTCTCCTCTTTGACCTGAACTGACTCAAAGTACTCTTCAACATCAGATGATTGGAAGCCACTCACAGACTATCAAATTTGGCTCTTAAATTTTTAGCTACAAACTTACCTAAAACAACACACACGTATTATTTTATTGTCTGTAGATTAGAAGTCTAACTCAAGTCTCACGGGGCTAAAATTTAGTGTCAGCAGGGTTGTGTTTCTTTCTCTAGACTCTGGAGAAAATCTGTTTACCTGCCTTCTCCAGCTCTTGGAAGCTGCCCATAATCCTTGACTTGTGGCCCCTTCCTCCAAAGCCAGCAATGGCAGGTGAGGTCCTTCCCAAATGGCATTTGACCTCTTCTGTCCCCCTCTTCTGCTTTTAAAGACTCCAGTTTGGACCCACCCATCCAAAAAATCCAGGATAAACTCCCCATCTCAAGGCCCTAACTTAATTACATTAGCAATGTCTCTTTTTTCCAGAGAATGTAACATATTCACAAGTTCACAGAATTAGTATATGGACCTCTTCGGGGAACCAATATTCTCCCACAAAATCCTCCCCCCCCCAGTGGTGTTTTATCAGTGTCTTAAGTTTTCTTAAAATGAATCCAGATTCTATGCCATCTCACTTATTCTTTCTAATCTTCATAATTTTTGGAACTCTAACGTTCATAAAGTGGCACAAAATTTTTACCAAAGCTGTTCTGGGTGAGTAGGCAGAAATACTCTAAAGGTTTGTTAGCTATACATTGTGAAGACTAATTCAAATCGTAAAGTCATCTAAGTGTTTGAAGTCGACAGAACTCCCTCAAATAATGCAGATTGGATCAGAATCTATCTTCTAAAATCAGCTTTATTATGGGGCGCCTGGGTGGCTCAGTTGGTTAAGCATCCGACTTCAGCTCAGGTCACGATCTTGCGTTTTGCCAGTTCGAGCCCCGTGCTGGGCTCTGGCTGACAGCTAGGAGACTGCAGCTGCTTCAGTTTCTGTATCTCCCTGTGTCTCTGCCCCTCCCCTGCTCATGCTCTGTCTCTCTCTACCTCTCAAAAATAGATAAATGTTAAAAAAAAATTTAAAGAAAATAAAATAAATAAAAAACAAAATTAGCTTTATTATGGAGGAACTGACACCAGCAAACACTGGCTCGACCAAAACTCATATTGATGAACATGTAAATATCTTTGAGCGTACAAAGAGATATTCGCACACCCATGTTCATGTAAGTGTGATCAGTAATAGCCCAAAGGTAGAAGCACCCCAAGTGTCCATCAGTGGATGCATGGATAAACAAAATGTGGTAAATCCATACAATGGAATACCATTCAGCCTTAAAAAGGTATGAAATTATCACAGGTTACAACACAGATGAACCTTGAGGATATTACGTTAAGTGAGATAAGCCAGTCACAAAAGAACAAATACCGTTTGATTCCACTTAGATGGGATACCTAGAAGAGCCAAATTCGTAGAGACAAGAAGTCAAATGGTGGTATCTAGGGACTTGGAGGAGAGGGGATAAGGAGTTAGTGTTTCATGGGCACAGAGTTTCTGTTTCACAAGATGAAAAGAGCTCTGGGGATGGATGGTGTGATAGTCGCGCGTCAGTGTGAATGTACTTCATGCCACTGAACCAAATACTTAAAAACGGCTAAAATGGCACGTTTTAGGTTATGTGTACTTTACCACACTTTTAACAATGAAGATCTTTAAAAAGTGTTTAAATATCTGTAAGCCTAATTGTTTTAAAAATTGTTTACAAAACGGTTGCAAGGTTTCCCATGATAATATGAGAATACAGAAAAGTTCTTTCCTACGAGCAGACGCTTTTCAGCAACGCAGAAACTGGAGAGTGAGATTTACATACACTTCCAATGCCTAACAGTCTGGAGAAAAGCTATTACCGCATTGCCTCCACCAACTCCTTTGTCCTTTGCACAGGAAGTTACAAAGCCCCAGAAAGTCCTAGAGTTTTGTTTTATTTTGTTTTGTTTTAACCTACAGGCTCTGTGGTGCAATACCCAGGCAGCGATTATTGGTGTCTGGGCATGAGCACAGGTGAGAAAGTACGTCACCCAGGGGAAGCACCTGGGGTTAGGGCTTCCAGTCAGTGAGCAGGCACTGAGTTAGACAAGGCTGTGGATGGACATTGATAGGAAGGTGCTGGCAGCTAGGCTGGGCATTCACCTTCCTTCAGAAAGTGATGGGACCGATTGAAGGTTTTTGGCATAGGGCTTGCTTGAAAAACCTGTGCCTGAGGAATGGGATTTTGTCATCATGCATGAGAACCAGCTGGAAGACTATTATAATAGTCGTTGGAGAAGTCCTGAGTGCCGGGGGGCCAAGAGGCACCTATGAGGGAAGAGAATGAGCATGAGCTAAAGGACAGCGGGAGGGGTGGTGGGGTGGAGGGAGCCATGCGACTGCTTGAATGGGGGTAGGGAGTAAGCCGGCCAAGAGAAAAGAATAAAAACAGGAGTGTACATAGAGTGCCAGGCATGGACGGACATTGATGCCTTTTGGGTGGGGGATGGGATGGAGAGGAGTGATATTTTGGCTAGAGCATGACAACTGAGATAGAGATTATAAAAGTCCTGAGTTATAAAGGAATTGAAGGACCAGAACGTGTGGCCATACAGCACCCACACCCCTGCGTGACCAAACTCTGTCTGCTGGAGCTCAGTAGCTGCCGGTCCTTCTGGACAGGACGCAGCAGTTTGCAACACTATCACTCCCTAGTGTTTCCCCTAGAGAAGCTTGTGTTTCTCTGTCCACTTAATTTATTATATTTTTTACCACTCAAAAATATTTGATTTTTTGGGTTAAAATATGTCTTTTTCCCCCCCTCTTGTTGACTGAATTTCCTACTTCTCTTAAAAGAGCTTCCTTGATGGGGCACCTGGGTGGCTCAGTCAGTTGGGCATCTGACTTCGGCTCAGGTCATGATCTCGTGGTCAGCGAGTTCGAGCCCCGCGTCAGGCTCTGTGCTGACAGCTCAGAGCCTGGAGCTTGTTTCAGATTCTGTGTCTCCCTCTCTCTCTCTGACCCTCCCCTGTTCATGCTGTCTCTCCCTGTCTCAAAAATAAAATAAACATTAAAAAAAAAAAAAGAGCTTCCTTGGGGCGCCTGGGTGGCTCAGTCGGTTAAGCACTGGACTTGAGCTCAGGTCATGATCTCATGGCTCAGGAGTTGAAGCCCGGCATTGGGCTCTGTGCTACTGTCCCTACCTACCAGCTCCTGGTAACCACTGTTCTGCTCTGTTTCTAGGAGTTCCACTGTTATTTATTTATTTTTTTAGATTCCACATATAAGTGCTACTATGCAGTTTTTGTCTTTCTTTGGCTATTTTACTTAGGATAATGCCTTCAAGATCTGCCTATGTCCCGCATAGCAAGATTTCTTTCTTCTTAATTTTTTTTTTTTTTTTTTTTTTTTTTTAGAGAGAGAGCATAAGTGGGGCTGGGGGTAGAAGGATAGAGAGACAGACAGACAGACAGACAGAATCTCAAGCAGGCTCCATGCTCTGTGCAGACCCAGATGCAGGGCTCAATCCCACAACCTTGGGATCATGCATGACCTGAGCAGAAATCAAGAGTTGGACACTCAACGGACTGAAACACCCAGGCACCACTTTTATTTTATTATTTTATTTTATTTTATTTTATTTTATTTTATTTTATTTTATGTAGAGAGAGATTTCCTTCTTTTTAAAAGCTGAATAATAATACTCCATTGCTTATATATATACCACATTTTCCTGATACATTCATCCATTAACAGATATTTAGGCTGTTTCCATACTTTGGCTATTGTGAATTATGCTGTAACAACCATGGGGATAGCACAGATGTCTCTTCAAGATAGTGATTTCATTTCCTTTGGACATATACCTAGAAGTAGGATTGCTGGATTATATGGTAGTTCTACCTTTAATTCCTTGAGGAATCCCCACACTACTTTCCACAGTGGCTGCACTAGCTTGCATTCCCACCAACAGTGCCCGAAGGTTGCATTTTCTCCCCATCCTCTTCAGCACTTGTTATGTCTTGCCTTTTTGAAAATAGCCATCCCAACCCCTCACACATAGGTGATATCTCATTGTGGTTCTGATTTTCATTTCAACAGGTACAAATTTTACATGCTTAAACAAATGTTTAATGTTTATTTTATTTATTTTGAGAGAGAAAGAGAGTGCACATACACAGGTGAGCAAGGGGGGGTGGGCAGAGAGAGAAGGAGAGAGGACCCCAAGCATGCACGGCACTGTCTGCCAAGCCCGATGTAGGGCTTAAACTCAAGAACTGTGAGATCGTGACCTGAGTCCAAATCAAGAGTCGGACACTTAACCGACTGAGCTACCTAGGTGCCCCTAAATTTTGCATGCTTAAAAAAATGTTTTTAGGGGTGCCTGGGTGGCTCAGTCGGTTGAACATTCGACTTCGGCTCAGGTCATGATCTTGTGGATCGTGAGTTTGAGCCCCACATCAGGCTCTGTGCTGACAGCTCAGGGTCTGGAGCCTGCTTCACATTCTGTGTCTCCCTCTCTGCCCCTCCCCCACTTGCACTCTGTCTCTCTCTCCAAAATAAATAAACATTAACAAAAAAATTTTTTAACGGTTTTAAATTTCTGCCACTTGCTCATGCAAAGTTTTAAAACATGGTAACTAGGAAGAATTTTAAGAAATCATCATTTAAACATCTTGAAGAGACCATTATTTAAACCTTACTCAGAGTCATTTTAGGCATAAAAGCTGACATTAAAAGTGGTATTCATGGAAGGCAGTCCAGGTTTCTCAGTCAAACATTGAAAAGGTTTCATTTGGAAGTTTTATACAAATTTCATATATAATGTTTTCCCTAAATTTTTATTTATTTATCTAGTTACTTATCTTTGTTATAATTGCATAACATAAAAAGATGTAAAAATTCCAAGCCCCCCACAGATAGGTGCCTTCACATCTCCGCCAGTTTATTCCATTGTGTTGTACCAATTCTTTCTATGTGCATCATGGCATAAAAACGTTGGAAAGCACTAGAAACACCAGAAAAGAGAGTATCAAGAAGTGATTGGTGGGGCCAGATAGAATTGTATGTCTGCAGAAGAGGTGGGGGGCAGGGATATGAGTGGAACACTCAGTGGTGGGTGGGCTGGTAGCCTGTTTCAAATCATGAAGGTTAAACAGAAGTGTTCACCTGTATAAGCAAATAATGAACTGCAATCCATAAGCTGCTTTCTCCTTGGCTTCCTCCAGGCCAATGCTTGTTTGTAACTGAATATTTCTTAAGCAGTCTGTCTATCATTTTACCCATAGCTAAGTCACTTCTTAATAAAACATCCTATCAACATGCAAATTCACAAGGGAAGAGAGTTGAGGTCGCCATTTTATGGATTTTTACTATTACTCACATTTAGAACCCCTCATAGTGTTTATAGTAAATTAATAACATTGCCTTACATACAAAGAATAACTGAAATGTCATTGTAAGATGATCGCATCAAAGAGTTGGTTGACTTATATAATGCAGCGTGTTTTTTTTTAATCCAGGTTTGAGCCCATAAAGTGCCATCAACTACACACATTTCCTGACTTTCAGCTTGTATAGCCTCATTCCCCTGGAAAAGATTGCTTGGGTTTCTAGTCTTTACCTAGGGTATCATGTTGATACAGGAAAAGCATGAAGGTGGTAGCTCAGAGCTTAGCCAAGTCGGGGTCCAGAAATAAGGACTTCTAAGAATAGGGTTTTCTTTCAGGTGCTTCTGGCTCTCCCCCTCCCCCACCCCCCAAGAATGCCCTTTTTCTCTTCCTTTGACCCGGTCAATAACCCTCTTCCTTTTCTCAGCATCCCCCTCCCTAGACCCTGCCCTCTCAGGAGACAGGGCTCAGACTCACATTCCCTGTGCTCCTGGGTCCTACACCAGTCATGTTATTCTACAGTTAATTGTTCTTCTTCATACCCTGTTCTGCTATGAGTTTGTCTAGGACCAGGATAATGTCTTTTTTTTAATGTTTTTATTATGAAATAGATCATGCATTCGAAAGTATATTTGTCACCTGTATGTACATTTTAAAGAACAATAATAAAATGAAATTTTTTTACAATTTCTTTCAGTAGGCTCCATGCCCAAGGTGGGACTTGAACTCACTCACGACCCTGAGATCAAGAGTCGTGTGCTCTACTGACTGAGGCAGGTAAGCACCCCAAAGTGAATCATTTTTGAAGCTTCCCAATCCCTTTGCCTCCTGCACCCCTAGAGGTAACCACTTCCCTGAGAGGGTTTGTCAAGCTCTTGCTTTTCTAGGTACTACCTGGTTTTGACCTTTGTATAAATGGAATTTATGTATGCATTTTTATGAGAATTGCATCTGACCTAGGTATTTCACCCAAGATAACGTTTGTAAGATTCATCCTTGTTGCTCTAAGGTAGATAGGTCTCGTTTATTTTCACCTCTTGGTAGAATTCCATTGTGTGATTTCTCCATAGTTTACCTTTTCTACTTTGATGGACATTTTAGTCATGTCCATTTTATGCTATCACAAACGATGATGCTATGAACATTCTTTTTTTTTTTTTTTAATTTTTTTTTTCAACGTTTATTTATCTTTGGGACAGAGAGAGACAGAGCATGAACGGGGGAGGGGCAGAGAGAGAGGGAGACACAGAATCGGAAACAGGCTCCAGGCTCTGAGCCAGCAGCCCAGAGCCTGACGTGGGGCTCGAACTCCCGGACCGCGAGATCGTGACCTGGCTGAAGTCGGACGCTTAACCGACTGCGCCACCCAGGCGCCCCACTATGAACATTCTTGAATGCACCTCCAGGGCCTCATCTTTCTCGTAGAGATATATCTAGGAATGGGATTCAATCTTTCTAGGGGATGCCAAATTATTTTCCAAAAGCAATTTTCCAGCCTGCACTCCAACCAGTGGTGCCCCAAAGTTCCCACTATTCACAGTCTTGGTTAAACTTGATATGGTCAGACTTTTAATTTTTTGACCAATCTGATGGATATGAGATAGTATTTCATGGCGTTTTTAAGGAAGATGGCTTTTTCATTCCCCAATTCCCAGCACCCAACAGAAGACTCTGCAGCAGGAGCTCACAAATCTGTTATCTGATGAATCAACAGCAACAATGCAAGGTGACAAGTGCCAGTAGAGACGAGAATGTTAAGAACATATTTGTAAATCTTTCTGCGTATCAGGATCACCCAGGTATCCTTTTATTTTCTCATTGACATTTTATATGAAAAACTTCAAATATACAGCAAAATTGGAAGGATTTTACAGTGAATACCCAACCTGGATCCTACCATTAGCATTTTACCACACTTTCTCTAAGGAGTTTCTTTTGAAGAATGTCGCTTCCCCAGGGCTGAGACTCTGATTCTATAGCTCTGGGATGGGAGCAAAGAATCTCGTTTTGTTTCTTCGTTTCTGTTTTTAAACTCCCCAGGTGAT
This sequence comes from Felis catus, assembly GCF_018350175.1. Classification (NCBI taxonomy): domain Eukaryota; kingdom Metazoa; phylum Chordata; class Mammalia; order Carnivora; family Felidae; genus Felis; species Felis catus. The sequence continues at coordinate 29,640,513 of NC_058380.1, read as the reverse complement.
TCTGATGAGCAGCCAGCCTTAGAAACCACTGCCTGAAGGAACTTGCAGCAATAAATAAAGAAGACAGATTTATAATTAGCCTAACAGGGCTCATTCTTTGTGGGGGGATTAGAGTTCTGCTGTGTGCCTAAAGCCATTTTCCTAGACCACCAGCATTCCTCGGAAATGTGTCACCCCATGTCAGATTGGCGGAGGTGTGTGCAGGTTCCTGGGAAGTGGTGGGTCAGGTCCTCCTCGCCCCAGAAGCCAAAAAGCACCCAGGTCCTGTCCACCCTGTTCCCCTCTCTGATAGTTGCAGGAACTTGCCCTTCAGATCCAAGCCAGCTCCTTTCAACGTTTGGGTGTTTTTAGGGGCTGAACTATATACCCCCCAAATTCCTGTGTTGAAGCTCTAACCAGTACCCCAGAATGAGACTGTGTTTGGAGTTAAGGTCTTTAAAGAGGTAATTAAATTAAAATGAGGTCCCGTATGATGGGTCCCAATCCAATATGACTGATGTCTTCACAAGAAGAGGAAATTTGGGCACAGACACGCACAGAGGGAAGACTACGTGATGACCTAAGAAGACGCCAAAGAGAAAGGCCCCAAAGAAACCAACCTGGACAAGACATTGATATTGGACTTCCAGCCTCTGGGACTGCGAGAAGATAAATCTGTTGTTTAAGCCACCCAGTCTGTGGTACTTGGTTATGGCAGCCCTAGCAATCTGATACAGGTGTAGATGGGAAGGCTCCAAGCGTGGGGTCAGATGGCAGGGCAGGCAGACCCAGGCTCCCACTCCCTTCTCCCACAAAACAGGCCTCCATCAACAACTGGCCATGGTTGCAGGAGAAGGTGCCACTGGCCCCAGGGCCCTCCCCACGGGGCTGCTGGGAAACAGAACGTACCTTCACTCCAGGCCCTTGTTCCTCAGAGGGGTCTACCCCACAAACACAAGGAGGAGAACTGTCTATACGTAGGAGGGGTCTTCAGAGCTACCAACAGTCCCGCCTGCGGCTGACTGGCCCCCCAGAGCACAGCACCGTGACAGGGCTCAAGAACGTTTCACCCCTTACACCTCAACCCTTCCCCCTGAAAGCTCACCCACACGGAGCCTTGATTCACACAAACTCACTCACAGCGTGAAAAATGAACTGTGGCTCATGCCCCCAGATTTTGAAGCATGTAGCTTAGGTAAATGCATTTCGGTTCTGTGCCTCTTCCCACCAGTCTCAATCATGACAAATGATGAATTCTGAGTAGCAATAATGCCAATTGTGTAAAACAGCCCTTTGTGTCAGACAGAGGCTGTTTGTTTGTTTGTTTGTTTGTTTTGTATATACCACATTTAATATCTCTTTTAGTCTTCCTAGGTACAGTTAGAACCTCATGGTAACTTTTCGGACCTGCTTGATTGCAATCAGCTGTTTCTCCTGGCCCTGACCCACCAGCCACCACCGTCACCCTCCCCACCAGCCAGCCTGGCCACACCTGCCTCCCACAGTTTAAAAATCTCCTTTGGCAGTTCATTTCTTACCACATTCTCCCTTGGCAAGGCTTGTACCCTGCAGGTCTTGTACATAGGGGATTGTCATCAGGAGTCCTAAGTGGACTCTCTACACGAGCCCTACATGAGCCTCTCCACTCAGTAATGGGGTCCCCTGGAGCCTTTGGTTTCACACTTTGCAGATCTCACCCCACCCCTTTTGTTTCTAAACTGTTTGTTTGGATTCTTCTATTCTGCAATCCCGTTTTACTTCTTGTTGCTGTTTAAACAATTCTCCTTTTACTATTTCAGCATACTCAGCACTGCTATTCAATTGCTCACTCGGTCTCCTAATTCTAACCAACACCTTTAAATATTCCTTACTCCTCCAGGCTTCAAAGCCCCCCGCTCTTCAAGTTGGCTTGGCTGTGGGTATCTTCCTGACAGGAAGGAGGCAGAAGGTGGGGGTGGCTTATTTCAGAATTGGGATCCCTACACTGAACAAAATTGCTTTTTATGAGAGCTTGATCTGTCTATCCAGGATCAAAGAATGGCTGCACCTGAGGTGACTGTGTGCAAGAGTGGTGGATAGCTTCTTAGATATGGACAAATGTTTCTTCTGAACCCTCAATCAGTCATCTGAAGCATTCCAGTCGCTGGAGGTTGCTCTGAGGGAGGGATTGAGTGAACATGTTTGGCACCCACTTTTAGCGGGAGCCAGGAAAGAGGGGAACACACAGTGAAGAATGTGTCTGGGAGCACCTGGGTGGCTCAGTCAGTTAAATGTCCGACTCTTGATTTGGGCTCAGGTCATGATCTCAGTTTGTGTGATCGAGCCCTGTGTTGGGCTCTGCACTGACAGTGTGGAGCCTGCTTGAGATTCTCTCTCTCCCTCTCACCCTGCCCCTTTCCTTCTCTCTCTCTCTCAAAATAAATAAATTTTTAAAAAGTTACAATGCAGGCATTAAAAACTAAAGAATATGTCTGTGTGCATACATATGTGTGTGTGTGTGTGTGTGTGTGTGTGTGTGTGTGTAAGTAACAAGGTTAACAACTTAATCTCAAGTAGCGACAGATAGTCACAAAGGCAGAGCCAGGGATGACCTTGCCCATCAACAGATTTGATTACGCCCATGTGATTTGTTTCAGACCTGTTTCAAGAAGTCCCTCTGTTATCTCCTCTTTTGATGTGTCCTTAATGTTCCCTCTGGTCCTGCCTTAATGCCCTCAAATCTCCAACTTTAGAATTACTTCTCTGGATATAGGACCACAAGTCCAAGTTAACTTGCAAAAATATTGCCTAGTAGCCTTGTCAACCATTAACACCTTGATGCCAATTGGCTTATCAGACTCACAGGCTAGAGCTGAACTCTGTTGCCTGGAAGCCTTGTCAGTCATTGACACCTCCATACCAAGTGGGTTATCAGACTGGACAGTGCTAGAGCTGGTTTTGCAGGAAGGGATGGGGCACAAACAACTTTAGAAGGGTGGAGGCAGCTGTTTGGTGACAAAGAGCCTGCCCTGGTGGGGAGTCTCAGAGAAATGCCAGAAGGTAACAACATATGGGGCTCTGGGCCCTGCAGAACACACATATTTCAGACTTGATGATTTAACATTTCTAGCATCTAGGAGTAGAGGGAAGAGGGGGGCAGCACCGAGATTATTTTCAAAGGCTGATTTCAGAGGAAGGAAAAGACGGGCAGGGAGTTCTCCTGCTCTTGGGAGAAAGGATTTCCAGTGAGTTCCCTCCTTGCTGACCTTTTAGGTTCCAACACCACAGGCTTTCTCTCCCTGTTTCTTTACATCACCACTGGCCAATTCGAACTATTTACACTCAAACTGTCTTTGCTCCAATTATAAAGCATTTGACTGAAATAGAACATAATATGAACACATTCAGTATGAACTAATGGATGTAAGACCACAAAATCTGGGTAGCTCTGTAATCTCCCTGTTCTGCACTATAAAGGGGGACAGGAGGCTCACGCAGCTTCAGGGCTCTTCCCTGCACAGACCCCGTCCAAAGCCAAGGACTGTTATTTTGTGTTTGTAATTTTGAGTCCCTAAAGAAGCACCCCCCATCCCAAACTGCATAAGCTCAGGCCCCACCAAACGTGGACCCACCCCTGATTATCAGACTTGGCCACATGCTCAAGGACCATGTGGCCAAGTGTGCTTGCTGAGGGTGGGGAGAGGGGCTCATTTTAATGAGGAAAGGCAAACTTCACAAGGTCTGCTGGAATTTCTCTGCAAAATTAGCATACCTAGTGACTTGATATTGTGGACCTTTTAAATATCCTTTGCTAAGCTGTTTCTCTTTTTTCTTATTCCCCACCCCCCTTTCTCTTTCAAATTCTAGACTACTCTATTTGGGGACATATTTATATCTTCCTCTTCCTCACCCCACCCAAGTTTATAGGAGGTTCTGAATAGAGTCTTTTGATATGACACCAAAATGTAGTGTTTCCGAGTGAAACGTTGGTGGGTTTGTTTTTCCAATTATTATGACTCTTAGGATTCCTGCTCAGCTTGGATAAATGGATAATATCTATTTAAGACCATTTTTTACTTAAGTCAATTGGTATGAAGTGACTTTCTGGACCAGCCTAATTCACAGGGCTGCCCAGCATTCCAATGCTTAATTACCTAGTGCGTCTCAAACAGAAGCACTCTGGAAACTTAAATAACCCTGTTAAAGAATGGAATATCATCTTTGGGACAAGGAGACTTGTCCTAGGGACCTAGGGACCTAGGAGACAACTGTGACTCCTAGGTTGGTTGTATGCTTTTTTTTTTTTTTTTAATAACACCACACACACACACACACACACACACACACACACACACAAACACACACCCCTCCCTAATCACACTGTCAGCCCAGAATGAGGTGAGAAAAGGCTGGTTTTACCTAAAGGGCAGCTAGTTAACTCTTTATATTTTCAAGAAATTATCTTACCCTCCCCCTCATCTGTAATTCATCTATATTCATAATGTGGACCATTTAAAATAGCACCTTTCATCTGTGTGTGAAACACAAGTGTAGCCTGCAGGTTTGAGCAGATGAAATGTTAAACACTGTAGCAGGGTCTCTCCGGAATAGGACTTTCCATTTAGGGCAAGAGGCTGAGAGCCCTTCCGCATGGAGGCACTTCCGTCTAACCCCATCACCCAAGCTTGCCTCGTTTGGGAAAGCAGCGTGGGTGGGAGCATTTGGGTGGCATACCCCAAAAACCACAGTAATTGGAAGGGGAAAAAAGCAAATATCAATTAGTAATTCCTCAGCCAGCTACCAATCTTGGTTTCCAAGGGACTCCACCTTGGGCTCTTCAGAAGCAGCAGCTTCCCAGGGACCTCGGACAGAAACGACGCGAATCTACATACATCTTGGTGCGCTGAACATTTCCCCAAGGGAGGCTCTTGTTATCTGCCCGGCTTCCCTGGCTCTCTGCCTCCCTGTCAGCCTGTGGGCCTGTCAACCAGAATGATCCCAGCTTCTCAGGGCTTCCGTGGGAATGCGAGCAGGAAACGGCTTTGAGAATTGAGGACAGGCAAGGTGGTGGTGTTCGGCCGCGCTCTGGGCACCCCGCATTTCCCGGAGCGCTGGGGATGCTGCAGTGAGCTTCCCCGCTCCCCTAGCAACCCCCGCCCCCGGGTTCGGGCAAGTGGCTAAAAGTTAGCAAATAAGGTGGGGGTGGGGGCAGAGCACAAGGTGGGGAAGGCGAGGTGGCGAGCCGAGACCCCCCGCCCAGCGGCCCCCCGCAGACAGGGCCGCGGGGGGCGGGGAGGGGGCGGCCGGGGCTCGCAGGAGCTCGCGCGGCTGGGCGCCTCCCAGGAAGGCGGGGAGGGGAGCGCCTGTTTACCCAGGAGGGCTGTGCTGATAGCACGTTCCTCGAGTTTACTTTGCTTTCCTTGAGTTTATTGTAAAGGGGTAAAGTTTTCGGATCTGTCACGTGACCCTGACAGGTCCTGCCTATGGCGCGGCAGACCACCCACGCCGAGGGCCATGGAACTGCTTAATAGAAACAGGCTTGTAATTGTGAGTCCGCGCTGCACTCCGCCGAAAGCCTCCGGCGGCCCAGCGCGCCGGGGTTTTTACACTTTCCGTTCCTTTTGTAAAGACGGAGGAGGAGGAGGAGAAGACGAAGACGAAGACGAAGAAAAAGACGACGACAGGGAAGACAAAGAGACCCGCAGCGACAAGGCTAGGGGGAGACGAGGGAAGACGGGGAGAAGACGGAGGAGCGGAGGACCAGGAAAGGGGGGCGAGGGGAAAAAAGGAATTGATGTGAAATCCAAGCCCAGCGTCCGCGCCATCGGCACCCGCGCTCCGGGCAGGGCTTGACGGCCGGCTATGGTGAGTGCAGCCGGCGCGGCCGCCGCCGCCGCCACCGCCGCCTTGCCCTCGCGCCGCGTGCTTCCCCGGGGCCGCGGGGTTGCGGGGCCGGGCGCCCCGCGCGGCGGACAGAGGGCAGGGCGCCGGGCGGCAGGGTGGGGGGCGGCGCGCCGGGGCCGCGGGGCTGGGTGGGCTGCGCCGCCGGGGCGCGGGAGCGCCGGTCCGCGTCTCCACGCTCGCTCGCTCGCTCCGGGCCCCCGCCCCCCGAGGCCGGCCCCGCAGAGCGGGGCGGGGGCCGACGGCCACGGCGGGCCTGGCCGGAGAACGGCTCCGGGGGGAGTTCTCACGGAGGGGGTCGCCTGGGATCCCATTTTCACGCTTGAAAGGGTCGCCACCTTGGCTTCCGCTCCGCAGCCTGCTGGTGGCTCCCGACTCGCCAGCGGAGGCAGAGCTGGGTCGGAAGGGCTGGTGCGGAGAGTGACAGCGCCGGGGGGAGGGTGCGGGCCGGGAGCGCGCGCGCACCGGACCTAGTCCTCTCGTCTCGGAGGCGCTGGTGGAGACCTGCTGGAGGGCACGGGCGCACGCTCCCGCACCCACACCCGGACGCCTGGAGTGCGACACCCTGGGCTAGGAGAGAAGCACCTTAAAATCCCGGAGCTCACACATTCCCCCCTCCTTCCGCCGTAGGTGGGAAAAAGGGCCAGAGGTGCTTTTCTGAGTTCAGGAAGGGGGCACGGGTGGGAGAGAGGTACGTGTTGACTCTTGCGCCCACGGAATCGGGCGTTCTGGTGCCTGCCACCCATTAGAGAGGTCGCCGGCTAGCCGGGTGCTGAGTGTGGCCTCAGGGGAGTCCTGAAGTGGGGTGGGCTGATTCAAACCCCTTTAGACCCGATGCCACACTGGGCCCACAGGACCTCCAGAGACTGTACCTCTGGGATGACATGTGCTATGCCTCCAGGTATTTAAGTTCATGCTAAAAACGACTCCTAGTGTGTGGATGAGCAATCAGTCCAAAGTTTTCAGATGTCAATTTACAACACCTAAGAAGAACCATATGGATTGTTGTCTATGGAAGACACCCAGAGACCAATCTTTTCCTAGACCTGGGAGAGAAGACTACTTTCTTCCGCTTTTACCCTCCCCGGGGAGGGGAAATCTAAAAGGACTAGACAGAAATAAAGACCCACAATGGGTGGCTCTAAATTTTAATAATTGTGTAACTGAGGTCTTGAACTACAATAGTGCTTTTTCAGGACTATTGCATTCTGTGTGTGTTCCGTTTTTGTTTTGTTTTTCCTCCAGTAGTTCAACATGCAATTAATTGCCTCCACAAAGAAAGACAATGCTTTTTGGTGTTATCCTTTGTTACTGTAACTTATTATTTCTGGGTGGTACCTCAGGATAAATTGTTGCCCCAGGTGCATTGTGCACCCATGTTGTAAAACAAGGGGCTTTCAATTGAGTTTGTGTGTGTTCAGTTGTCACCCAGCTTCCTTCCACAAGGCTGTAAAATGCCTTTGAGTCCAAGACCTTTTTATATTAAAATGTTGAATCAAGGTGGACACCAATAGACCCATTCTCAATTTGGGGTATTAGCTTCATTTCAAACTCACTGTGAGAAGTGTATCTAATTTCTGGTTATAATCTAGTCCTAATCTAACAAGCTATTTGAATAGGAGTTCACACCATTTGGAATGATTTTGTGAGGGGGGGGAGGCTGTTTTTACAAATTGTCTTCAACTTTCTACAGATAGCAGCAAAACACTATGGATTAAAATATCTGTCTTCCCTGTTTTTATCCTCATTCCTCTCTCTCTCTCTCTCTCTCTCTCTCTCTCTCTCTCTCACACACACACACACACACACACACACCTTTTATTTTCTCCCGCCTCTGCCACAGTGTATAAAGCCCTATTGAGACATGTAGGCGTGATGTGTAAACCGGATTAGCAGTATGAAAGAAAGACACACAATAAGCTGGAATTGTTTTACTTCCCTTTCATTTCTCATGCCTATATCTCTAATAAATTTGTTGCTCCAGCAGTGGGTCAAAGGGATCATGTTGCTCAGCTTCTTTTTCATGCAAGACCCAATGGCAGAGATCACTGAAATGAATGGTGTGCCTTCTGCCAAATGCAAAGCTTGATACAGATATATTAGATGGGGAGATAGAGATGAGGCAAGAGAGAGATGGAGAAAAAAATGTTCAAAGTCTGGGTCTTTCCAGAATACATCTCTATCCACTGGAGCAATGTGGGTAAGAAGATACTTGAGAAGGGGGGAATCAATACAAGGATCAATGCTGTGTTTTCTTTCAAGTTCATTGTAGGCTCTGGACATTTTCTCTGCTGCATAAAGTCTAATTCCCCTTTTCAAACTAGTATTTGAACCTGGAGTAATAAATGTGGATATTTCTGGGATCTTCTCAGGACATCTCCCCTCTGCCACCCCACCCCAGGCTCACTACAGACTCAAAAAATGCCAGTGTTCCTGGGTTTGTGCTGTAGACCCCTCATTTACTCCTTTGTGGAATTGGGAGCAGCTTCCCATTAAAGGAGATCAGGGGTAATTAGCAGCATTATTTTGACAAGTTGGCTAGAGCTGTTCCCTTTCCTCCAGTCCTGGGGAGGGGGGAATAGGGGAGGAAACAGAAGGTAGAAGGGGAAGGGGAGGGGAGTCATACTTAGGGGTTTCACATTCTGTGGCTGCTGAGTCTTTTTTTTCACTCCCACCCCTGAAACCTTTTAGACTCATTTTCTACCATCACCTTTTAAATAAATACAAAAACTGCCAATGAGAAAATAATAAGGCATTCTTAGGGAGCCAAGAAAATGTGGTGGATGGTGGCATACTTGCTCAAATAGAATAGACTAGTTATCCAAGGTACCTGCTTTGAACTGTTCAGGCTCTGGCCCATCACTCACATCTTGCACCCTGGGCTCCCCACCCAGAAACAGACATTACATCAAATCCCCAGTTCCTCTCCCCATCCCAGCCTCTCAACAGGCATACTGTGGGACTTAATATAATACTTGCACTTCTTTGCATTTGAAAAGAATATTAAACTCAGGCAAAATTATAACATGGCCCAGAGATCAATTGACTGGAATACATTTACCCCTTTATTCATTTCTACTCTGCAAAAACTAGCTAAATCACACTAGATTTTAAAGACCCATTTAGTTGCATCTGAGTAACCAGTGAAAAGTCAAATCTCACTATGGTTTCTCATTACTCAGCCAAGTCCACAATTGCTTATCATTGCAATGTCCAGATACAAAGGGCAGATATTTCATTTCCCAGTGTTATCACTTGGATAATTGGATGTCAATTTTGAGATGTGTGTGGTGTGGCCATGGATATTTGAAGTATTGGAATGGAGAAGGGAAAATATGAAGGATTCAGATTTTAAAAGTTTAAGAATATCTGTTTGAAAACTACAGACTCCTATGAAGTCTTGGATAGCGATGGGGAGACCCAAATGACAATTGATAGATTGAGACGATACATTCCCCTTTACTTGGAAAGGGGAAAGACAGCACTCAACTGTTGCTCCAAAGAGGGCCAGCAACTCCTGCTGGTTGAAAAGGCCCCAAGCTCTCACTTATCTGGTAACTCTCAGGAGGGGAGCCACCCTGCAGAAAGGCCAAAAGGGACTGTCTTCCTAGCAGACACCTTCCCAGGCCTGGCTGCTTCAGCCAGCCTCATTTCAGGTCTGGAGAATCCTTATGGCTAGTTGAAGTTAACAAACCCGGTGTGGCACAGCAGTCCCCTGCACAGGGCATGCATATTAAAGCCGACAACGCTTACAAATGTAAATAAGGGCAGATTGATTAGGAACAACATTATCGCTGGGAATGTCGCACTCGCATGCATCAGCAATGAGGCAAATTGGGGGCAGCCTCAGCCCTGACCACCCAAGTCGAGCAGGCTTTTACACTGGCTCCTCTTCCCTTTCTTAAAACGTTACAGAAACAAGGCCAATTAGATCCTCAAAGTAATTCATCTCTGTGTATGAAAAAAGCAGACCACAGGGGAAGCGGCGGGTGGGGGTGGGGAGATTAAGATAGCGCTTGTTAGAGCCCAGGCTGGGGACTGCGTCCTGGAACCGATGGGTAGAATTTACAGGCCTGGACTATTGTCTGAGATGCTGAAAAGTTAACCTATCAAACAGCGGGTGAGGAGGCTGAGGGCGCTGAAAACCCGGGAGATCAATGTTCAAAACGTTTAGGAATTAAGTCAAACTGAGGGAAATGAGCCCGAGTGGAAGAGGCTTTACCATTGAAATGGTGCACATGTAGAAGCAGTCAGAACAAGAGGATATGCAGCTGCGTGCAGAGAGTAATAAGTAACCATGATGTGTACATAGCCTATAATTTCAGTTTAGAATTCCATAATCCAAGTGGCTATACTAAAATTGCTATAAATAAAAGATTAGGAGGCACAACTAATGTTCTGGTCTCAAACGCTGTAAAGGAATTTGAAAAGACAAACATAGCAATAGCAACCTATGGCTACATGATCACCTTGCTACATACACACAGCACGACTCAAATATCAAAAGACTGACATGTAAAACTAGGGGCACAACCCCCAACTCGCTGAAAAATAATTTCCAGCGGCAAGCACTTAAGAGTTTGACTTGAAACGTCTGCAGAACCAGTCAGTAAAAAAAGTTAGAATGAATCACCTTTCCTGCTTTATGTTCTTTATCAAAGATCAGGATATCGCTTCAAGATTAAACTTGCTATGTGTCGAGCCCAATCTTCCTGCGATATTATATTTTAAGGTAGTGTCATTTTAATTGCACGGTGCTTGCCTTCCCTTCTGGATTTTAGCAGCCCTCCCAGAGCTGCGCACAAAATCACGTGCTCCTTCAAAGTTTTGAGTTTTGAATTTCCGCGCTAGCCGAGTGCTCCGGTCCTCCTGTTGATCTCGAAAACATCCTCAAGACACTTTTACTGTCTTTGTCTCTATTCTACGAGCCACCCTATTCCGCCCAGGGTCCCCCACACGTTCCGCCGGTTTGGGATTCAGGAGACAGGGCCTCCCACTGACACCAGGACGGAGAAAAAGCTAGAAGGAAGGTGGTGAGGCTGGGTAGGGAGGAGAAAGGGTTCACGTGAAAGAGGAAAAAGAAAGGACAAGGGAAAGGAGGGAGGGGGAAACCGCCAAAGAGGAAGGAAGAGAGCGGGGAGGGCTGCCGACAAGCCCCCCGCAGGAACCGCGTGGGCCGCCCGGGTGGCCGGCGCGCCCCGCTGCAGTCCCCTTCGGGCAGGGGCCGCGGACGCCCGGCAGCTGAATGGGAAGGGAACCCGTGCGCTCGGCCATTGGCCGGCTGCAGGGAGGCCGCGCGGACATTGGGCAACGTAAGGGGGCCGGACCGCCTTCAGGAATGTACTACGGCGCGTTCGGCACGTCCGTCCGCGCCGGCGGGGTGCGAGCCTCGTCTGGGCTCCCGGGAGGCCGCGCTGGAGACTTGGAGTCCGCCCGGCTCGAGCCAAGCGCACCGACTTCCCTACCTGCTCCGCCTGGGCCGCGCGGGGAGTCCCGGAGCTCGGGTGCGCGCGCAGGCGGAGGCACGCGCGCGCCTAGGCCTCCCGGCAGCCGAGTGCGCGCCGTGCTGGCCCGGCCCTGAGTCACGTGGCCGCATGGGCTCCGCCTTCTCCCTGCTCCTCCCCCTTTCCCTCCATCTGGGTTTCTTTCTTTCCTTTCCTCTCCTTTCTTTCTTCTTTTTTTTCAATGAACACACACCGTGTGCATCTTAAAGCCACACTGCTCCAATTCACTGCTGCGGTCGGCTTCTAGCTGCCGCGGGGTCCCCCTCTGCAGTTCAACCACGTTTTTAAAAAAGAAAAATACTAAAAGGAAGCAGAATCGAATTTGCGGGGTCTGGTCCCTATCTCAAGGAGGAATTTAATAACTTGCAAACTTAAGAAAAGCAAATTACACTCTTCAAAAATTCTATTTTTCAATAAAAAGCGGAACTGTGTAGATAGTTTAATTTGTCCATGGCCCCAGGATCTACTTCAGAGGGTCGCGTGTTTTCCTCCCCAACGGGAAGCGAATCCCCGGGATGTCTCGGTGACACTGGCCGCAGTGTCCTGACAAGTCCTCGCAATCAGCGCACAATTTGTTTCGAATGAATCCAACATCAAAGCCTTTATTCTCCCCAACGTCACGCTATTATTAAATATAACAGGATGCGTACCAATTTTTGAAAAAAATAATAAAACTTTAAAAACAGACTTTAAACAAAGGCACATGAGTAATAAAAGAGGGGCGTCCAAACGAACCCCAAATAGTCAGGAAAACTTTTTTCTCTTAAGGAAACAGTTCCGTTGCTCCGGATTGTTAAAAAGATTCTGTTGTTTCTCTTTTGCATATGTCATATTAAAGATTCAAATAAAAACGCCTCTGCCTCCACAAGACTACTTCGGTGTCTGGATTCCACGTTTTTAAAACACTGACTCCTTCAAACGGCGACTGTGCTGCCGTGGGTTTTGGTGTGGGGTGGGGGGGAGGATTTTAAGAAAGGGTGGCTTTCCCCAACGTCCTTACTTTCCTCTTTAACTTTCCATTTTGTTTATCTTAATGCGAGGCGTTGTTCCCTGCGAGAGCCTAAGTCTTCTCTTTAGTTAGAAAAGAAAAGAGAGGAGAAAAAAAAAAATCTGGCACACACTGGCGCACTATCCACCACCCTGTCATTATTGGTGCAGGCCTGGGAATTCAAGCCGGACCTCCCAGTATTTGCTGCAGCTTGAGGCCAAGGTGCCTCTGAAAGGGTTTTCTTTGAGGAATTTCAGAAATTGTTTAAGCGCTTAAAAAAATATTACATTTCCCCCCGTGTCTATCGCGAGGCAAATGCTCGTGGATGTGTGTGTGTGAGAGAGTGTGTGTGCGCGCGCAAAAGGCGTCTTACAAAAAGAAGACACTGTTGAAAAGAAAAGAAATAAGAAAGAAAAGGGAGGGGGGAGCATTCCTTAATGGAAGTATTGCATGCGAGAAGGTTGGCGCTCTCGGAGGCTCCCCCCGAAGCCGGGGATGCACACACTGGGGTTGCCTACCTGGGTGGTCTCTCTACTTTGGTGAGCTGTTGCTAAGCAGCTAATAATAGTCATGTTTGCTGAGTAATTTCTGCCCTCCGCGAGCCAATCGCGTCGCAGAAACCCAAGCCATCTGACAGCCCCGGGGGCGGGAGCTCCAGCCTTTTTCTCTTTCGCTCGGTCTCTCCCCCTCCACCCCCTCCCCTCCTCCTCCTCTTTCTCCAAATGGAGAGAGTTCTTTTTTTTCTTCTTCCATCTCATCTATTGAATCAAGGAGCTGCTGCGGCCGCTGCCCGCTGCACACACACAGAGCGGAGTCCCCAGGTCCCGGGAGCGAGAGAGGCGCGCTGCACTGGGGCAGAATGGTCCAGCGGGTCGGCGAGGAGCACAAGAAAGCAGAGTCCGGGACCGAACAGCCACCGCGAACCCAGCAGCCAGAGCCCGAGCAGCCCGAGCAGCAGCTTCAGGAGCCGCCACCGCCAGCAGCAGCCGCCGCGGGAGCAGCGGCGACGGCGGCTGCCCCGGCCCGGCAGCGCTGAGACCCGCCGGGCACCTACGGACCCTGCGGCAGTGGCTCTGCGCTTACCCTCCGCGGCCGCTCGGGCGACCCGGGAGGCGCCGAGGGAGACTGCGAGGCCGGCGGGAGCGGCGGGGATTTGCTGGCGCTTTCTGCAGTGAAGGGGTCGCGGCGCGGGGCGGGGGGCGGGTAGGGGGAGTTGGGGACCGCGAGGAGCTCCGCGCGAGCGCCCGAAGGACAGGCTGGCTCCGCGCGCCGGCTCTCGCCTTCCCGAGAACTGGATGTGGGCAGCGGCGGCCGCAGGGACCTCGGGACCCCCGCGCAATGTGGCAATGGATGGCGCAGGGTCTGACTCCCCGGCAGCGGCTGCGGCCGCAGCGGCAGCAGCGCCCGCCGTGTGAGCAGCAGCGGCAACAGCAGCAGCAGCAGCAGCAGGTCTGTCAACCCCAGCCCGAACAGCCGGCGGCCAGCAGCGTCCTCGCCAGCCGAGCGCCCGGGCGCGCCGGGAGCCCGCAGCGGCGGCGGCAACAGCGCGCCGGGCCGCCCGGGAAGCCTCGGTTCCCGCGGCGGCGGCGGCGGCGGCGGCGGCGGCGGCGGCGGCGGCAACATGGCCTCGGCTGGTAACGCCGCGGAGCCCCAGGACCGCGGCGGCGGCGGCAGCTGCAGCGGGGCCCCGGGCCGGCCGGCCGGCGGCGGGAGGCGCAGACGGACCGGGGGGCTGCGCCGCAACGCCGCGCTGGACCGGGACTATCTGCACCGGCCCAGCTACTGCGACGCCGCCTTCGCTCTGGAGCAGATTTCCAAGGTGCATTTCAGACTCTCTCCTCTCCTCCCACTCTCTCTTCCCTCCTCTTCCTCTTTGGGATCGCCCCCGACACACACACACATACACACACACACACACACACACACACACACACACACACACACACCTCTCCAGGAAAAGCAGCAGACAAGTGGGGATTGAAAAATTCAAACCCTCCCTCCGGTCCTAGGAGGAAAGGGCTGTCTGAGGTCCGCAGGGGGTGGAGGGTGTGTGTGTGTGTGTGTGTGTGTGTGTGTGTGTGTGTGTGTGTGTGTGTGCACGCGCCCTCCCCGGCAAGCCTTTTCCGGAGCACTGGAAAGCGGTCCACAGAGGACCACCTCGAGGGCGGCCTCAGCGCGGCACAGCCCAGTGCCCCCAGCCCCGTAGCCCCCTGCTCCCGCGCCCCTGCCCCTATTTGCAACCTAAACCCCTGTAATGCTGCCACATTTCTTAACATCTTGGAGGGGGAGGCGGAGTGGAGAGAGGCGGAGAGAGGAAGGGGGGGGGGAGGGAGCCGAAATAAAGGTGGTTTCCTCTTTTGGCAGCTGGTTTTGCTTTTGTTGAACATGAGATCTCTACCCCCTTAAAAATTATCCTTGGAAGAGGGCATCTCCCCTCTTCCTTTTTAGTTTTTGAGCCACCTCTTCTCAGAGCCTGAGGGGAAAGGGAAAGTTGTAAACAAATTGCCACCTTAAATCCGCGGTACTTGTCTGCCAAGCGGCCGGGTTCATTGTGTTTACGAGGCTCGCTGAAATGTGTGGAATCCAGGGAAGGCGAGCACCCAGACGGGGGCCCGCCGGGGCAGCGGCCAGCGCCGGGGAAACGCCGCCGCCGGGAGCAGCCAGCGCCCAGCCAGGACCCCCGCCTGCGCCGGCCTGGGCCCTTACCCTGTGCACTTGGCTACTTTTTACGTTTAACCAGATGGGAAGGGAGAGGAGGGAAAGATCCATGTGGCTGCCCTCTTCCGATCACAAATGTTGTCGTAAGTTGCAGATGGCTGCCCCACTTCCTAATTCAGCTCACACAGCGTCTCCCAACGCTATGGAAATGCGTCGCGAGTGAGCTCCGGCGGCCGCGCTCACCACGTGGATCCCCACTTACTACCACGCGGGGCGGGGGTCAGGCTCGGGGAGCCCGCAATACATTGTTCCCAGAGCGCGCTCGTCCCCCAGCCCCCATCCCTGCCGGGGCACCCCGAGAGGGGTAAAAGATGGGGCTTGACTTGCGGGGAAGGGACCCTTGGTTTGCTGGTTCTTAAATGGTGGGCTCCATCGCAGACATTGAGCAGCCCCTCCCTTCCCGGCTCCGGGGTGAATATTGCCTGTGATGAGTGACTTCTCTCCTCTCTGCCTCGGCTTCCCTTCCCCCTGTTCTTGCAGCCCTTCTCCCCAACGCCCCCAAGACACCTTCGGGGATGTTGCGCGGGTCGAGCGGGGGGTTGCCCCTGCTGTCGCCAAGGTGCAGCTCCCACGCTGCAGCCCCACTTTGATTTATGTCCAGGCGCCCCCCACGCCGCTTGCCTTACCCGGGGCCAGCCTGGGTTCCAGTCCCGAGGGCACCCCCCACCCACGGGTGTCGCGGGATCCGCGGGCGGGTGCGCGCAAGCGGGCGTGGGCGCGCGGGCCGCGACTCCCCGGCGCTCACTCCTCCCTTCTGCTTCATCCTCAGGGGAAAGCTACTGGCCGGAAAGCGCCGCTGTGGCTGAGAGCGAAGTTTCAGAGACTCTTGTTTAAACTGGGTTGTTACATTCAAAAAAACTGCGGCAAGTTCTTGGTTGTGGGCCTCCTCATATTTGGGGCCTTCGCTGTGGGATTAAAGGCAGCTAATCTCGAGACCAACGTGGAAGAGCTGTGGGTGGAAGGTAAGAGACCTAGCGCCCGCCTCAGCGCCCTCTCGTCCCCCAGCCCAGGCCCCCTTCCCGTCCTCCTTCCAACTGATAAAGATATTTGCCAGCGTACACCTAGAGCTTTTCTGTGGCGAGCGAGAACCCCCTGCCCGCACCAGGGGGAATTGTTTATTGTTTGGGCGCCTGGCTGGGAGCCAGGCCCGCCCGACAAAGGCCGCGCTGTAATCTACTCGGGGCGCTGCGCTTTGCTAGGTGTTGTGGGAGAGAGTGGCGAGGGCGGGCCGGCGGGGGCGCCAGGCCCCTCCACGGGACGGACCACTCCGCGCGGCCGGGGACCCCTGGGGCCTGCCGCCGCCGCTGCTCGCCTCCGCCGCGCCGGAGACGCGGTCGCAGGAAGGCCTCTCGGCTCCTGGCTCTCTTCCTCGGCGTCCTTCCCTCCCCCACCCCCACCCACCACGTCCAAAGAGAAAGAAGGGGGGGGCAGAGAGAGGCCACCCCTCCGGCTGGAGGGAGTGCGCGCGCCCCCGGCGGCCGTGGCCGCCGCGCCGCGGAGGGCGGGGGGCGGGCGCAGCGCGGGCCTGCGGAGGCGGCGGCGTGTGTGGTCCTGTTTTTGGACAGCTTTCAACTCTGGGGGAAAAAAACATTTGTCTCAAGGTACAAAAAAAAAAAGTGGGGGTGGGGAGGAAAGGAGTTGAAAAAAAAACAGTAAAGCATAGACTGGAACGCATGTTTGCAAAGTAGATTAATGTTTCCTCGCGGGTGGGGGCTTTTTAAATGGTATGATTTGGGGGTAAGGCTGCGTTTTGCAGGCGGAAAGAAATGAGTTTTAAGAACGCGGGTTTGGAGGGCGGGGCCACGCGGGAGCTCTCCAAGGCTTTCTGCCAGTGTTTTATACACATTCCTCAATTTGGGGGTTCTCGAAGTGTTTTTTTTAAGCAGTTGTAAATTTAAAATAGATCTCCCCCCCCCCCCCCGAAACATTTTACATTCTTTTGGTCGCACGGCTTTTTTTGTTTCGGGTGGGGGGGGGGATGTTATTGGTGGTTGTTTTTTAATTATTTTCTGGAAAGTAACAGATTTGCTATTTGGAAACATTTAACCCCTAAACACTGCCTTGGATATCTCTGGCAATAGGATGGGAAGGAAGGATTGAGGTAATTATGCAGATTTTTCAGAACAATATCTTGAGCATTCCTAGGGAAAGCTACCTAACCCAAAATTTGGAAGCCTAAGAGTTATATGTGTAATTACGTGAATGATTCCTTTTAGGATGCTGAGAACTAACCTTGGAGAATATTTTGTTAACTATGCCTTGTTTATGAAGATTCAGCTCTCTGTGTTGCAAGCATATGGTGGAGTCTTTAATTGAGAAGTGACAATTAAAATAATAGTCCAAATAATTAAGGCCAGAAAACATTCTTGCTTTAAGTAGCTTGATAATTAATACAAAAGTATTCTTTGGATTGAATCCATGGGGTAATTTACCTCAGTTGAGCACTTCAGCATCATTGGTAGATAAAAGAAGGGTTTTATTGAACACCTATGATATCTTAACACCAAGCTTACTGAGCACCAATAATGTCCCCAGCACGTGTTAGGTACTGTAAGGGTCACTGAAGTCTGTGAGACACTCTCTGTGCACAAATCCACTCACTTACAAAATACTAGAGTTGAATGGGCTTGCAGTAAATTTGAGCTCACGGTTGAAGTGGGCCATGAAAGTCAAATGGGGAAAAAAGCTTCTGCGGAAGTGAGGCAAATTAGGGTGACCTGGAGAGAGAGAGAAGGAGAGAGGGAGTTCTGCACAAGAGCTCAGAAAGGGGGTCAAGCAAAGCCCAAGTGAGTGGAGGCCCCTAGTGTAGTGGGAATAGGGTGCCGTGGCTCATGTGTGCCCTGGAGCGCAGGGCTGTAGTTCAGAAATGATGTGATTGGCTAGGCTGTGGGGAGCTGGACGAAACAAGGGATGAGCAGAGGGGCCTCCCAGCTCTGTCCATATGTTCACACTGCACCACTAAGACCAATGAATTTGCTAAGTATCAGTGATGATGACAAAAGATAATTTTTTGCTGTTTTGAGCAAGACTTTTAGGTAGACCTTTAATACATGTAAAGAGAAGTGATGCGATTTATTTTCTTAACATTGTATATTTCTGGAAGCAACTGTGTTTCTGCATTACACACTTCATTTCAAGTCCTGAAAGGAGGAACATGATTAGGGGCAGTCTCCCTGAGCTGCCGCTTAGTGAGACAGTATTAAGGAGTGATACCTCAGACACTCAGGACTCAGTTTGCCAACTTTGGGCCTCTGAGTTTTGGTATTTTCAGCGTGGCTCACAAGTTCTTTAAGCAAATGTTATTTTACTTAATGCTATCACTTGTTGAGCAACTGCCATTACTGTTTATTATCTATTATCACATGCCTTACAACTCAATAAAGTAGCCATCTATTATATTTATTTTTATAACATGATAGTGTATGTGGTATTTCTGCATGTAATAGCTGAATTCTTGTTCCATTTTACAATGGCAAAATGTCCACTTTGCCTACTAATGATTTAAGTCAACTTGGCCTCTTGATTTGTTGATTTGTCATCACTCATTCATTCATTCATTCATTGGGTATTAGATTCTTCCCGGTAGAAGAAGCAATAGTTTCATAAATGTGAGTAAACCCCACCAGGGATCCCATGAGGCCACCATACCATCTTATAATTTTAACATAAACTCAAAGAAGAGGTAACAGTGAGGAGGTCTGTTTATGATGTAGTGAGCTTGGTGTTCATATCAGCAATAAATAGTGTAAGCATTTGTTTTCAGGAGTTGGAATTTCCTGCTGTCCTACACTGTAGCAGATTAAAATGAACAGCAACTCAGAATTTAGGTTAATTTGTACTTTAATCTCTTTGATAAATTCTTCATCACTATCAGCACAAGAAGTCTGTTAGATGGTTGTTTTCTTAATGGAGACTGTAAATGTTCTGAACATAAACATGGGTGCTTACTACTCTAAATAAACCAAATGAATAGAGATTGTGTATTTCCCTAGTTAAAAAGCAACAGACTGAGAAAGCATAAGAGATTTTAAGGGGAGGGGAATGCTGAGGGACAGCTTGGAAAAATGCTATTTCCTTTGTGATATTTAAAAATATGACCTACCACACACACTACATAGATAAATATACAAAGGCAACTAGAGATACATATATCTACATACCTACACACGAATACATATTATATACCAGGTGATTCCTGCACAATATGTGGGGTTAGGTGCGCCAACCCCTCCACAATTAAAAATCCGTGTATAACTTTGACTCTCCAAAAACTTAACTACTAACAGCCTGTGTTGACTGGAAGCCTTACTAATAACATAAATAGTCAATCAACACATATTTTGAATGTTACACACATCATTTACTGTATTCTTACAATAAAATAAGTTAGAGAAAAGAAAATGTTATTACAAAAATCAAGAGGAAGAAAATATATAGATATGGTAGAGTATTTATATCCCCAAAAAATCTGCATATAAGTAGACCTGCACAGTTCAAACCTGTGTTGTTCATATATCTCCACTTATATTTGTATTTGTGTGTACACATAGACTTACTACATCTATCTTTGTATCTGCCAAGATAATTGTTATCTTTTTAATATTGCCAGCAAATTAAAGGGATCCACTTGATAGGCTACATCACTGATTTGACTTTCATGCTTTTAACATGCTGGGGAAATGTGGTTTTATAAGGACAGTTTGAATACATTGGCCACAATGTGCAGACCAATATAAGCTAGATAAGTAAGATTCTGTCCTATTTTTATCTCATTGGTGATAAGAATTTTTTGATTCTCTTGTTAAAATGTTCGTACAACGATTGCTGTCATCATTGTAACAGCAACCAGTTTCTTTTAAGAAACTCAACATACATTAGATGTTAGCTTAGGTCTCAGGGTTAGAGTATTTGCAAGTCAGAAATACCAAATTTAGCTCACTTGTGAATAGAGTCATGAGGTTTAGTAAAAGAATATGTGGAATGATGTTGTGGACATCTGCTGCTACTGAAGCACATGCCAGTGGCGGCAAGGTCCGGGAGAGACTAATTGTTATTTAAAAATAAAAATATTCGGGGCACCTGGGTGGCTCAGACAGTTGAGAGTCTAACTTTGGCTCAGGTCATGATCTCACCGCTTGTGAGTTTGAGCCCTGCATTGGACTCTGTGCTGACAGCTCAGAGCCTGGAGCCTGCCTCAGATTTTGTGTCTCCGTCTCTCTGTCGCTCCTCTCCCCCCCCCCACAAATAAACAAACATTTTTTAAAAATTTTTTTAGGGGTGCCTGGGTGGCTCACTCGGTTGAGTGCCCAACTTCGGCTCAGGTCGTGATCTCACAGTCTGTGAGTTCGAGCTCTGAATCAGGCTCTGTGCTGACAACTCAGAGCCTGGAGCCTGTTTCGGATTCTGTGTCTCCCTCTCTCTCTGCCTCTCCCCCGCACATGCTCTGTCTCTCTCTGTCAATATTTATTTTTAAAAATTTTTTTTAACTTTTTAAATAAATAAAAATATTCAGCACATGTTCGCCATGTCTGCTCTGTGCCATGCATTGCATGAAGCTCCAGAGAGATGTTAGTGAAAGGCCACAGTCCCTGCCCTCAGGACCTCCACCCTGCAGGCACATAGACCACTGGCACTAGGGCAGGGACGCCTCCCAGGATCAGCCCTGACAGGGGTCTGAGCCAGGCACAGGGGCTGGAGAGGTGGGGGTGCTGCTGGGGCATTCCAGAACAGAGGAACAGCTCCTGCAAAGGCTCAGAGGCTGGGGGTGTGGCCTCCAGGAGAA
Organism: Felis catus; assembly: GCF_018350175.1. Lineage (NCBI taxonomy): Eukaryota > Metazoa > Chordata > Mammalia > Carnivora > Felidae > Felis > Felis catus. Next base: position 29,619,662 of record NC_058380.1, on the reverse strand, counting down.
CTCCCAGTGCTTGACTCCAGTTGGGACATCCTGTCTGAGGCGGGGAGCCTTGGGGCCTGGAAGGCCCAGCTGCATGGCAGAATGGTTTCTGCTGTGTGCAGGGCATTCGGCTGAGGGGCTACCAGCTCTTCCTTTTAGTCATTCTTTGCCTGTCTCATTATCTGTACTAGCATATTTGGCCTCTGGTGCCCTCCCCGGGACTGGAGTGCTTCAGCTGGATTTCTCTCTGGGCACAGAAGGGAAATACTTTATTTTTAATCTTGCCCATTTCTCTGTTGGCTTTTCCTTTTTTGCTTAGCACCCATATCTTCCTGTCTCCCTTAATAGCTACTACCCCCCACTCCAACCCTCTCTCAGATGCAAGTTTGTTGTCACAACTCTCCAGTGGCAGAACATTCATTTATCTCTTTGAGATTTGTTTTTCCCCTCAAGCTTTGCCCAGCCCCTGGCATCCTTTACTGCAAAGGGTTATAACAGCCTTGAAATGAATCCATATTACATTGTGTTTGGTTATTAACATCAAAGGAAGAAGGCACAAGTTGTGACTCTGATTTTTTTTTGTTGTTAAGGAAAATTTAAAAGATGTTCTTAATGCCTGCTTGATGCTTATAAGTGCTCTCAAGTTTGTTTCTTGCTGGTATGATGGTTTCATTGTTCTTGGCTTGAACTCAGGCAGTTGTAGGAGATAAATGAGCTTCACCATCCTTTCTTTAAGTTTAGAGCAAGTTTTCTCACTCTTGACATTTTTCTGGATAATTCTGTGTTATGGGGGCTGCCCTAAGCACCCCAGGATGTTTAGCAGCATCTCTGAACTCTACCCACTAGATGCCAGTAGCAGCCTCCCAGTTGTGACAACCAAAGATGTTTCCAGTCGTTGCCAAATGTGGCGGGGGGAGCTGCACAAAATCACCCCAATTGAGAAGCACTGGTTTAGATAATAGATTCCAATTGGAAGACTCATGCTGTGCAAATGGAAGGCTTTTATTATGATGACATTGTGGCTGCAAATACATTGCCTTACATGCAAAGGAATTTTTTTTTTCTTTAAGATAATGTCCCCTCCCCATCTCCATATTTACTGATCTAGGTAACTAATTTTTTATGCTAATAATTTACGTTTTTTGTTTTTCTTAGAATTACGTTAAATATCAAATAAAATGCATGACAAGTTGACAGAGGGAGGGAGGCGGGGAAGACACTGTGTGGGTGGGGGCCAGCTATGCAAGGAAGAGAAAGCTTTCTATTAGAATAGATTTTCTTCAGGTAACTTAATTTTGAAGACAGACCTTGTTGCATTTCAAGAAGCGTAGGATGAAGGTTTTATTTAGCATGAAGGTGACTTTGTAAAAAGCAGGAAAAGACACCACTAAACTTAGTTCATATTGAAATAAGAGCTCCTTTTGGAAGCCCGCTCAGTACATTAGCTCTTCGGTGGTCTAGCTCTCCTCCAGATGTTCCTATGACAAACCGCTTTTCCCCGGGTGCCCTTTTGCAGCAGAACCAAAGGGATAGTGAGGGGCTGAGACCTTGAGCCCATATGGGCAATATGAGCTCTGATTTTACTGCCAGTTTCTGCTCTGCAGGGCTGTCAGTTTGGGTGCATTTCACAAGGAACAAGGGACACAAGACCTAATGAAATGCAGCGTATTCTCCTTGGTCCCCTAAGCACTTTGAAAAATTAAGAATATGTTTATTAGCTAGGTATTGATTAGATTGCAGTAGCAGGCGCACACATACAGGTGCAAGGAATTGTGGTTTTTCTTTTACATCAGGAGAAAAATAGCTGAAAAATTTACATCCAACAATAATTGCTTTAAAATACCAAATAGCCTCAGGTGCCTTCTCCCCCAGGGCAGCTGACCCTGGGAATCTTCCGTGTCTCTTTACTGCCTGCCACTCTTGACCCTGCCAAGGAGTGTAGAAGCCAGGTTGGGCAATGGGGTGTTTCAGATCCACGCACCGCCGCTTGGAGGCTCCAGAAGATGACAGCTTCCAGATGTACGAACCGCCGGATCCGTTTGTTTGGATTATGCACCACAGCTGATGGCGAGATTAACGCTGGCTGGACAAGCTATGGGAGATTTGTCTGGTTTCCACAATGCTGTGTTTATATTTCATTGGGATTTCTCCTTCAAAGCTGACCTCCCCATGACCCCCAGAGCTCTGTCCACTCAGGCCAAGCTGTAACTTGTCTGCCCTTCTTCTCGTGTTGGGGGGTCACAATTGTGCAGCGAAAGGGGCTGCTTTCATGGTTTACCACCCCCCACCCAGCTCCGTGCCAGCTGTTCACCCAGATTTAGCCCCAGAAAAGTACTCTTATTTTATGAGGGTGGGAGGTGGGGAGGTGGAGGGGGGTTTGATTTTAAAAGTCTTTTTGGCTTTTAAAACAAATATGGAAATGTTTTTAAAATACTTGAAAAAAATTTTAAATGTTTTATTTATTTTTGAGAGAGAGAGAGAGAGAGAGACCAAGTGCAAGTGGGGGAGAGGCAGAGAGAGGGAGGGAGACAATCCTTAGCGGTCTCCAAGCTGTCAGCAAAGAGCCTGACATGGGGCTCGAACTCACAAACCGTGACATCATGACCTGAGCTGAAGTTGGCCGCTTAACTGACTGAGCCACCCAGGTGCCCCTAAACTTACTTTAAAGGACACCATATCTAATAGGGGCTATTTTGCAGAAGTATAGTATTTGACTCAGCACTAGTGTGATACTATTTTGAAAAAAAGACATCCCTAAATAATCGCCATACCTGTGTGATTCTGTTATTATAACACTATTTCCTTTGCCCCTCACTGGCTCCCAGAACCTCTTCTCCCAACCCCCCTTTGCTCCCTCCCACCCTTCTTTCCCCCCACAGACTCCTAAACTGCCCTAATCATTTCTTCCCAGTAGATCTCTGGAGTTACTAGTGTGAAATCTGAAATGATAGTAAATCTGGTTAATCACAAACTGACAGGAGGGAATTAGAACATGTATTATTTCAAACCAGCTGTGGGAGATACCAAATCCCAAGCTGCCATTTGCATCCTTGAGGTTCTTGTCTTGGTAACGGGTGGTACCCGGACCTCACTCTCTGATTGGGTCTTGTCAGTAGAAGATGTACTTCCCCTGTTGAAGAGTCATGGCATACTATGGACTTTTGAAGTGCCTTAGAATTCATTGACAAATGGAGTGTTAAATAAGTCTTGGTCCCATGTGTTTAATGTGTTGTATGGAGTATGAAGAATTGGGCCCCTTAGCATTTCTTGAGATGGTAAGTGAAATGTAAGCCAATACATTCCAACCCAGGCACCATACTTCAGGCTTTGCATGGATGGAACTCTCACCAAAGGCAAAAGGAACATGGTGCTTGGGCATAGATGGAAGAGGACAGATTTCCTTATCCAAACTTTGCCGACTCTGCAGCATTAGATGGTCCATCCCACATGAGAGGTCCCAGAGAGCAGAGGGTTTTGCTCATGAAGGCACTTCCAGCAGTTCATACGGAGAAAGCTCCTTGGGATTTTCTTAGTGGGAAGCTTCCCTGACTACACAGGTACCATCAGGGTCATCAGGATATAAGCACTTTTATTACTTATTCTTTGCTTTAGAACTTTGAGTTTGGGCCCTTCATCATAAGACCTATTTATTGCATTTGTTTCTCTTAAACTGGATTTAGGATTGTGTTTTTCTTTAAATGGCCGTTTGTTTCCCTACATGTATGTATCTTTAGGTTTGACACAAATAATTTCATCTTCCAAAACAGTAGAATGCTGCATTGGGAAACTGCTTGACTGTCATAGAGATTTTTAGGAAAGATGCATCCTGTCCACAACCTTTCAAGACTCTGACTATTTTGTTGTATTTGGGTTCAGAGCATAGCTGGAAAAACAGCTGTCATGTGTTAGGGAAACTGTGTCGTTTGTGGGCAATAAGGCACCTGCTCATGAGTGACAAGTTAGTTGTTGGGGAGATTTATAATGTGGATGTAGGGCCCTATTTCTAGAAACCCAGTTGTGAGTTGACCCAGATAGTCCACACTGCATGTGGGTCCCAGAACACCACTGGCTATGAAGGTGAGGCTAGTGAGAAGCAAGTCTCCGTACCACAGCACAAGCTTGATTTATTCTCGTTAGGATAAATGAAAAGAAGCAGTAGATTTCCCCAATTTATCAGCCAACATAGTTTTCAGTTATTGATGAAACACGTACAAAAGCAAGCAAAAGGAACTGGAAGTAGGCTTTGTTAAGTCAGTGTGCATGATTTTTTTCCCCTTAAATCATTGCTTAAGGGCTTCTGGCCCCTAGCTCAGGAATCCTGCCCAAAAATGCCAGATGTATTACACAGTCAAGTACTGCAATGTAAACAGTGCTCTGTGCCATGAGGCAGGGTGGTCCATCTCCTATTAAAGAACGAGAGATTGAGAGGGAAAGAGAGGTAAGCCCTCTGCAGTGGCACAGTTGTGGTCGTGTTGTTTGTGTTTTTGGCTGCAGAGTCAAGATTTGGAAGTACAAAAACTTAGATGAATTAATACTTTTTACTGGCAAAGAAAAGCAGCTTGAATTGGGATGCCAAAGAGAGCACGATGTGGCTTGGATAATGTTGCTTCATTGGGTCAGATAAGTTTATAAAATGTTGGACCGAATGGGGAGGGGCTGATAGGAACGAAGCTGTTGTTTTCATAGCAGCATCTGTGAGCATCACCCTTTTCATCTGCTGTGAGCTCAATTGAAAGGTGAGTGAAGTAAGGCAGGGAGAGACCAGCTTCTTTCACCCCCCTCTCCCGTGTATAAGAACGCCTCCTGGCTTGGTGCACCTTCTGTGTGTAAACCTAAGAGGTATCACAAAGCTTCTCTGGTGTTTTGTAGCACTGGGGGGAGGGGTAGCCCAAGATCTATGTTGCAGAATAAACGGCCTTCCAGTTTGCTCCCAGTTCCTAGATTTCAGTAAAGCAGCTACTAATGATGTTCATTTGGAGGTAAGAGAGTAACTGGACGCTTTGAGCCACCCCTCCAAGTAGAACTTGTTTTACAGTGCTTCGGGCGACCCAAGGAAATTGGAACGCCTAGGCATTAGCTGTACATCCAAATAATCTAATACTAAGCAGTCCTTAGACTTACTAACTTTAGGATGTTTAAACATTAATATGAAGGTATTTTGGGAGTTAGGAGGAAATGGGGTTTCAGTTTAAATTTGGGGAGTTGTTAAAATAACTTGCAACCTGCGATAATATTATCCTGATTTTAGAAATCCATTCTGTAGAGTGATCTGAGAAAATTGCTTTTAGAAACAGGGATGGGAAACAGGCATTTTGAGATTCAGGAAAATGTAGGCTTCTTGACTCTGGCTCTCCCCCCACCTCCCTCCAGCACTTTTTTTTTTTCTGTTTTGAACTCTCCCATCTCCCCACCCCCATTCCCTGATTTCCTTTGCTCCTTTAGTGGGGAAACCAGGAAATTTCACAAAATAGACATAAATATCACACAGTGTCTTTTGAAATAAAAGCATTCTAAGAGAATAACAAAAGAATTTTCCCTAGCTGCCTAAGAAATTATTTCTTCTCTTACCTGACTTTTCTCCATGAGGTTCATACATTGTTGCACTAAGTTTAAAAATGATAAATATGATGCCATCATTTTAGGCTACACATGATCCAGACAAAAAAATTGCACGTTTAATATGTTGCTTAATTGCAAACAAAGCTTGCAATTTGAGAGAATTGGGATTAGGGCTAAATATCTATTAACTGCTCTTTCTAGAGATTTGGGGAATAGGATGACCCTTTTTTTTTCTTTTTTTTTTTTTTTAAATAGGCTACAGTTTCACATGGCTCCCAAAAGAAATCTCTCTCCCTTTTTGTTTCCCACACCAATTGATTTATCATTTTGCTTGCAAGCAGATCCAGAATGTTAGGGCAAGAACACACTCACTTTTTTCTCGTAACTTTTTTGTTGCGGACCGAAACCAGTTGACTTGAATAAATTTTTCTGAGGCCTGAATGTAGCCAGCAACGTGGAAAAATCTTGCCATTCAGGGCCGTCTGAATGTACATTTCAGCCACACAGTAAGCTGCATTGGTAGGCACTGGACTGCTAAATACAACCATTTTTCGCAGCAGCGAGTTAGACAGGTGATTAGCATAATTAGCACCGAGCAGCTATACATATGGTAATGCTGAGTGTGTAAATGCCAGCTGCGGTGTAAAATTTATGTCAGGGGTCGGCAGGGCTGTGCGAAAGTATTGTGTTCCAGCTGCAGGTCAGGGCCGCCAAAGCTTACCTCCTTTTCTCTTGTTGGTGAATACGCCAAACAGAAGAGAAAGACAGAAATATAACAGATACGGCTTTGATGGAACAGCCCAGTTCTGTGCAAGAAGGACTGTTCTATAAAACACACACATACACACACCCTTGCACACACTTGCAGAAATCCCGTTGCTTTCTCTACAAATGGTGTTTACTTCATGCAGGGTGCACGTAAGCGGCAGCCAGGATGCGGGTTTGGGGAGGTACAAGGACCAAGTGATTTTTCTGGGAGGAAAAGTTTCAGTCACTGAATTTTTACAAGGCGTTAAGAGTTGTTCTGTTTCTTTCCATCCTCTTGCTGACCGCCCCCCCCCCACTCCTGCCCACATTGTTTTCCTTCAAATTAAATGGGAACACCCCTACCTCCCCCACCCCCACCCCATGGGATAGGACTGTAATATAAGGTTCCAACAGCAAGACTCTCTTCCCAAATTGCTTGACTGGTTTTAGCAAAGGACTAGAAGTTCCTTTGTGTTGTTTTTCTGAGGCAGCTCTGCTCACCACTTCACTGCCACTATCAGACCCATGACATCCTTTATAGATAAGAAAAGAATCAGTAGGGCTCTTGCTGGAAAGGAGGACAGTCTTGAATGGTTCACACCCTTGGGAATGCATGATGGGGGAATTTATGGCTGTGACGAGTTCATGCATTTTCTCTGCTGTCCCCTCCCCTTTTTTTCAGTTGGTGGCTATAAGGAGCAGTGGTGGTGACAGAATATAGTTCACACCATGCTGACCTGGTGATGAAACTTCCTCGAGGCACCAGGGGGTCCTTATGCATCAGTCCCTAATCCAGCTAATCCTGATGGCAACAAAATCATGAAAGTGGCCCCCAGGGAGGGTGTGGGAGATAAAGCAGGCCAGCGTGATGTTCCTCAGGGCCCTGGGAGCCTGCCTGTGGAGGTGGGGACTCACATTGTCTTCTCCCCTGTGCGTGCTCAAGTAGGAGGCCGGTGCCAAGAGGCCCAGGCCGGATAATGGCAAGAAGACTGTTGAGAGCAGAGAGGTGATGTCAGCCCCACAGAAGCTGAGAGAAGGGAGCTGGGGTTAATGTTATGCAGCAGCCCGAATGCTGGGGTAGAGAGCCCGCAGCCCGGGCAGGCACTTGGCTTTTGTCGTGGTTGTGTTGTGTTCTGTTTTTATTTTTTGAGTGAAGAATTTAGGAGGCCTTAACTAAGGACTTAAAACTTGATAACAACACTGTCTTTGGTCCCTGGGTTCTGCTTCTTGGTCCAGCTTTGCCTCTGAACATGCTGCTCTGTGTCGAACCCTCCCAGGCTTGCTCAGCTCCTGCAAAAGGACAGGACTTGAGTTTGCATCTACTTGCTTATAGACTGGAGCACTCAGGTGAATCTTGGTAGCGCCTGGGACAGTTCCCAGTGGGGCAAGTGTGCAGTTAGGGATAGAGCAGATCTCCATCCCGTTCCAGCCTGCCGGAAGCCAGGAACATTCTTGAGTCCACAGGCTGTGGCTTCACTCGGCCTGTCTTTGAGGGGGCGGGGCCGGGGGGGGGCGGTTGACCGCAGCCCTCATTTGCCACAGCAGCAAGTGACCAAAGAAGAATGGGTCTCCTAACAGATGCAGTGTGATCTTGGGAGCTGCTGGCCCTGGAGAGAATACCAGGTGGGGGGAGCTGTGGCAGGCAGCAGGTCCGGTGTGGGCACAGTGCTGGGCTGACCTGATCGTGTCCGACAGGGTGAGCGGGCAGCTCCAGGGAAAGCCATTCAGAGAAGCAGCCTGGGCGGTAACAGATGGCACCACAAACAGCTGGTGTGGGGGCTTGTGGTGGGCACATGCTCAGGCCTGCTACCCCTTCTACCACGTTCCACCCTCCTCACCACCACCACCCCCCTCAAGCTGTCCCTGGGGAGGTGTGGGGATGTGTCCTGCTCTTGTCTTGTTTTTGTGGTTTTCACTCACTGGGCTCACTTCATGAAGGCAAATTCTCTTTGGGCTATCTGATTCTAGCATTTTCCCATGGCAACACCCAAGGGCACAATCCCACGAGGAGAAAAACAGCCCTGAAGCTTAAGCAGCAGTTGGCTAGTCATGAATAAAAGAGATGGCTGGAAGACTGACTAAAACTCACAGCTCAGGAGTTTTCAGCCAATTGCCCAAATTACGGAATCTTCATTTTTTTCAATTTAGAAAACGAGCTGGTGCTAATAATTTTGCAGTTACACCCTTTGGAGATTTGGAGTTTTTCACCCTCACAATAACTAATCGCAACATTGAAAGAAGGACCTGAAGTAACTAAAGGGGAAGAAAAAAAAATCTCTCTAGAGGCTGTTAGATAATTCATGGGATTAATCAAATGCAAATGCTCCGCTTGCATATACACAGACCCCATTTTCCTAATTGGACTCTGAGTGGGTACTTTTCAGGCTGAAAGGGTCATTTGTTTTGACTGATTGACTTTTTGAGGCTTTGGGGAGAATTAATATCTTATACAGATGACTGCCTGTTCCCAAGGCTCTGTATTGAGGCTGTTCATTCATTTATTCCTCTGACACACTGAGTGTGCGCATGCGCCTGGTGTGCCGAGATAAGTGGGCAGCGGGCGGTGCCTCCCTGAAAGGACTTGGAATTTACTGGGAAAAATACTTCGTTTGGTCCCTCAGATCACCTTTATGTGGATCACAATAAGCTTTTGCTAAAAGTTTTGTGCATGAATGCTGCAGCCGTTTATTAAGCTCTGTGCAAGGGCCATGCTGAAGAATGGTACAAGGTGGGAGAGCATCATGAGGGGAACATCTCTTGTCTACCATGGAATGGAACAGCACTGGCCCAGAGGTATGGACCCCTGGGTGGAATGGTTTCTCACCTGTGCTGGCCCTTCTTCACCTTGGAAAACCATAATGGTTTGATTTAGGGAGGAAAGGATCAGCAGAGCTTGAGCAAGAACTTCTTTGGGGAAGTGATGCTTTTTACCCCAGCTCTTTCAAAGAATTGGTTTAAGCCTCAGATTTCTGGAGAATTTGCAGGTAAAGAGGCCTAAAGCTGTGTACCCTAGTCTCTCTAACCCCCTCCTCCAAATCAGGCCCCTCTGGGGACCCCAAGGAAAATGGGGGGCTGTTACTGCCACCCATGAGGTTCTACTGAAAAAACTATCTCCTCACAGTGGCAGTAAACACTGTGGGAAGCAATGTTGTCCTTTAAGCAAAAATGCCAACCGTTGTCCTGTGTAATACTCTGGTGCAGGTGCATTCTAAAAGCTCTAGCTATGAGCTTGACACAGTCTGGTATATGGAATTCAGGACTTCTAAACTCCTATCCTCAACTAGTACTCAGAAGCCACAAGGCTCTCTCCAGGCAGTTGGACTAGGGTTGAGGGTCGGTTCTACCTCCTCTCAGCTGGGGGACCTTGGACAATTGCAGCTACTTTTCCTCTTCTGTAAAATAAGGGTGATGATACATGCCCTGTGATGAATAAGCAACCGAATGAGTGGATGAGTTCAGGGTTTGGGAAATTTCACAACACATTGTTAACACTCACACCAATTTATGAGGTTAGTAGTATCATTTTCATCCCATTTCATAGAGAAGGTTACTGAAGCCCAATTATGTCACAGGGACTCGTCCCAAATCTCAGTGCTGCCTTTCTGGTCCTGGTTCCCACCACCTGACTGTCCAGTCAGCTTGCCCCAGCTTGATGAGGGAACAGCACCGCACTGAGCAAAATATTTATAAACAGGTAAAGAATGAGTGGGAAATGGGTTTGCAGATGAAAAACATACACAAAAGCTATTTCGTGTCCCAGGATCCTGAGATAACATTTTTCATGAGTCTTGTTCAAAGAGTTTGATTGTTATTTTATTGTTAAAAGTTACTGCATTTGGAAGAAGGAAAAGAATATAAGAGGACTTTAGAATTTAATGAATATGCATGTTTTGTTTTGTTTGTGTTGAGCTTTTTAAGTCAGATCCCTACCAAGTAGCTTTCTTATTTTTCTCTTTTTGTCACATGGAAGTCTTTAATTATATGGGTTCTTTGCAGAAAAATTAAGTAGTAGTGATAACCCTCAAAAAGGGAAATGGGTAAATATTATCCATAAACCACCACACAGCAGTAGTGGCTGTTCACATGGCTGTCAGCATTCATACATCTACATCACAAATACTGGATCGTATGGTTCATTCTGCTCAGTAGTCGGAAATAATTATGCAGTATTTCATGAACGGATTGTTTTTTAAATAGAAAGGACCTTGACCTTGAACATGGGACAGAGAAGGGAGAAAAACCATCTCCCCCAGACTGCACCTGTAACTTCAGTCACTTGAAATGGGGTCTGTGGGGCTTCCTGCTGATGGAGCATCACGCTGATGTGTGATGAGGAAGACTCACAAGAAAAGGAACAGCTTTGGGCTGTCACCCCGTTGTGATTTAGGATAGGCATTTGCTAGGGTAGCAAAAATCAGGGGAGTCCATAAAGTTGCTCTGTCCAGAGAGGTTTCTGTTTCTGGTAGCTTGTTCCAGAGCACCTTGGGTGAATACTGATGTAAGACCATACGAACGCTGAGCAGCTTATGACACAGGTACACCCGAGAAGGAGCTAAGTCTACCAGTGCAACCAAATGAATGACATAATTATGGTCTCACCAAGCTCCAGCCACACTGGCCTCCTTTCTCTTCCTGCAGCAAGCCAGACATGAGGGCTTAACAGTTGCTGGTTCCTCTGCCCAGACACTGTCCCCCCCAGCTCATCAAAGTCAGCTTAAATGTTACTTCCATTTAGGTCTCCCCGGGCTACTCCATTTGAAGGGGGCTTCCCCCTTCCCCACCACCCGGTAACTATCCTGGCATTACCATCTGTGTTTCCTCCAAGGCACTTGTCATCCCATGAGATTATCCTATTGATTTGTTTGTCTACTGCTTGTGTGCTTCACTGGCCAGCAAGCCTTTTGGAGCAGAGAACGCACTGGTCTCACCCCGCATAGCACCCCGCTGTGTAGCACACAGTAGGCACCTTCATATGCTCGCTGGGTGAGTGTTAGGACTCTTTGTCAAGTAAAGCGGATGTCCACGAAACTTTTTAAAAAGTTACCAAATAGTTTTGCAAAAATAATAGATGGAATGTTAAATAAAATATGGCCATGTCGTATGTAAAACCGAATTAAACGCTACTGAAAAGTAGGATACAGCATAGGTGCTGGAGGCCATTCAGGGTTTTTGAACTCCAGTTGCTCAGTCTACCTATGATGAGAGTCTTGTCTTGGTTGAAAATGATTGTCACATTAGCAAAATATTACATTTATCACTAGAGCAAAGAAATGAAGGAAGAAAAAAATATTTTCAGTTGCAGAGACATGATAGACACCTTTATTAAAAAATATACATCTTTAAATATACATTTTAAAACATCTAAAAAGTGATACTATAAAACCCTTGAGGTACGTTTTATATCTTGTAGGAAATAGCATCATTTTTGAAAACCCCTGTAATAAAATAATTGCTCGAATGTGAGGTTGGTCTGGAAGATGTAGACAGTTCTTTTCAGGAGCATGAACCTTGCATTTGATCTCTATTTTTGTGTGCACTCGTCTCTTGGATCCTCACCTTATCGGTTATAGTTAGAGGCAGCTGCTATAAAGCAGGAGAGGTGGGAGGGAGTGTCTGTGGTCCCACTCTGTTGATGTTTGTTTTTACCTCATGGTTGAATTCACCTGAAGCTCTAAGCGTCAGGAAAAATAAAGGAAGTAGGACTTTGTAAGCAGAATGAGGGATCATGTGCTGTGCCAATGCTTCAGGAGCTGGTAGAAATATAAATGATTTATAGGTGTGGGATATTGATGTCATATAGCCAGGAAAAAGGAAGGAGTTGAGCTTTTTTTCAAAAAGGCTATTTGGAGATCTTGGCATGGCAGTCTGTAGCTTTTCAGAAGTGACCTCTGGACTAATAATTGGCTTTTTAGCCTCAAACAGCCTTTTTATCTCCAGAGAATGTGGATTGAGTCTAATTCAGTTCTCTAGTTAATTGCTTGAAATAATACATTGTGATTCCTGCCAGAAGGAGCCAGACCCTGCCTGCAGGCAGCTTTAGAAGAGCATCCTGAAAAGGCCTAGGACTTCATGTAAATTTATCCTTTGTTGCAAGTTTCCTATGTTTTCCTGTGGTCTTTCTTTAACTTCAAATTGATTGCAGTATCCTGGGCAATTCCCCAGGGCATTTGTCAAAGTTTTCTGCACAAGGAATCTTAATACTTTCTGTAACTGACTGATAATATCCTTCCCTCTGCCCCTCCCCATTTCTCCTTGCCCCTCCCTGCTCCTTCTTCCTCATCCTCCCCGTCCTCTCTCCTCTTGGACACACCCAACAGTATGTTGGGCCTCACCTCACAGTATTCCGCAGTGGCCTTGGCCATCTGCGTGGACCCACACACATGATCCTGCCAGTCTGTGAATCTGGACTAGCTTTCCTAATGAGGGCATTATTTGCTTTTTAGCCGGCCCCCTTGTTTATAAAATATGCCAAGAGAACTAAACAGCCCGCTGTTCCCAGTACTTCCTTACTTGCCCAAACCAAATGTTTATGTCCTTGAATGCTAAACTTGAAGAAAAAGGATTCCTCCTCGTGGGAAAGCTTACCATGATTGCTGAAAGCTCTTTCTACACTGTAGCTGAAGGCCTGTTTTCCAGTAAACATGAAACTTACCAGTGACTTTAGGAACTCTTCAGACTCACTGTTCAGACTCATCAGCTGGCCTTGGAGTGTGTGTGTGTGTGTAGGGAGGGGGAGAAGGGTAGGGCGTGCTGCTTGCTCTAGGATTGTCTCTCTCCTGCCCTCCTGGGCCCTTCTGGAACAGCCCCTTCCCTGTGACCATATTGGATCAAAGCATGCTCTCCAGAGCACTCCCAACTGCATCCCCCCACACCTACCCTGTTGGGAAGTGACACTCCCTCCCTCCCCACCCCCCCACCCCCCATACCTCCCAGCCAGGTCCAGCATTCTGAGCTTGGCTTATTCTAAAGCTATAGTTGAAATATAACCTAAGACCTGAGAAAGAAAACAAAAAGCGTACCTTGTTGCCCTCACCTGTAGCATGCCCCACTGTGGCCAGCCTCCTGGAGAGCCTGGTGCTACTGGGGCAAGGCTTCTGGGCTTGCAGCAGGTTCAGGATCCCTGGGGAGCTTCTGGAACACAGGCTGCCTGCTCACAGGCAACTCAGAACCTGGTACCTTTGTTTCCGGATGCTGACCAGGTGAGTCTGATAAAGCCAGGATCCAGAGACTGGCTGTCCTGGCCACAGCTGAGACATTTGGTTCCTCTCAAGTACATCTGATGTAAATCACATTATTTATCTTCTCCTGGCAAGTTTTCTGCCGAGCACACATTTGCCACCTTTCTTTGTTTCTTTTTCAACAGGGAGAAACATTTCCTTGTTACCTTTACTAGATTATTTAGGAGAAGAGTGTAAATTGAAGCCATTTATCTTGAAATGTGCTGCCGGGGCACATTGTTTACACAAGTGAAAGAAATTGTAACAGGGGTATTTGGTCTGGTCTGCAAGGAAAAGGTGTCTCATGTTTTCCTTCCCCTTCCCCCTTTATACGTATGGCACATTAGTTAGAAGGTGCACAAAGCACGTATGCATTAGGTTTGCATATGCAACAGACAGGACAGTTGTTCATGGCCTTAGTATTTTTTCCGTGTTTTTTTTTTTTAATTGGTGAAATGAACATTGCCAGTAATAATAAAGTGAACGTTATCCCCCAAACATCAGCCCTGCATTTTCATGACCAGAGATAATTTATCCTGTATCCTGTACCTCTTAGTGAGATAACAGAACATGAATTCACGGGGATATTTTTGTTCTAATTGAAACTTGTACATGTTTGTCAGTTGGCGGACGAGTAAGTCGCGAATTAAACTATACTCGCCAGAAGATTGGAGAGGAGGCTATGTTTAATCCTCAGCTCATGATTCAGACCCCGAAAGAAGAAGGTGCTAACGTCCTGACCACGGAAGCTCTCCGACAACACCTGGACTCCGCCCTCCAGGCCAGCAGAGTCCATGTGTATATGTACAACAGGTAAGGTGGCGGGAAGAAGCGGCTGGTTTTACTAAATAAGGTTGTGCTGGAAATATGCTTCCAGTGTTCAAGTAGTTTTCTGATAAGTGGGATTTTCTTAAATCTTGAATTTCATTTCTAGAGTTTGGTAACAGATCAAATATGTTATAATGTATTTTCACTAAGTATCTTGGCACTATATACCCAAATGAGTATGAGTTTTCAAGCAGCCATTTGGGTGGCTATACAGCCATTCTGAGGATCTTTCCTGCTTAAGATATTTTTGGAGCAGTTACATTTTGAATTGCCTTTAGTCAAAAAGACAGAAAAGAGGGGCATCTGGGTGGGGCTCAGTTGGTTAAGCGCCCGACTTCGGCTCAGGTCATGATCTCGTGGTTCGTGGGTTCAAGCCCTGCATCAGGCTCTATGCTGACAGCTCAGAGCCTGGAGCCTGCTTCGGATTCTGTCTCCCTCTCTCTCTGCCCCTATTCCACTCACGCTCTCTCTCTCAAAAATAAATAAACATGAATAAAAATTGAAAAGAATGAGAAAAATGAAAGACTTTACGTATGGTTACTTTGTATTCACTACAGATATTGACAGCATGTGTCACAAAGCATATAGCGGTTGAGTCACTATGGTGAATTCTTACTGACGGGTAGGCAGATATGGTGGAATTATAATACAGCCTCACAAAATATTTCCCTTTAGCTTCAAAACTAACTTAACAGTGCTGTGGGTATAATAAAAGCATATGAAGAGTTCTGGAACAAAATTGACAGTCCTTCTTCTCTATTTAAACAGTGCGTTATTCAGGGCAGGGACCACATCGTGTCCATTCTTCCACCCCCAGCATTTAGATCAGAATTTGTTGATTGACTAACTGCCTAGATTGATACATTTGAACTGGATCTTCTCCCTGAACTATTGGGATGACTGTCACTAAACCCTGTTTTCAGGGGACTGCTTACTCAGTTGGCATTTGCCTAACCCCAACCTGTCCCTCACCTCTTAACTGACTGGTTGATGACACAGTTTTTCACAGGGGAGGTGAGGAAGTGCCACTGTACACCTATTCAGAGGCCAGGGAGAGTGAAGGGAGAAAATAAAAGGAAAATCTGTACTTGTCCCTGCTACGGTAACCTCCACTCCCCATGGTCTTCACTGGATTGTCTCTAAGACCCATCTAGCTGGAGGCAGCACCCTAAGGTCCAGCGTGAGTCACATATCTTTGACATGCTCTTGTTTCCTCATCTGTAAAGTCAGTTACTGATCAAGTGTGGTCTATTATCCTCAGGAGGTTCTGAGAACGAGATATATAATGTATGAAAAGGAGGTATTCTAGCACTCTTGTCAAGCAAACTTGGCTAGTGAGCACATCCCCGATCTTATCAGCACATCCCTCCCATTCTGCAGTGGAAGCAACTCCCCAGGGCAGTTTTGCAGAACTTTCAAGTAGAGGCCCTGCTGGGAATTTGGAAATAAATAAGTTCCAGGGCCACTGAAAGCATGCTGTGACCCATTCTTAACACAGTGGGACCCTACCTTGAAGGACTTGTCACTTAGACACTTAAGGAGAAGATGTGAGTGTCTGTACAATGAAATTATATTCTTAATCTGAGATGGAACCAGAGAACTTTTATGTGTTGGAATGAGCTTTAAAGAACACCTAGTTAAACCCATCTCATTTTTTAGACGAGAAAACCAGGAATTAGATTAACTGGACCATTTGTCCAAGTTCATACAATTTTTAAACACTAGAGCCAGTTTTCAAACCCTTTCTTCTGGCTCCAAGCCCAGGGGCTTTTTTAAGGCACAGCCATGACCTCTCAAGCAAGTGTAAATGAGTTCACTGATCAAGTGATATTGACAACCTACTCAGGCTAGATGGTCTGTGTTGATGCTATGTGGAGTTCAATATAAACATACACATAGGTACATGAGTAGGTGGGTGGGTGGATGGGTGGGTGAGTGGATGGAAGGATGGATGGATAACTTGGACCCTGCATTAGGAGCCGATGGTCTAGCTAGAAAGAGGAAAGTATCACACCATAGATGGGCATGTACGAAGCCAAACACAGATACTCCCAAGTCCAGGTACTCCACTTATCAAACAGATCAGACCAGCAGTGTTCTGTGGTTCATGAGAAAGGGGTCATTTTCAATAGCCCTGGGCAAAAAAAAAAAAAAAAAAAAAAAAAAGCCTAGTAGGAAGGTGTGGCATTTCAGTGAGGACCCTGAGGGATAGATGCAAAGGTTCCACAGGGAAGAGGGCTAAGTCCAGAACATTCCTTTGGATGACCAATAAAAAAAAGAAAAAGGAGATGAATAAATAAATTAGAGCAATTTAGAGAGACTCAAAACAATTTTTTTCTCTTGGATTTCCCATCCCTATACTTTCCAAATTTCTTCTTTTTTCAAGTTAAACTCCCTGATACACTTGGAAAGGCATGTGCTTATAGAGCATTTTTCTAGAGATGTCAGAGTTCTTTAGTATTCTATAGGTAGATGATAGATAATAGAGATAATTGGTGATCAGTATATTTAATAACATTTCTATAGAACAAGAATAAAAAACTGTAAAGTAGGAAATCTGTCTACCTGGCAATGCTGTTTACAGCCTTCATGGTTCAGAGCAGAATTCGTTTGGACACTGTCTGTTAATAAGGACGTTAACTGCCAGTAAAAATAAGTCAGTTACGTTTTCCCACCTAAATATATGTTAATACATTATAAACCTTACTAATTAGTCTCCGTATTTTGAATTTGTGATAATTCAACTGAATTATCTGCCCTGAAGTTGTTCAGTGTATGTAGAAAAGCAGATAATGGCGTAAACAAGATTATTGGGAGAACGCTTAAGAAAACAGGACTTTTCAAGTACTTTGGTAGCATTCATTTACATAAACACCCACATGTTAATTACAATTGAGTATTATCTATTCATTAAATTAAGCTTGTTGAGTCTTTACTTGCCAAAAGTTGTGTTCGTTTTGACAGATACCTAAAAGTGATCAAAATTGCAGTTCTTTCTATATGTTCTGTTGTCCTGATTTTGCATGGATTTCCATACTTTATTACAGTGAGAAATGTTTGTCTCTCCTTTCTATTTTAACAGGCAGTGGAAATTGGAACATTTGTGCTACAAATCTGGAGAACTTATCACAGAAACAGGTTACATGGATCAGGTATATTTTCTTTTTTTGCATACAATTCTCAAAAATTCCTCAATGCTATGCATTAGCCTAATGTGTGGCCTATTTTTTTTTTTTTTAACTTTGACAGATAATAGAATATCTTTACCCTTGTTTAATTATTACACCTTTGGATTGCTTCTGGGAAGGGGCAAAGTTACAATCTGGGACAGCGTACCTACTGTAAGTGTGTGATATCATTTTCTGATGTCTGATTTCTGAACTTTAGAAGGTTTCTGTGATGTTACTTCATCATTGTTTATTCTGTTTCAGTTTTGAACAAGAAATAAAAACATTGAGATTCCATGGGCATGTTTTGAGTGAATAGTTGGGGGAGAGGGGACTTTAGCAGAATGTTTTTCCTCTTTTCAAAAAAAAAAAAGTTCTGAAGGCATCATTAAATTTCATTCACTTTTACCAACCTATTTATATGCAAATAAAATGCAAATTATTTCAGAGTATGTATGATTTTTAACTCTTTAATAAGATATTTGCAGTTTTGCTGACCAAGCCCTTCCATAGGTTTAGTTTATTTTTTAAGCAGAGAATTTATTAGTGCGTGCATGTCAGAATTAAACATATTGAGTTAAAGTTCAAGATCTTCCTGTGAAGTAAAATACTAACCTTTCTTTGGATCACATTAATGGCATTTAAGGGGGAAATCCGCTATCTTTGAAGGCCGTGGCAGGGGATGCTTCACAGTTTAGCAGTTGGATATTATACATACCACGTCATTTAAGGAATAATTGTTAATCAGTGTAGACATTTTCAGTTAATTATGCAAGAGTTCGTGCTTGGGTTATTGTTTCTGTCCTAGCTTGCACATATCTGCAAAAGCAATTTGCAGTGGCCATACCCTGACCTTCAGTGTACAGTTTTAGATGGGAAATAAGGGGTTTTGTGTTTTCTGGTTGGGAGATTCTGAATAATGACTTCAGCCTGGTTAAGCAGCTACAGTGTGGTTTGAACCACATAACAGGCAGCCAAAAGCCTTTCTGGTCTGTCAACAGCACAAATTCAAAAGTGAGTGTGGGGGGAAGTGGCCTTGATGGTGGTGATGGCAGAGGCAGCGGGGGGCTTTCGGGGTCGACTGCCAGGCTGTCAGAGAGAGCTCATAAGTATGGGATTATTAAAGGTAATGGAGATCAAATATTTTGATTGATGACATTTACAAAGCATTTATTAGGCTGGCAAGTGCTAATTTGACATTGTGATTCCTTCTCCCACCCCCCCCCCACCCCACCCCCCCCTAATTTTGGATCTCAGTCTTTTGCTAGGAAGTGCCCTTTGGCTAATTCTGTAGTAGGTATTAAATATGACATATCAGCCAGTACAGATTCTTTGATCGCTTCATTTACAAGCTCTCTGCTTGGCATTTTTGTTCATGAATTACTTTCCTGACTCAGGTTTGCATACAGATACACTGGAAAGGGGCATTTATTTTGTATGCCAGGGTCCCAGAATTGCAACACAACCAGAAAGCCTCATGCAATCCAGACACAATATATACAATATACGCCGTCTTGGAGGCTTGGAAAAGAGGCTTGGAAGCCTCCTTTCATGGTCTCGCCTCCTAATTTCTTTCACAGAGGTAAGCCTCCTTTGCAGTGGACAAACTTTGACCCTTTGGAATTCCTAGAAGAGTTAAAGAAAATAAACTATCAAGTGGACAGCTGGGAGGAAATGCTGAATAAGGCCCAAGTTGGTCATGGTTACATGGACCGGCCCTGCCTCAACCCGGCTGATCCAGACTGCCCTGCCACAGCTCCCAACAAAAATGCAACCAAAGTGAGTACAGTCCTCGATTCTTCCCTGAGAGAGAAAAACTTGATGTCTTTCCTCCATTTGGAGTTCTATTATTTTCATTTTTAAGATTTGATTCTCAACGACTTTTTTTGTCTATGGAGCTAAGTTTGTTTATAGAGCTAAATTTTGCTGTAAGATTTGCCATACGCCTCTCATTAGCCTTGTTATTAATGTTCTCTCTGAAACAAACAAGCCCTTAAAGCACTGGATTTTAACAAGGCATGTGACCTGCCTACTGATTCCCGTAATTATGTGGCTGTCTTTTTATTTTAGCCTCTTGATGTGGCCCTTGTTTTGAACGGTGGATGTCATGGATTATCCAGAAAGTATATGCACTGGCAGGAGGAACTGATTGTGGGTGGCACAGTCAAGAATAGCACTGGGAAGCTTGTCAGGTAATCCAACATATGGAGGAAAAATCCAAGCCGTCTATTTTTTGTCCTTTCCTCAGAAACCACTTCCCTTCTGACATCTGCAAGTGTATTTGCATTAATACCTAACTGTTATCCTAGCTAGCTGCCTGGTGTAATAGAATCTTAGGAAATATTACTGGACCAGACCAGCTTGAAAGAACACCTTGTAGGGAATTTTTCAAGAGGAGATTTGTTGTTTTCATTGAGACTCTAGTTAGTGACTACAGGTTTTTAGAAGACCTGTCAGGTAGAAGATCAGGACAAGTGTAAAGTGGGCAGAAAACATTGGTCATAGCCAGTGGGGTGAAATGCTGTGACAGCTAAACAAGAATGATCCTCTGTGCACTCACGGACTCTGCTCCGGCAAGCGTCAGGCTCTCCGTCTGAGATCTGTCCCTTGGGAGAGCCGTCGTCTGGGATTTCTGCACAGGCAAGCACGCAGCGCTGAGCCCAGCATATCTGGTCAAGCTATCTACTCCCCGACCCTTCCTGTTTCACTGAATAGAAACTGAGAAAGGAAATTGCCTATTAATTTAATTTTGGGGTATATCTGTAAAAGGTTTGTAAGGTTACACCTTTAATATGGTACATCAATCTATTAAATAAAATAACCATCAGGCCCTGTTTAATGGAAACATGTGCTCACATAGAAGGAGAGAATGGCCACAAGTGAGTTGGGGGTGCTTGTTTGTGATTCTAAGCTGTGAGAACTACTTCCTGGAAATGCTGATGTTGTGTCTTTACCACCCATCACAGTGCCCATGCCCTGCAGACCATGTTTCAGTTAATGACTCCCAAGCAAATGTATGAACATTTCAAGGGGTACGAGTATGTGTCACACATCAACTGGAACGAGGACAAGGCAGCAGCCATCCTGGAGGCTTGGCAGAGGACGTACGTGGAGGTAAATCGCCAGCATTCCGACGCCTACCTTTGATCTGGGTACAAACCCCTTAGTTACTAAATACTTCATTGTAGCAATGTTTTAAAAGATTTTTTTTTCATTAGAATTTATTTTCAAAGCAAATTGTCATTTTGGGTACTTGGTGGGATGGAAACTTTTCTTCCTTTCCTAGATAGACATTGAAAATCTTAATGTCTGGGTGATGCTAATTCTAATTGGGATGCCTGAAATATTCTGAGTAACCAGTTGTGAACTCCAGAACTAAGGCATAACAGTGTTTAAAACAACAACAACAACACTTGGTTAGCAAGAAAAGGTGTCTGGAAAACATTAGCAAGGCATAGAATCTATTCACAGCTGCAGTCCCCTTGGTTAGGTCATATGACAGGAGCTGGCCTTTGTTTCCCAAGCAGTGACCTCTGCTGAGCTGCATGTGACCTTTTAAAAATGGCCAGCAAACAAAGTGGGGAGGAGTCACCACAGGAATAAGTTGTTTTAGATTAGTGGGGAGCCGAGGGGACCCACAGATCAGTTGTACAGTGGCAGAGAGGTGAATAGGTGGAGTGAATAAAGCTTGGAGTGGGCTTCAAGGATTCTGGCTCACCATAGCACCAGATTCTCACCTGATTAGTAATGGCCTTCATTGTTCCAGGCCCAGGGTCATTTCATGTTAGTCCAAGTTCAAACCTGGATCATGTAGAACTCTTTAATGCATCAGAAAAAAGTGAGGGTTGAGTGGAGGGGGCATGTCCCCCAAGATCTGTGCTGTCAAAGCCCATTGAAGCTTTAATTCCATGTCGGACTTTATCCTTACGTTGTGACCACAGGTAGTTCATCAAAGTGTCGCCCCGAACTCCACACAGAAGGTGCTTTCCTTTACCACGACGACCCTGGACGACATCCTCAAGTCCTTCTCTGATGTCAGTGTCATCCGAGTGGCCAGTGGCTACTTACTGATGGTAACAGTCAATTCAGTTCTCCCGGGGGATGGGGCGGTTGGTTTGGTTTTTAGTTTTTATCTTTCCATGACCGCTCCTGCTTTTTAACTGCTCTTAACACACACGTGCATCCAAGACAGAGAGAGCTCTGCTTCATAACGGTTTCAAAAGTGGTCGTGTAAAGCGTTTTCTCCCATTTGTAGTTTGCCCATCTCTGACTCATATCATTTCATGTGATGTCTGTAATGTAAATTTTTTGTTGTTGTTGGATTCAGTAAGTTCTACTTTTTGATTTGGGGTGATGGGTGGGGGAAAACATTAGAATCCTTACACATTCTAATGTTTGGCTTTTGTTTTGTGTCTCCCCCCACCGCCCCCCATCCCCCCTTGTTCCTTCACCTGCCCCCCACCCTGTGGTTCTGCTCGCAGCTTGCCTATGCCTGTTTAACCATGCTGCGCTGGGACTGCTCCAAGTCCCAGGGTGCCGTGGGGCTGGCTGGCGTCCTGTTGGTTGCACTGTCAGTGGCTGCAGGATTGGGCCTGTGCTCATTGATCGGGATTTCCTTTAACGCTGCAACAACTCAGGTACTAAAGGAGACATCCATCCACTATTTATTGACAAACACCCCTTCCCAGGCTTAGCCCTGCGGCCTCCTATGTGTCCCTGTCACCTAAAGAGTCTTCCGTCCTTTGCCACCAAGATGCCACACTTCGGGGGAGGGGGCTGCTGCCTCAAAGTGGAGCTCTTGGCAGTGGGGGGGGGTGGGTCTGAGTGGGCCTGTTGCTTGGTTGAGGCACTTCACTTATCAGTGAAATTAAGACCATTTATTAGAGCCATGGTTCCCAAACTTAGGTGTTTGCTAGAGTCACCTGGAGGGCTTGGACGACTCAGACTGCCCGGCTCCACCCCCAGAGTTTCCAGTCATCACTTCTCAGTGATGCCGGTCCAGGGCTCATGCTCTGAGATCTGCTGCTTTCCATGAGTCAGATTCTTTCTCATTTATTAATTTTAAAAAATATAACGGAGCTTAGAAATAGAAATGCACAGGATCTCCTGTGCGCTAAAACAGCTCGATCTGGGGGATTTAAGCCTCAGAGAAAACTAGATTCAATGGTGTGAGCTGTCCTTTGGGGAGCTTGGTGGGGGGGGGGGGCTCTGGGGGTAATGTTTTCAAGGGCTCGGGAGTGGTCAGAATTGGGCTTCACACATCTGATCTGCTGCCCTTTGTTTTTGCCGCAGGTTTTGCCATTTCTTGCTCTTGGTGTTGGTGTGGATGATGTTTTCCTTCTGGCACATGCATTTAGTGAAACAGGACAGAATAAAAGAATCCCTTTTGAGGTAATAGAAAAGAAAAAGAAGAAAGCTTTGGGGACAGCCAAACTCCCCTCTGTTCTTGAGTTTTTGTCCTCTAATTTTCTGTAATCTGGCCCAATAAATATTTCAGTCCCAAGTCAGTGACGTGGTACTGGCTCTAAATAAGTAAAAGAAGTTAGAAGAATCTCAGAACACTTACTCTAAGGCCCAAATTTGCTTTTCTGTTTTGTGTGTGTGTGTGTGTGTGTGTGTGTGTGTGTGTGTGTGTGTGTGTCTCACTTTGTCCCCATCACACCCTCCCCCACACCTTTTTTTTTTTCAAGTGTATTTATTTTGAGAGAGAGCAATCGAGGGAGGGGCAGAGGGAGAGAAAGAGAGAAAGAATCCCAAGCAGGCTCCTCACCTTCAGCACACGGCCCAGTGTGGGGCTCCAACTCATTAACCTTGAGATCATGACCTGAGCTGAAATCAAGTGAGGACATTTAACTGACTGACCCACCCAGGTGCCCCTCCCCCACACCTTTTAAATCTGAAAATTTTACTTAAATCATTATCTTGCAGCTCTGTGCTTTGGATGTCAGAGCCGTGAACAACACATAACCATGTAGATAATCCTGAGAACTTTCTCAATGCCAGTGTTAGGGGGTAAGGCAGAGATCGCCCTTTCTTTCTTATACCCCAATGTCAGCATTATCGACTCTGCTGTCTTACTTTGTCATGTATGTAAATTGTTCACACGGTCTGTGCTCTGAGGGCACCCTGTCCTGTGCAGTTTTCAGCACTGTGGTTTCTCGTGCTCAGGACAGGACTGGGGAGTGCCTCAAGCGCACGGGAGCCAGCGTGGCCCTCACATCCATCAGCAATGTCACTGCCTTCTTCATGGCCGCATTGATCCCGATTCCCGCTCTGCGGGCGTTCTCTCTACAGGTGAGTCTCCAGTGATGAAACCTATGGTGAGCACCCCATGTTGACTTTTCTCCATTAACACGCTTCCAGTACTACTGTAGCATGTACCATATGGAGCTCGTGTGGGTGGGTGCTTCTTTAAGCCATAACCCTCACAGTCCCCCTGAAATACAGCCCAGGGTTCTTCCCTTCCTTTTAGTCCTGTAGCCCAGATGCCTGTGGCCTGGGTGTCCTCAAGACCTGGTGCCTTAGGGAGCGGCTCTTTCCTTTACAGTTAAACTAAAATGACACCGGAGCTGCTCCATATAGGGTGCCAGGAAGCCCCTGCTCCAGATATCCAGAAGTCCTCTGGTCTCATCCACAGTGCGGCCAGCTTCTGGCCATCCCTGCTTCGAAATCCCACTCGGTTTCTGTGCTTACCCCAACATGCCACCTTCTGTCTATTTCCCTAAAGCAGCCTCAACACAAGGCAGTTGTACAGAACACACTTCATTGACTATGAAGACGAGCTTGCAGTATAGACCAGGCTAGGCGATCACTTAGAATTGAACACATGGGGGTTATAATGGGTGCAGATCCTCCCCCACTCCTGCAGTCCAATCTACATATAACATTTTTTTTTTCTGAGAGAGAGAGAGAGAGAGAGAGAGGCAGAAGGAGAGGGGGAGAGAATCTTAAGCAAGCTGCACGTCCAGCGCAGAACCCTTCATGAGGCTCAATCTCACAACCATGCAATCATGACCTGAGTCAAAATCAAGAGTCTGATGCTTAACCTGCTGAGCCACCCAGGCGCCCCTGCATATAATTTTTGACTCTCCCCAAACTTAACTAATAGCGGCTGTTGACTGGAAGCCTTACTGATAACATAAACAGTCAATTAACACATATTTTATGTTCCGTGTGTTATATACCGTATTCTTACAGTAAAGTAAACTAGGAAAGGAAATGTTATTAAAATCCTAAGGAAGAGAAAGTACTTTTACAGTGCTGTAGTCTATTTATTGAAAATAGCCTCCAAGTGGACCTGTGTAGTTCCAACTTTAGTTGTTCAAGGGCCGGCTGTATTAGCTTCCACTGTGCAGATGTATTGGCCACCCTCTGCCTGCAGGGGGTTCATTGGTGGGCCCTTGCTTGCCACCTGTCTCCTAGTTCCCCCACAGTCTCTTCTGTCCTCTCCTCTGCCTTCTTTTGGTCTCCTCGTCCCCTCTCAGGCTGCACAAAAAGACTCAGAATTCCTTTCCCTTCCTTATGCGGAGCAGTTTGGCTCCTGCATTGTTCTCCTTCCAAACTAGGCCCTTTCAAAGCACCAAGATATTTTTTGAACAAAGAGCCAGCTTATGTGAACGGTAGGAATGGAGAGCTCCCTGGGCTGGGGCCACAGCAATGGTCCATTCTGTGCTTGGCCTGCAGTGCCGGTATCGCCCTTCAGCTGCTTGAAGCCCCCAGGGATCCGGAAATCGATCAGCACAGCAGGTGAAAGCTCACCGCCCAGTTTGAGATGTGGCCTTCCTGAGCCCGAGATGGTTTTGGGTTTTGATGTCTCAAAGACGTTATTGCAGTTTTGTGAATTAAATTCAAATTTTATCTTTCTTTTTCTCTTACAGTGTGATACGTAATTTATGAGATGGCCAGGTTTTTATAAAGGAAACTACCTTTGGTGTCACTTTTTAAGCCTTATTACGTCCGTCGTCTTCATGTTGCTTTACTCTTGTAAATCACCAAAAGGTGATTGTGACCAGGAAGAGAAACGGACAGATGATAAATTATGTTTCTCTTTATACTTTGTCAACACGCTTCGCTCTTCTGTAGTCTTCATATTTGAATTTCACTTCATTAATGGCTAATAAAGACCTAAGCAATACTGCATTTGGGATGCTAGACTTACTTAATATTTAGTGTAAGACAAGACATGGAAAAAGATTTTTATACCAGTCACTATGACCACCACCCCCAAAAGAAAAAGGGTTTATTACAAAAATATATATAAAAATAGAAGCAGTAAGTGAATTAATGAATAAAGGTAAGCCTTTAATGACCAAAGCACAGGAAAATGAAAATATAAGTGCTCAGTAATGTGGAAGATGAGGGAACATTGCCACTAAATTATGGGTGCAACCAAAGTTCTAGAATGCCTTTTTGCATGGGCATCTGCGCCCCTGCATTTTGTCTTCCGTTCTTATTACATATAGAGCAGATTCTAGTATTGAAAAATTGTTATACTCCTTGGACAGTGGGACCCTGTCTCCAACCTCTCTCCTTTTCTGCTTGCCTTTTTCTCACTGTTCTTTATTTCCGCTCTGCCTCACACTCCTTCTTTTCTTCTTGTGTGTGTCTCTCATTTTCTCCTCTCCTCTCTCAGTATACACTGATGATTCATCAAGACATACTCTCCTTTAATGATATCCTATGGTGTGGTGCTGAAAAGCTACATGAGTTGTCCTTACGTCTTTTAGAAAATCCAGTGCGCTAAATTCTCCCAAGGTAAGCACCTTACCAAGAAGAGAGGAGTACTGTGAGTTTTGTATTTCTATTCTGAGCCACTGGGGTACCACTTTAGAAAATTGAAGACTTCCAGGAGTCTTCATTTATTAAAGACTGGCTCCGCCATAGCACTGGCTCATGCTCTGTCAAAAAACTAACAAAAGCAAAGAAAAGGAAAGAAAAAAGAAGATAATGTAAAAAGAAAAGAGAGAGAATGTGTTTTGCAGTAGCCATCAGAAATTTACATCGGTTTCCTTTTAAATACACTGACATTCAAAATCGACCATTAGGTAGCTTCTTCTCTTTCTTTTAGTGAATAACATTAAGTTGTGCCTCTGGGTATTCATTTGTGTTTATATTTTCAGGATACTACAGATTAAGCCTCAAAAGAGAGAGCTCTACAGTGGTTCGGTCTAATAATAAGTCCATGTTAATTTAGGATTTTTCCCTATGGAAATTTTCCAATTGTCTAACTTTACAAAAATAAATAGAAAAATTTTCCCCAAAGAAACCATCTTAGACTTCCTTGTCAATGTCCATCCATCTGTCCAAATACCACCTCTGTGCCAGAAAGCAGTGGCTTTGGTAACCAGTGCCCCGCACTGGGCTTTGCTGGTAACTGAGTGGTGTTTGTTCTTCAGTGAAAACTCCCAGAACAGAATGTCTTATTGTTCCAGACAGTATGAGGGTTTCAATGAGGGCCCCCCCTAGGCAGGGCCCAGTTGTCTCCGTGTCGCAGCAGGGCCACCATGGGTGCGTTGCAGGGGGCAGGGTGGAACACGGAGGATGGGGACATTTCCCTTAAGCACCGGAATTAGAATCGATTGACAGTGCAAATCATCCCCATCATCTTTTCAGATTTTCTACAATTTCTTAAACTCCCCCTTGGCTCCAGCGATGACACGTGTCCCTTGCTGAGAGACCTTGCAGTTATTTATTTATTTATTTATTTATTTATTTATTTATTTATTTATTTATTTATTTATTTATACTATTTTAGTGCACTTGATTGAACAGGGCACTGAAACTGTGTCGTTTTCTTGTCAGAATATGTGCTACCTGTGTATGTAATATGCCACTTGACAGTAAGCATGGGCGAGATGCTACACTTTGGAGTTCTGGGGTTCTTCATTTCCCCCACAGACTCCTCCAGTGGATATGGCTGTTACCAGATGTGTTCCACAGTCACTGTGGAAGCATCGGTGTCATTTGGCCCAGAGCACCTGGGCCACTTGCGTTCCTCATCCTCAGGAACTTCTGTCCAGAGTGAGGCCCAGAGTGTTCAATCTGCATTCCACCCCTGAATTCTGAACATGCCTATCATAGAAAGAAAAGCTGAAGGGATTCCACCTCTGGGACTGAATTTTCCTGAAAAATCTCCTTGAGAATCAAATCCGTTCTTCCCAGCACCCCTGTGGTCAGATTGGTCAGGAGTCCTAACCCCGCCTGCATCCATCCCCTCAGGAGGTAACCAGGTGACAAGAACTCCCAGGTCTCAGGCTGAGGGCTTTGACATCAAGCCGGTATTTAAATTCTGTTTACTCCATAACCTGAGGCAGGTGACCATCCTCTGCACCTCGGACTCTCTGTTAGGTAATAGTGTCAACAGCAGTAATAATGGCTGACCTGGTTGCTGTGAAGACCGGATGAATCATGTGTTAATTCCCTGGTCTCTCATTACTCCCCCTTTTACTCCTTTCTCTTTCCCTCCACAGAATTTTACGTGTCCCCCTCAGACACCGCTTGTCAGTTTCCTCCACGTGGTACATCCTTCCTCCTTGCCCCCCAGAGTCCTATTTTTGTCTTCTACACCTCCCAAGTACCTGCCTTGACCACCCTCTGCCTGCCATCCCCACACGCACCCGCACCTGCACGTTCTTTCCTCCTCTGAGCTGCTCTGAAACCCTGTGCAAGCTTTTACTACTGTATATATCAGCCTGAATCATAATTTGTTTAAGGGTCTGGCTGTGTCGGTCCTTGGAGAGCACCAGGATTTTGTCTTCTCTTTTTGTCTTTAGTACCCAGCTCAGTACCTTGCCTTTTCTTTTTAAAGTATTTGCCTCTTGGATGAATCCTCCAGGCAAAATAGTGATTTGCTTATTAAAACAAGTCTGACCTTCCATACATTAGAGTGGTTAAGTCCACAGGTTTCATATGTTTTGAGTTGACGAGGAATCTCAAAGCAGACTAAGAAGAGAGAAGTTATGTAATTTTTAGCAGAAGACTTGATAATTTTTTGGTTTTGTAGACTTGACAGGAAATAAATTATTGAAGGTCCCTTTCCAGAACTTACACTTGCTCTCTCGCCTTGAGCATAAATTCACAATTACTATGAAAAGTTTTTTGCAAAGTTCTCTTCTAATTCTGTTAGGTATCAGCTATAATCAGTCAGGTTTTCTTTTCTCACCTGGAGATTTACCCAGTTGGAGAACGTTTTAGAACTAAGTAGTTCTTCAGAAAGCTTCCTAAGAATTTTTAATTTGCAAAAAATTTTCTGATGATTTCTTGGTTACTCAGCATTCCAGTTGCTTTTTTTTTCTTTATTGTGCTGCTTCTTTCCACGCTTTTCTGAAGGGGAGAGCCCTTTCAACTGTCCTCTGTTGACTTTCCCCTATTAACAGCCCAATTGTGTAATTTTTACTAGGTCAGCAGGAGATTTGCCAAAGCACTACAGAATCTAGCCCCATGTTTATTCTAGGTTATGGAGTGACTTTTGAATCTGTACTTATTTATTCTGCATACTATAATCACACGCAGGAATTTCTTTCTGCCTTACTCTCCTTGACCTTTTATGTTACTGTGCTCACATACCCCACAGGCTGCTCCAGAGGCTATTTGGAATGTGCCTATTAAAAACCTCAGGGGATGTGTTTGAAATTTTATTTCATGTTTTAAAGGTGACATTTTGATATACCCAATCCACTTTACATATAAATATTCTAAGTATAAAATCAGAGTTGCGTGAAACTCTTAGAAATGTTCTGAAAGGCGAATGTTTGTTTTAAATTAAAACATCTCAAGTATATTCTGTATTCTGCCTTTGTAAATTTGGTTTGGTTAGGTTGCTACCAAGACACTCATTTCATTCCTGTGTTTGTACATCATGGGTTCGTGAAATTCTAAGAGATGGAAAGGATCAGAACGATGGGGCCTGTTCTAGTCAGATGGTCTCTTAATGATGGAAGAGAAGCAAAATGATGAGAAACTCCAACATCTATTTCAACTTTCTTTCATTTCCTTACTGAAGTGTTTATAAAGATGATGTTTAATTTTTTTTAATTTTTTTAATGTTTGTTTATTTTTGGGAGAGAGAGACAGAGCATGAGCGGGGGAGGGGCAGAGAGCAAGGAAGACCCAGAATCCGAAGCAGGCTCCAGGCTCTGAGCTGTCAGCACAGAGCCCAATGTGGGGCTCGAACTCACAAACCGTGAGATCATGACCTCAGCCGAGGTCTAATGCTTAACTGACTGAGCCACACAGGTCGCCCAGAAAGATGTTGTTTAAAACATCTTTATTTTGGGGCGCCTGGGTGGCGCAGTCGGTTGAGCGTCCGACTTCAGCCAGGTCACGATCTCGCGGTCCGTGAGTTCGAGCCCCGCGTCAGGCTCTGGGCTGATGGCTCGGAGCCTGGAGCCTGTTTCCGATTCTGTGTCTCCCTCTCTCTCTGCCCCTCCCCCGTTCATGCTCTGTCTCTCTCTGTCCCAAAAATAAGTAAACGTTGAAAAAAAAATTAAAAAAAAAAAAACATCTTTATTTTCAGAGCAGTCCTCTGGCATATTGGTGACCTCTGCTTTTTTTTTTTTTCCCTGCTTCTAGGCGGCTGTAGTAGTGGTATTCAATTTTGCTATGGTTCTGCTAATTTTTCCTGCAATTCTCAGCATGGATTTGTATCGACGGGAAGACAGGAGATTGGATATTTTCTGCTGTTTTACAAGGTACAATTTCTGGCTGCTGTGACTTTTATTTGTTGGGTACAAAGTGGTAGGGTTTAGAGAGGTCTTTAGTCTGTGGACTTGGAAGAAAATGTAATCAACAGGGCTTGTACCAGCGTGATGGAGGCAGAGGAGATAATGGACAGAGGATGCTTTTTTAGGGATATCGAAAGACTGGGGCTCTCCCCGCCCCCTCTGCCCCGCCCCTGCCAACAGAAGACGCAATCACAGCCCCAGGGTTGTGATGTGCATGGCCATTATTTCTCCTGTGGATCAGTTTTGCTGATTATCAGGAGTGTGTCATATCTGTATGGATTCAGGCAGAACAAAGGTTTGAAAACCAACCATCCAGAAAAAATACAGCCCTTTGGGTGTTGTGGGATTGGGGGGGGTGTTTTGGGGCAGTTTTTAGGAATTATGCTTTGAAGGGGTTCATCAGCGTGTAACTTGATTTTGTCAGCCAAATTCAGGTTCAGCCATCCATTTGGCTTCCTTTGACTTACTAGTGTCTATGTCCAGATGGTTAAATCAGGTGACATGTGTGAAGTTGAGCAGTACGATATTTTCCTCCTAAATCAGAGCTATGTAAAATGGATCTTGTCAGTCATTGGCAAAAATGAAAGCACTTTGTTTCCCTGTTTCAGTTATACCACTGCAACATATTTTTCCCTCTCAGCCCCTGCGTCAGCAGAGTGATTCAGGTTGAACCTCAGGCCTACACGGAGACTCACGATAACACCCGCTACAGCCCCCCGCCCCCCTACAGCAGCCACAGCTTCACCCACGAAACCCAGATCACCATGCAGTCCACAGTACAGCTTCGCACAGAGTACGACCCCCACACGCATGTGTACTATACCACTGCTGAACCACGCTCTGAGATCTCCGTGCAGCCCGTCACCATGACCCAGGATACCCTCAGTTGCCAGAGCCCCGAGAGCACCAGCTCCACGAGGGATCTGCTTTCCCAGTTCTCGGACTCCAGCCTTCACTGCCTTGAGCCCCCCTGCACCAAGTGGACACTTTCATCTTTTGCCGAGAAACACTATGCTCCTTTTCTCTTGAAACCAAAAGCCAAGGTAATCTACCAAAACAGAAGATTCTTGTCTTCAAGAAATGGCAAAACAGTCTCCTTTGGAATTCATCAGGTTGCTTCTTTGGGTGTCGCTTCTTTCAGGCCTTCTAAAGAGTCCATCCATTTAGCATGTGAGGCCATTTTAATGAGCTCATCTTCTACAGCAGTGAATCTCTATGCAGCAAGTGCTTCTGTGAATTTAGTTCAACTTCTTACATTATAAACATTTCATTCTTCATGAGCTTATTTTTAAAATATGCTTACTATGATTACTTGTTTTTCCCTGCGGGAGAATGACCCCTACATGCTGCATCCAGGCCATTGTGGTGATAAAAGTGAGGTCTAAACCAAACAGCTTGCTTTTGTTGAGGGAGAGTCGATCCCATCCTCTGACTCTGATCTTGTGCCTTTTACTGTGTTACAGGTCGTGGTGATCTTCCTTTTCCTGGGCTTGCTGGGGGTCAGCCTTTATGGGACCACCCGAGTGCGCGATGGGCTGGACCTTACAGACATTGTGCCTCGGGAAACCAGAGAATATGACTTTATTGCTGCACAGTTCAAATACTTTTCTTTCTACAACATGTATATAGTCACCCAGAAAGCAGACTACCCAAATATCCAGCACTTACTCTACGACCTTCACAAGAGTTTCAGCAGCGTGAAGTATGTCATGTTGGAAGAAAATAAACAGCTTCCCAAAATGTGGCTGCACTACTTCAGAGACTGGCTTCAAGGTAAGGTACTGCTAGAGGGCGTTCGCCCTTTGTAAACTCACCCTTTGGCCCTTGGTGTGTTCAGCGTCCACAAGTTCCCTTTGTTCGCTTAATTAAAGTGTTAGATTATAATGTAACACTGACGTGTTTCATTGACTCCTAAGTGTTGCTTAAAATTCTTATATAGACTGTTTCTGGGGCAGCCTCCCAAATCTGGCTTTCACCTATTAAATGATGCAAACAGTTCACACGGGTGACTCAGGAACTTCTGTAAGAATTTATGGGTGCACATTAGAAAATGGGAAAGTATGTTATAAAATAGGGAGCTGGGTGCTTCTAGTGCTCTTTTTTGGATGGTGGTCAGTTGGATGACCAAGTGAAATCAGAGTGATGGAATTTCTAGACTGACTTCTTGTCAGATTATGGCTTACTATTCCAGCGGATTTTGCATCATTGGTGAATATAATGTAAAACTCCATATTTTGACCATCTTTTGATTTGGCGTATGAAATAAACTTATCAGTGCTTAACCACATCTCACAGTACTTCATACTGTAATAATGAGTCAAATTCTGCTGTAAAATGCCTTTCTTACTTCTTACCTTGTTCTTAGAAACATTTCTAGGAAACGGTAGTCAGCTGAAGAAAAAAAATGGCTTAAATATGCTCCTAACTGCTGACTGAATATGAATGTATTCAGTGATTCAAAGAACATCTGTTCATTTATTCCGTGTTGACACATGCAAAGTGAAGTGGGGAATCAAGATAATTATCCACACAATTCAAGCAAAAATGCTTTTACTGAAATACCCAAATAATTATGGCCCCAACATTTTTTGGCTTAAGTTATCCAAATGACTGTCTTAATTTCCCACTTAATTAGGCTTGTTTAAACACAGATTTGAGTGCCTTTTTTGGTCTTAAGTCAATACACTTGTATGTAAAGATTAAGCAGCCAATTTCCCTGTGAGTTTGCATGGAATGGTAAACAACTTGAGTTTGATTGAAAATTCTTCAGTACAGTTTTTCTGGCCTTGACTTCTGTTCTTACAGTTTTGTTCATACGTGTATACCAGATTTGACCTCTTTTTTTGAGGAAGGCAAAGAGAACCACATGATCTTAATACTGTTTTTTAACATGCTCTGAGATTAACTCAAATTTGTTCCAAGTCTTATTTTTGACAGTAGTTTGGGAGGTAGTGTTTTTCAGATAATGGGTCAAAACAGGACCAGACAGTTGAGAGATTCCCTGCTTTTCATTTTTCCTCCATTGGCCAAAGACATGCAAATAGCTTGCCACGAATGACAAAAGAGTGCACTGCCAGTATCTGAGCAAAGGAGGCTTGTTGTAGAATTGATTTCAGTGTCTTCAGCCATTCCTTTGGAAGCTCAATATGGCATGTTAGGCGGAGCTTGGGAAGAGGGCAGAGGGGTATTGTCTGCAGGCAGTGCTGAGGGCTAACCTTTTTATAGCGTATTGTAAATTATCCCTATGCTTTCATCCATTTAAAGACCTAAAGCAGTTGGACTTGATAATCACACTTTTTGAAAGGTGCCATTGAATCATGTTCTGATTGCTAAGTGAACAGCACCCACCTAAACCAAGTGAGACCTGTTCATGCTCCCAAGTCAGGGTCCCAGCCAGCTCTAGAACTCTGCTTGTGACTCTTAGGAGGTCCCGCAGAGAGCACTGGACACAGAATGGCCAGATAATGGGACACTTGGGTTGCCTAGATACTTTTCAGGCCTGTCAAGTGGTTGATTGGGTCTTTGGACACTTCCTGCAAGGAATCAGCTCTCCTTGAATCGTTCAGAACTTACTGTGCGATTGTTAAGTGTTGGGAACCTTGTTGGTTTTTAGTGGAATTATCACTAAAAACCATGTCGTGCTGTTAATCTTTATCGACATTCCAGTAGTTTGGGAGGAGTAGTTAACTCATACAAAATACATGATGGTAATACCACATGTTATCTTTAAATGCACGTGCAAGGAAGGCTAAGTTGCAGGTAAAAACCACACTGTACATCATGTCCGAGTGGTGTTCGTTTATATTTCACACTGAATTATGCAGATAAAATTTAAATTAATGTTTTCTTTTTAAGGTTCCATATCAAGGAGAAATTGACAATTGGGATAATTAGCTCAAAACTCTCACTAGAAAATGAAATTTAGTATAAAATTTAAAATGAGACAGGTTCTAGCTGAAACTTTTACGTTTTGCTATAAGATGGCAGTGGAGACAAAATCCGTGTGCCTCGTTTTGTGTATAGAATCATATGTTATACATGCATCTTAGGCCAACTCATTGTTACTCAAGCTTTTTAGTAATTAGTCAGAAAATAAAATAATCTGAGTATACGGACTTAACTTTTCTATGAGGTCAGTGACTAGTTCTCATTGGTGTTTGTACTCCCAAATAGAGTGAATGGCATGGGGAGGCCGGCAGCATGGATGATGAGTCGAGCTGAGTTGCCGACAGGGTTGACCTCCCCAAATCCAATCTCTCTTACTTTGGTTCACTGTAGGGTGTCCCCAGATCCTTAGTGCATAAGTATCTTAAACTTACACTCAGATTTTTGGAACGCCCTGTTTGCCACTACACATCATCGGTGCCCACGAGAACTCTGCTGATCTTATTCCTGCCTTCAGCAAATAACTTCCTGAGCACCTTACTGTGTTCAGGGCAACTTAGAGCATCCACGGTTCAAGCCAACCTTGGAACTCTGGATCCTGCTGCCTGGATCCAAAGCTTAGCTCCAGCCCTGGCCTGCTAGGTGGCCTTCATCAAGTTGCTTTCCAAGCCTCAGATGAGGAAACTGAGTGGAACCATAATGCTAACAGGGCTGTCTCATGAGGTGGTTGTAAGAATTACATGAGCAGTGATCAGTGTAAAATGCGAGACAGCTCAGTGCTCACTGAGCAAGAGTGGCTCCCTAGGATTAAAGGATCAAGAGGGAAAGGGTTAAAGTACCACACAGGCCATGAAGTGATGAAGTTTCTATTAAGGTGAGGAAAACAGACCAGGTCTCTTTTCTGGGGAGAGGAGGGGTTGTTTTTCCTCTCCTGTTTATTTTTTTTCAAAAACAAAAAAAGGCTTTAGGTAATAAAATAACATCTGTTCCATACAGCTTGTTGTGTGCATGCCTCACTGTGAAAAACAGTCTGTGTGAGAGTTGGGAGCGCGGCTGCTCCGGTGGTCCCCCCCGCCCACCGCTCCTCCACACTGGGCCTTCTTTCACCACCGAGCCCACGGGCCTCATCCCCACATTGTTCATGTAAAAACAATGCCCACAGCAATGTCAGCAGGAAGGTTTAAAGAGAGAGACAGGGAGACAGGGCCCTGTGCCGCCCTCTCACCCTACTTCATACCCCAAGAGCTTAATTATTTTGAGCACTAAGGGAGCCGGTATTTTGGGGGGTGGTGTCTTTGAAGTCACTCGAGGCATGTCGTGAAATGAAAGGAACCCTTCTCCCTTCTTACTGGCCATGTCTAACCCGTGCATACGCAGCTTGTTCAAAAGATGTGGTTTCCTGAGCTGCCGGGGCTGGGGAGTTCTACTTGGGAGGGGATTTGGGGGAAGCAGGGCAGTGGGAAGGAGGTGGGGTGTCAGGGGGGTGTGGTGGGGGGAGAGTGTGTGCACACGGGATCACTCAGCCCCTAAGGCCGGGTCACCAGGGCCCTGTTTTCTCTTCCAGCACGCTTATCTCTTTACAGCTGTAGCCAAACCATCAGGTCTGTAATGATGGTTTTGATTACAGAGGCCAAGCACAGCTGTGTGTGGTGGGCTGGTGGGCTCGCCCATCCCCCACCCCCAGAAAGCCCTTTCCTTCCCCTCCCTGTGCTTGCGGTTTGTCATCTGTTCTCACAGAGCCCCCTTGTATTGGCCTGTGGCTTCCTGTTCTCAATCTGATCCAAATTTACCCCGTGAGGCATTTCCCTGCGCACACAGGCGCACCCGAGATCCCTCCCCTCCCCCTCCTCCACACCCCCCTTCTGAGGAAGGGTGGCAAAGAGGAACAGTCGAGAGTGAATAGGTGTTGGCTGTGATCTTTACACAACCTGGCAGCCGATCCCACAGCTTGTATTAGCTCCACAAGTCGAACAGATGGAACAAATTGACAGAATCGTGTTCACTCACCCTGGGCTCGAGAAGCAGCTGAGTTGCTGTTTGAAGTTGGGAGTTTGAATGCGTTTTTCCTTCTCTGAGTGTACTGAAGAACCCACGGCTTCAGCACCTGACCGTGGCATGAAGTGGCCAATGAGCCCATGCGTCGTCCTCACCCAGCCAGCCGGCTCTCCCAAGCTCGCTCTCTCGCTTTCTTTCCAAATAGCCATGGGGGAGAAGCAGGGGTTTCTTTTTTTATGTAAAGGTAAAACACGTATATTTGATTCCCAGAAATGACTATTCCCCTCTTCCGCCTTTGAAGCAGGGATTGTTAGCAACCTGAAGTTCACTCATGAAAGGTCTAACAGTGTCACTTGAACTTGATATAGGAAAACAAGTAGAACAGAGAGTCTTTGAGGTTGACGTCAAGTACTTCCTTGTCCTGCTCAGCGTCCTCAGCCCATCCCATGGATCGTTTTGGTTAAGAAGTGTAATGTGTTATACACGTTTGCCTTTTCTAGGACTTCAGGATGCATTTGACAGTGACTGGGAAACTGGGAAAATCATGCCAAACAATTACAAAAATGGATCCGATGATGGAGTCCTTGCCTACAAACTCCTGGTGCAAACCGGCAGCCGTGATAAACCCATCGACATCAGTCAGGTACTCTCATGGCCTGACACCCTGGGGGTTTCAGAGGGCATCGTTGAGCAGAGCTTTGGGGAAGCTGCTGTACTGAAAACTGTTCGACAGCCTACCATCCCAGCCTGCGCTGTCTGGAGACCTGAGGCATCAGGGGCTGAGAGAATACTGAATTGGCTCTAACTCACTTCATCCCATCAGCTAACTGTGTGACCGCAGGCAGAGTGCCTCGCTCTGCTCCTCTGTCAAGTGGGGACAAGTGTGTTACCCTCCGTCGGGGGCAGTTGTTCTAACCAAGGACCCTCAAGGCAGTGCAGGCTCTTTCGGATCCTAGAAAAGCTGTGTTGTACTGTTCTCTTTTGAAAATAGTACTTGTTACCATGTTGGTCGTTATATTTCGACTTGGAGGGCTGGTAGCAGTCATTTGAATGAGCAGGATTTGGGGCGGATGTGTAAGTTAGGAGACCAGAGAGGTTACTAGAGGGGAGGATTGGTTGCATTCAACTCCTGGGGTCACCCTGGCCCAGCAGGTAGAGGAAGAGGCTAGGCATGTGGCTCTATGGTGAGGCAAACAGAAATGACGGCTGTTGGACCCTGAGCGCACCCACTGCTCTGATCACCCCGCTAGCTAATAGGAGCTGTTTCAATTTGGCGATCGTATTCTGCGACTGCATCTGCACTTTCGGTGATGCCTGCATCCCTGCATATCCCTTTTGATTCCTCGGGCGTGTTGGGAGTGTGTTCGGACCCTTCAGATTTCACATGAGTCCAGCATTACTACCGGCTCTCCCGGATCCCATTCCCTCTGCTGCTTGCAGCTTACTTGCTTCCCTCAGGCAGAAAACCGTCATGCTAATGATCTTCCCAGCAGCTCTGTTTATTGTCTCCCCTTTTTTGCTGGCATTAAAGGTGACAGATTTACAAAGTACATTGTTCAGAGTTATTATGGAGTGTGAACTTGGTGCTTTATGGCCGCATGCAGCAGGCTGTCAGGTTTGACAAGGATGTGGGCAGAGGAGCCTGTCGGAGAGATAGCAGGGGGATGCCCAGGGGCTGGGCCAGGCTTTAGGGACCAGGGACAGGGAGGAGCAAACTTGCTTGGGCCAGGCCCCCGGATATCACTTCCTCTGCCTGGGAGGGAGAAAAGCGTGCTGCGTGCACGGAGGCCACGAGCTGTGCTATGTAATTCCAGAGACGGCTTGAAGACATGCAGTTGTTACATATCCCGGGGATTAATTGAATCCAGACCCCTGAAATTTCGTTTTCTCGCTCTACTCTTTCTTCCTTCACTCTTTCTCTATTAACTGCTGTCACTGGTGTTTTTCATTTTGTTAAGAAGGCCCAAAGCATTGGAATCAGGCCTGCACCTAAAGTAAACAGGAACAATATATTTGTGTGTTTGTGTATGTGTGTCTCTCTCACAGTGTTTTCACCTAAGCAAAGCCCACAGGACCTAGTATTTGCCATGCCCGGGATGGGGCATGCTAAGCGTGACCACATCCCTCAGAAATCAGGTTACCCAGAAAGAGCGGAGCCATGCACAACCCCTTCCACTCTCTGGCGATGGGCATTTTGTGAATACACAGGTCATAGGAGGCTAGTGTTAGCAAAATTTATACAGATGTTGTTTTATTTTTATAGCTCTCCTCCATTTACTGGGTGGCATTTCCTTCAGTGTTAACAGCAGAGGTTAACTGCACACAGACGTGTATGGGGATTCTTGCCAGGTTTTTTTTCCCCTTCCCCTCCTATAAATATGTTTCTCCAGATTGTTCATTCTCTGCCTTGGCTGCAGACAGTCTTTTAGCATTCAGATTTAATTGGTTCAGTCAATTCCTGGACCATCTGCAGAACTGTGTGTGTGTTATAAACACACCGATTACTGCACCCTCTGATAAGTGCGTTTTGAAAGAAAGCAAAGGTGCTCTGATGGGATTTTCTACATGTTCAAAGAAGGGGCATTCTAGTCATTATTGCAAATGCTGGGGCAGGGTTCTGCTCCCCCCACCCCTCCAGGGAGGAGTATGTTTACCTCCAGCCCCATTCTGAAGGACCCCTGTTCTTCCCGTTTCGCAGTTGACCAAACGGCGCCTGGTGGATGCAGACGGCATCATCAACCCCAGTGCTTTCTACATCTATCTGACCGCCTGGGTCAGCAATGACCCCGTGGCTTATGCCGCCTCCCAGGCCAACATCCGGCCTCACCGTCCTGAGTGGGTGCACGACAAAGCTGACTACATGCCGGAAACCAGGCTCAGAAGTAAGTAGCCCTCCAGTGGGGCCCGCCGGCAAAGGGCCTTACCCTGCTCTCCGAAGCTCTGTCATGGCCCTCATCTGCTGACGCTACCCAGGGTTCAAAAGTGTAAACAGAACAATATATTTCTTTGAGTTTAAAACTCTGGGAGACGCATGAGGATGTGTAATGGGATACAACCCGTGCTCTGTCACGTTGGGAAGTGAGAGCGCCTAACCTCCGTTTGTAGCTTGCACTCTAGGATGTCCACCAGGCAGCTCTCTTTAATGCCAGCTGTTCCATGTGAAAGCTGGGGACGCCTCCAGGTTGAGTGGTATTTTACTATTGCAGAGTTTTATCGCTGGGGATTATATGTTTATCTTTACTTTGTCAACTCTGGAGTTGAAGGGATTTTTGGCAAGTTGGGTCATTCCTATAAGCCACCAAGCACCTGTATTCTGTCAAATCTGTTGAAACTGGAGCAGAATAGTTCTGTTCACAGCAGCATCCTCTTCCTTTCCTCTCTCAGCCGCGACCTGGAGAGGTGGTCCCATACGGATTTAATTTGCATTTATGTTTAGAGGCGTTAGTAGCTTATACCTTGGATATGAGGCCGAGGGAGGATGTGACAAAGAAGACCGGTCCCTTTGCAGACATGGCTGGAGAGGAAGCGGGTTGTGCTTCTCTGTATCTAAACCCCAGAGCCTTGTGGCAAGCAGCCAAGGCTTGTGTTAATGAAAATTTATAGTTGAGATTATAATAGGGCAAATCATGTTTAGCAAGTCAACTGAATGACCCCAAAGGGTCTGGAACACACAACGGCAGTAACTAAATGCTTGTTGTGTGAGGATTTCTTCCCCTGCTGCTGAAGACTTAGCATTGCATTAAAAAAGAAGCATGGAAGGTTTAAGTGTGTTAGATCACTAAAAGGATAAGAAAGTTAAGCGTTTTTCTCAGTAAAGCATGACTTTCGAGTTATTTTGTTCACATAAGTGATTGAGTAAAACAGTTTGAACTTCGTATTTTCTCTTGTGTCAGTTGAACAAAAAAAATGCTCCCGCCATTGAATTCTTACAAAAGTGACTGCTTCTAGAAGATTAAAATCAAAGGTTAAATAAATACACAGATCCTGGGCTCCTCCTCTCCCCAAGCAAACTAAAAAAAAAAAAAAAAAATCAAATGTTGATTATTAAAACCTTTTTGAACCAAAGATTAAAACTGTACAGGCCCGAAGACTGCCCTCGGTAGCTCGTTAGGGGAGAAGTGCAGTGAGGGACTCTGTTGCACAGTTCCCTGTCTGTTCGTTGTCGTGGCGGAGAATGCGGGATACAGATCTGGGGATGGCCGCCAGCAGGGTTTGCCACGTCTCTTCCATGCCTGGGGCATGCCTGTTGACCAGAGCCTTCAGCCACAGCCCCTTCCCCCTGTCTTGTCTGTCCAGTCCCAGCAGCGGAGCCCATTGAATACGCTCAGTTCCCTTTCTACCTCAACGGCTTGCGGGACACCTCAGACTTCGTGGAAGCAATCGAAAAGGTCAGAACCATCTGCAACAACTACACGAGCCTGGGGCTCTCCAGCTACCCCAACGGCTACCCCTTCCTCTTCTGGGAGCAGTACATCGGCCTCCGCCACTGGCTCCTGCTATCCATCAGCGTGGTGCTGGCCTGCACGTTCCTCGTGTGCGCCGTCTTCCTCCTGAACCCCTGGACGGCCGGGATCATTGTGAGTTCATTCAGAGGGTTTTTGGGGAAGTCGGATTCCTTTCAGCCTAGCTCTTGCTGCAGCCGGGAAGTTGTGTTTATGTCTGGGCCTCTGGAGGAGGGTATAGATTGCATCATTCTTACTATATTTATTCTGCTGGAGGTGGCGAGGTTCGTGGTTAGGTAGTAGAGCCTTTAATGGCCTTCATCTTGTGTCCCTTCTCCTACAACTTTAAACTTTCCATGTAAAGATAGGGGAGTTTTTAAACACATGTTCTATAACAGCTCCTAGCATTTATTAAACACAAACACTCTGAGCATTTATTAAATACAAATGTAATTAATTTTTTTTTAATTTTTTTTTTTTTTACTTAAAGGGCCTTTTTGTGACTATATCCCAGACCTAACATAGAGAAGATTCTTCTAAAACAGGGGAGGGGGAGTAATTAGAGAAATTAGGACCAGGGGTACAGAGGTAAAATGGGTTTTGAGATGGTTTTGTGGGTGGTATGTGTTTCAAACATTGAAGGATAATGATGAACTAGTATTGCTGACCGATTTTTTGGCATCCTTCTTCCAAGTATAATACTCTCAGATTTGAAGTAAGTTTCATAGAGAGTCTAATAAAATCATGGCAGTGTTTAAATTCCATGAACTGTGGTATAGACTTCAAAATGCCAAAATTATAAAAACAGAGACCAGGGCTGGTTTCTGTACCATAAGTCTGTGCAGCAGGTATGTTAAAAGGTAAATGTTTAGTCTGCAGGGGTTTTCATGGTACTTAAGCAATTGATGTTGTACATCTTTCATTAGCTTACTAAAAGAAAGCAAAGGAAACTTTTATCGTACTTGCTCCCCACCCCCGCCACCACTGTCCACTGCCCCACCCCCAACAAGGAAAGACCATTCACTCCTTGTCTTCCGCCTGGGGAAAGTTTACCATTTTATTTGGATTTTCTCCCCTTTGACTCAAGAAACTCCAGTGTCTACCTCACAGATTTTCTTTCCATCTCTGCGCAAATTTTTACAAGGCAGATGGAAGGCAAATTAAAGCTTTTCCTTGGATTTAACTGTCTGCTGTGTTCACCCGCCTCTCTCCTCATTTCTTCAAAGTGAAGGCGCCTGTAACCTGACCCATGTCAGCTGACCAGAAGGTCCTCTTTTTCCCTAGCCATCCTCTCTTAACCCATGGGCTCTCCAAACAAAAGCAAGGCTGCCTTTGCGTAAAAGAACTTTTATTCACCCGTCCTGTCTGCTTTCTTTAGGATGCAGGGTATAGAAACCCAAAACACTAACGTTTCAACTCTGTTGTAAGTTTGGAAGGACACTTTCTGATGATTAAGATCAAAACAGAAGGAGATACCTTGTTTTAAACTGTATTAGATTTGTAGCTAGTGACGAGTCCATGTTTGTGTAATTCTTATATGCCTCAAATGGAATAATTGTCATTTTTTTTTCACTTTCTAGAGCAGGTGTGTTGGAAAAACAATTCATGGTAGAATACTAAGCGTTGCCTCTATGTACTCCTTGTACAAGCTGATGTCCCAAAGCAGCTGTCCCAAAACTGTCCCAAAATCTCCCTTGTCAGCAGGGACACGGTGAATTAGAAAGTAAAGGCAGGTGTCCAAGTTAAAGCAAGTCAGCGCCTGCCTTCTGTCTGGGTCCCAGGTGTTTGTCCATGCCCCACCTGCAGCGAGCCCCTTCCTCCTTTGTCTTCAGCACCTCCAGTGTGTGTGTGTGCCCATCCACTCATGCTGTGCATCTTCCTGAAGGTGACGGTCCTGGCTTTGATGACGGTCGAACTCTTTGGAATGATGGGCCTCATTGGAATCAAGCTGAGTGCTGTGCCTGTGGTCATCCTGATCGCTTCCGTGGGCATCGGAGTGGAGTTCACCGTTCACGTTG
The DNA here is from genome assembly GCF_018350175.1 of Felis catus. Lineage (NCBI taxonomy): Eukaryota > Metazoa > Chordata > Mammalia > Carnivora > Felidae > Felis > Felis catus. The sequence goes on along the minus strand of NC_058380.1, from coordinate 29,577,103 downwards.
CTCTGGTATGGTGGACCTCTTCACTGAGAACTTTGTGAAGAGGCAGCGTGTTTCCTCTCGCTCTCGTAGTCTCCCAAGTTGGAAACCTTTCCATTTTCTCCAGTGTCAAGAACACACATAATGACATGTCCTAGTGAAGAGGCTTCAGAGCACAGGCAGTCCTGTGCTGGGACAGGCTGAAATCTAGGCGGTGTCCTTCCCCACTGGGAAGGAGGGAGGCCCACTAAGGAGAAGGGCACGGAAGGTGAAAGAATACTGGGCCAGGTCAGCGTGGGCCAGGAAGGATTCTGCTTATTTTGCTTATTTGGTGCCCTTAGTGTCAGGTCCATAAGTTGTCACCTTGGTTCCTAAGTTCCATGCTGTGAGTGTGTGTGTGTGTGTGCGTGCGTGTGTGTGTGTGCGCACGCGCACGCACACACACACGAATATACATGGGTAAAGTGAGACCACACTCATAGGCCTGGCAGGGATGGCGTGACTGAGGGTGAGGCAGGTCAGCAGCCAAGGAGATACCCTGGGGCCGATAAGGCAGAGGAACTCCTTCTCCCAGCTAAGCCCACCCAGTTCCTTCAACCTCCCGGCCTCCAAATTCATGAAAGCAGAAAGTAAGAGAACTGGGGTTGTTCTCAATGGCATTTCTCCTCACTCTCTCATTCTGTGCCTAGTCCCGTGAATGGTTTGTTAGAGGAAGTTAAATGTCAGGGTCTTTAATCCAAGAGGCAAACCAATTGTGTATATTTCTCAGAAAATGATTCAAAAGCCTCCTAGCAGTGTGTGAGTTCCGTGCACACTCGCACTTATTACACCCTCATCCTTGGGGTTATTGATAGGTGCTCGATAAATAGTTGCTGACTGAGTAAATACTCATGTTTGGAATGCCCTACCTAGGAAACCTAGCATTGAGCTTGGGTCAAAGTCCTTTTGGCCTTGCTTTCTCAGTCACTAGCATTGATTTTCTTTGGGCTCAACACGTGGCATATGCATGTGTATATGTGTGCACATCTGCACATATGCTGTGTCTTGTACCTTCTTAGTTTCTCCACAGGAGTCTTTCAGGGCCATTTTTATGCACTTTGGAGACTGTAAACTTTTGTGTTTCAAAAAAAAAAGTTTTGTTGAGGTTGTCCTGTTTTTCCTCAGTGTATAAGGAACAGCTGATAATACAGAAGCAATATTCTCTAAATTTGGAGCCTACCCAAATTTTTTTCCTCCATTGATCTGAGAGGAGGGAAAGGGTATTTTTTTTATGTAATGTTTATTTATTTATTTTTGAGAGAGAGAGAGAGAGAGAGAGAGAGAGAGAGAGAGAGACAGTGACAGAGAATGAACAGGGAAGGGGCAGAGAGAGAGAGGGAGACACAGAATCGGAAGCAGGCTCCAGGCTCTGAGCTGTTAGCACAGAGCCTGACACAGGGCTCGAACCCACAAACCATGAGATCGTGACCTGAGCTGAAGTCCGATGCTTAACAGACTGAGCCACCCAGGCACCCCTGAGAGGGGATTTTTTTTAAAAAGAAGAGCCCACTAACCTAGAGCTTAGAATGTAAATAATTCTTAGTATCATTTCTTCAAAAAGGAGAAAACCTTGAGAGTTAAGAATCCACCAGTCATTTTATTCTGATGTGAATGAAAATCACCTTTTTAAAAAAACTTTGGTAGCTAGCAATGCAAATAAGAGCATTCTAGAACAGGTTGTTACAGTAAAAATGAAAACTGCAGCCTTCAAACTGTTGTGGCACCCTGGGCCTCACACGTGAGGTAGTGTGAACATAAATGTCCATACCGGTGCTGGGTAAACAATTGAGGAATGCTTCTACCAGTTGTATAGGTTTAATTCCAAGAATTTAAGGACTCTCAAGAGCCAACTCAGCTTTGCGAGCAGTAACCCCCCGCTCAGTGCTGGTAGCCCACACTTTCATTGAGACACTCTCTACACTCAGGATATGGTGTTCCTACCTGATCCTGTATGTGAAGATCTATTTAAAGCAGGCAGTTACTGCTCTTCCAAGGTGTGTAAAATGATGGAATAAGGTTGGTGAGGAGCACTCTTCAGGGAATCAGTGGTTCCTGTCAGTTAGCTATTCCCACAGCCTAAGTTGTACATGAGATGATAAAACCCTGCTTGACCCCTGTGGCCTCATGGCCCAAGTATGGCACAAAATAACATGTTTCCAAACCATCTTGTTGCTTTTCTCCCAAAAGAAGAAAGGTAATTGTGTTGACCCTAAAGTCAGCCCCACTCTGAAAGAGCAGATACACTTTAGAGAAAGTATGGACACTCATAGCACATTTTTGTAAACGTTTCTTTCTCCCTCTGCTCAGAAGAACAACCTTAGTGTTCTTCCACAGGCTACCCAAGGGATGGGAATGCCCCCAGTGTGTTATAGACCTTGATTTATTTTTTTAATTTTTTTTAACGTGTATTTATTTTTGAGACAGAGAGAGACAGAGCATGAACGGGGGAGGGGCAGAGAGAGAGGGAGACACAGAATCGGAAGCAGGCTCCAGGCTCTGAGCCGTCAGCACAGAGCCCAACGCGGGGCTCGAACTCACAGACTGCGAGATCGTGACCTGAGTTGAAGTCGGACGCTTAACCAACTGAGCCACCCAGGCGCCCCTAGACCTTGATTTTTAAGGGGCTGTGACCTGCAGTGTGCCCGAGCTGTCTCATTTCAGCATGTCCCAGGGCAGCCCTTAACTTTCAGGCAAAGAAAGGACTTGTGCCAGCCTCAGTCCTCTCTGTTGGGGCCCCGCTGAAAGGCCAGGCAGGGTATAACAGTAACTGACTCACGTTAAAATGGTCCTGGGTCACACTGTCAAGCCAATAGTCTAATTGGTGTCAACAGCATTCTTGACCTAGCAGAGCTTTAGGAAGGTAAAGGAGGTGGGGATATAACCACATGGAGTTAAAATAAGCTTTAATTTCTTTTTTTTTTAATTTTTTTAATGTTTATTCATTTTTGAGAGAGAGAGAGAGAGTATGAATGGGTGAGGGGCAGGGAGAGAGAGGGAGACACAGAACTTGAAGAAGGCTCCAGGCTCTGAGCTGTCAGCACAGAGCCCGACACGGGGCTCAAACCCACGAACCGCGAGATCATGACCTGAGTTGAAGTCAGATGCTCAACCGACTGAGCCACACAGGCTCCCCAAAATTGGCTTGAATTTCAAGTCCTGTATTTTTCTTGTGATACTTCCAAGGTGTTTAGAGAACACAGCAACAGAAATGCCACGTCATCCACGAGGAAATACGTACTTAGCACCCAGTTGCATGCAACCCTCAACTAAGCCTACTCGGAAGTAAGATCTTGACCTGCCACAAAATCAGAAAGAATGCTGTCATTCTCACACCACAGCTCTCCCATGTGAATGCTGTGTGCTCATTCAGGTTGGGGGGGGGGGGTGGGAACCAAGGGGAGTAGCAGTGAATAAAGGGACATTTTGCTCCTTTTTGTATAGTTTTGGTTTGGTTTTTAATTTAAAGTAAATATGCTTTCTGTCTTTTTTTGTCGTTGTTCAAGATTTGCGTCAATATCAAATATGATGCAATATCATGAACAGGTCATTTTAGCGTAAGCCTAGATTTAGGTACCTGAGCAGCCCGGATTAAGTAGCCCAGGAGCTAAATGGGAAGCTGTGAGGAGGTCCGTACAGGTCCATACAGACCAATTAAAACAGCTTGTATGTAGCATGTTGGACCAAGCTGACCATGGACCAGGCCCAGTCCGGGCATCTGCTCACCCCACGTCTTCTCCTTGCACAGGCCTTCCTAACAGCCATTGGTGATAAGAACCGCAGGGCCGTGCTTGCCCTGGAGCACATGTTTGCACCTGTCCTGGACGGCGCTGTCTCCACTCTGCTGGGAGTACTCATGCTGGCAGGATCTGAGTTTGATTTCATTGTCAGGTAAGCAGAAGGGGAGAGAATCCTTATTTTTAAGAATTGTTACCACTGTTAGGATCTCTGTTGCTTACTTCCTTGTGTGTCCGGTAGACAGCAGCATGTCTTCATTGTGACTCTACTTTCCTTCCCCCTAGACTGATGGAGGTATAACTGACAAATCAGAATCGTAGTGTCTAAGGTATACAGCATGATGTTTTGATATGCCAACCAGTACATTGTGAAATGATTACCACAGTCTGTGACTCCACTTTCTCTTGCATTTATTAACTCAGAGATATGCTGAAAGGTATAAGGAAAAGGTCTTTTTTAGAGGCCTTTTAGGGAACATCTTGGGGAGAAGAGACGGAGAGTCTGTGGCCAGCAGCAAAGACAGCTCCACAGCTTGAAACCAGAGGGCCACCCAGCACCCCGGCGTTGACCTGGGTTCCCCTCAACTGCCCAATTTTGACCTTGACTTCTCTTCCGAAACTATAGAAAACTTAAAAATACCTGAAATTGTCACCTACATTTTATTCTTTCGGGAAGCAAAGGTGGCATGCCCAGATTTCACATTCAAGTTCTCACTAAGGTTTAGGGAGTCTTGGGTATGTGACTCTGGTGCCATGTGTTTGAAATCCAGGCCTAGTTTGGATACTTCTCCTTGGAACCCAAGGCAGGCAGTTTCTGGTAGATTTACGAAGAATGCGAGTTTGTGAGGTAGAAAAGGAGAGCCAAGGTTTCCTTCTGAAAAAAACTTGACAACTGCAGGGAAAGACCATTTTCTTGTCTGAAGAGCCTCCACAGCATCGTAAAGTAGCTACTCTTGGATGTGACAGTGCTGCTCTGTGGAGGGACAAGGCCAGAATCATCAATAAGTGAAAGGCCAGAATTAGAACCGTGGTAAAGCAGAACCAAATGTGAGACATGACTGCATTGTTTGGGATGCTTCAAATAATCTGGAGAGAGAATAGAAAAAGGCTTTCTTGGTGTGCATGCCTGTAATAGGTCTTTGATTTTCAAGTAAAAAGAAGAGGGTGTAAAGTTTCAGCCCAAGTTCCCTTATTACAGAAAAAAGATCTATCCATTGGTCTGTGGCATACCCCATAACCCGTTGGGCAGTTCGGCAACAGAGAGTTAGCCTTCCTTGAAGGAGTGCCGGAGTTTACTGTGTGTAGTTTAGTACAGGGTAAATGAAGAGGTAAAATAGCTCTTGCATCGTGGACCAGTACTTCTCACACCACAGAGTGCTTATGAATCATCCAAGGCTCTCTGCAAATGCAGGTCGGATTGCACTGGGTGCAGGGAGCGTGTAGAGTGGGACTGGCATTTCCAGCCAGCTCCCAGGTGATAACCCAGGCTGCCAGTCTTCTCTGCACACACTGTTAATCACCTAACAAGCCAATTAGTACATTCTTGTTTGCCAATACCAGGTAGATAGATGTATGCCTAAATTAGATCAAGGTTTTGGCCTGAGTTTTATTTTCAGCTCTTAACTTCACTTTGGCTTTTCCTTTATTTCCTTAGCACACACATATTCAGGCATTAGTAGATGTTTCTTTATGGTATAAAACCCCTGTGTCAAGCAGAGTTTCTTCTGTGTTTTTCCTCACTCCACACAATGCAGTTACAAGCACCTCAGTGCCATTTTACACAACGAATAATGTGGACCCCAACGGCCTCCATGTAGCTTACAGTCTCTGGGGGGAGAGAGAGTTCATGGCACTTCAGAACCATGAGAAACACTGAGTGTGATGGGGTCTCAGAGAATCTAACTCAGCCCTGTGGGGACACTAAGTGAGACACAGAGGGGAAACGTAGCCAGAATTAGAGCAACCAGCTGGGAACCACGATGGAGGGCAGAATCCGAGCTCTCATCCAACCCATAGCTTCCTGTTCTCTCCCAGAGATATCAGGGTTCTTGTTTCAAGCACTTAAAAGGGCTTCCCATTTTCTAGAACTGGATGGATTAACCTGATAAAGCCCTCACTGAGGTCAACTAAATGAGCAGACATTGTATACGCTAAGCCGTCAGAAATCTAATTGGTCTGTTTATTCTACAGTTAGATGGATGGGATGCAAATGTCTTAATGCCTGCTGCTGATATATGCTTCAGCCTAAAGTTCCAGCAGTTTACATTAGAGCAAGACATTGGCGGCTTGGTTTTTACTAATGCAGTTCAGAAGTTTCTAGTGTTTACAATAGCTGCAAGGTATTTGTGTTTTTATAGGGAATCTCTCTCCTTTCATCTAATGTCGAAACATATATAGTCATGGCAAAGTTTGGTGCCTGTTCTGTTTTATGATCAAGAGGACCCTTAACAGATAGATATCTTGCCCTCCCTCTTCCCAGAACATCCTGAGCTCTCCGCCCCCCACCGCAGCCCCTCCTTGCAGCAAAATCGCCCTACACTTAGTTCCAGAAATGCACGTTTGCGTGGAGCCCACTCCCTCCAGCTGTGTGGAGTGTCCTCCAGCAGCTCTCCCGGGCTGACAGGTTTACCTTGGTATTCATGAAGGATCCCAGACCTTAGCCCTCAATGGTGGGAAAGCAGGGCCACTTGCGCACTCTCCCCTTCTTCATGGTGCTGCGGCCTTTATGTTTGAATTGGCTGACGCAAAACAAGAGTATTCAGAGATGCTAAATTGTTCAACAAAAGCTTGGCCCGCAGAGCAGCCCCCTCATTGTGGACCGCCCTCCCCCACACAGAATGGGCAGCGTTTTCTCTGCAGAAAGCTGGTTCTTGTGTTCTAAAAAGGTTGCAATTGGAGCTGTTTGGTAAAACTGGAACTCACAGAATTCTAGGCAGAAAGTTGTGATTAATGAAAGCCCAGGGAAAGCCTTACCTGATACGCTAGAGACTTAATTAGAGATTCTGCTCTAAGATGCTGAAGCATTTCACAGTGGATTAGCTGCCTGCAGAAGTGGGCTGCTTTTCCTCCTGAGCTAAATTGTTTAAATTCTACACCCTTCACTTCATTTGTTTGCTTCTGCTGGGTTTTCACGGACGGGGCCCCTCTGCATTGTATTTGTGCTTCCAATCTGCTCAGCCATTCAGCTCACATTCCATATTTTTGTGTTTGTGTAACACATTCATAAATAACATTACATGCCAGGAGATTTCAGCAAATTAACAAACTAATTTTTCTCTCTTCCCTTCACGAACTAACACTTCGGGTTGTGGAATGTAGTCCTCGAGAGTCACGAGGTAAAAAGAGAAAAAAAACTAATGTCGTGCTGAACCACAGTCTTTTAAACTGTGTGGGTTTTGTTAATTTGGGGTTTTGATGCGCTGTGTAATATTTGGGCACGTGAAGGCTTGCTGCTCTTACTTTTGCCACAGTGAATGTTCCTGTGTCCCTTTTATCTTCAAGGTATTTCTTTGCTGTCCTGGCAATCCTAACAATCCTGGGTGTTCTCAATGGACTGGTTTTGCTTCCAGTCCTGCTGTCCTTCTTTGGACCGTATCCTGAGGTCAGTAATTATGCCGGGCTGTAATGGACAGTCCCCAGGCCACCTGAATGCTGTCTTTCCTTGTGTCACTGTTCGTTTAGATCTTTAGGCAGACCCACATTGCCGATTGTTTACTTTTTCAAAATATTTCAGTAATTATGAAATGTTTTTCATAGAAAAACTATGGCTTTTTTCCTCTTCAATTTAGCAGTTTGGGAGATGCAGGACTAGTTTTGTTTGGGTTTTTTAAACCAACTGATTGGCGGCCTGAGTCGTGTAGTTCGGTATCAGTGAAGCATTTTCCACTCAAGATGAATATCTGGGCTTGAATCAAAGGAAGAGGGGCACAGCCTGCCTTTCCAAAGTGTAAAAGCAGAGGGCAGCTCTTTTGCTCCAGCTGTCAGGCCTGATGGTCCTCGAGGTGGCAGAGTGGGGGAGGGGATAGCAGGAGAGGCTGGGGCAGTCGGGGGATGGGTGCAGAGACCCCTGAACAAATACTGTGCTTTGCACTTTAACTGTGACCAGCAGGTAAATGGATGATCACACTTTTAACATGGAATCTCCTTCAATAGGTGTCTCCAGCCAATGGGCTGAACCGACTGCCCACCCCTTCCCCTGAGCCGCCCCCCAGCGTGGTCCGGTTTTCCGTGCCCCCTGGTCATGCAAACAATGGGTCCGATTCCTCTGACTCAGAGTACAGTTCTCAGACGACAGTGTCGGGCATCAGCGAAGAGCTTCGGCACTACGAGGCCCAGCAGGGCACCAGGGGCCCTGCCCACCAAGTGATCGTGGAAGCCACAGAAAACCCCGTGTTTGCCCGCTCTACAGTAAGTCACCCTAGAGGCCAGCCCCTGCCTCCTCTATGCAGCAAATCCCAGACAGATAGGATTTAAAAATAAAGTATAGGTTAGGTAGAATCCTATGAAATTGCCAATCTTTGACTCCAACTATAAAAACATGAGTTGCGTGTGGTTCTATCTCATATAGATTGAAAAGGGCAGGGGCCAGTAACAGTAGCTACAAAAAGCATTGGTATGTGTCTTGTTTGGGCTAAGTATAATTTGAGTTTAAGGGCCAGAGGTAAAGCATGCTTTGCTTTTTTTTTTTTTTTTAAGCCATATATCATTTTAGAATAATACTTTTTGTTTTTAATGTAGTGGTATTTTTATTGCCAACAGAATGATTTTTTTTTCCTCTCACTTCTGTTACTTTTAATTGCCCTTGGTACAAAATTATTTCAATTATTAATGTCCAAGATTTAACCAGAAGGAGCTGGAGGGAGCAGAGAAGCTTAGCCTTCAGTAATTCAGGACAGCCATAAGCAGCCTGGGAGCCCCTTCTCGGAGGCTCTAAGAGCCGCAGCCATGCTCCCTAGGATGTCCTTAGCCCCCCAGGCCTAGAGCACAGCACACAAAACCCGAGAAAGGTTCTAAGGCGCGTGCTGCTCCAACTCAGGGCCTCCTGCTGTCCCTCCAGGAAATGGGTATTCCAGTCCCAGGCCAGAGCAGCCCTTCCATGAAAGAGAGAGAGGCCAACCAAATAACCTAAATTTTCCTCCTCTTACCCCCCGTGACGATGCCTGCTGAGCTGCAGTGTGAATCTGGTTTTGTTCAGCGGGAGCCTAAAAATAGGTACAAGCTGAACGACTTTGAAGTTGGTCACGGTCCTTTTGATTGATGTGGCCACTGTGTTGCTCCATGCTTTGTATAGAGACCCAGAAACCAGATTCCTAACAACCGGACAGAGCAGCACTGCCCCATGGAACTTTCTGCGATGATGGAAATGCTCCCTCAGTGCTTGCCAGTATAGTAGCCACTCACCACATGTGGCTGTTGAGCACTTGAGATGTGGCTAGTGCCACGAAGGGACTGAATTTGGAATTGTTAATTTAAATGCAAATAGGCCTATGCTCCTAATGGCTACCGCCCTCAACAGCATAGGTATAGACAGTCCTGCCGACGTGCTGCATTTGCGCGAGCCGGAGCCAGATGCTCAGCAGTTCACAAAGAGGACGAGCTTGGGATCTGACTGTGCGGCACAGGGTGGAGTGGCAAACCGACAGGGGGGCAGCCCGGGTGCTCTCCGACCACAGCCCTGCATTTATGGGCAGCAGCTGTATGTGTCTGGCCAGCTGTGCTACAGAAAGCCTAGACATAGGGTCCAAATAAGGCCTCTGCCACGTCGTGGAGGTTCTAAAAGAACAAGTTTTTCTTTTGTGGGTGGAAGGCCCAGTTGGCTCCCGGGGGCCTCTCCCAGCCATTTGTGGGGCTGACTGAGCACTTGGTGAAGAGCTGTGTGTGGGTGGCCGGCGGGAACCGGAGCCAAGAAGGGAAGGCTGGGAGCGGCGGGGGGCGATGCCCCGCCTGGGGTTAGCACCCCGCCTGTTTTAACCTGCCCTCGCCCTCTGCAGGTGGTCCATCCCGAAGCGAGACATCACCCACCCTCAAACCCTCGACAGCATCCCCACCTGGACTCAGAGTCCCTGCCTCCAGGACGGCCGGGCCAGCAGCCCCGGAGAGAACCCCCCAGAGAAGGCTCACGGCCACCCCCCTACAGACCGCGCAGAGACGCTTTTGAAATTTCTACTGACGGGCATTCTGGCCCTAGCAATAGGGACCGTGCGGGCCCCCGGGGAGCCCGTTCTAACAACCCTCGGCACCCAGCATTCACTGCCATGGGCAGCTCTGCGCCCAGCTACTGCCAGCCCATCACCACTGTGACGGCCTCGGCGTCCGTGACTGTTGCCGTGCACCCGCCACCTGCCCCCGGGCCCGGGTCCGGTCGGAACCCCCGAGGGGGTCTCTGCCCGGGCTACGGGGACTACTCTGAGACTGACCACGGGCTGTTTGAGGACCCCCACGTGCCTTTTAACGTCCGGTGCGAGAGGAGGGATTCCAAGGTGGAAGTCATAGAGCTGCAGGACGTGGAATGTGAGGAGAGGCCCCGGGGCAGGAGCTCCAACTGAGGTATGTGCGGCTGGTGGGTGGGCCTCGGCAGCAATGGAGGGGCACCCAGGGGCACGGAGGGCAGAGCTCCCTGGGAGTTCTTTAGGCTGCATCCTTGGGGAGCCCCTGGGCATTGGTATGTCCCACACTGAGCCCCAGTGACCTCTCATCTCCCTGGCAAGGATGCCATGTCCAAGCTTTGCCATCCTCGGGAACCCGTGGAGCCCCAAACTGGGTGTCTCACCTCGCTGCTCACCTGTTGAGGGTTAGTGCAAGTTAACAAAGACGCTAACAGCTGCACCTTTCACCTGGTTTTCAGGCTTTATAAAGCCCCACCACAGGTATGTATGCCACACATACAGCTCGATGCGTCGGTTACACAGTGAACACATCCGTGTCGCCAGGCCCCAGATCAGCCTCTCATGCCCTCCAGCCAGCACCCCCAGCCTGAGTTCTAATACCACTGAGCAGTTTGCCTACTTCTGTGCTTTCTGAATATACAGACTCGTATACCCATTGCTTAGTTTGACTTCCTTTTTTTTCTTTCAAAGGGTGAGTAAAATCTGAAGCAAAGAGGCCAAAGATTGGAAGCCCCCCCCAACCCCCCCGAACTGCTTGAAGAGAACTGCTAAGAGTTATACAGATGTGCGCACCGGGAGAGCAGTTCAGTGTTACTGTAACCGACTGTATTATTTTGTGAAATAGTTCTATAAATATTTAAGAGGTGTACACATATGTAATATACGAAGGAACCGATGTAAAGTAGTGCGATCTGGGCTCTCTCCACTCCTACCCCCCGAGTGGGCGGTGGGGAGGCCACAGCGGGGCCCCTCCTGATTTGTACATTGGTCTCTGTGCCACAACCAAGCTTAACTTAGTCTTAAATTTCAGCATATGTTGCTGCTGCTTAAATATTGTATAATTTACTTGTATAATTCTATGCAAATATTGCTTATGAAATAGGATTATTTTGTAAAGGTTTCTGTTTAAAATATTTTAAATTTGCATATCACAACCCTGTGGTAGTATGAAATGTTACTGTTAACTTTCAAACACGCTATGCGTGATAATTTTGTTGTTTAATGAGCAGATATGAAGAAAGTACGTTAACCCCGGTGGCTTCTCCAGGTGTAGTTGGATGCGATTCTGTTTGGCTGTGCGTGTGAACACGTGTGTGGTTTCCCGATGTACTGTACTGTGATTTTTTTTTCTTTTTTTGTTTCTTTTTACTGTCTGTAACCCTTCGTGGGCTCCGCCCTAGTTAGGCTGGAAGAGTCAGGATATCTTTATTGCTTGGTGCTGGTGGAAAGCTAGCCCTGAATGTCGCCTTATCCCTCTGCCCGACTTGCTTCAGGTACAGGGCATCTCTTATGATCATTGGCTGCTATCCAGACACTCCTAGTTCATGCCTCAGAGGAGATGGGCTCCGCTGTGTGGGTCATTGTGGTGGACGTTGGAACCTCAGGGTTTAGAGCTAACATCTGTTCATCTTCATTGGTGTTAAAGAGTTCTAGAACATGCTTAGTGGTGAGCCTCACCTGAGCCATGAATGTTACTCTAGAGTAGGCAGCATCATTGTACCTCTCGTGACACACACACACACACACACACACACACACACACACACACGCCCACACACCCTCAAACGTTCAAGAGCAGATTGGAAATCTTTTGGAGACAATGATCCTGCTATGAGTGGAAAAACCTGTTGATTCTGGGTCCACAATAAACCTGGAGGTGATGTTTTGAGTTCCTACAATTTAAACTCCCCTCTTCCTAAATTGCACAGTTGGTGGGGCTTTCTAGATCTCTTTGTATCTTCTTTAAAAATAAGTAGTGAGCATCCAGTGTGGTGGTATGGAGTCGGAAGTTCTACAGGATGAGAGCTTCAGAAGGATCCTTCTCAGTGCGTTAATGTTAACATTATGAGTACACGCTTCCTAAATAAACTGTGTCCCTCCTCTCAACCTTATTAGTGTTCTTTCAATGTGACATTGATCGAAGAGCAGGGAGATGTTAATTGCATACACCCCACTGAAGAATGTATACGGAGGCAGATCTGTCAACCAGGCATTATTTTTAAAGATTTGCTTCTGTATCGATTCTGTTGTCTTGCTTTGAGGTTTGGTCCTCCTCAGCTCTTAGCCAGAGACCAGCAACTGTCGGGGAAGCAGTGGATACCCGGACTAAGCTACTGTAGGAGCACAAAAATGGCAGCTTCCATTGTGCCCTCCTGTTTTACACGGAAAATCTCAGTCAAAAGTCAATGGGCTCCCAGTAGTACCGAGCAGTATAGTGACCTCAGACCCTAAAACTTGCCACAAAACTGTAAGATACTAATTGTAAGCCACCTGTGGCCGCCAGGTGTGTGTGTTAATGTGCCAGGGGCCCCGACGGGCCCACATCTACTGTTTGGTGCCTCTGTCAGCCACACTGTCTGTCCACCTAATAGCCAGCTCTGCTCAGAAAACTTACGTCCTGCGTTCAGGAGAGAGATGATGCAAAATTCTGAGGTCTGCTTCCCTCTGGCTCGTGGCATGCCCTCCTCGCTCCTTTCCTGAGCCCAGCTTGTGTGGCGCATGACAGTTTGCACAGCCCTGCTTTCTGCACAGTGTAGAACTTTCTCCCGTAGTCACATTGGCAAAGGGAGAACTCGGGGGCTGGCAGGCAACTAGAATTTCTCTCTCTCTCTCTCTCTCTCTCTCTCTCTCTCTCTCTCTCTTTCTTTAAAATAGTTTTATTTTGTCTGTCTTGTTTGTTCATTTGGATGTTTTAATTTTTTTTAAATCTTTGCTGATATTTATAATTTTGTATCATAAGAATGTTTTCCTACAGTATTTGTCATGCCAGTTTATAACAAAAAATGCAGGGATTTTATTTCTATTGGAAACACTATTACAGCTATGTTTTACTTTTGAACAGAATTTTTATTTGTATAGAGTGCTTACTAATGTTAAATAGTTCAGAGTATATAACATCTTCATTAAAGACTCATGGTAGGTTTTAGTGTAAGGAGTTTAAAGGAAATAAATATTCAAACTGGGTCTCATTGTCTGCCAATTTTGGCAGAAATGGGTTTGTGTCATTTCAATTACAAAGATAAAAGTATGCCATATAATTTATTTATATGAAAATTTATTTTTGTAGTGTACATAGTAGTCATCAAGTCTTTTGACAGAAGTATATTTTTAAAGAATTTATATGTGATGAATCCATGATGTCTGGAACTTTGCTGAGACATGAGTGGGGCATGCTTTTCATTGTAAAGTACAGCAAGGAAAAGAAAATGCTTAACAGTGTTAAGAGAGTGAGATGGAGTAAATATTCATGCAATTGTGAAATGTGTATTAGTTACCATTTGTGACCTAGTGTGGTTCTCATTTTAAACCTTGGAAGGCAAAAATGTACAAACTCTCTAAATATTAATGTTCAAACACTGATAGAAATTCTAACATGAATAAAAAATAATATAACTTGTTGGTTATGTCTTTGTTTATGGAATGTTTTTTATTACAGTGTTTTATGTAGGCAGCACATCAGGCCATCATAAACTTTGTTGATTTGTCTTAGTAACATTGCTAAAGAATCCTTTCTTGCTCTACCTCATGGAGGCATTGTTGATATATGAAAAGTTCTAGGTTTTTATTTTCTGAAACCGAGAAAGTTCCTCAATTACCATTCAAAGGGATCCCCTCCTCATCACTTAACATCTTTGTATGTGATGCCTAATAATTAGAGGGAACATTTATAAAGATAAATTTGATGACTATTAAAATAAATGGAGGTGCCATACTTAAATAGGAGGGCTGATGATACGGGGCTGATTGAACCTGATCTAGAATGTTTTCTTCTGAATGTTTATATGATTACATCCCATCTTTACTAGAGCCATGGAGAAAAATAAGACCAGGAATATCATAGCGATCTGAAAGCAAAGAGCAGTGGGGAAGAACTCAAGACCCAAACTGTTACAAACACATGGTGAGAGGTCGGCAAACTGCAGTCCATGGGCCTCCTCCTGTTTTTGTAAAAATTTATTAGAAGACAGACACACCCATTGACCTACAGATTGTCTGCCTATGGCCTCTTTCCAGCTACAGTAACAGAGTTGAGTAGTTGTGACACAGTGTACAGCCTACAAAGCCTAAAATAATTTACCGAGTGGCCCTTGAGAAAGAGTTTGCCGATCCATTTTAAGATAGGGTCATCCTAGGCTGATGATACTCAAGAGGGGCTCATGGATCGGCAGCACTGGAGTGTCTTGGAAGTTTTCTAGAAAAGCAGAACTTTCACTGCCACCCCAGACCTACTGAGTCCTGGGAGTGAGGCCAGGAATTGTGCTTTAACCAGCTGTCCATAGTTCTGATGAACGAGCAGAGGCAATCCCTAAATTCCTTCCAGCTGAATGTGACCGTGGTTCTATTATTCGACTCAGGCTACACAACCAATGCAGGCCAGATCTGAAAACAGCATAGACATCCCAACTCCTCTGGGTGGTCTTTCCACAAAAACGCATGTTCATCCCCGGGAAACGGTGGAGGAGACCTGTCAACTGCATTTGTGTCTGGGAGGCCAGAGAGAGGAATTCCTTTTTGGTGCTCTACTACTGTGGGGCAGGACGGACCTCAGTGGAGGGTGTAGGCCTCAGACCCTCATCCACCCTTCCTGCCGAGAGGGTTACGGGTGACCAACTCTGACTTGGGCAATTCTCTTGAAACCCTGGAGCTTCTTTTTCCTCATCCGTATATAAACTAAAGATAACGCATATCCTTTACAGACATCTGAAGGTCAAAAGTTGTGATGGTTGTGATGAGGTCTGGCCCAGAGGGGACAGTAAGAGTCAACTGAAAGAATTGGAACCTCTGTGGACCCTACATTGAATAAGATGCTTGGGTAATACAATGTCTTCCTTGATAGATGCTTTATCTTAAAAAAAAAAAAGTCATAAAGTGTTAAGCAGGATTTTCTATCTTACAACCTCATCTTCCTACCATGGGTCTAATCAGCAATCTGTTCCTAAAGCCCTTCAGTGGTAAATTTCATACATAATGCTCATTTGGTTCATTCAAAAGTCATGAGGAGTTGGTACTCCCTAAAACTGGCATGGAAAATATTAATTGCATTAATTGGAATTCAAATTGAGAGACGCTTTCTTTTAGACATGTTTTATACCACCAAATGCCCATTCATTACCATCCAATTTTATATTCTTTTAAAATTACATATACCTAACTAAGTAAGCTAATTTAGTTTTTCATGTTGGCCTAGGGAGAAGTTTTTAATCAGATTTGTGTCCCAAAATCCACCATATTTATTCAGGACTTAGGTAAACATAAGGCCCCATTATTTTTGGCACGATGGGCATATTTAACAGCTTTGGGAATGCTGCATGCTGCTAAATTTCGGGCAGCAGCCACGTTGATGTAAAGGCAGGTGTTTCATTTTTGGTAACTGGCATCTGACCTCCCAAAAGGAGAAGAGGAGATGGCCTATTAATCATCCAAAAAGAATATTTGCCAAGTTTTAATTACTTTTAATGAAGGTTGCACCTAATGAGAACACGCCTAGAACATGAATCTGTTTAATCGTTCACATTAGAGCCCGTTGGATGCCATTTTCTGCCTCAGTTCCCTGCTGGGAAATTACAACTGCCATTACAGGGGTCTTGAAGGGACATTCCGGTGTGTTAGGAACTCGGTAGACCTCAGGAAAACGGAGGGAGCCAGGGGTCTCTGTTCCATGAAGAAGTGATCAGTAGAGATGACCCAAATTAAGTTTGGCCTGGCCAAAGCATGGGCATTCTACATGGCAGGGTGTTTTTTATCATTGATTCCCACCAACTCTTTAGGAATTTCTTTTCCTGGGGCAAAGAGAACAAGCCTTTCAACTGAGAGGGAGCCTGTGCCCTGACAATGAGACCCCCCCCCCCCCCCCCGCCCAGGAAGCGGTGTAATCTAGAAGAGGCAACCACAGCCATATCTTTCTCAAAGTCAACCAACCCCTTTACATTCCTTTTTCCTGGAGTGTGTTCTCTTCATTCATCTGCTTCCTATTTACAGGACTCAAGACTGAGGACATAGGAGTGTGATGTAAGTTATTGATGAGGCAAAAAGGAAAAAAAAAAGGCAAAATAAGAGTTCACACTAAAGCAAGCCCAGAAAATACCTCTGTCAATAGTACCATCTTTGTACACAGTGGACAACAGCTTGTGTTCTCATGGAAAAGGGGGTGGGGGTAAGAACCGGTTTTATTTTTATAAAGAGAAAAATCACGTAGATGGAGGAGAAATTGATGAGCAAGTTCTGACTGGTGAGTTATTATAGGAGGATTGCAGCCTGAAGCCCACACTAAGATGCCAAAAGAATAATCTTTGTAATTACAAATTTCAATCAGCAGCAGCAGTGGGTAGACTCCTGGTGAGAGCCTCTTTTGCAGCAAGAGGAGAAGCAAGATGAGGCAGGAATGGAGAAAGGCAGGAGGCCCTCTGCTTCGCAGTGGGAGAGAAAACACCTATCAGAGGGCACACAGCCAGATGTCCAGAGTGAGGCCAATACCGTGGAAAAGGCCAAAGTGCCACCCAAACTAGGAAAAGACCGTCAAAATGAGGAAGGGGCATGACAAAAGAGAGGAATAGAACACCGAGATACAAAGATCTTCAAAACGTCCACGGGCTGCAAGGGCACTTGCCAGCCCATAATACTTCCATTGTGACCAAAGCGTCAATGAACACACCTGGCCCTTCCATCCGATGGATGCTTTTTCTTTTTTTATTCAGCTCCCACCTTACATGGAATCATGGAAGGTTATCATGAATCATGAGAATTTGTCATGGATCATGGAAGGCTAAAGCCATAGGAGTCCTTACCCTCTGGGACTGGAAAAATCTGGAGAAGTGATATGACATTCTTAACATTAGGCAATGCCTTCAGTAGTCAAGTCAGGCTTCGGCCCTAGATCTGGTGCGGTCTGATGTTCTTATTCTCTCCTATTGCCTTCATTTCCCAGCCATTTGTTTTACGTGTTATTTTCAAAGGTATGGGTCCTGCTACACAACCACACAACTACTACAGCAGAAGAGCTTCTGGACACCTCGGCTCCCATGTGTGTGCCCGATCCTGTGCACAGAGAGTATATGTCTGCACTGAAGGCAAACAGCTGCAATGGACAAAGCAATTAGCAAATCTCTGAATTATCCTTCTGATTACACTTAAATTCCAAAAGCTAATTGGCTAAAATGTTCCTCCTTAATTAGAAGCAATTAATATGTGAAGCTAGGTTTGCATTTCACAAGAGAGTTTGCATTTCATGATTGAAATCTCATAGTTCATTTACTAATGGTCTCTAATGGCTCGTAATCATAAGGCACACACAATTAGGGTGGGATTTTCAAAGTGTAAGTAAGGGAGGATGGCTGGATTTATGACCCATTCTTCCACTGCTCAGGACATAGCCCGCATCCACCTGGGACTACAAAACACACATCATGCCTGCACACGCTAGCCCAAACACACCCACACATGTAACAAGTCCCGACCTGCCAACTTTGACCCCTTCCGAATTTCCTCCCCTCTCTCTTGTCCTCTTTCCCCTGAGAAGGCTTGTCTTGTCTCCCTTACTTGGTCAAGTCAGACTCTCAACAGCAACGCCAAGAGAAGTCTGGATAGAGTACAGATAGATGCTACTGGTGGAGGCCCAGCCTGGGGAGCAGTAATACTGGTATTCTTGCTCGGCATGTGTCAGGCCATTGGTTATTTCACCAAACCCGATACATATGACATTGACAGAGACTCCGAGTGCACAGCGAAATAGGGGAAATAGAGAAGGAAGAGATAAAGCAGGGAGCTGAGGAGGGAATGAAGCCACAGAGACATGAGGAATGACTGTGGTGAGTTAAGAAAGAGAAGACAGAGGGGCACCTGGGTGGTTCAGTCATCATCTCACGGTTCCTGAGTTTGAGCCCTGCATCGGGCTCCATGCTGACAGAGCCTGGAGCCTGCTTCGGATTCTGTGTCTCCCTCTCTCTCCGCCCCTCCCTAGCTTGTACTCTCTCTCTCGCTCTCAAAAATAAATAAACATTAAAAAAAAAAAAGAAAGAAAGAGAAGACAGAGGCAAAGCCTGAGTCAGAAGTGTCATCTGAGGAGTAGAGGCCATGATAGGAGTCCCTCACCCACACCAAAGTAATTTCCTGAGAATAGTGGTGAATCTGAAACCAAGAGAGAAGACAGAGAATAAAAGAACAGTTCCTTTGTTGTATGTGTTCGTTGTTTCCTCTTCCTTTTACTTTCCAAAATCTTAGAGTGAGAGATGTAGTGTAGGCCAACTACAGCCTATAGGCCAAATGCAGACTGTCACTTGTCTTTGTAAGTAAAGTTTTATTGGAACACAGACATGTTCATTCACTTTTCTATTGTCTATGGCTACTTTCATGCCACAGTGGCAGAGCTAAGCAGTTGTCACGGAGACCACGGAGCCTATGAAGCCTAAAATATTCCTCTGTGGCCATTTAGAAAAAGCTTGATTTAGAATATAACGCCTCCATATCAAATCAGATGTCCACTCTGACCACTGGACAGACAACGATGTCAATCCTTGCTATTCCTCAAACAGGCCAGGCACTATTTTGCTTCAGGACATTTGCACTTACTCTTCACCCCACCAGGACTGGACATTTTGTCTCCCAGACAGACACAGGCTCAGTCCCTCATCCAATTCAGTCTTTGTGGAAACGTCACCTTCTCAGGGGGTCCCTGCCATCCAGTTTAAAACTGCAAATACACTCCGCACCTCTCCCCCAGCACACCTCTCTCCCTCTTGTGCCTAATTTTCTCCACACCATTTGGTATTTCCTAATATCCTCTATATTTTGCCAACTTATCTGTTTATTGTCTTTCTTACCCTAATAGAATGTTAGCTCTTTGAGGACAGGGATGTTTGGCTCTGGTGTTTCCTACTGTATCCCTGAAGACTAGAACCATGTAAGTACAGTATTTGTTAAGAGAATGAACCCTACAAAGTACCTACTGTAATTACTCCCATTTTATGGATGAGAAAACTAAGTCCCTATGGGGTTACGAGACTTGCTAGAAATTGTAATGCAAGTAATGGACTTCTGAGCCTCCAGGCTTAAGTATGACCAGTGGGAACTCTTTCCACTGCTACCTTTTGCCTCTACTGTGCATTCTTTCCACGACTAGTGACTGAGCCTAGTACCCTATCTAGATCCAGGCACCATTCCAGATTCTGGGTAGGATAAAAAGAGTAACAGGGCCACAGTCCCTGATACAAAGAACTTTAGACTCTATTTCTATTTCCCTACGAATATATATAAATATAATGACACATATACGTGCATTTTTGTTTTGTTTTACTGTACTTTTTATTACAGAAAATGTCAAGTACACAAATATAGCATAGGATAATGAACCCCCATGTATCCAGTTCCAACAACTGGTAACATTTCCCCACTTCCGTTTTGTCTGTCCTCCTCCAATTTCTCATTGTTTACTGGAGTACTTTAACACAAATCCCAGACATCATCCCATTTCACCTACAGATACTTCATTACGAATCTCTAACCAAGAAGGATTTCTTTATTATTGAAGTATAGTTGACACGCAACGTTACATCAATTTCAGGTGTACAAAACAGTGATTTGACAACTGTATATATTATGCTATGCTCACTACTTGCTAGCTACTGTCTGTCACCATACAACTATATTACAATACCATTGACTCTATTCCCTATGCTGTACCTTTCATCCATGTGACTTATTCATTTCATAACTGAAAGCCCATACCTCCCACCCCACCAGTTTTACCCAACCCCCTCCCTCTCTCCTTCTCTGGCAAACTAACCACCCTGCTATTATTACACCAAACAGAATTGCCAATAATTCCTTTAAGTCACAGAATACCCAATTCATACTAGAGCCCCCTGATTGTCCCAAAGTTGACTTGTGCATGTGTGTGTGTGTGTATTTATTTTCTCATATGTTTTCATGCAAACCTTCCCATAATTATTCAAAATAAAACAAAAAAAGGTGGAGTGCCTGGCTGGCTCAGTCAGTAGAGCATGCATATGGCTCTTGATCTTGGGGTCACAAGTTTGAGCTCCATGCTGGGTGTAGAGATTACTTAAATAAATAAACTTTAAAAAAAAAAACAAAAAAAGGAAACAAATGGTTTTTTTCAATTTTAGAATGAAATATGTTAGATAAATGAACATAGATATACAACCAAATATAATATATAATATGATACATCATTTTTAAAAAAGGAATAAATCAAGCAAAATGGGACCCAAGGGATGAATAGATCAGGAAAGATGTCATGAAGGAGATGGCATTCAAATTTGCCCTTGAGAGATAGGATTTCAGTAGGTAGAGATTGCAGGAATGACATTATCAATAAAAGAAACAGGCTGAGCTAAGTCCCAGAAGATAAGAAATTGAGGGTGTGTCTGAAAAATGAGAGGTCCATTTTGTTGGAGCAGATGTCATCCATGAGCTATGGTTCTCAGAGTGTTGTCCTAGGACTAGTGGCTTCAGCATGACCTGGGAAATTGCTGGAAATGTAAACTCACGGCAAACCCCCACCCCCACCCCAAGCTCCACTAAATCATAATCTTTGGGTTGGAGACCCAGGAATCTGTTGTAAGAAGCTGTCCAGGTGATCCTTTTCTTTCTTTCTTTTTCTTTCTTTTTTTCTTTTTCTTTCTTTTTTCTTTCTTTCTTTCTTTTTTATTTTAAAGTTGTATTTGTTTAAGTAATCTCTATACCCAACCTGGGGCTTGAACTCACAACTCTGAGATCAATGGTTGTGCTCTTTCAACTAAGCCAGACAGGTGCCCCTTTCCAGGTGATTCTTAAGCTCCCAAAGGTTTAGGAAGGGCACATGTAGGACACATGGGAAGAAAGTGACCTTAAAAGCTAGCCTACAGATAATGGCCTTATCTGTTTGCCCTCTGGAAAAGTGTTAAACAGTTACCTGATTGTGCCTGTGTTTCAAAGCTCTGAAGGATGGGTGAGAGGTACAGAAATAGAACCTTGAAGCAAGGAAAGCATAGGAAGCTATTGCAGTGGCTGTAAAATGGAAGTATAGCAGCAATCCATTGTTTGTGTCTCCCAACATCCCTTTACTTGTTGGGTTCCCATAACCCAATTTTCATCTGGAGGAACCATCCCTTTCCTGACCCTCAGCCTACTCACTGCAGGTACAGTTGTCCAGGGTCCAGGGTTTATCATTGACTCAGACTATCCAATAAGTGCATAATTACTTGGCCACAGTGGTTGGTTCAAGGACGGGAGCAGGAACCAATTAGGATCTGTTAGATGTTGTGAGACTTCATCTGAAACTTGTAAGAGTAGATGTGCTTTGAGATGTGCTACCCAATGGGAAACATGCACCCATCTTGTGAGTGGTGTGGAAGACCGCGTTTCTGAGAAAGGAGCCAGTACAGTGGAAGAAGGCACAGTCAAGGAAATAAGACGATGAAGTCAAAACTGCTTCCATCATTTGAACCCTGGATCAAGCTCTACCTAAAGCTCAACATTTTCAGTTCTGAAAGGCTTTGTGGTCTGGCCAACTGGAGGCAGGGTTTTTTGTCCTGAATGACCTAAACTTAGCATGGCATTGGGCTTGATGAAGGGAGCCACAGATTCACAGGACACTGACTTGGGATTGTCACTAAGAGAAGAGATTGAGGAAGCCAAACGTGATTGACATTGTTGCAGGTTGGATTCCATGAGAAGCAGACTCTGAGAAGGACATGTGTGGGGGCGGGGGGTGGGGGGAATGTTCACTGGAGACAGTGAAAGAAGCAAACACTGAGCAGAGGGAGAAGTTGAACTGCCACACAGCTGGTCCTATGGGGACTGAGATGGCCCTTCAGAGTTGGATCAAATTATAGCAAGGAGGCCAGAGCTCTACACTCTCACATTGACCAGTCACTGGATATAGGCTGCCTCCAGAAAAGGGGCATAATATTGGGCCAGGTGTCTTTCTTCCACCAAGTGCAACTCCCAAAGAGAGACTGAGCTGAGCCATCAGCCACCAACAACCCCACAGCTGGGAAAGAGTGCTGAATCTGGGTGCGGAAAGAGCAGCCCAGCATTCATGACATCCAGGTTTCCTGCCCTAGTGTGCAGCTGTGAGGACAGGAATGCCTGCAGTTGAAATGAGGGAGGGAGGAGGAGTTGATGCATCTGGGAGAGGGTGGAGGCAGTTTTGAACTGGTTTAAACCTCTGTTTAAACATTTAAGGAGATGTTCCCAGAGGTCCAGACTGACATCCATCTGGGGAGCACTGGAATAGAAAGCAGAGTTGACAAGCACCTGCCAAGAGAGATTGGAGGTTGAAAGGGAGGAGGATGGAGACTGAGGAGTTCCCCATTTAGGGAGAAAGGAGAAGAAAAGGAAACTATGAAGGGAGAAATGAGGAGCAGTTAAAGAGGTAGCAGATTCAGGCAGTGCTGCAAATTCCAAGATAGTCATACTAATAGCAAATACAAATATTCCCTCCGTGCCAGGCTGTGATCATTTGTGGGCAAGGAACTTAAGGTGGTGGCAGACGAGTTGGGTGGGGGTTAATCAGTTGATGAGCAATTAAATTAAGGAAAGAATCTGGAATCTGGGCATAGGACAAGTGTACTTGAAGCATGTGTATTGGCTGACTAAAGTTGTCAGAAACAAGAGTATGTTTTCTGCATAAATTTTCTCTCTACTCTGTTTTCATTTAATAGCTTTATTGGGATAGAATTCACATACCATACAATTCACTCATTTAAAGTGTACAAGTCAATGGTTTTTAGTGTATTCACAGAGTTGCACAACCATCACCATGGTCAACTTTAGCACATTTTTGCCTCCTTTTGGCTGTGACTCCTCTAGAGCCTTCCCATCCCCCTCAGCCCTGAGTAACCATTAACGTATTGTCTGCTCTGTTTTGAACATTTCCTATGAATGGAATCATATAGCATGTGGTCTTTTGTGGCTGGCTTCTTTCACTTAGCGTAGTGTTTTCAAGGTTCCTCTGGGTATTAGTAATCTTCACTCCTTTTTATGGTCAAATAAGATTCCACTGCATGGCTATACCATGTTTGTTTGTTTGTTTGTTTGTTTGTTTGTTTGTTTTTATCATCAGCCAGCTGATGGACATTTGCGTCCTGTTCATTATCTCCTAAAAATATTCATGTACCAATTTTTGTATGGACATCTTTTTTCATTTCTCCTGGGTACTGCTGGGTCATGCGGGATATCTGTTTGTTTAATCATTTGAGGAGACATTTATAGGAAGATTGGGAGTGTTTCCCATCCAAAAATGCATGATAATAATAAAACCAAACATATGACCATCCTAAGGAATGACAACCTCTGAGATTCCAAATCTTCAGTCCTAAAGAGATAACCCCATTTGGTCACAGGGTAGCCATGAATTTAGCTGTTTCCCCACCCTTTCCTGTCACCACCTGTTCTGGGGGTGGGACGAGTAAAAGAAGAATAGAACAGGCCCTTTGATCCTAATAATGTACATATTTTACTTGCAAAGAGTATTATGCTGCTTATGATAGAGTCTGGAGTTGGAGTCAATCTATCCAGTAGATGCCCTAATCTTTTTAAGTTCCTCTGTGGGAGCTGGGAGGGAGTAAATGATGCATGATACTGTGTATCAGATGAGAAAGGGATACTAAATGGCAGGTCAGGTTAAACTTCGGGAAGAGGTAAGCAGAACCTAGAAATTCAGAAGCATGAAGGGTCATTGTGAACTGGCAGGGTCATTTTGGTATTTCTGTGGGAGGCAGGACTGGTTTTTGAGGTCACCGATCTGGCAGAGCTATTGGCACCCTATGAATAAATGTTCGGATCAGATGGGAGTAGAGAGAGTGTCCAAAATAGAGCTGACATATTTGCCAGGTGCTGGGCTTTACATTCCCTCTCTTAGGTAACCCTTAGAGCCAGCCTAGTGTGAAACCGTAAGTCCAATCACGCAATTAATTATACTAAGGCTCAGAGAGTCTGTCAGTTAGGGTCCAACAAGAGAGGCAGAGCCAATAAAAGACATGACAGATAGATGATAGATAGATGGGTAGTTAGGTAGAGACACAGGCGGATTTATTACAAGAAATTGGCTTATGCAGCTGTGGGGACTGGCTAAGCAAGTCCAAGGTCCTCCTTAGGGAGGACAGGAAGGGAAGATAGTGATCAGGCTGGAACCCCAGAGGCACGAGCTGAAGAGAATCTCTAAACTCAAGGAAAGCCTGTACCCTCTGTGGAAGGCCTTACAACTGATGGGTCAGGCCCACTCATGATAATCTCCTTTTTTTTTTTTTTATGTTTATTTATATTTGAGACAGAGAGAGACAGAGCATGAACAGGGGAGGGGCAGAGAGAGGGAGACACAGAATCGGAAACAAGCTCCAGGCTCTGAGCTGTCAGCACAGAGCCCGACGTGGGGCTCGAACTCACGGACCGTGAGATCATGACCTGAGCTGAAGTCAGACACTTAACCGACCAAGCCACCCAGGCGCCCCGATAATCTCCTTTTTAATCAACTTAAAGGTGATCGATTAGGCATTGTAATCACAGCTGTAATATTCCTTCACAGCCGCACCCACGTTAGTGTTTCATTAAATACTAAGAGAAGGTGTGTGCATGTTACAAAAAGGCCACTGCTTCCTTTCCAACCCCCCAATTCTCAAAGGAGAATAACCCAAGCAGAAACTAATGAAAGAGAATGCTGGGGACTGTAGTTGAGCCTTTACAAGGAGACACCTCAGAAGTCACCACAGAAAGGTTAAGGAACTCTGTTGTCTCCATTATGAAGAACAGAATCCATTCTTACTGGTTTAAGCCAAAAGAGATTTCCTACAAGGTAACAAATGATTGAAAATAGTAACAATTACTTAAAAGGCTGGAGAAAAAAACTGGGAGCTGTGTTCTGAGAAGCACTGCCAAAGCCACAGAGGCAGACTACCAAGAGGGTTTCTGCTTCTTTTAGGATCAAGAAGCTGGGGCACCTGGGTGGCTCAGTTGATAAGCATCCAATTCTTGATTTCTGCTCAGGTCATGCTCTCACAGGTTCATGAGTTTGAGCCCTCATCTGGCTCCTCCCCACATATGACTGTGCAGAGCCTGCTTGGAATTCTCTCACCCTCTCTCTCTGCCCCTCCTGCACATGATCTCTCTCACAAAATAAACACATAAATTAAAAAAAAAAAAAAAAAAAAAGGTTTTAAATAAGATCAAGAAGCCACCAGTGAAACCGGCCAGTTCTTGACAGCTCTTGACTGAAGCCGCCACAACCATGCTGCCCAGGAAAAACACCAGAAGCAACACAAATATGTCCCCAGACTCACTTCTGCTTTCTGTCTTCTTTGCACCAGATGGGTGAGACTAAATCAGATCCTAACTCCTGGCTGCGAGGGGGCCTGGGAAATGCTTTCAGTTCCTCACCTCTGAGATGTAAGATGGATGTTAGGCATCAATCCACCACAATAATATACAAGGTCCTCCAGCCATTAGAGAGCAAAGCCAGTATCCATGACAGGCTCTTAACCCCCACAGTGCACTTCCCATGATCCAGAATGGTCTTTCCTCCCTTTTCAGATTTGGGACTTTTTTTCTGGGCCTTGTCTAGAGATATTCCTGGTCTTTACTATCTAAATTTGCATTCACCTATTATAGACAGTTTTCATTGTTGTCATTGGCTGCAGACTTCTCTGAAACCACCTATCCAGGAGCAAATAAAAACAACCCACTGTGTTTCTACCTGCTCGCATGGCCTCAGGCACTGGGTGAGGCTGCGATTATGTGGAACCCTCTCTTCCTGAGCCAGTCACTCCAAAATCTTCTGTTTATGGAAGCTAGCAAAGGGGTCACTGGGCAATTAAACCTAGTGGTCTTAGTGATACTTGGAATGAGAAGAAGCATTTGGGAAACAAACAAACAAACAAACAAACAAAAACCCTTCTGGCAACAGTGTAAGGAGAATCAGGTCTTCTTGGATCTTCTATTTGTGTCCTTTTTGTGTCCTGGTCATATCACCCCAAAACTCCTGAATAAATTCCAGTGAACACACCTAGGCTAGCTAGGTGGGCAGTTCATGAATGAGGAAAGATTTACACATGGGTCAGTATGAAATTTAGTTCCTTTGTAGCCATGAGGAATTCAGAAATAGACATTTTAAGGTCTCTAGAGAGAACCAAATCAGCATTCCTGGCAAATATCCCCAATATCAAAGTTCTAGGTAAATGATACATAACTCCATGAATCTAAGCAAAGAGATTTTTCTGGCACAATTGTACAACTTCTTTCTGGGGAGGAATCTCCACAGTAAGTCTTTGTTTAAGGGAAATAACCTTGCTTCATGTGGCTTGTTCAGTAAATACCACACGTATATAATTTGGCTGTATACATATGAGGACTGATAAGTCACACAGCAAGACCTATGTACATATTTATTTGGAACAAGTTGATTTTCTGTAAGATCAGAAAAATCTTTGTGGGTCTGAAGAGATTATATGTTTACTGACACTGAAAAAACTTCGTGGTCAGTTAAAAAGCAGATTACTGGGGCGCCTGAGAGACTCGGTTGGTTAAGACCTGACTTTGGCTCAGGTCATGATCCTGAGTTTGAGCCCCTCATCGGACTCTGTGCTGACAGTGTGGAGTCTGCTTGGGATTCTCTCTCTCTCCCTTTCTCCCTGTCCCTGCCACCTGCCCCCCACCCCCCTCCGCTCTCTCAAAATAAACAACAAATAAACTTAAAAAAAAAAAAGGAGATTACAGGGGTGCCTGGGTGACTCAGTCCGTTAAGCGCCGGACTTCAGCTCAGGTCATGATCTCACCATTCCTGAGTTCAAGCCTTGCGTCGGGCTCTGTGCTGACAGCTCAGAGCCTGGAGCCTGTTTCAGATTCTGGGTGTCCCTCTTGCACTTTGCCCCTCCCCCGCTCTCTCTCTCTCTCTCTCTCTCTCAAAAATAATAAAATAAACATTAAAAAAAAATTTAATAAAAAAGATTACAAAAAAGTATATACATTATAATCCTTTTTCTGAAAAAAAGTATCTTGACAGTAGAGGCAAAGTCAGAGAGGGAGTACGTTTTCATGATGTGATTCTTACAAATAGTTTTCAATATTATTTATTGATATTAATGTAATATTATTTAATAATTATTATGTCATTACTTAATGTGTTGCCTTATTCATTGTTTCTTCTGTTATGTCACTTCAGTGTATCATTGTTTCAGGTGATTTTATGTTTTGTGTGAATCTGTATGTCTTAATTACTCTGCAAAAAACAGCTTTCATGTTATGAAGAGAGACCTTATTATTTTCCTTCCTCCCTTGCTTTCCCTCTTCTGTCCCTCTCCCCCACCCACCCATCTTTCCTGTTTTCCCCTTTCAAACTAGCATTTTGAAAACTAGCTTTCTTCAGGGATTGCTCACAAGAACCCATGGATCATCATGGAAGCAAGGAGCCTCCTAGAACTTCGTGATGACCACAGACCTGCTCTGGGAGAAACGAAGGCAGCCTGGCCCCTGGGAGATGCTGTGAGGCAGGGCCGGGCTGGGGTCTGCCATCAGACAAAGGGACCGCAGCACATGGGAGGCGAGCAGATGCCAACAGACAGCTTTTGTGAGTCCCTTCATGTTAATTAACTTTTGTGAGAACTTTCATGTTAATTAACTTTGCTTGAGCTTTCCCTGGACTTGAAAGCTTTGGAGTGGTTTGTTTTTGCAAAATGCTTTGACTCCAGGGAGAGCCGCTTCAAGAGAGAAAAAAGGAAAAACAAAAAGAAAGAAAGGGAAAATTTTTAAGTGGGGTTTTACTTACCAGGAAATTTCTACCCTTGGCTCCGTCTCTCCCCTCCCCCTGCAAGGACTGACTCAACCATCAGAGAGAATTTTAATGGCCTTTTTCTTTCCCTAAAAAATAAACCAGAACCAGACTTCCATGCAGTAAGAACTAGCTTTGCCTCACCCAGGCGAAGACAGGTGTGTGTGTGTGTGTGTGCACGTGTGTGTGTGTGTGTGTGTGTGTGTGTGTGTGTGTTAAAGGAAGCAATTTCAAAGTATGAAGAACTTTGGCCTAATTTATTTCAAGCTAGAGAAAAAGGAAAACAGAGCTAGATTTGTGAAGGCCAGTTCTGTAGGTGAATAACTTGCCCATCCACAAAGTGGCAGGACCCGGGTGAGAGACAGGTGGTGGTTTCATTCTTAGTGTTTCCAAGATTTTATGTGACAGAATGGGACGGTAGAAGCTAACAGGGGCCAAGTAAAAAGAGAAAGTGCTGGAAAGTGGAAGATCTAGTCATCCGTCTAGTTATTAATAAAGTCTACACAACATCAAACTACTGACTTTTCTTCCTTCCTTTTATTATGAACATGTTCAAACACATAGAAAAACAAAGTTGAAAGAATCAGATACTCACAATCTATATTCTATAATGAAAATTTTGCTCTATTTGCTTTTTTTTTGTTTTTAAGAGAGAGAGGGAGAGGAAAAGAGAATCTCAAGGAGGCTCCAAGCCCAGTGCGGAGTCAGACGCAGGGCTC
Source organism: Felis catus (assembly GCF_018350175.1). Lineage (NCBI taxonomy): Eukaryota > Metazoa > Chordata > Mammalia > Carnivora > Felidae > Felis > Felis catus. Next base: position 29,548,272 of record NC_058380.1, on the reverse strand, counting down.
CACACAGGGCTCGATCTCACAACCCAGAGTGACATGGTGAGATCATGACCTGAGCCAAAATCAAGAGTCAGACTCTTAATCAACTGAGCCACCCAAATGCCTCTGTTCCATCTGCTTTTATCATGTATGAAATCACCCATCCATCCCTCTCACATGTCCATCAGGCCATCTTATTCTATAAGATTCTGAAGTTGCTGACATTGGTATTCTTCACCTGTAAGCACTTCAGCGTGCACCTATTAATTAGAATTCAATATTTGTTTATGGTTTGTGGAATTTTTTAGATAAAATTTACATACGGAGGAATGAATATATCTTAAGTGGACCTTTTGATGAATTTTAACCAAAGCATACAATTTGTCTTTTTTAAAAAAGTGATTTCAAATTTTAAAAAAAAGTTGCAAGAATAATACAAAGACCTCTCATTTGCCCTTTTCCCAAATTCACTACTTTATTTTTAACTAGTCACGAGTAAGTTGCATATGTCATGTACCCTTACTTAATAATTTTGTGTACATTTCCTAAGAGCAAGTCTATTCTTTTATTTAGGAAGTTTGACTTTGATATTATACTTTTAATCTAAACTACAGTCCATATTCCAATTTTGACAGTGATCCCAATTCTTCCTAGCATTTTCCCCTCTAATACAGGTTCCCTTCCTCTGTGAATTATGGTTTTAAATTTATTGTGCCTTTCTTTATCTTGCTTAATGTTTTTTGGCTTAAATTCTACTTTGTTTTAAATCATAGTGATGATCCTTGAATTCTTATGGTTTCCATTAGCCTGATAAATCTTTGTCCTTCTCTGTATTTTTACTCTTTTTGATTCACTGTGTTTTAGGTGTGTCTTTTGTTTTTTAAATAATTTTTTAAGTTTATTTGCTTATTTTGAGAGAAAAAGAGAACAATCAGGAGAGGGGCAGAGAGAGAGGGAGAGAAAGAGAATCCCAAGTAAGCTCCCCTCCGTCAGGGCAGAGCCCTGTGTGGGGCTCAAACCCATGAACCACAAGATCGTGACCTGAGCCAAAATCAAGAGTCAGACACCCAACTGAGCCACCCAGGCGCCCCTAGGTGTGTCTTTTGATCACAGCATGGAGTTGGGTTTTGTTATATAAGCCAATTTGAAGAATTTTCACATATAGACAAGTTAAACCTATTCACATTTAACAAGATGACCTATGTTTGGTCTCAACTTTGTCATATTTTTAAAGTTGTATTTTTAAAGTTGTATTTGCTATGCTTCTTTCTCTATTAAGTCTATGATCTATATTAATTTTAAAGGTTTTTTGGTATTTAAGAATTTTTGTTCTAACCTTTTTTTTTAAGTCGGCTCTATGCGCAATGTGGGGCTTGAACTCACGACTGAGAGTTCCATGCTCTACTGACAGATCCAGCCAGGTGCCCCAAAGAATTTTTTATTCTAGTTATTACCTTTGTAGTTATACATTTTATAGTTTCCCTAACTCCATTTTTTTTTTGCTTATTCTCTTATTATCTGACTCCTCAGTGGTATCTTCTTACTCCCACTCACCACCATACATAACGATTTTATGCTGCTTTCCCCCTCTTTGACCTGTCTCCTTGCATTATTAGTTGTTTTCTTTCTACTTTGTCAGAACATATAATATTTATGCTTTCCACCCATATTTGCTCTCTAATTTACTCCCAGATCTGCAATTAACTATATTAAGTGTTCATCATTGGTTATTTGGCTTAAGTTTTCTCCATTACCACTTAGTTGGATGAAGTTCATTCTCTGCTATATTCTTCAGGAAGGGTATATGCAACAGTATTTATTCCACAGTTTGGATAGTCTAGGTGAGTATAAAATCTTTGACTAGCATTTTCTGTCCTTGAGCATCATGAAAATGCTGTTTCACTATTGCCTTACTTCGTATGTGGCTCATGAGAAGCCAATACCCTGCCTGATTTTCTAACCTGTAAGTAATTGGATCTTTTTGCCCAGAGGCTCTGAGGATGTCTTCTGTTTTTGTTTTTGTTTGTTTCTTTCTTTTGTTGTCTTAAAGTCTAATGGTTTTACTAGGATATGTCTTGGAGATAATTATCTCATATCAGTTTTCAAAGTTACACTGTCGTTGTATATGTAGACGGAAATGTTCTTTTATTTCCAGAAAATTGTCTTGGATGATAAATTTAAATACTAGTTCCATTACAATGTTTTGTTTGTTTCTTCAGAGATCACATTATCCATGCATTGGACCTTTGTTATTTGCCTTCCATTGTAGCCACTTTGTCTCAGGTCTTTTTAACCTCTTTATCTCATTTTAATTCTCTTGATTGTCTATTCCTTTTTGATATTCCTTAATAATTTTCACTGAAATTTATATTTCACTGGGATTGTAATTTATTCTTTTTTTTGTAATTTGTTCTTAATTTCTTAATAATTGCATTTTTTTCTTCAGTATCTTTCAATTAATTCATGTTGCCCTTCTTGTTTTACAACCATTTCTATTCTTAGGCGTTTAATTTCTTTAATTTTATGATTCGAGGATTTAAAAAAATCTATCTCTGGGGCACCTGGGTGGCTCAGTCGGTTAAGCTTCTGACTCTTGACTTTAGCTCAGGTCATGATCTCACAGTTGTGAGACTGAGCCTCATGTTGGGCTCTGCTCTGGGTGTGGAGCCTGCTTGGGATTCTCTCTCTCTCCCTCTTCCCTCTGCCCCTCCCCTGTTCACATTCTCTCTTTCTCTCCCTCAAATAAATAAATAAATGAATAAATAAATAAAATTTAAAAATCTATCTCCATGTACGTGTATTTGCTTTAGGATGCTTAATTCAGTTTAGAGAGTAGCGTTAAGTTTTCTTCTGCTTTGTGAATAGTTTTTGTGAGGAGAATTTTCATTAGCTCAAATGTCATGATTAACATGCTCTGTTTTCTTTTTATAACTGTCTCATAGGAAGTCTGCTTGATTTTTTTCAATTTCTAACTACTTGGGGGCAGTTATTTTATTCCAGTTTACTAAAGTGTATCTTCTTTAACAGATGATATTGACAGTTGTGGTGGTGGCGGGGTGGGGTGGAGAACTGGTGCAATAGTGTAGTGATAAATGTTTAACAACCAGATCTCCAGTGGAAGAAATAGTCTGAATTCTAACAGTTGCCAGTTTCTGTGGTGCATGTCCTCCCTCCATGGTGGATTTCAAACTACCAAAGGGATGTTGCTGAACACAGACTTGGGAAGAGATGCTGTCAGTCTTTGTGAGCCATTATATCTCCTGAACATCTTGTTTCTCTTTTATTTTTGCGTGATCTTTAACTTCCCCTCTCATTTCCTTCTTGTCCGTCTTGGCAACATCTTCAGGCACAATTCTCATTTTTCTGTTTGATTGTTTCCATGGAAGGAGCAATGTATCTTCAATGATGCCACTTCTGGTGCTGCTTATCTTAAGTTTCTCTGCTATAGCTGGTGCTTTGAATTATGAAGTCCCGGACATGTGTTCAGTATTTTGACACTTATTGTTGGACTCCTCAGGAGTGATTTTGCCTATGCTTCAACTGCATTTTTTCCCTCTCTTATTTTTTATGGGTCACTTAAGTCTTCTTTCTAACCACCACAGCAGTGGTGGGAGTATCCTGGAACTTGGTATTTATTTCTTTGTTTACATGTAATTTGAAGGTCAAGGAATTCTCTGTGTGTTAGTAATGCTGAGAGAGTGGGTCATGCATGGTTTTATTCGCACTTCTTAGTAATTTTATGTTTTGGGAAATAGATGTATAAGGATAGAAAGAGAGATTTGGATTCAGGCAGCCATCATTACCTCTCAGACATGAAGACTCTTTGGGCTTGACTTTTCATTACCAAATTCATTGACTCTTTCAAAGTCATGTTGATATAAAATGTGGGTTTTTCACTTTACCTCACTTCAGATGAGTTTAGCCCCTTAGACTAAGTCTGTGTGTCCCAGTAAGTAAACCATGATTTTAATAATCAGGCAGAATGTGAGTGGTGGAATCATCCCTACAATTCTGGGTCAGTGGGACTTGAAAATTGATCCAACCAAAACTTCAGATCGAGTCTCATCCAGCTGCTCATGTCAGCCTGACCCCAATGTGTACCAAGTAGGCAGAAATGCTTGACCTTTGATGGCACTAATAGAGGGGGAGAGAGTGAAATATGTCAAAATAATAGTAATTTAAAGCTATTTTGGGGGCACCTGGGTGGTTCATTCAGTTGAGCGTCAGACTCTTGATTTCGGCTCAGGTCATGATCTCAAGGTTCATGGGTTCAAGCTCCACATGGGGCTCTGCGCTGACAGTACAGAGCCTGCTTCAAATTCTCTCTCTCCTCCTCCCCCCGCATGTATGTGCACATGCATGTACTCTCTCTCTCACACACACAAAAATAAACATTTTTTAAAAAGCGCTATTTTTAATTTTGGTGTACAATGGAGTAAGGTAAGTCTTCAGTTACAAGCTGTTCAATGTTCCCATGGCTCTCAGTATTCACAAATGCATTTAATGTTCATTTGTTATTTAATCTCATCGCAACGTGTTCCACACATGAAGATTTATCCATCTTTGTGTTTACAATCTCTGTAAAAAAAAAAAAAGTCTGTGTGCAGGGATCCATGAGTAAATTTGTTGATTTGTTGACTTTATATTTTAAAAAGTTTTTTTGTTTTTGAGTGAGTGCCACATAGTCATAAAATCAGTAACTCAGCAAAACACATAGGTTACACCAAACAATTTATAGCACAGCCTACAACTCAATGTGCTCGCACACTAATTCACTCATTCATTCATTCAGTCCATCAACAAACATATTTTGAGCACAAGCTCAGGAACGGTTCTAAGGACTATAGGAAGAGGAAGTGACTCTGACATAGGCTCTAACCCGAGATAGTGGGACACTCAGTTCCTTGCTGCCTTTCTGCCTCCAATTTCGATTTCAACTGTGGGTACTTACTGTGTCTATGTAGCATTCAAGGACTTGAATAAAAAGATGGAAATTCTGAAACTGAAAGAGGGCAACACAAATCAGATGTCCATCCAAGGGATTTTTAAATGTATATATACATCTCCTTTGGATCTTCAACAATGTGATTTTCTTTGCAGAGATTGTCTTGCACATGATATAAGCCACTCTCAGTAAGCAGCTTGCTCTGAAGCAATCCATCATGCTCAACTCCTTCAATCTTGTAATTTTTCTTGCTCATGATACATTTATCAACAGAGCCCCTTAATTATACATGCCACTGCAGGGTCTTATTATGCAGCTCCAGCTTCCTTCACTGACTGGGTGAGGGAGACCCCATTCGATTTCCTAGTTTCATTGAAGTGGAGAAATGCTTCACTACCCCTCATCTTAAATGTACAGCTACAAAGCTCCCTTGCTTGAGTTGTATTAAAAGTTTATAAAGAAGCAAAATGATTAAAGCTGGAAGGGGTCCACTGGCTTTTGAGATTATGGATGATTTTTTTTATACTTCTCCATTTTTTCTAATTTTTTTTTAGTGCATGTGTATTGCTTTGTTCAAAACTGCACAAATTTATTTTAAATGCACACGCACTAAAAATTGCAAAGAAATATACCAAAATTATACAGTTGGAGAAATTTTTATATTCTGCATGCTTTTAGTATTTTTTAAATATTATTTTTAAAAATAGAACAATTATATACAAAAAGGAGCCCATGAACTACTTTAAAAATTTTTCTTTATGAAAGTCAATGAGCATTATAAAGCATACAATCTAGCATTTAGGTTCCCATTGTTTACATACTCTATTTCAGATAACCCTTCTTGATGAATGTAAAGATTTAATTTAAGACCTTCCCAGCCTTATTGACAGTTTTAATATTTTCAATACATCAGACTATTCACTGCATCCCTGAGGCTTTTGAAAAGCAAGCCTATCTCCCCTTCCCTCCAACACACACACGCACATGCACATACACACACACACACAGGCCACAGTGGTGATCTCTAGGTAGTAGAAATAAGATTTTGGTTTGTTTTTGGTTTTTGTTTATCTCTATTTTCTATTTTCTTCAGTGTTGCTTCCATATTAATAAACAGTTAAAAAAATAAATTGATCATGTAAATAACTGCCTCCCAGGCAATTAAATAAAACATTGCTCCATTTTCTTACCAACATTAATATTATCAGAAGTTTCCATTTCTAGAAATCTGGTGGGTAAGTAGTATTACCCAGAGTGATATTAATTTGCATTTCCTGATTATTAATAAAACAACCATAGGTATATTTATCTAGCTCTGCACAAAGTTTACACTGTCATAATTACACCACTAAAAAAATAAATTTATGATATATGGTAGAGTAGCATATCTAACCTTGATCTAAATCTGCCCTTAAATACAGTAGCCCTTGGGGCACCTTGGTGGCTTAGTGGGTTAGGCGACCTACTACAGCTCAGGTCATGATCTCGTGGTCTGTGAGTTCAGCCCGCGTCCGGCTTTGTGCTGACAGCTCAGAGCCTGGAGCCTGCTTCGGATTCTGTGTCTCCCTCTCTCTCTGCCCCTTCCCTGCTTGCTCTCTGTCTCTCTCTCTCTCTCTGTCTCTCTCTCTCTCAAAAATAATAAACATTAAAAAAAAGAACGGTAGCCTTTGAAACGTGGCTCGTTCAAATTGAGATGTGCTTTAAGTCTAAAATACACTTAAGTACAAAAGGCTTGGTACCAAAGAAGAATGAAAAACATTTGTTAATAATTGTTATATTGATTACATGTTGAAATGGTAATATTTTGAGTATATGGATTAAATAAATTACATTATTAAAATTAATCATACCTGTTTCTTTTTACTTTTTTAAGTGTGACTACTAGAAAATTTCAAATTACACAGATAGCTCACATTCTCTGGCTCATGTTATATTTCTCTTGGACAGCACTATTCTAGAATAGTCAATTTTTTTCTATTTTTTTAATATCAAAATTAATGTTATACATTTTCTAGAAACATTTCTACCTTGTAGTTTTCAAATGTATTAATGTAGAGTTGTTCATAATATTCTTTTATAACCTTATTTATTATTTATTTATTTATTTATTTATTTATTTATTTATTTTTGAGAATGAGAGAGAGAGAGAGCACCTACAGAAGGCACAAATAACAAAAATCAGGATTTTTATGAAGAAACATCTCTACAGATGCTGTAGACATGAAAAAGATTATAGGGGTGCCGGGGGAGAGGCAGAGGGAGAGGGAGAGAGAGAATCTTAAGCAGGTTTCCAACACAGAGCCTGACACAGGGCTCCACATGAGGCTCGATCACATCACTGTGAGATCACAATCTGAGCTGAAGTCAAGAGTTGATGCTTAACCGCCTGGGCCCCCCGGCACCCCTATAATCTTTTTCATGTCTACAGCATCTGTAGAGATGTTTCTTCATAAAATTCCTGATTTTTGTTATTTGTGCCTTCTGTCTTTTTTTCTTGAGCAGTCATGCCAGGGATTTGTAAATTATCAATCTTTTAAAAAAACCAACTTTTGATCTTATTGATCCTCATTTTATATGTCTGTTTTGAATTTCACTAACTTCTGCTCCTATATTTATGTCTTTCTTCATGCAAGCCTCTTCATGTTTACTTCACTGTTCTTTTTCAACTTCTTGAGAATGTATACTTCAGTTGTTTATTTTCAGACTTTTTTCTATTTTAATATGTTTTACATTCCCTATGTTTTAATATGTATTATTTTGTTCAGCTTACATATTTCCTAATTTCCACTGTTGTTTCTTATTTGACTCAATACATTTAGGAGTCTTTATCATCATTTCCAACCAAAGAGAAATTCTTTCTTTTTTTTTTATTTTTTTAATGTTTACTTATTTTTGACAGAGTGAGACAGAGCATGAGTGGGGGAGGGGCAGAGAGAGAGGGAGACACAGAATCCCAAGCAGGCTCCAGGCTCTGAGTTGTCAGCACAGAGCCCGACTCGGGGCTCGAACTCACAGACTGCAAGATCATGACCTGAGCCGAAGTCGGACACTCAACCAACTGAGCCACCCAGGCACCCCTAGAAATTATTTCTTTTAATTATTGATTTAACTTTTAGTGACAAATCTCCAACATAATTTCATTGTGGTCAAAGAATATTCCTCTGTAAAATTTATTGAGACTTGTTTTTATGCCTTACTAGATTGTCAATTTTTGTATGTCTCCAATTTGCTTGAAAAAGACTGTGTACTCTGCAGTTGCTGGGGACAGATTCCATATATAATTTAGGTTGAGTTTGTTGATCATGCTCAAATCTTATTTTTTTAAGATTTTACTTTTAAGTAATCTTTACACCCATCTTGGGGCTCAAACTTACAACCCTGGAATCAAGAGTTGCATGTTCTACTGACTGAGACAGCCCTTTGCTCTAATATTCTTTTAAAATTTTTTTTTTCAACGTTTATTTATTTTGGGGACAGAGAGAGACAGAGCATGAACAGGGGAGGGGCAGAGAGAGAGGGAGACACAGAATCGGAAACAGGCTCCAGGCTCTGAGCCATCAGCCCAGAGCCTGACGCGGGGCTCGAACTCACGGACCGCGAGATCGTGACCTGGCTGAAGTCGGACGCTCAACCGACTGCGCCACCCAGGCGCCCCCCTTTGCTCTAATATTCTATAGCATGATTTTTTTTCATCTGCTGAGAGATATGTTTTTAAATTTCCTCCCATGATTATGAGTGTGTACATTTCTTATTTCAGTTGCTAAATTTTAGTTAAATATATTGAGTCTATACTATTAAGCATTTCTAAATATAAAATTATTCTTGTAAGTCTAGTCTGTATCATTAGGAACTGGCTCCTCATCTCTCAGAGTGCCCTTTGCCTCAAAGTCCATTTTATCTAATATTCATAAAGCTACACCAGCTTTCTTTGGTTAATACTTGTATGGTATATGTTTTTCCATCCTTTATATGTGTCTCTCTTAAACAGCATATAGTTGAGTGTTTGTTTTAATATATGACAGACTGATAATTTTTTTCTCTTATCTGAAGAATTTAGTTCATTTATATTTATTATAATTATTGGCATATTTTCACTTAAATATACAACCTTATCATGTGTGTTCTGTTTATCCCACTTTTTCCTGCATATTTTACTGAAGTTTCTTCCATGTTTTTCTCATGGACTATTTTTACATCCCTCTCATTTTTCTTCTTTTGCTAGCTTAGACGTTATAGATGTTTCTATTTTATAGTTATATAAAAAATTACAATGAGCGTATTTAATTGATGAAAGATAAAGTTAATAAATACTATTCCAAGCTTTCTCCAGTGTTCCCGGTCTCAGTTAATGATAACTTCCATTTTCCAATTGTTCAGGCCTAAAACCTTGATCAGGGTTGGCTTTACAGGTTTGTGACCTATGCAGTCACACAGGGCCCCACAATAAAAGAGCAGTGAGATTGGTTTAGTGCCTGCTGTGGCTGTCTTGAAATTCTTTATAAATTTTGAAGAGGGAGCCCTGAATTTTTATTTTTCCCTGAGCCCTGAAGATTGTGTAACTAGTCATGACTTTAATATGTACTTGACTCTTCTTTTTCTTCATGCTTTACATCTATTCCATTATCAATTCCTATTGGCTTCACCACCTAAATATATCCACAACTTGACAGTTTCTCTCCACCCTCCTTCCCACTACCACCATCCTAGTCCAAGTCACAATCATCTTTTGACTGAACTAAGTAATCCTAAGCAACTAAGTAGTCCTCCTCAAACTCAAGTCAGATCACGTCAAACTCTCTGAAGCCTCCTTCTTACTCAGGGTAAACCTTACCAAGTCTTTATCATGACATAAAAGGCCCTACAGGATCTGATTTCCTATTTCTTTTCTCACTTCATTTCCTACTACTCTCCCTCTCTATTCAGATCCAGCCATGCTAGCATCCTTCTTGATCTTTGAGCCCTCTAGGCATGTTCCCAATTCAGAGCTTTTGCAGCTTTTCTTCTTTCTACATGGAATGCTCTATTCCTCTATCCACCATCCTCACGTACTCACCCCACCCCACACCCCAGATATCCACATAGCTTGCTTCTCAATTCTTTCAGATTGACTCAGCAGTCACCTCCTTTGTGCAAATTTACCTAGCTATCCCATCTGTAATTTAAAAGCCAAGACCCAATATTTTACATTCCCCTGTTCTGCTTTAGTTACTCCTATGCATATCACTTTACAAGATGAATTTTTTGCTTTTATTTCTTTTTCATTTTCTTTGTTCTAACTAGAGTGTAAGTAAGCTCTATAAAGGTAAGGGATTTGTCTGTTGATCATTACATTCCCAGTGCCGAGAACACTGCCAGATACATAAAAGAAGCTCAAAAACTTTTGTTGAACAAATGAATGAATGAATGAATGATAAGACCAAATTTGAACACTCTGACTTCATGAATTACTCCAATATATTATTGTTGCCTTATATTTTATTCTATTTATTCTTTTTAAAAAGTAGACATTATTGTTGTTTCTTTACCATCAGAATCCATTTAAATTTGCCTATATTTTTACCACTTTCTTTGCTCTTCATTCTCTCTTGCATTTTACACCTACCATCTATGATCAATTTTCTTATGCCTGAAATATATCCCTTAGAATTAAAGTTAATAAGTGTGTGCTTGTTATAAGATTTCTCAATTCTTTTCTCTAAAATTGTTTTTTTTCCCCTAGGTAATAGCTTCTTTCAGCACATCAAAAGTGTCATTTCTCTGACTTCTGACTTTCATTATTGCAGATGAGCTCTCAGTCTAACTATTAATCCATTGAAAGAAATTGTCTTGATTATTTAGTATGTGTGGTAGGTGGAAAATCACCCCCAAAAACATGTCCATGTCTTAGATCTCTGGAATGTGCCCTGTTACTTTATTTGGAAAAAGAATATTTGCATATGTAGTTAAATGAAGGATCTTGGGATGAGAAGATTGTCCTGGATTATTGGGTGGGCCCTAAATGCCACCACAAATTTTCTCATAAGAGAATGGCAAAGGGAGACTTGACATACACACAGGAGAGGAGGCAATCTGACTATGGAGACAGAGATTGAACTGATTTGTCTATCAGCCAAAGAACAACGAGTGGTGGTAGCCATCAAAAGCTAGAAAACTCAAGAAATAGCTTCTCCCCCATAGCCTCAAGAGGGAGCAGCCCCACTGACATCTTCATTTCAAACTTTTGGTCTCCAGAATTGTGAGATAATAAATTTTTGTTGTTTTATTATTTTTTAATTATAATTTATTGTCAAATTGACTAATATACAGTGTGTAAAGTGTGCTCTTGGTTTTGGGGGTCGATTCCCATGGTTCATCGCTTACAATACCCAGTGCTCATCCCAACAAGTGCCCTCCTCAATGCCCATCACCCATTTTCCCCTCTCCACCATCCCGCATCAACCCTCAGTTTATTCTGTTTTTAAGAGTTTTTATACTTTGCCTCCCTCCCTCTCTGTTTGTAGCTATTTTTCCCCCTTCTCTTCCCCCACGGTCCTCTGTTAAGTTTCTCAAGATCCACATATGAATGAAAATATATATCTATCTTTCTCTAACTTATTTCACTCAGCATAATACCTTCCAGTTCCATCCATGTTGCTGCAAATGGCATGATTTTATTCTTTCTCATTGCCAAGTAGTATTCCATTGTATATATAAACCACATCTTCTTTATGCATTCATCAGTTGATGGAGATTTAGACTCTTTCATTAATTTGGCTATTGTTGAAAGTGCTGCTATAAACATTGGGGTACCTGTGGCCCTATACTTCAGTAATCTTGTATCCTTTGGATAAATTCCTAATAGTTCTATTGCCAGGTCATAGAGTAGTTCTATTTTTAATTTTTTGAGGAACCTCCACACTGCTTTCCAGAGCGGTTGCACCATTTGCATTCCCACCAACAATGCAAAAATTTCCCGTTTCTCCACATCCTCGCCAGCACCTGTTGCTTCCTGATTTGTTCATTTTAGCCACTCTGATCAATGTGAGGTGGTATCTCAGTGTGGTTTTGATTTGTATTTCCATGATGATGAGTGACATTGAGCATCTTTTCATGTGCCTGTTGGCCATCTGGATGTCTTCCTTGGAAAAGTGTCTATTCATGTCTTCTGCTCATCTTCACTGGATTATTTGTTTTTCAGGTATTGAGTTCGGTAAGTTCTTTAGGGATTTTTGATACTAACCCTTTATCCAATATGTCATTTGCAAATATCTCTTCCCAACCCGTCAGTTGCCTTTTAGTTTTGTTGATTGTTTCCTTTGCAGTGAAGAAGCTTTTTATCTTGATAGGTCCCAACAGTTCATTTTTGTTTTTAATTCCCTTGCCTTTGGAGATGTGTCAAGCAAGAAATTGCCTGCTTTCTCCTTTAGGGTTTTGATGGTTTCCTGTCTCACATTTAGGTCTTTCATCCACTTTGAGTTTATTTTGTGTATGGTGTAAGAAAGTGGTCTAGTTTCATTCTTCTGCATGTTGCTGTCCAGTTCTCCCAGAACCATTTGCTAAAGAGGCTGTCTTCTTCCATTGAACACTCTTTTCTGCTTTGTAAAAGATTAGTTGGCCATACTTTTGTGGGTTTAATTCTGGGGTTTCTATTCTATTCCATTGGTCTATGTGTCTGTTTTTTGTGCCAATACCATGCTGTCTTGATGATTACAGCTTTGTAGTAGAGGCTAAAGTCTGGGATTGTGATGCCTCCCACTGTGATTTTCTTCTTCAATATTACTTTGGCTATTTAAGGTCTTTTGTGGTTCCATACAAATTTTAGGATTGTTTGTTCTAGCTTTGAGAAGAATGCCGGTGCAATTTTGATTGGGATTGCATTGAATGTGTAGATTGCTTTGGGTAGTATTGACATTTTAACAATATTTATTCTCCCAATCCATGAGCATGGGGTGTTTTTCCATTTCTTTGTGACTTCTTCAATTTCCTTCATAAGTTTTCTATAGTTTTTAGCATACAGATATTTTATATCTATTCCTAGGTATTTTATGGTTCTTGGTGCAATTGTAAGTGGGATCTGTTTATTTTCTTTCTGTTGCTTCATTATTGGCATATAAAAATGCAACCAATTTCTGAACATTGATTTTGTACCCTGTGACTTTGCTGAATTCATGTATCAGTTCTAGCAGCCCTTCAGTGGAGTCTTTTTGGGTTTTCCATGTAGAGTATCATGTCATCTGCCAAAAATGAAAGTTTGACTTCTTCTTTGACATTTTTTATGTCTTTTACTTCATTTTGTTGTCTGATTGCTGATTCTAGGACTTCCAACACTATGTTAAACAACAGTGGTGAGACTGGACATCCCTGTCGTGTTCGTGATCTCAGGGGGAAAGCTCTATTTTTCCCCATTGAGGATAATATTAGCTGTGGGCTCTTTATATATGGCTTTTATGATGTTTAAGTATGTTCCTTCTACCCCAGCTTTCTTGAGGGTTTTTATTAAGAAAGGATGTTGTACTTTGTCAAATGATTTTTCTGCATCTATTGACAGAATCATACAGTTCTTATCCTTTCTTTTACTAATGTGTTGTATCACATTGATTGATTTGTGAATATTGAACCAGCCTTGCAGCCCAGGAATGAATCCTGCTTGATCATGGGGAATAATTCTTTTTATATGCTGTTGAATTTGATTTGCTAGTATCTTGTTCAGAATATTTGCATCCATCTTCATCAGAGTTTTTGGCCTGTAGTTCTCCTTTTTTGTGGGTCTCTGTCTGGTTTGGGAATCAAGGTAATGCTGGCTTCATAGAATGAGTCCAGAAGTTTCCCTTCCATTTCTATTTTTTGGGGACAGCTTGAGAAGGATAAGTATGAACTCTGCTTTAAATGTCTGATAGAATTCCCCAAGGAAGCCATCTGGTCCAGGACTCTTTTTTGTTGGGAGATTTTTGATAACTGATTCAATTTCTTTACTAGTTATGGGTATGTTCAAATTTTCCATTCCTTCTCGTCTGAGTTTTGGTAGTGTGTGGATGTTTAGGAATTTGTCCATTTCTTCCAGGTTGTCCAGTTTGTTGGCATATAATTTTTCATAGTATTCCCTGATAATTGCTTGTATTTCTGAGGGCTTGGTTGTATTAAATACAGTTTCATTCATGATTTTATCTATTTGGGTCCTCTCTTTCTTTTTGAGAAGCCTGGCTAGAGGTTTATCAATTTTGTTTATTTTTTCAAAAAACCAACTCTGAGTTTCATTGATCTGCTCTACTGTTTTGTTTTCTTTTTCTTTTCTTTCTTTTTTTTTTTTTTTTGGATGCTATATTGTTTATTTCTGCTCTGATCTTTATTATTTCTCTTTATTATTCCTTATGCTGGGTTTGGAGTTTCTTTGCTGTTCTGCTTCTAGTTGCTTTAGGTGTGCTGTTAGATTTTATATTTGGGATTTTTCTTGTTCTTTGAAATAGGCCTGGATTGCAAGGTATTTTGCTCTTAAGACTGTATTTGCTGCATCCCAAAGGGTTTAGACTGTTGTGTTTTCATTTTCATTTGTTTCCATATATTTTTAATTTCTTTAATTGCCTGGTTGACCCATTCGTTCTTTAGTAAGATGTTCTTTAAACCTCCATGAATTTGGAGGTTTTCCAAACTTTTTATTGTGGTTGATTTTAAGTTTCATGGCATTGTGATCTGAAAGTGTGCATGGTATGCTCTCAATTCTTTTATATTTATTGAGGGATGTTTTGTGACCCAGTATGTGATCTATCTTGTAGAATGTTCCATGTGCTCTTGAGAAGAATGTGTATTCTGCTGCTTTAGGATGAAAAGTTCTAAATACATCTGTCAAGTCCATCTGGTCCAGTATATCATTCAGGGCCATTGTTCTTTATTGATTCTCTGTCTAGATGATCTGTCGATTGTTGTAAGTGGAGTATTAAAGTCCCCTGCAGTTACCACATTCTTACCAATAAATTGCTTATGTTTATGATTCCTTGCTTTATATATTTAGGTACTACTGAATTCGGTGCATAAACATTATAATCGTTAGCTCTTCTTGATGGATAGACCCAATAATTATGATATAATGCCCTTCTTCATCTCTTGCTACAGCCTTTAGTTTAAAATCTAGTTTGTCTGATGTAAGTATGGCTACTCCAGCTTTCTTTTGACTTCCAGTAGCATGATAGTTCTCCATCCCCTCAATTTCAATCTGAAGGTGTCCTCAGGTCTAAAATGGGTCTCTTGTAGAGAGCAAATAGATGGGTCTTTTTTTAATATATATATCCATTTTTATACCCTATGTCTTTTGATTGGAGCATTTAGTCTATTTATATTCAGTGTTATTATTGAAAGATATGGATTTAGAGTCATTGTGTTATCTGTAGGCTTCATGTTTGTAGGGATGTCTCTGGTCCTTTGTGGTCTCTTTGCAACATTCCACTCACAGAGTCTCCTTTAGGATCTCTTGTAGGTCTGCTTTAGTGGTGATGAACTTCTTCAGATTTTGTTTGGGAAAACCTTTATCTCTTCTCCTATTCTGAATGATAGGTTTGCTGGATAAAGGGTTCTTGGCTACATGTTTTTCTTATTCAGCACACTGAAACTTTCCTGCCACTCCTTTCTGGCTTGCCAAGAGAGTCAGTAGATAGGTCTGCTACTACCCTTATGTGTCTACACTTGTAGGTTAAGGCCCCATTTGCCCCTAGCTGCTTTCATAATACACTCATTCTGTCAGTTTCACTATGATATGTCATGTAGATCAATTCAAGTTAT
Source organism: Felis catus (assembly GCF_018350175.1). Lineage (NCBI taxonomy): Eukaryota > Metazoa > Chordata > Mammalia > Carnivora > Felidae > Felis > Felis catus. The sequence continues at coordinate 29,532,602 of NC_058380.1, read as the reverse complement.
GTCTGAAGGGAGTTCTCTGTGCCTCCTAGATTTCAATGTCTGTTTCCTTGCCCAGATTGGGGAAGTTCTCAGCTATGATTTGTTCAAGTATACCTTCAGCGCCTTTCCCTCTCTCTTCTTCTTCTGGAACTTCTATGATACAGATATTATTTCATTTCATTGAGTCAGTTCTCTAATTCTCCCCTTGTGGCCCAGAATTTTTTTATCTTTCTTTTTCTCAGTGTTACCTTTTTCCATAATTTTATCTTCTATTTCACTTATTCTCCTCTCTGCCTCTTCAATCCTCACTGTCACTGCCTCTAGTTTATTTTGAACCTTATTTACAACATTTTAAAATTCATATGACTATTTTTTAGTTCCTTGATCTCTGCAGCAATTGATTCTTTTCTGTCTTCTATGCTCTTTTCAAGCCCAGCGATTAATCTTATGACTATTATTCCAAATTCTTGTTCAGTTATATATTTTTTTATCTGTTTTGATCAATTCTCTAGCTGTCATTTATTCCTGGAATTTCTTTTAAGGAGAATTCTTCTATTTCATCACTTTGGCTAGTTTTCTGTCCCTTAGTGTTTTAAAAGCTTGTTATGTGTCCTGCAACTGTGAGCACTACCATATAAAAGGGGGTCATACACTGTCCATGGCCTGGCCCTTCAGGATGTGTTTTTTGCAGTGTGTTACTTGCTCTCTGTTGTTGTGTCTTTGGTTGGTTGCTTTATCTCCCTACTTGTAGTGATGTTTTGGACCCTCCACCAGATGTGCTTTGATTTGTTCATTGAAGTAACCCTGGAAAGGAAAACAAACAAGCAAACAAAAACAAAAGCAAACACACAAACAAAAAAAACCCAAAAACAAAAAACCAGAAACACCAGCTGCAGCAAAACAACAGGGTGGAGGTGTTGTTGATGGAAGAGGCCTTATATGATACAAAAAGAGAAATGACAGGGGCAGGGAAAAGGAAAAGAAAAGAAAATTGAGCAGGCAAAGAAACTCTATCCAGAGAGTTAATGGCTTAATCCAGAGAAAGAGAGAGAGGAAAATAAAGGAGATATAGAACAGGTATAAAGGGAATAGATTAAATATGTCTGCTTAAACAAACCAACAACCAGAATAACCAGACTAGAGGAGGAAAGAAATATGAAAGAGAAAAGGAAGGGAAAAAAAATATATATATATATATACATATATACACACATATATATATGTATATACATAATATAATAAGAATTGTCCAGGAATTAAATCCAGAAAATGCAAAACCACTGGGTGCCTTGGAACCAGTGACAAAGCTGTTTGGGAGGAGAGGCTGTCTGGTTCATTAGCATCAATTCCTCTCCAGTAGATACCAGGCACAGAGGGGCATGGTTTGGTGTAGGCAGGTCCTGCCTTCCCTGTAGGCCTGCTGTCCATCCCCTGAGGCCCCACCTGGCGACATCCCAGTCTCTCCTCCACTAACCAGGTGTCCCAAACCACTCTGTTCAGGCTGTCCTCACTGTGCCACAGGCTCAAATGAGTTTTTCCCCGCTCCACTGACTCCTACACCTCCCTAGTGTTTGGCTGGGATTTAAACCCCGATGTCTTTAAGGGTCCTGCTCCATGTGCCCTGGTTGGGGGAAGTGCCACTCCTCGTCCATAAATGGTCTCCAGCTGGTGGGCACAGCAGTCTTTGTCTTTTGAACAGTTACATACCTCTTCCCACAGCACTCCAGTGAGGGGATCGCTTTCTCCCACTGTGGACTGTGTCTCTGAACTACTGAGCCCAGGGCTGGATCCCCTACTCCCCAGGTGTGCGAACTGGGCAGCTGGCCCCAGTCCAGAGGAAACCCCACAGAGATTGGATCTTTCTCCATCCTGGTCTGTGGCTTTTATCTTGTCCAAATACAGTCCTACACTTCCCCAGCCTCTCTTTCTCTTCCCTTTGTCTCTCCGCAGAAGGGGATCCCTCCCCTCCATTCTTACATGGCCCATTTTATCTCTCCCAGTTTGCACTCACCATATAAGGCCTGCCAGCTTGTCCCGGTGAGTCCCTGGAGGCATCTCTGTCACTCTTGGAATTCAAAGTCCTTTGGCCTCAACACTGCTATGTTTGAGAGACAAGGGAACTTTGGGTCCCCCTACTACTCTGCCATGTTGGATCCCCCTCCTTTGTTATTGTTTTAAGCCACTATATTAGTGATAATTTCTTACAGCAGCCACAGAAAATGAATACAGCATGTTTGAGGTTCAGTGTGCCTCTTAAATATGTGAATACATGTCTTTAGTCAGTTGTAGAAAATTCTTATCTGTTATCTTTTCAAATATTGCCTTTGCTATTTCTTTCTTTTTTCCTCTTTTGGAAATTAAATATATGTCAGATTTTTCTCAGTACATTAAGCTCTTACCTTCTTTTCTGTATTTTCCATTTTCATATTTTTTCTTTATGCTACATTTTGTTTTTGTTTTTGTTTTTTAATTTTTTTTAACGTTTATTTATTTTTGAGACAGAGAGAGACAGAGCACGAACGGGGGAGGGTCAGAGAGAGGGAGACACAGAATCCGAAACAGGCTTCAGGCTCCGAGCTGTCAGCACAGAGACTGACGCGGGGCTCGAACTCACAGACCGCGAGATCGTGACCTGAACCGAAGTCGGCCGCTCAACCAACTGAGCCACCCAGGCGCCCCTCTTTATGCTACATTTTGGATAATTTGTTCTGTTCTGTACTGCAGTTCATGGATTCTGTCTTCTAAAGCTAGTATTTTATTTACTGATTTTATTAAAGCATTTTTTACTTCAAAGAGTTTTGTTAGACTCATTTTTTACCTCAATATTTATTTATTTTTGACAGAGAGAGAGAGAGAGAGAGAGAGAGAGAGAAGGAGGGGCAGAGAGAGAGAGGGAGACAGAGGATTTGAAGCAGGCTCCATGCTGACAGCAGAGAGCCTGATCTGTGGCTTGAACTCACCAACCATGAGATCATGACCTGAGCCAAAGTTGGGCAGTTTAACCAATAGAGCCACCCAGGTGCCCCAACTCATTTTTGTATGTGTAACATGTTTCCTATGTTTTATAACTTCCTGTTCCATGCAGACAAATAAGTTGGCATCTAGAAGACCCTTTAAGCTAGATAACAGAGTTCCTAGGAGCCCAAAGGGTGCATGGTTCCACAACAGTTTGATGCGCCTAATTAACAATAACTCCAGAGAGAAAGATGTACCTCAAAAAGAACTGTGTTGTGACTTTTGCCACGGAGTGGAATGAAATACATAGAAATCTATAGTGCTTTTAAATTCATATTGGTTAAAGTGATGCCAGCTCAGACTAAAAGAGGAGATTGATGTTATGATCCTCATTTTCATAATAGGTTGTAAGATTTTAACTGGTACTGATGGTCCTCTCCCCACACCAATTCCACTATTCAGTCTATGTTTCCTTTTAATGGAGAGCTTACTTTCCAGGGTTATTTATCCAATGGACTGACCCAAATCTTTATTAACAGAAATGTAAGCCTTTTGTCTCACTGCACAGGGTTTCTGTGGTCTTCCACTAATTTTTTACCATCGAACATGGTCAAACCAGTAGATGGGTCTTCTGACTTTCACTCACACTCTTCCCTATTCCTGTTGTGTGACATAAACCCTATTCCCCTGGAAAATCAGAATAAATCAACCCATCCAATGCTTAATCTAACTTTTTCTTGATTACTTAGTGGTTATAGAAGCCTCAAATGATCAAGATGAAAGTCGTAGCTAACAATTAAGTGGTTGTGTACCCATTGGAAGCATTCCTTTCTTCAATATTAAGATTCTAAATCAAGAGACCCTAAAGTAGCAGAGCCAATAAACAAACTTTGCAAGTGACAATAAGGGAAAAAAATTGAAGTGGGTGATAAATATAATAGTGAGAGGTGTCATGCCTTCTTCCACTCATTAATTCTGGCAATGGGAGAAACCACACTATTGGTCATTGATTCCAAGTATATAATGTATCCCTTAAGATAACATGTCAACCTCATAAGATGTTGGTCACACACTCAATCTTTAATTGGCTATTTTGTTGTAAAGTGAAATGCTTTTGAATATGTGGGAAGTGAAACCTATTTCATTCTTCCATTGCCTTACTTCTTTATGGAGTGAGCTTCTTTGTCAAAAGCACAAAGATCATAAGGAATTCAGTAAGACCATGAATGCAATTGCTAGAAGAAACATGGTAGTTGGGAAGCAAATCCAAACCCAAAGTATGTATCTATTTAGACTCATAAGATGTTGGCCACACACTCAATCTTTGGCTATTTTGTTGTAAAGTGAAATGCTTTTGAATATGTGGGAAGTGAAACCTATTTCATTCTTCCATTGCCTTACTTCTTTATGGAGTGAGCTTCTTTGTCAAAAGCACAAAGATCATAAGGAATTCAGTAAGACCATGAATGCAATTGCTAGAAGAAACATGGTAGTTGGGAAGCAAATCCAAACCCAAAGTATGTATCTATTTAGACTCGTCAATTGTAACAAATGTACTCCTGTGATGGGGAATGCTATTTATGGGGGAGCTATGCTTCTGTGGAGGCAAGGAATACCTGAGAAATAGCTGTATCTTCTGCTCAATTTTGCTGTGATCCTGAAACTGAGCTAAAAAATAAAGTCTATTTAAAAAAAAAAAAAAGGTATCTACTTCATGATCATGCCCCCTTCTCTGTAACCAACTTGCCATGGGTCAGGCTGGCTTGTCCTCCCAGGCATAATTGACTGTTTGTTATTGGAAGGCTCCTAGTCATCAGCAGGCTATTAGTAGTTACATTTTCTGGAAATCAAAAGGAATGCAACATGGATGAATCTTAAAAATATTATGCTCAGTGAAAGAAGCCAGATTTCCAAAAACACTTTTTATATAAAATTCTAGAACTGGCAAAACATACTCAATTTATTGTGATTGAAATTAAATCAGTGGTTACTTTGAGAGTGTGGGGTGGGATAAACTAGGTAGCAGAACAAGGGAGCTTTCTGGTGGATAGAAATTTATTTATTTATTTATATTTATTTTAAGTTTATTTATTTTGAGAGAGAGAAAGCACAAGTGAGGCAGGGGAAGAGAGAGAGGGAGAGAGAATCCCAAGCAGACCCCCCATTGTCAGTGTGGATCCTGATGTGGGGCTCAAACTCACAAATGTGAGATCATGACCTGAGCCGAATTTAGACACTTAACTGACTGAGCCACCCAGGTGCCTTGGGGATAGATACTTTCTATATCTTACTCAGAGATATTAATTTGTTAAGTCCTGTGGAGAAATAAAGTTAAGATCTGTGCTTTTTACTGGATGTAAGTGACATCTCAATAAACTTAATACATGATATACGTATGTGTATGTATACAAATATATGTGTGTATGTGTATACGTATATCTGTTCTTTGTCCCACTCCTTTCCATTCCTCCTTTGAGAAGATATAAGATCTAGGATCTAGATAATACAGTCCCAGAGAAAGGAAATTCCAAGGCCCAGATGGAGAATAGAGGTCTGCAGGAGGGAATTCTCTAAATAATGGAACAGATAGATCCCTTCACAAGGAAGCCTTAGGACTTCTTGTGGAAAGTTGTACTGAGAGGCAGGTGTGGGAAAGAAAACTAAGGAAAAGAAAATGAAAGGCAATCATTAACTTCAAAAAGGAAAAGTAAGGAAACTACCATGATCAGAGTACTCTATAATACTCAGCTGAGGGTATGGGGCACCTGGGTGACTCAGTCGGTTAAGCGTCTGACTTTGGCTCAGGTCATGATCTTGCAGTTTGTGAGTTCAAGCCCCGCATTGGGCTCTGTGCTGACAGCTTGGAGCCTGGAGCCCGCTTTGGAATCTGTGACTCCCTCTCTCTCTGCCCCTCCCCTGCTAATGCTCTGTCTCTGTCTCTCAAAAAATAAACATTAAAAAAATTTTTTAAAAATACTCAGCTGAGGATAATATTTACATAATCATAATAATGTAAATACAACGTATTAACCAATCCTAAAATTTGTAACATAATTATATTGGGGGACAGAGGAGGGAAGGCTGAAGGGATGGATCCGCTACAGTAATACGAGGTGAGTAGATAAAATGGATGAATGAAAAGTAGGGTATACACATTAGAATTACATACATGTAAATGCCAGGAAAAAATAGCTTAAAAAGTTGAAAGTAGTTGCTCGGAGGAAAGGAATGGAGCATGAAGAAAGCAGGAAACACCGTGCTTTGGCACAAACTATTGACTATTATTTCTCTTTATGAATATTATACACATGCCACATTGATAAAATAATAATTACCTAAAAACTGTTGTGGACTTTAAATTGTATTTACAAGTAACATTAGCCTTTTCCAACTATAGAGTTCAACCTTCTAGGGATGTTTCTAGAGCAACTTGAAAACAAATCTGAAGCCATTTACTAAGTAAGGTAGTTTATTAATTCAAGAGGCTCTGGAGACACACACAACAGGCACTGCAATTTATCTTCACTCATTTATTTGTTTACTTGTTTCAGAGATTCAAACTGAAACCATATACACAAACAAACAAACAAAAACATTGAAAGCAGCTCAGCAGGAAGGAAGAAATGGGAACACTTAACCTCCCTGCTGTGAGTGGGAGTAAGGACGCTCTCTCCTTAGGCAATTTGCAGACTGGAAGATCCCTTTACCACCATCAACCAGTCGATTAAATAGGGTACTTCCTCAATTCTAAGATCATCCATTCTGATACCCAATATTAATTTAATAACAACTTTGAGTCAGGCAGAGGAGGGGTGACTGGCAAGCCTACTTTGGCATGAATTGCAAGATGCATGCCAGGTTCAGAAATACTAATATATGAAGACTGTGCATCTTTCAACTGAGGGAAACTTTAAATACCTTGTTTCTTGATTTTCCACATGTCCCATCTGGGGCCTATTGGTTTCAATATATACATATTTTTCAAATTTTATTTGAGAGAGAGAGAGCGAGAGAGAGAGAGCATGTATGAGCAGGGAAGAGGGGCAGGGGGAGAGAGAGAGTCCCAAGCAGGCACCATGCTCAGCATGGAGCCGAATGCAAGGTTCCATCCCACGACCCTGGGATCATGACCTGAGCCAAAATCAAAAGTCAGATGTTCAACCAACTGAGCCAGCCAGGCGCCCCTGGTTTCAGTATTTTTATACAGCTGTTTTACCGGAAGCAGTCTCCAGGGTCTAACTGAGGACCTTGCTCCCTCAGCTGTACTGTCAGCTGCCAACAGCTCTTGACAGAGTCCTTTCCTATGATTTGCCTTTGGCTCAGAAGAGACATTTTCCCCAAGTTCATGCCCCCTCCCCAGAACAGCTTGCATCGCAGAATGGTGGGGGAGGGGTGTGAAAGGCCTTTGAGCCCCAGAGCTGCCTGGGAGTTGGCTGAGGCCTTTGTTGAGACTGCCGGGCACCTCAGCTTCTCCCTCTGCCCAATCCTGCCTGGAGGATCCCCTCCATGCATGTAAATCCCGAGAACACTCCCCAACAGAGCACCAGTATGCAAATCCCTCAGAAACAGCTTCCTGGGAAGCCAACCTGGAACAAAGTCGAAGTCTAATTTCAGATTTTGGCCTCCTTTCATGCCGAAGGTAAGATTCTCTTGGCATGTAAGGTTTTTAGGCCTGAGGACATCATCCGTCTCAGTGTAAAAATGAAAGCATCATACCTGAAGCCTTGATTTACTTCCTAAGGCCCAGGGCTGGTGCTTTTCTGGGCCAAAGCCATTCTCTTAAGTTCCTGAAGATGTGACTCAGAGGCAGGCTACCATCCTGCTGTACCACTGAAGTGACAGAATCTGACTTCTGAAAATTACTGTCCCTGAGCCTTCATGTCCTTTTGTGTAAACTGAGGGTAAAAGAAAGAATTGCTGGAAAGCATTTAGCACAGGCCTAGTGTGTGGCAAGGGCTCACAGAGCATTCTTTCCCATTCCCAGTCATCCGCCCTCACCCATGAGGGCGATTTGCTCTCAACATCCTACATAAGGTCAGGGAAATGGGCTCAGCCTGGCTCAGAGAGGATGCCACTTGGGGGCTTCAGTTAGGGATAGAATCAACCGGACAAGCCTTCCAAGGTGCAGCAGGCCACGGAGGGTGCTGCCTGGGGTCTCACCCCAGCCCCGGGGAAAAGGCCACTGCATTCAGTGACCCAAGAGGCATTGAGGAGAGAGCTTAGGCTGCCTCTGGTTCCCTTGGGAACTGGAGGGGGTGTCCGGATGTGTCCCCTCTCTGCGTTCAGCTGGGAATGAGCTGGTGGAGTATTTTCCCCTCCAAGCAGAGAATTATCTGTTCCTCCCCCGCCCCTCCCCCACCTCCTGCCCCATCCACTCGCAGCTCACTGGTTCTCTGGGCAACCCCAGTTAGCAGTTTGGGCCTTTCTTCCTGCACACAATTGACATGGAGCTCCCGAATCTGTTCCATTCAAACATCACATGGAACACTCCGTTTTTGTCACTGAGCTTCTAGAAACGTGATCTTATCCAACCCAGGCAAAATGGAGCTGGCTTGTCTTCTCCCAGTGACGGTGTGTTTCCTCCCATGGCATGGCATTTTCTGTAACTTTTAGATTTAACATTTCAAATTATTTTTAATGGTGGCTCCTATAGATGCTAGCTTCTGGTTATTTTTTTTTCCCCAAATGCTGAAAGGTTTGATTCTTCCATCTATCCATCAACAAATCTCATTGAATGACGGTGCTCAGTGACCCAGGATGCCACCGGAGACAAAACAGACCATACATATTTTCTGGTCTCCCTGGAAAATTAGTGCAAACACTTTCATCACTGCAGAGAAGGAAAATATGCACGGGGAGGTGAAGATTTGCTTTTGTTTTGTCTTGTTTTGTTTTCCTAAGAAGAGACTTCCCCCTCATCCAAACAGTGAAATTCATATTGTTCTTATTTGTCTGCAAATTAACCAGTTAACTAGAATCCCTACATTCACTCATTTTTGCAAGCCAAGGCCCTTTTTTCTCTCCACCGCCTAGTCACACTTATTCTAGGATCACCGTCTTTCTCCCCTCCAGGACTGTTTGGAATTCATTCTGGTTTTGCCCTGCCGTGTTAAAAGTAACATTTAAAATATTTTAATTTGATTTCTTATCCCATCTGTCTTCCTTTTTTAACCCCATTTTAAAGAATCCCCTTTACTCTACGAACAGCCTGCTTTTAATTCGGTGGAAAACTGGTTGGATTGCACAGTCCCTTTTCTCTCTCCTGTTAGATTTTCCCTTTTATGAAAGATACAATCTAACCCTCTGGAAATGAAGCAGGAGGAGAAGCAGGGGCTCCTGGCCTCACTGCAGCCCTCACGTTGTGCTGTCTGGGAAGTCGTCCCCTCTGTTGGGTGGAGAGGACAATTAATCTCTTCCTACATGGAAGTGGTGCCTGAATGCTTTAAGATGAAAATGTTTGTGTACAGGGTGGTCTATTTAAAACAGTTCCCATATGATGCAATGCAACTTGAAAAGGAAACCCTTTCAGATGACTCACCCATTTAACAATAATAATTAGCATTGGAGAATCTTGTTTAGAACACTCAGAAGAAGAATAGTTTATGATTTCTTAAGAGTTCACACACTCCCTGGAGCTTCAATCAAGGCAGCGTATTAAAGTCTGACATTCATTTTCATTTGTAAAAATTTGGAGAAGAGGAGACCAGGTTTACCGACAATTCAAGAGAAAAGGACTTAGGGAATTTAGGAGACTTCAAATCCAGCTAAGCCATTAGGGCAACCTAGTTATTCAAACAGCCAATAAGATGTTGGGATGCATTAATAAAAGCATAACAAATGTCTCAAACAACAGAGGTGATGATCCCATTGTACTCTTTAATGGTCAGGCCATATTTGGGGTATTTTTTCAGTTATAGCTGATGAATTTTAAAATAGATATCAATAAACCAGAAAGCAGCCAAAGAGGACAGCCTGAAAAATGAAAGATCTAGAAACCATACAAAATAATCACTCCTAGATTAGCTAGGAGAACAAGGTTCAGAGTTAAACAGAATTGGGTTACAGGCCCAGCTCTATAAATTACTAGTTGTGACCTTGGACAACTCACTTAACCTTGCCTCCGTATTATCATCTATAAAAATGGGTATAATAATACCCAGGAATAAGATCATTCATGTATACCTGATGCCCGGTGCCTGGCATATAACATGTGCTCAATAAGTATTAGTATTATTGTTAACACTGACAACAAAAATCATCATTATGCTATTACTTTCTAGTTGTGTAACAATTTATATGTAACACATGAATTGACTTTGTATTATCATGTTTTCTAACATACACATGTAATATGAGTTGGGCACTGCTGTTCTCATTTTCAGAAGTAGAGAACCTCCTTGGCCCCAAGGATCCTTTCTTTTATGCTCAGCTGCCAAGCACCAATCGCCTATGCCGCTGCCATAAAGTCCTCACAGCCGGCACTAGCAGCTGACAAAGTGAAGCCACCATAAGTCTGAGGAGCGGCTGTGGACAGCCCCAGATGGAGAGTCACTGTGATCACAGAGCCTCTAGTCAACCTGGTCCTAAATGTCCACTGATGGATGAGTGGACAAAACAAATGTGGTATATACGTACAGTGGAATATTATTCAGCCTTAAAATTTAAGGAAATCCTGTAATATGTGACAACATTGGATGAACCTAGAACATAATGCTAAGAGAAATAAGCCAGTCACAGACAAATATGCATGATTACCTAAATTAATCAAACTCATGGAAGCAAAGAATAGAACTGTGGTTGCCAGGTGCTGAGAGGGGGGTGAAAATGGAGTTGCCAATCAATAGGTATAAAATTTCAGTTATGTAAGATGAATGAGTTCTAGAGATGTACCATACAATAATTGTGCCTATAGGTAACAATGCTGTATGGTACACTTAAAAAAAAACAGGTTAAGAGGGTCCATCTCATCTTAAATATTCTTACCACAAAAAATAGAGAGAGAGAGAGGGAGAGGTCTAGCCAGCAAGAAAAGGCAACTTCTTAAAGTGATATGTGTGTGTATGTGTGTGTGCACCCGTGCACATATGACAGAAAGAGAAAGAGAGAGATGAACTGATGTATCAGTTCAAATTATACCAGCATCCTTTTAGGTTGACCGAGGTCATATCAACACTCTGCCTTAAAATAGAACAAATAGGAGCACTGGGGTGGCTCAGTTGGTTAAACGTCCGACTCTTGATTTTGGCTCAGGTCATGATCTCACGGTTTGTGAGTTCTAGCCCTGAGTCAGGCTCACACTGACAGTGTGAAGCCTGCTTAGGATTCTCTCTCTCTCCCTCTCTCTCTCTCTCTTTCTCTTTGCTCCTCCCCTGCTTGCTCTCTCTCTCTCTCTCTCTCTCAAAATAAATAAATAAACTTAAAAAAATAAAATAAAATCAAGCAAACAGTATGGCAATGCCAGGAATAAAAATAGAGGCATTGAGAGTTAACCAACTGTTTTTTAAAAAAGTATTATGTATGTGAGTGTGTGTGTTCATGTTTGAAAGGAAAAATATTTTAGGGTTAATATTGGTTCTCTCTACTTAATAGATTAAAGGTATTTTTTCTGTTTGATCTCAACTGCACTTTCCAATTTTTAATTTTTTTTACAACGAATTTGTCTTACTGAATAATAAAGGACAAGTAAGACTTTCATGACGGTCTTGGCTATACTGATTCACAGAAACTAGAAATGCCCCAATTTCCAAAAGATGGCGAGTTGACAGAGCCTACGAGTGTCCATCCAATATCCATTGTCTCCTTGTCCCTTACCATCAGCCTGAGACTTTACATGGGTCAGCACTGGGCCCAGAAATCACTCACTTTCCTTTGCATCCTGGGCTGGTCACACAACCCACTTCTAATAGATAAGATGTGAGCAGAAGTCACTGGGTGGGTTTTAACTTTATTCGCCTGTAGCAATAGGAAGAGTTTGTATGAAACATGAATTCATGCATTTTTCCTACCTAAGAAAACTAAGACAGAACTAAAGATCGTGAAAGCCAGGTGGGCAAACACCTGGAAATAGCATATTGGACAGAATCCTTAGTAAGGTACAACCCCCCTTTGCCTTCATTGCAAAAATGTAGAACTGCGGTTAGACTCCACCATTTTGGGGGTCTTTTCAATTGATCTAGACAAAGCAGTGGTAGAAACCAAGGTAAAGGAGGCAGGTGAGGTGTGAGTCTTTTCCTCTCCTAAATTTGGTAATTCTGAATGTCACAAAGGTCCTTTGTTTCAGAACACTGTGTGTTCCAAGCAATTCCCGGAATTTTTTAAATGGCTTCCATTTTCCTGGAGGAGTAGCTTGTAATGATCTGCTTGGCTCTCTGCCTTTAACAGCCCTCTACTGGAGTCACTTAACCCCCAATTTGTAGATTCAGCCCTGCTCCCAACCCTGTCCTCAGGCGGAGGGAAGGTATGTCCACCCAGCCTCTCCTGCCTGTTTTTACTGGTCACCAGCTCATCTATGAAGAGCAAGAATCCCTGTTAGTCTCTGGCAGAGAAGGGCATTTACTCCTGGCTAGGAATGAAAAACAAAAGATGCATTTATTTTTAAATGTCTGTTTGTAAATCTAAAACAAAGGTGAAATCTTAGAAAAATAAGTACTCCCAAACACTTGGCAAGTATCAGCCCTCCTAGGTGGTCAAGGCGTTTAGTGCATGGGGACCTTCTGCTTCCAATTGGTCACAGGAGGCTTAGGGGATCCTTTAGGATTTATTCTAATTTTCCAGGAAATATCCCACTTAAAGGGAGAAAAAAATACTAAAAAAATAATCCCATGAAGCCTCCATTATACAGGCCTTAACATACAGCCTCTTCCTTTAAAAACTTGCACATTTCCATACTATCCTATTTTTATTCAGCACAGTCAAAACTGTGCTGCTTTTTTTTATAATTTAAAGAAAGTAATTTGATGAAATTTAACAGCCCTAATGAATTAAGCTGAGGAAAATGCAGAAGGCTTTAATAACAGCAAACCTATTGAAATGAAAGAGCCTATACATTGTTCTACTGACAGACTTACTAGCAGAGCAAACCAGATGTAGGTTGCCAAGGGAAGTTCAGCTTGTAAACTGTAAGAAAAGAATATATTGCCAGGCTCTGCTGGGCTCTGTTATTTCTTCATTAAAATGCACTGTCAATCAGGTTGAAAAGAAATGTCTAATTAACACCATAGGGCACCAAAAAATTTAGTGTCAGAAACTCAGCTGCTATCCCCCTTTACAACTGTATCTCTCTAAGCAACTCCATTCCTCTCTTTCAACCCTCCCCCAACAACAGAACCCCTCCCCCATATCCTACTTGCTTATGATCAAAAGCGTCAGAGAAATTGCAAAATGCATTGCATTACACAATTCCCTCTTTATAGCTGTGAACCAGCTAGAACTAAAGTTTCCAGCAACTTCTCTTCTTTGTATGCCTGGTATCCATGCAAAGACTCAAATACAATGGAACATAACGAAAACCAACAGTCCATCTTGAGATCTCTCCTTCCAAGATACAGAAGAATTAAAAGAGTTCTAGCCTGGCAGAGTCTAGTCCTGGCTTTACTACGAAGCCACTTGTGGGTCTTGGGGGATGTTCCTTCATAGTACTGAGCCTCAGTTTCACCATTCATAAAACAGAGGTAAGTAATAAAAGGTCTTGTCAGTCCATGTCAAGGATTGCTTCAAGGATCAAATGAGACAAGGTGTATACAAGGGCTTTGTAATATTTAAGGCACGATTATTGTTACCCCAGTGTCAGCAGAGTTGTCTGAAGTCCATATGTGTTTGGTTAGTAGGAGGCTTACTGCCTCCAGAAGGGTCATGGTCCCTCAGCTCTCCTCTGCTCACACATTGCTCATGCCCAGTGATGGGCACTCTTAGGGACTGAGTGGAAGCTGAGTTTGGAGGAAGTTCTAGAAAAAGGAAATACAAGATGTTAATTAGAGACTCTGAAGTTTAGACTAGAATCCTCTCCACTCCTTCAACATCCAGGCACCAAATACTGTTGGTTTCTCCATCATAATGCCTCTCTCCCTTCCACACATTCTTTCCATTTTCATCTTTCTTAGGATCACACACTGGCATTCCTGCCATGGACTTGCTGATTGATTTTTGTGCCACCTTCTCCCTCTAGTCTCTTCTGCACATAGCTATCAGATTAGTCCTAGTTAAACCCCACTCAGCATACATCAGTCTCACTTCTGCAGATTTCAGCAATTCAATTGGGTCTCTATACAAAGGACCATATTCTTCACCTGGCATTTGAGGCTCCCACATATGCCAGTATGTGCATCACAGGCTCACCTCCCATCACTTCCTTTCTAAGTCTGTCTGGTCATTTTTAAGCCTTTTGTTCCTTACTCATACTTTTAATAGCCCTTTTTATTTCTTCAAATATAATCCAACATAGTTATTGTATATTCTGTGTGTGATCATTCTAATGTTTGATGTCTTCTCTGGTCTGGTTCTACTGTTTGCTGTTTTGCAGACTCTCATTCATGGTACCTTGTTTACTTACATGTTTTCTGATTAAAAAAAAATGAAGCATTATCAATAATAACCAAACTATGGAAAGAGCCCAAATGTCCATTGACTGATGAGTGGGTAAAGAAGATGTGATACACACACACACACACACACACACACACACACACACTGGAATATTACTTAGCCATCAAAAAGACTGAAATCTTGCCATTTGCAACAATGTGGATGGAGCTAGAGTGTATTATGCTAAGTGAAATAAGTCAGTCAGAGAAAGACAAATACCATATGATTTCACCCATATGTGGAATTTAAGAAACAAAACAAATGAACATATGGGAAGGGGAAAAAAAGAGAAAGAGAGAGAGAAGAAAACAAACATAAGAGACTCAATAATAGAGAACAAACAGCATTGATGGAGGGAGGGAGGTGGAGGATGGGCTAGATGGGTGATGGGTATTAAAATGGGTACATTTTATGATGAGAACTGGGTGTTATATGTAAGGGATGAATCACTATATTCTGCTCCTGAAACTAATACTGTACTCTATGTTAACTAACTGGAATTAATATAAAAATCTGTAAAGAAATTGATTCACATTCTCTATAATTTTATCTAAAAAATTATTTGAGGACTGAATTTAAGGTACATTCTTCCAGAGAGAATTTTAGTTTGCATCTGCCATGCATCTGTGCATTTGGTTCACTTTGAACGAAATTCTTGGCTTCAGGTTTAACTCTCAGCAACTTAGGAATGCTTGGCTGGCTCAGTCAGTAGATCATGTAACTCTTGGTCTCAGGGTTGTGAGTTTAAGCCCCACATTGGGCATGGAGTTTAAAGGGAAAAAAAACAGTGATAACAAACCTGCAGCATGTTAGGAATACAGGGAACTTCAATGATTTGGTAAAAATATCTACAAAAAAAGCAACAAATAACATCATATTCTATAGTGAAATTCATAACAGTTTCCCTCTAAGGTCACAAACAAGACAAAGATGACAGTTCATACCCATCTTATTCAGCATAGTACCATAAGTGCTAGCCACTGCAATAAGACAAGAAAATGAAATAAAAGGTGTACAGAATGGAAAGGAAGAAATAAACTGTTTCTGTTTGCAGATGATATAACTGGCTATGTATCCCAAGGTATCTATACAAATTTCCTAAAACCGATAAGTGAGTTCAGCAAAGTTGTAAAATGCAAGAGCAACATATAAATATCAATCATAGGTTAACAATGAACCTATGAAAAATGATATTATGCAGTATCAATTATAATCACTGCAAATAAAGCACAGTATCATTTATAATCATTGAAAATAAAACAAAATACTTAGGTATATGCTTCATAAAACATGTGCAGAATTTGTATGTTGGAAATTACAAAATGCTGATGAAAGAAATCAAAACAAACCTAAATATATGTAGATACATACTATATTCATGAATTGTTCCTAATTGAAAAATATAGTAAAGATGTCATTTCTCCTTGAATTAATCTATAGGCTTAATGAAATACTATTAAAATCTTCATGAGACTTTTTGTAGACACAGACAAGTTTGTCATAAAAATTATAGGGAAAGGCACAAGCCCTAGAATAACTAAAACAGTCTTGACAAAAGAATAAAGTGGGTAGATTTACTCTATTTGAGGCTTACCATAGTAACTATGGTAAGACCATGTGATATTGGCAGAGGCATAAACACAGAGATGAATAGAACAGAATAGAGAGCTAGACCCACACAAATATGCTCAACTGATTTTTGACAAAGGTACAGAAGCAATTCAATGGAGGGAGGATAGCTTTTTCAACAAGGTGCTGAAGCCCTTGTGCATAGACATAAACTTTATAACTGATGCAAAAACCAACCCAAAATGGATCATGGAATTAAATGAAAAATGTAAAACAATAAAACTTTGGGAAAAAATATAGAAAATCTTTAGGATCTAGAGGTAGACATAGAACTCTTAGATTTGATTATAAAAGCACAGTACACACTAAAGGACAATTTGATCATTTGGACATTATCAAAATCAAAACCTTTTTTTCTGTGAAAGTCCTTGTGAAGAACATGAAAAGACAAGTTACAGACTGGGTGAAAATATTTGCAAATCACCTATCTGACAAAGGACAAGTACCTAGAGTATACAGAAGTCTCAAAACTCAACAATAAAATAAATAAATGAAAAAATAAACAAATAAATAAATCCAATTGAAAATAAGCAAAAGATATAGATATTTTGCCCAAAAAGGATATACAGGTAGCACATGAAATAAGCATATGAAAAGATGCTCAACATCTTTAGTCATCAAGGAAATGCAAACATTTTAAATACAATGAAATATTATTATACACGTATGAGATTGGCTAAAATAAAAAATAATGAGAATACCAAATACTAGTAAGGATGTGGAGAAACTGAATCACCCATACATTTCTGGTAGGAAGGTAAAATTTTACAGCTGCTTTAGAAAACAAATTGGTAGTTTCTTACAAAATTGAACATGCTATCACTGTATGACCCAACAATTGCACTGTTGGACATTTATCACAGAGAAATGAAAACTTATACTTACACACAACTTATACATAAACGTAGGTAGCCCCTATATTTGTAAGAGCCAGGGTGTGGATAGTTAAACAAACTTTGCTGCATCTATATCATGAAAAACTGCTCAGCAACAGGAAGGAACTATTGATACAGGCAACATGCAACAAGTTGGATGAATGCCCAGGGAATTATGCTGAGTGAAAGAAAAACCCACAACAATCCCCAATGGTCAAGGAGGGTGGAGAGGTCACGTGGTGTGCTACGAAAAGGCAACAGAGGAGATCCTTGTGGTGGTAGAACTGGTCTGTATCTTGACTGTATCAACATCAGTATCTTGGTTGTGACACTGTACATAGTTTCTAAAGATGTTACCATTGAGGGAAACTGGATAAACACTATACAGATCTCCCTGTATTATTTCTTATAAGTATATGCAAATCTATAATTATCTCAAAATTTAAAAGCTTAATTAAATTTAAAAATATTTGTGCACACATGGTAATAGGAGACAGAAATGTACATAGAGGAAGGAATGTAATTCTTCCAGTGTTAAGCAGGGAATTAGGAAAGTTTTCATGGATAATATGGCCTTTGGCCTGATTCTGGCAAGGTGAGTGAATGTTCTCCAGATGGACAAAGAGAGAAAGAGCATTGAATCAGAGGAAGTATTCCTCCCAGATGGGTAGACAAATTTGTCCACTGTGGGGTAAAAAATATTTCATGATGTTTCCCCCCCCCCCCCTTTTTTTTTTTTTAGTTTATTTATTTATTTTGAGAAAGAGGCAGAGAATGGAGAGAGAGAATTCTAAACAGGCTCCACACTGTTAGCACAGAGCCCACTGTGGATCTCAAACTCACAAAACTGAGATCATGACCTGAGCTGAAGTCAAGAGTAGGATGCTTAACCAACTGAGCCACCCAGGTACCTTTGTATTATTTTTTTAATTGGTATTTCCAGGGATGCGTAAAATCCTCCAAAAGAAATCGTCCAAGAACAGAAGTAATCAGGTCAATTTAGCTTAAATGAAACTGTGTCTCTTCTAATCCATTTTAGTAAAATAAATTAACTTGCTGATAAAGAATTCGAAATTTGGAGGTAACTTCTGAGTTATGATCAATGTAATTATTGTGTTGGTTGAATTATTTTTTTAAGTTTATTTATTTTGAAAGAGAGAGAGAGAGAGAATGAGTACACAAGCTTGCACAAGCAGGGGAGGGGCAGAGAAAAAGGGAGAAAGACAGAATCCCAAGCACGCTCTACACTGTCAGAGCAGAGCCCAATGCAGGGCTCCAACTCAAAACTGTGAGATCATGACCTGAACCGAAACCAAGAGTCAGACGCTTAACTGACTGAGCCACCCAGGTGCCCCGAAATCATTTTTCCTCAAATATAATTAGGAGAAATAAATGGGTCAATGGTTTCATTTGAGACTCTGTGACACAAGAGATTTCTATAATAATGTATTTATTATAGGGGTATTTTATTTATTTTTAGCAAAGTAGCAATGCCTTTGAGGGCGTCTTGCCCCTCTGTTCTGCCTGAACTCTCCATAGGGAGGTCTGAGATTCCAAAACACATCATCATTTTGAAACACAGGTTAATACAAAGATGGGATTAAGATAAACAAATTACCTTAATATCCACTTTGGAATGCAAGTCTTCCAAACAGTGGAATATTTCTCTGCTTACTGTGATCTCATCATCTCATGAATTAATCGGCCTAGAGAAGAGCCTCCCTGACTACCACGTAACTGGAGATAGATTTTAAACCACAAAATCTGATGACACTCCAAAACTAGTTCATGAGACTCCTCTGAGCATATCCGATTATCTACGAATAAAGGAAATATTTGCATTGTTAGGTGGAAAATCTGCAAGTTATTTCATCAGCTCTTAATACATCCATGAGCAAAGCAATGCCAGTAATCCGAAGCTGGCAAAGATGCAGACCTCAGCAGACCGGCAACTGCAATACTTTACCCAGGGCTGGGGGCACCTTTTAAATGTTATTCAGTTATTTTTTTGGTTTTCGGTCATCTAGAATGCTTCATTTATTATCAGACCCCAGACTGAAACTAACTTGTTGAGGTTTATCAGGGCTGACTGGCCCTAGGAAAATGGAGAGAGAGACACAAGCCTCGTGTTTGGCCTCCATCCCCTCTTCCAACTGGTTATTTTTTTCCCTTCACCTTTCTTTAAACTCCCCACGCTCTGGGACACCCCTCCCAATCCACCTGCCTTCTTCTAGAGATCTCCTGGAAATATGGATTTGGAGTGTCACCAGCCTGACCAAGGCAGAGCATCTGCAATACAGTTGAGTTGTAGATGGCCTTTTGTTTTATTCTTATTTTTTACGTATTTATTTACTTCAAGTAGGCTTCACGCCCCCTAACCTCTGAACTCAAGACCCTGAGAACAAGACCTGCGCTGAGATCAAGAGTCAGGACACTTAACTGACTGAGCCACCCAGGCACCCCAGTGAGCTTTTGTTTTAAATCAGCTTTGAGAAAAGGCACAAAGCAACATGTGTGGGGCCTGGAGAGATCATTGATTTGGTGGCTATATGATGATCCAATGTGGCTGATTCCCAATTGTCAAACAGCGTGGTGGTGTTCTTCCAACACACAAGAAGTCTTTAACAGGCATCTGCCCTGTTCCGGAGGCTCTGCTAGGTACTGGGGACAACAAGAAGATGTAATCCATGCCCTCGGGTGGCTCCAGTTCTACGAAGAACACAGGGACTAACGGAAACAATTAGAACACACAATTAGTTGCTCCACCTTCTAGTTTCCACTGCACTAGGCACAAACGTCTGTTGGCACTTACCTCACACCATGGCTTCTCCAGCTTCTAACAGTGTCAGCCACATAGGCTCTCAGAAGTACCTGATGAAATAATGAATGAATAAACAAATGAATAAGCAAAACATTATTCATGTTACCAACACAGAATGTGGTAGAAGCAATTAACTGGCTGGAGGAAAAGGGAAGTTTTATAAAAGATGGTGATTTGAATTGAGACTTAAAGTACATACACAGTGTCTGACTTTGAATGAGCTTATAAGCAAAGATAGTTTGATTAAGTGGAAGTTCAAGTGGAGAACAGGCATTTGGAGGCAAGTGGAGAAGGTTTCAGGCAGAAGTACCTTCAGTAACTAGCTTAGGACCTGGCACATGGTAGGAACACAAGAAGTATTTATCGAAAGAACGCATGAGTGAATGAATGAATTGATGAACGTAACAAATAGCATAGACAAAGTCACCGGTATTGTAAAAAAGTCAGCATATTTAGGGAATGGTATATTTGGAAAATTATATAATCACAGAAGAGAGAAAGAAGACAGGTGGTTAGAACAAAAATAATGGAGGATACAAGAAAAGCATAATGCAAAGAGCAGACCTTCTTGGAAAGAGAGGAATTGGACAGGGAGAAAAGAAATTTTTTAAATGAGAGCATGGGAATAGTTCAGGTACTACAGAACCAGAGGTCTGGTTGTTGTGAGAAATGAACTTAACGATTGTATATCACTAGTCAAAAGAGCTTTCAGGCAACAGGACTCTGAAAAGGAATAGAAGTACATAATTAAGAAAAGGCAAAACCTAACAATCATGGTCCAGAAGGAGCTGACCCATAGGAAAATAAAAATAAGAAGAGTCAGGAGAAAATTGATTGTCTTTAAGCCAAGGCAAACCTGAGCGTGCTTTCTTAGACTGTGTATTAGTTATCTGCTGCTGCATAACAAATTAACTCAAAAGTTAGTGGATTTAAACAGAAATAAACATTTACTACCTCACACAGCTTCTGTTCATCAAGAAGTTTAGTTGGTGGTTCTGGCCCAAAGTCTCCCATGAGGTCGCAGTGAAGGTGTTGGCTGGGGCTGATGTCATCTGAAGGCTCTACTGAGGCCAGAGAGTAATCTGCCATGTATTTGTGGGAGTCCTCAGTTTCGCCCTTCAGGGGAGTCTCCACAAAGCTACTGATGTCCTTAGGGCATGAAGCTGGCTTCTCCCCAAGCAAGTATCCCAAGCAAGAGGGCAAAGTGGAAGCTGCAATATCTTTGATGACTGAGTTTTGGAATTCAAATTCCCATTATTTCTGTAATATCTTATTCATTACACAGATCAGCTCTATTCAAAGTAGAGCCTCCACAAGGGTGAATAATCATCCAGGGACTATCTAAGAGACTTTCTTGGAGGCTGGATTGGAGGCTGGTTATCACAAATTACACTCTATAGCTAATCTGATGTTCTCTAGATTTCTCAGACAGGTAGGTTCGATGGCAGGTGACAAAAGCGGCCTTCTACAGATCTGAGATGATGACATTTTTCTCATGGCTGGTAATCCTCTCAAAGCAAAATATTGGTTCCTAATCGTTCTAGCCAGGCTTTCAAAGATGGGACTCATTGGCCTGGCTTGGATCCAATAAGCAACTATGAATCAAATCACCATGATGGGGTGGAGGTGAGGTGTACACACAGGAAATTCCATCTGTACTGCATGTATTGAGCATGAGGGATCTACCAGCAGTGTGGCAGGAGCTAACTCTGGTCAGTTCTGGTTCTGGCCTGGTTCCCCCAAAAAGAAAAGATGCAGAGCAATTAATGAAAAAGGTGGCAGATGCTCTCTATAACCCAATGTTAAAAAAGACTCACTCTGCTAGGTCTAAGATCTTCATTGGCTGGCATAACATCACACATGTATCTCCTTGTCTCTTTTTCATCATCATATTTTTACCATCTAAGCATATTGAAAATATAGGTATATCATTTAGCAAAATTGTGCAAGACTTATACACTGAAAACTATGAAACATGGTTAAGAGAATTAAAGAAAAACTTTAAAAAATACAGAGATATACTATGTTCATAGATTGGAAGACAGAAGATGGTTAAAATGACAGTTATTCCCAAATTGATCTGTAGAGTCAATACAATACAAATCAAAATCCCAGAACATACTTTTTTGTTGTTCAGATTGATAAGGGGATTATAAAATTCATATGGAAATGCTAAGGACCTAGAATAGCCAAAACAACAGTAAAAAAGAACAAAATAGAGAACTTATATTACCTAACTTCATAAAGCTACAGTAATTTACACAATGTCTTATTAACATTAAGATAGACAAATATATTAATGGAAGAAAATAGAGTCCAGACATAGATAGATAGATAGATAGATATAATCAGATGACTTTCAACAAAAGTACAAAGGTGATTCCATGGATAAGGATTGTCTTGTCAATAAATGGTGCTGTAACAGTTGGCTATGGATATGTTAAAGAAGGAAATTCAATCTATATCTTACACAATATATAAAAATAAACTCAAAATGGATCACACGCTGAAATTTAAATCCTAAAACTATAAACGTTCTAGAATAAAATCTTTGAAACTTTGGGTTGATCAAAGCTTTTATAAAACAGCAAAAGAATAACACATTTTTTATTTTATTTTGTTATTTATTTATTTTTACATTTTCAAGTTAATTTTTATTAGTTCCTATAAAAAATAGAGAGCACAAGGCAGGGAGGGACAGAGAGAGAGGGAGACACAGAATCCAAAGCAGGCTCCAGGCCCTGAGCTGTCAGCACAGAGCCTGATGCCAAGCTTGAACTCACAAACCATGAGATCATGACCTGAGCCAAAGGCCGACAATCAACTGAGTCACCCAAGAGCATAATACATTTTTTTTTAAATGATGCTAGACTTCATCAAATTAAGATCTTCTACTCTTCAAAAGACAGGTTAAGAAAGTGAAAAGATATGCCACAAAATGGGACAAAGCATTTGCAAATTATATATTGATAAAGGATTTTATCCAGAATATGAAAAAAAAAACCTCTCAAAACTAAGAAAACAATCCATTCTTCAAAAGTCATCAAAAGATTTGAACAGACTAATGAAAATATTCAGATGGCAAATAAGCCCATGAAAAGATGGTCAACATATTAGTCATTAGGAAAATGCAAATTAAAATCACAACAAGATACTAATACATACCTAATTAGAATGACTAAAATTAAAAGGACTAACTATACCAAGTGTTGGTGAGGAGCAACTGAAACTCTCCTACCTTTCTGGTGGGCATATAAAATGCACAGCCAACTTTGGAAGACAGTTTGGCAGTTTCTCACAGAGTTAAGCAGATACCTACTGTAAGACCCAGCCATTTGATTTCTAGGGATTAAGATCCAAATTTCTTGGAATTTATTCAGAGGACATAAAAGCATAAAAGGAGTTGTACATGAATATGCATAGCAGCTTTATTTATAATAGTCCCAAACTGAAAACAATGGAAATAAAAATCAATAGATGAATGAATTAAAAAAATTGTGATGTTATTTCATGGAATATTATATATATATATATATATATATATATATATATATATATAATGCCATGGAATATTATTCAGGGATAAAAAAAGGCATGAACTATTGATATAATACAACATGGATGAAGTTCAAAATAATTATGTTGAGTGTACACCCTCTATGATTCCATTTTTATAAAATTCTAGGAAATTCAAACTAACATATAGTGTTAAAAATACCATTGGTTACTTGGGAATGGGGGAGAGGCATAGGGAGGACCAGGAGGGAGGAATGACCAAAGGGCAGGAAGACTTTTTTGGGGTGATGGATATGTTCATTGTCTTGATTGTAGTGATGGTTTCACAAGTATATATATGTGTAATTTCTTTTAAGTCAGTTATAACTCAAGCTGTAAAAAAAATTATGAGATCTTAATTTACCTCCCACTTTTCCCACTTCCACCCTCTGCTTTTGACAACCAGTATTCTGTTCTCTGTATCTATGAGGTTGTTTCTTTTCTTTTCTTATTTCTTTTCTTTTCTTTTCTTTTCTTTTCTTTTCTTTTCTTTTCTTTTCCTCATTGACTTTGTTCATTGTTTATTTAATTTACATTTTTCAAACACATGGTATGCTGCTCTATACTAGAGGACTACAAAGATAGCTGTTAGGGGAAGAAGATAGCAATAGAAACCATCAGAGCTCAGAGGAAAAGTATTGGAGAGTTCGGAAAAAAGGTGTTATTAACATTTTCAAAGGAAGAAATACCTGAAGAAGGTTGGAAAGACAGTCTTGAACTGATGCTTGAGGAATGCATATGAAGCTTTTTAATGTTATAATCTTTTATCATCTATTAAATTATAAGCAATTCAAGACAAGCACCATGCCTTATATTTCTCAGCTCCCCTTATACCTGCCAGCCTTGCATGGAGTGTGTAATGAATATGTATTTGTGAATTAATAAATTCATATGGATGGACAGATACCCAGACTTCTCAACTTAGAATTTCCATTTATACTGAGCAATTCCCACAGTTATCACTAAGCTTTGCAAATTTGTGTTCTTTGACACACACTGAGATAATCTAATTTTTTGAGAATGTGATGGTGACGTTGCCAAAATAAAAATGGGAGCATCTTAGACAACATGGAGACAACAGCTGCCCTTCTGTTATATTAAAATGTTAATCTTGTTTCCTCTAAACATTTTCAATCTGAGGGCAGAAAACATTCATTAAAATGGGAATGGAGTCACATGCCACTAAGGTGTGAAATATTTCAGGTTCACCTTTCAAAACCAAAGTCCACAGTGACCGTGTGGGGCAGGTCATTACTGTTAAAAAATAACTTATGGGTGTCCACCTGCTGTATTCCGGCAGCTACACCTCAACCGGGAACACCATGAGTCTACTAATTACATGTTTGTGATAGCATCAAGTACCAAGTCAATGAAAGAAAAAAGTGTTAGCAAATCTGTTAACAAATCTGTAAGACACAAATCATAAATTCTGCTTTCTTGTGTGGGTGACTGCCTCACATACCTACTTGTTATTTTTACCTCTGGGTGTTTCCTGAATCAAGAGAAAGAGAAAGAAATATAGGGATTGAGGGTGTTGCATGTTTAAATGGTAACACCACACCCCTAAGTGACCCCAGGTGGTGAGTAGGAAAGAAGTTTCTGGCCTGTGGAATAAAAACCAGGTTGATACTGGTTATATAACTCTATTTCAACATGGAGAGACAGTAAATCATATATAAACTATTAGCAATGGTTTGCCCCAGACCATGTGGGTTCTGGGAAGCTAAAACAACGTAAATAACATCTGAAATTTGGAACTGGCATAAAGTGCTCCATGTCATTCAATTCTTTTAAAATTGATACCAATTTTATTTACAAATTGAAGCAGACAAATTCCCTCCCTTGATGTTTAAGAACTTACTGGATTTCAATTTTAAATAACCAATTCTATCTGGCTCCTAGCTACTTGAACCTGTTCCAAGTAAGAATTTTTTCCTTGCTGCTGTCAATGTATGCAAATATATTAAGTACAAAATAATTCTCCAGGCTCATTCTGCCCACACATATTTTGAATTCTCACTCTTCACACAATGAGATGCCAGAAGTACCATAAACAAAATTGGCATGCTGTCAAAACGTGATTATTCAGAAAGGACAAGTGCACTTGTCAGATGGAGACACTGTAAATGTAGTTGGGAAAGATGATTACAAAGTGTTTCCCAGCATTTGTGCCTGGTCATCGAGAAGAGATTCACTCTCAGGCCCTCCGACTCCGCTAGCACAACTTCTTGCCCCGGTGATTTTCTAGCCTGGTCTCAAAGTGGTGGTGCGCAGGGGGTGGAGTACATGACCTCCAGAGTAGATCTCCACATCTCATGCTGAGTTTCCACAATCAGGAAAGTGACAGAGTGCATCTTGTTGACATAGGATGTGGGCATATTTATGTAGGGCTCCATTAGACCCACAGCTTGCCAGCCTGGCTAACTGCCCAGGCATTTCCTCTCAGAGGAAAATTTCCAGAGGAAGTGGGCAGGGTTGGGCACACTGGGATATAGGTATGGAGAGATTCATGTGGCTCCAGGTGTGAGGAAAGGGATGCCAGAAAACATTATCAAGCCCTGAACTTCTGGAAACACTGGAGTCTGCAGAAGGTGAGGAAAGTAGGTTTTTATTTCATTACTTGTAGAAATATCAAGATATAGCCTCCAAAAGTGTTTTCATAATGAATTCAGGAAACACTTATTGAGTCCAATTGAACCAGAAGCTGTGTGAGGTGCTGGGATCACGAAGATGTTTCTCTTTGGCAAAAGTTAAGCAGATACAAAATTACTGAGGAAACATTGATGGATATACAAGTAACTGATGCAGGTTTATGTATCAGCTAGGATGCTTCTGGCTGGAAATAACAGAAAGCCTGATTCACTGTCAATGATCAGTGAAATATCCTGGCTCAAAGAACTGAAAAGTCTATAAGCAGGGCTATCTTAAGGCTTGATCCAGAAGCTAAGTCATGTTACCAAGGCCTCAGCTTCTTTCTCATTCTCAAAGCTGACCACCCTTCACTGCTTTCCCCTGAGATTTGGTCCTCTCATGGTTCCAAGATGGCTGCCGCCAGATTCTAGGGCTACAGTTTGTCTACATCCAGCAGGAAAAAAAGAGTAGTGTTGTTACACCTTTCCTCTCAATGTCCTGAGCACAATGCTGACTGAACCAACACGGATCATAAGACCTCCTGCCGCCATGCAACAATTACTGTGGCTAGGAGATGAAATGTATTATCTGAATTAACCTCTAGATCACATGTCAACCACAAGGGTAGGAAAATAGTTCAATTTATCAAACACTTGGTTGGAGATGCTGGTGCAAAGGATGGGGTGGGTGGTGGGGGGGAGAGATGGACTTCTGATTCTGCCTGAGGAAGGGTAGGTGTGAGTGGGAAAGACGAGGTTGGGGAATCCTTCTCCAAAGAGGAGATGACAGATGGGACCAGAATGTGAAGAACCTTGAATGTCAAGCTAAGGAATTTGGACCTTCAAACTATGAGCAAAGAAGTTGGTAAAGCAAATCCATAGCATAAGTCAGATGGACTTACCAGTGTCAAAGCATAATTTTCAGTAACTTAAAACATGACTCTCACATAGATATAGGATAAGAACATGTCAAAAAGTCTATTCAGTTCATTAATTAATGAGGAATCCACTAATAGTGTAAAGAGTATCAAACTGGTTTGAAGAACATCTGAGGGACAGGGGTTTATATAGCTCATCAGGAGAGGCATTTAAAAAAATAAAAAGGATATTAAAAGAACAGTACTTGATTAGAAATGAAACTTGTTAATGTGTTTTGGGACAATGAAATCATAACCCTTGGGGTTATCTTCTCCACCTGAGAGAAATGACTTGCCTTTCTACTGGACAGGACACAAGTTAATACTTAAGTCTGCATAGAGTCTGAGTCTTAAAAAAAAAAAATAGCAAGCAGGGGCAGCTGGGTGGCTCAGTCAGCTGAGCATCTGATTCTTGATCTCAGCAGAGGTCGTGATCTCAGGGTTGTGAGTTCAAGCCCCGCGTTGGGCTCTGTGCTGGGTGTGAAGCCTACTTAAAAAATAAAACAAAACAAAACAGTAGCAAGAAAAGTAAAATAATAGTACAACCTCCTAGACCTAGAGAATTAAATAATCCTTAGGTGGGCCTGTTAAAGAATGCTTTAGTATAATATTAAAAAGATGGCTATCTTCTTGGCTTTCTTTCTAAGTTTTCAATAATGTTTTTCTTAACAATCTATTTAAGACAGTTTGAGATTTCTCTAGGTGGACTTGAACCTTATAGAACTTGCATACCAGTGAATACTGCTAATTACAACCAGTTTTAATTAGTCATTAAAAGAGGTTTGAGGAAATCTATTCATAGAAAGACATTTTGACTGATTTCTGGAGGGGAAGGTAAATCAATTCAGCCACCCTTCACTGGGAAGGGGAGGTCCCCTGCTACTGTCAGACAAGAGAAGAAACAAGAGAAGCCAGTAGAAAGCAGAAGTCCTGGGCCTCCAGCACCCACAGAGATGAATTTTCCAGGGGGTTATTCAGAAAGCAGCTGGAGTGGAAATCAGGGCCTATTTCAACACTGCCAGTCAAAGAAACATCACTTCTGAACCTATGTTAGCCTGCAATAATCCCACCTCCTGGTCCCTTTCTCACCCATAATGTGTTTTGGTTAAAAAGGAAAGACATTCTATACATTCGGTAATTAAGTACGGCCAAGCTAAGCCATGTTTAGACCCACATTTTTGAATAACAGATTTATTAATGATCTGGTTGAGAGAATCGAACCATTTGGTGTTTGGAAAAACTGGAAATGTTTAAAATAAATATCTGACATCTTATTCTCTGACTGCTACAATATGTCCAGTTATTTTTAGGGGTAAAATGTCCATACTGAAGATGAATTTAATATAAATTACATAGCAGTTTTCCACTAAAAATATGGCACATAGTATTAAAAGGCTAATATCCATTTTTATAAAATGGAAACCATTTATTTCAAAAGCAGTTCACCAGTGCAAAAATATTTTTTTTTTATTGCTAGAGTCTTTGGTGTAATATTTATCATGCTGTAGAAGATACACTCTATCGATGTTCCCTAAAAAGAGGGTCGCTACATTTAGCAAATAAAAATACAATATGCCCAGTGAATTTGAATGTCAGAAAAATACTGAATCATTTTTTAGTATAAGTATGTCCCATGAATATTTGGGACATACTTGTGATTGAAAAATGGTCCATGAAGATGTCCACATTCTAATCTCTGGAACCTGTGAGTGTGTTACCTTACATAGCAAAAGGGATTTTGCAAATGTGATCAAGATAAGACTCTTCAAATGGGGAGATTATCCTGGATTATCCTGGAAGGCCCAAGGCAATCATAAAGGTCTTTGTAAGAGAGAGGCAGGAGGGTCAGAGACAGAAAGAGATTGGAAGATGCTACAATGTCAGTTGTGAAGATAGAAGGATTCCCAAGCTGAAGATTGTAAGTGGATGCTAGAAGTTGGAATAGGCAAGGAAACAGTATCTCCTTTAGAGCCTTCAGAAGGAACACAGCTCTGCCAACAGCTTGACCTTAGCCCAGTAAGACCCAGTGGAATCTCTGATGTACAGAATTGTCAGGTAATAAATTTGCTGGGGTGCCTGCGTGGCTCAGTTCGTTAAGTGTCCAACTTCAGCTCAGGTCATGATCTCACAGGCCATGAGTTCCAGCCCCGCGTCTGGCTCTGTGCTAACAGCTCAGGGCCTGGAGCTTGCTTTGGACTCTGTTTCCCTCTCTCTCTGCCCCTCCCCCACTCATGCTCTTGTCTCTCAAAAATAAATAAAGGTTAAAAATTTTTAAATAAATATGTTGTGCTTTTAGTCACTGAGTTTGTGGTAATTTGTTACAGGAACAATAGGGAAAGTCATACAAAACTTATACTAGAAAATTATTTGTCATTAATTTGACATTCAAATTTTATTTGAGTGTTCTGTGTTGTATCTGGCAATTTAACTAGACATTGAAGCAGTGGGGTGTGGCAGAAAGCACTCTCAGAGGAGACAGGTGACTACAGGGATAAAATTCTTAACTTTGGGCCTGATTCCTCAGGTATAAAATGAGGGGTTTGACCTAGCTGATCACTGTGGTTCCCTTATAGTCCATGATTCCACTGAAGAAACATTCTATTGCCAATACAAAATAAAACGAACAAATTTTTAAATGTTCATAGTTCAACACCAATAATGAAGAAGCAGAAAGAGAAATCAAGGAATCAATCCCATTTAAAATTTCACCAAAAACCATAAAATAGAATGAATGTAACTGAAGAAGTAAAAGATCTATATGCTGGAAACTATAGAAAACTTATGAAAGAAATTGAAGAAGACACAAAGAAATGAAAAAACATTCCATGTTCATGAATTGGAAGAATATATATTGTTAAAATGTCTACACTATCCAAAGCAATCTACATAATCAATGCAATCCCTATCAAAATAACACCAGCATTCTTCACAGAGCTAGAACAAACAATTCCAAAATTTGTATGCAACAGAAAAGACCCCAAATAGCCATAGCCATGTTGAAAAAGAAAACCAAAGTTGGAGGCATCACAATCCCGGACTTCAAGCTGTATTATAAAGCAGCTTGTAATCATCAAGACAGTATGGTACTGGTCCAAAAACAGACACATACATCAATGGAACAGAATAGAGAACCCAGAAATGGACCCACAAGTGTATGGTCAACTAATCTTTGACAAAGCAGGAAAGAGTATCTAATGGAAAAAAGACAGTCTCTTCAGCAAATGGTGTTGGGAAAACTGGACAGCAACATGCAGAAGAATGAACTTGGGCCACTTTCTTACACCACATACAAAAATAAACTCAAAATGGATGAAAGACCTAAATTTAAGACAGGAAACCATCAAAAAAAAAATCCTAAAGGAAAAAACAGGCAACAACCTCTTTGACCTTGGACATCTTTGACCACAGCAACATCTTACTTGACATGTCTCCAGAGACAAGGGAAACAAAAGCAAAAATGAACTATTGGGACTGCATCAAGATAAACAGCTTCTGCACAGCAAAGGAAACAATCAACAAAACTAAAAGCAGCCCACAGAACAAGAGAAGATATTTGCAAACAACATATTGGATAAAGGGCTAGTATCCAAAATCTATAAAGAACCTATCAAACTCAGAACCCAGAAAAACAAATAATCCTGTGAATAAATGGGCAAAAGAAATGAACAGACATTTCCAAAGAATACATTCTGATGGCTCACAGACACATGGTTCAACATCACTCATCACCAGGAAAATACAAATCAAAACCACAATGAGATACCAACTCACACTTGTCAGAATGGCTAAAATTAACAACTCAGGAAACAACAGATGTTGGCGAGGATGTAGAGAAAGGGAATCCCTTTTGAATTGTTGGTGAGAATGCAAACTGGTGCAGCCACTCTGGAGAACAGTATTGACTTTCCTGTACCCCATACCCTATACCCCAGAATTGCACTACTAAGTATTTATCCAAAGGATACAGAAATGTGGATTTGAAGGGGCACATAAACCCCAGTGTTTATAGCAGTAGTATCAATAATAGCCGAATTATGAAAAGAGCCCAAATGTTCATCCACTGATGAATGGATAAAGAAGATGTGGCATATATACACAATGGAATATTACTTGGTGATCAAAAAGAATGAAATCTTGCCATTTGCAACAACATGGATAGAACTAGAATGTATTATGCTAACTGCAGTAAGTCAGAGAAAGATAAAAACCATATGATTTCACTCATATATGGAATTTAAGAAACAAAACAGATTGAACACAGGGGAAGGGAAGGAAAAATAAGATAAAAACAGAGAGGGAGGCAAACCATAAGAGACTCTTAAATTCAGAGAACAAACAGGGTGGCTAGGGGAAATCAGTGGGGGGGGGAGATGTGCTAAATGGGTGGAGGGCATTAAGGACAGCACTTGTTGGGATGAGCACTGGGTGTTATATGTGAGTGATGAATCACTGAATTTTATTCCTGAAACCATTATTACACTATACATTAACCTGCATTTAAATAAAAAAAATTTTTTTAATTAAAAGAAATGTTCATAGTTCAGGATGATTGTCTTCAGTTGCTGAATGCATTTGTGTTCTGTCTTCTTGATCTTTAGCCACTCACCCTAAAATGACCTACCCTTTGAGCTGTCTGTGTGTGTTACATGACCAGAGCATGGTCCTTCCACGGCACTATGTTCTCATACTTCTTTCTGTCTCCTCACTGCAGCCCTCTTCACCCCTTCTCCTTCTGAGCTCTGTGGCAGACAATACTATTAGATACTGTATTAGTATTCTATGACTGCTATAGCAAATGACTCCAAGTTTAGTGGCTTCAAACACCACAAGTTTATGTTATAGTTTTGAAAGTCAGAATTTCAAAGTATGTTTCACTGGGCTGCAATCAAAGTGTCACAAAGCTGCATTCATTCTGGAGACTCTAGAAAATCCATTTCCTTGCCCTTTTCTACTTCCAATAGCTGTCCACTTTCCTTGGCTTGTGGCCCCACCTCACTTGGACTTGTTTCATCCTCACATCTCCTTCTCTGACTCTGACCTTCCTGCCTCCCTCTTCTAAGCACCCCTGTGACTATATTGGGTTCACCCAGATAAACCAGGAAAATTTCCCCATCTGAAAAGCCTCAACTTAATCACATATGCAGAGTTCCTTTAATCATGTAAGGTAACATAATCACAGATTCCAAAAATTAGGACACAGACATCTTTAGGGAGCCATTATTCTGCATACCACATTTACCCAACCTCTATTCTCTCCTAATTCCTTTCTGACAGAGTACATATTTGTTCACGGAGACGGTAAGATTGGCTTCAAAATTTATTTCAATCTCTTGAAGCTACATATGTGACATAGTCTGGCCAATGAGATGTTAACAGTCTACTGGCCAATGAGAAGTAACATTCTGGCTTCCAAGAAAGCTGTTATTTTCTTGATTAAAAGAAGGAGATTCAGCTGGTGTGTACCTTTTGCCCTCTGCCATTAACTCTTCATTCCGCTTGGAAAATCAACATGATACCCAGAAGGACAGCCACTATATTTTGAACATGGGAATGAAAATCACACATGAAAGATAGTGAAGCCCAAACAGTCAAAGGATCTGAGATTCCTGATGGCATCGTGGAAATGCCACATTAGCCTGAGCTTGCCAATCTATAGACTTGTTACCTGAGAAAAAGTCGCCCCTAATTGTTGGTGCCAGAATAACCAGTTTATGCAACTGAATCTGGTTCTAACAGACACAAGTTGTATCCAAATAATCACTAATCAAAATGTGCCCCATGGGCCAGCAGCAAGGATATCAACTGCCAGTGTTGGAATGTAGAATCTATGGCCCTTTTGCAGATCAGCTCAAGCAGAATCTGCATTTTAACAAGAAAGCTAGGCACTTTCATTTTCTAGGAGTGATATGTATGCACTTTAAAGTTGGAGAAGCACTGCCCTGAAACTCACAGAGGTCAGAGAGGAAAATGGCCCTGAGTTCTTCTGCCCTAGGCTGGAAGATACGGTCTGTCTGGAAACGCTACCTTTGGGATTTACTGGGATAAATTTCAAACACTGGAAGGTTGGTGCAAAATTGTGTATACACAGTCATTAAGTATGTTTCTCACACACCACCCCCCCACCAGTTACCTTGATTACTTTCTTTCCTTGTTTCTACTATAAAGTTATATTTCATTACTAGTCAACCTAAGACCCTACATGTATTTTATTTAATCAAGACCAAGTTGATAAGGAATTGAAGGCAGGGTGAAATCAGGAAAAGGAGGAAGATTACCTCGTCATTTAAATTTTAATTAGTTTAAATTTTAATTAATATTTAAATTAATCTTTAAATTTTTATTAATTTAACTTTCTTTTAAATTTTAATTAATCTTTAATTTTTAATTAATATTTTAAATAGGTAAATCCAAAAGATACAAACGAGTATACAGTAAAAAATCCCTCCCTTCTTCAATCCTTCTGTCCAGCTGCGAAATTTTTCTCCCTTAAGGCAACCACTATGACCAGTTTCTTGGGAATTCTACCACATGGGACCTTTGCACGTTAGAAGAGGCAAAGAAATGCAGCTAAAAATCAAAAGTGAAGGTAGATTGCTCTGAATTGTACTTGCAAGCATACATTAAGATTAATCTTCCTCATTACCCAACTGCTTTCTGTTAAGATCTTTGCTGGCATTTTAGTTTTCTCTGTCATAAATAAAATATCTGTCAAGGAAAGATCAAGGATCTTAGCACCCACTCATCCCAGAGGATTAAGGAGATAGCATTTATAAAAGCTTTGAGAGTCTCAGAGGAAAGCTGAGTGGTTGTTAAAGCTGTAGCCCCTTTTATCTGATTTGCATTTTATAATTGTCCCCTCATCCCCAAGCCTACCACACACTCCCCTCCACCCTGTCCCCAACACCTTCTAAGGGTGAGAGGTTCATAAGAAAGGATGATTGACATAGGGCAAGGTTACATAGAATGTTTATGTAGAGTGAGGACTTTTGTTTTGTTTGCCTAAAGCTTCCCAACTCACTTGTTCTCTAAGAAACCTGGAATTTCTTCCAAAAGAGAGACACCTAATTGCAAACTTCATAGTTTTCTGGCTTTATTTAATAATTCAAATAATTTAAGACTATTTTCTATTCTTTTTAAAAATAGTTTAATAATTCATATTCTTTCTTCTTTCACTTAGTAATATATTATGGGCTTCACTGTTCTGAACAGCTGCATTGCATGGCATTTGAAACTAAGAATGCCTCCTGTGTTCAAAGACACATACAAGGAGACTTGGTTCACATTTACACAGTCCAATCAATATGTTTTTGAGGGCCTACTGTGTGCTGAAAATAAAGTGTATACTGAAGAGACCCAGGGTGTTTTCCTGTCCCAGTACAAAGCCTGTAGTGACAAGTGTGAAATTGAAAGATTCAGGGGGAGTTCTCTGGGACCTGAGAAATGAGAAATGCTTAAATTGCAGTGGTTTGGGAAGACTTCTTGACTTTGTCCCAGATCATTTTGAGTACCCAAGTAGACTTACAGACAGATGGCTAGACTTTTCTAATCATAAACAACTAAAGTAGACAGAAATTAATAGACCTATGTCCTTTTAAAACACAAGACCTTTAATTATAGCACTGTTGGGCAGAATGCTGAATGATGGTTTAAACCATCTGATGGGCCAATGTACAAAACAATAATTGCCATGTACATTCCAAATTAAAGGGCATAG
This sequence comes from Felis catus, assembly GCF_018350175.1. Lineage (NCBI taxonomy): Eukaryota > Metazoa > Chordata > Mammalia > Carnivora > Felidae > Felis > Felis catus. The sequence goes on along the minus strand of NC_058380.1, from coordinate 29,497,947 downwards.
CCCATAAAGATAGTATTAAGAGTTTATATTTCCTTCTCCTTAATCTTGTACTATAGTTAACCTCTTAGACCCAAGACATTTCTAGCAATTAATGATTGGTTGAGGTTAATAGTGCTGACAAAGCTTTGGTTCATTGATCCTCCTCAGATGGTCATTAACCTCTAGAATCTGGTCATTAACCTCTAGAAACAGCTAAGTAGGATGCAAAAAAGCATTTTACCTGTATTCTTTAAAAGGTTGTATAATTGTTTCATACACATAGTTCGAATGCAAGAAAATGTCTCTCTTTTATTGTGTAAGTATATACATGATGGATTGAAATTTTTCTACATTTTTATTTCTAGGATTTTCTTCCAACACAAAAGAATAATTTGACATAAATATACTACCTTATGTAGAGAAAACTATTACCAAGATCTGGCATCCTAAAATGTTTATATTGGCCCAAAGAAAAAAGGGTGTAAAATTCACTTTAAAAAATGGAAGTGATTGTTTTTGTCTTTAATACTGGGAATGATTTTATTAAAAGTTACAGTGAGATGAAAATTGGATTGTACGTGGGTGTCCCTTGAAAATGGTGCCATATGTGTCCCATGTTCTTAAAAGAACAGAGTATAAAGTGTAGTTGAAACATTACAAACATAGGACAGTATATTATTGTAACCACAAATTATATTTTTACAATAATTTGTTCTGATACAGGAATTTTCATAAGGAAAGATACAAAGTCTCAGTGGATCACAATGTTGCTCACTCCCGATTCAACATTTAATAGGCTTTCTGCTGATTTTTACATCCTGAGTCCACAAAGCTTATTAAATGACACTTCAAAATTTCTTTCGATGGTGGAAGCTCTGGTTAAGTGAAAAAGCCTGTTGGGGTTTTCCCCCTGTAGTTTCCTAATTAGGGCTTCCTTATTACATCACGAACATTAATCACCACATTATCCAGTAACAGATCAGACTTACCCTATCTTTCAGATCCTCATTAATCTACCAGTAAAGTTATGAGCTCCATTAATATGGTTACATTTAGAATGTCTCCCTGAAGCACAGTCTATTCATTACTGGGCTGAATAACTCAAAAGCCATACGTATCCTCCAGGCTGAAGATGTCTCTAAAATGTCAGCACTGGGCAGACCAGCCTTCCCCACACCCTCCACGTTAAGATTCCTACAGAATGTTTATTTACTGCTTTGCTTCCTATCTTAGTAGGAGGAAAATTCTCTGAGCAGGGTAAGTGTGCATCTTGCAAAGACCAAACCATGTGTTGCTGTCCAGAGTTTGACTGTTTTCCACTTGGAATGCAGAGCTAGCCCCACTTGAGAAAAAAATGTGAGATCTTCCTACAGTGGGATCACCCCATCAAGCAGAGGGAGCACTGGCAGTTCGTCACAAGCCTAAACCGGCCAGAGCTTCCTGAATACAAATTTCCTTGGATGAATGACAGTGCAAATGGCAGAGCATGGAGTTCACCTGGCCATAGTCACATTGCTGAATGTGGCCAGTTCAGATGCAGAGCCTAATGTGGTCCTACAAGAGTGCCAGTCATAGAAATGAAAGACTCTCCAACCATTCACAGTCTGTGGGGCTCCCATAAATGCCTATCATTTTATTGGGAGTGTGGGATTTTCTTTAGGAACATGACAGGAAGAAGTCTCTGAGTCTCTCAGGTTGCCTTAGAGTTCAACTCGCTGCATCCATGGCTGGATTCAGCAGTTACTTTTTGCATTTTTATTTTCTGTAGAGCAGTGTATGGATTAAAGCATGCCTTTGCCAACTGGGGGATGTAAAAATGAATAAGTAGTTAAGATATATCCTATATGCGTATGGTGTTTATCATAAGACTCATCCCAGAGAGCTTAAATAAATATAAAGATACTCTCAAGCAATTTTAGAATATTAAAAAATATTTTTCTGAAAAGAAAATAGTGAGGTCAATAAATATTTTGTCCAAAACATCACATGGATAAGACAAAACTCAAAGACAGACAAGGTGAAAGAAGGAAAATATCAGTAAAGGCAGAAGTCTATTAAAACAACTCAGCGATCACTTTTTTAAAGACTACATGTCACGGGTGCCTGCGTGGCTCAGTCTGTTAAGCATCCGACTTCAGCTCAGGCCATGATATGCTTTGTGGGTTTGAGCCCTGCATCGGGCTCTCTGCTGTCAGCACAGAGCCCGCTTTGGATCCTCTGTCTCCCTCTTTCTCTGCCCCTCCTCTGCTTGTTCTCTCTCTCTCTCTCTCTCTCTCTCTCTCACACACACACACACACACACACACACACACATTCTCTCAAAAATAAATAAGTAAACTTAAAAAAATCTTTGAGGACTAAATTTCAAAGACCAGAAATTATAGTTTTGTGAGCAGAATAATGTGAATATCAAAAATGTCAGCAAAATAATCTAGTCCTGAAATTTGGGGGGTTCATTTCATCCTGGAGATCAAGGAAACGCCTGTATTATTTAGTGAGGTATAATGAAAGGTGAGGAAAAATTAAACAGGTCTGGAAATAAATGAATAGTTTCCGGATTTCAGACAGGCATTTCTCAAAGTCTGTCACAATTTTCTTGTGGAATATGGGGAAAACTAAGGCCTGGATAATGGTACAGTTTGGTGGACTCATAGCTTATCACACCATAAAGGTCAAAGGAGCAACGTATTAATATTACATGGAAAGGAAGATCTGTAAAGGAGAGGTCTAGGGTTCTGTATTTGACCTTGCGCCAGGGAAGTGTGCCTCTCAGATTTGTAAAGTATGTAAAACTCAGGATTCAAAAAGATCTCTCAAGATTATACAGCTGGTCAGAAATCAACAAAATGAAACGTAATGCAAACAATGAAACTAAAAACCTGCATTTAGGCTGAAAAATGCCACTGTAAAGTACACAAACTAGCATAAGAATTTTATATGAAAAAATGTACATGTACATGTGCAAACACACTCTAGATGTTTTAGTTGATTTCAAGGAGAAAATGAGCCAAAAGTGTGAGCTGGCAAATGAACTACCTAATGAGATCTTAATTTATATTAACAGAAGGATGGCGTCCAGATCAAGGGAAATAATCATCCCAATAGGTGGGTCTCTGGTCAGTCCACATCTGGAGTTGCAATTCTGTGTGCCACCCTGGGGAGGCCAGGCTGGGCCGAAGGGTAATGGAGAACAGGCAGAGGTCAGCTATGAGGGAGGTCGAGGGGATGATTAGGGGGGATGCTGAGAGAAGCAGGCTAATGAGAATCTAAGTCTGAAAACTTGGGAATTTCCCATAACAGGAGACCAGACTTATTTTTTCCAGAATGAAAGTGGAATGTTAAAGGGGCTAAGAGAAAATTTTAAATAAAGGAAATTCACTATTATATAGTTCTACCACTCCAATGCAAGTTCAACAGCACCCTGATGTAGTGATTAAGAGGCTCCTTCAACAAATAAGTGACCTGAGAAAGAGAAGAGAAATGGATGTTTTAAAAGAGCCTTAAGATGGGGCACCTGGGCAGCTCAGTCCGTTAAGCATCTGACTTCGGTTCAGGTTTATGATCTCAAGGTTTGTGGGTTTGAGCCCCGTGTTGGGCTCTGTGCTAACAGCTCAGAGCCTGCTTCAGATTCTGTGTCTCCCTGTCTCTCTGCCCCTCCCCCACGCTCTCTCTTTCTCAAAAATAAAATACTAAAAATAATAATTATTAAATAATAAATGAATAAATAAATAAATAAATAAATAAATAAATAAAAGAGGCTGAAGAGATTTATCAGCCAACCAAATCATGTGGATCTTGTTAGATCTTGATTCCAACTACCTGGTAAATCAAAGAATTTTGAGATATTTAGGGAAATTATTATTGTGTTTTAATTTACTTTTTAAGGTTTTTTAAAATTTTGGTTTTTGAGACAGAGAGAGACAGTATGAGGGTGGTGGGCAGAGAGAGAGGGAGACACAGAATCTGAAGCAGGCTCCAGGCTCAGAGCTGTCAGCCAGAGACTGATGTGGGGCTGGAACTCGTGAATGGGAGATCATGACCTGAGCCGAATTTAGTCACTCAACCGACTGAGCCACCCAGGCACTCCTAGGGAAATTATTTTTCAATTAATAGCTCTACTGAGATATAACTCACATGCCAGAAAATTTACACTTTAAAAGTGTAAAATTCAGTGATTTTCAGTATAGTCAGTATATTGTATACCACTCACCACTATTTAATTCCAGAACTTTTTATCACCCCACAAAAAACATCCCATAGTCATTAAGAGTCACTGGGCATTTCCCCATTATCCCAACCCATACTAAGAATTAATCTATTTTCTCTCTCTATGGATTTGCCTTTTCTGGACACTTCATATAAATGGAATCATACAATACGTGGTCTTTTGTGTCTGGCTTCTTTCATTTAACATAGTGTTTTCAAGGTTCATTTATGTAACATGGTATCGGTACTTTATTTGTTTTTTATGGTTGAATAATATTCCTTTGTATGGATTATACCACCTTTGTTCATCCATTCAGCAGTTGACAGACATTTGGGTTGTTTCCACTTTTTGACTATTATGAATAACACTACCATGAACATTCATGTCTAAGTTTTTATATGGCCATATGTTATCAGTTCTTTAAGGTATATACCTAAAAGTGGAATTGCTGGGTCATATGGCACGTTCATTTTAACATTTTGAGGAACTACCAAACTGTCTTTCCAAAGTGGCTGTGCATTATACATCCCATCAATAATGTGAAAAGATTCAAATTTCTCCACATACTCACCAACATTTGATGTTATACCTTTTTATTACAGACATCCTAGTAACTATGAAGTGGTATCTTATTGTGGTTTGGATTTGCATTTCCCTAATAATCAATGATATTGAGAATTTTTTCATGCACTCATTGGATGTTTGTATATCTTCTTTAGAGAAATGCCTATTCAAATAATTTGTTGATTTTTATATTACTTTATTTATCTGTTTTTGAGTTGTAACAATTCTTTGTACCTGCGAGATACAAGTCCCTCACAGCTATATCATGTGAAAAGATTTTCTCCCATTCTGTCAGAGTTGATTTTTCTCTTTCTTGATGATATCACTTGGCATAGAGTTTTAATTCTTGATAAAGTCTCATTTATATAATTTTTCTTTCCTCAGTTGTATGTTTCTTTGTGTTTCTATAATTCGATTTTAAAAATAACTTTTCCAGGGGTGCCTGGGTAGCTCAGCAAGTTGAGCATGGGACCCTTGATTTCAGCTCATGTCACGATCCCAGGGTTGTAGGATTGAGCCTCATGTCCAACTCCACACAGAGTGTGGAGCCTGATTAAGATTCTCTCTCTCTCTCTTCCTCTCCACCACTCATGCTCTCTCTCTAAAAACAAAAAAATTTTCCACCAATTAATTTCATGTAGTGAATTAAATAAGTTATTAAAAACATGAAACAACAATCGTGTTGTAGTTGTGGAGATGTTAAATGCAACACATTTGATTTTATAATGGTAACTTATGAGACTGCTTTTCATGATAAAGGCGTATACCTAGTCAACTTCGGTTTTTAAATCCACATTATGTCAGCAGTTCAATTATCACAATGATTTAGTCAAATCTGAAAGGGAATGGACTCCTCTGAAAATCACCATAAATAGTAACACACTCATATCATTTGACAATTGTTTCCCTTGCCCCAAATTTCACAGAACAGTTGTTCATGAATAAGGAGGGGAGGGAACATCACTTCTAAAATTATCCTGAACCTAGTAATATCAACCTGGGTAGGTCACCTGTCCTTCCTCCCGCCCCCAGAAGGGGGAACTAATTAGAATCAGGAAAAGTGCGAAAATGTGATTTGAAGTACTTTATATTCAATACTTTATATTTGAAAATAAAAATAAAATCTTAGTTTTAGAATTCAAAATATAAAAGATGCAGTTTAACAAATATCTTCTAGGCTCTTAAGAGAAACATTGCAGAGGGGGGATGGATGAAGTAGGAGAAGGGGATTAAGAATGCACAAGGTGATGAGTTCTGAGTAAGGTGTAACATTGGTGAATCATATTGCACATCTGAAACTAATATAACACTGTATGTTAATTATACTCGAATAATAAAAAAGAAAAAGAAATTCATCAGAAATGGCAAGGATGGGGGGAAATGGTGAGTTTTATATTTGTCCAAAAGAGATGTGAGTTTTAAAATGTTGGGAAACAGGGGCACCTGGGTGGCTCAGTTGGTTAAGCTTCCGATTTGGACTCAGGTCATGATCTTACAGTTCTGTGAGTTCGAACCCCACAGCAGGCTCTGTGCTGACAGCTCGGAGCCTGGAGCCAGCTTCAGATTCTGTGTCTCCCTCTTTCTCTGCCCCTCCCCTGCCTGTGTTCTGTCTCTGTCTCAAAAATAAAATAAAACATTTTTAAAAATGTTGGGAAATAGTGACCCAATGGAATAAAGGATTGTTGTAAAGGGTCAAATCACAATGCTTCCACCCATCATTTAACCATGTTTAAATGTCTTTAAAGAGTAGATACTTAAGATAAACTAAAAGATAGTATTGCATAAAAAATATATATGGAGTAAAACGGTTCCATTCAATAATCAGTGTCCTCACATTAACTCAATTCCATAATCCCTGGGTCATTATATATAACTATGTGCTAAAAATTACATACCTTAAATACAGATATTAATTTTAATTAAGTCAGTGATTCATCTTCATAAAACGAGCAGTTTTTTTTCGAGCAGTTTTTTATAATTACTACAACCAACTGCCCTAGTTTAACCTTGCCCTATGGCTGATTCTTATTTTCACCAAAAACTGAAATTCACATGGGTCATAATCTTATGAGTAGGTCTGGTGTCCAAACTATACCTATTTTCTAGAAGTCGTGTCAACTGTAAATTTTAATTAGTTTTCAAAGAGATGGGAAATCTGAAAAATGACCCTTCAAAGAAAAATGGAAGTTTTTTTTTTACATAAATATTATTTATATGGGACATAATTAAATATGGTGATTAATACATTTTCATTTTTGCCTCCTCTCAAAACCCCACTAAAACAGGGCAAAATAAATTAAGCAGGCATGAACCCAGAAGAATAAAAAAAGCAGCAATAGGTAACAAAGGCGAGATCTCCACAAAACTTCGGAAGCCCGAAAGCAAATCGGTGGATGGCACCTGTCATAGTAAACCAGAAAGTAAAATCTCCGCCTGCTGGGAAGATCAGCAATGAACAAGTTTGCACTGCTAAACCCTGGGATGACTCGGGAATCGGAGGTGCTAGGTACTTCAGAAGCATGAATGCAGAGCAGGGCTAAAAGTGGGAAGAAAGTTGGTGGTGTTTGTGAGAAATAGACCCTCAAGCGGCGCTCCATCCCCTGCCACCCACGCAGGCAGAGAATCACCCCCGCTCCTTCGCTGGCAAAAGACAAGGAGGGGGTTCACCACATGGACTCTGATATTGGGGACACACCATCCAACCTAGGGCAAGGATAAAGTTTGTCCTGAAAAACGCAAGTGTAAATGTAGACACGGAACCGAGAGGCCCCCAGCCCCCTGCCCCTGCTCACGTCCCCTAAAACTGGCAGCCAGGGGTATGCTCCCAGGCAAGAGCCAAGCTTATTACAGTCTGCTGGGAAAATAGGCAGCCCCGTTTTCCCAATTCTGTAGATACTGATATTTGAGGTTCCCCTATGGAAAGGACAGGTTGACACCTATCAGGACCCATTGGGGTCCACTCACTGATAGGTTCCACACAGGTATGTGGAGCTTCCTATAAGCCTTAGTGCTTCAGTCTTAAATATGAATAGACAAAGTTTGTCATAAATTTGAAACAATCTTTTGGTATGGAAAATAAAAACAAAAACAGAAATGCAGAGAAAACAGCTAATTCAAGAAAACTTCGAAATAAGAAGGTATTACATCCATGATATGAACAGATTATAAACATGGGATGTTTGGAAAACAAGAAAGCATTTGACAATAATATATGATGGCAGAAATGTAAATTTTAACATAATATTCAAAACTAAAGTTGACGAAGTATCCCAGTAGTTAAAAGGAAAAAAGACAATTAGAAAATTAGAAGAAAAATTATAAGACAAGTAGAGCATCGCTCATTCATTCAGTCAGTCAACCAATACTCACTGAATGTCTGCTTTATGCCAGACACTGGTCCAGATATTCAGGCTACAGCAGTAAACAAACCAGTAGAAGATCTCTGCCCTCTAAGATTTCACATGTTAGTTGGAGGAGTCGTAAAATAAACAATAAACATAATAAATAATTATATTTTGGGAGACAATCCATGCTTTGGTCAAAACAAAAAAAATAGAGGCGGGTAGGGTATTGGGAGCATGGAAGGGTTTTTTGCTGTTTCTTGTTTTCATTTTAAATAAGACAATCAGTGCGTATCTGATTAAGAAGGAACATTTGAGCAAAGACAGGAAAGGGGTGAGAGGAACAAGAAGCAACAGCTAGTACAAAGGTTCTATGGTGGCACCTTCCATGGCATGTTGAAGGAAGAGAAAAAGACCAGTGTGCTGGAGTACAGCAAGCTAAGAGGGGTTTATAGGGGCTAGTGGCAGAGCAAGAGCAAGAATTCACACCCTAAGGGCCCTTGTGGGCCAAGCTTTGACTCTTTCATTTGAGTCGATATAGGATACCACTGGAGGAGGTCCGGTAGAGGAATGCCCACTTTGGCTTTTAACATGACTATGTGGGGCACCTGAGTGGCTCAATTGGTTAAGTGACAACTTTGGCTCAGGTCATGATCTCAAGGTTTTTGAGTTTGAGCCCCGCAATCAGGCTCTGTGCTGACAGCTCAGAGACTGGAGCCTGCTTCAGATTCTGTGTGTATGTCTCTCTCTCTGCCCTCTTCTGCTGACTCTCTGTTTCTCTCTCTCTCTAAAATAAACATTTAAAAGCTTTTATTAAAATAAATAAATACATACATACATACATACATACATAAAATGACCATGTGGCTGCGGGGCATTTGGGTGGCTCAGTTGGTTAAGCGTCTGACTTCAGCTCAGGTCATGATCACATGGCTCAGCTTGTGAGTTTGAGCCCCGCGTTGGGCTCTGTGCTGGCAGCTCAGAGCCTGGAGCCTGCTTTGGATTCTGTGTCTCCCTCTCTTTCCACCCCTCACCGACCCATGCTCTGCCTCTGTCTCTGTCTCTGTCTCTCTCAAAAATAAATAAACATTAAAAAATTTTTTTAAATAAAATGACTGTGTAAAAAAATAAAAATAAAATAAAATAAAATAAAATGACTATGTGGCTACAAGGTGGAAGCACAGAAATCCAAGAGCAAGGCATCACAGTGATCCAGGTGAGAGACAGTGCTAGCTGGAACCAGACTACTAGCAGTGGAGTGGGCCTCTTAGGGGACAATGCAGATGTCGATAAATTTAAGAAATCAGTAGTGGTAAATAAATACAAGTACAACCGCTGCTGAGCAAAAATATTGTATAACTGAAATAGCAGAAGAAATCTCAGAGCATCCAATGGGAAGCAGGAACAGAGAACAGAGTTCATGGATTCAGGCATATAGAACAGAGCTTTGGGGCGTCTGGGTGGCTCAGTCAGTTAGGCGTCCGACTTCAGCTCAGGTCACGATCTCACGGTTCATGAGTTTGAGCCCCAGGTCGGGCTCTGTGCTGACAGCTCCGAGCCTGGAGCCTGTTTCAGATTCTGTGTCTCCCTCTCTCTCTGTCCTTTCCCTGCTCATACTGTCTCTCTCCACCTCTCAAAAAATGAAGAAATGGTAAAAAAAAAAAAAAAGAAAAAGAAAAAAAAAGAACAGAGCTTTGAATTTGTTGAATTTATTTTTATTTATTTCTGACTAGTCTATATTTCCTCAAATAAACCCATATTACTTTTTAAATGTTAAAGAGCTTGCTTTTGCTCTTAGGGTCAGGTCCTGTTGTGAGTCACTTTGGAAAACTGGACGTGAACCTGAGAACTACCTCACCTGCCCAGAGTTCAGCATATAGTAGCAGAACTGGGGTTGAGGGGAGGGAGTGGTTAAAGCGAGAAGGAAGGAGGAGGAGGCCCACCTCTGTGATCTTGCTCATTAACTGGTTCTGCAGACCTTACTCAAAGTTTCCCTCCCTGAGGTGCTCCCAGCACAGAGCTGGCTCAGTGCTTCCCAAAAACAAGGCGGAACGCCCAGAACAGGGGCCACAGACTCAAATACTTTTGGGGTCAGCCAAGTAACAGATGTGGCAAGGTTGAAACTGTTCAGTCATATTATAACTCGGGAGGGTGGAGAAAATGCACGTCTTAGGTTGGTTATCCAGAAACAGGCCTGGTGTGTAAGTGATTTACTAAGGAGGCCCCTCAAGAAACCAGGGAGGGGATGGAGGATGGACAGGAGAGGGGAAGAAACCAAGCAAAGGTTCAACGTCAGAGTCTGCACCTGCACGCGAGGTAGCTCCTGGAGCCCACGTCCAGTTTCCAAAGCAAATTACTGCAGGGCCTGACCTTTAACACAAAAGCAGAGAAGCGAAAAGAGGTAACGGGAGCTCCTGCAATTTCTTTGAGTCTACTTAATAAGATCTCCTTCATGATTCCCTACCCATTGGTTTGTGGTGGGGGTACAGAGCAGAGAAAGAGTTAAAAAAAAAAAAAGGAACTGTTAGTTCTATCTGGCTTAAAGGTTCTCATCTGTTCACTTGGTGTAGTCAGTCTTTTTAGGTGGGCTTGGCCTTCTCAGATAGAAATATTTACTTGTTCACTTGCCCCACCCCTCCCCCCTTGCTTCTCTTCTTAAGGTAGTATCTTGAACTGTAGGGGGTCGAGTATGCTTTCTATAACTCCTATGACAGAGAAGGGCTGGGGGCTCCAGTTGAGGAGTCCTTTGACTTCTCTGGCCTCTGGGATGACGGCTCTTAGTCCCTCTGTAATTCCCCCAGATGTCATTCATCCCTGGTTTGGTCTCTGTCAGTTTGATCACAGTCTGGGGTGATTCCCTCCTGACTTGGTGTCAATCACACTGGCCTCCACCAGCTGTAGATCCTGGGGTCTGTGCCATGTTGTTCTTCCATCCTTCGGGCTCAGCAGCCACAGGCTTATTTACTGCTTACTTACTATCCACTCATTCAAGTCTTAACTCACCCCACACTGGTGTGGGGAGCACCAGAAGCAAAAAATGTGTTGTGGCAAAAAACAATTTTTATTGTGGTAAAATTATATATAACTTGAAATTTGTTGTTTTAACCATTTTAAGTGTCAAATTCAGTAGCATTAATTCAATTCACTGTATTATACAACCATGACCACTATTTCCAAAACTGTTTCAACGTCCCTAATAGAAATTCTGATTACCCCTTTCCCCCAGCCCCCGGTCATCTCCCACCTACTTTCTATCTCTCTGAATAGAGATATTCTAGATATTTCTTGCTAGTAGAGTCATACAATATTTGTTCTTTTGTGTGTCTGGCTTATTTCACTTAGCACAACGTCCTCAAGTTTCATCCATGTTGCAGCATGTGTTGGAACTTTATTCCTTTTTATGATTGGATTATGTTCTGTTGTATGTATATACCTCATGTGGTTTATGCATTCATCTCTTGGTGGACACTTGGGTTGTTTCCACCTTTGGTTATTGAGAATAATTCTGCAGTGAACACTGGTGTACATGTATCTGATTGAGTCCCCGTTTTCAATTCTCTGGGGTAAGAATTCTTTGGGGTAGTAGCAGATTTTTGGGTCACATGGTCATTCTCTGTTTGAGGAACTAACTGCTAAACTGTTTTCCACAGCAGCTGCATCATTTTATATTCTTTTTTTTTTTTTTTTTTTAATTTGAGAGAGAGAGACCACACACACACATACATGCAGGCAGGGGAGGGGCAGAGAGAGAAGAGGGAATCCTAAGCAGGCTCCATGCTCAGGACTAATCCTGATGCGGGGCACCATCCCACGACCCTGGAATCATCATTAAAGCTGAAATCAAGAGTTGGACGCTTGAACGACTGAGCCACCCAGGAACCCCGATTTATATTCTTACCAACAATTTATGAGAATTCCAATTTCTCCACATCATCAACACTTGTTATTTTGTTTGTTTTTGTAATTTTTTTTTTAATAAGAGCCATCTTAGTAGGTATGAAGAGGTTTTGATTTGTATTTCCCTACTGACTGATGAAGTTGAACACCTTCTCAAGTGCTTATTGGCCATTTGTGGATCTTCTTTGGAGAAATGTCTATTCAAGTTCTTTGCCCATTTTTAAATCATGTTGCTTGTCCTTTTGTTACAGGCAGATTTTAAGAGAAGTATGAGGACAAGAGACCCTTATGCCTTCAGTGAGGGCCTTACAGAGTCCAGATGGCTCACATCCCGGACTGAGTGTCTCTCATGTCTCTGTATTCTTTCCTCAGTTCTCGGTGCTAAAAAAGGTTGTGCTTTTCTATTCCTTTTCCTATAATATACTCTCTTTCTGACATTAAGAGTGATAGGTAAATTCCATAGGTAAATTGGGTTTTCCTGGCCTAAGCCAAGACAAGTTACCGCATTTTTTTCGTTTGGATATTCTTTGCTATTTTAAAACTCTTTCTATCCATGTAGAAGAATGCCTCTGATTCTGCACTTAGACAGGCAAAAGAGAATGGCATGTTAATAATGTTCAAAGTATTATTTCCATGACACATAAATGAGTTAGGTCTGGCCTTAGTGGTGTGTGTGTGTGTGTGTGTGTGTGTGTGTGCGCGCGCACATGCGCGCGCGTGCACACGTGTGATGGGAGCTATAAACTCCATCTAAAGCAGTACTTCTCAAATTTTAATATATATTCAAATCACCTGGGTATGATCCTTGGTTCACAAGACCTTTTAACAAGCTTCCAGTTGACAGTAATGCTGCGGGTCTGTGGTTTATCCATTGATTAGCAAGGTTTTAGAGGACAACTTACACATTAGAAACTTTTTGTGAATATGCCCTCAAGTAGTTCATGGGCCAAATATGGGTTTAACAAACAGTTTCCATGCTTGAAAAATGAAGGGATATGCTAGATCACTAAAGATTTCCACAAGGTACCTAGTACAGGAATCTCAAACTCAAGTGCTTATAGGCATCAGTCTGGGTTCAATGGAGACCATTAGGCTGGAGAATTTCTGCGTGTGGACAGTGCACTCTGCTCTTGAACTCTAGCTGATGGTTCCCAGGCATAAATGCTGGCACAGAGTGTCCATACTGTCCAATTTCTTAAAGAGAATTGGGATATAGAAATTTTTGTGTGTGAAATCCTCTAACTTCTATATTTTCCATTAATTTTTTTCCAAGCATCCTTCAAGCTAAAATAAGTCTGTTGGCCAGATGCGAACTTCGAGGTGCTTGCTTACTCTCTCTGGTCCAGTATTTTGCCAGACCCTGGAGAGATGTTTTAAAAAAGGACCTGGTTTCAGCTACTAAGATAAGTGTGGCCTTGTTGAGAGCTAAGATGGATGCATATGAGATAGCCAGGAAGCAATGCAAAGATGTGTGTCTGCAAGTGTGAGGAAAAAAAGATGTAAGCCGCTTAAGGAGGCTATGAAACCCAGCCCCAGTCAGAACGCAGAAACTATCCCAGAGCTGAATCTTATGATTTGTAGAAATGTCCTATGGATGGAAAATAGCTATTTATTTTGTCTTAATGGGTTAATTAGTGCTGATGGATAGACAGTGGAGCTATTACTGTTCAGTACCAACTTTGATAGTTAAGTAGGTAACAGTGACTTGAGGCAATTCTGGTTTAAGAAATAAGGGGGGCTGCAGGGCAGCTGGGTGGCTCACTAGGTTGGGCATCTGACTTAGGCCTAGGTCATGATCTCGCTGGTCCTGAGTTCTAGCCCCAGGTTGGGTTCTGTGCTGACAGTGTGGAGCCTGGAACCTGTTTCAGATTCTGTGTCTCCCCCTCTCTCTCTGCTCCTCCCCCACTCACACTGTCTCCCTCTCTCTCTCTCTCTCTCTCTCCGTCAAAAATAAATAAACATTAAAAAAAAAAAAGAAAGAAAGAAAGGGGGCTGGGTGGCTTGTTTGGTTAAGTGTCCAACTCTTGGTTTTAGCTCAGGTCATGATCTCATGGGTTTGTGAGTTTGAGGCCCACGGTGGGCTCTGTGCTGACAGCTGTGGAGCCTGCTTGGGATTCTCTGTCTGTCTGTCTCTCTCTGCCCCTTCCCCTCTGACACTCTGTTTCTCTCTCAAAATAAACAAATAAATGTTAAAAAAAAATAGATTCATCTGCAAATATTAGTGGAATCTGTCATGAATACTACAAGAAACAGAGTCCTTGCAGAAAGAAAAAGATTTTCTAAATATTGTATGGTTTGCAACTGTCTTCAGTATTATGGAAACATACAAATGATATTATGATCATTATCTGAAAAATGGAGCCATAAAACTTCATTTGAATAAACAGATGGGGTGTGGTAGGCTGAAAAATGCACCCCCCCCAAAGGTGTCCATGTCCCAGTTCCTGGAAATTGTGGATGTGTTAACTTATATGGTAAGTAGGACTTTGCCGGCATGATTAAGTTAAGGATTTTGAGGTGGGAAGATTATCCTGCATTATCTAGGTGGTACAATGTAGTCATAAAGGTCTTTCTAAGAGGGAGGCAGGAGGATCAGAGTCAGAAAGGGAGAACTGGAGGACGAGGCCATGAACCAAGCAGTGCAGGCAGTCTCCGGAAGCTAGAAAAGACAAGGAAACAGATTTTCCTCTAGGACCCCAAGAAAGGACATAACCCTGCTGACACCTTGTTTTTAGTCCATTGAGATGACTTGGGACTCCTGACCTCCAGAAGCCCAACATAATAAATTTGTATTGTTTTGAACCATTAAGTTTGTGGTAATTTATTATAGCAGCAATAGGAAATTAATACAGATGACAAAGAGATACAGAAGACATGAAGTATGAAAGTTTCTGAAATTTTTTAAGTCTCAAACATAAACAGAGGAAAGTGGTTTTCTATTTATGATACTCTTGTCACTTGCTGTCTAGAATATTTTTTATAGTTAAAATGATTTCTTGTGATATACCAAATCTCTATTGACTTGCATGCAAAATAGGAGTGACATTTTTAATACACTGCCATGCGATGAAATTATGTCACAGAAACTAAATCAAAAGAGACAATAAATGTTAATGTGGTTAGCAAAATGCCTTATAGCAAGTGCTCATTAAATGTTAGTTCCCTTCTATTTGTCCTTACAGAGCTTAGATCTTGAGTAATAAAAGCATAATATTTATACATGTTGTTGTCATGCTTGAAGTTTGTTTTTTTATCATACAGTTTTTTTAGCTTGATTGAGATAAAATACTTAAAACATTGTATAAGTTTAAAGTGACAACGTGATGATGTGATATATGTGTATATTGCAAAATGATTACTACACACAATAGGGTTAGTTAACACCTCCATCACCTCACATAATTACCTTTCTCTTTTTTTTTATTTCTTTGGTGAGAATATTTCAGATTTATCCTAGCAGTTTTCAAGTATATAAAACAGTATTGTTAAATATCATCACCAAGCTGTACATTAGATCTCTAGAACTTATTCATCTTACAAGTGGAAGTTTGTACCCTTTGACTAACATCTTCTCATTACCTCTACCCCATGCAATTGTTTTATTGTAGGGCATGAATGTACCGAAATCTTAATTTACTACATCAATAAATAGAAAGATGAAGTTAGCTAGTCTTGTTGGAAAACACTAGGCAATTAAAGGTTCAGTCTGAAACAGACAATAGAATGGGATGAAACTTACTTATTTTTGACTTAATAGTTGCCAGAATTAATTGAATCATAAATGTGCATAATTTCTTTTCATTTGGAATTTTAAAGCACCTATTCTTAGCAGTTCTTTAATATTAATTTCACGTTAAATGAATCATTATGAAATATGAGGAAAAATATTTTCAAGCCATGTGCTCATTTAAAAATATAATTTATTACTTTCTGCAGGCAATAAAAATATGCTATATTAGTTACAACATACCATGATGGGTGGAAATGCACATTCCATATAGGAATGCATTTTTACTGAACTAAAGAAAATCAGATTAACACTGCCTTAATATGTGTATACTTTTTGAAACACAATGTATCATTGATCAATGAAAAAAAGACAGATTTTTGTTTTCTGGGAATTCTGTGTCAGAGATTGTACAATGATAACGTCATTTCCCCACTCTACAATGTTGACAGAATTTAATTAAGCAAGTGGTTATGAGAGTCCCTTGCCTTCCTCTCTCTTGGTGTGGTTTAGGTCCCCTCCCCTACTTTTATTTGAAATGTGCTATTCTCTTGAGTTAATCTCATTTTAACAAACATATGTCTATTGACCTATGCTGCTGTTAAACAAGGTGTTGATTAATTAAAGGCAGACTCCCTTCCCTAGAATGAACTTCACAAGACCAGAGAATATATATATTTTTTCACCATGTTAATCCCAGACCCTGCTATAGTGCCTCAGCTGAGTTCAGCTACAAGCAACAGAGATCTAAAATAATGCTAGTGGAAACAGATTTTTTTTTCTTTATTGTAAAAGAGCTCAGTTTTAGGCAAACTAAGTGACTCCCATGATTACTGGGGACCCAGAATACTTCTACTTCTTTTGCTCTGTCATCCCTACTCCTGACTATCATCCTTGAGGATACCTTATGTTCCAACACTGCTGGAACTCCAGCCATCTTGCCTGACATTAGTTAGGAAACAGCTGAAAGGGGGAAAGGGCTAAAATAATAAAGCTCTTTGCCTTTTCTTTCTACCTTTCAAGAAGCCTTTCTGAACGTCTCCTCCAACAGTTTCCCTGTATCTTTCACTGGCTACAATGTAGTTACATGGCCTCCTAATAGCAAGGGCGTCTGGGAAATGCAGTTTTGTTTTGTTTTTAAACTGGGCACATTGCCTTGCTAAGTAGTGTTCTCATAACAACAAGGGGAGGAAGTGGTAAAATGAGATCAATAAGGACAATGTAATAATTTTTCTGTGAAGCAAATTTATTGAATTAACAAGAATATTCCTTGATACTTGTACCCCCCTTTTCTTAAATTTAAAAATGTTTTTTAAAAACTGAAATGATGGTAATTTTCTTTTTCCCTCCTAAAGTCTTTACTTGACCAGATAAAAAGTTGTTAACTGCTAGTCTTCTAATATTATTGACATTTTACTGGTCCAAGAAATTAAAAATCTACGGAATTCCTGGGACTGTATAGGTGACCTAGATTTCTGGGTTCCAAGATACTCAGATGGATCTGTCTTCAACATAGCCTATGTGCTTCATGCCTTCTGTTTAGAAATTCTCACTAGTGCTTAATTTATGAAGTAGCCTCAGCCAGTGCTAATGCTTAGAGACAGAGGAGCTGCCACCTCCAGGTCCTTAGGGATTTCTTTTGTGAAACTGAATAAACGTCATTTAAAATGGAGTCGGGGTGCCTGGGTGGCTCAGTTGGTTAGACGTCTGACTTTAGCTCAGGTCATGATCTTGCCATCCATGAGTTCAAGCCCCATGTAGGGCTCTGTGCTGACAGCTCAGAGCCTGGAACCTACTTCTAATTGTGTCTCCCTCTCTCTCTGCCCCTTCCCTGCTTGCACTTTGTCTCCCTCTCAAAAATAAACATCTAAAAAAAAAAAAAAGGACTTAAAATGGAATCAGTAGGTTAGAAGGGGGAGCTCTCACCCTACCATTTGTCCTCTATTGCAGACCCCAACAGAACTAAGCCTATAGTTTCTTACCTCAACAGGAGGAAGATTTTCTCCTGTCCCAGCAACAGTCCAGCCAATGAGAGACTGTCGCAACTCAACCAATGAAAAGTGACTACACTTGGAACTCCCACTTTGGACTTTTTATTTATAACAGCACCTCCTAACTCCCCCTTCCTCCTTTCTTCTATGAAAGAGTCTTTCTCTCCTTTGTTCTTCAGATTTGCCTATGGTTTTGCAGAAGCTTGCATGTTTCAAATTGCAGTTCTCTGCTGTTTCCAAATAAACTTTTTTTTTCTGGTCAAATAACTGACAGTTTTATTTTTAACGTTAACACTTTGCAGCAAGTGAGAGAAACTCTTTGAAAAATTAAAGGAGTAATTGTTGTGAGGATATGGGGGAATCTCGTGGAGAGCTATGAACAGAAAAATAGTTCGCCTTACAATTGGGCTTTAAAAAAGCTAGGAATGGAAGCTACCTGTATTTCTCATGGCATGACGTGGCCTTTCAACTTTTTTTGCTTTTCTTGGTGAACCAACTTTCTTTACTCCTTACATATTTTTTCTTCCCCCAGTAAGTTTGGTTGGCATGGGGGTTTGGCTCCTGTGGTATAGAAGAGGTACAGTCTCTCAGTTCTGCCATTCCAAATTCTCCAGCAATAGCTTCATTGAATCAGTGCAGGTCAGGTTAGCATTCCATTGCAAGGAGTGAGGCAATTAGTACCAATGTGTCCTCCTAAGGTGCAGTCTTTCAGCAGCCCCTAGAGAGTGAGCATGTGAGGGGAGGGAGACGTACCTGCAACAGTTAAAATACATTTCCATTTTTCCATTAATTTCCACCTCTGGCTGCCCACTGTTTCCTGATCTCAGGTGTTTTTCCCCTATCAGGGTGGGAGATCAAAGACCTTCACTATTGCACCATTTCTTAAAGCATTTTGTGCACATTCTTATTGTTTTCTTCTAATTCCATGTACATTTCCGAAGACAGAATGCTTTAAGAGGAAAGCAATGTGGTGATTACCATATATAAGCCTCCAGGGTCACATCATCTCCTCCCCCACTTCTGCTCCACCAAGAACTTAGAAAGTGCTCTAGTTCTCAGTCTGGGGCATGAGCAAGAACACAGCAAGTGGTAATAAGCAAAGCACCAGAGTAAATCTATCTGGATTTGAAGGTGCAACACCTGCTAGTAGAGTAGCAGAAAGTAGAGCTCTGCATCAGGGAAATTGGAATACTACCTACCACATAAGATCACGGTAATAAGAAAATAATCACCCTAAGGAATCAGCCCAGTGCCTGGGACTTAATAAACACTCATTAAATACTCACAGTTGAAATACCAGAGGCAAGTATCAGAGCAGGGGACAATACAGTGTTGAGGCATCAAATGAAAGTTGAAATCTAGGTGCGTGTCTGGACTAACCCTGGAAATATGAGTCTTACTACAATAGCTAGAATCCAAGACAGTTGATTCTATTTGTTGTTGAATTTTAAAGATTTGATATCAAGAACTTTATTTCTTTAAAGTTTATTTATTTTGAGAGAGAGAGAGCACGAACACACGTGGGGGAGGGGGACAGAAGGGGAGAGGATCCCAAGCAGGCTCTATGCTGTCAGCAGGGCTCACTCACAAACCATGAGAGTATGAACTGAGCAGAAATCAAGAGTCGGGTGTTTAACCAACTGAGCCACCAGGTGCCTCTGATATAAGGAACTTTGCAGCACTCAGCTGTGATGTTTTCCCCTCCAGAATATAAAGATTCTAATGGATAGATCCCATTAGAATAAACTCTATTTCTAGGAATGAAGTAATTTTCACCTACACATGATATTTTTCATTTTTGCCACATCATTTATGATTAGAATCTGTACTAATTGTTTCTAGACCCAAACAATTGGGTCTAAACCCAAAATTGTTTCTAGAGGTACGCACACTCAATTTTGTGTGCCAATTAAAACTAGGATTTTTATTTAGGTATTTGTTTCTCAGGAAATTTTCAGGAATTTTACAAAAAGTTCATTTCATTACTGCTTAAAGTATTTGGATAGTTCTATGCATACAGATGCCAAATAAAATGAGTATTTATAAGTCTCCATAAATTTACATTTATGTATTTATACATGTTACTAATTTAGGTCTAAACTAGGCCTAAACATGACATCTTTTTATCTACTGTAAAGTTGAATTAGTCTAGCAACGCTTTATTAACCACTGAATCAAAACCACATATAACTGCAATATGGCAAGACTTCAATTATTAATACTACAAATACTAGAAAAGGACCTGAATACCACAATAGATATTTTCTCTAAAGAAATAAATGGCTTGTTTCCTTTGCCAGTAGAAGCAAGTCTTTAAACATTAACTTGCTCACATTTGTCCCCACAAACACAATGACTTTCTTCTTATCGTCAAGGTACCATGATTAGTGTCATTCAAGCATGTATCTAACACAGGCTCTGCTTTGGATTTACCCACAAAGAACTATGCACATTAGTATAGCACAGACCTCTTTAGCGGGAAGGGTATATTTTCAAGAATGAATTCCTTAATACAGTTGCAGATCCTGCCAATTTTGTCTCAAATTCCCAATTGGGCTCCTTTTGGATCTCCCTTTATGGGAGGGAAAAAAAAAGATTGTTGATACTGATGAGGCTTTTGGGGTGATAGTGGGGTTCATGGGGTCTGGAGCTGACGGCCAAGAAGGAATTCTTGAGACGTCTTTGGTGCAAAAATGGTGATTTTACTAAAGTACAGGGACAGGACCCATGGGCAGGAAGAGCTGCCCTGGACCCTGCAAAGAGACAGGTTATATTTAGGAGTTGGGGAGGTAAAGTCAAGGGGAACTTTCCAATGAGATTTTCATATGCTAAAGAAGACTCACCTGATACTGGAGGCCTAGCTTATTGCCAAGCCAAGGTTGTTCTTCCCCCTAGCAAAGCATTAAGAGAGTAGGGAGTTCCTGGAGAAACATTTCGCTCTGCCTGCCTCAAGTATTTGTCAGAGCTGCAGGTTATAAATAAATTTAATTTTATCTACCATTTCCTTCTGCTTTTGTTTCCCACATCACTACCACTAACCTACAGGCTAACTTTGTCACTTACAACTTGTGTAAACTTGATAAATTACCTAATCCCTGTATTCAATTTATTCTTAGGTAAAATGGGTATTCCTTCATCATAGAAGGCTAGAAGTGCTTGAGTATTTTCATTACATGCATACACTGCTTTGCAGTAAGTTGTTTTGAAAGCAACTATTAAATTGTAGTTTTAAGATTATAAAGCACTGATTTAAAAAAATATATAAAGCTTAAGGTTAGATCCCTGATTATTTCTTTTTACAATTTGAACACCTATGAAAAACCTCCATACACTAAGTTAAAGAATAAAAAGAAAAAAATTCACCAAGACGAGGTAACATTAAGAGGAATGGAAGTTTACCGAAAATGTTTTTAAGTGGTTTCGTTGAACTGATCTGAAACCGAAACACACTGTATGGAATTGATTGGGAGGGGATGGGTAGGATTATTAACGCCCCCCAAAGATTCCTTAGTTCTGTATGACCACAGCTAGCAAACCATATTCTAGTCCGTGTTTAGAGGTTTTATCCCTGGACAAAGACTGTTTTTCTTTTAAAAAAACGATTCCCATTTTACGTCTTCCGCATTTTGGGCTGAGTCTTGCAATACCTGGGCAGCAACCTGATTAATAACACCAAGTTTTTCCTCCCCGGGTCCTTCCTGCCGTCTGGTTCTCGGCCGTGAACCCAGCAGCGATCCCGCAAAAACTAAGACATCCGCTGCTTCCCCCACAGGTCCTGCAGAGCGCCCGGCTAACTTCCGGCCGAGCCGGGGCTGCCCCCGCCCCGCCCCCACAAGCGCGAGATTCGTTGCAATTTTCCCGCGATGCCGCGGGGGCGCGCGGCACCGCTCGCCAGGTCCCAGAGTGCACTGCGGGGAAGAGCGCGTGCGCGCGGCTCCACTGCCGAGCGACCGCGGGAAAATTCCAAAAAAGTCAAACAAAACAAAAAACCAGTACGGGGCAAAGCCAAACTTGCAAGCCACAGAACCCGGGCGGAGGCGTCCTTTCTGCCACTGCCCAAACTGCTGAAGCAGCTCTGGCTGGCGCAGACCACCCGGTAAGCGAGAGGCCGCAGAACGAGAGCAAAGACGGCTGATTCCCTCGGGGGTCTGGCCGACACGTCAGCCGAAGGGTGGAGGTAGGGTAGGGGGAGGGTAGGGAGGGAAGACTCGCGAGAACGTTCGCCGCGCTTTGCGCATCTAGTTAGGTGAGCTGCGCCCCGGCCGTGTGCAGGGGCTGAGGGGAGGAGGTGGGTAGGGGCTTGATGTGGCGCGAGCCCGCGGAGGGGCGGAGCGGCGGAGCGGCGGGCGAGGGGCGTGGCCAAAGAGTGGGCAGGCCTGGGGGTGGGCCCGGCGTAGGGGTCACGCGGAAGAGAGCCCCCGGAACGGTGAGAGCTGGCAATTGGCGCTTTGGTTCTTTTGGTTCATTGAGTGCTGGCAGCTATGTCTACTTAAAAGGAGAGGAGCAAAGGTGAATTTCTTCGCCCCGGATCCGTGGGAGCTGTGAAAAGCTCTCGTCTTCTACCCCATCACCCTCTACAGCTGGCCGCTTGCTCTCCGTCGCCCTGCCTCTAGGGCGTTGGGAGGGGGCGAGCCTGTTACCCCTCTTGCCTTCCAGGTCTTTTGTCGCTGAAGGGCAGAAAGGTTCTCATGGGTGATTGTCTCCTTGCAGCTTTCTTTCTTTGACCGCCAGGCCAAATCACGTCCAAAGCCCTGATATTTTGGGGGGTTGTTTGTTGGCTTGCTTTTTTGTATATACGTGGGCGCTTTTACAACCGTGAACCCTCTGTGGTCATCGTGTATGGGCTAAAGGTTTGGAGGGCAAAAGATTAGGAGTTTTTGAAACATGACAAATTTGGGACCAGAATTTTGAAAGAGGCCGAGGAATTTTCCAGCAAAGACCTCCATGTGCCAGTGATTTTGTCCTAATCTGAAACTCTCGTGCTCCAGCTTTCACTTGTAACTTCTGTCCCATTTAGTGCATCTTAACTGATACGATTGACTTACCATTTATCACATGAGCAGGACACTTTTGGGCCACCCAACTTCAGCTATTTATGGATGTCACTCACCCTCAGTGATGTGCAGCTCAGAACCTTTTCTCACTATCCTCTTCAGGAGGGGAGGAAAGGTTGTTACAAATGGTAGAATTCATACCATGTGTTGGGATCATTTATTACATAAACATACAGAAAACATGTTCATTGTGACTTTATCCATTAAACTTAAATTGATGTTTCAAAATAATGGGCTGTGCCAGATTCACATGGAAATAAACATTCATATGCATATACAAGAAAGACCACTTCAAAACAATTTGCTTTTCCTAGTTTTATCAGAGGCCTTTTCCTGTAAAAGTTAGGTCCTGCTTCTTTAGAATTGGACTAATTATACTTTAGTATATATTACACTTCAATTCATTTTTTCATTATTCAGTCCTATTGTTGTTTTCTTGAAAAACATTTACCAGAAGTCCAGAAAAGAAAGGCAAACTCTATGTTGGAATTTTTTGTTCTCTAATAAAAAGCATTAACTTGATTGATTGGCTGGGTGTGGAAGATGTGTTGCTGCATGTATGTGAAACTGTGCATGTACATTTTAAAATAAATGGTATTTTAAACCAGTTCCATATTTCAGCAAGTAGTTCCAGTAACAATTATACAAATTTTGTATTTATGAAAACCAGCTACAAGGAGACCAGCCTGGCCAGTAGAAAGTTGGATTGATTACCTAGGCCACAGAGAGCGCCAGAGAAATCTCACATGGCGTGGCAGTTCCAAGTTGGTAGTGGTGGAGCTTCAAATCAGGCTGGAAATCAGTACCAAATGGATTTGTAAAATTTTAGTCTGGGGTATGAATATTCTCTGTTCTTGTTTATGGATCCTGACTGACTGACTTTTTCTTTTTCAATTTTATTTATTTTGAGAGAAAGAGAGTGCAAATAAGGAAGGGACTGAGAGGGAGATAGAATGCCAAGCACTGGCAGCATGGAGCTGGATGTGGGCTTGAACTCACAAACCCTGATATCATGTGAGCCGAAACCTAGAGTGGGACACTTAACCAACTGAACCACCCAGGCGCCCCTGAATGACTGATTTTAATATGAAAGAACATCTATGGGAGAAGTACATTGAGTTTGCAGTGTTTTAATAAAAATGTAGTAGAAATTGAGAAGAAAAAAACTTAAAAATTCATCAGAAAAGTTAGATAACACTACAAGTCTTGAGCATTTTATTTTCTAAATATCAATTATTATTATTTTTTTGTGCTCTGGAAGAGACCTTGCAAGTTTTCTGGTCCATTCTCTTAGACTCTTCATAAGTCCTGCTGAGCGTGTAGAAATTTCTCTGTTAAGATCAGTGATACAGGAACATCTATAATCTTGGTACCTTTCTCTAGTTATAGGAAGGCAGAGTTTTAAAGGAAATTACCTTTTTTTGAAACTGTATACTATGTATACTCTGTTTTCTAAAGAATTCAGTGGTTTTTAGTAAATTTAGTAGATTTTTAGAATTGTGCAGTGATTAGTACAATTCATTTTTAGAACATTTGCATCACCCTAGCAGCTTTGCACGTGCAAATTCATAGTCAATCCTAACTCTGGCTTTGAGCCTCAGGCAACCATTGATTTGCTTTCTTGTCTCTATAGATTAGCCTTTTGGGGGCATTTCATATAAATAGATTCATAAAAGTGCTGTCTTTTGGTTTCTTTCACTTAGCATGATGTTTTTGAGATTCATCCATTTTGTAGCATGTATCGATAGTTTGTTCCTGTTTATTGCTGAATAATATCCCATTGTATGTCTCTACCACATTTTGTTTATCTGTTCATCAGTTGGTGGACACTTGAGTTGCTTCTACTTTTTGGTTATGAATAATGCGCTGTGAGTATTCATATGTAAGTCTTTGGACGTATGCTTTTATTATTTTTGGGGGGTGTTTATGAGTGGAATTGCTGAGTTGTATAGTAAGTTCATGTTTAACTTTTTAAGAAAGTGTCAGACTTTTCCAATGTGGCTATACTATATTATATTCCCACCAGCAGTGTATGGGGGTTTTAATTTTTCCACGACTTCATTTGTTAATTGTGTCTCTTTAAATAGCCATCCCAGTGGGTGTGAAAGTAGTATCATTGTGGTTTTAATTTGCACTTCCCTTTTGGCAAACGAATTTGACTATATTTTCATGTACTTATTAGCAATTTCTAGGTCACTTTTGAAATGTCGAAACATTTTGTCCATTTTTTAATTGGGTATGTCAGCCTTTTAAAAGTAAAAGGTTTAAGAAGTAAAAGGTGATTCAGGCAGCAAAATCAGGTTTACTCAGGAACAGCAAAGGAATTGCAATTCTGGACAAGCAAACTATGGTGAACCTTAGGTGAGTCCTGAGAACAAAGCAGGAGAGTGTCCTTTTATAGAGGAAAGGAGTCTGAGAGGGTCTGTTTTGAACAAAAGTTCATTGGAAGAAAATGAGAATTTGAAGTGGTGGTGGCTTCTAATTGGTTGTAGGTGAGGGCAGCTTGCTGT
Source organism: Felis catus (assembly GCF_018350175.1). Classification (NCBI taxonomy): domain Eukaryota; kingdom Metazoa; phylum Chordata; class Mammalia; order Carnivora; family Felidae; genus Felis; species Felis catus. The sequence goes on along the minus strand of NC_058380.1, from coordinate 29,472,677 downwards.
TGCTGGGCAGAAAGGAAACCTTCCTTCTTCCTGCTGGGAGTATGCAAGTTGGGATGAATGATACGTGTATTAGTCATCTCTTCATGGTTTCCAAACTCCAGTTTTCAGTTAGGGTTCCTTATCATATTTTCACACTTTTCTTCCAATCAACTCTTCACCAATCAAGAGTTGGGTCATCTGTTCCTCGTTAGAATTGTTTTTGTCTTTCAGTGTCAGGAAGGACACTTCCTGAATGTCATGTCCCACATCAGAGGGAAGTGCACAGATTGGAAATCATGGAAGCCACGTTTGAGTAACAAACAGTGGGAGGGGGAACTCTCAGGTATTTTACATCCGAAATCTGTATCCATTCAAGGTTATAAGCTAAAAGGAGCAAAGGATCCTACCTAGATCTTCAGGTGGAATTTATTGTAGTCAGTGTGCTTGTTCCCTAATTTTACGTGATTGGGTTTCTACTTTGGAGGGTTTGTCCATGTGCAACAGGTGGTGTTTGCTATTGTATAAATGCTTTGTTTGGCAAGTAGGTAATCAAAGGCTATATGCATATCTTGAAGATATTGTGGGTTCAGTTCCAGAACACTGCAATAAAGTGAATATTACAGTAAAATAAATATTGCAATAAGGTGAGTCAGGTGGATGTTTTGGTTTCCCAGTGCATATAAATATGTTTATATTGTACTGTAATCTATTACGTGTACGATAGCATTATGTCTAAAAAAATATATATCTTAATTAAAAAGTACTTTATTGCTAAAAAACGGCTAACCATCTGAACTTTCAGCAAGTTGTAATAACTGATCACAGATCATTGTAACATATAATAATGAAAGAGCATGAAGTAGCATATTACCAGAATGTGACACAGAGACACAAAATGAGCAAATGCTGTTGAAAAAATGGCACTGATTGACTTGTTTGACAAAGGGTTGCCACAGACCTTCAGTTTGTAATAAAAGAACATAATATCTGTGAAGCACATTAAAGTGAAGCACAATTAAATGAGGTATACTTGTACTTTAGCCAGTGAGTTAAGTGTTGTTGGGCTGCTGTTGCCTTAGGGCTGGGGTTGGCAAGTTTTCCCAATTTCAGAGGGAGATTTCTAATCATTTGTTCGTTGTCGTGAAAGTCCACAAAACGGGTAACAGCCGTTCTGATGGAGGCAAATCCAGAGTCACATATGCCTCCTGGGAATTATCTTTTAATGTGGTGATGAAGTTTTAATGGGGAAAACCTGAAACACTTTAGATTTATTGTGGATGTCCCTGGGGACAGTTAGAACCACCACCACCACCACCACCACCACCACCACCACCACCACCACCACCACCACCACCACCACCACCCCCCCCCCCCAGTATGCATTGTCTTACAATCCCCCAGTGGTCTAAACATTCACAGGCCCAGTGATTCACCACAGAGAAAGATAAAACCAGGTAGTGCATACATAATGTATGTACACACATACATACATAATAATCCTGCTAGGGTTTGATCACTAATAATGATGTTAATTGGGATTATTTAATTGGCCCTTTTGAACCAAGGGTCAGGTGTTTAGGGAATAATTAGGGAGAAACCATCTTGTTCTGTGGACTTGGTTCTCGAAGACTGTACAAAGGGGGGTTATTTTGCTGAAGCAGGTAGACCTAAGGTAGTAGTAAGAATGAGGAACTGTGTAGATGGAATGGGTATGATTAGTTGCATTGAGAGTTATGACAGAACAGGTCAAAGCAAGGTACAGGAAAACCTGGTTGTAGAAGTTTGACTCAGAAATCTCCCAAGGGGTGGTGGCATTGGAGATGAGGGAGAAGTTTGCTACAGGGAAGACTAAAGGTTCACAGCTGTCAGGGACAGATCAGGGTTTCTGAGGACAGATCTAACAGAAATGTTTCTTCCTTTGGCCAAGGATTGGGAAATTTGTGGTGTGTCTCACATGATCGGATGGAGGCCCTGAAATGTGGGGCCACCCGATGGGGTGGAAGCTGGCTGTGTAGGCAATGGAAAGATTCACCTGAGGCATAACAAAGGAGACATTTATTGAATACATTGCAAGGGAGCATCGGGCAGGCAGGATAGCAAAGGAGAGATTGTCTGCTATGAGGTAGTGGATGCAGGCTGTTTTTAAAGGGGGGTGGTGAGGAGGTATGAGCAGATGGAATTTTCCCAAATTTATTACCTGTGCCTTATTGTAAGTATCCCATTGGTCAGTTAGGGCTTATGGGTATTATGGATATTATGTTGGCCTAAAGGGCCTGTCTGTGTTTAGCCAGGTGGTTGCTGTGGGCCCTTGTGCCTTGATTAAGTTTCCATTGTTCAAGTCTGTTGTCTAAAAGTGACCTCTACAAAATGCAAACAAGGTCATTGTCTCTCCAGCATAGAGAAGAAGAAAATAAATTGAGAAAAAGCAGAAAGGGGAGAATATACAGGTCTAACCTCATCATCTTGGGAAAACTGTTTCAGCTGTTGTTTGATTCAGTTCCTGGAAATCTTTAATTTTAGGTCACTGTTGGTGTGCAGGTTTAGTCAGCATTTGGGCCTTCCTTTAGATGAGACACATGGGTCCAGGAGTCAACTCTGGAGTTTTGATGGCACAAGAATTGGTCAGGAATATGCCTTTCCAGTGTGGTCAAAGAGAGTCTTTTTGAAGACGTCCTTTCCAATGGATGAAATCTTCAGGTTACAGGGTGTGGTGCTTGGAGTCTTCATTTCCTGGGAATGTGCCATGAAAACATTGCCCTATAAGCGCATGATTACTTTCAAGGGATGTAATGAGACCTTTGCAATACTGAAATATACCTTTTTTTTTTTTTTAAGTTTATTTATTTATTTTGAGAGAAAGAGAGAGAGAGAGAGCATGAGCAGGACAGGGGCAGAGAGAAAGGGAGAGAAAGAGAATACCAAGCAGGCTCTGCACTGTCTGCACGGAGCCCGATGCTGGGCTCCAGCCCACGAACTGCAAGATCAGGACCTGAGCCAAAACCAAGAGTCAGATGCTGAACTGACTGAGCCACCCAGGCGCCCCTGAAATATACCTTCTTTTATTAGCTGTAGGTCAAAAAAGAATGAAGCTGGATGCATGGGGTACTCAATAATTATATCAAAGGTGCAAACTTGTGGGTTCCAAAGGGGGTGGATCTGAGATTAGGATGGACCAAGGCAGTTCTTTTGGCCAGGGTGTTTGGAGGTTTTCAACAAATTTTGCCAGTTGAGTTTTGATAGTGCTGTTGATTTGTTCAGCTAGTCTTGAAGACCGAGGATGAGTGAAGGATGATAAGTGACAGTGAAAATGCTACAGAACTGGTCATACAGCAAAGACTCACCATAATAATCCGCCAATAAAATGAATTTCTTGGTCACTATGGAGCTAAGAAGGGTTTCTCCAGTAGGTATGATTTTTTTTTTCCCCCAAGCAGGATTTTAGCTACTGAAGAGGCAAGTAGCTTGTCTACAAGGAAAGGCTTTGACCCAGTGGGAAGAAGTGAATCACTGCCAGGACATATTTGTATCTGTGAGATGGGGGTAGCTGAATAAAGCCAATTTTCCAAATCTCGAATGGTCCATTAGGCAATTTAAAGTACCCAGTAGCAGTGAGGATAGGTTTCCTTGGATTGTATTTTGGGCAGGTGGGATGATCAGAGTAGACATTTTTTGTGGTTTTCTTACTATTTTCCCCACTAGTATTCAGAAACCTTATCGTTTTATCCATAGACCAGTTGTTTAATGCATGTACAGTGGTCAATAATGGGAACTTTAAAAATAAACTAAAAAAAATTGAGGGCACCTGGGTAGCTCATTTGGTTAAATATCTGACTCTTGATTTTGGCTCAGGTCATGGTCACAGGGTTGTGGGATTGGAGCCTCACATTTGTGTTGTCATCGCAGAGCCTGCTTGGGATTCTCTCACTGTCTCTGCCCCTCTCCTGCTTGTGTGTGCCCGTGCACGTGCACTCTCTCAAAATAAATAAACATTAAAAAAGTCAAACTCAAAATGGATTAAAGACCTAAATGTGAGACCTGAAACCATAAAATTCCTAGAAGAAAACAGGCAGTAATTTCTTTGACATTGGCCATAGAAACATTTTTCTAGGTATGTCTCCTGAGGCAAGGGAAACAAAAACAAAAATAAACTATGGGGACTACATCAAAATAAAAAGCTTTTGTACAGCAAAGGAAAGCATCAACAAAACAAAAGGTACCCTACTGAATGGGAGAACATATTTGCAAATGGCATATCCAATAAGGGGTTAATATCCAAAATATATACAGAACTTACACAACTCGACACCAAAAATAATCCAATAAAAAATGAGCAGAGGACTTGAATAGACATTCCTCCAAAGAAGACCTACAGATGGACAACAGATACATGAAAAGATGCTCAACCATCAAGGAAATGCAAGTCAAAACCACCATGTGATAGCACCTCAAACCTGTCAGAATGGCTGAAATCAAAAAGATGAGAAATAACAAGTGTTGATGAGGATGTGGAGAAAAAGGAACCCTTATGCACTGTTGATGGGAATGTAGATTGGTGTAACCATTGTGGAAAACAGTATGGAGTTTCCTCAAAGTATTAAAAATAGAATTATCACTTGATCCAGTAATCCCACCACTGTTATTTACCTAAAGAAAATGAGAATACTAATTTGAAAAGATATATGCACCCTATGTTTATTGCAGCATTATTTACAATAGTCAAGATATGGAAGCAGCCCTGTGTCCACTGATAGATGAATGGATAAAGACGATGTATTTGTGTGCATACATACACACACAGAATGGAATATTACTCAGCCATAAAAAAGAAGAGATCTTGCCATTTGCAACAACATGGACGTACCTAGAGGGTACCTAGAGGGTATAATGCTAAGTGAAATAAGTCAGGCAGAGAAAAGACATACCATATAATTTTACTCTTATGTGGAGTTTAAGAAGCAAAAACAAATGAACAAAGAAAAAAAGACAGACTCCTAAGTACAGAGAACAAACTGGTGGTTTCCAGAGGGGAGGTGGATGGAGGGTGGGTGAAATAAAGAGCGAGATTAAGAGTATGTTTTAAACTTGTGGTGCTTGGGTGACTCTGTTGAGTGTCATACTTCGCTCAGGTTATGATCTTGCAATTCATGAGTTTGAGCCCCGCATTGGGCTCACTGCTGTCAGTGATCCTTGGTCCCTCTCTCTCTCTCCCCACCTTCCCCACTTGTGCTCTGTCTCAAAAATAAACATTTAAAAAGGAGTAAACTTCTCTTGATGAATACTTAATAATGTCTAGAAGTGTTGAAGTATTATATTGTACCTGAAACTAATAAAACACTGTATGTTAATTGTACTTTAAAAAGGGGAATAAAAAATGAGAATTAAAGAATTTCTGGTGGAACTGGGTTTTTATTTGGTCCTGAACATGTTTCTCTTTTTATCATATCAACAACCATTTGTTTGTCAATATTGTTTTTCCTTTTCTGGTGGAGATTGTTGTGTGTCTCTAGTTAGTTTCTCCAGACTACCATCTGGAGGTGAGTTCCTTTGGACTGTAACAGAGGTTTGACTTTTGGACCTTTTGAAGGCAGAATTTTTTTGTGGAAATGTCAGTGAAGCGATTTCCTTTACCTTCCAGTGAATGAAGCTTAGAATGCTCCTGGACTTTAATAATAGCCAAAGCAGCAGGTAAGAATATGGCATCCAGTAATTACTGAAAGTAAGGGCTGTTTTTAATGTTATCTCTGCTGGAAGTAAAAAAAAAAAAAGCCAGGTTGTTTATGTAACATTCCAAAATCATGAGCCACTCCAAAGGCATGTCAGTGCAAAAGTTGCAATTTTGCCCTTGGCTAGGATATAGGCCGGTAAGAGTGCATATAATTTGGTCTGTTGGGCTGAAGTAACCAAAAGCAAAGGTGCTGCTTCAATTATTTCAGAGGTCAATATTGCATATCCAGCACAATATTTACTATTTTCATCTTTCCAATATGAGCCATCAGTGAACTATGAAAAATCAACATCTGAAGTTTTATGTAAATAAATAATCACATGGATCAGAAGGTGATCTGTCAGTATTTAGCAGTTGTGGGGGCTTTCATAAGTAGAGGAGGGAAGAAGAGTAGCAAGTTAAGGTTATTACAACAAGCAAGAGTGACATAAGGGGCATTTAACAGGGCAATGTCCTAGGAAGTGAAATGGCTTAATGAAAGATACTGAGTATGATGAGAGTTAAGAAGGGCTTTGGCAGCATGTGGCACAGAGATGGCTAAAGGGGATCCCATGATCATTCTTTCAGTGGCTTTACAGGAAGGACAGCAGGTATAGCTATAAGGGGTGGGGGGAGATATCTCTGGGCAATGGGATTTAGTTGTTGTCTCTAATATCCTGCGGGTCGGTGGTGATCTCCATGCTCTTGGGTGAGTACCTCAAGGGCATTCCCTTTTCCATATACAAAAAAGAAAGGGCGTTGATAATTGGGGTGTTTAAGGGTGGGGGGGGTTGTTATTAAACCAGATCTTTTAAGATTTGAAAAGCCATGTCATCTCAATCTTCATTGATTAATACATTTTTAACAAGGTCTATTAAGGTTAGGCCATAAGGGGAAAGTTTGGGATCCAGCTGCAACAATATCCTGCCACTGTGAGAAAACCTCTCAGGGGACATTGGTTTTGTTTGGGCTTTGAGAAGTTTAGGATGCCATGAAGCCTGTCTGGATCTAGATGCAATCTTTGTTGTAAGATTAGATACCCTAAGTATCAAACTTGAGTTTGAACAAATTGTAATTTTTTTTTGTTTTTATTCATTTTGGAGAGAGAAAGCGAGCACACGTAAGTGGGGAAGGGGCAGAGAGCAAGGGGGACAGAGGATCCAAAGTGGGATCTGTATGGATAGCAGAGAGCCCAGTGTGGGGCTCAGACCCACAAACCATGAGATCATGACATGAGCTGAAGGCAGACTCTTAACCGATTGAGTCACCCAGGTGCCCCTGAACAAACTAATTTTTTAAAGAGATTTCATATCCCTTTTTGGCTTGGAATTATAGCAAATGGATGCTATCTTGTGAGGAGGCTTGGGAAGTGGAGCAGAGAAGTCATCTGCATATTATATTAAAGTGGAGCATCCAGGGAACTTGATATCATCTGGATCAGCCTTTAAAGTGTGTGAGGAAATAAGAAGGGCTTTCTGTTAGGATGTCCTTGGAACCACAGTAGAGGGGATGGCCATCTTGCCAGTGCAACCCAATGAAAAGCCCCTAGCGGCGCATCAGAATGAATTGAAGGTTAACCAGCGCCAGCGCAACCCAAGGGGAAAGCCCCGAGTAGCGCGCCAGAATGAATTGGAGGTCAACCAATCACCCAGCGACAGCACGACCTGACGCGAAAAAGGCCCACCGGGACCTAAACCCGGAACCGCTGCAGCTTAAAAACCCCACCCCACCACACCGGGCGCGACTTCCCTGACTCCTCTCTCTCCGCCCACCCTGAGTCACGGAACCTCGCCCCAGACCTTAGTTCCCAATAAAGCCTTTGACTGCTAAAATTTTAGTTCTTGACTCTTACATTTACCCTTGCCTACGCCTGACCCTAACACTTTCCATGAAACCCTGGGGCATTACTGTCCAGGTTAATTGCTGTTCTTTCCAAGTAAAGGCAAAAAGATAGACTAGTTTTAATCTACTGGGATACTGAAGAAAACACTACATGAATCAGTCATGAAAGAAAATTTGCTCTCAGTATGGATGAAGGTTACTAAGGTGAATTGGGGACAACAGAGTGGCAAAGCAATGACAATATTGTTTATGACTCAGAGGTCTGATGAGCCTCCATCTGTGGCCATTTGGTTTCTTCACAGGTAAAATGGTGTTGCAGGGGATAATGAGGCCCTGGGTCTTAAAATCTATTATTGACTTAATGACATGAAGGGCCTCTTTATTTACAGGGTACTGGTTAATTCTGGGGAGAATTTTTGAGGAATCTGTTTGGATCTTTAACAGGTGGGGCACTGTGGATTCTGCAAGTTATCAGTTGAGGGTTTTGCCCACAGGGAGGGTGATAGCTGATCCATCAGGGACAAATAATTAGTGTCCTTGGAATTAGCTATATTGGTGTCAGAGACAGAGCAAATAAGATGTTGAAGCATCATTTGACTTATCTAGTTGGCTATTTTGGTTGCTGTTATCAAATTCTAGAATTATTTCCCCCTTTTGGGAGAGAACTCCCAGCATGATATTTTTCTAAGAAATGTTGGCTCAATAAATGAATAGGGTCAGAGAAACTTCAAGGAGAAAAGGGTGGGTATCTTGAAATGCCTAAGCAAAAAGGGATAGGGTTAGAGATAGGAACCCATTGAGATTTATTAGAGACTCCCACTATTTGAACTGTTTTAGTACTCTGAGGTAGAGGATGTTTAATGGTAGTGGAGTTGAGCACTGGGAATGTAGCTCTAGAATCAGTAAGGACAGAGAGAGATCGGTTCCTAATCTGGAGAGTGGTTTCACCAGGTCAACTAAAGGAAAGGACTGGGTAAAGTCTTGAAGTTCATTGGAGTTCCTTCACTGGGGTTAGGAGGACATTGGAAAGGCTCGTTAGAGGGCTGAATGAAGGTGCCTGGAGCACTTGAGCTTATAGCAGTCTTTCTTCCAATGTTTTGGCTTTTTGCAATAATGGCAGAGACCAGGAGGATTTTAGTTTTGTTTAGGAGACTTCATTTGTTGGGGTTCAAATAAAAGGTTTTTGTGCTTTTCCTTTTATTTGAATCATCTAGGATGTAGGTGACCTTGTTTACTAAATTAATTCAATCTGGAGTAGACATACTTTTTCATTCCATCCTGATCCTTTTAATTAGAATAAAAAGATCCCAGTTCAGCCTGTTAACGAACATAGCGTTATAGGCTATCCAGGTGAACTCAACATCCAAAGGAAGACCAGAATTTTCTTTAGAGATAATTTGGAGCTGGCATAATATATAATAGTCATGCATGGGCTCATTGGGCTTCTGGGTACAAGCCTGAGTCTTACTCCAGTCAGCTCACTTTGGGAAAGTTCCTGAGAATTACCAAAAGGAGTCACTTGGCAGTTCCTCAAGTCTGATTATATAATAAGGCAGCAAGGGTTTCTTTGTCCCCATGTTGTAATTCTAGACTTCTTGGAATCATTCCATTTGGTAGTTTTCATCCAGTGTTGGGCCTTGCCTTCGCTAACAAGCATATGGACTAGCTGATACAAACCAGAGAAACCAGGTTGATAAGTTTGAAAAACTGCACTAAATTCCTCAGCAAATCTATGGGGATCCTCAGTTACTTTGGGAAAATCTTTGACTATGGCTTGTAGTTCAACTTTAGCCCAGGCAACATAAGAAATTAAGGGTTTAGCATTTGGATTGGCACAAGATCTGATTTTAAAGGGGCAGGTTTTAATAGGTTCAGGGCAGAAGGTTGTGGGGAGAGGTGTGGAGAAAAAGGAAAGTTCAGTGAGGGGATCAGAATGAGAAAGCCGAGGATATAAAGGAGGTGGGGATAGTGCAGAAGGGAAAGAAGCTGTCACCAGAGACAAAGAGCACAAGGGAGGGGGAAAAAGAGGCCTTAGAAACTTTTTTGACTTCTCTTTCAGTTGTTTGCTTACCTTAGTTAATTTGGAAATGGTATTTTGTAAAAAGGTGATTTTAGAATCTTGGATACATTTGGAAGCCTCCAGGTATCAATTAAAATAGGCACCCCATTCAGTCTGTTTAATTTCAAAGCTATGGTCTTCTAATTTGGTTCTGAAAAATACAAGTTTGGGTGGTTGAAGATTCCCCATGATGGCGTTTGGAGTTCTAAGTTATCTTTGGCCAAGTTGTTACACTTAGTTAAGGATGCACAAGAGGAGGGACTGTAGTTTTTTTTAACATAAAACTGGCCAGGGTCCCAGAAGGAGGACCGTCTTGAGAGAATTTAGAGGATTGAATCTCAGAGAAGACTTATCAAACTGAAAGGGAGAAGACAACTCACAGAAGCACAAATTGGTGCCACACATAGTACTAGGGGTTGTTAGTTCCTTGCAGGTTCATTGCCTTTGAATCCCACTTCTGACACCATGAGATGTCAGTTTTTTAAAAGGAAAAATATAAACGATAACCAGCAAAATCAAGTTTATTTGGTAACAGCAGAGGAATTGAAACTCAAGAAAACTATGTTCATGAACCATAGGCAAATCTTGAGAACAAAGGAGGAGAGCATCCTTTTATAGAGGGAAAGAGGTTGGAGGGGTTGTTTTGAACAATGTCCATTGGAAGAAAATGAGAGTTCAAAGTGTTGATGGCTTCTAATTGGCTGTAGGTGAGTGAAGTGGTGACAGCCTCTCATTGGCCACAGGGGAGAATGGTTGCTGTTGGGTGCCTGCAGCTTATTGCTATGCAGAGAGGAAATCTTCATTTTTCTTGCTGGACTAAGCAAGCTGTAATGAATGATATGTATGTGAGAGCCCTCCCTTCATGACTTCCCAGTTCTGATTTTGACTTGGGTTTCCTTAACACATTTTCACAGTAGTTTGCCTTATTATTGGATTGTAAACATTCTTTGTATATTTTGAATAGAAGCCCATTATCAGACATGTGTTTTGCAAATAATTCTTTCTGCTTGTCTTCATTTTCTTCATGGTATTTTTTGAAGTACATAAATTTTAATTTTGAGAAAGTCCAATGTATCAATTTTTTTTCCCTTTTTTTTGATCTTAGGTTTATGATCACTTTCCATGAACTTTTGTGTGTGGTATGAGATACGGATCCAAATTCATCTTCTTTCTTGTATGTGTATATGCAGTTGTGCCAGCTTTGTTTGTTGGGAAAAAAAAATACTGACTTTTCCCTGCTTTTGTCAAAACTCAATTGGCCATAAATTATTCCTAGACTCATTTTTGTTTCAGTGATCTGAACACCTATTCTTATACCAGCACCACACTGTCTTAATTATGGTAGCTTTATAGTAAAGTTTGAAATTGAGTAGAAGCTGTCTAGTATTCTTATTCTTTTTCAAATTGTTTTGGCTATTCCTATTTCCTTACATTTCCATGCAAGTTTTAGTATCATCTTGTCATTTTTTTTTTTTTTGAAAAAAGCCTGCCGTGATGGATTTTAGTAGAAATTGCATTGACTCGGTAGGTCTCTTTTGAGGGAGAAATAAAATTGTAATGTGAACATGGAATGTCTTTTCATTTGTTTAGATCTTTAATTTATTTGAGCATTGTTTTATAATTTTCATTGTACAAGTCTTGTCCTTTTGTTATCTTTATTTTATAGTGTTTCCTTTTTGATGCTTTTGTGTATAAAATTTTTTTTCATATCCCATTTTTAGGTTTCTCGTTGCCAGTGTATGAAAATAAAATTGTTTTTTATATATTGGTCTTGTACCATGCAACTTTGATTATTACTTCAAGCAGGTTTTTTTGTGAATTGCTTAGAATTTTCTACATATACTGTCATGTTATCTGTCAATATAAGCAATTCTATTTTTTCCTTTACATTTGGATGCTTTTTTTGCCCCTTAAAACTTACAGTACATTGCTGAATGGAAGTGGGGAGAGTAGACATTCTTGACTTGTTTCTGATCTTAAAGGGGAAAGCATCTAATCTTTTACCAATAGGTCTGATGTTAGATGTAAATTTTTCATTAATGGTCTTTATCAAGTTGAAGAACTTTCCTTCCTATACTGTTGAGAGTTCTTATTATGATTAAATGTTGGATACACAAAATAAAGAGATGTAAAAAAAGGATATCAAAATATAAAATGTTGGAAGAGGTAGTAAAAATGAGAGTTTTAAAAAGCATTTACACTTAAGTTGCTACCAACATAAAATATACTATCAATATATGTATATAGAGAGGTTGTTAATGTGAACTTCATGGTAACCAGAAAGCAAAAACTTGTAGTATATGTACAAAAGATAATGAGAAATGAATGTAAATATGATACTATGAATAAAGTCATCAAACCACAAGGGAAGAGAGCAAGAGAAGAAGGAAGGAAGAGAGAGGAACTACAAAACAGCCAGAAAGCACTTAACAAAATGGCAATAAGTGCATACTTATCGATAGTTACCTTAAATATAGGTGGATTAAATTCTCCAATCAAAAGGCATAGAGTGGCTGAATGGATTAAAAAAACCAACAAGACTCATCTATGTATATTGCTTACAAAAGACTCCACATCTAAACAAATGTACAGACTGAAAGTAGAGGGATGGACAAAGATATTCCATGTAAATGCAAACAAAAAGAAACTATTTTACCTAAACTCCTATCACACAAAGTAGATTTTAAAAACAAACTGTAATAAAAAAAACAGAGAAGGGCATTGCATAGTGATGAAGGAGTCAATTTAAGAAGAAGATTTGGGGTGCCTGGTGGTGGCTCAGTTGGTGAAGCATCTGACTTCCACTCAGGTCATGATCTCATGAGTTTGTGAGTTTGAGCCCCACATCTGGCTCACTGCTGTCAGCACAGAGCCTGCTTGGGATCCTCAGTCCCCCTCCCTCTCTGCCCCTCCCTTGCCCTCCAAAGTAAATAAATAAAACATTAAGAAAGAAAAGAAGATATAACATTTATAAATATTTGTGTACTCAACATAGGAGTTGAGCTGAGCAAATATTAATAGACTTCAGGGGAGAAATGGACAGCAATGCATTAACAGTAGGGAACTTTAATGGCCTACTTATATCCATGCATAGATTATCCAGCTCCCCTAAAAAAACCAGGAAGAAAACATTGGGCTTAAATGGCCCATTAGATCAGATGAACATAATACATATATACAGAACATTCTATCCAGAGCAACAGAAAACACATTTTTCTCCAGTGCACATGGAACATTCTCAAGATAGGTCACATTTTAGGCCACAAAACAAATCTCAAAATTTAGGAAGATTGGAATCCTGTCAAGCATCTTTTCTGACCACAGTAGTATAAAACTATAAATAAGTTACAAGAAAAAAATTGGAAACCATACCAAAATGTGAAGATTAAACAGTCTGCTACTGAACAACCATTAGCTCAACAAAGAAATCTAAAGGGAAATTAGAAAATACCTTGGAACAAATAAAAACAGAAATAGAACATTGCAAAATCTATGGGATGCAGCAAAAGCAGTTTTATTTATTTTTTAACTTTTATTTATTTTTGAGAGCGAGCGAGCAAACACATACAAGCAGGGAGGGGCAGAAAGAGAGGGAGAGAGAGGATCTGAGGCAGGCTCTGTGCTGTCAGCAGAGAACCCAATGTGGGGCTCGAACCCACGAACCATGAGATCATGACCTAAGCTGAAGGTGGATGCTTAACTGACTGAGCCACCCAGGTGCTCCACAAAAGCGGTTTAAAAAGGGAAGCTTATTTACAGGCCTACCTCAAGAAACAGAAAAATATCAAACAATCTAACTTATCACTTAAAGGAATTTGAGAAAGAAGAGTAAAAGTTAAGCCCTAACAAAACCCAAAGTTAGTTGAAAGGATGAAATAATAAAGATCAGAGCAGAGATAAATGAAATAGAGACTAAAGAAAAAAATAGAAAATATCAGTGAGACTAAGAACTAGTTCTTTTTTTTTTAAAGACAAGTTAAACCACTTGAGTTCATTTTTTAAAAGTTTATTTATATTGAGAGAAAGAGTGAGGAGGGGAGGGACAGAGAGACAGAAAAAGAGAGAATCCCAAGCAGGCTTTGTGTTGTCAGCACAGAGCCTGATGAGGGGCTTGATCGCATGAACCATGAGTTCATGACCTAAGCTAAGATCAAGAGTCAGATGCTTAATCAACTGAACCACCTAGGTGCTCCTAGGTTTTTTTTTTTTTTTTTTTTTTTTTTTAAGTTTGAGAGAGTGTGCACACACATGCAAATGGGGGAGGGGCAGAGAAAGAGAGGGAGAGAGAGAATCCCAAGCAGGCTTCACACTGTCAGCCTGGAACCTGACAACGTGGAGCTTGATCCCATGACCATGAGTTCATAACCTGAGCTGATATCAAGAGTCGGACACTTGACTGAGCTACCCAGGTGCCCCAAGAACTAGTTCTTTGAAAAGATAAACCAAATCGCCAAACCCTAGCTAGACTCACCAAGAAAAAATGGAGGGCTCAAATAGATAAAATCAGAAATGAAAGAGAAGTTACAGTTAATACCACAGAAATACAAAGGATCATAAAAGACTGCTGTGAACAATTATGTACCAATAACCTGGACAACCTAGAAGAAATGGATAAATTCCTAGCAACATAATTTTCCAAGACTGAATCATGAGAAAATTAAAAATCTGAATAAATGTATTATTAGTAAGGAGATTGAATCTCTAAACAAAGCACTCCCAACAAAGGCCCAGGACCAGATAGCTTTACTGGTGAATTACCAAATATTCAGAGTAGATTTAATACCTGTCCTTCTCAGACTCAAAAAATTGAAGATTTGGAAAAATGTTTCCAATCTCATGAGGGGAGGAGTTAGATGGTGGAGTAATAGGGCGACCCTGGGCTTGCCTCGTCCATTGAAAATAGCTAGATCAACATCAAATCATTTTGAACATCTAGGAAGTTGGTTGAAGGATTAAGAGAACAATCTGCATGTTTTGAGGGAGAAAACTTGGCAGGTACAGGTATGGAGACTTGAATTGGGAGAAAGAAAAGCCTCAGTACTGCAGAAGGGAGGGAGCCTTTTTTGTGGAGAGGAAAAGGAAGAGGGGAGAAGAGAGCAGGATGTTGGGTTCACACAAGAGAAGCACTCCCCCAAAACCATTGACTGGGGAATCAGGAGGAACTATCACAAGTTTTTGCAAATGGTGGAGCTCAAATTTGGAGGTTTTGAAAGTCTGTACCATTAGCTGAAGTCAATCTGGGTGGGCAGCTGTGCTTCTCGGGAGAAGGGCAGAGCCCTGGGAGTGGACAGTAGATAGCGTGGTGTTGGGGTCCCCTGGGTTGCACTGGGAGAGAATGTTCCCCTTCCCAGAGTGCATTTGGAAGAGGGTGTATATCCTCTCCAATGATTAAAGACCCAGCTGGTGCCTTTGAGCAGACGTTCAACAGCAAGGGACAGAGGCACATGTAGAGGGCAGATAATCTGGTTGCAGCTTTCTGTTGTCATTCACCGTAAACTCCAGGCAGCTCTGTGGATGTGTGACTACTTTTCTGGGACAGAATGCTGCTAAGCACAGTGCTGCAAGGCTCTCTTCTGGAGGGGGGCAGCAGTCTGCCTTTAACTCCTTTAAGATTTGGAGTTTTGAATCCTGGCTGCACACCAGAGATAAAACACAGGAGAGCTGTGGCTGTGTGTGTGTCAGTGGCTCAGGCACAGAAGGCTTGAGGGCAGGCAGGGTTCTGATGGAAGTCTGGGACACAGAAGGAGAGATCATTTGCTTGTCTGGACTCCCTGAACAGTGGCAGGTGCAAGCTACCCTCCCTAAGGATAAGAGAGTGGGGTGATGCCATCTTCCCTTCCTGCACCAGCGCAGCTGGACTTCAGTGAGCAACATAGTGCCCCCAGTGGAGGCTCTAGCCTCTTACACCAAACCCCACCCCCCTGCACCCTGCTAGGGCAAGTCTGACTGTGTGAGCCAGTGCAGCTGGCCTCTGCCCCAGAGGACCAACACAGCCCCCACTGCCGACATGCACCAAGTCTACTGATCATAGAGTGCTTAGTTCTGGTGGAAATAGGACCAAACTCATTTTATAAGGCCATCATTACATTGATATTAAAACCAGACAAAAACAAGATAAAAAGAAAATCCTAGGTTAATATTTGTGATGAACTTACATTAAAAATTCTCAACAAATGTTAGCAAACCAAATTGAAAAAGGATCATACACCATGATCAAAGGAGCTTTATTCCAGGGGTGCAAGTGTGGTTCAGTGGCCATAAGTCAATCAATTTGATACACCATGTTAACAAAATGAAGGATAAAAATCAGATAATCATTTCAATACATGCAGAAAAAGGACTTGACAAAATTCAGCGTCCATTTATGATAAACTCTCAACAAAGTGGGAATAGAAGGTGGTATGTACCTCAACATGAATAATGCCATATATGACAAAATCACAGCTAACATCATACTCAACAGTGAAAAGCTGAAAGTTTTTCCTCTAAGATCAGGAGCAAAGACAAAGATTCCCACTCTTGCCACTTTTATTCAACATAGAATAGAAGTCATAGCCACAGCAATTAGGCAAGAAAAAGAACTAAAAGACATCTAAGTTGGAAAGGAGTTAAGTAAAATGTCACTGTTTGCAGGTGCTGTGACACGGTATAGAAAACCCTAAAGGTTCACCAAAAAAACTGTTAGAACCAGTAAATGAATTCAGTAATATTTCACAGTACAAAATTAAAATGCAGAAATCTGTTGTTTTTATACACTAATAATGAAGTAGCAGAAAGAAGAAATCCCATTTACAATTGCAAATAAAAGAAATACCTGTGAAAAAATTCAATAAGGTGAAATATCTGTACAATGTAGACTATAAGATATCAATGAAAGAAATTGAAGAACATACAAATAATGGGAAGATATTCCATGATCATGCATTGGAAGAATTAATATTGTTAAAAGTGTTCATACAACCCAAAGTAATCTACAGATTTAGTGCAGTCCCTATCAAAATTTCCATGGCATTTTTCACAGAAATAGAACAAATAATTTAAAGATGTGTATGGGCCTCAAAAGACCCTGAATAGCTAAATCAATCTTAGAAGAACAAAGTTAGAGGTATCATGCTTTCTGATTTCAAACTATACTACAAAGCTATAATAATTAAAACAGTATGTTATTAGCATAAAATCAGTCATTGATGGGATAGAATATAAACTTACACATGTATGGTGAATTAATTTCTGAAAAGGAGCCAAGAGTTGCAACTGGGTAAGTCTTTTCAGTAAATTGTTTTGGAAATGGACAGCCACATGCAAAAGAATGAAACTAGACCCCTATCCTGTACCATACATAAAAATGAACTCAAAATAGTTTAAAGACTTGAATGTAAGATCTGAAACCATAAAACTCCTAGAAGAAAACATAGGTGGTAAGATCCTTGACATTGGTCTTAACATTTAATTTTTGGATTTGATTTCAAAAACAAAAATAAACAAATGGGACTACATCAAACTAAAAGAGCTTCTGCACAGCAAAGAAAACCATCAACAAAATGACAAGACAGTCTACTGAATGGGAGAAAATATTTGCAAATCATCCATCTGATAAGGGGATAACATTTAAAATAAATAACTCAAGCAAGTCAATAGCAAAAAAGCCATACATTCTGATTAAAAAATGGGTAGAGTATCTGAATAGACATATTTCCAAAGAAGACCAGCAGGCACGTGAAAAGATGTTCTACATCACTAATCAGTGAAATGCAGATCAAAACCACAGTGATATATTACTTCATACTTGTTAGAATGGCTACTATCAAAAAAAGTTTTTGAGGATGTGGAGAAAGAGAACCCTTATGCACTGCTGTTGGGAATGTACATTGGTGCATCCAGTAAGGAAAATAGTGTGGAAGTTCCTTACAAAATTGGAAATAGAACTGCGATATGATCTATTATCTGAAGAAAATGAAAACACTATCAGAAATATATTGTACCCCTGTGTTCATTGTAGTTCTTATTTACAGTAGTCAAAATATGGAAACAACTAAAATATTCATCAATAGGTAAATGAATAAAGAATATGTGGTATATATACAATGGAATACTACTTGGCCATGAAAAAGAATGAAATTGTGCCATTTGCAGCAACATCGATGGATCTGAGGGTATTATGCTAAGTGAAATAAGTCAGTCAGAGAAAGACAAGTACATGATTCCATTTATATATGGAATCCAAAAAAATGAAACAAAAACCTCATAGATATGGAAAATTGGTGGTTATTAGAGGGGAAGACGGTGGTGGGGTGGATGAAATGGGTGAACAGGGCAATTTTATGGTGGTGGATGGTAGCTAGATTTACTGTGGTGATCACTTTGTAGTGTATACAAATAGCAAATCATCTTGTATACCTGAAGCTAATATAACATTACATACCAATTTCACTTCAAGGAAAAAAAAAGCGAACCTTGTGGAATATATTAACATAAGTCATAGTATGATTGAAGCATTAAAAAAAAAAGTCACCAGGGGTGCCTGGGTGGCTCTGTCAGTTTAGCATCTGACTGTTGATTTCATCTCAGGTCATGATCCAGGTGGTGGGATCGAGCACCATGTCAAGTCCTGTGCTGAGCATGGAGCCTGCTTGAGATTTTCTCTCTCTCCCTCTGCCTCTCTTGCACATGCTGCTCATAATAATAATAATAATAATAATAATAATAAAAAAGTCACCAAAGTTTGTGTCTACCTTGTAATGGTATTTTAAGTAAATCCATATAAAACATGGTGGAGATGATAAGGCAGAGAGCGTATCTGCTTTGCATTTAAGTTTTGTGTGGCTTGCTTGATGTTTAAGATTTTTTGAGTCATTTACAAACATTTAAACACTAAGCAATTTCACCTTTAAAATCCGTATTTTCTGGGTTTCTACTAAGGCAGTCTGGCAACTACATCTGACTTCTCTTGGCAGCAGCTGGTAGGAGCTAAGTTCTGGCTATCTTCTTTGGATGGTGCTCTTGTCTTCCAGTAGCCTCAAGCCCATCTGATTGCTTTACTCATTTAACTTACCCATTTTGGTTATTTTAATTTATGACCTTTGTCTGAAGTAATTTAGTAACACTTGAATCATTTTGAAATGCATTCAGTTGTCAAAGTAATACCTAGGGGGGGAAAATGGGTAATTCTGAACAAATTTATCATACTTTTTGTGGAAATTGCTACAATAATCTTTGTTCTCTGGTAAGTTCAAAGTTCATACTGTAGAAACTTTATTATTCCTGAACAATAATATGCTATATATCCTTCAGAAATCAGAGCTTTTGCCCTATTGGTTTTAAAAAAAATTAATTGATTTTATAAGCATGGATTTTTTTTTTAATTTCTTTTGGTTTCTTGGTTCATTTGTAGTAGTACTTTGGTCATAAGCCCTGTTCAATGTGTTTTGCACTTTCCAAATTATTCTCATACAGATTGTATTTGATTCTGATAGTAACCACATGTGCCAAGGTAAGAGAAGCATTAAAAAAAGAAGAAAAATAGAGTGGAGGCTTTTCAAAAAAATTAATTTGGACCAGGATTAGAAGTTCCTGAGAGATGGCCCAAAAAGAGGATAGTGCTGAAGAACTTCTGGGGTTACTTCTGTTTTTGTAATTTTTGAATATGTCTTAGTTATTACAGCATGATAACCTTTTCAGTTTCTAAAGGAGCCGAGCATTTCTGGTTACCCATACTCAACTTATTTTAGCAGAAAACATTCACCTTCAATAATAACTTCTCTTTGAAATGTTTACAGAGAAGGAAACTGAGGTTAGTGGCAAAGCTGTTGATCATTACCCCCAGAAACTGACTCTGGTCTGGTGCTCTTCTCATTGCATCGGCAGCCCCATGGCCAAGGATTGCTGATGCTCCCTATTGGAATATTCTTGAGCCAAGTCTTTGGCAGACTTTTTTTGTTGCATCTTTCTACTGTGTAAATAAAGGTATTAGAAGAAATGTAGTTTTTTGAATACTGCCCAACCAGTTTCTGCTTGGTAACTTGCCCTGAGACCCTGTGAATGCCAGCAAGTAAATTAAATCCACAGTGTGTTTGATATGCATATTTTCTCCCCAAACAAAATTTGAATTCCACAAACACAAATTGAATCATTTTCTAAATGTTTGTATATGAATGGAAGTTTCTGTCCTATCCTTCTGTAACCAATACCATAAAACTTCTTAAGGTCTATGATGCATTTGTTGTACAATGTTAATCCAAAACAAAACTTTATTCTGACTAAATTTGTAGCTATAGAGAGATACCAAACTCATTTCCATTGATCAGTACAACATGTTTGTACCAACCAGATCTAAAAAATGTGTAAAGGAGTGCCATGCTGTAAAGATCTTATTATAGTTGTAAACACAAGTGCAGCTGTTACAAATCTAGCAAAACCTCAGATTAAACAATTTAAAATTTACTGAAGATGACATTCCAGAGCCATTTTTCATAATATAAACACTCTGGGACATGCCTTTGAAATGAGTGGGATTGTCATTAATATTAATGCCACTGAATTCAAGGCTGGGACGTCATTTCTTTTTGAGCTTTATTTTCACTCCTAATTTTGGAATAGAATATGTTTTTAACCTGAAGTGTGGCATGTTTATTCACACCCTGAAAAAACTTGATCCTATTGCTTTTGAATTGTAGGAATGCAAAAATACGGTATAAGTATTTTATTCTTTATTTAAGGTCTCTTAAATTAGTTTGTTAGAATTAAGTTTGGCAAAAATTAGCTGTTAATGGAATCCAATTGCCTTAGTCAATTAAAAAAAGTAGAAGGAGTTGATATTTTAGAATTATATCAGTTTGACAATTTAGAATGCTGTATTTAAGGGAAGAATTTTATTCTAAATGATTTTGAGCATGTTTCTTGTGGTCTTGTCTTTCAGCTAGACTGCGGTAGGACAAGTTTTCAAAATCTGCACTGCTCTAATTTGTTTTTCTCCTTATTTTCCACTTAAGTGCGGTTACTGGTGGGGTATCAGTTGAGCAATATAGTATTTTCTAGAGCTACGTTCTGTGCTTTGATTTCTTATGAAATCTGGTATGATTTTTTTGTGTCAAATTTAAGAGTATACAAGAGTCCACTGGAAGCTCTTTGAATGAACTGGGTCAAGTAGTTCTGGGAGTGTGTGTGATTGTTTTGCTTTTGTTTGCTTATTTATTGATGACTGCGTTTTAAAATTCCATTTGCCTTTACTGAATTACTCTACTGGACTGTTGAGGAAGCCTCTAATTTGGGTAATAGAACAGTTAAATGATTATTACTAAACTATCCTTAGTCCTTGATTATAAAGAGGCAACATTTTTATCAAGAGGAGGCAGTTGACTCTCCCTTATTTACACTAGTTCTTCAATTTTTGTTAAACATTTTCTGATATGAAGAATTGAAGCCAACCATTGTCAAATACCATGTTGTAACCTAAAGTTGGTAACTGTGGAAGCTCAGAGCTGATCAGAAGAACTGGCTTTTTCTATCAGTATAGAAGACTGGTGTATACCTCAATGATTGCTGTTGCTTTTGTCTCCTCCTTTCTTTTTTCTTTCCTGTTTTTTTTTTTCTTTTTAATTTAAGAGTTTGTGGAGGTTTCTTTGAATTCTTTCAGCGTTTACATAAAATTCTGCATTTTGGGAAGGAAATCTGGGCAGATACAAAAGCTTCTTTTCCTGTTTTAAAACTTTTCTCAGTAATTCTAGGATTTTCCTTTATTATCATCTATTCTTCTATCCTTTCTCTGATACCACATCTTCTTGTTTCTCTTTCTAGGTTTATTCCCTGCTTTTGGTGATGGATATCCTCTAGTATCTTCTTAAATGGTGTGTGAAAGGTGAGTTATTTACTGGTCACTGCCTATTGAATGTATCATTATTCTAGTCACGATTGATAGTTTGATGAATATAGAATTCCATGTTGGAAACAATTTTCCTTCAAAATTGTGAAGGCATTGTTGCATTTCCATTTACCTTCCAATGTTTTTACAATTTTGTGTGCTATGATGTTCTTTTCATCCAATGTATTGGGTACTTGGTTTGCCCTTTAAATCTGGAGACTCTTGTCTTTTAGTTCTGAGAAAATTTGTTTTCACTGTATCCTCTCCTCCATTTTCTTTGGAGCTCCTTTGTTTGGAATTTGACCTCCAGGGCTGATCCTCTGATTTTCTTATCTTTCTCCTGTTTTCTCTCACATTGTCTTTTTGCTCTACTTATGAGAAATTTTTTCAAATTTAAATTCTTTCTTTTCTTTTAACAATTTTTTTTTAATGTGTATTCCTTTTTTTTAAAGAGAGAGCGTGCATATGCATGTGTGCCAGTTGGGGGGTGGGGGGTGGGGCAGAGAGAGAGGGAGACATAGAATCTGAAGCCGGCTCCAGGCTCTGAGCTGTTAGCACAGAGCCTGACGCAGGGCTCGAACTCATGAACCATGAGATCATGACTTGGCCGAAGCCAGACACTTAACCGCCTGAGCCACCCAGGCTCCCCTAAATTCTTTTTTTTCTATTGAGTTTTTCATTTCTACTATGGTATGTTTAATTTCCAGAATCATTCTCTGAATGTTCTTTTGTTAATATTCTGTCCTTATGTCATGGGTATAGTGTTATTTATTCTGTATTCTGAAAATGTTAACGTTAAGACTTTTGGAAAAAGATTTTAAAGTCTCTTTGCTTCCCCCCACCCCCCCCCTTGTGACTTCCATGTTGCTTTTTATCTGTATCTTTTGGTTTCCTCTTTTATGTTAGAGGTTTCTTCAGATGTCCTTGGTTGTATGCTTATATTTGCAACAGGGAGCTAAAAATCTCATTCTGAGTGCATGGGAGACACTTAACTGACTTAGATTCCCATTGAGATGGTCAGGTTTGGCCAAGTTTTGGGGAACTCTCACATATCAGTAGGCATATCAGAGTTGCTTGTCGACTGTAAGATTGAGTGGGGTAGGAAATTTGGGGAGGGGGCAGATTTCAGCATTCAGTATCCCAGTTTACATGTTTTTATGTAACTCCTAACCCTGTACCTCTACCCCACCCCATTCACTGCCCCCATTTGTTGAATTGTAGCTCTGCTCTCAACTGTGGCTATTGACTCCTGGTCCAGAGACCCTGCGTTTTATAATCTCCAGAAAATAAATCACCTCTTTTTGGTCAGGTTGGGGCTGGACTGCCAAGAGTTGGAATGATGTGGAAATGTGGATATCTAACTGCCTCTTAGATAGACTTTAAACCAGTTGACTTTATTTTTGGTCTCCTTCATCCCTATTTCCAGATATCCCAGATTTCTTTATTTCCTGATCTTATTAGTGGTCCAGCAGTATAAAATGGGATGTACAATGAGCTGGTTTTAGCTTTCTTGTTGTCCCTCTGGGATTCTGTTTTTCCAGTCTATTAAGTCAGTCACCACTTGTCTGTCTGCTTTCTAGCTTGTGAAATTCTATTACTGTTTTCTCCTTTTCTATTTTCCTCATCCATGTAAGTTTATGCCTTAAAAAAAAAAAGAAAGAAAGAAAAAGAAAAGTAAATTTCTTTATTGTCATCTTTATAGGGTTTCAGGAAGGATTGAAACCTGTGTTTATTAGTCTGGCCATCTATATCTGGACGTTCCTCCAGCAAACACCTCTCTTTTTTCTTAAATATATGTTTTCTATATATATTTTCTCCCTAAAATGGCTTGCTTGTTATTCCAAACTGTGTTTTGAAAATTCTAATTCATATATAACTAATAAATTGGGATTACCGGTAGTGACATTTCTATATGCAGCCATGTTACCAGCAAGGTGTTCCATTCTGTTTGCTGCAGGTCTGATAGATGGATGATGATATTTATTGAATGAATATTTATTAAATATCTGGTCTGTGCATAGCTTTGCACCAGGCTCTACTATAATAGTGAACTACTAAATAAGAACAGGGTAGGCTGTAATACCAAAAAGACATATTAAAGAAAGAATTCAGAGTCTTCTAGAACTTAGGATTGCTGTTATATAGTAGCTGTAGACATATCAATTGAACTGTAAAGCAAACAGACCTAGATGATCTTTTTGAACACACATGTTAAGAAGAATATCAGTCTGAGTGATTGGTAGGCTCCATAGATATATTTGTCCTCTAAGTGGTTGGAAGTAAGATTCTGGGGCTTAGGACAGGTGATAGACCTGAACTTAAAGGTGGATGGATCATCAGTAGAAGCTCATGTTATGAAAGTAAATGGAGGGGCGCCTGGGTGGCGCAGTCGGTTAAGCGTCTGACTTCAGCCAGGTCACGATCTCGCAGTCCGTGAGTTCGAGCCCCGCGTCAGGCTCTGGACTGATGGCTCGGAGCTTGTTTCCGATTCTGTGTCTCCCTCTCTCTCTGCCCCTCCCCCGTTCATGCTCTGTCTCTCTCTGTCCCCAAAATAAATAAAAAACGTTGAAAAAAAAATTAAAAAAAAAAAAAAAGAAAGTAAATGGAAAGGTTTGTGGAAAGTGAGATGAAAGAGGCCAGAAGATGGAACCCCCTGGATCACTAACATTTATGGGTATTTGGAGGAAGAAGAAGTTTACAGGCAGATAGAGTGCTCTGTAGCTTCTTCCCTTGTAGAAAGATCAAGTAAAATGAGGCTGAACATGGAGAAGTGCTTGGGAACACTATTTTTACTAAAAGATTTAGGAAACAAACAGTTTTATATTAAAAAAACCCCACCCCTATCTCTTAGAGAATATTCACCCCAGTTATAGAAGCCCTGATATATAGAGAGGTGATGGTCATCTTAGCCTGATTGTGATAATTGTAGAAAATGGACTGGATAAGGCCAGGGCTGAAAGAATTATGGGTTGGAGTGGAACCTGGGAAGATTAAAATATAGGTATATGGAGTTCTTTTAGTAGGGATAGATGTTTGGTGATGTGAGTTAAGAAAGTGCATTGATTGAAGTGTTAGAGGTCTTCCAGACTACTCCAGCTTTGATGATTCACTAGGAAGACTTCACAGAATTCAGCATGTAGTTGTCCACATGATTATGATTGATTACAGGGAAAGGACACCAAGCAAGATCAGCGATGGGAAAAGATGCATGGGATGAAGTCCGGAGGAAACCAGGCACAAGCTTCTAAAGAGTCTTTTCCCTTTGTAGTCACACAGGACATATTTCCTCCAGCAGAATTGTGACAACGTGTATAATGTCATCCCTCAGGGAAGCTCATTAGAGAGAATCAGTGCCCAAGGTTCTTACTGGGGGCTGATCACATAGTCATCCTCTGCCTAGCAGGTACCAAATTCCAGACCCTTAGTAGGAAAGTAGATGTTCAGCATAAATCACATTGTCTGTACAGCTTAGGCACTGTGAGTCCCTCTTAATAGTTAGGGAGGTGGGAACTCTTCCAGTATCCAAGTTCCCAGAGTCTAGCCGAGTACCAGTGTTACAAACACCCCTTTCTGAGGAGATGAGTTTTAGGCCTGCTGTGTTAATTCTTTTTTGCACAGTCATTTTAGGAGTTAAGCCATTTTGAGGGTCCAAGTTAAGTTTTAACCTTGGTAAATTGCAAAGGTATCTGATGGCAGGGTTAGAGTCCTGCACAGGTGTAAACTGGTGGTGTGGTAAGTGCAGGCAAACGACTAATAACCTTCTAGAAGATTATGAATTCAGGGTGAGAAATATATTCCATGGAATATTAGAACTCATGATAAAAAAGGTAATTATGGGTGAGTGGAAGGTTATGCTACGGACTGAATTTTGCCTCCATCTATTTCCTGCCGATTCATATGTTGAAGCCCTGATGTGACTGTGTTTGGAGATCAGGCCTTTAGAAGCAGTAATTAAGCTTAAATGAGGTCATAAGGGTGGGGTCAGAATCTGGATTAGTGCTTTAAAGGAAGGGGAAGGGAGATCTCTTTCTCTGCATGTGCACAAACAAGAGGTCACGTGAGCATATAGAGACGGTGGCCATCCACAAGCCAGGAAGAGAAACCTCACCAGGAGCCGAGTCATCCAGAACCTTGATCATGGGCTTGCCAGCTTCTAAAACTAAGAAAATAAACGGTGTTGTCACGCTGTTTTTGTTATGGTAGCCTGAGCAGCGTAAGGCAGATTGGGATCAGATGAGGACCTCAGCTTTATCAAGGTGAACTCTGTGTGGAGCAGGAGAATATTAACATGGCACTGGGTTTCTGTTTCTGTTGATTTTTGGTGATTTGCTGGATACTTTTTTTGTCTGTTTGCTTTTTACTTAGCTAACTCATCCCCATACCACCCTTTTTGAATTAGCATAAGTTATTAAACCAGGGTTCTGGATCTGTGCCTTCCAGTATCATAGTCAGTAGCCACATTTGCTTCTGTAAATTTAAATTCATTGGAATAAAATAAAATAAAAAATTCATTCCTTCACTTGTACCTGCCACATTTCATGTGTTCAGTAGCCACATGTGGCTAGTGGCTATCTCAGTGGATAACATAGATATGGATAGAATATTACCATCATTGCATACAGTCTTGCTTGGCAGCACTTTTCTAGATTGTTGCTTCACAACAATTCTCTCTTCTTTGTTTTCTGTCTTGGTGGTTCTGAGCTTTTCCAGGTTCAAGGCATACTTCTGACTACTAAGATTTTTGATGGGCTTCTGAAAGATTTTAAAACAACACTAAGAAATGAACAATAGTTGCAGTGCAAATTCGGCTAAAGCACAGTATGTCAAGCAGAGTCTATAACAGTATCTGTGATTATCATGCTATTCATTTGGTCACTTTTCTGCAGTATGTGCCTTTAAAAGAGATGTTTTCTATCCCTAATGGGTTTGCTTATATATCCATAGGACAAAGAACTTGGATAAGCACACATTTGTTCTCTGATACCTGTTTTCCTGTTTTATTCCCCTGGAAGTGATAAACAGGAAGCATCAGTAACCAGGCTGATTTGCTGTGAGCACTGGTTAGTCTGAGGAATCCTAGGCCAAGGGTAGGTCAGTGAAAGCTGCAAATGATCTGGCATTGTTTGGAACAGATTGTTTCATGAGATAGTAAGTAAAATAATGGTCAGAAGCCTCTTAATTCTCCATGGTACCCCATTCTACCAGTCCATGTTGTTTGTGGGAGCTGTTCTTGAGAATCCTCACAACAATGCTGTGAGGTAGGTATTATTTAATTTCTGAAGCCAAGTGAAGGCAGCATTCAGAAATTTCATATAATTTGCCCTGGGTCACCAAGCTAGTAAACAGAGATGCTGGATTCAAACCTTTCCGTTGGTCTTCACAGCTTGTGTTTTTTCCACCATAATGCAGCTGCACTTGGCCAGGGGCCCCATCTCCCCCCTGGGTGGGAAATAGCTCTCTCAAAGCTGTGTTCTTTATAAAAGGGGTTCTTTGTAAATTCCAAACACATTTAACTCCAGGTAAAGACTGAATGACCTAGAAAGGGATATTTATCCTTTTATTTTAAGGGATCATTGTTTTTATTTTAATTACATTGAAAACAGAGAAACTTTTTTTTTTTTTTTAAGGAGAAGAATCACTCATTATACCATTTTGGAATCATTTTCCCCTGCTTATACAGACACATATCATGTATTATACATATTTGTCTGCAGCTTCCTCATTTGACTTAGGAAGTTAGGATGAACATCTCTAAGTCAGTCAGGAATAGTCATTTTGTAGTTAACTGCTCTGTTACTTGAAAAATGTATTTTGTTTTTTAAATGGTTATTGTTATACCCACTTTAACTACTCTTCTTCATTTTAGCCTCTAGGTCTGTTTTTTCTTTGTATGGGGTTAGTGAGAAACAATTGTAAGACAGGAACAAAGTCTTAAATTTGGTGGCACTCAGCACCAAATAATTCCAGATGTTTGCTTTTCCCTGCATATAGAAAGAACTCAGTCTGATGCCGTGTTTGTTCTTCTCATCCTCCCTTGTCTTTATTTCTCTTCCATTTCATTTAATTTTAACCTCAATACCAGACTTGTTTTGTGCAGTCCTTGGCCTGCTGCTGTGCTGTCTTTGCCACTGGCTCTCCCTCCAGCCCCCAGTCACTGATGTGTTTCTTGGCAGGGAACGGAAATGATGGTGGTCCTTTCGCTTGACTCCGGAGCACCCCAAGTCAGCAGTAATACTTGGCATAACAAGTACCAGGGTGGGATAACCACACATCCCTGGCCTGGGATTTAAAAGTTGTTAGTTGTCCTGTGAGCTGTGGTTTAGCGATCTACTTAAGGGAGAGATTGAATTTATTTCTTACAGGCTTCTTTTTCTTGGTCATCGTCTGATATTATTGCCTTATTATTATTTTATTCCTTTTTATTATCTTTGGCTCAAATTTTCCTTTTAGCCATTTTTCTTTGATCATTTTTTCTTATCTTCCCCTTTGTGACTCTTTAGACTTCTCTATTTTATTTATTTTATTAAAAAAATTTTTTTTAATGTTTATTTATCTTTGAGACAGAGACAGAGCATGAGCTGGGGAGGGGCAGAGAGAGAGGGAGACACAGAATTCAAAGCAGGCTCCAGGCTCTGAGCTGTCAGCACAGAGCCCAATGCAGGGCTCAAACTCATAAACTGCGAGATCATGACCTGAGCCCAACTTGGACATTTAGCTGATGGAACCACCCAGGTGCCCCTGGACTTCTCTTTTTTAAATCAGACTTATGCTAATCTGATTCTCCTTCTGCTTGAATCTAATCTGATTTTTCATTGGCTCGGGACAGGGAGGGTAAGGTGAGGAAGGTGGAGGTAAATACTCCACCTGAGAATTATTTAATACAAAACAAAGTATTTGATTCCTTGTGTTTGAGAGACCATAGAGTAAGCTAGCCACTAATATCAAATGGTTTTTGAATGCAGTCTTACAAAAAGAAGACTGATAAGTCCCTACCTCCTAGGAGTTCAGGATGCATTGTGGGAGAGAGGAGCAGGCCACGTAGGAAGTGTAAGAAAAATATGTCAGCAAAGGTAAACCAACATGTGAGGGAGAAACTGTACTAGGAGATGCATTGTGAATGGCTGATAGAGAAAAACGGAAAGGCTTTCAGAAGCAGATAAGTTTTCAGCATATAGAGATGTTTTATGTTGGTGATAAATAGAGCTGTACTGTTAACTTTTATTTGAAGAAAGGTTAAATATTGACTACAGGAAAGAACCTATTCTGGGGCTTGGAAAACAAGGTTTTGTACTCAGAAGACAATTAAATATAGCTAACAACTTTAGTACTGAACTGCATAAGTTTTTACTTTTTTTTATTTTTAAAATGTGGCTGGAATATTGTTATTTATTATATGTAACATATCTAGCAATAGAATAATTGTTAGTGAAGCATTTAAAGAGATATACAGATGAATCAGAATTTCTTAAAATAACATATTTTTCTTCTTTGGGGAAATCCTAGTTAAAACTGGAAAAACTTCAAGCTTTATTATAGCTCATTACAAATTTTGGGAATTTTGATATTGTCCAGCAAAAACTTCAGTAGATTTTAGAAACTAGTTATTAATTGACCTCAGTTCTGCACATTTTTGTTGTTTTGCAAGAGTACCCTTAAGGTTTAAATCAAGTTAAAAGTAGGGTAAATGGTGTGTGCCTGTAAGGTCAGACTAAAACTATATTTTTTCCTGTCAGCACCTGAGTAGAAAAAAACTAGTTTAAGAACTTGACTATAGTTTAGAATCTTACACAAAACCACACATACTATAGTACTTTTAAAACCTGGATCCAAAATGTAGAATCATTTTGTTTTATAGAACTTAAAACTACATCTGATATTACTATGTCTGTGCTGTCCTGATACAGTTTTGGATTGCATTAGTGGTACAAGAATGATTCCTGTATTTAAGTAACATACACTGCACAGATGGTATCAGTTTTGAATCTACTAAGTAAAAGAAAACTAGAACAACAATGATTTGCCAGTTCATTTTTACTGATTTTTATTTATTTTGGATGACTGTAGTCACTGTAAAGGTGGCAGACTGAACCTGGAAACTAGAGCCAAGAACAGAGTGGGTGGGCGCCCCTCCTGTTCTCTACCACATGTCTGCTAATTTTTCCTGGGAGAACTAGCGTGAGTTCTCTCGGGGTCTAAGACTTTGCTCCTTAACATAATACTGCCATGATTAACCCCCTCTCCCCTCCTTGTTTCTTCAATTAAGTGTCTACAGGTCAATTAAACCCTCCGTAGTTCTTACATCCCTATTGTCCTTTGCCTAGTCTTTTTTTCTTATCATCCCTGGATTATGTCATCCATTTCCATGGCTTTCATTACTTTCTATGTGTGGATGGTTCCCACATCTTTGTCTTTAGCTCAGATCTGTCTCCTGTAGCCCATTGCTTGTTGGACATTTTCGTTTGGAGGTCCCAAGTATCTTGTACTCAATATGTCCTAAACTGAACTCATCTTTCTATCCAAGCAAATCCTTACTCCTCTGTTCCCTCCTTCAGTACATGATGGTACTGTACACCTAGTTCTCTAATCAGAAACCTGAGCACCATCCTTAACTCCTCCCTATACTTTTTTTGCTGTGTTCAGTCAGACACTAAATATCGCATTACCCTACATCTTAAGTGTTTCTTGGGGTGCCTGGGTGGCTCAGTCGGTTAAGTGTCTGACTTCAACTCAGGTCATGATCTTGTGGTCTGTGAGTTCAAGCCCCACATTGGGCTCTGTGCGGACAGCTCAGAGTCTGGAGCCTGCTTCAGATTCTGGGTCTCCCTCTCTCTCTGCCCCTCTCCCGCTTGCACTCTGTCTCTCCCTCTCAAAAATAAATAAACATTTAAAAAATGTTTTTATAAGTGTCTCTCATATCTAGGCACTTTTCTCCATTTTTTCATGCCATTCAACTAGGCCTTGGGTAACTAGAAGATAGGTCTTTCTGTTTCCCCTTCTAGCCCATTTTCTACACTGCTTCTGTGTGATCTTTCTAAAACACAAATCTGATTATATCACTTTGGTGCTAAACATTCTTCAGTTGCTCTTACAGGAGCATTCCTATTACTCTTACAGGAAAATCCAGTGTCCTTACCACATCTTATAAGGTCCTTTCAAATTCATCTGCTTACCTGAGCAAGGTGACAACCTTGGTTAGATTTGTTTTTCAGGCACTTGGGTGGCTCTGTTGAATGTCAAACTCTTGATTTCAGCCCAGGTCATGATCCCAGGGTCGTGGGATGGAGTCCCTCATCAGGCTCCATGCTGAGGTTAGGGTCTGCTTCGGATTCTCTCTCTCTCTTTCTCTTTCTCTCTCTGCTCCTCTCCCTTGCTCGCAATCTCTCTCTCCCTATCTCTCAAGTTAAAAAAAAAAAATTGCTTTTATAGTCCGAAATCCCCCTAACACCATTCATGAAATTTTATTGTGATCTATTGTCCCTTAGTAATCCCCTGTCAGATCTGTGCACCCTTCTTCCTAAAGATAAATCATGCATATTGCAGCAGGTAGTTGTAATGGTTGGCAGATTCCTCTGAGAAGTCTCCATCTAGAAGTTATGCTTGATATGCTGTTTTTATTACAAACTATGGAGAATCTATCTGCTGATCATGACAGATAAAGTAATGGAGGTGATTAGATGTCACCACAGCCTGTCATTTTTCCCCAGAAGTAATAAAAGAGTTAACCATCTGCTACTTGTGATGCAGGTTTTCAAACAGGCCAACAGAGGTTGACTGTAGGAAAGGTACATTATTTCTCGCCCAAGAGAATGGGATTCCTGAAAGTCTTGGGAAGAAAAGAAGGAAGGAACAAAGGAATGAATGTCACCAGTAGAGGGATAAAAATGGTGAGGTCATAGTACAAAAGCATTAATAGAGTAGTCCTTCTGCTGGTCTCTATCTTGAGATGCCCTAAAATGTTTGTTTTCATTATTAAAAAAGAAGTCAGTGTAGGCGTCTCCCAGAGAAGGGGGCAATCTCTGATTTTGGCAAGACTGTAAAACAACTGCGTTATGTCTTATTAATCTATGCTTTGTCTGAAGACAGGTCCTCTTACCTCAGTCTTTTACAAATGCTCTTCCCTCTGCTTGGAACATTCTACCTACTGTTTGAACACCTGTATATGGTTCAGGTCTCTTTCCCTGTAAACCTTGCTTGACACCCCAAGTTTAGGTTAAGTGCTCTGCTGAGTGTCCTGTGCCATAGAATGCTTCTTATACTGCAGCTTTAGTTTATGGTTTAAGTTCACTGATATGACTAATTTTATTATTTGAAATGAAAGGGGTTTCAGGAATGTTTTCCAGAGGATTGACTAGAGTCATGAGACATTTCTCCACTCCACCACTAAAGCCATGAATTTTCTTTAAACTTAATTACAATTTTGAAATATTTGTGATATACCATACTATAAGATATTCTGTGAATGAGAGCCAGCCAATCTGAGTCCAGTTGTGAATGTCTTGAACGTGAATGCCAGTATTCACATTCACATTTATGTATTTATATTTGAGATGGGGGGGGGGAGGAGCAGAGAGAGAGGGAGAGAGAATCCCAACAGGCTTCGTGCTGTCAGAGCAGAGCCTGTCACTGGGTCAAACCCATGAATGGTGAGATTGTGACCTGAGCCGAAATCAAGAGTTGAATGCTTAACCACCTGAGCCACCCAGGAGCCCAAATAGTTCTTTCAAATGTGATTTTCTTTTCTACTTACTTTACCAAAGCCATCTTTGTCATCCAAAGGACATCTGGCTCTTCGTTATTTTCTTAGAAATGAAGCCTCCTCATACATTAAATCAGTATATTTTTATTGTTGTATCATTTTAAATAGGAATTAATATAGAGAGGTTTTAATATACAGCAGACTCTTGATATTTTCAGATTTACCTCGTGCGGTTTTGATGGTTTGCAGTTTTGATCTAAAAAATTGATGACATACACTAAGTTGTGATTTTGCTAAGTCTCATATTTGAGTAGAAGGTATGATAAGACAGATTTGTGGGCGTGGGACATTGAGATAGTCAGTAAGCCTACCATACCCCTCAGAGTCTGCCTCTCGGGGTACCTTTGCTGTATACACATAATCAGAGCTTATACATTACTTCTTATGAAACAATAAAGCATTTTTTCATGGTTTCATAAAGCCAACTGCTAGTCCTTTGATGAAAGAGAAGAAATAACATTAAGATCTAAGGAAATGTTGGTTCTTGGTGTGAACAGTAAAGTTTTGGGTAAATTGAAGACTAGGATGTCTAATTAAGTTGTGGTTGTGAACTAAAATGAGAGTGAGTCCATGATAGTCATCAAGTTGGTGAACCTGTTTCAGTGAGTACCCTAACCAGTGTGAAAATTGCTCAAGTGAGTGGGAGAATGTGGAAGTTGGGTAGGTGATTCATTTGTGCTCTGAGGATATGAAGAATTTCATTATTCTTTATGGAAATATCTTTCTGTAGAAAGTCAGGGCTGGATAACAGATACAAAATATCCAGTATTGAAGGTACTTGTCAGTTCCTGAAATAAATTTTAATGTGAGTACAGTTTGATTTCATTATTTTAACATGATTTGATTTTCTTTTTGTAACACAGATTTAATGTGAAGCATCAACCCATCATAGTGCTAGGGACAATTTTCCTTTTGCATTCTAGAAGATGAAGATGTTATAGTCTGGAAATGTGCTCCACACAGATAACAAAGGTGGAGACAAAGACAGTGATGAAGAATGTGAGTAAGCTATGTGTGATGTCCATAACTCTAGTGAAGTAGTCTAATATTAGAAGTTGCTAACTGACATGTTCATCACTTGTGATATATTAATGAAGTGGAGTTTTAAGAATGCCTGAGTGGGGGTGCCTGGGTGGCTCAGTCGGTTAAGCATCCGATTGTTGATTTCAGTTGAACAGTTTGTGAGTTACAGCCCCATGCACTGACAGTATGGAGCTGCATGGGATTCCTTCTCTCTCCCTCTCTGTCTGCCCCTTCCCTGCTCACTTGCTCTCTCTCTCAAAGTAAATAAACTTAGGTTTAGAACATGCATCAATAAAAGAAAGGACAAGAACCACATGATCCTCTCAATAGATGCAGAGAAAGCATTTGACAAAATACAGCACCCTTTCTTGATAAAAACCCTCAAGAAGGTAGGGATAGAAGGATCATACCTCGGGATCATAAAAGCCATATATGAACGACCCAATGCTAATATCATCCTCAATGGGGAAAAACTGAGAGCTTTCCCCCTAAGGTCAGGAACAAGACAGGGATGTCCACTCTCGCCACTGTTATTCAACATAGTATTGGAAGTCTTAGCCTCTGCAATCAGACAACACAAAGAAATAAAAGGCATCCATACTGGCCAGGAGGAGGTCAAACTTTCACTCTTCGCAGATGACATGATACTCTATATGGAAAACCTAAAAGATTCCACCAAAAAACTGCTAGAACTGATTCATGAATTCAGCAAAGTTGCAGGATATAAAATCAATGCACGGAAATCAGTTGCATTCCTATACACCAGGAATGAAGCCACAGAAAGAGAAATCAAGGAATCGATCCCACTTACAATTGCACCAAAAACCATAATATAACCTAGGAATATAACCAAATCTAACCAAAGAGGTGAAAAATCTATACACTGAAAGCTACAGAAAGCTTATGAAAGAAATTGAAGAAGACACAAAAAATTGGAAAAAAGATTCCATGCTCCTGGATAGGAAGAACGAATATTGTTAAAATGTTGATACTACCCAAAGCAATCTACATATTCAGTGCAATCCCTATCAAAATAACACCAGCATTCTTCACAGAGCTAGAACAAATAATCCTAAAATTGATATGGAGTCAGGAAAGACCCCAAATAGCCAAAGCAATCTTGACAAAGAAAACCAAAGCAGGAGGCATCACAATCCCAGACTTCAAGCTATACTGCAAAGCTGTAATCATCAAGACAGTATGGTACTGGCACAAGAACAGACACTCAGATCAATGGAACAGAATAGAGAACCCAGAAATGGACCCAAAACTTATGGCCAACTAATCTTTGACAAAGCAGGAAAGAATATCCAATGGAATAAAGACAGTCTCTTCAGCAAGTGGTGCTGGAAAAACTGGACAGCGACATGCAGAAGAATGATCCTGGACCTCTTTCTTACACCATACACAAAAATAAACTCAAAATGGATGAAAGACCTAAGTGTACGACAAGAAGCCATTAAAATCCTCGAGGAGAAAGCAGGCAAAAACCTCTTTGATCTTGGCCGCAGCAACTTCTTACTCAACACGTCTCCGGAGGCAAGGGAAACAAGAGCAAAAATAAACTACTGGGACCTCATCAAAATAAAACGCTTCTGCACAGCGAAGCAAACAATCAGCAAAACTAAAAGGCAACCGACAGAATGGGAGAAGATATTTGCAAATGACATATCAGATAAAGGGTTAGTATCCAAAATCTGCCAAGAACTTATCAACTCAACACCCAGAAAACAAATAATCCAGTGAAGAAATGGGCAAAAGACATGAGCAGACACTTCTCCACATGAGAAAATGCTCCACATCAGTCATCATCAAGGAAGTACAAATCAAAACCACAATGAGACACCACCTTATACCTGTCAAAATGGCTAACATGAACAACTCAGGCAACAACAGATGTTGGCGAGGATGCGGAGAAAGAGGATCTCTTTTGCATTGTTGGTGGGAATGCAAGCTGGTGCAGCCACTCTGGAAAACAGTATGGAGGTTCCTTAAAAAAACTAAAAATAGAAGTACCCTAGGACCCAGCAATTGCACTACTAGGCATTTATTCAAGGGATACAGGTGTGCTGTTTTGAAGGGACACATGCACCGCCATGTTTATAGCAGCACTATCAACAATAGCCAAAGTATGGAAAGAGCCCAAATGTCCATCGATGGATGAATGGACAAAGAAAATGTGGTATATATATACAATGGAGTATTACTGGGCAATCAAAAAGAATGAAATCTTGCCATTTGCAACTACGTGGATGGAACTGGAGGGTATTATGCTAAATGAAATTAGTCAGAGAAAGACAAAAACCATATGACTTCACTCATATGAGGACTTTAAGAGACAAAACAGATGAAGGGAAGGGAAACAAAATAATATAAAAACAGGGAAGGGGACAAAACAGAAGAGACTCATAAATATGGAGAACAAACTGAAGGTTACAGGAGGGGTTGGGAGGGGGGGATGGGCTAAATGCGTGAGGGGCACTAAGGAATCTACTCCTGAAATCATTGTTGCACTAGATGCTAACTAATTTGGATATAAATTTAAAAAAATAAAAAATAAAACAAGTTAAAATATAAAATAAATAAATAAATAAATAAATAAATAAATAAATAAATAATAAAATTACATTGCCATCAACTTAAAATAGACTGTTATTTACACAGGCTATTTTAAGTGAACCTCAGAGTAACCACAGGAAAAAAATTTAAAGTAAATACAAAAAGAAAAATGAGAAAGGAATCTAAACATAACATCAAAGCCATCAAAACACAAAGAAAAGAAGAAAGGGAACAGAGAGGAATTTTTTTTAAAAAGGCCAGAAAACAATTAACAAAATAGTAATAAGTACATGCTTACTAATAAAAGTAAATGGACTAAATTCACTAATCAAAAGACATTAGAAAGGCTGAATGGATTAAAAAAAAGATCCACCATATGCCACCTGTAAGAGACTCACATCAGAAGTAGGAACAAACATAGACTGAAAGTGAAGGGATAGGAAAAAATATTCAGTGCAAGTAAAACTGAAAGAGAGCTATAATCACATCAGACAAAATAGACTATTTTTTTAAAGTTTATTTATTTATTTTGAAAAAGAGAATCCCAAGCAGGCTCCACACCATCAGCAAGGAGCCCAGTGTGGAGCTCAAACTCCTGGAACTGCAAGATCACGACCTGAGCCAAAACCAAGAGTCAGCTGCTTAACCAACTGAGCTACCCAGGTGGCCCCACAAAATAGACTTTGAAACAAATATTGTAGTAAAAGAAAAAGGAGGGCATTACTTAGTGATAAAGAGATCAATCCAGCAAGAAGACACAATACTTACACATGTACCCAGCAGGGATGCACCTAAAAATAGGAAGTGTATATTAACAGACCTAACAGGAGGAACTGAAAGCAACAGAGAAGACCTTAATACCCTGCGTTTATTGATGGATAGATCATTCAGACAAAAAAAAAAAATCAATATGGAAAAGTGGGCCTTAAACAACATATTAGACCAGACGGACTTATGAGATATATTTAGAACAATCCATCCAAAGCAACAAAATACACATTCTTCTCAAATGAATGTGAAACATTCTGCCAGACAGATCACATTTTGGGCCACAAACAAGTCTCAATAAATTCAAGAAAACTGAAATCATATCAAGTATCTTTCCTGATCACAATGGTATGAAACTGGAATTACAAGCAAAAAATGGGAAAAACCAAAAAACATGGATATTAAACAACACACTACTCAACAACCAATGGGTCACTGAAGAAATCAAAGGAAAAGTAAAAAATGCCTAGAGACAAATGAAAATAGAAATATGACATAACAAATATGACAAAAATGAAAACAAATATGTTATCTATGGAATACAACAAATGTGATTCTAAGAGGGAAGTTAGCAGCAATAACAGGCCTACCTCAAGAAACAAGAAAAATCTCATGGTACCTGGGTGGCTCAGTCGGTTAAATATCCGACTTTGGCTCAGGTCATGATCTCACAGTTTTTTAGCTCAAGCCACACATGGGGCTCTGAGCTGATAGTGCAGATCCTCTGTCTCCCTCTCTCTCTGCCCCTCTCCAGTTTGCGTGTTCTCTCTCCCTCTCCCTCTCCCTTTCCCTCTCCCTTTCCCTCTCCCTCTCCCTCTCCCTCTCCCTCTCCCTCTCCCTCTCCCTCTCCCTCTCCCTCTCTCAAAACTAAATAAACATTAAAAAATTTTTTTAAACAAGAAAAATCTCAACTTTATGCCAAAGAGAAGAACAAAACCCAAAATTACTAGAAGAAAGGAAATTAAATAAAGATCAGAGTGAAAAATGAAATAGAGACAAAAAAAAAAAAAAAACCCAGAAAAGTTCAATGAAACTAACAGTTCGTTTTCTGAGAAGATAAACAAAATTGCCAAACTCTATGCTAGAGTTACCAAGAAAAATAGAACTCAAATAAGGAAAATCATAGAATGAAAGAGAAATTACAACTGATACCACAAAAATACAAAGGATCATAAAAGACTACTATGAACAATTACATGCCAACAAGCTCGACAATCTATAAGGAATGGATAAATTCCTAGAAACATATAATCTTCCATAACTAATCATGAAGGAATAGAAAATCTGAATAGACTGTAAGGAGACTGAAACAATATCAAAAAATTCCCAACAAACAAAACTCCAGAACCTGTTTCACTCAGGTTAAACATTTTAACAAACATTCAAGGCAGATTTAATACCTGTCCTTCTCAAACTCTTCCAAAAACCTGAAGAGGAGAGAAAATTTCTGAACACATTTTAGGCCAGAATTACCCTGATACTAAAACCACAGTCAGACACCACAGAAAAAGAAAATTATAGCCAATATCCTTAATGAATACAGATGCAAAAACCCTCAACAAAATACTAGCAAACTCAGTGCAAAAATATATTTGAAGGATCATTATCACAATCCTGTTGGAATTTATGCCAGGAATGAAAGGATGGCACAACAGTCACAAATCAATCAACATGATACATCACATTACAAAATTAAAGATGAAAATTATATGATCATTTAATAGGTGAAAAAAACCCACTTGACAAAATTCAACATCCATTTGTGATAAAAACTCTCTACAAAGTGAGGATAGAGGGAACACACCTCAACATAATATAGGCCACATATGACAAACCCACAGCTAACATCATACTCAATAATGAAAAGTTGAAAATGTCTCTTCTAAGAATAAGAGCCAAACAAGGATGCCCTTACTCTTACCACTTTTATTAAGCATAGTATTCAAAGTCCAAGCCACAGCAATTAGGCAAGGAAAAGAAATAAGAAGCATCCAAATTGGAAAGGACTAAGTAAAATGTCACTGTTTGCAGATGAGATGAGATGATATATACAGAAAACCTTGAATATTCCACCAAAAAAACTGTTAGAACAAATAAATGAATTCAGTAAAGTTGCAGGATGAAAAATCAATATACATGGGCACCTGGGTGGTTCAGTTGGTTAAGTGTCTGACTTTGGCTCAGGTCATGATCTTGCAATTTGAGTTCAGGCCCCGCATCAGGCTCTGTGCTGACAACTCAGAGACTGCGGCCTGCTTCAGATTCTGTGTGTCCCTCTCTCCCTGCCCCTCCCCTACTTGAGATCTGTCTCTCTCTGTCTCTCAAAAACAAATAAAAACATTTTAAAAAGTTAAAAATGAGTCAATATACAGACATCAATCCCATTTACAATTGCATCAACAAAATGAAATATCTATGAATAAATTAAACAAAAAGCCAAATGACCTATATACTAGAAGACCTAAAACTATACAAACTACACGAAAGACCTAAAACTATAAGACAATGAAGAAAGAAACTGAAAAAGATACAAATAAACAAATATATTTCATGCTCATGGGTTAGAATACTATTAAAATGTCCACAACCACCCAAAACAATCTATAGATTCAATGCAATCCCTATCACAATTCAAATGGCATACTTCACAGAACTAGCACAAATAATTCTAAAATTCGTATAGAATAAGAGATTGTGAATAATCAAGTAATCTTGAAAAAGAACAAAGCTGGAGGTACCATGCTCCCTGATTTCAAACTATACTACAGAGCTCCAGTAATCAAAATTGTATGGTATTGAAACAAAAACAAACATAGAAATCAATGAAACAGAATTGAGAATCCAGAAATAAACACACACATATATAGACAATTAATCAATGACAAAGGAGCCAAGAACATATGATGGAGAAAGGACAGTCTCTTCAATAACTGGTTCAGGGAAAACTGGAGAGCATGTGCAAAATAATGAAACTCAACCACTGTCTTATACTATACATAAAAGTTAACTCAAAATTTATTAAAAACGTGAATGTAAGAGCTGAAACTATAAAATTCCTAGAAGAAAATGTAGGCAATAAGCTCTTTGACATCAGTCTGAGTGATATATCTGACTCCAAAGGCAAGGGAAACAAAAGCAAAAATAAACAGATGAGACTATATCAAACTAAAAAGCTTCTGCACAGCCAAGGAAACCATCACCAAGACAAAAAGGCAACCTCCTGAATGGGAGAAAATATTTGCAAACCATATAACCAATAAGGAGTTAATATGCAAAATATTAAATAACTCATATAATTCAACAAGAAAAAAACCTGATTTTAAAAATGGGCAGAGGATCTAAATAGACATTTCCTCAAAGACAACATACAGATGGGCAATGGGCACATGAAAATATGCTCAACATGACTAATTGTTAAGAAAATGCAAATCAGGGGCACCTGGGTGGCTTAGTTGGTTAGGCGTCCGACTTCGGCTCAGGTCATGACCTCACGGTTCATGGGTTCGAGCCCCGCATTGGGCTCTGTGGTAACAGCTCAGAGCCTGGAGCCTGTTTCAGATTCTCTATCTCCCTCTCTCTCTGCCCCTCCCCTGCTCGTGTTCTGTCTCCCTCTGTCTCAAAAATAAACATTAAAAAAATTTTTTTTAAAGAAAATGCAAATCAAAACCATAGTGAGATATCACTAACATCTGTTAAAATGACTATTATCAAAAACAAAACAAAACAACAACAACAAAAAAACCAATAACCAGTGGTGACAAGGATTTGGAGAAAAGGGAAGCCTGATACACTATTGGTGTGACTGTAAATTGGTGCAGCCACTATGTAAAACATTCGTACAAAAATTTAGAACTGCCATATGACCCAGGTATTCTACTTCTGCATACTTTTCCAAAGAATAAAAAACACTAATTCAAAAAGTTATACTCTCTCCTATGTTCAATGTAGCATTATTTATAATAGCCAAGATATGAAAGCAACGTTAAGTGTCCACTGATACATGAATGGATAAGGAAGATGGGGCATATTTATACAATGGAATACTACTCAGCCATAAAAAAAAAATGAAATCTTGCCATATGTGACAATTTGACCCCAAGGGTATTATTACACTAAGCCAAGTAAGTCAGACGAAGAAAGATAAATACCATATGATTTCACTCATATGTGAAATCTAAAACATCTAAGAAACAAAACAAGACAAAAACTCATAGATACAGAGAATAGACTAATGGTTACCAGAAGGGAAGACAGTAGGCAAAATGGGTGAAGGGGGTCAACTGTATGGTGATGGATGGTACTAGACTTTCAGTGATCATTTTGTAGTGTACACAATGTTGAATTATATAGCTGTGTATCTGAAACCTATTTAAATTTTTAAAAAATGATTTCTCTCCAGAATGTTTGGTTACTGAGTAAATACCTATCACTCATTCTCACATTTTTTTTTATCTTTGGCCAACAAGTCTTTCCATTTATTTTGCTTTCTCCTAGATATCAAAATATTTTTTTCCTCTCTGTAGGAGTTATTCTATTTTTTTGCTTTTTGCTCCCCCCACCCTGCCTTGCTCCTTGGCTCAGACTCTTTAGTTTCTTTCATTGTACTTGCAGATGGGAGAGAAGAGGGAGTCTTAAAACTCAGAGAAATGACCATCACTGTGACATCAAATTGGACACTGGTCTGTGAACCTGGGTTATCATTAATTGCAAACATTAGTTCCCTAACAAAATGTCATCCACAGTCAACAGCTAAATATGTGGCATACCAAGAGCAAATGGAAAAAAAAGAGAATCTGTCAGCATTTCTTATATATAAGGAATATAACTTTTAATATCTTGAGAGATGACCTTTTTACCAATATATTTTAAGAACAGACTCCAGAGTTCAATCAAATGATAATTTTCAACATATCATAGTATAGAAGGCAAAAACTAACCAGATTTACATTTCATTAAAAAAAGGAGCCTGGGTGGCTCAGTTGGTTAAGCGGCCGACTTGGGCTCAGGTCATGATCTCATGGTTTGCGAGCTCAAGCCCTGCATCGGGCTCTGTGCTGACAGCTCAGAGCCTGGAGCCTGCTTTAGATTCTGTCTCCTTCTCTCTCTGCCCCTCCTCATGTGTGCTCTGTTTCTCCATCTCTCAAAAATAAATAAAAGTAAAAAAAAAAAAAAAGGAAAGGAGGGGTGCCTGGGGGCTCAGTCGATTAAGTGGCCGACTTCGGCTCAGGTCATGATCTCCCAGTTTGTGAGTTTGAACCCATGTTGGGCTCTGTGCTGACAGCTCAGAGCCTGGACCCTGCTTTAGACTCCATGTCTCCTCCTCTCTCTGCCCCTCCCATGCTCATGCTCTCTCTCTCAGTCTCTCAGTAAATAAACATTAAAAAAAAAAAAATAAAAAAATTTAAAAAAGGAAAGGAGATGAAACTGTCTCAATCTTTATGTATTACCAAATTCAAGGGTGGCCTATACAAATAATTAGGTCATAAAGTCATAGTTTTTGCACTGGAAGCAACTTTAGGGATTGACTAAACTCAAATTCCCAGGTTCACAAATGAGGAGACTCGGACCCTGTATCAGTCACTTACCCAACTAAACCTAGAATGATTTAAGGACAGTCAAAAGCCATGTATTATAGGGGCACCTGGGTGGCTCAGTAAGTTGTGTTTAACTTCGGCACAGGTCATGATCTTGTGGTTCATGAGTTTGAGCCCCGCATCAGGCTCTGTGCTGACAGCTCAGAGCCTGAAGCCCGCTTCAGATTCTGTATTTCCCTCGCTCTCTGCCCCTCCCCCACTTGTGTCCTGTCTCTTTTCTCTCTCAGATAAATAAACATTAAGAAAAAAAAATTTTTTTAATGCCACGTATTATAGAGCAATAAAAACACACTGAAGAGAGGGAGATGACCTTGACCCAGCCCTGTCATTGCCACACTTCCAGTCTTTATTCTATGCTACTGCCTTAAATTTGAGGTACACCTCCACTGGGGATCTACAGAGATTTTCTAAGGAATACACAGGCACAATTAGTTTTAAGATCAACTTCTAGTTCTTCATCTTTCTTATGTACTGTTACTCTGTTCAGGTGACTGTTAAAAAAAATACTGCAAACGGGGTGGCTTATAAATAACAGAAATGTATTTCTTACAGTTCTGAAGGCTGAGAAGTCCAAGTTCAAGACACCATAGATTCAGTGTCTAGTATGGGCTTACTTCCTAGTTCACAGACAGCCATCTTTTTGCTGTGGACTCACACATTAGAAAGGATTATGTGGCTCTCTGGGTCCTCTTTTATAAGGGAGTAATTCTACTCATAAATGCTCCATCTTCATGACCTAATCACCTCTCAAAACCTTACCTCCAGATACCATCACTTTGGGGATAAAGTTTCAAAATATGAATTTGGCATCATTCTCTTTCCTAAAAACTCTGCAAGAACAAGTAAAGTCTAACCTCCTGTTTTCCTCCCTCTCCTGTCATAATCATTTCTCTCCCACTTTGCAGAAGAAAGTTGTGATGCTATACTGTGAAGTAAGAAACATGTTTTTTGGTCTTTATCCAATGTTCCTGGCTCACAACTCCCAAACCCTTGGAATTTCCTAAGTGATAAGAGTAATGGGAATATCTTCTGTTCTATTTGGTCTCTAGTTCTTGGTTACTGAAATAGCTTCACAGACATAAAGGTGAAATGGGCGTCTTGTTATTTATAATAAGCCACACTCAACCATACTTGAGTTTATGTTAATGCTTTTGGAAAGCTCCTGAGGATAGAGGCTGGTTGCCAGGGGAACCAATCATGATTCACGTGTTGGAACTTTCAGCCTCACCCCTCCACACATACCTCCAAGGAGGAGAGAGGGGCTGGAGGATGAATCAATCACCAATGGCCAATGATTTCATCAATCATACCTCCATAACAAAGCCTCCATAAAAATCCCTGAACTTTGGGGTTTAGGAGAGCTTCCGTGTTGGTAAAAAAGAATGCATCCACGTGCCGGAGGGTGGTATACACCAAACTCCACAGAGACTGAAGCTCCTGTACTAGGCACCCTCTGGACCCTGCTTGTCTCTTCATCTGGCTATTCATCTGTTTCTTGTTGTACACTTTGTAATAAACTAGTAATATGGCAAGTAAACTTGTTTTCCTGAGTCCTACGATCTGCTCTAGCAAATGAATCAAACCCAAGGAGGGGGTGATGGGAACCTTCAATTTACAGCTGGTAGGTCAGAAGTGTGGGTGACAACCTGGACTTGTAATCTGTCCGAAGGGTGAGGAGGAAGGGCAATCTTGTAGGAGCCAGCTCTTAACCTGTGCAATCTAACACTATCTCCAGCTGGTGTCTGAGAATTGCTTGGTGTGGGGAAACCCCTACACCTTTGGTGCCCAGAGTGTGAGAAGTGAAATAAAGTATTATGTGAGTACAGTATTAACAGCAGAGGAGAGGCAAAGGAAGGGAAATGTGTTTTCCCTTTACAGAAGCCATTCCTGACTATTACTCCACCTGACTCTCCCTGAGGTACATAATAGTGCTAAGATGTCAAAACCAGGGCTCCAAACAGGGACCACTCAAAAGATTAGCACTGACACATTTCTCAAGGAAAATATCACCACCATCCCATCCATCAAGAGCTTCAGTTCACATAAAATCTTACTTTTACGTTTAACAGATTATTTTCAAAATTTGTAAAATGTTTACATCATTTTAATCAACTGTGTATTAGGAATAACTAAAAAGATAATTCAGAAGAAACTTTAAATGTATAATCTTAAATTCCATGCATTTTTATTGCAGAATCTTTTGAAACTCTATTATGTGTATTTTTTTTTAACGTTTATTTATTTTTGAGACAGAGACGGAGCATGAACAGGGGAGGGTCAGAGAGAGAGGAAGACACAGAATGTGAAACAAGCTCCAGGCTCTGAGCTGTCAGCACAGAGCCTGACATGGGGCTTGAACTCCTGGATCGCGAGATCATGACCTGAGCTGAAGTCAGACGCTTAACCGACTGAGCCACCCAGGCGCCCCAATTACGTGTATTTTTGTATTCACTGTATTCTACTCAGTCAGAGGCAGTTTCTCCACCCTTTGAACTGTCTAAAATGTCAACTTCCCCACACTTGCCTCATTGTCAGCTGAAATTGCACCCTTCCCTGAGGGCTCTGAGACCCCTGTCTTTTCCCACCCATGCTCTACTACCCCTATATTTTCCTTCCCATCTCTTTTAAGACTTTTCTCCCTATCCATCATCTCCTTTTCTCTTGGCCTATTATAAACTTTTCTTTCCCCATCCTAAAAAGAATAAAGCGAAAACCTTTTCTTTGATCATGTCATCCTACTTCCTACTTCCTTCTTTTCCTTCACAGTCAAGCTTCTTGAAAGAACAGTCTACACTCACTCACTGCTGTCTCCATTTCCTCAGTAATTGTTCCTCAGTTTCCAGAAATGAC
This sequence comes from Felis catus, assembly GCF_018350175.1. NCBI lineage: Eukaryota > Metazoa > Chordata > Mammalia > Carnivora > Felidae > Felis > Felis catus. The sequence goes on along the minus strand of NC_058380.1, from coordinate 29,427,686 downwards.
TTCTGCTCCCACCATCATGTTGAAGATTTGTGAACAAAGATCAACAGCAACTCTGTGTTACTAAACCTCCTGGGACAAGTCCGGTAGTAACTGTTCAGGCCTTACCTTGTTTGCCTTCTCTGCAGCAACAAAGAGCTTAGTACTTGCCCTACACGGGCCCTCCTCCCTCGGTTTCACGAACACCACTCTTCCTTTCTCCAGCAGCTCCTTCTAAGTCAGTCCTTCTGAGGGCTCATCTTCCTCTGGCCATCACACAAAACATGTTTGTCAGGACTGATTCTCTGTCCTTGCAGATCTTCAACTGTGTAAAACATCCCACCTCTACACACACAACATACCACAAAAGCCTATCCCCATGCCATTTTAAAAACTTAGGCTGACATTCTCTCCATGTCCTTGCCCTGGAAGAATGACCTTAACCATTACCAAAGCAAAAGCTCTAATTCTAAGACCAAAAGGGATATTAAGAGAGGCCTCTGCAAAAGACAAAGAATAGGGAGAGATTTATGTCTCTGGATCCCTCTACCCTCTATGTGTTACTTATGATCCTAACTCCATATTCTCCCCCAGGCCTGCTAGTGACACCTGATTGCACCACACACTACTGCCTTGGCAACAAATGGAGAATCAATTGTACCACACCCGAACTGACCAATTATTATCTGACCAAGGACCACTTTAAGCAACAGACTGGCAAACTGGCAAAACTGCACAATCAGCTATTTTCAAAAACTGGGTTGGAATTTTCAGTTTAACTCATTTACCTCAGTGGTTTTGATGACAATGAGGAGGACTGGTACAGGACACAGGGTAATATTAAATGCCCAAAGATGATAAACTACCCACTAGATTTCAATCATGGGAAGAAGGAGAAGGTGAGATCAAAACAGTGGTCTACAATGAATCACTTCCAATCATTCACCATTATCATTATTAGCATGTCACTGGTGGTAAGTTGGGCCAAGATTCCTCCTTCTTGGAACTAGACTTGGCAAGAGAATAAGACAGACTGATGACAGACAGACAAGGATGAGAAGGAAAAATCTCCTGAGCTTCAGGAAGGAGTGAAGAAGCAAATCTCAAAAGTAACCCTATAGCCTGGCCTTTGATTTTTTTTGTTAAATGTAAATGCCTTAAGAAAGGGCGTCCCATACTTTTAAACATTAATGTGAATGTCTTAGAAGGGACTTTCTGACAGTGAGTAAAGATGGCGGGGTACCCTACCCAGTAATGGGAAAGGCAGAACAGACCAACGTGCCACTGGTGGGTGAAATGAGAAGGTGTCAAAGACAAATTCTGCCTATAGCCAACCTGGGCAATTTCGAAATATTCAGCCTGCCATTTCTGAAATATTCAGTGATAAGGATGGAGTGCAAGACCAATAAGGCATGGTCTACACTACTTGATCATTCTGTGACTATTACTATGATTCTGAATCCACTTTTCAAAATTTTGTTTTAAACACTATCTTTCTAGAAAGTCATTTTGTTTACTGGAAATGCAAGCTTACTTAAATTTATATAAACACAAAAAATATGGTTTACTCATTATGTTCCACCGTAAGATTAGATACAAGACAACTCATCCTATATGAGTTAAGAATTTAATGAATGGTAATTACTTAACTATTTTGAGCTGCTACTAGGCATAAAGTCAAACCTTTCCAAAAACGTGAACAGCTATTTATGAGTCACCTATGCCTCCTTCTTTCCATCTAATAAATGCCAGTATAACAGAATGATGAAGGAGGCTGACTCTGGAGGTAGACGGCCAAGGTCTGAATCCCCACTCTGCCATATACTAGCCCCGTGACCTTGAGAAGTTATTTAACCTGTCTGTTCTTTAGTTTTGGGATCTGAAAGATAGGAAAAAACCTAATATGACTACTGTGAATTTTTTTTAATGTTTATTTATTTTTGAGACAGAGACAGAGTGCAAACAGGGGAAGGGCACAGAGAGAAGGAGACACAGACTCTGAAGCAGGGTCCAGGGTCCGAGCTGTCAGTGCAGAGCCCAACATGGGGCTCATGCTCACAAACCGTGAGATCATAACCTGAGCCAAAGTCAGATGCTTAACCAACTAAGCCACCCAGGCTCCCCAGGGCTACTGTGAATTTTAAAATGGGTCAATATAGAGAAGGACTTGGATCTGTGCCTGGCACACTGTAAACATTCAAGCAATGTTAGATATTATCATTTCTAATAAAAAGCAGCTGATGGTTTCTCCAAAATTTCTCCACTAGGTAGAAATAATATCTCGTCAAGCCTAAATGTCAGCAAAACTGCTCATGAAAGCAAGGGAGTCAACAATGAGCATAAGTATCAATATCCTGGACAGGCTGTGCGCCATACAAACCTGAATGCTCCAAAATTGTTTATTTTATTGTACCACAAATATTAGAGTCAGAGGTTTTAAGACTTTGCTAAGCCAGTTCCTGCTGCATTCAAAATATGGAAATATAAGATGGTTTGGTCAGCTGTCAAGTCATGGGTTGTATAAACATTAGTTTACAACAAAAATTACTACAAAAGTGCTATGGTTCTTACTGGTTTATTAAATTATATTTGAGGTCTTTTATTTTTCTAGCTGCAAATAATAGGGACAAGAGTCTACTTGAGAACAAGAACCAAATTTAAATAAATTATAAATTTCAACATAACTTGGAAACCTCAGCTCACCTTCTTTCTACATGCAAGACCAAACACAGTACAGTTTATAATGTGAAATCCAAACACATCACTAACAAACTAGGTTCCAATCTCAACTCAACCACTATTAGCGTGTGGCCCAAAATATTTCATCTCTCTATGAAAGAAAGGGGTATTGATACTAATCTCATAGAACCAAAAGAGATTAAATGAGAAAAATGTTAACAGTAAATAGTAATTATTACCATTAATAAACAGGAAAATGTCATTTAGTCAATCACACACACACACACACGATTACAGTAAAAAAGAAAAAAATCTAAGCCAAGAAGTAAAAAAATAATTTTAAATTCTTTCTATATAGATTTTGATACCTGGAAGAATGTGAAGATCAATAAAATGTTATGTTGCCAAAGCAAAGAAGTATGGGTAGGAGTCACATACGTGAACTAAAGAAGATGAAGGAATCTGGAAAGAATTTATTTCTCATTCAATATCAAAGGTGAAATCTATAGCCAGTAGGATGTTATGATGGAATAACTTGTCACAAAAAGAAATGAAGGTTCAACATGAAGAGTAACTTTTGTTTGTTTTTATTTGTGTCAAAAGCAGAATTCTTCAGAATATTTGGCTTCTTTTCTTGCTTGAGAAGGAACTATCATTTTATTATGAGCATTTGTATTCCTCACTTGTGTCCACATTGCTTAATTCCTCCCTTAAGTCTCTCTAACAGCCCCATCCCACCCCATCCCATCCCATCTCATCCCCCCTCGTCAGTGCAAACAGTCTCCTGCTAAGATCTCAGTGGGACCTTCCAACAGTCAGAGGCTCTCTCTCTCTGTCTTCTGTTTCTGTTTACACATCCGAAGTTTACCCACCCAAACTTCAATAGGGAAACTACAACGTCTGCCTCTGCCAAAGGATAAAGGGAGCAAAGTGTTTTCCACACAGTTTTTTGTTTTTTGTTTTTTTCAACGTTTTATTTATTTTTGGGACAGAGAGAGACAGAGCATGAACGGGGGAGGGGCAGAGAGAGAGGGAGACACAGAATCGGAAGCAGGCTCCAGGCTCTGGGCCATCAGCCCAGAGCCTGACGCGGGGCTCGAACTCACGGACCGCGAGATCGTGACCTGGCTGAAGTCCGACGCCTAACCGACTGCGCCCCCCAGGCGCCCCCCACACAGTTTAAAAGAATTCCATTTGTCAAATCAATCCAATGATGCTAGATGAATAGAACACTTCCAACTCACTACCTTACCATTCACTATTTAATATGAAATTGCGTAATTTCCAAAATGGAAATCATTCAAATTTTCAAGGAGTTAAACTAGAATTTTTTTCTTTTTTGTTGACAACAAAAAACCAGGCAATTGTAAATAAGAGACACATATCTGCAATATGCTTTTTTTTTTTTCCTGAATAAGAATTTGTTTCTATTCCCCTTGTATAAAAATTCAAGACAGATATCCAAAATAAGGGTTTGGCATAGATTTTTTTCTACCATTGCCATATAGTAGTAAAATCAGTTTTTCCAGCTGATTAAGTTTCCCTCATTCACCCAAGTTCAATTCAAAATTTCTCTCAAGACCTCTGAAATTTTAATTCTCAGCTGAAAAGATTCATGTTCCAAATTCTTAATAATCTATATATTAGAAAAGGGATATCAAACAATATCAATGCTTAGCATTTAACATTAATAGATGGGATAAAGGGGCGCCTGGTGGCTCAGTCAGTTGAGCGTCCAACTCTGGCTCAGGTCATGATCTCATGGCCTGTGGGTTCAAGCCCCACATCGGGCCCTGTGCTGACAGCTTGGAACCTGGCGCCTGCTTCTGATTATGTGTCTCCCTCTCTCTCTGCCCCTCTACCACTCGTGCTCTGTCTCTCTCTCTCAAAAACTAAATAAACATAAAAAATAAATGGGATAAGAAATTATTTTTTTGAGAGAGATAAAGAGTGTACATAAGCATGCACGCAAGCAGGGGAGGGGAGGGGCAGAGAGAGAATCCTAAGTAGGCTCACACCCAGCACGGAGCCCAGCATGGGGCTTGAACCCATGACCATGGCAAATACAAGAGTCAGAGGCTTAACCGACTGAGCCACCCAGGCACCCCATTTCTTTTTCTCTAAAAACATTCTTGCTTTCTCTAAAACACAGACTAATACTCCAGCAAAAAAGTACAATTTGTAAAGTAGTGTTTTGTTTACAATTTCATTGTCCATGCTGATCATGTCTTCTTTACATAAGATAATTTGTCTTTACTAAGACCATATATAGAAGAAAATTCAACTTACTATGGCTAGGGTAATTTTGTTCCAGAAGTATTTTATCTGCCCACGTACTTGAAAACCACTGGACCATTTCAAGGTGGTGACTTAATCTTAGCATGCACTGATCCAAACTCCACTGGCAAGTTGTACTTTCATGCAGGCATTTATGGTTTTGTGTTTTCCATAAATTTCCTTTTGCATGTTCTCATAATAGGTAATAGTTACAGTATTTAGCACATGGATTCAACGTGTTTAAGTCTGGTCCCTGATAGCTTGAATTACCAAGCTCTTGCCATGACATACATTTCTATGCTCTTCCACCCTGAGTACAGTTTGTTGAGTATTTACATCTCCTGCCTCCATCTGATTAGTCCTATAACTTTTCATTCTTTTTCTTATTTCCTGTTGTACTTCTCTTCACTGTTCTCTGTTCATCTAAAAGTTTTATTTCAACCTATGGTTTCTCCTTTTATATGTCTCCTAAAGTTTCTCGCAGGTACTTCAGCTCTTCTTTTTTTAAATTTCCTGAACCTTTAAAATATCTGGCGAGGTATATGCTCAGAAGCGTATGTAATTCTTACATATAGCATTATCTGTCTACTGACGGTGAAGTATACATAAATTAACAAGTAAGGTTTTCACATCATCACTATATATCTGCATATCCACTGGGTTAGGAGTGGGAACTGAAAAACTACCCAATGGAACCTTGAAGAAATACTCATGAGTATACTATAAAAACAGCACTCTACGGAAAGGCAGTTGTCTTTCAGAGGGGAATAATAATTTCATGCATTGACACCGATAAGTTAACTTAAAGCTTATGATCATGCTAAAATTCATAAATCATTCCTCTCTACAAAACTCATATAAACCCCCAATATTCATAAATTCTCTGTTCTTTCAAATTAAAAAAAATTTTTTTTCATTTTAACCTTAACTGTAGGATATTCCATATTTCAGAATGGAGCCTGAACATGCCTGAAGGTTAGGCCTGCTAAGACACTGCTCCCAGAAAACTAGTCTTCATGTGTATCCAGTCTTGCAGTAAACTCTGAAGAATGTCTGGGGATTGCTGTTCATCAGTTACTCCAACCGCCTGGGTGGGCAGGCATATTACTGGGTTCCAGAGCACTAACACTCAAGCAAGGGGTGGGGAGGATGGCCAAAAATGTATAAAACCTCATGAGAACAGCTGGGGGTGGGGGCAGCGCTTCTCATGCATGGTAGATCCACCATTTGGGAAACTCTGGGGGAACTGAGAAACCTACATATCTGTCTGGGATCAAGTATGCTCTATCTTGATCCACAGGTTTCCAAATCTTTCACCATTAAGGAAACTGAACATCTCCCAAGTATATCTTTGTGTCACCCAATACACACACTAATGCACAGATCCTGGAAGCTTAATTAATCCCTAGAAAGATAAATGACTTATTTTGGGTTCCCTCGAAGCAGATGTTGAGAAAAAGATTCCAGTAGAGGTCATTTATTTGGAAGGTGACAACTGTTAGGGAAGTAGAGAAGTGATGGAAGAAAAAGGGAGCTAATAAAGAAAGAGTTATGAAGCCAACACCAGGGTGGGTAACTTGGGCTCAGTCTAAGAGCATTCTGTGGGAAATGGTACCAAACACACTCCTTAGAAACAAAATATATAGTAAAACTGCAGAAAACTAAAGACAAAGAGGAAATGCTAAAAGCAGGAAGTTTCAATATTCTGGATGAAACTGGTGACCTACAATTCTATACACAGCAAAAATATTTTTTAAGGATAAAGATGCAATGAAGACATTATCAGGTAGATTTTTAAAGTGGGAAAGTTCATTCCTGCAAAGAAAATTCTGAGGAATGTTCTTTAGGTAGAAGGAAAATTACCCCAGGAGGAAGGCAGAAGATGTAACAAAGAAGAAAGCGATCATGTATACAATGTAGAAAACTGACAACAGCAATAGCACATAAGCTAGCAGGTGAATTGCTATAAAGTGTTTATATGGTCTGAGAGAAAAGGAAAGGTAAACTTTGGTAAATTACACGTGCATGCTGCAATTTCTAGGATAACCATGAAGGAGAACATAGCATAGGGGTGCCTGGGTGGTTCAGTTGATTGAGCACCCAACTTTGGCTCAGGTCATGATCTCACAGTTCGTGGGTTCAAGCTCCATGTGGGGCTCTGTGCTGACAGCCCAGAGCCTGGAGCCTGCTTCAGATGCTGTGTTTTCCTCTCTCTATGCCCCTACCCTGCTCTCACTCTTGTCTCTCAAAAATAAACTTTTAAAACATTAAAAATAAAAAAGAGAGTATATAATTTTGAAACTAAGAAATACACTGTGGAATGGCTTTTTAAAATCATCAAAAGACAAGAAAGGAAAGAAAATGAAATGTAGAATAGTTGGAGTTAAAAAAGGAAATAAAAAGCACGCTTAAATCCAATGGTATCACCAGTCATATTAAATACAAATAGACTAATGGAGAGGTGCTTGGGTGGCTCAGTCGGTTGGGCTCCCTCTTCAGCCCAGGTCATGATCTCACGGTTTGTGGGTTCATGCCCCATGTTGGGCTCTGTGCTGACAACTCAGAGCCTGAAGCCTGCTTCAGATTCTGTGACTTCCCCTTTCTCTGCCCCTCCCCTGCTCACACTCTGTCTCAATCTCTCTCAAAAATAAACATTTAAAACTATTAATAAAAAAATTAATTCAAAATGGATCAAAACCTTAATATAAGGACAAAAACTATAAAACTCTTAGAAGAAAACATAGGGGAAAAGCTGCATGACACTGGATTTGGCAAACAATTTTCTTAGCTCTAACATCAAATATACAGGTAACAAAACAAAAAGAAACTGGGCTTCATAGAAATTAAAAACGTTTGTGCATCAAAGGACACTATGTAGTGAAAAAACAAACAGAATGAGAAAAATATTTGGAAATAATGTATCTGATGAGTTAATAACCAGAATATATTTTTAAAAACTCCTATGACTCAAGCAACAACAATAAACAATTTAAAAATGGGTAAAGGTCTTGAATAGATATAACCCCAACAAGATATACAAGTGGCAAATAAGCACATGAAAAATGCTCAGCAACACTAATTAGAGAAATGAAAATCAAAACACAACGAAATACTACTGCACACCCATTAGGATGGCTACCATCAAAACAAGTAAAACAAAAAATAACAAGTGCTGGCAGTTTTACAGAAATTGGAACCTGTAGGCACCGCTGGAGGTAATGTAAAATGGTGCAGCCACTGTGGAAACTGGAAATACCTCTGAATGTATATCCAAAAGAACTGACAGCAGGGACTGAAACATGTACACCCATGCTCACAGCAGCATTATTCACAAAACCCAAAAGGTGGAAACAATACAAATGTCCATCAACGAATGAACTGACACACATAGTGAACACACACACACGCGAAAATTATTCAGTTTTAAAAAGATATGAAATTCTGATTCATGCTACCACAGGGATGGACCTTGAAGATAAGATATGCTAAGTGAAATAAACCAGACACAAAAGGACAAGTATATTTTGATTCCACTTCTTAGAGGTAGCTAGAATAGTCAAATTCATACAGTAGAATGGTGGTTGCCAGGGGCTGGGCAGGGGGATGAGGTAAAGAAGAGCTGTTATTTAATGGGTTCAGTTTCACTAGGGGAAGATGAAAGTTTCTGAAAATGGATGGTAGTGATGGTTATATAGCAATGCGAGTGTACCTAATACCACTGAAAGGTACACTTAAAAATGATTAAAATGGTAACTTCTGTGTTTATGTATATTTTATAATAATATTTTAAAATTAATCAGTTAGGTATCCATCTCAAGAAGGTTTTTTTTTAATTGTTTTTTCAGGGGCACCTGGGTGACTCAGTTGGTTAGCCTATGACTTCAGTTCAGGTCATGATCTCAAGGTTCGTTTGTTTGGGGCCCGCCTCGGGCTCGATCTGAACCAGAGCCTAGAGCTTGCTTCAGATTCTGTGTCTCCCTCTCTCTCTGACCCTCTCCTGCTCACACTCTCTCCCTATCTCAAAATTAAATAAACATTAAAAAAAAAAGCCAAGTCATATAAAATTCTGCCATTAAAATCAACTCAATGTTACATAACATCATTACTGCAGAAGCATGGAGCATCCATTTACTGAACAAAGAGGTATCAAAGTGATTCTAAATGATGAATGACAGTGCTTTATATTACTATTCATGCTTTATGGCTGCACCCAAGATGAAACATCCAAAAGAGCATGTTATAAACTCTTAATTTTATTTTTTTAAATTTACATCCAAATTAGTTAGCATCTAGTGCAACAATGATTTCAGGAGTAGATTCCTTAATGCTCCTCACCCATTTACCCATCCCCCGCTCCCAAAACCCCTCCATTAACCCTCAGTTTGTTCTCCATGTTTATGAGTCTCTTCTGTTTTGTCCCCTTCCCTGTTTTTATATTATTTTGTTTCCCTTCCTTAGGTTCATCTGTTTTGTCTCTTAAAGTCCTCATATGAGTGAATTCATATGGTTTTTGTCTTTCTCTGACTACTTTCCTTAGCATAATACCCTCCAGTTCCATCCACGCAGTTGCAAATGGCAAGATTTCATTCTTTTTGATTGCCCAGTAATACTCCATTGTATATATATACCACATTTTCTTTGTCCATTCATCCATCGATGGACATTTGGGCTCTTTCCATACTTTGGCTATTGTTGATAGTGCTGCTATAAACATGGCGGTGCATGTGTCCCTTCAAAACAGCACACCTGTATCCCTTGAATAGATGCCTAGTAGTGCAATTGCTGGGTTCTAGGGTACTTCTATTTTTAGTTTTTTTAAGGAACCTCCATACTGTTTTCCAGAGTGGCTGCACCAGCTTGCATTCCCACCAACAATGCAAAAGAGATCCTCTTTCTCCGCATCCTCGCCAACATCTGTTGTTGCCTGAGTTGTTCATGTTAGCCATTTTGACAGGTATAAGGTGGTGTCTCATTGTGGTTTTGATTTGTACTTCCTTGATGATGACTGATGTGGAGCATTTTCTCATGTGGAGAAGTGTCTGCTCATGTCTTTTGCCCATTTCTTCACTGGATTATTTGTTTTCTGGGTGTTGAGTTGATAAGTTCTTGGCAGATTTTGGATACTAACCCTTTATCTGATATGTCATTTGCAAATATCTTCTCCCATTCTGTCGGTTGCCTTTTAGTTTTGCTGATTGTTTGCTTCGCTGTGCAGAAGCGTTTTATTTTGATGAGGTCCCAGTAGTTTATTTTTGCTCTTGTTTCCCTTGCCTCCGGAGACGTGTTGAGTAAGAAGTTGCTGCGGCCAAGATCAAAGAGGTTTTTGCCTGCTTTCTCCTCGAGGATTTTAATGGCTTCTTGTCGTACACTTAGGTCTTTCATCCATTTTGAGTTTATTTTTGTGTATGGTGTAAGAAAGAGGTCCAGGATCATTCTTCTGCATGTCGCTGTCCAGTTTTTCCAGCACCACTTGCTGAAGAGACTGTCTTTATTCCATTGGATATTCTTTCCTGCTTTGTCAAAGATTAGTTGGCCATAAGTTTTGGGTCCATTTCTGGGTTCTCTATTCTGTTCCATTGATCTGAGTGTCTGTTCTTGTGCCAGTACCATACTGTCTTGATGATTACAGCTTTGCAGTATAGCTTGAAGTCTGGGGTTGTGATGCCTCCTGCTTTGGTTTTCTTTGTCAAGATTGCTTTGGCTATTTGGGGTCTTTCCTGACTCCATATCAATTTTAGGATTATTTGTTCTAGCTCTGTGAAGAATGCTGGTGTTATTTTGATAGGGATTGCACTGAATATGTAGATTGCTTTGGGTAGTATCAACATTTTAACAATATTCGTTCTTCCTATCCAGGAGCATGGAATCTTTTTTCCAATTTTTTGTGTCTTCTTCAATTTCTTTCATAAGCTTTCTGTAGCTTTCAGTGTATAGATTTTTCACCTCTTTGGTTAGATTTGGTTATATTCCTAGGTTATATTATGGTTTTTGGTGCAATTGTAAGTGGGATCGATTCCTTGATTTCTCTTTCTGTGGCTTCATTCCTGGTGTATAGGAATGCAACTGATTTCCGTGCATTGATTTTATATCCTGCAACTTTGCTGAATTCATGAATCAGTTCTAGCAGTTTTTTGGTGGAATCTTTTAGGTTTTCCATATAGAGTATCATGTCATCTGCGAAGAGTGAAAGTTTGACCTCCTCCTGGCCAGTATGGATGCCTTTTATTTCTTTGTGTTGTCTGATTGCAGAGGCTAAGACTTCCAATACTATGTTGAATAACAGTGGCGAGAGTGGACATCCCTGTCTTGTTCCTGACCTTAGGGGGAAAGCTCTCAGTTTTTCCCCATTGAGGATGATATTAGCATTGGGTCGTTCATATATGGCTTTTATGATCCCGAGGTATGATCCTTCTATCCCTACCTTCTTGAAGGTTTTTATCAAGAAAGGCTGCTGTATTTTGTCAAATGCTTTCTCTGCATCTATTGAGAGGATCATATGGTTCTTGTCCTTTCTTTTATTGATGTGATGAATCACATTAATTGTTTTGCACATATTGAATGAGCCCTGCATCTCAGGTATAAATCCCACTTGGTCGTGGTGAATAATTTTTTTTAATGTGTTGTTGGATCCAGTTGTCTAATATCTTGTTGAGGATTTTTGCGTCCATGTTCATCAGGGAAATTGGTCTATAGATCTCCTTTTTAGTGGGGTCTCCGTTTGGTTTTGGAGTCAAGGTAATGCTGGCTTCATAGAAAGAGTTTGGAAGTTTTCCTTCCATTTCTATTTTTTGGAACAGTTTCAAGAGGATAGGTGTTAACTCTTCCTTAAATGTTTAGTAGAATTCCCCTGGAAAGCCATCTGGCCCTGGACTCTTGTTTTATGGCAGATTTTTGATTACTAATTCGATTTTCTTACTGGTTATGGGTCAAATTTTCTATTTCTTCCTGTTTCAGTTTTGGTAATGTATATGTTGCTTCTATTTCTGTTTCTTCTATTTCTATTCTTCCTGTTTCAGTTTTGGTAATGTATATTTTGCTAGGAATTTGTCCATTTCTTCCAGATTGCCCATTTTATTGGCATATAATTGCTCATAATATTCTCTTATTATTGTTTTTATTTCTGCTGTGTTGGTTGTGATCTCTCCTCTTTCATTCTTAATTTTATTTATTTGGGTCCTTTCCTTTTTCGTTTTGACCAAACTGGCTAGTGGTTTATCAATTTTGTTAATTCTTTCAAAGAACCAGCTTCTGGTTTCATTGATCTGTTCTACTGTTTTGTTTTTTTTTTTTTTTTGGTTTTGATAGCATTAATTTCTGCTCTAATCTTTATCATTTCCTGTCTTCTGCTGGTTTTGGGTTGTATTTGCTATTCTTTTTCCAGCTCCTTAAGGCGTAAGGTTAGGTTGTGTATCTGAGATCTTTCTTCCTTTAGGAAGGCCTGGATTGCTATATACTTTCCTCTTATGACCGCCTTTGCTGCATCCCAGAGGTTTTGTGTTGTGGTGTTATCATTTTCATTGGCTTCCATATGTTTTTTAATTTCCTCTTTAACTTCTTGGTTAGCCCATTCATTCTTTAGTAGGATGTTCTTCAGTCTCCAAGTATTTGTTACCTTTCCAAATTTTTTCTTGTGGGTGATTTTGAGTTTCATAGCATTGTGGTCTGAAAATATGCACGGTATGATCTCAATCTTTTTGTACTTAGGGCTGATTTGTGTCCCAGTATATGGTCTATTCTAGAGAACGTTCCGTGTGCACTGGAGAAGAATGTATATTCTGGTGCTTTAGGATGAAATGTTCTGAATATATCTGTTAAGTCCATCTGGTCCAGTGTCATTCAAAGCCATTGTTTCCTTGTTGATTTTTTTATTAGATGATCTGTCCATTGCTGAGTGGGGTGTTGAAGTCTCCTACTATTATGGTATTACTGTCGATGAGTTTCTTTATGTTTGTGATTAATTGATTTATATATTTTGGTGCCTCCACATTTGGCTCATAAGTGTTTACAATTGTTAGGTCTTCTTGGTGGATAGACCCCTTGATAATGATATAATTCCCTTCTCCATCTCTTGATACAGTCTTTATTTTAAAGTCTAGATTGTCTGATATAAGTATGGCTACTCTGGCTTTCTTTTGTTGACCATTGGCATGATACATGGTTCTCCATCCCCTTATTTTCAATCTGAAGGTGTCTTTAGGTCTAAAATGGGTCTCTTATAAACAGCTTATAGATGGATCTTTTTTCTTATCTATTCTGTTACCCTATGTCTTTTGATTGGAGCATTGAGTCCATTGACATTTAGAGTGAGTACTGAGAGATATGAATTTATTGCCATTATGATGCTTGTAGAGTTGGAGTTTCTGGTGGTGTTCTCTGGTCCTTTCTAATCTTTGTTGCTTTTGGTGTGTGTGTATATATATGTATATATACATATATAGGGCTGGTTTAGTGGTCACAAACTCCTTTAATTTTTGTTTGGAAAACTTTTTCTCTCTCCTATTTTGAATGACAGCCTTGCTGGATAAATAATTCTTGGCTGCATATTTTTCTGATTCAGCACATTGAACATATCCTGCCACTCCTTCCTGGCCTGCCAAGTTTCTGTGGATAGGTCTGCTGTAAACCTGATATGTCTTCCCTTGTAGGTTAGGAACTTACTTTCCCTTGCTGCTTTCATGATTCTCTCCTTGCCTGAGTAGTTTGTGAATTTGACTATGATATGCCTTGTTGATCGTCAGTTTTTGTTGAATCTAACGGAGTCCTCTGTGCTTCCCGGATTTTGATGTCTGTGTCTTTCCACAAGTGAGGAAAGTTTTCCACTATGATTTGCTTACATAACTCTTCTACACCTATTTCTCTCTCTTCCTCTCCTGGGACCCCTATAATTCTGATGTTGTTCCTTTTTAATGAGTCACTGATTTCTCTCATTCTTAAATCGTGCTCTTTTGCCTTAATCCTCCTCTTTTTTTATGCTTTATTATTCTCCATAAGTTTGTCCTCGATATCACTGATTCTCTGTTCTGCCTCATCCATCCTTACTGCTGCAGCATCCATTGGAAATTGCAGCTCAGTTACAGCATTTTTTATTTCATCCTGACTAGCTTTTACTTCTTTTATCTCTGCAGAAAGGGGTTCTAATCTATTTTGGGGGCGCCTGGGTGGCTCAGTCGGTTAAGCAGCCGACTTCGGCTCAGGTCATGATCTCTCGGTCCATGAGTTTGAGCCCTGTGTTGGGCTCTGTGCTGACAGCTCAGAGACTGGAGCCTGTTTCAGATTCTGTGTCTCCCTCTCTCTGACCCTCCCCTGTTCATGCTCTGTCTCTCCCTGTCTCAAAAATAAATAAAATGTTAAAAAATATATATTTTGGACTCCAGCTAGTATTCTTTTTTTTTAAATTTTTTTAATGTTTATTTTTTTCTGAGACAGAGAGAGACAGAGCATGAGTGGGGTAGAGGCAGAGAGAGAGGGAGACACAGAATCAGAAGCAGGCTTCAGGCTCTGAGCTGTCAGCACAGAGCCCGATGCGGGGCTCGAACTCAAACCGTGAGATCATGAACTGAGCTGAAGTTGGTTGCTCAACCGACTGAGCCACCCAGGTGCCCCCCTTTTTTTTTTTAATTTTTTTAATGTTTATTTCTGAGACAGAGACAGAGCACGAGTGGGGGAGGGGCAGAGAGAGAGGGAGACACAGAATAAGTAGCAGGCTAGACTCTACCTAGTATTCTTATCATGGTTCTAAATTCTGGTTCAGACATCTTGCTTGTATCTGTGTTGGTTAAGTCCTTGGCTGTCGTTTCTTCCTGCTCTTTCTTTTGGGATGAATTCCTTCGTTTTGTCATTTTGAAGGGAGAAAGGAATTAATGAGGTAGAAAAATTAAAATTAAAAAAATATTAAAATTAAAAAATTAAAAACAATCACACACAAAATTGAATAAATGATGCTAGATCCTAGGTGTGTTTTTGTCTGGGTGTTGAAGGTTGCTTGATAGATTAGAGGAAAAAGGGGGGGGGGAGAAAAAGGGAAATTGTTTGAAAATTTGAAAAAAAATACTGAAGTAGACTAAAATGAAATGATGGAAGTAAAATAGAATTTGAAAAAAGTTACACAAAAGTAAAAAGTATAGTAGAAAAGATAAAGAAAATATTTTTAATAAAAATTGAAAATAAAAATGAGTTTTTCTTTCTTTACTTAAGAAAAAAGAAACAAAAAAGAGAAAAAGAAAGAAAGAAAGAAAGAACGAAAAAATAGAATAGTTGGACCAACTAACATTCTGAAATACGACTGAAATTACTTCGATTTCCCCCAGAAGTCAAATTATTAAGTGCTTCATAGTCTATAAACTAAGCAGGCCGTGAGACTTGTGTTCTTGAAGAGCGAGGTTGACACAGTTGGGCAGGTTTTAGTGTAACGGCTCCGTTCTCCACCAGATGGCGCTGCTACCCTACTGGGGTGGATTGTTGTGGCACTTGTAGGTGCCTATGTGCATGCGCAGGAATGGTGAAAATGGCGTCACCCAGCTACCCAGTCTGTAGTAATGGAACTCTGTTGTCCCCTATCAGCAATTGCACACCCGTCCTTCATCTTTGGCTTCTGCCCACTCCCCACTTCCACACTGTCTGTGACCATGCCCCAGGCAGCACCCCCTTCCCAAGTTTTGTCTCAGATGCAGCTGCCTTCCCTTGCCCCCCACTTCTGAGGGACTGTGGCTTTGACCCACTCTGCCCCTCACTGAGCAATGGACAGGTGCCAGCTGCACCCAAAAATGCTTGTGGGACCGCACTGCTGCGGGTGCCCAGAGACTGCGGCCAGGTGCTAGCCCGCCCCAGAAAAAGTTCATGAGATAGTGTAGTAGCAGGCCTCAGGGATTATGGAAGATCACAGCACACATCTGGCACCAGGCTTTACCCCCAACGACCTTGTTCCAGCACCAGTGACTGTGGCTGTTCTTTGGGGTCTGCTGGGCCCAGGTGGCCTCAAAGCCTCTACCAAATGTCCTTCCAACAGTGGAACCACTTCTCCCCGTGTGGCCCGAGAACCTCCCGGACCCCACTCTGCTCCTGGGGATTCGCCCTTCCCACCAGAGCACCAGGAGGTATAGAGCTGAGAAGATTCCAGACTCTGTGCTCCCCCTGTTTACAGTCTTAATGGAAGTTAAACCCTCTGCTTTCTCCTTTCTCCCTTTTTAGTTTAGTCCCTGTGGCTGTTTCCACTTTTCCACTTTGGCCACGCTCTGCTCCTGGGGATTCGCCCTTCCCACCAGAGCACCAGGAGGTATAGAGCTGAGAAGATTCCAGACTCTGTGCTCCCCCTGTTTACAGTCTTAATGGAAGTTAAACCCTCTGCTTTCTCCTTTCTCCCTTTTTAGTTTAGTCCCTGTGGCTGTTTCCACTTTTCCACTTCGGCCACGCTCTGCTCCTGGGGATTCGCCCTTCCCACCAGAGCACCAGGAGGTATAGAGCTGAGGAGATTCCAGACTCTGTGCTCCCCCTGTTTACAGTCTTAATGGAAGTTAAACCCTCTGCTTTCTCCTTTCTCCCTTTTTAGTTTAGTCCCTGTGGCTGTTTCCACTTTTCCACTTCGGCCACGCTCTGCTCCTGGGGATTCGCCCTTCCCACCAGAGCACCAGGAGGTATAGAGCTGAGGAGATTCCAGACTTTGTGCTCCCCCTGTTTACAGTCTTAATGGAAGTTAAACCCTCTGCTTTCTCCTTTCTCCCTTTTTAGTTTAGTCCCTGTGGCTGTTTCCACTTTTCCACTTTCTTTGCAGCTGCTTTTGGCAGGGGGGTGCTTTTCCTGAACTCTCTCCCCATCTTTGTCCTCTGTCCACAAGCAAAACATCTCCCTGTCCTCAGTGACTTCTCTTTCCCCAAGTTCACCTCTCCAAGCTGTGTACCTGCTGAATTCTGTGGTTCAGGTTGTGCAGATTGTTGTGTTAATCTTCAGATCAGTTTTCTAGGTGTTCAGGATGGTTTAGTGTTGGTCTGGTTGTATTTCATGGACGCGCGACACACAAAATACTTCCATGTTGTTCCACCATCTTAGCTCCTCCTCCCCTCATTGTTTTTAATATAGGCATTTACAGCTATAAATATTCCTCTGAATTCTGCTTTAGCTGCATCCCATAGATTTTGGTATATTGTGTCTTCATTTTCATTATCTCAAATCATTTTCTAATTTCCCTTTTGATTTTTTTGACCCATTGGTTATTTACCATTGTGTTAATTTCCACGTATTTTTGATTACTCCAAATTTTTCCTGCTACTGATTTCTTATTTCTTTGTGGTCACAGAACATTCTTTATATTACCTATCCATTTATAAATATATTAAGGTGTGTGTGTGTGTGTGTGTGTGTGTGTGTGTGTGTGTGTGTGTGTGTCTTTTGTTAGCGAGGTATATTCCCTAGCATGTGGTCTGTCCTGGAGAATGTTCCATGTGACCTTCAGAAGTATATATCCTTTGGGTGGGTGAAGTGCTCTATAATTGGCTCTTAGTCTAGTTGGTTTATAGTGTTATTTTAGTGTTTCCTTAATGATCTTCTGTCTAGTTATTCTATGTATTACTGAATGTGAAGCTTTGAAGTCTTCAACTATTAACGTTAAAGTATCTATTTCTCCCTTCATATCTGTCAGTTTTTGCTTTATGAGCTTTGGTGCTCTGTTAGCTGCACATGTTTATACTTGTTATATATTTCTCATGAATTGATACGTTAATCATTATAAATATCTTTTTTTATCTCTTAACATTTTTAAATTTTAAAGTCTGTTTTGTAGGGTGCCTGTCTGGCTTAGTTGTTAGCACATGCAACTCTTGATCTCAGGATTGTAAGTTTGAGCCCCACAGTGGATGCATAGATTACTTAAAAAATAGAATCTTAAAAAAAAAGTCTATTTTCTTTAATATCAGTGTGGTCATGCCACCTTTCTTGTTTTTGCATGTTTTCATGATACATCTTTTCCATTTTTTTTTTTTACTCCCAATCTACTTGTATTTTGCATCTATAAAGTATATCTTCTGTAGGCTGCATATAGATTTTTTATGTGTTTTTGTACAGTCTGATAATCTCAGACTTTTGGTTGGATTGTTTATTCCATCACATTCAGTGATGTTACCCATATATAGTTGACCTTGAATTACAATGAGTCCACTTATAGGTGTGTTTTTTATAAATACAGTACAATACTGTAAATGTATTTTCTCTTATGATTTTTAATAACCTTTTTTCTTGCTTTATTATAAGAATACAGTATATAACACATACAGCGTATAAAATATGTGTTAATCAACTGTTTATGCTATCTATAAGGCCTCTGGTCAATGGTAGTTTTTGGGGAGTCAGAAGTTATATGCAGATTTTCAACTGCATGTGTTATCCCTTCTCCCCCTATGTTGTTCATGGGTCAACCATAGTTGGATTTATTTTTGACACATTTACTTTGTATTCTCTGTATGTCTCTTGTCCTTTTTATTTGTCCTTTATTGCATTTTTTTTACCTTAAGTGAATATTTTTAAATATAGCCTTTTAACTTTTTTAAATGGTGTTTTCACTATACTTTTTGAGTATTTTTATTAGTGGTTTTCTAGGGCTTACCATATATATCTTATCAAAATCAGCTTCCAATTTATACCAGATTAATTCCTATTCAGCAGTATATAGACGCATTATTCCTATATAGCGCTGTTCCCTTCTCCTCCAACACAAAAAGTTATACACATTGCGTCTTTTAATGTTATAAACCCAAAAATGTATTGTTATAGATACTACTTTACCATATGTAGTAATTTCTTTGGCCTCATACAACTGTGTTCCTATATACCTCATTTGCACTGGTATTGGCAAATATATCACATATATCTTATTTTTGTATGTTACTGGCCTAATGACATGTACGTAGTGTTTCATACAGTTGATACTTATGTCAATTATGATATCCAGGAAGAATATGCATTTATAATGACTTTTACTGGTGTTCTTGTTTTATTATGTGGATTCATATTACCTTCTGTGGTTACTTGCTTTCAGTCTTAAGAACTTACTTTCATATTTTTTGTAAGGTACGTCTTTTAGGAGCAAGTTATCTCAGTTTTTGTTTATCTAGGAAAGTCTTTTTTTCATATAAAGTTTTGAAAGATAATTTGGCTGGATATGAAATTTTTGGTTGACAGATTTTCCTTCGAATATTTTGAATGTGTTATCCCATTCTCTTTTGACTTGTATCATTTCTGCTGAGAAGTCTGTTGTTAATCTTACTGGGGTTCCCTTGTAAGTAATGGGTTATATTTCTCTTGCTCCTTTTAAGATTTTTTTCTTGCCCTTGACTTTCATCGTTTTTATTATGACATGTCCATTTGTAGATCTCTTTGCATTTATAATGCTTGGAGTTTGTTGATCTTCTTGGATTTTTTTTTTCAGTACATTTGATAAGGTTTAACCATTTCTTTGAATGATTTTTTTTTTCCTCTTCTATCCGCTCCTTATGGTACTCATTACAAGTATGTTGGTGCACTTAATGATGTCATACATTCTTCTGAGGCTTTCTTCATCTTTCTTCATTCTTTTTACTGTTATATCTCTCTTGATTTCTATATCTTGAAATTTGCTTATTCTTCTGTCAATTCAAATCTATTGAAGCACTCTAATGAGATTTTTTTGTTTTTTTCTGTTACTGTATTTTTCAACCCCACAATTTCCATTTGGCTCTTTTTTGTAACTTCTATCTGTTTATTGATATAATTTATTTGATGCAATATTGTCATCATGCCTTCCGTCTTTAACTATTGTTTTCTGTAGTTTTGAGAATATGTTCATAATCATTGTTTTGAAATCTTTTTCTGATAAATCAACATCTTATTATTCTCACAAGCTGTTTCTGTTGCTTGCTTTTTTTCCCTGGGTATGGGTCATGCTTTCTTGTTTGTTTGCATGCCTCATAATTTTTTGGTGGGAAATTGGACATTTCCTGTAATATACTGTACCAGTCCTGGGCACTGGTTGTCCTTTACTGCTCCCTTTCAGGACTTGTTATGTTATTTGTTTGTTTATTTATTTATTAACTGGCTAGTCTATTTCACTTCCTACAGTGTTAAGTCTCTTATGTTGCTCCTCAGCCGCTTTGGATATGTCCATCGTTGCCCTGGGATGATAGTGATAATGGTAGGGCTTTCCTAAACTCTTTCTCTGACTTCACCCAGCTGTTGTGCTCCACTGATAGCTGGATAATTACCCTATTGTTTTTAATAATGCTTGGAGATATAAATTGCTCTATAAATGAATCCTGTCAAATTGTGTCTTCTTTGAAGGAATCATTTCTAAGGTCAGTGTTTGATATTTGTTCCAACCCCAGGAGGGCTTCTCAACTTATTTCCAGTTCTTTCCTGCAAACTAGCTGGCCTGCAGTTTAGCGTGTGTCTTGAATCTCCTCCCAGTTGCCTTTCACCACAG
Source organism: Felis catus (assembly GCF_018350175.1). Lineage (NCBI taxonomy): Eukaryota > Metazoa > Chordata > Mammalia > Carnivora > Felidae > Felis > Felis catus. The sequence continues at coordinate 29,407,312 of NC_058380.1, read as the reverse complement.
TCTTTTACTGTTTTGCAAACACACTTAGGCTTGAACTTCTCTACACTTTGTTGCAAATGAAATAAGTTCCTTTGGGTAGGGATTAGAAGCTATCTGTTATGGCCTGCTTCCCCCTTCTGGCAAAGTCTCTGAGCCAGGGCTCTGGAGCTGGGGTGGTGATAATGAAAAGCTTCTCTCTGAGTGACCTTCTTGCTCCAGGAAGTGAATGCTTAGTGTAGGTGCAGCAGCCTGAGGTCTAGTCAGCTGCCAGTCCTGGTGTGGAACCACGGGGGCAGGAGTGTTTAGGGCCTCATTATTTTCAGTGTGACACACTCAAGTTAGAGCTGTCATTTCACAAGTGGGGTCTGGGTGGAAGAAGGGAGCCTCCACCTAATAGTCATTCTCCTTTGGGACTTAGCCTCAGTAACAGGTGGCTGGCAGTAGTTCCCCTGAAAGAAAGCCCTTCTGGCTAGTAGCTGGAGGGAGAGGGAGCTGTTCTGGCTGTTGTAGTGTGGAGTGTCTTCTTGCTGAACTGAGAGGAGAGAGGAAGTGTTCTTGGTTCAAATATCACAGACTCTTTCTTATCAAATTTTCATTGATTTTCTTGAATAGATACATTTTTTTCCTTTGCTGTTTGTCCTTGGACCATTTCCAGAAACTTTAAATAGTTGTTGTTTTAACAGTTTTCATCAGTTTCAGGGGGAGCAGATCAGCAGAACTCCTCACACTGTCATGCTGGAAGTAGATCCTTTTTTCCATAGGTTTTTAACAAGTGTGAAGTGATAATGTGTTTAGGCTCAAAAAAGTTTGGGGAATGTTCTTTGATGTTCCCATAGTATCCTCTACTTACTCTTTTATAAAATACATTATATTATCATTTCTTGTGTAATATAGTTCTTCTGCTAGAGCAGAGTTTTAAAAAATTTTTCAATTATTTTCCATAAGAAATATACATATATCCTATCTTGAACACATACATATATGTATTATTTTTTTACAAAAGTTTCACCAAGCACACTTGCTGTTTCTATGGATGATATACTGTAGTATTTTCTATTCTGTCTTTTACTTCATTAAAAAAAATTGCTTGGTTGCTATTAATTGATCTCACAACTTGCAATTTAAAAAACACTCTCTAGACTAAGACTCCTTGAGGCAAAGGACTATGCTTGGGATTGAGATTTTATCACTAATTTCTGGCACAGTGCCTGGCACATGGTATGCACTTAACAAATGTTTCTTGAATGACCGTGTGAATGCTGGACTTCTCAGAGTTAAGTCATGGTGTACTGAGATGCCCTAAGAGAGGTTACAGCATAGAATTAGAACCCTCGCGTGACCCCCGAACCTCTTAACTAAGGAGTCCCTATAAATATCTCTCAGAAATGGTGCTTGGGAATTGTTTTAGCTGACTGAGAGTATGGTTTGGTAAATTTCTTTTTCCAATGCAAATAAAGGGTAAAACCCAGGAAAATACCATGTAAACATTTTGTACTTTCATTGGATCTTTTCTTCCCAGATACTTTAAAGGAGGAAATCTGTACTATATGGAAGGAAGCATAGAAACAAGAAAATGTAGACAAAATTATGTATGGACTAGTTTATTCTCAAAACTTAACTTTAGTTAACCAAATGTTACAATTATGCTTTTTTAGCTAGTGGACATTTGTCAAGATCTTTCCTCACAGTTAGTAGGCAAAGTAACTCATACTGTTTCTTGACTTAGTTATTTTTTTGAAATCCCCCCCAAGTGGATATAGTTAAACCTTTTGAAGATTGCCAGACCAAGTATAGTTCTTGGGGTATAACAAGGAATGAGCAGTAGAACTTTATTAAGACTTAGGCTATGTACATACATACATACATACATAATCAAGCTGTTATTTAAGATTACCTTGCCCCTAAATGAGTGGTCTTGAAGATGATGCAGGGTAGGGTAAGAGAAAGACCAGGTTCCCTGTGACAGAAAGAGAAGCATCTATTAGAGGAAAAGTTTAAAGAAAAGTCAGCTTGTGGAATTAATAATGCCGGAGGCCATATGGTACTGTTAGATTATCTCATAGTCTAAGTCAAGATGAGAACTTCTTTAAGAACAAACAAACAGAGCAACAAAAAAAACTTCATATGTTAGATGTGAGAGGAGATCTCCGCTCTGAAATTCTTAGTTGACATTGAAAATGCATATTACCTTGGGGGTAGAGTTAGGGGGAGAACCAATAAAAACTTTTGTATTTAATTTCCTGGTGGTTGAAGAGTTCACATTCTAGACTTGGAAGCAGATAATACCTCACAGTGCAACCTCTGTGAATTATCCTGTCTAGAGAAACCAAGCATCTGGCTGTATGAAATTGGAACTCAGAGAACTGATTAATTTTATTATATAGGGTGTGAGGGCTGTGGCTCCTGCCAGATGTAGTTGAGATCTTTCTCAGTCTCCTCTGATATTTCTGTTCTTTATGCCCACAGAGTTTAGAGTAGTTTTGAATTTTGTTGGTCCAGAGTAGCCCTGCCACCATGGCCTTTTTAAATACCCTTTTCTTACAGATGGGAGTGAGTGTGATGGGTTTAGGTTTACAACCAAATTAAGCAGGAAGTACAGAGTTCCTATATATCCTGTCCCCCTCACATGTATAACTTCCCCCACTATTGACATCCTGTACCAGAGTAGTACATTTGTTGCAATTGATGAATCTACATTGACACATCATAATTATCCAAAGTGCATCGTTTGCCTTAAGGTTCACTCTTGAGGTGGTAACTCTATAGGTTTAGATAAATGAATAATGACATGTACCTATCATTATAGAATACAGATTGGTTTCACTGTCCTAAATATCCTCTGTACTCTTCCTGTTCATCCTCCCTTCCCCTCCACCTCTGTGAGCCTTTTGCTTTTATTTTTAAAATTACTTATGGAACCAGTTCTGTTATAATTTCACTCCTGTGTTGAACTGTTGAACTATATGTACTTTGACCATAATGTAGTTCAAAGAGTTTCTCCTTAACTAAAGGACTGCTGATATCTTCCTTTTATTCCTTTCTCTCCATTCTTTCTCCAAATGGTAGCATGTCAGCATATATTGTATAAAAGAGATATGCTTTTATTTCCTGAGATTTCCTTGATGGTCTGCTAGTTAGAGGTACTTCTGGACAAGTGATAAAGTCTGATAATACAGCCCTAAGTAGCAAGGTTTTGCTCTAGGCCCATAGAGCTAGAAGAAAATTTAAAAATGGTTCCTGTTCTCTGTTTACAGGTTACAGTCACTTCTTGTACAGATCTCAAATACAGAAATGGTATGTTCTTCCTACATAGCCTTACCTAAAAGAGCTATATATTTCTTGGGTACCTTAATGTACATGCTTATCATTTCCTCCCTGCTGCACCCTTTTTTGAAGAATCTGCCCAGACTTTACTACCCATCGATCACCAATCTTTGCCAGATGAGCAAGTGATCTGGTGGAAACCAATCTAGAGATTCCATTGGCTGAATTGAGCCCACTAGATTCTCTTCCCTGAAAATGGGGACCTTGAGATACTGAGTTAATGAAATGATGATGAATCTTTGTGCTGAAAGATCACCTAGAGCTGTGACCAGGCTCCAAACTATACCATAAACTTACATAACTTAACAACATGTGCAAGCCAGGGGGATCAAAAGTCATGAGTCAGTAGAGGAAGGTCGTCTACACAGAGGAGCTGACAGTGGAGGACACATGTGGAGACCCATGAGCAATGGTGACAAGAGTTTCTAGTCCCAGTTTTCATTTGGTCCAGCTTAACTTTGTTTTCTTTCCTTGAGTATCCTTGAGATCTTTTGTTGTAGCATTTTCATAACATTTCCCTTCCCCATTTGACTCAATCTAGTTGTGTGGGTTTTTGTTTTACAACTGAGATGTAGTGCCAGTAGTAAAATAGATTCTTATAGAATTAAAATCTTGAAGACTCTGGATTATAAGACACAAAGAGAGATAGAAAACCAAGGTTTGATTATCAGTGCAAAGTAAGTGTATATGGAGTAGCCTTTTGTCAATGTTTTCTTTACTTGCTGGCATTTATTAGCTCATTCACTTCTCTTCCATTTTCTAGGCTAAAGAATGCCTATATCATTTCATCTTTTCTCAAAACAGTAAAAATTTCTGTCCTTTTCTGCCTCTTTAGTTATCACAGTTTTCTTCAGTTTCTTTATATAACCTCAGGGAGATTGCTGAAGTAGGTGCTAGGAGACCTGGATTCTGTTCTTGCTGGGACTCCAACCAAATGGAAATAGTCTTAAGAAAGTACTTCAACTCTCTGCACCCTGTTACCTCTTCTATGAAATGAAAGGGTTGGGCTGGATCACTGATTTCTACCTGTAGCTCCCGGACTTCTTAAGGGTAATATTCATAGGCTGTGGGGCTTAGGACAGGGACATAAATTTTGGGCATCACTATTTAGCCTACTACAAATGAGATGGCATAGTTAAAACCAGTTTTTAAACCTTTCTGTTCCATAGGACCACAAGAATACTTCCATTCTTTATCTGAAACATAATGTGGAAATACTATCTTACAGTGATTTACTTAGTGTGCTGTAGCATGAATCACTGCTTTAACCCAATCAGAACCCATTTTTGTCTCCCCAAAATCTGCTGGCTAGAAAATTACAAGTCTTGTTAGGAAGCAAGAAGGTAGATAATGGGTGCTAGACAGGTAACCACAAATGTCTACTACACCTAAAATTCTAATAAGGACCAAAAATGGGTCAAATCTGGAAGGCTTGCTAAATTTTGCTAGATCTCTGTTAGTGTATTCTAATATTATGGTCTTTTACCCAATATTATGCTTTAAAAAAAAAAAATCCTATGGGGCCATGAATCCTAAGTTGTTGGTTTTGTTGTTGTTGTTGTTTGCTATATTAATGCCAACTTACCAGTTGCTCCTTATCTTAGAATTTTTGTCCCTGCATAACTTCATTCTTTTTCAATAGGTCTCTTCCCTGAGATTTTCACATTCAGTAGATTTATCCTCCTTGCAACGCTCTTGGTTGCCCCTTGCCATGGGCCATTAGCAAACACACAGAGTAGTACAAACTGCATTTAGCATCGCCGTTTATGCACTAGAGAACTGTGACTGGAGTTTTTATAAGTGTTTTTACCCCCTTGTGAGGTAATTGAAATAGAATACAGACATTTATTTTGTTTCGAAGTTTCTGTGATTTACATATGAACAAATCTATACTTCTGTAGGTATCAGATGACTGGTATTTTGGGGGGTATATGTTTTTCTTTGTTGACTGTGCTGTGTAGAGATCTTTTCCCTATTTTCATGAGAGTGCTCTGGATCTAGGACTGGATGAGAGGGTGTGCAACATGATTGGGAATAAACACAAGCTGCTGCTTTTTTATTACAGCTAAGGCATAGTAGAGGTCATGCATATAATGGCTCATAAATAGAGTGCCCTCCAGCAGATCGATAAAGTATAACAAAGCGAATGACATACAGGCTAGAATTTATACTAATTGTTCAAGTCAGGCTATGTCAGCGTTTTTGTAATTGGCAATACCTTGGTGTTTCACACAAGCCATAAAGGGCTCTAGAAGGAACTCTTGTTTTTTTTTTTTTTTTGTTTGTTTGTTTGTTTGTTTGTTTGCCATGGTTTTAGTTGTATTCTATATGTGTACAGCATAGCAGAAACAATCCACTCTACCCTGAGTGTTACTTATCCCATAAATCATCTTCCCTACATACTATTTCCTGTTTACTAATAGATTATTTGGCTTCCAGCTTTGCTGGTGTAGAACCTTTATGTTCATCTTAAACTCCTTCAGGGTGGGTAGGGGGTACTATATTATAACCATCTTTGAGTGAATTGAAAAATCACAATTCCCCATTTGGGCTTAAAATGAAAGACTTAACTGAGGGACTTGACTTTACATATATCCTTCCCAGATCTGTTAGAACTACTGCAGCTTCTCCCCTTGAGTTTTTCTCAGCTTCTTGGAAAACTAGTAGGGGACAAGATCTAGAAGTAGCAGTATTCACTAAGATAACTGAAGATGCATAGGAGGGAAAAGAGGACATTGTACTGGAAAGATTTGTTTTACTATGATTATTAGAGCAAAAATGGGAGGAGCAAGGAGAAGGCATACTGTTTCTTTCTGAGGAGGTTAAAGTTTTAAGAGAAAGAGACAGCCAGTTGTGTTGAAATAATTTGACATCCATCCCTCCATGGTCATAGTTTTTTGAAGCCAGGGTAGACAGTTGGGTAGAGATAGGTATATATAACCCTTTTTTTAAACAAATGGACTAACCCTTTTAACCCTTGGAACTATTTCAGTAGGTGGTGCTCTTGTGCCATAACGTAACATAGGTTTTAGAGAGGTTCTGAGACCACGGTGGGTAGTTCTAGGGCCCTTGTCCCTGTTGATCCTGTGGGTCACTGCCAAGTGCATCACTTGGATAGCAGCGTATGGGTGCTTTTTTGTGAGAGATTTTTTCCTTTGTCTGGAAATGAGGTGAATTCAGGTCTGTACCTTCTCTAAAGCTACCTGAGCTCTGCTTTCCAGGAGAACCTAACTGAGGGGTTTACTAACCTTTCAAAAATGTTGTGGCTCTAGTTTTTATTCAAACAGCCATGATATGTGTTGTGTTACCAGTTTTCTATGACCATTTTTTTTTCATTGTAAATCATCGGTGACCTCCACATCAAGTTCCTTTCCAGATAACTCAGGCATTCTTGTTTCTTTGTTTTCCTTTCCTTTAGCTTCAGTAAAGGAAGTTTATTAAATTTAAATAGTTAAATTTAAATGTAAAATTAAATGCAATAAAATTAAATATGTGGTAGAGAAATTTGTAAATGATGAAGAAATATGGATGAAAAACATTGAGTTCAAATAGCAGCCAGTGATAACTATAGCTGACAGTGAACCTGGTTGGCATCAGTCCTTTGCCTCACTTCTTTTGCTATATATTGAGATCTTTTGTTCGGAGTTGGTTGCAATATCATGATGGTGAGCAAGGTATCCAGTGAAGTCCACATTTGGTGCTGCTGGCAGAAGTGTAGTGGGCAAGGAAGAGAAATTTAAATCCAGCTATCCAAGCAGGACAAATCTCTTATTGCCAGTAGTTGCCAAAAATATTTAGGGTTCTGCTTTTTCAGGAAGTTTCTTGGGGTTGTCTCTAAAAGTGAAAAACAGTTGCTTCACCTTGTGTTTACCAGCCATTAAGTAAGAGGCAAATGCTTGCTGGGTGTGCTCACCTGAGCTGCTGATTCCTGTTGTCTCCCCATTGAACTTGGCTGGCCCTGACTGCAGTGCTGGCAGCCAGCCTGTTGAGATTCATGACCCAGCAGATCCAATGGTTGTTCAGGACACTCTCTTGTAGCTTTTGAGATTTTCTTTTTATAATTAATACTTTAACTTGTGTAGATTTGTTATTGACTTATTTAGTTATCTGCTTGTTTTTTAAAATTATTTTAGTATTCAGAATGTGCTTTTAATCTGGGAACTCAGGTATTTCTTGAACATTCTTAGCTTTTATCTCTAAATATTGCTTCTCTTATGAAGTCTCTTCACTTTCTTTTTCTGTGACACCTCTTAGGTGTTTGTGGAGCTATCACTCAGGTTTCTTAACTGCTTTTCATTTTTTCTCTTTTTTTTTTCTGGGCTGCATTCTGAGTGAATTCCTTAATATTATCTTCAGATTGACCAAGTCTTTCTACAATTCTGTTCAGTCTGAGGTATCTTGTTTACTGAGTTTTTAAACTTTTATAACTATATCCTTCACATAATTTCTAATTGATTCTTTTTAACCATCTCTTATTTTAATTCTGCCTTTTTGTTTTATAATTTTTAATTATTTTTCAATTAGCTTTCTAAAAGCATCTTAAATATACTTATTTTATTGGACTGTTTTGTAATATTAATTTCATCTGAAGTGAATTAGTGGCCTGATGACTGATTTTGTTAGTTGCCTTTATTAGCATTAGATTTCTTCATGTACTTTAGAACTTTGGTTGAAGGGCATGATTTGTTTGAGATCTATTTTGTATTGTTTTTATTCATTTACTCATTTTCCACTTCTTTCCTCTTTGCTCACTCTTTGTAGCTATTTTGGAGTTGTCTTGGGTGGCTTCCACAGAGCCCCACTCTAGACCTGCAGTGGTGGTTTATACTTGGGCAATCACAGGCTGTTTCATTGGGTTCCTGATCGCTGGTTGGCCTGTGTCCTCCTTCCTCCTTATGTCACTGCTCCATATGAAACAAGGAGCTGCCAACCTTCTTTCAGGAATGGAGGGGTCTCCTCCAGTTATCACCTTGACTGTGCTGTCACACAGCTTTGCTAGGTCTGACTCTTTGTGGATTATGTTTAGCCTCAGAACCGTGTAGGATTCATTTTTCCAGTTTTAGTGCCTGAATCGTGATCTTAGAAGGCTCAAGGCTTTCAGTTCGAGGACTTTCCTCTTTGAGTTTCTGCCCCATGTCTATTTTACAGCAATAGTTATATTGTTTGTTAGCTTGCCTGCATCCTTTTGGTTTTCTCTTCTTATGTTTCCCCTCTCTGTGCTGTATGTTTGGAGTAGAGAGGATCCATCAGAGTAAATTTACTGTGCCATCTTAACTGGAAGTCATGTGGGCTGAGGGATTAAAGGAAATAAAGTGAGATATTTGGTTTTACATAGCACTAAAAGCTAACCACAAAAATGCTTTTTTGTGTGAGTTCAGTGACCCATAGCATACGGTTATTTAAACTTCTCCTTCAGAGCCTTGTAGACCCCAAAAGATGAGTAGGATTAAGCAGGTGGGATTTATTAGGATTCTATGGTTCTCTGCAAGGATTTCACCTTTTATTTTTCATTTGGATGGTAATTTAAAAATCCAATTGTTCCCAAACACCTAAATGCCCACAATTCTAACTAAATAGTGTCTTAAGATGTCAGTGCCTGCAGCTGTGTTTGTAGTGGCACTAAATAGCACTCCTTTTAGATATTGAAAACAAACAGAGGTAAAAAGGTAAATAATACGTTTGAGCTGAGTGAGAGATTGCTGTTTCACAGTAGTTCAAAAAGAGAAAAGGGCGAATTAAGGCATCCCCACTTATGGTAGGACCAGCAACTAACAGAAGCGGCTGGTAGCTTTTGGTAGCCAGTACCAAGTTTACATGACCAGTCCAAGTGAGATTCAGTAACCTGAATCATTGATCACATTGGATTCATTTTGTTGATTGAAATTTTATTCATTTTGTAGATTTGTTGGTATTTGTGCGTGTAAAGATTTTGTAGATGTATAAGAGCTATATAAGCATAATGGTTTTACTAGTTTTGTACTTATTAGTACAGGATAAAAATTCTTTTTCAGTTAGCTTTTTAAAAGTATTTTTAAATTAGCTTTTAAAAATCATCTTTTAAAAGCCGTCTAAAACAGCTCTGAGAGCCCCCAGCAGTTTTTTTCTTCAAGTTTGAGCAACAGGGATCAGGGGTAACTCTTCCTATGCAGTGTAGGAACATCCTGTGTTTGGTTTTTATGTTTTTGCCTGGCTCACCCCTGCTCATACTTCATGATTTTACTTAGCTTAGGCATCCTTTCTACCTGGAAGCGTCTGACACCCCTGTGCCAGGTGAAATGCCCCTACTCAATGTTCCTTGTAGCACCCTGTTTCCTTTTTCCCAGCCCTTCCCGTAAGGGATTATGTTTTTTCTGTTTATAGATCCTGATTTTCTCATTAGCAACAGGTTGCTTGAGAGCAAGGAATTATACTGCCATCTTTTTACTTTCAATGTTTTTGAGAGTTTCTGTCATAAAGTTGTCTCCCAATAAATTTGTGGGATTTTTTGTTTTTGTTTATTTAGTAATAAATTATGAGTACAACCAAGGGTGGAAAGAGGCAGAATAACTTAGAGCTGAGTCACCAGTGACAAAGGTAAGAAGATTTCTAATATTTTAATATCTAATGTGCCCCTCAGCCCATTTGTTAAACTTGTGGTCTCATTGAACACCACAGTCTTGCTGTAAGATAAGATAGTTGAGGACAAGAATGCAAGGAAAGGAAGTAACCACTATTTATTCCTAACAGAATGTATGTGGGAAGACTGGCATTAAAAAAAAATTTTTTTTTAATGTTTTTTGTTTTATTTTTGAGAGAGCGAGACAGAGCACAAGTGGGAAGGGGCACAGAGAGAGGGAGACATAGAATCAGAAGCAGGCTCCAGGCTCTGAGTTGTCAGAACAGAGACTGACGTGAGGCTTGAACTCACGAACTGCGTGATCATGACCTAAGCTGAAGTCGGACGCTTAACTGACTGAGCCCCTCAGGTGCCCCAAGACTGGTATTTTTTTGAATCCCATTCGTTGCTCTTTGGTGCTCTAATGGAGAACAAAGTCAGGGGTCTCTGTCTTAGTAGATCCAAAAAACACACACTATCATGAAGGGCTGTTTCTCCTTGGAAGCTAGGTCTGGAGAGCAAGCTCTTTTCTTCACATGACTGGGGACATGGGCTGGAGAATGGACCTCCATAAATCCCTAGACAGTTATCTGCTAGATTAAATTTCCTTAATTCTTTGAAAAGTCATCTGAGGAGTGCGTACACTCTGCACCTGGATTGCAGTTGACTCCTCTGATTCCTTAGACCTAGATTTTGTTTATGATTGAGGTTTGTTTGAAATTATCTGCAAATTTCACGTCTGTGTTTTTGATTAGACCATCTCGAAGAGAAAACACTGCTGACTCAACAGAGAAAAAGCCAGCTCCTCCTAGTGGAACTTTTCTTAAAACCTCATTGTTTTTAGAGAGAAAATATCATTTCTTAAGCCCTTCATGTGGAAACAAGAATATATTATTGTGATTTTTTAACAGTTACAAACACAGGGGCAAATTGATCACTCTTACTTAGTGAAGCAAAGAAACATTACTTTTTAGTAAATTAAAAATACTGGTATCAGGCTTTCAGTAAGGCAGAGGAAGAATGTTGTCAACCTTAAGCATAGTTGAACATAAATTTCTTAATTTTAGATTTGATTATATTCCTGGAGGTTTTAAATATTTCCTGATAAGGGCATTGTGCCCCCAGTTGATGACATTAATTGAAGGCTAGGTATTTAATTTGTCTTTTTCTTCTTTCATAAAGTGTATTTTGTAGCATTCTGTCCTTAAATCTGTTTGGTGCTTACTTTATGGGAGAAGTGACTTCAGTTGATTCATGCTCAGAGAAAATGGAAAAAAAAAGTAGTGTTTTTTGTTTTTTTTGTTTTTTGTTTTTTTTTTTTATCAGTTTGCCACTTTGGTTATGGGCCATATTTGGCATGTATAGACTTAACCTCTCATGCCTCTGGCTTGGATATGGGACAGACCATAGGAAAGCAATTTCTAACTTTTTTGGCCCCCGACAGGTATGATACACATCCATTTTGATACCACGAGGTTTTAAATGAGCTTTGTTTGAAATGTTGACAATCTGGGAGCTACACGGGCTTCCATCAACACAAAATCAGTTCAAATTTTATCTTAGTCTCTCCTCTGCAGTAGCCTTAGTGGGTTTATATTCACACATTTGTTCAAATATTTATTGAGTTTCTGTGTGCCAGGTACTGTGTACAGCAGTGCTTTCCAGAACTCCTAGGTTCTGAGGAGATGTACCAGTTAAGATGTGTTTGACAGCAAGTAACAGAAAACCCAACAAAATGTGGCTTAAACCAAAAGGAAAATAAAATTCCAAGGTTGACTACTTTATTGCCTCAGCTGTGCTCTCAGTCTTACTTACTGCTGGGTCCCAAGGCGACTACTGCCATTCAAAGTGTCACATGGAGACCACAGTGTCTAATACAAAAAAAATGTGAATTTATTCTAGGTTGAGAAAGACTCTGTCAGAAACTTTCCAGCCTGAAGCTCAGTTCTCATTGTTCTATGTAGACTAACATTGGCTGTTCCTGCATTGGTAGGAGGGCAAATGGAAATGCCATGACTGGTCTGCATACACCAGCCATTCTCAAAATGTGAGTCAGGAAACCTTGGGTATCCCTGATTCCCTTTCACGAGGATCATAGGACGAAACTATTTTCATAATAATGCTAAGACATTATTTGCATTATCCACTCTCATTTTCTCACTAATCGACCGTGGAGTCAAAGGTTACATGACGTATGATGATCTCATTGGTCTAGCAGCTAATGGAATGTATGTGTGTATAGTTTTGGGTCTTAAATTTTTTTTCAGGTTTAATTTCTAGTGTGGTAAATATTGATAAATATAACCCACATTAACAAAAGCCTCTCAGTAATGTCCTTAGTAATGTTTAAGGATATGAAAGGATCCTGAAAATGTTTTTGATTTACTGGTCTACATTAATCAAGATGTTCACCCACGGCGTTGGGGCACATCCCAGCTTCCCCAAGACTCATGCTGTGAGATTCCTCGATAAACTGATTCTGTTAACAAAGAAGCAGTTGGAAGGGTTAGGGCTGTCAGGTAGACAACCAGCATTGTGTGCAGGACTATTCTGAGGAGGGGCTTGGAGAAGAGGACATGGCAGGGACATAGGATATACTCCAGGCCCTGCTTTGACCAGAGCCACTCCAAGTCTGTGTCTATTTTTGTAATTGTAGCACAATATACATGACATAAAATTTACCCTTTTAACTGTTTTTTAAATATATAGCTTAGCGGCATTAATTATATTCATAGTGTTCTGCAACTATCACCACCATCCATCTCCAGAACCTTTTCATCTTCCCAAACAGAAACTCTGTATCCATTAAATAATAATTCCCCACCCAGCGCCTGACAGCCACCATTCTGTTTTCTGCTTCTGTGAGTTTGACTACTCTGGGTATCTCCTATAAGTGAAATGATATAATACTTGTCCTTTCATGTCTGGGTTATTTCTCTTAGCATAATGTTTTCAAGGCTCATGCATGTATGTATCAGAATTTTCTTCCTTTTAAGGCTGAATAATATTCCATTGTATTTATTTTGTGTATTTATTCATCTCTTAATGGACATTTGTGTTGTTTCCACCTTTTGGCTGTTGTGAATAATGCCAATATGAACATGGGTATACAAATACCCATTTGAGTTCCTATTTTCAAATCTTTTGTGTGTGTGTGTGTGTGTGTGTGTGTGTGTGTGTGTGTAAGTGTATAAAGAGAAAGAGAGAGGTGGAATTGCTGGGTCATTTGGTAATTCAGTGTTTAACTGTTTAGGATCCGTCATACTGTTTTCCACAGCAGCTACACTATTTAGTATTCCCACCAGCAATGTGCAGGGGTTTGGTTTTTCTATACTCTCACCATTACTTGCTATTTTTTGTATTTTCTAAGTAAGTCACCCTAATGGGTGTAAAATAGTATCTCATTGTGGTTTCGATTTGCATTTCTATAATGATTAATGATTTGAACATCTTTTCATATGTTTCCTGGCCATTTTATCTTCGAGAGATACCTATTTAAGTCCTTAGTCCAGTTTTTTAAAACTGGGGGTTTCTTTCTTCCTTTGTTTCTTTCTGTCTTTGAATTGTGGGAGTTCTTCATATATTCTGGACATTGATCTTTTCTTTCATATATAATTTCCAGAGGTCTGTCCATTTTATATGTTGAACTTTTATGGAAGGTTTCATTTTAGGGGTGCCTGGGTGGCTCAGTTGGTTAGGCATCTGACTGTTGATCTCAGCTTAGGTCTTCATAGCAGGGTCATGAACTCGACCCCTGCATTGGGCTCCACACTGGGTATGGGGCATACTTAAAACAAAAAGAAAACAAAAAAACCCCAAGGTTTCATTTTACTAAAGATTTTTTAAAAAGCTTTAAAGCTCTGTGCCATTGTTGCCATTCTCACTTTTGTGACCTCATCCTAGATGTTTAGCTGCTATACTGGTTTAGAAGATATGGATGGTAGGACCTGGGTAATTACCTCATATTATAAATTACTTGGTAATTTATAAGAACTACTTTTGAATTTCTCACACTATTCAAAATGTAGCCCTGGCTAGTCTTATTTGTGTACATGGCTTTATAGGTTACCAACTATTTGCCATGGAAGAAAACAATGATGATTCAGACTAAATGGTTTTTAAAATATTTTTCCTTTACATCTGTGGTAATCGTAGCCTTTGACAGGACTTTACAGGCACCAGATTCCTCACCATATCAGCTGATTAAGGAGTCTTTTTAGACTCTTCATAAAATCTAAAAACAGTTGAATTCTAAATTGTCTCTAGATGGGACAGCCCTTTGAGACACAGAAGTGCCTTCAACAGCAGTGCTAATGGAGGATCAGAAAATTGCAGGTTAATTTATAGAAGGGATTTTTCCGTCCTGAAACTTCGTAAATTAGGAGAGGATAATAATGTCACATAATGTTAAATGAGAGGCTGGAGTTGCTGGCTCATGTATTACTGGTCACTTCCAGTGCTGTGGTAGACTGGACATCTTGCATGGGCCTGCCTGGGCCTGCAGGGTTTACTCTTTGAAGTCAGGGCTGCTTAAATGCTCGGTGTCAACATGGAACTTTGGGAACCCACCTTGCTTTCTGAAAGTTAATTTGAGAACCACTGGTCTAGGGGCTGTCCCTTGCTAGGGGCTGTTGTCTTAACAGTTGATTTCTAAAGTAAGGGAAATGGGGGGCTCATGAGTGGCTCAGTCAGTTAAGTGTCCGACTTCAGCTCGGGTCATGATCTCACAGCTTGTGAGTTTGAGCCGTGCATCGGGCTCTGTGCTGACAGCTCAGGCCCTGGAGTCTGCTTTGGATTCTGTGTCTCCTTCTCTTTCTCCCCCTCCCCTGCTCTCTCTCTCTCTCTCTCAAAAGTAAATAAACATTAAAAAAATTTTAAAAAAAATTAAGAGAAATGGTGTTGTTTTGTTTTTCAGTGAATTTGGATACTTCGCCCCAGTTTGTAATGACAGGCTTGTTTCTTTCTTCTTAATTATTTTCTTCAGACACTGCTCAAGTGTTGTTGTGATACTTTTATTTCCTTTATCACCTCTCAGGAATTGTGCTTGGTAAACTCCATGTTCTTTGTGAAGCACATTTCCATGAAGTTTTTGAATATCCTTTTCCCAAAGAATGTAAATCACCAAAATGGGGAACCTTTTAGCACTGAAGCATTACCTTTTTCACTTGCTGTACTATGAATCCAAGCCATGCTATCCTAGCAACTCAGACTGTGAACTCTCATGGACAGTGGTGTATCTTTCTGCCATGGTGATTTGAGTTCATAAAACAGTACTTGCAAGCAGTAGAGTAACTTTCAAGCAATTTAAAAATGAGAGAAGAGGGGAGAGACAGTGATTCTAAGCAGACACCATTTTGAACCAGCCCTGTTTCAGTGTCTCTGATTGCTGGCTCCGATGGCTGGATTTCCCTGCCACTTCATCCCCCTTCCTTCTGCCTCCTTCTGTAGGATCTCCTCTAATAGCGGGAAACAAGGATGTGAACAAGCACATGGGCATCCTTCACTGGATAGTGGTTTGCACGCAGGTTTAGGACATTTCTTATCTTTTCTCTATGGCAATTTCTGAAGGCCGTTTTATTTTCTCCTGGAAATATACAGTGAGGGGACTAAGACCTTTTGTTATTTTTAGTCTGTATATGTGGAGAAGGTGAAATCCTGGTTTTGATTCCTTGGGACTGGGTAAATGTGCCAAAAGAGAAATAACTCAAGAAATGGAAAATGGGGATTTCCTTCCAACTTTCCATGCCATTTGCTTTTGCTACATTAATATATACAGTTTGTGTACAAAATGCTTGTTAAAATCCCAAGTTTTAAGGAAATAATGTGATTGACATCCACCTTTTTTTAAATGCTCTTAAAAGATGCTTAAAGAGTATTTCTCTAGTTGCTCCTCTGAAATGGATATGGGCATAGACATCCATGTGAGGGCATGCACACTAAGCAGAGTCCTAAGAAAGTCAAGGATTTACATTGGGGCTAGATGAAGGACTTGGTATCAATCAAAAAATGTATAGTCAGATCTCAGTTGTCTAATAAGTGTGCAGATGAACTAGGATAGAAAAATTAATGCATTTGTGAAAAAAGTTAAAATCGCCATCAATCTGAAGAATCCTGTCTTTTTTATGAGGCATGCTTTTTTTTTTTTTTTAAGCTGCCTGGACACCGCCTTATTTTATCTGCTTGAGTACAGACCTCTCACTAGTTATCCTTCCCTGAGTGATGAATTGGATGTCTCTTCCTCCTTATGACAATAGCTCTCTCAGGGCAAAGCAGTAGCCACATAGCTTGGGGAAAGTGGGAGCAGATAGAGAAGCCTGTGGATTTACTTCTCCTAGGAGCCGGGGCTAGAAAAATGGAGCTGTTATTTGAGGATGGGAAGGAAGAAGAGAAAACAAACCCTAGGTTTGTATCGCTGGCCAGTTCTGATAGTTGTAATATTTTCAGAGACTCAGCTAGAAAATAGAAAATACTTACAGAATCTTTTGGTAATTAAAATTTTTAATTGTATTCATCAAGTATTTTATGTATTGATTAGCATTTATAAGCTATGACAGCTTTTATTTTTTCTTTTGAGGTAATATGTGTGTGGTAAATGTATATCTAGAAGTTAGAGAATTTGTGTGTGTGTGTGTGTGTGTGTGTGTGTGTGTGTGTGTGTGTGTAATGGAAAATAATACATACAGGAAAGCACATAAACATGACTTACAGTTTTTTAATTATTGAAATGTTAACACACACGTTAGTGGCATCCAGGTCAAGAAATAGAATATTGCCAGCATCTTGAGAGCCCTTCATGTATACCTTCCCCATAGTACTTCTTCTCTTCTTCTAAAGGTAATACGTTTCCTGACTTTTCAGAGTAATCACTACAGTTTAGTTTTACCTGATTTTGAACTTTATGTAAATGAATCACATCTTATATATTCTTATGGGTTGGTTTCTTTTTCTCAACATTATGATTGAAAATTCATCTCTATGCCTGTGGTAGGTCCTGCATTGTCATTGCTGCATAGAGTTCCCTTATATGAATATATCACATTTAGTTTATTCATTCTACTCTTGACTGGCATATGGGTTCTTTTCAATTTGGGTCTGTTATGAATAATGCCGCGGTGAACATTCTGCTAGTGTTCATAAACACTTAACAAGCTTGGAGTGTTCTTTGAGGGAGAGTTTGTAATTTGTGGATTTTTGCATGATTATGATTTACTGAGAGAGATGTGTGAAAATTCCCAGTATGAATGGAATACTTTATTTTTATAGTTACATCAATTTCTGTGTTATATTTTGAGCTTTATAGTTTGTTTTGTATTTCCATATTACTGGAGCATACAAATTTACAATTGTTTAATCTTCCTGGTGAATTGAACACTTTATCATTATGAAGTGACCCTCTTTACCTCTGGTAATTCTTTTTGCCCCAAAGTGTATTTGAATTGATACTGTTTTTTTATTTGATTCCTTTGGTTAGGTTTGTATGTTGTTGTTGTTGTTGTTGTTGTTTTCCTATTTTCCTTTTAGCCTCTCTGAATCACTATATTCTTATGTTTTAGATGTGTGTTTTATAACATGTAGTTGTTTCTTTTTTTAATTCAAAACTGATATCGTTGTCTATAATGGCCCAGTTATGGAAACAGCCCAAGTGTCCATCAATTGATGAATGGATAAAGAAGATGTGATACACACACATGCGTGCGCGCGCGTGCGCACACACTGGAATATTACTCAGCCATGAAAAAGAATGAACTCTTGCCATTTGCAGGCTAGAGAGTATTATGCTAAGCAAAATAAGTCAGAGAAAGATAAATACCATATGATTTCACTCATATGTGGAATCTCAGAAACAAAACAAATGAGCAAAGGGGAAAAAAACAGAGACACAAACTGAGAAACATACTCTTAACTACAGGGAACAAACGAATGGTTACTAGAGGGGAGGTGGGTTGGGGATGGGTTAAATAGGTGACGGTGATTAAGGAGTACACTTATGCTGAGCACCAGCTGATGTACAGAAGTGTTGAATCACTGTATTGGACACCTGAAACTAATTATTACCCTGTATGTTAACTGACTGGAATTTAAATAAAATCTTAAATAAAATAAAAAATAAAAAATAAATAAAAAATAAATTTAAAAAGTGAAAAACCTGATAATCTTTGGGATGTACTTGGGAGTTTAAGTCATTGGCATATTGTATAATTACTGATATATTTTAGTTTAAATCAACCATCTTACTGTGCACTTTTTTAAAATTCTTTTTAAAGTTTATTTACTTATTTTTTCAGAGAACACGCGAGTGGGGAGGGGCAGAGACAAAGTGAGAGAGAGAATCCCAAGCAGGCTCTGCACAGACAGCCCTAGTGTGGGTCTCTAACCCACCAACTGTGAGATCATGACCTGAGCCAAAATCAGGAGTCAGATGCTTAACCAACTGAGCCACCCAGGCACCCCTGTGGTTTTTTAAATCTTGTCCATTCTGTATTCCTTTTTCTCTCCAATCTTGCCATTTTTTTATTATAAATTTTTCTCCTTTGATAATTTGGAAATTATATACTACCTGTTGATATTCTATTAGTGGATATCCTAGAAATTACAGTATGCATACTTGAATTATTTAACACTTTCATCTTCCTTTTCCTGGAAAATGCAGGGACTTTAGAACTCTGACTCTATTTTTCTCCAGGTATGCTATTGTTTTTATATATTTTAATTTCTGTATATATTTAAAAACCCCAATGACACTATTCTTATTTTATATCATAAATGTTAATTTAAATTTTTTCATGTATCTACCATTTTTGTTGTTTTTCATTTGTTCTTATGCCTGCAGAATTCTGTCTGGGATCATTTTCCATTTTTCTGAAGAGCATCCTTTAGTTAGATTAGGCTTACTGGCATCAGACTCTCTCAATGTGTCAAAAGATTTTATTTCACTTTATCTTGAAGAATATTTTAGTTAGGTATAGTATTCTAGGTTGGCCATTTTTTTTCCCCTTTGACTGTATTGAAGGTATGTTTTCTGGTCATCTTGCTGTATTTTTATGTATCTTACCCATTCTTCTGTGTTTTCCATTGTTTTTACTTTCCATGTGAATTCTGGGTAGTTTCTTCTGATGTATGTTCCAAGTTCACTAATTCTATTTCCAATTGGGTCTGATCAGCTATTAAACCCATGTGTTGAATTCTTTTTTTAAAGTTTATTCATCTATTTTTAAGAGAAAGAGTGAGCGGGAGAGGGGCAGAGAGAGAGGGAAAGAGAGAATCCCAAGCAGGCTCCATGCTGTCAGTGTGGAAACTGATGTGGAGCTCAAACCCATGAACCATGAGATCATGACCTGAGCTGAAATCAAGAGTCAGTCGCTTAACCGACCAAGCCACCCAGGCGCCTCTTCATCTGTTGATTTCTTAATTTCAGTTCCTTTTTTCTTTTCTTCCGGTTTTAGAATTTCTACTGTATTCTTTGTTTTGTTTTTTTATCCTCCATTGGGGTTCTTTCTTGTGCGTTCTTTTCTTCCTGTGTGCTTGATTGTCTTTCATTATATAATTTTTGTTGTATTTGAAACATTATTTTTGGGGAGCACCTGGGTGGCTCAGTGGGTTATGCCTCTGACTCTTGGTTTCAGCTCAGGTCATGATCTCAAAGTTTTGTGGGTTTGAGCCCCGCATAGGACTCTGTGCTGGCAGCATGGAGCCTGCTTGAGATTCTCTGTCTCCTCTCTCTGACGCTCCCCCACATCTGCCGTTTCTGTCTCTCTCAAAACAAGTAAATAAAACTTGAAAAATTATTTTTAGAAATAGAAACCTTGAAGTTATTTTCCTTCAGAGAGGATTTTTGTTTGCATCTTCCAGGCACCTGGCAGCAGACCTAGAAACCAGGGACCACCTTAGTTTAGCTTTAGTTTCCTAGTTAGACTGTAGTATACGCAGGTTGGTTCATTTCTGGTTTCACCTATCCTCCCAGGGTGTACCCTCATAGGAACCAACTCTAAGTGTGGGGTGGTTTACCAGGACCTCACTTTGGTAGGCCTGGGCTCCTACTTTTACTTTCTGGCAAGGCTGCAAAAAAAGCTTTTTAACTTTTGCCTTTAACCACCTCTTCAGGATCAGAAATGTCTTCCTAGGCCTGTATAACCCCATGTGTCAAGATCTTTCTCAAATGATTTAACACTGTCTTTCTGATTCTTTGTTGATCTTTTAAATTTTTTTTAAATGTTTATTAATTTTTGAGAGAGAGAGAGAGAGATGCAGAATCTGAAGCAGGCTCCAGGCTGTGAGTTGTCAGCATAGAGCCCGACGTGGAGCTTGAACTCATGAATTGTGAGATTATGACCTGAGCCGAAGTCAGATGCTTAACTGACTGAGCCACCTAGGTGCCTCTTGATGATTTTTTTATTACACTTCCATACTTCATGTAACCATATAAAATAGTGTTCATCAGGAAGGTTGGTTTCAATTACAGAGTCTACCGTTATCTGAAGTAGAACTGAAATTGGATGCAATTTTACTAAGTGTGTTTACACTTAAATATATTCTGTACTTTTGTTTACCTCATCCATCCTGGTTAATCAAGAAAACTTACATAGACTTTTACTTCCAGCTTTTTAGAGTGGCTAGAAGAACCAGATAAAACATCTTTTGAAGCCATGGGAAAACTGCAGAGATGCCCAGTACTCAAGGGGTTAAGACCCTGGCAGTGAAGGGAAGTGCAGAGCACTGAGTAGACATTCTTTTTTTTTTTTTAATTTTTTTTTCAACGTTTTTTATTTATTTTTGAGACAGAGAGAGACAGAGTATGAACGGGGGAGGGGCAGAGAGAGAGGGAGACACAGTATCGGAAACAGGCTCCAGGCTCCGAGCCATCAGCCCAGAGCCTGACGCGGGGCTCGAACTCACGGACCGCGAGATCGCGACCTGGCTGAAGTCGGACGCTTAACCGACTGCGCCACCCAGGCGCCCCTAGACATTCTTTAGCAGCTTTTCACCCTTAGGGCAATTTGCCATTTCTGGAGAAGCTAGGGGAGACCCAAGAACCTGCAAGAGGGCCTATGCTACTGAGTCAGTGAAGTTAGCAACTCTTTTGGCAGTTTCACGGGGTTGGGCAGACATACATTGGATTTCTATAGGAAAAGATTGTTATTCTTACTACCTACAACTGTAAGGGTTCTATACATCTAGAAATATCATAAAAATAAGCCAATGGATAAAATTAGAAAATCACTATTTTTCAACCCCTAATGGATCTAAAATGATCATCAGTGGATCCTAAGACCATTCAGGAAAGAGTTGATAGTGAAAGGAAAGTATAATGGATGGATTAGGTTGACAGTACCTGAAACAGCTGATCTGTTTAATTCAAAGGACACACCACTACAAATGAAGTATTCTTGGAAAAAGATTGACCCTGAATCTAAAAAAACCTCTAAATTGTGCTCTCAGTTTGTACGCAGTATAGGGGAGAGCAAAACAAGCTAACACCACAGGAATGCAATCAGCCAAATACACAAGTATGAAACGTTCTATTAGTCAATACAATGGATTCTATTAGCCTTTTCGATTGGTTGGTTTTTTTTTTTTTCAGGGGATAAATAATATGAAAAGATTAAAAAATAAAAGAGGGGCAATTGTTACAGATTAAGGGAGACTTATTTTTACATTATTTTGTTACAGATTAAAGGAGAAATATCAATATTGGCCATATGTAATGTGTGGATCTTGTTTGGATTGTAATATAAACAACCCATTATGAAGGAAAATTTTAAAGAAATTTGAACATAGATGGGCCATTAGATGATATTTATTGTGTTTATTTGGCTGGATTTATTAGGTGTGAAAGAGTGTACTCAGGTTTCTTTTTTTTTTTAAATCCTTAGAAAAAAAGAGAAATCAAAGTATTTTGGATAAAGTGGTGTGATGTCTGTAATGTGCTTTAAAATGGAAATTTTTGATAATTGTTTGGACTAGTTAATGGATACATAGGAGTTCATTTGGCTGTTTTGTCTACTTTTTTGGTAAATTTAAAAATACTCATTAAATAGTTATGAGAAAGAAACATCATAAACAAAATTCGCTTATAACATAGCCTGTGCTTTAAGTGAGACCATCATAAGTTGTTCTCTCTATTGGGTAAAAGTCTGTTGTGTATGAGTGGTGTCAGAAAAAGAGACAAACTTCATTTTATTTGCACAGCATTCTTTCCTGTTAGTCTTATCTGTTAGACCTGTGTGGACACCTTGATCCATAGTCTCAGATTATATGGAAAGGAAGAAGGAAAAGGAAGAAGCAAAAGTAGGGTGAGCTCATATTGAAGAAACAGGAAAAGGGTGCTAGGTGGGCAAAACCCACAGAACTCCACTACCTTTCACTTGTTGGTTACTCAGTACACTCAGACCTACTGCTTTCTACACAAAGAATTTTTAAAACACTTCCAACTAACATAATTTAGCTTTTCCTTCGAAAAGGGAGATAATCTGAAGTAATGCCTGGTTGATGCTTCTGACTTCAGGTCCAGGAATTCTGGATAATGTCAGTTCTTCTTCCTATCTCTGTTATAGTCTGTCAATTATAGACTTTGGAAAATTTATCTACTAATGATATACTCTCTAGGTTCACTAGTAGCAGAGGGAAAAATGAAAGGGAAGGGAATTTTAAAAAAAGTATATGACACAGAAAGCAAGACATACACACAGATAGCATCCAAAAACCTCACTTGTGCATTTTGCCCAAGCAGGCATAATTTGCACATTATGATGGAGTGCTGCTGGGCACACCCGGCTTTGTGGCTTGAGCGATCAGTCCAAGTCACTGAGGCCTGCTGTAGGCTCTTCACAGAATCCAGATCTTCACACACACTTGAAGCAGCATTGGATCTGCTGGGTCATATGTGCTTAGTGGCAGAGTGCTTCGGCATGGACCAGCTATACAGTGATTCTTGCTCTGGGCCCTTCCCATATTTTCTCATTGCCTGACAAGTAGGTAAAAGCAGATAAACAGTCTAAAGCCCAGACAGTTTATGTTCAGAATCCCAAATATATCAGCCAAATGTTTTGCCTCTTAGCAGGTGTGAGGTATAGCAATTATTCACTTTCTTTTTTGTTTGCTCATTGTTACAATTTTGAGTCAGTAATTAGTATACATAGAATTAAATTGAAAAGGTGCAAAAAGGTGTATGGTAAAACCCAAGTTTCTTTTCTGCACCTGTCTTTCAGCTACCCAGGTCTCCACATCGGAGGCAACCACTGGCACTAGTCTGTTGTTTATCATTATTTTAAAGGGCATATCCTGACTTGGCACGGACCATTGGATCACAGGAGACTTCCTGAAATGGCAGGCCCTGTATGTTTATGGGATTTATATCCCACCATCTGGAATACATGCAAGGTACCTATGTCTCCTTAGTTTCCAGGTTCTGTTAGCAGCTAACTTCACTGTGGTAGACCAGTGTAGTAACACCATGTCCTGAGTTGATACCTCCAAGGGAGGTAAAAGTGAACTGCTTTCTCATATCTTCTGGTTATCTTTATGGAGAAATACATTTGCTGCCAGCTTCATAACTGCATTCTAGGTGACTAGGGTGGTTTTAATTTGATCCAGTTGGGATCCATATCTGAAAGTGCAGTTTGAGCTGGAGTCACCATTTGAGTATGTTTATGATAGCCTAATATCGTTGACTAAGACTCACTGGTCCCTTGGTCGGAGAAGTGGGGTTTTCTGCAAACCACCAGACATTGTTTTTTGATAATCCAGTGGCTTTCGCTTGGCTTCACTTTATACTAGAAGAGTATAATGAGGTAGTGGCCCTGATCATAGGCAATACCTCATTGATCTACATTACCTTCTTGTTCCATGGACTTCTGGTTTCCAGTACCCTAATATGAACAGAAGTTTCCCTGCCATTTTCCATGATTTGGGCCAGTAACCAGTTCTAAATTCTCCTTCTTTCTTCAAAGTTTTGCTGCCTGCAGCCCGCTATCTGGTTTGTATTAGATATTGTATCAGTATATATTTGACGATATTAGTTTGTGAGTTTTTTTTAAATCACGGAAGTCAATGGTGATTAATTTAAGAAAAAATAAAAAAAGGATTTTGTGGCAAGCCCCTGGGTAGTGGACAGAATTAAAGAGAGAGCTGAAGGGTGCCTGGCTGGTTCAGTTGGTGGAACAGGTGACTCTTGATCTCGGGGTCATGAGTTGGAGCCCCCTGTTGGGTGTAGAGATTATTTAAAAATAAAATCTCAAAAAAAAAAAAAGAGAGAGCTTAAAACTATACCTTGTTAAGGACGTGATGTAGGGTAGC
Source organism: Felis catus (assembly GCF_018350175.1). Taxonomy (NCBI): domain Eukaryota; kingdom Metazoa; phylum Chordata; class Mammalia; order Carnivora; family Felidae; genus Felis; species Felis catus. The sequence continues at coordinate 29,383,122 of NC_058380.1, read as the reverse complement.
CTTAGGGATCTAGACTAAGAGAGTCTTTGGAATGACTTAGTTCCATCCTTATGTCCATATATTCAAGACTCAGATTCCCAGCACAGAGTCTGGTTTGCCTAACTTGAATCACTGCCTCACCTCTTAGCTGATGCCACAACATGCCTTGATTAATAGACTCACCAAGACTTGTAGAAGGGAGGAGAGGTTCTTTCCTCAAGGGAAAGAAGGGAGGAGGAATACGCAACCAGCCAATCAACAGATGCCCCATTCCAGAGTGTTCAGATTAGGTCAGCAGCAGTAAGGTTGTCATTGGCTTTTGGGGGAAGACCATTTCTCTTCGTGAGCTGCTGTCCCAGAGTATTGCAGTATGTTCAGCATCCCTGGCTTCTGGGCACTAAATGTCATCAGCACCCCCACTGCTAGCCTTCACAATCAGGGCACCACTTGTTTCCCAGCTATCACCATCTCCCCCCTAGACATGATGTGGAACAGCCCATCAGGACCACTGCACTACATGATCCCTAAAACTGTTTGCATTTAAAACAACCAGATGCATCCCCATTGCTAGGCAAAATGTTGTTTGTAATTTGGCTATAATAAAATAATGTTTCCTGTCACCTCTACCAAAAAGGTCTTCAGTTTAGTGTCCCCAAATATCTAAACAGACCTGCATCTAGAACTGTATGAAATATATAAGAAATTCATTAATTTTCTTCAGTTTATTTCTTTGATTAAGGGCACAGACTTTAGAGCCAGATTCTTTAAATTCAAATCCCACAACCTGTAGCTCTGCTATTTACTAGCAGTTACTTCCTTTGGGCTTTTACAAAATCTTACTTTGAGCAATTACATAATCTCTCTGTCCCTCTGTAAAATGAGGACAATAATAGTACCCATTTCATAGGGTTGCTATGAGGATTAACATAGCTAATGTGCATAAAGCATTTAATATATTGTCAAGAGCATAGTAAGTGTATGTATGTATAAGCTATTACTATATTTATAAAATGGGGTATTAGTAATTAAGTTTCCCATAGATATGCCTTTAAAATTTTTTTTCTGGGCAAGTTATCTTTTAAAAAGTTAATTGCTCTATCGGGAAAAGCATTTTGTTATTTTGTTACAGCAGTTTAGAACTATACTTTGAAAAATATCCGTGAATTATTCATTTCTTTACTCAGTATTTATTGTTTGCCAGGCATGTGTTAAATCTTTTTTTTTTTTTTGTAAGTTTGTTTATTTTGAGGTGGGGGGGGGTGAGGGAGAGAAGGGAGAGAAGAGGGAGAAGGGAGAGAAGATCCCAATCAAGCTCCCAGCTGGATGCGAGGCTTGAACTCATGAACTGTGAGATCATGACTAGAGCTGAAACTAAGAGTTGGACGCTTAATTGACTGAGCCACCCAGGTGCCCCAGGCCCGTGTTAAATTCTAAGAGACAGGGAATTTATATACTGGTGGAAGAAGCAGTAACTAAATGACCAGGATAATTACTGATGTGATAAGAGCTGTGGAGGAATCAACAGAAAGCCCCGGAAACAGGGAAGGATTCCCTGTGTTGGTGGAACAGAGGAGAGGCCTGGAGTGGACAGTGAGCAGCAGAGGAGAGGCAGCATGGGAAATGGGAGGGTGTGGGCCATGTTTTTGCAGGACTTTAGAGACTCCAACAAGGAGCTGTGGTCTTTTCTACAGGGAGTTGGGATTTCTTTCAAGGAGCTATTGAAGTTGGGGTGGGAAGGTTTTAAGCAGGAGCGTGCTGGGTCTGATTTCCTTTTGGGAAAGTTGGTTTTGTTGACTGTAGACAATAAATTACAGAGAGCCAGGTGGGACCAGGTAGAAGCCTCTAGGGAAGAAATGAATGGGGATGGAGATGGGGATGGGATGGGATAGGATAGGATGGCAGCAGTGGAGCTGGAAAGAAGTGGATGAAGCTGAGTGAGATCATGTATTTATTTTGGAGGTAGAATTGACAGGTGTTGATGGCTTAGATCAGGAAGTCAGTGAGAGAAAGGGAGGAATCAGGGAGAAGGCCTAGATTCATGGCTATTATGTGCCGTTTGTCACTATTGCTAAACCTTTTTTTTTTTTTTTTACCTCATGGTCCTTTATAAAACTAAATTTTTAGTACCATTTAGTACAATTTTTAGTACCTGGTCTCAAATTTTTTGCACTGCAACCAAATTTTATGATCTCTTTAAATTTTTTTGCTTTCTTATTTAGTAATGAAACTCCCTTTGTTGATGTTTTTGGCACTTAATTGGGACCATTTTATCTGTTAATTACTGCTGCTGAGAATTTGAACTCACTCACCATTTGCAGAGCTGTCTTTTGAAATCAGATAACTGAGTATCACCCCTGCCCCTAGAAAGTAGGAGAACTTGCAAAAGCCTGCACCTGATGAGAAGCAGCCCTCCCTTCTCTGCCGGGTGTGGTTCTTATAGGTGAGGACGGTGAGGAGCTGGGATGGTGGTGGGGCACCTGCGGTTTATTTACCTAGCTCTGCCTGAGGTGCCTGCTCACTTCACAACTCCACTCTTCTTTTTAACATGTACTTCCTATGTGGTAGGTCAAGTTTATGAGCTATTTTCTGTCATGTAGGACTAGTACACCTCCTCAATAATTGCAGTTTTTCATGTTTCACTAAAGTATTTCTTCTCGTGAAAGAATTGAGATCAAGCATAAACACTAGTCTTTAATGAAATAGATTGTTCAAATTGATCCATATGGAATGAATTATTTTACTCTTTTCTAAAAAATGAAGAGAAACTGGGAAGAAATGTCAGTGGACAGTAATGCATAGAGATTTTCTTTAACACGTAAATGAGAAGCCAGAAATGCATATAAAACATGGGAACTTCAAAAACATTTTTTAGACATAGACTATTATTAACACACATGGATGTTTTTGATTTCCCATTACATTAAAATATCCAAATGAACTTCATGTTCAGAACATTTAAAAATAGCTCTATCTTGAAAAGTGGATATAAAGTATTATCAGCTGTGCTTTTTGTGCATAATTAGCATGTGTCTGTGAAAGTATAATGACTTCTAGTGTAATATTACTCTGATAAAAAATTCAGATGGTAAAAATTGGAGCTACAGCTGGGTGACACATTTTAAAATAATTCAAAGGTGACTCCATAAAATCATGCTACTTTAGTCCCTTGTACTCCCCCTTTCACTTGTCAGTAGAACATGAAGTCACCAATAAAAATCCCTTAAATAATGTTTCATTTTCCCCCTCTCTTATAGATTTGATGTGTGCCCACTGTTTCCTTCAGTGCTTGGCGGGCTGCTGTGAAGATACATCACCTTTTCCCTTTTTCCAAGATGGCTCAAGATTCAGTAGGCTTTTCTTCTGATTACCAATTTTGGATGCAGAAACTTTCATTGTGGGACCAGGCCTCCACTTTGGAAACCCAGAAAGACACCTGCCTTCATCTGCCTCGATTTCAGGAATTCCTGAGGCAGATGTATGAAGTCTTGAAAGAGATGGTAGGTAGTAGACCAAAATAATGAATCTCTACTACATTTCACCAAGCTTGAATGTTATCTAGGGTCAGGAACTTGTGGTATTGACCTGATGGATTAGAAAGACAAATTGCCTGTAAGTGATATGGACGGGATGGTTTCCTTATCTCTGATTTCTTATGATTTCAGTCTTTTCTTCTTGATTAATTACATTGTCACATGAGACTTCCTGACCAGTAAAGTTTTTTTTTTATATAAAAAACAAGACTGTGACAATCGTCAGGTAAGAATTGGGATTCTTTTAAAGACCTTTGCATCTATTAAATATTGAAAAGTTTTCTGAAATTCTTCTTTATGTTGTTCTTTAATGCTGTCCTAGATAAGGTTCTACTAAGAGGTAATAGGTATTAAGATCTCTTCTTATGAATATTTTAAGTGGTCTTTTCTGGTGAATATTAAGATTTTGAGTATCTTCACTATTGTTGTATAATGTATTGTTCAAAATTTGATATATTTTCATTTTGACATGATTTCTTATTTTTACTTCAGTGGATATTTTTATGAATTAACATGCTTTCATATTATGAAAATATTATTTGTTTTACACCTACTTTGTAATTTCAAAATGAGAAGCAAAATTGTCATTTAATGTAAGTGTTCTTGTGTTACGTTTTTCTTCTCTTAATCTAAGAAGCAAGTCAGAAATTTGAAGAACTATTCATGTTGATTATATGAGTTCATATGTCTTTAGCAACTAGAAGGAAAGATATGGTCTGTGTGATCAACCAAAGCTAACTTTTAAAATTGTTTCTGTATAATTCGACTTCTGCAGCTTGGCTTTAAATTGGTCCCAGAAAGTCTAGGGCTGGCCTTGATGCTAAGACAAATGTGAAGAATTTATTGGTACAGCAGCTTACATTTCAGCTTATGTACATGTTACCTCATTTAGGTCTTATTTTTGAACTTTCTTGAGAGGTAAAGAAGTGGGGAGAGGGCCAGTTGTATAACAGCATGTACATTTTTTAATCTTAAGCTGTTTTCTATTTGGTTGATCTTTTTCATCTCAGGTTTTAGGTTGTTGTAGATTAAGTATGATGTCATTAAGCATGTAGCAACTGAAATAGTAATGAACAGAGATATATATCTTTATGCTTGGGCTGCTTTTATTTCTTTTTACAAGTTCCAGAGTTCTTGTCCTCCCAAACCTTCTTTGAAATAGCCCTAGTGAAGCTGAGTTAGGAATCTCTCTTATGTTAGAGTGAAAACCCAGGTTGAAAAAAACATGGGATCATAGAACTATTAATTGCTCACAATATTTTGTTCACTGTTATGCAGTCTTTGTTATTTTTAAACAAATTGACCTTTCCTAAGTATGAGTAAAATAAAGTTAATTTGTATCAAGATTTTACATAAATGTGCTGTACATTTTAGTTTTGGTGATGTGGTTTAAGGATGAAATAAGATGGTTACTTGTTAAATTTTATTTGAATCTCCTACTTTTCCAAAATACATACTAAACATTCAAACTCCCTCAACCTGTAGTGTCAGTTCAACCTTTCTAAGTTGCATATTGTCTTTTTATTGACCAAAACGTAACTTTCTTTTACAGGATTCAAATATGATCATTGAAAGATTTCCCACAATAGGTCAACTGTTGGCAAAAACTTGTTGGAATCCTTTTATTTTAGCATTTGGTAAGAATCCAAAGCCTGTCCTCTCAAAATATAAACTTCTAATGATAATTTTAATCTTTGCATTGTTTAACAAAATACAGAGTTTCAAATTATAAATTTTCTCCTATTTTTATGAAACAGCTATTCAAATGTATTCATTGTTCCATTAGAAAGATAGCATCCTTTTCTTGTCCATATATGTTTGGATAGATAATCACACACACACACACACACACACACACACACACACACACACACAGATCTGTAAGAAAATAGGACTCCTTATATTATAGAGTAGACTCTTCAAGATGATTATCATAACTTCATTTTTAATTCAGTATAAAATGGTTATAATAATGAAATAATTTCTTGTTTCACAATTTCACATTAACTTGCACACTACTGTTTTCCATGTGTAAAGTCATTCTTTAGTATCTGAATCCTCCTATGGCCCTGACATTATTTAGGGGTAACATTTTGGTTTTACCTAAGGTGAAGAGGAACCTGGGGACACATTGGGGGAGGTGTTCTTTACCTGACCTCCTGTCTACCTGTCCAGCCTCATTTCCTATATAATCCTCTGCAACCACACCACACACATGGTAGCCAGGTCAAGTTACTAACAGTGCCTTGAAAGCACATGATATCAGGGCCTGCAACATGTGATTCCTTTGTTTAGAGCTCTGTTCTCATCTCCTGTCCTCTTAAACTTTCTTTGAAATAGTTTTGCTTGGGGCTGCTTTAGGAGCTTCTTTAAGTCTCTTCGTAGCTGATAGCATCCCCCTTAACCATAAAACTTACTATACTGTTTTGTAATTATTGGTTTGCCTGTCTGATGTCCTGGAAGACTGAATGCCTCTCAAGAGCAGGAACTGTGGTTTTAGTTCTTTTTGTCATCCTAGGGCCTAGAATAGGGTGGAGGAGGCACATCTGAAGGTGTACAGTTGAGGTTTATTGCCTTGACTTGGCTAGTTTAATATTTACTTTTCATATTCTTTAAAGTCAAAGACTAATTGCATAATATAATGAGATGAGAATAAAAAAACAAAGTCAGTATTACCCTATGATATTTTAAAGAATTGTACAATTTCTCTTTCCTAGCCTATCATAAATAATTGTAAGAAACATGAACTCGGGGGGAAGAGACAGGGCTGCATTAGGTCCCAGGAGCATACATACATGGATGCACTACACAGACAAACTCACTCACTCTGTCCCAACCCTCATCTGTCCCTCTTCCTCTCCACTTAGTCCTCTTGCTTCCCTTCCCCTTTGAGTGGACTCTTCCTCCCCTACCCTTCCCCAGCTTGTTGAAGTTCTTGATCTAATATGGCCAAGTCATCACTGTATTTGCCCACCAGGGCCATACCTACCTGCCCTAAGTTCATATATTTTAACCAGGCCAGTGTTTCTCAAATATCCTTGACCAGAAATATATTTTCTGTACATGTATACATGTATATACGCATACATACATACACACAGACGTGTATACACACACACATTTCATGAAAGGATGCTTGTTTTGATTTTGTGTAGCCACATTCACTATACTATTTTAAAAATAGTTTTCGGGGCACCTGGGTGGCACAGTCGGTTAAGCATCCGACTTCAGCCAGGTCATGATCTCGCGGTCCGTGAGTTCGAGACCCGCGTCAGGCTCTGGGCTGATGGCTCGGAGCCTGGAGCCTGTTTCCGATTCTGTGTCTCCCTCTCTCTCTGCCCCTCCCCCGTTCATGCTCTGTCTCTCTCTGTCCCAAAAATAAATAAATGTTGAAAAAAAAAATTAAAAATAGTTTTCATGACCCCAAATTATTTTTACAACCCCCCGGAAGGGTCATGGCCAAAAATGTGAAAAACACTGAGCTAGACCAATGATACTAATGGCAGGAGAAAGGAAAAGAAGTTGTTGACTTTCCTCCATTTAAAGGCACCATCCATTGTGAGACACTTCACACATTGAATAGCCACTTTTTAGAAAAATAGATACTACATCCTTTAAGTGTATATGGTGAATGTAGAATACAACTCTAATTCAGAAATGTTAAGATGTGGGAAAATTTGTGCTATACAATAAAGAAGTGGAATGAGAGGCATTGCTGATGTTGTGCTAGGCACTGTTCTCTGTGGATTGCAGAGTGGATCTGAGTCCTTGATAGTTTTGTGTATTTATTTTGAGACAGAGTGTGAGGTGGGGAGGGGCAGAGAGAGACAGACAGACAGACAGACAGACACAGAGAATTCCAAGCAGGCTCTGCAGAGTCAGCGCAGAGCTGAATGTGGCTCTCGAACTCAGGAAACCATGGGATCATGACCTGCACTGAAATCAAGAGTCAGACGCTTAACCGACTGAGCCACCCAGATGCCCTGAGTCCTTGATAGTTTTGCAGGATAGGCAATTATGGATTAGAGTAAGTAAATCACTTTCCCCATAATGTAAAACTGATAAAAGCCAGGATCCCACCCCTCTAAAGCCTGCATTGTTGTGATGATCTGGCCTGTGGATCACACCATTGTGGTTGAAGTAGTCTAGTTCTGGCTTTAACACTAGCCAGCCTCACATGAAGTATATATTCACTGGGCAGATATTTGCTAAGCTTTTTTTTTTTTTTTGTTCCCCAATATGCCAGGCCTAGGAAAACATGGCTCATAATTTCTGCCCACTGGACGCATCCAGTCAGAAAAGAGACCTCAGCGAATCAGCCTGACTCAGGCATGGCTTGTGTTGTGGAGCCATGAACAAAGAGCTAAAAGAAAAAGGAGTTTGAGTTGGGGCCAACTCTTAGGGGACAGTAAATGAGATGGGATTTTTCTGAGACAAGCTGCCAGACTTGCTAGGTTTCAGATTCCTTATTTGTAAAAGTGAGAGGCTAGACTGATTTATCCCTATGGCCTTAAACTTGTAAGTGTCTGTGGTCTTTCCTTAGCACCTATCCTCATTACATTGGGCGCCTCTGACAACCAGAAACAAATTCTCCATCTCTTTTTGTTTCAAAGCTTGTGTTACGTTTTGAACTTTGAGCTTCCTGTTTGAGGTGTGCCTTTGGTTCTGAGCTTAGTGGAGACTGATAGGCAACAGAACTCCATGATGAATCAAGTCTTGCCTATGTTGCTACTTTTGTTTTGCTAGTTGGACATTGTCCAGGAAAGGATCTTTTCTTATGGTTTTAAATTTTATCAAAATCACTTTTTAAATACAGGAAATGTGACAGTTTCTATCAAAGAAAGAAGTAAACCTCTGGTAATGTTAAATGAGAATTGGATCAGAGATAAAGACAATAAGGAAGGAGGAAATTTGGAAATGTAAAGACACCACAAAGAGACCAGGAAAATCATAATAGAAAGGGAGGGTACACCTTTTATTCAGGGTTGTTCTCTGCATAAAATTACAGATTTCACCTTCTTGGAATTCTGGCCGGTTGTTTCTAGTTCTGCCCTCAGGATTAAGCATGTAACAGTTATAACCTCACTATTTGCTATTTATTGCTATATAACAATTTGCACCCAAGCTTGGCAGCTTAAAATAATAAATATTTATTGTCTTAAAAATGCTACCTTCACACTTTTAAATTACAGATATAAAGTTTACAGAATTAATTTAACTTTTCATTTGGAATTTTAATTCAAGATATCAAAAAATAGGGGTGTCTGGGTGGCTCAGTCGGGATAAGCATCCAACTCTCTGTTTTGGCTCAGGTCATGATCAGGTCACAGTTTTGTGAGGTCAAGCCCTGCATGGGCTCTGTGCTGAGAGCATGGAGCCTACTTGGGATTCTCTCTCTGCCCCTCCCCAACTCATGCTGTCTCTGTCTCTCTCAAAATAAATAAACTTAAGTAAAATAAAATATTAGGTGGCAAATGTATGTTGGTATATTGTTTTCCCTTCCACTCATTTTTAGAATCCAAATTTGCACGAAGATCTGCTGTCAGTGACTGCTTGCATGATGAATCCCAGGCATTTTCCCATCTCATTTAACTGTCCTGCAGGATGTCCACTCTGGATCTAGGGGAGGAGCCTGACAGATGCCTTCTCCCCTGTAGTTGAGTGTTGGAGGCGCTCAGGAATAGCAAGTGATGGCTTGCACCTACCTGTAAATACCTAAAGCAAAGTAAACTCATTAGCAGTACATTTCAGTGAATTTCAGTACTTTGAGCAAAGTAAGACACCTCCTAAAGATTGGGTGAACATTTCTCTGGCTGCTCTCTCTCTCTTTTTTGTTTTTGTGTTTTTTTGAGAGAAAAATTAAAAAATGATACATTTGTTGAACTAAATATGCAGACTCACTCAACACCTAGGGAAAACTTCCATTTTTAGATTCTATTAGATTTAAGGTCCATAAAATAACATTTTTTTCTTTGTCTTCTCCTTCTCCTCTCCCTCCTCCTCCTCCTCTCTTAGAGGTGAGTGTCTGCTTTTTGGAAATGCTACGCATTGGGTTGCATTTTTTCTAACAGGGGAAGCCTTATGTAGTAAGCATATCATGGGATCTGCCCAATACCCTGTGACATGAAGATAATTAGAATTTATTCTAATATTTAAAGCATTGGAAGTACAACAGTCACAGTTTTAATCAGTGACATTGGTTCAACCTCAAGAATCCTAGGACCTTCAAAAGTTAAATTACATGATTTGTGAGATAAACTTAAAATAGGCAAGCCAGTGATGTATTTGAGCTAATAAAAACTAGGAAAAAGAAAAATGAATGTCCCTCAGAATAATGCCTGATAAAGTTTGTTCAGAGGTATTACCAGGAGAGCACAAACTTATGATGTTTATGGCGAAAAAAATGGGTTTAAAAATTACTATTAGTGTCCTTTGGTGTGTGGTTGAAAGTGCAGAGGTAGCTTGCTGTAGTTTGTATTTTCCTTATTTCTTGTTAATGTAACCCTTAGAAATGCTGTGTTTATGAGACTGCAGAAGGTAAGAAGGTCAAGGGCAGCAGGTGATTCTGCAGCGGATTGAGTCCAGGTGCTTGGTTTCCTCAGCTTCTTCTACTCAATGGCTGTCCAATAAAGGCCATAGTTTCTTGGCTCTAGTTTAGGTACTGACATCTTCCATTTGAGGCATCATTCTTGCTTCCCAGTTGTGTTGTGAAATCTCCAATTGGAATGGACTCAGTTACCAAAAGAGGAAAAAGAAAATGGCTCACTGAGTAGATATTCTTGCCAAGTATAAGATTTCCAGGTTCAGTGTTTTCAATACATATTTGGTAAAGTTTTCAATTTTAGAGTAAAGAATGAGGAACATGTAAGAGGCTTCTATTTTATCCAAGCCATTTAGTGCTAAACAGAATATATTTTAAAATGATCATTTTGTTAAATTTTTTTCTAACAAGTGAGGGTATTTTGGGAAGTTAGAAAATTAAAAGAGTAAGACAGAAATGTAGACTACTATCTGTAACAGTTGTATTGCCTTAAAAAGGTTGAAATTACTAATGGTTTGAAATATGCTTTGAAAGAAATGATCTTGAGAAAAGCCCAGTTCTTTTAGTTATTTCCATCATTCTTTTCTGGCTTTATCAGAAAGGGATTGCCCACACAAGGGCTAAGCATAAGTGATCCCAAAACCACAAGAATAAAAAACCCCTGCAAAGTAAAGTTTCACACATGGTCCTGGATGCTTGTTCAGTAACTTTAGTAGTTTGATATTTTCATAAAATATGATAAATATATTTCCTTTAGTATAATGTTTAAAAATTTTTTTATACTGATTATCTTTTTGTATTTGCTAAAACCTAATTTTAGTTTTTCTTTTTTGCAGATGAAAGCCAAAAAATTCTACTATGGTGCTTATGTTGTCTGATTAATAAAGAACCACAGAATTCTGAAGAACTGAAACTGAACTCCTGGACACGGGTAAGAGTAAATCTTGTCCTGCGCTGCTTTGCATTAAATTGATTGTTTAAATGTGCTGCTTTAGTAGTGCAGTTCTGTGACATTTTAGAAAATTTTTCAAATACAGGCTTCACTGTCCCATTATCTTGCTGGGTGTAAAGTTATTCAAGAGATTTCATTTTTGCTTGATTGTTAATTCCAGAAGATAGTGGACTTTAAGGTGAACTTTCCCTTGCCTGGAAGACCTAACTAATGTGTGATTTTGTAAAGTTACTTTCAGGTAATTAAAAGAATGTTCTCTCTTTCCTTTAAGCAACTGGTATACTTCAAAAATTGTTTTTCCCTACTAACCTAGTTTATTTATTTATTTATTTATTTTTCTACTAACCTAGTTTAAATACTTACATAATTTCTAAGTACTTCTCTGCGTCTCTTGGAATCTAATCTGTAGTAAAACAAAAATTCAGAAAATTCAGTTGCTGCCTTTATTTTATGTCCTGAAGTTGGTATCCAGGCCAGGGTGCTCAGACTAGCACCTGGTGCTTGTTGGCTACCGCTGCTTACACCGTCAAATCGGTCAGTCAAATGTGCTAGTGCATGTAGCTGACAGCTTCCTGCACCCCCCTGTCTGTTTCTGCTGTCTCTTGAAGGGCAAGCACAAGTTGGCGAATGTTGTAGGGCTGGGCTGTGGCTGCCCTCACCACTAGCAAGTTGCCTGATTTTTTTCTCATGCCCCCCACTGTCATGCTGTAACAACCCTAAGGACTTGCTGATGCCTGTCAGACTCCACTTAGTATGCATATGGTTCAGATTAACTGCTTAGTATTATGAAATCACCCACCCAGGTGCATATGGTTTTGTCTATCAGTCTGACTGGTGATATCATTCCATTCACTGCTTTTTACTATTCCTTTGTTTTATACAAAATTGCCGACTGAGCTGACAAAGACAGTGTTTGTATTTTACTGTTAGATTGAAAGAAGAATTGAAGGGACAGTAGAAGTGAAAAGGTTTGGATCAGGGAAGGAAAGGGTGCAGACTTTAACTGGAAGGTAAGTTACTGTAAAGAACTGAAGAAAGGTGATTTAAGTAGAATTAGGGAAGAAAAGCTATGAAAAACAAGGCTGTATCAACAGAATAACGTATTTAGTCTTTAATCTTTTTAATTGTTGCTTTTATAGTTGATGTTTCAATGATTATTTAGAATATATGTTTGTATTCGCTAGCTTATGAAGTTCTGAAATAGGCCATCTAATAAAGTGTTTTTAGGGTGATCGGACTAACTTTCTTCATTTAAACTCATGACTTTATTAGCCTATTTTAAAATTTTTACCTTATATTTTATTCTGTGGATTTCCTTTAATACTGCATCCATTTATCAATAGGTACATATCAAAGTATAGCAGAGGAAGGTTAAATGAGACTTAATTCCTGCTGCATCAGGGAATTCATAGACTGGTAATCAGAGTTATATATAGGTGTGATGGTGACACAGAGGACACTTGCTCAAACTTGGGGGTTTGGAGATGTGTCCTGCAGGAGGTAATATATCAACTGAATTTTGAAAGATGACTAGGAGAGCAGGAATAGAGCTTTAGGAAAGGATATTCTTGTCAGCAGAAAGAGCATGCACAAAGATGGTGGCAAGAAAGCCAATGTCATATTCAGGGAACTACAGGTACTTAGATGTGCTTGAGCTTGGGATTTTGTAAGGCTGGTGATGAAGCATGAAACCTTATGTATAATAGTAAGTTTTTCTTTTATTTTGAGTCAGTGGAGAAACCAAAGTATTTTAAACAGAGAAATCATCTGGCCAGGTGTGAATTTTAGAAGCTTAACAGCAAAGGGAAGTTGATTTGGAAGGAGCAGGGATAGCATTTTGGAAGCTATAGTAGTGATCAAGTGAGAAATCATGCAGCCCCGAATGAAATGGAGAAGAGGGGCCAGATTTATAATGTGAATGAGGTAAATATTCAAAAGGTGTAATGGCAGGCTAAGTGCAGATTGCTTAAGTGTAGGTGGAGTCGAGCATACCCTTCTTAGGAGAAGAGCTGATTTATACTTAGAGGGTTGACAGTCTTCAGGGTATGGGAACAGTGGAGCCTTGGGTGAGGGTGAGGTTGCCCAGGGCAATGGGAAAGGGAAAAGGCCTGGGACAACCCTGGGAGACACTGGCATTCAGGGAGTGAGTGGAAGAATAAGCTACCCTGTAGGTTAAAAACAGGGAGTCAAAGAAGTAGAGGAGAGAAGCAGCAGTGTTTTGTTTTGTTTTTTTTTTAATTTTTTTTTTCAACGTTTATTTATTTTTGGGACAGAGAGAGACAGAGCATGAACGGGGGAGGGGCAGAGAGAGAGGGAGACACAGAATCGGAAACAGGCTCCGGGCTCCGAGCCATCAGCCCAGAGCCTGACGCGGGTCTCGAACTCACGGACCGCGAGATCGTGACCTGGCTGAAGTCGGATGCTCAACCGACTGCGCCACCCAGGCGCCCCAGAAGCAGCAGTGTTTTGAGAAGGAATGAGTGGTCATTCATATCTGATGCTATGGTGCAGCAATGTCCAATGCAAATAAAATACATACTACATGGATAATTTAAATTTTCCAGTAGCTGCTTTAAGAAACAAAAAGAAATAAATTCATTTTAATAATATTTTATGCAACTCAGTATTTACAAAATACTATCATTTCAACATATAATCTATAAAAATTATTAACGAGATTATTTTATAATCTTTTTGCACTAAGTCATGGAAATCCAGTGTGTGTGTTACACTTACATTTTACATCTACATGTTACATCCTAATTTTCACTGGAAGTTTTTTTTAATGTTTGTTTATTTATTTTGCAAGAGACAGTGTACCAGTATGAGTACTGGTACTCATGAGGGAGAGGCAAAGAGAGAGAGGGAGAGAGAGAATCCCATGCAGGCTCTGAGCTCTCAGCACAGAGCCCAACATGGGGCTCGATCCCACCACTGTGAGATCATGACCTGAGCTGAAATCAAGAGTTGGACACTTAACCTACTGAGCCACCAGGTGCCCCTCCCTGGAAATTCTTGATCTGTATTTCAGTTTCACAAAATTTACAGTTGAAAGAGTAGGTTCATATACCCAAATTGTTACAGAGAAACTTATGACTGAACCAAGTGTCAGTTTTTAAAGTTCAATTTAATTAAAATTTTAAAAATTAAAAACTTCCTTCCTTCCTCGTACTCACTACATTTGAAGTGTTCAGTAGCTACGTGTGGCTAGTGGTTACTGTATTGGACAGGGCAGCTTAGAGCATAAAGCAAGGTAAGGATTGAAAAGCAGTGCTTGGATTTAGCCTCTAGGAGGAATGACCTGGGTTGGAATGGGTTGAGTGGGAGGTGCAAGGAAGTTGCCAGATTGCTATAGTTTGAGGAATGAAGGTAGTAAGGTAAGGAAGTGGAGATGATAAACTTTGGTTACTTTTTGAAGAAACTTAGCCCTGAAGGAGGGAGATAGGAGGTGTAGCCAGACCAGATCATACAATTGACTTTACTGAAATTGAGAAGTCCTGAATATGCTTTACCCTGAAGAGAAAATGCTAGTAGGGAGGGGTCGAGGGCATATGAAATTGGGAAAACAGTTTCCCTCCTCAATGTATTAGACATGCCTGTAATATTACCTGATAAAAACATGTATAAGAATAATACTGTTTAACTTTTAACAGTCTAAAGCTAATTGCATATACCTATCACAAATCAGTACCCACACAGTTGTATATTTTTTGGCCATAATTGCAGTAAGACAGAAGATGTTTGTTGGTTTATGAATCAGTTGTACTTGTCTTGGATATACATTTATCTTAGAAGTGACATTTTCTTCCTAAAAGTTTTATTTATTTTTTTATTTTTTATTTTTTTTTTTAATATGAAATTTATTGACAAATTGGTTTCCATACAACACCCAGTGCTCATCCCAAAAGGTGCCCTCCTCAATACCCATCACCCACCCTCTCCTCCCTCCCACCCCCCATCAACCCTCAGTTTGTTCTCAGTTTTTAAGAGTCTCTTATGCTTTGGCTCTCTCCCACTCTAACCTGTTTTTTTTTTTTCCTTCCCCTACCCCATGGGTTCCTGTTAATTTCTCAGGGTCCACATAAGAGTGAAACCATATGGTATCTGTCTTTCTCTGTATGGCTTATTTCACTTAGCATCACACTCTCCAGTTCCATCCACGTTGCTACAAAAGGCCATATTTCATTTTTTCTCATTGCCACGTAGTACTCCATTGTGTATATAAACCACAATTTCTTTATCCATTCATCAGTTGATGGACATTTAGGCTCTTTCCATAATTTGGCTATTGTTGAGAGTGCTGCTATGAACATTGGGGTACAAGTGGCCCTATGCATCAGTACTCCTGTATCCCTTGGATAAATTCCTAGCAGTGCTATTGCTGGGTCATAGGGTAGGTCTATTTTTAATTTTCTGAGGAACCTCCACACTGCTCTCCAGAGCGGCTGCACCAATTTGCATTCCCACCAACAGTGCAAGAGGGTTCCCGTTTCTCCACATCCTCGCCAGCATCTAGAGTCTCCTGATTTGTTCATTTTGGCCACTCTGACTGGCGTGAGGTGATACCTGAGTGTGGTTTTGATTTGTATTTCCCTGATAAGGAGCGACGCTGAACATCTTTTCATGTGCCTGTTGGCCATCCGGATGTCTTCTTTAGAGAAGTGTCTATTCATGTTTTCTGCCCATTTCTTCACTGGGTTATTTGTTTTTCGGGTGTGGAGTTTGGTGAGTTCTTTATAGATTTTGGATACTAGCCCTTTGTCCGATATGTCATTTGCGAATATCTTTTCCCATTCCGTTGGTTGCCTTTTAGTTTTGTTGGTTGTTTCCTTTGCTGTGCAGAAGCTTTTTATCTTCATAAGGTCCCAGTAATTCACTTTTGCTTTTAATTCCCTTGCCTTTGGGGATGTGTCGAGTAAGAGATTGCTACGGCTGAGGTCAGAGAGGTCTTTTCCTGCTTTCTCCTCTAAGGTTTTGATGGTTTCCTGTCTCACATTTAGGTCCTTTATCCATTTTGAGTTTATTTTTGTGAATGGTGTGAGAAAGTGGTCTAGTTTCAACCTTCTGCATGTTGCTGTCCAGTTCTCCCAGCACCATTTGTTAAAGAGGCTGTCTTTTTTCCATTGGATGTTCTTTCCTGCTTTGTCAAAGATGAGTTGGCCATACGTTTGTGGGTCTAGTTCTGGGGTTTCTATTCTATTCCATTGGTCTATGTGTCTGTTTTTGTGCCATTCTTCCTAAAAGTTTTAGAAGGACATCTTATACATTAAGTATATGTAACTTGTCATCCAATATCCTTCTGAAAATTATACAAGTCATATATATTTTTTTGATTTTCTATACCTTTATTTGCTTTCTTTTTTTAATTTTATTTTTTATTTTTTTTTATTTTTTTTTTGTGGCATTTCTTTTTTCTTATTATTATATATTTGAAATTTATTGACAAATTGGTTTCCATACAACACCCAGTGCTCATCCCAAAAGGTGCCCTCCTCAATACCCATCACCCACCCTCTCCTCCCTCCCACCCCCCCATCAACCCTCAGTTTGTTCTCAGTTTTTAACAGTCTCTTATGCTTTCTTTTTTTTAATATGAAATTTATTGTCAAATTGGTTTCCATACAACATCCAGTGCTCCTCCCAACAGGTGCCCTCCTCAATGCCCATCACCCACACCCCCACTCCCCATCAACCCTCAGTTAATTCTCAGTTTTTAAGTCATATTTTAATAATATTTGTTAGTTCACTCAATGAGCATTTATCTCGTGCCCGCTACATGTGCTAAGCAGTTCTAATTGTGGTAATAAAATCTTGGGTCATTCTGTGTTCCTGGAGCATCACAAGTATGATTGAAACAGCCTAAGTCAAAAAGTAAGAATTTCTTCCGTAAATTCTAAACTTTAGTAAAATTCAGATTATTAAATTTGAAAATGTTAGATTGAGTTGTATAAGTTGTATTTTTAGAGCAGAGATGAAATAAGGGGCGCCTGGCTGGCTTAGCTGGTGGAGCGTGTGACTCTTATCTTGGGGTTGTCCTTTCAAGCCCCATATTGTACTTACAACAATAAAATCTTAAAAAAAAAAAAAAGAACAGATGAAATTAAAATTACTTGCTGGCCATATGCTAGCATATGTTAACATGTTATGTTGGAAATACATTAATACAATGTGGGGTGTTTTTTTTGAAGTTTTACTGGTAACCTCAAATGTACCATCAAATAACTACCTCAGTGGCTATTCTTAAAATTTAGAGATTTGTTGAAGTCACAGGACTCTTTTACATCTTTTCAGAATACTTGATTCTTGTAAAACTTAGTTTTACTGGTGAATCAATTGAACAGATATTTTTTGAGCACCTACTGTTTGTCAGGCACTATAACAGAAGCTGAGGATACAGTAGTGGATTTAAAGATAGTCTGTTCTGAGAGTTTATAACCCAAGGGGCAGATCTCCAGGCCTGCCACATTTAGGAGATACCTGTCCTTTCTGGGCAAGACCATACCTCTGTAATTTTTATTTTGAAGAGAAGAAAACAACAGAATACCAGGGGTAAGGT
The DNA here is from genome assembly GCF_018350175.1 of Felis catus. Lineage (NCBI taxonomy): Eukaryota > Metazoa > Chordata > Mammalia > Carnivora > Felidae > Felis > Felis catus. Next base: position 29,365,564 of record NC_058380.1, on the reverse strand, counting down.
CAGTTAAAAGGGTTTTACTTTGTCTTTTTTCCCTTTCAAAATGTAATGCTCAGCAGTATCCAGATGCTACATGTATTGGTTTAGTCTTCTACTTCATCCCTCTTAAAAAAAAAAACAAAAAAAAAAAAAACAAAAAAAAAAACCCCACATAACTTTTAATTTTTTTTTTAACATTTATTTATTTTTGAGAGACAGAGAGGGACAGAGCATGAGCAGGGGAGGGGCAGAAAGAGGGAGACACAGAATCTGAAGCAGGCTCCAGGCTCCAAGCTGTCAGCACAGAGCCCAGTGTGGGGCTCGATGAATGGGGAGATCATGACCCAGGCCGAAGTCGGACACTCAACCGACTGAGCCACCCAGGTGCCCCCACATAACTTTTAAATTTTAAAATCTAACACATGTGCAGAAAAGTGCATCAAGCATAAATGCCAAGCTTAAAAATCATTGCAGAATAAATACCTTTGTAACTACCGCCTAGGTCAGGAAATAGAGCATTACCTGCCTCTTATAAGCTCCCTGCCCCCAGGTCCTCCTTCCTGCTTCTGTGCTCCTCTCTCCCCCTCTGGTGGTAACCACTAGTCTAGCTTTTATTTACATTGCTTTATGGTTTTACCACTTAATTATGGAGTTTGGCTTAAGATTTTAACTTGATATAAATGAAATAATATGTAATATATTGTTCTGTGCTTAACTTACTTTGTTCAGTATGATGTTTGTAGGGTTCACCCATGATCTTGGATGTATTTGTCACTTGTTCATTTTCACTACTGTAGAGTATTCCATTTTATTAATGTACTGTAGTGTGTTTATCCATTCTGCCTTTGATGGGAATTTGTTTCTGGTTGGGGAGAATTAGGAACAGAGTTGCTGTAATATTCTCTCCTGTATATCCAAGTTTCAAAGCATGTATTTTTTTTTAATGTTTATTTATTTTTGAGAGAGAGACACACACACACAGAGCACAAGCCTGGGGGGGGGGGGGGGGGAAGCAGAGAGAGAAGGAGACACAGAATCTGAAGCAGGCTCCAGGCTCTGAGCTCTCAGCACAGAGCCTGATGCAGTGCTCAAACCCATGAACCGTGGGATCATGATCTGAGCCAAAGTCGGCGCTTACCCACGTGAGCCACCCAGGTGCCCCTGTTTTTTGTTTTGTTTTGTTTTTTAGGGAGAGAGAGAGAGAGAGAGAGAGCGCATGCACAAGCAGGGGGAGGGGCAGAGGGACAGGCAGAGAGAGAGAATCTTAAGCAGACTCCACACTCAACATGGAGCCCAATGTGGACTTTGATCTCACAACTGTGAGATTATAATCATGAGATCATGACCTGAGCTGAAATCAAGAGCCAGATGTTTAACCAACTGAGCCTCCTAGGCACCCCACAAAGCATGTATTTTATAAAAAACTACAGAGGAAAAGAAGAGCAGCTGGAGAAGGAAAGGATGTGTTTTGTACATAACTTCAAACAAATACTTGTGAACATGCCTTGCACATGCCCTGTTGTGTCAAAATAAAGAGCATGCAAAAAAAATGGAATTGTAGGTTATTTAATATGTATATCTTTAATTGTATTAGCTCATACTAAGTTGTTTTCCACAGTGGTGGTACCAGTTTAAATTCCTATGATGAATGTGTAAGAGTTCCGTAGCTTCCTGGTCACTTGGCATTGTCAGACTGTTAAAGTTCAGTTATTCTAGTAGATGCATGTGGTAGTGTCTATTATGGTTTTAATATTTCCCTGAAGTATTTCCCTGAAGTTGAGCACATGTTTGTGGAATTCCTGTTCAGATTTCTTAATAACTTTTCTACTTGGTTGTCTTTCTTACTGATTTGTAGAAATTCCTGTAGATGTACTGAATCTAAGCACTTTTTTAATTTATATATATTGTGGCTATTTTTTTCCACCTTGTGGTTTGTGTTTACATTTCTTTATTTTCTTTTAAGGAAGACATTTTAAATTTTATTGTAGTCAAATTTATCAATTTTTCCCTTTGTGGTTAATAATTTTGTATTTTGCTTAAGAAAATTTTCCCCACTGCAAGGTCATGAAGACCTTCCATATTATTTTCTAAAAGTGTATTGATTTGCCTTTCCCATTTAGGTCTGTGGTCCACCTGTAACTGTTCCTTTGTATGGCCTAAATAGGCATCCATTTTCACTTTGCTTCCACATGGATACCCACTGTCCCAACACCATTATTGAGTTCTTTCCTTGCCGGTAGATGGTGCTACCTTTGTCATAAGTCAAGCATCTTTGTATTTGCACATATTCTAAATCTCTCCATTGGTCTCATTGATCTGTGATGATTAATTTTGTGTCAACTTGACTGGGCCATGGGGTACCCAGATATTTCATCAGACATTATTCTGGGTTTTTCTGTGATGTATTTTTGAATGTGATTAACATTTAAATAGATTGAGTAAAGTAGATCATTCTCCCTAATGTGTGCGGGTATCTCATCCAATTAGCCAAAAAGGCTAAACCCTCCTCTGAGGGTTTTCTCTGTATTGGAATCTAATAAACAGTGGTTTTTGAGTGAACCCCAAATTGTATGTTTTGTTATTTTTGGTGTAACACATCATTGTCAAGGCATTCTACAGTCCTGACTTTTTAGAAAACTAGTGGTTTCAGAGATGCTGGTATTGTATATAGCAAGCTGCAAGACAGGTAAGGGGCTTAGAGGAGAAAGTAGGTTTGGAACAAGTGCACTTGGGACTGGCCAGCCAGCGGACAGACACTGGTACTTGGGAAACGTGATTGTGTCTATACTGTAGATAATTTCTATTATTATTCATTTTCGTGTTGTTTGGGATTTGAAAATGCTAGCCTGGCTCAGTTCAGATGTTGAAACCTAGGGAAAGAATTATTGCCCAAGTTTTAAATGGTAATTTAAAAGGGAAAATATCATATTTCTTGAGGGCAGTTAGTAAGACAATAGAGGCAAGGTAAAATTCAGGGACAAGGATGGAGATGCTGGAGATTTCTCTTCCACACCTCTACTCTGGAAAAACATTGGCAATCCTGTATGACTGTGATCTCTTTTGTTTTGGTTTTACTTTCAAAGTAACAAACACAGAACTAGTATCTTTTTCTTTGAATTTTTGTATTCACACATACAGTGGACAGTAATTAATTGCTTTCCCAGTATCTATGTCCTTTCTTACCTTCTTTTTTTTTTTAATGTTTTTATTTATTTTTGAGACAGAGAGAGACAGAGCATGAGCAGGGGAAGGGCAGAGAGAGAGGGAGACACAGAATCTGAAACAGGCTCCAGGCTCCGAGCTGTCAGCACAGAGCCTGACGCAGGGCTTGAACTCACGGACTGTGAGATCATGACCTGAGCTAAAGTCGGACGCCCAACCAACTGAGCCACCCAGGCGCCCCTCCTTTCTTACCTTCTTATAGTACCCTGCATTTCTCAGCTGTGCACTGTGCATCTGAGGTGAGACTTACTGCACCAAGGTCTTAAGGTTAGTCTTAACCTTGCTTAACCAAGACCACCCTTCCCCTTTCCCTGGCCACAGTGATTGATCAAGATGGACTTATAGCCCACATTGGAAAGTCAGTCCTACACCTTTTGTTTCAATGGTTGGGGAAGTAGATTTTATCTTTCCTGCTGAACATGAGTTAGGTAGCACATAGTCCCTGAAGTTGCTGTCAGTCATTGTGGGACCACGAGGACAGAGCCTGCCTCGGAAAAGAGTTAGTCCTGAGGAAACACAGCTGAAAAAAGGAGAAAGAGGGTCACGTTCGGGTTGATTTTGTTTGGGCCCAGGACCAAGCCACTCCTGAACTTCAGTGCTCTAATACATTCCCTTTCCTGTCGAAGCCAGTTTGGTTTAGAGGTTTGTTTTGTTTTGTTTTTCTCTAGCAGCCAACAACATCCTAATGTAGAAAACAGACTTGTTTGGGGTCTTCATAAACTATTTTTTTGAAGGGTTTCAGAACTCAGGTATACGTGTACGCAGTTGTAAAAGAAAAAAAAATCTTATTTCCTCAAAGGATACTATGAATAAATAGTGAATTTGACAAAATATTTACAGTTGCTTAAAAGTTGCTTTAATTCATACTTGGCTCAGAGTCGTTTTCCACCAACACTGATTATGAAGATGTGTGTTAAAGAAGTCATCCTGGGAGAAGATGGCAGCGTCATGGCAGCATAAGATGTTCTCGTTTTTGTTCCTGCTAATCATTTAAAATTCGACATTTTTCCGTGAACAGAAATGCCTGTGTGGGAGCTGTGAGATCCAGTAGCATATGCCAAGGGACCCAAGTGGAGTCTCATCCACTTTTGTATCAGATAATAGGACAGACAGACCCCAGTTTGGGCTGTGGACCTGGCTGGAGCCTGTGAACTGGCTTCAGCCCCACAGCAGAGGCACCTGGAAAACGCTGACTTAAGCAGATACCCACAGATGCCAGAGCCTTGTACAAGTCCAGGTTTCTCTCCCAACTAGGTTACAAGGCCCATGTGAGTAGAGACTTTGTTCTAAAAGTGTAGAACAGTATCTGCCACATAGTAAATATTCAGTGATTATTTGCTGAATAAGTGAATAAATGAGTATGATTTTAGATGGTAAATGCTAGTGGTGGTGGGGTTCCACTTGGAAAGAAGATAGTGAACAGACAGAAGGTTGGGTATAGTCAAAAAAGAATGATTATTCCATTTAAGCTTGGGAAGAAAAAAAAAGCTTAGGGAGAAAAGCAGAAATTAAGGTTAGAAAAAAAACAGTTTGGGAAAAATTTTGGAAGGCCATGAATGCCAGTTTGTGAGCTCGTTCATAAATTAGCATAGGGCAATGGAAGGAGCTACTGAAAGTATTTTAACTGTGGCATTGCGAGAGGGGCATTTGTTGTGATTCATATGCTTCCCTGTTTTCTCCCTTGCTCTCCTCTAGTCTTTCGCAATCCTTCATTCATTTATTCCATAAATATATCCTGAGTGCCTACTGTGTACAAGCAGATATTGGGGGATATGAAGGCCTTGCCTTGAAAGATCATGTGGTTTTGTTGTAATGTAACAAGTGAAGGAGTAGACGAACAGCATATAGAAGGTACTGTGGTAGCCCAAAGAAAAGGGGAAAAAGCCTTGTCGGGAGTTGGGGAGGTTTATAGGGCTGGCCAGGAAGGCTTTCAGAAGATGACAGTTGAGGCCAGGGGCATACATGGAACTGGAAGAACTGAAAGTGACATGAGATGCATGTAGGAGAGGCGGCAAAGAAAAAGCTAGAAAAGGTCTTCCTGGTAATGATAATAAGAACGGGCTATCCTATGTGTCATATACTGACTAGGCATGAGAGTTAGGGCTAGATCCTGAGGGCTCAAGTGGCCCACAGTAAAGAATGTCTGTCCTTAATCTGGGAAGCAAGGATTTTAATTGGAGGGGTTTAAATTGGGAGCAAGGGACACTTATATGAATATGAATTAGATAGTGACTTAAATGCTGAAAATACATTTGAGAGTATAGGAGGGCAGGACTTGGTACTGATTGGTTGTTAAGGAATGGATAGAGGAGCAGTTAAGGATAATGTTGAGATTTTAGGGGAGTAATAAATAACACTTCCATCTTCTGAGTTAGGAACTAGTTGAGATACATCAGAGTTAGGTAGTTGGTTATGAAACATTAGTCCCTTAACTCTTAAAACAGATTTAAGAATGTAGCTTATGTCTATGGTTCAGTCGGGCCCATCTACCTATGGTAGCCAAGTCAGCTAGTCACAGCTAAGATGGACCACAATAGGCCTACCTGGCAGGGAATGAGCCTTCCTGGCTAAGCATGGTGCAGCAGTAGACCAGAACACATACTTTTTGCAGGTAAGGCAAGTTGGAAAGACAGAGTCGGGAGAGGAATGTGTGGTGCTGGGCATTTTTAGTTTCTTCTCCCAAATTGACCAACTAGTTCAGTTCTTTTGGGGAGAAGAGAGTGACAAGACTGAGAGATGATGTCATAGGGTGGGCTTTCTGGAAATCTGGCCTTGAGATGGAGAGTGCAGGGGGTAATAGCTGTGGAGGTGAAAGGAGGGATGCAGGATTGCGCAGAGGAAAAAAATTCAGCTATAGTGCAGTCTCAGTGGAGACCTCTCCTGTGCCTACAGGGACAGAGATAGGAGACCCTTCAGAGCTTGCCTGCTTTTGGGACAGGAGGGCTGGGCCTTAATGCCTCTGCTTCCATCAATCATTCGAATGTGGCCATTGTGGGAAGGAGGTTAGACCTTGGGCAAGGCAGAGATGGCTAAGAATGATATGGATGTGACATCACAACATCCTTCGCAGATACCCAAACTGTTCCTAAAGCTTTTTGCACCTAAGGAGTGAGGTGGACATTCTTTCTTCTCTGGAAACATGAGGATGGGCAATTTGTTTCCCTCTAATCTAACAGAGAACTCCTAGGTTTTTGACTTGAACATCATGGTGGATGGTATGACCATTCACTGAGAAATATAAGGGAAAGATGTGGCAGAATCCCTAAAATAAGCCAACTAAGAATGTACAAGAGGGAGGAGGAGGAGATCTGGTAGCCCAGCAGCTGTTGCATATTCCTGTCCTGCACCATCTTCCAGGACCATGGCATGCAGAGACCCTGTTTTCTCTCTTGCCTCCCTCACTGTCATTTGGTTTCCCTTTACCTCTTGGGACTTACATAATGCAGAGACTGTAATACAAATTGAGTCCTCTTCCTTTTTCTGCCTGTTATTCAATAGAACTGGCTGGGAACACGCAACTGAAAAAGGGAAAGCGTGGAAAATGTCTTTATAGCTTTGTAAGTGTGTTTTCCCCAAGGCTTTTGGAAACCACTGAAGCTGTCTGCCATACTGTGTTAGGGCAGTGATATCTAGTAGTAGGTACTAGCAGCAGGTACTTCAGTAACTCCATGAAATAGCATCTGCCTTATTAAATATCATGTTCTTATTTAGTCTGATAAAGTTTCCTCAGCATTCCATGGTTTTGCAGTATAAATATTGCAAACTATTTAGCATCTTGCAGCATTTTGGAAAATGCAAACCCTGCTATTGTTATTCCCAAGTATTTTACATCCATTCGATGTGATCAGCTGTTCATTCCACACACACACGAAGTTGAATTGTCAATGTTTATCTTTCTCTGTTTTAGGGAGTGGTAACTGTCTCCTGAATCATTAATGTGAAGACACTGAACTTCCTGGAATAAAAATTTGCTTCCTCTGAGAGGGCAAAATGAGATACCATTTGTGTTCTTGGCTAGGTTTTTCTTTCTCATTTCATTTAGGTGGATTTCTAATTCTAAATTGTAGCAGATTGTTTTTTAGTAAGTTGCTGCTGCTCAAATAGGCCAGATCAAGACATTTATTGCCAATTAGGAACAGGATGTTTGAGATGTTTGGTGATGTTCTCCGGATGACCTGTTTTATGTTTTCTGTTTATTTTGTTTTATTTTTGTTTTATGATCATGTTGGCTTTTCCATTAAACTATAACTTTAATTGACTTGGCTTGGTTAATAGAACATTGACCAGATCCCCTTCTGTAATTCCCAGCCTTCTCCCTATTATAACCCCCTCACCCAGTTCTCCTGTTGTGCCCCAACCTCAGTCTGGAGTAAAAGGGGAATTTTTAGGTCTGTGTGTTACAGGTGTAATATATGTTTCTAAGACATAGGCTCACTGTGTTTCAATCTAAATTTTCTGGATAGTGCTCCTTGGACTGTTTTGGGATAAATCCCTATGAAAAGTAAATTTAAACAGTAATGTCTATAGTAGAGTTATTTCTTAGTGAATAGCCACCATTGAGGGCCATGTGGATGTCTGCACTACATGTGGCGACATGATCTGTACATCTGTTTTGAAGTTCAGTTGTTTCCCAGACCACATGTGCATTTCTTTAGGAGGCTGACATCTATCCCTCCCAAGATCCAGGCATTGTAAGCTGGTAACTATAACTGGCTTACTCTCTTTGACCTAGAGATTGTTACACTTTATCTTAGTTTGACTGTTGTTCCTATCAGATCTGGTTCTGTTTAATATTGACAACATTGGAGTTTCTATAAATTAGCAGCATAGCAAAAGAACCAGGCATATTTAAATCCATAAATCTTGATTTCCAGGTATTTTAAAGGCTTTGTGGTTTAAGTAGTCCTTCACTCAATGGTAGACATAAGCAGTACTTATAAAAATGCTGGCTATCAGGCAGCTTTTGCAGCTCAACTGGAACTAAAAAATAACCTCACATGAGTCACTCTTTTAAGAATCAGGAAATCCAGATCTCTTCTGGCTCTGCTAGTGAAATATTACATAAATTGTATACCTTGTTTCCATATCTTAAAAAAGGAGAATACTACATGATTCTACTTACATGGGGGTATATCTAAAGTAGTCAAATGGATGGAAACAGAGTAGAACATGGGAGTTTCCAACGTAGTCAAATTCATGGAAACGGGATGGAGGAAAAGGGAAAAGGGATTTGCTTAATGGGTATAGAATTTAGTTTTGCAAGAAGAACAGTTCTGGAGATCTGTTGCACAATAATGTGAATATACTTAACACTGTTGAACTACATATTTGAAAATGGTTAAGATGGTAAATTTCATGTTACGTGTTTTTTATCACAATTTAAAAATTATTTAAGAAACTTTAATGGATAGTGTTACTGTTAATTGAGTGTTTAGTATGTGTTTTAGATGAATTATGTTACTAAATGTTCACAACTCCATGAAGACCGGTATCATTACCCTTTGTTATAGACAAGAGAGTTTAGATTTAGAGAAGTAACTTACTGGCTAATGAGTGGCAGACCATTTTGGAGCTAGGTCTGACTCTAAAGCCACTCAAAAAATATATTGCCGCCACCTAAACTTAAGCCAGCCTATCTCTAAGGCTTTTTAGCTCTGGAATCTATGATTCTATGATTCTGAGATGTCTTAGGGACCCTGCAGAGATCCTTCAAGTGAGAAAAAAGAAAGTTCAAATGTTTAGGTGTTCAAAAATCACCCGTTTACCATTTATAGTGAACTAAAATTTCATGCTGGGGGGTGCCTGGGTGGCTCAGTCAGTTAAGTGTCTGACTTCAGCTCAGGTCATGATCTCACAGTTTGTGAGTTCAAGCCCCATGTCGGGCTCTGTGCTGATAGCTTGGAGCCTGAAGCCAGCTTCTGATTCTGTGTCTCTCTCTCTCTCCCTCTCTCCCCATCCATCATTCGCGCTCTGTCTCTCTTAGAAATAAGTAAACATTAAAAAAAAATTAAAAAAAAATTCATGCTGGATTTAGTCTTTGGTACATCAGTAACACCAAATGCTGTTTATGAGAGGCCAAGTTGGTCTTCAAATGTTTGAATAGTTAAGGGGTTAATAGCGATTACTCATGTGGAAAGTAGAGACTGAGAAGAGCCTTTACTGTTTTGTTATATTTTTTTCTGCTTTTTGAGTTTTTAGTAACAAGTATAACTTCTGTTTTGGGTTGAATTGTGTTCCCCCAAAATTCATGTACATTCAAGTCTTAAATCTCAGAACCTTAGAATGTGATCTTTGTAAATAAGATCTTTGCAGGTGAATTGATTAGTTAAGATGAAGTCAGCTGAAGTAGGGTGGGCCCCTAATCCAGTGTGACTGGTGTCCTTATAAGAAGGGAAAATTTGGACACAGACATACACAAAGGCAGAATGCCATGTGATATGAAAACAGAGATTGGGGTGCCAGCCAAGGAATGCCAAAAATTGTCAGGAAACTACCAACATTGATGTCACCTTGATCTCAGAACTCTAGCATCCAGAACTGTGAGACAATAAATTTCTGTGGTTTAAGCCACTCAGTTTGTGGTATTTTGTTACAGCAGCCCTAGCCAAGTAATACAAAATTTGACAAGTGAAAAAGAAAAAAAAATTAGCCATGACTCCTGGGAGTTTATCCCAAACAGTATGCAAATTAAGAAAAGAAGTTTATACATGATGTTCATTTTAATAATTTTTATATTTGGAAAAAAATAAGAAGCAATGTATATGTCTAAAGATTAGTGGATAACTAAATTATAGCATATCTTTTGAAGAAATACTATGTTGTCATTTTGTATAGCCTAAGAAATGTGAAAAATGTGTATTGTAAAATTAAATGTTGGATGTCAAATTATTTATACAAAACAATAATAGCTGTGCAAAATATATATGCATTGACTAAGATTACAAGCAGAAATGAAAAAGCTTTGTAAGGATAGTGGGATATGGGTGGATTTTTCCTTTTAATATTTCTTTTAATTTGTTGCTTTTATTTCACTGAATTATGATAATGTATTATTGTGGTTATAATATTATCTTAAAAATTGACATTGTGGAAAACTTTATATACAATAAAATGTATCCTTTTAAAGTATACAGTTTGGTAGTTTTTATAAATGTATATACATCCCTCTGACCACCACCACAATCAAGAAATAAAACATTTCTGTCATCACAAAAAATTCTCTATTGCCCATTTACAATCAATCACTCTTCAACCCTGGCCTTAGTCAATTACTGATCTTTTTTCTATCACCACAGATTTGCTTTTTTCCTATTATTTCATATAAACAGAGTAATACAGTATTTATTCTTTTGTCTGGCTTCTTTCATTCACCATAATGTTTTTCAGATTTTTTCCATGTTGTAGTTTATCTGAGTAGTTGATTCCTTTTTATTGTCTAGTATTCCCTTGTATCAGTACACCATTTTGTTTATCCATTTATGTGTTGATAGCAGTTTGGATTGTTTCTAATTTTTGGCTATTATGAATAAGGTGCTATGAACATACTTGTATAAGTGTTGCATAGTCATGTTTTAATTTCTCATGGATAAATGCTTAGGATTGGAATTGCTGGTTTGTGTGTGATACACATATACATAATGGCATAAGAAACTGCCACATGGTTCACATTCTTTTTCCAGCACTGCATGAGAGTTCCAATAGCTCCACATATTCAACATACACTTAGTATATGTATACTTAATATACTCAGCAACACAGTGTACTCAGTTGTGTTTGTTTTAGTCATTGTCATGGTTGTATATTGGTCTCCTTTTGTCCTTGTAATATGCATTTCCCTGATGACTTGATGTTAAAACATCTTTTCATGTGCACATGATTCTTTTGTGAAGTGTCTATTCAAATATTTTGCCTAAGAAAAAATTGCCTTAAGTGTAAGCATGCTTTAAAAAAATGTTTGTTTGTTTGTTTGTTTGTTTTGTTTGTTCAGAGAAAATGAAACTCAAGCAGGCTCTACATTCAGTGTGGAGCCCAATGCGAGGCTCATCTCACAACCGCAAGATCATGACCTGAGCCGAAAAGAGTTGGTTGTTTAACTGACTGAGCCACCCAGGCACCTCAGCGTGCTTTTATTTATTTATTTTTTTAATGTTTATTTTAATTTATTTTGAGAGAGAGAGAAAGAGTGAGAGAGAGTGCACCAGCATGGGGAGAGGCAGAGAAAGAGAGGAGGGAGAGAGAGAGAGAGAGAAAATCCCAAGCAGGCTGTGCACCATCAGCATGAAGACCGACTCAGGGCTTGATCCCATGAACCTGTAAGATCATGATCTGAACTGAAATCAAAGAACTGGGGGCCCAAATGACTGAGCTTTTGAAAAAATATTTTAGATACTGTTTCTTTGTCAGATATATATATATATATATATATATATATATATATATATATATGTATGTATATATATGTGTATATATGTATGTATGTAGATATGTATGTATGTATATATATGTATATATATGTGTATATATATATGTATGTATATGTGTATATATGTATATATATATGTATGTATATATATGTATATATATGTATATATGTATGTATATATATAGGAATATCTATGTGTGTATATATACGTATAGACATATCTATGTGTATAAACATATACATATGTATATATATGTATAGACATATATATGTTTCATATATATATAGATATATACACAAGAGAAAAAGAATATTCACTTCATCTGTGGCTTGCCTTTTCATTTTCTTATTAATACACTACAAAGTCCATAAGTTTTAAGTTTTGGTGAAATCTATATTTGTCTATTTTTTTTATGAATCTTAACTTTTTGTGTCCTCAGAAATTTTAGCCTGTACTAAGTTTATAAAGATTTTTCTCTTGTTTTCTTCCAAAAGTTTTATAGTGTTAGCTTTTATTTATATTTAGATATATAATCTACTTTGAGTTAACTTAAAAAAATTTCCTTTAATGTTTTATTTATTTTTTTGAGAGAAACAGAGCATGAGCAAGGGAAAGGCAGAGAGAGAGTGAAACAGGATCTGAAGCAGGGTCCAGACTCTGAGCTGTCAGCATAGAGCCCAACGTGGGGCTCAAACTCATGAACTGTGAGATCACGACCTGAACTGAAGTTGTATGCTTAACCAACTGAGCCACCCAGGTGCCCCAAGTTAACTTTTTCATATGGATGTGAGGTAGGGGTAGAGATTTGTTTTCTAAATTGATGTCTAGTTATTCCAGATATATTTATTAACAGTTTTTTCCAAAAGGCTTCAGAAGATTCTGATTGGAATCTATAAATCAATTTGAGGAGAATTGACATCTTAATATTAAGTGTTTCAACAGAGGAGCATACTATAGCTGTCTATTTGTCTTTCTTTAATTTCTCTCATCAGTATTTTGTATGTCTTTTTTAATTAAAAAATGTATTATTATTTTCTAATTTCAGTGTAGTTAATATACAGTGTTCTATTAGTGTCAAGTGTACAATATAGTGATTCAACAATTATATGCATTACTCGGTGCTCATCATAAGTATATTCTTTTTTTTTTTTAAGTGTTTATTTTGAGGGAAAAGGATAGCCACCAGCATGGGGAGAGAGAGGGGAGAGAGAAGAGAGAGAGAATCCCAAGCAGGCCCACTGTCAGCATGGAGCCCAATGCAGGCTCGATCCCATGAACCCGTGAGATCGTGACCTGAGCCCAAATTAAGAGTTGGACGCTTAACTGACTGAGCCACCTAGGTGGCTATATATATTTTCTATATCTCTATATCTATCTCTATCTATCTCTATCTCTATCTCTATCTCTATCTCTATCTCTATCTCTATCTCTATCTCTATCTCTATCTCTATCTCTATCTCTATCTCTATCTATCTTGTCTATCCCCTTGCTTTCAATCTGCATGTGTCTCTAAGTCTGAAAGGAGTCTCTTATAAAGACAGTGTAGAGGTGCCTGGGTGGCTCAGTTGATTAAGCGTCCAACTTCAGCTCAGATCATGATCTTGCAGTTTGTGAGTTCGAGCCCCGTGTTGGGCTCTGTGCTGACAGCTCAGCTGGAGCCTGCTTCGGATTCTTTGTCTCCCGCTCTCTCTGCCCTTCCCCCACTATACTCTCTCTGTCTCTATCAAAAATAAACATTAAATTTTTTTTAAGTATTAGAAAAAATAAAGGGAGTATATAGACATGTCTTGATTTTTATCCATTCTGTCAGTCTGTGTCTTTTGATTGGAGCATTTAATCCATTTACATTCAAGTAATTATTGATAGGCATGTAGCTATTGACATTTTGTTACTTGTTTAGGGGTTTTTTTGTTTTTGTTTTTGTTTTGTAGTTCTTCTTTGTACCTTTCTTCTCTTGCTCTCTTCTCTCATGGTTTGCTGGCTATTACCAGTGTTTGATTTGTGGTTACCATTAAGTTTTTATATCAAAACCTCTTATGCAAATAACAGTTTATATTAAGTTGATGGTAGCTTAAGTTTGAATCTATTCTTTGCTCCTCCCACACTCCACGTTTTAGGTATATGGTGTCATATTTTACATCTTTTTATTATGTGAATCCTTTCACTGATTTTTATATACATACTTGATTTTACTGGTTTTGTGCTTTCTATTCTTGTTACTCCTACTTATGGTCTTTTTTCCCCACTCAAAGAGTCCCTTTTAACATTTCTGTAGGGCTAGTTTAATGGTCATGAATTTCTTCAACAGTTTTTGTCCGGTGAACTCTTTATTACTCCTTCTTTTCTGAATGATAGCCTTGCTGGATAGAGTATTCTTAGTTGCAGGGTTTTTTTTTTCAGGATTTTGAATAAATCATGTCACTTTGTTCTGTCTTGCAACATTTCTGCTGAAGAACCAGCTGATGGTCTTATGGAGTTTCTCTTGTATGTAACTTTCTTATGCTTCTTTTAAAATTCTCTTTGTCACTACTTTTTGCCATTTTAATTACTGTGTGTCTTGATATGGACCTTCTTTGGTTGATTTTGTTAGGGGTTCTCTGTGCATCCAGATCTAGATTTCTTTTTCTTTCCCCAGATTTGAGAAGTCTTTAGCTATTATTTCTTGAAATATATTTTATGCACCCTTTCTCTCTTTTCTCCTTTAAGGATCCCTGTAATTGAAATGTTAATACATTTGGTGGTATCTCTGAATTCTCCTTGTCTGTTGTTATTTATTATTATTATTTTTTTCTAGCTCCTGTTCAGCTTGATTGCTTTCCAGTTTTCTGTCCTCCATGTGACAGATTTGTTCCTCTGCTTCATTTAGTCTACTATTTATTCTATCCAGTCTATGTTTAATTTCAGTTATTTAGTTCTTCATCTATGATTGGTTCTTTTTCATGTTTTTAGTCTCTTTGTTAAAGGTCTTCCTTAGGTCCTCCACTCTTTTGTCAAATCCAGTGAGTATCTTTATGACTATTTGTTTAAATTCTCTATCAGGCATATTACTTATTTCCATTTCATTTAGGTCTCTTATGATTTTTGTCTTTATGACCATTTGTTTAAATTCTCTATCAGGCATTTTTCCATTTCAGGCACTTATTTCCATTTCATTTAGGTTTCTTACGATTTTTGTCTTTTTTTTTTTTTTCATTTGTGACATATTCCTCTGTCTCCTCTTTCTGTTTAACTCTCTGTTTCTATGTCTTCTGTTCTTGAAAGTAGCAACCTTATGATGAAGAAGAGGTCCTGTAATGCCCTGCAATGCATTGTTCCCTGTTTACCAAAACCTGGCGTTTCAGGGGTATATGCTATGTGTGTTGCATGCACCCTATTGTTTTGGCTGAGCTGCATTTATTTGCCTTCATTCCAGTCATCTGCAGCAGCTCTCTTTGCCTGTTGTGGGCAGGGTTTGATCCTTGTGTTAATGGCCAGTCTGGGGTTGCCTTGGGCTTGAGTTTAATCATACTATGTATTTGTCAGAGATGCAAACTGCAGGGTGCTCTCCCTGTGTTGTCCTTATTTTCTTTTTTCAAATGTTTATTTATTTATTTTTGAGAAAGAGAGTGCAAGCAGGGGAGGGCAGAGAGAGGGGTGGGGGGGAGACAGAGAAACCGAAGCAGACTCCAGGCTCTGATCTGTCAGCACAGAGCCCGATGCAGGGCTGGAACCCACAAACTGTCAGATCATGACGTGAGCTGGAGTCCAATGCTTAACTGAATGAACCACACAGGTGCCCCCCTGTGTTGTCCTTTGAAAAGCTTTCATTGGCAGGCAGAGCCTACAGTCAGATCTGATACCTGCCTCCAGCCCACTCCTGGACTGCAGTTGGACTGGTGTGTGTTATTATTTTCCCCTCTTCTTGGAACAGGAGTCACTTTGTGGTGGTGCTGGCCACTGCTTGATCACTGCCAGGCTTGTGGCACTGCCTTGGCTAGGCTCTGGCCAAGGGTATATTGGTGCAGGTTCATAGGAAAACACAGGGACAGAATATTAGGTGCCAGCAAGGTCAGTCTGGTTTGCTAGTATTTTGTTGAAGATCATTGCATCAGTGTTCATCAGAGATGTTGATCTGTAGTTTTCAAATTTCTACTTTTCTTTTTTTTGCTTATTTAAAAAATGTTTTTTTTTTTTTTTAACATTTATTGTTGAGAGACAGAGAGAGACAGAGCACGAGCAGGGGAGGGGCAGAGAAAGAGGGAGACAGAATCAGAAGCAGACTCCAGGCTCTGAGCTGTGAACACAGATCCTGGCGAGGGGCTTGAACCCATGAACTGCAAGATCATGACCTGAGCTAAAGTTGGACACTTAACCGACTGAGCCACCCAGTCGCCCCGTTTGTTTGCTTGTTTTTAAGTAGGCTTCATGGTTAGCACAGAGTGTAAGGTGGGGTTTAAACTCCTGACCCTGAGATTAAGACCTGAGCTGAGATCAAGAGTCAGACACGCAACTGACTAAGCCACCCAGGTGCCCCAAAGATTTTATTTATTTATTTTTTAAGCAATTGCTACACCCAGCATGAGGCTAAGCTCACAACCCTAAGATCAAGAGTCACATGCTCTACTGACAGAGCCAGCCAGGCACCCCTATAGTTTGTTGTTGTTGTTGTTGTTGTTGTTGTTGTTTTATAGTGTCTTTATCTGGATTTGGTGTCAAGATAATACTGGTCCTCATAGAATGAAGTTGATAGGTTTTGTTGTTGTAGGGATTTGTTTATATTATCGAAATGATCCAATTTGTTTGTATACAGTTGTTTAGAGCACTCTTTTATAATCCTATTTATATAAAATGTCTTCTATTTCATATCTGATTGTGTTGAGTCTTCTCTCCGTCTCTGTCTCTGTCTCTTTCTTATTCAAGCAGGGTAAACATTTGTCAGATTTTGTTCTTTTTGTGTTCTTTTCATAGAGCAAACTCTAGATTTCATTGATTTTTGTCTGTTGTTTTTCTATTTTTTGTTTATCTCTACTCTAATGTTTATTGTTTACTTCCTTCTGGCAACTTTGAGTTAGTTCCTCTTTTTCTGGTTTCTTAAAGTTTAAAGTTAGGTTGTCAATATCCTTCCCTTTTTAAAATATAAACACATCTATAAATTTCCCTCTTACCACTTCTTTTGCTATATCCTGTACGTTTTCATATGTTTTGTTTTTAGTTTCATCTGTCTCAAAATGTTTTCTAATTTCCTTGTGATTTCTTCTTTGAACTAATGATTGTATGAGAGTGTTGTTAAAAAAAAGAGTATGTTGTTTAATTTCCACATTATTTGTGGATTTTCTAGTTTTTCTTCTACCATTATCATCTAATTTTGTCTCATTGTGATTGGAAAAAATAGTATGATCTCAGTCTTTTAAAACTTATTAAGATTTGTTTTGTAGTCTAACAGGTGGTCTATCCTGGAAAATATTGTATGAACATTTGAGAAAAAGTGTATTCTATTACTGGGAAGAATGTTTTGTATATGTCTCTTAGGTCCAATTAGTCTATAGTGTTTTTTTAAGTCCTGTGTTTCCTTATTGCTTTTCTGTTTGGTTATTCTGTACATTATTGGAAGTAGGATATTGGGGTCTCCTACTCTTATTTTAAGCTATTTTTCCCTTAAATTCTGTCAGTGTTTGCTTGCTTTATAATTTTAGGAGCTTTGATGTTTGGTGCATCAAACATCATATTTATAGTTGTTATATGTTTTTGGTGAATTGGCACATTCATCATTATATCATGTCCTTTGACTCTTGTATTAGTTTTTGACTTAAAGTCTTTATTGTCTAATGTGGTATTTCTACTTTTCCTTATTGTTTGCATGAAATTATTTTTTTCATTCTTTTGCTTTCAATCTATGCCTGTCCTTAGGTCTAAAGTGAGTCCCTTTTAGACAGCATATAGTTGGATCCCATTGTTTTTGTTTCTGTTTTTTAACCCATTCTGCCAATCTATGTCTTTAGACATAGTTTAACCCATTTACATTTATAGTAATTACAGGAAGGACTTACTGTTCTCATTATGTTTTTGTTGTATGTCATAAGTTTTTGTTCCTTATTTCCTTCCTTACTTCCTCTTTTGTGTTTACTTGATTTCTTATAGTGATGTGTTTTGATTCCCCTCTTATCTCTTTGGTTCAGATTCTATATGTATTTTCTTTGTTGAGTCTTTTGTAAACTGATACCAGCTTAACTTCAGTCACATACAAAAATTCCTTTATAACTCTGCCTCTTCACGTTATGATATAGATATCACAAATTACATTTTTATACATTGTGTGCCCATTAACTTTGATTTATTTTCTATGCTTCTTTCAAATATTCTGAAAGAATTAAAGTGGATATACATATCTAAATTTCAATAATACATGATTTCATGCTTGTCAATGTATTTAACTTTATTGTAGAACTTTGTATTTTCATATGGTTTTCAGTTTCTGTCTAGCATCTTTTCGTTTTAACTTGAAGTACTCTCTGTAGCATTTCTTGTATGGTAGGTCTCGAAACGAATTCCCCTCACTTGTTTATCTGGAAAGGTCTTAATTTCTCCTTTGTTTTTGAAGGATATTTGTGCCAGATATAGTAATCTTTGTTAGCAGCTTTTTCTTCAGCACTTTGAATATATCACCCACTCCCTTCTGGCATATAATATTTCTGCTGAGTATCCCATTGATAATTTTATGGGAGCTTCCTTATTTGTGGTTAGTTCCTTTTTCCCCTGCTGCTGTCAAGATTCTCTGTGTTTAACTTTCAACAATTTGATTATATGTCTCACTGTGGACCTCTTTTGGTTCATCCTAGCTGGAGTCCTTTATGTTTCTTGAATTTGGATCTCCAATTCCTTCCGCTGGGAAATTTTTGACCTTTATATATATTATCTGTGCCTGTTTCTCTCTCTCATCTCCTTCTGGGACTCCCCTAACGCATATATTGGTTTACTTGATGGTATTCCATAGGCTTTCTTTACTTTCTTCATTCTTTTGTTGTTATTGTTCCTCTGACTCAATAATTTCAAATGACCTCTCCTTAAATTCGTGATTTTTTATTCTGCTTGTTTCATCTGCTATTGAATCCCTTCGGCAAATTTTTCAATTCTGTTCTGTTTTTCATGTCTAGAGCTTCTACTTTGTGGTTTTTAATGAGATATTTATCTCTATAGTGATATTCTCATTTTGTTCATTTGCAATTTTTCTGATTTTCTTTAGTTTTCTTGTTTTTCCTTAACTTCTTGAGCATATTGAACACAGCTTTTATGTCTTCTTTTAGGAAGTCCAAAGTCTGTGTTTTCTTAGGATCAGTCTGGAGATTTATATTGTTCCTTTAAATAGGCCATATTTCCCTTTTTCTTTGCATGCATGGTTATATTTGTTGGAATTTTGTCATTTCAAAAAGCCAATTTTCTTAATCTTAACAGATTTGCTGTACGTGAAAGAAAACCTTCACTAGTTAGCCTGGCATGAAGGCTTAAGGTTTTCTTAGGCCTTTTCTGGATGCATTTTTTCTGGGCCTGTACATTTCCTTTTTCCAAGTTTTCTGTATACATGGCTTCTTTAAAATGTCTGAGTATGTTTATGAGTCTCATTCCTGCTTCAGTATAGGATGTTGGGCATTCTACTGTTTTTCTTTTCCTACAATCTTACCTCTAGGTGTCTGTAGGTCTCCCATCTTCTGTAGTTTTTACAGGTTGTAGTAAAAACTGCCTTCTATGATTTTAAACCTGAAATCCAAACCGTACCACTATTTGCATCTGAGCTCTGAGTCAGGCAATAGAGAAAGCCATCCCTTGGACAGGCCACAGGCAGGGCTTAATATTACGAACAAGTTTCACTCTTTTTCTGTTGTTGTGAAGGAGGAAACTAGAAATTGGATCACTTCCTTGTCAGCTGCATCAGGGAGAGGGTGGGACAAGGGCAAGCAAAAACACCATGAAATTTCCTACTGTTTTGAGTGTGGCTTTTCCTTGATTGTGTATTTGTTTGGTGCTGCAAATCCTTGACTGCTTTTTAAGAGTTCCCACAAAGTTGTTTTAGTCAGTCGGTAACTATTTTCTTGATATTAACATTGGGGGAGATGAGGGCCTGGAACTTTCTAGTCTGCTGTTTTGATGACATTACTCCATCAAATCTTGAATATTGTAAAAAATGCTTTTTATGTATCAATTGAGATAATCATATGACTTTTCTTCTTTATACTATCAATGCTAATATAGCGAATATTGCATTATTGCAATTTATTTTGTTCTTCTTTTTTAAAGTTTATTTATTTTGAGAGTAAGTGGGGGAGGGGCAGAGAGAGAGGGAGACAAAATCCCAAGGAGGGTCCCTGCCATTAGTACAGAGCCCGAGGTGGGGCTTGAACCCAGGAGCCACAAGATCATGACCTGAGCCAAAACCAAGAGTTGGATGTTCAACTGACTGAACCACCCAGGCACCTCGCATCATTGCAGTTTAGATTAACTTCACCTCTCATTACTGGGATAAACCCCATTTAGTGATGTAATGTTTTCCTTTTTATATATTGTTGCTTTCTACTGCTAAAATTTTGTTAAAGATTTTTGCATCTATGTTCACGTGCATTATTTGTCTTTCATTTTCCAATAATGTGTTTATTGGCTTTGATATCACAGAAATTCACCTTTATTTTCTAAGTGAATGTAGAATTTTTTCTTAAATGTTTGCTTAATATCAGTATTGAAACTATCTGGTCCTGAGATATTTTTTTCTGGGAAGTTTTTATTTATCTTTTTAAAGTTTATTTATTTTGAGAGAGAGTAAGCGAGTGGGGGAGGGACAGAGAGAGAGGGAGAAAGACAATTCCAAGCAGGATCTATGCTGTCAGCACAGAGCCCAGCATGGAACTTGAACTTATGAACCATGAGATCATGACCTGAGCCAAAATCAAGAGTTGGAGACTTAACCAACTGAGCCACCCAGGCACCCCTTTTCTGGGTGCGAAGTTTTTAAATTTTGAGTTCAGTTTCTTTACTAGGTAAATTCTGTTAAGGTTTTCAATTTCATCTTGAGTCAGTAACTTTTGTCTTTTAAAGAATTTATCCATTGCACCTTTCTTGACATGATGTTTTTTTTATATATAATGTTTTTTTTAATACCTATAGGATATGCAGTGGTCTTCTCTCACTTTCACTTCTGACATTAGAACTTGCATCATCTTTTTTTGTTTGTTTTGTTTTACAACTTGCAACCTCTCCCTTTTTTTCCCATGACTAGAGTTTAACAAATTTACTAAGTTTTTAAAAAGAACCAGTCTTGGGCCTCACTGATTTCTATCTCTTGTTTGTACATTTTTAAAATTTCTTTTATTTCTGCCTTTGTATTTCTTATTTCCTTTCTTCTTATTTTGGATTCACTTTGATCTTTTCTTTCTAACTGTTAAGCTGAAACTTAAATGGGACCTTTCTTCATTTGAAACCTAAATCTTAAAGCTATAAATTACCCTGTAATCACTGCTTTACATCTCTTGAGTTTGAGGACATTGTGTTTTCATTTTAATTTTCCTCAAAATGTGTACTAATTTTCTCTCATAACTTTCCTTGACTCTGGTTATTTTGAAATGTGTTGTTTAATTTTCAAATATATGAGGATATTTCAGATTTCTTTCTTTTTAAAAAAGTTTCTTAAACTTTATTTAAGAGAGAGAGAGTGTGTGTGTGAGTAGGGCAGGGGCAGGAAGAAAGGGCGACACAGAATCCGAAGCAGGCTTCAGGCTCTGAGCTGTCAGCACAGAACCCATTGCGGGGCTCAAAGCCGTGAACCATGAGATCATGACCTGAGCTGAAGTTGCATGCTTAACTAACTGAGCCACGCAGGCGCCCCCAGATTTCTTTCTTTTAGTAATATATAATTTAATTCTGTTGTGTCTGAGAAAATATTGGTATTATTTAGTTATTTTTAATGCTCTGGGATGTGTTTTATGGTTCTGAATTTGGTGTGTTGTGGTTACTTCTATGTAAAGTTCATAGTAACATTGGATGGAGTATTCTGTAGATGTCAGTTGGGTCAAGGTGGTTGATAGTTGTTGAAGACTGTGAAAGTCTGAGATTTTTTTTCCTCCTTGAATCCTAAGAAGTTAGTCTGTCACTTTTAAAAAAAAAATTTTTTTTTAATGTCTGTTTATTTTTGAGAGATAGAGACAGCATGAGCAGAGGAGGGACAGAGAGAGAGGGAGGAGACACAGAATCAGAAGCAGGCTTCAGGCTCTGAACTGTCAGCACAGAGCCTCGACACGGGGCTCAAACCCACGAACTGCGAGATCATGACCTGCGCTGAAGTCAGATGCTCAATCGACTGAGCCACCCAGGCGCCCCAGTCTGTCACTTTTTAATGACTGTTGGTAGAAACAAAGGGCTATATTACTCCTAACAAAGAGTATGACTTTGATGTATGTGTCTTTTCTCTTTGTCCCCTGTGTTCTCTGGTGAGGGGGATGCAGAGTTCCAGGTACATACTGTTCATATATATGGATATGAGTCACAGCTGAGAAACCTTCAGCTTGGAGTAGTGAAATCTTCTGTAATAGGCTGCACATAAACTTCCTTTTACCCTGGAGGGAGATATTATTTTAGAAGTAAACAAACCTGCCCTTTGCTTCTGATTAAGACCCTACCTCTTTTCTTTCAAAGCTGTTTGCTTCCTTGAAAAGATTGTATAGCACAAAGGCAGTCACTGCTTTGGCTTACAAAATGTGCAGAGATGCAAGAGACTTAAGGAGTATTGTCTCCCAATAACACTGTTATTCAAATCTTTTGTAGCCTTACTGATTTTCTGTTTTCTGCCAGTTACTAAGAGATGATGTTGAAGTCTCCAGTTACAATTGTGAGTTATTTCTATTTTCAGTTTTGTCATTTTTTTGGTTTCATTTATTTTGAAGCTTTGTGATTGGGTGTAAGCACATTTAGAATTGTGACATCTTTGATGAATCAACCTTTTATTATAATGAAATGTCTTTTTTCTGGTAATAATTTTTGTTCTGAAGTATACTTTGATTTTAGAGAGAAAAACAGAAAACACACTTTGTTTCTTTTGATTGGTGTTTGCATGGTATATCCTTTTCCATCATATTATTTTTAGCCTATTTGTGCCTTTATAAAGTGGGGTTTTTGTAGGTAACATATAGTTGGTTCTTGGTTTTTATCCAGTCTGACAATTGCTGCCTTTTCATGGAATGTTTAAATATTTCTCCTGATTATTGGTGTGCTGGGCTTAAATCTTTTGTATTTGTTGTTGTTGTTAAGTCCCAAACCATCCCAAAATTAATAGCAAAAAATAGTAATCATTTTAATTCCTTTTTGTTTTCTATCAGTCAGGAACTCAGAGAGGACACAATGGGGATGGCTTTCTCCACTTCTCAATGTCAGGGGCCTCAGGTGGGGAGATTTGAATGCTGCTAGTAACTGAATTGAATGACTTGGGGTGGAATCATCTCAAAGCTTACCCTGTTAATTAATGGTGGTTGATGATGGCTGTTAGCTAGTACTCAACTGGGGCTCTTGGCTGGAAACCATCTACACACAGCCACTGTGTAGGGCATCTTGGCTTCCGCACAGCATGGTGACTGGCTTTCAAGAAAATATCTCCAAAAGAACCATGTAGAAGCTGCCTGTTCTCTGTAACTTCCTCTCAAAAATCACAGAATGGCACTTTCACTTCAATCTCTTAGTAGCAGGTACAAGCCCCTACCAGATTCGAGGGAAGAAGACAGAAACCCCACTTCTCAATGTGAAGAGTATCAAAGATGTTTAGGGCTGTGTTTGAAGACTGCCATGTCTAGTATCTTGCTTCTTGTTTTCTCTTTTTCTCATTTGATCTTCATCACTTTTTCCTATACTCCTAACTTTAAAAAATATTATTTTTGCTATTCCATTTTATCTCTACTATTAGCTTAATGGCTATACCTTTTTATTTTATCTTGTAGTGGTTGCTCTAACACAGCACTGTTTATTAGAAATATAATGTGAATCACAATTATGTACTCTCTATGTAAATTTAATTTTTCAATAGCCACATTAAAAATTAATTAGAGACGAAATTAATTATAAAAATATTATATTTAACATAATACAACCAGATTATTATTTCAACATGTAATCAATATTTACAAACAAGATATTTCATTTTTTTTCTCCATACTAATTCATGAAAATTCAGAATGTAACTTATTTGTAACAAATCTCAATTCAGACAAGTCATGTTTTAAGTTTCAATTTGCTACAGGTGGCTAGTAGCTACTGTATTGGGCAGCACAGCTCCAGGATTTATAATATTTTGTATCATATAAGTATTTATTTTATTTGAAAGTATAATATATACATATAGTATATATGTGTATATTAGAACCTTACAGCAATTTACATCCATTTCTTCTAGATTTTGTTGATCGTTATGGTAGATTTTACTTATGAAAATTTTATGAACCCAGAATACATTGTCATTAATTTTGCTTTAAGCAGTTAATTATTTTTTTAACAAAAGTGAAAAGTAAAGAAAAAAATCTTTTAGGAGTGCCTGGGTGGTTCAGTCAGTTAAGCAACCTGACTCTTGATTTCCGCTTAGGTCATGATCTCACAGTTAGTGAGTTTGAGCCCCACATCGGGCCCTACACTGACAGTGAGGAGCCTGCTTGGGATTCTCTCTCTCCCTCTCTCTCTGCCCCTCCTGTGTGTGTGCTCTGTCTCTCTCAAAATAAGTAAATAAACTTAAAAAAAATCTTTTCTATTAATACACATATTTGCCGTTTTCAGCACTCTGTTTCTTTGTGTAGATGCTCATTTTCATTTGATAACATTTTTTTTTTTTTGAAAAACTTAATGTTGCTTGGAGCATATGTCTGCTATTGAGAATTCTCTCCATTTTTGTTTGTCTGAAAAAGATGTCATTTCATCTTCATTCTTGAATGACATTTTCACTGAATATACAATTCTGTTTGGGTAGGTTGTTTGTCCTTTTATTTTAAAGATGTAATTTGATTGACTTCTGTCTTGCATAGTTTCTGAGAAAGCTATTGACATTCTTTTTGTTTATCTATGTCTTTTTCTCTCCTGGCTGCTTTTAAGATTTTTTTTTTTATCACAGGTTTTCAGAAAATTTATTATGATGTATTGTGGTATGGTTTTCTTTGTGTTTATCCTAGTTGGGATGTTTTGAGCTTCCCGTATTTGTGTATTTATAGTTTTTATCAAATTTGAAAGAAGTTCAGCCATCATTTCTTTAAATGCTTACTGTATCTTTTCCTTCTTTTCTAGGACTCTAGATACATTATACATTAATGTAATTGATATTTTCCCAAAGGTCATTGAGATTCTTTTTTTTTTTTTCAACGTTTATTTATTTTGGGGACAGAGAGAGACAGAGCATGAACGGGGGAGGGGCAGAGAGAGAGGGAGACACAGAATCGGAAACAGGCTCCAGGCTCTGAGCCATCAGCCCAGAGCCTGACGCGGGGCTCGAACTCACGGACCGCGAGATCGTGACCTGGCTGAAGTCGGAGGCTTAACCGACTGCGCCACCCAGGCACCCCTCAAAGGTCATTGAGATTCTTGTCATGAGTTATCCTATCTTCTCTCTGTGTCTGCTTCATTTTGCATAGTTTCAGTTGCTGTGTCTTTTAGTTTAGTGATCTCCCTTTTGCAATATTTAATCTGCTTCAATTCAATTCAGTGTTTTTGTCAGTTCAGGTATTGAAGCTCTAGAAGTTCAGTTTGGTTACAAGAATACCTCATTTTGCTGCATTTTGCTTTGTTATGCTTCACAGATACTGCATTAAAAAAAAAAACAAACAAATTAAAGGTTTGTGGCAACTCTGCATCAAACAAGTCTATCAGCACCATTTTTTCAGTAATATTTGCTTACTTTGTGGGTTTTTTTGGCCACATTTGGTAATTCTTGCAAGATTTTATACATTTTCATTGTTACTGTATTTGTTATGGAGATCTGTGATCATTAACCTTTGATGTTACTATTGTAATTGTTTGGGGGCTCCCTGAACCATGCCCATATAATATACTGAACTTCCACTGGTGCTGGTGCTCTGCTAACCAGCCATTCCTCATCTTTCCTCCTCACCTTAGACCTCCCAACAACACAACAATATTGAAATTAGGCCAATTAATAACCCTACTTACAGGCTTGTAAGTGCGCAAGTGAAGAGTCACAGGTCTTTCACTTTAAATCAAAACCCAGAAATGATTAAGCTTAGTGAGGAAAACATGTCAAAACCTGAGATAAACCAAGAGCTATGCCTTTTGCACCTGACAGTTAGTCAAGTTGTGAATGCAAGGTAAAAATTCTTGAAGGAAATTAAAAGTGCCAGTCCAGTGACCAACACACAAATGATAAGAAAGTGAAACAGCCTTATTGTTGATATGGAGAAAGTTTTACTGGTCTGGATAGAAGATCAAACTAGCCACAACATTTCCTTAAGCCAAAGCCCGATACCGAGCAAGGAAGGCCCTAACTCTCTTTAATTCTATGAAGGCTGAGAGAGGTGAGGAAGCAAAAGGAGGAAAGTTTGAAACTAACAGAGGTTGGTTGGTTCGTGAGGTTTAAAGAAAGATGCCATAGCCATAACTTAAAAGTATAAGCTAAAGCAGCAAGGGCTGATATAGAAGCTGCAGCAAGTTATCTAGAAGATCCAGCAAAGATAAAATATCGAAGGTAGCTACATTTAACAGATTTTCAGTGTAGACAGAACGGCTTTCTGTTGGATGCAAATGTCATCTAGGACTTTCATAACTAGAGAGAAGTCCTGGCTTCAAAGGACAGGCTTGAAACTCTTGTTAAGGGCAGCTGGTGACTTGAAGTTGAAGCCAATGATCATTTAGCATTCCAAAAAAGTCATAAGCCCTTAAGAATTATGCTAAATCTACTCTGTGCTCTAAATGGAACAACAAAGCCTGGTGATAGCACATCTGTTTATAGTATGGTTTACTAAATATTTTAAGCCCACTGTTGAGAACTACTCCTTAGGAAAAAAAATCCTTTCAAAATATTACTGATCATTAAAAATGCACCTGTTCACCCAAGAGCCCTGATGGAGATGTACAGTGAGATTAATGTTTTTTCTTAATGCCTGCTAACATAATATCCATTCTGTAGCCATGGATCAAGGAGTAATTCCAATTTTCAAGTCTTCCTCAGATGGATCTGGACAAAGTCCATTGAAAACCTTCTGGAAAGAATTCACCATTCTAGATGTCATTACGAATATTCATGATTTATGAGAAGAGATCAAAATATCAACATTAACAGGAATTTGGAAGAAGTTGATTCCAACCCTCATGGATGATTTTGAGGGGTTCAGGCCTTCAGTGGAGGAATTAACAACAGATGTGATAGAAGTAGCAAGAGAACTAGAATTAGAAGTGGAGGATGAAGGGGGCCTGGGTGGCTCAGTTGGTTACGTGTGTGACTTTGGCTCAGGTCATGATCTCACAGTTTGTGAGTTCAAGCCCTGCGTCAGGCTCTGTGCTGACAGCTCAGAGCCTGGAGCCTGCTTCAGATTCTGTGTCTCCCTCTCTCTCTGCCCCTCCCTCCCCACTTGGCTCTGTCTCTCTCTCTCAAAAACAAATAAACATCAAAAAAAAATTTGTTTTAAGTGGAGTCTGAAGATGTGACTGAATGGCTGCAATTTCATGATAAAATTTGAAGGGAAGAGGGGGTGCACCTTACAGAGGGGGAGCAAAGAAAGTCGTTTCTTGAGATCTAATCTGCTCCTGGTGAACATGCTGTGAAGATTGTTGAAGTGACCACAAAGGATTTTGAATATTATATAAACTTGCTTGATAAAGCAGAGGATTGACTCCAATTTTGAAAATTCTTCTGTGAGCAAAATGCTATCAAGCAGCATCACATGCTACAGAGAAATTGTTCATGAAAGCAATAGTCCGTTGATGCGACAAACTTTATTGCTATCTCTTTTAAGAAATTGGAATAGCCACCCCTGCCTTCCGCATCTGCCACCCTGATCAGTCAGCAGTCGTCAACATCATCAAGGCAAAACCTTGCACTAGCAAAAAGATTCCAGCTTGGTGAAAACTCAGATGGTGGTTAGCATTTTTTGGCAATAAGGTATTTTAAAATTAAGGTATGTACATTATTTTTTTAGACATAATGGTATTGCACATTTAATAGACTACAGCATAGTATAAACATAATTTTTATAGGCACTTGGAAATCAGAAAATTAATTTGACACACTATATTGTGGTATTTTCTTTATTGCACTGGTCTGGAACCAAACCCACAATATCTCCAAGATATGTCTGTGGTTTTGTTGTTGTTGTTTTTAAAGTAAGCTCTGTGCCCAATGTGGGGCTCAAACTCATTACCCCAACATCAAGAGTTACATGCTCTACTTGACTGAGCCAGTCAGGCGTCCTGGTATGCCTGTGTTTTTTAACCACCCATTTCTCCCTTTATGATGTTCATAATTTTCTTTAACATCTATAATTGTAATATATGCAAATACCTGCTAAGGTCTTTGCTTGCTAATTGCATCATCTCTGTCATTTTCAACCTCTTTATTTAGACTGATTTTCTTCTTGGTTATGTGTCATACTTTGTTGCTTCTAGGCATATCTAGTAACCTCTTATTTGATGCCAGATATTGTGAATGTTACATTGTTGCATGTTTTGATTATGTTGTCTTCTTTTTAGTTTAGTTTTGTTTTGTTTTGACAGACATTTATGTTCCTTGAGGATTAGGTCAGTCCTTCCCAGGCTTCATTTTATTTAAACTGTATTGCAGCGGATCTGTAGTAGCCTTCCTCCAGGGCTAATTTTAGCCTACTATTAAGATGTGACCCTTTCTGAGTGTCTTAATGATTGCCTGAACACAGAATTCCAATGTCTCCCAGTCTTGTGTGATATCTGGGAATTGTTTATCTTTTTGTTATGGAACCTGGTTTGGATCACCTGGTGGAAGAACCCAGGGGCACTCAGATCTTGGAAGGCAGGAGGTTTATTTCACACTGGCGGTCTCATAGGAGATCACTCTCCAAAGGTCTGAGTTCCGAACTTGAGCATGGGGGACAATTTATAGTCTGTGACTTCCATATTAGTAGTAGTTTGGCGTGCGCTGGGCAAGCGGGGTAGGAAGAAGAACCTGGAAGGGGGAGACTTTGGGCGGGGACTGGAATCCCCTGATCAGTCCTGTCAGCCACCTTATAACATAATTTTTCCCTATCATTATCACTCCCTGGCAGTTTTTTGTTTGCCCTTACGGATTTTCACCTGTATATACATGAATTATTGTTCAACCAAAGGTACAACTTCCATGTTGATTTCTGGAGGTTTTTCTCTGTCTGGCTCCCTTCTTTGGAAACACAAAGGCAGCTGGAATTTTAGGGCAAAGTCCATTATCAGTCTCCTTAACTTAGTGAGGCTTCTGTGCTCTGCTTGAAATGGCTCTCCCTGCTCCATGCTTCAGAAAGTGCATCCAGGCAGAAAGCCAGCCAATCATAGGACTTACCTCATTGGTTTTTCTACTTTCAGGGATCAGGCAGCCTGGTGCTTCCTCTTGTCAAATGTCTGAAAACATTTTGTCCAGTTTCCTGTCCAGGAAGAGAATAAATGCAATAGCTGCCTAGGATTAGAAGTGCGGAAGATAACTGGAGTACTTTAAAAACCTTGAACAAATTTGTAAGAGTTTAGGAAATTGACAAGTCAGTTTTACAGATTAGCGTATGTATTAATATGCTACTTGCTGTCTGTGTAGTTAACATTTTCAGGTTATAAAGCTCTATTGTAACCTGTTCATTAGCATATGAATTGTAAGAGTTTACAGAATGTCCAGGAAATACTTTAAGAGTCTTTGTTTTTGTTCTGTAATCATGTCCTTCCTTAAGGTTGTAAAATTAAAAAAAAAAATTGTTGGGCCTCTAGATCAGATCAAACAGGAATTACAACGTTTTGCAACTGTGTAATGCGGAATGATTATGCACAGGCACTCTGCAACAGATTCCCTGGGTTTAAATCCTGGATCTACCACTTAATAGTTTGGTATTACCTGAGACAAGTCACAGAACTTCTCAGAAATACAATTTCCCATCTGCATGCAAAAACAATTTTGCTACCTTATAATATTGTTAGGAGGATTAAATTATTATATATGGTGAGTGTATGTGTGTAAAGTTTTAAGAGCAATGCTTGACGTTAAGTGCTCAACAAATGTGAGTTATTATTTCATTGTTGTAATTGTACTAAGTTTCTGATTAGATTAAGATTTATTCCTTTAAAGCTCAGAATTTTTTTTACCATTTTAATTGGAACATCCCTTGTTTTTTTTTAACATGTACATTGTAGAATTTAAAGAATAATGAATACTTGTCTCTGCCATTCAGCATTAGCAAAGGAATATTATTATGTTCAAAGTCATCCATACAATTCAACTCCCATTATCTCTTACCTTGAATTTTCTTTTTATGATTGCCTTGCTTTATAAAACATAATTTGACTACATATTGAGTCATAAAGAACATAATTTTTCATGCTTTTTTAATTTTATGTAAATATAATGACGTGTTCTTCCACTAGTTTTGCTCAGTGTTTTTTCATTTTTGTTTTTTGAGATTCATCTGTACTGGTGTACATCAAGCTATAGTGCCTTCATTTTCACTGCTGTATAGTATTCTCCTTATTTCTAGGTTTTTGCTGTAACCCGCAGTTAGCTCTGAGTATGTCTGTACAGGCCTCCTGAGTTAGAGTTTCTTTAACTACATGTCTAGAAACAGAAATTTCAGGTTGTAATCTTCAGCTGGCTGCCTGTGGGAGCAGATCAGAGTGGAAGTAAGTTGTTGCAGTATTCTAGGCAAAGGATTATAGGGGCTTGAACCAGAATGGTTGTTAAGTGATGGAGGAAAGCAGGTGTATTTCAGATTCATTTTGGAAATATAATCAACAGGTGTTGACATTTCATTTCACAAAAGTGGGAGCAGGGTGAGGAAGAGGGAACATCAAGGATGACTCCCAGAATTTTTTAAAAAGTTTTATTTATTTGAGAGAGAGAGAGAGAGATAGTGGGAGTGGGGGGAGGGGCAGAGAGCAGAAGAGAGAGAATCCCAAGCAGAGGTTGGGAGAGAGAGTATCCCAAGCAGGCTCTGCACCGCCAGCACAGAGCCAGACTTGGGGCTCAAACTCACAAGACTGTGAGATCATGACCTGAGCCAAAACCAAGAGTTGGATGCTTAACTCACTGAGCCACCCAGGTGCCCCGACTCCCAAAATTTTAAGTGGAGGTGCATTTACTGAAATGGGTACTGCTCCCAACAGATAAGGCATTTTATTTTGTTTTAATTCATACATGGGTATTTCTTTTTTCCTTTTTTTATGGTTATCTCATTAGCTGCCATTCCTAATGTCATGGTGCTTGCCTGTAGAATGCATTATTCTGTTTCCAATATGCTGCTTTAGATCTGATCTAAACATAGTAAGAACTAAGTAGTTTGCAGTTATATGTAATGACACTGAATAAAGACTCAAAAGGCTCTCAGGAATATCCTAACATTTGGACTTGTTATCTCTTGAATACATCTAGTACTGAGCTGTGTTGGTGGAAGTTGTTAATAGTTAGCTAAGTTTCAGATAGGTGAAGTATGATCCCATTAAGGTCTTTTATTCATACTTAAGTAATTTTAAATGCATTGACACTTAGCGGTGCCTGGGTGGCTCAGTAAGTCAAGTGTCTGACTTTGGCTCAGGTCATAATCTCATGGTTTGTGGGTTCGAGCCCCATGTCCAGCTCTGCACTGACAGGTCAGAGCCTGGAGCCTGCTTCGGATTCTGTGTCTCCTCTCTCTCTCTGCCCCTCCCCGTCTCATACTCTGTCTCTCAAAAATAAATAAACATAAATTTTTTTTTTAAGTTTTAAATGCATTGACATTTAGAGGTAGAAAACAATAATTTATATGCCAAGGGACATGGTAAGTACCAAGTCTGAAGCTGTGGACTTGAATCTTGGCCCTGGTGCAAATGAGCTACATAGTAGTTTCCTATTGCTTCTTTAGCAAATTACTGCAAATTTAGTGGCTTAAATGATACATTTTCATCTTGCAGTTCAGAAATCCAGGTAAGTCTCGCTGGACTAATAAATTCAGGTGTGGGCAGTGCTATGTTTCTTTTGCAGGCTCTAGGAAAGACTCCATTTCCTTGCCTTTTCTACCTTCTAAAGGCTACCCCACTTTCTTTGGCTTATGGCCCCTTCTTCCACCTTCAGAGCCAACAAGTCCTTCTCAGACTGCCGTCTCTCTGATTCTCCCGCTTCTGCCTCCTGTTTCTACTTTTAAGGACCCTTATGATTATACAGAGCCCATCTGGTAATTCAGGATAATCTTATCAATTAGCACCTTAAATTCCATCTGCAACCTCAGTTCCCTTTTGCCTTGTAAAGAAACGTATTATAGGGGCGCCTGGGTGGCTCAGTCGGTTGAGTGTCGGACTTCAGCCCGGGTCACGATCTCGCGGTCCGTGAATTCGAGCCCCGCGTCAGGCTCTGGGTTGATGGCTCAGAGCCTGGAGCCTGCTTCCGATTCTGTGTCTCCCTCTCTCTCTGCCCCTCCCCCGTTCATGCTCTGTCTCTCTCTGTCTCAAGAATAAATAAACGTTAAAAAAAAAAATTAAAAAAAAAAAAAAGAAACGTATTATAGACTCCAGGGAATAGGACACACGTGTGCATGTACACACATACCTGCCACAAACTTGGTGCTCACAGGTCAGTCACACGGGCAACTTGAGTAGCTTTCTTATCTATGAAACAACAACAACAGTAATGATGATGAGATGATGATGATAATGATGATAATGCCACCAGTATCACCTCCAGATTTAAGTGTACAGGTGGGGTTTTGGGGGGGGGGCAGTACTTGTTTAAAAAGTAAACAATTTGCAAATGTAGCAGGTATTATTTATGTTATAGTTTATACTGAAGCCAGTATATAATTCAAGAAAACACTTAAAGGCTCATAATACACTTTAATCTTTTATCTCTGTGTCCATAAATCAGGCACTTTAAAATTCAGGAGATATGTATGGATTTTAGTGTATTCTGTATAATGTGTATAAATGACATATTTAAAGTATGCATAAGCTCTAATCCCCATTTTATTTATTTAAAAAAATTTTTTTAAGTTTATTTATTTTGAGAGACAGAGTGCAAGTGGGGGAGGGTCAGAGAAAGAGGGAGAATCTCAAGCAGGCTCCACACTGTCAGCACAGAGTCCATGCAGGGCTTGAACTCCTGAAACTATAAGATCATGTCCTGAGCCGAAATCAAGAGTCAGATGCTTAACAGACAGAGCCATCCAGGTGCCCCCCCCCCCATTTTATTTTTATTTTTTAAGGTAAGTAGGTGGGAACAATAACTTTATGAGCCCAAGACCAGTGGCTCTATTGCAAACTTCTTAAATTTGAAATTGTATCAGATTTATCAAAAGGAAAGAAAACAGCTTCCATATTAGAAGGCATGTAGTAAAGAATATATATGGATGATTTTTATCTTAAAATGCTTGTGGGTTAGCACGAGTCATTTAAAGAGTTTAATGCTTTACTCCTCTCTGAATCCCTTCCCTCTTCCCTGAAAAGTTTAGTAGAAGGTGGAGACGAAGAGCCTGACTGCAATCAGAGCTGCTTGTGTCCTACTTATAAATGTAGTCTAATCTATTAGTAAAGTTCTAAAATAACATTGAAAAGGAACTGTGAATCAGCCTGAGGCATTTAACTCAAGTGCATAATTTTATGAACATATATATGTATATTTTTGTCTCCATTCATTGGAACAGGGTAAATTTTGTTACATTAAGCCTCTAAACATAAACTGCTTTATGGTTGTTAAGGTCAATGCATAGCTCACACAGCTTTGTGTCATTTTTTACTTTGTAGCATTTTGCCAAAGATAAAGCATATAATGAAGTAAGTAGGGGAAGGTTGTAACACTGTGAAAGAGATACTTGGGACCATCCCTTCTTGTCCCTGCCCCAGCACTGAGTAATGGAGCCATCTGCAATCCACGGGAGCATACGTCCAGGAGAGAGATGGAAATGT
The DNA here is from genome assembly GCF_018350175.1 of Felis catus. Lineage (NCBI taxonomy): Eukaryota > Metazoa > Chordata > Mammalia > Carnivora > Felidae > Felis > Felis catus. The sequence goes on along the minus strand of NC_058380.1, from coordinate 29,331,881 downwards.
TAAGGCTCCTGGAGGCCAGCACAGTTCAAAGTTGGTTTTCTCAGTCTCGGGCTTGTGGTTTTGGGAGATTTTATGGCTTTCTGAGGTATGTTTGGGAAAGAAGGATCCTCATTCCTTGCTTAACCTATGCAAATAATCTTCAAGGACTTTGATCACTAGGAAGAGGGAGACTGTCATCTGTCTTCCAGATGAAAGGCTTGTCTTGGCAGGAACGTTACAGAGATGGGTCACAATTTTTTGGTTGTTTTGATTTTATGCTTCTAGAAAGGATCTTTAAAAAAATTCTTATGGTTGTTTTGTTTTCTTTAATTCTTCTTGGTTTCTTTCCTTTTTAGTGATGGAAGCCACCACTAGCTCTCTGTGTGAGCTCACTCACACACTCCTTCCTTCCAAGGGCCAGGGCCCTGATGTAGATGAGTTTAGGTGGAGGTTTGGAGGTCTTACCCACCTTTGGGGCAGTTTCTGGTGGAGCCGACTTGTCCTTTTTAAAAAAAGACTTTTAGGAAAAACTTTGTATTGCCTTACTCCTACAGAGAAGACCTGCCATTCCTAGGTGACAGCTCCTTCAGCGAGGGTGGGAGGGTGGGGTCAGGTAGGTTGGTGAGCCAGGATTTGGGTGTGCTCCCATCCTTTTCTGAATGCCTGTTCTTGGGTGTCCTGACTGATATTTAAGCACCACCTGGGAATAACACTCCTCGAAAAGCATGTGTTTAAAGCCATATTACTGTCGTAAACACAGTTACACAGAAAGGAAAGCAAATTTTTGATAGAAAACAAAAGTTTGGGGTAAATAGAGTTTTATACCTGTATCCCTTAGTATTCTTTTGTGTGTTTAATCATTGGACAGAAGTAAGGATAAGTTGTTTCTTAGTATATGTTTAACCTACATCTTAGCTACTTATTAAGGAATTTAACTTGGGCTGTTTATCTTCTTTAAGAGGATTGAAAGGGAATTTGGCGTGGCATATCTGTTTTCATGGTAGTGTTAGATGTATGGTTAGTTGAACCATTTTTGTGAAAGTTGAAATTGTAATATTAAAAGTATCCAGTTCTCTAGCCGTTTGGGCACATTAAAAATAGCTTGCTATTCATGTTCAGTGGTTTTCTTGTTAGACAATGTGGGGGACTTGCCACAACACATGCAACAGATTATAAAAAGACTGCAAATTTAATAATTGCAACATGGCGCAGACTGTTCTGGCAGATACTGGAGGACAGCACTCTCTTTAATCACGGTGCTTCCCATAGTGTGGGTGGTCACGGTCCCCAGACCTTTCAGGCAGCCCAGTCCCCTTTCGAGAGGGATTGTGAGGCAGAGCTCAAGTAAACAGCATTCCACAGGCTTTTCAGGATTTTCGTCTTGAGAAAGGATAGCATTTCTTTTTGGCTTGCTTTTTCCTCTCTCTTCTCCTTTTCTAGACTCCTCCTCTAAATGTTTGTTGCTTAAATTGTTTGCTTTTATCAGAGGAAGCAGATGCTATTGCTTTCCTTGTCCAGTGACTTAATTTTTTTTTTTCAAAATTATGTTTTACACTTCAAAATTTTCTTTCAGCACAAAAGCTGAAAATGACCTGTAGGATATGGTGATCATTACAAGTTAGCAACTTCTACTAGAAAGCCTTGGTAAATGAATTTAATCAGTTTATTTCCTTATTTTATTTTTAAAACATTCAATGTCTTTCCCTTGTTTCCTTTGATGTTGTTTGAATGAAAATCGGAATCATTTGCAAAGTTTTTTCTTCCTTATTAAAACATGTTGTCCTTGCTGGCCTGTTTTGATATTTAGTAATCCATTTTCCCCTTTTATAAGCTTTTATTACCCTAGCCTTTAGTGTTTATGAATTATTAACAAAAGAAGCAAGTGATGGAAATGCAAAGTCATTAGTTTTTGTCCATGAGAATTAGGAGTTTATTAAAGCTTTGGTCAGTTTTCCTGGGGAAGAGTTATTTTTAATGATAAAGTGTATAAATGGTAATGTATTATATGAAGCTTTAACATTTTCTTCCTAAAAGAGTGATTTTTAAAAGAAAGCCTTGGAAAAATAGATATGTTAATAGGAGACCAGTTAATATTACAAATGTATACCCTTACCTCCTCACCCCTATTGATTTCCTTAAGGGGATAATGTCTTATGGCTTAAAATTATAAACAGCTGTTCCTAGTCTTCAATTTGTTTTTTATAAAACAATACTTTATACTATTTTATATTAGCATACATAATTAAGTAATATAAAGGAGATTTTTAAAAAACCAGAAAATAGTTTGCAATTGTATTTCATAAGATACAGTCCCTAATAAAGTCATATTATACTGTACTTTTTTCCATAAACTGATTATAAATAAATTGCCTACAATTACAATTGTTAATGACATTGTCAAAACCAGCTTAAAGAGAAAGCAGAATGATTATACACTTTAGAAGGAATATCTTCCTTTTAAAGTCATACCTGTAAAAAATCCATTGCTATAGTAGTTTTTTGGAGAATTTAATTGTTTTTCATGAAAGCACTTACAAAATACTTCAGTCATTTTCATTTATGATAAAGCTAATCTAATTCTCTGTTCTGATGCTACTAGCCAAGCTTTAGATCACCACGGCTTAATTTAAGAAAAAAATTGCTGGCTAATCCCCTTTGGTATTTTGAAGCTATTTTGGGCACCCTTTGTTCTGTGGTACGTTACAGTCTGTATATGGGGAGCCATCCTGTGTTTGATGTGGGACCCTCTGGCAGAGGGGATTGGAACTTGAGAGTCTGGGTGCAACTGGGACAAGTTAACGATGCTGAATTTAACTTTCTTTTGGAATTGTCTTTCATCTATAAATTGAAGGATTACGTTTAATTTTAAATGGAGTACGGGTGAGGCAGGTTGGTTTTGGTTTGAGAAATTACCATTTGGAGCTTAGTAACCATATCAAAAGCAGGGATGTTGACATTTTTTATTTTAATAGTACTGGTTAACATATACTTAAGACTGAGTGTTCAGTCTCCCTTTCCCTGAGCTTCCTGATGGGTCTCAGAATTTGCCTTAGGACACCAGGGTAAACCCTCCTCCACAGAAAATGTGCTGTAGAGTTCTTAATGCCTCATTTCAGGCACATGTTGTGGTTCCCACGGAGTGGCCTGTTTGAGACCCAATGAAGGTTCAGCAGGTTTCTATTCATAGATGTGCTTTCAGAACATTTCCCTAGTTACCAGTATGTAATTAAGCTGATAATGTCCTCATAGCAGAGATTCATGGGTATATATAGATGTACCCCTTGAATGCCTTTCATAAAAAAGATGCTTAGCAATATGAGAGACAGAAGTAATATGAAGACTAAAAGACTGGATGTACTATATACTTTTTGGGGTTTCTTGAATGAAATTAAAGTGAATATATTACATGAATTTAGATTACTATTCTTGAAATTAATTTCCTTTCCTGGTCTTTGGTCTATAAAGAACATACTGACTGGGGCGCCTGGGTGGCGCAGTCGGTTAAGCGTCCGACTTCAGCCAGGTCACGATCTCGCGGTCCGTGAGTTCGAGCCCCGCGTCGGGCTCTGGGCTGATGGCTCAGAGCCTGGAGCCTGTTTCCGATTCTGTGTCTCCCTCTCTCTCTGCCCCTCCCCCGTTCATGCTCTGTCTCTCTCTGTCCCAAAAATAAATAAACGTTGAAAAAAAAATTAAAAAAAAAAAAAAAAAAAGAACATACTGACATAGTACAACATGGTGTATAATATGCTCCCAGTGATGTTTGCAGTTCTGTATTACCCTTACTCCATCATAAGTGTAAGTATTCATCATTGTGTTTTGTGTTATTGATTAGTGTCTCTCAAAGTGTGGTCCAATGATGCTTTGGTCTCTAAGAGATCTGCCGTATCAGTCTTTTTCTAGCTATGTATCTTTGTGATGCTGAATTTTTTTCAAATATTGAGCCAAAGGAACGTATCACAACAGATTGAATGTGGCAGCAGATATGAGAGTACAGGTGTTGTCTTTAAGCTAGACATTAAAAAGATTTGCAAAAAATGTGAAAGTGTGTCACTCTACTCAGAATTATTTTGTTTTGGAAAATATAGTATTTTCATAAACAATATTGTTACATGTAAAGGGTTTTATTATCTCTAATGAATAGATAACATTGTAAATATTTCTGAGATTTATTTTCCAATAGGGTAAATATTAAAAGATAAAACCTATGTAAACAAAATCTCTTTGGGGATCATAGGACCAAAAAATTTAAGAACTGCTATTATAGATATTGGGACTATTGGTGTGGTTCTCAAATTAATACTCTGTTGGTTTTTCTGAGAGTCTGATCCAAGTGAGCCTGTAAAGCATATGAAATTAGCCCATAGCCATGAGGTATTAACTGTCCACTTTACACTTTCAGGACATTTTCATGATGTGTCTTTTTATAAATGAAATATCTATCAAGTAAAACTTCCAGCGTCCTCTTATAAATTTAAGAAGGAGCTATAGGTAACATAGTTATGATCCCTTTCACTTATTTAACGGATAATTCATTCTAGTTTGATGTCATCTATACCCATTTGTATTTTAATACATGGCTTTTATTTTAACAAACATAGATTGCCATCTTTCATGACAATTCTTTGGCAGTCATAGAATCTATAGCAATTGAAATAAGTGTAGATAGAATACATCAGTCTTAGATGTAGTTGGGATATTTCTAACCACATTTGTCTCAGTTACCTAAATTTTTAAAAATTTTTCTATTGATTTCCGGTTTAGGGATGTAAAAGAAAAAGAAAGTAACTGGCAAAATAGCCATTATTTTTGCTTTTATTCTTACTTTAAACCTTCTACTTTTAGTTTATCTTGCTTTGTAAATGAATCCTTTAGAATGTGATTACTTTTGACTTGGGAGGGGCTAACTGCCCCATGGAGCAAACTTCTGTATTGAAAATGGAGATAGATAAGATTTTGCATGGTTCCATTGCCTCTATTTAGAATTGCCATAAATCTTTAGAACAAGTGATTGCTTATCTTCCAAGTATCTTGCAGAAACAGACTATGCCTTGGAAAATTATGGCAGGGTGGATTCACTATTTGTGTAGGAAGTTGTGAAACTTCTGACCCATACCGGGAGAGCTGGCTCTTTCTTCAGACCAGCCTTTCTCCAATTAACCCCCTGTCCTCTGTGCTCAGAAATCCCCACTTCTGCTGGGTAGATTTCCCCAATTCTCCTCATAGCCAGCAGCACCCCTGAAGTCTTCCATTGAGTCTCCAGTCACATGGTTGGGGAGGAAGTTTTCCTCTTTCTCTGAGCTTAATACAGCAATTTTGTATATGTGGCATTTTAGGTGATTTGCATGATAATGAGCTTACAATGCTGTTTATTGAGTTCTGCCAAATATCTAATTAATTTTTTCAGTTTTCTTCCAAGATTATAGTAGTCAAGAGCCATCTGTCTTCTGTATTACATAGTGCAGCTGCAAATGCTTCTTTAAGCAGAATGTAGGTGTGTATCTTATAGAAAGCAATGCAACATCGCTAATCTGAGGTTTGGAGTATATTAAGGGACTTGGTTTCTGGAAATCTTTTTAAACTTGGAAACCTTTAAACCTGCTATTACCTATCATTTAAAAAGGAATCTACAACTGTCTAAGCAGGTGGCCTTCTGTGTCTTGGCTGGTATTAGAGTGTGGTGTTTCTTAGGCAAAGGGAACAAATTTAAATCACTAGGTGCTAAACCAACAGATTTCAGTGTGGATTAGTTAAGAACTATTGTAGTTCTTGTTATGTGGTGGCATAAATGTGGTTTTGTTCCACATTTAATTTATATAGAATCTGTCTTTGTTCCTTCTTCCTTCCTCCTTTCCTTTCCTTTCCTTTCCTCCTTTTTTTTTTTTTAACTGAAAACAGAAATAGCAATTTTGTTAGTGGATTGCTTTGAAGGAAAATGCAGAAGGAAGGACAGAACTGACTGGGCCTGTGATTACATTTTGTGAGTGTGGATAAGCACAGGCTTTAGGGCTTGCCAGGCCTCCAGTTATTTGGCTTGGTTTTTTTTTTTTTTTTCCTTAACATTTCCAAAGGTTTTGTTAGTGACTTTCAAATGGAACTTCAAGCCTTGGAACAGTTCCATTAAAAAGTTGTGTGGTCTCAGCCACAGTAGCAGCACAGTTTATTTTTCCTGTACTAGTTTCACAGAGGTTAACTGAGCTGGAATTGATGAGAGACTAGCAGCGCAGGGGGGACGAATGTGTTATATGTAGCTTTTTCCCTCTTGACTTATTTAAAAAAATGCATTAGCAGAGTTAACATTTGCCTCTTTCTGAAAAAGGAAACAAATCAAACAATTCTAAAATGCTTAATACTATACTTATACTACTAAAGTTTAAAGCTTTCAAAAATGACCTCTCTTTTGCTAATTGTATTTAAAATTTTTTTTTAACGTTTATTTATTTTTGAGACAGAGAGAGACAGAGCTGAATGGGGGAGGGTCAGAGAGAGAGGGAGACACAGAGTCTGAAACAGGCTCCAGGCTCTGAGCTGTCAGCACAGAGCCTGACACAGGGCTTGAACTCATGGACTGTGAGATCATGACCTGAGCCGAAGTTGGACACTTAACCGACTGAGCCACCCAGGCGCCCCAACTAATTTTATTTTTATATTACAGAGTACTAGATTGCATTATATGGATTTGCTTTCTTGTTGGGAGAAGTACTATGCTTTACAATTTGGCATCATCTCAGGTACTTGTTCTAGAGAGTACATTTTGATTGTCTAAATCCAGAAGAACACTTGACTATTACATTCATGATTGAAGCAGGCTTATTCTTCAGGTGCCTTTTATTCCTTAGATTGTTATATGTTTTAAGAAAAAGTGATCTTGGGGCACCTGGGTGGCTCACTTAAGCATCTGACTCTTGATTTTGGCTCAGGTCATGATCTCACGGTTTGTGGGATTGAGCCCTGAATTGGGTTCTGTGCTGACAGCATGAAGCCTGCTTGGGATTCTCTCACTCCATCTCTCTGCACCTTCCCCACTTGTGCACTTGCTCTATTTCTCAAAATAAATAAGTAAAAACTTATAAAAATGACACAATAATCTGCTATTTATATGTGATCTGCTTATTATACATGTATGTTACTTGAGAAATCACTAGATTCTAATAAAAATAACAATTATATTAATACTTTAGATTTTGATGCTGTTTTGTAGATTTCAAAGCAAATCCACATCTCATTTAATTCTCAGGACGACCCTATGATACCTGCAGGACATGTAAAATTATCTCCATATTTTAGATGAGATGAGACATGTAAGGAATTTGCCTGAACTCCTCCCCTTCCCCCCATTTGGTATGTGAAAGTCCTCCACTAAACATCTTACTGTGCTTCTATGAAAGTGAAACAGCCAGTCTGGCTTCTGGGTGCACCTCCTTTGTATTTTATAAGATGTCATGTGGATGAACAACAGGGCTATTTTTTATAATGCACATTTTTTGACTGTTTACAAAGTGACACACACTTTGAGATAATGTCTAAGATTCAGGATTCCTAACCGCTGTACTACATTAGCTCTCAATTGTGACTCATTTGCACAGGTATTCAAATACCAAATATTCACTGATATTTCTGATAGCATCTGTTTGCATTTGTCTGTAATTTTGAAGATTTGACAATGAAAATTTAGAAATAAGAGATTTTATCCTTTAGATTTATACCAAAGTAAAGAAAAACAGTTTTAAATGCTATTGTCAGTAGCTATACTACATGGAGTAGATAGATGGCAACTAGTGTAAACCATCCTAAAAATAAAACAGGTGTTTCCTAAGGAAAAAAGAAAGCTCATATGAGCTGTGAGAACTTTTCATCTAATAGATGACCATTTTCTTGTATAGAAGGTTCTTACAAAACTTTGCAGGGAAAGTAAAATATGGAAAGATCTCATCTAAACAAGAGTCACTGTACCAAGGTGAATGTGCACCTTTCAAAACCTGGAAGTAAATGCTCATTCTTTTTTTCTTTTTCTTTTTTCTTTAAGTAGGCTACATGCCCAATGTGGGGCTCAAACTCATGACCCTGAGATCAAAAGTCAGACACTCTACCCACTGAACCATAGCAAGGCACCCCTATAAATGCTCATTCTTAGAATGGAAACCAGGGACCAGTGTTTTTCCCCTCCTTCATTCTCCAAATGGTATGCCTATGGACACTAGGCCCTACCTGTGCTATGCTGAACACACAGTGGCACTCAAACTGACCCAGGCACTGTCCTGTGGAGCATATTGTCCAGGGCACAGATTGCCATCAGTTAGTGCTGACTCAGACCCAGAGACCCTGTAATCTACCATAGTACCAAGCAAAGGAAGGGGTGGCGCCCGGCTGGCCCAGTAGATGAAGTATGTGACTCTTGATCTCAGGGTTGTAGGTTCAAGCCCCATGTTGGGTGTAGAGATTACTTAAAAAATAAAATCTTTTGGAGAGCCTGGGTGGCTCAGTCAGTTGAGCGTCCAACTTTGGGTCAGGTCATGATCTCACACTTTATGAGTTCAAGCCCTGCATTGGCCTCTGTGCTGACAGCTTAGAGCCTGGAGCCTGCTTCAGATTCTGTCTCTCCCTCCCTCTCTGCCCCTCCCCTGCTCACATTCTGTCTCTCTCTCTCTCTCTCTCTCTCTGTCTTTCTCTCTCTCTCTCTCTCTCTCTCTCTCTCTTTCTCAAAAATAAGCATTAAAAAACATAAAATAAAATATTTTAAGAAAAAACAAGGAAAAATCATATTATCATATGATAAATCATTATGTCCATTAACACAGCAAAAAGCAGTTGATTAAATCTAACACCCATTCATTACAAAAGTTTCTCAATGAGTTAAAAATAGAGGGGAATTACCTTAACTTGATAAAGAGCATCTACCAGATATCTAAACTAAGAGCGTCATATTTAATGGTGGAAAGTTGAATGTTTTCCCCCTTTTTTCTCATAGCACTGTAAGTTCTAGCCACTGTTATCAGGCAAGAAACAGAAATAAAAACCCTACATACTGGAAAGGATATATTTTTTTTAATGTTTATTTTATTTTTGAGAGAAGGAGAGAGCACGTGCTAGCGGGGGAGGGGTAGAGAGGGAGACAGAGGATCCGAAGCTGCTCTGCTCTGACAGCAGAGAGCCTGATGCCAGGCTCGAACCCATGAACTGTGAGATCATGATCAGAGAGGAAGTCAGATGCTTAACTTACTAAGCCAACCAGGCACCCCACTGGAAAGGGATCTTAAGGACTGTGGGGACTTTGAAAGTGTGGCCTGAATGAAGTATTGTTTTAAGGACAGTGGTACATAGCAGAATTCTCAACACTTTTAGACTCAATGCCAGTTTTTTAGAAGACATTTTATAATGTCTCCTTAGCTATCCTGAAGTGAAATTCATACTCTAACAAAACAAAGCAAAACAAAACAAAAACAAAAAAAACCCACACAGTATGTCACCTTTACTATAAAATGTATGAAATAATATACATTTCAAAATGTAAGTGCTTTGACATGACCTTAGAAGACATAATAAATAATCTGAGGTATGTATCTACACACACACATATGAGAATGTAACCACCACAAACGTAGACTGATATAAGAGAGTGATGTGGCAGTGGGGAAAATACAACGAGTGGTCTTGCCTTCTGCAGGGTGATTTTCCAAAATGACAGACAACTCCTGACAAAGCTCTGACTAAAATGCACTAAAACCTCCCCTGATAGACATTGGAAGTTACATTTTTTGAGAAGTAAGAGGATGTCAAAACATGCAACAAATGCTTTGTGTTTATATGTAAAATAAATTTAGGCTCTAAGGGTAGGTATTACATACCTGAAAGTACAGTGGGACATATGAAAGTTGTGTCTGAAAGTTCACTGTTACAAAACATATTTCTAATCCTCCTTGACTAGTAAATACCAGTAGAGCCACAAATTTGGGAGGGGAAGAAAGGTGGGTTTTGATTGGCCCCATTGAGAACCACTGTTCTGGTCTACAGCCCTTTTCTGCCTAATATCTACAGTATTTAATGCCAGTCAAGTGTGGTAGCGTTTTAGAAATTCCATCATCCCTAGCTCCTGCTGGGTCATGAAGCATGTCTTACTGCTGTGAGTGCTGGCTTTGGGTGCCTTTAGTCCATCTCTAGACCTACAAAGCTATGGCTATTGCATCTGGCCTGAAGCCTTGTGCCCATTCTAGGGGTCAAACCTCTGATTATATTTTTGCTTGTAGGCCATCTACCTTCCTGAGGTTGGCCTCTCCTTTAGGGACTCCGGAAATTGGTCATTGTTGCCCACTTCACTATAATTTTGGGGTCCTATGGCAACCTCTGCTATTTTGTTCCACCTACCAGGAAGGTCTCTTTGGATGGCTCCATCAGTTTATTTATTTATTTTTTTTAATGTTTATTTTTGAGAGAGAGAGAGAGCAAGTGGGAGAAGGAACAGAAAGAGAGGGAGGCACAGAACCTGAAGCAGGTTCCAGGTTCTGAGCTGTTAGCACAGAGCGCAACGAGGGGCTTGAATTCATGAACCGTGAGATCATGACCTGAGCTGAAGTCGGACACTTAACTGACTGAGCTACCCAGGCGCCCCATGGATGGCTCCATCAGTTTAAAATGTGCCCAGATTTACACATTGTTTTCTGGCCTCTGCACAGTAGCTCCTTTATGTTGACTCAGGGTTCAGCGTTACAGCAGCAGTGGTAGCAGTAGAAAGTTCTCCTGTCCATGCACCACTGGTTTTCCTAAGGAGCCAGCCCAGCACTTTCAGTACCAACAAGCCATGCTTCCTGCAGAGACTATGAGTATGTGCAAAAATAAGCACGATTGTAGGGCTGTTAGCATAATGCCTAACACAAAATGGTCAGTACCTGTGGACTCTGATTAGCATGCAGTTCCTTTTTCTTTTTACTATATTTGGCTTTTTAACTACAGAACTTTGAACCTGGGAGTTCATTGATGGGCTTCAGAGGGTCAGCAAATTCCATGAAATTGTATTAAAAGGTTATTGGTATGGATAGCTTTCCTGGAAGTGTGTTCACAACTTTCATCAGATATTCAGAATAGGTCATATGGAACTTCTGTTTCTAGCTATTGCAAACTCAAAAACTCTCCTCCTGAGAATGAGAAAGCCTGGACAATATATTAAAAACATGCCTGAAGGCATGGAAAAGCCCATAAAATAGTAAAGGCTTACCATATCAGGATCCAAGTAAGGACAGAGGCCAAGGGAGGTGAACCCATTGTTTGGGGCTGAAGGTGTCCACAAATTCCAGAGGAATCAACTTAATAAGGAGCAAGGTGCTTTTAACAGCATTGTGGGGCGAGGAGGATACGAATTAGAGTCCATGGGCTACCAGTGAGGAAGCCCTGTGGAGCCCTTCACTTTAGGTTGGGACCTTGAAAGTAAGTATGAACTGAAGTAGACGGGTCCTCACAAGGAGTGCAGCTTTGCTTCAGATCATCTTAGTTTGCTGAAATTGGATTAAGATGGTCCTGAATTGCTCGTGCTTCAGGTCTAGTAGAAGCCTCCTTGGAAGAAGCTCATATCATCTTGGTACCTCAAATTATTTCTACCAAGATTTAGTAAATGTAATATTGGCACAAAATAAAAATAACTAGGCACACAAAGAGTCACAACAGCAAAATTGAATCCATAGATACAACAAGACAGCAACATGGACACATAGGAATTTTAGATACTGGCATTATAAGTCTCAGACTTTAAAATACCTATACTAGGGGTACCTGGGTGGCTCAGTTGGTTGAGCATCCGACTTCAGGTCAGATCATGATCTCACTTATGTGTTTGAGCCCCACATCAGGCCCTGTGTTGACAGCTCAGAGCTTGGAGCCTGCTTTGGATTCTGTGTCTCCCTCTCTCTCTCTGCCCCTCCCCTACTCACACTCTGTCTCTCTCTCAAAAATAAATAAACATTAAAAAATTTTTTAAATGCTTATACTAAATCAATGTGCTATACCATTTTAATAAGCAAAAGAAGACAAATCATGTTTTCATATCAATTGATGCATGTTAAAAACATTTGAGGAGATCTAGTACCCTTTTATGACAGAAATCTCTCAGTGAGTTAGGAATAGAGGGGAATTAACTTAATACAGAGCATCTACCAGACACCTACAACTAATAACATCGTACTTGATGGTGAAAAATTGAATGCTTTCCCCCTCTGATCAGTGACAAAGCAAGGGTGTTTATTTGCATAGCACTGGAAGTTTTAACCACTATTATAAGGCAAGAGAAAGAAATAAAAGGCCTATATTGAAAAGGAGAAATAAAACTATCCCTATTTGCAAATGATATTACTGTCAATATAGAAAATCCCAAGGAACCTACCAAACAAAAAGAAAAGGAAAAGAAAAAAGGAAACAACTCTTAGAACTGATAAGTAAGTTCAGCAGAATTGCCAAATAAAAGATCAACACACAAAAGTCAACTACATATCCATATACTAACAATGAACATGTGGGAACTGAAATTAAAAACAATATCACTTATGGTCACCCCTAAAGAAAATGAAATGCTTAGTTATATACTTAACAAAAACAGGGCTGTATAATCTAAAAATGATAAAAATAATACAATGCTGATTAAATTAATTTAAAAAGACCTAAATCCACAGAAAGACATATAGTATTCATGCAGTGAAAGACTCAACATAAGAAAGATGTCAGTTTTCTTCAAATTGTTCTGTAAGTTTAAAGCACTTCCCAGCAAGGTTTTTTGTACACATAGACTTATCCTAAAACTTATATGGAAAGGCCCAGGCCCTAGAATAGGTATAACCATCTTGACAAAGAAGAATAAAGTGGGAGTAATCACTCTTTTCAATCATAAGGCTTCCTATAATAGCTACAGTAATTATATCAGGTGTTATTGGCAGAGGCATAAACACATAGATGGTTGAAACAGGATAGACTCCAGAATTACAGCCGCGCAAATAGGCTCAACTGATTTTTGACAAGTACAGAAGCAACTCAGTGGAGGAATTTCAACAAGTGGTGCTGGTGTACTTGGACATCAGCCTAAACATTACAACTTACACAAAAATTAATTCAAAATGGATCAGGAACCTAAACATAAAATGTAAAATTATAAAACTTTTGGGAAAAAATAGAAGATCCTTAGAAACTGGAGCTAGGCAAGGAGTTCTTAGACTTACTACCAAAAGTACAGTACATGAAGGGAACAAAAGTCTCAAAACTCAACAGTAAAACCACAAGCAATTCAATTAGAAAATGGGCAGAAGACATGAACAGACATTTTACAAAAAGGAAGTACAGATGGTAAATTAAACACATGAAAAGATGTTCAAATCATTAGCCATCAGAGAAATGCAAAAAATAAAATCACAATGAGATATCACCACACACCTGTCAAAATGACTCCAAAATAGAGCAGTTAATGCTCGTGACGATGACGAGGAAGTGGATCACTCACTCATATGTTGCTGGGTAGGAACATGGCAGTGGATCCAGTTTCACACTAAAAGCAAGTGCCTTACCTCTGTCACTGTGGTACCGGCTTTGACAATTAGACTGACTACTGACTTCTCAGAGAAGTCATGAAGGCTAGAAGACGGTGTAATGAGATCTTCAAATGCTGAGGGGTGGGGGTGAAAAGGCTGTCATTCTTTTCAGAATTCGATATTTTCAGACAAAAAGCAAGAGAATTTATCACCAGCTGACCCACAGTAAAGGAAATGCTAGCGTTGTTCTTCCAGAAGGAACGTGACCAAAATAATCTTCCACCCAAAAAACAAACAAAATCAATTCTGGTTTTATACTCTGTTTGGGCCAGTGAGTTTCAGCCTTGGCTGCACATCAGAATCACTGGTGGGATTTTTAAAAAATAACTTCCGTGTCCTTCTTCAGGGGGTTTGATGTGTGGCCTGGGGTCTGATAATACTGATGCCCAGCCTTGGGTAAGAAACAACTAGAGTGTTGTTGGGCTGGAATAATACAGTGAGGTAGCAGAGTGGTATCATGGCTAAAATTGAATCTTTCCTTTGCCTGGGCCTCTGCCTTTATACTTTGTGTGTCTTGGTTGAAAACTTCCCCACAGTTCCTCCTCTTCTCTTTCATTCAAACCAAGTCCTGTGCATCCCACCTGTGTGGTATGTCTCCCTTTCATCCTTTCTTTTCAGTCCTTTGTTATCAGGGGACTTCAGGCACTTGCTGCCTTTTGACTTTACGTGATAGTTGGCTGTTAATGGCAACCTCCAATGTCTTCTTCCTCTTCTAGTATGCCTTGCACAGTGTTGCCAACCCAGTCTTCGTAAAGCATTGCTTATGCCAATACCTGCCTCAGAAACATTTTCATTGCTCTTCATTAGCTGCAAAATAAAGCTTAAATTTAATAGTTTTAAAAATATAAATCAGATCATTTTCATTCTAAATACCCTTTAGTTTCATCCTGTTATGCTTGAAATGACATCCCCAGTTCCTGTTACCACAGACTTCAGGATCCTATGTGATTGGAACCCTGTTTTACCTCCATCCTGTAGCATCCCATTCTACTCCCTGCTCACACGGCCTAGCAACACTGGCCTTCTTGGGGGTTCTGCAGTGTACTTTCTTATTTGCCGTTGATCTGAACTTGCTGATTACTGGCCTGAAATGCTATTTCTTCCTTTTCTTTAAGGCCTTGGTCTCATGCTCAGCCTTCAGAGTTGCCTCCCTTCCTTATATACAGTAAGCCTACTCTTTCTCCCCTTTTTTCTAGTCACAGCATCCTGATCGTCATCTCTTATCATTGTGTATTTTATTTATCCATTCCTTCCTACTTCTCTCCTCACTGGAAGGTAAACTCCATGAGTGCAGCAACTTAAACTGGCTTGTTGACTGTTACATCTCCAAAGTGAGGTACATATTAGGTGCTCAGTGCCCTCTAACTTATTTTGAATATGGATACATTATGGTAGAGTTTTAATGGTAAAGCAACTCTCTCACAAGAGACTCTTGTTTTTCCACTGGTGTTAACAATATATGAATTTATGGTTACTGACTGAAATCCATTCTCACATGTAACCTTTGGATGAAGGGAGGCCAGGGAGTGTGGTGGAAAATGAAACTGTGTAGGAAAAGACTGACAATCTGGGGGGAAACAAGCTGGGAATAGAATTCTGTATTTAGGCCAGTTCCAAGAATCTTCACTTTGTGTGCATAGTTGTGTATCTCTGAAATTTCCATAATGATCTTTACTCTGTCGCTTCTATAATTGTTAGTAATAAAAAGTTCAGTTGCATCAAAAGTATTTTTTGCTTAAAGGGCATGTCAAAGGGGGTTATGTTAAAAACTCAAATTTGTGTGGTGTTCTACGGTTTGTTCATACATAAATGCATTTAACAATCCCTTGTGAAAAATATATCTTCATTTTGAAAATGAGAAAGCAAGGCTCTAAATGTTAAGAAACATTTAGAAAGCTGACTGGGTTGGAAACCAGGACTTGGGTCTTTGGACGTGTAGTCCACTTTCTGTTTTATTACTGGGTTTCCCATTATTGGGTGTCAAGTTTCAACTGAAAATATCTATGGCAGGAACTAGAGAGTGAACAGACTTTCTTGTCCTTGAATCCTGGAGTAAGTGAAGGTGACTACTGCCAGGTCAATGCTCTGAACCACGTGATGGCTACCTAGTGATTTCCTCCTGTTGTTAGCTCCAGGAAACGAACTGTTTACCTAGGTTTAGCTGAACCACAGTGGTAACTGAGCTTCTGATTTTCACATTCTGGGGGCTGATCTCATTGTTCCCTGGATCTCCATTCCATTAGGAAACCAGTCTCATCAAAACTGTTACTGCACTCAAAACTCACAGAATTTCTCGCTATAATATTGTTTTGCCCCTGAGAAGACTATATCCTGACACCCCTTCTTGTTGCCTTATGGAAAATGGATCTGGGTGGAGGAGGCAAGAATAAAAAGAGGGAAAGCAGGTAGCAGGCTATGACAGCATCTAGGTGAGAGATCATAGTGGAAGGGATCAGAGTGAAAGCAGTGGTACTAGATGGGGCGCCTGGGTGGCTCAGTCAGTTGAGGTCCGACTCTGGGTTTCAGCTCAGGTTGTGATTCTACGGTTTTTGTGAGTCTGAGCCCCACATCAGGCTCCATGCTGACAGTGTGGAGTCTGCTTGGGATTCTCTCTTTCTTCCTCTGTGTCTCACTGTCCCTCCCTGGCTTGCGTTCTCTCTCTCTCTCTCTCTCTCTCTCTCTCTCTCTCTCTCTCTTTCTCTCTCTGTCTCTTGAAAAATAAACATTAAAAGGAAGGAAGGAAGGAAGGAAGGAAGGAAGGAAGGAAGGAAGGAATGGTACTAGAGAGAAGGACACCAGGACAGCTGATAGATCAGATATGGAGGATGAGGGAAAGGGTATGAAGGATGAATCAAAGGTAACAGCTAAAATTTTGACTTGAACAACCATGTGGGTGGTGACATTTACTCAGATGACAAAGACGAAAAAGTGGTTTGGGGAAGGTTGGAATAATAGTAGTCTTAGACTTGTTAAATATGAGAGATCTGTTCCACATTCAAAGACATCAAGTAAGCCAGTTGCATATATGAATCTGGAGCATAGGAGAGGGAGCAGGGCTGGAGCTAGAATTTTGGAATGTGTTGCAGTCACCCAATAAGAATGAGATGGACCTCCTGACGCCCTCCCTAAATTTGGTTCTGATGTAGAGATCAGTGGCTCACACTTAAACCAAGAGGGCACTGCACACATACTGAGGGTATGAAAAGATTTAGTACTCATATAATGGGGCTTTCTAAGGAGATGAGAGCTGGCTCCCCAGCTGTTCCAGAAATGACTTGAGAGAGGAAGAAAGGAGACTGGTTTGACTTTTATGGTGGTTAGAGGATGGACTTGGGCAGGAGTTGCCATGTGTAAGCCACAGGAAAGAGCACCGAGGCTTTCTTATCAGCTTCCTTGTTAGCTGTTGAGATATAGAGCAGAAGGGGGAAGGGAGCAGTGGGACTTGAAAGCTCATAGCAATCTGATATCAAAAGTGGATTTAAACTCTTTATAACAGAAGACTTCAGTAGTAAACGGCGTCTAAAATGATAGAACTAGAAAAGATCTCCTGGAGGTTCACAATGAGCTCTGAGGGCTCCAAAACTTAAAAATCAGGTTGAGGAAAAAGTACCAGGATATTAGACTGGATGAAGAGAGAAACGTGTATAGTGTAGTATGCCACCAGCTAAAACAAAAATGTTTCAAGCGAATGGAAGCCGGGGACACAGTGTGCCCACACTGGCTGTGTGCCCCACCCCACTGTGGCATGTGCTGGGTGTGTGTAGAAGGTGGTGGCTCTGGGAGAAGAGCCAACACCTAGGATGCTGCTGAGGAGGTGAGCAGTCTAAGGATAGAGGCGGGTCCGTTGGTTTGCATCATGGAGTTTGGATAAGTGAAATGGTGGAAGCCAGATTGGAGAAGACCGGGGAATGAATGTGAGGTGGGGAAATAGAGAAGGCAAGTTTAGACAGCTTCCTCAGGAGACTGCTAAACAAGGAGCAAGAAATAGGCAGTAATTAGGAAGGAGATGTTGGATTAAGGAGAACTTTTTTTTTTAAGTTAGATCTTAGAGCATGTTATGAACTGATGTGAACAGTCCAGTGATGATTCCAGAGAGCATGA
This sequence comes from Felis catus, assembly GCF_018350175.1. NCBI lineage: Eukaryota > Metazoa > Chordata > Mammalia > Carnivora > Felidae > Felis > Felis catus. Next base: position 29,314,245 of record NC_058380.1, on the reverse strand, counting down.
GGATCACTGCTATAGAGAGTCCTGGCGAAGAAGGTAGTAGGGGGTCAGAGCCCACTTGGACACCTGTACTTTGTAGGAGCAGAGACACACTTCTCCCCTTCAGAATAGGGGGAAAGACAGAAAACGGGGCTGTCCGTATAGGTAAGTTTATGAACTGGTTGGTGACGATATGAGAGAGTTCCAGGCTAATTGCTGTTTTCTCAACTATGAGATGAGGTCCTTAGCCAGGAGTTGTGGGAAGGGGGCAGTGGTGTGATGAGAGAGGAGGAGATATGAAATAATTGCTCAGAAAGTTGTGGAGCAAATTGACCACAAGCACAGGAGGGTTGTGAGGCAATGCTGAGCCCATTCATGGGGTGTGGTGATGAAATCAGAACCAGAGCAGGCGGCTCAGGTGTCTGATGTTCTCACCAGTGTCAGGTGTGTGGGGTCTGGTGGAGACAAGGTAGAGATGGGTTCACAGGGTTGGGATTTTACAAGGCAAGTACTTCAGCACGTCAGGGTGAGGGTGGCAAGCAGGGAACTGAGGGTGCTTGCAAAGGAGTGATCATTTAAGCTTGGCAACATGGTTATTAAACACGTGACCTGCTTATAGTAAGTATAAAGCGTACGTTTCTATGTCTCCCTACCTATGTCTTTCTATAGTATGTGATTATAGATATATTTCAATGCCATTGTTTGAATCATTCATACCGCTATTTTAGTTCAGGCTTATTTTCTAAAGCCTTTTGATTTTGGTTTTTGGAAAACCAACTGTATTTCTCCCCCTGCCTCCCCTCCCCCCACAGTGAGCAAGCAAGAGGTTCTGTAAGCAAAAGTAAAAGTTGAAGACTTTGTTATGATTGGACCTGTGTTTGGAAATTCTGTGAATTGTGTTATGTCAGCATCCTGCTCATGGAATAGGCTATGTAAACAATGGGTGTTGGGCGGTTCTATGAATGAGCAGCCTTCCTTCTCACTTAACACACTTAACCACTGCAATTCTCCAGATTTCTGAGTGTTTATTTCATAGTAAAAAGGGCTCTAAAAATACCAGGCCAGTTAGGTTTTTATTGTAGATCATTTCATTGAAACTGCAGTGGGACGTATAAATTTTAAAAAGAAAAAAAAAAAAAACCCTGAAAGCAGGATTTTGAAGGAAAAGCTACAGAAATCTGTCTGTAGTAATTTGTTTTGGCTATGGATGTGAAAGTGTAAAAGAGATGTGAGTAACTTTGCTTCATCTTATTGAGATCAATTGGTACGTTTAATTGATCTACAAGGGATTTGAATAATAGCACTCCAGAATGTCCAAATACTATGCAATCATGACAGTGTTGCATATACCAAGTTTTAAATTAAAAGAAATTCTCTTTTAGAAGTTGATTTTCAATTTATTTATAACATTATTTTTTTAATTGTAGAGGCATGTCAGACCATAATTTTGAGTGTTCAGAATGAAATGAGAAAAGGATTAGGGTGGATTAAGCATTAGGAAAGGGACCAGGACCACAAGTCATACCAGGAAAGATTATTAGTTGGGGTATGCAAGCTAGACATGAGACCCGGGAGCACCGCAGGGAGTAGAAGTTAGTAGGAAACAAAGAGATAACCTGTGGAGAAAACAGACTCAAACATTTCATTGTTTCAGACTGCCAGATAACAACAGGGATAATAAGTTGTATTGATTATGAAGATTAAAAGTATGGACAGGAATACAAAATACAAAGAAAACTAACATTTTCCTTTCACTGGGCAGGAATTTTTGCCTTCCAGGAACCCTGACCTTCTTCACTGGCCCTGTGGACTCTCTGACAATGTCCTCTCCCCAGAAGCAAGGACAGCTGAGGTGGGAGGGAGGGTATTTTGAAAATGAAGTCATGATAGGAGGGAGGTGGGACAAGAGCCAATGAGAATTTTTTATGGAGAGGCCTGCATGAAAAATACCAGCTTGCGTGCATCCTGAAGCTGTGGTCACAGTGACACCACACTTGCTTTCCTGGGAACCCCAGAAGACAGAACTTAGGGAGAGAGAGTGCAAATCATGTCTCTAATTTGGAGACATTGAAAATATTTAAGTTCGATAGAAGCAATTGTTAATGTTTGATTTGTGGGCAGATTATGAAACAGAATGCATCAAAGACTCCTCTCTCTCTCAGTCTCTGTCTCTGTCTCTTCCTAAAATGGGCAACTTGTAGATATTCGGCCTGTCTCAAAGAAATTGGGTCAGCCCTGGCACTGAACCATGAGAATTAACATTTATTTAGCACCTACTATGAGCCAGATCTCTAGCCGGGTGATTTTCCTACCTGATTTCTTTCAGTCCTCCTAACCTTGAGAGGTATTATTTTCTCCATTTCAAAGATATCTTAGAAACTGAAGCTTAGTGACAGTAAATGATTTTCTCCATTGAGCAACAGAGCTGCTAGGTGAACCTAAGTGTGTCTGACTCCAAGTTCCGCTCTGGGATATTTCCACTCTGAACGTATTCTCATTCAGCTGCTTGAGTAATCTCACTACATGGGATGCTGTAAGGCTTGTTTGGATCATTGTTAGAATAGATTTTGGATCAGAGAAGGATTAACTCCAGCAAAGGTAGGGAGGTGATAGGAAGATGTGGGCTTCTCTCTATTGTCTCAATTTTCCCGCCAGTGCATAAAAGATAAATACACAGGTGTTCAGGTTGTGGTCAGCTGTTAGAGTGGTGATCCTTAAACTTCACAGTGCAGTGAGGTGGGTAGTGGTCCTCTTGGAGAAGCTCTATACCCAGAGGTTTTGATTCAGTGGAATGTCTGCATGGTATTGAGAACCAGATGATTCTGATTGAAGTGTCTCCACATCACACCAGGAGAAACACTGAGGTAGGCGACCTCATTTTCACTGGTTCTTCCTCGGTCTCTTCATCTGTTTCTTACTTGATTATGAGATGATAAACCTGAAGATGATAGCCCCACTGTCAGATGAATGTATGCAAGACCCAGCATTGTGGTGATTCAGAGGGCAAAAGGTGGACCTTGACCATGATAATGAAGACAGAGAAGGTTAAAGATACCCCAAACCCAAGAACTGAGTTACTTGGCTGTCTGTTATATTCCATCCTAACTCAAACTGAGATTTACAACAGAGCAGCTACCAATGATCAGGAACGTGCTATGAGCCAACACTCTGTGCTGGCTACTTCCCATGCATGTACCTATCTTAATTTTGTAACAAATGTATACAATCAACTTTATCATCTGCATTTAATAGAAATGGGAACTGGGGAGGCTATTTAAAAAAAAAATTACCCCAAGATCATATAGCTAGAATCAAAATCAAAGTCTTCCTTTTTCCTTCCTTTCCTTTTTAAATTATACAAATAATACATCAATATAAATGTCTCACAGACCAAAAAAAAAAAAAAACAAACAGAAAACAATTCAAACATAGGAGCCTTCATATCCCTCCACAGAAGAAATATCTGGTATCAACTGACTGTACAGATAGTCCCCAACTTACAGGGGTTCAACTGACAGTTTTTTGACTTTATGATGGTATAAAAATGACCGCATTCAGGAGAGCCCATACTTTGAATTTTGAACTTTAATCTTTTCCCAGGGTATCAGTGGGTGATCAATCCTCGTGATGCTGGGCAGTGGCAGCTCCCAGTCAGCCAGCGATTGTGAGGGTGAACAACCCCGTACACTGACCAACATTCTCTACCCACATGGACAACCATTCTGTTTTTTTCCTTTCAGTACAGCACTCCATAAATTATATAAGATAGTCAACTTTGTATTATAAAATAGGCTTTGGGTTAGGTGATTTACCCCAACTGTGGGCTAATGTAAGTGTTCTGAACACATTTAAGGTAGCTCTGGCTAAGCTGTGATGTTGGGTAGGTTAGGGGTATTACATGCGCTTTCCGTCTTATGACATACTTAATGGGACATAATGCTATTGTAAGTCATGGAAGATCTATAGATCCTTCTAGTCTTTACATTTATATATGAAAATACATTATTTTTTTATGTTTCTTTTCATATAAATGGAAGTATGCTGCATGTGTTATTCTGCAACTTACTTTCTTCACATAATACTAACTTCTGTAATTCTTCGATATCAATTACAAAGTCTTCTTTATATTGCCAATACTCATCTTTATACCAGAAACAACAGGAATATGCAAAACCTCTAATCCAAACTAATTTTAAAAAGCAGGTGTATGTTTAAACCAGAGCTTCTTAGCTGGGACTATTTTGCTCTTGAGGGGATTCAGCAGTATCTGGAGACAGTTTGGGTTGTCACAACTTGGAGCGGGCATGGCTACTGGTGTTTAGTGGGTAGAAGCTAGGAATACACAGGACAGCTCCCAACAACAAAGAATTAGGCCCAAAACGTCAATAGGGCAGAGACTGAGAAAAATCTAATCATCTTAAGGGTATTTCAATAGCCCCATGAAGGGGCTAGATCAGTACATAGTTTCTCACCACTAACCTTTACTTAAAAGAGTGCTGAGTAATAAATCCATTTGTTTTAAATGGTAGGATTTCAAGTTTTCTCAGGAAAAAAGCAATTGTACTCTGTCCTCTTCCCTGATTTGGAGTCATATTTGAACTTTAATACCTCACAGTGTATGGTTTATGAGAATGGCAAAATAATCAATGACTAACTACTTATTGAATCTTGCTTCCTAGTTTCTTGAACCATACTTCCCCATGTAATAGGGAAAGGTGTTTCTCAGTACATGTGTATGATTAATTTTCTTTCATAGTAAATTGCTCACTAAATTAGACTTTGTCCACTTTGGCTTAAGTAGATACTCATTCTAGAAAATTAAAAATCATTTAGTAGTTTCAATATTGAATTGAAATAAAAGGAACTATGGTAATTGCAGATCTATTAGATTGAACCTATCATACCCAAATGAGACTAATAAGACTGTTAACTGTTAGAAACAAATTGTCGTGTTCCAAGTTGGATACTGGCATTGTTTAGGTTAATTTATTCAGACTAGTGTTTTGGGTTGAAAGAAATAATGTAGTAAGTTCTTTATTTTTAAAACTTTACTTTTATTCTAAAGGAATAGTTTTGTGTGTGTGTGTGTGTGTGTGTGTGTGTGTGTGTGTGTGTGTGTGTTGAAGTTTATTTATTTATTTTGAGAGAGAGAGTGTGCATGTGGAGGAGGGGCAGAAAGAAAGGAGTGAGAGAGAATCCCAAGCAGGCTCCACACTGTCAGCTGGGAGCCTGATATGGGGCTCAATCCCACGAACTGTGAGATCAGACCTGAGCCAAAACCAAGTCAGAAGCCTAACCAACTGAAGCACCCAGGTGCCCCTCAAAATTATGTTAAATTAAACATCTGATTTTTAGAAAGAACATACTAGAAATAAATCCATATCTTTAACTTAGGACTCATTTCTTCTTGATTTGGATTATAAATTATGCTAGTATCTGATGGTATGCCAGTTACATGTGCCAGTTGCATTTTGAAATATTTTTTAATTCTTAATTTATAGAAATAACAAAAAAATACTGTGGAAGCTTGTAAAGTGTTTTTAATTTACAGAATTCTAAATAACTTCAAGCATTTGTATCTTATTTCTTTCTAGTTTTATCAACAACAGTGGGTATTGCATTATATCATAACAGTCTGCCTTATAATTTTAGATAAGGATTTCAGATTTTAGAAGAGTTAGCAGTGAAACTACATCACCACAATGATATTTTTTCCCTGAGAAATCTCAGTATTATGGGTGCTTCAGACAAACAGGCACAGAATCATTGCGATGGTGTAAAATATTTAATTCGCTTTATCTCACTCTGTCTCTTAGAACCTTTATCCAGAAGTAATTTGCAGAATTTGTAGTTCTGCCCCTTGTGTATGTGTCCCTGAATAGCACCTTGTTTAGTGTACCTGCTTTTGAACTTCATGGAAATGGAGTCATGCTGTGTGTTTCTGTAATTTTATTCTTTTCCTTAGCATATGTTTGAGTACTTGCTTTTCTCTGTGAGTTTTAGACAAGCTTCAGAAGTCCCACCAAACAAAAACCTATTTAGGATTGTTAATGGCACTCCATTGAGTTTGTATGAGAATTTACTTCTTCATGACATTGAATTTTTCTTGCTGAGGCTATAGTATATCTTTCCATTTAGGCAGGTCTTTAATATATGCTTTTTAAAGGTTTGTAACATTTATCTTCTTTGTTGTTTTGTCGTGTAGTACTATGCACAGAGCACTGCTGGTCCATTTTACTTTATAGAGGATTTTTCTTCTTTTTCAGTGAAGTAATGTATTTAGGTGGTGCTTAGATGTTAGTGTAGATTCTAGACTGTGTTTCTTGTCAGGGGGCAATGATAATTTAAGATTGTGTTATTAAGAAAATTAGCCAGTTTTCACTATGGTATCTAATTTAGGAAACTAAATCACTTGAAATGATATAATTAATTGTGAATTTTATTATTACTTAAGTATAACAAACAGGATAATAACATAAATGTTTTACTAGATATTTACATAAAATGCCATGGGAATATAAAAAAAGTGACTAATTCAGTATTTGGGCACATGTATTTTTATACAATAAAGGAACCTGCTGGGGCGCCTGGGTGGCGCAGTCGGTTAAGCGTCTGACTTCAGCCAGGTCACGATCTCGCGGTCCGTGAGTTCGAGCCCCGCGTCGGGCTCTGGGCTGATGGCTCAGAGCCTGGAGCCTGTTTCCGATTCTGTGTCTCCCTCTCTCTCTGCCCCTCCCCCGTTCATGCTCTGTCTCTCTCTGTCCCAAAAATAAATAAATGTTGAAAAAAAAATTAAAAAAAAAAAAAGGAACCTGCCAAGTATTCAAAATGGTAGCAGTTCTATTGGCTGACAACTGATAGACCAGATGCTTTGGTAAAGGCTTGAGAGAAGATAAGATTAAACATGTTGTGTTATACCTTGAGGAGTAAATTTTTTGGTCAAAATTTATTATTTTATCCTGTAATGAGGTCACAGAGGAATCCTGCAGTGATTATATTGTTCAGTAACTGTAAATGAGCAGTTCATTCTATTTATTTTTATTAAGCAAGTGTTTATTTTTATTTTTCTTCTTAATTTTTTTATGTCTTTATTTTATTTTGAGAGAGAGACAAAGTGCAAGCAGAGAAGGGGCAGAAGGAGAGGGAGACAGAATCTGAAGCAGGCTCCAGGCTCTGAGCTGTCAGCACAGAGCCCAAGGTGGTGAACCCACAGAAGTCTGGCGCTTAACCTACTGAGCCACTCAGGCGCCCCAGGCTAGTGTTTATTGAATGACTATTATGTGCAGTGTAGTGGGCTAGCTTTTGCTCTAAGGAATATAAAGATAGTAAGACTGTCCCTTTCTTGGGGAGCTGGTGGGCTAATGAGTAGAAGAGGAAACAGGTAACTACGGTGCAAGGCAGAACTTGGTAGGCACTGTCAGAGAACTACAAATAGGGTACCATGGAGATTTCAGGAGACTACGATTTCATCCTGTCAGGCACTGGAACAGGAGTTTGGAGAAAGATGGATTTTTGAAAAATATGTGTAATTTTGGCAGCTAGAAATGTGTGGAGGTTGTTGGATTTCTCAGGATAAGGAAATGGTAAGGAGGTGGGAAAGGGGAGGATGAATGTGGTGACCAGCAGGGAGCCTGCTGTCACCAGATTGCAGAGATCAAAGAGAAAGACCAGGAGAAGTAAGTTTGACCAGGTGGGCTGAAGCCCTGTGTGGTGCAGGGGTGGGAGAGGTAGGGGGTGAGCTGTGCTGAGGCATCCAGCAAGGGCTGGGAGCAGGAGGATTGACAGGAGTATTTGCCATGTGTCTTTGCTCTGCCTACTATGGCCTTTCCCATAGTTCTTTCCCACCAGTTCTCTCTCTCCTTCCCTAGTTGTTTTCTCTGTCTGTCGCATTACACAGCCTATCTTCTCTCTTTCCCTGCCTCCTTCCCCTCACTCTTGCTGTCCTTACCCAGCTATCAGAATCAGCTCAGAAGTCATCATCTCTGGGAGCACTCTGAAACCCTACAGTTGGAATTAATCATTACTTCCTCTGTTCCCACAGTGATTGTCTTACCCCCTTGTTGTAGCACTTACTGCATTCTGTCTTCTATTACGGCTGTTTCCATCTCCATCTCCCTTCCATGGGCTGCAGGGGCTTCATATCCCAATACCGTAGGAGAGTGGCTTGAATACAGATCACACTCAAAATGTTTGTTGAATGAATAAGGGATCTTTGTTTAAACAGTTTTTTATTTATAGTATGTATAAAGAGCTAGATGCAATAGAGACCAAAGTGATGGAAATTCTAAAAGACTTTAATGATCAGATGAAGAAATTGTTTGGAGAAGCATGAAATATGTGCTCTGTCTCAGTTCAGGAAGATTGACCACAGTTTGGCTCTCCTAACCCTCTGCCTGAGCAGAAACCACAGCCCTTCTTCCACAACCCAACAGTGAGCCAAACCACAGCCTCATTGGTCCAACTTTCCTAACCCGCTTGTGAATGTGCTGCCTGTTCAAGATAGAGCAGATACAGTGAGGTGAGGACAAAAAGAGCACCTGAAAACAAGGGCAGTGGATTTTCCTCTGGTTTATTTAAAATGTCTCTCCTTAATGAAAGTTCACCATAAATGGTATAAGCATTTTTAAAATGGCTTTTTAAATACTAGCAGAGTTCTTAAAACTCCTGCATGAATCAAAATTGGACTTCAGATGTTTTGCCCACAGCTGTGTTCATTACTGCACCTTCCACCCTTGAAGGATCTTAGACCACAGCCAGGATGATTGAATGATTTGCACTTTTTCTTTAAGCCCTAAAGTCAGAGCCTGTTTGTTTACATTCATGTCCTTTTTGTTGATATTGATTCCTGTATTCAGAAACCCAGTTCTTCATCAGTTCATTAGTAAAATGAGAAGATTGAAATAGAGAATCTCCAAGACTGCTCTGTTGGCATTTACAAAAGAATCAATTATCATACGACTGTAGGAATGAATTTTTGTCCAGGCGTTAGATGCCTACAGAATCTTGAATGGTTTTGTGTTTAATGGTTTTCTGGTAGCCACTAGGTGGCAGTAAAAAAAAAATTCTTAACAATGAGAACTGCTTGTCAGTTTTTAAGTTTACTTTAAAAAAGAGATTTGAAGGTCTAAAGTTTGAGGTGTCTGGAAGTTATGTAACCATAGTCAGACCTCAGTATGCTGTTTCTCAGGACCTGTGCTTATTTTATCCAGGAATAAAACTCTCTTGGCCCTCCATAGCAGTTTGTATTAGGGAATTATGGGGAAAACAGACATAAGTTAAAGCATGTAATTTTATTTTATTTTTTAAATTTTTTTTACATTTATTTATTTTTGAGAGACAGAGTGAGACAAAGTGAGAGTAGGGGAGAGGCAGAGAGAGAGGGAGACACAGGATTGGAAGCAGGCTCCAGGCTCTGAGCTGTCAGCACAGAGCCCGACGCTGGCCTTGAACCCACAGACCGTGAGATCATGACCTGAGTCGAAGTTGGACACTCAACAGACTGAGCCACCCAGGCGCCCCGCATGTAATTTTATTTTACAAAACACTTTTTTTTTAAATGTTTATTTATTTCTGAGACAGAGACAGACAGAGCATGAGTGGGGAGGGGCAGAGAGAGAGGGAGACACAGAATGTGAAGCAGGCTCCAGGCTCTGAGCTGTCAGCACAGAGCCTGATGCGGGGCTTGAACCCACAAACCATGAGATCATGACCTGAGCCGAAGTCAGTTGCTCAACTGACTGAGCCACCCAGGCACCCCTACAAAACATTTTTTATGATAAAAAGTAAGCCGTAGAGGATCTTAAGCTGAAGACCAATCAGATTTGCATTGTTATGATAAAAAAAATTATTCAAGCTGCCTCATGTAGAGTGGATATAGGGAGGTTCCTTATAAGTTTTGGCCATAAAGTAAGTAACCCCAGCTTTGGTAATAGAAACTTTGGAAATGCAGATAGTTTAAAGGAGAAATTTTAAATCACTACTAGAAAAAAATCCGTTTTAACTGTTTGTTACATTTCTACCTAGCATTTTTTTTCCATACAAAATTAAAATCACATCAAACACAGTTTGACACCTTGCTTTTTAAATTGTTGCATTGTCATTAAATATCTTTTTACCACATAATTCACACTGTTGGATAAACCATGATGAATTTAACCAGTTCAGTGTTGTGTGGAGTACTTTTGTTGCTTGCAGTTTTTCACTGTTATAAGTAATGCTGCTTATGAACCTAAAACATTCATTAAGATATATTCTTGGAAATTAAATAACTGGGTAAAAGGATATGAATTTTAAGGTTTTGGCTACATATCATCAAGTGACTTCCCAGAAAGGCTTTATAAATTTGTGCTCCCAACAACAGCAGAGTACCCCTCTCACCACATCCTTGCCAACACTGAATATTACAGTATGGGGTTTTTTGTTTGTTTTTGTTTTTTAAACAGGTCAAGAGGTGGGGTGGGGAACTAATATTTATAGCATTTGATTTTTTAAAAATCAGTTTCTACCCATATCATTTTGGGAATTTAGGCCAGGACAGGTCTGACAATTAGGTTGTTTTCATTTTTCCAAGACCTTAGGTGTTATAGTCAGCTTGCATAATACAGGCATTGTGAATACTGTCTAGGGAACTGTTTATGGCTACTTTAAATATTTCTCAGGAATTAGTTACAATCCCTGGTCACCCCCTCTGAATCTATTGAATGTCCTAGATTTTTTTTTTTTTAAACTTTCATTGGCTCAGCTACCAAAGTAACTCCTGCACTTTTGGGAAGCCAGCCTCCACTCACTGGTCCAAGGCCCAGGATGTGAGTGCTTCTGGGAGGCACTGGATTTATAGGGGAAAGCCTTGGCATGGTTTTCCTTAGGATCTACAGTCGTAACTGATTCTTAACTGTTGCAGCCTTGAAATCAGTTTCCTTCTATTGTACATACACTGCATTACTTTTTATACCAACTAGGTCTGTAGTACTTTGTCCTTAACTTTTTAAGGGTCAATCGTGTAAATTATAATGATAGTAGCTGCCTGTTTATAGGTGGCTTAATTGAAACTTGCTTAATTGAATTTTTATTAAAAATTTGATTTATGGGATTTTAACTGAGATGCCATACTTAGAGAACTTAGCACAACATTTCACACATGGAAAGCACTCAGTAAATTTTAGTTGTCTTAACTGTTAGAATTCCCTCAAGAAGTGACATTTAAACAGGTCTGGAAGAACCTTCATGGCAGAGAGAGTAGGACATCGTAAAGTCCTGAGGGGCCAAAGAGCCTACAGCCCCTATGTAGCTTCAAACAAGCCAGTGAGGGAGAGTCAGCCTTTGGTGTTTTTAATGCTTATTAAGTGTGATGGTAGGTGAAATTTATTATATTATTTTATTTCCCTAGGTTTAGTCCTATCTAAGTATATGTGTATGGACTCACAAATTTAGATGCACATACACAAGTTTACTTTATCTTGTAATGTGTACTTACAGAATGCAGTGCAGGAGTTAAAAAAATAAAGTGGCTTATTTCCCTGTGAATATACGAAAAACCACTGAGTTGCATACTTTAAAGAGTAGACTTAATAGTATATGAATTATATCTCAATAAAGCTACTACTAAAAAACAAAATGTTTCCAAGTATAACACTTTTTCAAAAAGTAAATTTTTTTTCCTGAGTATAAAAATAGTACACATACATGCATAGGAAACTGGAAAATATACCAAAGTAGAAAGAAGGAAAAATATAGGGGCGCCTGGGTGGCTCAGTCGGTTGAGCGACAGACTCTTGGTTTTGGCTCAGACTGTGATCCCAGGGTTGTGGGATCAAGCCCTGTGTCGGGCTCCGTGCTGACCGTGAAGCCTGCTTGAGATATTCTCTCCCTTTCTCTCTCTCTCTCTGTCTCTATCTCTCTCTGTTTCCCTCCATCCCTCTGTCCCTCTTCCTGCTTGCACTCTCTCCCTCTCTTAAAGGAACAAAAAAAAAAAAAAAAAGGAAAGAAAGAAAGAAAAAATATATATCCATAATAGCACCATCACAGAGACTATTAATATTTGGTGATAGTTTCTTCATTATTTTTTCATTTCCATGTATGGTGTGGATTATTTTTAAACTGATGAGATTGTTTCTGTGTATTAAAATTTGCATCTTCCTTTCTTCATTTAAAATTGTAATATAACCATTTAAAATGCTCTCATAAATTCTTTATAAACATTTTAATGGTTTACAATGAGCCACTGAATGAGGGTATGATAAATTAGTCTCTGCTGTTAGACATTTTTCACTAAGAAAGAACATTGTAGTGAACATCTTTTGAGTGTAATCCCCATCATCATTTTAGGTTTATTTCCTTAAATGTGTGCCAGGTACATTAAAACTTCTGAATGCTTTTAAAAAACCTTTCATAAATATTTTCAAGTTGATCTCTATAAGGCAGGCCTCTATTAATCTATAAGGCGCCTTTGTTCAGGTTATAAACCTCTGGGCAGACATAGCCCTGGCAGTCCAAGCTTGGGGTGGGTTATAGGCTGTGTTATACCCACTCACACTCTCTGGGGGTGCCTCAGTGTGGTTCACAGCAGCAGGATATATGGATACCCATTTATATTTTAATAGCTCACACAGAGTACCTGTTTCAGAGAACCCAGATGAGCATTTGGTATTTAGGTCTGTAAAAATCTTTAATTCATTAAGTGAAAAATGGTATGTTGATGCTTAAATTTACCCTTTGAGTTTATGAGGGTGAAGAATTTATCCATGTGTTTCTTGCACTTTTGTATTTTGTCTTATGAATTATCTGTTCATACTCATTTTTTATGTATGTTCTTAGTGTTTGTCATATGATATTTTGCACAAGAATTTGACTACTTATGGTTATATGTTATTGTTAAAATTCTTCCTAGGTTTTGCTTATATTATTTTCTGAAGACACACAAGATTTTATTTCTATTTAGAACAGCCAATGATTTGCTCTCTTAATTTTCAGTTTACAAAGTTCTTCCCCATTCATTTAAAAAAAAATTTTTTTTGATGTTTATTTATTTTTGAGACAGTGGGACACAGCATGAGCAGGGGAGGGGCAGAGAGAGAGGGAGACACAGAATCTGAAGCAGGCTCCAGGCTCTGAGCTGTCAGCACAGAGCCTGATGCGGGGCTCAAACTCACAAACCATGAGATCATGACCTGAGCCGAAGTCAGACCCTTAACCAGCTGAACCACCCAGGCACCCCTTACTTAATTTTTACATTGATCCCTTTAATTTACATTAAGTTCAGGTATATTTTAATGAATGACATAAGGTACAAATCTAATTTTTTAAAATATTTTTCCCAGAGCACCATTTATTAATTCATAACCTTTCCCTAGTAATTTGTGGTGTGTTCCTTGTCATGTGTTAAATTATTGTATCTACTTTGATAAAAATATTTTGCTGAGTTAAAAACAATAAAGATCACATTCTTAATATGGGTAAGCATTGTTCATTCAGTATTTTTGCTTCACTGTTAACATTTGTTTAAAATGATCTATTTTGGGGACACCTGAGTGGCTCAGTTGGTTGATCATCCAACTCTTGATCTCTTGATCTTGAGCCCGTGTTGGGCTCTGCCCTAAGCATGGAGCCTGCTTGAGGTTCTCCCTCTCCCTCTCTGGCTCTCCCTCTCTCTGGCTGTCTCTCTCTCTCCTTCCATCCCCCCCTCTCCTTCTCTCTTTCTCTCCCTCTTTCCCCACCCCCCCAGATGTTCTCCCCCACCTGTGTGCTCTCTCTTGCTCTCTATAAAAATAAAGAGAAAAAATAGAATAGTAAAATAAATGACCTATTTTAATATGATGATTTTAAGGCCAACTTATTTCTTTATATCTTGAATCCACATGAACTGGGTATTTGGACAAACTAAGGTTACTCCTTTCATAGAGATCACCGCATTTACAGAGGACATGGGTTCTAGGCATTATATGTAATAGGCACATGCCACTTGCACTCACTTTTAATAACTTTTTCTGTTCATGTTTTTAAGGGCTTGCTATCTCATGTACTGTCAGCGTTCAAATTTGATACAAAAGAAGTTGGTCTTTTTATTCAAGGTCTTGGATATGCACCTGCAGATTACTATCCTGGTTTGCTTAAAAATGTGAGTATTTTTAATGTATTGAAATTTTTGTTGTTTAATGTACCATCAGCAAAAAGGGTAAATGGAAATATTTCACTCTTCCAGGAGAGATGTTTAACTTTTCTCTGTTTATCTCTTCCTACCTTGGGCAGACTTATAGCCATATAAGGAAGAAACCTGAGGCGGGAGATTCTGAGAAAAAAGAGGGAAACCAGGAGAGGTTATTCTAAATCACCCAACCCCTTTCTTCTCTTAACAGATCTCATTTATTCTCTCAAAGATTTTTGGAAGAAGAGATTTCCTTAAACAATGTTAACACACCCTTTTACTGTTGGACGCATTTTGTATTTAAAATTCCTGATAGGAATTTATGTTAAAGCAAAAAATTCAATAAATGACAGTGTTGTAAATAGTGTTATATATTCTCATCTTATTATTAAAGCTATGTTTTCTTCTGCCTTGAATTTTAGCCAAATTCAAGAAATTTTAATTTATGATCTTAACATAACTCTTCTAAATAATGTTTGTTAACTTTTCTGGTCTTTTGGAAACTTTATACATAAATAGAATTTTTAAAAGATAAAGTACTAAATTAGGCAAGAAAAAATAAGCTAACTTTAATGTGGTTTTTTTTTTAACAGGTTTGGTTTTCTTAGGAAATTAATGATCTATTGTTCAATTGCTTACATTGGAATGCAGAATAACAGACATTAAAAATAAAATCCAAGTTATTTGTAAATGTGACTTGGCACTGCTCTCTTTTCATTTTGACAAAGTAAAACAAGGAGAGGACGGGTAGGGGAGAGTAGGGAATCTCAACGGAAATATCACTCACACCAAGAAAAATAGAACTGATGTAATCCTGTTTTGCAGTGTGAGTTAACCTGCAACTGATTTTGTTTTACAGATGGTTTTATCGTTAGTGTCTGAACTCCGAGAGAATCATCTTAATGGATTTAACACTCAAAGGCGGTAGGTGTTAAACTAAACATCCCCCTTCTCAAGTTTCAAAATGTATCAGTTTGGTTATGAGAGAAAAATTTTAGAATTCTTAGGAAATTCATGTTCATAGTTACAGTTATTCTGTGTGAAGAGATTATTTATACATGGCAAATTTGTGAATTTTATGAAACTTTCTTTTTAAATCACTATTCTTTCAGCTTTTTAGGGCAGTAAATCATGCAACGTCCCTTGTGACCCTGAGTAAAAATCCCTACACATACAGTAAGGGATACACAAACAAAGGAAGGACTCAGTTCAGAGAGTGTGTATGTGTTTGTGTTATACATACAGTATACATACACATACAAACAGTATTTCCAAGGCCACAGATAGTTGATGTGCATATATGACTTAATACAGCATCCTTTCTTAATAAAAATCCTCAAGAAAGTTGGGATAGAAGGAACATACTTAAGCATCATAAAAGCCATTTATGAAAAGCTGACAGCTAATATCATCCTCAATGGGGAAAAACTGAGAGCTTTGCCCCTGAGATCAGGAACAGGACAGGGATATCCTCTCTCATCACTGTTGTTTACCAGAGTGTTGGAAGTCCTAACATCAGCAGTCAGCCAACAAAATGAAATAAAAGGCATCAAAATTGGCAAAGAAGAAGTCAAACTTTCACTTTTCACAGATGACATGTACTCTACATAGAAAACCCGACAGACTCCACCAAAAGTCTGCTAGAACTGATACATGAATTCAGCAAAGTCACAGGGTACAAATTCAATGTACAGAAATCAATTGCATTTTTATACACCAATAATGAAGCAACAGAGAAATAAAGAAACTGATCCCATTTACAATTACACCAAGAACCATAAAATACCTAGGAATAAACCTAACCAAAGATGTAAAAGATCTGTATTCTGAAAACTACAGAAAGCTTATGAAGGAAACTGAAGAAGACACAAATGGAAAAACATTCCATTCTCATGGATTGGAAGAATAAATATTGTTAAAATGTCAATACTACCCAAAGCAATCTACACATTCAATGCAATCCCAATCAAAATTGCACCAGCATTCTTCTCAAAGCTAGAACAAACAACCCTAAAATTTGTATGGAACCACAAAAGATCCTGAAAAGCCAAAGTAATATTGAAAAAGAAAACCAAAGTGGGAGGCATCACAATCCCAGACGTTAGCCTCTACTACAAAGCTGTAATCCTCAAGACAGTATGGTATTGGCACAAAAACAGACACATAGACCAATGGAATAGAATAGAGAACCCAGAATTGAGCCCACAAATGTATGGCCAACTAATCTTTGACAAAACAGGAAAGAATATCCAGTGAAAAGAAGACAGTCTCTTTAACAAATGGTGCTGGGAGAACTGGACAGCAACATGCAGAAGAATGAAACTAGACCAGTTTCTTATAGCGTACACAAAAATAAACTCAAAATGGATGAAGGACCTGAATGTGAGATAG
Organism: Felis catus; assembly: GCF_018350175.1. Classification (NCBI taxonomy): domain Eukaryota; kingdom Metazoa; phylum Chordata; class Mammalia; order Carnivora; family Felidae; genus Felis; species Felis catus. The sequence continues at coordinate 29,297,738 of NC_058380.1, read as the reverse complement.
AAAATCATGAAAACCCTAGAGGAAAAAGGCAACAACCTCTTTCACCTCAGCCGTAGCAATTTCTTTACTTGACACATCTCCAAAGGCAAGGGAATTAAAAGCAAAAATGAACTGTTGGGACCTCATCAAGATAAAAACCTTCTGCACTGCAAAGGAAACAATCAACAAAACTAAAAGGCAACCGATGGAGTGGGAAAAGATGTTTGCAAATGACATATTGGATAAAGGGCCAATATCCAAAATCTATAAAGAACTCACCAAACTCCACACCCGAAAAACAAATAATCCAGTGAAGAAATGGGCAGAAGACATGAATAGACACTTTTCCAGAGGCGATATCCAGATAGCCAACAGGCACATGAAATGATGCACAATGTCACTCATCAGCCAGGAAACAGAAATCAAAGCCACGCTGAGATATCACCTCACGCCTGCCAGAGTGGCTACAATGAACAAATCAGGAGACTATAGATGCTGGTGATGATGTGGAGAAATGGGAACCCTCTTGCACTGTTGGTGGGAATGCAAACTGGTGCAGCCACTCTGGAAAACAGTGTGGAGGTTCTTCAAAAAATTAAAAATAGAACTACCCTGTGACCCAGCAATAGCACTGCTAGGAATTTACCCAAGGGATACAGGAGTGCTGATGCATAGGGGCACTTGTACCCCAATGTTTATAGCTGCACTTTCAACAATAGCCAAATTATGGAAAGATTCTAAATGTGCATCAACTGACGAATGGATAAAGAAGATGTGGTTTATATATACAATGGAATACTACTTGGCAATGAGAAAGAATGAAATATGGCCATTTGCAGCAATGTGGATGGAACTAGAGGGTATTATGCTAAGTGAAATAAGCCAGGCAGAGAAAGACAGACACCATATGTTTTCATTCATATGTGGATCTTGAGAAACTTAACAGAAGACCATGGGGGGAGGGGAAGGGAAAAAAAGTTACAAACAGAGAGGGAAGAAGGCAAGCCATAAGAGACTCATAAAACTGAGAACAAACTGAGGGTTGATAAGCGGTGGGGGAGAGGGGAAAGTGGGTGATGGGCATTGAGGAGGGCACTTGTTGGGATGAGCACTGGGTGTTGTATGGAAGCCAATTTGACAATAAATTATATTTTAAAAAAAGAAACAAAATATTCCAAAATCTAGACTAAACAAATCAAATAGATTCAAACGAATTAAAAGGCAACTAATCACATTACAAAATGTTCTTCACTGTGTAAGAGAATTCAAAGTTGTCTTCATTGGTGAGCATTTCATTTTTAACGAATTATTAACTAAGAGAAGCTGGGAACAAGGGACTTTTGTCCCTTTTTGTTTTTGTAAAGCTATTGCCAATTAAAGCTATATCACAAATTGTCTTTGCCTTCAGCTTATAGGATCCTTTGGATCTGAACTTTAAAGTAAACTATAAAACTCTTAAACAAAAACACTGGAGAAAATCTTAATGACATTAGGTTTGGCAGTGATTTTTTTTTTTTGGATAATGACCCCATAAGCATAAGCAACCAAGAAAAGTAGATAAATTGGACTTCATTAAAATTAAGAATTTTTATGAATTTACAGGATACTATCAAGAATGCAAAAAGGCAACCTAGTGAATGAGTGAAAACTTCTGTCATGTATCCAATAAAGGATTAAAATCTAGAGTATATAAAGAACTGAAACTCAACAATAACAAAAAGCTCAATTCAAAAATGGGCAATAATTTGACAATAAAATATATTATAAAAAACAAAACAAAACAAAAACCCCAAATGGTCAGTAGAGTTGTTTAAACATGTCTCAAAAGATGATATAGAGCTGGCCAATAAGCACATGAAATAATGTTCAACATAACTAGTTATTAGGGAAATGCAAATCAAAGGCACAATGGGTACCACATCACATGTACCAGAGTGGTCTGTCATTTAAAAAACAAACAAAAAAGAAAAATAATAAATGTTGGCAAGTAAGTTAAAAATGTAGAGCCCTGTGCATTGTTGGTGAGAATGTAACAAACTATAAAGATGATTCCTGAAAGAATAGTCTTGCTGATGGGAATGTAAAATGGTACAGCCACTGTGGAAAAGCTTGGCAGTTCCTCAAAAAATTAAACATAGACTTAAAATAAGACCCAACAATTCCACTCTTAGGCATATATTCAAAAGAAATGGAAGAAGGGACTTGAACAGATATCTCTTCGTACACCAGTGTTCATGGCACCATTATTCACAATAGCTAAAAGGTGGGAACACTTCAAGTTCCCATCAATGAAACATGAAGTGGAGAAACAAAACAAGGTATATAAGTACAATAGAAAATACTGTTCAGTTATAAAAGGGAATAAAATTTTTATATATGCAAGAATATGGATGGACATTGAAAACACCATGCTTAGTGAAATAAGCCAGACACAGAGGGGCAAATATTGTGTAATTCTATTTATATGAAGTACCTAGAAGAGGCAAACTCAATAGAGACAGAAAGCAGAACAGAGGTTATCAGGGGCTGGAAGGAATGGAGTTACTGTTTAATGGCTCTATAGTTTATGTTAAGGATACTGAAAAGCTTTGGGTATGGATTGTGGTGACAGGTACACAGCATGTGAGTGTATTTAATGGCACTGAATGGTTACCAAATACAAATGATTAAAATGATAACAATTATGTATGTTTTACTACAATCAAATAATTAAGCAAGAATAAAACCCCAAAATGATACTAAGTGTATCTCCCTTAAATGACTAAAATTGGGAACACTTACATCAATATGTGTTGGAGAAGATCTAGAACCACTGGATCTCTCATCTGCTGTCTGTGAGAATGTGAAGTGGTATGACCACTTGGTAAACAGTGTAGCAGTTTATTATAAAGTTAAATATACACTTGTCATATGACCCACCAACTCTATTCTTGAGTATTTACTCACTACAAATGAAAACATAGGTAGTCACAAATATTGCTATAGAAATATTTCTTTAAAAAATTTTTTTTAATGTTTATTTATTTTTGAGGGAGCGAGAGAGAGTGCGAGCAGGGAAGGGGCAGAGAGAGAGGGAGACACAGAATCCCAAGCAGGCTCCAGGCTCTGAGCTGTCAGCACAGAGCCCAACACAGGGCTTGAACTCATGAACGGTGAGATCATGACCTGAGCCGAAGTCAGGCACTTAACCAACTGAGCCACTCAAGCACCCCTCTATACAAATGTTTGTATACAAATGTTCATACAAATATTAATTTTGTAATAGTTCAAAACCAGAAATGATCCAAAGGTCCACCTTAACTGGATGGATTAAACAAATAAGTATTATCTGTTACCACCATTTAAAAAATGAAAAGGCAAGTCATAAACTGTGAGAAAATAATTTCAAATTATGCATCTGATAAAGGGTTCCTATCTGGAATATATGAAGAACTCAGTAATAAGACAACCCAGTTAAAACAATAGGAAGGGGCACCTGGGTGTCTCAGTCAGTTGAGCGTCTGACTTTGGCTCAGGTCATGATCTCCCTGTTTGTGAGTTCAAGCCCCGCACTGGGCTCTGTGCTGACAACTCAGAGCCTGGAGCCTGCTTTAGATTCTGTGTCTCCCTCTTTCTCTGCCCCTCCCCGGCTCTCACTCTGCCTCTCTCTCTCTCAAAAATAAGTAAACATTAAAAAAGTTTTTTTAATAGGCAAAAGATTGGAATACATGTCATCAGAAAATATGTACAAATGGCTAATAAGCATGTGAACACTTGTATACAGATATTCATATCATTATTCATAATAAACAAAAAGTAGAAGCAACCCAAATACCCATCAACTCATGAATGGATAAACAAAATATGTTATGTCCACACAGTAGAATACCATTCCTCAGTAAGAAAGGAACAGTCTACTGATTCACACTGCAACATGTGTGAACCTCAAAACATTATGCTTAGTGAAAGAAGCCGGTCACAGAAAACCATATATTATATGATTTCATTTTTACCAAGTGTCCAGAATAGGCAAATCTATAGAGACAGAGTAGATTAGTTGTTGCCTGGGGCTAAAGATAGGAACAGAGATTTACTGCAGATGAGCCCAAAAGATCTTGAAGTGATGGAAAAGTCCTAAAAGTGGATCATTAGTGGTAATAGTTGTCCATATATAAATTATACCTAAAAAGTAATAAGAAGAATTCCAAGGGGGACATAGAAAACATTTACAGTCATTTGTTTACATGTCGGGTGCAGACTTTGATTTTACCTTGAGATGAATGTTGAATAATAGAAATTTATTAAGGGGGTACCTAGGTGGCTCAGTCAGTTAAGCGTCTGACTTCGGCTTAGATCATGGTCTCACAAGTGGGTTTGAGCCCCATGTCAGGCTCTGCACTGACAGCTCAGAGCCTGGAGCCTGCTTTAGATTCTGTGTCTCCCTCTCTCTCTGTCCCTCCCCTGCTTGTGCTCTCTCTCTCTCTCAAAAATAAAATAAAATAAACATTGAAAAAATAATTAAAAAATTGAAAAATTTTCTTTAAAAACAAATTTAGTAAGAGACTTAAAACATCAGTAAGAGGCAATGTGTATGTACTCTACACCATCCTTCCAAAATATGTCAAGTTGATGATTTTTTAAAAAACTCAACTAAGAACAAACAAACAATAAAACTAAAACACTGTTAAGTGGAAAACATCAGCCACAGAATTGGGAGATAATTTGCAACCTGTAAAACAGATAAAGGATTAGTATACAAAGTATAGTAATCCTCCTGCAAATCAGTCATAAAGAGGCAAACACTCCAGTATAGAGATAGACAAGAAGGATGCCTGAGTGGCTCAGTGAGTTAAGCATCTGACATGGTCATGATGTCACAGTTCTTGAGTTCGAGCCCTTCATCTCTGTGCTGACAGCTCAGAGCTTGGAGCCTGCTTTAAAATTTTTTTTTTAATGTTTATTTTTGACAGAGAGAGAGAGACAGAGCATGAGGGGGGAGGGGGAGAGAGGGGGAGACACAGAATCCAAAGCAGGCTCCAGGCTCTGAGCTGTCAGCACAGAGCCCCACATGGGGCCCAAACTCACGGACCACGAGATCATGACCTGAGCCAAAGTCAGACGCTCAACCGACTGAGCCACCCAGGTGTCCCAATAAAAAAATGTTTTTAAAGGAATGGACAAGAAATATAAGCAAGTTATTACCAAAAGAGGAAAACTAAACAAATAAACATTTAAAAAATTCAAGAGTGAGGTCAGCAAGACAGAATAGGAAGCTCCAGTCCTTGTTTCCCTATAGAAACACTGACTCAACAATAGTATATGACCCAAAGAGCCTTTATTTGAAAACTCCAGAAACAATTAAGAAGTTACAATACTCCAGGCAAGCTCAAAGTCAAAAATGGCCATATTGAAATGGGTAAGAAAGACATTTTATACCAACCACTGTAGCCCTTCCCCTAAGCTGGCTCAGCTTGGTGGGACTGGGAGGAAAATTCTAGCTTTCAGCTTGTCCCTTGAGGGAGAAAGAAAAGAATGGAATATGTTCAGTGTTCTTGCTTTTGGGGGGTCTGCCTGAGGGACTGCCTCAGGTAGCTTACCTGACTCTGACCACTAATGGGGAATGAGCAGACTTTCAATACCTGGAGAGCATGAATGTTAGAGAGCCCTACGCTGCTTTTTGTAGCCCTAGGGAGCTGGCAGTGCTGCAGATGGAGGTTGGTGTAAGGAGAAAACACCCAACTCACAGCTTCTGTCTGGGTGGGTTGGGGGGTGGGAAAGAAGAGTAGAATGTGTATCTAATGTTCCAGCTTCTGAAGGGGCTACCCTAGGGATTGGTTTTTGTCTCCCCTGACTTGAAGCAGCCCACTTTGAAGGTCAGAGGGGCTGCAGAGAACAAAAACTTAGTGGCTTGTTGTAGCACCAGAGAACATGCAGTACCACAGACAAACACCAGAGGGAGGAAGAGATTGCAAACTCCTGAAAAACTGGCAAGCTCTCTGGGAAATTACATAAGCCCAGAGAAGACACATCCCCAGAAAAGATTCAAAGGACCCCCAGATTCTCTCACCAGGTTGATTAGTGAAAGTTCCCCTGTACAAAGCCAGTACATAAAGACTAGAAGAAGTGGCTTTCTTCAATTGCATAAAACACAACAAAAAATAAGGCACACAAAGAAACAGGTAAACATGGCCCAAAGGAACAAAATTAATTTGCACAAACCTACCCTAAAGAAGTGGAGAGCTATGAATGAACCACTTGACAATTAAAAATAATCGTCCTAAAGGAACTCAATGCACTACAGTAGAATACAGATAAACAACTAAATGAAATCAGAAAAATGTGTAAACAAAATGAGAATATCAACAGATACAAATTATTAAAAAGAACCAAACAGATATTCTGGAGCTGAAGAAAAAAATAACTGAATTGAAAAATTCACTAGAGAGGTTCAACAATAGACTGATCAAGCAGTTAACTTGAAGACATGTCACTTGAAATTATCAAATCAAGGAATAAAAAGAAAAAAGAATGAAACGTTAATTAAACCATAGAGCTTATGAAACATCATCAAGTGAACCAATTGTATGTTTTGTGGGGGTCACAGAGGAAGTGAGAGAGAAAAAGACAGAGAACTATCAAATCTGAAGAAGGAATTAGACATCCAAATTCAAGAAGCTCAAACTCCCAACTAAAATAAACCCAAAAAGACCCATGGCAAGTTATGTTGTAATTAAACTGTCAAGAGACAGAGAATGTTGACAGTAGCAAGAATACAAGGAATGTAACACATATAAGGAAACTCCAGATTGTCAGTGGATTACTCAGCAGAAACATTAAGGCCAGAAGGGAGTGAGATGACGTAGCAAAGTGCTAAAACAAAAACCTGCCAATCAAGATTATTATATGCTGCAAAGTATCCTTCACAAATGAAGGAGAGGGGTGCCTGGGTGGCTAAGTCGGTTGGGTGTCTGACTTCAGCCCAGGTCATGATCTCACAGTTTGTGGGTTTGAGCCCCGCATCAGGCTCTGTGCTGACAGCTAAGAGCCAGGAGCCTACTTCAAATTCTGTCTCTCCCTCTCTGCCCCTCCCGCTCTCACTCTGTCTCTCTCTCTGTGTCTCAAAAATGAATAAACATTAAAAAACTTGAAAAAAAATAGAAGGAAAGTGGAAAATTCACAAATATGTGCAAATTATACAACACATTTTTGAACAATGAGTCAAAGAAGAAATCACAAGGGAAATTAGAAAATATGTTCAGACAAATGAAAACACAGTATACCAAAATGTATAAGATGAGGGAAAAGCAGTACTAAGAGGAAAGTACATAGCAGTAAACATCTTGTTTAAAAAAGACGATCTTGGGGCATCTGGGTGGCTCAGTTGGTTAAGCACCTGACTTTGGCTCAGGTCATGATCTCAGGGTTTGTGAATTTGAGCCCCACATCGGGCAGCTTCGGTTCCTCTGTCTTCCTCTCTCTCTGTCCCTCCCCCGCTTGTGCGTGTGTCCTCTCTCTCTCTCTCTCAAAAATAAACGTTTAAAAAAATAAAAGATCTCAAATCAGCAACCTAACTTTATACTTCAAGGAAGTAGAAAAAGGAGAATAAACTAAACCCACAGATAGCAAAAACAATGAAATAGTAAAGGTTACAGGAGAAATAAACTAAAGAGAGAATGGGAAAAAAACAAAGAATTCGATTTTTTAAAAGATCGAGAAAACTGTCAAACCCTTAACTAGACTAAGAAAATCAGCAAGAAGACTAAAATAACAAATATCAAATGAAAGAGAAGACATTACAACTCATTGCAGAAAAATAAAAAGAGACTACTATGAACAATTATATTGCAACAAATTGGATAACCTAGAAGAAATGGATAAATTTTTTATAAACATACAGCCTACCAAGAGTGACTCATAAATTTAAAAATCTGAACAGATCTACAACAGGAAGGAGAAAGCCCAGAAAAGCCCAGAACTGGATGGTTTCACTAGAGAATTCTACCAAATATTTAAAGAATTAATACCAGTCCTTCTCAAACTCTTTCAAGAAATTGAAGAGGAGGGAACACTTCAAAACTCATTTTATGAGGCCAGCATTACTCTGATACCAAAATCAGATAAATACGCTACAAGAAAAAAAACTGCAGCAATATTCCTGATGAATATTCATGTGTAAAAATCCTCAGCAATATACAAGTCAACCAAAGTCAGCAATTAAAAAGATTCTGCATCATGGTCAAGTGGGATTTATTCCTAGCATGCAAAGTTGGTTCAACATTCAAAAACCAATTGGTGTAATACACCATATTAACAGAATGATGGACAAAACCAAATGATAATTTCAATTAAAGCAGAAAAAACTATTTGATAAAATTCAACATCCCTTTGATGATAAGAACATTCAGTAGAGTAGGAATACAGGGAACATACTTCGACAAAATAAAGACAATGTGTGAAAAGCCCACAGCTAACATCACACTCCATGGTGAAAGACTGAAATTTTTTTCTTCTAAAATCATGAACAAAGCAAGGATACCCTCTCTCACCACTTCTTTTTAACACAGTACTAGAAGCACTGGAGCCATTAGGCAAGACAAAGAAACAAAAGGCATCCAAATTTTAAAGGACCGCTTATTCTGCTTATACATGACATGATGTTATATGCAGAAGACCCTAAAGATTCCACAGAAAAACTATTAAAACTAGTAAATTAACTCAGTAAAGTTACAGGATACAAAATAAATACTCAAATATCAATTGTGTTTTATACACTAGCGTGAGCAGATTTACAAAGAGATTTTTTTTTTATATAAAAAGCCCATTTACAGTAGCATCAAAAAGAATAAAATGTTGAGGAATAAACTTAAGGAAATGAAAGACTTATATACCGGAAGCTACAAAATGTTGCTGAAAGAAATTAAACATGACACAAATACATAAGAGGCATTCCGTGTTGAGGGACTGGAAGACTTAATATTGTTAAAATGTCCATACTACCCCAAGCTGCCCATAGATACAATGCAGTCCTATTAAAATCCAAATGGCATTTTTCTTTTGCAGAAATAGATTTTTTAAAAAGTCCTAAAATTCATATAGAATCTCAGAAGACCCCAAATAGTCAACAACCTTGAAAAGAGAAACAAAACTAGAGGCCTCACCCTTCCTGATTTCAAAACATATTACAAAGCTAGTCATTAAGCCACTTTGGTACTTGTATAAAGCCAGACACAAAGACCCACAGAACGGAATAGCAAGGAAGTGGCAAAAAGATACCTGTAATGTCATCATTACATAAAGTTTTAAAACACTCAAAACAATACACACATATAAAGTAAAAGTGTTAAAACTAGACAGAAAGAGGGCGCCTGGGTGGCTAAGTCTGTTGAGTGACTCTTGATTTAAGCTCAGGTCATGATCTCATAGTTCCTGAGATCAAGCTCCACATCACGCTCTGAACTGACAGCTCAGAACCTGCTGGAGATTCATTCTCATTCTCTCTCTCTCTCTCTCTCTCAAAAATAAATAAACATTAAAAAAAAAAACTAGACAGAGAGGACTCCCATCGTTAGGGGAGTGCTAACTCCTGGGAAGGGGAAGAGAAAATGAGACAGGAGAGGGTGTTTCAACTGTAACTGAAACATTTTTATTTCTTTAAAACGTCAACTAGAAATATCACTAAAATGTTAGCATTGTGAAATCATGGCGATGAGTGCACAGTTGATGTTATAGTAATTCCTTATGTTCTTCTATACATCATAATTTTATAATTAGACTTTTTAAAAATGAAAATACAGTGCTAGCTGGCAAAATACCAAAAATTAAAAGATAACATTCATAATAAAGGAATAATTTCCTGCCACAGGGTCTTATTTCCAAAATGGCAGTTGTAGTTCATGAAAAAAAAAATCATTTGTAATCGGCCTTAGATTGCTTAATATTGATTCCTCTCTGCACTCTGCAGTATTTTTTCTCCTTTACAGTGTCTTTCTGCACTGTACCCATTATTTGACTATACTGGTCTTTCAGATTCTTTCTTCAGAATGTGTACTTTTCATTTTCTCACCCTCAGGACAGAAGAGGACAGCAGTTCAGAAAGGCATCTAAACTCCATTGACCACAATTAGGAAAGCCTGCTGGAAACTATTAGCTAATATACTCTTTACATCTGAGAAATTTCCATTTGTGCCAGATTGGGTCATTTTTGGGGGCAGGTTAATTCCCGAGTTTATGATTGCTTCTTCAGTAAAGATATATGTTTTTACAAAAAAATAATATGCACATTCCCTGGCACAGAGCAGTTTTCTGAAGGATGCCCATGCTGGCACCCCAGCTGGCAGTAGCATCAAGGATAACATGGTGATTAATTTGGTAATAGTTTAAAAACATTTTTAGTCAAAGCAAATCATTGATGTAATTAGTAGAACTCTTAACTGAATTTACCAAGAATATGAGATGCATATGCTAGTAGAATGTCCTTTGGACACTGATACATCTGATACATTCCTAATTTGCTCTTTTGAATGGTGTTTACTATGGAGTCTTAATTTTTAGAATTCAACAAGAAATTTTTGCAGGTATTTTTTTGAATGTGTTGAATTTTTAGAGAAATTCAATTAAGTTCATTTATAATTATCAGAAGATTGAATTTAAAAAAGCAATTTGATGCTCAGCATTCTTTTTGAGTCTCTTTATGAGCGTTTAAAGTTCTACTTTTAAGACCTCAAGCCAGGAAGTTCTGTTCTCCATCCATAAAAGAACCTGGATCCCTTAAAGCTTATGTGAGACTCAGAACTCCACATCTACAGCTCTCTAGTGAATTATAAATCCAACCAAGTGTGTTCTCTTGTCTCAGTTAGAAACTGGTTTCATGAAATCAGGTAGTGAAATGCCATCATGATAACATTTGAAAGAGCTGCCAAACATGCTGGAGCCATTATATTTGTTGCTGTCATAAGTTATAATAATAACTAAAATATGCATCATAACAATATAAATTTGCTATATATATATATATGAAGTTATCTGTGCATTTCTAAGATTTAAAAATCAAAAAAGTTGAATAAGAATATAGCATACTGGGCAAACTACTTTCCAGTACACTTGAATGCAGATATTCCCATTATTTATGAAACTTGAATTTTATCATTACTTACCTTCTGCTTGGAAGACTTGAAATGTTCAAGTCGCCAAGGGCCTCTCAAACTTAAACACCATACAAACAATGCTATTCTGTTTTTCTCTGTTGTTGTTTTTTTTTAAAGAGGGCATCTGTACATTTTTTTCACTTTTTGCTACTTGAATGTTTCAAGTTCATTTCTAAAGACTCAAAAGTCTCTTAGAAAATATAAAAGTTAATCTCATAACTTTGATGCATAAAATGTCAGAGGAACAAAAAAAATAGGAAAATCTGTTTGGTTTCCTTTTGCATTCTTTTTAGACGCCTGATAAATGGCCTTGTCATAGCATTTTAAATAGAATTTCACTTGCCACCAACTAAAATCAACAATTCAATGACAGAATGTTTAAATTCTCTCCTGTTCTTTGCTATAAACTGTCTAGAAGGAATGACATTCTGGACTTTCTGAGCATCATCAGTTTATCTTGTAGTTAGTTCTGTGGTTTGCTGCAGATGGTTTGGAAACTTCAACATAGCCACATGAGAATGATGTTTCTAGCAGTATATGGTTACTGTTGAACCTTCTGCAGTTAAATTCTTGTGCAAAAATCATTTGGAAGTGTTGCTCAGGCAATTAATCAAGACATAATGCTTAGTGTACTCCAGTCTGGAAAGTGTTGCCTAACTCTAGTTGAAGTTGGATCTCCACGCTCTGGCAAGCTCAAGACCAAAAGAGGGAGCCATGAAGGCTGTGAGCACCTTGAAGCCCTTCAGAACATTATCAGTTGACCTGCATTTAGGTAGGTCAACTGAAAAGCTACTGAAATTTATATGAAACTTTAGGGTTTTTTTTTAAAGTAGGCTCATGCCCAGCATGGAGCCTAATGCAGGGCTTGAACTCACGACCCTGAGATCAAAACCTGAGCGAGATCAAGAGTCAGATGCTTAACCAACTAAGCCACCGAAGCACCTCAAAAGACTTTAGAAATTTTCACAAAATTCTCTTGGACCTTTTCAGCCTGATTGGGAGATACAGTCTGCATCCCATAAATTTCAGTGCTTGATAAATGCCCTTGTTGCCAGGATTGTCTTTTCCATACACCTAGTAGCCAGTGATAGTCTCTGAGCCCTCTCTTCTAAGGTAATGAGAGAATGGTAAAAATTTTAAGATAATGAGAGAAAAGTTGGACTTAACAGGTTCTTCCAGAGAGGATTGCTGAAGGGCAAGATCACCACCTCCCTGCTTCATTCAGAGTTCTAGATTTATTGAGTACATGTAACTATTTTTCCATTTCTCAGATACACATCAGGCCCTTAATACTCTATGCAAAATATTCTGCTAGATTCTGTGCAACATATACATGAAAAACAGTCCACATTACAGACATACACACAACAACTCTTCCCTTCTCCAATCCCACCCAGTAAGTTCATAAATTCCAAAACTTTATGGTATTTACAACTCAAGCTGAATATGTCTTTTCATTAAACTTAGATAATGGACTCAAAAACACAATTATTTTTAAATCTAAAACCACCTTGGTGGTTAGAGAAAGACAGTAAAGCATAGTGGAAGATACCTGTGGTTGAAGAGACCTCAGTCATTTAGGAAAGTGGTAAAGAACAAGAAGTGGATTTTGCAAAAGGTAATTATTTGAGGAGAAAAGACAAACTGTTTGCACATAAGAAATCATTAGTGTAGTTTGACAAAAAATTTATCTCTGAGAATTTTATTGTTGATTATCAAGAAAATATAGCTAAACTAAAACAAAAAAGACAAAACAAAAAATCTTAAACATAGTTCTATCATGTCTGTTAAAGTATTCAGATTGTTACTAGAGATTGATAATCATCTAGTTCTGGGACTGCTACTGCAGAAGTAGTGTGGAGCAATGTTTCTCAAATTACAGTAGGCATAAGAATCACCTGATGTTAAGATGTTAAGGAACAGATTTCTTGGCCCCATTCATAGGGGTGCTGTTGCTGGTGATTCTGAGGACCATATTTTGAGTAGCTCTAATGTAGAGAACTTGGCCAGATCCTAAAGATTAAAGTGCAAGAGAGTAAGATGAAAATGTAATATAAGAGACAAAATCAAGTGGTGAACTAAACTCATGCATGACCTAGCATTCACTTTATCCTCCCAACTCTTAGCGTTGATGGAGAAATTTTAACAAATATATAATACTAATAAATAAGGGAGCATTTGATGACCCACAAGTTACAAGAAAGACTTCAAGTGGCAGGTTATGGGATATTTTTGAAGGAAAATATCACAGCCCAAAAAGCTTGCAAGAGAAAACTACTGCAAAAGGTAAAAGTAACATTGGAGTGGATTCATGGAGCAGGAGGTACCTGGCAGCCGACAAGACCGCCTGTTGCACTGCCTCAATTTACAGAAGCCAGCTAAGGGCTAGGCCCTCATGCAGTCCTTATCTGCTGCCTTCAAACAAGAGACAACAGAAGTGTCCTGTTTCCAGCAGGAAGGAGGGAGAAGATTTGGAGGAGGAATGAGCATCAAATGGCTATTAATTCCCAGCCATTCTGGGGGTGCTCCAATGCCCAGAGTGCAATTTATTGGCAACCCCAACCAGGAATACATCCTGACCCTCTCTACAAGTACCAGAGGAGGCTGTGGTAAAAAGCAGTCATGGAGAGGCTAGTGGGAAATCCCAAATTCCAGAGAGGGGAAACAAAAATCCTTAGATATTGATGGAAAACCAACACCATAAGGAAAGATGAACTAAATGCCACAAAACGGAAGATACATTACCGAAGACAAGCAAGTGGTTTAAAAAAAAGGGGGGGGGATGATAATTAATGTCTGAAAAATAATAAGAGAAACTATCAAATCCTTGAAATAGAAATAAATTGGTTATGTTTTTAAAAGAGGGGACTCATAAACGAAAAAAAAAAAGTAAAAGACTGAATAGGGGGGCGCCTGGGTGGCTCAGTCGGTTAAGTGTCCGACTTCAACTCAGGTCACGATCTCGCGGTCCGTGAGTTCGAGCCCCGCGTCGGGCTCTGGGCTGATGGCTCAGAGCCTGGAGCCTGCTTCCGATTCTGTGTCTCCCTCTCTCTCTGCCCCTCCCCCGTTCATGCTCTGTCTCTGTCTCAAAAATAAATGTTAAAAAAAAAAAAAAGAGTGAATAGGAAATACAGCTGAATAGTAAGTAATGACTTCAAAGATTGAGCCAAATAGTTCTCCTAGGATAAAGTACAAAAGGGCAGAGTAGTAAAAAGTAAGAAGGTGAGGGGTTGTTTTTGTTTTTCTTAATACAAGAGATCAGAAGGGGATGTCAGGGAAGATGATGGAGGAGGAAGTACCAGGAATCCATCCTTTACTTAGACAAAAATTTTACTGACAGACTGTGTCTGATGTAACTGTTCTGGAACTCTGAAGTCTGTTTGAAGGCTTACAGCTTTTGGGGGAAGGCTTGGCCAGTAAATTGTTCATTTCAGCTATTACCATGGTAGAGACTACCCATAACTAATCCCCTAGACCCTTGGTGGACAGTTGTACCTGCATTTCTAGACAGGCTTGCAGTAGCCGGGGTGGACAGTGCTTGAGTTTTGATCTTGTATCAAAAGATAATACACACATATGAAGCAGCCATTATAATACTCCTGCCTTGTGGGGCAACTGTGTGGTTCAGTCAGTTAAGTGTCTGATTCTTGATTTCGTCTCAGGTCATGATCTCATGGTTTGTCAGTTTGAGCCATGTTGGGCTCCATGTTGACAGTGTGGAGACTGCTTGGGATTCTCTGTCTTTCCCTCTCTCCCTGCCCCTTCTGAACTCACTCTCTCATGCTCTCGCTCAAAAAAAATCAACTTAAAAAAATTTTTTTTAATGTTCTTGTAAATTAATCATGAGAGATTGGTCATGAAAAACTTAATAAAAGGATTGGAAGATAAATTTGAAAAGTTCTTTTAAATCTAGAGTAAAAAGACCAAGAGATGAAAAATAAGAAAGAAAAGACAGCAAAGTGTCCAGGAAATTCAATATCCAGAATCATTGGAGTTCTCATAGAAAACAGATTGAAAAATGGATAGGAAATTGTCAAAGAAACAAGCTAATAAAACTTTCCTTATTTAAGATCCACTGAGTGCTGACCACAATGAATAAAAATAAATCCATACCAAAACATATCAGTGTAAAATTTCAAAGAGGATTTCCAAAAGCCTCCAGGGAGTGAAAACAGGACTTATATAAAGGATGAAAATTCGTAATAGCATGGAGCTTCTCAGAAACAACACTGAAGGAAGCTAGAAGGCATTAGAACCACACCCTCACAATTTTGTTGGAAAATTACAAGATTTCTATACTCAGCCAAAGTGTTAATCAAGTGTGAGAGTAAAATAAAGATATTTCCAGACATGCAAGGTCTCAAGTACTTTATCACTCATGTACCTTTTTCCACATAAGAAGAATGAACCAAGAAAGAAAAAGATATGTGGTTCAGGAGAGAAGTGAAGGAAATCCCCATGACAGAGACCAAGATGTTAACTGTACAGAGGGAATAAAAAGCAATCTGCCTGGATTGGAACAGGTCAGAGGGTTCTAGGAAAAATTTCTTTAATATGATGAAAATGGTAGTATGTCAGATGTATTTGAATGTATTGCAAGGAGATTATGCACTTGGGTTGGAGTTTGGGGAAAAGTAAACTGGTAGTCTCTTGGAATGCAGTTAATATGCAAATACTCACACAGGGTCACTGATAGACATATGCATAGATACCACTGCAGCAGTGTTTTTAGTAATAAACTATAGCAGTAATAGTAACAGTAATTCTCAGCAGTAATATTGAAAAATTAGAAATAACCTAAATGCCTATAAATAGAGGCTTTGTTAAATTATAGAACACACATTAAAAAAAAATTTTTTTAAATTTTTTTTTAACGTTTATTTATTTTTGAGACAGAGAGAGACAGAGCATGAATGTGGGAGGGGCAGAGAGAGAGGGAGGCACAGAATTCGAACAAGGCAGGCTCTAGACTCTAAGCTGTCAGCACAGAACCTGATGCGGGCTCGAACTCAGGAATCATGAGATCATGACCTGAGCTAAGTTGGACATTTAACCTGAGCCATCCAGGCGCCCCTAGAACATACATTTTTTAATATGAGGCAGCAAGTAAAAAAAAAAAAGTGAGGAACAGCTTTATGTTCTCTGCTATGGTTCCATTTGTGTTTCAAAAAGCACATGCTAAATTTCTAGATTTATATATGAATATAGCTAGGAAAAGCTCTAATAGTGTACATCTCAAACTTTCATTTTATTGATCTCTAGTTGATTTATTCATGTAACATCTATTTCTTGAGCATATATGTGTATGTGTAAGGAATCATTTCCTGTATGCTAGAAACGGAGCAGAGATCAAAATAGAAAACGTATCTGTCCTTATAAAGCTGATAATCCTAACAGGAAGAAACAGATGATGAAAAATAAATAAATAAATACATTATAGGTCAGGTGATGAAAAGTACTCTGAAGAAAAGTAAAACAGGGTAAGTGAGATCAGAGATACACAGTAGAGTGAGATGGCATTTTCTCTATTAAGCTCTGCTGTCCACTGGGACTTCCTGGAGTTATGGACAAGTTCTGGAAATTTGCAGTGTTCAGTACTGTAAGCCACTAGCCTCATGTACCCGTTGAACATTTGTTATGTGGCTGGTGCAACTGAGAACAGGAATTTTGAATTTTCTTTCATTTAAATTAAATTGCCACATGTAGCTGATTGCTACCATATTGGTAAGTACATTTAAATGGCATGGTCAGGGATGCCGTCACATAAAGCAGCATTTGAGCTGAGATTGATATGGAATGAAGGAGCTAGCTAGCCATGAGTTCTGGGCAGAATGAACAACAGGACCCACCTGGAGTAGTTAGAGGCCTAGAGGACTGGAGTAGGATGAGCAAGGGAAAAAGTGGAAGGAGATGAAGCCAGAGAAACAGAAGGGGCCCTGTCATGGAAGGCCTCAGCGGCCAGTATAAGACTTTGCTGGTTCTCTGAGGTGGGAAGCCATTGCAAAGCTTTGAGCAGACAAGTGAAGTGATCTGAATTTTTAAAGAGTTGCTGGAATTGTTTTAATGATAAACAGTGGGAGTGAAGACAGAAGCAGGGAGAACTTAGAAGGCTCCTACGGTAACCTAGGCTGGAGGTGATGGTGAATTAGGGGGTAGTGAAGCGCATGTAGGGAAGTTGTCAGATAAATTGATGGTATTTACTGTTGGATTAGGTAAGGGGCATGAGAAAGGGGGGAATCAAGGATGGCCTTCAAAGCCTGAGGAAATGAGATTGTCAGGACTGGGGAAAGAATGTTTGGGGAAGGAATTCAAGAGTTCTGTTTTGGGCATGGTAAATTGGAGGTGCCTCTAGATAGTTATGCCAAAGTCTTGAGAATAAGTGGTGTTAAAATGGGACTAAAGGATTTCTTCTAGAGAATGGAGTAAGAGAAGAATTCATAGATGGTGTTAGGGTAGCCCCCTTTATGTGAGGGACAAAGCAAGTAACTTGTCAGTCTTAGCATGAAGATTTTCTAAGATTTGGATAATTATTTGTTATTCATTCCATAGAATGGCTCCTGAAAAGATAAGGTTCCTGTCGCGAGTTTGTGTACCACTTGTAACTCTGCCAGATATCCAACCACTGGTGGAGGCTCTGCTCACCTACCATGGACATGAACCTCAGGAAGTGCTCTGGCCTGAATTCTTTGATGCTGTGAATGAGGCCTTCTTGCTGTAAGTGATACCATTTACTCTCTCATCCAGCATTGTTTTTCCTTTTCTTAGAATACTTCAGCATATTGGAAATGCGGTTTTCAAACTTTGGTTCCAGTACCACTCTATGATCATAGAGATTATTGAGGATCCCAGTGAGTTCTTTTTTTAAAAAATGTGCATTGTATTTATCAATATTTTATCATATTTGAAAATAAAACGATATTCTAAAAGTATTCATTTTCAAATAATAAATTTATTACATGTTCACATAAATAGCTTATTTTTATTAAAAAGTGATCTTTTCCAAGAAAATATGTATACCAGAAGCAGCATTATTTTACATTTTTGCAAATCTCTTTATTGTCTGATGGAAGACAGCTGGGCTCTCATACATGTTTCTGTGTGCAGCCTGGTACAGCCTGGTATGTTGTTTCCATTGAAGTGTAGAAAATTCAGCCTCATAGAGATATACTGGAACAGACAGGAATACTGCAGTAGCCATCTCAGATAATTGTAGATTTTCAAAATGTTTTGAAAATGGTAGTGTTGTAAGGTTAGTTGCTATGCTGAATCTGAAATTATAACAATGAGCTTTTCATACTGTTACATTGAAACCCATTGGATGTCTATGGTATACTTTTAAAAGCTCTTTTGCCCAAGCAGGATCTTGTAGCCTTATGCATGGTTCATTTGGAAAATACTGGTTTATTAAGTTATGTAGACCTTTTCAACCTTGACATATTTCATTTTATAGTATCAAAACTTACATTCATTCTTGTCAGCACCAAGCCCATCAGAAATGTCTTCAGGTGTTGGGAAGCTGTCAAGCTCCCACTGACAGGAGTGAATTTTCCAGGATTCAAAGTCTGCTTAAACACTCACATTTATCATTGGCTACAAAATACTGTCATTTGTTTTCCTTGAAGTACAAGGGTCATTTCACTAATTTTTGAGAAAATGTGTGCCAAATACTCAACTCTGAGCAGCCACTGTTTGCCATTCTTCCATGTAAATTTCCATGACAAAAAGGTGGCCAGTTGCTCTTGCAGCTCTTACACTTGCAAGTGCTTTTCCTGGGGACAACCACCCGGATTTGTCATGCAGCAGAAGGGCATTATGCATGCTTTCCTTTTCACCACACACAATGTTTTTTTTAATCAAAAGTATTCGCCAGTGTAAAATTCAGTAAGATTAATATTTTACGCTGCTTCATCAAACACATTTTTGTGTGAAACCGGCAGTGTTACTACTGTACACAGAGTGAAGGACACGGTGACCGTTTCCCTGCTTGACTCGTGCTGGGCACAGTGGTTTTGCTCACTAGTGCTGCTGCACTTCGAGTGCAAATGTCAGCACGGCTGTCCCAGGAAAAACCATGAGCTTCGGAATAGTTATTCAACACGTTGATATTTCTCTACGACATGTGCGTACTGCCCAGTTCTCTTAACAGAACTCCTGTTGACACCTGTTGTTGTTGATACCAGATGAATACGAGCAACACAGCAAGTTCATCCACCTCTAGAGATTCAGTTTTAAGGCAGCAGTGTAATCCTCTTGATGAAATATTAATGTATTACATCTATGTTTGAATTATTTAATTCCTTTTTGTTTAGACTCTGAATGATTGGTCTCAAATTGGTGCCACAGTTAACTAGTACTACAACAGTAATTTGGAAACATTCTATTGAATATGGCACAATGAGGTAAATTATTAACATCTCTGAAGCCAGGGGAAAAATCGCTTTCCTCATATTTGCTTTCATTTATAGTTTAGTCCAGTTCCTTTGGAGTAGTTGTCTCCCTGTCATGAGTCAAAAGAAATACCTGATGTATTGGTTTCATCTTTTCACAAACAGCTGGAGATGAGAAAGCAAACATTTTAATTCTCCTTCATAAAGTCAATGATCCATTCTTAAGTGTAAGAAAATATATTATAGGGGTGCCTGGATGGCTCAGTCGGGTAAGCATCCGACTTCAACTCAGGTCATGATCTCACAGTTTTCTGAGTTGGAGCCCCGCATCGGGTTCTGTGCTGACAGCTTAGAGCCTGGGGCCTGCCTCAGATTCTGTGTCTCCCTCTCCCCCACTCATGCTCTGTCTCTCTGTCTCTCTCTCAAGAATAAATAAATGTTTAAAAATAAAAAGAAAATATATTATAAATGAATTTTATTTTTGAATAAGATAACAAATTATGAGAAAATCTAAAAATGTCATATTTATATATTTCTGAAGAATATCTAAGTATATGTACACCTAAAATAATTTAGATAAAATTTAGAAGAGTTTTCCAAAAATGTTTAAGTATTATTGCAAAACTAGACAATAAAGTGCACTTGCTTCCTGTTATGTTTCCATGTAGGTACAAGAGGAAATATCAGTTTGTTTAGTTATTTATCTACTTAATTATTTACTTACTTACATCCCCTCCACCCCCCCCCCACTTTATTGAAATATAATTGACATATAACATTGTGTAAACTTAAGATGTACAAGTTAATTTGATACACTTTTTATGTTATAAAATCATTACCACCATAGCTGAGCTAACATGTTCATCATGTCACATAATCACTATTTCTTTTTGGTGGCAAGAACATTTAAGATCTTCTCTCTTAGCAACTTTAAATATTGTTTCAACTAAAATTATATCAACTATAATCACTATAATGTACATTAGATCCCCAGAATTTATTCATCTTCTAACTGGAAGTTTATACTCTTTGACCAACATGTCCCCATTTCACCACACCCTAGTTCCTGGTAACCATCTTTCTAGTCTCTGTTTCTGTGAGTTCAGCTCTTTTAGATTCTGCATAAAGTGATATCATACAGTATTTGTGTTTCTCTGTGTTATTTCACTTTACTTAATGCCTTCAGGTCCATCTGTGTCACAAATTGCAGGATTTCTGTCTTTCTCATGGCCGAATAATATTCCACTACATAAATATACCACATCTTCTTTATTAATTCATCTACTGATAGACACTTAGGTTGTTTCCATATCTTGACTAATGTGAATGCTGTAGTACACATGGGAGTACAGATATATTTTTGAGATACATTTTCATTTCCTTTGGATATATTCCCACTAATGGGATTGCTGGATCATAGAGTCATTTTAATTTTAATTTTTTGAGGTATATCTGTTCTGTTTTCCATAGTAGCTGCACCAATATACATTCCCACCAATTGTGCACAAGGGCTCCCTTTTCTTCACATTCTAACCAACACATTGTTATTTGTTGTCTTTCTGATTCTAGCCGTTTGGACAGGTGTGATGTGATGTTTCGTTGTGGTTTGATTTGTATTTCCCTGATGATTAGTGATGTTGAGCATCTTTTCATGTGCCTGTTGGCCATCTATATGTCTTTTTTGGAAAAATGTTTATTCAGGTCATCTGCCTATTTTTTAATCAGACCATTTGTGGGTTGTTTTGTTGTTTTTTTGTGATGAGTTGTAGAAATTCTTTATATATTTTGAATATTAGCCCCCTTCTCAGATATATCATTTGCAAGTATCTTCTGTTCAGCAGGTTGTGTTTTCATTTTGCTGTACAAAAGCTTTTTATTTTGGTATAGTCTCAATAGCTTATTTTTGCTTTTGTTTCCCTTGCCCAATGGAACATACCCATAAAAATGTGCCTAAGGCTAATGTCCAAGAGATGACTGCCTATGTTTTCTTTTAGGAGTTTTGTGGTTTTTGGTCTCACAGTTAGATCTTTAATTCATTTTGAGTTTATTTTTGTGTATGGTATAAGAAAGTGATCCAGTTTCATTCTTTTGCATGCAGCTGTTCAGTTTTCCCAGCACCATTTATTGAAGGGACTGTCTTTTCTTATCGTATATTCTTGTCTCCTTTGTCAGATTAAAGGACCAGATAAGCATAGGTTTATTTCTGGTCTCTCTATTCTATTCCATTGATCTATGTCTCTGTTTATGTGCCAGTACCGTAGTGTTTTGATTACTACAGCTTTATAGTATATCTTGAAATCTGGGATTGTGATACCTCTAGCTTTGGTGTTCTTTCTCATGATTGCTTTGGCTGTTCAGGTTCTTTTGTGGTTCCATACAAATTTTAGTATTATTTTTCGTGTTCTTTCCCAGCTTCATTTATTGATGAGACTGTCCTTTCTCCATTTTATATTTTTGGCTCCTTTGTCATAAAATGCATATATGCATAGACTTATTTTTCAGTTCTCTGTTCTATCACATTAATTTGTATGCCTGTTTTTATGCTAATACCATACTGTTTTAATCACTATAGCTTTGTAAAATAGTTTGAAATCAGGGAGCATGATGTCTCCAGCTTTGCTCTTTCTCGAGATTGCTATGGCTATTTGGGGACTTTCAGAGATACATATAAATTTTAGGATTGTTTGTTCTGTTTCTATAAACTACCATTGGAATTTTGATAGTTGATGCAATGAATTTGTAGATTGCTTTGGGTATATGGACATTTCAACAGTATTAATTCTTGTTAGGTTTTTATAGATATTCTTTATCAGTTTGTGAAAATTGTCCTCTGTTCCTAGTTTACTGAGTTTTTGTATTGAATGGGTTTGGATTTTAGCAAATACTTTTTCTGCATCTATTGATATGATCACATGATTTGTCTTTTTTAGCCTGTTGATGTGATTGATTACATTAATTCATTCTCAAAAGTTAAAACAGCCATGCATACCTGTGACAAATTCCACTTGGTTGTGATGCAGAATTCTTTTTGCACTGTTAGATTAAGTTTGCTAATATTTAGTTGAGGATTTTTGTTTCTATGTTAAGGAGAGATATTGGTCTCTAAGTTTATCAGATTTATCCCCATAGAGTTGCTCATAGAGTTCCTTTATTATTCTCTTAATGCCCATAGTGATGTAGTGATGTCTTCTCTTTCATGTCTGACATTAGTAATTTATGTTCTCTTTTTCTTTTTTTTTTTTTTTTTCA